>NC_046623.1:9577720-12035220 GCF_900324465.2 Anabas testudineus | reverse complement strand
CAGGAGGCCATAATCCAGATCATGAAGATGAGAAAACGCATCAACAATGCCCAGCTGCAGACGGAGCTGGTAGAGATTCTAAAGAACATGTTTTTACCGCAGAAGAAGATGATCAAGGAGCAGATTGAATGGCTGATAGATCATAAGTACATAAAGCGGGATGAGACTGATATAAACACCTTCATCTACATGGCATAGCACAGCACAGTACAGTACAGCACATTAGGATGACTTGTGTTGACTTTGGTTCCAGTGGATCAGGCCTGATGGACACTAGAAAACTTCCAGGCTCCCAGTCCTCTATTAAAAAAATCCAAACTTTTGCAGGGAGGCGTAAAATAAAGACTGAGACCTGTTAAAAAAAAGTGGAACTTCCTGCCTTAAAATTGTACAAAGAAAAAAGAAGTTGCAGTTGGAGTCTGCACCAAGTGGTTATAATTGTTTTTAGTTGGAGGGAGTTTCCTTTGCTGTCCAGATGAAGTTGGTTATAGTTAATGGTCCATTTTTGACGCCATGGTGTGTCATCTGGGCCGCTATTACAACACTCCTGTCCATTGCTTGTGCAAGTCTAAAGGCATGCTAACAGGAAGAGCTGGGGAACTTTGGATATTAAAATATCTGCAGTCCAGTTTTAAAACGCTTCAAACCCAGACCACCGGAATCTTGATCAAAATGCTCTCCAGTCAAAGGCGAAGCTGCTTTAACCGAGATAGTTGGTTTATCAGGAGGGCCCTGATGCTGCCGTGACTCCCTACAGTCATAGTTAAAGTGATCAAGAACCTAATCCGGACATTCCAGTGTATAGAGTCAGATAAGCACTTCACAGTTTTCGGGACTGAACCAGACAGCAAAGCAGAACCAACTCGAAACCCTGTCAAGCCCTGGGTACAAAGAGAATGTGGAGAAAAAATGCATATTGCTACAATCCAGAGTCCATTTCCCTTGACACAGTGTCTCCAAGGACAGAGCTAACGGAGTTCAAACAGGAACTTGGCTCGTTTTGTTTGTGAAAATCCTCTTTTCTGCAGTAAGCCTGGGAGAAGAGACTGAGGTCAGTATTAAACATGGTAAATGCTACAACTCAAAGCTAAAGGGGAGTGTACCGTGAGATGTGAATAATGAAATGGTTAAATAAACAGCACCTTATTATAAAACATGACTGTCATTTATCTTGGCTCATCCAAACATTGCCCACAAAGATTTATTGCTCTTCTAATAAATGGTTTAATTGTTTAAACAGTTTTAGCTTTTAGAGAGTGTTTTAAAGCGGGCCTCCACCATTGCTTTTTTTTAATTTTTTTTTTAAATACTTATACACTTATTTCCTGAGAGGTAGATAAGCAGATTGCTAACACACTCTTGTCTGTACAGTGATAATGAAGCTCTAGCTGAAATGCCAGTTAGCCTAGCATTAAGATATATAACTGTCTTACCAAGGTGCAAGCCTTTACAGATTTTTTTAAAGGCACATTTTGTGGTGAATTTTATTTAGTCTGTTTTGTAATGAATAAGGGCCCAAAAGTAAATTCATTATTGCTATAGTACATTATAGTGTAAGTACTCACCTATGGAGAATATTACCCCCCTACCAAGAGATAAGAGCAGTAGTTGCTGACCAGTAGATGGTGCCAGAGCAAAGCTGCAACATGCCAACGCTGCATTGAAGTTATGCAGGAACTATGTACCTAATTATATGCATAAAAGAAGGCTTTCTCTTTCCACAACCCAATTTCTCTCTTTCCTTATTCTTTAGACGCTCATATAAGCTATTTATTAAAAAAATAAATAAAAAAGAAAACGTTTTTCTCAATTACAGCATGTTGCATCCTCTTCTACGTGTGACAGAGGGGATTAGAGCAGGCCTGTAGGTTTATTGCTGGGTCAGTCTTCAGAATCCCAATATCCACTGTCATGGGCCAGCATAGGAAATGAAACAATTCCTGTCCATACTTTCAGAATAAGAAGATTTGGTAAGTTTGTAGTTTGTGTACTGGGGCAATGAAGGGAAACAGTGAGCCAGAATGCAGCAATTTATGTAAGAATTAAAAATAACTGAGTGAGATCTGAGAACAACAGTAATGATACACATATGTTTTTAATAATCATGTATTAATATTCATGTTGACATGAAGTTCATTAATATTTAAAAGTGGTTTCCAAGGGGTGTTCTAATATTTTTCTACCTAATTGACATTTTAGACCATGTTCAACATGGGTAAAGAATTTTGAGTGGTACTTCAACTTGTAGTGCTGTACTAATTTTAGGTAAATACTTGTAATTTTACTTATGAGTTATGAGTCTGTGCACTGTACATCTGCCACCAAGAGCAATGAATTCTTTGAGGAAACCTTTTACATACTGTCTTATATCACATCACCTTGTCTAATACAGGGTCAGGGTCTGCTGGTATTTCTGAAATAGCCATATTTAACAGAAGCCTGTCCAAGGGAGTAAGTACATGTGTCATATTCATGACACACTCGGTCGCTTGACGTCTCTGCTGCTTGAAGGTTCAAAATGTTGTGGCTCATCCTGTGACAAATCTAACTTCCTACAGCACAGTATGGGAGACTCTGATTTGATCTTTTTTTCCCTTTTCTTGGCATAGTCAGAGGAAATGTAGGCACAGTGCTTCAAAATGGGGCATTAATTATTCATGAATAACTAAATTAAAGTAATGACATTTATTATTAATGTTTAATATTTACTTCTGGATGCTGTAGAGCTACAATTCTATAAACAAATAGGTTCTTTGACAAATTAATGTTTCAGTTCAGTAATCTGTGGTTTCAGTGCTGTGGCTGGCACAACAAATGTAAAATTTATAGGTTTACTTACTCAAATGTAACCCATGTAATTCTTATGTTGAGTCAACAAATAAGAAGAGTTAAATACATCATTGACATATGAAAATAACATGTACACCAAGTAAAATGTTTATATAGTTAATTATATGTATATAATGCATATAAAATCCATATAAGTGATGTTAAAAAAATCATTCTGTGATTAAAAAAATATTTGTTTGTTTTTTCGTCATATTCTAAAAATAATTTATTTTGTCAGTCTAAATTTGAAAGTTTAGTGAGACGTATCCTCTGGCCCTGCACTAATCGTCAGAACAGACTGTAAAGTTGGAAAAATGGATTATGTTATACATCATCAATAATGTTTTCCTACAATGTCAGGGGAAGACAATCTTTTTATTTGCATTTATTTTTTATATTCACAACGTTATATATTTAACCCATGCCTTTCAAAACCAATTTTACAATATGTATGAATTACATTGGCAATATATTTCAAACATCCCGTCCAATTACTAGAATTAGACCATCTGAGATGTCGTTATTTTTAAAATTCATATTTCAATAATTTTAATAATCTGTTTCATTTCCTTGTTTCCTTGTGACACTATCGTAATCGCGAGACAAAATGCGCAACGAAATTTGTGGAGCGGCCGACTTGACCGCAGTTGCGCACACAACTTCTGATTGGCTGAACACACCTGAGCAGGTAATCCACAGAGGGAGGAGCTGGGATCATTGAGATACAGGCAGGGCTGTGTCTCTCTTTGTCCAGGCTTCTCTACCTGTGGTGTGGGGATATGGAGTATGGATAGTTCAGATTTGTGTAAGAGGAAATAAGTTTACAACTAATAAACTCTGTGTTGTGAGTTGAACCCTGACATCCTATCGAGAATGACATTTCACAGTGTTCGTGCTCCAAGTGTATCATGTACATGTTTAAATGTGTCAAAAGAACAAAATTACAAGCGATACATACTAAATAGAAAATAAGATGTTGTAAATAAGCGCGTTTTATTTTGAAATCCGGAGGACGCAGCTTTCTACCCCCGCCTCGTCTGCTCTGCAGCAGCTTGACGCTGCCTAGGTGAGGAGAGGAGAGAGGAGCTCCAGCAGCGGACCAGGGAGGAGCGCGGTGAGGAATCCCAGCAGCCCCAGGAGAGCGAGCCCGGCTGGACCCCGGAGGAGGACCCGAGAGAGAACCACGTTGCCACGGGAGAGGCCTCAGTTCAGGTAACCGAGCCGTGAAACCGGTTCATACTGCTTTTCCCGAGCAGGCAGGTGCCTTCTGAAGGGCTGCTGGAGATGGAGAGGCGGCGCTCGGCGAGCCGCACAAAACGGTTTGTTAAATCTCAGGAGCTCCGAGATCCTATTAGTTACTGACCGTCAGCCCTGCGGTTGATGTGGCCTCTGTGTCCGGGGCGGCAGAGCGGCTAACGGGAGCTGAGGGGACAGATTTATCGTAACACCGCGTCGCACCAGTGGGAAATGAGCCGTGCGCTCTCACTTTGCGCATAAATAGCGGCATAAGTCAGATATCGGAGCCGCTGTTGTCGCTTTACGGTCTGCGTGTGCGTGCGTGTGTGTGTGTGCGTGTGTGCGCGCTCTGCTGAGCTTGTTTTCCTATTCTGTACAAGACACGGGCGTTAATTGGATATGACAAAGGTGGGGCTCCGAGTGAAGCATCTCCAAATTTAATCTTGTTTTTACAATTAGGAACAGCAGAGGAGGGGAGAAAGGCGCCGTTACCATCAATCTATACGGAAGCCGTATCTGAAAATGACATCTGTAGAGCATCTGTCTGAAAAAGCTCCTAGTTTGATCATGTGAAGCAGAATTCATCAGAAATAGTGGTGAAACTTATTTCTGGTGTCAAGCCGAGACTTCCTTACAGTGCATCTCGGTGCCTTTACTCCTTCTGTGTGAGGCTGTGGAGCTTGTTTTACTCTGCATGAGGGGTAATAAATTAATAATTTCAGAAGTGCATTGTTCTGCAGAGCACCAGGAGAGGAATGAATTCACATTAATAGTCTATGCCCATGTGGAAGCCCCCGGTTTAGGCTACTTGCCAGGTCTAATGGTCCTAAAAGTGGAGTCTTGGGACTTCTCACAGGGGGTTCCCTGGCTTCTAAAATCACAGTGGCTCTTTCAATAACAGATTTGAGTTTCAGTAACAGCATTGATCTTCATTTTATCAACCTTTTATCCAATAATATTCATATTACTGGATAAAAGGTTCGTAGCCTTGTCAGTAAATCAAAACAAAGAAGCTGATGCACGTGTGTCACGACACCTCAGCTATGTCATAAAGTGAAGCTGAAACTAGTCTGAGTAGCTGTCCCGTCCTGTCCAGCATGATTAAACTAAATATAAATCCTATGTCATTCTGTTTTCCTGGAGTAAATGAACAAAGATCAGGCCTGTTGATAAGAGGTAACTGTCATCTAAAGCTATTTAAATGAGTGGGACATCAGGCGAACAAGAAACGAGCTAACTAGACTTGCAAGCACAGGAATGTGCCTTCTTGTTGTTGTGCTGTATGTCGTGGGCCAAACCTTTAGTACCTGGCAGCTGGACAACGTACTGCAGAGACGAGATCACAATGCTGGGAGAATGGGAAGCTGGGATAGCCCTCCTCCTTTATGCGGGAGGGCGAGAGGAGGGGGTGGATGAAGGATGGTCTGGCGCTCCCTCTCCCTCTCTGTCTCTGTGGTATACTGGTGCATTACTGCTCCCCGTTCACTTCCCTGAGTGTAATCAGTCTGTCAGCAGAAGCAGACTCAATCACTCTCCCACCACCAACACCCAAACACCCTCTTCCCTCATCTCTCACCAGAGCACTGCGAAATCTTTTGCTGCCTGCTGTGTACAATAATGATGTGATGCACTGTTTTGTGAACAGATAACAGTGGGGCAAAAGTCACGTTTTCCTCGACAACAAGTCCTCATACTGAGGATAAGTGTAGACATGGTTTCTTCTGTTCTTCTTCTGGCTTTTCTAATGATATCGCTGTTATAGCCACTAACATTAATGTTGATAATCACTCATATTTCCAGAATGGTTAAATGTTGTAATCCTGCAGCAACCACTCAGTGTTTTGCCATTACTACACACAAATACTATTTAGTATTGGTTCAATAGAGCAGATGCATTAAACATTCACGATGCTGGTGGAAAAACTAAGTGATCTCGTGTATGTAATAACTGCTCAAACAATAAACTCAAACATGTTTCTGCAGATTACACCTGCGCAACTTTGAGAAGGTGTATTTTTTTCATAGCAGCCCACTGGATTTTTCATTTTCTGGAGTTTCCTCTCATATATGCAGCACACAACACGAGATTGTTTGTGGTAGACGCATTCTCATATGCTAGAAATGCTATTTGGTTTAGGTGATGGGTTGTGCCTGCATGTAAGAGGGTTCAGGGTTGCCATGCATGTCTGAAAACAGAAATATAAATGTTATAATGAAACCTACTTACTGCCTGACTCCTGCATGCATGTCGTAAGTAAGTATTAAATTTGTCACTCTAAAGAAACTCCTTAGCCTAGAAAGGAAGAACAACATTACTACATCCTACCCGGAATAAAAACGTTAAACAGGTTCGCCCTGTAATGCCAGGGAGTAAATCGAGAAAGTTGCATACATAGGCTGCCGCTCCATTATCCTCTGGTGATACTGCTGCCTGGGATGGTGTCATTAGATTTCATATCAAGTAGAAGTGACCAATTGATTGGTCAGCAACAAGGTTTGCTTAGGGTCCCATCCAGTGGAGTGACACAGGAGCTACACAGGAGCTGTCCATGGTACTGCCTAGTGTACCCTGTGCTGTAAAGATCAGGCTCTCTATAGCCTGGTGCTGTGTTTTTGTATGTGTACTCTTCTGCTTGTTCAGCATCTTATTCTGTCATTTTCATTATTCGAGAATTACTTTAAGATGGATGCAAAATCACCTCTCAAACACTAACTTTAGTCAGTAAGTTGAAGACACTTACAGCTATGGTACTGGCTGAGAGTTCAGACTCCAGTACTGCTTATAGAGTTGCAGTGTAGCTGACGATTGATGCACATGGCTTGAATCGCAGCATTGGTGACTGTATTATGTCCACAGCGTTCCTGGAGTGTTTTCACCCACTCACGTCTCAGAGTATTAATCATTGATTGAACAGCTTTTCACTTCACTCCTTTGCACGACCTGTCATTTTATGAATTGTGACTCTGTTGTTTGGGAGACTGTCTCATCTGTCAGTTGTGAATGTCATGGCCTCAAATTAAGTCTTCGTCCTGTGCATTTCTGATCAGCACCACATTATTTTTCCTATTTCATAATTTTTTTCCACACATTTCTCCAGCTACTAGTTCCTTTACACATAACCCACCATGGTCAACTATGCATTTGAAATCTAGCATGCCCATCATTAATGCACTGCCATTATTTGTGCATTTTTTTTAATATGTTTATTTAATTTGGTGATCAAATAATACTGTCTTGTCACTTTCACACTTTGCCAGCCCATCTTATCTCTCTTCTCTCTTTATTACATTATTTAGTCCATTACCCCAGAAAAGTCATACAGAAACTGTCCACATGGTTCTAGTGGTTTGTTAAAGTCAGTCTCCCTGCAGTTTAGGTGGTTTTTATTCTATTCCATTAAATATTCTCCCATCTGTTTTGTTTTCACACTTGTATGTGGGCTGATCACACCTTTCCAAAAGCCTTTATGCAGTCCAGCACTAAAACATCTGCCTGTTAATGTCTTGGTTAAAGTTTTGAGCTTTCACTCATTATGAGACAAGCTTTGAGAAGCTGTTGTCTTCAAAATTATATCAGCTGATATGTCATAGCAGGTCTGTCAGTGTTGGTAGAAACTATGATGTATATATTGCAGTTATGGTGCCTCATAAAATATTTTGACAAGCTAATGTAATTGTAAAGGAATTTGTCAGTTTTAATCCATGGTTGTGAATATTGTGCACTTAATAACTTCCTTAAGTCCATCTCTCTATTAAGGGAATCATTATTATTATTATTATTATTGTTCTCTGTTGATGCTCTGCCAGGCCATTACTGCGGCTGTCTTATTCTTGTTTTCACCAACTAAAACTCTGCCCCTAGCATCCTGCTCCAGAATTATACAGGCTTTCTTACACTTGTTAGTTGTTGTTACTGTAACCTCTAATCTGGCTCTTCCTGTCTTTGAGACTGTATTTACTCGGAAGTCTCCTCTTGGTAACAAATGTCTGCCTTACTGATGGTATTCTTGAACTTATAAACTAAAAAGGGTTCTTCACCCCAATACACCTCTCTGTCATCCACCTATACTATTTTCTGTGGTCTTCTGGTTTTTGATGATCCTGAGCTCACTAGTGGTCCCTCTCTCTCGCTCTCTTTTCTTTCCCCAGAATGTGTCAAATAGTTGATTTGGCCACATGTAATGTTTTGCTGTTCCTCTCTCTCGCAGTTTGTTTTGCTATCATACACCTGGCCACGGAACAGCTGAGCAGCCAACTGTCCAAATTTTCATGAACCACCAAATGCTGGAGGTTTATGAACAAAAATGTCTGTAATTCCTGCATGGTTCATGAGTATTTTCAACCAAATCGAACTCAAATTGGAGCGGCCATACTTCACTTCAAGCACTTCTTTGCATTGTGTCATTTCAAATGCTCTGTGGTTGGGTTCACCTGGGTGTACCTAATAAAGTGATCACAGTCTGTAGTTCAGCATTTCGCAGCTGTGAAGACCAAAATAGAAATAAAAGGACATAATATTCCACTGGATTTGCCTGAGGGACAGGAGCATGGCTCTAAACGGGTGCTCTTACACCATGTGTGCTGTGTATATAGGCAACTGTATGATAACATGGTAGGCTTGTGAGGTGCATAAGGTCAGATGATGCCATATATTATGTTTGGAGCAGCAATTGCTTGGTGGTTGTTGTACTTGCCACAGTTGTAAAGGCATCCTGCACAGAAATGTCTCAGGATTCATCCTCTGCAGGTAATACTGTTGGCCTGCAGAGGCCAGATGACAGCATGGTTTTCCCCACTGCAGTCACGAGCCAAGATACCAGGCCATCTGTTAAATTTGGCCTCCAACTGCGACCTCCTCATCCCCCCCAGGAATTTACTTTATCACTCATTCAGGAGTCGGCTAGCTTGTTAATTCGTCTGAACTGAATTTATTGGATGTTTTCTTTATTTTAGATCAAAGACTGCCTGGGCTCATGACTTTAGTTAATAGTAACAACACAGACCAGGTGTTATTTGTTATCCAAGCCATTTAAAGAGCTGTTAAAGGATATAATTGTTATTCATCTACATGTTTGATCATAGAAATAGAAGAACACTTTAAATGCTTCACCTGTGAGCCTACACTGTCAAGTCTTAAAAAAAAAAAATTAAAAAAAGAAAAGTTAGTTTCTGCTTTTAGAATTATATTTGACAGGGCAGTAGTCAGATTTCATTTGGCTTGTGTTGTGCTTTTAATTTGGCGTCCCTCCATTTTCTATTCATGTTTCTTTTTTCCCCAGATATTAGATGTCATTGAGCACCACTGGAAGGCGAACAGGTCAACTCTGCCTAATTAAAAATACCTCCTGTTTAATAGTGCTAAGTTGTAATGTGGTATTAAGAGACTTAAACTAGATTTGGCTTTATTATTTTGCTATACTACAATATGCATTCAGGAATCAATGATACATTTGAGATTATACAGCTACAGTATATCATGGGTAACATACCCATATGTACATTGTGTATTTATTTTAGTATTTGTCTGTTTCAGGTAATGTCTTAATCTACTGATTTCTTTCCATGATTAACTGATAAATCATTTGCTCTGTAAAACCCCAGTGATTCAGTATTGATTGTCCCTTCGATAGCACCATCTTACTTTGCCTCTACCCCGACTCACCAGTCTGTCTGTGGGCTTTGCTTGTACTGAGATGATCGATGTGTACATGACTCCTTCAATGTATAGCAGTGATAATTAGGCCCCTGAGGATATCTGAATTGACAGATGAATCATTATGACCCAAGGACTTCAGGCTGCGCTCAAGGCAGCAGTGCACATTGACTTTCTATTTTTACTAGGGACTCACTGTAAAGATATTGAAGTCTGCTGTATTCCTCTGTCCGCTGACATGTAGCAAGAAAAATTAGTTTTAAAAGTGCAGCAAGTGGCTACATTTTTTTATGGGAATCCATTGTAGTGATAACATACTGTTCATGAAGTGAATGAAGGTGTGATCTTCTCTTACAGCTTTGGTCTGATCTGTGTGCCTTTTGTCCCCCTGGTTGTGTGCCTCAGGGCCTGCAGTATGTTTACTTCAGTAAAGGCCTTCGAGGGGCAGCAGTACTCCACCCTGAAGAGACAGTGCTTGCAGAGTGGCCTGCTCTTTGAGGACCCCCGCTTCCCCGCCACAGACGACTCCCTTTTTTACCAGGGCAACAGAATCGGACGTGTAGTCTGGAAGAGACCTCGGGTAAGTTGGTTAGTGGAGTAAGAGATGGATGTTGCTTGTTGACTAATCATTTATAATTTACCATATATCACCATATAACGTCAATACTATTTAGTCTTCTTGTGTAAACTCGCACTGTGCAGTATGTAGTAAGAATGTCAATGACTTGTTGAGTCTGTTAAAAAACAGACTCTGTTTGTTGGCTCCATGAGACTGGGAACTATCCAGAGTGTACCTCACCTCCCGCACCAAAGTGAGCTGGGATCAGCTGCAGCGCCTTCAATAACCCTCTGACAAATGTTATAGCAAATAGTATATCTAAATGTAAATCTTCCAAGACCCACATAAATGCAGCTTGGATTGAGTGAAAGGGGGGCGAAAAGAAGCTCCACATAAAATATACAGAAAATAGAGTCGACTTGCATATGTAGCCACGTTTAAAGTTTAAATGATGTGTATTGAATCCCATAGATTTTATCAGAATGTCTGACAGTTGCAGTCAATGTGTTAATGTGACCCTCAGTGAGCATTGTTACAGACCGGACCTTACACTACATAAATAAAAGCTCAGTACTCAGTCAATCAATGAGGAGCTGGTGTCATTTAAACTTCTCCTCAACCCCCTGCACTGGGCATAAATCACAATCTTTACAACCTTCACATAAGGGACCTCTGAGTCCCAGAGGTAGCTGCAGGATAAGGCTTCGATGACCTACAGTATGACTAATCATTTATAATTTACCATATATCACCATATAACGTCAATACTATTTAGTCTTCTTGTGTAAACTCGCACTGTGCAGTATGTAGTAAGAATGTCAATGACTAATTAAAAATTTGCTTTTTGTGTTCACTGTGGATGTTGTGCTAATAAACACAACAGCATTAAGATGTTTTTGTCTTGTTTAGATAGATTTGAAAAGGTCATGTTTATCTGGGGAAACTCTATTAACACATATTCAGGTGCGAGTTTCAAATGGCACCGCTCTGGTGCTAATGTTGAGAAGAAGCCAAACTAAACATAATTCAAACAAACACAAAAGTGGAGAAGTTTTATGTATATGATACACATGTTGTGTGTATGTTCTCTAGTGACACCTGTATATTGTGAAGCATTGTCTGCCGTGTTTGAAATTGTTAAATGGTGATAGATGTGAGCAGGAACTCTTTAATTTTAAACTGTAATTGTAAACTGTTTACATTTATAAATTCAAGAACTTAAAGGTCTTGGCAGTGGATAAAAAAAGTTTATCTAAAACGAGCACTGTTATTTCATTAATTGTTAATGAGCTGACTATTTATTGTTGACTATAGATTAAAAACATTACCTAAAATGTATCCCGGTATGATCAATTTGGTGGCAGATGAAATCCGATGCAGGCCTTCAGGATTTAGAAAGCTCACTCCCCTGCCACTGTTATCCCCCTTACACAGCAGGCTGTGGTTCTGGATGGAGTAACCTCCTTCTGCTTGTGTGCCGCTGCAGCGACAGCCAGCGTGCATCGCCATGGAAACTGGGTCACTGAGATTATATGTTTTGGTCTGTGCTGATGTCAGTCATGCAGACTGAAAACTGAGAGAAGTCAAGAGGAGAAACAGCAGGAGGAGCACCCTTTTCATTTTTGCCAGGACATGGTCTGCATCTTCATCTACGGTGGTTTACGTCAGGAGGTTAGGAACCGCAAACAGCCACAGTTTGACTCATCATTTTTAAAGATCTTTACTGAAACTCATGTATGGGGAGGTTGCTGATTGAGGTTGTTGTTTTTGTTTTTAGAATAGGTTATGTGATTTTCTTTCATATTGTCCATGAACAACTGTGCTAAAGTCTCATGATGGTACAGAATCAGCCCTTGTTAGAGTTCCAGATGAACTCTTGGTCTTGTCTGTTGCTGGAGACGCCTCGCTTGTGATACTACTAGACCTTAATGCTGTAGTTAACACAGCTGACCATAAAAAAACATGTAGCTCACTCCTCGAGTGTGGAGCATCTTGCCAGAGTGCATCACCACTCATGCTTCTGCAGATTTACATAAGCATCTAAATACAGACGTGCATTTCAGTGTCTTTTACAGCTTCAAAAGACTGGAAAATATCTTTTTAAAAGCCTGTCCGCTACCTAACTAGTCATCAGTCATCTCAGTGGATTTCACTTCCCTGAGAGACTTAACATTTCTGGCTTGAACAGCTTCTCAATCTTCAACCTCGGCCTCCTAAACATCACAGGAAGGTTTTCTGATGGGCAAGAACACACTTCTTTTCACCTTTTATCTCACTTGATTCTGAAATGAGTAAGTAAACATATTTAAGTTTGATACAGAAAAACAGTAAAAGATCTGAAGAATACTTAAAGACTTTTAGTCCTTTTGGTTTTGGTCTAAATTGAGACGGCCATGTTTTTCCTTCTTTCATATACTAATCTCCCTAACCAGTTCTCAGGTTTCTGGTGATAATGTTTATACCTAGAAAAGCTCAATGTATGCTTGAATTCTGAATTGAATAACCTCAGTCACAACAGGACTTATTTTGGATAGCTGTGGTTTTATATTACAAATCAGAAAGCTGCTGCTACATACAAAACTAAATGTGCCTGAAATGGGAAAACCGGTTCCCCACTTCCCCATGAGTGAACATTTTATTACCAAGAAAACGTGGAGAAATGTCTGCAAAGCTATAGTGTTAGAAAACATGCAAATACATTAGCAACAAAAACTATCACTGAGGTTTTTATAGTCAATCAATCAATCAATCAAGACACGATCAGAATTGTTTATTTTAGGCAGATTATATTTAATACTTAGATAAAGATCAGATCACATTTTCAAAATTCCAAAAGGTTCACATACTTTTTCATATCATCAAGGCTGACCGGTTAAAATGATATTTAAACTATTTTACATTCATCATCCAGGCTACTCCCAGTGTGAATGCTGAGATTCAAGAGGCTGCGTTATCAGTGTCAGGGTGAAGGTTCACTGGCATAACCCCCCCTAGAGTACTGTTGTGCTCGGTGTTATCCTTGCTCAAATGAATCTAGGTGATATTTATGGCTGCAGTGAAGTCCCAGTGGCAGAGCGTGCAAGCAGTGAAGAGCAAGCTTTAATAAAATGTCTGTCTGTCTCACATTGTCTCTCAGCCTGTCTGTTTCCTCCTGCTGCCCTTCTACTCTTCTCCTGGCTCCATCTCTTCCTGTGATTTGTGGTTATTTGTGTCGTGACTAGACTAGCAAGGGGCAATACGAGCTATATATATAAACATATATATATATATATATATATATATATATATATATATATATATATATATATATATATATATATATATATATATATATATATATATATATATGTGTGTGTCTGAAATATAGTATCACAAATGGGGCTCCCACAGAGCCCAGATCTCAGCATCATCGAGTCTGTTTGTGATTACAGGGATAGAAAACACTGAGACGGGTTAAATCCACAGAACTGTGGCAAGTTCTCAGGGATTCTTGAAACAACTTACCCTCCCTGAAAAACTGCAAGTGCACCTATGTAAGGTGTGGTCACACCAAACATTCACTGTGCTTTTGAAGATAACACAGTAATAAATGTGTTTACAAAAAAGTGTATTTTGGACATGTACTGTTGGAAATGCATTTGTAATTCTTTGTGTGTGTGTGTGTGACTGGTGGTTCCTCTCACAAGCTGATGGATGGTGCTGAGGAGGGCTGTAAAGCTGGTTGAAAGGTTCTCAATAGCAGGGTAAATGATTAGGTTGTGCTCAGCCACAATATTCACATTACTTCAGTGTATGTAGGGCCAGGCGGGGATCGATACTCTATTACTCTTCAGCCTGAGCCGATCCCTGGATGGCAGGCCACCACAGAGAACCCTCACTGCTCCTGAGACTCGTCAGACACCAATCAATGCTGCTGCAGACCAGGGGAGAAAAAGGGATTAGAGATCTTAACTCTGACACTGGTCAGCCATAGTTCCACTAATCAACATCCAAACGTTGCGTCCTACGGTGTGTTTACTTAAAATGTACAGCCACACATTTCAGACGGTAAGCCCCACAGCGCTGCTCTGTGTAAGGTGAGAGTGGCTTTTGGTGGAGACTGCAGGCCCCCAGGGAGCACTGCAGTGGCCTCGGTTTCTGATTATAAGTTTGCATTTGCAGCTTTGCAGAGTCAGGGAATTACTGACCTTGGTTGTGTCGTGTGTGTCTGGTACTGGTATTGATTAAAACAGTTGTTTTATAAGACATTCACAGTACCTACTGTTTACATGTGACATATCGGAGAGGTTTCAAAGAGCATCTAACTTATATTTACAGTATTGAATTGGGTGATATAGAAATTTAAAAAACCTACCTGTATTAATATGACGAATAAAATCAAGGTATTTAACTTCAGCACTAATGCACCGAGACTGTACAGTAGCAGATTGTATGACCACATGAATATTCCACTGAACACCAACATAGTTAAGTTCAGTTCTCCAGCAGTTCACTTCCTGCTGGAGAACATTAATGTTGGACATGTTATCACTGCTGAAAAATAAAACTTGAATTTCTTCCCAGTCACTACACGTTCATGTACTGTTAAAACCATTCACTGGTTGTGTACGAATATTTACTTCCCATTTAGTTTGTTTAAAGCATCTTGGCTCTGTGGCGTGTTGTTGTGATGATTTAGATTATGTTAAAGAGTTAGGGTAAACAGTCGGCGAGTGTCCTCTGATATGTAGCGAGATAAACGTGTTTGTGTGGGTGGGGAGTGTGAGTCAGGTGCACATGCAGGACCGCGAAAGAGCAGCTCACTGAGCACCGTGTTAGTAGTAATGGAGCTCTGTACTGTACACAATGTGGCAGAAAATGGACTTCAACACAGCAGCCACAGGAAATGTGATTTCACAAATGCATGGCACCCTCCCACATTTGGGTAACAGATCATGATACGTGGGTGCAGAAGGACAGATGGTCTCTTTCTGATTCAAGAATTTGCCTCAGTAACCTGTTTATGGTCCTTTGTGTCCTTATTTTGTATTATTATTATTATTTTTTTTTTTGTACAGATAATTCATTGACTAAACCTTTTTAACTATTAGGGGCAGGGTTTTTTAACAATATTTTAACAATATTTTAGTTAAAAGAAAAACTATTAAAATAATAATTTACCCCAGTCTGACTTGAAACCAGTGTGATTTTTGGTTGTTTTCTGTCTTTTGGGTTTTAGGAGCTGTGTGAGGACCCTCACCTGTTTGTAGATGGCATCAGTGCACATGATCTCCACCAGGGACAGCTGGGTAACTGCTGGTTTGTTGCGGCATGCTCCAGTCTGGCCTCCAGAGAGTCTTTGTGGCAAAAAGTAAGTGTTTATGTTATATGTGTGTTTGTGTATTGTCTGTATTATTTCTTTCCACTGTCAACGGAACAAAATGTTAACGTGTTGTGTAGAAATGTGTAGGTCTGGTAGGATCCTGATTTGCTGATCTAGTAGTGTTGAAAGCCCACTTTCTTATATGCTGTAATATGTGCACCTTTGATTGCTTAAGTAGTGAAATAAGTAAAGCAAAGGCACATTGGTTGCCTTTATTTTAACATGGGGCAATTTCTTTTAATGTGTAAAAGACCTTTAATTTACAAAAAGGGATATGATTATTGTACCCGTATCCAGTAGCATTACCCCAAAACATTAACTTTTCACAGCACTGTAAATCTGAATAAACACTAAGTTTAGAACAAAACTGAGACCAGAGGTCTAACAAAATGTAAAACCTGGCCTGTAATGTTCCTGAAAGGGGCAAACATTTGCTGCTGCATTTCAAACTGTACAGACAAACCACAAAACCTTTGGACAGGCGTCAGCCACAGATGCTCAGAGGCTCCACACCACAAAAACGTCACTGCAGAGAATATTTCCTGCACAAAATGGTGTATAATGCATTTTGAAAAAAGAGATCAGATGTACTAAATTGTAATATTGTCATATTTAGAGTTTAAGTGTCCATTAGGAACCATAACGATAAGAAGTAAACAGCACAGGACTCATTACAGCACCATAAGGCTTGTAGTTTCTCCGAGGACAGGCAGGAAGCAATAAGGCTGCACTGACTTCTGTCTGTGGTGGCTGTGTTTTTGTTTTTATTTTTTTATTTTCACATGGATGAAGCAGAGCTGCAGTGGCGTAAAGTGGATAAAATCACAGCTAAAAGAAAAATACAAAAGTGCACCTAACAAGGAGCATTTAGTGGATTTTTAAGTGAAAAGAAGTAAAACAAAAGGGGAAATGGGAGGGGTCATTAAGTGCAGACTCGGTAGTTGCAATTTATTTTATTGAATTTTTTTATTCATGAAATAAAAAGTAACAATCCATTAACATCTAAAGAAGGGCCGATCTTTTATGTATTTGCTGCAGGGATGGTATTTATTACCTTTCAGCAGATGGATGGATGTAATGTTCATGGAGACCCCTTCAGCAGAATCTGGCAATTTTAAAGTGTCATCTTCAAATAATAATAATAATAATAATGAGTCACACTTTCTAAAAGTTCCAGTGGGAATCTTCCTATGTTGTATGTGCTCAATTTTGAACTGAGATGATCGATACCACTTGCAGGCAGTGCATTAACTTTTAAACTGCAGCCAGGTAATTATCTTGGTGTAAAGAAAGGGCTAGCATGCTGTAAAAAAACATTAGCAGCACTTAATATAGTTGCAGTTTTTAATAAATACAGACAGCCACAGTCAATGTAGTTATTTTTAAACTCCCCCTTTCGTCAGCAGCGCAGTTAGTTTGTTGTAGCTTATTATAAGTAATGTAGATGCGACACGACTTGACTGAGAATTGTCCCAATTATGTTCTATACTCTCCTTTCATAGTAGGGGTAACTCGATGTGTCCTAATAAACATCATTCACATGCTTTCTGGTCCACTTAGTGTCTTGCATTGTAAATACTGCATTTTACACACTAATAAGAAATAGTAAAGTTTCCTGAATATTGGCAGTACCATCTTCAGTCTGAAACTAGTGGTGTTGTAATTCTTATTATTACATGAATTGTACTGTCTGGAGTTTCGGGTGTCAGGATTATTCTGAAATGTTCTTTGGCATCCATCTTGACAACGGAAACAAATGATTACCAAGGTTTAATGGGATTTGAAACAAGATGCCTCAGCCTGTTTTAGTGAGATGCTGTATTGTGACAGACTGCTCAGGACGTATGTGTACAAATGGGCAAGCTTTCATTTTGTCTTTCTCTCAGTTTATTCTCTGTTTCTGTCTTTGTGTCATTGTGTACACACACGTCTCACTTTATTCTGCAGCATGCTTAATGTTTGATTTCATTTTGTTAATGTTGGTTGGATTAATTTGTATTTGCAAGTAACTTAAGTAAAGACTGGAATCACTACCTACCTAAAGTTAAAGTTGTACTTCTACTGGAATTTAGTTGACACCAGCTTTAGCTGCTTTATGACCATCTCTGGACTAGAGTGGATCTTGATTTTTATCCAGCCCAGGAAAATTAAAACAGCGACAGTTGGCCAAGTAGATCGTGACTCATTCTTCATTTCTCTCTCCCCTCATTTCTTCTCATATCTCTACTGTCTAATAATCTTTCTAATACTGGCATAAAATTACCAAGAAAGAAAAACACTGCACTCACTCAGAAGGTGGACAACTTCTCTCCTCCTCCTCTTTCTCTTACTTGGCACACTGCTCTGCATGTGTAGTGCCATTTGAGACTGAATTCCTGGAAAACACCTACCTTTTTATTGAAGTAGAGACAAGAAGATGCAAACACCACAAATTATAAATACTTTATATTATGATTAGAGGAGGAAGGGGGGAAATCATCCTTTAAGGCAGGAGAAATAAAGGCTTCAACTTATGTAACTTCTGTCTTTGTAGAATAGTCAAAGGAGCCATTGTACAGAGATGGTCATCTGTTCAGTCTGCTGTTGGCAACTAGCTTTACTTTCTATGAGAGCAAAACAAGTAATAGTCCAAGTCTCAAAGGAGCAGCTACTGTTCCCCAGTGAAACAGAGTGCTAGTACTTCAAAACATTATTTTGTATTCCTTCTATGCATGTTAATTACCCACAACAAGTTGCCACACTTTAAATTGTTTTTCATTTAGCTCAAGAGCTGTTGCTGTAGTATCTTGTCATTTTATATTTGTTAGATCCTTGAAATTAATAAACGCAGTAAAGACTGACGTGTTGCATTCAAGGCTGTAGGCGAGATCAATTTAATTGAGACTCTTGAGAATGTGCAGTGTTAGACTTTTTATCAAAGAAGAGGGGGACTCAGCCTCTAATGATTTAACGGTTTGGGTGGCAAGTTAGTTACATTCTTTGTAGCGACACGAAACGAGTCTAATACCTCCTGACATCTCAGTTATTTTCTTTTCTCTCACACTTCATCTGGCATGCTTCTTCTGATTCACAGTTACTGTTTTATCCCCTGTGGCAGTGTAAAGCAGTGAGGGTGAGCCTGCAGGAGGAGGAGCAGGAGGAGGCTGAGAGATGAAATCCACATGCCTCACCTCTTTTGTTTGTCAGGGTCACCATGCAAGACGGAGACTGATGAGGCAGCAGGAACCTGTTCCGTCATCCGCTAGGGAAAACTGACAGGCACACAAATACACACTGTCTCTATCTATTATCTCATGTGGGACTCGCTGTTTGTCAAACTGGAGGAGAGGGAGGATGAGAGTTTTGTTCAACACATAACCCAAAGAATGATCTTTGTTTTGATATTGGTTAAGAAAATGCAGAAACACATTTTTGTTTGTTTTAATTTATTTGTATTTAGCTGTATAGTATATATTTTCAGCATCATATAATGCAAAGGTGTAAAGAAACGCCTTCTGTGAGACAACATATTCAGTGGCACTTTTCTCTTGAGATGAAAAGGAAGAGAAGAATGGAGAGAAGTCATGTTCCTCAGTTTTTACATGATGTCAGATGTAGCATGGAAGGCTTTTCTCGAGTAAATTATTTGTTGATATTTGATAGGGAGCAATGTAGGGTAAATCTACAACCTTTTTTCTTTAGCTAAAAGCACACAAGCACAGAAGAATAGTTTGGAGCAAGCGGCTAACTGAGCTTTTGATTGCAAAGTCTCAATAATCTGCTGTGAAGGTGATGGAGCAGTCGATAGTCTCGGGGCTACATCCTTCTGCAAATGCAAACAGAAAGTACATCACCTTCCTTACCTTTGCCAGCTCGGCAATCCTCTCGCCAAACTCATGAGCATCAGCTTCATAGCACTGGACAGGGGCATCGCTGGCATCGCCGGGAGCCCTGGAGAAAACCCCAGCGGGCTCCAGGAGTTGACGTGTCATCAGGTTGGTGAGGTCGGGTGTCCAGAGCTGCGAGGTGGCTGTGATGGTGAGATGTCCTGGCTGGGCTAGGCGCACTGTCCAGTGGGAAAATCGGAGGTTCTGTTTGGAGAAGTCCAGTCGATACACGGCTTCGTTGGGCCGCAGCAGTCGCTCGCCGTCTTGCCTTTTCTGGCCTCTCTGCTGCAGAGATTGTACCCGCAGTCGCATCACCTCCGTGAGCTGGGTGTCAGGCAGGAAGGGCAGCTCCAACTCTGTAGACATGCTTGGACAGCACACCTCAGCAGGCTGAGAGGTCAATACCAACTGCAAGGCTGGATTAGATTGGCAGCTGTGTCAACACTAAGTGTTTCTCTTTTTCTCTGTCCTGTAACTCCTACTCTCTGCTTTTGCTTGCAGGCTCCTGCAGTATGTATATGTGAATGTCTATGTAGCATGGATAAAAGAGGGTGGAGGCAGAGTACACACGAGCAGAGGTGCTAGGTAACCAGATATATTGATATTTACAACCACAGTGCAAGGTTTGCCTTCAGGGAACGGTGTTTAGAACTGTTTGTCTCACGTGTTTGCTTGGTTACAGATCCTTGAATCTAATATCTGACATTAGAAGAGGAGGCTGGTAATTTTCCATATTTTCTTTTATAAATCCCATGAAAAGATCCAAACAGTAATAAATGCATTCAATAACTTTCAAGTATTGTCTCTAAAAGCAGATGCGACTTATACGAGTGTCCCTTTTGCAGCCATAACGTTGCACTGGGTGACATGTTTCTTTATTATGAAATCCTGAGCATAGTAGTTTATCCACAAACAGTTCCACAGACTCATAATGGTGATGACTTTCAATCTCTGAGGCTGCTGTGAATGCTTGGACACAGTTCTGTTTAGTTAACGTTGCTTTCGACTGAAGGTCTTTGATAAATTTGCATTGTGTGGTACAAAGTCTAATCATATGAGCTACAGTGCCTGTGTTTTTTGTAATGAACAGACGTCTCCCAGTGGAACAGTGTGACTCACTAATGTGTTTTTAATAAAGGGAAAGCCTCTTAATTCCCCTTGGTGTATGTTCTGCATTGACAGACATCCGAAGCACTTTCTCCTTGTGTTTCTGGTCAGTCGTCAGGTCTCTTATCTATCAGAGTTCAGTTGCCGCATAGTCCAAATAAAAGCTGAGATAGCCTTTGCTCTCTCATTGTCCTCAGAGAGAGTGTAAACACTAGTGGGGTGGAGTGCAAGGGAGATTGCCTGAAGAATTATGAAATGACTCTGAGGTGTCTGTGCTGCAGTGCTTTGTTTTTATTTTTTATTTTTGTCCCCCCCTTCACAGAGCTGCTTTCTGGAGGGGCCAGATTCACTCCATCAGCAGTGTCACCTCCTGCAGAGAGGTGTGATAGGAACTGCTGTTCAGTCAGCACACCTCGACTTCTCCAAGCACACCTGCTGTGGTGTGGGTCACTGCCTTATTTTCAGTTGTCATTGCACACCATTTTCATACAGGTGGAGGTTTCACACCCACCTTGATATTGGCTGACACTGAGTCACAGTGGGATAATGGGGTAGCAACACTTAGTAACTTTTAAAGAGCAATCGCACCATGCCATAATGCAGAAAGTACTTGGTTCACTGCTCACTGTGGGTATGAAGTACATGTGTCTGGACACTCACCAGGTATTGATTTCATCAGTATTTAGAATGTGATATTTCCCGTCAGTGCTATACAGTTTGTCTTTTATTGATTTCCCCTAATGATTTCTGCTCCTCTCCTCCTTTAGTTATGTGTCGCACATTAACCATCATGAATGCTTGGTAAAAACGGATGGTGCGGTCCATCCAGCTTATATCAAACGGTAAAAGTTATTCCATAACGAACCCTGGGTTTGCCTTTACCTTAGCATCATTGGTACTAATTTCTTCCTGAAGCCTTTTAATAAGGTCTAATCTACTAACTATACTATGTTACTACATTTTCTATGAACACTTTTTACTGTAATGATCAAGAATGTGATCAGAATGATGTAAGCCATAAAGAAATGTTACTGACCTTTCAAGTATCTTAAGTTTTAGACATCTTTGGGTGTAGCTTTGTGGTTGTTCTTCCACCGCTGTTCTCCAGTTCACAAAACTGAAGCAGGGTTATGGGTATTTCACAAGACCATAGCAAATGCAGGCAGCTGAAACACACACACACACACACACACACACACACACACACACACACACACACACACACACACACACACACACACACTGCAGTCAAACAGTTATTACCTCCCACCCATGTCCTATTACAGCTGGATTTATGAGCAAGAGCCAAGGTGATAAATTTGTCCCTTAATCCTAAATGCATCAGCAGACAAGAGGGCATGCTAGCTCACTGTGGCATTCCACCTTGACATTATTTATGTTTCACGGACCGATGGCTGTTTGTTTGCTGTCCCTGCACTCGGCTCCTGTTCCTCCCCGTGCTAATAATGATATAATACTAATAATGAAAGTAATTGCCATGTTCATCCCCCAGGTCATTCCTGACTGGAAGGAGCAAGAGTGGGACACAGAGAAGCCAGATTCGTATGCCGGGATTTTCCACTTCCGCTTCTGGCGCTTTGGAGAGTGGGTAGATGTGGTGATTGACGACCGGCTCCCAACAGTGGACAACCAGCTGGTCTACTGCCACTCCAATGACAGCAATGAGTTCTGGAGTGCCCTGGTTGAGAAGGCCTATGCCAAGTTAGTGTCTGTGCCAACACAATGCAGATCCAAAACCAAAATATATTTAAAATGTCTGTAATATGATATGATGCAGATGACACAACCAGCAAAAGTTTCTCTCTTTTGCTAAATAAAAATCGCTAAAAGGATCAGTTGATTAACGAGCATTACCAAACTGTCCTCTTCCTTCAGGGTGTATGGCTGCTACGAGGCTTTGGATGGGGGAAACACGGCTGATGCTCTGGTGGACTTCACTGGTGGTGTTTCAGAGCCTGTGGATCTACTGGAGGGTCAGATGGCTACAGATGAAGTGGCCCGTAACCAACTGTTTGAAAGGGTTCTTAAAGTCCACAACAGAGACGGCCTTATCAGCTGCTCCATAAGGGTAAGGAGATACTGCCGCTTAGCAGAGGGATGTTAAAAGGAAAGATGCAGTACCACACAAATGGTTATCTTTCTCACCAAAAACAATCAGAGGAAACAAAATGTCAACCATGCTGAGGCTTGACTAGCAGGAAAGAAGCAGGCTGCATAATGCCAAGTGTTTGATTCAGCACTTTCTGAACTTGACCCTCGCTGTAGTTTTAAAAATGAAGACATCTTGGTTTCTGCTGTTTTGATTCTTTTTAAAATCTGTCTCTCTGAAATTCTTCAAGAATGTAAGCTCTGTTTAAGCACCTTATGTTTGTGAGCAAATCAGTAACATTTTTAGCAGCTTTTCAAATCCTCTACTCTGAAAATTGTCTAATCCACCAAAGCTCACCTTTTGTTCCCCGGAGCCCATTAATAATTAAAGCTGTTTCTACTATGATTTAAAATACAGAGATGGGGGGGGGGGGAACCCTCTGTCGTGACTGACTTTGTGGAGGCTCTCGCTGCCGTTGCTCGCTGCTGTGTCGTTGATGGTACCCTTCTCCAGCATCAACTCTTATCAAGTCTTTCTACAGCTTTTCTAAAGGCTTTTCAATGTGGTGCAACACAAATTAACAGCATCCACTTCATTCCCTTTGCTTTCCAAAATATTTGGGAATTGCATGAGTTAGTGGGGAAAAAACATTTCAGGCTGGACCTGGTTTCCCAGAAACATACATGAGTTAGATGTCAGTCAGGCCTCAAATAAATGTCTAAATGTATGTATCACTGACTCATTAGCTTTACATTACTTGTAATTTAAAACTTAGACCAACTAAAACTGACTGAACCGCCCATCTCCCTTTAGCACAAAATGTTTTCCTTGTTGACAAATTTAGTGAAAATTTCATAATTAGCATAACTTAATGAGGCAGGTGTCACGGATTGTTACATGGAAACATGTCTCTTAATTCAGAGTTAGCGTGGGGGTTGGCTGGCAACTTTCTAGGCTTTATGTATGTCAATGTGTGACACTGTTTAATTTGAATGTGATGAATTTAAGTGCAAATTTACAACTGGACTGACACAGCACAAACCCATCTAGAATATATTTACAAAACCAGGCTTTGAACACAGGCCACCTCTAAATGTATGCTGACAGATCTAATCATTTTTTAATTGCAGTGCAATTTAAAAATCACTTTAGGTTGATTTGTAAAAGAAATGTTGATGGTACTCAAGTCTCAGTTTTATATTATTTGTGTGTTTCAAATTGAGCTTAATGAATGATGCTTAATGATTCGAAGCAAAACGTACTTGGCTTATGTTTCTTTGGTTCCTGCTTTTTGTGAATTCATGTTTATTTGTTAAGTAACCATGTGCTCTCTTCTGAATTTCATTCTCACTGGAAAAACATTTTGGTCTCATTCCAGTCTTATTCTCTGATGGCCTGCCCCTAGCAAAACTAATTCAACCCCTTATTGTGATTCAGAATCAGGCTCAGTTTGGTTCTTGAATTATGTGGCTCTTTTTAAATGCATGAACTTTTACTCTGAAGATCTATTATTCAGCAGTAATGAGAGCTCAGAGAACATAACCGATGTCATACAAAAATGCATTTACCACCTTTAGCCATTGTTTGTATTACTTAAATTTGTATTCTACAGTAATAAATTGCTCTGGGGAGCATTAATTCTACACTGGTGCTCTGGAAACATCAGATTTTCTTAATGCTGCATCTCTCATGCTGAGCTGCTGAAAATGTTCAGCATTAGGTTCAGAAGTAGTCTTGCCAACTTTGTCTGCAGCCAGTGGACATACATCACCGTTACCCTGCTTCATACTCTCCAGTGCAGCACAGCCCACAACCCCGATCATTTTGAGACAGAAGCTTCTGTTAGTAAAGTCTGCCACACTGTTCTTACATTGCTCTGCGTGCAGAGATTCTGTATTTGAAACAGGTCTTTTAAGTACACAGGACTCACTCTGGGAACAGTATTCATCCATGTAGCTCCTATTTGGACTGATATGTGTCTTAGTAATATGTTTGTCCTGTTAGTCTATTCAATTGTATGTGTGTCATTTTATATATTTTATGAATCATAATGGTATCTTTGATCTTAACTTCCAAACCAACCTGTTTGCTGTGTCCCAGGCAACTACAATAGAGGACATGGAGGCACGACTGGACTGCGGCCTGGTCAAAGGCCACGCCTATGCAGTGACAGATGTACGGAAAGTGCGGCTAGGTCATGGATTGTTGGCCTTTTTCAAATCAGAGAAGCTTCACATGATCCGCATGAGGAACCCGTGGGGAGAGAAGGAGTGGAGCGGCCCTTGGAGTGACAGGTAACAGCAACCGGTCTCCCACATGGGGCTCCAGAGCTTCGCAGTTGTTATAAGCAGAACATGAATTTTCATATACAAATCAGAATCACATATCTTAGCATATGCTGTTCCTGTTGTGTGCTAGTAAGATTAGTTTTCCCACATCCTGTACTAAAAGTGATCTTCTCTTCTTGTTAACTGTAGCATCCTTTGAAAAAAGGCACTATATCCAAAGGTAGCGGTTGCTGTTTCACTTCCACCATGCAAGTGGGTCAAAGTGGATTATTCGAATGTCAAAATTAAAAACCTATATACCAATACCTATATAGAATACCTATGTGACAAACAAGTATCTGGATATGTGGGTCCAGTACTATTCACAACACTACCATCTACAGGCATGGATGAACTACTGCAGCTCATCAATTCTTGTCTCAAGAGCTCTGATCTTTCTTTCAACATGGAATATTTCCAGAGGAACAACAACGTGACATTGTTGTGACCTGAACCAGTTTAACCAATTTCACTAAATTAATTTTTGAAATGTCAGCGGGTACTGGTCTTCTTTTAGACTTTGACGCGATGGTTTCTAAGAGATTGCATGTGATGAATGAGCAAACGACAAATCATTGAACAATCCGTGTGTAATGCCAACAGTGTAAACAATGAGGCTGCTCAATGGGAAATGTCACATAGATGATGAAAGATGTAGATGCAGTCAAGCTAATGGGGCACACGGTAAACAAGAATAACTGAATTCAGCCCTGTAGGAGCATTGCTTCTTTTTAGAGAATATCAAATGATTTTCTTCTGGGATTTTCCCAAAACAATTGAGCTCAATAACCCATTTTAATTGACATGTCTAGGTGAATCAAATTGATAGGTTTGCACCAGTAGCCGTTTAAATTCCAGTTTTACTTGCTGCTACTCTACACTTTGAATTGTGAGCTACAGACTGTGAAAAAAACAGGGAAGTGGTAAAGCCAGATCATGATGCAGCCTGAATTATTGATAAGGCTGAAAGAGAGAAAGATGTTATTAAAGTGATGTGAGTCATCTCTCGTCTTTCTCAATCATTCACTGGCTCTCAATGAATAATTTATACATGGTTTGATAAAACCTGTTACTGTAAATGGAGTCTGACAGACTGTTAAGATGTGGACAGCTGTCAGTGAATCATAAATAGAAAGACATAAACACAGACTTAATACACCCAGTAAATGTCTGTTATTGCTGAGGAGTAAATACAGAAAGGACCCTGATGTTTAGGTATGATTCACCATAACAAATACAAAACATGATAGTGGCCATCAGGGGTGGACATAGGCTTTTTGTGATATATCAGATCTTGTTAAATTACTATTGCCTTGCTGTTAACATATTGTAATATTATATGAAAAAAATATAATTGTTTAGAAATTTAAATATACAAACCATATTTCAAGAAAACAAAGATAAAAGAAAATCTGTGAATTGTTAATTCACCTGAACCTTTTAAAAAGTACAGAAATAAGATTTTGTGTTTTAATACTGTATGTTTGACCTTCGAGTCCTTGTGGCATTTAATGAGAAACTGACATAGTACCATCATGAATATAGCCACATGGGCTGGAAAGTAGTTTGAAAAATCGTAGTCATATTGATGCTGTTCATCTCTTTTACAGCATGTGTGTGTGTGTTTTCTCTCTTGTCTTTGTTCACTGTAGTTCTGAGGAGTGGAACAAGGTGAGCAAGAGCGAGAGGGAAAAGCTGGGTGTCACTGTGCAGGATGATGGCGAGTTCTGGTAAGAACGATAAACTTTCATAGCCAGTTAGCCTAGTAACCATATGTTTTCTAATCAAACTGTGTCAATCAGCAATAAAGTTAATTTGAGTATGTTTCCTAAAACACTGACCCTGACCTGCTCCTTCAAAAGTGATTTCCCCCTCAAACACTGCTTATGTTCTGGGAGAAACCCAGAATCCTCCAGAAGTCTTTGTCTCCCTTTGACATGTAATCTTTCCTTTTGTTCTTGGTATCATTTCCTCTGATTTTACTCCTGTTAACTTTTCTTCCTTCAAGCTTGCCTTGTCCCTCTAGTTGGTATCCACTCTCTCTGGTCTCTTCTCTCCTCTTCTTTTCCTGCTCTCCTGCAGGATGACATTTGATGACTTCTGTCAGTACTTCACTGACCTGATCCTGTGCCGCCTCATTAACACCTCCTACCTGAGCATCCACAAAACCTGGGAGGAGGAGGTGATGAGGGGCTCATGGATCCACCGCCAGGACCCCCTCCGCAACCGGTCTGGAGGCTGCATCAACCATAAGGCCACCTTCCTGCAGAACCCTCAGGTTAGTCATTTCCAGAACAACAAAACAGAAGTAGTGATGTGTACAAACAGGTGTGTGTGATGTGTTGGATGTGTTTTCTTTCCTCTTCCAGTATGTGTTTGACGTAAAGAAGGTGGAGGACGAGGTGCTGATCTGTTTACAGCAAAAAGAAAAGAGAGCCACACCTAAAGAGGGCAAAGGGGAAAACCTTGCTATAGGTTTTGATATTCACCGGGTACAAAACCACACACATGCACAAATACCTGAAACCAAATTCCTAATGATTATTATTTTATGCTCTAACATCTGTTCATGTTGCAGGTGGAGCTTAATCGGAAGTACCGTATGCACTCGGCCCAGCAGAAAGTAGCGGGCTCAATCTACATCAACTCACGCTGCGTCTTCCTCAGGAAGGAGCTGAAGGAGGGCCGCTACGTCATCATTCCCACAACCTTTGACCCTGGGCAGCAGGGCGAGTTCCTGCTCCGTGTCTTCACTGATGTGCCTTCAGATTGCAAGTAAATCTTACCTCATCTCTCATATCTCACCTAAAGCTTTGCCTAACGAGCACTGATCTCAGCTCCTAATTTCAAAGACTACTTTCTTTACTGCCACCGGTCTCACGATTGTTACTGGGGAACTACACACACAGCTTGCTGTAATGTTCGCTCATTAAGATGCTTCTAGGCAGCGAGCAGTTGCCACTGTAGCAACATCTCTCTCTATCATGAATCAACAGGGGCCCTTGGCTACCTCAAATCCAATCACTCTGTAAAGACTGTCCGAAGGCAGAGTGCTGCAGTATCTGTATTTTTAGGAATTGTTTTTATTCTATCATGATTTTTCACCCTGAAAAAGCATTGCAGCGGTTTAGTTTTCCATTCAGCAAAACCCAGTACTAGTACTAATAGATAGAAGTGTTAATGAAATCCCAAAGATAAACTTAATTACTGTAAATTCTCTAACATACACATTAACTCTCTTTCCCAGAGAGTTGACTCTGGATGAGCCTCCTCAGACATGTTGGACGGGGATGTGTGGCTACCCTCAGCTGGTCACTCAGGTCCATGTACTGAATGCTGAGGGTCTGCAGGGACAGGACTCCAATGGAGGTAGGACCACTACAATATAGCGGCTGAATATTGGCCACATCTAATGTGGTTAATGTGCTTTGCATTTATGTTGGTTATCACATTTTTGTGTTGTAAAACGTACACACCTGCAGAGTTTCACTACCGCAGTCCCAACAATAACAGGAGAAAACAACTTTCTGACCTTTAAAGTTGCCATGTTTAGATTTGAAAAGGTGAAGGTATACATTAATCAGGACCCAGACTTCTACTAACCCTTCATCTTCATCAATACGCATAATCTAATGTATATGTATGTAAAAAATTATATATATATTTATCCAAATACTTCTTCCAGCAGCTGTAGATCCGTATGTGATCATCACCTGTGAAGGAGAGAGGGTTCGTTCACCGGTCCATAAGGACACGAGGTGCCCAAACTTTGACATCAAAGGTTTATTCTACCGCAAGAAACCCAAGGAGGGGATCCACATCGAGGTGAGCTGTCAGTCTACATTCATCATGTCCTCTGTGGGACTAAACACTGACAACTGGCTGAACCACATGTTTATCACAACTACAGCTTACAACCAAAATGTAGGAGCTCAGATCTAGCTAATGGCTGGCATGTCTCTGCTCCTCAAGCACAAATCATTTTAATGCAATTTAACTCAACATGCCATATTTTTTATTACCTCTGGTCGTCCAGATCTGGGTGAACCAAGCTTGTTTTTCCAGTCGTCTCTCAGCAGTTTTTAAACACTATTTTCTCAACACCTATTTCTCACCTGCCTCCCTTTTGCTTCTAATTTCCCTTCATCATTTGTGCGCGTGACTGTATCACATGAGAGCAGAGCTGCCACAGTGAAATTTGCTGAACATCCATAACCAATCAGTTACAGGCTCAATATCCGGCACTACGTGTAAGCCAGTGTACTTGTTAGAGAATTAGTGTTGGTGATGTAATGTTGAATTTGCTCAGTGAGGCCTGTGAAATTGCTCGATTTGTATAATGGTAAAAGGAGGCAGAAGTGTGCACGCTCTGTTGAGTTGATAAGCTGCTCAAAGATGGTTTGGTTTGTAAACGATACAGACCTTAAAAAACAGTGCCGAGCTGCTGTGATAATGATCAGTCGACACCACATTCACTGGGCTTCCCTGACTTTAATTACATGCATCTCCCCACCAAAGCACGTCACTTGTACATTTTTTCCCCATGAACCAAAACAAACCCTCACCTGCTTGACTGTTGCACTGGACTACTGCAGTAGCAGCTCAAGATAAGTCTGAGACTAAGTGCTTCTGCTTCTTTGCAGAGTATTTTTGCTGGTTTGCTGCCTACAAGCTTTGTTCTGTTCAACAAGCATACTTAAGCAGTTTCCTTCCTTATTTATGGAAATGAATCGTATCCATGTATATTGTATAACTAAAAACTTGTGCTTCTGGGTATCACTACCTTCTATCAAGCTGCAATGTCTGTTCCTTGTGTATTTTCTCCTGTTTTCTCTTTCCGGACTGCTTATTGCCTTTTGTCTTTTCTGTCTTCTTGTCCTTTCACTTTTGCTTTCGAATCTCTTAATCCCACGAGCGGCGAACAGATCTACAACAAGAACATGATCGTGGACACCTTCCTGGGTCAGGTAATACTGTTCAGCGATCCCAACGAGCGCCAGGAGCAGCACACGCTTCACCTCCGTGACAAGGGCAACCGCCAAGACAACGACCTTCCAGGCACGCTCACTGTGCGCCTCATCACCTCCACCACTCTCACCAACATCTGATGCAATCCTTTAAATGCTTATAATGATCAACACTGACGGTGGCGTTAAGTCGTGCCCACAGTCATGTTCACCCTTCATTCTCCAACCATTGTGGGAACTGTTATTTTCTTTTTATTCCCCCCACTTTCCATTTCCTCTTTTCTTGTATGTCTTGCTTTTCCTGTTTTCTTATGCTTCACCATTTAAAGTCAGCCTTATTTTGTGGGATTTTTGAAGGCTTTATATTTGGATGTAAGAAATAAGATAATACAGTATTTGGGGATTTTAATGTTCATCTTTGAATACATTCCTGCCAAATTGTCCATTATTTAGGGTTTGCCTCAAACATTTCTTCTTGAAGTATATTTCTTTCCCCAAGTTTTGTAGCCTGAAGACAGTTTCACTGATCTGACCAATATTAGCCTGAACTTTAACTAGATCAGATAATCAGTGTAATCTACAGATTAGTTTTATTTCTCCATCATATTCAAACACATACACACCAACTTGCACCCACAATAAATATGTAGACGTTTCTGCACTCGCCATGCATGTGCCAATGTTTCCAAGGGCTATGCATTGCCTTAAGGCTGAGTCTGTCTCTCCACCTTGAGGACAGGTGGGTGGGGGTGGGGGCTTGTTAAATACTGTTTTCCATCAGCTGTCCAGTGTTAGCACAGCCTCCATTTGTGTTCCTTAAAATGAGCATTACACCTCATTTTTGTCCTGTACAGTATATTGTCATGATGTGTACTCTTACTTTTATATCTGTGGATGATCCTCCCACCCAGTCGGCCCACCCAGACACCTCAAGTCTTCACCAGTTTGCCGGTGCTTTGGAGAGCATGCAGCACTGTCTGTCACTTTTTACTGTGGACTTTACAAACAAAAGCCAACAGCAGCTATTCTCTTCCTCAACTGAGAGCTTTTCTGTGTTGTTGTCAGCGCAATCATTTGTGAAATCTTGCCTCCTGTCTTCCATCACTAGTACCATTGAAAACTCCCTGAGATGCCGGTTGCTATGGACGATCTTCAAACTGCATAGCTTAAAACAAAACTAAACTCTGCCTGTGCTGCACATCTCTCTAGTCGTAGCTTAGCAGCCGGTGCTTTTGACAGTGTTACCCTTCCTCCTTTGATTCCTCCATGTGTACACCTTCCCAGTCCAGCGGAGTGCAAAGATTCACCCTGACATAAATTAAGTGCTTTAAGGGACCAAAAATGAGCCAGGCCCTTCACTCTCTTAGTCCCTTATGGAACGGCCTGGCCTGGCCTGGCCCAGCCCAAGCCTAGCTATAAACCACCACCCCCTGTGCCACATCGTCTCTTAATGGCAACACCACTGCCTGACGCTTCCTCTGACTTGAGTCTGTTGGCCCAGGCCAAAGATTCATGCCACGTGACCCCAAGAGGCAGCAGCTGTACTCCTGCTGTTGGCACAGAACAGGCGTGAGTGCTTGTGTGTGTATGGGAGTGTGAGTGAATATGTCTGTTAGTCCATGTTGTACCTGGGAGAATATTTATGAGTAAAGGTGTGACCTGAAAGGAGAAGAGCCCTTTAGGCAAAACACACCTTGCACTTTATTTAGTTTTAAATGGGGGTAAAAACAAAGGATAACTTGTTTTTAGCAGAGCAGAGAAGACATCCTGCCAAACAACCTGTGCCATCGCCTTGGTCCTGGCTTTGCCTCCATAGCAGGAAAACAATATTGAACACGGGACAAACTGTTCAGTGAGTGCAGAGGACTTTCAGATGACTTTTGCACATTGAACCAACACTGGTACAGTGTAATCTTTGTCTGATGATCCACGGCATTTCTTGCATAGATCATGTTGCCATTTAGTTTTGACCTTTTGGCACTTAGTGGGCTTTTTGTGACGAGACTTGTGGTAGTAAATCTCAGCTTGTGTTTAGTTTTTTGTTTGTTTTTGTTTTTTAGAAGTGCAATATCATTGTAGAGTTTTCATTCCAGGTTTTATGGACTTGATTATGTCTTGGTCACTTTCCCTATTTCATAAACTTTTAAAATATGTAAGTTACTGTCATTAGACATTTCCTTTGAATGTAATTTGACAAACTGTCAAATCAGTTTTCCTTTTTTTTTTTTTTTTCTATGCCTTTTTCCATTACTTGAATTGTCACACATGACATTTATTTGATCACACACCTTTGTGTACAGCATCTTTATAACTGTGTCGTGCATGACTTATTTTCCAGTATTTTCATGGCCTTGTATAGTATTCTATATATATTTTCTATTTCGAAAGTGTTGAGCAGTCGGCATGTCTACACTAATGCACCACGTCAGTCTGATCTCATCAACTGGTTTGAAACAGTTAATGTCTTGTAACACAGTGATACGTTCATATTCTGCCTCTAGCATCTGTAAACATTAGCAGCATTTGTTGGCTACTATTTAGGTGCTATTTATCTTCTCTGTGCTCTTTTGCGTTGTTTTCTGAGAAAGCGCAGCAAATGAGAGTTAGACAACATACAGTATAGCTGAATTTTATACATGCCGCATTAGTATGCAGCCGGCCAGTGTCAGAAACTAGTGCCAACCAGAGATGTTTTAAAGAAGGGAGCATGTGCCTGGATTGCTGCTTGTTTTTGTCTCACCTTTATTAAGCACAGTTGAAGTGTTGTTTTGCAAAGCAATGAAGTCCTAACTTCTCTGGTAAAGAATCTTAATAGTCAGCTATTGTACAAGGTAGCTTCTGGTTGTGACTGTACTTATTTGTGTAACTGTAATCCTCCCCTGGTCAATACTGTGACTGTCTACAAAATCAGCTTGTACTGGCTAACACAGGGTTTACTCAAGGTTTTACAGAGAGATAGAATTTGCCAAAGTCATAAGTCATTACATGGATTTGCTGAAATTGACAAATCAGGGGTGGCACTTGCTCCAGTTTGTGCCTCTCATGCATATCCATTACATTTACAGATTTAAGCAGCAAACAACCCGAAAAAATAAATACCTGCGTATCTTCAAAAAGGTTACAGACCTTCAAAAGTGTTTCTGGAAATTCCTTCTGAACAGTATCTTCGGATGAAAACCATCCAGATCTTTGTGGTTTGATGTTCGAACTCTTATTTAGACTCGTGATCAGAAATGTTTTTAAGTAAATACACCAGAAAGTAGCAGCCTGTCTCCTGCAATTGAGCTAATTGGACTGTCAAAGACCCAATCAACAGGATATTATCACAAACACACAAATAACAAGGTTAAAAGGAACTAGATGACACTTTCATGAATGCTACTTCAATCAATGTCTAATTTGAATCAGTCTTCGTGCCATTTTTATACAGTACAGTATGCAGACAATTAAGTTTTTAAGTTTATTTTTTATTTGAAGTTGTTATTAGTAAATGTATTTTTACACATATGTAAGATGAGACAAAATATGTTTGATGTGCCATAGGATGACAAAGAAGCTGTTAATTAACCACTAATGAGAATCAAGCTTTAATTACTTTAAAGTGTTGGTCTATATATTCTACAGTAGCTGATATTATTCCCAGAGATTAGGATTCTTTGTGTTTTGTGCTAATTAACAAATGCTAGCATGCTAACATGCTAAAATTAAATGATAAATTTTAGATTAATTTGCCTGATTGCAGAGTTTAAGTCACAGTTTGGTGGTGTTGTCGCCTCTCATTGAGTAATTTTTTTATTGCTTGTATCTCACCACATAACTATTGCTCTATTCTGTATGGTGTAATACACTCTTGATTTATTCTCTTCTGATGTTTTTGGTGTTATTTTTTTTGTTTTTGTTTTTTTTCTCCCTTTACCGCTGTGGTAAATGTGCTGTCTCCTTGGGAATCAATAGTCTTACATTACATATTACATTACCTTATATTTTGCAAGCATGTTAGCATGCAAACATTAGCATGTAGCTCAAAGCCCACGTAGATGCCAGCATATATGTAAATTCTTAATCTTTAAAGCATATGTGCGGAAAAAAGACCATTCAATTTTAATTTCACATTATAAATTACTACATTTATTTTAACAATCACAACTGTCATGCCATATCTTATGTCTAAAGATTTTTAAATGGAGAAAAGAACATAGGATAACATGTTGCTCATGACTCCAGTGGATTGAAATAATATTCATGAAGGTGTCATGTTAAGGTTATTTCACAATAAAAGCTTCCCATCCCATTTTTATTTTTTTTTAAATGAGGTTTTCAGCAGTGACCAGTTGTGTTATTGTGTCGTCCACATATACTGTAACGGCGAACACACAATCTGATAGCTTTCTTATATAGGAGTGTTTGGGCTTCAGAACCAGAGCATCACTCACAATCCTAGAGAAATAAGAAGCCAAAATAAGAGTGACAAGCTAACTGTTAAAATTTAAGACGCTCGTGCCAAAATGACAAGTGGTTATTGCAAAGAGTTGTTTTGCACGCAGTCATGATGTTATACTGTATGCTGTGAAGATGTTTGCTGTGTACCTGTTGGACAATTGTAAGGCACGTGAAGTTTTTTGGGGTTTTTTTTGTACCTTTTTTGTTGTCTTCTTTGTCTTTTTTTTTTTTTTGTCTTCGTCATAACATGATTTCCGCTGTGTTGCTGTGGTTACTTATAATTTTCACACAATCATTTGCCTAAAGTGGTGTTGCTACTAATGCTAATCCAACTACTCGATTAACCAGGTGTGGTTGGAGATATAAAGCTTTTCTGTTTTCTGTATATATTTTCCGCACGGCCATGCCAAAGCAGATTTTAAGAACACAAAACCTTTTGGATGAAGCTGAACTGCACACAATGGTGTTGACTTTTGTATGAATCCAGAAATGCCAGTGCATGTAGCAAAACTGCTTCGAACCTGCTCGCACCATTACGAGTTGCAGAATATGTAATTTTGGTTCTCAAAGTGCTGTAAAACATAACCCACTGTTGCTACTTTGATAAACATACTGTGTGAAGTACAGTACAAAGCTTATGTTGCACACTTGCATGCATCAAACAGTATCCAGTTTTATAATATTTTGTATTCCGTAACCTGCAGTATACAGTATGTATATAAAAGTAGCAGCAATTTGACCTAATATTGATTATTATGGTATTCATGTTTTGATGTACATCTTACTGGACAAGAGAAAAATGTTCTTGCTCACCACCTCCAGTGATCAGCAAGAATACTGAGAAAGGAATCTAGTGAATTATGGGCCTCCAGTTATTAAAAGAAACATGTTAGGAGTTGGCGTTATACAGCTGGTGTTTGACTTGGTAACACTTTATTGAGGGGTTAGGTGTCACAGCAGCAGATAAGTCACACACAGTCAAGTTCCTACACAAGCGCAGGAAATATACCCTTGAGAGTCTACATCTAACCACGGGCTCATAAAAGGTACACAACCTGAATAGGCCATGTTAAAACAGGAAATGTGGAAACAAAGCTTGCCTGCAAAAGTGTGCTCTTTTTGAAAATATATTGCGTAACGTTCTGGGATGGATGCCTCTGCGTAAAATTAACAAAATGCACCTACTAGCCTACAAGCACCTCTAAAGCTTAGTTATGAATGTAAGTCCCCCACCCTCCCCCCCCCCATTTTTTAAATTTTTTTTATTAAATCGATATAATTGTGATTTGTTGTTTCATATATATGCTATAATGTGTACTTAAAGGTGCTGGCTTATGGATTTGTTATTGTGTGACACAGCTAGGATTGCCAATTTCCCTCTAAATTTTTAAATCTAAATTTGTGAGTGCAGTAAAATTGAGGAAACCTGTCAAAGCCTTTCTTTAAATAACATCATGTACTCTACTACCTTTGAATACTAAAGGATGGGATGAGAGGAAAACCTTGGATAGTAGTAACAAATAGAATTAGCTTAGCGTTATCTAATAGAAAATGTGATGTGCTTCTCATCTGTTTTCAAATGGACTATATTTTATTCCACCTCCTTCACTAAAATGGACTCGACTTTATTACTGTACGATGGGACGGAGTACAGATACTTGTGCTCTGCTCTGAGCCTAAGAAACTGATTATCAAATCGAAACAGAATCAACAAAGTAGTTAATTACAGTATCAATAACTGCAGAGAATGTGCAAGGAGGTCCAGTGTCATGATTAGTAAATTATATTATTGTTGCTTGATCTGTGCAACATATTCTGCATGTTTAACACTGTTTTTATAATAACATTTTTAATTACGCTCCCTACTCTGTTAGGAACAGAGTATACTAATCGTTGCAGTTTTGCAATATACTCATATTGTAAACTGTTAAGTAGTACTACCAAGCCACTGTTGACATATTCATCATGATGGTTTCTCACAAAATGCCACTTGATGGCTCGAAAATCGCTAAACATTCAACAGTGGGTTCTGCCCTTGACCTTTATGCGCTCAGATTTCCCCAGAGTCCCTGAATATGTTCACAGTATTATGTACTGTAGATGGTTAAGGAGTTAAGGAATATTCTTTTTGACGCGATTGCCCGAAACTTTGTGAGAGATGTGAGTTATGAGCCACTGAAAACACTGTCTTTTGTTTGTACTTTTGTCAGATAAAAGTTCACGCGACTTGACAAATCAGATTTTAGATGTTAATGCGTTTTAGAAAAAGTCCTAAAGCCCATGATTGGTTGATGGTTCGGCTCAGAGAAACCTAAATAACGAATATGCTAATGTGCAATCCAAACCCACATGGTCCTATTTAACGTGTAAAAGCCTGTTTTCCCACTTATTTTCCAAAATCTGTAGCATTAAATATCAGGTCAGTGAAAGAAGTAACTCACCCATAATTCACACAAGGTATCAGGGGGATATTAATAAGGTGAACAGAACAGGTCTCAGCTGAGGTTCTCTTGCCTGTTAATTTTATAGACTCCTCAAGTTGCATACTGCTGCATGTGTCTAAATTACAAGGCATTTGTGACGGCGTTCCAGAGCGAGTAAACCCAATATTGTTTATCTCAATGACGGCATCATATAGACTGTATTGAATTTGACTCTTCTCTTTCTATTTGAAATCAAGTTTTGTCCACTCGAGGAATGAGCTCGTGATGATTCTTGTATTTTTCTGCTCGTGTTTATTAACTGGAGATTGGAATACCTACTGCATGATGACACTTCTAGAAGATGCTACAGTCTTTATAACAAGTATCTTTTATCAGTATTTTATAACCTTGTTAATTTTATATAATCACTATACCTTGCGTTCCAAACTGGTATGTTTACTGATAGCTAGGTATCAGAAAGCTGTGCTGTATCTTCTGTGCTGTGTGCTTATGTGTGTTCTTTTCAGCATGAGCTTTTTGTTTTGTTTTGTTTTTTTCCCCAACTTGTTTGTTGAATTTGGTTCTCGGTTACACTGTGGTTATTTTATAGCTACAATCTGAAATTATTATTTTTTTCATTTTGTATTTAATGTCAACTTGTGGCATGACTTTGAAATAAAACAGGAAAACCTTTTCTGGGTTTGTGTCATCATTAAATGGAAGTGAGCATATAAATAGGTGGCTAGGAAAGTGTAATATGTGTTTTGCGTCAAAGTTGTTTATCTCCATTTGAGGACTGCTGTACCAGTACTTGCTCTTTTTCTTCTAACACACGACAGTGTGTTAGCAGCTTGATGTTTTTTGTTTGTTTGTTTTTTCTCTACCCATAATTTGTGAACCCGAGGACTGACTGCATATGCACTAGCAAAGCTAGAAAAAACTGGAGGGTTTCATGTACAGTGTATCCAGAAAGTATTTACAGCACTTAACTTTTTCCACATTATATGTTACAGCCTTATTCCAAAATGGATTAAATTGTTTTCCTCAAGATTGTACATAAGATGCTAATAATGACAACATGAAAGTTTGAGTGGCCCGGCCAGAGCCCAGACCTTAAACCCGATTGAACATCTCTGGAGAGATCGGAAGATTGCGGGGCACTGACGCTCCCCATCCAACCTGATGGAGCTTGAGATGTACTGCAAATACGAATGCTGCCCCAAAAATAGGTGTACCAAGCTTGTAGCCTCATACTCAAAATACTTGAAGCTGTTATTGATGCTAAAGGTGCTTCAACAAAGTATTGAACAAAGTACGTTGACTTTGTCATTTTTGGGTATTAGTAGATTTTTTAGGAAAATGATTTGATCTGTTTTGGAATAAGGCTGTAAATACTTCTTGGATGCACTGCACAGTTTCTATTCATGACTTATAAAACTAAAACCTACATGAGAGCTCTGCTTGCTTTAAGGATGTTTTAATCAAAATTATAGTCTGTTGCTAGCATGACTTCAAATTAGTCAGGAACATGTTTTTCCAAAAATACGTTATACACGTCTGTATAAATGTCACTTTTTGGTGGAACTGTTTTCTACTCAAAAAAGTAGGTACCAGTTTTCTTGTTTGTTTTGTTTGTTCCTTTTGTTTTTTTCAGCAAACTGACCTGAGCAACAACTTGGAAATCATGACCTGGGTCACCTCTCTTCCTCTCCACCCCCCAGCTGGTCTCTTGTGTGCCACCAACAGGCTCCACCTCTGAGCTAATCAGGATCAGCAGCCATGAATGAGCCATAGCGAGAGAGTCTGGAGAGCCCCGTCACTGACCCAGACATTAAACTGTAACTGGGCCACAGATGCTGAACCGCAAACAGAAGGTGGGAATATACAGCAAATAAAAGAAGCAAAGTCTATTGGAAACAGTTTTTATTTACTGAAGGGAACTTTCTTGCAGAACAAAGTCAAATGCAGTGAGTAATAGTTATTCTCAAGCTTCTTCTCTAATCCTGGATCGTCTTGATCAATCATCTCGTTGGTTCTGGACCACCTGACACCAAAAAACACAGGACTGAAAAGACTGGCAAGAAAAGACCAGGAGAAAGAAGAGGGGACCTCACAAAGTGTGTTTAGAGGTAAGTGGGGCAGGTGAACATGGGTTGAGGCAGAGGGCTTAGCCGGCAGGAAGGCCTCAGTTCTGCTGCTCTGCTGTAGCTTTAGGCCAAAGCCTCTTACTGCTCACTTTGTTCTGTTACAGCACTTAAAGGAACCATTATTGTCCCTTCAAGTAAATACAGTAAGGTTGCAGCGTGTATTTGTTGCATAGTCTAAATGGTTTGTTTACTTTTGCTTTGAAAATATATATATAAAAATAATTAGCAGTAATTATATGAAGCATAGAGGCAGAAATCTGGAGCCTAGGGAGATGGTGGTAAATGGCTGTGTAAAATTATCCATATGAGACGGTGATCAACTTCACACAAATATAAAACCTAACTCAAGTAGGGCTCCAAGTAATTCATATTTTCATTAACAGTTAATCTGCTCATTGCTTTTCTGATTAACCATACAGATTATGAAATGCAGAGAAATAGTTAACGAAAACATCCGACACTGCGTCCCTGTGCCAAAAGCTGTTTTCTCAGGTGTCTTGTATTGGTAAACGTTCATCAGCCTCAGTTAGGTTGTTGGAGCTTTGTGAGAAGAAAAGTTTAACATTTTGAGGAAAGCACTTCTTGATGTTTTCCTAAATATGAAACTAAGACAGGAGACGCTTAACTTGGCCTAAAAACTAACCAAACATGACGTAAAGTGAAATGAGCTTTAAAAGAGCTTGATGTAGCTTATAATTCATGCAGTTCATGCATGTTTGCTTTGACGAGATATTTTTGAATAAATTATCTTTAAGCTTGTTCAAACTGCTTATTTTTTAATAAAGATACATTTACAAAAAAAAGTGTTTACCTTAGATATACAATACAGATACAGAAGTTCAATGCAAGTACATCTAAACTCATAAATACAAGGTTAATGATTCTCAATCAGTATATTTCGTATTATTATTTTTTGCAGAGACTGAACCACAGAACTCGTGGACATCATGGAAGCATGGCTCCTAAACTTTCTTCTTTGATGAATGAATGTCAACCCCTCTGTGCCTGCTCCTCTGAATCCCTGCCATGTGAGTCAACCAGCACACTTGTTAGAGTGGCAGTATAGGTCACACATGCAGATTAGCCCCCAAGGCATTAGCAAGTTTGCTGCTCGCTGTTATAAGAAAATCTGTGACCCCTGTCCTTGGGGGGTCTTGTGAGCCGTGGTGCAACAGAGTCAAAGCTTTACTCTAAGGTCTAAAAAAGCATCTACTTGGTGTTTTATCTGAATTATTCTCAGTGGTCTTAGTGTTACAGATGCATTGGGTTTTTTACTGTATTATCTGTGAAACTGCCATCGTCACTTTTAACATTTAGCTCTAATAACTTTGTCATTGGTCATGGCTTGATAAGCTGTTAAAGATAACAGGTGAAAGGATCAGGAAATAAAGATCCAATGTAATTATAATACTTTAACTTTCTTATGGTAAATGGCAATATGGCAAACAATAAAGGTATATTTAATCATTGTAGACACTGACCCTGTTAAACCTGTTATGAAATTTGCATTTGGCTCATATTATAGATACCCAGTCTTTTTGGGTGCCAGAAGGCTCCTATAACTACTAAAGGTCTGCACAGCTCTAAAGTTAAATGATACCTGTAGCTTTAAGGATAGACCCATCTGAAGCTGAACTACAGTGAAATGTGGTCTTAGCGGGAACAGTAACATACATTTTATCAGTTAGGTATTAGATGGTGCTGATCCATTTTGAATTCCTCAGCAAAATAACAGGATTTGCAAAACATTGCAATGCTAATGAAACATGACTGGCTGTAGTCTGTCCAAGACTGAGCTGGGGTGAAATCACACATCTCTCACTCTACACACAGTTAAACACAGGAGAGTCCTAATTAAACATTTTATGCATAATATCAACAATTTGATCTCATTAAGCTCATAGTTGTAAATCACAACCTCCAAGTACTTTGTGACAAACTAACATGTAAAAGTCGTAAAAGTCATCATGTTGTCTCAGGGTGTCTGAGCAATATAGATCAACCAGCAATAAACGTCAAGTTTTGTGTTGCTAATCTCTTTTCAGCTTGTTGTTTTACACTGTGAAAATAAATTGGCACCATTACTATTGATTAATTCAGTCAGTACCAGGCTTCTTGTCCAATAATATTTGATCCGAGATCTAAACTTAATCTTTGAGTTGTATTTATTTCTATTTTATATTTTATTGAACCCTAACCTCAGATTTGGGATCGTAATTCATTAAAGAGGGCTGTGATGAGGGGAAAGAGAGCACTGTAAAGTGTAGTCCAGGTCTATATGTCAGTGTCTGGGACAGCTGCCAGCTTGGCACCCTGTGGCTCTGCATAAGAAGCTCTGTCTTGGCATAAGCTGAACATGACCAGCTGTGTGTGGAGGGACCTGGCTAGAAATAGCCAATAACTGCCTCTGCTGCTCTCCAAAGGGTTTACTGCTCGGGTTTGAGAGAAACCAGTGGGTGAATTCTTAAACATAAATCGTGTCTTTTGTTCACATTCATTTGATGGGTGGTAGAGCACATCTCACTAAATGTTAATCTACTTATTAGACCACTAATAGATCATTAACGCACTTATCCCCTCCCCCAGTGTGACGGGTTATCTTCACCACTCATTGTGTCTAACCTGCCGGTTCACGATATCACTATAGTTGCCTTCGCAATTTAATCCATAAAATAAACAGTGTTAACAAGAGATGTTTGACAATATAAAGATTCAAATTCTTTTCCTACTTTGCTTAATATAGTTAAGTGGAAACAAAAAGACCATTGTACTGCACATCGCCATGACTGTGAGTGAGGGTAACCAAGGGAAGACGGCTCAGTGTGGTCGAAAATGATCCAGCAGTTATAACTGCAATAACTGTGACTCATACCTAAGCGATGAGATTAGCCCAAGGAATCCAAGTAAGCCTTTGACATCCCCCAGTAGACCCCCCTTTACTCCACTGGTCTGCCGTGTCCAGCTGAACCACATGGCCGACTGTCTCTGAACAGAAATTTGCCTGTGAGCGAATTGTTTATGAAGACACAAAATTCATCAATGTGTAATTTGTGGATCTCAATAATTATATTATAGAGAGTCTATATTAATATAGTAATAAATGTTCATGACGCTGTTTAGTGTTAGCTGTGGTTTGTGCACATAAACCTGCTGTTTTCTTTAAAATTGTATTATTGTGGCTAAGAAATTAAAAAGAAATTGAATTGGTCCTGTGTTTCGTACGGTGGATTGGTTGGTGATAACATACGATGCATGTTTATGTTCAGCACTTTATGAAGACATTTATTATGCTGTGCTAAATATAAAGAGTTAATTTGTTGATATAATGATGTGTTTGGTAATGTGAGTGGTATTAAATCTTTTTATTTTATAATTCCTAATTGGAAAGTTGAATTACTTCTTGAAAGTACTTGTTCATTTATTCTTAGCCAATACATATCACCATCTCATATCCCAGCTACAATGAGTAATTATTTTAATTACTGTATTATGACAGCTTTTTTCTCCATTAAATATGGTATTGCTATTAAAAATATCCAATATTGCTTTATTCACATTACAGGCCTTAATGTTCAATTAAAGTTTTCAATCAGATTCGATCTTGTTTGTGTTGATGGTTCTTGGTTGTAAATGGCTTTTATCCAACTGTGAACACCCCTGACGTCCTAAACAGCCACATGTGAAGATTTAATTGATGTGTATTTTCTATGTCTGTTTGTTTTTGTATGTTTTTATGTATTTTATTGTGTAAAGCACTTTGTACTTTGTAAAAAAAGTACTCTATAAATAATAAATTGTTGTTGTTATTAAATATGAGCCAAATACAAAGATGATGAACAACAATAACATTTTCTGTGCTACAGTCAGATTGCTCCAAATACTTGATTACAATTTGTTCTTTCCAATTTCACTTAAACAGAAGCTTCTTCATAAAAGTCGAATCCTGTTTTCCTTCTCATCTCTCCAATAGGCCTCAGTTGTGTTCATCTACTCCTTCATATTAATTCATAGACTGTGAGGTGCAGAAACTGAATGATGATCATAGAAGACAATAGAAAGTAAAATTTGAGCCAATTTAATGTCTAATTTTAATGGAATCCACTTATTATTTGACTTGATGCATAATTCATTCATGAAGACATTTCCTTCAGTTTAATGGTATCTGTAACTTGTCTCTTCTACAGAGGCTGCACATGGTGACTTCTGATGTCCTGGTACCAATACGAGGCTGAACCATGGTCATTCTGCAGCAGGTTGGTCATATTGAGAATCAGCTCTGTAGCAGTTTTTTGTTTTGTTTTTTCAGTTGTCCATTCGCACTGAGCCCTTTTTAATTTAGCTGCTGTCACTACACCTTTTTGTTTCAACCTTTTCATTCTCACAGTTCATTCAGTACACACAGTTTATAGTAAACACAGTGGTGTTTGATGATCTAATAATTAAAGTACGTGTTTCTCAGCCACAACATCCATGTTTCAATTCCGGGCTGGGGGACCTCTAATGTGTATCCTACCATTAGTTTCTGTGCTTCCTATACTCATATTGTACTGCAAAAACGCTGAAATGTTTTCAGTTTCAATTGCAATTTTATTTGCATTCAAACTGAAGTCATGCACAATGAGTCCACATTAGGTAGGTTACTACTGTAGAAACCAAGCATGTTATTTGGGCAACTTACTGTATGTTGAAGCAGAGGAAATGGTTTAATTTACTCTTTCTGTGTTTTGGTTTTCGAAAAGTAATTCATTGCCCATTTTCCATACCTAGACCTTCTCACTATCTCACAATTATGTCTTTAGGTTGGCAAACTCATTAGGTCATCTTTAAAGGTGACACTAAAAAATTAAATTGCCGCTTAAACCCCAGATAAGCTGAAGGTAATTATAATGTCAGAATAAGATAAGATGGAAAATTGATAAGTACTTTAGAGTTGCAATCAGCTGCAGGAAATAAAAATGAAAAGTACAGTGAAAGCAGGGTGTTTCAAAGTCAGTTAACCCAAACTTTTATCTCTTACACATTGCATTATTTAGTTTTGGATTGACTCTTGTAGGTTTGGATATATAAAGTCACAAACACAGCAGAAAATAATATGTGGATATTGAAAAATTGATAAATTGATATGGTATCGATAAAATTGATGTGAAAGGACCATGTAATTACATCAAAGTAGCATACAGTAAAATGAAAATACTTTGTACAGTAAATTGTACTATAATTGAGTACAGTGCTTAGGTAAATATAATTATTTTTTGCCACTGAGAAGAAACCTTTGGGTTTAAGCAAGTGCAAATGTAAAACTCAAACAGAAAGTATGATTAATGATGTAAAATAAACTGGGTGGAAACTAAAAGTTTGCAGTAAAAATCAAGTAAAAGAGGATTTAAGATTGTACCACATTTCAGAAGTGCTCTTAATCTCAGCTTACTAAATATAGCAGATGCCGGCTTGTTTCCGCACTCGGTCAGCCATAGTTACCACATATCAGTCCATCAATATAGTTTCTCTCCAATAAATAGATCCCTGTGTCTCTTCCTCCCCTGGAATCCCGCAGGGCATGACTCAGATACTGCGGTGTTTCAATCTTAGCTCAGGGCTTCAGCTATGAATCTCATTCAGTGGGAGACATCTGGATGTTTTTAGACACAAACAGAAAGAGCAAACTTAAGGTCACAGTGTGGACTTTACTGTAGAGGTAAACATTTAGCTTTGTGCTGCAATGGTTTTTATTCAAGATAATTTACCAGCAGCTTCTATTATACTATATCTAAAAAAAATGGTTCTGTGGGTATTTTTAGAAAGTAGCTTTTGAGGCTCCACATATGAATCCTGACATGAACTGTCACAGCCGATCAAGTACTGTAAGTTATTTCCTCTTTACAGAAGCCTAAACTATCTAAGGGTATTTGCTAAATTTTTATCAGTGTTATAGTGACATCATGATAAAATCATGACAATACAGTGAGTTGCTTCATCAAGTTCTGGTCTTTATAAACAAATTTGGTAAAACATATGTTATACAATGTATATGTTGAGACACAGTAATGATTACCCTAACCAGTAATGGCTGTGTTTTACATTTCATATTTAGTTTTCTCAGTTCAGACTTAGCTTTTTTTCACACATGTGGCTGTTAGTGGCTGAGTAGAAGGCTTTTGCATCTTTCTGGCCGGTCTCAACTCCAGAAAGCATAACATAACATGCACAACATCCAATAAAAGAACCTAAAAAATCGGCCTAGTGTTTATGGTTTGGCTTTGTTTCATTTATTCAATTCATTTTTCGATGTGAAATACTCTGTGATATATTGATTTATAGGCTCGACCAATTGCAGCCGTGGATTCCTTGTGATTGACACATTAGTATTTTAGCTCCTCCCCACTAAAATGAACCCTCGGAAAGGCTCACATACCAACCCAAACAACTTTAAGCTCCAAGGTCAGAGGTTAAATCCCCTCACTGAGCTGTAGGTTGAAGCTATTTTTAAATCTTCTTATTCAGCGAACTAGGAGTTGAAAAAGTGGTCAAAGAAAATCCAGAAGCATCAATATGCAAGTGAAATAATCAGATGCCACTCGCTCAACAGCCGTTATAAAATGTTTTTTGTTGTTTGATGGACCATAAAATTTACTGAGGCTGATTCATCTACTGTAATGTCCATAAATCTATGAATGAAAGAACAAGAAAACATCATGGAAAGTAACTGAATAATTGAATGAATACATTAGTACAGTAAATAGCAGGCTCATTTATAAACAGGGTTTATGAATGAGCCTATTTATTTATTTTATTTCTATTTAAACATAGAAAATATTTTCCATTTATTCCCATACATTTAATGTTGATAGCCTTAAATCTAAGTTGATTATGTGTTAGACCTGAGCTGTGTTTTATTATCCAGGGGGACTATGTGTGGTTGGACCTTAAAACTGGCAGAGAGTTTGACGTCCCTGTGGGAGCTGTGGTCAAACTGTGCGACTCTGGACAAATCCAGGTTCTGGATGATGAAGGCCGAGTAAGTCACCAGCAGAACAGTACTGTTATTTCCTACACACACCCTGTTGATGCTGTACAGTGTATACGGCTGTACAGTATACTGTATATTTGTACATACTTGATAAAGTATGATTTAATTGAGATTGACTTGTGTACCTGTGAATACACAAATGGATACTATGATTTATTAGAAAGACTCCTATTTGATGAACTCTTGATTTCTTTATAGACTTCTTCTTCTTCTTCTTGACGCCTTCTAGACGACTTCTTTTACCTGTTCAATTCGTTCGTCTGATTGCTTGAGTTTCTTGTTGTGTTAAATTCAGTTGTACAATGTCGTCGTAACAAATTTTCCTTTTTTCACAGGAACACTGGATTTCCCCTCAAAATGCCACCAACATCAAGCCCATGCACCCAACATCCATCCACGGGGTGGAGGACATGATTCGTCTGGGTGACCTCAATGAAGCCGGCATCCTGCGCAACTTGCTCATCCGCTACAATGAATGTGTCATCTATGTTAGTATCCTTCACACCGCTGTAGTTCTTTTCTGCCATGATATACACATTTATACAGTGTTTATCTGCAGTGTAATAAGTATATAGAAGGTGCAGAGTTTATCTGACCTCCAAGCCTTTTACTCACTGACTGTGTTTACATGCAAGGATGTAATGTAATACCACAAGGAGTAAGGAGTAATGCCACAGCTCAGTCTCTTCTTATTCAGGTTAAGCTGTTTACCTTCATTGCTCTGCAGTAGGGTTTGCATGTTACTGTAAATAAGACAGTATGACCCCACTTTGCTCTTTGACTGATGGGCCTACTTATAGTTTGTGATTTGATTATGGATTTTAACTATAGTACTGCATATATAATATATTAATATGCAATTGTTGTACATAGTAGCCATGGACACATAACTTATTTTGCTAACATTATCTTTTGAGTTAAGTCAAGATTATGACCAGAGTTGACCTCTGTACCATAGATTACCTTTGTACCCAGTAACTCACAAACACAATTTGGTTTGAATCTATTTTTAAAACATGTCAATTTCATGTAAACATTTAAATTGGTAATAAGCTATAACAGTGTATCACTAATGAATCAAATGAAAGACAAGTGAAAGGTGAAAGTACATGAAAACAGTAAGATATACATATAACCGCAGGGCTTTGTACAAAGTAGATCATGTTAAAGTCATAAGGAAATATTGTATGTCAAACAGTAAGTTAAAGCCCATGCCTCTGTCTTTTCCGCGTTTGTAACATCTATTCTGTCTTTGGGTCCTTGCAGACGTATACTGGCTCGATCCTGGTAGCGGTCAATCCCTACCAGTTGCTACCCATCTACACTCCGGACCAGATCCGCCTCTACACCAACAAGAAGATCGGCGAGATGCCGCCACACATATTTGCCATAGCAGACAACTGCTACTTCAACATGCAGCGAAACAACAAGGACCAGTGCTGCATCATCAGGTGTGTGTATTGTGTATTTGCAGTTTATTTGGGCATAAATTAACACATACAGTACTAAGGACTAGAGCCTTGTACAAACACTGTCAAATATTTATACTCCACTACAAGTGTGCTGCTGCTGTTTCATCCTTATTGGTAATTCAGCTATCGTATTTATGAGTTGTATGAGCACAAGCCGCTCGCTCTCTCTCCCTCTCTGTAACAGTGGTGAATCTGGAGCTGGGAAGACAGAGAGTACAAAGCTGATTCTGCAGTTCCTCGCAGCCATCAGTGGTCAGCACTCCTGGATAGAGCAGCAAGTCCTGGAGGCCACACCCATCCTTGAAGGTCAGACAGCTGTAGTGTTTTTGCACTGCACAAGACTTTGTCTTGGAGATTGCCACAGTGAAACACAATATCACCAATTTAATATAATGTCAGTCCTTTTATGTAATCAAACATCAATAAAGCTGTCATGCACACGTCTGTCTGTGTTTTGTGCCTTTTATTTGTCACCTCACTGTCTGATTTGACAATCCATTCAGCCTTTGGCAATGCCAAGACGATTCGGAACGACAACTCCAGTCGCTTTGGGAAGTACATAGATATCCACTTCAACAAGCGGGGCGCTATTGAAGGAGCAAAGATAGAGCAGTACCTGCTGGAGAAGTCTCGAGTGTGTCGACAGGTCAGTTGAATTCACATTTCGATGCCAACATTAAACTCCATAGTACACAGTGGTAGTACTTTGTTTGACTGCACATGGTACATGAACGTCAGATACAAACCATAATAATGTGAGACATGGACAGTGTAGTGTGGGTGATTTCCACACCCTGGAGTATAATGTACACAGAGGAACATTTTAATTCCTGTAATATCCTCTCTTCCATTCCCACGACAGTTAGGATTATTCACTCTGTGTCCATTTTTTAAATCTTATCTGTCTTTTCTTCTCTTCTCCAGGCTCCAGATGAGAGGAATTATCATGTTTTCTACTGTATGTTGAAAGGGATGGCTCCAGAGCTAAAAGCTAAGCTGGGTCTGGGCCTCGCCACAGACTACTGCTACCTCACCATGGTGAGTCTACAGCTGTGAGAGACCATTCATTATGCATACCTGTGTATTGACTGATAAACAGGATCATTATTAAATTAGATCAACAACTTTTAGCATCCATAACATAACTTTTCCATGGGAAACTGGCAAATAAAGCTGACAAGCATTGCTGTTCTCCTGTTGCTTAGCTAATGAACACAATCATCTGCATTTCTGTCTCTCTGCCTTCCAGGGTAACTGTACAGAGTGTGACGGTCGTGATGACCTGAGTGATTACTCCAGCATCCTGTCAGCCATGAAGGTCCTCATGTTCACTGAGACAGAAAACTGGGAGATTTCCAAGCTGCTGGCTGCCATCCTGCACATGGGCAACCTGCGCTTCGAGGGTATATATTAAAGTTTCACTTTGAAATGTGTATTAATTGTTGTCATTGGAAAGGCCAGAGGTAATGATGGTTGAATAATGTTGAGGAATAAAATAGTAATACACAGTCCATGCATTTTTCTGAGCTGTTAGGAAAACACTTATCTTTCTCATTTTCCTCAGCTCGTACATATGACAACCTGGACGCGTGTGTGGTTGTGAGATCTCCTGATCTGGTTACTGCCGCTTCACTCATGGAGGTGTGTGTCATTGTGTACTACTGTCTGCTCTGTACTATATGATTTATATGAGTATATGTGATGAACAAAGTAAGAGGGACTGAATTAGAAACTTTTGTTCATGTCTATTGTTTTTGTTCCTCTGTGTTTCTGATGTTGCTCTATGTGAACTGCAGGTGGAACCAAAGGATGTGATGGTGTGTTTGACGACACGAACCCTGATCACACGAGGTGAAAGTGTCGCCACGCCTCTTAGTGTAGAACAAGGCCTGGATGTCAGGGATGCCTTTGTAAAGGTACAGAATTGATCCCATAAGAAAAATCTATGAAAACAGGACACACAAGAAATGTGTGAATATATGAAATATGAAGAGCAAAGAATCAGTCTAATCTCTCCACATTGGTCCCTCCAGTATGGTCTGAAGAAATGTTTTGAATGTTTGCAAACTTGAGTAAACTATTTGTTTTTATTGACTAAGAGTTTTACCCTCCAGGGGATCTACGGCAGGTTGTTTGTCTGGATTGTGGATAAAATCAATGCCGCCATATACCGGCCGCCATCCTGTGAGAGTAACATCGCACGCAGGTCGATCGGGTTGCTGGACATTTTTGGTTTTGAGAACTTCATCATCAACAGGTTAAATAATCTGTTTTTACTATTTATGGGTTCATCTAACATAATAAAACATGTTCAAATGTTAGTTCACCTTATTATTAATAACTGTTTTTTTTTTTTTTTACTGTAGTTTCGAACAGCTATGCATCAACTTTGCAAACGAGAACCTGCAGCAGTTCTTTGTTCGACACGTCTTCAAACTGGAGCAGGAAGAGTACAACCTGGAGGACATCAGCTGGCAGCACATCGAGTTCACTGACAACCAGGATGCACTGGACATGATAGCCAACAAGCCCATGAACATCATCTCCCTGATTGACGAAGAGAGCAAGTTTCCTAAGGTACAACACAAGGGATGCAGTTGTTAATAATTACACATATAAATACTACAGTTTTCTATAATTCAAGTGATAAAATACAGTGTTTCTTTTATTTTTCTTTATAACTGATTTTAAGATCTTTGTTTTTGTTTCCAGGGAACTGATTCTACAATGTTGTATAAGCTCAACTCACAACACAAGCTCAACTCAAACTACATCCCTCCTAAAAACAGCTATGAAACACAGTTTGGTATCCAACACTTTGCTGGTGTGGTGCATTACGAAACCAGAGGTGAGCTGTTAATAAAGTTTTTTTATGATTTTATACATTTTATACACGTTTTCTCTGTCAGTACTTCTCTCTCCGTTCTTGCTTTCTTCAGGGTTTCTGGAGAAAAACCGAGACAGCCTCCACACCGACATCATCCAGCTCGTCCACTCGTCCAAGAACAAGTTCATCAAGCAGATCTTCCAGGCTGACGTGGCCATGGTGAGACCAACAGATAACATCTTGCGGGTCATGAAATGCACTTGAATACCTGTGGACTAATATTTTTTACTTCCTGATTTATGACATTTACGGTGTTGCTGTCTTTAGGTGATGATGCCCGTGGTAACTTTTGCCTCCCTTCAGCTTGTCTCCTCACAGTGCTTTTTACTAATGGCACAGCCCTTTTCTCATTCTGCTGTCTCTTCTCTGTTGCCTCCATCTTTTCCTCTGACATCAGTTTCTGTGTGGCTATCAGCAGCCCAGCACCCCTGCTCCCAAGGTAATCAATTGCCTTTAGAAACACGTGGTCACTTAAACCTTGTGTTTGCTTAAACTCAGTAAAAACCCATGAATCCAGACCTCTTATGCACCTCCTGTTAGCAGCAGCCCACCCCCTGCTCGACCTCTTCTCTTTATCCCACAGGTGTGACTTTCAGAGAAATGTGAAGTCCTGTGCTGTTTTGTGTTTGCCAGTCAGATATTTTATATTGTCTGTTTCATTTGTGTGCTGTGTCTATTATCAATGAAGTGTCTTCACCTTGTGTTTGAATTGTGCACCATAGGCTCAGAAAGTACGTTTTAATCACCTGTTGAAATTTGTCAAAAAGAGAAAACCCACACGCTAAGAAGTGATATTAATGGCCTGCCATTCAACAAGGCGTGTTTTGCAGGGTGTTGAGACGAGGAAGCGTTCTCCCACGCTGAGCAGCCAGTTCAAACGTTCCCTCGAGATGCTGATGAGGACGCTTAGCGTGTGTCAGCCGTTCTTTATTCGCTGTATCAAACCCAACGAGCTGAAAAAACCTATGGTGAGGGAACTTTGAATGTGTGTGTCTCTGTGTGTGTGTTTGTCTTAGGATTCATGCTATGACATAAAACAGGATTTCACCTGTTATGGTTTTGAGTGTAATGGTTTTTGTCCTTTTGTGTATCCCCTTAGTTATTTGACAGAGAGCTGTGCATTCGTCAGCTGCGCTACTCTGGCATGATGGAGACCATCCGGATTAGGCGAGCCGGGTATCCCATCAGATACACGTTTGCTGAGTTTGTGGATCGTTATCGAGTCCTCATGCCTGGCATCAAACCTGCCCACATACAGGTCAAAAACCCCAACAACATTAAACGTGACAATTCAGTTCTGTCAGTGTAGGAAAAAAAAACTACTTAACTTAATTGGAGGCTGTACTAAAAATGGCACGGAAAATGTTTTGCTACAAAAAAATACCTCAGACTTTTACATAGTTGTCTTTCCTCTCAGGAGGACCTGCGGGGAACCTGCCAGCAGATAGTGCTGGCTCGGCTGGGGAAACATGATGACTGGCAGATTGGAAAGACAAAGATTTTTCTGAAGGTTGTCCATCATGTATTAATTAAACTTTACAAATACTATATTTTAATGATCGTTCTGCTCTAATTATTTATTTATTTATTTATTTTTATCAGGACCACCATGATATGCAGCTGGAGATCGAGAGAGACAAGGGCATTACTGACAAGGTCATCCTGATCCAGAAGGCTGTGCGTGGACGTAAAGAGAGGTCAGATACTTTGTAGGACACCGCTCAAATGATATGTTTGTTTTGTTGTGTGTCATATTTCTTATGCAGTACATAATTTCTGTGTCATTCGTCTTAGGACTAACTTTCTCAGGCTGAAGAGTGCTGTGACTTTTATCCAGACCGTGTGGAGAGGTTATCGATGCAGGAAGAATTACCAAATAGTGAGTTGTTTTTAATTAACACACTTCTCAACCTTTCTCATATTGTTTCATCCCCTGTTCATCTTATGACATCCACCTTTCTAATAGGACATCACTTTTAAAACTCTCGTCTCCCTCAGATGCAGTCTGGCTTCTTGCGCCTTCAGGCTGTGTACAGGTCAAGAAAGTACTACAAAAGCTACCGGAGGACACGCCTCCGTGTTACACTCATCCAAGCCCGTTGCCGTGGCTTCCTCATTCGGCAGGCGTTTTGTCGGCGACTTCGTGCTGTGTTGACCATCCAGGCCTACACCAGGGGCATGATAGCCAGGCGCCTCTGTCAGAGGCTCAGGGCAGAGGTAAAAAATTATTACATTTACTACTGCTACTTATATCACGTTGTTAACACACCAACAAGAGAGGGGCACTTGTGTTAAGGGTAGTATGGAGATAAGTGGTGAAGTGAAAATGAAGCCTTACTACTTCTGTTCATGTAATTTCATGATTGATCGACTGCACAAGACGCCTGTAGAAACATTATTGTGCCTTTTAACTTTGCCTAAATCATTTTGCACATTATTTTTTATTTTATATATTAACATAATTTAATTTCATTAAATTTTAAGTAATTTTCAAGTTCATAATTTCTTGTTTATTTTTCATTTCACACTGAAAGATACCATAAAAACAGGCCTAGTATGTCACCGTAAAACCTTCTTTTATACATTATTTTTTTTAAAGTTTGCTCAAACCTGATTTAATTTTGTTTAATTATTGTAATGTTTGTGATTTTTTAAGAATGTCTGTGTTTATTAGCAGAAATGCCATTTTACCTGACATTGTTACACATTTCCTCCTCGTTTCCTGTTCTCAAAGACAATATTGAATAAATGTATTGTTTTGTGAATGTTTGTTTAATCTCAATTTGTTATTAAATTGTTATAAATAGCTGTCAGACCACTATCAAATCACTGCAAGTCGAGTGGGTGAGATGGAAGTGGAGAAGCTTGAGTGCAGATCAGAGGCAGCTGCTGTTACATGTCGTCAGTGTTGTACATTTATTTGTGTTGTTCTCATGTCTTTCACCTGTGCACCACTTTTTATTGGCTGCTTGTCAAGTTAGTGCGTAGAAATTTAGATTTATTCTGCTGTAGCTGTCACTGTAAGCCCTGTAGGCAAGGTTTGAACAAGTACTCACGTTTTACTTAAGTAGTAATAGTAATACCACGTTGTAATGTAGTGAAAGTCCTTACTTTTATAGTATTAGTATATTAAATTACTATAAAATGGCCTATTTCAGAACAATATAAATTTAATTTTTGCATTATAATGATTGATTACCAATGTACAAACATATAAATGTACAAATAATAATATATAATTAATATTAAATTATTATTATTATTGTTGTATTAATGCAGTGGGTTTATACGTAGAGTAATGTGTAATAATTTATATTTTATCACAACATAATCATATCTTGCATTAAAAGTATCACTCTAAGCACAAAATAATAGTCATCAAATAGTGGAGTAAAAAACAATAATTTGATAGTGAAGCAATTCAAATTAACATAAAATAGTAATACTCAAGTGAAGTACCTCAAAGTTGTACTTAAGTAAGCCTTAGTCATGTTCCACCACTGCATGTAAATGGGTAAAAGTACTTTTGCGTTTGAGTCTAATCATCATTTCTTAGAATAATTTCTGAGATTTATAATAACATTGTCACTTTTTTAATCTCTGTAGCAAAAACAGAAACAGACAAGTCAATAAAATGCTTATCAGTACTCAGCCTCTGTGAACCTCTGTCCCTCTGTTTCCTCTCCCACCTCTCCTCACAGCGGCAGCATCGCCTGGAAGCCGAGCGCCAGCGCCTGGCCGAGGAGGAGCAGCTGCGAAACCAGATGACAGCTCGGCGGGCCAAAGCAGAGGCCGAGAGGAAACACCAGGAGCGGCTTGTCCAGCTGGCCCAGCAACAGGAGGAGAGGGAGAGGGAGGAGAAGGAGGAGGCTAGGAGGAAGAAGGAGCTCCTGGAGCAGATGGAACGGGAGAAGGAGCAGCCTGTGGACCACTCGGACATGGTCGACCGCATGTTCGGTTTCCTGGGAAACTCTGGGCCGTTACCCAACCAGGATGGACAAGGACCAGCTGGGTTTGAAGTACGCACTTTTATTTTTATTTTTATAACAAAGAGGTCTGACCGCTCTTAGCTCTGATGTCTTTTGATCCATCGATTTGATTCTGAGATATTTCAACAGTGTTCTGATGGTTTGACACAAAGGACTCTTTAATCTAGTCCCACAAAAAACTATAATAAATGGTGGGTCATGGCAAAACAGGGTATAAAAAAAAAAGGAAATGGAAAACCAAACCATAAGTTTTAATTCATTCACATGCATATTACATTATATATCATTCACAGTTTTTAATGTATGTTCATATTGAACTTTTAAAACAGTATATTATGACTAATATAATAATAATTCAGATTCTCGACCTTGCCTGTTTCCATTTCTGTCACTTAACTTTGTATTTTATTGGTGTAATTCCTGCTGCTCAGGACTTGGAGAAGACTCTGCGCGGTGAGGAAGCTGAAGAAGAAGAAGTGCTGAATGAAGCTCTGCCGTTACCTGACGAGGAAGAGGAGGATTTGTCTGAATACAAATTCTCCAAGTTTGCAGCAACCTATTTTCAGGGTGTTTCCACTTACACCTACATCAGACGACCACTGAAACAACCTCTGCTTTTTCACGAGGATGAAGGGGATCAGCTGGTGAGAAAACCCAAATCTCTTTTTCTTTTATTACTTTATTTTATTTTACAGTTCTCTAGTAGCAGACTCTTTTCGTTATGTTAAAAACTCTAATGTGAAGTACATTGTAGGCCAGTAGAGGCTGCCAGTCTTTAAGTAGTGGTCATTTATTTTTTGCCGTCCTGTCCTCCAGGCTGCATTAGCGGTGTGGATCACAGTGTTGAGGTTCATGGGAGACCTCCCTGAGCCCAAGTGCCAGTTGGTGATTAATGACGGCAGCGAAAAGATCCCTGTTATGACCAAGATCTATGAAACACTTGGCAAGAGGACCTACAAGAGGGAGCTACAGGAGCTGCAAGTGGAAGGAGAGGTGAGCCGAACTGAACAGAGGCTGCTTCACATATTTGTTCAGGTTGTCCTTAGCATGTTTAAGTGATTTTAATCAACAAGCATACAGAAATGTCACTGCCATGCCGTGTTTCTGCCTTCAGAACAGCTCCATAGACAGCCAGAAGAGGAACAGCGTCAGGCATAAACTCGTGTCTCTCACCCTGAAGAGGAAATCCAAGATCACAGAGGAGGTGAGACTCAAACCAGCAACAGCTGTCGTCAGGATTTTCTCATAGCACATCTAGATTTTTGGCATTTTTAAGAATTTGACCTTGATCTTTTCTTACTTTTTAACTTTTATCCCTCTGCTTTGTGTCTCTAACACCACCTACTATTAAATAAAGGCACAAAACACTAGAATAATCTTTGAAGAAAGAATTGATCTGGTCTTCTTTAATGTCACCAGGTCACCAGGCGGTTGACAGATGGAGACTATGGCCTCCAGGGGAACAGCATGCTGGAGGACCGTCCCACATCTAACTTGGAGAAACTTCACTTCATCATTGGCAACGGCATCTTGCGGCCCGCCCTCAGGTGAGCAGTGGTTGTAGTGCTGTCGCTCCCGGATTTGGATTTGTTTATACCATAAATCCATAAACCTTTTGATTTTACAATTCATACATTCTGGTAGTAGTAGTAACTCCTTAAAGCTGCAGTTTTTCAACCTTTTAATTGTTTCGGACACAGTCACAGATTTATTTTCTTCTTCACAACCCATGATTTAGTTCAGCTGTTGTTCTGTTTCTCAGGGATGAGATCTATTGTCAGATCTGCAAACAGCTCACTCAGAATCCATCCAAGAGCAGCCACGCTCGAGGGTGGATCCTGCTGTCTCTCTGCGTCGGCTGCTTCGCTCCCTCTGAGAAGTTTGTTAAAGTAAGAAACCTCTAATTCATTTTTAATGTGAATACAACTTGAGTGTGAACTTACCCAGCATTGTCTGCTTTATCTTTCTTCCTCATATCTCTCTTTTACTTTTTTACTCATATGTTTACAGACAGTATTTGTTGGATTTTTTTCTTTATTTCACCTCCTAACTTTCGTTCTGTTTCCAGTATTTACGGACGTTTTTGAACAACGGTCCCCCCGGTTATGCTCCATATTGTGAGGAAAGGTTGAGGAGGACATTTGTCAATCGTACACGAACCCAGCCGCCATCTTGGTTGGAACTGCAGGTGCTAGACCTAATATATATATTATTATATTATAATTATAGTTTTATCCTTGTTAGTTTTCTATCACACTTTCATTTTATCTCTTATTGTGACACATGTTAAAAAGCACTTGTAGTTAAGACATTATTATTATTATTACTTTATCAAGAAAGTACATTCTTGATAATTAATGAAGTTTATTCAAGATATTTTTATTTCATTGATTTATTCCATTGAAACTTTTTTCATTTTTAGGACATAATTTTGTATTATTGTAAAAGATTTTGTTCATCTTTTTTTAATATTATTATCTTCCAGGCTACAAAATCTAAGAAGCCCATCATGTTACCAGTAACTTTTATGGACGGCACCACCAAGACGCTCCTGGCAGACTCGGCCACCACTGCGAGTGAGCTGTGTAACGCTTTGGCGGATAAGATCAACCTGAGAGATCGCTTTGGCTTCTCATTGTACATCGCCCTGTTTGACAAGGTCAGACATAGACATTTAAAATTCCTCCACTATTGCAATCCAGCTGTGTAATCAGTCCCTTTGTGTCTGTTTGTAGTCAGTGTGCGTTACTGTCTGGTTGCTTTGTGTCTGTCACATTTTTCCAATGATCCCCTTTAACCTTTGGGCTTCAGTCAGTATCCATTCACACCCAGGACAAATGCCTCTTATACTCCATACTAGGCATATACAGTGCCAAGAAAAAGTATGCGAACCCTTAGATGAAGATCAGATCACATTTTATGACAAATGAATGTAGAAAACCATGAAATTGAAATTTAAAGTCTGCAAATTCATGATTTTCTTGAATGAATCGGCTTTTGTCAGGTATCATCTCTGGGCAGCGGCAGTGACCACGTTATGGATGCCGTCTCCCAGTGTGAGCAATATGCAAAGGAGCAGGGCGCGCAGGAGAGGAACGCTCCCTGGAGGTTGTTCTTCAGGAAGGAGATCTTCACCCCCTGGCACAACCCTGCAGAGGACTACGTCTCCACAAACCTAATTTACCAGCAGATCGTCCGGGGGGTGAAGTTTGGAGAGTACCGCTGTGAGAGAGTGAGCAGGAATAATAGTAAAACTATTAAGTCTTTAATGAGGGAAGAAACAGATGAAGTTTTCTATATTACTGTATTTATATTTTATAGAAACTATGTCAACCAGACTCTAAATGTATTTGTTCTAAATCTGCGTCTGACTCATTGTAGGTTTGTACAGTAGGTCACTTCTGGTATGATGAAGTCTCCCCTTAAACAACAGCAAAGAAACATTGTCAGACAGTTTTTTAAATGTTTTTGTTTTCTTATGTATTTCCTGGAAGGAGGAAGATTTAGCAGAACTGGCCTCTCAGCAGTACTATGTGGATTATGGCTCTGAGATGCTCCAGGATCGCCTGCTCAGCCTCATTCCCTCCTACATCCCGGACAGAGAGATCACCTCAACTAAGACTGCAGAGAAGTGGGTTCAGCTCATCATCAGCGCCCACAAAAAGGTATTTACCACGGGAGTCACAGTAGTTCTTGGGAGATTTTTGAACATCTTGCTATTTTGAAAGAGTAACAAACTACAACTATGTGTGCAGGGATTACACACCAAGAGGAGGCTGACCACACAGAAAGTGAAGGAGGACGTGGTGGATTTTGCACGTTTAAAGTGGCCTTTACTCTTTTCACGCTTCTACGAGGCCTTCAAATTCTCAGGTTAATAAAAGAAAAGCACTGGTCTATACATTCTGTATCTCTGTGTGAGCCACCTTAGATGTTGTGAATGTATCCGTCTGTCCACAGGGCCTAGTCTGCCCAAGAACGACGTGATCGTGGCAGTGAACTGGACGGGGGTTTACTTTGTGGATGAACAAGAGCAGGTCCTTCTGGAGCTCTCTTTTCCAGAGATCACTGCTGTGTCCAGTAGCAGGTATGATAACATGGATAGAAGCAACATTGATAACAAATACTGTGTCAAAATGAAAGTGGGTACGAGTGCACAGAGATCTTACATCCATTTTAACCTTCAGTCTGCTGCTTAATTATTTTCTACTTTTGGAAACAACCATTGCGATAGATTATATCCATGTTGAGGAAATAAATTGTAACAGCATGGAAAGCATAATTAAACATATGGTTTAATTAAATTTAATTTTCCAGAGGTGGTAAACTGCAGGGCCAGAGTTTCACCTTGGCCACCATCAAAGGAGACGAGTACACGTTCACGTCCAATAATGCAGAGGACATCCGTGATCTGGTGGTCAACTTCCTCGAGGGTCTGAGGAAGAGGTCAAAGTATGTGGTGGGACTGCTGGACTGTCCCAACCCTGGTAAGATTTGCTGCTGGATCAAAAACACAACATATGTGTGTGTTTAGGTGACTTACTTTGAAGGATGAATGGTATAACTGGTGAAACTAAAGCTACTGTAGGTCCAAGAACATACACATGTATAAATTAGATTGTGTGTGTGTGCGTTCGTATAATATATATATATATATATATATATATATATAGTGTAGATTTATGTGTATGTTCTTCTTGCAGCGGGGGTAGATTCCACATTCCTGAGCTTCCTGAAAGGGGATCTGATCATCCTAGACGAGCACGATGGAGAACATGTGATGAACTCTGGCTGGGCTCATGGCATCAACGACAGGACCAAACAGAGAGGAAACTTCCCCGCTGACTGTGTCTATGTACTGCCCACGGTCACCAGACCGCAGTATGACATAGTGGTGAGTGAGGAGCCAAGGGTGTAGTTTATTATTGGTTGGTCTAGTTTTCAAGCCTGAATGACCTGTAAAATATGAGAATTCTCCTTAATTTTAACAATCTCATTGCTATTTGCTGTTTCTCGTTCTGTGTCAGGCTCTGGTGACGATGACGCCTGATCAGAGGCGAGAATCCATCAGTTTGTCCCACATGAACTTTTCTGACAATGAGGACAAAGTGAAGGCCTACACACTGGAGGAGTTCTCCTATGATTACTTCAGGTCTGTTTCCTCAACCTTTATACAAGACAACAGTAATTAAACTGACAGATGATTCTGGATTTGTTTACTCACTCCTCCTTCATGTTTCCAGGCCTCCACCCAAGAGCACACTGAGCAGGGTAATGATCTCTAAAGCCCGAGGGAAGGAGCGCCTGTGGAGCTGCACCCGGGAGCCTCTTAAACAGCCCCTGCTAAAGAAAGTCCTGGCTCACGAGGAGCTCGCTCAGGAGGCCTGTCTAGCCTTCATAGATATCCTTAAAGAAATGTTTTAAACTGTTTGAAATGTGGTTTAATTATTGTGGGTAAATTATAAACATGCCTGTGATTATGTGATTGTCCTTCACTGAGGCTGCACCTGTGATAAAGTATATGGGTGACTACCCGTCGAAAAGAGTCCGCTCTGTCAACGAGCTCACTGATCAGATCTTTGAAGGAGCTCTAAAGGCTGAGCCACTCAAAGATGAGATCTTCTGTCAGATTCTTAAACAGCTCACTGATAATCACATCAAGTAAGTCTCTTTAAAATTAGAACACATAACACACGAACACGATTTGGGACTGGTTGAGGTGTGGGATGAGGTCAGAGCTTGATGCAGGTTCATTCAAGGAAGAGTCCTACTTCTTCCCTACATTGCAAATATAACCTATTAGTTAATTCAACATACTTTAAATACTTTATTTACAATTTATAGCTCTCCAAGACAAAGTGGATCATTATTTATTTATCACTGGATCCTTGCTTTGTGTGTAGGTATAGTGAGGAGAAGGGCTGGGAGCTGCTGTGGCTCTGCACTGGTTTGTTTCCTCCCAGTAACATCCTGCTCCCTCACGTCCAGAAGTTCCTCCAGGCCAAGAAGCACTATCCACTGGCTCCAGACTGCATGCAGCGGCTACAGAAAGCGTTACGGTAACACCAGCACTTTTTGTTTCTTAATGTTTCTGTTCAGTTTACACCCCATTCATCTCTCCTCTTTTATTTAATGTAGAAATGGATCGAGAAAGTACCCTCCTCACCTGGTGGAGGTGGAGGCCATCCAGCACAAAACCACTCAGATCTTCCACAAAGTTTACTTCCCTGATGACTCAGATGAGGTCAGTGAAGACTAAAATCCAAAGTTGGAGCGCATTTCACCATAACATGACTCTTTTAGAGGTGTAGGACAAGCAGACAGTATTAATTTGTGTACACAAGCAGTATTTGATGTATAAGCAGCTGTTTGACTTTATCCTGTTTGTGTTCACAGGTGTTCGAAGTGGAGTCGAGCACCAAAGCCAAAGACTTCTGCCACAACATCTCTGGACGTCTAATGCTCAAATCCTCTGAAGGCTTCAGTCTTTTTGTCAAGATCACTGACAAGGTGAAGACAAACTATAGCCTGATTATCTGGATCCTGTCCACCGGTTTATAGGGGACAGTCAGAATCTTCATACAATAAGGAAACAGTGCTAAAATCTACACAGTGCTGATTTTCTGGATTCTACTAAATATCTATCAAGTACCTCGTAATATCTATTTAAGTCTGTAATTTATTAACATTGTTGTAATTATTGTATTATTACTGCTGAGTGTATGTTTTAGCATTAACACCAGCGTGCACCTTATAGAAAATATCAGCTTGTGATTGGTTTTCCAGGTTATCAGTGTGCCTGATGGTGACTTCTTCTTCGACTTTGTGAGGCACCTGACTGATTGGATCAAAAAAGCCAGACACGTAAAAGACGGTAAAACATTAGTTTGTCTTTAAAATCTTCTCATTTGATCCTGTTCTAATATTTTTTATTTTGTCACCTCTGTCTGTGGGGTGTAGGTGTAGGTGCAGTGCCTTCACTGACATATCAGGTGTTCTTCATGAAAAAGCTGTGGACCAACACTGTGCCGGGAAAAGACTCCATGGCCGACTCCATCTTCCACTATTACCAAGTGAGTGGAAATACCCAAACACTGTTCATTTTCTAATATTGTATTCATTATACAGAGTGATTTGTTGTCAGACTGTATGTAAGTCAATGTATATTTTATTATAGGATTATAATAACCGATAGATTAGATAGTTAGTTGTATCTGGTAAAGGTGAAGTTAGCTGCTGCAGGTAAGTCTCTGTGTTACGTTTCTGAATTTAAAACTGCAGCTACTGTCTTTTCTCTGCAGGAGTTGCCCAAGTATCTACGAGGCTACCACAAGTGTTCGAGGGAGGAAGTGCATCAGTTGGCTGCACTGATCTACAGGGTGAAGTTTGAAGATGACAAATCCCACTTTCTTTATCTTTCCAAGATCTTGAAGGACCTCGTCCCTCAGGATCAGATCCGGCATCTGTCTCCTGATGACTGGAAGAGGGTGAGCTTAAGTTTGAGAGTTAATTTTAAGTTTCACAGATGTAGGATTTATGCTTGTCCTCAAAAGTTTAGTCATAATATTTTCTTAACATACCAAAAAATTTAAGATAAATTTAATATATACTTATTTAAGTTAGTAGTTTAATGACATTAGCTCAGTAACAGCTAAATGATTAGGCTTTTTAAATTTACTTGGCTTTCACAAAATTACACAGGCATAAATCAATCTGTTTTCATTGGACTGTAGTTATAATCTTTGTATATTTTCACTAGTGTGTAAAACTATTGAATGTTTTTATTTTCTTGCTTTATCTTTTTATTTTCCTCTTAGTCCATCATGTCACTGTTCAACAAACATTCAGGGAAGACGCGAGAAGAAGCAAAACTGTCCTTCCTTAAAATTATTTACAAGTGGCCCACATTTGGTTCTGCCTTCTTTGAAGTAAAGGTAAATCTTATCTACAGAAACTATAATTTGTAAATCCTGGTAAAACCAATTGATCCTGGGAACTTGTTTTTGCAAATGTACCTTTATGTAATCTTCAAGAATGAATGAATGAATGAATGAATGAATTCACAAACAGCAACATGAAAGACTTATGTTTTTTTTCCTGCAGCAAACAACTGATCCAAATTATCCAGAAACCCTCCTAATAGCAATCAACAAACACGGAGTCAGTCTCATTGATCCCAAGTCTAAGGTGAGTCCAGACTTTTGTGTTTCATTAATTACCTAAGATACATGTCAGTGTTTTTCAAACATCCAAATCCTTGGCACTACCAAAGTATTTGTAGAATAAAGTCTAGTTAGTGCAGAATACATACATGCCTTGGGGAAAAAAAAGAAAAATTGCTAGGCGTGAGACAAAAACCCTCGTTATCATGATGGGTCCTCTAGTTCAAGAGATGTGGCTACACATCTTTGTGACCATATTCAAATAAAATTAGATTAAATTATGTACAATTTCAAAAAACAGTGATACAACACATGACACAGGATGTGAAGGATGAGAAACTTTTAAAAGAGCAAAAACAATTGTATAGTAGTAAAGTACTGTAGGTAATGACAGTACTGCACTAGGTGGTACAGTACTAGTACTACTGTAAACTTTTGTCTCCTTCTCCTGTAGGACATCCTGACCACTCATCCCTTTACGAAAATCTCCAACTGGAGCAGCGGTAACACATACTTCCACATCACCATTGGAAACCTGGTCCGTGGCAGCAAACTGCTGTGTGAAACCTCCTTGGTGAGTCACTGAATTTCATCTTTATCCTGGTCAGAAGGAAGTCTGGGCATTTAGTTTTCACAAAAGTGTGAGTTAGGTAATTTAGACCTGCAAACACTTACCTGTGTCTAATTCAAGTGTCCCAGTAGATATAAATTCAGTAGTTTGAGCTTTAACTTTCACCCTTCAGGGCTACAAGATGGATGACCTCCTGACCTCTTACATCAGCCAGATGCTGACGACCATGACTAAACAGCGAACCTCCCGGGGCAACAGCAAGTGAGCAGACGACCGGAAATTCCTTGATCACGGTCATTCAGTACTCTCACTTACAGTCGTCCACATACATGTGAACACTTAAACACATTTACCTGAATTGTCCCATCGCGTGGTTTATTAAGGCAGATGATGGATGATTAACTGACGCTGTAATGCCAATGTTTTCATTTATTATTCATCGGCCCTGTCTTAAAACTCACCTCTTGCCTTTAAATGACATTTCCCCAACATGTCACATGTGACACAAGCAATATGGATCAGTTTTTTAAGCTCAGTGTCTAAAGCAGGCCACAATGTCCCCCTCCACAATTCTAAAATGTTAGAATCTGAGTTTTCTTTAGATTATTTCTAGTGTTACATGCAAGATAAATATAAAAACAAAAAGACAGGAAATGTGTATTCTCAGTAGGTATTAAAAAAAAAAAAGTTTAGTCAGACTCAGATTATCTGCTGCTCCTGTATTCAAGAGTTAGTTCAGGGTGAGTTAGAGTGCACATGGGAAGGGAGACATTCATTGAGAACTACAGTGCACATTTATTTAAAGAGTTAAAATTAAGACCAAGTCACTTTGAATCCAAAAGATATTCTGTGATTCCACAGAAATCAGTGATATAAAGTTGATAAAATCTCCTAATACCCAAGAGAGGCTGAAATACAGGCTCCAATCGCCAACCATAAACAAGTGACTTGACAACTAGGACCAAAATAATTCCTAAGTTTTCTTTTGTCTTGTAAGTAGCTTTATTTTTCTGCATTTGTATTTATGTTCAGTTGTTCCATGACTTCATCGCTTCTGAATGTGTTTTAGATAAATCTTTAAAACCAAAGTTAACTCCTCACCTAAAATTATCCTTATTTCCCCCCCATTCGATGTTGTTTTAGTCTGTCCTTAACAGTTTGCCAATTTATTCAGTCAAACTTGGACATGTTAAGAATAAACTCCAGTGCTGTGATCTGTTAAGAGGCAATCTGGATTTACTTTGTGTGTGTTTTTTTTTTTTTATTGCATTGTTAGTCATATATATATATAAACAGACAATGTGTGCCACAAAGTTCAAACACTTAGTATGAGTTGATCAGTTTTCTTTTTGGATCATGTTCATATATACAGGTACTGTAGACTGAATGATTTATTATACCATTTGTTTTTTTCAAATGTTAGTACCAATTTTTAAAGACTAAGTAATACTAATACTTTTTTGAACCTTGTTTATTAAGGAAACCTTGTTTTATCCATGATGTGACCACATAATGTGTAGACGTGAATAAATGATATTTTGCAAAGAGGAGATCAAGTTCATTTCTCCATAATAGGGCCTGACCTACAGCACTAGGGATTAGAGCTGGATTTTAGATTGCAATGAGGAGCCAGAAATCTAATGTAAAAAAGTAAATGTTCTGTCATCTGAATCTTTGAAATTACAGCTTGTAAATCATAATCAAACTGAGGATTTATAGAGTTAACCATTATTATTATTATTATTATTTTATTTAAAATGAATTCATTTAAACCAGATATTTGTATAAAAAGCTGATGGAACAGCTGCTAACAAAGTGAAAACATGATTCAAACCATCTGCGCTTTACTGTGTATTTACAGAGATCTTACAGATTGGCAGGATGTTGCTTGGTGTTGCCAGGTCAGCAGGTTAATGCTCAGTTATGGTTGCCAGGTTGGGCATCATCTCTGTTTGGGAGTTGGTACTGGAGACTGACCATATGTCACTCAGCCCTGTAGGGAAAAGTTGTGTATTAATAAAATGCTTTTATTACAGTAACAGCAACCAGAAAAGGGGAAAAACGCATAACATATTAAAATAAAATATTTGAGTTAGTGTAATTTATCTTCACCTCTCATGGTTCTCAAAGGATCTACAACTGCTTATTAGTTTACAGTAACATACCTGTTTTGAAGTTGCTGTAAGTGCCATTGTCTGGTGTGATTTTGCTGCCTGAACAAAAAGCCAATCCTCTCTCTCGCCACCTTCAAACAAACATCACAACTGTTAAAAGGTGGACACACGTGTTCTTAAAGACAAATACCACTGGAAGTATCTAAAAATACATCTGCATTTACAGTCCTACACATTGAGGCTTCAGTAAGTATTCACATGCCTTTCTTTGTGTTCTAGATTTAATGGTACTGTTGTGTAATCTACACCCACTGAGTCAAAATCACTGTTGTGAATATCTTAGACATCTGAAACAAAGATGGTAGAAAAAGCCTAAAAAGAAAACTGCTGGTTTCATGTTTGACCTTAATCTGTAAAGTAAAAAAAAAAAATGCTGTGAAGTAAAGTTTCTCGAAAAAGTATAAAGTTGCACAGAATAGATTTAAACAAGAATCTTAATAAATATACTGTGTGTCTTCGTGTCTCACTGAGGGAGATTCACCAGTGAAAGATGAAGATGATGAGGATCAACACGAGGGACAGCAGATCAGTGAGAATCCACATCAAGTTATACTCATCTGGACTCTGAAACGGATAAAAAGTGCATTGTGGAAACTTCAAAACAGACATGTTCCTAACCCCTTCATCATATAGTAGGTTAAAAGAAATTAAATTACAGGGTTGTTGTCAATACACTAAATGAGTGCATCTCCTAAAGGCATAATTTTTCCCCTGGTTTGCATTTAGTAAAGATTCAGTTTAGTGTTGTTTAAATGTTGGATGCTGTTTTTTCTTTGTTTGGTCTGGAGCAGGTCAACAGTATCTGTTAGACCACTATTTAGTACTCATAGAAAAACCAAAGTTACTGTACAATGACAGATCAAGACCATTATTACAGGTGTGTGGCTTGTGGCTGAACGTGGTCTCACCATGAGGAAAAGAGGGGAGCTCATGGTGCTGAGGAGCTGGGGAGCGTTGGTGGTGACGGAGTGGACTCCGTTACACCAGGCCAGAGAGTACAGCCACGGCTGGCTGATCACATACAGGTTGGTGGTGATGTTCACAGCAGCGTAGTCACTGCATACAAGTGAGGACAAAGTCACGTTGTGTGACTCAATACTAGGGCCATGTTTGACCATCACAAACAAACCTGATGAGCTCGGGTGACATGGAGCTGTAGTGCAGGTTTAGTTTAACAATGTGCTCAGTATGGAGCTCCTCTAGAGGGAGCCGACTTCCAGACGTCTGCTGGAGCTCAGGATCCATTTCCTGCACCAGAGCCCTGAGATCTGACGGCAGCCACAGCACCTGATGAAAGTATTGAACACACATACACACACGACAGGCAACTATTTTACAATCAAATTGATTAAAGAAAGGACTAAATATGGCTACTGTAACTTTTGCACATCATTATGTTTGGAATTAAAGAGGCTTTACTGTAACAACTGAATGGAAAAACTGAAGAATCCGTCTCACCTGTGAGGAGTTAATGGAGGACTCATTCTGCACGACTTCCAGCGTGCGCTGGATCCAGGTATCTCTGTAGGGGTGTCCTCTGGGTGGACGGTAGAGGTCAAAGATCACCAGTTTGTCTGTCTGACCTGCCAGCTGGAGGTAAGCCTGCAGGCTGCAGACAGACTGGTTTCCTGCCTGCTGTTGGTCCTTTGCTCCCAGAGAGCCAACTGTACCAAATGGATTGTGCTAGAAGAGATAACCATATCTAAATTAATACTGTGACACAGTATTGTAGCTAGTTATGCCGTGTCACTTCGAAATGTGCTTGATTACAGTTATTTTAGTCATCTGGGATTCTGGGACGTAATAATGAAGCACTACATTATGTTTGTTTCTCTAAGCTTATGTGACTCACAGAGAGAAACCAAGTCCCAGCATCAAGGCTCTCCAGTTCGGCCCAGGTGAACATAGCAGCCGGCGTGTCAGTCCGGTTGGGGAAAACCTTGTGAACATTGGTGGTCCGACGCAGAGTGCGGTCATGCATCAGAAAGGGCACCCCATCAAAACTGCATACGAAACCATAAGTATTAAGTGTTTTATACAGTGATTACAGAGTCTACACACCTCATTGATCAGTTTCTATCTCTCGCAATAAACATTTTATGATCCTGCATCTCAGGAGTTTAATAATACCCCATTGATGGTATAAATCTGTGATAACTGACCTAATAGTGACATCCGTCTCCAGACCATCACTTCCAGCTTCCACTGCCTTCTCAAACGACATCAGTGTGTTTTCTGGAGCCAGCTGCAAACACGGTTACACACAATGATAATCCAGACACCACCATTACATTTACATGTAGCAGGTGCAGCAGCTTAAAGCTGTGTTAATGCATTTAATGGCGGGAAAATGCAAAATGTTTAAACAAAGTGAAAAAGCAATTTGCATGTACTGGACACAGTCAGTGTGCAGAGGAGAGCCACACAACCACAGCAGGAAGGATGTGAGCAGTGTTCCTGCTGTCTAAACAATAAGCAGAGCCCTCACAGTATCCAAGAAAAGGTCTGACTGCACTGATTTGCACTGGCTTTTTTTCCCTTTTAGCCTGTCTCAAACAAAACAAGACATTGTTCTTGGTTCTTGATGGTCTGCACACTTTTTACAATCAAGTATTGACTGTAAATGAACCAAACTTAATTTCTGCTTTGTCATTATGACAGTAAATTACTTTGATTCAATTTTATTTGTATAGCGCTTTTAACAATTGTCATTGTCGCAAAGCAGCTTTACACAAACAAACTATGGAAGTTAACATGAACATTGAATGTGTATGAATCATAATCAGAATGTCCCTGATGAGCAAGTGGCAAGGAAAACCTCCCTGAGAGGGCAAGAGGGCAGGAAGAAACCTTGAGAGGAACCAGACTCAACAGGGAACCTATCCTCATATGGGTGATCTGATACTATGTGTTAGGCAACAGGCAGTTCAGTATAAGAGTTAAATTACAAATCTATTTTTATATTCTGTTTAGTAAGTAGCCGTCTTGTGTGGATTATTTATTCCTGCTTACCATGGGTGCTCCTCTATGGCCGATGAGCGCTGGTGCAGGGCCCAGGGTCCCCTTCTTTTTGATACAAGGAGAATATAAACCAAGGGGCACCAAATAAACGGTAGCCAGGATAGTCAGGTACACCCCCATGATCAGGCAGCGTCTTACTGAAACACACATTTTAATGTGTAGAGGGTAATTGAACTCCACAAGTAAATCAAATGTGACAAAATGTGCACCTCACCTCTGCTGTTCATGCGAAAGAAATGCAAAGCTATTGGCCAAGCCAGCGTGGTCATCAGTAAGACTCCACCCAAATGTAAGTAAGGTGCTGTTATCTGCTCAGAGCACAACACAAAATCAATCGTGAGTGGAAACAAAATAGAAAATAAGTAAAAGCTGATGGGAAAAGAGGAAGAGAGTCACCTGGAAGGAAAGTAGTAAAGTCGTCCATTCATTACCCCAGAGGTCTGAGAGGACGGCGGTGGCTACGACGGAGAAAGTCAAGCTCAACAGGATCCCAACCTAACAGACAGGGAAAGAGAAAATCCAGTTATAATTATGTGCACATTAGTGTCACTTCTGCACATGTACATACAAAACCTGGAGACAGCGCTGTATTACCTTGTGACTCCAATGTAAATGGAGCTTCTGACCCTCTGACAGCAAACACACAGCCAGCAGCTGGACAGAGGAATAACAGACAAGTTAGATCTGATAAGTGATGCTGTGAGGAAGTACACAGATTTGTTTAACATCCACAGTATTTGCAAAATAGGCTGACGTCTACACACCATGAAATATAGATTATAATACATGTTTGTTTCTGGTTTTCAAACTGATTCAACTACTTATGACCTTTAAGAGACATTTCAGAATCTTTTCTTTAGTTCAACATGTTTTTTGCTTCTTGTGGAGAATTAGAGGAGTTTGATCCCCCTGCAATGTTTACATTAACATGAACTTAGAGCAGGGAGCACTGGAAACGGTGACAAACAGTTTGCCTCGTACCAGCACTCCATAGCTTAGAAATGAAAACGTTAAATCTCTTTTTGAGTTGTACATAAACAGAAATGCAAAGCGGCAGTGTGATTTTAACTACAGAACTATTTCTTCAGACAAAAGTTTACCTGTCTGCCAACCAACCCGAACAGTGACCAAAAATGTTAAATAGTCATCTTTAAAACTGAAATCTTGAAATTAACAGGGAGCCAATGCAGGGAGGCAAGAATAGGTGAGATATGGCTACATCTCCCCGATCTCACTCTGGAGGATAATCACATATTGCCATAGGTTAGATTTTTAAAGATTTTCCATAGAAAAATCAATGCACAAATAAATACCCAAAGACTACGTTACAATTAATTAAACAATGACTTTTAATAAAGAACTCAGTGTTGTGTTTGTGTCTCACCATGAGCACAGTGATGTAAGTAAAGAAGCCAGCAGCGATCACCAGCAGCACCACAGACCAGGGAAACCAGAATCCCAAGTTCCCAAAGTTAAACCTTCACATCCAGAGTGATGTGAAGAACAGAGGTAAGGACAGGAAGACTGTTAGTGACCATTAGTGGACGGATTTAGTGAAAATACCTGAAAGCAATAATAAAATCTCTGACGTGTAGACAGACAAAGCAATACTGTACATAACCCACCAGTCAAAGTCATTGTAGTCGTTCTCCGCTTGTCCCCAGAAGTAGAGGAACACCAGCGTAACGCAGAAAGCCGCCACAAGCAGAGCAAAACTGGCACCTTCCAACTGTCAGCAGAGACAATACGTTACACCGCCCTTTGATAAACATCATGCAACTTTCATTTATTAACTTGTTAAAACTGAAGATGGAAAATTCATCAGTGACCTCTATGGAGAAAGAGTAGTTCAAATAGAAAGGCAGGTGATGTTTGTGGATGAATGTTAAGACACACACACACCGCGCTACTTTTTTGGTTGAGGTTTACTCAATATGAATCCACATGTTCAGTACTGAAGTTACAAAATGAATGATTTAATGTGAAAATTTATCCAGACTTCACTAAAATGCCTGGATGCTTGACACAATATTGAAACTGATATAGTCCAGTGGGGATCAGCAGGCACCTTTGACCCTCTAGGAGTATTATCCAGCGTGATATAAAAAGATTGAGGACACATACTGACCAGCTGTGACCAGTGTGAATCTTGAGCTGGTTGTTTTCTGACCTTGTTGCAGCAGCAGTCTCCTGGCTGAGTGCAGTTCCCCTCATAGCGTCTCCACTGGCAGCTGTACAGAGCTGCGAGACAGGACACTAGAGGCTGGTGCTTGTAGCGTTTCAACAATTTAGCGCGAAGGCAGCGGAGTCGGCCAAACTGCAGCTGGGACAGTGTGGGTGGCATGGTTCATACACAACATGTCACACTGTCCTTGTGTTCTCACAGCTGAAAAAGATAAGATGCTCTCATTAAATCTCTACAATACACATATAAAGACTTTACAGTAACATTACGACATGGTCTGCAAAACCATTTGAGGTTGTCTTGCTTTTGTCTCTTCATTGCACCAAAGCAGGTGAAACTGATGCTGTCACTAAAAGACATGTTGAAGTTTAACTGAGTTGGTTTTTTTTTTCCCCGAGTTCCCTTATTATTTTTGTCTAAATGTGAAACAAAAACTACAGTCTAGACGTCAAGTATTTGGACAGTTGCATTTTTGCACCTGCATTTTAGGAAACAGATAGTTGTTGATTTGGGGGAAACTAAAATGCTCATTAGGTTTTTGCAGAACACTACCCAGAGAAAATGGACCTGTGCAGACTGGTAGGAGGATTCAACCCTTTTTTTTTTTTGTTTGTTTGTTTTTGAGATTGAGATTTTTTTTTTTAACCATCGTCCTGAAATCTCTCAAACCCTGATTTAACTAAGACGAAACTGCTGTTTTGTTTGTTTTGTATACAATTTCTTTTTGTTTTGCTGCAGTTCCCAGAAAGGTAGAGACAAGTTCGCTTAGTTTGCTTTGTTTTCCATAGTCACGCTTCCTCAAATATGGCAACTCAATGCTAGAGATGATCAGGTATTATCCACTGTGTGTGTGCAGTATCTGTAGGACTTATATTATTATTATTATTATTATTATACTCATTATTTGAATTCTCAGTCTGTACTTCTCTGTGGTTGCACCTCACTCAAAAGCCTGCTTGTTGCAGAATATACACAAACTAACTGCTAAGAAAACAAAGCTGTCTGTATCACATCTGATACTATTCAATGTATTCACGTAACCTAATGCAGCCTTGGTTACTGCCACCAGAGTAAAATGATCCCACACGTTAAAAGTGATCACTTGCAGAGTTTGTGTCTTCATTCATATGTTGTTTAAGCCGAATTGAAGAATGGGTCCTAACAATTTATAAACACTTGTGTTCGAGCGGAGCCACTTGTCCGCCTCTGTTACCAAGCGTGATTATTTCAAAATGACAAATAATTTCAATTGAGTTTGGCGATGCCCTAAATAACAGAGGAAAGAAGCGAGCGTATTGCTGAGCCAAAACGGAGGATGAAGCTGATCATCACTGAACACACATCGTTGACAAAGCCGGAGCAGTAGTCTGTCCTATCTTTTAACATCAGGATGATGTTTTCCTACCTCCAGCCCGGTTCTGCCTCCCGGTGCACGGCACAGATGAAGCCGCAATGCGTCGGGTCGCTCCTCGCCGATTATTGTCCACAGTATGATGGCCTTGAATGATGATTTGTGTCAAGCTAACCAGAGTTACTTACCCGGGTAGAGGAACAGGAATGCATTTCTTAGAAATATATAAAGCCCAGTTTTTACGCCAAGTGCCATCGGATGGTGTCTACAGAGACATTTTACCTGTTGCCTCCTTATATTCGTGCGGAGGCTTTGTGTTTTCAATCATGATGTCCACTCTACATGTTCGACCAAATAAACATTAAGATTATTTTCTACTAAAACTCTGAACCACTATGCAAATTTAATACGTGATTTCATTTGGGAGAGTTGAAATTTAAACAAACTGCAACAATAATAAGAGTATTATTTTGAAAGTTATAGCGGAAGTAGGGTTTTGTAAATGATTTTATTTCTTTACACTTGTTGAAGTCGATGCTCTTTGTCTCACTGACAGACTGCCACCTGGTGGTAAACTGTTCATCACCAGGTGAGTCCAGATTATTAATTTTTCCTCAGCTCATTAAATTTATCCTGAATTAATCAAAGATAAAAAAAAAAAAAAAAAAAAAAAAAAAAAAAGCTAAGCATAGTCTATAATACCTGCTCAGAGAAGCAAAAAAAGTCCAAACAAGTCTTTCAAACATTTTTGCTTGCAGTTTTATGCATTTAAAATTATATTTATGACAAAATGTGCAAAAAGTGGAGGGGTCTGTACTTTCTGAAGTGACTGTAGGTACCACAACACAACCAGAAGAGGGACACTGCTGGTCCAGTCACACCATCGGCCAGCAGTGCAGACACGAAACAGGTTCAACCTCATGAAAACTCAACCTGATTTAGTGACATTAGTCTGATCTGAACAAGAATTTACTTTCAGGTGAGCATACAAGTACATCTAATAGGTAGATAAACCAACAGAAACAAGCTTTATTAAATTGTTACTGCTAGTGTGGTCCACAAACTCCTGGATGAATGTGAACTTCATTCACTTGTTTATATTTTCTCCAATTCCCACCCACACAGAGGAGATAAATGATCCCTGCTGCCTCGTTTGGAGCTGCTGGGAAGGGAACTTGCCAAAATCCTTGTATAGTAAATGTTAACATGTGTTTCCCCTAACAGGAAACAGCAACGCTAGTTTGTTCACAACTTTGAAAAACAGGTTTTAAAATATTAATGGATAAACACACCTAGAAAGGATTTGGCTGAAACTGAAGTTTCTGCAAACATGCATTTCTGGTTAGTATGCAGTTTGTCTTCTGTTTAGTCATCTTCAAAATGTAGTGGTCGTCTATTGTAATGAAGAGGCAGAGGACTGGATAAAATAAATTCACCTTCATTGTCAACCATTACAAATAAAATAAATTAAATAAATTTAAATCTTCTATTAGGACAGAAACACTTGGGCAAAAACAAGTAAATATGGGTAATAAGGGCAGGCCTGATAAGCTCTGGCTTCTGCCTACACCTTTTAAGTCAGTACTACAAGTTGTTTTTTAACTTTTGTATACATTTTTAAAATAAAATATATAGTGTGTACATATGTGTTTTAATTGTAATGCACAAATAAAACTCAATATGTGTCACTATATGCAAAAACGCCCCCACATCCTGAAAAAGTTGTGAAACAGCAGTTGCAGGAATTTTCCGCCTCAGGCTGAACCTCACTGTGTACTCCCACTTCCTGTTACAACTTCCAAAATAATACTCGCTGTAAACGCCAGAGAGAAAGGTTGTTTTTATTATTATACTCACGTCAGTGACATGTAAACTAAACTTCTCCCTCCCTCTTGTTTTTATATAAATACAACTGGGGGCTTTAACAAATAAAACTGGAGTAAATTTGTTGGAGGGGGGCATTTTGAGGAGCGCATTAGTATATTGACATATGGATGGGATCTACTCTAAATACATTTCTGAACGTATCAAATTCAACAGCGAGGTTCATCGATTATACTGGAGAACTATATGTCGATAAGGAAAATGTTATATTTGACAATAACCGCTTAAAGAGCCGCTAACTCCAGAGACGCTTTTATCTTGAAGGCGCATCCTCTTAGTTTCCTGTGTCAGTGTGCGCGCGTTGACGCAGCCGCGGTGGAGCCGCGTTGGTGCCACTAACTTCAACTACGATACTTAGAAGTCTCCCGTCAGGAGGATCGGGTTGTATCACAAGCTGAAACCGGAGGACGCCGGTGAAATGACTGACCTGTGGGTCTCCGTGGCGGTGCTGGGTGCTGCCGTGCTCCTCAGCGAGGTCATCCGCCGGACGGCCGCGCGTCTTTTCCCCGGCGCGTGTTGGGTTTACCTGCTGGAAGCGGCGTCCACCTTCCAGCTCTGCGCCTGCACACATGAGCTCAAACTACTGGGCGAGACGGCCCGGCTGGAGCTGCCGGTCAGCCTGACCCTCACCTACTCCATGACGGCCATCCACGTCTCCACTTTCCGCGGAGCGGCGTGTAACCCCAGCGGGGCTTTGGAGAGCGTTTACCGCGGGACCAGCACGTTCAAGGTGGCCCTAGTCCTCATCGCCTGCCAGTTCGGAGCTGCGGTCGCCGCGCGGTGTTTCGCATCCTCTGTATGGTCGCTGGCTCTGTCCGACGTCCACCTGCGACACCAGAGGTTCGGGTTCCGGTGCTTCGACCCGCTCGGTGGCACCGTGCTGGAGGCCGCGGCCGTGGAGCTGGCCTGCGCCTTCACAGTCCAGGCTGCAGTCCTGCACATCCACAGAGTGGATCCAAGCCTCCGAGCGCACTGCATCGCTGCGCTAATCACGGCTCTGGTTTACGCAGGTGTGGTAATGAGCGGTGTCACCTGGACGCAGACGAACCCATGACGCTGATTCAGTGAGACAGGAGACAAAACATACACAGCATCTAATTAATAATTCAATACTTTAAAAGTATCGATCAGATGAGTAAAAGAAGCTCATCACAAGGTCCCAGAACCAAAAGCAGCACCTTGAGATTATTTAAACTTTGTCTACAACCAGTTAAATTTAATGCACTGTGACAACTCAGACACTCTTAGTCAACTCCTTATTATAAAATATCCATGCACAATGTTTTGGCCCATATCTATTTATTAGAGATGCAGGAGAGGGAACTTGAATCATGGCATACAACAGTTGTTGTACATTGTACATCCACCCTTAAGCTCTTCAATGACTTGATTAAAATGACGTAATCACAATGATAGACACAGACAGTGATTATCAGTGACCATATTGATCTCCTGCTGACAAGGTCGGTTACCGTTCAGTGACAGGGAGGTTGCTCAGTGGCCATAAAACCTGTAGTTTGCTGTGGGTCAGTTGGTTTGTGGTCATGACATTGTGATGTCGTTGTGTTTTTTTATATACAAAATTATTCATAAGCCAACTGAGATACAGAGACCAATGAAAATAATTGTTCATTGTAAATGTTGTGCCACTATAGTCTGTGAGGTTTTATTACCATAAAACACACAGGAGCCGATTTCAAACTTGTGACTCTTCTCCCTCTGTGCAGGTGGAGGTATTTCAGGAGCTGTTTTTAACCCCGTCCTGGCCTTCTCTGTCCAGTTCCCCTGCAGCGGCCACACATACTTGGAGTACTGCTTTGTTTACTGGCTCGGCCCAATTCTAGGTAAGGACACCAAAACCACACCTGTAGTGCAGTAAAACTATCCGATAGCTGTACCGCTTATTGTTAGATAACACACAGTAAGTAAACATGTGGTTTTATGGATGCAAAATGTAAAAAATACACCTGTAACTAAGCTTACACATTTATATACGAAAACTGCACCTCACTGCTTCTGTCACTGCTTTACATGAGACCACACCTACTACACAGCACATGTGATATACATCCTGCCCACCACAATAACATCCTGTGCCAACCACGTGTCCCCAGGTGTGGTCAGCTGTATTCTGCTATTTGAGAAGATCATCCCTTTCCTGTGTGGAAAAAGCACCACTGGGTTGGACGTCCCTACTGTGCAGAAACAGAAAACACAGTAGCTGCTACGTGGGGACAGGTCAAGTCAGCTGACTTAGTTTTTTCCATGTGTATGTGTGAATAATACCAGTGTAATTAACTTTATTCCACTTGGCATTAACATGGCAGCTAAAGTTCAGTTCTGACTTGTGCATGTGCCTCAAACTGGATGATAAATCTTAATTAAGTATGAAGAGTTTAAAGCCGTGTGTGAAGCTCTTGCGGTTTGTCATCGGTAAACATAAAACACATCAAGTCCACGGACACTGCTCAGCATGAACAGTGGTACACCAGTCTTCTCAACCTATTGTAACCTAATTATAGTATTTAGCAATGATTTTGCCACATTAGGTTGCTGTCGTTAATCTAATAGTTAACAAATATTTAATGAAATATATTTAAAAAAAATAATTTTAGCAATTTTGAAAGTAAAAATGCTGGTTCCAGCTTTTTAAATGTGAAGATTTTATGCTTCTGATATGATGCTAAACTGAATGCGTCACCTTTGGGTGTAGTGAATTAAAAAGGGATCTGTGCTTAACACAACTGAAAATGTAGTTTTTGTCAATGTGCTACTGTGTAGTTTATAACTTTTATAACCGTAGGACGCAGAGGAGCAGAGAAGGAGCAGAAACAAACACACGGCTCCAGCTCTTTATGGGAATGACTGGCAAGAGGACAATATAAAACATTAATTAAACTGTGAAGAGACACAGACCTGCTGCTAACACACCTCGAATCTTAATTTTGTGGCATAAGAAGCATTAATACGATACTTGAATGAATATACTTATTCATTTAATGCACACTAATGTTAAAGGTGAAATTTCCATCTTCCTAAATTTTGTTATGTATGTATGTTATATTGTTATGTAGTTATATTTACATAATTTAACACTTGCTGATCCACGTGCTGTTCATGCTGATTTTATGAAGATATTCAGAAGCACAACAATATAGAAACAAAGTGTAACGTTGCTTGATTTGAGACTGTAACACACTGCAGCCATCACCAGTTCACATGAAACTACATGAGGTCCCACATGAATGTATTAGAACTTAAGACGCACACAGCTTAACCAAAGGATGCAGAGCAAACAATGAATAGAAGTAGTTAAAATGCAGATAAGTAGGCCGTTACAGCTGGTTAAGTTTGTCACTTTCTCTATGCAGTTTGGTAGTTCTACATGTATCACGTTACAATATATATATTGTACTGTTAGAGGCTATTTTATTTTCACTGCGTTTAATGTAACACAATATCCAGTTGCCTCAGAAAGTATTAAAAACTTGTCTCTTTTTGCAGACTTTATTGTGCTCTACTTTACATTTTACATGGATAAAATGTGTGAGTTTTACTCATTATTCTAAATAAAAGTGTCCAATGTCTTAATCACTGTGGAGCAAAGTGAATTAAAGGTGAACAGCACAAACATTTAAATGTTTGGTTTGTCTTAGTTTCATTTTGAGTCTACTTTGCACAGTTGTCGAAGCCTTACAGTGTCAGTGTTATAATCATCTGTGATAGCACCAGAGTGTTTTTCTAGTTTTTCTGTAAACATAACACACAAATTAACCTTTATGTTTAGAAGACCAAATGTTTTATTGTTGTCTCTGTGTTTGTCTGACTGTAACCCTAACCCTGCATAAATCATTGAGTTTAATTAATAAATTAATTATTATTAGAATAATATTGTTTATGGTTAATATTGACAGATTTAAAAGTATATTAGTGTAATATCTGCTTTGGTTTGGGTACATTAACTTTTTCCATGTTTTTCCTTGGCTGTCAAAGCTGCAGAAACTTCCATTTCTCTGTGAATCGAAGAAAGAACATAATCATTTCTCATCTTTAAATACCTCTAGAGTATGGATTATAATTTGTTTATGAGAAAATCATTCTACACCTGTATCATAAGAATGTATATAAACATAATTTTTTTCTTACTACTCTGTTGCCTGTAGCTATACATGTTTTTTAGCATTTTGTATAGTATTGTAATTTACATTTGAAATATTTCGATTAAAACATCATTTTGATAAAGGTAAACTTGTTTTTCATATGTTGTTTACGTGTTGAATGTTATCTACGCTATAGGGACGACAGTGGAGCTGTTGTTTGGTATGTGGCTGAGTCAGTCTGCACGGGAAGGGGGTCAGAAGGAGCACAAAGGTCACATTGTGTAAAACTTACCATGCAGGGCAAAGTACCAGGTGCTCAGAGGTAGACAGGGTTTTATATCTACTAGCGGGACTACTTTAACTGTTACTTCATGCATGTTTTTGATTTTGTGTAATTATCAGCAACATTTTCATTTCAAATAGTTGTCAACAAATGCACCATTTACTCTTATTAGAGTAACAGTATTGGACCAACATGTTGTAGATTATGGTCTTTTTAATGGGAGTTGCTGAAAGTAAGAACAAATAAAAACAATACATTTAAGTGTAATAATCAATTTTAGATATTTTATACTCCAGTCTCCTAGTCCGTTTGACACATTACTGTCTTAAAACTCTTTTTAGGAACACAAGTACACTAACCATTGGATGATCCATGTAATCATAGGGTCCAATTTCCACAGATTAGAAGCATCATGTAAACAAATGAGGCTTCAAATGTTGAGAATCTCTGTTATTTCTACTCATTATCATTACCTCTTACCAAAACTGCTGTACTAGCAGACTATTTTTTTTTTTTTTACTTCTAATAATTTTTTAAGCCCGTTGTTTTTAGTTTAGAATTTCCTATACTATAATAGCATTTTATATTTACATTTAGTCATTTATTAATTGTTAGCATGCTAACATACTAAGTAAAAATTGTGAGCATGATAAACATGCTAAACAATCCTTTAAAAATGTTAAACATTGGTAAATGGTAAAAGTAACAATGACACATTTTAAGATAGTGGTCAAAATGGTAGCATGCAATCACTCAAAACAACCCTTAACCAATTTAATTTACCCATTAAATTGGTCAGCATAACAAAGCTGATGACTTTTGCAAGTGTTTAAAGAGTTAAAACTGTGAACAGGGCAAACATATTGAGTACTAGTAAGTGTCATATTAAGACCATAAAACATTATTTTGAACATGTGTGAAAATAGGTCCACCACACATTCATCCATACAAATTATAACCAATAAGATTGCCTCTACATAAATCTAATAGTATAGCTTATTTATATAGTAAAGTATTCATTTAATGAATTATTGATGTCCAAAAATTGGGTAAAGTGTTCATCGAGTCATGAAGACATGAGGCTTAAAACCCATTTTATTATGACAAATGTACAAGATCAGATTCATAAGAAATAACAGTGAAGTTAACAAAAATGTAAGGAGCAGACAAAACACCAATGACCAGTCTACTAGGATCTATACACAGTGGACAGGGTGTCTTTCCTCTCAGATTCATTATGAGGTAAATAGGAAACTTTGTTAACACTTCAGTCATTGGCACCAACTTCCTCTCTTAGCCCCATCATAGCCTTTATTTCACTCCTCGTTCCTTTGTGGGTCTTGCTACTGGTTATTTCATAACCGTGAGATACATATTAATACATTCTCCTTATCTCTGTGGAGAATATGAAACAAGTTTACATACAACACACAGACATCCACATTCCTGTACTCTGACTCAACCCACCAGAACATACACTTCTGTTACATATGTAGAATTTCTATATTCTGTCCAACTAATCTAAAAGCTAAATATAGTGTATAGAAGCCTATGTTGTGTGCACTGCAAGCAGCACATACAGGTTTTGTCTTGGAAGTCATGTTTTGGCCATGGCCAGTATCAAAACGGTATGATAAATAGAGTGGTTTATCCTCTGTGAAGACCATGCTGAGACTAATTTACAAAATATCTTACAAACAGGCTTTATTTCCTCTCTTTAATCAAATACAGCTGTCCTATATTATTTCCTACAATAGCTTCCCATTTTCCCCGAGCTTCTATAACATGCCATTGCTAGGTCAGCACATGCTTACCTATACCATTTCACTGCAAATGATGACATATCCTGTGGCATCTGCCTTGAGTCTTTCAGCACTAATGCAACAGGTCAGGAGATAACATCCTTAAAACATGCTTTCTGTTTTTCAACAAGTTTTCTGGTTTGGTTACAAAAAAAGTTTGTGCCAATATTACTTCCCTACAAAAGAAAACTATTAGAAACTCATGCAATCCCAAAAGAATTGCCCAATATATTTTTTTCCATGATTAAAAAAATGTCTCTAAATATATTACAGCAAAAACTACAGATATACACAGACTGGTTCCAGCAGAGGTCAGTGAAGTCATTGGTTTGTTTTACTTTTTCTGTCCATTTCTCCCCCGTCTAAAACTGCATTCTGACACTTGAAAACAAAATATTCAAATAATGTTTTTCATAATCTGTGAAGATCTGTGTTGAGGTCTTAAAGGTTGGTAGTTTATTGCAACCTGGACCCAAACGTCAACTCAAGATTATGAAAAAAATAAGGTTGAGGAGAAAAATACAGATTTTCTTTTATGCAGAAAGATCCAGGGGAGTAAAATAAAAAATTTAAAATGAAAAGAAAAGAGAGGTGTTTTGGAGATGAGTGTTATTTCAGGTAAAAAAAATTGAGTCTGCAGAGTTATGAACCTTCTATGAAGAACAATGTACAAAGAAAAGAAGACACTTTACATTTTGCTCAAAGAGACAACAACAAATGTTTAGATATACAAAAAATACATAATCATAAAAAAAACTTAATATAAATGTTACATGAGGCAGCTAGACTAGATCTCACAATTAGGAGGGACAAGCGAGTTTTACTTCAGAATTTGTTTCCCCAAACAAATCCTAAAAACAGGGAATTCACTGCCGATACTGATGGCAGAAAATGTAGTTAAAATAATTATATGTATACAATGTACAAAAAGCTACTCTATCATTAAACAAAAGATTAATGAGAAGGGATGGTTGATTAGTTGATCACATATATACACATTCACACCTTCATCTTCTGATGCTAGCAACTTTATAAGGGTGATATTAACAATGAGAGTAGAAAGTGGTGAATCATTTACAACACCAGCAATGTCCCAGTTGTTGTGTGTGAAGTGTTAGCTTATCAAATATGTGACCCAAATGTACCTGACCAAATCCCCTCCCACCCAAAAAAGAATAAATAGCTTCACCCTAAGCTTTCCACATAAAAGACATATTAAAGTACAAGTTTGGCATTTTGGGAAATTAGCATTCTCTGGAGGAGAGTTGGGTCAGTGCCATGATGACGTCTACCTGTGACATACAATGTTCAAACCAACAGCTTGTTGTTATCTTGGCATGAATACTGGAAAAAGCTGATCTGGGTTTGTCCAAATTTCTTATTCTATTTTTTATTCTTTTACATTCTCATAGTGGCCAAAGATATTGTGGTTAACGGTATATCGTCAGTGCTAATATACGGGAAAATTAACATACAACACAAAAATAGTTTTAAGACACAATAAGCAAAATCAGCTTGGCCAGTTAAAGAGATGTTCAGCCTTATTATTATGTATTTTGGGTGCTACTTGTTAAACTGAAGTTGACAAGGACAGGTGGGTACTCAGTCGGTCCTGCTGTGGCTCTCTTTGAAAAGCAGCTATGTGCTCGCCTTAGTGTAGTCAATCATCAAATAATGAATCAGTCATGATGCCAAGCTAAGAAGCTTCTGGTAGCTACATACTTAACGGACGGACATGAGACTGGCATCAGTCTTCTCATCCAGCCAGAAAGTCAACAAAGGTTTTTTACCAAAATGTCAAACAATTCATTTAATGGATCAAATTTAATTTTTGATGCCCCATAGTTTTACTGAATTATGGTCCCAGTAAATTAGATTTAAAACATATGTTTAACAATTTTCTACACATTAAATGATTTCAGTGCCAATTTCCCTCCATGTAGATGGGTACCAGACTTGAAAAATAATAATAAAACAAACAAAACAAAAACAAAAAAAACTGAGACTGGAGAAATGAGTGACACATCTTTAGAGAAAGAGGTGGTTTGGCAGTGGAGCTGGATGACATGGATAGTCTGCAGGTAAAATTATTATTACCAAACGAATGAGACCTGGTAAGTTGGTGCCCTTATTCATTATTGTACAATCCCACAGGGACAGCAACAGACTGGTGACAGAAATCCAGTTCTTTCTGTAGCGGAGACTGTTCATGCTCCTGTAAAGTAGAAGGGTGACGAAGAAGTGTTGGTGGGGGAGGGTATAATAAAGTTAAGCAATATAAAAATACAATACAACAAAAAAATGAAACAGTACACCATTTGTTTTTACAACTGTTCGTTATTGCAGACGTAGTCCACTAGGTCTGTGACTCCTAATAGGTCGTCTTCGTCATCATCCTGTGCTGCCATTTCCTGGCCCGCCAGACCATTTGGTGCTATGGCAACAACTGGTGGGGCCGTGACGCTTTTAGGTGGCTCCAGATGTGGGATGAGGCCTGGAGCAGTGGCCACGGGGCGCGTGATGAGGCCCTCAATGCTCTTCATTGGGCTCTGTCCGTTGGTGGGTGGCAGCTCCACCAGATTGCAGTCCAATGGGTTTGTTCCCTTTGACTCCTCCTCTGCTTTCTTTTCCTTGGGTTTCTCTACCTCTTCCTCATCATCATCGTCCGAGTCGATGCGGTTTACCCTTTTCCGGATGGGACGATCCTCTGACGAAGAGGATTTGTCAGAATCATCATCGTCATCATCCGAGTCATCATCTTCAGATGCTCGTCTACGTTTTAGCGCAAGTCGTTTACGCCGCTGTTGAGAGTCTTCCTCTGAGGAATCAACTCTCCTCTTCACCCTCTTCCCCCGGGACTCCTCGTCAGAGTCACACGAGAAACTCGCTGGAAAAAGAAAACAAGACACCTTCAGCTTCCTGTAGGTCTGTAAGTGTGATTACATGTATCAAACTAAAACACGCCTGTGCTACAGAATCTACAGTACCACTCACATTACAAATGATGGCCTGAGAAAGTACAGTTGAGTAAAACACCACAATTTTGGTGTTGAACAGAATTGCCTTAAAAAAGGACCAATTATGGTCAAAAGCTTTGTTAGATTAAAGAATTAATTCAAGTTAATCAGTTTCCTCTGGAGTCATGATGATCCTGATTGATTCTCACACTGTTGCTGAAATCTGTCACAAGTTTGTCTGTCTGTCTGTCTGTTTGCATAAAGCTGAGCTATTTCTTCACTTTCCTGTCATGTCACTGGATTCCTTTTATCTCTGTCTTGCACAGCAGGACGCACTGAGTCGCTCAGTGTACACTGTGTGTGTGACACACTGAGTGTCCCTGTGGTGGTGAAAATGCCCCATTGAAGACGGTTTTAGAGGTGATCCTCACTGTTTATGGTGCTGAAAAGGTTAATTGATAATCTTCATGACTTTATTTTAAACAAGCAGCTATATTAGTTCAAGGTTTTCACATTTTAAAAAACAATCTCAAAGAAACAGGGAAAAACCTAGATTAAGATCACTGGGCCATAGCCAGTGTACTAGTGTACTCTATGTTTCTGACTGACCGTCGCTGTCCGAGCTGTCCTGCTGACGTCTGGGTTTTATTTTGGCCCGGTTGGTTTCTGCCTGAGAGCCTTCAGACTCTGACGTCTCACAGTAGTTCACCTGCTTCTTCTGACTGCGCCGCGACCTTCGTCGACTCATATCAAGATCACTGTCACTGAATTCACTGGAGCCTTCAGTCACTGGACACAACAAAATAATAACTGGTCATAAATATGATATTCTGTCATTTAATGGTGAGATTAATGCTCAGATATTCTCAAATTCAATTTACACCTCGTTTGAAAATCAGTTAAAATCATCTGCAAAATTGTGTGCAACCTTAAAAATGTATGGGGATGGCAGACAGACTAATACAATCTATATACCTATCTCGTCTTCGTCATCTTCATCATCCGACTCTTCTTCTTCTTCATCCGAGTACCCTCTTGGTCTTCGACGCTTTCTGGTGCTTCGGCGTTGTTGTAGTGGCTTCCTGGCCTGTGATGAAGCATGATGCCTACCACTGCCGTTACTGCCGAAGTCGCTGTCCTTGGAGTCTGCCTCTGTTTCAGCCTCCGATTCATTGTCTGATACAACAAACTCTTCCTCTGAGCTGGAGCCAGAAAAAAACAATAACAGAACATTAACATAAAGGTAAATAAACCTTTGAATATTAAGCTCTATTGTCAAGCGTTTGTCCATTCTCACCTTTCACTAAGGCGAAACTCTTCTTCGCTTTCCTCCTCGTCCACAGTGCTGTCACTGTCCAGGTCATTAAGTCGCCTGCGTTTTTTCCTGCGCTGAGAAGCACTGGGTCGTGGAGGGCGGCCGTTCTCCTTCCCCTCCTCTGCTTGAAGGATTGTGGATATATCCTTTCCTCTGTGGCCTGTGATGTTGGCCATGTCTTTTCCCCGACCAGCTCCTGTAGACATTAACATCCCTCAGTACCATCTTAAACAGAACAGCTTGACATTTTTAGAAACATGCTCATTGGTGTTTTTGCCACAAATCACTAATTGCTTTACGTAAATATGATGTAATTAGAGCAGCTAACATTGACTTGGAGATCTCATAAAAGAAAGCAAATAGGTAAATTTCCCAAAATGCAGAACTTTTGCTTTAAATATTTTACATTTACATTTAGTCATTAAGCAGACGCCTTTATCCAAAGCGACTTACAAGTGAGGAACAAGGCAAGCAAACAAAATCTAAGTCAAGAAGAAACAACATCAAAGCAAAGTGCTATCAAAAAAGCGTTTCCGTTTCATGATTCATTTAGTATTATAATAATTAACACCAGAGTAGGAATTTGTCTTTTTACCTCCACCCTCTGCTTCTTTGATGTCTTCCTCAATTGCCTCCTCGATAGCCTCATCGAATTCATCAAATCTGTAAAATTAACAGCAAAGACGAGAATCCCATTTTATGACCAGCTCATCACGCTGTAGTTCTACAGTAAAAGTACAAGTTTTTCCTGCAAATAGAATTTTAATAAAACCTCCACCTGCACCTGCACCTGATCAAATTCAACTCTGCCAACAGTAACTGCAACAGCTGAATTGCTTCCAAGTGAAAACATTCTTAATAGGCAATAACACAATTCATTGCACAGAACAAAGGCATGTATCATTATCACCTCATCTGTAGTTTCCTGTTAACTTAAAACTTTCTCCCAAATTCCTTCCTGAGTTTGTTGATTGTTATTTGTATAATTTCCAATTATGCTGAGCAATTAACAATAATAATAATAATTTAAGCAATAATTTAATCTATTACTCTTTCACTCACATTTAGTAAGTCAGTGCTGCTGTAACATAAATTTCCACACAATCAAGAAACAGCATATTACGAAAACTAGCATATTATTAAGTTTGTCTCAATGCACAAACCTATAGCTTATGTTTTTCTTTGTTCTTGTTGACCTTCGACCCCAGCTTTTACTGCGCTTTACTTCTTTCTTCTCTTTGATTATGATCTCAGGCTTTTCTGGCTCCACCTCCACCGCCACCTGTATGGATGGAGTGACAATTGGTCGTTTATAGTTCATTATTTGGTGAATGTTTTGCTGTTTCTATTGAAGAATACACAAGCATGCATTGCACTTACGGTGGGCGCGATGATGTTTTCGACACTGATGCCAACGTATATAAGACGCTCTTTCCTGGAGGACACATGAGGGTAAGTCATTATAATTGATAATCTTTAAGCAAAAGGACTAATTTATCACTTGCTGCTGCCATTATATTTTTAATCAACATTTGGTAGTGAATGTCTTGCCTTCTCTCTGCCCGCTCTTTCTTTTTCAGAGCAGCATCGAGATTTTGGAGCTGCTCATCTAGTTTATCACAGAGTTGTTTCTACAAAGATAAATAAATAAATATTAAAGATACAATGTGTTTAGCATTTTATTTACTTTATACATTTTGGTTCCTTTTGGTTATCTCTCTTTTTGGACTTGTACTTACGTGTTGACAGGGTGGACAGAACCATTCTCCATCAGGGATGATCATGAGAGGAGGCCTCAAACAGGCTGTGTGATAGCCGCTGTCACACGAATCACACAGTAAGATCTACAAAGAAGACGTGAACAGATGTTAACTCCAGAACTAGAAATGAACACACTTGTTTCTTTATTGTTACAGTCCTCTTGACAAATCTAGTGCCAGGAAGTTTCCAATCAGAGACATAAATAAACACCTTGTAGAACTGTTTATTAGTTTCCTAATTCAACTTTAATCTTTAGCCTTCACCTGTTATTATCAGCTTTTAAACTTGGTGACTGGATATTTTTTGGCAAAATGCACCATGTGAGTGATAGTTAAGTTCTACCTTGACGTTTTTATGTACACCGGCTTGTACATGTTTGACTTTTAAATCCAAGAACAAGAGTGAGGGTTAGGGAACAATGTATTTTTCTAAGTTGTTCATCTTTAGTACTGTTAATTCAAAAAGGATCCAATTTATAATTGAGCTTGAACTGAAAGTGCACTACCAAAGCAAAGTCCTTTTTCCGACTAAGAAACTGCCAATATTGGACTTATTTTCTAGTAAATTCATTAATGGAGAAATGCAAATATTTCGACTAGCCATGTTGTCCAGCATGCAAATGCTCAAGTTAAAGACATACAGGTTGGTACAACTATAAAATATTGTGAACCCACCAGCTCAGGATGATTTGGAAGACCACAATGTTTGCAGGGGTCGTCATTTGGAGGTAGGTCGTCATCTGAAGATGTTGAGGAGTCCGAGCTTCGTCTTTCTCGGTTCCGATTCCGCCTCTTCCTGCTCCGCTCAACCTTGTAGTCTTCGTCACTGTCATCCTCTTCCTCACTCTCCTCACCCTCGCTGGACTCCTCGTCGCTGTTTTCATCCTCATCTTCGGAGCCTTTCTTTTTACGACGCGTTCGAGTGTTGGACCATCGAACCTTCCGTCTCTTTCTCCCCTGAAACAGAGCAGAATCATTCATCAACTAAGTCTGTAACGTCTACTGCAAACTGTCATAAAAGATGCTTTTTAAAATAACATCATTGTGGCCACCTAGTTAGCAGCCTTACCTTGGGTTTAGGCTGGCCCTCTTGATCTGGCTTTTTCTCTCTTGGCTTCTTTTGAACAGCCTTCACCACCACCTCCTCTTCTTCATCCTTCTCATCTTTATCCTTCTCAGCTGGTGGAGCAGCCTGTGGTTTCTCAGTCTTCCTGTCGTGGATCTCTACCGCCTTTGGTGTTGGTCTAGAGATCCTTGGTGATCTACGAAGGGATCTTCCTGTGTTTGTATCAGACTCTGAATCTCCTTGCCTCTCCTCTCTCTGAAGTTCAGCTTTTCTTCGATGGGCCAGGGGCTTGATTTTTCGACGACCACTCTGCACCTGAACTTCTGCCGGAGCTTCAACACCATTTGCCACTTCCTTTTTTGTTGCTGAATCCTGTTCTCCACTTTTGCTTTTACTTTCCTCATCAGTGCTCTTATCAGTCTCTGGTTCTTTGCTTGCATGGCCTGGTTTTTCAGTTTCACTTGAGGATTTAGCATTTGGTTCTTGGCTCACATTTTTTTGATCCGATTCATCTATTTTGGTGGAGGTTTTGCTTTTTTTATGTTTCTCTTCTTTAGTTTTATCAGTTATAGAGAGTTCATCTGTTGTGGAGTCCGTGTGACTTTCTTTCCCTTGACATAGATGTTCCTCGCTGACTTTTCTATGTTTTTCATTGTCCGTGTCTTTTTTACTCACCTTGTCAGCATCTTTTTTAATTTCTGATGATAAAGGCTCTGTCTCAGTTTTGTTAGGCTGTTCTTCAGGCACATTTTCTTCTTCTTTGTTGGACTCTTTATCAGTTTCTTCAGGGACCTTTGTCTTCTCAACAAGACTGGATGGTTTATCTTTCCCTTCAGATGTTTCCTCTGTTGTCTTATGTTCAACAGAGTTCATCTCAATTTTGTCATCCTCTTGTGGCTTTGTCAGATCCTGTTTAACGGCCACTGCTTCCACCTCCATCGGCTCAGGCATAGAGTCGCTTATCGTGGTAATATCATGTATTGTGTTGTCTTCACAGTTGACAGATTTCTTTGTGTCTTCAGGCTTTTCTGTCTTCTCTGTATTTTCCATCTTTTCAGTATTAGTCTCAGAGGCTGCACTGTTTTCCTTTGGAGTAGTCTCTGAGTCCTGCTTCTCAGCAGGTGTAAATGATTCTGATTTATTTACCTTTTCAACAACAGAAGGCTCCACAGCCTCCTGCGTGTTGGAAATTTCATTTGATTCCTCACTGATCAGTGGTTTATAATTTTTGTCAACAGTAGAACTTTGTGTAATTTCCTGGGTGTCTTCATTATCACCATCTTTTAGTATTTCTGTCGTTTTAGTAAAAGATTGCAATACACTATTTTCAGAGTCATCCATTTTATTTGCAGGATCTTTGTCTGTAGATTGTGTTTCTCTTGTTTTGCTGTTTACTGGCTTCTCTTCTGTCACAGAATTATTTGATTTCTCTACATTCATCTCAGATATTTCCATATCTATAACATTTGTGCCACTCACGTCTGACGTCTTTGATGTCTTAGTTTCTTCCATCTGATGTGGCTCTGATGTATCCATGTCTATAGAGCCTGTTCTTTCCTCTGAGTCCTTTGATTCAGTTTCTTTGGGTGTAACTTCATGATTTAAAGGTAGTTTATCTGATTTATCAGTCATTGTTTTGTCTTCACTAGAAGATTCCTCTGTATCTGCTGGTTTCTCTGTCACCTTTTCATGCTTTTCATCATTAGAACACTTCTCAAGTGCATTATTTACATCTTTAAGTAAAGGTGTGGACTCCGCTTTTGTTGGCAGAGGAGAATCATGTGCTTCCTTTATATCCGTTACTGCAGTGGTCTCCTTTTCTTGTATATCCAGATCTTTCTTGTCCGATTCTGCCTGGTGTGATTGGACCCCCTCTGTGACCTTCTCTGTACTGCAAACTGTATCCTTTTTATCTTTCGTGCCCTCCTTGTCTGGGGATGGCAATTCATTTTCTCTAACTACAACAGATTTATTGATGGCTGCTTCAGTCTTCTGATCTTTGTAAACACCAGTGTCTTTCAATGGTTCACTTACGTGAGTATGGAGATCCTTCTCTGATGCAGGCTGAATTTCACCATTGACATGATCATTTAGTGCTTTCTTTGTCTGTTCATTAGCTGTGTCAGACTTAGCTGTTTCCTTAACCTGAGAGACAGACTGGTTTTGTACTAAATTGCCACTACTTTTTTCAAAATCTTCACTAAACTTCATTCCTCTTTTTTTCAAAGGGATTTTGGCCTGCTGGTCATTCTTCAGTGCCTGCTGGATCTCTTCTGCACTGTTCCTTTTGACCTCCTCTACCTTTTCTGACTTTACTGTTAAACATGAGGATTCAGAGGAGGGTTCACTTGTTGCTGTGCTTGCTTTTGTGTCCGACACCTCCACTGGCTCTTCTTTGATGTTATGAGTACTAATATTTCCTGAATGGAGTTCTGTTTCAGTTTTGCCCTCAATTATGCCATTCAGTGATGTTTCTGATTTCAAGTTGTCCTTCTGCGTTTCTTTTTCATTGTTTTCTGTCTTTGGTGAGAGTCTGCAAGCAGCCTTGTTGAAGTCCTTGTCCTCATCTGATATGTCGTCTGTCTTTTTATCTTCATCTGTAATGTAATTATAAAAAGATCAAATGACTGCTCATAAATAATATTACAATAATAAAATCTAAATTGTTATTCAATTACTGGCAAGCACCACTGGTTCTTAAAAAACAAACAAACAAAAAAAAACATCCCAAACACTCTCAGGGAAACAAACTTTATGCACACAACAGAGAGAGCATGGGCAGTTAAGTGAAACAAGCTAAAGAGAGTAATGTTTCTTCTTCTACAGAGCTAGCAAACATCCAACATAACTTTTTAATAGTTTTTTTTTTTTCAGATAGACATATCAATTGTAGATAACCTTTGTTTTATAAATCTAATTTGACCTTTCCACCTTCACTATTTCACCCACTGAATATTACTTTCTGTTTTATTCACAGGTGACACCATTTCATCTCACATAATATGCGATTCTTTATTCACAACTCTGCACTTTTTCACACAAATATGCTGTAGCCCGAGAGTTAAACCAAGAGCTACATACAGATTATCCAGGAAAATCAATATTGTGCACAGGTAAACTAGGTAACATCAAGAGGCGCACAATAAAGCGGCTTTCCTGACATTGCCCAGGGTTTATTCATGAATTCGGCTTAAGTTGAATTTGCTTTGTTATACAGGTTTTAGCAATATCCTGTCCTATCCATATTAAATATCTTAGTTATTTGAGCTACCTTGAGTACTCTTCTCCTCCTTTTGATCATATTCAAGTAAACCTGGTTATTCACATCCCTGTAAATATGATAATAAGAGTGAATTTCTCACCACTTCAGCCTCTTGTTTTGAGCCAGTGGAAAATGCTCAGAAACAGAAACTATTTAATGCAGCACTGTGCCTTTGTGAAAAAGGTTCTTTCCAACTAATGTTATTAATGGATCCATCCCTTAGTTATGCTGCTATAGGTTAGTCTGCTGGGGGAAATCTATTGATAAACTGACCTCCTCTCCTCTCTCCTTTCTCTTATTTCAATGCAAATGCAACCATTGCATGTCACTAACTTTGTGTCTTCTCTCTCCTGTAGTTGTGTTTCCTCCTCTCCACTGTTGCCTAAAGCTTGCTCAAATGGGATTGTTGGGTTTTTCTATGTAATTTTTTAAAAGAATTATACTCTGTAGGGTCTTAAACTTAAATACTGTAAAGTGCCTTGAGATAACTTCTGTTGTGAATTTGCGCTATACAAATAAAACTGAACTGACATTTAATTGAATCTCTGTGATTCACATTTCAACCAACCACACTAAAAATTAATCTTACAACATTTTTGTAAACAAAAAAAAAACAAAAAAAAAAAAAAAAAAAAGAGAAAATTGTAACAATAAAGGAAAATGTATATCAAAAGCAACCTGTTTAACAATTTAAAAGCCTGACCTTTACTTTCTTCAGATTTTTCTTTATCCTCCTCACTGTCAGGTTTGGTTTGCTGTTTTTGTTCTTCCCTTTTCAACAGCTCAGGGTCAATTTGTGTCTTCAACAGCGCCACAACCTCAGCCAAGTCGTTTCTACTTCTACAGGGAGAAAAGTGTTGATGAGTTTAATCACTTAATTTGCAGAGTAAATAATACAGTGTACCTGATTTTATACATATCATTGGCATGTTAATGTATGCTGATCATTAGCATGTAAATTTATACAGATTATAAGCATGTAAATTTTCTGCATCTTTTGATTAACATGTGTGTTTACCTAACGATGCACTTCCACGATGACCCGTCTAAATCATCTTGCTCCTCCACATAAACACGCACATTGCTGTCTTGGTCCAGTTGAAACCAGTACATCTGTCCATCTTTGTCTCGGCCAATCGGCTGCAGCCGCATTTTATCTGGGTCCTCCTCATTGATGGCAGTCTTGAACTTGACATTTTCATCAAACTGACACTCACACAAATACTGGAGAAAGACGAGAAGCACAGAGTGTTTCACGTCACCACAAAAGCTATCACAACATGACCTGCATACAACACTGAATACATGTCCTACATTCAATTGTTGATTCAATAGTGAGTAGTAAACTGAGATTTTGGACACAATGATTGTTATTTTGGTTGCACTACAGTCTGCAGATTGCTAACCCTGAACCCAAACGCTGAAATAAAAATATAGTACAACATTTCAATTTGGAATTCAGCCATTTATATTAGCAACCTGTGCCTTTCCTACCATAACATGACTGCTGTGAAAATTACACTCTCTACAGTTCAATAAAAAATAAACTACTAAAATGTAGAAACTAGATTGCTATGATTTAACAAAGAAGAACAATCAACAGTGTTCTTACTTTAAGTATCCCCGTCTTGCACTCCAACGCCATCTCCTTGTAACCTTTTTGTTCGAGTTCCCATGCCCATGTTGTGTTGAAATCTTGGCATACCTGCAAAGTAGATCAGAAATTACAAATTCAATCGCCCAACAAATTTCTTCACACGTTTTCACATCTATATACAGATGAACACATTTACTGTGGTTAGATTTGTAACATTTCTGGCTGAAAACAGTATGCAAGATTCATTTAAAACTTCATGATTTTAGCAATATCTACTATCAAGGAGACTCGGCTGTTTAACCACAGAGACAAGAGAGTATGTCAAAAAAGGTTCTTAAAGCTCTGCTATCTTTGTTGTAGTTTGAACACCATTTAAAGTGAAATACATTACTGATAAATTGGTGGTCACAAGCTGCAGATAAACTGATATCTGTGTTTACAACAGTTGATGAGTAAAGGAAAGCCAAAACACGGGTGCTTGAACTATTTCATTACTAGTTACACTATTATTACTATTACACTATTACGCAGTTTGTCCACTAGAGAGCACCGTCACTCTACTGATGGCATCACATTAATCTTGAGTTCACCAAAGGCATCACAGCTCAGCTGATCTGTGCCTTCATTGTCATTTACTCATGTTCACGAATTACGAAACTTTCCTTGAAACTTAAACTATAACCATCAATTTATCATTTTATATAACTTGAATAAGCCAGATGAGAAATTAGATTTTACTTTATGTTTATTTGTAAAAGAGTCAGTTCAACTAAATGAGTAGTAGATCAAGAACAATAATTTCCTGCCTCATTACTGGAGCACTGTCAGTTGATATAAAACACATGCTGTAGGTCATCTCTGCTAAATTTGTAAAAAAGCCAATATAAACAAACTGTTCACTCCCTGCTCAGCACTACAAAAAACAAAGATTACAGAATAGTAGGTGAACTTTGTAGAGCATCCAGCAGCAATGTTAACAATAATGAATAAATAGATAAATAAATATGTAGTCTGCCTGTAATACTGATGATGCATTTCAGAGCAGCAACAATCAGTTGGAAATCTCAGCTTTTTTGACAACAGAATACATTTTTAAACATCATATGGGAGTATGTAATGCTTTCATTCGCCACACAATTTTCTCAGTAACCTGAATGTATTTTGGACTTTTCTTGAGAGAATTTAAAACATTTGAAGACACCCACTGAATTTATAAATCATGAGTAGCTGCAGCCCCAGAATTCAAAATGTAGCAAATGTTAGGAAAAAATTATTTCAACAGCATGAATAAAAGCAATAAAAATGTGTAAAGTTACCTTTACTAGATACTTCTCCCATCTGTCTGCTGACACCGACTTGCCAATCTTCCTCAGCAACTTGACATGAAGATCAACCAGCAGCTTTGGGACTGAGGAAAGATTGGACAGACAAAACAGTTGTGTTTAAAACCAATTTCATGTGGACATAACTTGGTATCTGTCAAGCGTAGTTTACAAGAGACATACAGGAAATAACACTGTCTGAGATCAGACTTAGTAGCTGTGAAAGCTAATTAAATGTGCATGTTCTTAAAAGTTTGTGTCTCATGTTTGGCTCCATTTTAAATTGTGAACTGAACCACAAGCAGAACGTACACAGTAAAGTTGTTTGGTCATCTTTGGGTAAATTTCACATTTTGTTAAAATTGGAAATTTTTAACTTCTCCAAATGTTGGTCAATATAATTCAGTGTGATGGGGAAGCAGCACTTTCACACTTTTATTTGGATGTTTATCTAATCAAATTTCTATTTAAAAATTAGTTCTTGGATAAAGACGCAATCTGTGTAAATACTAACTAACCATAATAATACAGTGTTAAAGTGCTTAAATGGGTCACAAGTTTATCTTCTTTTAAATGATCTGTTAACTTCTTTGACATATGAACAACATATAACGAAAGAATGAGATTAATCTTAATCCACTTGCTGGTTATTCACAGTGTCGAACTGATCTTAAATGAGAGGATGAATGTGGTTCAGGTGTCATTGAGTGACCTAAACTTGAATGTTAATTTTATCACCCATATCGGGCAATAAATGCGGTAAACACAGTAAACACATGACCACACTCAGCTGAAAGTGCCATATGTTTAGTAAGTGGGCCTTATAAGTGAACTAAGATTCATTCTACTGCATACTTTCACTTACTCATATTTCAGTCTAGCAACATAAAAAGGGTAAAAATGAACATCCCCTCGTAAGCTTACATTTTAAACTCAACACACATAAGAACTTAATTTATTTTTTAATTATGTGCACTTAGATTTATAGCAGATGCTGCAAAAGGCCATGTGTGTCTATAATATGTTTACTGATATAAGGATGAGCTAAATAATCACGCAAAAGGACAACACTTAGGTTCTGGTGCTGCTGTTAAAGGCATGTTAATAGTTTATTCGGTTTATGTTTGAAAGTTAAAATAAAGAGATAAAATAAACGCTATTTTTCAACAAGCTACCATTTTTACACACCACAATCAATTTGTGAAAACGCAAAAAAGCGTAATAAGGTTGATTTCTCCACTCAACAGACCAGGTCTGGATTTAAAACACTGTACCCACACTTGTCAAGTGCAGCCCAAAACAACAACAACAAAAAAAAAAAGAAAATTGAAAGATTGCTAAAAACACAGTTTCACATTTTGATAAACCTGCCATAATGGGTATTAACTTGAGCGACGTTATTAAATGAGAGTAATGTGAGTTAATCTGAACGCAGCAGATGTCAGCATGAGGTGAAAATTGTTGACACTCGCCTGCGTAAAGCAACGCAACCGAGTAATAACTGTCAAGTCAACGAGAATAAGCAGCACAAACGGAAGTAAAGAAACTATGATCCATTACACACTTTAATTAGAAATACCCTTTGGAGTATACATGACGTAAAGTTGTGAAATTTAATCATTTTTGTGTGTAATATCTATAAAGTCACAGTGAAATCATATTATTTTTCAAAAATAAATTCATGTTTTAGTCAACAAAAACATTTATTTTGAAATCGTTCACCGGATGTGCTGCTTGTTTCAGGTGACTTGACGATGGCTGAGCGAAACACTACATGACAAAATATTTTAACTGTAAATAAAAGTGCACACTTTCACGCCTGCCTCGCACAATGACACTTTTACAGACAAATCGTCAAAGTCCACGTTATGTTGCACGAATTATCACCATCCTCGCAGCCTCACAAACACTCCTATCCCCGCACATTGGTGTCTGTGTTGTGTTACGAGTAACATTACAGCGGCAGATAAAGGCAGCTTGGAAAAAATTAAGCCCAATTCAAAAGCTAAAAAGTGAGAAAAAGCCTCGACTAATTCGGCAAGTTTACACTTGGATATTCACTAAATTGTGCACAGACACATTTTCCTCTTCGAACAACAGCTCGAAGATGCCGTAAACTTGTGTTTAAGTAAACAAGACGGTTAGAAAACCACACAATAACACACAACTAGCTAACATAGCTGCTAGCCTGTTAGCACGGTACCATTATCATTAATGCAACGGTGAAGTCTCTCCTCCCCATTAAAACCTGGGTGTTTTTCTGCCCTACCTGAGGATGTGTCCTGCAAATATCTCTCCAGCTGGGGAAAAGTGAGCTCCGGCAAGTCCAACAATGCTCCGTAGCGCTCTAGAAAGGAGCAAATCACGGCGTAATTTGGACACAAACCGGGGGAAGAACTCGCCGTTGCCGCCGAAGCAGCCATCTTTTCCACACCAGTGTCAAGCCAGCCGGAATCAAATTAACTACTTCCGGTGTTACCAAAATAAAACGGCCATAAATCAATATCCAATCCTCCAAGTCACAGCAATGCAAACTAATTTAATCCAGTGATGAAAGAAGTCTGGGCCTGTGTTAAATGAACTTGACCTAATTGACAGATAAAAGTAAAAAGCAAGGCCTTCACTTGTACTTACAGTCTTAAGAATATTTGTCTTCTTCTTTTGAGTTTAAAACACTTTAAATGTTGTGCAATGTAACAGAGATCAATTAAATTGGTTGCCAAAAGACATGGAAAAAAGAAATGCAGATGGGGAAGAAACAGATCTGGTTTCCTTCTGAAAATAATAAAACCAAGAGAATAATGTTTTGCAACAGGACTGAATCTGAATCCTATTTCAACTAAATATATTGTATGGTTCTCAGAATATTATTTGGAGACTTAAAGCTTACACTCTAATAACATGAACTTTAGAAACAATTAATAAGTTCACGCAGAATAACATGAATAAACTTTTTAAGTAGGAGTAAGTCATTTAACTTTTTTATTTCACTCCTAATTTGATACATTAGATCATGTTTAGGTCAAAAGTTCGGTAGACATTGGGACTCAGGTCCTTAATTCAAGTAAAAGTACCATTACTAGTGCCATGCATTCTTAGTTTTACTCACTTACTTAAAAATACAAGCATCAAAACATGCCCAGAGTACTCCTTTTGCAGAAAGACCCACTTAAAATTATTGATGCATTAATGTGTGCATTTTTTGAGACAACTGGTAAAGTATCTTTGCACAATTTTCTGTATTTCTTTGCTCATATATGTCTTGTTGAGTTGTTTTTTCCACTGCTTGTGTTCATGTTGATTTTTTTTGTAGTCAACTAATATTATTTGTCTCTCTGACACAGGGGGCTGTGTTCAGTCCATGAGTCAGGGCAGTACAATAACATTTATTCTATATACCAGAATATGTCATCAAGAAAAAACGTCATAAACCCATAAACACATGCTTGACAAACCACGTGGGAGAAGTGTTACAGCACCAGCAGAGGTCGGTGTTGAGAGAAACCATCATAAAACATCGTCTATAAATGTCTATAAATGTCAAACCTGCAGCCACAAATCTATGCATCTTAATATTTGACAACTAGTTTGAAAAAAACAAGTAACAAACTGCTGCTCAGTCACGTTTTTATGAATTCAAAGGCATCTCAAAAAGAAGGAGTTGAATGTTTTTTGTTGTCCTTTGGTTCGTTTTTTATGCAAGATAAATCAAATTAAAAGATTTCTGGTATTTTTGGTGAAAAGTGAGCTCGACCACCTGACGACCTCAGACAGTGACCTAGCCGGATGTAGCGCCCGCGTACTTTCAAATTAAAACAGAAACGGTCATATTTGAAACAAGAAAATTACTGCGAGTAGGAATCATTGAAAATAATCTCTATCACTCTTTAGTAAGAGGTATTAACATCCAAAACAAACCCGTGCGTGAGTAAATGTGTTATTTAAAAGAACTGAAATACATGTAATGGTAACAGAATAAACCAAACACATATGATGTGTAATCATCTATAAGAAATACTGTTAGTCGGCTAACAAAAAAAGAAATAAATAAAAAATTCTTAGTGGTGCAAAGTAACTAATTTGCACAAATACTGTATTCAGTTTCAATTTTATACAAATTTGTGTTTGCCCTCCACTACGAAATATTATACCTTTACTACATTTATTTCAAAAGTTACTCTTTAGTGATCTGTTATTGTTTTATCATTATATATCATTCACATGGAGTATTTTTCAAATTTCAAATCAACCATACAAGTCATCAATTGACAAACCATTATCTTTAAAAACACTGAATTCAAACACTGATCATTTGCAAAGTAGGAAGGATCTCTAATCCTGTTAGGGATAATAAACCCTTAACTAACATTTAACCGATATTATAATTTGCATTGATTCTTTGGGTTAATCTGGAATGTGTTTTGCAGTATGGGAGAGAGCCTCTGCATATTTTATTGTAATGACTATATAAATATTATTTGGTATGAATGAACAAAACACTTGAATGACAACACAGACTTTTCAGAACTTGTATTGCTGTCATGGGATTGAAACAGTGCCAGAGCTTCAGTCGTGCCCTTTAGAGGTTGGTATGGCTTCAGTTGTCCACCAGATGTCACTGAGGTCTTGAAGCTTTGAACCTTTTTCGACACAATTGTTAGGAAAGCCTCAGTGCTTCATGAGGCTTCATTTGCCCACCACTAGACTTCATTCAAGTGTGAACCTTATAATTTAGACACCAGTGAGACAGTTTAGACAAACTCAAAATCAACTTGATCTTTCTCAAGACAACAGCTTCTGTCATGCCTTTTAGTCAAAAGCATGAATAAGTTAATGGTTTAGTTCACAAGTGATAAATGAATAACAGTAAGTTGCAACAAAGGCAGCTAAAAAGTATTATAGTGTTGTTCTTAAAATTTATCAGAGTGAGAGTTGTGTATTTCAGTTGATCTTTGTGAAGATAATTAGTTGCAGAGTGAGCGCTCTTTCCGCTCTCTGTTCAATAGTACATCTTCGTCGGTAAATTAAGCTAGTTTAGTTTCCACAGTAAAACGAACTGGTTCGTGTTTATGCTGAATGTGCTCTGTACGTTTGTGCCTTGGAAAACATTTGTCTTTGTAAGTATGAACATGTTTATTGTCATTAGAAGAATGTTAGAATTGTTACCTGTAACGTGATAAATTACATGTGCACGTTATCGTAATTAGCTTCATTCAAGTCAAGCTAGCGTGTGCTAGTGTAACGTACGAAATGTGTTTATAACCCAGGGAGAGGTTATAAACACATGGACATTTTATTCCTAGTGTAACCCTTTTTTTTTATTGTGTGACAAATAGTGGCTTTATTGATATTTTCAGCATCCCTGATCGACTATACTTCCCAAAAGAGGAGGCTCTAACATACAGAACAACAATAAGTAGTTTTGTGCTTTTCTCCCCATTAAACTTTACTATACTGACCCATTTTATTTCTATTTCTTCTACATTTTGTAAGTATTTTAACGATAAAGATAAAAGCAACTATAGCTAGATAAAGTACTTTTAGAGATGTTGACTTTTAGCATTAATGAAACAAGAGTAATACTGCAATATATGTGTACTAACCTATTCACATTTACGTGTTTTTCAACTTTGTTCCAAGTTCTGTCTCACACAGAATTTATAGACAATTTAATTCCAGTCAAATCTGTACTATTTTCCCATATTAGGGAATTTAGTTTCAGGGCAACTCAATTTTCAGAACTTCCAGATAACCTCAGCTGAGTGATTTTGAGTTTAATACACACATACTGTAGCTATTATTATATTCCATGCGTAGACTCTAAACAGACTGTGTGCTTTTCTTACAGTTTCACCTGGGGTGTTGAGCTACACATGTGAAGACAGACCATACACGATGACACTGAGACAAATAAATACGAGTCAGTGCAACAAAACTGTTATTTTTTGTTTTTTTATTGTTATTATCAAAATGAAATAATCTATTCTTCATCATCCTCAGCCAAGACGCTCTGTGTGCTGCAGGATCCTCCAGTACAGGTCTGCAGTTGTACATCCAGAGTCTTTTTTGGTTGGTGAAGAACCCCCCCCTGAGCAAGCACTCGGCGACAGTGGAGAGGAAAAACTCCCTTTACAGGAAGAAACCTCTGGCAGAACCAGGCTCAGGGTGGGTGGCCGTCTGCCTCGACCGGTGATTGCAAATTATTCAGGTTGGAAGGAGGGTGGTGCAAGTGGTGGTGGGGGGTAGTGCAAGATGGTGGGGGGTATGCAGTGTGGTTGGAGGGTGGTGAAAGTGGGGTTGGGGATGGGGGGGGGTTATAGAGGCTGGTGAAAGTGGGGGTAAATAATTGGAAATACTGTTAAAATAGTGTTATGTTGCACCACAAATGCTGTTAGAGAGGAAGCTGGGAGGGATGGTAGCTGACCACAGCTACACAGTACAGTCTCTGAAGTAATCGAGGCTGTGCCTGCCTTAGGTTGTCCCGGGGTTTCACCGGTGGGATCTTACCCGTCATAGGCGAACCAGTCTTCCATACTTCGGACTTACTAGTTATGCAGTGTGGTGGGGGGTATGCAGTTCGTTAGGAGGGTGGTGCAAGCGGGGGTGGGTTATACAGTGTGGTAGGAGGGTGGGTTGGAAGTGTGCGTATGGGGGGTTGAAAGAGGGGGGGGGGTGGTTTGCAGTGTGGTAGGAGAGTTGGAAAGTGGGTGGGGGGGTATTCAGACTGCATGGATGCATGATTGGCCGCACAAAACAACCACAAACTTTAGGAACCTTCAAAAAATAAAATTTATGCAGTGTGGTGGAGGTGGTGCAAGTGGGGGAGCAATGCAGTTCGTTAGGAGGGTGGTGCAAGGGGGTGGGTTATACAGTGTGGTAGGAGGGTGGGTTGAAAGTGTGTCGTGTGTGGGGGGGTTTACAGTGCGTTAGGAGGGTGGTGCAATGCAGGGTGGTGAAAGGGTGGGTTGAAAGTGTGTGTGTGGGGGGTTGATGGGGGGGGGGGGGTTTGCAGTGTGGTAGGAGAGTGGTGAAAGTGGGTGGGGGGTATGCGGTGTTGTTGAAAGGGAGGGGGGTTATTTAGTGTGGTGGAGGTGGTGCAAATGGGGGAGGTATGCAGTTTGTTAGGAGGGTGGTGCAAGCGGGGGGTGGTTATACAGTGTGGTAGGAGGGTGGGTTGAAAGTGTGTGTCGTGTGTGTGTGTGGGGGGGGGGGGTTGCAGTGTGTTAGGAGGGTGGTGCAATGCAGGGTGATGAAAGGGGGGGGTTGAAAGTGTGTGCAGGGGGGGGTTGAAAGTGTGGTAGGAGAGTGGTGAAAGTGGGTGGGGGGATATTCAGATTGCATGGATGCATGATTGGCCGCACACAAAACAACCACAAACCACAAAACGAACTTTCACAAAATAAAATTTAGCACAAACTAATTTGGATTTTGTGAAATACTTTAGAGAGATAGTTTAAATTTAGGGGAGGGGCAGCACCATCATTTAATAATATTGTCAATTTAAATGCACATAGCAACCACCTAACATGGATTTAACCACCTGATAACACCCTAGAAAATTAAGACTGAAAGCAATCTGTTGTTATTGTGTAAATAATTGGAAATACTGTTAAAATAGTGTTATGTTGCACCACATATGCTGTTAGAGAGGAAGCTGGGAGGGATGGTAGCTGACCACAGCTACACAGTACAGTCTCTGAAGTAATCGTGGCTGTGCCTGCCTTAGGTTGTCCCGGGGTTTCACCGGTGGGATCTTACCCGTCATAGGCGAACCAGTCTTCCATACTTCGGACTTACTAGTCATGCAGTGTGGTGGGGGGTATGCAGTTCGTTAGGAGGGTGGTGCAAGCGGGGGTGGGTTATACAGTGTGGTAGGAGGGTGGGTTGGAAGTGTGCGTATGGGGGGTTGAAAGAGGGGGGGGGTGGTTTGCAGTGTGGTAGGAGAGTTGGAAAGTGGGTGGGGGGGTATTCAGACTGCATGGATGCATGATTGGCCGCACAAAACAACCACAAACTTTAGGAACCTTCAAAAAATAAAATTTATGCAGTGTGGTGGAGGTGGTGCAAGTGGGGGAGCAATGCAGTTCGTTAGGAGGGTGGTGCAAGGGGGTGGGTTATACAGTGTGGTAGGAGGGTGGGTTGAAAGTGTGTCGTGTGTGGGGGGTTTACAGTGCGTTAGGAGGGTGGTGCAATGCAGGGTGGTGAAAGGGTGGGTTGAAAGTGTGTGTGTGGGGGGTTGATGGGGGGGGTGGTTTGCAGTGTGGTAGGAGAGTGGTGAAAGTGGGTGGGGGGTATGCGGTGTTGTTGAAAGGGAGGGGGGTTATTTAGTGTGGTGGAGGTGGTGCAAATGGGGGAGGTATGCAGTTTGTTAGGAGGGTGGTGCAAGCGGGGGGTGGTTATACAGTGTGGTAGGAGGGTGGGTTGAAAGTGTGTGTCGTGTGTGTGTGTGTGGGGGGGGGTATGCAGTGTGTTAGGAGGGTGGTGCAATGCAGGGTGATGAAAGGGGGGGGTTGAAAGTGTGTGCAGGGGGGGGTTGAAAGTGTGGTAGGAGAGTGGTGAAAGTGGGTGGGGGGGTATTCAGTCTGCATGGATGCATGATTGGCCGCACACAAAACAACCACAAACCACAAAACGAACTTTCACAAAATAAAATTTAGCACAAACTAATTTGGATTTTGTGAAATACTTTAGAGAGATAGTTTAAATTTAGGGGAGGGGCAGCACCATCATTTCCTAATATTGCCAATTTAAATGCACATAGCAACCACCTAACATGGATTTAACCACCTGATAACACCCTAGGAAAATTAAGACTGAAAGCAATCTGTTGTTATTGTGTAAATAATTGGAAATACTGTTCAAATAGTGTTATGTTGCACCACAAATGCTGTTAGAGAGGAAGCTGGGAGGGATGGTAGCTGACCACAGCTACACAGTACAGTCTCTGAAGTAATCGTGGCTGTGCCTGCCTTAGGTTGTCCCGTGGTTTCACCGGTGGGATCTTACCCGTCATAGGCGAACCAGTCTTCCATACTTCAGACTAACTAGTTACTCACTTTTTTGTGCTGTCCGTCTGTGAGCTGTGTCCCTGAATACTGTACAGGAACACAAGTCACAGTCCGTTTGTGCACTGTGGCCGCTCATGGCAGCGTCGTGGTCAAATAGTCGTAGCTGTGCCTGCCTTATGTTGTCTTCCATATTTCACCCTATGCGACTCAGCTGAGATAAAACTACTTAATTGAGGAGGTTCTGCTTGTGCCTGTGTGTGACCTTGTACGTTGCAGATGGAATATTTGTGGGATTGAGGATCTTTTACAGTGGCCGCCTATAAGCTGAAGTGTAAAACCTAAACTGTGGGTTCAGGCCTGGTCAGTAATCAGGAAACAGTTGTAAGAATACGTGCAAAACTCCCTAACAATGATGGCATTTGCTCTCCCAGCATAAGGTACATGTTGTTAGGTGTGATCAGGTTATATAGTGCACACTGACATTTAACACAACTTGGCAACTGGATTTCCTTCTTGTTAGCTGGAAATGTTTCAGTATTTATCCAAGTAGCTACCTGATAGCTAGCCTGATTTTTCTGGGGATCGATGAAAGAGCAGCACGATAAATAGAATACAGGTTGTGTCTAAGGGCTCCGCCTCTGGTGAGTGAGAGTTTTTTATTTTGACATGCAAAGCTGATGTTTCTCAAACCACTTGTCTTCTATGTCCAAGATGTACACTATTGTCCTTAAATGAGCGTATATACTTTATATGTGCTGTGTCTTTTAAATGAAGGCACTCGGGTGATTCAGATCCTAAGGTGTTGCTCCTCCTGTGCTGTGCCATCCTCCCGTGTAGCGGCTGAACAGTTTCTCCAATGTACAGCTCAGAGCTTCTCTGCATTGGACCGCATACACTATATTGTCTCTGTCTGAATGTTAGTGAGTTTGAAGTGGACAGATATGTTTTTTTTAAAATCCTTTTTAGCTACTTGAGCACCCACGCCATGTTAGGAATGACCAGGTTTCTGTGTTAGACCTGGGACACAGACTGTTCCATTGTCCCTTTCCCGAAACAGGATTTTTAAGGATTTTTAGAAAACACTGCATACCTGTCCACTTCAACCCCACTAACAAACACAGCACAGAAGGAGCAACACTTTAGAGACAAGTGGTTTGGTGAGGTTTGCATGTCTCACTCACCAGAGGTGGAGCCCTTAGACACAACCTGTCTTCTATTTATCATGCTGCCCTTTCATCGATCCCCAGAAAAATCAGGCCCAATCAACAGCTGCACCAGGGTGGACACACCTACGCCCCACTTTAGGGGATAGGATGGGTTAGCAGAGGTGTGACTATTACATCCTATCACATTCTCCCCTTCCATTGTTTCACCTAATGAGCCTATTCAGACCAAGTGTGAAACAAACAACATGGGGGATAAATGTGTGTCTCTTACCAACTATGAAACATTTCCACCTAACAAAAAGGAAATCCAGTTGCCATGACTCAGATAGCTCCATCAGGATGACTGTGAATCTTCACCATACAGGGTGTTTTCAGATGGTTGCCATGGTGTTTTTTACATTAGATAGTGTTTTATACATTTGAATGCATTTGATATGAATTACTCTTAAGGTTTTGAAGCCAATAAAAGCACCCTACCTTTTTGTGAGTGTCTCTGCAATGATGATGAAAATCAAATGGGTCGAATTGGTCCTCTGAAAATCACAGTAAGAAAGTTTTAGAAACAGGCTTCATAATGAGACACTGAGTAAACACAACACATGAAGTACGTCTATGAAATTGTACGTGAAAGAGTGTGAACTGTATTTTTACCTGTTTTTCTGGGGACCCAAGTACAACTTTTCACAGCCTTCTTCTTTTCCTCCTTCTCCTGACACAAAATGTAAAAGTTTATTTTTAGAATTAAATATCACCATCTCTCAGCTTTTTCAAACTAAATGGAGTAATTAGGATGTAGAATAGAATAGCTTTACTGTCACTGCACACGAGATACAACTGTAATATTACAGTCCCTCTGCCCAATATGACACTTTATGAAAACAGTTTTTCTCTTAAATAACACAACTCGGGTAAAATATTACACAGTGGAGATAAAATACTAAATACAATTATGAGTATACAGCGTTTCAACCTTAGTTCTGCCATAAGCCTGTGTCATTTGCTGATTTTTTAAAATTATTGTTTAGTTATAAGATGAAAAAGTCAGAAACAAATAAGGACTTAACACAGCATCAGCTGATAAAAAAGTAATTGACTTAAAACAAACATTATTCATTAAAAACTGTGCTGTGCAAACTAATAAATATCTTCATTACCAGCTTAGAGCCAAATCTTTGTGTGTAATGTTATTTGTAATGCTGCTGATAAAACAGTCACTGACTTAAACAAACGCTCAGGTAAAGTAATTTAATTTTACAACACAGAGTTTACAAAGTGAAAAGCATTATTATTTCTCTCAGCTGTAAAGTGGTCTTACCTCTCTCGTAGTAAATGTGGAAATGACCTGAGAAAGGATTCTGTCCTTCTATAAAATCACTAATGTTCCGTTTTATGCAAATGTTCAATTGTTCTGTTGGTTCTGTTCCGTAGAGGTGGTGTAACCAGGGAAACCTCCTGTCGCATGAGCAAAGCATGATTTATACTATACATACTATACAAAATGTCACTTAATACCACAAAACATTAAACGTTCCTTAACATAGTCTATCTAAAATGTCCTCATTAGAAGAAAGATTCTCTCCATCCCTGTAACTCTTATTTAGCCATGTGTGCTGACACATCTGACCGCCTCCCTTCAACACTGTTGGTAGTTTTTAGTCTTATACATATGTGTAAGATATAAAAATTGCTTTTATTAATGAATTCAACTCAAGTTCTTAACTGAAGTGAACATTATTCAGACTTTTCTGTACTGTCTGATTACAACCTACCTGTCAATTACCAGTGGTGGAAAGATCTGAGTACATCGACTGCGTCAATGTAGAAGTACAATAATGGGTATTTTCATTACGCAATGCTTTATTCTTAAACTACACAACGTTTTGGAGGAAAACCCTGCAGTGCACATTCCCACTGGGAAGAGAGTAAAGTAATATTTAGGTACATTTACTAAAGTACTGCAGTGACATACTTTACTGGAGTATGGTTCTTTTAGTTTTACTCCAATTCACAGTACAATTCACAGGGAAACTTCATACTTTTGTACTTCCACTACATTTATCTGTTTTCTCAGGTGTAATCTTTTAATAAACTAATATGTTATGATGTTTAATTGATGTTTAACCTCCTGCTGATTTAAATAAGCTCCATATTTATTATTATATTTATTCATTACTGTTTTGAGGACTTGGTATTGACTACTAGCACTTTTAGTGCATAAAGGTCTACTTATTAACTAATGGAAGTCTTGAGTTTTGTAGCTTGTTGCTCTGTATAAATGTCACTGTAATGCTGGATATTATGCTCATTTCTTTGTTAGGAGGCTTGATGTTCTGTGAAGAAGGTTTTCTCTTAACCCATGTACTGTACTTAGATCTTCTTCACTCTCCAAAAAGATAGCCGTCTCCCCACAGCCACATCTCAGACAGTTCTCTTTGTGGCTGCTCTCTTTCAGGTTCCCATCGTCCCCTTTATATGCAGGAGTATATGTTTGTTTCACACTCACTATCAAGTCGCAAGTGTCACTCTTGCATTACTGTTGGTCTTAAAACTCATACAGACAGTTCGGTCCATGGGTTATTATTTCACCTTTCACCACGGTTAACTCTTAACTTTCTTCTTAATTTTCTATAACAATTGTGTTTCAGAAGTGGGATCCCATGAGCAGCGAGCTCCTGGAGACGGCAGGCGGTGATCGAGCATGGTGAGAAACTGACATCCAGCCCCAACCTCGAGCCTTGAGAGGTGAGTGGATGGGCCACAGTGGACCTGGACACGCAGGCTTGTACAGTATGCATGTAGTAGTCATGATGGGTGCATCACCTCACCCGACTCTCTTGCCCTGATGCTCCTATCACTCTGGAACAGGGTTAATCTGGACTCATCAGACCTCAAGACCTCCTTCCATTGAACAGTTCTTAACACAGTTTTAGTAGTTTCTGAAACAGATTAACATATTTTCCACGACTGCAGAGTGTTTCTACCGTTGTTGTTGTTGTACACTATGTGTAACGTGACAATTCATCAAAACAAAAAACAAAAGGAGTCAAAAAAGTTCCAACTGCTTTCTTTATTTCATGTAAGCTATCTTTATTTCACATTTATTTGTACACAATAAATACAGTTAAACATCCGATGGTGTGTAAATATAATGCTCGACAGAGTCTGCAGAGCTTACATTGTAAAATGTGGGCAGTTTGTCACTGAATTTCAGATTAACGTCTTAACCAGTAGCAAGTTAAGAAAAACCTTCTCTGTTGGGAAAAGACACTTTAGTTTGACGATTATCTTTGTTTTTTTTAATACAACAGGGTAAATGCAAACTTCAAAAATAAGTTTGAGGTCATTCAGATCTCAAGGAGATCAACGAGAACACAGCAACATGGCTGACAGATATCTCTTTTCCTCTGATCGACGTGAACTACGGTTTAATAGGTTTTTATCCTAATTCTAAAAAAACAAAACAAAACAAAAGCTGTGCTATCATTTGTACAGATATTTCTCTCCATGCTCTCTGTAAACTAAATTTCAAAAACAATCAATGATCAAAACATCATTGCTCAACCTCAATCAAAGACACTACACAATGGCTATTTAAGGCTAAATAACGCAGGAGCCAATAAAAGTAATCATACCAATATAGCTGGTAAACAAAATATCAAACGAGAAATATTGAATAATGTAGCATCCACAATACTGAAAAGGAATAAGAAGACATCAAAAAGTGCTTCACTACGACAGTATAGATATTAAATTGGACAGCTAGCAGCTCAGGATGGTTTCCTCCTTAAAAATAAAGGCGTGTTTAAACTGCACATTACCTCAGTGTAAACTGTCACCCACTGCAAACCTCTCAAATCAATGCTCTCACCAGCAAAACATTTCTGGCGTCATTAGTGTCATAACATTTCTAGATCTTTACAACACAACAGAAAAAATAGTTAGACTATGAATGTATGCACTACGTTTGTCCCTTAAACGTTAAGTCGTTTCTTCGCATTTGGTGCAAAGAAAACTAACATAAGAAGCAGGGTCTAAACTAAACATAAAGGGTAAAGGATCCATTACTCTGCTCAAACCTTTCCAGGAGATTCTCCCTACTGACATAACAAGCACTAACTAAAATTGCCACTTTCCCTTGTTTGTGTAACTGTGCAGTTACAGTACATGTGCTCGAGGAGAGGACCAGCCTCGCCTGATGCTGGCGTTTTGACCGAGTGTGGAGACAACCAGACTTTTGGTTTGTGTTGACATGTTCACAACATGCTGCGATTTCCTGACAAATATAAAACTTTGTTGCATAGAATTAATCCAATTGTAAAAACTCTCAACAGCTTGATATCAGTTAATGAAAATAAGAGAGAGAGTCACACAGCAAGTGTTACAGTTAGACATACCTGGTGTATAATGGGCTAGGCCATATGGTTAAAAATCATTAATATATTAACAATAGTATTTTCTGATATTGTTTTATTTATTTATATATATATATATATATATATATATATATATATATATATATATATATATATGTGTGGAAGAAAGCTGCATTCAATAAAGTAAACTATTGGAGAGGTTTTCTCATAATCATGAGTAATGTCACAGGTTGTTGCAACAGTCCAAGTTATTTAAAAGAACAATGCATCGGTTTGGGAATGGTGCTTATTTGCTTTCTTGCGGAGAGATAACTCATTTCTGTACAGTAAACAGGAGCTCAAAAGATATCTCTGATGTAGGTGTCATTACATTAGAAACCACAGCCTGATGTCATTAGTTCAAATCTTACTATCTTGCTAACCTGTACAGCACCCAGTCCACTCTGTCCTGCTATTACATTAGCATATGAACTTGTCTCTTCGGTTGAGCTGTAACATTTAGCCTCAGATTTCCTACTGTGGGTAAAAACTCTGATTTAATTTGCGCTATTAAGAGTAAACACAACTCATGGGTCTGCTAACTGTGATCTCTTCAGACCTTTATAAGATATTTAGAGTTGATAATTGTTATCTGTTTTAAACAGCTACAGCACTGAACGAACACACTTCCACAGACACACACAGCAGAGGAACAGGCACCAGAGCTGCTAGCTCAGCTAGAACACAGGTACCCACAGAGAGTGTCTCTTTCGAAGGGACACAAACATGCTTGTAGAGAATATCAAAGCTCCATACTTAATGCACTGATATGTCATATTTCTCAGCAAGAAACTGAATTAATATTTCCCAAAACGTTGAACTGATTCTTTAGCATTGTTGTGTCCAAATAAAGTCATCGTCACTAGCTCACTAGCTTTTTCCATCAATGACTTACATTAATATGTTTTAATGTAATTTCAGGCAGTGTGACAGCTCACTTTATTACTGTATAAATTACTATGAGTGATAATAAAAAACAAACATGATTTCAATCATGTGCACCTTTGTGTCATGACCAAGTTTTTTTTCCATTCTGTCAATATTATTATAACTTTTTGAGGACTGAAAGAGATTTATGTCCAAATAAGAGGAAAATATGGATTAGGGGGATTTAACTCTGAATAGAAATTATAGTATTTATCAGTTTAAATCAAATACAAGACTATTGTGAGGTAAGGGAGTTCGAGACATGTAAAAACTGAACAGAGAAAATTCAACAAGTATGTTGTGAGAAAGGCACAATCTTCCTCCACAGCACAATAACCCAAAGTTGTGTGAATGGACAAAGGGTTAGAATGCAGGGCCTCTCCCAACCCTACCAGGGTTGCTTCAGGTTTCCTTTGGGAGTGTGTTTAGAGGCACAAAGCCGCCAAGTCCCAGCAGGTTTTAACTGAGCTGCTGTCACTGCCACCACCAGGGTGCCGCCTTCACACCAGCGTGATCTCTACTTCCTCTCTCCGCTTCACCTGCCCACGAGGATGCTGCTTTGGGGGTGGAGGAGCAGCACGGACCTGGAAACATCAGCGGCTCGATTAAATAATGCTAGAAATGTTTGAAAATGTTTATTTTTTGAGACCAGGAAACACAGAATACATAAAACCCACATTTGTGTATCTTGTCATTTACATCCTGTCAGTCACAGACTCTCACTCTTTTAAATAACTTTGTGTTTACTCACAGGTCGAATGGTACCAGATCCACACTCTGGGTATTTGGGAGGTTGAGGGGAGCCTTGGACTGGACCTGAAAAGGACACAGTTAATCATCACTAACTATTAATTTAGATGCTTCCTCCTCCTGAATTTAGAAATCACACTCCGGCTACTTTATTACAGACAAACCAGAGAATCTTACTCTGAAAGGGACTTTTATGTGGAGCTGGTGGCACCCTGTGATGTCCATTGTGATAGGAGGGCGGCCGGCCAATAGGTGAGGCTGTAGCGCTGCAGGGACTTGACTGAGGAGAGGACATGGTGGGTGTCTGAAGTGGGCTGCTGTGGAGAGGTCCTGGCTGGAAGGGACTGCGAGGGGATCGGTCGCACTGAGTCAAGGTGGAAGGGGAAGCCTGGAAAACATCAGGCAAGAAAGATGAATGTGAGAGGTGACAATGTCCAATTTTGGGACTTGAAACCTGGCTTATACAACCCATATGTCACAAAACATACTTTTATAATAACAAATTAAACATACATGGTAAAGTATTGTTTTTCCAATTTACTTTTATTACTGCTATAGGTGCAGGTGTGATGGAAACCATCACATGCTTTGGTGAGTATTATGTACATGGATGAAACCATGACCATAACCACTGATACACTAGTAACAACATCTAGTTTTTGTACGTCAACAGCTTATAATATAATTATTGATACAATTTGTTAAAAATGAAAGTTTCTGCTTTTAATAGCAACTGCTGTAGTTTTTGTTAATTTTTGTTCTAGACAATAAACCAGGAACAAACTGAGTAAGACAGATAAAGTGCTAAATGAAACAATAAGTTACTGAAGCTAGTGGAACAGTGGAGTCATAACATCATGTCATGACTTCCCAGGAAACCTAAATCCTGAATCTAAAGTCAGATTTAATATGTTATCAGCTCAGAACAGGTCATTACAATTTACAAAATTAAGTAGTGAAAACATATGCAAAGCAATACTAAAAGCTTTATCTTTACATGTGTTGTATGTGGGAATCGACGTACCTGTGCACTACCATCTCTTTGCCCATCTCCATTCTCGCTTGAACTGGTGAGATCCTCCACAAGAACTGCTGGGAAGACGCCGACGACACCGTTAAACTCTCCTTCCCAGAAACCGTCATCCTCGTGAGTCTCCCGACTCAGGATGCGAATGATAGCACCTTCTGGAAATGACAGCTCTTCATCCGTTTGTCCTGCATAGTCGTACAGCGCTTTCGCAAATGACACTAAAATGAAATGAGAGTGTGAGAGAGTTCAGAGTCTATACCAGTTCTTAATTGTCTGCATTTCCAGTCAGAGTTTGCTATTACTACTGGAATACATTCCACTCTCTGTTGGTGTAATGTTTCTTTGGCTACTGAACATCACAGTCCCAAAGCTGAACACTTCCACCACCATGAATTACAGACACTACTCTTGACTTCTTGATGTTCTCCTCCTCTCCTACATCCTTCTTTAAGTTACGTTAACATATCAATGTTGACTACTAGCTATGTAAACCATATTAAATTCCAATGTCTTTGAAGACTTAGGAAAACCTCTGCCTACAACTGTAATAACATTCATTTAATAAAACTTTCCCTCACCGCTGGAGTCTCCATTGACAGAGCCAGTTGGTAAGTCTGTTTCAGGTTCAGTGGAGTTACTGGAGGAGTGGGATCGGGCGTCCAGTGCAGCCAGAGATTGCAGCATACTCAGCAGGCTGTTGGAGGAAGGCAGCTGCAAATATTTCTCTGGAACGTAGCCTACCTGTCCACTGCGGTTTCTGGCCTGGAAATGCAGAAAATAAATACTGATGATTACTGGTAAAAGGTTCTTGATGGGAAATCCTGAACAAGCTAAATTGCTAATTAAGCAGCATCACTCAAGTCTGTAGTTGTAGTTTACCTTGACCCAGTCCTCCATGTCCCCATCATCAATGACCTCCAAGATTTCCTGCTCTTCAATAGTCAGTTCATCTGGCTGAGAGGCCTGAAAACAAACACAATGATCAGTTTGTACAAAAGTGAGGTTAAATATCTATCAATATTCACTGTCAGTGTTCAGTTTCTGCTGTCAAACGCAGTAAAAATATGTTTTATAGTGTATTGTCAGTTACAGTAACAGTACAAGTACAATTAAAATGTAGGTAAAAGACCAACAAGTCACTAATAATGTTTGTATATTTATTATACATATATGTTATCTGATGTCACTGTATTTATTCATATTTATATTTCCCAATATGACATAGCATTATAACAGTTTCTCAGGTAAACGGAGCCTAAAGTAAGAAAAACATAGGTAAAAAAAAAAAAAAAAAACTTCCTGAAAAGTCACATGTGAACAACTGTAACGCACATTTGTCTTGTTTATCATCATTATCATTTTTCTGCTTGTTATCAAGTTGTCCCATATCCTATGCCTGCTGCCTCAACACTGTCTCCCAGTAATTATGTTTCTATACAAGTAGACTGCAACAACAACTTTGCTGGTGCATTGAATACTGAAAATATACACAGTATTCTGTTGGTACCTTGTAGGAGTAAAGCACTTTGCAGGTGAGGGGATAGTTTCTCAAGGTGCTGGATGGGCTGGAGCTGCTGTCGTCCAACACTTCACCGCTGTCCTCCATCTGCTCCTCATCCTCTCGCTCCAAATCTGCAGTGCCCTGTAGTGGTAATGATATTACTTAACGTGACACAGGTGGAGATAGTAATGCTCGTACCCTACTCACATAGATCTATAGCTCAAGTATAACGGTTTTAATGTTATGTCATCATCACAACAACGTTTAGTGAATTTTATGACTAACTACCATGCTGCTTGCCAACATTTAAGACAGTTTATGAACATTGCACTGCAGTGTTACTTCTGTGTTAACCAATGAGTGATTTGTGAGTCTTACAGAGAGCGAAGGATCATGGGTACTGAGGTTGTTCCAGCGTTCATTCTCCAACTCCTCCATCACCTGGTTCATGGCACTCTTAAGCCATGTTTCAACAGCAACTCCTGCCTGCCTCAGCAAGTCCAGTCGGGCCTCTGCTTTCACCTTCACCGTCTGCCAATGTAATAAATAAATTAATTAACAAACATGGTTACTGACAAATACAGACTAGAAAATATGACAGCAGTTACACATTCACGAGAAACAACTGGTTGGGCCCAACATTTTTTTTAAATTATTGTTTAATATAAAAGTTGCCAGTTTTTCTTCTATGATCAGTGACTTGTAGTGAAAGTTTATGGTGTTTTCAGTTATGTAGTTAAGTTTTTTTTGGTCCAGACCAAGGAAAAATCCTCAGATTAACAAAGTGTTCACATATTCACATATTTGTCTGACCAACAGTCATAATACCAAAAGATATTCAATTTACTATGATATAAGACAAAGAAAAGATGCAAATTCTCATATGCAAGCAGCTGGTACTATCAAGTATTTTTTTTTTTTTTAACAACAATCAGTTATGATTCAATCAAATTACTATGCAGCTCTACACTACATGAACGCCACATTGACCAGTACCCACTGGTAGTTAGAGCCTAATGTGTCATTTTAACATTTAACCAGTAGGTGGAGTATTCTGACCACCTCACATAAAAGGATCCAAACTAAGGGAAGCAGAGAATTCCACTTCTTCCTACACACAAACACAAACACAAACACAAGCACAAACACACCTCTGCCCTCCGAAGACTCTGTCTGGCCACCTCCATCTTGGTTTCCAGCTCACTGTTGTTTTGTTCTGACAGCTCCAGGGTTCCATATTCTTCCAGAGCCTAAAAACAATAAATGCCTTAATTGAAGACATTTGATCGAGCATCACTGGAGAAAGACTGACTCATTTCCTGTTTTCTGGAAACAAACTGTTCTGCAATAATGTAAAAATGTCACGTATCATGTTGATAAACTCTTATCCTGTGTTGCTGTATCACCCTTTCCTTCGCACAAAATTACTGTTAGTGATGATAGTAACGATTTTATGATCTCAAGGTTGATTATTATCAGACTGACTTACAATATTGCTTCATAGTAAAGGCCAAATTCCAGTTTAGCGGAAAGATATTTGTTCTTCAATGCAGGTAGTACAACTTTATAGTAATATGATGACATCGCTATATTTTGTAAGCTCAGGTCGACAGGTTCTCTCTAGACCTAAATCTTGTTTTACAGCTTTTTTTGAATTAATATCTGACAGTTCATTTGTTAGTTTATTGTTAGATTATTGTCCTCTGTTAATATTAATGTAAAGATTAATATTCTTTTCTCTTGTGACCAGATTGATTTTGATTTTTGATTTGATTAGAGTAAGACCTTTCCATATGAAAAACTCATTTTCAGCATTGTTTATTAAAGTGCTCTAGCCCTATTCATAAACCAGTATTGAATGAAAATAAATACAATAAGTACCTCCTATATGCAACATTGTTATCAGTCTTGCTCCTGATTATCTTTTCATCTGTTTGACTGATTTCTCACCCTCTGTGTGTGGATGATACTCTTGTACTCTCGAGCAACACGGCTTGCCCATTTCCTCGCCTCCTTATCCAGGCTGTGCTCCTCTGCTGATCCACTCTCTCTCTGCAGCTGCACCACCTACAAACAAATAGAGAGAAAATGCTGATTTGTTGCCCTCAGTAGTTGAAGATGATGCAAACTATTTTCACAACATTTTTAATACATGAGAAGAGACAGAAAGAGACTGTCTAATATATTATTTTTTCTGACAGGCGATAAATTACTAATTCTCAGACAAAGAGACACCCTTTACTTTAAATGACCCTACAGACAACAATATGACTCCCTACAACAGCTTTAAAAAGGTTTCCCAGCTGTCAGCCAGCCACCAGTGTCAGTTAGGTTTATCACTTAACACCTCTTTACATATTACATGGGTCCAGCATAAAGGTGCATCAGTATATGAAAGACACTCTGTACACTGGAGTGAAACTTGAATACAGTATTTATCTCAGCATCAGTGTTGAAAATATTTGAATATTTGGACAAATAGACTTTTCAGGAACTAATGCAAACAGCCTTAGTCAAGTGGAGTCTGTGCATGTTCCTTTTATAGCGTACAAGCTAAAACAGGAACATAAAATGGTTGTAGGATTTTCCCACACATAATCTAAGCAATCATTAAACCTGTATTATTAGATGTTTGTCATGACAGATTATTTCCTTAGTAACTTAACATGGTGAACTGGTCAGCAAATAATTGTGTTTTCACACATCTAACAAACATGTAAAAATATTCAACGGGAGTTGTGTTTCCAGCCAAATATATGCTACGTCTAAATGAGTTAAGAGGTTACCACATGACAACAGCTGTGTGCGCATTTGTGTCTGTGTGTATGGAGGGAAAGGCTAGGGTGGGGAGGGTCAGTGCACTCTGATGAGGCCCACTCACAATGCCTCCTTTTCACAGATGGGCCGTTCACAGGCCCTGGCCTACCTCCTGCCCCTCCCTCCCAGTTCAGCTCTATTCCTTACCGGATCCCTCTGTCTGGTGCAAGTGGTATAGGAGGGAGGGAGAGGAGGGAGAAAGAGGGAGGCTAGGCTCTCTACCACTAATGTTTTCTTTAGGAACAGGCTGCTGCTTGTTTGACTTCCAATGAAAACAACACCAGCATTTTCAGTTTGAACAAATTGTCCAGTGTTGTCCAGAGGAGCAGAGGGCCAGTGCAGAAGAGAAAAGGACCTGTAGATTTGGGCAATGGACTAGCATGGCTTGGAAAGATGTATGTGAGACGTGGACATTATTTTACAATATATCCAAGAAAAGCAGTCAGCAATAAATCACTGGCAGATATAAATACCAGGGGAGTCTTTAAAGTTGATGATAAAATATTTTTGGACTGAAGTTGAAATTTATGCTTTTTAATGTTTAGTTTATAGAGGGCAAAATGCAATTAAAACCAGTATCTTTGGAAATACATTTTATTAACAGCAAGATACAAAGAGCTTCACAAACAGGTGTGCAAAGGTGAAGTGCAGACCAGATTGAACTTGATGTAGTGCCCAAAGCTTGAATTGGATTTGCTGAGGTGCACAGACTGCTATGATAAAAACACATAAAGCCCAACTTTTACAGCCCAAGGTATTTAATCAACGCAGCTGGCAGAGCTTATTCTGATGAAGTGAACAGCAGTATTTAAAAAAGAGGCTATTTTGCTATTTTGGTTCTGACTTAATGCTTCATGTAATGAAAATGGTGATGCCACTGTGCTAAACAGCAGTAATGTTGGTCTGGATGTAGCTTGATTGGATATAAGCCACCCGCAATAATATAATGTTGTCAACTCTGCAGTCAACAAACTGGTCAATCAGTTCAATTTTGCTGTGTATAATATCATTACTTTGAGATTCTTGTGATGCTGTCTGTGAAATGGTCTATTTGCTGTGATAATGTTTAAACACACACAGGGCATGTTCACCCATTCAGTAGCAGCCAAAAGTTGTGATACACCAGTCAACTGCTTTTCTTATTTTCTACATTTGTGGATTAATACACATGGACATCAAAGTTATGATATATGTTATATATTTCATATATACTATATTAGAATTATATAGTAAAAAAGGCTAAACAAAGACTGTTAACGTTAACTAACGTTCAGCTTTGAATATTACTGGTAAAATCTTAACCAGTTTCACCTGAAATGGTTTTTAATTAACAGGTGTCTTGTGAAACGGTAACTGCAAGAATCTTTGTTTATGAGACCATTAGCTATGTTGTGCCAATGTAATGTGGCACACGTCTGAATGCAGACATGTATAGTGTGTTGCCTGTAGTGTGTTTGAGCTGACTTTGAGCAGACTATGATAATCACCAAAAATGTCGACGTCAGGTGAACAGATGTCCATGTTTTAATAAACACTAGGGACCAGATGAGAGAAAGAGAGAAAACCTCTCTTAAGCAGACACATGCTGTACTGTTCACATCTGACATTTCATGTGTGAAGACATACACAAACAGAAACAGCGGGATTTACCGTATCTGAGTCAATTGGCTGGTACAGGAAGTCCGGGGCTTGCTGAAACATAGGGTTCTTATGTACAAACAGCTGCTGGTGAAACTCCTGCAGTACCTAGATGTGTTTTAAGAAAAATTATGATGATCACTGATGATGATTATGACAGATGATCACAGACCTTTCGTTTTAAGTCAGAAATTAATCCATATATATACATAAATAATTCAACATAACTATTCTTTTATCCACATGCAACATTCTGCCTTTATTGTATCATGTTATTCAGTGTTTCTACTTTTCCCTCTTTCAAAAAGAAGAGCCTCTAGCGGCAATCTGTGCAAAGCTGACAACGCTGGAATGATGGGACTAATTAAAAATAATGATTTATATGGGCTGTCCAACAGATCAATGTAACTTTATCTGTAGAATTTATGTTGACCAGACACCATCAGCATCCAGAGAGACAAATATTTACCACCAGCTACAGACAGCTGAGAAAGCTGTGTGCATACAAATAACATGCCTTATTGTGAAATTTGTCATTGATTATGCCCAATATTATTCATTGAGGCAGCAGATGTATTTCATTATTAGGCAGGATTACATGTGGAATGAAAGCAGGATGCAGCTGGGAAACGCCAACAAGTAAAGGAAAACAGATTTAGTACTGTGCATATAACATAATGGGATGGCCTGATTTACAAGACATCGTATACATTATATTTTAGACACCATATATTCTATTCTATTATTTTTTATGCTATAAAGGTACATTACTATAAAATACTCAATTATTATGTCTTTAGTATTGAATTTCTGCCTAATTTTATCCACATTTCAACATAAGTAACACACACACACACACACACACACACCTGAACAACCTAGACTAAAAGAGGCCAAACAAAAACTCAAGAGCATGTAATTGAGGAGCTCTGAGGTAACTCAAACCATTTCAATTAATTAGCAGTCAGGGATACAGTAGAAACAAACCCAGATGAAAAAGAAAAGGGTGTACTATAAGATATGTTACGTCTGACACTAGAAATTAATGTGAAGATTGCTGCTAAAATTGTTTTTCTTTATTGATTAATCTTAAAATAATTTTCTCCATTATTAACTGCTCTTTAAATGTCAAAAATTGCAGACCACCAGTTACTTTCTTTCATAGTCCTTTTTGACATCAAGAAATTGCTTAATTGCTTGATTGAGCCATTTATAGCCTAGAAATATTTATTTTACAATGACATAAATTGGAGAAAACTAGCAAATACTTCCCAGTGAAATAGCTGGAAGTTGGAAACTAGGAAAATCTGGTCACTTTTAAGCATTTTTGCTTAAGAGACCAGGTAGTCTTTAAGCATTTTTGCTTAAAACTGGTTTAAACAATTAATTAATTAACAGTTAGCAACTGCTATCGCCAGTGTATTACTGGAGGTCCAGTAGGTTTTGTAGACTTACCTCATTTGAACTATTCAAGAGCTGGCTGAAGGTGTTGTGTACAGCCTCATAAGTTTCCAACTCAGTCTGACACAGTGAGACTAGGTAATCTTTTACCTGCTCATAGATTCTCCCATCTAAAATCTGCAAACACAGACAGAAATTTTTTTTTAAGGTTTCCTGTACATGTCTATTTTCCACTAGTCACTAAACTATTCAGATGTAGGTCCTCACCTTGATGCAGTCCATGAGGTCTGTGTTGTAGTAGCGCTGCTGATGAGCATTAGCGGCTGCTAGTGTGAGAAGGTAGTCGTTTCTGGCATGGGTGGCTTTGGAGTTGCACTCACTCCTCTTGGCTTTAAGCTAAAATGCAAAAGTTCATACTGCTGACTGACTGTGGCCCCAGAATGTCCCAAAATCTAGAGCAGTTTTTTGGAATGTAAAAACCTCATACCTTTACACTTGCTCTCTGAAGACTGGATCTGGACTGAAACAGACTTAGCTTGAACCTGAACAGAAGAGAAGAGGAACTGTCTGACATACTAATAGTATAAAAATTAACGGAATAATCTCTTATCAACATCTTCCGGTAATTTAAAACACAAAACTAGCAAAAGGGCTAAAAGATGAAATAATAATTTAAAAAAAAGATGACAATGAGAAAAAAAAAAATGTGCAGGCAAGCGCAATAATCGACCGGGGAGGAATTACAGTTTGTAAGACACGCATGCTGGAAGTGATAACAGAGAAAACTGTATAACAACTGTGTAGAGACATTTGCATGCATGTAAACACGGAATACATTTCCTAAGAGACCAGAATATTTACAGGATTGACACAAGCAAACTTTTATGATTAACATGTTTATCCATGTGTACAAAATAGGCACTGAAGAAAGTTTTTGCAGTCTTGCAATAAGTGCCAATACAGAAAACAAAGCCAACAGCAAAACTTCACTGAGCAGTGTCTTGGCTCTACAATAAACTTTCCTGATTTGCAGAAAAATGCCTGCAATGTGGTGAGTCAAAGTGCCAGCTGTTCATGTTGTGCAACTGTTCATAGTGAGAGAGAGAGAAGAAAAACGACCCTCGAGCCACAAGAGTCAAGTTTGTTGTTTGTCTGAGCTGCAACCAATGACTACTTTCACTGTTGATTATTTTCTAAAAGCCCCCCTGTAAATCTGAGTTTAAGTCGTACTCTTACAGGGATAATTTGTGACATCCCAACTAGTTTTGAAACCAACTGTGTTCCAAGGCGCAACAAACACAACTGTGATGAGAAGTCTGAAGACCTGTGTTTTTTTTATGTTTTTAAAAGAAAAGCATTTGCACGTTTACTGGGTGGAGTACATAACACAAATTTTACATTCCTCAAAACATGACAGGGTGGATCTTTAAACTCTTGTTTGATCAACAAATTTTAAGAAAATTGTAAAAACAGTCCATAATTTTTTTTATTTGCTCTTTGGCACCAATAAGACAACACAAGGCAGAGAGAATCAACATCAAATGGCCTCTTAAAAATACAGTATATTAACTAAAAGTTCAATTAAAACCTTGATTTAACATCTCCATTAATCAAACACGAAACAAGAAATGGTTTCATACTTGGCATCCAGTTCTGCCTTCTCCCTGACAGCCTGTGCCATCGTTTCTGCCTCCTGGTACTTCTTCCTGCTCTTAGTCAGCTCCTTCACTGACTCCTGCAGCTCAGCTTGAACCATTGTCAGCTGTTCAATACTCTGATGACAGTAAAATGGAGACACAGGGAAAACGAGACAGAAATTTACATGCAGTAACAAGAAAAGGTATGTGAACCTTTTGGAAAAAAGGTTGACATAATTTTTCTTGCCACTGTATATGCAAATTAATACTGTTGCAATGTAACTCATAAAGAATATGCAAATGCTTCTTCACCACATCTACAGAACACACAAGTCAAGTATTAATGAAACAAACGATACAGGAATTATAATATCTCCTAAAAGGTGAGGCTGAACAACTGCAAACTGAAGGCAATGGAACAGAACCAGCAGAAACAAGAGAGCCGAAACAAAGGTTTCTGCACGGAGCCAACGTAGCTTCAGACCTTATAATGAGGGAACAGACTTCCTTTAGATGGACTCCAAATTACACACACTTATCGTCAAAGATAAAATCAACTGCTGTGACTCCACCCCTAATGAGAAAATTGTTTACTGTATTGTTTTAGCATTACCCTGGCTGTTAACATAAACCTACTGATTTTAACATGACACTGACCAGAGGACAAATGTCGGCTACTGATAGCACTAGTATAAAAATTTGTCATTTTGGCTTTTCGTTACAAGTGTAGGACTGTGTTACAAATGTGTAACTTAACTGATATCAACAACAGACATTTCAGATACACAAGTTGTAACTGAATTGTAACAAAAATCACTATTTAGTTTAGAATCAAGCCAATGTACTGGTTACTTTTACCTCAGTATAGGTGTTTCAGCATATGCTGTGCATGAGCTGATGTACACATAAAATATAAAATTTAAACAAATAAGTCATATGCAGACCTAGTACAGAAAAATGTCATGTTTCAGAAACCATTTTATCTGTCCTTCCATCAGATTTAGACCAATTTCCCTATTACAGAAAAAAAACTAACTAAAATAAAACAAAAAAACGTCAGAATGACATTAGTGGAGCTATGCAAACAGTCTGTGTGAGTTAGTAAGTGAAACTTGATTGGCCTACATTACCTTTCTGAGCTGCTGCTCCTTCTGCAGTCTGACCGTTTTGGCTGGATCAGCTACCTGGACTTTGTAGTTATCACATGCACTGATTCTGGACTGGGTGACTTTGAGTGTCCCCTCCAAATAGGCCCTCCATACACAATACATGTTCCTAAACCAATCAAATAGAACAGATTCACTTTAATGAATTAAGTGTCTAGTAAAATTGCATTCTGATGAGCAGTTTAGAGGTAGGGTGGCAGAAACAATAAATTTTGAGTCTCAACTCGTGCCTCTGAGATCTCAATTTTATGTGACAATAATCCTGCTGAGGTTTCATTCAAAGGTAGATCCCACATCAAAGTAAACCCTTCTAATTTCTCGCAAAGTCATGTGAAATGAAAAATCAGTGTTAAAACTGTGTGTAGTGTAGCTGCAACTAGTGATTATTGTTAGAATTGTTTAAAACATCAGAAAACTACATAATTAAATATCATGTTTCATGAAAAGTCTATACCTCAAAAATATTAAATTAACTATAATGTAAAAATAAGAAAATTAACTGACACCACAGGCATTTTCATGAATGATTATATAATTAATTTTCTTTCAGTAAACTAATTGACTAATTAACTGATCAAAGCAACTCTGAACATAATAGGTATTTGATTTGAACCAAAAACGTCCAAGGACAGACCTGATCAACATGTACCCACAGAAACAGAAGAGTAGAACAATCCTCCCTTTGGTAATAGGACTTTACCTGTGGTCGGTTTGTTCGTCTGTCAGGCTTTCTGGCCATTCCCTCTTTAGATACTGATTTGCCAACTTCTGAAGGGCCTGGAGGAGCAGAGACAAAAGAGATGACGAACTTTCACCCTTCACACCAACACACATTTCCTGTGTCTCATCTTCACATGGATATACTTCGAACACTGTGACCCCCCTGACCTTGTCCTATAAACCACCTTGTAGCCAGGACACATAGCAACACACTGCTTTAGTGCGCTCCAGGCACAAAGGCACAAGTCAGAAAGCAAAACAACACAACAAAAAACCTAATTTAAAAATCCCACTTGTTTAATAGTCAGATATATAGACTGCTTAATGACTTCAATGTGATTCAACATTGTATGGACTTGTTCAGCAGTTAGCCAGAGGTTACTTTAGCTTTTGGCTAACCAGTAGGTGGTTTTTATGCTGACACAGGCTCATTTTTTGAAGAAAAATGTAATTTATTTAGACCACATTCACCCCTGGAGCTATATTAGGTTCCCCCACCTCAGGCAGCAGTAAGGTTAATCTATAAAGAACCAAAATAGCAGAAACGGGTAAATGCAGGAGAAACAAAAAACAGAGGATATCTGGTGTTTCTGAGAATATGTGTGGTATGTCAGAGAAATGTACTTCTCTTGAGAGCGATCTGCAGGAAGACTCAAATGGTTGAAAAGGCAGACAGAAGCGACTACTACTGGAGTTTGAACTAACATTAACAAAAGAGGCTCACTTCCGAGCTTGGGTGTTAAAGCTAGCAGACTTTCTGAATGGTTACTTTTCAGATGACTGAAATAAATCTGTTCTGCACTTCCCTTCTTCATAATGACAGGGCTCTTATCTGTCACTGCAGATTCAAAAAGGAGTTTACTAAAAACATCTCTCCAAAATAACAGATTGCACAACATGACTTTACAGTAAATCAACATGTTGCTGAACTAAATACTAACATTTACTTTTACAACAGATTGTAGAGTGGGCAACTATTGTGTACTACGTATAAGTATAGCTGGCTGTAGAGAAGAGAAGCAATGTATGTAGTACATTGAGAACAGCTAACTCTCCGTTTATTCTTAAGCTTCCAACAAGTGCCTATTAAGGAAATTAGTCCATCCGTCCTTCCTCTATCCACTGTGAAAAGACAACCCTGTTATGTGGTCTTGAGGAAAGCTAGGCCATGGCTCTGAACTCATTGGTCTTGGTGCCAAAGTTTCTAAGCTGCTACAAACCCAGCCATTGTAGGATTTCAGACAGAAAGAGAATCAAACTGAGCTAGCCTAGCGGACAGGCCTGAATAGTGTGATGGGAACAAGGAGGAGGGATATGAGGACAGCGAGGAAGAGCAGGACAGAGGAGGACATTTTATTACACCATGTGATTTGAATAGCAATCGGCTAATGGCTAAAGCAGCTTGCAGGTGTAAGAAACCCAAAAGGCGCGTAAAGAGGACATTTAAAAAAAAAAAAAAAAAGAGTGGGGTGTACCCAAAAGGAACTAAGTGTTTCAGAGACACTCTGACCCACTTTGATTCAACTATTGGCAGCGGGTGTCTAATTGATCACATAACAAGCAGACAGCACAGTTCCGACACACAGAACATCTTTCAAAATAACAAGACAAGCAATGAAGACAATTTCTTAACACATTTACCTACTTATTCTCTATTACAAAGTTAATGATCATGTTAATTACCAAAACTACTTCTACTACTTTATCAAAACTACTTTTCCAGTGATCAGACAGTTGATTAATGATCTAAGCCTTTCAGCTCTTTGTCTCACAGTATGCTTGAACTTCCCCTTCAAATTCCAGCATCTTAGGTTTCCTTTTTCCTCATTTAATCAATAATCAATCAATGCCAGTCACACAAAAGCCTTTCCAAAAATGGGACATCTTGAAATATCTGACATTTTAAATATGTTATTGTGTTGGGCTGACAAAGTAACATTGGGACTATTTAATGCTACAGCAGATTAAAAGACAATAGCAAATAGTCAAATAGCAACAAGTACTTAAAAAAAAAAACCTTACTTAAACATGCGTAAGAGATATGACGAAATTACTTTGAAGAAAGTATGTCAACCTAACAAGAAGGAAGTTCAGTTGCCATGACTCAACTTCCAGATTTGATTAAAGTATTGTGAACTTCTCCAAACTCACACATACATCCTTCAAAGATTACCAGATATCCTCCTATTCACCTTTCAAAACAACTGCTGGATAGAATCAAACACATTCAAAACATTGGCTGGTATATCCAACCATATATCTACACATTCTAGCTCCTGCAGGCTGATCTCCAGCCGTCACTGGGTCTGTGTGACTGCTTATTTATTTTATTTTCATAGGTTCTCATTAAATTCATATGTATTTATGCATAAATTAGGTGACGCCCAGTGTGCCCTGTCCATGCTGCAGTGTTATATAATCATTTATATACTGTGCAGTTGAAATTATGTGTATATTCCTGGTAAAGAGATATTTTCCCACCATAAAAATGTGGCAACACAGCATGAACTATGTATGAATCTTTACAAGAATTTCCATTGTTTATTCTCTTCTTAGTCAGTATAGGATTTCTCGTTCTATTTACATGACGAACTAGTGCAAAGCTTCACAACCCATCTATGTGTATTTAAGAGTTTTACTGGCTGTAATGAATCTATCGTACATGATTATGTCCTTGAGAGTCCTTTTATACACGCTCTACTTAAAGGAAATGGTCGCTGATTCATCCATTTACATACATACACACCAATCACAGCAGGGCTGTCAGGGAAGGATAAAACTGGTGACCATGTGATTAGCAGACAACCACTTTTAAGATGACCCAGCTCAGAGGGATGTTTCATAAAAATGATTACCTGTGTATAACAGCCTTATTAGGATGAGAGAAACAGATTCCAAATAAAAACTTGTGCGTGCACCCTTGTTGTATTTTATGATTTACAGTACGTTTCTTGTGTGGGAATCGATTTAACAAAGCAAACTTGATCAACATGAGTAAATTGTTTTTTTTTTTATGTTTAGGACTTTCTTAAAATGCCTTTACAATTATTTGTAAGAGTGTATTCAGTTACAGTGCTTTTAGCAAAAAAACTCCAAAACTTAGCAATGCTTCTAAGATATGATAATCATAACCCTAAGATGCTTTTGCGAAGAGACTCATGTTCAGCATCACCACAGGCAACGATGTTGCATTCACTACTGAAATACAATGTTTTCTCAAGTTCCTTTTCCAGAGTTCCTCTTTACTGAAAATTGCCTAAAATATTTTGAGATATAACAGACCACATTTTGACATGGACTGCAGTTATTGTGCACATACAATCTAAGGTGAGGCTGTCTGGTATATATATATATGGATATATAGAGATAAACATATATAGACTGCCCATTCAAAAATAAAATGTCACCACTTGGATTTAACTAAGCAAATAGGTAAGAGCTGCAAGTTATTTAAGCCTAACTGACGCAGTAAGTAGCTTCTCATTTCTTAAACAACCATGTCAGAAAACACAAGCTGTGGTCCATGAAAAAGAAAACATCTAAGGATATTGCTGAAACTACTACTAAAACTGATTTAAGAAACCAATGAAAGAAGATCATGTGGTCTGATGAGTCCAAATTTACCCTTTTCCAGAGTGATGGGTGCATCAGGGTAAAAAAAAGAGGTGGATAAAAGTTATGCACCCATCATGTCTAGTGCCTACAGTGCAAGCCTGTGGGGGCAGTGCTATGATCTGAGGTTGCTGCAGTTGGTAGATAGATATTGTTTAAAAAATGTCACCCTTATTAAACAGACTGATCCTGGTTCAGTATGTTTGGCTCAATGAGCACTCACATTTCAGGCCCCGTTTGCTGAGCCTCCTTTATGAAACACCCTCCAGGAGCATATAGAAATAGGCAAACAGATGTTATGTCAGCTAGATAACTACAGAAATGCCTCCTCTTTTCACAGTTGTGGTGAACATTCCTCACAGGACTGCAAAACCTGAACAAAGTCTGAACACAGAGAGGAGAGATTTTCAGACAGCTGACTGACATCTTCAGGAAGCTGCAAAGAGGAGGAAACCAGCCAGTAGATCACTTGCCACAGCCATTTCTATCTGTTGGAATTTTCTTCTGTGGCTACAGAAGGGGGTTATCTCGCCCCATGAGAACTAAGAGCTTTTTTTAGGGCCACTATCTCAACCCCCCGATATATGGCTTCTTGAGGGCAATATTGTACAAAATAACTGTATTTTTAGCAACACAAATGACAAGACAGAACAGTGATGATGTATATAAGCATTAGTAGTACTGTGGAGAAACGTTCTACTACAAAGAGTTCAGATGTACTTACCTGGGCGTAGTCCCTTTCTACAGCTGCCCTCTTTTGGCTAAAACTCCTAAGGAATGACAAGAGTGAATATGAATGATGAATAAAGCACATCTTATAATAACAGGATTTGATGGTTGGCAAAAAAATAATTTTTATTCCAATTTTACTTTTTTTTACTGATATAGTCATACAAAATGGATAGATGAATGGATAGCTTGAAACTGTATGAGAATTTGTGAGAGTATACAGTATATAGTCTTTTTTTTATTTATTTACATACTATTTATTCAGTGGGCTCAAGGTATATACTTTTCTTAAGCTGGATGCCCAAATTAAACATAGTCAGAGGTCTAAAGATTGAATTTATGAATGGAAATATGTTTCGATGCCGGCTAGAAGTGAAATGCCCAGGTTTCAGTTTCAGTATAACACTTACTTAATTTCAGAATGGCATGATAACTGCATTAGGTTTCAGGTCATATTTATGCAGAAACAGACAAAATAGGGGTAAAGGGGTAACAAACTTTCAGACATCACTGTATGCCATCGAAAAATGCTTTTTGGTATTAAATCATGTCTGGGCTTGTTTTATCTATTCAGTAATCCTGAAGCAAGCAGTTACTCAGTATATAGTACTTGCTTGCTAAAACACCCCATGCATATTTAGTCTGTTGTCATTCACATCAAGCCAATCCTAAATCTATACCTCAAAATTTTCTATGAGTCAGCAAGGAATGTCCAGCTACCTAAAATAATGGTTTTATGTTTTTATTTTCCCTACCATTTCCCTGAATTGTCCTTTCTGCCCCCTCCACCCCCCTCCTTCCTGTGAAGCTTAACAGATATTTCTAATGCTGTACTAGAAACAGAAACTCCCAAAGGAAGAATCATTCTCAATGTTAAAAGACTTCTGAAATGAACTGGGGTTCTTTTACAATGCAATTTTCTGTTTTTTCTACTCCTAATGAATTTGGTATAGTTTGTTTTACTGGCGTACGTCTATTAGGGATTTCCTTCTGCAAGTTGTAAATGGTGCATTTGTAGAAGCCTTGTGATTTGTACAGACTAACAAATATTACTGTAAATGGTTTACATAGCTGAAAATGATTGACTTGTAAAAAATAAAGTCAAATAAATGTGGGATATGTGAGTAAATCTTGTTTTTACATTTAATGTCTAACTAACAAAGTTTATTTTTATGAAAAGAACAAGCTAAATTGCATAAACGTATACAAAAGCCTATGAAAATTAGAGAGGTCAGTGCCTCAGGAAAACTTTGCTACAGCCAAATTATCATTAAGTCATTAAACATGTTGAGACTTGACTGCCATGCTCCACTCTAACTCTAAACAATCTAGCATACTTCCTGAGAGCTTCCCTCTCTGTCTTTCCTCCCTTCCTCTTCTCCCATCATTCAAAGGCTCCCTCCCTTCCACTGCCCCACCACTTTGCTTTTGCTGACAAACAGATGCAGTTTCCAGTTTGCTGAATCATTTGTTGTCTAAGATCAAGATCTACCTTTGTGAATTCTTTACCACTTGAGTTCACATTGTTTCTGGTGGAGCAGTGCTAACTGAGCCTCCCACGGTGAGCAATTCAGGGCAGTCAGAACATCTGGCAGCTCTCTCTGACTTTAAGTTCCAGCTGTTTGGAGGTACAGAGCTCTGAAACCAACCACAGACAGGAAGTGGGGAGCCAGTAGGCTGTCAGTTCAACCCAACACTAAGACTGAAAACACAACCACAACCTTTGGCTTTGCAACCTTAAAAATGACTACATATCTAAAGTCAGTGCTAAAGCTGCCTGTGAGTCTTCACAACCTGTGATTTCTTATTCCTGATGCTCAAATGTTAAAGACTAATCTAGACTTTAAAGACAAATTTAGGGAATTCTGGGTGACTGATAGCATGTATATAAATAGTAAAATTCTCTGTAAAACAGGCATCAATCAAACACAAGACACTAGAGACACTATACTAACTGCAACATATTGTGGGTGGATAATACAGTTTGTATTAAAATTCAACGTATTGATAAACAAGTCAAACTATGTAGTTATTAGTTCTAGAATTTCAAAACAAGACAAAATTACCACACTAACCCTCGCATAGGATGTTTAACTAGATAGTTTTACTATGTACAGTATTAAGTAGTGTTAAATCCAAGGTCTAGAAATTGTATTAGTCTAAACAGCAGATTATAGCAATAATAGTAGCAATAGTTTCAAAACAACTGTCAAGTGCTGACTGACCTTAAAATAAAATTTTGAGAAAAATACTTATCTGTACATTAAATATGAAGGTTCAACCAACAGATAGTTAGCTTAGCCTAGCACACTGGAAACACTGGGAAGTATTTAGCCCCCTTTCAAAAATGTGACTGCAAGCACCTAAAGATCTAATTAGCATGTTGCAGCCAAGAAAATAAACACCCAATGAGTGGAATAGCATTTACTATTGGACTAGGATGTACAATATGACTAATAGCAAAATACTGCAAAACTAAAACATCATTTGAAGGTTGTGACACACCAAGCTGTCTTCAAATTGCTATAGGCAACTTAGACTGCTGCGTCGACTCACACCACCTTTCCTTGGCTATAAAGCGCACTAGGAGATAATACTGTAGCAGCATGCTGTGGTGGTAGTCTGTATTAGTCATTCAAAAAGGGAAAGCTGAAGAAGATGAATCATAAACAAAGCTGCACTTGGCAGAGCTTGCTTACTATTTTCACACCACTTTCAATCACCACAGGCAGTTTATAGCTATTTCTAATTCTTAGCTAATTTAACATGCCAAGTCAGCTGAAAAAACACTGATAGGATTCTGACAAGTGCCAACAGTGTGGACACACAGAAAAGACTAGACCCACAGACACTCATGACAGCCGACTGTCGGCTTGGTGTGTCCCAGCAGTTAGAACTGTGAAAGGCATTGCCACTGAGGAATAAACTGTCAGTAAAAACATGTGTGAACCAGAGACAGCCATACACTTTATAATCTCTTTCTGCATAGACAGGAGACATAAAGTCTGAGTTAATTCACCTGCTTTCAGTCTTTGTGGTTCTTGACAATTTATCTGCAGACAGCTGGCCAGCTAGCATTACCTCCCCAGCAGGTATGGACAGACTGAGCAAAGCCAAATCCACACCTTCGGTGGCCTCACCTCTCCTAATTATATTCATTTTCAACCAACACAATCTGAGATCACAGATCATCCTGCTCAGTGTGTCCTCTAATAGACTGAATTAAGATAATATTATAAGATTATGATATGAAAGTCAAAGACAGCTAGCCACCTGCACTAAAACCAGTCATAGAACCTGCAGCAGATGTGTAAATAGTGCAACTATATATATATATATATTATAGATTACAGGACCATAGTGACTCAAGACAGCTAATTTAGCAGCTACATTTCCATTCTCATCTAGCGCATTTAGCCTGATTCTTGTGTTTTCCTGTTGCAGAAACCAATATTGAGCAGTCTCACTGAACGTCATGATGATGGGCTCAAAAAGACTGGTAACTATCAGATAAAATTGTTCTCACTGCATCAACAGCTCGACAAAAGTGGGTGGGAGTATGTAACTTATACACGTTACACAAGTGAGTAAAAATGTTTTCTTTCTTTATAGTCAAAGCCATGTATGAAAGAGTTGTTTTATAGTTGGGCAAATGTGGTACTCAACCTTGTCTACTTTACTACAGCTTGACCTTTGACTACTCACCTCAGGTCTTCCAAGAGGTCACATTCTGTTTGGTGTTTGATGTGTAATCTGTTCATCTGCTCTGCATGAGTTTGTTTCAGTCCCTGGGTGACCCGGACCTGGGGGAGGAAGAAAAAATGGCTTAGAAGAACTAGAGAACTCCACCTTTTTTCCTTCAGCTCATATAGAGGAAAAAAAGAGAATATTTCTACTCTTAGAAAACCATAGAGCTTCTCACAAGATCTTTCCCAAAGGTATACTCAAGACTTCAGAGGCCAATGTTAAGTAAGTTGAGCTTATGTTGGTATTAGTGAAAATAATCTGCACTCAGTATCACACAGTAGTTCTGGTCGGGCGAGGGTTCTGTCTTTCTGAGTTTCTAAAAGGCCAATAAATTATGCGTGAGTGCAGTGATCAGGTCTAATTACTGACAACAGGGATTATTCACCTTTTTTTTTTTTTACCTTATTTGAATTGTGAGCCAAATTTAAGTTCAACTTAAATAAAGATATAAGTTTTTTTTTTTTTGCTTCATTATTTCTTTCTAATTAAAAGACAAAAAAGTGCATTAGTCTGTCTTGCAATACTTGCAGCTTTTCTGTCGTGTCTCTCACTTATAAACCCTTTTCGTTCCTACCAAACAACTAAATCTTAAAAAACCAATAACAATATACAGTATAGATCCTTTTTGGACATATGCTAGAATAACTGGTAACTGTAACATTTAGCAAATGGCAATGAAATGACTAAACGGTACATTTGTTGACGTCTATTTTCAGCTGAGGATTAATAAACAATTGGTGTTCTATTTGGTATTTATAGGTGCTGGATGGTCCATGTGGAATTGATTGTGGGTTCAACAAAAAATGAGCTGCAGTGTGCACTGTGTATTTGCTCTTAGTAATGATGGCACATTAGCCAGTGCAACAGTGTGGCTCATTGATGCGTTTTTAGTTTTTGTAAAATGATGGAGCTCTATAACGTAAACACACAAAACGTATCATGTAAATGATAATATATTAGTATTTGACTAAACACAAACCTACTTCTTAGTAGGATCAATTGATTTGATCCTTTAATGTTTTAATGTGATTTGCAGGCAATAAGAAATATATCACCACATCTCTCACTGCCTTTAGTCTTTCAAGTTAAATGACAAGCATTTACTAAGCTTATGGCTAAAGATATAGCATTTTTAAATCATGAGCACAATTTCTGCTATTTCTTAACAGAAATGCAATTTATCAGGCTTAAAGCCAATAGTCAATCAATTTAATGATGAACTGAACAAGGATTAATAATTAATCACGTGGCAGTGCCCTGGTATTGTGGGCTATAGGACATTCTGACAAACATTTAACGCAGTTTTCTGATGTTTTATAGACACTCATTAGTTGCAAGAACACAACCATAACAGTACAGAAAAATAAATGTAACTAAAGATGCAGTCTTAATTAGCTATGTTAAAATGTTAACTGGATGGTTGCGTACATGTGAGGAGTGACCAAAAAGAATATGTAATTCATCAGTACCTGCATTGACTCAAATAAAATAGGTCTCTCTCTTGCCAAAAAGCATAAAACTGAAAACAAGCTATTAGCATTAGTTTTACTTAGAGATTAAGATTTCAGACAGTTAATGTCTGCAGCATGATGATGTGCTGACCATGAAGTGACATGTTACTCTCTAGAGAATCTGGGATACCTAAAATCTAACTATTCCCAGATTGAAATACAGTGCAGGATAATAAACAACCTACTATCTAAATGAACTTCAGACAGTTTGGTAACTACAAAGAGTTAAATTAAATTAACAAATTACATACAACTGCATACTGAACTATGTAATAAGCATTACTTTACTAATCCTTTCATATTAAGAGTTACTTTAAAGTTCTGCTTCTTGACTTTGATTTTTTGGTTGCCTTGTACCTCGCTTAGAGCTTGCTTTGGATAAAAGCGCCTGCCAAATGAATGACTGTAAATGTGAGAGTTCATTCATACATTTTTTCGATCAAGGCTAACCTTTCTCTAAATTTCTGATGCAAGCACTGGTGAAAATGAGCTCCACTCATTTTAAAGCTAAACTTCCAGCCAGGTGAGAGTCAGTCCCTCTGGGTTTCTAATTTGATGTGAGATAAATTATGAAGTGCAGTGCCCAGATCTCATTACTGATTCCTTTATTCTTTTATGAGCCAGATTAGAATTTGAGGAGAGCGGAGTTCAATATTCACAATAAAAATGAAAATGTAAATACCACGAGCTGTGAAGTTTGCCATCTCTAAAAGGAGTTATACCATGCCACAAGTGAAGATAAAATACCTCCACGATCATGATTTAAGCCACAGGTATCATGAATAACATCTGGACACCTGCTACTGTAAACTGTCACCTATCAAAATGCCAGGAAAGATGACAGGTCAGAGGTTATGATATGATTTGTGCATTTTTCATAATGTGCTGTAATTAAAGCTAAACTGGTCTGTTAAATTATCTCCTGCTTTAATCATATAACAACAAGAGAACAGAGAGTAGTGCCTGTTTTAACTTCATGATATTCTCTGGAAACTATTTATGTAACATTAAAGGTTATTTTCCCAGGACGAAAGATCTGATTTATTTATTATTACTTCATCCTTGAGAACAAGTGAAACACACTAAATAATAATTTAGGCAGTTCACATAGCTTTTGACATTTAACAAAAACAACCATAAATCTACATGTTTTGAATGCAGTTTGCAAAAGGTATTTGAAGTAAAATGATGTCTTCTGCACTGTGGAGCCATGTTATTGAAATATAACACTGACACACCTAGACACTGCTGATAGTTGTATTTTCCTTTTATTTCTCTAATTAAACGTTTATGGAGTTATTGAAACTGTAAATAGCATTTTAGCTAAGAGGGAAAAAAATCACCGGACTACGTTTAAAAAACTGTCAATTAAGTGTTTGGTAGAATCAAAGATAAGATAAAACTTATCAGCATAGGGAAAACTTGCAAACAGCATTTTATTTGTATTAAATCGTAACGTTTCCCAGCTCTTTCGACAATCTTGCCCCAATCAACAAGCTAGTTCAACCGCGGATGGCACTAACATTAGGACCAGTGTGAACCGAAGTGATATTTAGCATCTTGAGCTTGAGCTGCTGCTTCGTGAATCATTTGTGCGCCGATGTAAAACAACACCGCGGTAACTCTATTTCTTAAAATATGTGAAGCTGTTTCCAACCTGTAAGCACCTTGCCTACAAAGAAAAGCCTTAATACTGTCGCGTTTTGAATGTTATTTGGTCAAACAGTCTTTCCGCTCCAGAGGTAACGGGGGACATTAACGGGGCTATTCTCCCAAAAAAAAAAAAAAATGTCGCACATGGGACTTTTTAAAGTAGTTTTCTTCGTTACTGCTATTTAAAGAAGCAGCTAAAGGAGATGAGAGTTAAGATGACAACTTAGCTCACATCTGCAGAATAAAAGGCACATTTATCGTTAAAAACAGCCGACTAGCATCAACGCGTACATTTTCAACCATTAAAAATGCACCAGTTCTTCGAGAACAAGCAACGTTAGCTTAGGAAGCTACAACGGGAAAACTTACCTTTCTCGGTGGGGGTTGCATCCTTATTTCTTGACATAAAAACTACACAAAAGACGAAAAGTTTATCTGGAAAAGTTTGTGCAAGAGATACAATCAGAAGAAGAATATTTCAGACTGAGTCAAGCCGCCATGACGAGTCCTGCAATGTAGTAAGTTGAGTTCGGCTGAAAACACACTGTGGCCCCAGGGAACAGAAAACAACGAGCGGAGTCAAACGGCCGCACCAACACACACTTCCGCTCGCTCTTCAAAATAAACGTGGATATGAACTTCTACTTCCGTACACAACATTCAAAGTAAAATGTTGTGTTATTAGCTTTTTTAAATAATAAACTCCAGTTTGACACTTTCACAAATATCATAGTAGAAAAAAGTAACACTTGAATAACAAATATAATTCCTACAAGTCCTTAAAGTTAATTCACTATTCATTACCAGACCCTATAACCCCTTAAGATATGAAGATACAATAAAAAGTAGCCTACTTTATCAGTCCTAAAGGATAATTATAGTGTTGCAACAGCCACTTCACAAAATACAAAATAAAGTGGGGTTCATAAGAAGAACAATGCACCGCAAATGTTAAATATACGAGCTGAGTAGGCACAATAAAGTTTAAAATCAAACTTGATGATAGAACAACCTGACAATATAATAAAGCTTAGGACAGATTTGACCTGATACACACTCTATAATGTTGGTAAGAATCTTTCATATCATTGTATATAACACTATATAATTCTATATAGTACAGTATAGTAAAACCTCTGTTTTTGGCAAACTAAGTTTCTGCTTTCCTGCTAATGTCTTCTTAACATTATGTAAAACATGCTTCACATTCTGGCTTATAAGTTGATCAAATTTCATGTGTTCTTATTATGCCAAACTTCCCCCCTCCCTGCCTGTTATCGTGCTGGTATCCTGGACTGATTTACTTACAAGCACATATAAGAAGATAAACAAGGGGTTATAACAGACACAAGTTAAGCTAAAAGTCCTGTTACACTTGATCAAAAGACAGTCCCCACACCCTCCTGTAGTATTGCATTGTGCTTTAAACATTTTGGTGTTTTACAGCTTTTCTGCAAGTAAACACGTGCAGCTCTGGTGGAGAATAGCATATTTGAATAAAATGCCACAAATCAAAAAAGGCAAATTATGAGAAAGGCAGAAAATAATGTGGTGGTCAGTGTTGCTTGGATACTATGACTATGATTATCTTTTTCATTAGTCATTATTAAGAGCTATATATTTTTTGGTTAATTGTTACTATGTTGATATATAGCATAGCTAAAGTTTAATTTTCATTTTGCTCATTAAAAAGCATTTGGTATACCTTTGTAAAATATTCTTTTAAGATCAATGTATTAAGTTTGTTCTCAACTTGTAGCTATATGATTTAAACTCCCATCAATAAAATATTTTACATGAAAGTGTAGCTGCACAAAATTATCATTTAAGCAATGATATGAATCTGCTTTTGTAGCCTCTTTAAATTAACCGATCAATCAATCAATAACAACTTTATTGTCCCTGTGGAGCAGTACAGCAGTACATGACACAGAAAAAAGAAGATCAGTCGTCCAAAATTTATAGAGAAACACAAAAACACTCGTTTTGAATATTGATCTGTTATATATTTAAACAAAAGATGCTTCTTTTTCCTTTTTTCTTTTATTTTGCAATAAACATATAAAGTGTAAAACTGGTTTGTTCCTCCTCTCTGATTGGGCCTACGTGGTCACGTGATGAGCCACGGCCTCCGTCGTAACAGCGTCAAGCTCACAAGGATGTGATTAACGTTCTGTGGGTGGTTTTCAAAATAAAAGTATATTTGCACTGTTTCCAGGGTATTAAAGAAGGACTTTTCTAATTTAGTTTGATCAGTCAGCAATAATCTCATTATTCAATGTAAAACAATGCAATATTGGATTTTGTATCAGTTTAAATCATACAGCTTGGATATATTATCCCCAGTGTCTCTAACATTATGTAGCTAAAGTAAGAATAAGGCTAAATAACTAGAACATGTATTCATATGAATACTTTATTTACTAGATTTCACATTTGAAACACTGTTTTTCTTTGTAAACATCCAGTTACTAGTTCTCTTTCTACATATGTATGTATATATAAAATAACATATATAATGTATATATTAGAGAAATTGTTTTCCAAGCAAAAAACATTCACTGACTATTCATTGTGATAAATTGTTGGTTTTCCTTGTTTAATTGTAAATCTCGCGATTTCTGGCTGTTGTTTGGACAAAAGGAGACATTTGAAGATTCTGTTTCTTTGACTAAAAAATTATTATAAAAATTAGATGACCAACTGAGTGATCAATAATGACAATAATTTAAAGCCTTACAATAATCTATATTTTAAGAGCAAATATATGATTTTCATACCAGTAACAAATCTATTCCTACAAACATGACATCAGATCACTGCTTTTATTTTGAAGCAAATGCTGTACTACCGGTCTCACTCTGTCTCTTTCTTTTATTTTGACTCACTTTTTATTTGACCTCGCTGCCAAATTAATTTATTTGGCTGCACTTATTTCAAGAGCGGACATGCTTGTTCTTTAACACTGTTGTTGTTTTAGCTTGAACGGAGCTGTTCTAACACTTAGCCGACTAGCTAGCTAGTTAGCGCAGCAATGACAGCATGGCGAAGACTGCACGGAGGCGTGAGGACGACCCGTGGGTTACTTAGCTCCAGATGGGCGACTGATCAGCACACATGGCTGTGTGGACATTTAACGTTGTGTCAGAGCCTTAGTACAAGCAGCCTACTCCGAAATGACTTCTATAAAGGTGAGAGACAGGGTCATGTCTGACAAGTCACGTTTACTCCTCTGTCATCGGAGAGCACACCGAGAAGCCGTTCAGAAATCCTCTAATTTTTGTATCATTTGTTTCTCCACCAACATATTCAACTTGTATGTGACAGCTATAACTTTGTAATCAATTATTTATATTCTCCCTGCAATTCGGCGCACATATAAAGCTCCGAAAAACACTCGCTAACATTTGGCGGAAGATTTAAATCAAAGGTGGCTCCTTTTACGTCAAAGTATGTTCTAATACGTAACTGTTACGTCACTCAGACCTGGAGGCCCAGCTGGCAGCCATGCGGAAGAAGGCGGCGGACGCCCTGCCAGGGAGCAGCTGGACCCCCCTTGAGATCAACCCGAACCTCCCTCCGGAGCGGGCTGACGTTGTGATCGTTGGTGGCGGTGTGATGGGCTGGTCCGTCGCCTACTGGCTGAAGCAGAGGGAGAGGGTGCGAGAAGGGGTGAAGGTTGTGGTGGTGGAGAAGGACCTAACGGTGAGGGACCCAGAATTATAATGTAATGTCCAGATGTGTCATCTGTAATCATTTTTAAGGAGAACAAGTGAACGCAGACCCACTCTGTCCATTGACTTCCTTATTGAAATATAATTTACTGGACTAATCAAACTTTTTTATGGACAGTGCATCATACAAAGCACCCTGTAGGATAATTACAAAACTCAGTAATCAAACCATCATCTGTCTCACCTGTATTCATGTATTTATTTGCCACATTTACCTCAGTCTCAGTGGTAACACGTGTGATATCATCATTTTAATCATCATTTTAATTATAAATTAATGTGCTTAACTTTAATGAGCACAAAAGTAGTATTTAACCGTCCAAATACTAGATTGTGTTTCCGTATTAACTTCGTGCGTATGATTGTTTTTTTTTTTTTTAGTACTCCCAGGCTTCCACAGTGCTTTCTGCAGGGGGGATCCGACAGCAGTTCTCTCTGCCTGAGAACATCCACCTCTCCCTGTCCTCTGCAGAGTTCATGAGGAACATCAATGTAGGTCACGCTGAAGTCACTGGTGATCTTGCTTCTTTCTGTGAGCTCTCGCACTCAATGCACACCAGCACTGATGTTCATTTATCATGTTAATACAAGAACAAAAAGCAGCTTGTTAACTGAGTTTGCTATATAAGATATTACTGATTTTAATGGCAGCTATAACTGGCATATATGTATATGACATATTAAAAGTCAGTGTGAAAAACTTGACTAAATTACACTTAATTTGGTCTTTGTTTGCATAACTATTATATTATGCCATACTGTCCATTTATACTGCTCTCAGGAGTCCATTCTGTATTGGTGCATTTGATGAAAGAAGCAAGACATCATCATGTTAGATGATGTGCATTTTTTTCAGTTTGTTAGTATAAAATTATCATCTGTGTAGTTTAATGTATGCAAAGTGACCGTTACACCTCTGCATCCTGTCAGGAACACCTTGGCGTGTTGAATGAAGACCCCGTGGACTTGCAGTTCAACCACTCAGGATACCTCTTCCTGGCCAGTGAAGATGTGGCTCACATCATGGAGGAGAACTACAACACCCAAAGGTGTTTGTTCTTTTTCCATATAGTGCAACAGTGCCATATCAGAACAATATAAACTAGATGAAAGTGCTACAGAATGAGCAAACAGAGATACTTTCCATTGCTTCAGGGAGCCAATTATACTGTATATCCATCAGTTATCTCAAATAATGTGATTCCAGGTATGCTGGTGCCAAAGTGTCGCTTCTGTCTCCTGCACAACTAAAAGAGAAATATCCATGTGTAAACACAGATGGTGTGGCGCTTGCTTCATATGGTGAGTTCAAATAAAACATGACCTCATATTGAGTTGGGCTATAAAGGGCTGTATGACATTTGGTGCAGCACAGCAAAAGTGCAACTGCTGTTCACAAAACATCATCTGATGCGAATGTTTCACTAGAATTCAGAGGTTCAGTTGTATCCTGTGGTGATTGTACACTTCAGACACATATAAAGTTTAATGAACATCGGCCACAGCCCCGAGTCTATCTGGTGCACAATACTCTCACTGTATGTTTAGTGATAATGCTAGCTTTATTGCTTTGTTGCCAAGAATCTGATTTAGTTATCGGTTAGTTTTAGTTATGCTTTACTTGTATTTAAGATCACTGCAGCGTGACAGTCTGGACTCTTGATTTTTATCAGATATTTTTTATCTTACATATTCCTCATGCTCATAATGATAAATAGCATGAGTACATGAAATTAGAAAATTCAGTGCACCACATAATCTGCCTTTGTTGACCTGTTTTATGATCTAAGTCCACGTTGGAATTGGTGAGCAGCATCTTGCAATCTGCAGTTCTAATCTTGTGTTTGTTCTCATTATTATATCATTCATTACAAATGCATGTCACACTGTATTTGCTCATTTACATTCAGATTTTCTAATCATGACACTAATTTGTATGTGGTCTGATATGTGGGTGTTTGATGGGTATTTGTCGGGCCTTCAAGGTTTGGAAAACGAGGGCTGGTTTGACCCTTGGACTCTACTGAACGCCTTCAGGAGGAAGGCCATGTCGATGGGAGTCATTCAGTGCTGTGGAGAAGTTACAGGTTTGTTTAAAAACTCCCTGACAAACATTTCTCTGAATAAAGTTTAACTTGTTAACTTAACTTTAACTTGTTTTTTTTAATTGGTTAAAAAAATCACTTATTCTGCAGTTATGCTCTATGTTAGTTCACTGTTGTGTAACAGTGTTCAGGTTGTTTCAACACAACAACACCAATACCTGTCTGTGTACGTAAGAAATGTAATGAATTGGTGAAGGATTTTGAATCTTACCTTTTTTATGTCCCAGATCAAATTTAATAATCATCATTTTAAAAGTAAATATCTGTGATTTTTCTGGCAGCACTGAAGTAATTGTTATGTAATTGTATGTTTGATATAAAAGATCGATGGTACTGACGTCTTTCTCTTCCACAGATTTTAAATATACAGTAAACAAGGTGCCAACAGCTGATGGTGACCATCTGGATTGCAGGAGAATAAAATCTGTCAAAGTAAGTTATGTCATGCAGCTGTAAGTATTTGTCAACACTTTTCTTTTTTGTCATGGATTAATATATAACAGAAGTGAAGCAACACATTTGCTTTTCTAAACTCAGGCAGACTGTTTTTCAAAAGCTAAATCAGAAGATAGAAAACAGGAAGTAAATCTGAGATGATTAAAAGATTAATGTTCTAAAAAAGGTTTAACAGGTTTCACCAGAAATTCCACAGAGTTGATTAAAGAAGACCTCTCAAAGTCTGTGAAAACTCAGAGCTACAGCTACAGCACACAGAGGTTGTGAAGCAATAACAGAGTTTATAACAAAATACGTGATGCCTATCAGTACGGTGGACAAGCTTTATGGCTTTGATAAAATATTTTCACTATTAATTAATTAATTAACCATTAATGTTTACACCAGGCGTATTTATCAGTGCTTTGCTGTGTTGTTATCATCTTACATTTATTTCAACAAATCAGTCAAAGTACTACTGTCACATAATTTTATCTTTTTGATGTGTTTAGGGGGGCCAAAACATTAAACACTGCTTGGAATAACACACTTCAGTTCAACTCCATCACCCACTATGACCTCAGTGATAAACATATAGTACAATTATCACCTTTCTGACAGTTTCTACACAAACTAAGAAACTAGTGAACAGTGAGAACAGTGTTGTACACGATAGGATAATGGCTTGTGTCGAGCAGGTGCAGATGCCGAACAGCCGGGAGTACCAGCCGGTGGAATGTGCAGTTGTGGTGAATGCAGCAGGAGCCTTTTCTGCTAAACTGACAGAGAAGCTGGGAATTGGCTCTGGCCCGAAAGGCTCCATCGCTGAATTTCCTCTGCCTGTTGAGCCTCGGAAAAGGTAGGTCATTGACTTAACGGGCATATTTTTCCTGTGCCGATACAAGTGCAGTCAAATTGTCACATTTTCTTTGAAGGGGGGCGACAGTTTACTAATATTCTGACAGTTTCGTTTGACTTTTTACTCCAGTAAGACGGGAAACTGACCGACTTTACACTTTGCACTGTCTGCTTTAATTTGGGGGTTTTCACTTTAACATTTAGGGAATTAATGCTCACTCCTTTTTATGAGTTTTGAAGACCTGTACAAACCTTAATCCAATCGACAGGGTAATAAAATAGCATTTTGTAGCTGCCAACGTGTACAGATGTAGTTAAATGTGTTGGTACCTTTAGACCTTATTTAAAGTATGCTACATTGTTGAAATAAAAAGGTTTTTATGCATACCGTCTGCCATTGAGCCTGTTTAAATGGGCACATTTTCTCATTATGCAGTTTGGTATCGTGTTCACGACAAGAAACATGAGAGAAAGAAGAAGAGAATTATCTGAGATGACGACAAAGAGAAAAGTTTGTAGCTTACATTGATGTTGCAATGATGGAAAAAGAATCAGATCATGGTCCGACAGTGCCCAGTAGCATTTTGGATAATACATATACACATAAAGAACTAACTGGAGTTTAATGCACGTTGACAAGCTGTAATACTTCTGGGGGAATGTTCTTTGACAGATGAAACGCAGAAGGCAAGTAAATAATTTTCTACCAGATCAGTAGAAGATAAAATCTCTGTTCTCAGAGGTTGTTTGTCCTTATTTGCACTAAATCGTCTTCAGCTTCTCTGTGAAATCACTAAATCCTTTGTCACGCTGACTTATTATCACAGGAGCTCCTGCGATAATCTAAGTGTTAGCATGAAATACATTATCTGCTGCTTCAGGGGCAGAAAAGTCCAGTTTACACAGAACTGTAAGAATAAAGTGAATGGAAGAAGTAAAGGATATTATTTGATGTTGAGGCCAGTACACCTGATTCCTCCTTAACTCTTTTTCAGGTATGTGTATGTAGTCCACTGTCCTGATGGTCCAGGTCTGGACTGTCCTTTCCTGATTGATTACTCAGGGGTTTACCTCAGAAGAGAAGGGTTGGGGGGAAACTACATCACCGGGGCGTCGCCAGAGGAGGTTTGTTCTGTCTGTTGTTTTCCTTTGTGTACACATCAGACTGAACAGCTGACAGATTACACACATAATGTTTTCCCACTTGTCTGTTCTCAGGCAGAGGAGCCCGACACCAGTAATCTAGAGGTGGATCACCAGTTTTTTGAGGACAAGGTTTGGCCCCGCTTGGCCCATCGTGTTCCTGTTTTTGAGAAACTTAAGGTAAAAAATATATATAACTGAGAACAAAGTAAGAACTTGTTGCTGTTATGAATTACTGCTTGTAATTAGGGTCTAAACAATATGACGTGAATGTGACATTTGCCCTCGTTGTTTTGTTGCTCCCCTAAGTTGACCAGTGCATGGGCAGGTTTCTACGATTACAACTCATTGGACCAGAACGGCATCATCGGTGTGCACCCTCTGATCAGCAACATGTACTTTGCAACTGGCTTCAGTGGCCACGGACTGCAGCAGTCTCCTGCAGTGGGTCGTGCTGTAGCAGAACTGATTCTGGATGGAGATTTTAAAACTCTGAATTTACACGGGCTCGGCTTCAGACGGATTCTGGCTCAGGAGCCCATGCTGGAGAGGAACATCGTGTAGAGGAGCTGGAACCTAGACCACTGCCAATGGAGACCGTCTTCCTGTACTTTCCATTGCTGTGTTTTCACAGGGAGCTTATGCATGAGGGAGATTTGCTGATATGAGCAAGTATAGCTGATATAATTTCTTTTTATTAGCACTGCCACCATTTTCCCAGATCATGGGAGGTCATTACATTAGTTATTACAATAGTGAATACAAAATGATAGAAATTATTGAATTATTTTTAGATTCTACTTAGTGAGTCAGTTAATGGTTAAAACATCTCAACATCTCTTGGGAGCAACATTTTAGGAACATTGGCTTTTGAATCATGATATGATACGATTTCCGTTAACATTTATGCAATCAATCAGCCTGTCTGAGTCGTTCCCAGAGGGCAGAATTAACTTTCCAGCTCATATTTGTTTTTTGTTTTTTTTGAAGAAGAGATTTGAGTTGTCTTGGATCAGTAAGAGGAAATTTAAAAACAGACTGAATGGTTCTTTGTTTATTAGTTTATTTTCTGGGAGGTGATGAAAACCCTGATACAGTTTAAACTGCAATGACCAAAGACCTGACTATGCTTCATATATTTTTTACCAGTACATGTGTACAATACTGTACAGTGTAAATGATCATCAATGACTTTAGTTTATGTATGCTCTGTACACAATGCACATTTTATTACAAGAGAGTTTTGCAATGTAATGTTTTTGTTACATTACATCAAGGGATTATTTTTATATCCTCATACTTTTTATGGTTAATTGTGTATTATTATTGTATCATGATGCATTTTTTTTTGATCTGATCGTTTGCTGAATCATTGCAGATTTATAATTACTGTGGTTTCATATTGATTTTATTAATAATCAATATTTTGTAGAATAGCAGGTTTTACTTGTGTCATCACTGCAGGTCAAAGATCAGAATCACTATCCTCACTATCACATCACTACTCTGAATGTATCTGGTTTGAATCTCCATCTTTGTCTTATGTTTTATGGCACATATTACAAAAATGAACCTCATCTGACAGGTGTCTTATTCATTCTATTCAAACTCAGTCACTCTTGGTAGCCTAGTTTTCATTATGAATTTATATTTAGCAATTTTATATATTTTTAATGGAACTCTAGATAAAGATTATCACCTTGCTTTAAGGAAAACAAATATGGACATGGAGTAGAAGACATTTTTGTTTACTTGTGAATTTGTAAAAACAGAAAAACTTTCATATATATTGGCATTTAGACTGGTAAGAAACTGAAATGGTGTACTAACCCCAATCCTTTTTTTAACCTGTCATCATATTACTCTGCAATAAGTGTTATGAGACAGGGTGGAGTCAAGGGATAATTTGGCTTAATTTTTTGCTTAAATAACTTTCATGTAAATTATATTATACATATATTTTGTGACATTGCTTCTTATACATTTTAAAATGTATGCAATACTGCTGCGCAGGATTGACTGTTTGTCTAACAAGATTGTATGTTGTATGCTTGTGTGGATGCCTTCTGCAAATCACTTTCCTCTTTCCTCAATTTCTAAATTTTAATAACAAAGAAGAAGAACTGGAAAAAAAAAGTAGCATGTATAATGTTACAGGGTGAGGTGAAGTATAAAAATTGTGCACTAGATGGAGCTATTTCTGTAGTCATTTTTGTATATCAAGTAAAAAATATGGAGCATCATGCTCCTTGACACATTTAATTTAAAATGTACAAGCAAAATGTGATATGACGTGATAAGTCTCATTTAAACAACATCAGAATGGGCCTTCATTCTAACTCTATCCAGATATGAGCCTTTCAAACTATTTCAAGAGAATGAAAATACTGCAGCTGTTTTAGCTGAAAGACCAGGACTCTAAGCCAAGATGAAAATAAAATATTTTTGTAGAACATTAGAAATTAAAGCACCTAATTCACGACCCCTAGACTATCAATGCTTTTTAAAGTGTTAGATGTATGCTCGATTAATGAGGTGCATGCATGTTAGGCATATGTAACCCCTCATATATTACAATTGCTTGTGTTATTGAGTTCTCTACTGCAACATTAACAGCTAATTTCTTCATAATGCCTAGATTAAATTAGCCTGATACCTGTCTATAACATCCGATATAATGATGTCTAATGTCATGATGACAGTAGCTGTACTCTGATCTTTTACTTGGGGTAAAGTACAAACTCAATGTATTTCCAAACAAAAGTTATTAAAAGTTAGTTAAAAGTATTATAAGCCACAAACCATTTGGTGTAGTGGGCCACACAGTGCTTAAATTACACAACATATTGTGGTTTTCTCTTGCGACTAAACATAAATTTTGGAACCCCCCCTACTGAAGATCAGGGATAGTGAGAACAACCTCCTCCACATCCTCTACAGCTTAACTTCCTGCAGCAATATGCAATGCACCAGCAAAAACCAAAAATGTAAGACTGAAACATGCAGAACAGTCACCGGCAAAACCACACCAATTTTTTTACTAGAAGAAAGGTGAGGTGTGAAAGTAGAGCAGCGAAAAGCCAAAAGCCTCAACTAAAGGTAAATGAAGACAGTCGTTCAGAAAATACTCAAATTACAATCAAAACCTAAGGTGACACAATAGCATGTTTTCATTACTGAAATCAGGTAGCTGCTTCCAAACTATCAAGATGCAACAACTGAAATGAACAATAGTAAATGATCTGCTGACATGATTCATTAAAAACTACAGAGTTTCTTTAGATTTCAGCTTTGCAATTCAACTAAATCACAATGCTACTACCTTTTGACAATATGGAAGTACTGCATTCAGAATTAAAGAATAGGTACATGCATATTTTCAGCAAAAATATATCTAGTGTATCACATGTTCTGTGTATCAAGCTTCTCATCTAACTCTTGGCAGGAAGACAAATAAGCACAAAAAGCTATTTCCTGTAATGATAATGATGACAACATATTATGAGTCGGTTCTTGTTAAAGTTCCCACAGTAGCCCATCGGATCCTTGCGGGGTCTCCGCAGTTGAATCAATAAAGCAGGAACACTATCTGCATCTTGAGTCATCCCATTTTTCCATCAGCTAATGGCGTCTGTGTCATTGCTGAGGGGCATCTCATCAATTCAAGGCTTCTCTCTTACATTAGAACATAACGTGGAAATGTGCTCCACAGATATGAATATGGTTTTGCAGCCAATGGAATTATGGCAAAGACATGTTGTCCCTGCAGCTCTTCATTTTGATGCAAATGTGAGGCAGCCTTGCAGGTTTAAAGAGGGGGGAGGGGGGCTCAGGAGAAATGCAGTTGAGGGATTTCTTTCTGAGGCCCAACTCGAGTCCCAAATGTTCTCAGAGCTGAAAACAAAAACAGCATGGGTGCTGCACCAACCAAATTGGCCCCTTCAATAGATGCACCTACTGCCACACAAAAGGGCTTCCTCTCTTTCCAGAATATCCCCCCTTTTCATGCTGGTCAGAAATGTGCACAGCCACGAACTGCAGCCATCATGAATCCGGTGCTGGTGAAGTCACTGGTTGTATGAATTTTAGTACAGTGATGAGGGGAGTTGCTCTGTCACTGAGAGAGAACTGACGCCAACTGGGAACTCTCAGGTTGGCTCCTCCGTCTCCATCAAGCCAGTGTTAACGGTGGCATGTGGCTGGGATTAGGAAATTTCACTGTGGATTAAAATCTTTCCAACGCCTCCATGGCCACTTGGTTGAAGAAAGGAGTCTGAAGCTGCAGCAGAGATCCAGCAGCAGTCGGGGCCCATGGTCTCACTGAGCAGGTACGTTGAAACTCAATTTCTCTGTTTATACACTACTGAGAGTGTAAAGCTTTACATATTAGTGTGTGAGAGTACATTTGGAGTTTTGAAACAACTTTCCAGTGCTTTTCGTTTTTCTTACCAGCGTCTACAAATCGAACACATGTCAACAGTATGTTTTTTCATTTAAAGTTACACTTGCTAAGAAGAAAGCTGCTTAAACTTTTTAATAATTACTCTCTTTAGTTTTTCCGACATGCTGTCTGGCAGAATATGCAGCAGTGGTTTTACCAGTTATGTAACAGAAAAATACAAAGAAAGGAGTGAAATGGTAACAAAGTATTGTAAGCTGTGTAAACTAAACAACAATGGGGGTATCAAAATAGTCTAAAACGTGTATGTAATGAGGATTAGGATTAGTTAGTGTTTGTGTGAAGCTGTTAAAAACTGGTAGACTGTTTTTTTTTTATTTTATGAAAGTGTAAGGACAAGTGGTTTGAGAGAGGGCTGAGGGAAGCCTTGCACATGCAAATCAACACCCCCTCACTAAACAGAGGTGATGGACTTAGGCATAACCTGTCTCCTATTTATCATGCTGCCCTGTTGTTCACACCTGCACCAGGTCGGACACGCCTAACGACCCATTTTAGGTGTTAAGAGGGGTCAGCGGAGGTGTGACATTTACATCCTCTGCATCCTTTGTTTCACCTAATGAGCCTATTAAGGTCTAGGGGTGGAGTGAAACCAGTCCTGGAGCATACATTTGTGGTCTCTAACCAACTATCCTCAGACTGAAGAAGCTACTTGGATGAGTAGTGAAATGTTTCAACCCAACAAAAGGAAGTCTAGTTCCCGTGACTCGACTTTCAGATAACTTCCAGGTGATAACTTCACCTGGACGAGACGATAAAAGATCTAAACACTAGAAATAATTTTATCTGGCTCTATTTGAATTTTGTGGCCTGAAAATTAGGTCATTTCAAAAATCTAAGATGTGACTTTGTGATGACGGACCTCATTTTACTACTATGAGTTGTAGCTTTGAATTCATTTTGCGTTTGTTTCTCCAGCTCCAGGATGTTCCAGGTGCTCCAGGGTCATCTCCAGCCAGCTGGGCACCGAAGCCACAAAAACCGCCTGGTCACCAAAGATGGGCGTTGCAACATTGAGTTTGGAAACACTGAATACAGTAACCACTTTGCCTATCTGCTGGACTTCTGGACCACCTTTGTGGAGATCCGCTGGCGCTTTGTTCTACTCCTGTTTGTGGCTTCATTCACAGGTAGCTGGTTCATCTTCAGCCTGTTGTGGTACTGGATTGCAAAGAGCAACGGGGATCTGGCTGGACACAATCACACAGATGAACACATCCAGTGCATAGACAATGTTAACAGCCTCACAACAGCTTTCCTCTACTCCTTGGAGACCCAGACCACTATTGGGTACGGTGGCAGGGCACTGACTGGACACTGTGCTGGCACAGTGGCTTTAATTATCGTCCAGTCTCTAATTGGAGTTTTCATTAACTGTTTCCTGTGTGGCATCATTTTGGCCAAGATCTCCTCACCCAAAAAGAGGACAAAGACTGTCACCTTCAGCAAGACAGCTGTGATCTGCCTGAAAAAAGGCAGTCTGTGTCTTTTGATCAGAGTTGCAAACCTTCGAAAAACCTTACTAATAGGCAGCAAGATCTATGGCAAGCTGCTCAGGACAACATACACACCAGATGGAGAGACCATCATTCTGGATCAGGTGGACATTGACTTTTTAGTGGATGCCGGCAAAGATAACTTGTTTTTTGTTTGCCCTCTGACTCTTTACCATGTAATTAATAGATCTAGCCCCTTCTATGATCTGTCAGCTGACACTCTCCTTCAGCAGGACTTTGAGTTGGTGGTCTTTTTGGATGGGACAGCTGAGTCCACCAGCTCCTCTTGTCAAGTCCGAACCTCCTACATCCCACAGGAGATCCAGTGGGGATATAGTTTTCTGCCCGTCATCTCCCGCTCTAAGACGGGAAAGTACCTTGTGGATTTCTCAAACTTTTCCAAAAGTGTCCGGGTCACCACGCCACACTGTGTCCACTGCTTTGAGACTGATGCAGACCAGAGAAACCACAACAGCCACAACCAGCAGAAGATGGGGATTGACAACCTGGGCTTTCAAGCCATTGACATTCATGACTCTGTGGACATCACTAAAATGTGAACTGGTGGGAAAATGAGCTGTTCTCCCATTGCAAGTGAAGCATAGTGAATCAGGACGTGTTGTCACTTGCTTTTAAGCAAAGTTTCAGTATACGCCTGTGTACACTCGTGAAGACTCGTGGTACCCTGCTGCCTTTAGTGAACATTATAATTATCATCATCTAGTTTGCAAAACGTTCAAATTTGTTCAAGTGTTCAGATTCAGACATAAGCGAGAGTTAAGATGCTCATTTCAATCAAGCACCACTGGGATTTTTTTGTCTAGTTAATGTGTGGAAGCTGGAGGAAGAGGGATTGAAGTTTTGACGTGTAGAAAATGAAAGGGGTAAAATACTGGATGGCACAGTGGGTACTTCTTGAGAAGATTAGGTCCTGAGCCTGTTATAATGAAAAACCGTGCTATGAAAGGCTGTGGGAGCAAATAAAAAGTAGGACAGGCCTTTTGAGTTGTCTCATTATTCCTACTAAAACACTAACCATATGCTGTTTATTGTCATGTTGACATGACTTGTTCGCTTGATAATTAGGAAACTGTGAACGTAAATGCGATGATTTTTATTGTGATCTGTCCACATTTATAGCTCACACTGTGTAACATCTCAGGGAAAACATCCTTAGTTGGAATAAACCTCTTTTTGACTATAAATCGCCTTACTGTTACTTCTTTGCTGGATTTTGATATTGTTTGGTATTCTCCACAATGACTATGTATCACAATGTACAAGAAGAGCACTTTAGAGGCAGATATCGTACTTCACTATGATTGATTCATCTCTACAATATTACCTGGCACTAGAAAACGTGTGAAAAGTGACAAATATATGACATTATATGACATTAATCATGAGAGATCAACCAAAAACTAAAGCATAATCTACAAAATAAGTTAAAAACGCAGCCTCACAACAAACTCCTCGCTTCTCTACTGTTTTCAGCCGCACTTAACTAGAACCTACCACCAGTTCAGTTAAGCACAGGCTGTGCTACCAAAGATAGAGCACATAATTAAAGAAAGAATTAACAAAACAATAAGGTAGGATATCTCAGTTATTACTTACATCGAATTGTGCCCATGGGTGCTCATACACAGTTGCAGCTCTGCAGCTCTGTTCCTACCTTTAACTTACGAGCACCCAGCCTCTCACTGCTGTGAAGGCCTAATGATGCGAACCTGTCTCCACTCTCCTTGAGTGAGCAGCAGAAAGAAGCAACAAAAGAAGCATCAGAGATGTATTTGAAAGAGGAAATCTCAATACAATCTTAATAGATAACAACAATACAACAGAACTAGAATTGAGTTTAACAGAAAGAAAAAATGACTGCAGATTATAATTTAACAGGAAAACAATATTAATACTGAGAAACCTGGCCTGATGAAGAAGAACAATAAATAAATAGTATTGTTTGCAGAAGCACATTAAGAGATGCAGAATGTGGATAATAATAATTGATAATAAACAATTGATGATATAAACTTGTTCACAAGTCAGTGCTGAAACTCTAATTTCTACATTTACTCGATTAAGGCATCCTGCAGAGTATTAGCTCATTATTGTTAGCATGGGAAATATTCAGTGAGAAGCAGTAATAACTCATTTTGACTATTTGTATCATGAAAACACACCTCTTTGCTTTAGGTGCCATAATTCCTGACTCTCTCTAACGAGAAGGCCTTGAACATATGCCATAAAAAGTTCTTTAAAACACAGTGACAGCTGGTTTTGCCGCTAGAGAGCACGAGCGAGCTGCTATATTTTGGTATGATTATAAAAATGTAAAAAACAATTTTCTCTGCAATAATGTGTGTTTTTTTTTTTTCAAAACTGTCCCAGTTCTGCCAGGAGACTCTCTTTCATTTGCTCAGGGATGTTTGAAAAGGTTCATGCTACAAACCTATGATGTTCCCATTTTCCCCCAGTGCCCTGCAGTTTACTGATGGCTGCAGACAGCAGCAATAAAACAACATCTGAGAAGTCATCTGCTGCATCATATTGGAGTGATGGACCTTGTTATGGCAGCGGGAAATCAGGTTGTTCATTTAGGACCTGCTCCAACATTTTTGTCAGTGAGGCAGACACTTCTGAAATTGCTTTCATCCCATTTGGATTTACAGAGGCGAGTTAACTGGGCTTCATCTGCATAACAATGAAATGAACTGTTGAAGGGGGATTGGCACAGTGAGTCTGAAGCAGCTGAAAAGAAAAAAAAATCCAGATGGATATGAGAAGCTTGAGTGGAAGATAAAGTGTTGTATGTAAATCTGATAGAGTCCAGAGCTTGTACACTGATAGTAGTCACTTTATGGAGACATGGCACATGTTCACTTCAGACCATAGGTATTTGGAAAGCTACTTATTTTTTCTTTAGTTTCTCTGCTCAGTTTGAAATAACATAATGAATACCACATTAAAGCCTCAAGTCTCTGCTTTAATTTGCACAAGTTAAGGTCAATATAAAGAGAATTTATTAGAATTTTAACACACAGAGTTCAGATTTTAAAGGTTCACTTGGCTACTAAATATTAGTTAGTTCACAAAAGACATCATACTGTATGTGGCTCAGAGCTGATGGCAAGTAGTTATTAGGTAAGATATCCAAAGAAAAGACTGACAAACAACTTGTTAGACTGAGAAGCACAAGTCTAGATGCCCAGAAAATGATTTGCATGGTGTTATGACTACGCAGCACACGAGACATGGTATCAAATATGTAGGTGTACAAGTTTGAACAGTCAAGCACAGACTTGACCACAAGCTCAGAGAATTTAGTGCATGATGTAAACCCTCTCAAAACCATGAAGTCCAGACAACCATTTGCAAAAACATAAAAAAAAAACAACAGTAACAGTAACTGGACAAGACAAGTTCAGTCAGAGTGACAAAAGTACTTTATTGACAACTCCTGGGTCCATATGGGAAACAAATTGAAACCATTTCACATGTAAACAAGTTGTATAAGGTCACTTGAATGTTGGAGTGCTGGCAGGACACACACTGTAGCCAGAGGAAATGCTGTGCCACAGAAAGTCACGATCATATTAGTAGTTTGCATTTGTAAAGCTGAGCATGCATAAGGACTTTCCCAGCAGCCTCCATCAAACCCTCTAAAGTGATTAACTGGGGTCAGAGAAATATCGACTAAGTGCCACCTTTCTTAAAGTGGGAGTGTGCTTCCACCCCATCCTTCAGATCAGTGACGTTAACTACTGCAGAGACCTCATAGACAAGCAGCATGTACCCTTATGTCTCTTTTGTCTACAGTCACTCTTGCAGTTTTGGGAGGCTGTGGTGCTTTTAAGCTAAACGCTTATGTGCACCATGCTAACATACTCAAAACGACTATGTTGACATGCTGATAACAGGCAGGTTCACCATCCCGTGGAAATTCATTTTAAAGGAGAAATTAAATCTGGCACTAGATGGCAATCCTTCAAGGGCTTTAGAGCTTGTACAGAGGGGAACATAAGTGTCCCTATCAAATGAAACTGCAGTCCATCCAGCAGGGGTTGAGGATATTTCACTCGAAACCACAAATGTCAACCTCAATTTGTCGCTAGAGTAAGATTCAGGTAATAACCAAGGTCAGTAGGCTTCCTCCTCAGAGAACCATCCCTGCAACATGTCTAGTAGTTGCTGAGATCTTCTGTTTTCAGCACAGCAAATCAGCACATTGCATGCAGAAATGACAATTATAGGGGCTGCTTGCTGAGGGGCAAAATTAAAATCACTGAGCAACTGTGCTGTATTTTAATTAACTATTAAATGATTAATTAATTAGCGTAGCTGATAGAGCCAACTGTCATCTAGGACCTATTTGTGTTGTGTAATTACCACAGTGCTTTAATTTTTAGCAGATGAAGCAGCATCTGCCTGTTCAGGACAGGATTGTTGATTCTTCCTATGCAAACGTCATAAATCTGAGATTTGACTGCAAATTTTTAAAGCATACGCACATTATTATTTTTTTTTTTAGCTTTTTGTGCCATAAAAACTCAAGCGGATAGACGTGTATAAGTGTACCTTCAGTTCATCTGTAACAAGTAAAATAGCTGTATCTTTAACTGCAGAGTCGCCATTTGGTGAACATATTTTACCATTTTAACTCAACAGCTTGAAAGAATTTCTGTGACTGAGTGAAGAAAATGTAGTGCAACCCTTTTAGACTATTGTTCTTTAAATTACATCTCCACTGAACAGATTTTGATGCACGCACACACATACTGTTGTTTTTTTTTTTGTGTGTTTTTGTAAATCAGACGCTGTCTCAGTCGACCAGCTGGTCAGCTGCCAGGAAAAATATTCATCACATTTATGGCTTTGCTTGTTTCTCAGCCACAGAGAGTTGCTGGTTGCCGTCTAATGTAAATGATATACATATTTAATGTGATTTTCATTCAGCTGCTTTCTAAAGGCCAGTTTAAAAATGTCCCACAGGGAAAGCCCAACAGTGTGAGGATATTACTTTTAAAATATACTCTATACTATATTTTTACACAAATGATTTGACCAGAGCCCAAATCAGTGACGAAACAAAAGGCATTCGTATTGGTTTTGACCCCGTGTTAAAGACAGATGGAAGGCCGCACTGAGCATCACATCACTCTCAGTCGATAGAGGGATTTGTGAGTGGTCTTGATTTTCTTTCCCAGCTGGACCACTGCTGTAAACTAGTGACCTTCCAGTCAAACACCTGCTGTCGTTAAGATAAGTGCTTTTATTCTTTTCTCTATGAAACATTTATTGCCTCTATAAATCTGAACTAATGCATTTTTTACATTTTGAGTTTGCAGGTGGGTATGTGTCTGTCCTCTTGCTTCTACTCCAGTGGCTCACAACCTTTTTGTTCTGTGATGACTTAAATAAAATATATCCAACATCACTGTCCTTATATATCTGTGTCACTAGTTATGAGTAATATGAAGTACTACTATTACTTTTTTATTACTAATGTGCAGGAGAAACTTGTCTCACACTGTAAACAGAAATTACATAAAGCAGGGTTATTTTTATTCCACTCTTTCTTCTTCATTGCTAAAATCTGGTGCCTACATTACACACAATGCAACTCAACCACACACAGTTTATTACCTCCCTTCTGTCTTTCTAATGCACACTACTAGTTTTTTTTAGATCTTTGAACTTGTGGTCTTCAGACCTAACTGGTGCCGACTTACATGCCAATCACTCGAGGCAGGTAAGCAGACACAAAAGGTTTTGTCTGATTTATTTCACACGTGTGACATTAGTGGAGTTCCACTTTAATTATCTCCCCTCACTTTGATCACTTCTCGGTTATTGATCCACTTGAACCACTGCTGCTTTCTTAAGTTTCACTTAAGTTTATTTCATTCTTTTTATGTCTTTGCAGCTTCCTCTGTTCAGCTCTGAGGTATATTTGATTCCTCCTGTGTATTCATAACCTACTTATCTCATTGTGACACACTTTATATTTTAGATTTTGAATAGTGCTACAGAATATAAATAAGATTTATTTCCGATACTTAACTATTAAAAAAGCAAAGTGTAAATTTGCATGGTTTTGACACAGTATATGTACACAGGAGTTGTTGTAATCATGTACAGATACGTCAACATGTATGGTCTTATTCATTTTGTGCATCTGTGGACTGAAACATTTCCATCTTTAATGAGGCATTTGGACTCCAAAGCTTCATTGTGGCCTTTTGGATGAAGAGTCTGGAAAATGTCAAGCTGTTTTCTCTGTCTTTAGATCATTTTGCACAATTATTTTGGCTTGGAAAGTAGCCGTCACAGCAGCAAGCCTACTCTGGAGATTTATGAACAAACTAAAATGACAAATGTTTTCAAGATGCTATTTGCTGATGTTTTATGCACAATTAAATACACATACACTGGCAAGAAAAAATATGTGAACCTTGTGAACCATATACCTTGTAAATTTCATGGTTTTCTGCATTAATTTGTCATAAAATATGAGCTGATCTTCATCTAAGTCAAGAGTATTAACAAATATAATGTGCCCAAAATAATAACACCTGTTGATCTCTCATGTTTTTATTGAGAACAACTATAAAAACATCATAGTACTAGTGGAAAAAATATGTGAACCCTTGAAATATTTAGCTTTAAAAAGCTACCTGAAGCCAAGTGTTAGCATTCCTGGGGTCTTGTTAAGAAAATTAATTTGGAGGTGTGGACTACTTTGACTCAAACCACTCAAACTTTTTGAGTTTGCTCTGCACAAGAAGAATACGCTTATGTGAGCCATACCTCACCAAAAGAAGCTTTGACAGATTCTACAATCAAGAACAGATGATTTACATGATGCTGGAAAGGGTTACAAAGACTTCAGAAATTCACCTACAGTCTACATTTAGGCAAAAAAATCTACAAATGGAGGCACTTTGGGACTGTAGTTACTCGACCAAGCAGGCAGTCAGTCAAAATGACCACAACACAAGAGCACAACAAACACTCATCAGTGAGGTAAAGAAACAACACTTTGTGACAGCCAAGATTTGAAGGCATCATCAGGACTGACTAACATCTGTGTTTATGAGTCTATAGTACGGAAAACATTGAACTAGCGGGGTGTCTATGCCAGGACCCCAAGAAAGAAAGCTGCTGCTTACTAAAAAGAACAGTGCTGCACGCCTGGAGTTTGCCAAAGAGCACATTGATGCTCCACAGCAGTATTGGCAAAATGTTTTGTGGACTGATGAAACTAAGACTGAACAATTTGGAAAGAACACACAGCACTACAGCTGGTGTAAAATACCAATCGTAAAGTATGATAGAGGAAACATCGGGATTTGGGCCTGATTTGCTGCATTTTGCAAATTCCTCCTAAACGATGTGCAGTTTAATGCTTCTAAGAGGGGGGGTCATACAGTTATTAATTCCAAAGGTTCACATAGTTTTTCCACTACCACTATAAGGCTTTTATGGTTGTTTTCACTAAAGACATGAAAGTACAAAAATTGTAAAAGGTTCACATACTTTTTCTTGCCACTGTTCTACACATACTTAAAGCCATTAACATTGTCTCTTACCAGACATCCTGATACAAACAGCACAGATGAGATTTTTTTTGTTTTACTGGCATTTTCACAAGTCTTTCTGCCAATTTGCCCTTTAACATGAATTAATGAGTGACTGTATGAAAAACAAGCATTTGAACCACCAACTGTGCCTTTTTGAGGGTAGTGACAACCTCTTTCACATGCTAATCATTTAGGATGTGGAATCCAACCATTTATTTTTTATTTTTTTGTTGTACATCCAAAACAGTTTACACATGAGGCCCCAGGAGCCTCGTTTTAATTTATAAAGATGGTTAAATGTTTTTTCTTTGTTATTTCTGTTTTTTTTTTTTAAGATTGTTTTTGCAGGTTTCTGTTCATGTCTGAGGTGTATTTGACTTCTCCGGTGTATTTCTGACCTACTTATTATAAAGCGCTTCATAACTCACATTTTTGCATTAGGACAACATTCAAGCTTATATGAGGCCCCTGCAGTCATTTCAGATTGAGGAAGACGATTAAAAACAGATAACACCAGCCACTTACTACATGATTAAAAGAAAAAGAAAACAGCAACGTATTGAAAAGTTCGCTGTAATCGTGTCAAAGATTAGAAACTGTCAGGTCGACAACTCTTAACTCCAATTATTCGGTAAGCTTTTGACAGCCACGTGTCCTGTACTGCAGCTGCTGAACACATGGGCTGACGTTGCTCTGCACAGAGACGGAAATCAGTTGACTTGGATATTATTAGCCCGTCTTCACTCGCTGCAGTGCTGATCAGGTTTGACATCGCTCATAATCTAGTAAGAACGCCTGCAGCCACTGCTCGTCCATCTTACATACTGTGATGCAAATAATATGAATTGAGGGTGTTTGATTCATTTAATTGAAATTTTTATTCTAAAAGAAATTTATCAGTTTTATTACTGTATTTATTTATTTATTTATTTTTTTAAATAAGGCTGCTGGGATAAGTCCCCGATTAGAAAAAGACACAATATAATCAACTGGACAAACAAAACCACAGTTGCAAAAACAAGCACTTTACATTTTGAGATATTCCAAACACATAAACATCCAATCTTACAAGAATCATCTGGTCTGAATAAAACACCAGTGAAATTTGGTAAAGGTGGATTCAGACGCTCGTGTTTAAAGAAAAAAAAAAAAAAAAAACTTTTGCATTTAGTGTATTTTCCCGCTAATTTCCTGTTAACACTTCATAATTTCCTAGAAAGTTGAAAGAAAAACTGGAAACTGTAATAGGTAAGTGAAAATAGTTCATAAACTCACTGTAAATAAAAAAAACAAAAAACAAAGATACATTCTGATTAAACAGAAAATGTGCAGAGTCTTATACCGTGTCTCTTTATTTTACGTCTAGTCTCTGTAAATGAGGTAGAATGATGACGTTTACATGATTATAGACCTGAATTTGAGGAGTCATTACACACCAGTTCAAATTAAATAAATTACACTCATGTATGACAATTATTGCTGAAGGTGTCAGAAAGAAGCAGATACTTTTCATGTCCTGTGGGATTGTTCTTTTATTTCTCTAAATTTGGATTTTGGGCTTCATTTTAGCGTCCAGATACCAGCATATTTTTGGAAATTGTGATTTAAGTTTCCAGGAAATTAGGAAGAAGATACAGGTTCTTTAAGATAAAGCCTTATCAAAAATTACTCTCAAGCTGAAACAGTACAGCAACCTTCACTGTGTCAAATCTCACTGCAGCAATGGGATGTCTGGGGTAATTTGGTGACATCGTTACGGTTATGGAGTCTCTGTAAAAGGTGCAGCCACACCAAAACCTGCTCCTAAACTCACAACAGCTATACAACTAACATATAAACAGTCCCCACTCCCTTTCTCAAACTGACCTTGCACTGGAGAACAGTTTAACAGGTCTAATTTAAATCAGAAGAGGCAGTAAGACAGTAAGTAAATTAGTGTTTCTGAGAAATGAGAAACAAAGTTTGGTGCGACTGCAGCTTTAAGGTGGGGTTTGGGCTGAATGCGGGTGACGACATGAGGTCCATGGGTACAAGATCCCCGGGTCCATCTGTGCTACAGGTTAAGCAGCAGCACCTTTTTTTTTTTACCCCTCTAAAGACCCTGAGTGGAGACAGAAGTGCATGTTTGGTTGAAGCCAGTGCCCAGTTACATCAGAAGATTTTAAATATAAAACTACAGCCAGCAACCAGTTCGTTTAGGTTGGACTGGAAACAAATTTAACCGACTCCAGCTTCTTCCGTGGTGGTAAGCTGAATATCTCTGGGTTTTGAATTGCTACTAAGACAAAACAAGACATTTAAATCTGTCAACTTGAACTCAAGGAAACTGTAATAGACATTTTACATATCAAACATTTCTCCACAAGCCAATAGGACGCCGTGGATCTGTTATTTTGCTTGTAGCAATACAAAGACTAATTATATTTAACCAGTTTCAGATCATTGAGAACATGAACAAAACAATGAAATTTAAGCCCAAAGTTGTGAAAAATAAAAAGCTAAGCTATCGTTTGAGAAATCCTCAGAGCCTTGAAATGCATTTATAGTCATTTTGATTATCCGGGGATATTTCCTGTTTAAGATTGAAGGATATTTAAAAAAATGCTCTAAACAACTGGGCACTGTCCTGCAAAAGGCATTTTCATGTACTTTGTCAAGCTGTAGTAAGCATGCACTTATGAGATATTAATGAGCAAAATGTATGTTCAAGAGCAGAACCATTATAACTACAATCCAAAGTGTTTCCCTTTAAATGCCAAAGGATGAATAATGAGAAAAAGGAGAGTGAAATGAGAAATAAACCTCCTAAACCTCCTTATATTCGACTGTGGGCTTGCAGAGCGCTGGTATTCTCACAGAGATTAATTTCCTTCATTCTGCATCTCAGTTTGGGGGAGAAATAAAAACACTGTCTGCCTTGAAAGGAGAAGCAGCTCTTCATTTATCATGGTAAACAAGAAGCTTTGAAGTCAGCCATTTAAAATAGGATTTACATGAATAAATAAATTGCTCACTGAAGTGCGAGCTGCAACACTGTTCATGAAACGCACGAGAAGGCAGAAGGCTTTGGGTAATCGCGTGTGATGATAACACGCGACACGACAAATAATATTGACAGGCTATAGTCTGAGAATTACTAATAAATACCACCTGCTCTGCTCAACAGTACGTCTTTGTTTAAAGTTTGCTCTACAGTGATGTAATATCAGCGTTCGTTATCTCGGGAAGGCTTCCAAGTATGACAGTCTTTGCCTTATTTGATGGATGAAAACAATGAGAGTTTATATTAAACATCATTTTATTGATGTCATCATTCATCTTGATGACTCCTGGCCTCTCACAAAGCCTCTCTCTGTCCTCAGTTGCATGAATGAACAATGAAATCCTTTTTTTTTTTCCAGCGCTGTAGGTGTGCTTCACAACCATGTGCTTCGCATCCCTCCAAGTAAAATATAAAAAAATATAATAAAATTTAAAATAACAATAAATGTCCTTCCGTTCGGGATGGTGTTTGATAACATTTTAGCGATTTCAAATCCAGAAGTCCTTCTGAATGCCTGATCTCATCTTCTCTCATGAAGTTAAAGGGTAAAGCAACTTCATCTCAAGATGCTGGGTCACATCTTGTTGGCAGAAATAAACAAAGAAATAATATGATACTGAAACTACAACCTAAGGACACGTGTGTTTTATGTCTAAGTAGATAAGCTGCCATTACTAGAGCTACATATAACAAAATACAGTACTAACTAACCATTTTCCTTTACTCTGTTCCTGGTGTGTTGTTTTGCCACTGCATGAGCATATTATAATGTGCTTAATAAATAATAAACTGATTAATAGCCTTACAGCCATCTATGTTTTTCCCCATGTTCATTGCTAATGCATAAGAGCGAGAAGAGATGAAGACATTAGTTTGCATCTGAGCTTTATGAATCACTATATTTCACTGGATCCAAAATGGAAGTTGTTATCAAAACCCATCCCTAGTCCTCCCTGTGTCTGTCATCTGCTGCATCTCTCTCTCTGCTTGTTGGATGTCATGGATAGAGAAGAGAAATGGATGCGTGCAGTGCTGCCTGTCTCGGTCTTTCTTACATTAATGTGACAGCCACTGTTTGGTTCCATGTCTTGGAAGACCTTTCAAATCAGCTTTTCAATCCTCCCCCTTTCCCCCCTCCTTCAGATTATCGGTACGGTGGCTCTGGCTGCTGAGGGTTTGGCCTGTAAAGCGGCTGGACTCTCACCGGCCGTCCGTTAGCCGGCCAGCCCCCTGACAGCTGTCCAATGACCCTGAGGCCCACCGGCTGGCCGTGTCCTGGAAGTGGGGTGCTTGGGCTGAGGATGTGGGTTTGTCCTAGCTGAGGTTCAGGTGTGGGGGTGCTACTTTGATGGACTGGTGCTGAGGCAGGGGGAGAAACTGGGTAATGAGGGAGGAGGATGGCAGGCGTCAGGCCGTAGCGTACCTGGAACACTCTAAGAGGTCCCTGTGCTATGAAGCCATTTGGCCGCTGAGGCTCCTGCGGCTGGTCCGAGTCCTTCTTGACCTGCGGGACTTTGCTCTCCTCTGCTCTCTTGGTTTTTCCCGGCTGAAGCTTGGCTTGAACGATCTCTTGCAACTTCTCCGCTTGAGCTCGGCGGACATGACACGTCTTCCTGGAGCTTTGGAAGGAGTCTAAGAACTCATCCAGGCTTACGCTTCCCTCCATGAACTTCTCCAGCAGCTCCTGTGAAGCAGGGCAGACAAATAAACCAGAATCAGCAGACAGGACAACACACAAAGGGAGGTCCAACCACAGGGAGTCGTTCAAACAAACTCCTTTAAGTATAAAGAGGATTTACTCAGCTCAGGGATGTTTACCCATGAACTTTGGCACAGTCTGTCTGCCACAACATTTCCCCATAAATACATTTTACACAGTTAACTGCACAGTCCATGTGCTACAACTGTTACATTGGGCACAGCTTGAAAACCATGTGACCAGAGTGTGTGTGTGTGTGTGTGTGTGTGTGTGTTCCCAGAATGTGAGGAGCTTAGTTTGAGCCTCGCCTGATTGAGGGTGGAATTTATATTTGTGAAATGATCACTGCATAAACCACAGTGACTGTTTTAAAGCCAAGTCTGACTCAGTTTTACACAGGCCTGGAGAAGAAGAACAGATTTATAGCCATTTTGGTCTTTCTATGGCATTTTGCTTGTTCACATGGACACAATGTGGAAGGTCTGTAGCCAAAATACACAATGTTTACACACATTAAGGTCTTTATAATGCAATTTAATATGTTTCATGGTCATACTGGTCACAGAATTATGAAAACCAGTAGAGACCTATAATTAATGATTTCTATCAGTGTTTCCCAGCTGTACATAATATTATTCCCAGTACAATAATATAATAAATGAAACTTGACCTGGTCTCACACGGGCTTGGTGGATTAACTAAAAGACAAAAGCTGAGTCTCGTTGGGCTGAACGTCGAGAACAGACGTTATATTTGTGCATGAAATGATGGCAGAAGAACAGATGGTGGCATTTTCCCAGTGTAATTTCATGCTAAATATACATGTGCATGTATATAAAATCTGATTTCTAAAAATCATATGCCTCACAGACATTAGACAGAGGAGCATATCGCTGTGAGACAAAAGTAAATGAGAAGATGCTATGCTGTGTCTTATTATATTTCATCTTCTATTTTCTTCTTCTTTTTGAGTATTTTTTAAAGAAATGAGCCACATCTTTACATTTTACCCAGCTTAATACTAGTTGTACTTTCTTATCTTTGAACTAAAACATGTTTAATTGTTAAAAATGCTAACAGTGAGATATTATAATACAAATGAAGATTTTCTTCCCTTAGAAGAGTGCAGGACGGTACTAGTTATCAATAAATTGGTGGCTTGTTCCTTCATTTAAAGCTGATGCCATTCTATATTTGTGCCCGCTTTGTCAGCTCTTGCTATGAATCTCACCATCAGCTGCTATAATTTAGTCAAAAAGAAATTCCTGAAACAGCAGCGCATTGTTTATAATAAACATTACTCAAATACCAGTAGAATGTGCAATTGTTCAAGGCCATTTTTAGCTGTGACTTGGTGCACATTAACAGCAATAGAAATTTATGTAAGACTGACCCAAAACAAACTGCAGTGTGAGAGTTAATGATGCTGAAGGAACATGTTACACGGTGCAGCAGTGTGGCTCAGTGATGTCGTTTTAATTGTTTCTGGACTAAAACTGAGCTCTGAGGCACAGATGAGTACAATATATCAGGCTACAGAAAGTAGCTTCAATTCACTGTTGGCTTAGATCTTTTGAGGTTGTGGAGGAAGAAAAAACAAAAAACCCAGTCTTATCCTTTAAACTCCCACGTAGCCTGCTTCACTGCCCCTACAGTACAACTGGCCACTGGTCAACTGTATCATGTGAATGGTGGAGGGTCTCGTTTACTACCGCTGCTTCCACTGTGACTCGCAAGCTTCTCCATCTGGCATAGACAGTACTGAATGACCTCAGGTTGCAGTGAATAGCCTCCCCTTACTGCCAATACACAGCAGCTGTTACAGGCAGAGGCTCATTTATTTTCATCTGGGGTATAAACACAGCATTCTGCATTAACATTTCACTCTAGTCTCTGTTTAGGTCATGCTATTTGACTATAAACCATGACTGGACCTTCTTAAGGCCCCTTTTGTCAGTGTTTTGACATGAGCCTGACTCCTTCCTCGAGGTGCTGAGGTAAAATACAGTACAGCAGTTTGGTGGAGCAGAAGTAGCTCATTAGGATTTTGCTGAGGAGAATAGGCATATACTAGCAGAGCTGGAACAATTGACTCACTGGGAACAAAAAAGTGTTTATGGTCGTTTCAAATGGCTACACTTGAAGATGGGAGAGAAAAGCTGGCCATCAGAGTGGGGGCAGGCGTGGCACCACTTAATAAAACAGGGACAATTTCACAGTCTCTCCTAGAAGACCTGCATGGCGTTAAAATTAGTTGTTCAAATGAAAAATGAAAGAATTGGTTGAGAATAAGAAAAGAGAGCTAAAGAAAACGTCCCCATTTGTTACCTTCAACAGTTTATGTCAACAAAATGTGCCGTTAACATCCAATTATTATCTGTTTTTATTTCACCTCCTCCAGACAGTTTCTCATTGTTTATTTGCAATTTTATTCACAGTACTGTGATCTTTAACACATACAGAAAAACTAATCTAGTTTCCTTTATTAAACTGAGGAAATTATTAAGTGCGCTGCTCACCCTCTGCTGGAGAATCCTTCATTATTAAGCCTTATATACAGTTAAAGAGTTTGCATGTGTGCGACAAAACCCACAACAGGGAACTACATCAGTCCCCTCTTGGCCACAGTCCAACAGCTTTAACACAAAACCAGCAGGCCCTTGAGAAAATGAGGCGACAAAGTGGAGTTTAAACTCAAGTCACTGTGCTCCGTTTGCCCTTAATTCAACTTCTATCTGCACAAATAAGATAAAACAAACTCGGTTTGACAGTTTAACAACAACAACCGCACCAAGATTGATGTATGGAACGAGGACACGTTGTGTTTCCTACATCAGATATGCTTGTTCATGTTGGTACCTGACGAGGAATCCTCCTAATCAGGAAACTTGTTTGACTTTAGGCAACTGTACAAAAAGAAGCTGTCAGCCAAGGTGACGAATCAGCGAATTAGAGAAGAGGTCGGAAACTTGTCCACATGGTGCTCAGCAACACATCTCTGATGGTTAAAAAGGCTCAACAGAGACTCCAGGGTCCTGCGGTAAAATCAGGTGGAACAACAGCTGATGACTTCTTTTTATTTCTCCATGATAGAAATCTTCCTCAAATGCTGTATCACAGTATGGCACGGCGATTCAACTGCTGTGGATAGGAAAGCTCTACAGAAGGTAATAAGAACGAAAAAAAAAAACATGGCTGCACTCTGAAAGAAAAATTCTTAGGGATGGTATCTCTTTACTCTCCTGTCCTCGGGCAAAAGATACAGAAGCATAAAAAGACGGACAAACGGGCTGAAAAACAGTTTTATCCATTAGCTGTCAGACTCCTAAACACCACATAATAGAGACTCATATACAACCTTTATAGATTGGTGTGATATGTATGTGTGTGACAGTGAGTGATTAATGTGGGAATATGTGTGTTTATTGTATGATTCTATTATCATACTGCTTTTATATAATTTGTTTAGATAAATACTGTCCTTGTATTGTTTTGCACCAATATAGCTCAACCAAATTTGTTGTATACATGATGTACAATGATAATAAAGGCTATTCTGAGTTCTGAGGATTTCCATCTGACACTGAGGCTAAGAAACAAAAAACAAACAAACAGATCTTATGCTCAATGTCACTACAGGAACAATAGAAATTGGAAATAATATGTTCGGAAATTGTTGTGTTTGATATGGCGCTCATGTATAACTACCATGAAAATCTTTTTCCACTGAACCACTATTGACCCTCTGAGGGTTTAATCTGCAAAGATCAGAGCAGATAGTCACAGAACGCGGAGTCTTCAGAGAGATGACTGTGTGTTGCTTCAGGTCTCCTAAATCAGAGCTCGTACAGCTACACGCACAGAGATTTTATTTTACAGATGATTTCATCATAAAATTAGAGTCACAGATTAGTGAATATGTTCATCATCATCGTTAAACAATTAATCTATAAATATGAAGGTATAAAATCACATGCCTGGTTGTGCATCAAATATCTACTGAGGTATTTTCTCTGCATTCATTCTGCAAGGATGTTTGGCTTGTGCTGTGTGTTGCTTAATCAATCAGTGGGCAGCTGTTCCAATGACTGAGTAATGGTATTGTTTGGAGTCGTGTGAGGTGGGGGAGGTGTACTGCACGGATCAATCCGAGCCTGGAGGAGCAGTGTGGGTTTCATCCGTGAACAAGACTCCCTCATCAAGGCCCTGCTCAAGGCCAAAGGAACATGTAGGATTTAAACAAGACCGCTTGCTAATGCATCACATATATATTATAAATTATTGTATCACTGCAGCTGAAGCTTTCTGTAGATAGTGCATACCAAAAAGACATGATCACGTACACTGTCAAAAAAAATAAAATAAAAAACCAGACACTGCATTCAGATGAAGCAAGCCATGGCAGCTTAGTTTAAGATGATGAACTGCTTCAAGCTGCAAGAGTGTTTACTCTTTGCTTGGTTGAGGGTAGAAGGTAATAGCAGCTATGTTAGGTCAGCTTTAAGATACTGTAGGATAGGGCTTGTGAAATGTGTTGCATGCGATGGAGCCCAGCAGATTTATGATACTTCGACCTGATACTGTACACAGCACCCAGGGACATGAATACTTGCAGCCAAATTCAGTCCAGTCCATTATGGAATATAAGAAAAGGTCTCTGGAGAAACAGCACTTCAGTCTGTAAGCCTGTGACTGGGCGGCACAATATTGATTAGCAGCAGAGACACAGTGTAAACCACTGCTGCCATGAACAGATCCAGTAGATAGTAGTTAGACCAGAGTCGATATCTGCAGATATATTTGAAACCCGATTTCCTGCTATATATTTCTGGCTGTCATTTACTCTACTACAGATGCTACATAAGTTTCCATACATCAGGTACACACACAAACATTAAATTTATCTACAGCAGATAAGTTAGTTAGCTCTCTAACCTGACAAATGTGTCTTTCTCATGCCGGGTCATTATTTTCTGGATGTTAGACAGTGTCAGCTTGTGACAGAATGGAGATGTTTAATGCATTAAACAAATAAAATAAATATAAAGGTTTCTATTCAAATCTAATCAAAGCAAAAAAAATGTCAAAATATTAGATATTTAATAATGTTTAATATCGAACAAACACAACCTGTGAAAAATCCACCTATAATCCACCGTGAGCTGTTGAGCAGGCGATTATGACTAATGCGCTCCCAAAGATAAACAAACTAAGTCAGAAATAAACAATGTCTACCAAGACATTTGGAAAACAGTAATTAGAGCTGTTATCTTTGTACACAATCTTTACAGCACAGACACAAACATACAAAATAAGCTCCCATGATTTCTTTCTAACAGAAATAAGACAGATTCACAAGAAGTTGGTTTCAAACCTGCCTGTGTAATGTTGGAACATTTATTTATGTCATAAAATCACTGTAGTTTTAAGGTTAAGTTATGTATAAATCAAGCTGTCCACATGCAGGTCAACATGAACGCAAACATAATAAACAGCTGTTGTACCATACATACATGTTCTGCTAATGAAGTAAAGATACAACGATGATCCTTTCACAGCTTGGTTCATAATTATCTAAAAATTTAAAACTAAAATTTCACTTTTCCCACACAGTGAAAGAATAAAGCCAAAGCTCCAGTATCTTCACAGATACACAACACTAACGCTGTGCTGTGATTTAGCACTGAAATGTAAAAGCCAAGGAGGCAAATTAATATGTGAGCTAAGCTGCTCATGTGAGCATGTGATGTGTTTATCACTTGGCTCTGTGTTTATCACTCTGAAACATTTCTGCCTGTAAGTGACTTTTTTAAATTCATAAAGTTGCACATTTCTGGTTTAAAAATCAAGAAAACTGTCTGGGATCGGTACATTGTCAAGTGACGATTTTTTTTTTGGATGGCATTTGGTTTGGTTTATCTGTCCAACTATGCGGGAACAGTTATTCAGCAGTGGTTCCCATCTTTCAGGCCTTGCAGCTCTTTAAAGGAGCAGTTCCAAACCCTCATAAATCTGACATTTATCAGTAAACTTCAGGTTTTGTATACACTAAACCAATGAGATACAGTATAATGTGATAGTATGTTATGCTAAGCTAACCAGCTGCTGACTGTAGTTTGACATTTACATTTAAAACACTGGAGAGTGGTAACAACTATGACCTCACTCTAGGCAAGAAAGCAACATGTCAAACTATTCCTCTAACGTGAAGCAATATGTTTATGATCCCTCATCACAGGTTATCACCTCAGAGCACACGTAAGCAGCTCAAGAGTGAAAATAACATCCTGTAACTTCTCACATTTCTGTTGTTGGGAACCACTGAGCTACTGTACAGACTAATATTATACTAATATTCATCTAAAACACAGGCACTCTCCTTATCGCTGTTCTATATCCTTCAGGAAAAAAAACTTTTTTTATTCAGATAAACATTTAAGCCCTGTCTTCACCATCAAGCAGCACAGCAGAGGGATCTAAATTTACCCCAAGAAATTAACATTTACTAGAAATATACCATGAAAGGAAGCTGAATTAGTTTTGTGATACTAAATCCTTAAAATGTAACATCTGAAGGGGGAACTGACAGACAGTACAGTACGTACAGGCATCTACAGAGGCTGCTGTGGTGGAAGTGGGTGTAGCGTCTCTCAGACGTTGGTGCACTACTTATTATATGTTCTTGCCTCATGTCTCTTAAAGATCAGATTGCACTGAAGTGGGTGGGCTGTCAGCTACACTGCAGGCTTTTCAGGAATCATCTATAGTGATGCCAATGTGACGGTTTTTGTGTTTTTTACCTCTGAATGCTCCTCAGCACGTGCCACCTCTTCCTGCAGCAGGTTCTGCGCCGTCTGCAGGCTGTGCCTCTGGACATGAGCCTCTGCAATAACAAAGAAACATCACTGATGCATGCACAGGCAGGGAGATTAGGTATGACTTAACTGGAGTTGGAATAAAAATCCAGTAACCAAGAAACCACAGCAGAGAAAAAATAATTTTCCAAATCACAAAGAGCTTCAGGGTATGTGCTGACGATGGTGATGGGGTGGACAGTTGTTGGCTAGAAAAAAGGGAAAATGCACTGTAAATATTCAACAGAGCTATTTTGGGAAGCTGGTCTTAGTTTGGTTTGACCACAAAACTGAAATCCATCCCATTTTTGCCATCTCCTTATATTACTACGATTTAGATCTTCTTATTCTGTCTGCAGGCAGTTCATAAATCAATAATACGCCAGCAAACAAATAATTATGGATAAAGATGAATGAATATTTTTTTCCACACTTCTGTGACATTGTACCTTAATAAGAATGTCTGAGAGGTTTGTGTTCATTTGAATTTGGCAAGTTTGAGCCACAAACAGAAAGATGGCAGGAAGGGGCAGCAGTTCACAAAACCATAAAATCAGTTAAATCAAATTTAATCTGTCACAGAACAGTCAAACCAGCTCATATCACCGTTATGCTAGGAACAAGCAAGCTGCATCATTATGTCTGACAAGAGACAGTGATGAATGCTGAATATAGTGAAAAACAATTCCAGTGTTTTTACAACTGGAATTAGGTCTTATTTTGTGGTTCTCAGTATAATTTCTATGTTATTTGAATGAGTAGGCGCATCATATAACAAAACAAAAAAAAACAAACAAACAAAAAACCTAGTTTAATATAACTTGGGGGCATCGTTGAGTCTAAAATTAGATTCATCTATGCAGAGCCTATGCTGCAGGCACCCCAAGTGGCAAGTACGTTTCTATGCTAATTTAGGTTAGTGTTGTTTTTGTTTGTCAATGGTGGCTGAAACTGAGTGGATCATGTTGGAGCTGGAGATAACAGATGTTGAACAACAGTTACCTTTACTTTCAGAGGAGATAGTTATACTACATTTAGTTAAATTACAGGGGAGATACGTGTGTGAGGTAAACTTATCTTTTACTGATGGGATTTATTCACTAGTTTGCATACAGAAAGCAATCCTATCATCATGTCTAAAGAACAACCAACAGAAATGGGCACATGCTCCCTGATAAATATGTATGTAGTGCAGCGCTCTTACACATGCACAGCATGTGTTCACCTCCTGGGGATGGCGGTCAGTCATCATCGTGAACAAGCTTGACCCAACTGACTGCAAAGTGTGTCTTGTCCCTCCAAGAGCTGCTGTGACAGCGATGCTATCTCCCACAAGTCAGACTGGGTTCAGTAGAGACTGAGGGGCAAATAAAGGTCACAGTAACGACTCTAATATTTCTAAGCCACCCTGGGGAAATCTCTACCCCCCCCCCACTCCATCTCAACAGACACAGAAAAAATGAACAATGTGTGCAGACAGATGCATTTCCAGACGAGATATTCTGTTTAAATGTTCCCTGCTTGTCACTGATGTACAATGTAGTTTGGCAGCCAGATCATTCAACCAGATCTTAAGAGGATAAATGTGCTTTAAACAGTAAAGGGTTTCTGGGGAGGAAACATTAAGGCTCGAACAAACCTCCTCTTTGATGCTGCACAGTATGTTCTGCTTTCTATAACGCAGTCCCCTCAGCATTAATAACCCATGTGAAGTTTCAACGTCCTGGCCATCGTTGTGTGAACAATGACTTGGTAGCAGTAAAAGACAAGCGTGGATTAGGGATTGGCCTGGTTCTGGACCCCACACCGCAGATGCTGGGAGATGGGGGGTGTAATGAGAGGTGACAGCCAAGCAAACAAATACTTCTGAAGCAGCTGTATGTGACCTACATTTAGGAGGTGGAGAGTGATGTGGGGGACTGAACCTAGAGGCCAACACTACGTTTGTGCTGCATTAGCAAGTGAATGGTGTCGCTGATGGAGTAACACATTTGTCTGGAAGCAGATATGAGATGATGAGGAGCTGCTTCATATAATGAAACTAACCAAGAACTGAACAAATACTCAAAGAAAGCAGCATTAATATAGTTAAAACTTGAGTTGTTTCAAATAATTTTTCTTTATTTCTCTTCCTCTATGAGCTGAAGTTTCATCACTGATACCATTAGTCATTCGTACAATCTCACAGCTCCTGATTGGACCAACCAAAAAATGAAAAATCGTATTGTTCAACTGTGACAGGTCTATAGTTATTGAAAGCTGAAGAGCCTGTTCCCAGGACAAAATAATCAGATCAACATCAAGCACCAATTCCCCTCGAGCCCCGAGTGTTAGGGTGTCCAGTCTAGTCAGGTTTAGAGTCAGCATCTTGTTCTTGGATGATTCGTGCTGTCACAAACACTGATCGATGGGACTGTCACTGTTACTGTGAATGCATCATGTAGGCTGAGCAGCATCCACATGGCAAACAGCTGATCTCAGCATGTTAATAGAGCACGCCAATGCTATTACAGTCCTCCGGCAAACACTGAGGCATAGTACAGGAGAACATCACTGCTATGTCAGTTTGCAAATATTGGTTTTAGAGTCTTTCACTGAACGGGCTCTGCCATACACACTCAACAAATAAAGACACACGTCTCCAGGAAATCCTGTTGTCTGTATTTTTTTTTCATACTAGCACTGACATGCACATGTCTAATGCATTTCTAGAATAAAATATCAAACTCAGATTTTGCTAAAAACAAAAAAAAGTTAGAAAGGATGAAGAGGATGCGATGCACACGATTAATGAGCTGCTGTAACCCGTCTCTTATATAAACAACAAACAAAAGAGTTATATACCAACCAGTCTGACATGTGCAGAGCTGTGTGGTTATTTTGGAGCTGCTTGAAGTCGACTGCATGTGGTGGTAAACACAACAAAGCAGCCTGTGTGAGGGGTACTTCTGTTAGTTTTGTTTTTGGCTGTTTTTGCATGTATGTAATGTTTAATAAAACACCATGCTCTTGTTCAGATTAAGACATTCATAAATGAATCAGGGCCTTCCTGTGTCGCTGAGTCTTATGACAGAAGGGTCTGATGAAGAAAAAAAAAGTGCATTGAGAAATAAGCAGAAATGTCACTAAAATCTTAGTGCAGCACGACTTTTCTCATGTCTGCTGCTGATTATACACAAACAGGCTACGGTATTTCAGATGGGGCCTATATACAGAGCTTGAAAATGAGCCAACGAGGCAGCAGCGAATTACACCCCTGCAGCACTAAACGCTCATGTTTGTCCTCTCTGACGCAATGTCAGAGCTTGGCAACCTCAGAGCCTTTATGTTATATTCAGGAATTGAATTGGGCGGGAGCCCACCGTAGCTGACCTTCGTGTCCTGACATTCAAAGGGCACCCAGCTAAGCTCAGCTGCCTCTCTTTCAGTATCAAAGCGTTGCCAACTTACGCCACCATTCAACCATCATTATTGTTCCAAAACTACTGTGTATGTATCCACACCTGGTGTTTCAGCTTGTTTATGCAATTACCCCCATCTAGATTAAAAACAATGAAACTGGATGCCACAATGCATCAAGGTAAGACAAACAAACCAGCAGAGAGGAGTAGAAGTGAAGAAGAAATGGTGTACTATTTCAGTTTCTGCTTCACACACTGTTCTGTTGTAGCAAACAGATATAGAAAAAGCAATAAAGTTAAATGTCTTTAGATGCTACAAAGATCAGTTTTCTGCTAACAAAAAAGAAAAAAAAAAGACTTCAGAGGCTGTATTAGAAAATGTGTTTTTAGACAAGAACAGAGGGACATAACCACAGCACAATCACATGCAGCTACACCTAACTAACTAACTATACACATTCTGTATATCACTTACCCATTAATGCCATAATAGCTAACATCCCACAGCAACTTACTTTTGGATCACACCTAATTTTCTTTTATTCTTTCTTTTTGTATTTCTCTAAATAAGCAAACTACTTTTCCACTAAGTAAAACCTGCTCTGGAACACAATTTCATGTCATCATATATAGCAAAATACTGCAAAAATACTAATGCTATAATAAACATGTGTGATTTAGATTGCTGGACCAAAGTTGAGGCATCAGTCTATAAAATTTCCCAAAACCTTGGAGGTGAATGGAATTTATATGGTATAGCCACATTCAGACAGAGTTTTACTATGTGTGAAAAAATGCGGCACTTCTCATCCATTTAAATGTGGGTGTGTGTTTAGACGCAGCAGGGACTGGCACCACAGGGCTCTGGCAAAATGAAGCAGCCTCATGGAGGAAAAAGTTGGACGTGGTTCAACTGTCTATACAATTTTAACACATAATAAAACTATGAATCAAAGTCTGAATGTGGTACTAACCCTCTTCAGTTTAAGTTCATTCAGTACCCTCAGCCAAACGCTGCAACGCTCTACAGGGAGAAATAACATCTGAAATAGACATATCAGCTCATCCATTTTTCCAGCATCCTTTCACGTACTTGTGGCTGTGGCGAATCCTGTAAATCAAACATTGTGATCAGCACCATGACATTTTTGTGGGCTTTGAGTTTTTGTGGGTTGATGACTTTTCCTCAGCCTGTTCAGTCTTGGTCACTAACCCTCATGGGATTAATAAATAGATTTACAACTGTCTGATGCCAGAATCCATATCTCTCCTAAGTTTTACATTACATTTGGAGGATTTTCCCAGTTTTCTTGCAATTTAGTATACCCCAGGTCCTGCGTCTATTTAAATATTAACTTTATAGGCAGAGGGAGGTCTGAGTGAGAGGTTCATGCCATCCTATCAAATTCATTTGCATGAAACAATTAAGATTTTATTAATTTGGCTCAGTATCGCAAATTACTAATTTGTTTCAAGAACGTCTGTGATCTGTACAGTGTATGCTACTCTCTGTTCTTTGCCCATCAAATTAGATAAGTGGAGAAATACTGTGTGCTGCATGTGTGAACAATGTTTGGACCTGATTCTTCAGACACTTTCTAGGGCTGTGCAAGGCCTTGTGTATACATTATGCATAACAAACGCTGTGAATGTATAGTATGTTAATCATAGTTTATATTTGAAAGAAAAGACGATTAAAACTGTTAATTGGGGGGAAAAAAAAGACACTGCACCTACCTACCTGTAAATGCAGCATATTATGTTCACTGGAACCCAAAAGCTTGCCTGTACTGGAAATCCAACATCTGTGTTGCACATTAAAACTTTACCCCTGCACCTTTATCTAACTTTTACCCACTGTGACTAATGCTCTCAGCATCTTTACTTGCTTTGTGCATCCTCTGACACCACTTCCTTCACGCCGACTTCCTAAAATATGTATCAGACAATAATCTAACTGTGAATTTGTCTCCACAGCAAAGTGCCTCATAAATGTTTCAATCTACAACACACAGTTCCTATCCCACACTGAGAAACAGAGGGATATTCCGATATTTTATAACCTTAAAACCCACATGTTGACTTTAACTCAAACTGTGTAATCCTTTTATTAAAATCTCAATATGGAAAGTCCCTAACAAAAAAAGGACAGTTATAGACACCATATGCACTTTGTTCTCCAGCTTCAGAGGTGCCGGATAGAAACAATCCCACAGGAAGTGAACACAAAAAACTTGTCTCCCAGCTTTCATTCACTAAGATCTGTTATAATGGCAGCAGACAAACCCATAATCCCATATTTATAACCACACCCAGCATCACAAGTACACTGTGAAAACAAGGCTGGGCAAGTACAGTCAAGTAGTGGGATGTTCAGAGGCTGACCCCTGTTTGTGCCGAACTAGTGGGTGTGAAGAGAATTTATTGTGTGGTCAGCAGCAAAAGGTTGAACTTTTTTTTTTGTGTTATCACAGCAACATGATTTCTGCACTCTCATGTTAATTTAATGTGAAACATAGATTGGCAAATGGATTACAGGAGATTAAAGAAGAATTGTAATAAACAAACGGTGCAGCCTAGCCGGTGTCAGCAAACTGCAGTAGTTAAACAGCTGAAAACATTCAAAATATCACACGATCCGCCAAAGTCTACCTACTATAGTTTGACTAAACTGGTGCCAGCAGCCAAATATGAGGCTGCTCTGCTTACAGAGCTGACAAATGAGGTTGTAATCTTGGGTTATTTCATGGTCTCTGAAGGAAAAAGTGTTGATTTCTCTTTGAAATTGAATCTGATTTGAAATCAAACCAGCACAAAAATGTCAAATATGGGATAGCTAAGGTCAACGTTCTTCAAGTGATCTGGTAGCATTTCTAATTCCAAGAATTAAGAAGTAATCTTATTCCAGTTCAAACCAGAAATGTGATTGTTAATTTTGAGAAAAAACAACAAAAAAAAAAAAAGCCCCAGCGTCTGATCGTTGCCATTCTCGTCAATGTTTGTTTCCACCAGGTGTGTCACAGTGTGTTTCAGAAGCGTCTCTCTGCTCTGCTAAAGATAGGTGCAGCAAGTCTAAATTTGACAGAAGAAGTTTCTGGTACATTTCTGAAGAATTTCAACCCACCAGTCGGGCAGTCTCGGGCAGCAGAACAAAGTAGGAAATAACAATGAAACAGACGAAAGAAACCATTCCACTATGCAGCCTTATTAATCAGCCACAAAAAACACAAGGAAAAATAAAGGAAAAACCACAACAAGCCGCTCTGCTTATGAAACCTTCCCAGTGGGGAACGTTTGAGGACGTGCACAAGACAAACTATCCTGCAGAAGCAATGTGACAGATCTCTGTCCAGTGGATTTATGAGGTTACACTGTGAATTTAGAGGTAAAGCAACAACAAATACATGAAGAATTAAAATAAGTGGGCTGTTGCTGGGTTGTTTGGATTAAATAGCATTGAGAAAATTAAAAGGTGTACATTATTGCTCAAATGTATTTCAGAATGAAGGAGCTGGGTGAATGCTGTTCATGTGCATTTAGCCTCTTGCCTCATCTCCATGTTTGAGTTGTGACTTCACTGTAGTGTCCCAGAATGCTTTACAACACCCACTGAGGAAATCTAAAGCAGCAATTTAGGAAATACGCCAAACTAGCCACTTGTTATGTGAACACAGATGCTCGAACTCAAAACAAGTCGCAGTTACTGTGGCTGTGACTGCAGTGCATTCTGGTCGAATGACGCTACTGTCACATTAAATATCATCTCCTACAGTTTAAACATGGATTTGAATTTGTATAATTAATATACTTAAAGAGGCGAATAAACTGGAGGGAAGGGGGTGCTCTTTTATTCAAAGTAAAGTTGAACACTTTCTATTGATGTTTTGAATAATAGACTGTGGAAAATATCTCAAGTGACCTAATGCTGTTAAATATAAAACTTAAAATAATAATAGTTTTTTTTACAATTTACATTTTTCTTTCCTTCAATCAGATCTCTCTCCTAAAAATAGGACTATGTTTAGATGACACCTGAACTATGGTTTTCATCAGCGTCAACGAAAGAACATTTTCAGACTGTTTTGCATCTGCGAAGTTGCTCACTGACAACAGATCATTTGTTTTCCAGAAATATCCTCTCTCACTAAAACATCATTAAGTCTTTTATGGCTATATTTAGGACACTCAAAGCTCTTGGTTGCAGTTAATGAAAGACCACTGTTTAAACACGGAAATAAAAAAAGTGACTTTAAAGAGGCCATATTATGCTTAATTCAGGGTTTATATTTTTATCTTGGGCTGCACTAACACAAGATTATATGATTTTTAAGTTGAAAAAGTGCAAATACATTAAATGTCTTCTAAGGCCTTAAGCACCTGGGCCTGATTGGGCAGCATGTAGAAGTCGTCCTGTGGGCCTCTCTATGCCCAGTTGGAACAGCATCATCTTTCAGCAACAACCAAGCCAAAAATCCTGCTGCATACTTGTACATGTTGTGAAAACTGTCATCAGTAAAGTGCTGTGACTAGATAAAAACACAGATCCAAACTGTGTTCATTGTTATTTTATGGCTTTGTATTTGGGAAAAGTAAAGAAAATATATAAAGTATAAATATTTTTTGAAGCTGAAAAAACACCTTATGCAAGACATGGCAATCTCTGCACGAACACTTGAACTACTGCTGGTGGAACTAGACACAAACTAGCTGGTGGAGTGTAGTGCTGCCAGCCAGTCATGGATTTTCACAATGGTTGAAGGTTTGCATTTAGAAAAAACTGTCACAAAAAGTAAATTTGCCAGACTGAAACCTGGGCATCTCACTACCAGCAAACACACATTTACCTCAAACTTTGGGCCTCTGACAATGTGTAACATGGGCACCCAACTTCACAAAAGTATATATGTAACGTCAGTACACAAAAAGCAGAATATGACCTCTTGAACTGTGAGACTACTTTTTTATTAAGATTTAGCTGAATAATCAATCAAGTTTCGACTTAAAGCAACTTTTAGAAAACAAGAAGCCTGAGACTACAACATATTGTGGTTTAAGTCCCATTTGGACTGGATTTCTTTCTATGGTTAGCAAGGTAAAATCACTTCTTGTCAGCAAATTCAATCCAGTCTGAAGGGTGTATGGTGCTAATAGTTACTTAACCTAATTGTGACTGATTTATATTTCGATTTAATACACAAGACAAAAGTCAAATTTTTTTTCATCAGATAGATTCATGGTAGCTATTGGTTTCTGAGGTTAAGTTTTCCACCTGCTGTTTGCACACACAGGGACATCAGAACATCATTAGCGGTGATTAGCATATATCACAGCCGCTCAGCAGTATTCATCATCTGCATTTGTACAAAACAGTAATCCTAATCTGTAGGCATTAAAATGTTAACAGTTAGTACTCATATTGATGGCAACAACTCACGTTTGGGTATCTGAATCTGCACTGGCAAAGAAAAGGCGGATCAGTACATCCCCTTCTCAAAATGCTAATTGCTTGAATAACTAGTGTAGCAACAGAAGTAAACAGCGGAAACCAGATCTCTATAACAGTTAAGAGGGAAATTTGATGGAGTAGACAATAAGAAACACCCAAGGTTTGAACTCCATCTGAGGACCAAAACACTTGTCAGACTCTTTCTGGTCCCAGATTCTGTCCAGCAAGCAGCAGGATGCTCTGAACAATAGAGCCGAATGCCTTGATCCACTCCACAGTTTGTCTTTGCTATGACTAGTCGTTTCAAGAAAACCCTCCTTATTCATCTTTTCTTTCTTTTCCCTTGTTGCACCAAATGAGGATCAGATGTTGTGCAGAGGAAGGATGGACCCCCGCCCATCCTGCTCTGCTGGGGAGGTGGGATAGCATCTGTGTAAAACGCACACATTAACAGGAAGTTTAACATTCCTCCCAACTTCCATCACTGGCCGGCAGCTGAGGCAGAAATCCGGCAATGCCTTTTCACGAGGCTAAACCACGCACTGGGCCTGCTCCAATGAAGCCTAAACCCTGTAATAAATAAGTAGCAGTTGACATTACCTCTGGAAATGAATGCAGTGGGATTTATGTTATCACCTGCTCATGCCCTGGCTCTTACAGTGTGAGAGATTTCTGAAGCTCGCCCTTGAGGCTTAAAAATTTAGGGCAGAGGCTTATAGGACATCTTCTGGTGCTGCCTTATAGCTGCCCCGTCAAAAGCATGACTCGCCTAAACAAAGACAAGGCCCTTTTCACCCTGCAAATTCCTTGACAACTGCTGCAAGCTTCCTGCTGGCATTTGATATGCTCATTTTGTTCCCATGACCAAACTCCAGTCATGCCGAGGCTTTAACTGAGCAGTTGAAGGCTCGTCTCAGTGACACTCTGAAGCTTTTTCTGTACTCTGATGTGAAACTTCCCTCATTTTGTGAACTAGTGAGAGTGTCACAGTGATTTATTTTTGCTTTCTATGTCTTAAAGTGCTGCCTAAAGGCCATGTGTCTTACTGCAATTACAAGGGAAGACAATGAGGAGCCACAGTGGAATATCATGTATAATTAGTTTTAACCTTAATGGTTAGGACGCAACCTTTTCTTTGGCTTTCTCCGATTTCTTCTTTTGGTTTATTTCCATTGAATTCAACATGAAGCCCTTTAAAAGCTCTGTGGTCATCTAAGCACAGAAAGATACAGTGGTTAGCTGTTTAAGTTCATATGGAGAGAAAGTGCTACCATCAGAAAAATGACAAATTGCAGCTTTTCTTTCACTTCATAATCTAATTTTTAGACATTCAGTTCTAGAAACTGAACCAGGGACATCCTAACCACTCTCCTCTGATTGTTCAGTGGCATCCCATCTATATGAAACCAGAAGAAGCCAGCCCCTTACCCATGTCATTTCAGCAGAGGGTTAAACTCACCAAGATTACTCTGTTTCTCCCAGCACTTTTTTGCCAGACTGGACAGTTCTTTGTATTTATCCGCCAGTTGGAGTTTGCCGTTATTAAGGCGGGGTTGTCGGGCGAGACTTTCCTCAGCCAAACTCCGGTTGGTGGTCAACAGCATCTCTCTGTCCACTTGAAGGTCCTGCAACTGAAAAAGTTTAAAAAGGTCTGATTAATGGTAGGTTTTCCCCCAACAGCATGATCAATAATGCCAGATTCATCATGCATGTGTTAAATCTGTATATAGGCTTATTAGAAATTGCAGTTTATACATGAATCGAGGACTTTTATTTTACATGTTAACTGAGAAGCTGCAACTATTAGTTGATTCATCTTTGCTGTTTCTTCTTCTCAAAAATGATAATGTGATGCTTTTCAACATAATAAACTAAGTAACCCTGGGACTGTGTTGTATTTTTTATATGTATAACATGAATCTACATGTGCATTCAAATCAAATCTTTAATATTGCAATGGTGAAAAAAAGCACCTGTACATGGGGGAGGGGTGGGAATGTCACACTGTCAAGACACTATACAATGGCAATAAATTATTAAAATGAATGCCACTCCCTTTATGTTCTGCCAAACAAAGGACTGCTCTAAAGAAATGGCTGGCGTCTCAAACAGTGACAATGCCACTTTGTGTGCTGCAAAATCTGAACTCTCTTTGACTACTCCATTAGCCTCAGCATTCCTGTGATTCTGCCCAGTCGGATACTTTTCTTGCTCAATTGCTTTCATTCAACAGTTAGTCACATTGGGTCTCAAGGCTATTTCATTGAGTCCAGTGTTGTACGGTGCATCTGTCTCAAATTTTACGGGTCATCAAAAAGGATGTATGAGTCCCAAGTTCACAGGAATTTGCAGAATGTGCCCTTAAGTCAAATGAAGAAAGAGTCACTACAGATCTGCTGTTCATTCAAAAGAATATAAGGCTACAGTTTCAGACTTGAAGAATGATCATCCAGCCGGTTTTCCTCAAACAGGAATCAAAGCAAACACTCTGTTTCCTTTGGCTCAAAAACCAATTGCTGTAGTCTTATGGGAGTGAGTGTTTTTTTTTTTTTGCATTTTGATGCACGGGCTGTAAAGCGAGTCTGACAGTGTTTACCATCCCTGACAAATGACACTTAAGAGGCTGTAGTTCTGCACCAGAGAAGCCAAGGAGCAGCACTGTTGTTTTCTGTGGTTCAACGTGTCTGGCCACATGATATGCAGTAAATAGGTGTTTCTCTTTCATCTCAAATGAGGCTCAAACCTAATGAGGCTCCTGCAGACTGAAACCATCAATTTAACCGTCAGTCTGAGATGAGACTGACAGCGTGCAAAATCTTTTCCATGAAAGAGAGTAACACCAGACCAGCACTGTAATGAAGGGATATGTACTGCAAGTGTCAAGCAGAAGACCAACTCTGTAACTCTGCGTTCGCACTGTTCGGGTTGATTTTAAACCCAGATCGATTCTTAAACCACATGACAAAGGCGAGTAGTAGATCCTCTGATACTGTATCAAATTTATGAGCATAATAGGGCATTAATGTATGGGAGACTCCCCCATGAGAGAGGTGGGAGACCTCCAACAGTTTGGGTGAGGACACAGGGCTTCATCATAGATGTGTGTTTCAGTTTTAGAACCTTCACACCCAACTGATTAAAGACACAGATAGATCATATACCTGAGGAGACTGCAAACCAAAGCAGACCTAAAAAGAATAGTGACTATAGAACAGGGGGACATGAACACAAATCCATATGAATGATAATGTGGCTCAGTTTCTACTGTCTGCTGACATGTTCATCATATTGAAATTTCTCTAAGGTCAGTGTTGTTTCTACAGTTTCCAAAAAGGAGGCAACAAGTAACAAGTGACTGCAGGTTTAAAACTGCTTGAACAAACTCTTGAAAGACTAATTCGACAAGCTACTGTTCAACTCTTTGTATGTATTAACATACCAATCAAAAAGCATTCAATCATGAAATCCAAATGACTGAAGAAGCTACTTGAATGAACAGTGAATCGGTGTGGACAGTTATTAATAAGAATCAGACCAACAGTCCACCAAGAAAGTTGTAGCATCTATAGCTGTGAATCATTACAAATGGTTTAACTCGGCGGTTTACATAGGATTCGTTAAGAATTAAGAGGACTAATGAAGTGTTCTGCTGGTTGAGTTCACGTGGAGAGGAGAGAGTGAAATCATCAGTGTATGCCGCCACAGAACAGTAAGCTTTACAATGTATAGGTCATGTTTAAATAGACTGCATCTCACACTCTGTGCTGCATTATTAATTATTTACAGATAAATGGGACCTCAGGTTAATACTCACTAAGACACCCCCAGGCTCTCTGGATTGTGGCTCTCAGTAACTCTGTTCAACTCCCGGTGGAGGATTGTATGATCTGTACTGTGAGATTTACCCACTTTGGCTCCATCGTCCCAATTAATCCACACAAACAGGTTTTAAATGTCACAACTTTCACCAAATATGTAACATCAAAATGAGCAAAATGACGTCAAATTGAGGAATAAGAGGGATGTAGTTGGTGTATTAATTGCAGTTGGCTGTCTGCAAACATTTTCCCAAATTGATTAATGAAGTATCTCTATAAATATTATTTGTTATTATTATTTCAAGATGGCCTGGATTTTTTAATGGTTAACTACCAAGATGCATGATCACAGTGAGAGCGTGCATGACGCTGACTCGCCCACCCAGGTTATGTTTCCATGCTCTGTTGTCACCCCACCCATGACTGTGAAAAGCCACACAATCCTCCAGCCTGCTGAATCCTGACTGAGTGAGTCTTTTTTTGTTTGAGCAGCCCCAAAGAAAACCTGATCAAAAAGGGGCCCCATGTCACGTTTTCCAGTTTGGGAACCCCTGCTTGTGCATGTGTGCCAGTGAGTGACAGAAAGTGGGGTATTATGGTGTTGCTTCACTCCGGGAAGGTCATACTAAAGCCTTGAAACGCACATCTCTAATGTGCTTGTTTTTAAACATGAAATCAGGGAATTTTTAATTAATTAATTAATCTTATACACAAACCTACACACATATAATAATCCGACTTCAGATGCATTTAAAAGGTCAGAAACCACCCTTCATTTCGGCTTATATTTAATATATCAGGACACAGCCTATAGTGAGGGTCGAGGGTTTCACTGTGCTCTTTGACTCCGTTCAGAGTATCTTTTGCGGGAAGGATACTTAGGATGACTCGTTGCAAAAGTTGAAATTTCATTCAAATATGTGATTATTTAGATATAAAATGAATGCCGACTTGGAGGGCATGTCATATAAATCCAAAAGTTTCCTCAAGTCATCTCCTTGCTCGTGTACAGCACCCGAGGCAGATGAAGAAACATTACATTGCCAGTTATTTAAACGGAGTTCGGTGAAGGGACTCAAACCACGGAACGGTGCGTTTTGGGGGCTTCAAAACCACAATATAATGCCTCCTGCACAGCACGGACGCTTGTTGCATAAAGCAACCGTCTGGAAATAAAGCACAAATAAACCCATTGATGTTTTATCTCTGCTTCACTAACTATTAATTAACCGCAAACATTAGGAGACGCAGACTGGTGGGACCTCGACCACTCGCCACGCAGACAATCGACGAGCCATGTCAAGCGGGGTTTGCGTTTCACACTGCGCATTAAATACAAACACCAAAAACAATCAGACGCTTACTTAAAGACGAAACACTGTGCGGGATGAAAACGACGGGACAGCGTCGTAATAAAAGAACAGATTCACCAAAGCGTTGAACCAGCGCAAATTGCCCTCGGCACTTTGGGGGACAGAGGATACCCACCTTCTCATTGAGGCGAACGATTTGGTCCATTTTGTCGTCGTTTTGTAAAAGCTCCCGCAGCTCACTTGTGCTTAAAGCCCTGTAGCCGTCAGGACAGCCGCCGGACTCCTTCGAGTTGGACATTTTATTCCTCCAAATTGCGCCTGAAGACGGGTTGGAAACACAGAGCCCGCACCGCGGTCACATCTCGCTCGCATCGGAATGCGATGCAATCTGCCCGCATGCACAGTCAACACGGAAACATTTAACCGTTACACTTCCTGTAAGCACCTTCACAATAAAACACTGCTGGGTACCCACTCGCCGATATATGTCTGAAATATATAGCAAACGAGTTTTATTGTGTTTTCTAATCTTCTGTTCACTGAGAGATGAGATTTTATGGATGATGTATAAACAAGTTGACACCAATCAAACAAACCAATCCAGGATAAGATGTAGCAGCAGCTCTTTTCAATAAAGGCTGTTTTCCCACTTAAGTTCAATTTGATTTGGCTCTTGCTTGTCTCATTATAAATTCTTCCTCGCCATTCAAATTAAATGTGAACTACATCTTAATGTTCATTTACAGTTGCAAGAAAAAGTATGTGAACCTCTTGGAATTTTATGGTTTACTTTGATTACAAAGTGATGACCAGAAATTCACCAGACTACAGTTACGCAAGAAGTATTTCCATCATGACAACATCATCCTAGTGGTAAAGTATGGTGGAGGAAACATCATGATTTGGGCCTGCTTTGCTGCATCAGGGCCTGACCAGCTTGCAGTGATTGTGGGGAAGATGAAATCCCAAGTGTATCAACAAATTCTTCAGCATAATGTGAATATGTGTGTACATCTGCTGAAACTCTGTAGAAGTTGGGTGATGCAACAGGACAATGACCCAAAATACGGGAAGGAAGTCCACAACAGAATGGCTTCAGAAAAACAAAATCCGCCTTTTGTGGTGGCCAAGTCAGATCCCAGACCTCAACCCAAAAGAGATGACGTGGAAAGATTTTGTGTATCCAAAGAATGTTTAGGAATAGGACTAAAAATACAACCAAACTATGAGCAACAACAGCAGTCATTATTACCACAGCCACTTTAACCATTATCATACATTATAGCAGCATTTTATCTAGTGATTCCTCCTTTGACTTTTGATGTTATGATAACAATATTAAATGGTAAAATGTGGGTTTAGTTTTTGCTTCAGGAAATTCCCCAATGCCAATTTGCATCTCTTTTCCTTAGTGGTATCTCCCATAACATCCTTTGAAGTATAGCAAAATTATTGAGATTGTTCTCAAAACACAATATGTAAAAATAATGATATAATATCCGTACTGGGCATCAGGTTCCTTACTACACTTTCATCTTTTATCTCAGTCCCAACAGAGCTATGAATAATCTGCATCCAAAATGGGGAATGTTACTAAGGGAATCGTGATGCTTTAACAAGACAATTTGAATTGAGACATAGTATTAAAGGATGAATTTATTAAATTTTTATTTAATTTCTATTTCTGACATTTTACTGTGTAGAAGATTATCTGTGAAAGAATGAACACAGGTGCATGTAAAGCATTATATTAATAAAGCTTTTATGTTTTGTAAAAATGTGTTTCTTTTTATTTATTAACATTATCTGGATATGCAGATAGTTTCTTTTCTTTCTTTCTTTTTGCAAAAGGGATTGTCATTTTTTTGTCAAGCTAAGACCTTTAACTTTTGCTCAACTTCCTTTACTGAGCTTTTCAACATTAAAGTCCTTATAGCTAAAACTTTCCTTTAACTTCAGATGCTAAGAAACTAATTGAGAGCAACAACAAACCTGCTCTTTGAGAACTGTGTCATACGTTTCTCTTTGATCAAACCAAATTATAAAATATGATTTAAAAACACTTTTCTCAAACTTGTGACTGGACCACACCATATTTGTGTTGCTGTTTAATCTGTGTCACTAACGTTATGAAAAAATAATTTATTATTTTTTAGTATGTTTTATGGCCTCTGTCATCTGTCTGGAGAGCTCTAGTTCAACAAACCCTCAACTGTGGCAGAGTCCCTGCATCCAAACCCACTTGTATCCATCAACCATAAGTGAAGCAGCGGCTGATGACTGACATGGTATTATTATGTGGTCTGTGGGAGAGATTATCAAATGTATGTAGGTCACCAAATTATTGGCTTAAGGCATTTTTTTTCATGGTGATTCAAATGATTTTTGTTAATTTTTTTCAAGCCTAATATTTGAAGATGAAAGCCTACATGCTATGAGGTGATTGGGGGGTTTCTACAGCCAGCAGGGGGTCCTATAAACCAAGCAGTGTGAAAAAGAGTGAAAGAAAATATTTGAAGGCATAAAGATTGAAAGAACTCAAATAAGTTTTGAACATGGGGATTCAGTTCTGTCTATGGCCTGAAAACCTCCAAATAAGACTTATTTCCACATGCTCTGTAGTCTAGATCAGTTTGTTGTGACTAATTAAATTTACTAAAGTTCTGTACTTATCACAATTTTAAAGTACTTGTCATTGAATATTTACATCATGCTTAGTTTTTCTATTGCACCACATCTCAGGTTTTGAGATTGAGGCAAAGGAATTTTTTCTCAGACACCATTCCTTTGTTGTCCACCAGGTGCCCTCGGACTTCCAGGTAGTTTGACCTTCTCCACCCACTCGCACGCTGAACTAATCCACCTGCTCCCCTCTTGCTTGTTGCGTGCCCTTTATGCTGTTGGTTCATTTCCGCCTGTCTGTTACCCGTTTTGTTCTTGTTCCAGTTCCTGTCTGTTTTCCTGTAAACTTGTTGTTTCCTCTAAACCTCTCAGACGGTTTCATTTTTGTTAATTTACTGTACAAAGATACAAAATTATGCATCATTTCAGCAAATGAGTTCCTAAACTATGCATGTTCATGTTAGCACACCACTTTATTTTACACACTCTTACACACTAGATTGATTAATAATTCATCAATGGATCGACATTTTCTAATGCTTTTGTGTTATGGAAAAAACTTCCTGAAGCTTCACTTGATTTCTTGCTTCAGTTAGATTTTTATTGCATTCGGGAGACTTCTCCTGAAGACTGTTTGAACACTTATCTTCTGGAAAAGTGCTGCAGGGCAGCTGATCCAAATCCTTCTAAACAACACTGTACTAATATGTGTGACTCCCGACATGATGGTTTAATACAATCCAGGAAAGTTTTGCTAATGAATAATTAACATTTGTAATGTAACTGACTAAAACCTTTGCTGAACCTTGTTATTTTTTCTTCTTTTGTTCCCATTAATCATCTCACAGGCTTCAGTTTTATTGGGTTGGCAACTACAGCACTACACATAAAGGCGTTATTGTTTCATAACTCGACTTTAGTGGGACTTTAGTGCCTCTATTTGTCCTCTCACTTTAACTGTGACTGGCATTGACTGCACTTTTGACTTTTGGGCAGTTGAGAAATGAACACAGGGCTGATCCTGATTGTATGGTTGGCAGCAGGAGACCCACATCACCGCTTTTGCTGACTGCTGTTCCAGCTTTGGCCAAACAGTGGTTATGCGCATAAACTCTGGTTTCAGTGGCTCTGTCGCTCGTTCTTTTTTGTGGATTGTGGAAATGTGCTGAGGACAATTCGACCGTGAACAGAACGTCTTGCCTTTCTGACAGAACAGTATGTTTTTGTTGTTAAGTGTTGCACAAACACCCCTCCTTTCTCAGAATGCATGAATCATTGTAGAAACACTATGACTCTCGAACTCGCAGATGGTTTTAGGAATCTGTGGGTATATTCGTCATTGTTGGGGTGATTTTTTATTGTCCTCAGAACCAATCACATACCAACCATACATCACATGGGTCGCTTTCCAGTTGAACACATTTCAAATGTTTCTTAACTACAGAGCAGGTCTTTGTGTGAGTGTAGCTTTCTGTTCTCATGTGATTTGAGCAATAACTCCACATTAGAATACCATTTTGCATAATTTAATAGCTTTGATACACAAACAGCTCTGATGAGTACACTTTCAAGGTTTACTGTGAAAAACCCCGAGAAGAAGGGAAGAAAATGAAACTAATCATCTGAGAAATTCTACAAATGAATGGGAGCCACAGGCTAAAGAAGAAGATTAAAAGTGAAACAAAAATCACATAAAGCTAAAAATTACGTCCATTAATAGATTATTTTTTTATAGTAAAATGTAAGGCATGTTTTAAGTAGTGTTCGGGCTTTGGAAGTTGCTTTTGAAATGACAAAAAAACAATAAAACATATAAATAATTATAGTAATACTTTGGTTTGTTTTGTTTCGATGTGAAAGCTTCATGGATGCTGTATGTGCGACTGAGTCTCTGGCACTGAGGAATAAGATACATCATGCACATATAACACTTGTTAATAGGAATTATTGATTGTTTTTTGTACTTTTTCTGGCATTTTTAACACCTGACCAACTTAGAAGATGTACAGACGTATCCTTTAAAGCCAACGTAGCCAGTGTACTGTACCCTCAAGTCACACAGTGATCAAATAACACAGCTAAAGGTTCTCGCCATGTGACTTTTTTCTAAGCAGGCCCCACTAATCCAGACTGACAGGACACTATGCTGCTTTACTGCTACACATTTCGCTCAGTGTCAGCTGGGATCAGCTCCAGCCTCCGAAAGATAAGTGGTTGCAGCTAATGGACGGATAGACATTTCCAAAACTCCTTGCTGTTTCCAAGATTATTTCAGAATAAATTCAAGAAACATTCCACAGTTGCACTTTGCCCCGCAGGCTTTACTCATTACAAAATTACCAGAATCCTTCCAAACACAGCACTTTTCAGCATATGAGAAGTGAAATCTCCATTAGGTAAGTTTGTTTTATTGCAGTTAGAAGAGTTGTTGCTGAGTTGACTGAGGGGTCAAGTAGTTTAAATCCACTATTATTCATTCATCTCATCTTTACAACACCATAAGAAGCAATTCAAGCAAGCATGACACATGTATGGAGCTAAATTTAAATGGTTGCTGGTCTGAAACACATCGGATTACAGTCATGATCCTGCTCTCCTGTGCAAGTCAGCACACTTTAAGTTGGAATTAGACTCAATAATAAAACAATATTCAAAATCTACAGCAGCACAAACCATGATACTGGGAACTTCAGATAGAAAGGCAGAATTATGACATCTGAAAATAAGATAACAAAACCACCTCTGGGTCTGAGCTACTGTTACTTAAAATATTCATTTACAAATTTTAATTGTAAACATAAGAGGTGTTTTATTTATTTTGATAGACCACTTTTGAGTGATAAGCACATACAGATACCTATTGTATATCCCATAGTACATATTTTACTATAGTAGCCCAGAACAAACAAACAAGCCACATTGTAGTTAAGTAGGTAAATTAAATTCAGTTCTTAAAGATATACCTATAAAGTAACATCATCACTACAGCCCTAGGTAACTACATGGTGTCTGACGGCTGCTGTTGGATCTCTCAAGTTTAGGAAAGAATCTGGAAGTTTAGTCATGGCAACTGGACTTCCTTTAGTTAGGTGAAACGTTTCGCTACTCATCCAAGTAGCTTCTTCAGTCATTTAGGAAAGAAGGAAGAGACGGGGGTATTTAGATGGTTGCAATCTGCAAGCTTACTGCTAGATGTCACTAAATATTATACACTGTACCTTTAACACATCAAATCATTTGATGGAAGGTTACTGTATATGAGCAGAATCAAAACACCCCACTTCTCCGAAGCTCAGCTCCTTCACTTCTGTCCTTTGTACTTCTCTCAGTTGCACATAAAACGCACAGATACATTTATCAATGTTAAATAATTCTGATGTCTGTGCAGTAGGATCCTGATAAGACAGTCAAAAATGTCACTCAGGTTTATCTCTCTCTGCTCTTCTTTTATTGGTTTTATGCCACATCGTCGTAGTCCTCTTCCTCGGCTTCTTCTCCGATATCATCATAGTCCTCTGTGGAGTCATTGTCCTCTGCTAGATCTGGGACCGCAAACAGTGGAGGAGGAGGGAAGCTTTCTTCTTCAGCCTCCACCTTCACATAGTCAGGCGGCTCGTCTATGGCCTCCTCATATTCGGGAATCTCCTCCTCATAGTCGTGTGAGTCCTGTTCATATTCGGGCATGGCCTGCTCATAGTCATTGGTGTTCTGTTCGTGTTCAGGCAGGGCCTGCTCGTAGTCATTCGTGTTCTGCTCATCTGAGGGCACGGCTTCCTCGTAGTCGTGCGAGTCCTGTTCATTGTCAGGCAGGTCCTGCTCGTACTCAGGTGCCTCAGCCAGGTTCTCATAGCTTTGGGCCTCTGAAATAACAAATTTCATATTTAGAGAATATCAAAGTAGTGTTTGTGAGAGATTAAAGCAATAATGAACAGCGTGAAAACTATTTGATTGAATCACTGCATGAATGGATCTAATTTAACTTAATCACCACAAGGAGCCATTCATGTGAACTAATTCTAAATGTTCCCCATCACATTTTATAGACATAAACAATAGCTTTAGCTAAAAGTTACAAGCTGTTGATGTCAAATGCTGTTAGAAAAGCTGTGCTTGATGATCACTAGAACATTTCTCTTATTGTTGCAAAACACCAATGATCAGGCCTATTTTCACGAGACATCTGAAATACAGGCGTTTTTCTTGTTTGATCGTATTTCACACTGTGCCACAGTTTTTGTCTGATGTGGTTCAAGATAACCCTGTGAATCCTGTCTTTGATGCTCACAGTTACAAATGTCTTGCTGTATCTGACTGAGGGATGAACGCTGACTCAGATACTTCAGTTTGAATCAGTACTGAAGTACTGCACTTGAGTATTTTAGTTTTGTGACACTTCAAGGATTTCCAAGTTTGTCTTAAAACAATAACCAGGTGCTTATCTGGACACGGAAAGAAGTCTTGCTCCTATTGATATTGGACAAGAATAGTTACTATAAGGAACAATGGTATATTTTAATGGATCTGTTAAAAGTTCAAATGAGCATGACTTTAAGACACACTTAAACCTTTATCATGTCAACTGAACTACAGTCCCCTACAAAATATAAGACATTTTCATTCAGTTTACACATTTTTGGATCCACTGACTCCTGCAACACTCCTTGATTTGATTGTTTTACAATTACATATAAAGTGGCAAGAAAAAGTTTGTGAACCTTCCAACCTGCATAAACGTTTGAATAATGTGATCTGATCTTCATCTAGTCAAAATCACAATCAAGAATAGTTGATTTACAAAAAGCTGGAAAGGGTTACAAAGTGATGTCAAAGACTTCAGAAATTCACCAGTCTACATTTAGGCAAACAATCTACAAATGGAGACACTTTGGGACTGTGGCTACTCTACCAAGAAGTCGGCCAGTCAAAACAAACACTCATTAATGAGGTAAAGAAGCAACCCAGAGAGACAGCCAAAGATTTGAAGGCCTCATTGGAACTGGCTAACATGTGTGTTCATGAGTCTACAGTAGGTAAAACATTGAACAAGCTGGGTATCTATGGCAGGACACCACAAAGGAAGCTGCTGCTTGTTAAAAAGAACATTGCTGCATGTGTGAGGTTTGCCAAAGAGTTTGGGTTAGGGTTAGGTTAGGAGGTTTGCAAAAAAGTCACAGAGGGTATATTTTTCACTTTACTGTAGGTATTCACACATTTTTGGCTTGTCAAGAGATGTGTGAAAAGGGGGATACAAATGAGTGAGTGATTTGTGGTTTAAAGGGGAATTTATGAACTACGTTTTATCATCCATAAGAGTTGTCTTGCCTGCTGTTAGAAACTGTGTCCGAGGAGGTAGAGGAGGAGTGCTCAGGGGCTGGTGGTTTACGAGGTTTGTCTCCTGGTATTTGTTGCTCCTGAAAAGTTAAGAAGAGAGATGCTGAAGTGAATATATTGTAGTCAGGATTTTAGCTTGGCATAAGATACTGCAGAATTAGCTTGAAGATAGACGACCATTTAGTATAAGTTAACAAGCAAAACAACTAGAACAAGACTGGACTAGCGTGTCTGTCTGTTTCTCATTAGATTAGATAAAATTGGCCAGTCATTATCACCCAGATGTGGTGATGGTGTTTACATCATTAAAGTAAAAAAAGAAGAAGAAGGTCTTAGTTAGAAATAACAGAATATGGTTTGTCACAATTTCACATTTCACATACTTAGGAATTACTCAATAATAAAAATAATTGTTGGTTGCATCATAATAATACTTTAACAATGTACTAAAGCCACTAGGGATCACTATTGGCTATGTGAGCTTCCATCTAGGATTTAACTGACATAATAAAGACACAGCAAAGTCATACTTTGTCTTGACATTGGCTTCTTTCTCTCTTTTAATGATCAGTTCTGCAGTAATTGTTAAAATGAAAATGTCTCAAATCAAAATAGATGTAATAGAATAAACAAGTGATGACCAAGTTTCAGCAACCAGACTGTAGCTTCATGTTTAATTGACAGCTCTATCACTGTAAAATAAAATAAGTAAACACACTTAATAATCCACATTATATACATATTGTTTTTAATAAATCAAAAAACATTTTTCTTACTCGGTAGGGAAAACTGATCTTTTCTCAAGCTGTGAGATTCTGTGTTTGCCTGTAAAAAACAAAACAAAACAAAAGATCATGCTGTTAAAAAGAAGTTACAGGAAGGTAGCAAAAATCATAAATACAGTAGGAATAAAGGCCACATAATGAGGTTCTTTATTTAATCTCAACTTAATTAGGATACAACGACAGCACCAAAAAGAAATATTTGAACACCGTTTCTATCTGTCTCCATCTCCACATGTGCTATTACCTGTGATTATCACTTACGTTATAGTTTGTTCCCTTCATGTTCACCACGTTTACTCTAAACCACTGCTAAGCCCCTCTCACTGCAGCTGCTGCCCAGTTTCCCCATGGGAAGCATTAACATTTCATCTAACCTAATCAGCTCCAGAGGGTCCTCCTAATAATAGCATTCATACAATTATAATAGTTTTCCTTCTGCTTTAAAATGGACCCCAGAGGAATACTTTCACAGTTACAGTGACAGTCTTGATTTAGTTTCCCTTCCTGCTCTCCTGAGTTGTGGTTAAGATGTGCAGAGTGATCATTCAGTTACCATCAGGTAGATATTGCTAGAAAAATGAAACTATATGAATACTTACTTCAGCTTACTGTAGAATTCCTATGGAGAACTAAAAGTGATGACATTTGCCCTAACATGAGTCAGTTCTGACTACATGTGGCTTTTTTGGTGTGTTGTTCTGCTATATAAAATCGTTGAAACCAACTCCACCTCAAGCAGCTACAATAGTAAAAGGCTGCCAAAAAATCGGAATAATGTGTAGAGTAACTTATGAGTTATGGTGCACATTTTACTACACAGTGAGTTCCTCGACACTTTACTCAAAGTATTCCTGTACTTCCACTCACACGGGATTTTGACTGTAGGACTTTGTATGTTATTAGTAGTAAAAGAGTCTAAATTTATTTTAGAAATGATGTCAGTAGAACAGGAGAGCAGTGAAATAGCTGGCTGACCCCAATGAAAATATTTTTGTGCTTTCTGGTGGTTACACATGAGTTAACCCAACATGGGTTTTAAATGCTTTTTATCATTTGCAGTATACAAAGCAACAATAATAGAAAGAGTGGATTTAGTTTAGTAGCTCTTCTCTGAGCATCAAAAACTGTATCAGACTCGAATTAAAGTCAGATCCCAAATTCAAATCAAGCTCAATTTGCTCTTTTTTGATTTTAAAATATGTCGCATCTGAAAATGTGACTTAAATCTCAGACTTGGACTGCCGTTTGGTTTTCTGTTTTCGCTGAGACTCATGTTTACTAAGGGCATGGTTCAAGAAAAAGCTGGTCACGGCAAAGTCTGTGGATTTTCCAGAGTAATCAGATCATGTGAGGTCAAGTCAGGTCTGTTTTATTTTTATAGCTGTGTCCAGTTCACAACACATGCTGTTGTTAAAGTCTTGATTTTTGATGAAGGTTTCCTCTATTTGCTCCAATTGTTCAAATGGATTAAAGGAAATATTAAAAAATAAAAAGTAAATAAATAAAATAATTACATTTTGGTTGTCTATTTAAATTTATTTATGAGGAAACTGCGTAACCTAAAAAAGCAGTGGGTTAGGGTTATGATGTAGGGTAGGGCTGTGATACTAAGTGGCAAGTAATAATAGCAATATTATAGAAATTCAGTTAAAGTCATGCATTTAACATCTACTGTAATGTAATATATGTTTACTTACAGTGTAAAAGTAAAAGCAAAATAAATAGTACTTAAAGTAATAGTGAACCAATTTGGAGTTGTGGTCTTTGCATCGTGTGATGTGATCACAGTACATCCTGTGATGTACAGTACTATATGTAACAGTAAAACCCTTGAATCAATCTCAAGATAAAATATCTAATAACCTTCTAATTATACTAAAAGAAAAGCCACAGTATGTATACTGTAGCATGGTGTCATATCTGATCTATGCTGTAATGGTACTACTTACAACATCAGGTTTTACAGCCATTTTATCTGGAGATTTTCACAATAAAAACACAAGAATGTGGTGAAGTGCAGAACTAGGACTTTAGAATTGCAGATTTCATTATTTCACCAAGAAAAATAACTTTACATTAACATTTTCTGTACATTTAATTTTCCTTTAAGGTGGTCGAAATAGTGTTTGGACTCAAGCACACCATGTGTTGAACCTAAATGAAATTATGTTTTGTCACTTTGCTTCCTGTAAGATTCACAAGTTGTACAAATTGTTTTTTATTACACTTAAAGTAAGTAAGGAAGAACAGGAAATGTACAAGAACAGAAAAAAGAAGTAAAGATTTTGTTGTTACATGCAAATGATGGCGCGACCATTAACCCCTAACAGATGTGTGGGAGATTCAACCTACCCTTTCTGGATATACACTTGTTGATGAGAAGGAAGATGACACAGATCACCACACTGACGAAAATCATTCCTAATATCACCCATAACCACAGGTATTTGCGCAAAATATCCATGGGTACGCTTCTCCACACCATAGAATGTTAAAGAGAAAACAATGAAATCTGTAAAAATGAAAGCAACACTTCACAACAAGAGAACATCTGACTGTGCCGTAACATGAGTATGCTGTATGCTGCTTTTCAGTATAGTGCACTGCATGTCGGAAAGGCGACCATTCACCACTTCCCTTTTTCATCCGTTGACTAAGTCCCAAGGTTATTTTGGTACTATATTTACATTTACATTCTGAGAATCAAACAGGCCACTTGCTAGTCTCAAGGGACTTATTTTCTTGTAAAGAAGTAACAGACAACCATCAAAAATATGTCAGTTTTTGCTCTGAGCTGAGCTGTTCAAATAATAATGACAGCTAGAAAGACACATTTATTTATGGCTCCTTATCTCTATGAACAGAGTTTAATAAATGCTTTATCTTTATGTCCCATAGCCACTATTTGCAACAGTTTCCTGTTGATTCAAACTGTAGCGGGATATTGTTTTTTTTTTACACATGCATGCATATAAAAGAGTCAAGTCATTTTCACTTGTACCCAAGCTTCACTTTTAATTCTTATTTTTCTTTCATTCAGTTGTGTTAAATAACTTTACAATAATCAAGTCTCATATAAAGAATTTGATGATAGTCATGGATCTCAAAATCCAAAAGTGTTAATCATACATAAACATCTTTCAAAATACTCAGAATGTGCCTTACCTTTGCATAACACAACTTCACGGTGGGGTTAAAGTCTGGAGATTTATAGCAAATAGATGTTGAACAAATAGATCATAAGCATGTCGAAATGTGATGTGAGAAAAGTCATAACGTACTGTATTTGCATGGTAACTTCTAACTTTCTTTGTTAAAGAAAGAAACCTAATGGCTGTGGCTGCACCATTCCCCACCCTCTGCTATGCTTCAGTGGCCACAGCATGTGTTTTAGTGTGTCTTTTGGTTAGGAGAGTCAAACAAACACAGCATCTGTGCATCTGTGTAAAGAGACCACAACAAATATTTTGCACATAAAAACTAATAATGCAAGTGCCTAGTGATACTTTATATCAAGAACAGAACTAAACATAACATTAATTTCCTAACCCTTTCATACTTTCGGTTCCCTCATTTTGTAAAAGTTATGATGCAGAACATGTGTGAAATCCAGCCTATTTTTATACATTTTGATACTAAACGTTTCAATTTAGCTTTTAAATTGAAAGTCACTTTTAAAATTTTCTATCAATAAAAAATTTAAATTTGAATGTGGAAGTTGAACTTTCTGCTTTACTACTACTTTAGAGTAATTTTATTTTGAAAGGTGACACCGGATCCTTCCAAGCTATCTAATCTCAGTAACAGTTTTACAGGAAAATTAGTTTGCCTTCAAAATATTAGTGAAACAATTGTAAATTGTGTAAAATAAAATATAAGAATGTGGCTATAATTGACTCTTAAAGGGTTATTACTGTTTAACTCCCACCCATTACCCATTGTCTTTATATTGGCACATTACAAATATGGACGGATTATAAAACAGACAGCCTCTCCACAAGGTGTTTACTGTCCAATTATGTCACTATCTGTCATTCTGTTTCCTCCTAATCATTGTGTGTCTCTTTATTAACATTAAATTACAAACCATAGTGTAAGTCTCTTTGTTGTATAGTCATTTTGGGTCTCTGGGCTGTTGTGTCTATCTGGTTGCAGTCTACCTCCCCGTAGTTATTTTGCATGTATTTTTGCTAATGTCAGTATCTTTTTCTTTTGTTTTGCATCTATATTTTTTCTAATTTTTTTATCTCTGCTGTTGTTATGAATCACTTTTTGTGTCCCTCTGTTGCTTTGCAGTGCTTTTGCATCTCTTGTGTGTGGGTCACTTAATCATTTTCTATCTCTTTCTAGTTGTTTAAAAAAATCTATTTTTACTTGTTTTGTGTATTTGTGTTTGTGCATCTCTGTCAATCTGCAGCTTTTTGTAGATGTTTCTGTCCAATTGTTTATGTTTTCGCACTCTTTGCGTTGGGATTTTATTTCGAAAGTCTAACCGGAAGGCTCGTTGTTTCCCGTAGCTAGCTTAACATAAGTTGTGATGTTAGCCTGTTTTCTTGGACACTCCTAGCTCTTATCCCACTGGCCTGCAAATTGCTTCAAGCCCCTTTAGGAAACCATGGCCGAGCAGGCCCCGGGATCCCCTCTGTCGTCCCAACATGACGGTAAATTTCATGTGTTTGTGGAGTTTTGTGGGGGGGCTGTTGAGGGCTGGGGGCACCGAAGCCAGCGGCCTCTGCATCCTTGACAACATTAGCTAGTTAGCATCATCAGGGCGACGTGTCACTGTCACTGGCTCATATTGATAATTTAACACTGCGCAGCGGGGGCATGGACGAATATGCAATTAAACGAAGTAACCTAGTTACTAAAACTGTGAACTCCTGAACCAGAGCTGTGTGTTATTGCATACTATCATAACCAGGCTAACGTTGATTTCGCTTCAGCACTCGTACTATAAACTAGCTGGTTAGCTCGTAGCTACAGCTCGTCTGACTAATTTGATCTAAAGGTCGGCTCTGGCCTCTCTTAGACTGCCTCAGCCTGGTCAGTCTTTAACACGCATGATATTGCTCTTATCAAGTCCATCTCTGTGTGCCCTCTCTAGTCTGCACACTCACTGTCATGTGGGTTGGACCATAATACAGGAGGTTGATCCTGCAGGAGGTCTCTACCTCTGGTACCCAAACAGGGGTCCGAGGACCATCCTGGGGTCATAGAGAGACTCTGTGCTGCAGCTCCAACCAAGTGCAAAAACAATCTTGTAGCATCTGATTTTAGAGAGCAGTTACACCCTCCAGATAAACATGTTTTATAGATATTTTATAGACAGGTTGATTGATCTGTCTGTGGCTGTTGGAAAGTGGAGTGATATGAAATAAATTTTCCTTTTAGGTGAAATGGTGTTGAAATTCTCTTGGTTGATTGTGCCTTTGTGCATGTAGTGATTTATGTGATCTTTGTGGGTTTCTAAACTTAGTGTTTCTTACCAAGGTGTGGTGAAAGTGTGACAGATTAACACAAGTTTGGGCAGATGTTATTTTAAAACGAGGAGACTGAAAATAACTCCTGTTTTGAGCTACTGTTGTATGTATATGCCAGAAGAGATTAACATACTTAAACACATTAGAAATCCATGGTAATACGTGTTGAGTCTGTGCGGTGAAGGAATTTCTGCTTTACAGTCTGTGGAGTTATCACATGACCATGATGCTGCTCACTCTAGTAATAGTTTCCTTTCTGTATTTCAGAATATCTTCCTCTCTCCTCTGTTCACTGGTTTTAAAGAAGGAAATAAATAGGATGTAAGCTGTGATTTAGAAGTCTTGTCATTTAGTGGCTTTAGTTCACTTTTGAATTATTGATAAATGTGTTTATAGCTCATTTGAATAATTGATTATTAGCTTTTTTTCTTTCTTGTATTTTTCCATTACTGGACAATTGTTAATGTTTATTATTTCATCTAATGCTCTACGTCTACCTGCTTGATGAGTTTGTGTAAAATAAAACAAAGGAATATAAAGTAGTAATAAATATTAAAGTATAAAGCCTCCACATCACCACAAAGAAATGGAGGGATGTATCTGCCAAGGCAAATGTTTACAACAGTCAGTAGTTGTGAATATGTTAATCTATTATATTCATATGCCAAGGAGAAGTAGGGTTTCACTGTTCATTGAACATGTGATCACACATAGAGCTCAGGTGTTGTGGGATTATTAACATCATGTTTGCAACACTAAATAATGTTTTGTTTCCAGACTTTTTTGTAGTATTTGCATTTTTCTTCTAAATATCTGAATAGCTAAAGTAGGTATTGATTGGTTTAGCACAAGCTAAAACATTTTGCAACCGATGTGTTATGGTTAATATAATATGAATTTACAAACTGTTTCAATCTAATTGTAAGGTTTTTATCTGTATTTAATCAATAGTTGATGAATTAGCAGTTTTATGTGTTATTATTTATTTCCTAAATAATTCAGAGGTGCTCCAGCAACGTGTGGCAGCTCTGGAGCAGGAGAGGGCCGAGTTCATCAAACTCAAGCAGCAACTGGAGGCAGAGTTCAACCAGAAACGAGCCAAGTTCAAAGAGCTTTACCTATCGAAAGAAGGTACAAATGGACACGATACACTGGCTTTTTTGTGATGTGACAGCATGGCAACCCCGGTTCCTCTTCTTTCTCTTTCTGCACACATCTTCATAGTTATTGATTTCATTTTTTCTCAATCTTGTCACTCTACAGAGGAACTGAAGAGACAGAGTGCAGTGCTGGAGGGTGCCCAGGCTGAGCTGAACTCTGTTCAGACCCAGTTGGCTCAGGCTCGGGCTGAGATAGAAACTATCAAAGCGGTGGCTACTGTGTCAGAAAACACCAAACAGGAAGCCATTGATCAGGTTCGCAGCCAGTGGCAGGAGGAGGTGGCTTCACTGCAGGCCATCATGAAAGGTAAAGTGACCTGAAAGCTCTATGCCTAATGTTACACCAAATATTTTACAAAATCTGACAGATTAAAAATATATATAACTTATGCTTGTGCATTTATTGTACTGATACTGTATCCACAATATGAGTAATACTCAGTTTGGGTCTAATAATATTATCATCAAAGACAACCAGTTGAGGCTAATTAAATCTTATACTCAGCAATGAGATGTAAAGGAGAACTGCTGGAAACGCTGTGTTAGCTAGTGTGAAAATAAGGGCTTGTATTTGTCTATTTCACATGTTCTTATCTTAGCGCTGCTTAGTAATAGAAGACAGGAGTAATTATATTTAGATGACTGAAGAAAGCAGATACAAAGAAGGTAAAAGGGGAGAGAGACTCTTGCATATTTAATTTGACTTGACATGCAGAAAACAGAGAAGTGTCTAGTGTAGAAAGGAAGCAGTAGTGAGGCACACAGACGTGTTACTGCAGATATTTTGACCTGCCATACTGGGAAAAGCACAGTTGTTCCCCTTGGTTCCCCCGAGTCAATTTAATTCCCATCCACCTGTTTTTATGGTTTTCATTGAAAAAGTTATATTGATTAAAGGAAAATGTGACAAGTGTTAATTTCTTTACATCAGTACACAATTAAATTATGCAAAAACTGTATCAAAAATAATGTAACTGATTTGTTAGGTGCATATTAGTGTTGTCTGTGTAAATGCTTGCTCTCTGCAATCCCTCAGATACGGTGTGTGAGTACGAGGTACAGTTCCACCAGCGTTTGGAACAGGAGCGAGCCCAGTGGAACCAGTACCGGGAGGCAATGGAAAGGGAAGTGGGAGATTTGAGACGGCGCCTTACTGAGGGCCAGGAGGAGGAAAACTTAGAGGATGAAATGAAAAAAGTAGGTCTCTTATTTATTTATTTATTATTTTTTAAATCTTGTATGCCATCTGCTGTGTTGGTATCTAGATACAAAAAGGAAACAGTTCTTCACTACTATTCTCTGGCAGTTTAATCGTCAGTGTTTTGGCTGAGCCGTTTGTTGTGAAGCTAATATTTTGTGCTGTTGTAGAATCTCAAGATTTTATTGTGTCCAATAGAAACAAATGCCAGAGAGCATCTCACTGTGTGCCAGATACTTGAGCCAGTTGGACTGCTTTCTAGGTGTTGAGCAATATTGAAATTTTCAAACTGGTGCCAAAAGCAGTACAGCATCTTTATCGTCTATAATACAATGTACTTATGCTATGTGCTACTATAGCATAAGACAAAATTTTATTTGATGAAGATGGTCTACAAGTTGTTAGAGGAACGGATTGTTTTGTTTTTGAAACAAAAAACTTACAAATCTATCTTACAAACAATCATCAATCATCAAATCTCACAGATCGCAACTGTATAGCAAAAGAAGACGTGTCTTTGCGCTTGGTGTGTGAATGATGAAGCAGACAGCGTAGTGAGAGAAAGACAGACACGACGACTCTCCTTTTCAGAGCAAGAACTGCCTGAATTTAAAAACTGAAAGTGACTAATTTAGACTTATCTGTGTGCAGATTTCTCTGGTGGTAGAGAAATCTGCACACTCTACTGGAAATCTACTAGGAAAAATCAAATGTCTCTAATCCTTTATCCCAATTATTGTAACCAAGTTTCTTGTTTAGGTAAGACATCGGCTTATTGGATGTTTTCACACTAACATGACATATATATTTTAGCCATATAATGCTTTGGCAAACAGTTTTAATGAGGAAGTGTAAAATGCTTTAAAGGCCCAGGAGGATGCAGAGAAGCTCCGTTCAGTGGTGATGCCTATGGAGCAGGAGATTGCAGCCCTGAAAGCCAAGCTAACCACAGCTGAAGAGCGGGTGAAAGAGCTGGAGGCTTCTAAGGTCAGTCGGTACTAAATCAATCATTCAGTGTGGGGGAAAATGAATGATGATGATAATATGATACTTAACACCTACCTAGAGGTATGGCAGCTGCTTTTTCAAATTAAATTAGAATTTTTATACTACATTATATTACAAGTAGAAACCCTTCTTCTGTAAAACCAAGAAGCACTGCTTCATTTGATCTGAAAGCAGGTATGGCTAAAAAAGACTTTAGATGCTATTAAAAAGGTTGTCAATTTAATTAACTAGGATTAATTAATTAACATGTATTATTTATTCATACATGCTTTAGTTAGTAATGTTCTAAAATATTTAATATTGATGCAACAGTGGATTGTGCAAACAATTTTTTACCGCACCTAAAATGAAACTCCTCAGCTAATGGTGTGAAAAGTAGATGTTAAATGGTGGCTGTTGCTTTTAAACAGTGCTTGTGGTTTTGGCTTGATGTATCAGTTACAACGTACAACATAAATGTTGATATTTTGAAGTGAGTGTACAGTGAGCATGCAGATGGACAGAAGAGGCAATTAGAATACGTTATGATTGTTTTACAAACTTAAAAATTTCTACCAACATTCACTACCACTATTTCTCTCCCCAAGAGTGGTCAACCAACAAAGTTTAATTGAGATCATGCATTGTAATAGTCTTACTCAACACTGGTGTAGTGGCAGAGTTGTAAAGAGGAAGACACTACTCTCCAAAAAGAACAGTGCTGCCCATCTACACTTTGCTCAACGCGATGTGGATAAACCAAAAGGCTACTGGAAGAATGTTCTGTGGCCGGAAAAGACCAAAGCTAAGAACATTTGGGCTTGAATGAGAAGCATTATGTTTGGCGGAGACCAAATCCTGCCTTCTTGGAGAAACCCGAACCAGACAGTTTAGGAAAGGAAGCCAACCAAAATCCCCAAGTTGAATTTGTTCTTTAAGGAGGAATGGACTAAAATCCCTCCAATGAATTTTCCTCACACAGATATTTAACAGTTTTCCACAATAGATAAATTAACTTCTGTGATTTTTGTCTAATTTGTTTAACACGGTTTCCTTTATCTAATTTTAGGACTAGGGTTCACAAATTTGCCGTTGTATATTTTGCGCATTATCATTTAGTGCAGTGTCATTCTGAAATGTTTACTTTCCAGTCTAATGTTTTTTCAAAGCTACTGTATGTGTAATGTCAAAATTGTGAGTAAAAGTTCAATCTGCAGGAAATCATCAACTGACTTAGCAGTTCCTCCTCAGCTCTACACAGCATCTTTCAGTTCTTTGTTTTAATTTAATCTCTCTGCTCTCGTCAACCTTGTTTCCGGCCACGTGGCTGTTTTATTTCCCTGAGGAGTTGGAGGACACTAAAGTAGAGCTAAACGGAGAGTGAATATGGGGTAGATTGTCACAGCTGGTAGGAAATGTAGCCCAGATTTTTATGCCAATGTGTAAGGTCCTAAGATGTGCCACTTAGTGTGAAATCAGACAGACCTAGATCTAGGTTTTTCACCTTTAGATACAATTAAGGTTTTAAAGCATATATATAGTTTTACAAATCTTTTATAACAGTGATGAGGAAAATGGCAAGACATCAGAAGCTGCCCAAATAGTTTTTGCTTACACAGTCAGATATGCTAACGTGGGCCCATGTCTGACTGAATGTGTAAATAGGCAACTGTTTGCTAACAGTTTCCCCACAAAATCTTCACCACAAAAACAAGAAAAGCAATAATTTTGCAGTGTTGTGTTTACGACATGTCCCACTGCCCACACTCGGCCATAAAAATGAATGAAAACTGCTTCATGTTGTCTCCCTGTGCTCACCACAGAGGAGCAGCCTTTTGTCATGGAATTATTCTATTGTAGATTCAAAACTTGAAAGAAAATTAATATGTGTGTTTGTTTGTTTTTTTTAGGTCAAAGAGCTCAATCATGTTCTTGAGGCTGAGAAGTCATGTCGTACAGACCTGGAGATGTATGTGGCCGTGTTAAACACTCAGAAGTCTGTCTTGCAGGAAGATGCAGAGAAACTACGGAAAGAGCTTCACGATGGTACTTTGTAATATGTTTTTATGAAGGCCCTTTGATAAATCAAACAAATGATGACAAGTTGTATACAGTTAAAATTTTTAGAATTACAAAAAGTCTTGGCTTACATTTGTTATTCGTCAGTCTCTTGGGACAGAAAGAGATTCCTTTTAACCATTTCTGCAGTCTACACCAGCTCTACATGCAAAGGCACTTGCATATATGTCTTTTCTTATATGCTTTAATTTTAGATTTCTAGTAAATTTCACGTGTAAGTATGCCATTTCCTGTTTTGTCTTAAGCTAAATATTTACCAGGAACTTCCTAAATCAAGAAGATAATGACGCTAATCTAAATCTTAAAAAGTTATTTTCAGATAGGATGTAATACATGTGTATGATGGTTGGTTTGCTTATGAACTCTAAGCATAATACTGAGCTTTCTCCAAGTATAGCACAGCCTCAACCTTTGCTCTCCTTACCTTTTCTGTCTGTTCTGTGTCTCAGTCTGTCACAAGCTGGAGTTAGAGCGACAGCAGCACAACCAGCTAAAACACACGTGGCAGCGAGCCAACGACCAGTTCTTGGAGTCTCAACGCCTTCTCATGAGGGATATGCAGAGGATAGAGAGTGTGCTGTCGTCTGAACAGCTCCGCCAAGTGGAGGAGATGAAGAAGAAAGACCAGGTGCACATACACACAGCATTTTTATCTCAGTGTCCTAAAGTTCCAGTTTGTCATTCTTTGTTTGATAAAGTATCTGCTCTGGATGCTTATTCGTATCAGGTTAATGTTACTTTATATCCCTAATCTTACAATATTCCATTTATATGTATCTATATAATGTATGTCAGCTGCTGTGTTCATTTACATTAGATTTTACAGGTTTTAATACATTGAAAGAACAATTATATGATACATTTAAACATATTATTATATCATATATATATTTTTTTTCCTCCATCCAAGGAGGAGGATGAAAAAGAGAGACTGAGCCAAGTGAAGGAGTTGCTCGACGAGGATGGGGGCGACAACACTGAACCTTTGGAGGACTTCCTCGGCCCGAGCATTGAAGAGGTATGACATATAATCTGAGTACTCCCCCAGAGAAAACAGAGCAGGCTCTTTGTGCTTTGCATTATATTATTCCCTTTGGGTAATATGACCTTCAAACAGGGAATATGACACCATGCCACTCTTTGTACTTACAGTGAGAATCTGAGGAGCAGTGATGGTTTAAAAGGGTGTTTTTTGTGATATTTAGCTTTAAATTATTTTACATTTGGTATTTACTCTGTTTTGTTGATAACCAAAATTTTACTCTTAAGCCAAAGAAAATGTCCAGTTACAGTTAAATTTGTTGAATTTCACTGCCGTGTAAAATGTGTGTTTGCTTATTATTGTATTATTGTAGGAGGTATGCCATTATTGTTGAGTTGTTTAAGAAGGAAAGCCACTGACAGACAACAACATCTGCATTTTTTTCCCTTCAGCGTTACATATCATTTATCTTAGTATTGTTGAGACTATAGTATGTCTTTCCTGGTATTGTGTCTTTCCTGGTTTTGTTGGTGCATTGCTGTGTTTCATGGTGCATTACTACCACCTGTGGATCAATGGCATTGTGTGAAACCGCTCACCAGCGCGTTAGCTGGATGCATGTGCATCCTCATTTGTATGCAAGAAATTACAACCTGTATTACAAATTGTATTTATACAATGTATAAATACAATTTAGCTGGTTTTAGTTCTTTAGTTCTCGAGGGGTGTTGTGTTTAAAGCAGGTAATGATGTTCTAGATGTTCTTGTCTGATAAGACAATTGTTGTGTATTATGTATCCTCCACCAGCAATGTCAGAAATTTGTCTTTAAATGTTCTGTTTTGTTTTTTTTAATTCCCTCATGTTGGGTTTTTCTGCTTCGGGTTCTGCTCGAGTCAAAATTATCCCAATTAGCTTCTGTATTGCTTTAGTCGTACTTCATCAGAGCACGTTTGCATAGAGTTGAGCATTGCTCTTTGTGTTTATTATTTACAACTTTCAGAGAAATGTATTCCCTCTTTCTCTTTCAGCCTCATGCCAACCACAGTGCCCATGGCTCTATGCACTCTTTAGACACTGAGGGAGTGGCAGGGGGCCTTATGGACCCCTACAAGGAGAACCTGCGGAGAGTTCAGTCCACAGACAGCCTTGGTTCCTCATTGTCTGCCCAGCAAGGCCTTGGAGGCCAAAACCACAAAGCCAAGTCAGCCAGTCACTTGGATGAGACAGACTTTGGACCCTTGGTTGGGGCCGACTGTGGAGTGACAGACAGTAGTTTTGGTGAAACGTCATCCATAAGCTCCATCAAGCTGACAGCAAGCCACTTTCTGCTGACTAAGGACCAGGAGAAGGCGATCAAAGCCATGACACCTGAGCAGGAGGAAACGGCGTCACTGCTGTCCAGCATCTCCCACGCCCCCGACACCGCCTACTTACCACCTGCTGGCTACAGACTGGTCAGCGACAGCGAGTGGAACCTGCTGCAGCAAGAGGTATATCACCGATGATTTTTTTAAAACAACAAATCACAGTGTAGCACATGATTAATCATAAAATTCCTGATTTTCTAAGTACATGGTTTCATGTTTGTTAGATTATTGTAATATTTTTATAGTGCATCAAGCAAGTACTTTCTTTGAGATGAAGCCAACGATCAAGAAAAATGTTATCGTTATTTTTTAGCATGTGCTCTCAGCAGTTCTTCCCATCTTGTGTCTGACCTGTATCTATATGGGCCTGGTCTGGGTGCAGTGGTAGTGAATTAATCACATTGAGCCATATTTGCATATTATTTTCATATTTTATTGAACAAAAGGACCACATCAATCTTCAGCCCTTAATGCTTTAGCTATTGAATGCCTACGTCTCTGGTTTGAATAGTGTTGTAAACCAAAGTAGTTCTCTTGGGTGATAGTCATTATGTCATTGAATAGTCCTTATCAAGTGTCACATGGTGTTCTTGTTGCTCTGTCACCAGGTGAAAAATGCTGGCAGGAAACTTGGCCGACGTTGTGATATGTGCTCCAATTATGAAAAGCAGCTGCAGGCCATCCAAGGACAGGAGGCTGAGACACGAGATCAGGTTTGTGTCGTTACTGTCAATCCGTTACCTTTTTATTAACATTGAACTATGGATGTTTGAACTGGGGGAAGAAGTGTGTAGCCGCAAGCTACTGTACACCTGCCAACTGTTCTTAGTGAACATGACGGACTGTAATTTAAGTAAGCAACTTTTGTTTCATTGATCGATGGTTTTACAAAAAGCATTATTATATGGATTTTCTCATATATTCTCTTCCAGGTGAAGAAACTCCAGTTGATGCTACGGCAGGCCAATGACCAGCTGGAGAGAACAATGACTGAGAAGCAGAACTTAGAAGATTCAGTCAAATTAGGCAATGAGGAAACTGCTGCTAAGGTTTGTACACAGCGGATCTGGATCAAAAAGTCACAGTGAAAACCAAATCACTAGGCAAACCTCACTCCTTTTCTTCTGAGATTCAAGAAAAAAAAAAAAAATTGTTACGCCTGCGTGCTTTTGTCTAGTGCAGTGACTCAAAGGAAGTAAGAAAGCCATTCAGTACTAAATTATATGTTTAAAAGCAGTAAAGGTGTTGACTTCCCGTTTTGATGTTGTAAACATCATCAACAAAACATAAAGTACAGATTTCCACCAGTGCGTTGGTTTGGTATTCTGGAAAGTTGCTGAAGTGGGACTAGAGGTGTGTAGGAGGAGCAGTGAAATGTAATTTGGTGGTGACCAGATTTAGTGCTTCGTGTGTTCCACCCAGCCACCACTTGAACCAGCTCAACAGTGCAGTTTTTTCACTGCAGTTTTTGTAAATAATGAGAATTGCTACTTATAATCTTCCAATACTGATACAGTTTGTATCAGCAGTTCAGAACACAAATATACTCAGTTTGCTTTCATTTGGGAGAAAGGAAAAACAGAACATTTCTCCCATTTAGGAAGATAAAGTCCGAGAATTGAGTGACTATGACTGAAAATACTCACCATTGCTGTTTATTTTTCTATCAATCAACTTCCTGTTTCAGCTAAAAACCTTTAGCAGTGGTTCCAGAACAGCAGAGTAAAAATGTGATCCATCTATTTCTGTGAGCTGTAGCATTATGTAAGTGTTAGCACGTCATATACAGTGGTTGCTGGGTGTATTAAATCCTCAGCAACTAGATCCAGTGACCAAAACTTCAGCAACATTTAGTGACTCCATTTCAACACTTCTGTTAAAAATATGTCAAAAATTTAAGTTCGGTGTCTTTTCTACTGCACTTCACTCAGGGTGGTCCATTCCCATCACTGCTCTCCTCCTTCAACAGTAGGTTACCAGGGAGACAGCCACATGAGTCATCCTCTTTCCAGCAAGTCGGACAGAACTAGTGCCTGAGGCATCACATTTTATTCGGCGGACCTGTGGGTGCCATTATGAACAGGATGTAGTGGAGGAGAAGCATAACTGTTTATCTGCCTGTGTTGCTTAAATGTGACAATGTGTCGACAGACATTTATTACATGATCATTATAAAGATTTTTTAGGGATACACAGTTACTGTGCTGCATCTAATGAATACGATCCGTTTACTATAACAATGTGTTAGTTGATGTGATGTTTGACCTTCACTATGAAGAAAGATAAAAGAAGTTTGGCACAATAAGAGTGTTTTCACAATTATGTGGAATGTTTCTCTGCTGTTTTTAACTCTCAGTTAAAGACATATGTATGAACGGACTAGTGTGAAATCCACCCATGGTTTGCAAGTGCAGTGTGGAAACGTCCAAAGAGGATGAATTTTAAAGGGAAGTAGAAGACACATTTTTCCGGGATCGTTCTCGTGAGAGATAACTAGATGTAAATACAGCTCATTTTACCTGACGTTTTAGTCCTTTGAGCTCTAATGTGAATATTCCCTCACAAACTGGGAACCACCCACTCATCATGTGTGATATGGATTTGGTTCCAATCTCACACTATTTCCATGTTCACCCTGGATAAAACAGAGGATGCAAAACAAATGTCCAAAGTGCGCTTCTGTAGTTGAATGAAATGTTCATTCTGCATAATCAAATTAGGAAAATTGGGCTCAATTTCTGCGTAGGAAGGTGTTTTCTAGCCTCTGCCTCTCAATCCTACAGAGCCACAGCTTGTGGATAATGCAGCTCTCACACTGGCAGAAATAAGGACTATGAGTCATTCTTTATTATGTTTTATTATCTGATAACAATCTGCAGAGATCCTGCAGAGTAGCTGCAGCACAGTATGTTGGTTCTTTGGTGTCTTACATCTTCGGCATTACATCACATCACATGTCTTACATCTTCGGCATTACATCATTCATCACAAACGATGATCACTGCAAATTAATGTTATACAGATAAAACACTGCGCACGTTATTCAGCAATAAACGTTAGTGCAGTTGTATGACTCATTGTGTGAGTGTGGCAGTGTACACACATGCAAAAATCTTTATGTAAATTGTATTCTGACCTATATTTTTGTAACTGAGTAGGAATGAGGAAGCTTTTTCATGTCTTATATATTATAATGACTTAGTTTTTGGTTTTTTTGGTGTGTGTGTGTGTCTGTGTGTTGTAGGTATCTGCCCTCATGCAGAGAGTACAGGAGTCAGAAACACTGCTCAGCACACTACAACAGGCCTTCAGTGACGCTAAGAGGAACACACAGGAACAGATGGTGAGCAGCATATTCTTCTGTTAGCCCTCTCATGCCTCTGCATGACAGCTGTGTTTCCACGTCTCAATTCTTCCTGTGTCACAGAGTCTGCTAATGCTGGCAAGCTTTCAGCCGTTCAAATAAGCATAACATTTTTGCCATTTAGACAGCAGGATGTCAGTGTTGTCCAACGTGCAGCCAAACTGAACTGTAGCTCATAGAGACTTGATTTACTTTTCTCTGCCTCTTTGGCAGTAACGTCATTGTTTCAACTCAACCACAAATATTTGTTCACACAAAGGAGCTCTTTTCTCCAGACGTTTTGGCTTGCACTGGTAAGTGAAGTAAATGTTAAATGTAAGTACGTAAATGTGAAAATGGCCCGTTTAGAGAACCTAATGTGATTTTCTGATGTTACTGTTTATATATACAATATATATTTAGTTAAAAATAATCCAAAACATAGAAAATCAGATCAGATGCAAATTGTTTTAAGTCTTTAAACCTAAAATGTGCAATATAATTTATTTGAAGTCAAATGACACTGTTAAGTAACACAAATTTTCTTTTCAATGGCAAAGAGTGAGCTATTGGCTACATGTTTACTTGTAAGAATATATCTAAAGGTGTTCCTCCACCACAACAGGCATGAAACCTATGTGCATTATTGCAAGCACCAGTGCTTTTGCAAAGATGTTCATACTCATTGTTTAGTAATGTTTGTGCAGTTATTTGTTCGAAGGAAAAACAGAAAGAAACCTGTGAGGGAGACATATTCTCCCTAAAATAATGTGCAGCTGTGAGCTGTCATAGTGCATGCACCACATCATTTCAAACAGATAAGTCAGCCAGAGGAATGAGACACTCGTTTAGCTGCACAGGCTTTGATCTGAAGGAGTGTTAGTCTGTCATGAATTCAGTCATAATACTACACCTTGGAAAATATGAGCTCTACGGGAGAAATAGATGAAGTGTGGCTCCAAAAGCAAACATTGGCCAGTGAGTCACTTTTCTCCATATTTTGAAGTGGTGCTGGTTCCATATGACAGGAGGCAAAAAGGGAAACAAACTGACACATGATGAGATGGAGTGATATATTTTGTTTGTTCCAGGCAGTGCTGGTGAAGTCGAGGGAGCAGGTGGCAGATGAACTAAGTCGACTACAGAGGGACAACGAAAGCCTGCAGGGAAAACACAGGCTGCACATAGAACTACAGCAGCAGGAAGACTTCCAGATGCCCAATACTGTACAAGTATGTGAAACAGGACTAGATATTTAGCCTCAGCACTTTCCAGCAACCTACCAAAAGGTGCCAGTATAATACTCATGTACAAAAACAGGCATCACAGGTCGGCTCAGGTTCATAACCTTATACAGGAAATATAGGCAAATGTACATGATATGATAACTAGACCAGCACGAATTGGAATTTTTTTAATCTCAACCGATAGCTGGGCTTTGGTAATGGCCAATGACTAATACTTACTTGATATCATTGATGAGTTAATAAACTATATGCCTCACCATGTGGTAGATAATAATAAATTAATTAATAATAATAAATTATTGTGCACATGCAGCAACTTGGAGCAGCATCCAGATCATTCAACTGGCAATCAGACGTCCTATTAAACATTAAGGACATTTGGATGTGCTTAATTAAGTTTGAACTTGTTGGCTTGTTGGTATAGAACATGTGAAACACCTCTTCATAGCTGAGTTTGTCTGTCTCTATGTTGTTGTAAGTCAAGTCCACTGGCACATTGCACTTACTGATGACCTAATGATAGCACGCTTCACAAACATAGAATTAAAGTGAATACATCAGTCCCATGGATCAGCCCCAGCGATATCAGGGCTGAGATCCAATGCTAAAATTGGATCAGTGCATCCATAATGATAACAATATTTTTATTGGCTGCAACCCTAGCAGCAATATGTTTTAAAAAAGAACAGGGGCATGCTTGCCACTGTGTTGCATTATGTCTTTTTAAACAACAACTGTAAACATTTGCGGGGATACAAATATACAAATTGTTCTACGTTTGTAAGCAAAATGTTTTCCAATCTTTCCTATTGTAGGATTTTCTGAAATATGACAGTTTGGGGCCTCCCGCTTTTTGTAATGCATCAAATGTTACTGCAGGTTTTCACAACTGCTGTTCCTCGAACACAAACATCTCCTCCCACACTGTTAGTCATGGCAAGAGTCTGATATACTCAGAAATAAAAAGAGTGTATGCCCATATTGTAGTGGAGGTGATACAGTAACACGTTCGACTTGTTGATGATTAAACAGTCTTCACGTTTATCCATCACGTTATATCTGTATCTACTGGAACAAGAAACCAAAAATCCACATACTGATTCCTTTTTATATTAAACAATGTGTTTAAAATTTCACAGGCCAACTACGTTTAGTTTAGTAGAACTGCTGAAGTTTTATGAGTCTCAGGTGAACTTTGTTTCGTGTTTTGGCATGAAACGAGGACTGTATACTGTATCCCGGCCCTAATTTCTTGCAACATACTTGCAGTCCAAGTGACATTTGAAACTTGAGTTTGAATTTAGATAAGGTCTAGATTGAGTTGTAGTGGATATTTTTATATACATTCATGTGTGAATTTCTTATTTTAATTTTTTAGATAACTACTAGATAGTTGAAAATAGAGATTCACAAAATGAAGTCTGAGGAATTTATTTCCTTGTAAATACCTTAGTAATAGGAAACATCTGTAGCACCGTCCAGTCAAAAGCTTTTAAGTATAAACAGGAAGTCACTGCAGCATCACCAGCTGTGATGTAACTTAGAAATAGTTAAAGAGGCCAGTGGATATATTATACCTACGTGCTAATACTGAATATTAGTATTCAGAATTTCGATTATTTGCATTTGGAATTTAACCAACCTCATTATGTCATATATTTCAAACTTGATAAGTCTAATGTTTTTGTTTTTTTATTCTTTTTCTAAATCAGCTACCCAGTGATTTTATTTTTTCTACTATGTTTCCAGCATGAAAGTCACAGCCCTGTCTGCAAACACTGGGCTGTGACTGGATCTGGATCTTTCTGTATTGCATAATATAATGATGATTGCCCACATTTATGTCTGCAATGTAATTTAATTATTCTTTAGGAGCTACAGGGCCTGGTGTTGCGGTTGCGTGATGACATGGTGGCGTTACGCACGTCTGCTGATCACATGGAAGAGAAGCTGAAAGCTGAGATTCTGTTTCTGAAGGAGCAGATCCAGGCGGAGCAGTGTCTGAAGGAAAACCTGGAGGACACCCTGCAGCTGGAGATCGAGGGCTATAAAGAGGAGATAGGTGAGACAAAGATGGTTAACGCAAACTGTCCGGTTACTGCAGATCAAGTTAATTTGAGTAACATTTCAACAAATAAACTTTTCAAAACTTATGTGGGGATGAAGCCAGCATACATATTTTTTGTTTTCTGGATATTTTTTACATTCTCTTCTGTTTCTCCTTTCATTTCTCCTCTATTGATCACTTTCATTCAGACATCTTGGAAGGTATGACACTTTGAACAAGCTCACTTAAACTGCTTGATGTTTGTGTGTTAATGGCCTAGTTATTAGACTAATAACTGTAGTACGTCTGCAGCATAGTGCTTTCCCTCACGTGTTTGAGCTGTTTTGGAATAACTAAAATGTGCATTAATAGTTAATTCATCCTATTATATGTTGTCCTGCCCTATAGATTAGTCACAACATGTTTTGATGATCTTTATATTAGTAACTGTTGGGCACTCAGGGATATCACCTGATCAATCGGTCCATTTCCAAATCCATATATCAAATCTGACCCAGAATCTCTTATAGAAGGGTTAGGTTGTTTCTTTGGTGGAGAATTAACAGACAGTCTAGGTAAAATGAAAACACACAGCTTAGGGAGTTTAGGTCTGTCCTTCTCTTTTTGCAATTCAGTGCAGGGTTGTGCAGAGTGAAACTATTCGTTTCTACAAGACATAGAAACTGATGAGCCAGAGAACACTGTGTAACACCGGCAGTAGGATGTGGCCTGCCTGTCTGAAGTTTTTTTTTAAAATGCAGGTGAAAAGTTATCCCCCTCTTATGTTTAGTCATGTGCTATGTTCAGTCAGTCTTGGTAAAACTGTAGAGTTAGCGCTTTTGTTTACGTCATCATTTCATGTTCTTTATAGATGTTTGTGTTGTCAGAGGGAACTGAAAGAGATATTGTGAATGGAAGATTCAGAAAGGGATTTGTTGTCTATGGAGATTACTGGGTCTGGGTATTTTATCAGACAGAACCTGTCACTAGGGGCAGCTTAGTAAATAACACGTGTGATTTGTTGTGTTTTGCAATGAAAATCTAAACTTACAAATGTCTTTTACTGAAAGGACACTCACTCGCTTGGAGCTTTAAGTTCCTGGTCACTTTACCCAGTGTGAGAGGTTTGGAGTCCGAATTGTCTCTGTTTTTGGTTAATGGTTCTGTCTTGTTTGACATTTACATGATATTTAAACCATGGCTGCAACAAACATTTGAGTGACATTTGAATTGACTGTTAGCCTATGCAACTTGTAAGTATCAACGTTGGCAGTTTATTTCTTGTAGTCACTTAATGAATCAAGAAAATTTTGTTTAATTTTAAACTAATTGGACAAAATAACCAATTTTCAGAAGTAAAATTAAACATTAGCATTCACGTCTGACAGATGTACTGCAGAAACCTGGATGACCAATCTCTTAAAGTGACCAATGAGCCAAGCTAATAAAGTCTTTCATTGTTTGCTAGTGATGTTTGTCTTTTGTTCAACACTGGTTTTCAACTCAGTCTATTAGCTTTTAGACTTTTTCCTTTAGAGCACTTACTCCCTAAGTACATCACAACTAAGCAAAGCAGCTTTTCCTTCACTGAAGGTGCAGCTTTGTTGCATTATTCATGCATTGCCAGGTAACTCTCACGGGACCACATAATTCCCCAACAGTATGTGGGCTTTGAGATTCAGATGAGCATTATTTGATTTCTAACAATCTCTCTCCCCCACAGCATCTTTCTCCAGTTTGAAGACGGAGCTGGAGCGAATAAAAGCTGAGAAGGAACAGGTACTTTGACATCTGTGATGTCAAGTTATATTGCTTATGTAACCAATGTATGAGTGTCTTGAACGTTCACTCACAACAAATAATGTTGATGGTCTTGTTACATTTGTGCTTGTCAGAATGCGAGATATATTACACATTAAATAGAAATTGAATATCTAGCTTTTTTAACATGAAATTATCATGTTTAATGTGAAACATGCTCACGCAGAAGAATCCACAAAGAACAATCACCTGATTATACTCAGTCTTACCGAACTTCTCAGCATTGTTCTGGTTTTATCATCTGCAAATGTGTTTTTGTTCTGTCTCACTGCATTACCCACTGAGGGGTTGTGAAGTTGGAAATTGTGCACATAAGACTCAAAGAAATCTGTCCCAACAATACCCTCTTCACTGCCTTCAGTTATGAACTCCTGCTTATACTGTAATATTTGTAGTACTTTTGTATATTGATTGATCGTTTTGTTTGTGTAGTTAGAGAACAATCTAACAGAGAAGACTGAGACACTGGCGAAAATTCAGGGTCTAAGAAACAGCCTGGAGCAGCAGCTCAAAGAGCTCACCACTGCAAAGGTCAGCATTTACCTGTAGACACTCAACACCAAACGCTAATCTCATCTCTAACATGGCCAGCAATCCTGTAATAGATCCTTTATTAACCCTAGTGCTAACATTGTTTAGCTCTTAGGACATCACTCTTCTAAGGACACGACTCCATCAAGCATGACAATAACAATTTTAGAAAATCCAGACCGACTTGTGAACTGCTGTGAAGACATTAAACCATTCGCTCAGCCAGTAATGGGTGGAATATATCATTGTAAATATTCAATAAAAATGTTCGGCGCCATTTTGCCTTTTTCATGAACTTTATCTCGGTACTGCAGAGTGCACTGGAGAGTCAGGTCCTGGATGAGAGAGACAAAGCTCAGCGGCTGCAAACAGAGCTGGACGTCAGTGAACAGGTTCAGAAGGACTTTGTCAAACTTTCTCAGACTCTTCAGGTAAAGAACAGTTGTTAGTTTATGCACAATATTATAAAAACTGATTAAAGGAGAAACTGAACAATTAAACCAAACTGTAAAAGGAGGAGAACAGATCTAGGGTTTTGAAAATTTCAAATGAATCAATCATTGTTTGTCAATGTCCACAGGTACAGTTGGAGCGAATACGACAGGCAGACTCCTTGGATCGAATCAGAGCGATCCTCAACGACACCAACTTGACTGACATCAATCAGCTCCCAGAGACATGATACCACTGAAGGAATCCCGTCTTCAGTTTCATTCCCCTTTTTTCTCTCTGGCCCAGTAACATTATTGATCTGAACCTTCCTCCTCCCCATAATCACAGTGGAAGAGTTTGGAGAAACATGGACAGACATGGCATGAGGAGCTCATGGCCTTTTGTATACATTAAAAGTCTTGGAATACACCTCAGATAGAGTAATGAAGAAGAACACTACAAAAAAAATGTAAATAACTAAATGTACTATGAAAAGGAGTAGAAGTCCATCTTCCCGTGGGTCTGTCTCTGTCTTGTTTCTACGTTAGATAGGACTGTCTTTATTAGCTCAACCAAAAAAAGGTTTGTCATCCTTTAAAGCACTTTTCATCTCCAACTTATCTCTCCAGGTAAATAGAAAGCAATTGGATTCATAACTCTTCTCCTTCTCTTCTCAGAGCGGTTGATAATCCCTTCCTTGTTCCACTCGCTTGTTCTTTCCGTTTGTTTTTTCTGTGACATTTTCCACCTTGTTCTGGTAATTTTCCCCTGTTCAACTGATGATAAAGACACAATGAAGGATGGAAAATACTTGCACATAACTTTAGTGGGATAAAAAAAAAACGAGCATAACACAATGCAAGCCATACCCTCCATTTCTTAAACATCCTCCGGTGTATCTTGCTTTTGTCTGACAGCAGCCTTTTGTTAAGCTGCAGAAATACATTGAAGAAACAGTCGTGTTCAAAGTTGTGAGTTTTATTTCCCAACTTTACGCTTGTTTTTTTTATTGTCATGAAAACACTACTTAAATTGGAATTGGTATGTGTGAAGAACGAAGGATAAAATGTCAATGTTAAAATTGAAATGGAACCAACAGATTTAACACATGCTGTTTCTTTTTAATGATTACCATTTTGAAATCTTAAATTACTGTGGACGGCTTTTAAACTACAGTGGAAGAGCACACTATCATAACAAGGAACCAGGAGATCAGAAGTTCAAATGCAGAGTCGGTAGTAGACAAATCCCTTAGTTAGGGACACTTTGGGTGATGGGAGGTTTGGAGAAAGAAGTCCTGCTACAGCGCAAATGGGGACTAGTGGATTCTTGCAAAAACTGTTTGACCGGGAAATTCAGTGGTTACGACTACAGAAGAACTGACATTTCTTATGTATAGCCTGTGTACGAGTAATGAAACGGTTCAATCTTCGCTACAAAAAGATTCAGATTTGTGAAGCTCCTGGTGTCAGGGTTGGTGCTAACTTTAAGGATGTCTTCGAAGTGTTGGATATGTGGATGAGGGTTAGAAGAGTCTCTGTTGCACAAGAATTCACTGATGGCTACACAACCAATGCTCAGCATTCTCCATCAGATACTATACTAATATTGTAGCGTTGCTGTTTTAAATGCTTTCCCCTGGAAAACGTTCATAGTGTCGCACTCATATGTTCACATAAAAGAGGTACTAGTAGTGTATCTGATGAAAATAAAATAGAAAGAAGTTGAAGCATATTTCTTCACCTCTGTACAGAGTACAATGTGTGGTGGAAGTGGTTTTTCAAAACTGGCTGCATCAACCTTCCAAACATCCTTCTTTTTTTTTGTGTGTGTGTACGAAAGACTTGGGCCACTTTGTAAGTGAACAGCTGAGTGCAAGCTTGTGAATGTCTTCCAAGAAAGACTAAAAATGTGAAACATTATCCACCATATTTAAACATAACTCAACTCCCAACTCTTTTCACTTTGCTGTTTGATTTTGTAGCGTAACTCAACCCTCATATACACATTGCTTTAAACAGGTTTGTGCAACATATCATGCAACCTTGTCTAAATGCAAGTGTCCATACAGTTTGGCCACAGTAGAAGGAGTGGTGAAAAGCCCAGTGTCCCACTGGCAGCCATTCTTCATACAGAGATCATCTCTCTTTAACGACATTTGTGGTATTGTGTGATCACTTCCTTACTCTCCCTGTGATGGGCAACTTTTTTACTGTGCTTTTTATTGTGCATATAGAGGAGACATTTGATTTTGAGAACCCCAGCTAATAGTTTCAGTGCTTTCAAACTTCTTCGTCCGTGAATCATTGGCAGTCATGGTCTGCTTTGAATAAAGATTGTGACTCAGTCTTCTTCGCTCTCTTGAAAAGGCTGCAAATATGGTTTTATGGAAAATATGAGGCTGAATGAATTTTCTCCTGTTTGTGCAAGAGAAAAACTTCAAATGGAGGAAGTGATTCTCTTTGCATTGCAGTTTGAACAGTTCACAGCATAAACACATGTACACAGCAGCACTGTGTGGTTCAAGATCAGTGTTTTGTTTTTTTGTTTTTTTTAACTTGCATGTTTTACATTTTCCTTATGTTGCATATGTCTATACTGTAGATATCTTGAGTTGATATTTATGATAGATTCATGCAGTGTGTTAATGCAGTGAGGTCGTGTGGATGTGTGGGTAAGCCAGCCTGAGTTGCACTGACAGAAAAACGTATGTCTTTGGCTTGTATGATTGCACGCTGATGGGCTGTGTTCAGTCACATTTTGAAGACATAGAAATTTTACAGCGTGAATTTTTGGACATTATTTTCTCTGAAGGCCTTATTGCATTGACTTGGTGTATTTTAATTTTGTGACATTTATTGTCCCGCTAACATAAAGGCTTGTCTATTACAGTAACAACTTTTCCTTGTGGCCCATATGGCATTAATATGAGAGCGCCTTTGTGAATATTCTTACTAGTAATCACAGACATTCACTAATTTATTGTGGTTTATGTTTAATTTCTGATCTAAGATTGCAGGATTATATGCAAAACTGTACATTGAAACCATAAAATTATTGGGGCACAATTTTAAAATGACACGAGTGGAAATAAAGGTGTGACACAAGCATTGTGGTCTAAAAGCTCACACTGTGTACTTCTCCCTAGTGCGTTTTCTTTTTTTTTTTTTTTTTAGTTTAAATACAAATTTATGATAAATTAAGTTCACTTCAAGCCTAAATCTGTTTGTGCAGTGTAAATATTATAATGTTTTAGTTCTAAAGAATATGACTTGTGTGAACACTACTGGAAAAAAATGGTTTCACTGCAATTTTTAGTGTGATTACACATGTAAACTGAAAATTCTCACTCTCAAATTATATGTAAAGCTGTAATATACCAGTTCTTGCATCCTAAGCATTGACAATAAATTATTTATAAAAATGTCTTGTTTCCAATCAATCACAGTGGTAATGATTCAGCTGACGAACGACAACAGCACCATCAAAGGTGGATTCAAGATTACGTTTGTCTTGACTGAGTGCACAGTTTGAGCTTTCATAGACGGCTTGTATCTTTTATTTTAGCTACTCACTTGTGAGTTGATTTGGATGAAAGGGTCTGCCAAATGACTAAATGTGACTAAAATTACAAAACGTGTAGCTGTGATCCCACTTGTTACTTGAAAAAATGTGAAATGTTGACAGGAGTTGTAGCTTTACTTGGACATGAAAGAGAGGCACGAGCAGCAGGATGAATGATGAATACAAAGAAATCTAAACTCTTTACTTTCCACACACGTAGCTGAAGTAATACATGGTGATCTTGCTTTATCTCTTTGCTTTGTGTTGTAGCACCACATGATCAGAGGAGGATTTGTAAAGTGAAACATACGGTTCAAAAAAATATGGGAACCTTTTCGTAATTTCATGGTTTTCTGCATTATTTTGTCATAAAACGATATCTGATCTTCAGCTAAGTCAAGAATATTAACAAATGTAATGTACTGAAAATAGTAACACAAAAAAACCCCCAAATTGTTCATGTCTTTATTGAAAACAATCATAAAAACCTTATAGTGATAGTGGAAAAAGTATGTGAACCCTTTGAATACTGACCTTAACTACACCTACTTGAAATCAGGTGTTAGTATAAGTTAAGAAAATTTGTTTGTATGTGTAGACTAGAGCTACTTTGAAGAAGAATGTGCTGAATGTGAGCCATGCCTCACCAAAAGGAGCTTTCAGAGGAACTACAAATGGAGACACCATGCGACTGAAGCTACTCTACCAAGAAGTGGGCGGCCAGTCGAAATGACTCACAAAGCACAACAAACAGTCAATGAGGTAAAGAAACAACACCAAGTGACAGCCGAAGATTTGAAGGCATCATTGGAACTGGCTGACATCTGTGTTCATGAGTCTACAGCAGGGTATCTTCATGCAAACATCCCAATCCTAGAATGGGTTAGTCAGTTATTAATTCCAAGGGTTCACATACTTTTTCCACTATCACTATGAGGTCTTTATGGTTGTTCTCAATATTTTTGTGTGGTTTTATTTTAGGCACTTTATATTTGTTAATACTCTTGACTTTTGGAAGATTTGCTACAATTAATAAAATACTTAAATATTTAATTCACACATTGGTTGTGTTGTTGTGTGAGTCCAGTAGTGATCACTCTTAGAAGTTAAGAGAGTTGGTGCAAACACTTCAGTGACTGTTCACTACTTTTTATGACAGTCCTGCGTTCAAACTCCTAGAGCCATTATAATAAAGAATTATAATATTTATTACAATATGTATAAGGTTGATGAACTTCTCACTAGTAAGTTTCGCTTATTAAACTATTTATTCGGGGCCCAGGACACAGACTGCACATGAAACATCTTAGAATCAGCTAAACCAATCCTTCCTGACAGGCCTATCACACCAAAATGCAATGAAGGCAAGGTCATAGTTAGTTGTTTCTCTGAAAAACAAATAGCAGTAAGAGAGACGTCAACAAGAAGCATATCTCAAACACTGAGACGCTACAATCTTCACAACCGCACTGTCTAGCGACAAAGGTTACAACGACCCTAATGAGTTATTACAAACACCAGTGTATCTATCTATCATATTTTTCTTTATTGTTTCCACAAATACAAAATAAACAAACAAAGAAAACTCATAAATCATAAGTGACTGCACCTTTTCCTTTTACAGTGAAGCTGTGCAAAGGAAGTGGCATATACAGACCTGTAGGGGGCGTCAGGAGCACCGAGCACCGAGCACCGTGTAGAAGCTACCGCCCGAAGAAGAAGCGACTACGAGGATAGAGGGTGGGAAAAAAAGCAAGTAACTAGTCCTGTTTACAACAACATAATGGAGCAAAAGTGGTCAAATGCGCCTTACATGCGTGTATTATTTGCTGGATTTACGCTATGTGTTGCATTAGGTGAGTGTTGAAGTCTAACTTGGTTTGAATTTCAATTTGTAAGTGTGTGATTTTCAGCTCATTATTTTAGGTGGGATACTCAGGTTAGCTAGCTAGCGATGTTATTCTGCATCTCGTGTATCGTACGGCAGAAACCTAACTACACGCCTAACCTCTCTTCATGATCTAGCTAATTAATGTACCTTTGTTCGCCTTCATAGCTCACGTTGCGGACAAGATTTAACACTAATAGAAGCTTTGTTCCTCTCGGGTATGTTATTAGCTGACTTTAGAGCATCGTTTTAGACGCGTCGACATAACATGTAATATGGAAGAGGAACAGTTAAATGTAGAAAAAGCAGAATAAGAATTGGTGCAGAGTCGTGGCTACCGCCCTGGCTACTGTCGTTGTGTGGTAACTAGGTGATGAAGGACCATCCGTGAGAGGCTAACTAGCCGATACACATTCATATTTTGCTGAATCGGGGATCGCTTGATCTATTGGATATGTGCCGATTTGAAGAGTATCTTTAAACAGAACAGATAATCTTTCTAATTATATCCAGTCCTGCAGGTAGATGGACAATAACCGAGGCCACTTTACAGTGCCAGATATTTCAGTAACGGTTTCGTTAGGCGTGAGTCTCCTCGGACTATGTGTCGTATGGTGGATAGTCATATACTAAGATAACTAGCACACCAGATTAACACTAGTTAAAGTTAGCAGCTGTCTAGTATATGTTTATCACCAATATTAACTGATGGTTTTTATATTTTATTAGTACATTTTGGTTTTAAAACGGTGCCAACGCATCGAGTCTAAAGCCCGACCTTACCTTGACTAGCTTAACGTACACCATCCTTCCAGATCCAGTCTGTGAAGCTACCACTATACATACATACTGTATATTTATGCTTTTAATGATAAAAGTAGTAACACAACTCTTTAGCCAGACAAAATAACCTAATTTACTTTAATGTTTGCCACTGAACACTATAATTTCTGCTGCTGCCACTATTGTTATTGCCAGTGTCTGGCTATTATATTTAATACCCTTTACAATGCAAAGACAATGTAAGAATCACCCAACTACTGTTGACCTGCTGAACTTATATCTTATGGAAAGTTTAATCAATTTATTGTTTGACAGAAAATTAAGTTGCTACTATTGAAAAACCAAATCAAATAATAGGCGGCTTTGCATGGAGTCGTGTAACAGGCATTATTCATCACCAGTGTGTGTTTTCCTGTGTCTCATGTGTCTTTTGTTCAGAAATGCTGGATTTATTGCATGCCACTGCACAATATATTACAGTAACATAATAAGTAAATAACATAACATACAAGAATATAAAACATTTCTACTGACAACAAATATTGCTGTACTTTATTGTTTATAGTTTGTGTTATGGATGGTATCTATGTGATAAGTTGCGATAGTAGAACTGGTTGAACCTGCATCCTCAGTTTGTCTGTTTCTTCTTGTTACTCTTTTTGTCTTTCCCTGCTCTCCACTCATTCCAACCAGTCGAGGCAGATGGCTGCCCGCCCTACTGTCACCTAGTGCTTGCTCAAGGGGAATTTGTTGGGTATTTCTTTTTCAACTATTCGCGTGGTATCTATGCCGCAATGCATAGTGTAAGCGTCAGGTTATGGTGTAGACTATACATGGATTTAACACAGAAGCATAAATCAGTTTTACGTCACAAGTATAGACAAACACAGAGTGTTTAAGATAATAGCGTACAAACCATCACAATCTTTCTTGTCTTTTTTTTTAACACATCCAAACTTTTGAAGTGTTAGTGGAAAAGGTATTATTAAAAAGATTTAATAACTGGTTGAACATTATTTGACAGCAGTAACTCCAAGTGATACAGACTTCCATTAGTCTGGGATTGAATTGTAGTCCCTGTAACAGAGAAGTGTCTTTAGATCTATCACATAAAATATTTTTGCATTGGGCAATATTCTCTATATTATAAACTTGGATCTCATTCAGTCATACCCCTTAACTACGTTAATGAAATGCTCTCATAGGACCTACCCATCCAAGTTGGGGTGGACTTAATGGTCCAACACCGTTCAAATCTGAGCGGTTATCTTGTTTACACTAACTAAACCTGAGAACAAACCTGCTCCTAAGTAGTTTTGAGTTTGTGGATAAGTTGCCAGGACAACAAGCTCAACGTGACTTTGTAAGAACCAACAGATATGTGTGGTATAATCTCAAATCGTCAACATTATCTAGCTAACTTGTTGATCCTTGTAAGAAGAATAGGGTCCAGATCACATTTCATCACCAGTTTATGCAGAAAACTGGGAAATATAAACAGTTCACTTACCTTTTCTTGTGATGCTTCATAATCTAATCACAGTGAATAATATTTACCAGTAGCAAATGCAATAAAAAAATACAGATGGCTCCTTTACAATGCAGTGCTGTATGACTAAAAACTAACCTTTGATGATTGTAACAAACCCCGTGGTGACCAGATTAACATTTTTACATCTACATGAGCAAATTATCAAATTACTCCAAAGGTTAAAGCAGTGTCCCATTCAGATAAAAGTACTAATGTTTACTCGCACCATTTAGTTGCCCGAAAGTCTACCTCAGTCTATTTTCAGTGTGCCTCCTGGCTAAATTCCATAGACAATACCATCAGGTGTCATAGTTGAGAAGATGCGAATCATTTCTAAATATTCATTGAGAGAATAGAAATGGATGAGTTTGCAGAAATTAAATCTGTTTAAAAGGGTTGAAAAGGTTACACATTAATGTGTTTATCAGCTTGACTTTGCTGTTTATTTTGGCTACAATACACAGTAGGGTCCTGTGGGGAGTAAACAAGAAGTCCTTGAAAACATCCAACAATAACTAAGAAATCTTAGAAGGGACAATGACAATAGAATGAATGTGAAACATTTCCACACCTGCCATGTTATGGCAGCCTGTAACCTCAATACTTAATACTATTTATTTGAAACCTTGTCTTTAGTAAATTGAGGGCATGACTCAGTGAATGCACATTAATAATTCACAGATATGAATTATTAACTAATGTGGATGAATTATATGCTTTTGTGCACATTTTTTCCTTGACCCTTACTAAGAGAGCTGTTTGTTGCAGCTAGAACATGAATAGTGACAAAGTACTCCCTCTTCACTTTCTTTTTATATAAAGTATTTGTCAATTAATCTTTTAATTGATAAGTTGATCTGTTGATTTACAGAAAAATTTGTTTTACTGCAGGGTTGTTTTTGGTACTTACAGTTATGTTGTATTGTATTCGTCTATAAGGCATAAACTCAGTTTATTGTATGTCATTGTATGGAGCATTTAGACCTTTACCTTATAACCAGAAACTTATTTTTATTCCTTTTTTTTTTTATTAACAGTCACAAAACCTACATTTGGAATCGACATATATGCAGAACCAGAGGTGATAATTCAGAACGGCACCACAGGAATCCTTCGATGCAGCTTCAAGTCCCATGAAGTGGTCAGCAGCTCGACCACAGTGACCTGGAGTTTTCAGTCCAGTGAGCCTGACAATAAGTTCTCCAGTGCGCCATATGTGGTACGTCCTCCTCACTGGTCATATCCTCTCTGTGAAGATTTCCCCACAGCTGCAGGACATTTTCCTGTGATTGTTTTAGCTCACACATAAAGAAAAGCTTCAGCTGTTGTTTAAGGTATATTCTTACTATGATGACATGGTTTCAGCATCTAGTATGTCACAGTTTCATCTTTTAAATAAAGTCAATGCCAGGGATTTATTTATACTGTGTATTAGATACAGCCCTAATTAAGACATTTTTCAGAATTCAACAGTTCAAGTTGCTTATCCTGCTATCACCTCCACGACAAAGCATTTGTGTATTTTTTTAGACATTTGCTGTCTACATACAGTATTTTTGTAGTACATCGGTACATCAATGAGGCTCTAAAAGATTTGTGTTTAACTTGGCTTTAGATCACATTGAAGGATTTCATTGTGTTACACTTGGAGCAAATGTAAACACATATTCTAAAGAACAAAGCACGCTGCATTGAATCCAGAAAGTTTGTAGGGTGAGGAGCACTGTGGGTCATTTCCCATTCACAGTACCTACTTCTTTTTTTGTTTAGATACCAGTCAGGTTGGGCGGGGGCCTGGCAGCTGTAATCTCCTGCAAACATAATGACATAGCCGTAGGGTTTTTAATTTGCAGAGTTGCCATGCCAGAACACACAAGTACATGCAGTCACTTGGAGTATATCCATGTTAATTTGGTTAATTTTGTATATACATATCTCTCTGTTCTGCCTCTGTCCACATGAGAACTTCCTCAAAAACAAAACTTTTCTACTACTGTTCCCAGAGTATAAATCTTAAAATGCCACGTTGTTGTTTCAGTTTCAACAGGGAACACTGAGCTTTTACACAACAATGACAAAAACTGCTCAACAAGGATCCTGCCTGTATAGTCGAACAGGCAGTGCAGCGTCTTCACAAGCAGCTGCACTGTAGTGGTCTCACACCTTACCAGATGTTGGCTGTAATGATGAATTTTGTAAAGACAAAGAACAGGAGACTTCTTTATGCTTTTCTTTATGTTGTCCACTATGGTCTCTTCAAAAACGAGCTGTAAATGTGTGGATGCAAAACGCTTTTTCACAAAGCATGTCACTTTGAACAGAATAATCCGTCAAACTAAACCAGGGTCTGAAAATACATGTGGATATGTGACAATAGAGTAGACCTATCCCCAGAATATGGGAGATGGTTCACTGAAATAATTCAGAAAAAACTCATCCTTGTGTTTACTCAGCTGACACTGCTTAAAGTAACAAGGCCATGGTTTCACAGAAACTCTGGCTTCTGTGTCCATGAATGAACCAGAGACAGATTAGTGCTGATTATAGTTCAATTAAATGTTATGTTAATATTTTTACACTCGGCTCACTCTGAAAAATCAACCAAGTCACAGTATTTGTTGCTATAGATTCAGATCCAGAGAGAATAATCTGTGCAGATTTCATGATTCTGCCTGCTGCTGTATTTCCTTGACTTGATTTTTCTTGTAGTGAATGTAGCTATACCGTCTGCTTAATGTCAGTGTGCTTTGAGTTTTAGGAATGAGGTAACGTTAAAACCATTCTACAAATGTTTCAGAGGAGGCAAGCAAACACAAAATACACAGATGTGCTTGATTTTCTGATAATTCACATATGGCTCTGATGATTTCATCTTTACACTGTTGAGTCATGCAGCTTTAAGCTTTTTTGGAGATAATTTGACATATCACAGTACAAAAAGCACACATGTAAGTAATAAAATAAATGACAGTTGAATCACACTGTCGTGGTGTGTTGCACCATTTTAATGAAACCGAGCCATCGTTAATAGGAACACCTGTGCCATTTGCACTATGACAAGTCTAGAATCCATTTATTACAACAGACGTCTATGTACTTTGTCACTGTGGGTCGTACTAAAAGTTTTGTTATGTGTGTCATGTGTCGTACGAGCTCTGAATCTGGGAAGACTGGTTTCCACTACTGTGCATTTAAAAGTGAGCTGCAATGCAAATGAATGTTTTGAATGAATGATGATCTTATCTATATATATATATATATATTCATTTGCATTGCAGCTCACTTTTAAATGCACAGTAGTGGAAACCAGTCTTCCCAGATTCAGAGCTCGTACGACACATGACACACATAATATATATATATATATATGCAATGTAATGTCAGGTCTCATAAAAAGCAGATTTTGATCTCAGTGACGTAACTAATATGTGTGATTTTTGATTGTTATTTCCAGAAAACACTGTTTATTCTAAATTTGCTTCCCTTTGTAGATTTTCTACTTTACCGGTGGGAAAGGATTCCCCGGACAAATTGAGTTTAAGGATCGAGTTCAGTTTATTGGTGACATCAACAAGAGGGACGTCTCAATACAGCTGAGTCCGGCACAGTTCAGTGACAATGGTACCTTCTTCTGTGACGTGAGGAACCCACCAGACGTGACTGGAACAATGGCTCGAATAGAGCTTAGGGTCGTTCGAAGAGGTGAATGCTCACATTTCTGTTCCAACATTGTAAACAATTGAGTGTTTATTGATTAATTTTAAATGGATTTAAAAAGTGATGGTGGAAAAAGTAACTGAAACTCTATGTAAGACGCTTTTCCAGTAGTGTTGTGGATGCTGTGGCTATACATGTTGCTGTTGTCTTAATTTGAAACGAAAGTAACAGGAAAAGAAATACTGAAGACTGATCTAAACTAAAGTATTAAATGCCCTAATTAAATTTAAATTGAGGCTTAATATGGTGTAACTAAAAAAAACGAGTGTTAAAGTTTCAGCGACAGGGGAGTATATTATTAGCAACAACCATAAGTACTATAAATAAAACATATGGTTGAAATAACACATCTATGACAGTTTAAAACACTCCACATTAAAGGCATCATGAGAGAACACTATTGGCTTGCATCGATGTGCACAGGTGTAACTAATAAAAAGGCCCTGTGATTGGTGAGTCCTATATTTCTTTGGTTTTAAATAAAATATATAACTTTTGAAATGTAATTAGCTTAAGAAGTTCTCACGTATTTTAGGTAAATCTAAAACTAGCCCTGTGATATTCAGCTTAGCCTAAATGTTGCCTAAGTGACTTTACAGTATTTTACTGCCACACTAATTGTGATAACTGACAGTTATAGGTCTTTAGTTGTTAAAAAATAGGTCAGATGTAACTGAATCTTTGCTGAAAATAAAAGGAAACCATTCTCCTGGAGTAAAATGAACCAAAATTTATGTAAAATCAATTGAGTTTAAAAACATACATTCAGTTTGACAGTTCTAACTATAAACGGTAGTTTAGTAGTATTTGTTATCTAAAATGTCGGTTTCATATTTGAAAACCATGCCTGATTGTTCTCGCTTTTATTTGTTGTGTACAGAATCCCTTCCTCAGAGCAACACTACCCTTATAATCGGAGCAGTTTGTGGCGCTTTACTTCTCCTTGTCCTCATCGCTATAGCTGCCTGCATTGTCACGAGGCATCGCACCCGGCATGATTATGAAGGGTAAGTGTGCTGCCTTACTTGTGCCCACTATCACGTACAGCATTAACACAACTACACTGCATGACAACGGGACGTAATCCAAAATAAAAACACATTTAGTCCACATTTATATTAGTAACACTGTTACTCACCCTTATGCTCCATCATCCAAACAACTTCATCACACCTTTCAGGGATAAACTGTGTTAAACTGGCAGTTACTCTGAGATATGATTATCAAAAAATGCCAATGTCTAAAAGGTTTACTGTTATCAAAATATAATTATATGGAAAAATAATTTAAAGTATCAATTTCAATAGGTAAAGCAAAGGAAATGCAGCTGATCATTTCCAGCTGTATATGTATTAATGAGTTCCACAACACAGCTTAGCTTACTAGTCAAATTAGAAGAATTAGATTTTTGCAGGAAATAGGTGAAACCAAACTGAATATCATTTAAAAGTATAGTTTTTCCTAACAATGACTATCAGAAAGTGATAAATATGCTAAAGCAGAGCCATGCTGTTACCTGAGAATTAAGCATTTAGCAAATGAATGTCAGAAAAGGTGTTTGGTATCATGTAAGGTAAGTAAGATTAATTTTTTATGCTCTGTGTGATTGAGAAGGTTTCCTGAATCTTTTTGTATCTATTATTTCTTCAGAGATTAAATTGTCCGACACCTGTAACACCTCTTTACATTTCTCTGCATGGGAGTAGGATTTACTCTGTCTTTCTTTACCTGTGGAGAAAAGGTGTGTGTTTTGGGCTGTCAGACGTTGCTGCTAATCAATAACGCGTTTGGCAAAGACTTTCTCATGAACTTTGTTTGGTTTGGTTAGCTTGAGGTATTTTGACTATGTCCATCCTGCATGCTCCCATCACTTTGTTCACCTCAATCAAATAACCACGGTGAATCATAAACATATGTGGCTTACATAGAAGTTGAAATTAACAGTAAGAAACTGCAGCTCCTGCATGGCTGCTTGGTATGTGGGCTTGTGTTCATGCCTTCGGTTGGGTTACTGTTGGTGCCAGTCACTTTCCTCCATTACAGCATTTTAAAACAACTGATTTCACAGTTCTTTCTGTTAACATCATTGACTATCTTGTTGTCAGCATGTTGTGAAGTCATTGTCCATCATCTTTTGTCACTAACATTGAAAAGCTAACACTATCTTTCCTCCTGTCAAGTTGATAGATACCTCAATCACAAGGTTGTTTGTATGTTGTGTGCGTGTGTGTGTTTTATTTTGTGGAGTCAAAAAATGTGTTTTAGAAAGATATGTTTAGATGTTTGGTTGACAGTGTTAAGTCTCCTTGAAATGAAATTGTGATAAATGATGAAGCTCATGTAACTGAAGTTGAGCACTTCTCTTACTGTACATATTGATGTCAAATGGCTTTGCTAGTGGTGCACTGATAACTTGTTTCAAAAAGTCCTGATGCAAGTAAAAATCCAAGGAAAAATCAACACAGCAGGAAAATTATTTTCAGTGAATTAATTATGTAATCATGCAAAATGAGTCATTTGTGACTTAAGGAAATAAATGTCCAGCAAAATGTTTTTTGATTAGTCAGTTAATTATTGCAGTTAGATTCTAGCTTAATGTTTTAATGTCAAACATTGTGAAAACAACTCCACTGTGATGGGAAAAATCACAATTTGTCAGTGACCAGCATGATTTCTTGAAGCTGTTTTGTTTGTCTAACGCTGCAAAACACAGCGATGTACTGTGTGACAAAGAAAAAAGGAGCAAATACTCACAATGTAAGAGTGTAAACTAATTAACGGTAGATATTTTACCCTAGGTAAGATGATCTGTCCATATTTTAAGACAAATTTATCATAAATGCAGGTAATTCAACAAGATTTAATCACTTTTCCCCCACTATAAACCTGTCTTAGAGAATGGCCACTGAGGCGAATAAGGCTCAAGCCACTATTTGAGAATTTACAGTAGCCATGTTGTACTTAAGCCGACTAACTGAATTGGCATATGTCTGACATGATTTAAAACCATATCAGTGCACCTCTAGTCTTCTCCCAGTCTCTGTCACTGTTTTCACTATCGCTTTCAAGCCAATGGGAGCTGTCATGCACTTGTTCTGCATCCAGTGTTTCATATGTGCATCTCTCATTATTTTATCTTTGTCATATGTCCCATTATTTGTGTTTGTCTCCACGTGACTGTGCACCAATGATTACCCGACACCTTGGCAAATGATAAACCTAAACTAGATGCACATCCTTGGAAAGTGTGAGCTCTCAGGCTCCACAGCCACGAAAGAAGGTGGAGTCTGGCTTGGAGAGCTCAAAGTGTGCCATTCCACCGGGGCCACTACAGGTAGGAGTTGGAGAAGAAATCCATTGGCTGCCACCATGTCACTGGGAAAGAGCTGCATTTATATGGTCATGTTGTTTATCTGAACACAAATGGAAAAATACCCTACTTCTTTTATCCCCCTCAACTGATGCAATGTAATGTGCAATATTAGGTTTAGATCGACCATAAAAAGTTTATACAACAAAACAAAAAGCATCATAAAATAATACAAATGATCAAAATCATATAAAAATGCGCAGTAGAGAGTTTTTAAAAAGTAATCTCAAACAAAGTGCAGTAAGAAGATTAAAAACTAACTCAATGTTGAATGTTTGGCGTGACTATAATCTGCCCTTCAAAGTATCAGTTGTACATGCACAAAGTTTTTCACGGTACTCGTAAAACTTGTCGCGCTAAAAGTGTCTTGGGAAACCTTTAGGCTGTCTCTGTGGCAGTTTGATCAGTTGTGCAAGGTATGAGTACTTTTCGATGGAATCAGGGGGACAGGTTGACAAAGTTTCAACAGTGCCTGAAAACAGCCAGGTGCCATGGGGGGACTGAAACAGGTTCTGCTTACGTTATCACTTCTCCTGTTCATACTTGCCATGTATAGAGCCTCACTAGTGTACTACACTTCATATTACTGAAGTTTCTGATAAACTGAACTGGGAATTCTGTACCTTGTCTCTTTTAGTTACAGGTAACTAGAAGCTCATATATGGAAAGGATCATTTAATGACCAGTATGAAACCGTTTCAGTGATGATGTTTTAAGACAGACTTGAAAAATTATGAACCTGTATTTTAAAGTTCCCTTCATAACAGCCCAAGGTCAGGATCGACAGGAAGTCAGGATTTTAAGATACTTCTTTACTGATAGGATTATTAGATCACTGGATTATTATGTCAGCACGGATGATGTACAGTTTCCAAGTGTTCATTTTGTGGCATATATATATTTTGAGTTAGTTTGTACCTTTTTTCCATTTGTTTAAAGCATCAGAGCAGTGATACAAACAAGATGAGACTGTGAGTGTACAGAAAGACTGATTCACCAGGAGTTACAGTTTGGTAAATCTTCTACGTGCTCCTGCCTTGTGCGTACATTCATTCCTGAAGGCATATAACTTGTTAAGACTTTAGAGATTGGTGTTTGTGTCCAACTAAACACCCATAATGGTAAAATTTAAATAACTATTTGTGCTCATACTGTGTCCTAGGTGAAAAAGCTGTATAATAAATTAGATCTATCAGCAACTGTTATTGTAGTATCAGTTACAAAACAATTGCGCAGTATGTTATAAATAGAAATAAATAAATGTTCCTAAACTTTTGTCCACGGAAATGTTGTGTAGTCAACACGAAACTTATATATAAGCTGTATGAAAATGTCTTGTATTATTATGCTAAATTACTGATAATTTTGTCTGTACAGTCATAACACAATGAAAAATACAAATTATTAGTAATTTCCTAGAGCCCAATATGTGTTCAGAACAAAGCTCAAAAATATCTAGAGACACTGAATAAACATTGAATATTCAGATTTTAGAAATTGGAAAAAATTATATTAATAGTACATCTCTAAATTATAAATTGCAAAGTGTTTTAAAAAGTCACACATAAGATAATGTAGTAAAGTGTGAAAGGTATGTAAGGTAGAAGAATATGTTGTGCAGTGCACTTATAAACTACATTGCTCTAACCAAATAGCTAATTAATCTAACTAATCAATGGTTAGACTAATCATTTCAGCTTTGCTTTACATAATTACCTGTGTGCATGAGAAGGTGATTGGTTACATTTAGTCATCAAACTTAATAGGAAACGGTCTTATTGCTTAAAATAACAAGTTTTACTGTAAAGAACATAATTATTGAAACTTGATGTTTAATTCTCAACACCTAGGTGACTCGTAATCACCTGTATGGGTTTAAAAAATCTGTAAAATGTCTTGTTTTTCAGATTTTATCTGGATTTATGTGTTTTTTTCACGGACTACACTTCTTTTCCCCCATTTTTCTTTTTGTACTTCAGGGCCCGGTGATATACGCCCAGTTGGATCATTCAGGCAGCAAAAACTCATTCCACAAGATGGAGCCAGTGGTCTATGCTGACATTCGTAAAAACTGAAGAGGAACTGGGGACCAAAAAAATAAATAAGTATCAGACCTCTGTATCAGCTGCTCTGGGGAAGGGTGGGATTATTTCAACAGGGACATAATCAGTTTTCCTTTTATCCATCTTTTGTCCTCTGAAAGCATGAAGCTATTATAAAATAGTGTCAGTCTCCATGTGCTTTGTTGTAAAGACAAATAAGCAAAGGAACAACCTAATGGACGCTGCATCAGTCCATCACATCAGGCTTTAATCAGTTCTCCAGCACGGGGATGTAAAAATAAGAATGCCTTCATAGATATCATTCCACATGTAAAAATGTTTGATGTAATCATTGTGGCTTTGTGGCTACAAAACAAAAACAGCAGATATGCAGACTGTTGCACCAGATTAACATACGTTGGATCATGAGTTGGACTGTAACGTCAGCTGCTCACTGTCACAACAAACCCCAGCGCTACTTCAGCTATTTATTAAAGAACGGTTTGAGAAATTCACGTTTTATTGAACAGCTTTTGGATAAAATGTGAGAAAAAGCCCCCACTAACGAGTGAGATAACAATATGGTTTCCCACCTGTGAACCATCTATATGATGGTGGTCAGGTGGAACTGTGGGTAAAGTACTCACCTGGGTTTCAAAGATTTTATTTTATTTTTTTTAATTTTCTTTTTCTTTTCATCATGAGTCTGACAACACGGTTAAATCGGTGGTTACTATTAATCCAGACAGTCTGTCCAGAGTTGCACCTGATCAGATGAGGTGGAAGTTTTAAGTTATATCTTAACTTTATTTTGTAACAAACATTTTATGGTAAAACCTGTTACTATAACATTATAGCCTAACTTCTAAGTGATGTTTATGTTACCTTACAGGTGTGTTACAATAATTTCCTGGTGCAACAGTCTGCTGAAGCCACATTTCATTAGCACCATGCGGTAGTTCAATGGTGATTGTGTTTCGTAGGATCTTGCATTGCCTTCAGTGAATTTGCATGCAGCTCTAAATAACATCTATAAGCTGAGTTTGGTACTTGTCAACTAATTGTAAAACAGAAGAATCCGTCTGACATCGTATTACTGTGAATGCTTCAGTTCTTTGTAAAGTTCTGGCATGTTGATATAACTTTAAGGATACTGCCTCCCATTTGTTTTCACCTCAGTTGAACATGTTCTTTAACCATTTTCCTTTTTCTGACTACATTTGGTACTCAGTTTGGTTGCTCTGAGTGTCTTCATTTTTACAGGTGTGCTAACCCACTCACGAGCAGTGCAGCCCAAAGAAAGACTTTTTTTGTGTTTTGCTTGTGTGTGATTTGAAAGTAAAAGCAAAGTTTGCTGCTGGTAGTTATTAGCTGGGCAATTTATTTTTCAGCTTAGTTTTGAAATATGCATGTTAAAACAAGATGTTTAACTGGGGTGAAATATTTCATACGAAAACATGGGCGCTCTTATTTGTTGGACAAAACAAATGCTAAATACACTACTAACATAACAATCATTTATAAAACTGTCCATCCTTTTTTTCATGTATGTATTATGTAAAGCTCTTTTTTTCTAATAATGGGCCAAATATCTAATATCAACAGATGCTTTTAAGCGTAAAATGCATTCCAAATTAGTATAATTTTTTATTTGTCTTGCAGCATTTAAAAGCCAGTTTTATGATTTTGCTTGTTAATAGTTTGGTTGCCTATAAGAATGATGTAACCAGTGTAAATGCCTTCAGCTTCAGATTCAGAATGCAGTAAATATCCATGTTGACCAATATTTGTATATATTTCTTGCTCATGTAAGATATAGTGCTGTTTACTGTAACTCATTCCAGTGTGGCGTGGCTGTGGATGTCTTTCCATAGAGAGAAAGTAGTTTTCTGTAGATGTCTAGAAAGTTGGCGACATGCTTAATAGTTTCTCCTTTTAGTCTTAATTATCTGTCACTGGACAGTCCAGTATATACAGTGCCTGCAGTGGTTCTGAGTCATTTAATTCAGAATGGCTTGATTTAAACTTTCTTTAATCAGTGCTCTGTACAAAATAGCATTAACTGAATGTGAGTCTTGTTTCAGTGCTCCGTTCGAATCAAGAGCCATTCCTGATATCAAAGTTCACATGTTTATTTAACCAAAGCAACACTATATAGGGCCTGCTCTTTAAAGTTTACAACAGGGCTGTCTTACCTTACACAGGTGCTTTGTGCTCACCTTCCTCTGTGAAAACGTGTGCTATTTAAATCGAGGCTGGTTCATTTCCATACGACAGACCTGGCCGTTTCCTTGCCTGTGCAAACCAGTGCCTCGCTAAAATGAATAAATTCACAACCAGTTAAAATACTGTCAGTAAAACATATTTCTACTGATTCTACAGCCAGAATTTAATTTGATTTTATCCCACATGAAAAGAAGCAGCAGGTGAGTGGGGAACAAAGTGGGACTGTCCCCAGTGAAACCACGGCAAGCAGTCGTAATTCAGTCTTTATAACACTGTAAAATAGTTTATGTCTTCATAGGGGACGTTGTACTTGTCATTAAATACTGTAATAGTGGCAGAAACCACAGAGTCATGATACTTAACTACCTTTAGAGAATGTTGGGACCAAACATGATGAAAAAACATTAAGTTGCTGCCACATTGCATCTGTAAAATCTCAGTTTTATGTATGCACCGCGCTGAACTGACAGTTATGACAGGGTTATTGTTTTTTCTATAGTTTGTTCTGATTATACATTGTGGAAAAAACTTCTTTACTCACTCTAACATTCCTTGTTTTCATTGATAGAACCTCTGACTAAAGATAATTTGAATTCCTCTTAATCCATTTTGACTTGACTGTGGCTTTGACACCGCCCCAGGCACTGTGTAGTCTTCCAAATCTGTTTTATCTTGAACGTTTAAGCCTTTTCCGTTTATTTCTGTTTGTTATTGTTACTAGTTGGCATGTATTTCAGTGTATTCACCGGAAAGAAAAAGAAAACAACCTGTATGATACCAACAAACCTTTTACTGCTTGCCGCTTTGCTCCTAATTGTGACTTGTTAGCGTGTTTGGTGCTGTTGTAGAAATTATGATGTAAACTATAAATTATGTAAAATCTCCAATTCGGCCATCCTCCCACGCAATGTTTGATGTCTTAAACTTTGGAAGGAATGCAGGCTGCAGTGTTTGCTCCCGTTCATGGCTTACTTAGTGTTTTTCGGTGGTAAATAGTTGTGTGTTCTTTGAAAATTGTTGAGTATGTTATGTGGTAAAATCTGCACTATGTCTTGCATATGAAAGACAACAAATACCCTGTGATTTTTTTTTTTATAATTAATCTACGAATGACCTTGGCCTCTGTTTAATGTCCTTTAAAACTGGAATGTTGTACATTTAGTGCCTTTTACATTTCATCAGCTAACTTGAACATCTGCTCAAAGTGGAAAAGATAAGATTCATTTATTTTACTTTTATTGTATGTATTTTTTGATACACATAATAGCGCCTCTGTATCCACTGTTTAAATTTTATATAAAACTAATTCCCGGCCATTTATATGTGTGTTTTCTCTGATTATTGTATTCTCACCAACCTGAGAAGTCACTTTTGTTTTTACTTTAAGTAAGATTGTTTATCAGATTTAATGTAACATGAAGTGCCTTACAAGAACATCATATTTTCAGTGCAGTTGAATCTTTCTCATCATCTTTAATCTTCTTTCACACGTAACGTTAACATAGTCTTTATTGTAAGGAGAATAAAAGTACACTTGCAAAACTTGAAAAATAATGTGGTACTCAGATCCTTCTGTAAAAATAGAAATGGTATGCAAAAGTATAAATGATCAATTAAACATTTACATCCTAATATAATAAAGAAATTGTTACCAAAATAAATCCTACGCAGTCATAACACTGAGAAAATAGTAGTAAAAGTAGTAAATATATTCTTAGTCTGCCTCTTTCAGATGTTGATGGTACAAATACCCACTGAACATGTTTACTGAAGCGAAAGGTAAAAGTGATATTGACAACATATATTTAACGTATATTGTCCCCTGTAACTGATATCCAATATCAAATAATCATAATTAATTTTCACTCTTTGGTGAAGGAATCAGATCAATCTGCTGAGAGCTTTATTAGTACACTAATTGAAAAACAGATAAATAAATAAAATGGTGAGAAACATGTGTGACCATGTATTTTTAAATGTAATGAAATGTCTTGTTTCCAGTAGTTGCCCATTACTCTCCTGTCAGTTGTCTGATTATAATACAAACTAGCTGTTTGTATTATAATGTTACATCAGAGCATCTTATTTTATTAGCTGTGTGTTTTGGAAGTGTCTCCAGCTGCCACAGTGAAGTAAAAACCCCAACTTTCCCCCTTAACTGTAGTTTAGAGCAAGTATGTTACATAAAAAGTAGAGTGCATGTTCCTCAAATTCTGACTTAAGTTCAGTACTTTCCACTACTGCATATGCAAACTAATAATGTTGTTTATTTAACAGTTCTAAATATTGCTTAGCTAAATACACAAACTGTAAACAGTACTTACTCTATAGTGGCAAGAAAAAGTATGCAGACCTTTTGGAATTTCATCGTTTTCTGCATTAATTTGTCATAAAATATGATCTGATCTTTATCTTTTAAGTCAAGAGTAACAAATACTAACAAACAAATAATGTGGCTAAAATAATAACATCAAGAAATTCTAATCTTTTATGTCTTTTAATGAGAAAACCTCATAGTGCTAGTTAAAAAAATATGTGAAAGTATTTGACCTCCAAAAAGCTAATTGGAGACAGGACAGGTGTTAGTATCAGTTAAGAAAATTAGTTTGGTGTGGAATAGAGCTACTAGAAAAATGCTCTTATGTGAGCCATGCTTGGCCAAAAGGAGCTTTCAGAGGATCTATGATCAATAATTGTTGATTTGCAAAAAGCTGGAAAGGGTTACAAAGTGATGTCAAAGACAAGAAATTCACCAGTCTACAGTTTGGCAAACAATCTACAAATTGAGACACTTCGGGACTGTGGCTACTCTACCAAGAAGTGGGCGGCCAGTCAAAATGACCCCTGGAGCATAATGAACACTCATTAATGAGGTAAAGAAGCAACCCTGAGAGACAAAGATTTGTAGGAATCATCGGAACATCTGTGTTCATGAGTGTACAGTAGGTAATCATGAAAACATCCCCATCGTAAACCATATTGGAGGAAACATCCTGATTTGGGCCTGGTTTGCTGCTTCAGGGTCTGGCCAGCTTGCAGTGATTGAGGGGAAGATGAATTCCCAAGTGTCCAAAAAATTCTTGAGTATAATGTGAGAATGTCTTTACGTCAGCTGAAACTCTGTAGAAGCTGTGTGATGTTACAGGACAATGACCCAAAACACAGAATGGATTTAGAAAAACAAAATCCACTATTTAAAGTGGCCAAGTCAGAGCCCAGACCTCAACCTAAAAGAGAAGCTATGGAACGACTTGAAGAGAGCCACGCACGAGCCGTCCAAAGAATATGACAGAGCTAAAGCTGTTACAGGAAGAATGGGCTGAAATTCATTTAATGACGAATGCAGAAACCCATGTAATAGGTAAAAGGTTCACATACTTTTTGTTGCCACTGTATAAGCAGTGAGGTGAATTACTGGAAACAGTCAGCTGCTAGGAAAATATGTAAATGTACTGCCTGAGTTAGAGCAGCAGGAGGCAGAGTTGATCTTACTGATCCACAATGGCAGCGCTGCTCTCGATCATTTTTATCAACAGCATCATTGAATTACTGATTAATGTGTTGGAAGAACATCCCACTGACCTCACCGTCTCCATCCATGAAATAAAAATAGGGGGCTGGGGGTGGGGGGTGGGGACTCACTCACTTGCTTATGGCTCATGGAAAAGGAAACAAAAAGTCTGGGAATCCCGGTAAATAAAAGGGGACAACCCCCCAGGGAAACATCACGTGTCTCACTTTATTTGTAATATGACACTGAGGTGAGGGTGGAGGTGCTGTGTGTGGGCGTGTGTGTGTGTGTGTGTGTGTGTTAGAGTGTGTTCGAACATACGATACCAGCGATGAAGCATAATGAAGGATGAAAGGATGGCGAATGTGAAACCAAACCTCCAATGAATGTACGAGACACTGGAGACAAGACACCAGGTAGGATCTTCATTTACTTAATTATTGATTTTATTATTTGCATTCATTGGAGTTATTTGTATTTATTTTATTTACTCGAGTCTCGTACTGAAGTACAATTCTGAAATACTTCACTCTCCCCTGCACTGAATGTCATAGAGAAACATTGGACTTTTTACTGCACTACATGTTGACAGCTGTGGTGGATTCACACAATATAAAAGATATGAGGCGACAATAGTTTAAACAAATTCTAATTACTGCACAGCCACTACTCTTTACAAGCTCTTCTCACAGTCTTCATCAGTGGATGAAGTTTGCTCAATGGCATCCTTAATCTCCAAAGTTAGGTTTAGTTTTTTACTTGTATATTTGACCAGATTAAGGACTAGTTGCATAGCAACAATATTAAACAGTATTCTGCATAATGTTTACTTTTAGTTTTGATAATTTAAATTCACTTTATGTGATTATCTAGTACTACATTTAGATGCGCCGTCTGGTTCCAAACAGTACTGAAGCACAGTACTAACAGTCAGTACAGTTTTGAAGTATTCCTGCCATAGCTGAGTACCATTTCATGGTACTTAAATGCAAACATTGATAGTTTTGCATGATGGGTACTTTTGTTATTTTAGTTTTCTTTGAAATAATACTTTAAAATATTTTAGAGCCATTTTGTGTTATTTCTATTAGAGTTCGAAACCAAATATTAAAAGAATTTGAGAAAATTAGCTGGTTTGCAAAATAAAAAGTGAACAGCTCTACTGCAACAGTCACAGTTAGAGTCAGTGCCTTGCTCAAGAGCACGTCTACCACAGATAGGGGAGAAATTTTACTCACTCTCTTTTTACTCACTCTCTTTCCCAGCCTGTCGAGACGTCCAGACAGTTGTACAGTCATTTTAACATAATTGTCTGTACGTGTAAACTGGTCTTACTCATTACAGTTGCGATGATGTTTGTTTATATATGGCAAACCAGAGCAAAGCCACATAACAAATCCAAATTACTCCCACAGTCTCGAAAAGGATATGTGCGTTTTCAACACACCCACATGTCTCTGAAGGGCGCACTTTTTTTTTCCAAATCCATCAATAACTGCTGCTGACGTCGTATTTTCTCTGGGTGGAGATATTGAGCATCAAAACATTCTCTCATTAAGAAACTATACCCATAAAAGGTTGCTTTCAAAGACTCTCAAACTCCAGCATAATACATGCATGGAGAACTATGTGTGCTGTGAACTTTTAGCTTTGAGAAACAAACATTAAAATACTCAAAATTCCAAATGGAGATTGGTATGTGAGAAAATCCAAACTACAGGACTAATACAGGGTATTTTGGGAGTTGTGGGGGTTGTGTCTACTTGAAGGGGAGCATAAAACTGGACTTCCCAACCCCCTTATAAGGCATTTCCATGTGAGTGGGAGGGTGGAAGTGGACCGAGCGATGCAGGATATTCTCACAGGATGTGATGGCTGGGCAGCAGCCGAAGCCCCACGATGTAGAGGGAAGAGTCAGCTGAGAGGAGGTTTTGGCTTGTGGTGTGTGTTTAGTTACTATCGATCTGTGTGTGGGTGTGTGAGGATGTGAAATCAAGATTGTCAGGAGGCACTGAACAGATTAGTCATCAGCTCAAAGTGAGGTAAATGTTCAGCTTTATAAAAAAAACACTCCTGTGTGTTGTTGTTGTTGTTGTTGTTGTTGTTGTTGCTATTGCATGGTAGAAGCTTTAGACTGGACGCTATGTGCTAGAAAATGTGTACCATGTGAAAATGACAGCGATGAAAGAAGTACTTAGATCCGCAAGTACAAAACACCCATTGTAAGTTTACTCAAATTTAACTCCAGCTTTAATCCACACACAGGCAAGTCTTATTTATTTGGCTACGACTTTGCAGAAAAGATTTTTATATACAATGTTTGAAAAAAGTACTTTGTCAACTTCTAGGTGCAAGTAGATTTGTACGTTATCCTGCCTGGAAATAATCAAACAAGTCCAGCATGAATTATTCATTGTGACATTGATTAACTTGACTGACTAACAACTCTTTAGACAGTTTTAACTACTCTATATACAAGACACCGGTCCGTCTCATGAAAAGTCAGAGGAGCCTGGAGGTGAATGAGCATAAATTTAAAAAGAAAAACGTCTTACACACAGAGTTGGATTCACATTTTTACTTTAATCTTTTTTTTTTAAAAATAAAATAATGGATTATTTTACCTCTTTGGGGCCTCTTACAGGCATTCAAATTCAAACCATGTGAGAACTTTCTCTCTTTTTTTTTTTTTTTTGGTGAAACTGCCAACAAATCACGATGAGGAGCCAAAGCTAGACACTGCTTTTTTCAGCACAAAGGCTTCGTAGCACATCAATCAGTTTAATTCCAATGTATTTGATTAGTCTATATGTTTGCTAAATTGCTGTGTTCATCTAAAAGGTGACTGTAGTCGTCACAGACATGTAGTGGAGTAAAAAGTACAACATTTATATTTAAATGTAAATGAGTAGAAGTAAAATCTGGCATAAAATCGAAATACCCAAGTTACATGTGATGCAAGTACATCAAAATAGCTAAAAACTGTTGAATGTTGAAATCTGATTTTTGCCTGAGGGATCAGTTGTTGAGTTTTCTGGCTGCTTTTATCAAACTCTAAACATTTAAAAGCACTTTGTAAGTAAATTGCATGATAACCCGGCACATTACTTTGCAGCAGCTGTGCAGCATTTTGACCACCACCCCTAAACGTATGATGCCTGTGCTTCATGCAGCACCGAGTCTTTTTACCTACTGGGAGATGGCATTTATTCACATATACCACAAGAGATTGAAATCTTTACAGAACTGAACTGAACGCAATCTGAGGAGAAACACGTCTTTATGTGTGGGTCTTGAGAAAGTCTCGCAGACTTTTTCTACGTGAACCAAAGTAAACCATTTTCAGTTCAGAGATGAACAATAAGTTGATGCTTAAACTTTGTCGCATTTCTAATTTAAAAATACATTGGTGCTATCTGCTAACCTGTGGTTAGCAGAAGCATTTCCATGTACTTATGATTGGCATGGGTACTTACCATTACTATGACACTAATTACTCCCACACTGTCTGCCCTCCAGCATTACATGTTTTCTTTTGCACAGGGGAACATATCAGGAAACATTTTAGCAAGTTTCCGCAAAATAACAAAGCATAGATGTTGTGTCTCGTCAAAGATGACTCATTAAACCCCGACAAAACAGTCTTTGACTTTTTCTGTTTCCAAACAATAACCTACAGTACTGAATTGATTACATCTACTAATGGAAACCCTTTAGCTCTGTGTGCTTAGTCATCCTTTCTCAGTCCTACCAGTTCAGCAGCTGTACACTCTACATGATGTAGTAGTAAAGTGCAAAGGAGAAATGTAAGCACACATGTAACAAAAAAACCCCTTTTTGTTGTGCATTTCAGTGCATAAATAGCATTGTCATAGGTCAGCATGTCACACAGTAGGTAGGGCTACTTCCCTCTTCCTTCCCCTTTCAAGTCATATCACCTCACAACATGCTTCCTGCATTCATGTGTGTCTGACTTGTGTGATCTGGACTTTCTCTGTGCTGCAGCACCATGGCCGCCTTCCAGCTGCTCTTCCTGCTGTTGGTCAGCCGCGTGGTGGCATCGGCACGTCCTCCCCGCCACGTCCCTTCATGCCGTATTGTAAGTAAAGCCTGGTAAACAAAGACGCTTTATCTAGTTGTTCAAAACCAACACTTTGGTGTTTAATTGCAGACTTTTATCTTCAGATTTCTGTGTGTTCCTATAGAAAAAAATTTTAAATATACATTTATAAAAAAATGCTAAATATGTGTGTGTTTTCTCATCTGATGTCAGTTTATTTTCATGAGTTGCCCATGGCAACTAAAATGAGGCACACAATCCCTCAGCTGTTCAAGATATTTTCAGATTAGGTACAGACAGATTGTGACCTGGGTAAATCTGGTTTATTAGTTTTGTGCTGCCACAGGAAGTGATTTTGTTTCACAATACACTATAGAGACCAACTGAGTCTCGAGCAAGTCATAGTGTAAAGTACTGTGATAACCTTTCCTTGGAGTTTCTGACGTATGACGATTTAGTTTTACCTCATCGTGCAAAGTGTCTGCAGTAGTTCTCATTTGAATTATGCAACAAACTTGAAATGTAATACGAATCAATTCCTGCGAACTGGATGATTTCCTTTTCTCTGGAAAGACCAGCAGCTGGGTAGATAAACTTCCATAAAATGACTGTGGACATTTAATCACTACAGAGCAACACTTCTTGTACAGAGACTCCATTCAGTGAAAACAACTCTGCACACACTCACAAACGTCCATTAAAACCAAACTCGATTAACACATAGAGGGTGAATTAAAAATGGGACCTCTAGCATGACACAGTTTCATGTCAGCTTTTCTAAAAATAGCTTGAGACTGAAACTAAAAGTGCGTCACTTTGGTCAAATTTAGTAGCTACTGTTTCTATAAATAACCCATCAATCAGGGTTCAATGTTCAAATATGTTTGGTGATTGTATTTAGAAAATGAAGTATTTTTTTGTGTGTGTAAATTCCAAAAAGGAGCATAAATTTGGAGGTGCCACACGTAATTTGTCAAATTCAGAACACTGAAAGATTAACATTAAGTAAACCTAACATCATTTGCACAAAACAGGGATTCAGGTGTGGATTTTGTCCACCATCTCTTACACTGTAGTCAGTTCTGAAATATATGGGCATGTGAGTATTATTTTAAAATAGACTTGTAACTTAAGAGTGTTTTTTTTTTTTTTTTTGTTCCTTGGAAATAGTAGTCATGTGCTATAGTATTACTGTGACTAAATGTGCAGTAAACGGCCTCACACATGAATCATTATACACACCACGCCTGAAGTTCTATTACACACGGCCACTGGGGAAGGATCATCTTTTTTCTGATGATGCTTTAATATTAATATACCTGACTTGTTCCTCAATGCTTCCTAACAGATACAAGATTTTTTTACATTGTGGAATAAACCATTGTGTTTGTTTATAACGGGCTTGTAAACAACAAGGAATGGCACTCGCAGGATACCACAAATATGCCAAGAAGCTAAGTGTACTCGGTGTCTGAGAGAAAACAGAGGAGACAGTTTTATGACTTGTTTTTGGACAGTGGGGGGGGGGTCTCATTCCCATATGGTTTCAATTACAAACTACACTTTTAAATATTTGAATCTGTTAAGAGTAAATGGGGAGGAGATGATGGCAATAAAAAAATAAAGAGTTTTTTTTTTTCCCAAAGTTTTCTTTTTGCTGAAGAACACACAGACTTTCCTTGAGAGTACACTAAGAGTTAAGTCATTTGTCAACGTTAACGTTTAAATTAATTTGAAGAGAAAAAGCCTTTGTAAAAATGCCTTTTTCATCAGAACAACTCACCATTGTAAACCTCAGAGGACTGTCTTACTGCCAAGAACATCGACTCTGATACAATGACTAATAAATCGACTCTACGGTTTAAACATTCGGTCTGTGTTGTGTCATACTCAGGCAGTCCTGGCAGAATGCCGACATAATCAGACTGATGTGTTTGTCTTTGTTCGTAGGTCCAGATGGATGCGTTATGCAGGGACCTGAACCTCAGAAGTGTACCAGCCAACGTTCCTCACGACGTCCAAACCCTGGACTTTTCTCTTAACCAGGTGCAAAACCTCTCGCAGAAAACTCTTGCATACCACACCAGCTTCCACCATCTGAATTTCCACTCTAACAAGATCCACTTCATCGAGCCGGGACTCTTCAGAAACATGACTGACCTAAAGGTCTTGGATCTGTCAAAGAATCATCTGAATGTTTTCGCCCGCTCTGAAATCAACATTGGGCCTCTTACCGCCATAGAGTCACTTGATCTTTCAAGCAATGGGTTGTACACAGGCATGTCGGACTATTTCCTGGCAGACTCCCCATCACTAACGAACCTTTCCCTGAACAGCAACAGCATCACCAGAATAGCACAGAATACTTTCAGTGGATCACTGTCCTTACAAAAAATCAGCCTACACAATAATGTCATCTTGGAGATTGAAGATGGAGCTTTCGACTCCCTGCATCATCTGACTGAACTCGATTTGTCCAAGAATTCAATCACGTGCATCACAGACTTCAATCTCTATAATTTAAAAGTGCTCAATCTCAGCAAGAACAGCATGGAGCTTTTCCAAAGCGTAAACTCGGACAATCCCTACAAACTTCTCTTTCTCGATCTGAGTGAAAACAAAATGCCTTACTTTCCTTTACTGCCTAAAAATAATGTGCTTAAATATTTGGATGTTTCACGAAACCGACTTCAGAGCATCTTGGACAGTCCTGATCAACAAACAAACGTTTCTTTAAATGATCTGATATACCTGGACATGAGTTACAATCAAATTAAAAACATATCAGAGTCCTTTTTTACCCACATGAAATCCCTAGAGGTCCTGAACATGAGTAACAACTGTATTGGCTCGTTTTCTATCACTACAGGAAGTGTTCTACCGAGTGTGAAGATTATCAATCTCAGCTACAATTCACTGCAGAGCCTGACATTTGAGGAAAACACTCTGCAATCAGTGACAACACTCTTCTTACAAGGAAACGACCTCACCACCCTGGACCACCAAGTGTTTCAGAGGCTTCCAAATATCAAATATCTGCAGCTCCAGAAGAACAATCTGAAAGTCTGTGCCCCAGAGCGAAACCAACAACCAACGCCAAAGCTGACAATCCAAAACCACCTGGACCCCAGTTGTGTGTCCTTTACCTCTATTAAAAACTTGCAGTTTCTGTACCTCTCTGAAAACAATCTGCTCACATTGCCTGTGAATGCATTTGCCAACACGCCTCTGGAGTTACTGGACTTGTCCCTGAACCCAGGCTTGGATATGGACAAAGATTCCCTCTCTGGTCTTGAGCATTCCCTGGTTCATCTATTCCTAAGAGAAAACAACATTTCCTATCTAAACACACACTTGTCCACCCTCAGGAGTCTCAAACATGTAGACCTCTCTGGAAACCAGTTGACCTCCCTGCCTACGTGGAACAAAGAGTCTTACATTGAGTCGCTAAACCTGCAGAACAACAACCTGGTCGCCCTTGAGGACAGCACCGTGCTCACTCTGAAGCGCTCGTTGAAAACCCTCTACATGGGCTCCAACCCTCTGAGCTGCTGCAAGAACCTTGGCTTCCTCCACATGCTCCAGAACTCAGCTGTGGTCATTCCCGACATTGAGACGGTGACATGTTTTCACCCTGAGTTTTCAGAGCCGGTAAACATTGAGAAGGTGACAGAGGAAATGTGTCATACAGCAAGGACCCAAAATTACATCATAGTTGCTCTATTGACGTTGTTGGTGATGATTGTGTTGGTGGTGCTGGTTAAATGCCTCCGCTCGAGGAAACGGAAACGCAATAGAGGCTATAGAGCATGACATGAATGAACAATGCACACGCACTGACTCCCAGACCGTGAGGGATTTATTTATAGCTGGAACATTTGCAATTTCTAAGATGAAGGCTGGCAGTTTCAAAAACGAATGTAGTGTCTGTGGTCTCGCCCAAAGTAATTTGAAAAGACATTTGTAAGATTTGATTTTGGGTTTACCGCAGCCATTTGTTTCACTGTAGTGACTAAATCCAGATCATGGAAGAAGCTTAGGGGAGGAATCCAAAAAGCAACCGCAGATTGGTGGGCCGAGACAGCTGTCTATCAGGAAAACACAAAGCCACGAGGTGGCTTTTAGATGTGGTTTGTTTGCTAACAAAGACGATGGAAAACCATCAGTGGGTGTCAAGGTGCAAAAATCTATTTATGAATGTAGAATATAAGGGATGACAAAAAAAAAAAAGGCCAGAATTGGACTATTCAGCTTATCCTGTCGCTGACATGGCAAACAATGTGCATTGTTTGCCATGTCAGCATGTTTGCAAAATTGACATTCTTAACACAAGTTTATGAACATAAGCAGCCATTTGCCTGCTTGTATTGGATTTTAGGCCACATGCTAACTATTTGTTTACGAATGTAAAAGAGAATAATTCATCCTAAAACACCTCAACAATTTAGAATAAATAGACCAGATTGAAATGCAGTGTTTCTTAAGATTAGTTTGACTTTCTGAGGTATAATGTTTTGGTTTTTATTTTTTACTTTGTTGCTGAATTTTGGATGAGACCATCTGTGCCACTCATATCTTTGCAGCAAATGTGTCTCTACCTCTAGTGGTCAGTTAGCTTAGCTGAAGGAGCTGGAAACAGCTAGCCTGGCTAAAACCTGCATCTCTAAAGTCACTAATTACAAAATGTTGTTTCATTCAACTTCCTGTTACTTCATGGAGCTACGAAATGGTAAGTCACATTAATTATTGTTTGTTTAATCTACATGAGGCAGGCTAATTGTTTCCACCTGTTTCCAGCCTTTATGCTAAGCTAAGCTAAGCTAAACGGTTCACGCCTGCAGCTTTATATTTATCACACAATAACCAATGAGTGGTTTTAATCTTCTCTCAGACTTTCAACAATAACGGACACAAGTTTATTTTTGTAATAATTGTTCAAAGGTTTCTTAAAATAGAAAATATTGACAGAGGCAGACGATTATAAAACAAACAAACAAAGGAGAGAGTCAACATTTGTTCAGATAACCTACAGTGAAAGTTCATCTGAGAGTGGAATTTTCCTTTAAGCTAAAAATAAAGAAGACACTACACTGCAAAAGATCATAAAACAAAATGTTCTGTATTCACGGCTGTTCAACTATGGTTAGATGAAGTACATGGAGCCTGTGAGTCATGTGAGATGACTCCACTCTGTTCCAAGAGGGATCCAAGCTGTCCCTTGACCCTGTATGTAGTTTGCACTTTATATTTCCTCTTATCTGTGTGATGTATCTGTGACTGTTAACACTAAGAAGAGATTCAAATGATGTGACATTATTAAAATACCAAATAGGAATGTTGAAGTTGAAAAGTTGAACAAAGCACTGACATCGATAACTGTGATATATTATATGAATAAATTTATATTAAATCCAGCGCTGTCATGTGGTGGGCTACACTGGTCTGTCATATAAATGTAATGTGCTCCATTATTATTATTATTATTATTATTAGGGGTCAGATTGATGTGATTCTGTAAAAAATGTAAGCAATTTTTAGTTCCAGATGAAGGTCATTTTCTACAAGTAAATAGTGTATTAGTGTTTGTGAGAATAACTGTACTTACACCAGCACATTTGAAGTTATATATTCTCATTGTTCAACTGATATGTTAAAATGTTATTTCAACTTTACTTTTCTCAATATTTTGAGATAATAATTTTTTCTTTTTGGTTAGACAGACATTCTGCTAATATTATACTTAATGATGACCTTTCTTGCTGGAGGTAAGCTGAGAAGATTACCACGTGGAAATGACATAGTTACTCCTTCAGCTAGTTAGAGTAGCTTAGCTTAACACAAAAACTGAAAGCAGCTGGTTTGGCTCGTCGTCATGTGCTGTAAGTGGTATCAATCTTCTCATCTAACCTTTAGCATGAACGCAAATTAGCATATTTTCAGTATAGAACTGTTCCTTTATATGCACACTGAATGATAATTGTCTTCAATGCATTTGATGAGGGTTAAGGAAACAACACTGACATATTAAACTGAACTTAGACCTAAACTTTGTCTCTTAATTATTGAAACCTGTAATATTATGTAATATCATAATTCTCTGTTGTTTGTTGTTTAATGTAGGAAATACATTTACATACATTATTTACTAATGAATATTACTGAATTAAATATATTCACAACTGTCCCAGAGCACAAACAAGTCATGTGGGATGATGCATCATCTGACATACAATACAGCATAATACACAAAGGACTTATGAAACATGTGCTGAGAAATAAAAAATAAAATATTTCCCTCTGAAATGTAGCAGAGTAGCAAAACAATTTCGCTTAAAACGAAAGTACAGTATGATTACTAACTCTACTCTCCAAACAATATGTTAATTGATATCAATAAACTTTACGCTAATATTCACATGGTAAAAATAGATTTCTTATCACCTTTGTCGTGGTGCAATTGGATGGGCCATGTAAAGTGGGAAATTTCTAATCTTACCACTACGAAGCTGTTCTCAAACAGTGGACAAAGCGGTGAATTCCAGTGATAATTGTGAACTTTCACTTTAACGTGATATGCGTGTCAATAAATAAGATTAATGGTAGCCATTTTCATATGACTTCCCCTGACCTGTCATGTGTGCCAATAAGCATAGAGCAATACACACAAGCTGCTAGGTAAAACAAAAGCTAACATTTCCATTACTACTTGGCTCCTACTATTTGCATATTACAGTGGGGTTTTTTGAGCTCATCTGTGTCTCGGTTGAAAGTAATAGTCCCATATATTGGGAAATGTGCCTTTTATGTCTTCCCATAAAGTGAATAAGTATATTATAAGTGTTCCTTTGAGGGGTCAGTTCACTAAAAATACAGTACAAGTTTGTGTTTCATAGGTAGAAACTAGCTTTTCTGCAGAATTACTGCAGCAGACAGACGTTTATTGGGTTTTTGTGAACTTTTAAATTCCCATTTTGTTGCTATGTTGAATCAGTTTTTAATTTGATAGCTTTGACCTTTCTCCAGCCTTTCTCTGCAGCCTTCATGCTTTCCTCCTGTGTTTACATTTGGATTAAGGTGTTAATGTTGAGAAAGTTTGGCTGAGTATGAGAAGCTTTCACTGTCAGCCTTCAGTGACTCAGATCCTCCTCCCCTCTTCCCCTCTTCCCCTTATTTACAGTCCAGGGTGGTACAGGAAATTGTCGAGGGCCGTCCTGTTTTAGATCAAAGGGGGGAAAAATCCTCTTTATCACTGTCAAGACAGGAACGGGAATCTTAAAGATTCCTGCCAAAACATTCAGACAGAAATTGACTTTTGTCTGGATAATCAAGCACTGCATTGGTTTTTTAGCATAGCAGTACGTAAGTTCAACACATCCCGTTTGATTTAATGCTGCGCTGAATCACACAGTTCAATCACTAAAAGAAGATTTGGTTTAATTTGCGTTTTAGGAAACCTGTCCATCCCTTAAGAATATTTTCATAGTTTTCTTGATATATATATTGGTTGGAAATATATATATTTTTAAACTAATATCAGAACTTGAAGGAAGGAATACATTGACATAAAGGTTTCAGATTAGTTTAGATCATTTTGAATTTGCTCATTTCTCTTTTGCTTCATAGAGTTTCCAGCTATTGGAAACAGTCATAGTCAGAATCCTTCGTCTTAAATGTCTTGACTGTGTTAATGTGGCTGATGTCTGCTCAAGTTACACAACCTGAAGTGACACCCACAGTTTTATGATTTTCATCAGAGTCCTTCTTGTTCTCATGAAAAAAAAAAAGATGTTTTTATTCGCAGTGTAGTTGGTCCTCCAGTCAGTTTCGGTTCCCATGATCAATTATGAGATCTTGTGAGTATATAGGCCTCAGAGAAAAGCTAGTGCCCAAAAGTGGAAAGCATATATACTCTTGGGGGAAAGACTAGTCACTTTCTGTCCTCACCAGAAAGACCCTGACTGTCCATGCAATTAGCTAGATGTCAACACTGTCCTCCCAGGAAAAATCATCATAGCATCATACTTTAGTTCAGTAAACGCCCTGATATGACAAATGCTTACCACAAGTGACAATGTCCCTTAGCAACTTGTCAGTTCGGAGCAATAAACAAATTAGACATAAAGCTCACAGTGGGAAGAGGCTGTAATGGATGAGTGAGCATATAAAAGGTTAAAACTTTGACACTGGTCGCTGTTGTTAACATCTACTTTCTATGATAATCTTTTTGTGCCTAAACCTGAACAAACTTCGTTTTGGCACTACGCGTCATCTGAACGTGTATTATGTGCTGTTACAAATAATAGGTTTGCCATAGAATTTTCAGGGCTGGCTGCTCCATGTTGTCAGGATCAGAGATAGTAGTAACATGATGTTGTTATGGTGCAGTAAATCATTTTAAGACGGTTCTCTTACCATATCCTAGTCAACATTGGTCAACATTTTATGACTTGAACATACAGTGTCTTGCCCTTGGCCAAAGTGCTGCATGCATGGGCAAACATATCAATCCTGTCACCAGGAGAGAAACTGGATGTGCAGAAATACAATCACTACATCAATCCTGTGTTAACATCTAGACAAAATGGCACTTTTTACCGACTCTGCTTTGGCAGAAGGTGGAGGTAACATTTTGATTCTATGAAATGTAGTGGTATTGTTAAAATTAGGTAACTGAAACATTTAATATTAGGGAAATATTAAATGTTACATGTCCGTGACTGCAGGCACACATTGCATTTGTTTAGCTGATTAAAACATTACTAACAAACAAAAAGTCCAGTGTGCGGGTGCTCTTTGCATTGCATCCTACACACTTCCCCACAACTAAAAATGCCAAAAGGACTACTCAGTTGATAAACAGTAAGGCCGACTCAAGTAACGGCTGGATGGATCACTGCTCAAAAATCACAAACTGCTGAAACACAAAAACAAAAATCCCCCATTACTAACATAATTCCAGGAAAATGATCTCTTTGGAAATTAAATTAAACTACTTAACACTAAGTTCATTCATTTTTCCAGCATGGCATCACCTCTCCAGGGTCAACGGACAGTAGTTCCTGAGGAAGATATGGGGTCACACAGCTGCACAGGTTCTGAAAACATACTCATTTAGTCCCAGTTTAAAGTCTATACCTGCACCAGATTGTAGCTTTTCCTCTATTTGACTCAAAGAAAAAACAAAATGGACTCCTACCAGCCTTTGCAGCTGTACCACCTGCCCGAAAGGCATCATTTCCTTTCAAAGACCTTTCCTGTCCCCGTTCTGTTTTTTTTTTTCTTGTTTACGAGATCAGCAGAGATAGAATCAGGGGAGCCCTACGGGAAATTTTTGAGGTTCCTTAATTAGAAGCAGACCTCAGTTACTTTTCCTCTTCTCTGTGACCAAGCATAGAGTCATAAATGAACACTAACCTGTATTAATCATTGTTTAGGCATGCTGAGTTAAATAAAAAAACCCTCTACTCAAAGGGAAGGTTTGACCAAAGCTATAGTGAGTTGGTTAGATTAGAGAGAAACCAACACATTTTGGAACAGAAAGTGAGACAAAAGAGAAAACAGACTTTGTTTATGTTGTCTAAACATATGCTGTAGACAAAATACAATTTTAAAGCGTTCACATTCCTGAGAGGGGTTGATCATAAAGCCCATTTCCTTCGAATTAACCTTCATACCCCTGGCTAACAATGCTGAAGCTACTGCTTTCTTCAAATTCTGACCTCTCCATTTTTGAAGATGATCCGAATACATACCAGACAATGCTAATTTAAACATGAGAGTGATAATGATTCAATCCTATTTTTATCTGTTTCAAGTCAGGAAACTATGGGAGTATCTCAGTGGAGATGGATGTGTGTGTTGACCTCTCTGTGCCTTGCTCCACGATCTCCACACTCACTGACAGGCTAGCTGAGAACAGTCAGCATCCTATTATTCATCGGCAGTAATCCCTGCACTGCCAAACAGAGCTCACTTTTCCGATTTATCACCAAAGACTACGGGAAAGGTCAGAGGTGACTGTATATTTTCTATACATGAACTTGATGGTATGCTCTTTCTTTCTATGTCTCCGGCCTACGTTTTAACATCCAAACTTGAACCCAATGTCACCATTTACAGAGTCATTGTAAACAGCTGCAATGCTTTAAAACTGTGTTAAAACAATGAAGAGAGCAACAGACTCAATTCAAACAGGACACACACACTCAGGAGGACAATGGTATTATACAACCTGACAAGAAACAAAACAACATGCATACTTTACTTGCTTTGAGGCCTTTCCAAGAACATTGTGTATTAGAGGCTAGGATGATTCAGTTTGGAGTCCAGCTGTTTGTTTTATTACTAAGACAACATTTTGGGCATATGGCCGTGAGATAAGCACAATAAAATGCCAAATTTATCGATTTTATTATCTGTGGAAATGCTGAAGAGTTTATTTATTGACTGATGTGAGGCTACAATTAAGATTAATGCGAATTACATAAGTTTGCTTGGCAGAGTTCAGCAGGATTTGGAAGTTTGTCTTAAACAATATCCAGAATTTTTACCCATCGTAACTGTTGATGGCATCTAGACCTAGTTTTCTGTCAAATTATAAAATACATTTCTTCCTTCAGCCAGCAGCAAATCTAGGATCCCTCACACTCAGCACCAGTATCAGTTTTTTTTTCTCTGGAGTTAGTTTAGACCAGAACAGAAAAGGAAATACTGGGCTTAAATTCAACCTGAGGTTATTTCATTTCTGCTGGAACACGAAGGCAAATATGGTTTTCTAACACATTCAGCAAATCAACTCCATATGGTGATATTATGTGTGTTTTTTACGTTTGTTGTGCAGTTTCTCTGCTGGCCCCATCTGGCAAAAAAAAAAAACAACAAAAAAACAAAAATCAATTGGTGTTAATTTAAATAATCTTTGACAGTAATACCACGTTGGTGATAGCCAGAGCTGAAGGCACAATGTTCTGGGTTGGTTGTCCATCCAAATTTGAAGAAAAGGATTAGAAGGACTCCAAATTATCCCCTGGAGTCAGAGATGAACTTATTCGATTTGGTGGTCAAAGGTCGAGTGGTTACTGTGACCTCATGTAGCTCTCTTTCTCATTAATGCCTACAAGGAAATCACATTACTTATTAATAGTCTAGTTCATTTTTCCATTTGATACCACCCGAAAATATCTTTAGCTGGTACTTTCTACATACCAACAACAGTTTGAAATTTCCAAGACAGACTGGAGGACTCACATCACTAAAAGGCATAAAGACATGGAATCAAGTCAAGTGACGCTTAAAGAATGCAGTGGCCCCTCAACTGACAAACATGTTGAAGAAAACCCGACCCTTTACACCCGTAATCTTTCCGACAGGAAACTGTTGTTGTTAACATCAAGGCGAGCAGACCACCAAGCACACGGTTTCCTGGAGTTCACTGACAGAGATTCTTGGAAAGATTATTCTCTATGCAAAAGGCAGCTGTTTAGAGGACGTTTCACCTTTTCAATCAGCTGAACTAATGAAGCCTATTAGATGAGTTCACAAATGATAAAAGACAAAGTTTAGCCTGTTCTCACATCATTATTAAAAACAAATATAAGAATATGGGGTTTGGCACACAACAGCTTGAATATCTCACTTTTAAATGCCCATGTCAATACTATTTCTTGCCATTGTTCCATATCTGTCAAGGCCTATGCCAAGATATGCATTAAAAAGGAGAGTAAACAGCCTTAATCTCCTAGCTCATGGCGAAAAGATAATGAAGGTGTGAGGGTGTGAGCAGAAAGAGATTTGGGAAATTATAGGCAACAAAAGGCTGCTAAGAATGCCAAATGGATATAGGTGAATGTGAGATGTGAGGAACAGCTGGTTGTGAGAAGTGAGACAACTTTTACTGGACAGAATAATGATGGAAAACATGTTGCATCTCTGACTTCACTCTCCAAGATCCTAACAGGCCTCGAGGATGCCTCACGTCAGCCAAGGTCTGTTTTTAAGGTATTTAACCTAAAACATATGAATGGAGTTTAAGGATGGAAACAGCTATAGTGCAACACAGTTAATGCATTTAAAGCATTAAATCCTCACTAATTATTATAAGGTACCTATCAGATCTGATCTACACTGGCATGAAATAGTTCAGAGTCAAAGTTCAAATGGTGGGAAACTCAAATGACAAACATCTTTTCAATCCAGCAACTATTTAAGATACTGCAAGACATTTTAGATCCTTCTTACAACACTGGGTACAACACAATGTCTGATACATAGATGTGGATCACAAGGATGAATAGGTTGCAAGGAATTGTGTTAATATTCTTCACCTATTAGTCATTTTGGATAAAAGCTAGTGACTAAATGTAAATGTAAGTCATATACTGCAGTAAACTGCTCTTTGTAGTTGTTTCTCAGTCAGGTGACTAAGAGCAGAATAAACTGTGTTATCCTGGGGGACTCTGGCACCTTTCTTCACAGGAGGGTGCAGGGTGGAGGGACGGTAAGTCAGCATGCCGCTAAACAGAGCCACATGTCTCTAGTTTGAGGCCAACCAATCAGACTCGGCAGCGTGCATCTGAGCCCCCAGGAGCCCAATGGCTCACTTTCCGCATGAAGAGGGAAAAGTAATGTGGAGTTAAACATGTGTGCTATGGCTTTTACAAGTGTGCAGAGCCACCAGAAAAAAAAAAAAAAAGTATATTATATAAAAAATTATAGGACCGAGTCCAATAAAAATGAAACCTGGTTCAGATAGTCATTGTAATGCAATAAATATGTTTTTAAATTTACCAGTAGGAGCCAACATAAATTCCCGAAATGTTTTTGGCTGCTTCGAGTGATTTCAGGCCAAGTGTAAGTAGATATACAGTGTTTGTACATGGCCAAAAATAACTCATAACACACTATAAAACTGTGGCGTATGTATTGTAGTAATGTAAAAACTTCTAATTTAAAAATTCACAGGTGTGATCCCAACAACAGCAAAACCTCCTTTTAAAAATATTATATAGTCAAATCTAAAAACATGTTAAACATAATACAATGGTTCGGCACCAATTAGTTTCTCTTTTTTAATTATGCTAAATCTTTGCAATGGGATTTAGACAACGAAAAAAAAGAACATGTAATGTGTTTAAAATATGTTTCAGTCCCCATTGAGCCCAATTTGTTCCTTCTGGGAATACTCACCAGAGCATTAAATGTGCTTTTAAACTGCTGTTGTTTGTATCTTCAGGAGATATAAATGCTCACAGGATTGAGTGTCACAGACAGGGTAGTGCAATCAGAAAATAACAAGAGATGCAAATTGCTGAAAACATCAAATGCTGAATCTTTCCTGCCTTATTGTGTGGAGTACATGAGTACATTTGTGAAGGTCACTGCAGTCATGACACATTTGTAAAGCTATAAAAAAAAATCCAATACAAAGAAAAAGGCTTTGTACACATAAAAAACATGAGTTTCCCAACTTTACAGAAGTGCTTGAGTATGCATTTATTAAAACTACAACATATGAATTTGAGCACAAAAGTACATGATGACCTCATTGTTTTCTGTATAGTCAAACACTCTTTTGTTGAAACCAGTAAAACTATATACAGTGACATGTTCTGCTGAGCCTATTTATCTTTTCTTTTGTATTTACTGTGCAGATTTAGTGATTTATCTTAACTGGTCATCTACTTTGAAAAAGTATAAAAGAAATGCATAGTTTAAACACACTATGCAAATGCATACTTTGTGAATTTCTTACAGCAAAAAAGTTTTTTTCCATTACAGTTACAATAAGCAGTAACACATATGTTGGACGCCTTCGTTCCTCCAGGAATCTTTTCTGGTTCTGCTTTATGTTTAACACTGCAATTCAATCTGCTCCAGCTTTGTTTCCTCTTCTAAAAACGTAAATCCCATAAGCATTGAAGGTTTTACTATTACAAAGTCAGTCAAAAAAAAAAAAAAAACAGTTTAAATTGAAGACAAAAACTTCAATAACATATTTATATTCAACAGGAGAAATCAGTGACTGAAGTTACCGAGAAATGTGTATTTGAAGCATTCTGGACAACCATCAACATAAATGCAGGTCTATAAAAACAGATTGTGTTTCTCAAACCATGTACAGGGGCACAAGGCACAGTGCCAAATTCCTCATAATTAATTTCATGAATGTGTAGTTGAAGAGTAGAAAGTAGATTGAAAAGTTCTGCAATGTAAACATGCTGAAGCAATCAGGTATGTTTGGAGAGGCAGCTGTCCAACTGCCTGGGACAAACTAAAACTAATCCTTTCACCTCGCTCCTACATTTTACACCCAGCGTTCCTCACAGGCAATAAAATACATATGTCATTAGATGTGTGGAGGAAAAAATACTAGGCTTGTTATGAACAAACTAATATTTTACAGAACAGAAAACATTCCCGCTCTTGCACAAAAACAATCCGTAAGTCCAATCTTGTCCACATCTTGGGTCTGAGGCATCAAACAAATCAATAGTCTTTTAGTTCAAATCCAAACCTCCAAACTACGGCTGGTCGAGGGGGCTGGCTCCTGCCGCCTCGTCGTTGCTGCTGTCCACCTCCTGCTCCATGGGGCTGTCCTCCTCCAGCTGCTGGCTGGTGTAGTTGGTGATCTCCAGAAAGCCGCTTGGCTCTACCACCACGTTGGACTGGCTGGAGTCCGGCAGGATAGAGTACTGAGGAATCACCTGCAAGTGCCATAGTGATGTTACAGTCAGTTCACGATCTAGTGGAGCAGACACACATTAGCCTGGTGATACTGGTGTTTACTAGTGTCCTGTATGTGTGCGTGAAACAACAACAGAGCTAATGATATTACAAAATACTCAAAATACTCAATAACAAAATATGACAATTAAGTCATTTTACTCCTCCTTGTCCCATGGGTTGGGTCTGATTGCTGGTTCTGTGATGGTGATTTTAAGTGATAAGTTCTAGTATTTTCTTTGTCAGCACACATTCTCAGTTTTTTCAGAAAAATTACTTTCTTCCAAGATCTACTGAAACCACTCCAAGTGTCAGCACATGACCCCCTGTAAAACCATAATTTATCGTTTTTTCACAAACAAGATATGAGATTTTAATTACTGAGATTCAGAGGTGTTGCTGTATTCATCTGTTGCATTTGGACAGAGAAAGAACATTTTTCCAACTGTCAAATCATTGTTTTCTTTGGAAAATACACTGTCATACATACATTTTCCAGTCTATTCCAATGTGATGGCCAAATGAGGTTTTAAGAAGCCAAAACATCTCTACACTATTGACCTTGTACACCATCTCTCCAACCACAGCTCTTAATGTTGAAGGGTGTTTTGACTGTTGTGTCTGGCTTGTGGTTTTCTGTGTTGATGCTTTAAGTTTGTGTAAGATTTAAGAGCACCTCTCCCTTTGCTCAACTGTTGCTGCTAAAAACAGCATCATGTAATATGTTGAGATAAATAAACACTGCTGTGTTTAGTCTGTTTGATTTTATGATAGTTATTACATACCAAATCCTTCCAAAATCTTCCATCCTGCTTCAATAAAATATGTGAAGAGACATACTGACAAATCTGCTTTCCATTGTGCATCTGAACCTGTGTGATTTATTACCCATATCATTTTGTAATAAAGATTTTACCTCAATAACCTCCAGGTCTTCTTTGCTCCTCTGTGCAGTGAGGCCCTCCATGCAGCTGAACTGCTGGGACTTTGTGTGGGAATGATGCATGGAGGCCCCAGAGCTACTAATGAACTGGCCGGAGTCCAGCGTGCCTGACACGGCCTGGACCTCTAGAGCTTTACCCAGAGGGCCGCAGTCACTGGAGGAATCCACCACCATGGGCTCAGTGCTCGGGTCAATCTCAGCCTCCATCATGGAGATCTTCAGGATGTCCGACACAGAGGGCTTGTCTCCTGAGGGACCAGACCTGGACTCTGGAATCAGTTTGGCAGTGGCCTCGCCGGTGCTAAAGGCCGGCGATGGGTGGGATGCGCCAAAGGTGATCTTTGTGAGGGTGGCGTTCTGTGTGATGATTGGCTGCTGTGTGTGAGATATTTAAAACGCGAGAAACATAATTTAGAGAACTCAGAATCTCCATTGCAGTTAAAAATAATGCCAATGTCTCTTCTTGTCATTTATAAATATGTGTATTAATATTAAAAGAAAATAAATGTTTTTGGGTTGACACAATACTGCACTGATCTAACAATCACAAGTATGTTTATATGTTGTTTAATGTGTAGCTAAACAGCCACCTTTCCAACAAACTAATGTGAATCAGACTTTTTGCGAAAGACTGTTTGTCTTACGACTTGGTGAACATGTTAAGGTGCAGGACATATTTGTATAAAGGATTCTGTAGCAGGAATGCTGGCTCTATATGTTGATAAGAAAGGCATTACAGCAGATTGATGCAAAGTTCACAACGAAAAAATATATGTGAATGATCCAAATGATTTAATTTTTTAATTATTAATTATTATTTATAATTATTTAATTAACTATTTTTAATAATACAACTATAAACCATGTTTTATATAGTCTAATAAGACTATAACGTTTCAAGTCTCAGAAACATTGGCTAAAAGTGATGTTAGACTAACAGTTACAGTCAATTCACAACTATACAGTATAAAAAAAGAACCCTAGCTGCAGTTAGGTATTAACATCTTCTGCCTGCAGCCTGTTTGTGGTTAAACATGACAAATGAGTGATGGCATTTGGCAAGTAGGGAAGTAGGGAAACCCCAGTACATTCACATGTACTGGTTACATCAGACAAGATAACACTCAAGAAAGTTTGTGACAGACGTTGTGGCGTAATTTTCTCAGGAGATGCCTGTCGTTTTATTAAGGCACCTAAAGTTGTGTCTTAAACAAGGAAACAAATTCTGCATGTTATTTCTTATTCCTGGCAGGACATGTGTAGGTGTAAAACCACTCACCTGGCTGGAGCCAGTCTTTTCACTGCTGACAGGGTGGTGTGCCTGCAGTGGAGGAGGGTGAGACATAGATGTGTGCAAGGGTCTGTGGTGAGATGTGGGTGCTTGCTGGAGCTTTGGGAGCTGTGGTGTCACTAGGGGCTTGGTCGGAGTGCCGGGTGTTGTAACTTTTGCCCCTGCCTGAGCTGGTGTTGTCTGGGGTCTATCTTTGGGACTCTGGGTTAAGGTCTGAGGTTTGGGCTGAGTCTGTTCTCGTAGCTTAGGGAGCTTCTTAGTCAGAGGAGGTGTGGAGGGGAAAGCAGCGGATGAAGAGGAAGGCTGGCTAATCTGAGGTTTGCTCTGCAGTTGAGGTGGTGGTGGTGGTGTAGGCTGGGTGGTGGCAGAGCTGTGCCGGGCCTGCTCGGCCTCAGCTTGGCTCAAGGCTGGTGGCTGAGCACCTGCAGAGTGGGTAGTTTGCTTCACGGGGTCTGAAGGTGGTTGGGTAGAGCGGTAAAACAAGCCTGTCTGGGGGTCCAAGGTGTCACCTTCCAACTCTCCCACCTCTAACACGGTCTCAGTTTTACCACGGCTGTCAGAGGGCTGAAACAGTCAACAAAGAAGACTACTAAGGGATGTTTTCAAGAGGAGGATGACACTTCACTACTCCACATATTGAGGAAGGAGTACAATAGTACAATGTAACACAACTTCATGACATTAAGATGATTTGGATTCAGTTCTGGGTATAGCAGTTATGTTATTAAAATATTTTTTGTTTTGTAGTTTAAAGCCTGGCTTCTTCCTCGTTTCTGCACAGCTGGTCAATCACAACTTAACAAGTGTGAATGTCTACACTATTTTACATGTAGGCTGTATTTGTACTGTGTGCAGTTATGTACTACACTATCTGCTATATTTCTTTACTACAGTTAACAGCTAACGTGTATATCTAAAAACAGCCATTTATAAATGTATAGAGCAGTGTCAGACTGAGGTCTTTGTCTCAAGTGTCCTCACCACGTGGCTGACATGTGAAGCTGTGACTGCAGAGGAGGCAGCAACCGGTTTGGTTACCACAGTAACCTGGCTGCTGGTTTTGTAAGGCTTCCCCAGCTGCTGACTTGAGGACATGACCACTTCATCATCCTCTGAGGGCACTACTGCTCTGTTGACTTTACCTGGAAGGGTATCACAGTGATGCTATCAGATAAACATAGTAAAGATAAGGAAGACTAAACCCACACGTTGAGGTTTTAGTTTTAGTTACTTCCATTGAAACTGAGCAACCCACCACCGAAAAAGGAAGTGCACAGTGTGGAAAACTCATTTATACCTTTCCCATAGTAAGTCATGTAGCAGTCTGGAGGGGTGTACCTGCTGCAATGTACTCAGTGCTAGGCTCAGCCTCTGAGGTGGAAGGTCTGGGGGACTCCGGGCTGGGTTTCTTTTCCTGGGGCAGCTGGATGGGCACGGCCATCTGGCTCAGGTCGATAGTGTGCTGCCTCGGTTTGAACTCCCCTTTCTCTTTAACTACTGGGAGCAAAACATTAAAATGAAGCATAATTGAACAATTTAGTTTAGTCAGACATTCTCCTATTTTAATATAGGAGATTTAGAGATATTCACAAATTAAGTCCCTTAGTTTGTATTAAAGGGAAAGGGAAAGGTTATACCTCTCGAGCCAATGCAAAGCTTTTAATTTGAAACATTTGGCAAAACAGAAGTAGAAGTGGAATAAATTAATAAGTAAGAACAGTATTCCTGTTAAACAACTTATAGCAACAGACTGGTGAGTAGGACTGTAGACTGTGGTAGTGGTTATAGCTTAATGACACTTAACCATTCTGCATACTGCACAGGGGCACAAGTACAATAATACCACACAACTTTGTGGTATTAAGATAAAACATGACTTGGATTCAGCTCTGGGTTGTGCCATTAATGTAGTTTTTTTTTGTATTGTAGTTGTTATAAAGGTCTATGTATAAAAGCATAATGTTCAAAGAGAGCACAGAGTTCCAAGTTCAAAGTGTGAATACTGAATCTTTGGAAAGGTACAGAATTTGTCGCACAACCCATTCAGATGAGCAGTCCAAAACAGTCTAACCATTCAATAAGGAGGTCTGAGGAAGTATTCTGGCTCTTAAGTTTAAAACATTTGGTGCTCCGGTTCTGGAGTCTCCAAAGATACAGGTCATTTGATTCATTTAAATGTGTGGTAATGCCACTGAATGTGAACGTCACTAGGTGCTGCAGTTCTTACTATATGAACAGTATGACTCTGTTTAATCACTGTAAATTCAAATGTTTTCTGGAAACCTTTATCAGTCCACAACTACTCATCAACCCAGTTCCACAGGTTTGCAGGCCAGTGAGCTTACTATGAAAGCAAAGCCTCAGGCCAGAAACATAATTACTGTGGGTTGGTGGCTTTTTAGGCTTCATCTGTTCCTGAAAGGGCTTTTATATTTGATTGTTAAGTTTTATATAAAAGTGTAAATCTGCACGGCTTAAACTATCAAGGAACAGGTGAAACAGTGTTTTTGACAGGTTTGGTGCATTCATGTTTCCCTCTTAGGGTTAGGGGTTAGGGTTAGTCACGGAAAGTCTGCAGACTTTCCGTGACATAAAGACTCACCTGTTGTTTGTTGCAGCTCCAGGAGAGCTTTGATGGTGGAAGTAGCGGACTGGGATTCCCCACCAGTTACCTCCTGATAGATAATAGTGGGGCTGGACTCCACAGCTACTTCCTGCTCAGTCCAATCCTGCTCTCTGGAGGACACCACGTGCACTACAGGCTGCGGTTCTGAAGATTGACAGAAACAATGTGAGGCTAATTTACAATTTTATGAATCCTTTTTGAATGAAATTCCAAAACCAAATTATAATAATGTTTAAAGACAAAAACACACATTCCAGCTGTGATTATGCCATCACTATAAAATGGAAAAGGATCACAAAACTTTACCTTGGACACTACCATGGGAGGTCTCACCAGCTAGGCTGCTGGTCTCCATGAAGCTAGCAACCTCTTCCTTTGTGGACCCATCTGGACCTGAGGTCTGACCCTGACCCATGTCTGCAGAGCGTGTGACCTGCTGCAGAGTCTCAGTGACCAGCTGCCTGGTCTGTTCGCTTACCACTGCTGTCTGAAAAACAGGCTTAGGCTTGATGAGAACCTGGAAGGAAACCAAAGGAACATGCAGTCATCTGTCAAACAATGGTTCCCAATCTTAACATCCAAACAATAGGTTTTCTAAGCAGGTGAATTTTATGTTGACTCAAGTCAGTGGGGAAAGGGAAATATGTAAATACAGGAGGAATACAATAAAGATTTAAATATTAAAATTGATTAGTAGCCTAGTTTTAAAGTCACACGATTTCCAATATGACACAATAACTATGGTAGGATGTTCCAACAATGTGACCAATGACATTACAAATAAAACATTATTTATTAGTGTTTCATGTCTGTAGCTTTCAAAATATTTTCTTCAAACTGACATTGATTACGGTAATTTACATTTAGGAAGATGAACAGTGTATACACTTTATTCTGCGCTTTGGATTAATTCAACAATTGAAATATTTGAATGTAAGGATAGAGATCCCAGGCATCTTCACCTAAGCGATCAGAATAATGGTAACGTGCAGTAAGTCCTGGGTAGTAAACTAACTAACTTAGAACAGGTAATACCCTCCAATTTGCAGTGTATGAATGAGGAAATGAAAGTGGATTTTTTTCAGACTCTGCAACAAGGAAGAGACAGATAGAAACTCTGGGTTTGTTAAAGAAAACCTGCCAGTGAGCAGACAAAGGTATCACAGTTACTGACTCGGATTTACAGCAATAACTGTTTCTGTAATATAAAATGTTTTCCTCGTCTGAAGGTTACATTTTTCCAGAGTTAATATAATTAATTAATTAATTAATATTAATAACTGAGTCAGATTTCTATCTTACCAACAACTCTTAACTTAAGCTACTTTCAGATGTGCACTAGAACCCCGAAGTTCTCTTAGCCATACTTCATCCTGTGAGCACCCTTGTACACAGAGAATGAATAGACTTTTACATTCAGCTCGCCCACTCAGCACAATGTCAGAAAACATGGGACATATTTAGCAGGCTTTCTGTATTATGTATTGTGCTTCTCTCCTTCAGAAAACTGGGACTATATAAAATGGATTTATTAAATGTATGTATATGATGTATGTATTTAATAATGTTGGTACCTATACATAACAGAGAAAAAAAAATTAGTTTGTGGTTTTACTGAAACTGCACAACCCACATCATCACAGTGGGTGTTAAAGACAGTGTAAACTGTATATGTACACTGCAACCTGACTCACTGACCTTAATTTTGCCTTGATGACTAAAAACAGAAGCTGAATTCAGGCTAGATTCAGACTACGTTGACTGAACTGAAACTATGACATTTTTTATGAATGGCTATGATAAAATCAGCACAACTGAATTTGGGTGATAAAATATTTTCTCATGACAAGATGTTCAGTCTGGCCTTCCTAAAGGGAACATATATTTGGTTCACAGCTACCACTATCATTCTATTAAGGTAATAGCAGCAAAAACACCTGGAAAAACTAGCATGGTGGAATTTGCCTTTTAAAAATAAATTCTGACACCTGTATTTTAAATTCTTTAAAACATGCAGAAAAAATATTAGGGAAGGTCTTGTTAGGAAACTATATAATGACAGTGGGTGTTTCTTTTTAAATGACTAGATATACTTTCAAAATTAGGCATTTGCGGTATGTGTCAGAAATATAAGACATTTTACAGAATCAACCCCTCCTCGTTTAGCCTTCAAAAACAGAATTAAGAAAATCCCCAAAACACACCTACAGTGTCTGGTGGCTGGTTTCATTGTATAGGGCCATTACGCCTCATGACACGGTATAACACCTGACACTGATTATAAAAAAAATGAATATAAATAAACCATAAAGTCAAACTAGAGTTCAGAGTATCTCAATCTTATGAGACTATGTTCCAGTAATAAGCCCATTCTCACGCCTACTCTTTTTAATGTTGTTTTCATTATGCTGCCTGCAAGCTCACTGTTTTGATGAAAGAGCAACTTTACCATTTTTAAATTGATCAAAAACACAATCATATCTCCAGCTGTTTGATCTCACAGACAGACGTCAGCAGCATTGACGACAGTCTGTCCTTTTTACTGACTCGTTTAGTTAAAAGACTCAATCTCTCTCTGAGTGAGGGAAGTAAAGGGAGGAAGAGCAAAGGTCAACTCTGAAAACTCCTAGCATAGAGTTGTCAGCCAACTGAGCTGGGGACTTTCTCTTCTGTTTAAACTGATACATTTAATTTTCACACTCTCACTTCTCCAGAAAATATCAGGTGTCACCAGATTAATGACTGAATGCATAACTAAGAAGACAGAAGAAGTCCTCTTCTTAAGAAGACTACAGTTCGTCAGAGAAACATTTGCTTTATCTGTTCCGGCTTTAACCCAGACCTTCACAGAAGAGGCTTTTGAAACATCCCCTTTTATTTGGTTACTAATCAGTCAATAGGTCATATGAATGCCAACTTATTTGTGTGTGTGTTGTCACATGATAACTTTAGTGACCTGTGGGTAACCATGCTCTTATGATGATATTTACTATGTTTTTATTTTTCTTATTAATGTTTTTAAAATGTGTCTTAAAATTTGGATTATATCGGAGCTGTAGACTTTAAGTTGGGCAAAATAAAGCAATCAAAGAAAAAAAGGAAACATTGGATTAGCTGGCTGGGTATGTGTCTTACTTGTGTCTTGCCCTGCTGCCCGTAGACGATCTTGGTTGGAATGATCTTGGTGGCGGTGGACTGAGATCCAGAGCTCATACCTTTGGGCTGGGTGACAATCATCTTAGTAATGGGTCTGGAGGCGGTGATGATTGCTGGTTTTGTCCCTTGAACAGCTTGCAGGCTCTTCTCACCCTGAGGTACAGCAAAAAGCCAGCAAATTGATTTAAAAAAATAAAAAAGCCAATCAAAAGTTTACAGAGTGGGGTTTTACATTGTTTTATCCTGATCAGAAAACAAAACCCAAGGTATTCTGTTTCATATTATATAGACACAAATGAAAACCGAGAATATTCATTTTTGAGAAGCTGGACAATCGTTACAGTTTGACAGAGCAGTTTCAAATACCTCTCGATACAGGTTTGAAAACATGATATGACAATGCCTAATTATCTGGCTGTTTTGAATGGACTACTGATGGTCTTTGAATCATTTCAACTGGTGCCTAAAAATCCTACTGTAATGTTTTACTGACCCCAGCATTTAAAAGAGTGGTGACCACATTCTTGCCCGGCAGCCCTTGGATGGTTGCTCCTTTCCCTGTTGTTTTCTGAACAACAATGACATTTGGCTTGGAGGTCATGGGAATGGTGGTTATCTTAGTTGTTGTGCCTGTGGCAGAAGGAAGATGATACTTAATTAAATTGCAACTAATCTATAATTTCACTCTCTCCAGTTCTGAGACACATACTTCCATGCAGACTTGTTATATGCAGTTGTTGACTTACCAGACACAATGTTGCTGCTGATGATTTTCCCACCCAGAGTGGCCAGAGATTTGGGCACAACAGTAATAATGCTGCCACTGGTGGTCTTGACGTAGGTGGTCCCGCCACTGGAGGCTGATATTCTAGCGCCAATGTTGGGGCTAACAGTTGGTCTCGTATATGTGGCCTGTGTAGCTAAATACAAAAATATTTTGTTAGCATTCATTACTATTGCACTCATTATTGCGGTCATTAGTCATAGGATATGCATTCAAGATGTTAATTAAGACTAATATTCCCACTGACCTGTCGCCTGAGTGACCAGTTTAGTGGTCATGATGGCTCCGTTGCTACTGACGACCATGATGGGAGAGGAACTGCTGCTGGACAGAGCCACGGATGAAGGTTTGGGCAGGATTTTGCTGGGCTGAACCTGTTGAGTGATTATCTTCACTCCTACATGCACATACAAAAGCAGGAAATCTATTTATTCTGTGCAAAGTAATAAACACACTTTTCTGCAAGAATTTCAGTTAGAGAAAAAATATTTAAGTGTGTATAGGTTTTATTACCATTTGTATCTGGACAAAAACTTCAGGTGTATAAAAGAAAACTAATTTAGTCATAAAGAATCTAACTCACACTCTTCACACTCATTAGCAAATTATTGTTTTTTGCTCTATTATTTCTAATGTATATATCAGCCATAAAGGAATTAGAAAGAAAGAAACATCCCATCAAGTAGACTTACCAGACTCTTGTTTGATCTGAATTGTGGGTTTGGTTCCAGGTGAGGTGCTGGTCGTTTGGGTCTGACTGACACTGGAAGCTCCTAAAGGCGAACTCTGTTGCAGCTGTTTGGGAGACTGCTGTTTGGGAAATTGGGCCAAGATCTGGGTAGGTGACCCCACCAGGGTCTTAGATGAAGGAAGTCTGGCTGACGTGACCTTCACTCCAGCTGAAGCAGAACCTACAACAGTGAACACTGATGGTGAGACTGACTCTGCTTCGTGTCTACTGATGCCTGTTATCACAGGAAACTGCTCATTTTGACAACATAAAATAGGTGGTCAAAGTAATCCAAAAATAGCTAATGTCATAAGGTATTGTGTTGTAAATGACCTTTCCTTTAGTGGAGAGTGTTAAAAACAATATAAGATTATCTTTACATGTTGTGTTTAGACAGAACTTCTTCTGAGAGATAGTAAAACCAGCAATCTCATCAGGTGGAAAATCAATGAATGCAGCTATAGGAAGGAGGAAAATGGAAAAAACCTGCCACCAAGTGGCCAAAAAGTTTAATACAGTTCTAATTCTAAGAAGGATTAGTTAATGAGAGTTTTTGCTGTATGTTGCAAATATTACACAGATGTACTAAAACCAGTTACACATAACATCTTACATGGTGCGACAGTTGACATGACCACTGAAGGAGTAGAGGAGACCACTGTGGTCACAGCGATGGTGTTAGCGTTAGAAGAAGGGCTGGAACTGGCAGGAAACACAACTGTCTGTTTCTGAGTGGGTGTGGTCAGCACAGCGGTGGAGACCAGCTTGGACACAGCAGCATTGTTGTGAGCGTGAGACTTGGAAAGGATGTTGGGAACAAAGTTGGCACTGGGAGAAGTTGTCACGATGATGACCTGGTCAAAGAAAACACATTTAAAACTTTTTTAGCAGTGTGTGGATGGAGGCGTTAAAGAAGCATTAGAGTGAATCCAGTGTCACTAACCTTTTGTGTGGTGGTGCTGGTGGTCTGGATGGTGGGTTTGGTGAAGGTGATCTTGACAGGGGAGAGGTGGGGAGGCAGCGAGTTGGCAATGCTTTGCATGATGTTGCTCATCTTGGGGCTGCCACTCACCGGCACTGTAATGTTCTTGGATACTGAAGGGGACACTTTTGAAACCTCCTTCAGCATCACGGGTGATGAGCTGGATGAGTTGGTCCTTCTTCGCTTGCGAGGCTTTTCATCTTCATCCGAACAACTTACGCCTGCAAGGGAAATGGATGACCTAGTTTGAATGTTTTGTCTTAGCAACAATGCTGATGTTTGTCGTGATGAACATGCCAACCAAGAATGAAAAACAGTAAGTGAGAAAGTTAAATCACAGGCAAACAACATTTTTAAAAAACTCCACTTTCAAATGTGATTCAGATGTTTTTATGAGTGTAATTCCCATTGCTTATTTGCTTCACTATTGGTCCATTTTTCATTTGCCTCCTGAAATTCGATTAAATCACACACTGTCATACCAGCTGCTCAATAAACATGCACGCACTGGCAGCAAATGCTTGTAAAATTGTCAAATCTAATCTAATAGGCCCCAAGAGACACTGTGTTTGGGAAATTCACATTCCAGCCAGTGTCTGCATTGTGGCAAAAAATGTCTTAATTATTTGTTTTGTGGCAAGTCTGAGCCAAGTTTCCATCAAAGCACTGGTTAAGTTTTGGGTCTTGAGAACGTACAGACCTTGAAACAAAAATTATGCTTAAATCAGTTAGTAATAAATAAAGATGTCTTGTAGTCCTCCATTCTAAAGGCTGAGTTGTGGCCAAAATAAAAGATGTTGTGGTGTAAATGCACCTCCAAAATTCAACTGAATCCAGTATGAAACTGATAATCTTCAATCAGAAAATATTCAAACAGATGTCAATTGTTTACACTCACTTTTCACATAAACAGTGCTACCACTTGGCAGCACCACCACATTGGATGATGGGCTGGGTGGTCTTGGCGATTTCACTGTTGCTCCTATGGTGCCACTGGTCGCTGTAGCACTGGTGGAGGTACAGGTGGTGCTTGTGTACGAGTAACATACAACCACTGCAGGAAGGAAATTAGTCATGTCATCAACTATGCAAACTGTTTCGATATAGCCTTAGTCGCATACAAAGTGATTCTGGTCTACCTTCTTTGTTTCCTGTTTCAGCTGGCAACAAAAGTGAGGCGTTCTGATTGGCTGTAGCAGTGGCAACAGCATTAGCAGTCATGGTAAAAGCTGTCTGAGGGACCAGCCTCGGCATCAATGGAACAAGCCGCCGTCCTTCAATGGACCATTCGGACGAACTGTTGGGACCTGACATACTGGAAATGATATTTAGTACATTGGTCACAAGTTTTAAAACTACAAATCCTAAGCAAACAGAAAAATCTAACTTTTTCAGTTAGTTTTTACAAAACATACCATTTTTTTCTACATTTAAATATGTTTACCATAATTTTAACATGACTTAAATACCACATGTACATACAGCATGTACCTAAGGAGATGTATCAGAATACATTTCTACTGTCTATAAACAATGCACATACAAGGTGCCTTATTCCTGGTTTCTAAAAACATAAGCCTGTGTCAAGTCTGGAGGGTCAGACAGGAGTAAACAACATAACGGATGAAAATCTGCTTTCTGCACTAATGAACATACCATTTTTGTTCTATTTGCTCATTGTTAAAATATTTTAGAAATGTCTGAGAAACTCTGGGAGCCTGCAAAAGATTATGTAACATGGCTGTGGAGTGGACAGTTAGTGCACTTACTGATATGCAATGGTGGTGAGGCGTTCATCATTGACTGCCCTGCGGACTTCTGCTCGATGACGCTCTGTTGAGATACTGGGAGGATGAGGGGGGTGGGTGGACAAAAGGTTTAACAAATCTTAAACAATACTTGTGTGCAGAACTGGAGAACATACTTTCCTCAGTAATCCAATTTGTAACATGTATCAAACAATTACCCAAGGATTTTAGTAAGCTCTCCCAGGAGATCCTTCTTGTCCTTTGTTAGGTCTCCTTGGGCTCGGAGGGCGCTAATAACACCAGCGTAAGCCTCCAACTCTGGGAGACACATCAAAAATTATCAAAACCCAACACTGCAGCATCTTCATTATAAAGTGGAGAAGTTACACTGAGTCATTCCAACTGCTCTAGTTATCATCCATTTTCTTTTCTCATCAGTAGCATATATTAGAATTTTCCAAACCTGGTTATCAGACCTACAGCTCTGCTTGTTTTTCACATACCAATCCAATTTGTCTTCTGCCACACCACCCTCATCTGAGGTTATTTTCCCTGCTGCTCTGCTAATCCTCCATTATTTACTTTGTATTACATGAGCTTACCCAGTTTACGAAGAATTCTTTTGCATTCATCCCTGCCCAAGTCGAGGATGGTGGGCCACACGACTGGCATGGTACCAGTGAGGACTGGTTTCTCCAGCTGAATCATGGGCTAAACAGAGGGTCAGAAAAAACAGGTTAAAACCACATTGCCCATTAGACTTGACGGAAAAGTATGACGCACAAAATGTTGAGTATGAATAAACTAAAAGTGTCAGCTATGTTTACTGTAGTGGTATCATTGACATATTTTAATTTAAGCATACTCAAACTTAATTAATCCTATTGCTTGTAAAGAAGCTTTAAGTCAGAGGTACTGCTGTGATTAATAAATCTGTTAATTAGCACCAATAATGCATAATTCAAGCCAAACACAGATATAGGACTGAATATATCTTAATGAGATGTTATGCAAGTGATGTGAAGAGCATAAAAGCAGCGCAAGCAATTCATGTTTTTGTTTTGGTAACTTTTCATGTCAAATAAACTTAAAATAACTGTGCTAAACTGTTACTTATAAAAAATACGAGCTAAATTCATAATTCACTGATATGTTTATTTGTTTTTTTTTAATGGCACAATTGACTGAAGGAAAAGGTTAAGAGACTACTGGGATTATGTCTCTAAAGCATACAGATTATTATCCACCTGTGTCCCATATTTTTAAGGAAGTGTTAGCTTTATAACAGTTTACACTGACAGTACCTCCCACCACTACTTATGTGAAAAAACACTGCGGGATGACAAGGCCAACCATACAAATACAGAGAATCTGTTTAGCTCAAATGCTCAGAGAACAGCCTATGTTGTTTTAATAACAATAGGTAATAAACAGTTATTATATGAGTGTTTTCACCAACTTGCAAAATTTAAAGACAAGCTAGGAAACATGTAACGCTATCTCTTATATTTTCGGTTTAATTTCTGTAAATATATCGGAAAACGGCACCTAGCATTAGTGCTGGGTGTACAGGTTTATTAATTGGTCCCTAACAAAGATGTTATAATGTTCAAATATAGTAATTAAATGTCTATTGCGAGGTGAAACCTCTTGTCACAATAAACCTCTACGTTCACCATCATCTTTTGGTTTAATGTTAGTGAAAACCTTTGCAATGTATGATGTTAGCTTAGCTAGCTAGCTATCCCTCTAAGCCAAATCAATGTCTTACCATCCGTTAGCAGGACAACTTCAAGGGCTTAGTATATCCGACATCCAAACCAATGCGGCTTAGCATAAAGCATATAACCCAGCTACCGCATCTTGTAGTTAATATCCGATGAAAAACAAAAGCCAAACCGCTACAATGGCCAATCTCCCCCCTCAAAACAACTAATGTTTATGTTGTCTGCTAACTAGCTGCGCCCGGCCTTCTTCTTCTTCTGCTCCTTCATTTTGGTGTTGTATGGCAGTTCGCGAACAAGGAGTTGGTGCATTGCTGCCCCCAACCGGAAGGATGGTGTATCACGACTCTCCGTCTCACCTTTTTATAAAAATAAAAGAGTAAAAAAACTACTGGGTCCGAGCTAACCTCTTTAGATTTGTATGTACTGGATATATTTATTTCTGACCAATTAACTCAGAAAACGGACTTTTTGATTTTCTATATCAGTGAGTACATTAATGTTTCTTTAACTATGATTAAAACCTGTGGACTAAAAATTAGCACAACAGATGCAAACCGTGTCATTTGGACATGTGTGTTTTCATTTTTGCAAACAGGGCAGCTGGGAACTGTAGATTTAGCTAACATTAATTTAACAGGAGAACTGGGGACTATTTTGAGTCATGACAAACTCCGATTTACTTATCACCCACATGTACAATGTAAATTTCAAATGTTCCAGTATTTTGTCATCACCCTAGCTTCATCAAGTCACATTTAGTCACAAGTCAAACATTAATTCTGGGGAACAAATCAGGTAAATTTGGCAATTACATCCCACACCCAAGAGTAATATTAGCTGGATGGACTCACTGAATCTTGTGGGACTGTTCTTTCAAAGAGGCCCAGTTTTAATATTGCCTTGTCAGATTAATTAGTTACGACTGATACAATCTAAAATATGAGTCCTGTGTATACACTAATTTTAAAAAGCCCAAAAGGTTGGAACCCCTTAGTCTAATCCTGTGTGTGTGAATTCTTACAATAAAAAGTAACCAGGTCATATAGATGTAGAAGAGTGAAATGTGCAATATTTGTTTTGGAGTAGAAGACTAAACTAGTACTCATTGCACTGAAATATAATATTGGAGATGATGTACGTAGTTAGTTTCCACTACTGTTATTGTATAAACTCATTTTATCTGTATCTGAGTGTCTCCACTGTTGATTGAGCACAGATACGGCTACAGTCACAATCACCAGCTCCATCCCAGCTGTAATTCCAGCTATAATTTGTCTCAATCAGCCTCTGCAGGGTTGGTTATATCCTCTATTAACTAACTGTCTCCATCTCTCTGAGTTGCAGTGATACCTGCTGCTCAGCAGACACAGCTGAGGGTGAACCCACTCTCTGTGGGCAGTATCATCTACTGCATCATAAGGGCTTTACTATTAGAATAAGTCGCTATGGACTAAAAGAAAACGCAAGTAGCACCTAGTACGTAGAGTTATATAAAACAACAGAGTAGTACTTTTTTCCTTTTGCCCACTTCTTGCAACACTGTTACAGAGTTTAGCGAAGTACGAGGAGCTCCTGAACGCAACAGCATGGAAGGTGGGTTTTTGTTCTTTTTTTTTTTTTTTGTGTGTGTGACTTTTTTTGGGGGGGGGGGGGGCAAAGCATTTCCTTTTACCATTTGCATCACACTGCGGAGTGAAAATCCCATGGCTGCTGTGCAGATAATGAAAATTAAAGTGAACAGGCCTGAAAGGAGATGCTACAGAAAGTGCGACGCTTCCAGATCAGCGCGCTGGTTGCGGAAATAAGAGGAGAAAGTTTGAAATTGTGGATTGTGCAGCCAAAGTTTGACGTAATTCTTCCCCAGGACGACCGGACTATCATCATGGAAGTATTTCCTTAGGAAAAACAGCATTTCACATCTTGGACTTTGGGGGAAATTTGAGAAAGTGGAAGTTGGTTCAAACATTTACTGCAAGTTCCCTGCGGTTTTCCAGATGTTATTTCTGATGAAGACAGCGACTGGCTCATTAAACACATTCACACCCCGGAGAAATAAATAGCAACACACACATCCAGGCTTTATTAACGTATATGATCAGATTTTGTCCTCCCTCTGGGACTTTTCAGGAACATTTTAGAGTCTTTGTGCTGGATAGAACTTCTCCGTCGGCAGCTTGTGACATGGATGGACACAGAGAAGAGAGAGCAGAAAGGAGCCGCTTTATTAAATAAGGCTTTGACATATGAGGAAAATGTTATTTGGGTGAAGTCTTTGGAAACTCGTAAGAGAAGCCCAATGAGTGGCACACAGTCGACACTCACTGACAGGTAGGACACGCTCCTTTTACCTCTTGGTGTTTATTCTTCACCTAATGTTTATGAAAAGAAAACAAAATATGATTTACTGTGTGAAAAATTATAACAGAAGAAGGAAGAATATATATGCATATATAACCAGCTGTTATATAAGATATGTGATCATTTCTATTCTTATTCTATCCTCCCTCTGTAAAAACAAAACACAACAGCAGCCTGGTTCTCTCCTCTTTGCTGGAGAATGTGTGTTGGCTTTGCCTGGTCATCACAAGCTGCAATGTCAAACTTTATCTCATGTGTGGCCCCTGAAAGTTTACCTTCCATAATGGGCTCCTGTGCATTACTGTGTTCATAACCAAGGATTTAGCTCCAGGAACTTGACAATGTGATAGTTTCCTGACTGTCTGGCTTTGCTGATAAACTGAAATGTCCCATTTGAAACATGTCCATCACTTGTACACACTTGTTAGCACAGTCTTGGATATAATGCAGACCATAAGCATTTGGGCAGTTATACGTCTTTTACTGTTTTGCACACTGAATTTGAATTGTGGATATTTTATAAAAGTGTCATGATCAATTTGCAGCTTGCAAGTGGCTCAGAGAAATCTATTAACACAGCAGTTGGCTACAAATCTGAAAAAGGAAACTAGAAAGGAGTAAGCGGTGTGGTAAACTGGAAAGTACACGTTTTGTGGATGACTGGAAAATGGTTTGCGTGTTAAAGAAAAACCTATTTCTGGCACAAAACATGAATGTTCCCAAGGGTATTTGTGCACACGTACAGAATTTGTTACCACAATGTCGAAGGATTCGCCACAAGATGCAAACACCTGGTAAACCTCAAACAGAAGGGGCCAGGTTGACATAAACACGAGAGAAAATCCAACCTCTAACAAAATTATAGAAAGAGGAAAATGTGGTTAAAAAGGAACAACTCATGGCCCAAAGCATACCACCTCATCTTTCAAACATGGTGGTGTTTCTGTTGGTGGTTTGGCAACTAAGGCCGCCGGTGTAACTGGTACACTGCAACCAACAGGATGGATGCAGATGTTTGCATCACCAGCATAACAGGATGGAGAGACAAAAAGTGTCTCCTCATGTCTGAAGTTTTGAATGACGATTTAGTTTGATGTGTGCCCAATAACTTTGGACCCTTAAATGTGGTGCAGTGTTTGTTAATGTGATATTTTGGCCTTCCACACGAGTCTTCCTATATTGATTTGGGCCTTTTCAAATAACAGCTGAGACTTGACATCTGAGTATGTGTCATCTTATTGCAGATTGAGAGTATTAAAACACAGTGTGACGAACAAACACATGAGACTGTCCATATACTCAGTTTGATCTGAACTTTAAAAGGTTGCATAACATTTATTTGGTGTCTTTTTTAAGGAAGTCTCTGCTAAAGTCTTGTAGTTTTTTGTGCCTACCTAAAATGAGTGATCTTTCTCTTCTCTTGGAACCTTATGAGTTGAATTGTTGACTTTCAGCTTTTTCGGATTCCATCCCGCATAACTCACTTGTATATTTTTACACTTGGTGATCAGGAGTTTCCTCTGAGGAAAGGCCAGAATGAAGGCACACATGACTGCCTCAGAAAGTCCAATAAAGTCATTTGATTTCTTGACCTTCAGCCTGCAGAAAATGTGCCTTGCTGCTTTTTGCAACAATGGGCCTCTTCTGATCAGTCGTCTTTCAGTGTAAATAAAGGCACCGTGCAGGTTAAAATCCTTCCTGTGGAAGTGGAAAGCATGACACACCAAAGCACAGGGCTAAAATGAAAATCTATTCTAAAATGGATTTTACAGATATATCCGCAGTAGCTCATTGTTCGGGTTAGATTTGCTATTTCAAACATTTCTTTATATTCTGAGCAACAGGGAAGCAGACTGTTCTAATTATGCTGCATACAGACATATTTGAACGGCCTGCTGTGTGTCAAAAAGATAAGTAGACAAGCCTAAAACTAAATGAGTATCAGTGGTTCACCTCCAACACCCAATGACAACCTGTCAACACAACATGAAAACCTGCTAGAGTTATAATTTAATTTCTTACACTGGTCAACAGTCAAAGTGTATTTTCTCTCTTTGATGAGCTTTTCATGTGTCAGACTAGCTTTTCACTTGAGTTCCCAGGCTATATTGCAACCTGATCTGACACTGTCTCATCTCTATGTATCTCCTTGACAGTGATAAGAGTGGTATCAGTCCATCCGTCACTGGCCATGTCACCTATGTTCTAGCCTTTGTCAGACGTGTGGCGTGTCTTGAAGGTTCCCACGTCAACAGAAAATAGCCCTTAGACAGAATACATCAGTAGACTTTGGATGTGCATGTATAAATAGAAGTTTACGACATGCACTTTCTTTTTTTTTTAGTAATGATTCACCAAACCTTGTGCATACTCTGCATCCGTTCATCTATCCGGTACCTCCTGAAGCTTCTGCTTTTTTGGGTGATTCGGTTTTCACATCTAAACAACACACTTACTGTATGTGTGGATCTTGAAGGTTATTACTGAAGCCTGTGCTGCAGGAAGGATTCAGTTGCTTGGCAACATTTGTGCCAACACCAGCAGTGGTTAGGTCACTTCTTGGACATTGTTCAAGGGTTTCTCAGTGACGAGAATTCAGTTTGAGCTGCTTGCTAGGCTTCTTCTAACGTGTGATATTTTACTGTCTGGATGTGACATCTCCCAGCATGGGACATGTTCTCCTGCCTGCCTAGCGTCAAGGGATAAAACCCTCCTCTCTTCTGTGGAACACAGGGCTCATGCTACCTTTAGTGAGTAAGTGACTGACAGCACAGTACATTTGCCTGGAGTTTGGCTAAAAGCAGTCTGCTTGAGACCTTTAAAGGAAAAGTGAGGTTTGTGACATCATGGGTTTTAATTTTGTTGCCATGGCCATTGCTTTTATCAGTTCCAAAAACACCAACCAGAATAATTCTAGATGGGAACATAGAAACATTGCTAAAAATAGGCCCATCGTGGAAGAAAACACAGAACCAGTTACATGATCAGTTGTGTTTTTAACCAACTAACAGGTGATTTGCCCTATTTGATGTTGCTGCCGTTTGCCCCCTTTCCAGGATACCTGGTGTCACTTTGTGCAAGTGCCTGCAAGATATGAATCTCTTTTTAATGTACATATCTTTATAGGAGAATCATGCAAATACTAGATGGGGCCATGTAAACAGAACTCTCCCTCGTCATCTTCAGTTTACTTATACTTTACTTAAAATGACCATAACTGCCTATTTATTTGTTTTTTTCTTTTATTCAATTATGTGTGTAATAGTGATGCTCATTTTGCATGTACGCTATAATGAATCCCTACAAGCTTTGGACATGCTCTTTTCCTCTTTGTCATACTGTTTTGCTGATCTCTGTGTTTTCCCGCCTGCTGACCTCCCACCTCCCCTCTCCACCCTAGCCCGGGCTCTGACGGGAAGTGGTGACATCACTGTTAAACAATGTCTATCAGGCCCCCGGCCCTTTTCTGACTGACAGTGCTGCTGGTATCAGTGCAGGACAGCTTCCAACCAGACAGAGTCCACTGTCATGCTACTGCACATACCATAACACTCTGAGATGAGTGATTTACTTCAAAGGTTCAGTGACTCTTCTGCATTTTATGATTTTTTTTTTTTTTACTATCGAGGTTTCATTGCAGGACTCAAATGTGTCACAGTGACTATAGTTTAATTAAAGGACAATGTCGAAGTGTTTCACCACTCATTTAAGCAGAGACCCAACAAGAAATAAGTCCAGTTGTCATGACGCAACTTCCAAATAACCTCACTTGGATGACTGATGATGAGAATCTCAACCAGCCTTGAGTACTTCATTATGAACTGCCATTTTTCCATTGCCAGTTGAGGTCAGCACAGAACAGTTTATATATTTTTGTGGACTTGGTATTGTTAAGAAAGCATTTTTGTGACTTATTTCCCTATGTGACCTGAAAAGTCCACTGTTTGACAAAGGAATCCTCATTTGTTATAGTTTTCCTTTGATAGCAGTAATACCTGGAGTTGGCTTTTATTGAGGACATTTTTGTTTTGCACTAGGACACACTATCCAGCACAAATATTCTTTATAGTCATAGTTCAGAGGTTTACTCAATAAATTAGTGGAGCTGAACATTATACAATAATTAGTAATATAGTATTCCAGGTTATGTGCAGAACAAATAAATCAGTCAACACTAGCTCCAAAGACAAAGTTACTTAAATGTTAAGCTATATTTTAGCAACATGCTATGAGAACAGTAGATTTAGACAAATTACAAAAGCATTGCAGGTCAAAAACCATCTGACACAGCCGTTCACGTTGAGATGTAATAATTTCAGTTATTCAGACTGATCATTGTATGACTAATGATACTGATGAATGAGTCTGGGTCAGACTTTAAACTATGTCTGAGATGTTTGCTGTACGGATCTCAGACTGCTGGAAAATGAACAGACAGTATTATGTTACGCTGTTCTTGGAAAAAGCAGGCCACAAGAGTGTTTTCCTAGAAAATATATCCGTGCATATTGTCAAGCTATCAATAGAACAGTGATTTATGAGTTTGAAGAGCTTATCATTGTATCTTTGCTTGTCACGAGGAAAACGGGTCCAGCTTGCAGTGTGGACAGTGCTGGTGGTGGTGTGAAGAACAGATCTAGTCTTGGAGACTTATATGTTTTCTTGCCCACATTGAGGTAGTTGATTACATAATTCCTGAGAGTTCACAAGTTAATTGAATTTGGATGTTTGTGGTCATATTGTGGTCGGAGCCAAATGATGTCAGATGTAAATGCACAATGATTCATTACTGGAACACACATGAAATTATTCATTTTGGAAAGTGCTAACACCAGTTATAAACTAATAAATTATAATTATAATTATATATATATAAATATATATAATTATTTATGTAAAGGATAAGTGGAATGAGTAATGGTGCATGTATATGCAGTCAAAGCCGGATATAGCTTGTTCGTCTAGGTTGTTTGTAATAAATAAATAATCTTTGAGGTGAGAAGCTGATCATCTTTTCCAATAATGAATCGTCAGGAGATTTACATGCTGATCCTACTGAAACCAAAGAAGAGCAACAAATGGGAGTCACCAAATGTTATAGTTAAAGACCAATGGGACTTTTACGTACAGGACTGCAGCACTCCAGATAACTCTAGCTCAGTGTGTGCCGATATGATTGCTGTTGCTGATGATTATACACACTTTAGAATTCAAAAGCCCCTAAATAGCTGAAGAAAACCAAATTCCCTGCTCTTATCCAGCAGTACTTAGTCGGCTGCCACCCACAAAGCAGGATGCAGTCTGTCCTTGTCTCGCCATGTCTTATCAGCTGCTAATCTCCTCCAACCACAGCAAGGAGGCTTCCTAAATGGGCCTTCAATACAACCTTAATATTCTCCTATTCAACAGATCCTTTTTGACTGTAATTGTGACTGTGTTGTGTCTAGGAAAGTTGAATCAGCCTCAGCTGTTTAGTCTGTTTCATTTTGCTTCCGGGAGCTTGACACAAAGGAACTATTATTCCTTTTCTGTCTTCTAATTTCCTGATATTCCTGGATTTTATATATTCATCTTTTCTCTGCACTGTGAGGATAATTTAGATAACACAGTTCACACAATCTGGGAGCTATGTAGACATTTCCTTCGCCCAGTCTTCTGTCTACCCTCAAAGATACTTGTGTGCCTCCTCCTTGACGTCCCCCTCCGCCGTTTCTTTCCCAGCCTTCTCCCACATTCAGGAAACTGGATGTGAGCCAAAAACCCCTAGTCTCCGTTTCCGGGAATCTGTCCCACAAAGCCACAGTATAGTTAGTTGGCTCTGACGTGGGAGCCATTGTTAAAAGCCCAGGGCCCCCATTGTCCAAGGGAGGAACAGCAGCACAAACAAAACCCCCTCTTGTGGAACGAGTAGGAGGAGCTGAAGGGGGACGAGCAGAGGAAACCTCTGCTATTAATATATGAACTGCCATCATCAAATTAACCTCCCAAGAGGGAGGCGGATGATTTTCTTTTAAATAGGACAGTATGAACTGAATTTAAGGATTAGATAAACCTTTCGAAACAAAGACAATCAAGAATCAGCCTTTACCAGTATGTGGTCCAAGCAAGTTACTGTTTACATCCAGAGACACACAGGTCATGTAGTGCTGACAGCATTTGAAAAATTAAGTGAACACCCCTTTTATCTTTCCCATCACAGACGATATCTTGACCAGCTATTGCAGACATGATTAGACTGTAGCTTAAGTAGCACAGAGGTGAAGTAACTCAAAGATTCTATTCACTTTTTCAGGTTTTATTTATAATAACATAAGTTCTATTCATCTTTTTTCACAGTTTATAGCATTAACACCGTGAATCAGGTTGATAATTGTTCACATTTATAATCACCTGCACATATGTTTGACTAAATGTAATGTAAACTGTGTGTGTTTTGAGGCCTAACAAAACTGGTGAGTCGAATTCCTTCCTTGTGAAACGTGCAAAGCAAACTTCTGAATATATTGAAACATGTACTGCACTAGCACATCCATGTTGTCTTCTGCAGACCGTCCTTTGTCTTGGCAGTCTTGGTGAGTGAATTGGTACATTGTCGTTGTAAAAGTGTGGAGGCATCATTGTGTCAGGAGATACGGGGACCTGCTCATCAGAGTTTCTCTCCAGTGATCAGAGTCACTGTTCACTAACTTCAGTGTTCTACCAGACAGCACTCAGAAAGCAGGAGACATATTTGCTCTTTGGAATTTAAAAACATCAGGCATACACACTTTTTGTGAGGCATCCCAGATGCTGAGTCACTTGTCTACTGCTGACAGATGACATAGATTAAAATAAGAAATGCAGGTCAGGTTAGGACTCAGTGGTACATTCATCATTCTTATTAGAACATGCTGCATCTATTATTAAAGCTACTTTGATTGAGTGACTTCAGTCAAAGCAGAGCTCAGGAATAACTGTGCACTTTCTGTCTGTGTTTACAATTGTTTTCACGATAATGTTTCATGATGAATACTGTACCAAATACACGGACAGTATTTCTGTACCTCTCAGATCTGTCTAATTAACATTTTGATTATATTTATTTATTTTGTTTTAAAGCTTTTGTTCAGTATGCGTGTTCTCACTTTTCCCCATGTCTTTCTAGGACCCCAAGCATTCTCAACAAGGAGCCTACAGACAAGAAACCTAAGAATGACAAGACATCTGTCTCCCTCAAACATGAATTTGACCCAACAGGTGAGAAAATAAATCAATAATGAAAATAAAGTTGCAGGTGTAATTAAATAAGACTTTTATTCAGTAACACAAACTTGAATGTAAGTTAACCTTAGTCTTGTTTTTGATCTGTAAACTTTATTTATATAGTACGTTTCAAGAATAAAAAAAGATCAGCCACACCACCTGCTGTTTGCTTGCGCTGATATTGACAGATGTGAGAACACACTGTGCATCACAGTTCACAGTAACAGCACCAGCTGATATTAACGTTGTGGCTGAACTTTGTTTGTTTTATTATGTAACATACATGTGCTCCATACGTCGGTGTATAGAAACTCGTTGATAGGGTTGTTGCTCGGGTTGCAGGGTTGACATTAATCCTTCCTGCCCTTTTCTTCACCCTGAAGTCTCGAGCCCCCTCATGTAGGCAAGAGCACAACCAATTATCCACTCAACTCTCTGAGATAGTACTTTGAAGTGGAAGAAGGAAAAGGCTTATGAGTCATTAGACTTCCTGAGCAGCTAAAGGAAGAGCATGCCTCATGGCCCCTTTTTTAATCAAGGAGATCAGGGTGAAGTTAAAATGCAGGAATAAGAGTCACACAGCAGAGTTTACCGATTTCACAGGATTGTGAAATGACGACTCGGCATACGAATCTAGTATCAAGGTTCAAGTGATTTTTTTTTTTTTTTTTTTTTGATACTTAAATGTTTATGCTTATCAAGGTGATGGAGGTTATTTTTGTCCAGTTGTGGTCACGCAATGACATTTAAAATAACAAAGGACTACTTTTTATATCCAACTATTTACAATGTCAGCCTCCTTAACAAAGTAACAATTAGCGGTGCTGCAGTGTTCAGGGTAGGGACCTTCAATGTCAACGGGAGGGACCGTTTAGATCTATAAAGACTCTATATAGCATTTATACAAAGAATGTTCTATACAGAGACCAGAGAGGGAAAATATCTCCTGTTGGCAAGTCCAGTTTTTGTTGGAAAAAGCAGGCTGCTATTTAAAAACCTTTTCTGTTTCAGCCTCCTGATTTGTCATTTCCTGTGTCGAGAATTTTTCCCACAAGTGAAAACCGGTATTACAGATAGCCTGTGCCAGGGCTCTTTTTAAAGGCAAATAATACAAAAATAGGATGGAAAACATCATTCATTAGTTAGTCAGCACTGTCAGCATTTTCTACGGGTGGCCATAGTGTATTTGAAATGTATGTGTAAAGGATATGCAGAAGATGAAGCTTGATATAATATAATCTTTGTCCAATCAGTGTGTGTTGTTAACGTGCACATGTGTGCGTGTGTGTGTGTGTGCTTGTGTGTGTGTGCGTGCGTGCACAAATTAAAGGTCTTGTCCAGCGTTGTGTAATAATCCAGAGAGATGAAAATGGTTTTGGGCTCACAGTAAGCGGAGACAACCCTGTGTTTGTGCAGCTGGTCAAAGAAGGTGAGACTCTCTCTCTCTGTCTCTCTCTGTCTCTCTCTCACACACACACACACACTTGTCACTTGTGTGCAGCAAAAACATCTCTGACTCTGTTTTTTGTATTATAGATGGAGCCGCAATGCGAGCTGGGGTCCAGACAGGAGATAGAATCATTAAGGTTTTATTCATTGTGTTAAGTGTTTTACACCTGATCTCAAGTCTCAGATTCATATGTTGTATTTTTCACAAAATCCCTGACCTACCACTGCCTTCAGTTGGATATTTGCAGCAGCATGTAGGGTCCTAGAATCAAAGAAGGCTAATTACAAACAGGACAGATTATTGACAAGATTATTAACAAAATTTTAAAGGATCAACAGCCTTACTTTTTAAACGTCATTGTTAAATGTGTTAAATATTCTCTCTGTCCCAATTGTTTCCTGACAGGTTAATGGGACCTTGGTTACACATTCAAACCACATAGAGGTTGTAAAGCTAATAAAATGTAAGTATGCACTTCTAATGGCTTCTTTAGGACGTGCAATAACACGTTTAAATTCCACTGATTCACTGATTTCAAAGTTTAAGAAACTATTTTAGTGCGTGCTGCTCTTTTTGGTACTAAAGACATAAAAAAATTCCTTTATTAAGTAAAATATGAAGCAAAGCATTCACTAACAATAGCTGACTGTGATGGGCTTAGACACACCTGTTTAAACCTTCATTTCTTGTGTAAGATAAATATTGACATTTCATTTTAGAGATGGGGTTTTCCAATCATTTCTGATCTCTCACAGAGCTCTCTCTCTCTCTCTGAATTGGTTTTGGTGATCAGCTCTTCATGGTGGCTTGGGTGCTTTTATACATGTATCTCCAGTCTTCTGCCTCTTTACCCTCCCTTCATTCTTTTCTCACGGCTCCTCTTTGGCAGCGGGTTCCTATGTAGCCCTGACAGTGCTAGGGAGGCCTCCGGGCCTCCCTCAGATTCCCTTGGAGGAAGATGAGGAAGAAAGGGGAAAGGTCAAACTGCCCTCGTCTCTCTCAGTGCCCCACTCACCTGCTCTGCCACGTGGGGAGCAATGCCGCCTCCAGGAAAACATCGCCTCCCCTCAGCCTGATGGGGTAAGGAGTAGGAAACAAGTATTCTTTTATCCATGTGCCACGTATAACATCTGTTAAACCCTCTACCTTAAGGATTGGATTAAAGGAACACTCCACCACCAACATTTACCTCTTACAACATTTACTGCTTGTAAATATTTTGAAGAAATACATAAAAATCGCAAGAATTCCAGATGACGTCTGACAGGAAGTTTCTCAGTAGATGTGAGAACCCATATGATTTCATATCTGCTTGGTTTGGTTTAAACCTGCGGTTCCTACTACAGAAATGCAAAAGACGAAGGGCAACTATTCACCTTCAAAAGTCGCCTCATAGTATTTATGTATTTATTTTTAACTACTAAATTTATCAACCTCATCCACAATGAATGCGAAGGTGAATTTAATTTGTTAAAGGTGGTGTTATTTCATAAACGCACTGTAAGTATGCTCACATTAACTGTGTTTAATGGTGAACTTTAACTTCCCTAATGCATTGAAAGGATGTTATTATAAACTGCGACGATAAGGATCATGATGTCAGAAGTGATGTGGCTGGTTAAACACGTACGACTCATTATTTTTAGTCTCACCGTTTCAGTCCATTACTACTAGCTTTAACAAAACTGCTCCACAGTATCAATGAATTTTCCTCTTTCTAAAAACCGAATGTGACAAACTAGTAACATCAATACAAAGAACATGATTGTGCTTTAACTGTTCAGTATTCCCATGTTCTTCATTTTTTTTTCACTTTCAGTCTGATTCATATCACTTCTCTTTACATATATAGACACATAGTTGTCTTCAAAGGTTTTCTCTCATTTGTCACATTGTTAGATTGTTGCAGGAATGTTTATGTAATAATATGTTTTATGAGGTTTTTTTTCAGCTCAGTGTTTCCTCATTTTTCCTCTTTTAGGGTGAGAACAAAACCATCCACAGCCAGAAGGTCGAAAACCTGCAAAAGATGCTAACCAGGCAGGACCAGGAGTTACAGGTGTGTATATGAGACAATGACAATTGTTGTAGTTAACAAAGTATTTGTGAAGGGACTGCTGAGAAGGAAAGTTGTTTATTGTTTAGTCTTTTTAATTTTTATTTTATTTCTTCAATATTGGGCTTCATTTGGATTTATTTTTTTGCTAAGGCAAAGGAGGAGGAATACGACCGAAACCCACGACCTAAACTACTGAAAGAGATCCAGGAGTCAAAGAAGCACATTTCACAGCTGCAGGAGCAGCTCAGCAAAGCAGCAGCAGTCCTACAGGTGCTATAGAAACACACACACACACACACACACACACACACACACACACACACACACACACACACACACACACACACACACACACACAAGCACACACACCGAATACACTTTTTATTTTCTCACAATGTAAAATTTGTCCTCATGTTATAAGGATAATGTAAGTCCATATGCCATGTGGTTGCAGCTTCTGGGAATTGATTCTGCATAGAAATTGAGTGTTATTTTGAGTATTTTGGAGAAGTGACACTTGTGTGCTAAAATAAAAACAGACATTACTTCAATGGGAACAGATGAATAGCTGAACAATCTAACTGCCTATTAATCTGCAGTAATAATATTTATTATTTATTTAAAAAAAATACTTAATAAGCAAATTAATATGCACAAGAATATGACTTTCTCTCACAAAGTACAAATTCTGTCAATTTAAGAGAACAAGCGTTCAGTCAATTTACTTAATATTCTCTCACACAGTGTGTGTGTGTGTGTGTGTGTGTTTTGTATGTTGTGTTAATCTTCCACTCCTGTCAGGTTAACACAGGTCAGTGCAGGCTATTTTGTTATCAGGACTCTAACTAATAAGACCATTACCAAGTCTTTATGTGTTTTAGGATGGAGCCACTGTGTCCAGGCATGGTGAGGTTCAGGAGGGTGACAGCAGGTCTCCTGTGAATCAACAGAACTCATCCTTACAGGGTGACACCAGTAATGACGAGCGGTCGACTAACAATGTGGGTATAATGACAGATCACATCAGTCATTGTGTGAGTCATGTGTGAGTGTCTGTGTTTATAATATAGTTTAGAGTTGAATAATAGATTGCACCCACACTCTGATGGTAAAACAAGAGGAAGCTTCTTTAAAAACACTGCTCACACAGACTTTGTAATAACAAATAATCTTTTTATCACAGCTTCTATAAATAGCAATGAAATGGTTCTACTTTCCAATCTCTGGGGATTTCCCAGTATTTAGCACTAGACTAAACAATCAATTTGGCTAAAATGTTGTGTTGTTCTGTGTGTGTATTAAGTGTATGTGGTGTGGATTTCTGTTTGGGTGTTTGTTAGATGCACAGCAACCCCCTCCTAGAGAGTTCTGCCAAAAGAGAGACGCCCTGTCAGAGTCCGAACATCATCCGGCGAGATGGACTCAACTTCTGCTCGTCTCCCGATACTGAGGACACCACTGACAATGTAAGATATGCTCACATTACATTCACATTATAGTACCATTCCCAATTCTATTTTGTAAAATTACTGTAATTTTGACGATATGTTCAAACTACAAAACTGAAGAAGTCGGATGGTAATGTTTTTAGTTGTGTACGTTGTAAACTGGAGTAACTAATAATGTTGAATTTCGTCATGAGAAGATTATAGATGTCAAATTTTTATGTCAATCCATCCAATAATTGTTAACACATTTCATTCGGCTCATTTAGACATCAAATGCAATGCAAGAGTGACAGCAGAGATGAATTAACAAAAAATTTAGTGGTTACTGTCAGACCAATATTATCATTCCTGCATTTGTGGTGGTAACAACGCTGGAAAATCTTATAACTAACATTAATTCAGTGGCTTATTTGGAGATGCTGTTCTTTATCTCACTTGTTTTGAGATGCAAATTCTGTTAAATAGGCATTTCATTCCTATGCAGTTGCTCAAATACTCAGGGTAAATCTTTAAAATAAAATTATCTGAACCATTTTCTGCATCACATTAAAGACATGGAAATAAAGGAACAACATTGACTTTGTTTTACAGTACAACAACTAGCTTGTTTTTTGCAAATATAAAAGTGAATTTGTATGTATTTGTCTATGTATGTATATCTGTATTTAACTGTGAATATGCCTCTCAGGACTTGAGTGCCCACTGCACTGTTGGAAGCCGTCCATACCTCCTCAACACTGAGATCATCGGAGCAGAAGACGACTACTTTGACTCTCAACAAGAGCAGGTATTATGAAAAGCTATGAGAGAAATAATTGGAAAATAAGCAGATATAATCAACATGATCAATATGTGTTAAATTTGAAAATATGGAAACTATGATTGATTTGGTCATCTTATACTCTGCCCGTGCAAAGAAAAATTCACACTCTAATATTTAATTGAACCACCTCAAGCTTTGATTACTGCACGCTCTACTCACTTTATTTCCTTCCAGAGTTGCATTCAATTTTTGCCAAGATTTAGTTTTGATGTTGGGAGATTTGGACCACTGTGCAAAATCAACTCCAGCACATCCCTAAATTTCTCAATGGGGTTAAGTTCCGGACTCTGTGGTGGCCAATCCAGGTGTGAAAATGATGTGTCATGCTCCTAAAACCACTCTTTGACATTTAGAGCCTGATGAATTCTGGCATTGTCATCTTGAAATATGACCATTGATGTAATAACCTGGTCATTCAGTATATTCAGGTAGTCAGCTGAACTCATTCTTTAGGGACATAACATTGCTGAACCTAGACCTGACCAACTGCAGCAACCCCAGATCATAGCACTGCCCCCACAGGCTTTTATTGTAATCCCTAGAAATAATGGGTGCATCACTTCACCCCCCTCTCTTCTAACCCTGATGCTCCCATTACTCTGGAACAGGGTAAATCTGGACTAATCAAACCACATGACCTTCTTCCATCACTCCAGAGAATAATTTGTTGTTGGCTGGTTATTTAGTCCCAATCCCTTGAGTTCCCTTCGCTTTGTGCTTGAAATAATCGTACTTTTACTATTAAACATACCCGTGAGTTCCTCTGTTGTTTTCCTATGATTTGATTTAACCAAGTGTTTAAATGATCGCCGCTAACGATCATTCAAGATTTTTTTCTAACCACATTTTTTTATTTAGGATGATGGTTCTCCACTATCCTTCCAGTTTTTTAATAATGCGTTGGACAATTCTTAACCCAGTTTTAGTAGTTTCTTTAGTCTCCTTAGATGTTTTCTTTGCTTGATGCATTTCAATAATTTGACCCTTCTGAAACAGATTAACATCTTCTTCCATGACAACAGGATGTGTTTTCCAACATGGTTGTTTATGAAATAAAAAGCTACTCACTGCATCAGTTAGAGTTACATAACTTGTTACCAGCTGAAAAATAATCATCCATGCAGTAATTATCTAATAGGAGGCTCTTACCCATTTGTTTAGTTAAATCCTGGTGGTGACTTTTTATTTTTGGACAGACAATGAATGTGCTTCATTAAATTCCTACATGTAATGTGAAGTTTCACAAAAGATTTATTGTTTTGGGTTGGTTGAAACTTGTTTGAGAGTTATGTTCTCAGGTTATAGGGATTTAGTTTTGCTTATTTAAAATATAATCAAAATGTACTGTTAATTTTAATAAATAACCTTCATAAAGTCAAATTAATAATTTGTTCTCTTTCTGTCAGATTAATGGAGAGTGTAGCTGCTTCCAGAGTATAGACTTGCTTAAGTCTCGGCCGGCTCACCTTTCGGTCTTCCTTCATCATGTTGTCTCGCAGTTTGATCCTGCACCACTGGTACATATGCAAATCCACACACACATATACAGAATGTGAACCAAGGTGCAATAATAATTTGGTCTACATTCTGTGGGTGGTTACCAAAACTCCTGTATATAGAAATTTGTTTCAATGTGCCAGGGACTTTACCTGTTCTTAAAGGATGTTACAGGTAAATCCATATTTTCCTTATTTTGGACAAATTCCATGCAGAGACTGTCTACTGAATTACTTTTTTAATTTATATATTTTTGATCAACAATAGAGTTTAGTAGCACAGAAAAGTATATATTTGGATACACAGGCAACACTTGCCATTGTTGGTTTTGGTCTTTTAGGGATTTGATGCAAATAAGAAGAATGTTGTATATTATCATTATAACACATCACTAAATTTACAGTAACTAAGTGAAGTTTGAAAAGTAAAACTAAATGTAGCCATTTCCTACATCAATCGACAGTAGGCTTGAGCCCATTATATTTTTTAATTGTGTAATTAGTGTTGGTATGATAACAAGCATATAATAATATGCTAAAAAAAGAGAAATGAATAAGAGTAGACACTAATTTGATAAAAATATGGTGGTACAAAGACTGCGCCCTGAGGGATACCTTTATTGATGTGAGATTAACTGATGCAATTAAATTACAAAATGCTCTTTATAAAGTATTAAGCTCTGTCCATCCTCATCTCTCTGCTATAGCTCTGTTATCTCTATGCTGAGATGCACAAGCAAATCAGCTCCAAAGAAGGCCGACGCTTCTTCATGGAATTCCACTCACTCTTTCTAGATCGAACAGCTGTGAGTTTCTATAAATTTTTGTTTTTGCTTCCTCAGTCATTTTATTTAGCTCCACACCAATCTTCTGATGTCTCATTCACTGGAACATTTCTTCCCCCAGAATCTTAAAGTACCAGTTCCAGAGACAGTTGCAACTGAACTAGGTATGACATAAAATGCATGGTTAAATCAATCTCAGATTTCTTTGGTAAACTAAATGCAATGCCATAAAAATGTTATATTTGGTTATCTTATAACTTGTAGCCACATCACCCTCCACTCTAAGCTCTTTCTCTGATTCACAGATGGTCTAACATAGGGATTACACTGCCTACAGCTAAATCAATAGGAAACACTTGATTGCACATTGATATGGTTGATCCCACAAATGATCTTATCTGTAGGTAACTGTTTTATGTTGACAGTCACTAGAGTGTCACTAATACATAATTTGTGCTGTTGTTTGCAAAACCATCCACCAGCGTGGATTTGTACCTTCAGTCTACAGTATTTTACTGCAGACTGGGTATCTTTACCGATTTATCTTATGTATGTATTTCTTATCCAACAATGGATAAATAGTTGCATAATTTGACGTGTTAGAGAAAAGAGGTGCAATAAGATGTTACTAGATTGATTGTTTTGGTTGTGTCTACACAGAGAAGCGAAGGCTGGAGCTAATCCCAGAGGAGCTCTGCAAACAGTACACTCAGATGTTACAGGATTCACTTCTAGCAGACCTGCACAAGAACCTGGAAGACTTCAGGTAGGGGTATAACCTTTCTAAAAATATTTAACTTTTATTTCTGACAGAAATCTCTTGCATATCCATTGCCGGAAGATAATACATTATCTTTACATGATGTACGGTGGGCTTGTGTTTATTTTTATGTCTGCAGACAAAAGCGAAGTATGGGTCTCACTCTCGCTGATGATGAGCTGTCTAAGCTGGATATAGAGCAAGGAAAAGACCAACAGGCCTTGGAGAAGGAGTGCTCCTGTGCTGAACACATCCTCTCAAAGATAGAGGATATCCTGTGAGTCGCTGAGCACACACATTAACAAAAATATATGTGCAGTTCTTACTTTCTTTGCACACTTGTGTGTGTGTGTGTGTGTGTGTGTGTAGTAACCCCAGGTTGCTTGTTGCAGGTTGACGTCACAGCCCTCAGAAGAGGAGAAGTGGTAAGAAGAGGGGGAATTTTATAACAATACATCATAAGTCAGCTGCAGTGCACTGTGAGATCAGTTTTTAGAGAAGTGCTAAAGTTTCAGTTCAGGTATTTTACTGTGCATGAAGTTTTGGAGAAACGCATCTAGTCAGTGAGCAAAAATGCTGCATATCCTAAATAATCTGTATTTTTCTTTATTATGTGAATGACATTTTGCAGCCAAATGATGCAGTATGTGATTCTCACATACATGAAACACCTCGGGGTGAAAGTGAAGGAGCCTCGGGGCCTTGAGCATAAGCGAGTGCGAATTAATTTCCTACCCAAGATTAAGGTGCAGTCCCACTATCTTTCTATCTATCCATCTAGCTAGCAAGCTAGTTATTCTCACCATAGGGAATGTAAAAACATGTAAACTAATTAAAGAAATTTAGTGTAATAGACTACTCCACTCCACTGTTATAAATCATTTATTCAAAATAGCACAGTATCAGGTAAAGTCAGGTAAATATTTTAAAGAGATATGTGATTTCAATAAGCAGAAAACGATCAAGTCTGAGAAGGAGGGTGAGGAAAAGGTGAAAAAGCCTCGGTTTCCCATCATCCTTGTTCCACCGAGGCGCCTGAGTAGAGTGGATTCAACATCAGGTGAGGATAAAACTACAGTTAAACTTTCTTTTAACTATTACTCACTTTTTATTTCAACATTTAAAATGCAGAGTTAGACATTGTTTATTGCAGCTTCCATTAAGCATTCTACTATGAAAATAAATCTAAACATTTCGACTCTCACTGGAGGCAGTAAAGAAATTAGTAGTATACTGTATGTGATACTGTATACTTGATTGTTTGTGTGCAGTTGGTAAGGCTGTCGAGATGAACAAGCAGCGTTCTCCGAAGCAGCTCAGTCAGGCAGCGTCTAGCATACTCGAGCAGCCCGACTCTCCCGCCTCGAGTTCTGGACGGATCCGTGGAAATCAGCTCAGTGAGGGATCAGATACCAGTGCCCATGTTTCGCCTTTCACCGCATCCCCTGCTCAGAGCTCCCCCATTGGTCAGGCCTCAGACACAAGTGGACATGATTCAGACTCCAGTAAGAAAACAAATGATTAGTGTCATTAGTTTTTTCACAGTGAACTAAATACATTCAAAATACATGAATATTTATCTAAACTAAAGTAGTTGTTCCTTTTTTTAAATTCCCGAATTTTTGTTCTGTTCTCTTTCCTCCACAGACGTGTCTCCATTCTCTATTCAGCCCAAACTGAGTGAGAGTCTGCAGCCCGGTGACCACCATGACAATGTTTTCAGTCCCACCAGCACTCAGTTTGACTTTAGCCCCTGCAATCTTGAGCAGGAGGAAGATCAGGAGACATTTGGGTAATTGCAGTTTAAATGGCTTACTCTGTACCTTTTGCTTGAAAAATTGCTCAAAAGGTAGTTAAAGTTAAATTCATTTCAGCTGTGCTTTAATGACTTTCACAGGGCGAATAAATCGCAGAGAATATGACAATAAGTTGGTATCATATTACGTATCCCTCTCCCTCAGCAGTAGGATGGAGGTGCAGTGTTCAGCTGACATCCAGAGTGAAGACGACCTGGGAGGTGAGGTGGAGTGTGAAGAAGACCCTTTGACCTGGCAGAGTTTGGTCAGTCGAGGTGTCCTGGCAAGCCTGACGCCGCAGGCGATCAAACGGCAGGAAGTCATCAATGGTGAGCCACCAACGCTTCACAATTTTTTCGAACGTGACATTAAAATAATGAAACATGCGACAGTTTATATGCATGTGTCTGTCCACCTTCAGAGCTGTTTTACACTGAGCGCGCCCACCTGCGAATGCTGAAGGCGTTGGACTGTGTTTTCAACCAGAGACTGAGCAGAGACAGTATCCTTCCTCCAGAAGACATCAGACACATCTTTGTCAACCTTGAAGAAATCATTCAGCTGCATGGTAACGTTATATCAACACTCACAACAGAGGACTGAGCACAAATCATAGAATCCTTTGAGATGTGTTTGTTAGTTTAATTATAATTATGTTATTATCAGTGAATGCTGCAGATGTGACTCATTACCAAACATCATGTGGTTGCTGAAAGTGCCTGTGGAAAAAAAGTAGGAAGAAAGATCATCTGCCCTCAATGCAAATGAATTCCTTGGTCTTCCACTGTGGGTGATTTGATTTGGGAAAGTACACAGTTGTCATGACCTGAGTGACTGCGTGAATTATTAATGATTGAATATTATTAATTACACCAATGAGGTACTGACTGTTTGTATTTTACAGTCTCTGTTCGTTGTGCTCCACAGTTTCTATAACAGAGCAAATGATGGCGATCAGAAAAAGAAACGAGACGTCAGTGATCGGTCAGATCGGAGATGATCTCCTGTCGTGGGTAAGACCTCTTTCACTTCATGACAAATTAAAAGCTTCAACATAGGACAAAGTTTAATGTTGGCAGTCATTAAACATTTCAGACATGATAGTATTTTATATAAGGATTACCTGATCTAAGACCTACTAAACTTCTAGTTCCCTTTGCAATGGGACGTAGTTTTTCTTACTTTGGGTACTGTTGAAAGTGAATTTAAATCATTGCATTTTGTTTATGAATGTGTCCATCAAATACAGGTGATATTTATACCATTGCATGCATCTAAATTACTTTGGGTAATGTTAGGTACAAAAGAAAATAACTCAAATATATGCTCTTCGTTGCAGTTTAGTGGCGAGGAAGAGGAGAAGATTAAAATACGAGTGGGCACTTTCTGTAGCAACCAGCCGTCTGCACTGGAGCTCATCAAGACCAGGCAGAAGAAAGACCAGAGGTTCAACTTGTTCTTGCAGGTTAGCACAGCAGAGTGTACCACAACCGACTATCATCATGGGAGTTTGTTTGTTTGGCAAAATAATCATTAATCACTAAACTGCAGGCTAGGACAGATGGGAGAAGAATGTCACTAGTTGTGCAAACTGTGCATGTGGAAATAGTGAATGTATTTTTACCAAAATGGATATGAACTTCTGTTCCGTCTCTAATCATAGTAGCTCGTCATTTTCCATTCAGAATAAATTCCTTTTTTATTCTTGATGTCAGAAATAAGGATTTGAGAAAATCATCCACACTTGCTTCTTTATTTTAATTGATTACTGTTGCTAATGTCAAGAATAAATAGGCGTACTCTTGAATAAATGTATTATTATTATGTTATTATTTATAGTAAAATAATAATATCAGAATAAAACAAAAACAAATTTACATCATAGGGTATCTGTATAATTCTCCTTACTTCACCTCACTATCTCTCTTCAGAAAGCTGAGACCAACCGTCTGTGTCGCAGGCTGCAGCTTAAAGACATCATTCCTGTGGAAATGCAGAGAGTGACCAAATATCCACTTCTACTGGACAATATTGCCAAGTACACAGGTATAAATACTGACTGAAAGTATTTTTGCTCATCATGTTTGTAACAGAAAAGGTACTTTACCAAAGAGAAAGTCTGATTTTTGGTTTTACCTGTTAATCTGTTAACAGAGGATGGTGAGGAGAGACAAAAGGTGAAGAAAGCTGCAGAATGTTGCAAGAAGATCCTCAACCACGTCAACCAGGCTGTCAAAGAAGCTGAGAATAAACAGGTATAATGAAGTAAAACGTATCTCAGTTGGGGTCAGGGTTTCTACTCTGGACATTTAGGGATTTGGGAGCATAACATCAGCGAAAAGCAACTCATTTTCTGGGGTTAAGCAACATTTAGTAATTGGTGTTGTTTCTCTACAGAGGCTGGAGGAGTATCAGAGAAGGTTAGACCTCTCATCTCTCAAACAAAGTGAAAACCCCATGATCCTGGAGCTGAAGGTGAGAAACTAGCCTAGTAGGGTAATGAGCTCAACATTATTAAGGATTTCCCTTCTGTAAATTGTGGATATAAATGAAGCTGCACTGTCTTTTGTATTTACAATCAAAGTTCACTCTTTTCATGCAGAATCTGGACTTGACTAAGAGGAAGATGATACATGAAGGACCTCTCTCCTGGAAAGTCAATAAAGACAAGATGATTGGTACATAAACAATCTTTACGTCACAACTCTGTATAAATCTCCAAATACACACATACAGTTTTTAAATCACCAGTGTCTTCCTTCCAGAGCTGTACACAATCCTCCTGGAGGACATTCTGGTTTTACTGCAGAAACAGGACGAGCGTCTGATCCTCAGATTCCACGGCAAGAGTCTGGTCAGCGCCACTGACGCCAAGAACACCTTCAGCCCTGTCATTAAGCTCAACACTGTCTTGGTTCGACCAGTAGCAACTGGTGAGAACTACAGTCACTTTACTTTTTGTATTTTGCGGTTGTACTGAACATTTGTATCCGCCTCTGTCTGTTGTCACCATAGTTAATGTGTATTCATGAATCCCTGTTTATACAGGTACTGTATGTAATGCATAATCACCACTGTTTGCATTTTTGTCATCATCAGACAAAAAGTCTTTCTTCGTGCTGTCCATGTCCGAAAACGGGGCTCAAATCTATGAGTTGACGGCTCAGACGGTGTCCGATCGGAGATTGTGAGTCTTGCGCCACAAACATGGCATCATGTCATCTGTTTTCTTCTGTTTTCTTCTGTCTCATCCTGCTTTATCAACTTTGTTTTTCCAGGTGGCAGTGTTTGATCACACAGTGTGCTGAGGCCATGAAGGCCAAACCTCACAGCAACAAAGCTCAATCGGAGTGAGTCCACTTACACGACTGTTTGTTTACTGACAATGTTGTTCGATTTTTAAAAATAGTTTCTAATCTGAGTGTTTCCCAGTTCTGAGCAGGAGGCTATTGAGATCATCAACTGTGGGATGCCCGGCACAACCAAAGAACCTAATGAGATATTAGGTGGAGTTATCCACTCTACAGGTAGATGTGGTGGCATACAGTTTTCTATAAATGTTGGAAAGAGGTTGAATGTTAGCAATTAGTTTATATACACTACATCATAGCTCTAATTATTTATTTATTTGCATTTTCATAGTTAAAATGTGTTTTTTTTTGTCATACATAATCACCTTTTATCTTCAAATCTCAAAACACCCCAGATAAAGACTCCACCTCTTCTCCAGACATTCAAACTACACCGACGAGCATCAACTCCTTCGATGGCATGAAGTCAGAGGACGAGGAAGAGGAGCCGCCTGTGGCTGAAAAACAGGAGGAAGAAGTGGAGGAAGAAGAGGTGGATGAAGCTGAGCTCGAAGCCTTCCTGGATGGGCAACTAGCAGAGAGACACCCGTTCTTGCAGCAGGAAGGGTCCCGCCGGGGCATCGCCATTGACAGTCAAGAGCACAATTCATTCAGCATACCCGCCTCCAAAGCTGAAGATGCTCTACAGACGTGTAAGTTCCAAGTTAAAGGCTCAGTTCACACAAAATCTAAAAAGACATCTTTCTAACTTTCTATTAGTGCTATCTAGACAGGCAGGTAGTTTGGGTTTAATCTGCTTAGATTTGCAGATGCTCTGTCTCAGTTGTACTCTGACACATCTTCTCCTCCAGTGGCAATGCTGAAGCAAGTTCTTTTCGACCACATGATGAGCAGAGAGGCAGAGGCGGAGAAAGAGGAGACAGATGAGAAGAAGCAGACTGGTGTCGCTGCGTGTCAGCTGAGTGCTTCTTTCCCTGGGAGCCCTGAGGGGCTTTCTGCTGCATGTGAAGAGAGCCAAGGATCTGCAAGTTTGCAGAAAGACGACCCGCCGCTCCTTTCTGGGCACACAGGCCTGTCTGAGACAACTGAACGCAACGGTGAGGGAATCACTTAAAATAATTTTTACGTGAATCTTTGCCTGTTACTCTGAATAGTTAGTTTCTTATGAAAAAATGTGTTTGGTGAATCGTTCCCGCTCTGCATCTCCTTCCAGGTGGTTTTATGATTCTGGATTTCAGTGTGGGCTCTGAGGAGAGCAGTGTCGATGATGATGGGGGAGTAGGAGTTGATGTAGGGATCGACATGAGGAAACTGCTGTCCTCCTCGTCACAGACAGGAGGCGGCGGCCCCGACCTCAGTCGGCAGCTTATGACCCACCTGCGCCTCCTACAGGCTGACCTGCAGTATCTGAAGGTACCGCGCATGCTACCAACAGTGTTGGTTCTGAAATCACCGGCTCCTCTGAGTTAAAACAAAGGGCTGTAGTTATTCATAAAAACCTTAAAAAATGATTTGAAATAAGTTGTGTGTACCTGCACATTATTTGTTTTTGACTTCATAATTGGTCTGAGTTGAGTTGTTTTATTTTCTTTTTGATGAAAATATGCTGCATGAATCTTCATCAGGAGAACATTGTTTGTTACATTTGTTTACATGTTGCCTCGTTAGTTTTTTGGCTCCTCTTGCTTGTTGTAACTGTACTTTTGCTTCGTGCGTGATCCGTTTACAGGAGGTGGAGGTGAAATACAATGAACTGCGACAAACACTCAGTGATACGGCTACTGACTCAGACGACAATAATGGTGTGTTTGATGTCCCTTAATTACTTGGAACAATTAACAAATTTTCATTCTCTGCAAATCAACATCAGTCTTTTGCACATACACAATAAAACACGTTGTCTCTGATATTTTTCAGATGGGATTCAGTGATGGAAGACTTCCTTCTCTCTCTGTTGTACGAGCCAAGGTTTTATATTACTTCACTTTGTTCTGGATAAATCCTCAACCACTGAACACTGCTCCCAGTATTGTCTGATCTCCCATTTTGGGCACACGTGACAGTTTAAGGACGACGTTATTATGATCAACAGGAGCCGATCCACTCCTCACAAGAGACGCTGTGGAATTACTTGAGGATGATTCAGTCACTTTTTGCTATAATAATAATCAAATGCATAAATTATCTTAAACACTGGATATTTGAAATGGACAAGGAAGGGCACACAGATGTATAGTAGAGAAGCATTCAGAACAGAAAGGAGACGTGAAGACTGTAACATTGACCCGAATGATTCTCTGAGGATCATGAGTAGATTGACATGTTCAGGTATCAGAGCACTGCTGTAAGCTTGATGTAAATATCAGCTATAAGAGCTAAAATATAACCTCTCTCTCTCTTTCTCTCTCTCTCTCTCTCTCTCTCTCTCTCTCTAAATATATATATATATATATATATATATATATATATATATATATATATATATATATATATATATATATATATATATATAGCACGGCACGCTATATGGTTTAATATGCTTAAATATATAATTCATCAGTTTGTTGACACACGTCTGTAGGTCTTTTCACCAGGTGGGACATAACCTCCAGAAGTTCACAGTATTGACAAGTCCACTAGCCGATATGAACATAGGATTGAAGTCCATGTTCTTATCTCAGTCTTCTCAGAAAGCAAATACTAAAAACAGTTCCTTTAAACACCTGAAATCCAAATTCCACATGTCATTTCAAGATTAATGGGCTCTTTTTTTAAGGGGGGGGAAGGGCGCTAGCAAATAATTGGCATGCTTGCAAACCTGCAGCGTCTGACAGCAACACTAGCTACTCATTATCTCCTCATTTTTTTACTTCCTATAGCACTTGAATGTAGCACCATATGAAAAACAAATGGAAAAGTTTCAGTGTGGAAAGTCTAGATCATTGCAAAAGTCTCCAAATATCAGCCAAACTCAAATACGCTGACAAATAAGTAAAGAGGAGAGAGAGTGAAGAGAGGCTAGAGTGAAAAGACAGATGGAGGTTTATGTTCAGATGATGTGCCAAAAACTGCAGTGAGCGGGTAAGTTTGGATACTGCATGCAGCACATTACACCCTAGACAATAGAGCTCCTCAGAATGTGTGCACATTTAGTGGTTTACACTCATGAGAGTGAGGTGACTGACTGACCCGAGTGCAGTTTTCCCCTCTTTTTCTACACTGTTCTTCTATTTTTTCTGTTTCTGCAACAAGCTATTCACAAACGCCCCCCTCATCTTGTAACGCCAGCCTGTTTTATTTCATTCTCGGCTTTTTGCCTTTTGGTACAAGCTACACAGACTCACTCATCACTCCTCTGCACGTCACTTTTCATGGCTGAACCGAAAAGACTGACAAGCTCACTGGCCACATGACTGCACAGACGACATTATGGCTTAGATTGTTGGACTAAATATAAACTAATAGAAAAGACAAACCTAAAAAGTATATTTAAACAAAAAGGATTGTTAATGTAAAGGAATATAGTGTATAATTATGATGGATTGTGTGTTGTTTTTCTTTCCCTGTTTTTACATAATGCAATCGTGATGTTTTAACACAACGCTTCAAACAGGTTAAAAGTTAATCTTTTATGTCAAACTGTTATATTTTATTACATCTCTATTAACCCCATTAACACGTTTGCTCTCTTTGCTGAGAAAACACAATGGCTGGTTTTTGAGAGGAGACTGTACAGACAAGTTTCTCTGTGGTTATAGGGTTGGGATTAGACTGATTATTTTAGTTGGTTGAAACTTGAGTTTGGCATCATATTATTCATCTCAAAAGCAGTTTGAGGATTCATCTGTCACTGGGACATGTCCATGAGCAGCACTTAAGGAACGATTAATTCTGAAATTAATAGCAAAACTGAATAAACTTAATTTGGTACTGTTTTGCAGATCAGGGCTCTCAGTGAAAATGACCCTGAATAAAGAAAGACATTGGTTATAAAATGTTTTCTTATCCCTGTACAGGCTGTCTGGAAACACAACCATTTAAAAGTAAAGTTTTTTTTTGGAGCTTCACACAGTTAGTTAGTTAGCTGCAGTAGTTAGTTATTGGTTATTTTAGTTATTTATCCATTTTTACTATATTTCAAGGAAGAGGATTAATTTAATTCATCATATCATTAAAAAGCATTGTTATATACTGCTAGGAAGTATGAAACAAATGTGACATAGTAAGAAACTGGGATGTTTCCATTACAATTTCATATTTTACCTGGTGTAATCAGGAAATGGGTATTAAATTGCATTGTATGCAATATGAACCCATTTTGAATTAAACTCTCAAAACCATACAAAGCTCCTTATTTATAGGCTGGTGTCATTCTGTATTTTTTAATATGCTAACAAAAGTAAAGAAATGTTACTGTTACTATTTTCTTCCTCCTTCACTACCCTGTCTGTAGCACAAGCCAAATTGGTTCCTGCTGAAAATATACATAAATGTTCCAGAAATGGGTTTAAGAGATACAGTTTTCTTTAAAAAGGGCTCAGCAATTTTCTAAAGCAGCAAAGAATTGTATTTCTAAACAAATGTTACTCGAATAAGTGGTGAGGCATTTGGAAATCAGATGTTGGGGCAGTGACGGTGACAGACTTTTTTCCAAACTGGGCTTAAGGATGAACCTGAGAAGTTGCGAAGATGACAAAAATAAACTTTTGTTCCACAAGTGTGTGAATTTATTTTCTTGTCTTTACATGTCTCTTTTGTTTACGGGAGAGTTATCTCAGTTTTTCTGAAGAAAGAAAAATGGATAGAGGAGCAGCTGTGGATATATAAAAACTGAATAGTACATTTGCTCCTCCTATAGCAGATCTGACATGCATACATTATGGCAGCAGTCTGCTTGGTTGACTCAGTGAGTGAAAAACTGGCTTATATCATGTATCTTTCTGAACTAACAGCCAGAAAAGTATTTCGATTGTTTCCTTTAATGCAGCAGGATCACATAAAACCTCTTGAAATCATCTAAACTACAGTCTAAAAGTCAGAATATGTCATCTAAGTTCCACTTTAAGTTCATGGTAGTGTTTTAAAACACTGAATTTTCCGAACTTCAGCAACACTTTTGGAAATCTAGACTTTGATAGGCAGTGATTTTGAAAACACCACTTGTATTTGTAGCTGTTCCCTGAATCATAACTGTGGTGTTTTTACATTTATAAGCAACACACTGTGTTGCCTTTTAAGGAACATAAATCCATTGCACTCGACCTACAAAGAACCATTTGTGTTTCACGATTTTCTGACAAATGCAACATGGTTTGGAGTAATGTGAAATTCAGTGGGAAGGCTGGTGGATTATGGCAATAAGAGATGGAAACAGATGTTTCTATGTAGCGTAGCACCTTTACAGCCGTAGGACAGAGTACACAAGCACTGAGAAGACCTTTGTTGTGACTTTAACTGTATTAAAGTTAAATTTATTCAGCCACTCTTCACTTAATGACCTTCCAGCTTTTTTAAGTTGATTTCTTTCAGCTTGTGGTTCTCCAGCCACCTTTTATACTTGGCTGTGCTTTTCTTGTAGCCAAATCTGGCAATGTCCACCATGAACACCCAGGCCAGTCCGTACATAACCACACCGCCAACTTTCATTATCAACGAGGTCCTTGGAGACGTGAGCTCACAGTAAAACATCACTGTGCCGACTCCCACCCGCACAGTGGCGAACAACAAAATGAAAAGCAGGTCTACTGCGTCGCCCAGCAGGCTGTCATACAGGTCCAGCTGCCGGAGGAACCAGCGGGCCTGTAGCAGGGGGTTGGTGATCTCGCTGCCAAAGATGACTGCACAAGTCTCACACCCTGATTCTCCCAGGAGCAGCGCCAGCAGGATGCCCAAGATGCTCGCAGCATGGTGGGCCAGCATGACGGGGCCCTCTGTGCGGTGGCAGACACACCAGCCGATGTCAAAGAAGAAGTAGCCGAGGCAGGTGGCCAGGGCGAAGATCTGGAGCTCCGTGTTCTCTGTCCCTGGAATAGACACACTAAGACATTACCTTGTCTGTCTGTGGCAAACTTTTTTTATTTATAATAATAATTCTTTATGACACTGATTTATTGCTACCAAATAATACAAAAACCACTGACCTGCATGTGTGAGGGGCCAGGGGCCATCTATGAAGACGACATATGCTGTCAGCAGCACTATGAGGACCCCGTGGGACAAAGTGACCAGCCGACAGTTCCACTCAGGCCCCCGCTCAGTGAAGGTACAGCGGAAGACCAAGTAGAGGCAGAACCAGCCAATCAGGCTGCAGGTGACCTCCAGTGCTGGCATTGTTGTCTCTGTGAAACAGCTGATTTAGGTTGAGTTTATGTTGTGCTGCGTTATCTTCATTCAGTGCATTTCAATCTGTACATATTTCAAAATAAAATGCATTATTTACAGTTACTGTGACTCAGTTTAAGGACACAGTCCCTGTTAAAAGAATATATAATTATTATTAAATGCTATGATTGTGAATAGATAGACAATAGATGATTAATTGCGGCTACATCCAAATTCAGTCAAATGTGATCCAGTACTTTTAGTGTGACACTATTACAAAAGTGTGACACAATTATGGAGGCTTACCTCGGTTCCTCTTCCTCTCAGTTGTCCTCAAATACGGGACACGTGTGGAAAACGACTCCAGCAGTCACACACAGCCTCGCTCTCCATCACAGTTTATGTTCCTTAAAAGGCAGAAAGTGCCTAAAGCTCAGCACAATTTAAAATAACACATGTTCACTGAGGGAAATGCCATGTGGAGTCTACTATAGACAGTTACTGCATCCGATACCCCTCCCCACCCCCCTGTTCTCAGACTTGATCCTCTTAAAGGATTACGGGCTCTACTTCTCTACAGATACGTACCTGCTTTTAGACAGGTTGGGTGATACGGCTGCAGACCTGCAGCTCTATCACATTAAAGTAAAACTAAACTCCATATTTGATCATGTTAAACCAGTCCTGATGTCTCTGCTTTGGCTCCCACTAGGAGCCAGTGCAGATTTTAGAAATATGTTTAAAGTAAAGAAACTAAAAAAGAGGTGAAGATATTCAGAGAAGCCCATCTCTTTACTTCCTGCTATGCTCGATTCCAGTTAATAACAAGATAACATTGATAAAGTTATGTGAGCTTTCCTAATTTAATAGACTCAGTCCCATTTCTATCTGTGAGGCCCTATAGTGGGCCGTGATCTGCTATTTGAAGCCCCTTGGATTTTTTTGTCAATCAAATGTAGAACTCATTTCTCGTTTGTCTACACATTATAATGACACCAAAAACAATCCTTTGCATTTTGCATTTTCAGGCTGTGGGTGGTTAAATGGAGGCAGACTGAAACATGTGATAACTCGGGATGAACAAGCACAATGAGTGAGGAAATGAGAAGGACTGAAACAGAGGATTAGGCTTTACAAACACACCCAACACATGAATCCTTGCTACATACAATGCAGGCAATAGGTTTTCACGTCACTCGGCCAGATTACAGCAGCATTACCCCCTTCCAGAGGGGCTACAACCTGATGTAACAGTGGGTTGGCCACTGATGTACAATTAAAGCAGACAAAGATATGTTATATTCATATTTTACTGAGTATATATTGTCAGATCTCAAATCTCAGTTTAACTTTCTACTTTTACTGAAAGTATTTTGTAAAGCGTAACTTGTGCAAATACAATCTCTAAATGACATTGACCCCTGTAAATATACAGCCACTGAATGATGAAACACAATAATATTAATAGCAAAGTTGAGGCAAAATAATGAGCAAGAGCAACAGTGGAAGGAAAGGTGGGATTGTGCTGTTCAATCTCCGGTACAGCAGGTGGCACCATCACAATATGAATAATAGAGCAGAAAGAAGAAGAAGAAGAAGAACTGTAACGGAAGTAGAACTTTTCTCTTCCGGGAGTAGGGTCATTTAAGGTAAATAAACACTCGATGGTGACATTGAAATAAATTATTGTTATTTAAACTGGTTCTTTTTGACAAAAGCTAGTTTATCACGATTTGGAACACTTTACAACACCAAGAGTACAAGGGAACAAAGGTAATGTCACCTTTGCGTTGGCTAGATATAAAAAGCAGACATAGAGCACGTGGCGAAACTGTGTTCAAATTACTCATAGTTAATTTTTCCGTGCGTATTATAAAATGTACATTTTTAAGTAGAGCATTTTATTTTAATGAATTCACATCACGCTGAGCTGTTTTCCAATTCGGCTTTAATCAGATATAACAACCATTACTCAATTTAATATAATTCTAGCTGCAAAACAATAATGTCTTAATTGTGTTTCCAAACCTAAGATAGCATTAATTTGAAAGATTGAGTGAACGTCATCTGGAGGTGTTGAATTTTCTAGTTCTACACCTAAAACTAAACGGTATTTAAAATAACATAGTCAGATGAATTGTGCTCTTTAAAGGTGTTATTATGATTCATGAATGTTAAGGGTTTTCTTATTATTTAGGTTAGCATGTTCATTATTTGCAATTTATTTCAAACCTTTTTAACTATATCAAATGATCTAAGTATTTTATTTCAAAAAAAAAAAAAAAAAAAAATATATATATATATATATATATATATATATATAAGTTATATAAACGTTTATAATAAAGGAAAAAAAATACTACTCATCTACTCAACAATAGGTTGTTTTCATGAATGTTACAATATAAAGGTACATTGGTTAAATTTAACTAGTTGTTATGCCCTTTCTTGTCTGTTTCTACAGGATGGCTTTTCCATGTGTCCATCTCTGCTCCCGACATGTGAGCAGGGGGCTTCAAGTCTGTGGTTATGCAACTCTCAGTAAAGCATCCAGACCTCAGGATCAAAGCAGCAATGGTCCAGTTTTTCAGTACGTTGGCCAGCACAAGCAGCCCAGCCACAAAGTGTTTGTATGGGGCTTTAGTTTCACTGGTGCTCTGGGCATCCCCAGCTTTGTGGTGCCGGACAGCGGTTGGAAGAAGCCCCGCAAATACCAGCTCACTCCTTATCGCCTGGAGACTGCAGAGCAGGTAAAATAATCTATGGAAAACTGTATTTTTCTATAGGTCTTGACTGGAAAGTTTATAATAAAGGAAGGATTTTGGACAGTGAGAGTATGCCAGAGAAATAAAAAAGCAAATGTACTGGTGCCACTGTTTTGTAACATGTAAGATGTTACAATTACGGAGGAATGAAACTAAAGCCACATAGAGTAGTGGAAGCTGGGCTAAGGGCAGGGTTTCACGCCTAGAAAGAGTACAACAGATGCGGCATTTGCGCTTAGGATGCTGATGGAGAAGCACAGAGATGGGCAAAGGGAGTTGCATTGTGTCTTTGTAGATCTAGAGAAAGAATAGGGTGCTGAGAGAAGAGCTTTGGTAATGGGTGAGGAAGTCTAGAGTGACAGAGAAGTATGTCAGAGTAGTGCAGGACACCTATGAGAGCTGTAAGACAGTGGTGAGGTGTGTTGTAGGTGTGACAGAAGATTTCAAGGAGGAGGTGCGTCTGCATCAAGGATTGGCATTAAGCCCCTTCTTGTTTGCTCTGGTGATGGACAGGCTGACAGATGAGGTTAGACAGGAACCTCCATGGACTCTGATGTTCGAGGATGACATTGTGATCTATGGTGAGAGCAGGGACCAGGTGGAGGAAGTAAAGAAGGTACAGGACGTTAAGTATTTAGGGTCAGTGGGTCAGAGCAGTGGAGAGTGTGGAAAATAGGTGAAGAGGCATGTGCAAGCAGGATGGAGAAAAGTGTCAGGAGTGATGTGTGATAAGAGAAGATCAGTGAGAATGAAAGGAAAGGTGTTGAAGACGGTGGTGAGACCAGTGATGCTGTAAGGGTAAGAGACAGTGACACTGAAGAAAAGACAGGAGGCAGAGCTGGAGGTAACAGAGCTGAAGATGTTGATGAAGAGGATGGATAGGATCGGGAATGAGTCCATCAGATGTCAGAGAGGCCACACTGAGGTGGTTTGGACATGTTCAGAGGAGAGATTGAGAACATATTGTTAAATGGATGCTGAGTTTGGAGCTGCCAGGCAGAAGGTGCAGACTAAAAGACTAAAGAGGAGATTTATGGATGTAGTGAGAGAGGACATGAAGCTAGTTGGTGTAAGAGAAGAGGATGCAGAGGATGCAGAGCATAGGGTTAAATGCAGGCAGATGATTTGCTGTGGCGACATCTTAAAGGGAACAGCTGAAAGGAAAAGAATACGTTTTGATGTATTATTTAAGTTTAGATTTATTTTTTTAGAGGAGCATTAAATTTAACTTGCTGGTCAGGGATTTTAATTAGTACGTGTAGATATAATATTACACACAGTCCAGCTATGGAGTATAACTCATTACTTCTGTAATTATGAACCATATTAGAATGAAAGAAGAAAGCTACTAACGTTGTTACACTTTTCAGTAAAGTAAATCTAATATTAACATAAAATTAATTTATCTGAATTAGTCTGCTGGAAGACATACAGTCAAGAACAATCTACAATAACTTATTGGTGTCTTCAGTCTTTTCATGGTCAGACAAAACTGAATGTTTTGCATAACTGTGATGATCTGATAAAATTAATATAGTTAGATATAGTCTACACTCTAAAATGTCAATTAAGTGGTTAGACAGTTTAATTGTTTTTGTCTATACTCAAAAGTAGCTGTTCCTCTCAAACATTATTCTTATTGTAAAACACGTTGGAATTGTTTGTGAAGTTTAACTCTTCCCCTGTTGTAGATCACTTCAGCTGCTTGTGGTTATGGTTTCACTCTCATTGCCTCTTCGACCAAAGATCTATCCAAGCTATGGGGTATGGGTCTGAATAAGGACTCTCAGTTAGGATTCCAACGCACCCAGCAAAGCCGGCGTAAGTAAAACCTGTTCATTAATACAAATACTCTATAGCAGGCGGTGGTATTTCAACAAATCGCTTATAAACACATCCAGCCACCTATTTCTGAGCTTGTCAATACTAAAATCAAAGCTTAAAGGAAACTGAATTATCCTTAACGTTTCTTAGATGAGGAGGTTGTGATTTCAACTTTCAGCTTGTCTGCCCTCAAGTTGCTGAGGGCTGAGTGTCACTTTTTCACTCTAATGTGCTTTTACATCAATCAACATAGACATTTTGCAGCATTAATTGTTAAAACCATGCATTTATAGGGTTCTGCTGCTCATAAACAGTCAAACATGCTCTATATTTCAGTGCAGGTGCACAGTTTTTTCCACACTATTGTTGCCTTGAAAGCAGGTTGATGAATTTCAACATGTTAATTCCAGCTATTGTCAAATGCAACCAAATAATAGTAGAACCCACAAAAAAGCACCATCCACTGGTCAGAAACAGAAAGCATAAAGGACAAAGGAATTGCTACAGGAAGCAAAATGATTCCCAAAAATCTTTGTCTGAAAAAGACATCATTGCTTTTCTACCCTGTCCAGTTCACTGATAATGTATTTCATCTTGAATATATATAGAGAGTCTTGTCATGAGTTGTACACATAATGACATGAGCATGGTGTAAATAATTTGGTGTCTCCACGTCTTGTTGGTCGTTTACCTCACAATGATGTATAACCTGACACAGTGCAGCATGTTCCCTGCCTGACATTTCTTCCTCTTTTGTTGTCCTGTCTGTAGATCAGAGTTATGACTTTGTTTTGGAGCCGTCCCCTGTAGCTCTGCCGCTTGTCGAGCCTCTGCAGACCAGAGTGCTACAGGTTGCATGTGGCCGGGCTCATTCCCTGGTCCTCACTGATCAGGAGGGGGGTAAGAGACTCACATCTAGTAGTGAGTAAACAAATAAATATAATAATTGACAAAAGTAATTGTTCTGTTTTGCTTTCACAAGTTTTCAGCATGGGCAACAATTCATACGGCCAGTGTGGAAGGCAGATAGTTGAAGATGAAGTCTACAGGTGAGCTCACACAACGGAGTGATGTTGCTACCTAGCTTTTTCCCTACTTTTCATTTTAATTGGTATTTTATTTATCATTTGGTATATTTCATCATTTCTGCAGGCTAATAAGATTATCATTCACATTTGTTTTCAAAGTCAACAGTGTTTTTAGGGGTCTTTAACATTAAGCATGGTGGTGCTTATTTGAGGTTAGGAGCACGAACGTGATAAAAAAGCTAAACTCAAGGTTAAGTTACCTTCACTTAGCTATTCTCACAGTGTCATTCAGCTCATGGGCACTTGGATCTGTTGTTTACTTGTGACTTATGTTCTTGCAAATGCAAGTGGGTGGTTAAAAGGAGGCTGAGAGAGACAGTTGTGACCTCTGTTGGAGATGCAGCTGTCACCGAGTGATGGATTGGTTATTTCTCTGTCTCATGTTCAAACAGCGGCAGTCACGTCATTCACAAGATAAAAGGCTTCAGCAGCAGGGTCGTCCAGGTGAGTGCTGTCTTTTCCTGAGCTGTGATGACAGATGGTTTTTGTTGTAGAACATCTCCTTCCCTCATCCCCTCGACCTTTGGGGTGCACTTACAGCCAGATCGTGTTCAGGTACAAATTAGCTGAATTACACTAGCAACTGCCTGGTATACAGATTAATTTGTTATTTGGCTCTACTTGTACACTAATCACTATTTCTCAGAACTTTGTAGCTCATTTGTGCCACATTTATTCCTGCATTGACTCATCCACGCTGCTTTAACAAGTTTAATAGCTGTATCCTGGATTATTTAACATCGACACTAATGTGCCTAAGATAAATGTGAATAAATGTGAATGTGTGTGCAGATATGTTACTGTGTGCAACTCTTTACTAACTTTACTTTTACTTTCCTGATTGTATTTTCCAGGTGGCATGTGGGCAGGATCACAGCCTGTTCCTTACTGAGACAGGAAAGGTTTTTGCATGTGGATGGGGTGCAGATGGACAGACGGGTTGGTGCGCTTGACAGTTCACACACATTTTTGCCCCCTTTACCTGGGAGTGCAGATGAAAAGAAAATTCTCTGCTATTCTCTGCTACATTTTCCTATTCTACCCAGTAACCATGGTATTTTGCATCCACTCCAAAACATGTCAGAAGATATGTTTCTTTGTTTCTCCAATGATCCAGGATTTACTCTTGATTAGCTCAACTTAAGACACATGGAGCATTTCTTAATTTTAATAGATTTGTACTTTCTTATTCCTTTCATGTCCAAAATTTAGCAGTTTGATCATTCTTGTTCCTTGTCTTCCAGGTCTGGGGCATCATAACATGTGCTCCAGTCCAGTGGAAGTAGGAGGGGACCTGGCAGGTGTGGAGGTGCAGCATATCAGCACATACGGAGACTGTAGTCTGGCTGTGTCAAGAGATGGAGAGCTGTACGGATGGGGCAACTCTGAATACCTGCAGCTAGCATTAGTCACTGAGTCCACACAGGTAAAGAGAACTAACATATCATCCACCAGTTAGACATGCTGAGAGATGGCAATAAATCTAATGGAAAGAAAGATATTAGCATCATACAGAGTCCTCTGAAACTCTGAAATGCTGTCTTACTTTTGATATATAAACTTCTGTATGTCAGCTCTTTTAGTACAGAGGGTTGTGTTACTGTATTACTAAGGGCGTCTTGCTGGCTCTGTTGGGTTCTATTTCCACCTGTCTGTCATGTGTCCAGGCTGTCAGAATGTCTCTATCTCACTGCTCGGTTCACAGCAGTCACATGTTAAATGCACAAGGTATAATGTTTCAACATTTCGGGGCCATAAGAAAAAGAAATGAAAGTATTCAGTGGGTGTCATAAAAGCACATTTGAGGTGCATGTTGATAAAATCTGATCATTTGCTCAATCAGAGACATCTGTATTAGACTGGGGCAAATTTCATTCATAAAAATGTCACACAAGGGTAAAAAGAAGTTCCATGTCCCACAGATTTAAGATCTATATGCCCACCCATCCATCTATTATCTCAACTACTGGGTGCTGGAGCTAATCCCAGCTGTCACTGGATGAGTGGCAGGGCACATCCTGGACAGGTTGGTATACCAGTAAGTGAAAATATAGATAAAACAGAGCTTCAGCTTAATTAATTGCTGTATGTTTTGCATGTGAAGTACATATTGCTGCTAATACCTTTGTCCATTTACTTTTTTAGACTGTAGTATTTCTGTAGTCATCTGCACAAAGAACTTACGTAAATGAAAACTTAGAACTTAGTAAATGAAAAACACATTGTCAAACATCTCACATCTGACACAAGGTTAAAGATTAAAATAAATTAAATGTCAAACTGAACATTTATTCTAACCTTTATTCAGATTTTTCCTTTATTTTAGTTGATTAATAAAAGGTTTTGTCTCCTGAGGCGAAAGGCCAGTGACTGAATTTTGCCATATTTCAAGCAAGAGAAAACCAAATACTACATATAGTAAATGAATTATATTACTTGGGAATAAAACATGAATTAGCAGCAAACCTATTCAGAAACAGTTTCATCTCACTTTAATCTCATTTAACTAAATTTTATTCTTTTTTCAGATCAACTCTCCTCGACATCTTCCTCTAAAAGGCTGTGGAAAGGTGGTCCAGGCGGCATGTGGAGGCACACAGGTGGCCATTCTCAATGGTCAGTTTCTACAAATACAGTTCATGTACTGTTTACATTTGGTGGTTGGATTCAGGGGCTTTTAGGATTATAGACAAACCTTCTGACCTAATGTTTTAGAGGGAGGACTTCAATGAAGTTATGTTATCAATTCGGTGTCAAACCAGTGACTCCACATACTGCCTCTTGGTGGCATCACAGATCACGTTTTAATGTTGAAATGTTTCTGTTTAACACTGAAATGTAAAACAAAACAGACCACAGTGCTTATGGGTGTGAGGGTGTTTAACTTCAACTTCTCACTGAGTGCTTGTAACCTCACGTAGCTGTCATTTCTGTGTCTTATTATTTTCATTATCGAGTCCATTTGTATTTGTATTCAGCCTCTTAACTTATAGTCACATCAGTTGTTTCATCATACTGATATGTAAATATCAGCTAAAGACTATCTGTGTGTGTGCATCTTTTCAGAAAATGGAGAGGTGTTCGTTTGGGGATATGGCATTCTTGGAAAGGGTCCAAAGTTATCAGAATCTTCAGTCCCAGAGAAGATTCCTCCCACGCTGTTTGGACGCTCAGAGTTCAACCCATCCGTCGCCGTCACCAGGATCAGGTGTGGCCTCAACCATTTTGCTGCTGTAACAGGTAAGAATGTGGTCCTTGTTGCTTTAAGAGTGTCCCCAAGCACAAAAACCCTTAATACATTTTCTACTCATTTAAATCTGTACTAGCTGAGATCTCGGTGTCGGCAGCAGACCAGGTTTACTGATGCCTCTAAATATCTTGATATTATTTATTTCTTTTTTTTCCTGAGCCCTTTTGTCTCCCACAAGAAAACACATAACACATAAAACACAAAACTCATAAACGGCAAAGTTATTGTACCTTCCTCATCCAGTTTGAAGTACTAAAAGCGAGGTGCAGATGTCTAGGGAAGCACTTTACTATGGAGTCAGGTAATTTAGTGACGGAACAAAAACCCTGTTTTTATCTCTAAAGCAAGAAAAGACTGAAAGAAGCTTCTCTTCAGGGAGTGGATGACGTGAAATGAAAATCCCTTTCAGCCAGTTTTTATTAGTCAGACTCAAACTTCTAAACCAGCCAACAGTACTGAAAGTCATGACAGAAGTATTTGTAGTCTGTATCCGGGCAATTACCTTAAAAGGCACTTTTCAAAAGTTGATTATCTCATTAATGTTGTAAAGATTGTACAATTAATGCTAGAGAATATAGTATATTATATTATCAGTCCTTTTTCTTTTGATTGTGATCAGTAATAGTCTGTCCCATCAGTAAAATTTCATTTCTTACTGGGCACACTCTGAGGAGAACCTGTGAAGGCAGCATTTACCATTGACCATGAAAAAAATTGAAAAAAGAAATTAAAAACGTCATCATTGTGATTTCATTAAATCTCTTTCTAAATTAGCTATTAGCAAATTACCCATTTTCTTAGTAGAACATATGTAGTTGTTAATATAAGAACCTTCTTATTTTCTTCTTTTTATCGTATCCTGTGTGTCTCAAAGATCATGCTAGTAAAAGGTAGAACTTGTTCCAGACTGCAGCTGCTTTTTCCTGAGGCTCAGCAGGTGCTGAGGCCCACAGCGTGCTCATATTTGATGGTTGCGTTGCAGATCGAGGCGAGCTCTTCGTCTGGGGGAAGAATGTGAGAGGTTGTTTGGGCATTGGGAAGAGAGATGACCAGTACTTCCCGTGGCGAGTAAGACAACACTGATTCAATATTAGTCATGCAAACAAAAAGTCAAACATGTAGCTGATATACTGTGTAAAGGAAAAAGCAAAGCAAACATTTTCCCTGCAACATGTTCCTTAAAATAGAATTATTTGCTAATAAACTGTATGTTTTTGTATCAAAAAGTGAATTTTCTGTATACAAATTGGCACAAGGTTGCTTAAGTAATCTCCCCCTTTTGTATGTAAGTTTTACAGACTTACACTAGCTTGTCCCCACGGGACATTTTAACATTTGACATTTCAAGGTGCACTCCTTCTCAATGTGGCACAGTGTGAAATCCCATGGTCACTTGTAGAGACTGTCAGAACCAGAAAGAAAATAATCTCTCCTTCTACCATCACTGTATGTAGCAGTGCAGACAGTGCCAGAGTTTTCCTTGTGCCCATTAGCAAGGTTACTAAAACAGGAATTAAACCAAGTGTGCTTTACTTTCCTCTTGTAAGCCCAGTTTCTCTGTGTGATTTTCTGTCAGGTGACTGTGCCAGGTCAAGTGGTGGACGTAGCATGTGGTGTTGACCACATGGTGGCGCTGGTGAAATCCCTCTTGTGAGCTCTTGTTTTTCCCAGCAGTGGATGAAAGGCTGGACGTTTGGCTGAGCACCCCACCCTCCGCCTCCTCCTCGACCCTCTGTCGCCTCAGCAAACTGATCGTGGCTGCTCTCGAGTCTTGAAGCCAGCTGCTCTCCACAGGCGATGGACCCTCGTGTTCCTCCGTCCTGCTGTGACGTCAAGCTGTGAGCAGGGCAGTCGATTCTGCTGCAAAGTATCACTGACACAGATCACTTTATCCTGCATGAAGGTCAAATGACTTGGACAGTTTAGGTTTATTACAACTTCAGCTGATGAAACGATTTAGTCACTTTTCAGAAACTGTGTAAAACTGTGGACCAATGCAAATAGTTTTCTGGTTGGAGCTTCTTCTCCCTGCTCGATGTTTCTTAACATCATGAACTGCGTGTCTTTTGGCTTTTGGACTGTGGCACTTGAATCATTTAAACTATTTACATCTTTATTATAAACAGTTATCATTATTAGGATAATGCAGTATCCACCACATTTATTAGAGAGATCTGGCAACAATAAAGAGTTTATTTTTAGTGAGTACAATTTAACATAACTAGCTGAAATGAAGACCCAAACTACTATAACACTATGAAATTATGTTGCTTTTCCATCTGGGATGTTGTTGATTTGCCACAACACAAGCATGTTTACAGTGACAGAAAAGTGCTCAGTGAATAAAGTGATTCACTGTGGAATAAACAGACTCTTGCGGTTTGGGATTATTGCAAACAGTGTGTTGTGGCAATTCAGATCTCTGCAGGCCTATGAAATGTTTGTACAACATTGTAGTGTTTGAAAAGCCAGTGACAGCAAAACAATCCACAAAAAACGATTATGTCTCTTTGCAAATGGCAAATAGAGGTGAAGGCACTTTGCCAAAAACATGATGAACAGCAGGTAACATTTTCAATTTGTTTAGTTTTTTCTGTCATGTGCTTTATTCCCCATTTATGTAGATGGTAGGAAAGATGAACCTAGACTTTCCAAACTGTTCTATTACCCATCATACAGTATGTAATGGAGAAAATGGCACTTATTATGAAAATAAATTATTTTTATTTAACACATCACTTGTATATGAATTCATACATTTTGCAATTTTGCTCTAATTAGAGTAAAAATAATAAGTCTGCAATGGAAGTTTCCTTATATCTTTCTAAATACCAATGAGAAAACCTTACAATAATAAGTAAGACTGACTTCTGAAAATCAGTTTTATTTATTCCCTGTCCCTGACTTTTAATAAGTGCACAACAGGTCTGCTGACCATGTAGAAATGTACAGTTTGTCTGTGAAAATTATCCAGTAATGAATGAAGAAGGAATATTTATTTGTGTTTAAGTGGAGCAGTTCTTTCAGGGCTGTTGCTCTACTGATTTTAAATTCAGCTAACTGAAATAACACACGGCAGGTTGTAGCCCCTGTAATTAATGTAGGTTAAGTATAGACACTGTTAAGAAACAGCAGCCTGTTGAGTAAATTGAAACGTGTTTAAGATTTCTTTTGATTGAACTTTGCAGCTGCCTAAAGCTGAACTTGAGTCTAACTTTGATTTGATGAAACTGACTGCCGACTGTAACAGGTGGAGTTTAATTCTTATAGTTCTTATAGTGAGTGTAGCTGGAGTCGGTGAGACTGCGCGGGTTTGTTCTGTTGTGCTGTTTCCCATTTAGCTTTTTTATTCTGGCCATTCATCACTGTGACAGCTCAAGAGCTCTGAGAGCGTATGGAAATGTATTTATGACGACACTTCTGAGTGAGCATAAAACATAGCACCTGTGATATTATCCTGCAACACATGATGTGAGAACACACACACACACACACACAGTGTAGTTTATTCACATTTTCTCCACGTCTTTCATCACTTTTTGAGAACAACATTAATAGAATTTGCCAACACGCTAAGAGAGCAAAGCTTAATTTGTAGTTAAACCTTAACACATTTGACTCTATTCTCTTATCTGTAACGAGGAAAGCACCAACTGCTCATTCAGGTCAGCTTTTACAATTCTCCTGATTATTGTCAGCATCTACTGGAATTGCACCCTTAATTCTGCCTTTGTATTCTGTGCTTAGAAATCCGCTCAGTGGAGCAAAAAATGGAGCATTAAAGTAAAGAACTAAAGGCATCCACAAGAGTTGATCTTCTAGGAAGAATAATTAAGTGTCTTGTGGAGGATTTGACCACTAGTACCACTGCAGAGCGATGATGTTTTATGTTTTATTAAAGACACCTTTAATGAATTTCTTTACAGCAGTGAATTAAACACATTATTCTTCTATTTGCAGCTCTGCTCGAGTCTTCACTTGTAACTTTAATTGTAGTAAGTGGGAACTGAGAGGTAAGCAGAAGCCTTTACTGATAAGTCGGCGAGCCACAAAGCTGAACTGCAGGGACATTATGTAACAAGAAAGTTGATCATGATGGGTGAAAAGACTAGCATACCATGTCTGCTTCTTTAACCCTGCTCTACAGAGCAGTGCTCCCCCCTCTCCCCGTGTGTGTGCTAAAGTGAGCTGAAGCAGAGAAAAGGCACTCGCGCACAGCTACAAGGACCTGGCTGTTCTCTGCTTTGTTTACTCAGGTCAAATAATACAGACAACTGATATGCTTGCAGTCTTCCCTGCTGTCATCCATTTGCTGCAAACTGGAGTGGAGGAAGGGCGTCATCGCAGCCAAAGTCCAGCGATGAAGACACTGACAAAAGGGCAGGTGTGTGTACTACATGTGTTTTTCCAAGTAAAAGGTATTCAAATTTGATTTAAATATGTGAAACCCCACTGCTCACCATGAAAGTGTCGGACAGAATGAGCATCATGCAAATATCCTCATTCCTAATATGAGCAAAACAGAAGAAGTCCAGAAGGGCATTTACTGTAAGGGAGAAGTATATAACATTCAAAAGAAAGAAAATGCATATGCAGCCACAGCCTTAAATGGTCAGTATGACCAATGTGTATAAGTCATAAAGTGATTTACCTGACTTTATGACTCTTCCCTATTTGGTTTGCTGTTACACAACATCATGATAAGCCACCATTACATTTCCCAAAAGTGTAACTCTGCAGGAAATCAGCAGTTTCATCACATTCGTAACTGAAATAGTACATATTGATGTGAAGTCAGCTTCCTCTTACTAAGCCTTAAGACCAACTCTGCAACAGCTAACCTTAACCCTATGCTGAGGTTATGACGGCAATGCTGTAAAAACCTATGAGCATCAATTTCCCTGCATCTAGTGACACAGCAGAGACAGGATGTGCTACACTTTAAACTGTCTTGTGTAAAACTGTTTGCCCTTGAGTGGTAAATGTGCTCCGTAACAATTTCCCAGCAGTTTGTATTATATTCTTCTATACAGAGAGGAATTTTGGCTTTAGATGGAGAATCATCAAATGTATAATAAAATATGATTTTCTTTATTATCTATGTAGAAGATTATAATTTTCATGCTTGTGGCTCTGAGTGTATCGCAGCTTGGAAAGTTGTCTTTTCACTAATGGAGAACAAGTCCCTGTTACATTGATGTAGTACTGATGTAACAAACACTGTCAGTGAAAGCTGAGGCAACAACACTGCTGCTGTTTGTGCTTGGCAGGTTATTACAGGCACAAAAGGACATATTTCACTTCAAATTTGTTTTGTGCTTGTTTTCAGTCCATGTTGTTATAGTTCCCCCTTATGCATCTACAGTATGTTGTATATTATTTATTAGCCCACTAACTGCACTTTATTACTATAAATACCCTTTTATAAAAGACAACTGACCACTTCTAGATGACTTTAGAAACTCACTAAACTCATATTATATATCATGGCAGCATTCTGTTACATTTTGAACATTTAACATTGTCAAAAAGCCAAAATTCCTGATTGGATAATGTAATTTACAGGAAGCTGGAGGCCCTGAAGACCAGATCTGGCAGAGATGTTACCAGTTTATTGTTTAAAGAACACACCAGGAGCAAATGACAGTGAGCGGCAATCCGCACTGGTAGGTGAACACAGTAAAACGACACATGGGTAAAAAATGAAAACACAACAAGCTCAAAAAAGATTGTTTATTTTTTTTTTCCACACAAGAAGCTCCAAATGAAAACTCGTAGCATTTTCTTTGAAACAGAATCTGAATAAATGTCACCTTCCTCATGTTTTTAACACTGATAAAATACAGAGTTTCTGCTAATCACATCTGATCAGAAGAAATTCTGTTTGGTGCAAGGTGTAGTGAAAGAAAAGGAAAGAGAAACATTATCCTTAAGACAGAACAGAAATCTCCCCATCTGGACAGGATCTTTTAAAGTAAATAGTCCTCCCCATTTTCACATCAGTACAGCAGGCTTGCGGGGGTGGAACCTGCATTAAAGTGCAGACTGGAGGCAGGGGAGGGGCAGCTTCAAGACCTAAATGGACACCAGGGCTTGGAGGGAAATGTTCCTTCCCCTGCGTGAACCTTAGCTTATGTTTAGCACTATCATTATTGTGTTACATTGACAAAGTGGCTCAGTAATTTATTACTAGTGTAGACGCAAACATTTTACTCATTGCATTTATCATCAGGTCTTAACTCTGGGTTCACACTGTGAGCAACATGATCATCAAGTCAGTCACCGGGAAACACTGTCAACACAGAAAGGCTTGCTGGCTGATGTCAGATCTTCTATGTGGTTCATCTATGTCTTGGTGAACATCAGGTTCACATTAGCCAAACGATACGTGTTAAGTTTAGTTAGGTGTCATTTTCAACTTTGGACAGAGAAAGGGTGACTGTTTCCCCGCTTTCAGTCTTTACTTAAGCTTATTGCTCATTGTAATGTAAGCCTCTTGGCTGCAGCTCCATACTTAATTCACATGAGAGACATACATAGTCAATAAATCCATTTATCAAAATGTCAAACTGTAACTTTAAGCCAGCTCAGTTAATTTTCTTCAGACTCAAGAGTTCTCAAATCATTGGCAGACATTTAGATAGATTGGAGGTAAACTCTGATGTAAATATTGCAAATAGAAAAAATCTTTTTAAAACATCTTGTGTTGTATCCATTGATGACTCTGCAGTAATTTTTTATGTTATTATAGATATTTTGTCATTTCATTGTGGGCCTTATGTATCTATAAATAGCACCACATGTAATCAGTTTTTTTGTTTTCTGTTCAAATAAAGACAAAGTCAAAATCTGTAGGATGTGTTGGTTTCAAAAACTAAATTACAGTACAGGAAAAACAAGATTAGGAGTTTAAAGCCATACTGGTGCCTTTGTGTGGCTGTATTGCTCATTGTATTGTAAGATAAATAAATGTTGAGCCTAATGGAAATGTCATTAATTTGCAGATATTTGGTTTTAAATCAAAATATTGGACATAAAATCTTTGATCCGATAATGGTGCTAGATGAAAACTAGGGTGCTTGAGCAGGGACATGTAAATTTCTGTACCAAATTTTGTCTTAAACTGAAAAAAGCAAAAGAGTATTCGTGTATTGCCAAAGGCTTGCTTTAACCGATTTCAAATACTGAGTCAAATATCAAAATTGTGCAACTCTGACAATATTTATCCTACCTGCATCAATTGTGCTTGGTAGCAAAAGAATAATTATAATAATAATAATAAAAAACGTATATACTATATACAGTAGCTAAACTTTGCAGATTTTGTATGACCCACCGACCAGGTTGCTCATAGTGTGAATGTTTACATCAAGATTAATTTCAACAGACTAATTAGTCTCAATTTATCTTCTAAGTCTGAAGGGACTTCAACAGTCAGATCACTGCTGTATATTAAAATATGTTCAACAGCTAAAAAAAATAATAGGGTGAAAAAAAACTAAGAAAACACACCATATTTCTCAGCCAGGGGGTCTTTCATTGCTGGCTGCCTCCAAAATTGTCTCCTTCAATTGCACATGTATAGTACTTTGACAAAGGCATCAGTTTAGGCATTCAGACATCTTGGCACTGAGGAAAATGACCTGTGGAAAAACATTCGTCATCCTTCCATGAAAGGAATTATATAACTAATACAGTATGGTGCTCATCAGGGTCAGGGAGTGGGAAGAGGCAGCTGTAGAGAGGAAAGGAAACATTCAGTCTGGTAAACTAAAGCAACAACTACCAGAACAGGCAGTGGAGGACCTTGAGTGCCAAGGAAAGAGGAAGGGGTGAGGTAAAAGAAAATGACCAAGTGACAAAGACATCCCTAACACACCGTCACACTCCCCCCTGAACGCCACACTTTGTGGTTACATTGCTTCCTTTCAGAGCTGATCCACAGTAGTCCGCTAATAAGCTTTTGGCACTTTTTGGACATGATAAATGGTTGAATGAAGTGACTTTGGAAATGGTCGTTTTCATGGTTTCCTCTGGCTTCCTTCACTGTGCCGTGCTCTTGGTCCGCAGAGCTCCAATCACACTTTGGATGTTTTCTTCGGGAACCTGGAGAGGATACGAGGATATGTTTACTCCTGACAGCTGCAAATAATAATTATTTTTATAATTTATTAACCTGATCTATAAAACATCAGAATTTAAAGCACATTGCTGCACTGATGATATTTCACTTTCTTCTTTTTCATACATTTTCAGATATTTCTAAATTTCAGTTTTCGCTTTGTCATTACAGGATACTGAATGTAGATTAATGAGAAAAACCATTGTATCAGGCTGCAACATAACAAAACTGAAAAAAGTGAAGGGGCTCTGAAGACTTTCTGGATGCACCGTACAGAGTATTTCATCAAACTACGTTAGGAGGTTCTTATCTTACCAGAGCATGGTCAAACTTGAAGGTACTAATGTAGTAAGCTGGAATGTCAGCCGTCGCCAGGGGTTCTGATATCTGAGCCACGATACCACACTCATCTGCACAACAAGAAAACACGGATACTTGAACTTCCCCTGCTATATTTTATTTGCGGTATTGCAGACTGAGTTAGTAATCGAATTACACGTTATTTTGATGGTAACTACTAAAGATCAGCCTCATACACAAATGTGCAATACCATCTGTGGGGTTTTTCTCCTAAATACAAATGTGTAAACAAATGATTTCTACTTTTCTAATTTGGCTACTCAACAATCTTTTCACAAACATGAGATACGCTGCACTGAAGCACAGGATCCACACCTTTAAATAAAAGGTTCCAAAGCTGCCATTAAATGCTATTAACATAATGAATGTGATGTGTAACACAGTCTACCACAAAAGCTCAACTGAGTGTGTCAATAGTAACTTCATAAAGCATTGTCTCCTTTCAACAAAAACATTAAGCTTTCCAGATGAAATTGTGTGCAAATACTGTATTAGCTGGTCACTTGGAACAAACAGGCAGGATGGCAAACCAACACCAGCTGCACAGATTCAACACGCTGATGCTGAGCCTGACAGAAGTTTAATTTGCGGCTAATGAAGTATGGTCTGAAATACCTTTAAAGCAGGTTGGAAAGTTACAAACTGTGTATTGAACTTGAAAGGGCAAATTAAGACGTCATACCTACATTGTCATGTATTTGTAAATAATGATTTGTTAATAAACTTTGCTACTATATGACTTTGTACTAGCCCCTTAGAAAAATAGACAAAGGTTGCTCACCAAATCCTAAAGGTTGTCCCCCGATGCGAACCATTTTCCAAAGCTCACCAGAAGCACTGGTGAAGAGGACGTTGTTCGGAAACCTGGAAAAGAGCAAAGGAATCAACAAATTAAAGGTCTGTTTGTTTAACCTGTATAGAAATAACAGAGTTTAATGTTAAGACAGTACAATGCAATGTGTATGTGAATTTAAAATGTCCTACACTTATTCAAAGAAAACATCTTCAGAGAAACATCTAACATCTATACACTCGTAAATTCACGCAATGTAAACAAAATGGGAACAAGAAGAGATGCAGCACTTTCTGCGACTTGGGAGGGTTCACACATTGTGCTGTGGTGGTTACTGCCAACACCCATAAACAGCCTAAATTAGCTACTTCTGTTTTTGTTGTTTTGAAACATTTTTCCGTTTATTACAAAGTGAAATCATAAACAAACAGAGTTTGTAGCTACTATAAATTTTCACATGCTGCATTATAATTCAGAAGGCTTCCTACTCACATAAACTCCACCCAGTGTGTATTTTTACCTTTCAAGTCTATTTTACTGCATTTATACACAGTGATTGTGTGTTGGGCCCTGAGCACTTCCAAAACGCGGGTGACCCACACTTTGTATTGGTCCCAAATGCCTCCTACACACACGCAGGACCAAAGCTACTGCTGTGCGGAGCGTCCTGGATTACTGGTAAGACAAATCGGGATATCAACTTGTTCTGAGAAGCCTGAGTTGGCCGTGCTGAGGATGGCCCTGCTCCAGAGCAGGTTAGCTGTGAGTGTAAGTTACAATGACTGTTATGTATGTGGTGATGACAAACAACAGTCATCTAGCAAGCTAATGGCATAGTTTTGGTGAAAAATGATTCTGAAATGGCTCTTAGCGACTATGTTTTCTAGATCACCTTGTTAAATTACCAACAGTAGCCTTCTATTATTATCTGACATTCCCCATCGTGTTGATATGTCTGCGTCTGGCTGTCATGTTACCCCATAGGGATATAACTGACCTACATGCTGCACTGACAAAATATTAAGTTAAAAAAAACAAAAAATTGAAAACTGAATTTTGGTCCAGTTACTATTTTATCTCCATATGGCTTTAAGTCATTGCTGACCCATATAAGGGATACCTAATTTTTGGACATTGTATGATCAGATATGGTAATAGAGGAGCAACCAAATGGGATTTGCAGGTCCTCGTGTTTCTTTATGACCTTTCTGCTTAATTAGAGAGTCTACTGTGAAAAAGAGGGGGCACAGTGGAGAATAAATGAGTCAGACTGAAACCCACTGTGACTTAAGTACATTGTATATACCCAGCTGCTCTACTATTGCTTAGCAACACACTAATCGTTTCCTCACACAACAATCATAAATTTGTTTCCCCTGCATAACCATAATGTGTAGGCCATGACTGAAAGAAAACTACATGCTGAAAGGAAAGTGTGGTAAACAACACAGCAGAAATATAAATAAACTGGTGTGTCACAGGTGTTTTGCTCTAGTGAACCTTTGAGTCGTCTGTTCATCCATGACCAGAGAGATGTAGCCCTCAATCAGGGAGAAGGAGAAGAACCGAATGTGGCTGGAATCCTCACTGGATGCTCCAGGCTCTTTAGGTCTGTAGAGGAAAACACAACACACAGTGTGGTTGGACTAGTGATGCAGAAACTACATTTTTCACACCTGGTGTTTGACCCCACTTACAGTCATGTACAGTTAAATTCGCACTTTTTCATTTTTATCCTTGGAGCAACCAAGAGCTGGGTACCAAACCACCTGAGAGTTTTTGTTTGTTATGGAAATGAGTCATGTAGCAACAGTGTGAAGGGACATTTTGTAAATTTACAACCTTACCGCTTTGAGTTTGTCATGACATGTATAGTTTTATATTTTACAGCAGAAGATAAAAGAATGTGAACTCTATTTTAAACATGCAAGAGCCTAAAATAGCCTACTGTGCCGACCTTCTGGGCAGTGATTGCAATAGGCCTGGCTGGGGCGATCAATAAATACATTCTCAAACAATCACATCACTGTTGTCAAAGCACAGTGATCCAAGACAGCAACACCTCAACAAATGGAAAAACATTTCATACAGAACGCTGTAGCAGTGAGTCCTAAAGGCAGAAATAAGTTATAATTCTTTGCAGTTCCAGTTGCCTTGTCTCAGTGTCAATGGGGTTTTTGGTCAGATGTCTGAAATAAGGTCTGTGTTGAACACAAAAACTTGGACATTTTATTCTCTGAAACAAAGTTGGTTTGTTAGGATTGCACATGGCAGTTGCAAACAAATGAGTACCAATGGAAGAGATTCACATACTCGTTACTCTGTCTGTACAGCCTCACTGTATTAATACTCATCCACTTGCAAAGTATTCTAATCTTGATTCAAGTTTCAATCACTAGCTATATCAGGTCAGACTAAGATGAAAGGCTTTATTAGAAGAGCTAAACCTGTCAAATCAAATTACATGTTGGAAGCTTAGTGGTGGTGACGGTGAAGCCATGCGACCATGGTGTAGTTAGTGGGGTGTGTGTGGTGCATTAACGTTTGAAATGTGGCATATGTGGTTAGGAATCATAAAAATATATAAAAACTACTCTAATTTGTAAAGTTTATCTTGCATTAATGCCTAGCCTATAGAAATGCTCCAGAGGCTTTTTGTTGAGATTGATGCTAAGGGTTGGACTACAGCACTCTTTTATTGTCTAGATAGTGCAAAGCGGCACAATATATACACACAGCTCTTCAAACCTGCAGCCAGAGACCAATGGTGTGGATTTTTATTTTACTCATTTAACAGTAATAAAAATGTACGTTAAAAATAGCTTTGCAGTTTGGATCAATGCGATCTCTAGAGTCTGACTGCTGACAAAGCTAAAAAGCACTTTACTTTATTAAATGTAATTAGATGAACTGCTACACAACTGAAAAAGCCAATTAGATCCCTTGAGTGGTATTTGAGAAATATAGTATAATAAACCATTTAAAAAAAACATATGAACAAATCCATATAGATGGATGCCTTTAGTTATTGTTTCTCTGTGGTTGTCCCTTAGTTCAAATAGATATTGAAGGTACAATCTAATTTAATTAATGCATCCACAAAATAGTAACCATATTTAAAATAAGATTAATACAAAGAATACAAATTCTTACCCTCCAGAGTAAAACATGACATCCATGAGCAGTGTGGCTACAGAGGGCAATGTGTCTGGGTCCAGGCTGGTCACACAGAACAAGTTGCTGGGACTAGATAAGGGGTGAATGATGGGACGGGGTACTGAAAAACAAGAATGATGAAATACACAAGGACTTAGAGGAAGTAGTGTACCAAAAAACATCTTAATTAAATGTCTGTGACAATAATGAGCATTCCATCACACCTTGTTTTTCTAAGAACTTCTTGCATGTTTGCTTAACAGTTGAGATGGTAAAAGGCATGCATGTGCATATATGTGTGTACTACATATTTGTTTTGTATATTTTATACAATATTATAAATTGTACTGTATGTAGTAAAATCTCAGCAGCTCAGTTGTGTTGTGCAGTGAGTTTTCATATACATGTTCACAATTATTATATGCTTGTGTTTATATATGTACTTACAGCACATAACTGTGTGTTGTCACCTACCGAGTTTTGGCTTTACAAATCCATTGGTGACTCCCAGATCGTGAGCAGCTACAGTTTCTCCATTGACCACCCGAAGCAACGTGAATTCGGAAGACAGTGTGTGCATGACCATTGGCAAGTCTCTCTCTCGAACCTAAAGAATGAGGTGAATTGAGAAAACATTGACAGTGCACAGAAGAGGAAATACATACATACAATATAGCAAACTTAAAGTATCAGGAAAAGTAGGGGAATTCTTTTAGTCGACACAGCGTGAAAATGTTGTCTAAGTGGAGAAAATAATCTCATCACCACAAGAATTAACACAGTTTAACACCTGCACCAGTATGATGTTGCATTAGGGCAGGTACATCTATATTTGTATAGGACTTTTAAACGACATTTAACAAAATAAACCTTGGTGAAATAAAATATATGCAGAGCAAGACAAACAAATGCATTTCAGTGCAGTAATAAACTGTGGCAAGCTGAATGCAGAAAATAAAAGTATTTTTGAAAAAAGCTGATCTCATCAGAAAATATCAACACTTCAATGCCATTACAGTGTGCTTCTACTCAATGATTTTTGTATCACCTGGCATAGAAGAATAGTACTGTATGCTTGTAACATTAATAAAATTAGTTTTGGACATGTCTTGGAGCAAAGTGACAGCAGTTGAAAGGAGGAATGCACTGATTGTTACTGACTGTCTAGTTCTTCCAATGGGACTAATTCAAAATTAAATTTATAATTTAATGGATTTGCACTCTTTAAATATAGTCTTCAAAGTGAGTGAGTGTCATTTCCTTTAGTGAGCAGTTGATGCAACAACATAGTCAAAGATTGTATTACTTTATTTAGCTGTCAGTACCTAATAATTACATATAGTATAAGGGAGTGGTGTAAATTGACAGACTAAAGATAATATCAAACTTAAATCAATATATGAAGCCTTTATGCATCTTCTCAACCGTCTCTGATACAGAGATGATCTCTAGAGCAATAACTTTAATTGAATTCCTGTGTGTGTGTCAAAGGTAAAGGTCCTTGTGAGAAGCTGGTATGTAGCTGCTCTAAGCTGCTTAGCTCAGTGAGGATACTTATGATTCTGTCTAAATGAGTGCATTCAACATTTGGTCAGGCTTTACCAATTTATGTAACACAAAAGACCCTACCATTGGAAGAAAAAACAGATCTTAAGCTGGCCTGTCTTTTGGCCTGCTCAGAGGTTTCTGTAATACAATCCGACACGGTGTGAGACGAGGACAGTGAGAAAAGATGGGTGTGGGTAACAGGGTAAACGCAGCAGATTTGTGCCTCTTTTTATCTGATGCACTTTTAATTAGGATTGTGGGCAGGAGTAGCCGGTATGGAGACAGGAAACGGGCCTGAGTATGATACCTGGAATGCCGGAGGAGGCTGAGCTACTGAGCCCCTTTACGTAACAGATTATCAACATCGACACTGTTTTTTTTCCTTTCATTTTCATAAACATGCCAGAGTTGTTCAGCAGACCTTGTTTTTCCACTAAAGCAAGGCAATAAAAAAGACTCCCTGTGGCCAGAAAGGCTTCAGTATAAAAGAGGATTTCTTCGAAAATCAAAGGAAGTGGGCCTGTAGAAGGTACACTATATCCAAGGTTATTGCTTTTTCATGTCTGGTATCGAGACCATTGCCAGTGGTTGCATAATGGACAAATAATGCAACTTTTAAAGCATGCTGTGAACCTGAACAATTGTGGGCTCCGAAGCATATTGGATTAGTTTTCTAACTGCTTCCAATGCCCAAGTGTTAAATAGCTTGTAAAGTGACACAAACAACAACATATTTAGTCGTCTTTGACACCAGCTTTAACCCTGTTTGTATTGCATTAGACATTGTATTGCACTGTTTGCTGATGTGCTTGGTTATTATTGGTCTTTGACAGAGATGCAGTGAATTACTCCCTAAAGAATTGACTATACTGTTAAGGTTTTCATTAAATACAACCCCATTTCTGATCGATTTTCATTAGAGATGTTTAGAGCACTGTAATCAGCATGTAAGGATTGACATAAGGGTCGATCCAGGAATATTTTAATATCCCCTCCTGTGTGTGATTTATATTGCCTTCACACATGCAAGAGGAAAACATGTATGCAAGCCAGCATTATGTTTGTACTCTTAGGATACTGTAATCAATCTTACCATTTCCTTTTACACTGAAGTATCAGAGCTGTTTAAAGTAGTCATTAGTGCTAAAGCAAACTTAACGTACAGGTTTAGAGCCAACTCACGAACAAAATGCCTCTACAATGACAAAACAGTGGTCACATTTGCCTTTTTCTAACAGCAATTCAGTATTAAATATTGCAGTGAGCAATGGGATAAGAAGCAGGAGCCAGAGTGAGATACTAGATGAAGTGTTGCAGGTGACAGGCTGCACAACTGCAATTCCCCAAGAAGGTAATGACCCGTAGCTTTTAGTGGGCCATGATACTGTGTCGAAAGCTATTCACAATATGTTCGAATCAAATGGCCAGTTAATGACTAACTTTTTTTTATTTAAATGGAAGTTTGTTAGACCAGTTGCACCAGTTATTCCTGCTGTTGCATACATTCAAACTTTGCCTAGTTAAATCTATGAAGAGTCATGTTAATTGTTGACCAAGTTGAATTTTAAATGGCTAAATTAAACTACACCACTCAAACATTTTCTTTCATGGAAATAACTTAAATATTTACAAAGCTATACCTGTTCAGAGTGCAACGTGTAAAAGAAGTACTATGCAGGAAAATGTATGTCAAATTATGAAACATTATGCTAATATTGTTTGAATATTTATGTATAAATATTTGTGTCTTATTATAAACTACATCACTTATTCTAAAGTTTCAGTCCTGTCATATTATCAGAACTCACCAGAATAAAGTCCGTCTGATACGTTGACAGCATAAAAACAGAAATGTTGTGGTCGGCCAGTGGTGCAATGACGGATTTAGCGATTTTGGTGACTCCGATGGGTTGTGAATTGGAGGCGTTGCCACCCCCTGACACCACGTTAAGAGCCAACCATGTTGCATCAGCAACACTGATGTGCTCTGACTGGGGAAGCTCTGGAAATGGATAAAAAGACAAAGAATTGAAGTTTATAGCAATTCTGCCATAAAAAGTTGTGATGTTAAGAGACAATATTTGGCTTTACACCAGGTTAAGCATTGTTAAGGGACTTATTTCTTTCATGTATAAATTTAACTAAAGGTTAACTGTTTGTGCTAGTTGTTCTCAAGACCTATTGCCTACTTTTCCTTGTTGTGCAACAAACACATTCTAATTTAAGATCAAACAAAGGATATGATTCAATAGTTCAGATTTATTTGATGCTATATACACCTCCACACGTTCAACAACACAGAAGATAGCACCTTTTGTAATAGATCACCCAAATTTTGAGTGACCTGTGCAATAGATTTTCATGATTTCAATGATTCAAAAGAGGGGAAATCCTTCTATGGTCAGTACAATTTGAAATGTCTTGACAAAGAAAGAAACCACAGGTGTACTGAACAACACACGTGATAACAACAACAGATGATGACAAACATTGTAAGAGTTGGTGAGATAAACCCAAAGACAACCTCCACAGAGCAGAGGTGAAGGTATCATGATCTACCTTATGAAGAAGATTTCATCATCAGACATACAAAGGCTATACCACAAGATGCAAATCACTCATTAGCAAAAATGTTCAGAAAGCCACTTTGGTATTTGCATAAACATACAGAGATGACCCATAAATGTTTTATGGGCCAATGAGACCAAGATTAATGTCCACCAATATAATGAAAAGGCCATAGTGTGGGAGAAGAAAGGATGTGCTCATGATCCAAACCATACAGGCTCATCTGTGACGCAAGATGAAGGTAATCTTTACTAATGACTAACGTCACTAATCTTTATTGATTATATAACTCATGATCGTAGCAGCAGCAGGAATTCAGAGGTGTACAAAAACATTTTATCTGCAAATTTACAGAGAAATGCATCAAAACTAGGGGATGAGCTCAGCATGCAACAAAACAATTATCCAAAACACGCCACTCATAATGGGACTTCAGAGTGGAAGGATTTTGACTGGTCAAGCCAATCATCAGACCTTAGCCCATCTGAATATGTACTTCACCTTTTGAAAGGGGACTTAAATACAGAAATCCCCCAAAGCAAACAATAACTGAAGAAGGCTGCAAACAAGGGATCTGAAACCCACGATTGATTCATTTTAAATTGACTTTAACTATAAGATTCAATGCTTTAACTCACTCACATTCAGACAATCTTTTAACCTCAAAGCCAAATGTCTTCGGTGTAGATTAAAAATAAAACATCTTCCTTGTTGTTACATTACTTTGACAGGAGACTGAACCTTACAGTCAGGAGGTCTCATCATTTGTGTCTTTAAATAACAAATTATCTCAGAGACACAACAACTATACGCACTTCATAACAAGGACGGAGACAAAATAATAAACAAGTTATGCTTTCATACAATCATAATACCTATTACAGCTGCAACCATTAGTCAATTAGCTGAGTAAAAGAAAATTATACAGCACAACTTTTGTCAATGTCACTTTTGTTTTTATTGATTTTTCAAGTGAGCCTGTGAGAAATGGCCACTGGAGTCTTTATAATAAATAATTAAATTAACAGAACATCACTTCTTTGGAAGATTATTCAAAAATGTAGTTGCAAATTGTTTTTTAATATCAACACCTTTCATTTAGAATTATTGGCCACTTAAATCTAGCCCAGTCAGCAACCTAAAACTAATATTTACATTGAGATTTTAATAGCTTTATTATCCCATCAAGAAGCACATGGATGTACTGTATACAATTCACGTTAAGGCCGATAAAACATTTTTGGAAGTTTTCAAAAATGAGTCAGACCTTGCTTGCCTGCATAGCTTAGTTCAAAGAAAACAGAGACTAGCAAACTCGGAGGCAGTCAGCAGCCGACATTACCTGAGCCAGTTATACAACAAATAGGCAGTAGTCTCCAGGGTAACCAAGGAGGGTCACCCTGGAAGAGGGTGTGTAATGACATGGATTTACTCACTCAACCAACCACAAAACACAGCGAGCGGCCGCCTGGCCTCGCATCCATAATGACAAAGTGTGCTCAAACATTAGCAGCCGAAGCTACGTGATACTGGAGGGAATCAGAGATTACACAATGTGATCTTTTCCTGCTGCCCCCGATCTATGGTTGCCACAGAGACTTTAAAGATCTACAATGTGAAGAGGCCCACCTTTAAAGCCCTCCTCATCGACGATAATGGTGTAGTCCTCCGGAGTCTCTGTCAAACTGAAAAACTTGCATCTGAAAGGGAGAACGAAAAAGAGAGGAGAGCTAAAATAGCAGATACCATACGTAAATACATAATGAAAGTGTCTCTATTCAGACAGGCTCCATGCTGGATGAAGCTTGATTACATAAGCTACACAAAATACATAACGTCTTACGTCAGGCTGACATTTGCTAAAGCATATATAACACACACACATCAAACATTGAAAACTCTGTTTGGGGAATTAACAAGACAGTTTCATGTAATAAGCTGTATCAGTGAAAAATGATGGGACAAACACAACACTGCAAAGATGCCTGCAAATGTCTTCTTCATCATTTTATTATTCAATATGAGGCTCATAACCAAGTCATCAGAAAAAGCACAGAGGTGCTCTGCTGCCTATGAAGAGAATCTCAACAATTGAGAGCATGTTGTTAGATATACAAATACAAAGCTACCGCCCAAAAATGGGACCTGACATTTAGATCAATACAGTGTTAACAATAACAGTATTTTTAGTTGCGTAGCTGTGTAGCTCTAGGGATAACTAGAACTATTGTTGTACAGTACTGTCAGTCACTCGACAACATTGTACTACACTTAAATATTTCAACTATGTGATGCATTGCTGTGAAATTTTTTAAAGACACTGATGATTCCCAGAGTATGAAGTTGACTTACTTTCCCTGTACGGTCAGCATAAGGTTGACATTTATGTGTTTTTGTGTCGGATGGATTGTATTGGTGTGAAACTCGATGACGAGATCTACATTCCCAAGATGACGACTTTGGTGAAGTCATCTGAAAAGCGTGGGTTCTTTTGTCACGGTCTTAAAAACAAATCTGTATCTTTCCATGCAAGGATTCAAAACATATTGTTCAGGTTTCAGCAACGAAACAGAGGTTTCATGATGTCAAAAGTATTGAATAACTTCAGACACAAATGCTTTTGTATCCTCCTTTAATCTTATCAAATAGCCATTTTGTTACCCTTTCTACCAGCCTTTTTCTAAAATAATGTATCTTTTAAAACTATTTTCTCTCCGACATCCAGCTATCGATGTTCAATTCACCAACCAACGTTCTACAACGTTGAAAGATATTGTTAAAAATCGGCTTTTAATCTCATCCAGCAGACTTTCTTAAGCACAAAGGAAAGCAGCCCACTGGAAAAAACACCATTCACAACACTCCTGTGATAATCACATTCTTTACAGGCCAGCAACTGAATGCTCGCACTTCACAGTCGGATGAAAGGTGTGAAGAACGACAGGGAAATAACAGAAAGACTCAACAATGCTCTCTATGGGAACAGCAGAATTTCCTCTCAGAATTAAATGAGCTGTCAAGTGTCACTTTTTTGACTTGCAGTGTGGTTTTGTAGATACATTATGGTGACGATAATAGAGAAGCTTTTGTCTTTTGTCTGGGTTGATAAAACTCCTTTAATCATGATATTGTCAATAGGAGCACAATTTAATGACTTGCATTATTCTCAGATAGCGTTTTATCTAGATCAACAACAAAGAAGCTAATCAATGCAGACATTCAGTGTCGTTCTCTTCATCAAGGAGGAGATCACCCAACACAACAAGACTGATTTACTCACATTCTGTACGCATGCAAGAAATTTCACAGGGCATCTTTAAATGATGTTATATGGTAAAGTGCTGCCACCCCATCAACCCCAGTGCTGGTCAGCAATATGTCAACACCCAGATCCACCCAGAAAAAAAAAACACAACTGTTTCCACTGTGCTTCATCCCACCAAAGAAAACAAGCTGAGTGCATAATCACACCCACAGACAAGACACAAATAGTACATGTAACAACCATACGTACAGGAGATATGGATGCAGGTTGATTTCCTTTTTAGAAAAAGAATAAATCACTCATAACCTGAGTTAAGTTAAAATGTGCCAGTTCTGGTGGGCTAACAGACAATACAAACAGTTTTCTGACTGTCACTATCAAAGGTGCAGTAACATGCAATGACAAACAAGTTCTGTCTCCTATTCCACACTTTGTCAAACCACTCAATTGGGAATTGCCTCAAAAATATTTTTACAGAGATAATCCACTATTTCACACACAAAAAAGTGTTTTGGTGATGTGGGACTGATGGTGGTGACGGAGGACATTCCCAGGTTTAAGACTTCATGTCCACAGTTGTATGATTGCAGAGTTGGATATGTGAGAATTTAAATACTGAGACAATATTGCACTATGTTAATTAAATTCTGGTTTTATTGCATTGAATTATGGACTTTGGCTGACATTCACGTGTGACTGGCTTCCAGGCACTCTGGTATTATCAAGTTGAATATATCAGACCTTTCAGAGAGTTTGTGATTCTCAGTGAGTACGATGTTAGAAACAAGTTGATATTTACTGCAAAGTGCATCATCTTAAAAATGTGCTTAACAACTGTGGAACGTGCTTTAATGTTCACAATGTGTGCATGGAAGAATAAAAAAAAGGTACTACTTAAGAGAAATCCAGTTTTTATTTTCTGCTGGAAGCAGATTATGACAATGCAAAAAGATGTTACAGGCTGATGTAACATCGTGAAGCTCCACAGCTTCACTGGACCTGTGCAGTGGCAGCTGGCCTTTTCTCAACCAGTAAAACAAATCAGTTCACAAATGGGTGTGATTAATTGGTGAACACAGTTTGTCCTGTTAATACATGAAATAGATAACACCGATTAACTTATTTAAATTGACAGACAACTGACCTCTACTGAAACTTTTGCTAATGCAAAAAAAATTCCCATCGTTCTCTGGTTTCAGTTTCTCCAACGTGAGGTTTTGCAGCTTCCCTGTTTTATGTCACTTTAAAACTCTTTGGGGTTTTGACAAGAACATTTGAAGACATCATCGTACGAGAGTGTGACTTGTTGTTTTCTGATGATCAGAAATCATTAGCAGGTTAATCAATAATGAAAAGGACTTGATCAGTTGAATCCAATGGGTCATTTTAATCACATCAGGTAATGAGTAATCTGAGGGGACTGTGTTTTATCAGCAGCCGACTGCTGACTGACTTTCCCCTTTTGTAAAACTGCCAAGGTAGACACACTAAAGTGAACTACTTAGCTTAGGCTAATAATAATAGACTGTGGTGGCAATAAAAACTGCACAAGCCAGCAATGAACAAGTGTAAAGGCCTGTGGCCACTGTCAGGGTTATTTAAATGAAAGTTTCCTCAGGCTCAATGGCTCATTGTATTGGACAGTGTCCAAAGTGTGCACGGTAAAAGTCAGCTGCTTGTTCAAGTCTGGATTAAAAACATGTAATAATGATCCTGATAGAGGGGAAAACAGGCTGCACACGCACACAAACACACACACACAAGCTGGCGTCGACCCAGCTACAGATGGCACAAACCTACAAAATGACACTAGTGAACAAGGATAGGCCTGCAAACTGGTGACAGGAGACCAAACTCACAGTGGACTGCTGTCATAATAACACAGAAAGCTGCATTTTAAAAAGCATTTGCACCACTACAGGAACTAGTCAGAGCCCAAACATACCTTATTTAAACACCACCATAAGTACGCACAGCCCCCGGCACTAGTTTGCAGCAATGTTACCAGCAGCAGTGTCGGTGCAGTAAACACGGACAGCACATAAATGAGTATTTTCACGTCTGGGAAGTTACGTACCTTGTTTTAGAGGCCAAGAAGGCGAGTTTTATTAATCCGTGAGTGCAAATCTGGATCCCCTCTTTCTCTATACTCGCCACTTTCAAGCTGTGCTCTAAAATGTGAAGCTCCATTTTTTACGTCTTCTCATTTGAGGAACGACTAAAATGGGAAACCTAAATACTTTCAAAGAAGATGCATAAATAAATAAATACACACACACACACACACACGGCAGGCTAAGGCGTTTTAAACAGAGAAAGAAAGAGGGAGGCAGGGTGGAATAAAGAAAGCAAAGAGGTAAAAACGGACCAGCTGTCAAACTGGCAACACAGCCCCTCTCACTTCCGGGCCGAGCTTTTCAGAGTAAAGGTCTTTAGGAAAGGGCAGCGCTTTTAAGACAGAGAGTCGCTGATCCGATGTTATTCAGATTATTGTTATTTGCTTTCTGGCAAAGAGGTGCACCTGAAGATTGTCTGGCGTACGATGGGCTGCATTCATATAGCCCAGCAAAATGGGAAGTAAAACAGCTGGCTAAACAACAAAAACTGCTTACCAGCACCAATGGATGGAGCACTACAATGCTCTGGTGCGGGGGCCCAGGGGCCCAAGAGGTCAGTGGGGCCCTGGGCCTTCATGAAGTGAGCGTCAATATTGTTAAAGAGAACTTTGGGGAAAATCATTAGAAGGAAGTGAAGTCGTTTCCCCTGGGAGTTGACAGCGCCTGAAGGTCAGACCCCAGGTGAGGGCCTCGCCGATTGCCCGAGGTAAGCACATTTTGAAATGAATAGATTTAAAATGTCATTGAAGGACTACATGTGGGGCTGACCAGGTGGGATAGCTATTCAGTTCCCCTTAGTGGCTTATTAGCAGTGCCTCTAACTGAGGGTGCTGCATGGAACAGTGTAATTAAACGTCTAGATTTGTGTGTAATAAACTATGCAATGTTTGTAGAATATTTAATAAAGATGGTGTTTTGTATGCTGTGTACACTTTTGTGATCACATTTATTACAATATTCTTGTTTGACAATTCACAGATCCTAGTGAAACGGTGAGAGAGATGAAAAACAATCTCTAAGAGACACAAGAGCAGACAAACTAGAAATAAACATGCCTTATCTTAGCACATAGTAGAGCATTTTCTTTTTAGTAAGCTCACAGTTTAATGTACTAGAATTTATTAACCCGCTATAATGTTTCTTAATTTCTAAATTTCCTGAAGGTCTTTATTTTGAAGAAATAGGCGACAGGGGAAGTGATCTTCCGACCATCTTGCAGTAACTTGACAGCTCTTTAAATGGGAAAGCGCTGGTCCCCATGTTGGCTTTCCGACTGGAACAGTCAGCAGCTGGTCGGAGTGAAACAAACAACTTGCCATTCAAACGAAGGGGGCGGGTCTGCAGGGAAGAGAGGACTCATGGGAAATGTGGTTTTCTACGGGCTGCAGGCTCCATAACAGTGTGTTGGATGCTGGACTTCATTAAACAACGATTCATTTGTTAATGTGCTGGATTCTAGTTTTAGTTGTATCATGCAATAGACCCTTTACACAGGAGAACACAACAGCATCTGTAAGAAAAGAAAATAACAAAATAAGACCTTACAGTCACACGTTTTAGCAGCACACAAGACTAAAGAACTGAAACATTAGAAAAGATATTAAATTAAAGAAACATCACTATATTGCATTAAAAAGTTGTATTCATTATATGCACTATGCTACCTATATATAGATATATATTTTTGCTGAGGCCACTCACTGTGTTGTTTCTTTGTCTCTGTATGAGGACATATGCTGCTGTAACCAACACTGTAATTGTGGGAACAATTATTTGTAGCAGCCCACAACAAACTATTAATTAGGCAAACAGAGATAGGAGATCTGCTACCCCAACAGAGAGATAATTAAGATCAGAGTGTCAACATATTTATAGTAGAAAAAAAGCATTTCCCTTGTGAAAGGCAAACAATTAAGACATTAAATATTTATTTTCATTATTTTATTTTTATTTTTACCACTGAGGCATTAGACAATCACAAAAGGACATAAGATTAAAATTTTAATTGTGAATGTTATTTCATCTTTTCTTATCACCATTATTACTTTATTCCTGCGAGTGTACAACATATTTTCATGTGTAGCAGATTAGAAATATTAGATGTTTGGTGTTAAAATTTATGATCAAGTCCTCAACTACAGCCTTACCAAAGTAACTCAGATACATATGCTGTCATCAATTTCTTCCAGACGTTTAACAACCCCATAATGCAATGCCCAGCGCCTACCATCACATATGGTTAGCTATGTGTCTCCATCAATCTTTCATATATGATGTACATAATATCATAGTGAGGGTTGAATGGGGTATTTTATGGCTCTGTGCCTGTGAGCGAGTGAATCCATCTGACCTTGACACCTTTGATAGATTCACTTAGTGGTTCCTTAGTGGTCGGTAGCTCTGGACAAGCGCTGAACGTTTTTCTTCAACACTGTCCGCTGCTGGTGAGTTTGTTTGATACTGTCCCACTAGTTATACAACAGATATTACAAATAATCAACTCAGTAAAGTCGACAACCAGCTTTGTGTCAATCTGTTTGTCTCAACATGATAGTGGCTTTCAAATAGGTTCAACAGATTAAATAGAAACATCCTGCTGTCAACAGGGAGGATTTAACAAACATTTCTGTTTAGTCCCCAAACCTTGCTCATTGATTCCCAGACATCTTTTGAAAACTAATCTAGATCTAAACTAAATGTGGGAAATGACTTCAGTAAAATTGCAGAACTTTTCTGTCTAATACTCGTTTTACCCACACAGTGAGAAGAAGTTTCCCTGCACATTTCAAACCCAGCAGCACACTGAGGCAGAAGCCATCCAAAGGACAAAAAAACATAAACAGAGCATCGTAGCAAATGCAGTTCAGCGCAGAAAGGAATGTGCAGATTTGTACAGTGGGCAAACAAAACCACTGCTTCACAAACGCATGGCACGACACAAGAGAGCCCGCTCCTCGGGGCAAACCTGCTTCTAAAAGACAAGTGGCGCTCATTGAAAGACAGCATGTCAACATACTGAACAGAGAAGACAGATTGTTTTAGTAAAAGAGGACAATTATGTCAACATTCACTTCACTTCAGAGGGTAATAAGGGGTGCCATAGACCAGGTGGTCGACTTATCACGTTTGTCCAATGCAGGCCTGGCATCCCATCCCAACATTAACAGCCGTTCACACACTGAAACATGAGCCTTATGACACACGTGTTGGTCGAGTGTGACAACAATCCACATCTGTCCAGAGTGACCCTCGATTGGACAACGACTCAACAACTTCACAGAGAGTGCACCTTTGGGATGACCACGACATGGGTGACATGGTTCACAGTAAAGTGAAGTACAGTACAGACAGTGCTCCGACTGAGCTACAAAGGCACTATTCTTCTTGCTCTCGGCAGATCACCACCATGTTTTCTTGCACTTTCTATTTGTAGAAGGAGTCTGCAGAGCACTTCTTGTAGTATATTTGCAAGTACATGCCTGCTAGTATACATAACATATACATAACATACATAACCTGCAGAAGCATCCAATATGAATTCAATCCATAGATATGGGCTGTATACACATGTAGTCTTTGTTTTAAGGGGGTGAATTTAGTACAGTAATTCTACATAATATGAGGCATTGAGTAGCATCAGGTAATGTGTGATAATGTGTGTGTCTTGATCCTGCAAGATGTGTTTTTAAGTTCAGCCCCGGTGGCTGCGACTTGAACAGTCTGGGGTTTCAGTGTCATTTATTCATAACGAACATGTGAGTCTTCTGGGGTGTTTGAATCATCAGACATTTTCCCAGAAATAATATAGTTTGGATCTGAGAGTCACAAATTTGGCCTTTGCTCAAGGATTTGGACAGTCGTGTTTCAGTCTTGAACTTAATTAAATGTTTTCTGAATTTTACACCAATAGGTTTCTGTACTGCTGCTTCGTGTCTTTCATGAAGCAAAAGAATTAGAAAAAGGTACAAAAAATGAAGGACAGGGAAAAGCTCTAATCTCTTCCCAGTGACCTATCCCTTAAACAACCAGGGTTTTGGCACAGCTCAGCCCACGTCTTAGAAGTACCTCCCTCCACTACTCCACACCACTGTGATCCTTCATGGGCTGAGTGGACTTTGTACTCACAACACAAACTACAAAACTCACAGGTTTACGGGAAATTCTGATCAAGACAAACAAACAACTTCATAAAAAGTCAGTAAAATACGTCTCAAATCAAACCCATGTCAGACAAAGCAGTAATATTACACATGCAACCTTGAATAAAATGAACAGATTAACCTCAGTTCAAATTCTCAGTTTATTGCCTTATTTTTTAATATTGCATCCACCTTGTGACAGGCTCTAATGTCCCTTTTCCTTTTTACCTGTGGAGGAGAAATCTGCAGAGTTTCGTTGCATGATTCAAGGAGCCACTGGAGCCACTCGTCCATCATTTCATGCGTTTCCCATTTGTTAGATAGATGGCTGAAAGCTCAAATTTCCTCATTTTCTGCTTTGCTCAAATACATAAATCACAAGTTCAAAATGTCTTAAAAATGTAGTCTTGACTGGAAAGTAAATGGGCATCGTCTGATGTTATATATGTGTCCTTAAAAAAAGGAATGAGCAGTGATTGTTTAAAATTATGATAAACAGGAAGAAACACAAAACCTGCTGTCTAACGCTGTACAATACTTCTTCTAAGTCTAAGTGAATCTACTATGACAATCACTTATTGAGGAATTAACAAATTATTTTCTTTAGAAATGAACTAAGCTGGTGTCTTAACAAACAAAATGCCAGTTTACACATTTAGCAGAAACAGAACAGCATTATTATGTTTCTGGCTATCTGGGAAATGTGATAGTCAACAGTGACTTCTTTATTTTTAGCTCTGGTTTGTCTTCATCAGCTTCTGAGCAGCGATACCTGGATCTTTAGCAGCTCGTTAAATCTGAGAATCACATCCGAAAAGCTGTTGAGTTTCAAAACAGGAAGAAATATGGGTGCTGGAAGCAATTTTCCTAACTGTACATGAGTATTAAAAGTTTCTTTTAACTGTGTCCAAAATGCCCCACAGCAAACAAAGAAGTATTTCCACTTTGTTTTGTAGAAAACTTTTTTTCCCCATCAGTTTGGTTTAGCTTGAAATTAATAAAATGTTAGCCACAGGCCTCAGCAGTTGGTGCTGGGGAGGAAAGGCCAGTTAGAGGAACAAATGAGTTGTAGACAGTTCAAAACGATTTGTCATTGAAATTGGAAACCAAGCACAGTGCTGCTGTCGCCAAACTTTTTCAAAATTGGTCTAGAATCTCAAAGCTGCTGAATGCTTTATGAGCTTTGTACAAAACATACTCTGTTAGTTTGCATTGCACACAACGAAATATATAGATGTTTCAGACAGTAAACAAGGAACCTTGCATAGTTAACCTCACATTTTTATGTACGCACGCCTGTAACTTGAAATTCGATCCAGGGACCTGTCATTTAGAAGAAGCAGTTGTTCAATCTGTTGTATTGATGATTTAACAAGGAGAGTCTCATGTTGTTTTAATCCTCAGAAACAAAAGTTGATTTGTTTTATTGTTCATGTGACAAAATGTTAAACTCACTGTACAGAACTGATCATCTGAGGGAAACTAGTTAGAGGACATCAGTACCTGAATGTTGCTAAAAGAAACTCTATATGACAAAGGGTTGCATTGATGGATAAGGCCACAAAGAAACAGGCTGGTACTAATTGATTTTCCTTTGTTACCTGCACCTGAGTCTGAACTGTGCAGCTGCATGCTTTTCTGCAGGGGTAACCTCGCTAAGGACACAAAAAGGAGCTCTGTATCTGTATCTGTATCTGTATCTTCTTGAACTGTAAAGTCATTGTAAGGTAGTTTTACTTAAGTTATAAATTATACAATGCAGCAGGAGTCTGCATAGAAGTGCATGTTGGGGCACTCTAATGCACAGCTGTAAAATATTTGTAGATGTAAAAGTTTTATTCATGAGTGCTTCTTATTGTCTACACATACTAAATACTGCTAAAATAGATCTATACAACCAATTTACCATTAGTTGTATCACTATAACAAAAACACACATAATGGGATGAATCTATCTTGCTAGGATGGTGGAGAGACTTGAACTTGCGTGATCACACCGGCCTTGTAGCAGCAGGAAGCACAGCAGTGATTTAGCTTCCTGTTGCTTCCAAGTCAAAATAGCAGAAAAACACTGGTGTCGGTGAACAGGCAGGAAACCACCTGCCGCGTACAAACAATCACCATTAGCATGGACCTTGACCTAACCTATGGGAATGATGCTATGTTCACACACACATGGTCATGATCGTTATTTGTGGATGTTTTTTTAAATGCTGTGCATGTTGTGAAGATGCTTTATGTGTAGGTTTTGCATGCGTAAATTTGGAATATTCCACATTTGTACCCTCATATTAACATAACCTTAATGGCCTTTGAAAAGCATGTGGTGCAAAAATACAGAAATAAGGATACAGAAATAAGGACTAGCACAATAACTTGTCCATTTGTCCATTGGACTAAAATATAATTTCGGACAATGCATTTATAATCATACATTCAACAAACCAGAATAATGCAAACGGGTGCCTGAGTCTTGAAAAGGAAACAAAACAACAAAGGAGAGATTTTAATTCACATCAAGTCACGCTTCCAGATAGTCAATACAGCAGCCAAACAGGCAATGCAATAGTGTTCAAAGGTACAAAATGTTGTCCAGAAGAAAGACTGACTTATAGCATAATCTTAGAGCATCCACAGTTTTTTTTTTATACAGAAAACAGTATCAAACATTAGGCAAAGTTATCTCATGACAACCAAGAACATACGCATGCAGTTTTGTCATTTTTTTTTCATAATATTGAGCTTGCATACAAAGGCAGACAGATTACAAAATCAAAATCACATCGGTTGTATTCATTACATATTCAGCAGAGAAAGAGGGATCACTGTTGGTGTCAGAGAGTATATTGAGATGCCAACAAGGTTTCAAAGTCAGATTGAGCCTCACAAATCAATACACTTGAAGAGGCTGTAAACACTTAAATAAAACAGAGGTGTGAGGTATGATATGATGCATTAAAAATGTTATCCTCCAGCTTTTTTATCAAAAATAATCATGTTAATGGAGTGTAGTTTAAAAAGAAAAGGGAAATGCTCTTAAAGGGTTAAATATATTATAACAAATGGCCATTAGGACTGTTTATAACTGGCACCCAGCTGTGATTAGTGAGTCAGCCACAGAGAGCGCTGACAGTCCTCTACAAACAAACTTGCCTGGCCAGAGGTGTGAGGTAATGACAAAAAGCTGTCAGCTGATTACGCGAGGACCGTTTCTGTGTCACCAGTCGGCGCATGGTGGAAATTTACATGAAAGGTGGGTGTGGAGACATGCAGAAAAGGTCATAGGGCAGAATCAAACTCATAAAATTACATATCCATGGCATGCATGCCAGCTGGCTGATCCATGAGGGCACGTTTTCCATCCTGTTTCAGGTCTACATAGGGACTAGAGGTAATAAACCTTAAGATAAAAAACATAAATAATTCAACAGGCTAGAAAGACTTTTAAGGGCCATAACCTCTGGCGGATGGCTCCTGGGCCGTGAGTTCGAGCATCTCTATTCCCAAATAAATGAGCCCAATTACAGAGCTTAAGATGTGACATACGAGCTATATCAACAACACAGAGGTGCACGTTATCAGAGGATTTACTGTGGAGTAGAAGGGGTTAAAATATACATTCTCTTTGATACATTTAGTGGAGCTGCATACATAAAAAATCCAACATATGCAACAACATAGTAACAATATATATACACTGCTAGGATATTAAAAATTCTGCCCTCCTGACACTGGCCCATCTTAGCAAAGCTTGCAGTGCACGACTGAACAATCGCAGTGACTTTAGCAAGGGCATGTTTGCCCTTTGAGCAGCAAACTTGAATTTCAGCAAGAATAGGCTGTTGTAAACAATACATGCTTTTATTATTAGTCTTATGTTTTTTTTGTTTTTTTTTTAATATGTGAAGTAAACTTTCTGTTTTGTTTTTAAAATTCTGCCCTTTTGACATACAGCGGGTACATTTTCATCCACATTATAGCTGAAAATGTTGTCAGCGAGCTTTTGCGGAAACTCATTTTCTGTAGTGTAAACAATAAGCTGCACACACACCATAGAGCTGCCCAATCATGTGGTATTGTGGTTTGACAAGTGATTTTCACCAGGCGGGCCACCCACTGAACTTCATTTTTCTGTTGATTACAGCCAGTCTCTATTAAACAGGCTCTCTACTCGTCCACACAGTAAAGTAAGGCTGTGTGATTGCTGTGTACAGTGACTGTGGATGTGTCCACCTCTGTGCTGAAATTATCCACAGATCATCACAATTATCAGGTGCATAAGAGATCCACTTTTACATCTAAAACCCTCTTCCATAGCGGCTCTGCTCTTACTGTCTGTTCATATTCGACTCTGTGGCACTTTGCTAACATCCTGCATGGATGCAGAAGGAAATGTCCTCTTTTTTTTTTTTCCTTTCAAGACTTCATTCAAGAAATCTGCAAAAATAAGTTTTGACCACAGACAGACAGTCAACTGATTGAAACCAGTGCTGTGGAGCCCTCACTAATCCTGGGCAGCTCTACAGATCAGTTTTAAGTCGTGGCACCATGACACCTAGCACTGGCTCAAATTAGTCTATACAGAGACACACAAGGAATCAATGTTGGTAATGTCATGAATACTACCTCTAAGGACAGGTTTAGATTAAGTTTGCATTAGTTTATTTAGTGCCTTCTGGTAAGAACTTTGTGTGAGATGTCATTCGTCTAGCTTGCAGATAAACTATTCTTTGATCATCTAAGCATGACTTATGCCTGTCAATGACCAACAATCATCTCCATATGTCAATAAAGTTTTGCATTTTAGGTGGTTTTGTGGGGTTTTCTTCTTCACAACACACTGCACCATTTTTCTTGGAGGAGGACTCAAGGTCTCAGTATACTATGTGCTCATTTTGTCATCTAAACATGGAATTACTGTATACTGCTGTGTTAACATCTTACAGTGAAGCGACAAAAACACCCGCAGCAGACGTGTGCCTCCTCCAAACTGCAGTGCATATGCTACAGAGAAAGTACATGAAGAATACTGGTCAGGTGTGTTTTCTTTTGGAAGCTTGATAATCACATTGGGATGAAGCCATTAAAACAACCTTTACTGCAAATCTTGTATTCAATGTGAATTCAGTGTGACCATTGTTACCACAGTGAATTAAAAGACAAGGTAAAAGCTTCCCTCCCGATCATGTATCTGTTTAGCATTTTGTTACATCAAATCCCATCTAGTCCCATATGAACCCACCAAAATCCACCTCTACAGCATTTGAACCCTATTGTGATAAAGGGAAAAGGAGAGATGTGTCTGACAAGCTTTGGTAACTTCAAAATGATACTAACATATCCTTTTGTGCCTCTACAACGTCATTATTACTTGTGCTCTTTCTGGACAAGACTCAAAATTCCCGCAGCTGCTTGAGATCTTTGTCACTTGAACATAACATGGCATGTTTGAAATTCCAGGGGACAGTGTCAATCAGGCACAATGTACAGCTGAGGTCATTTGATGGTGTCTTTGACATTGTTATCGCCTGGTCAAATGACTGAAACCAAAGGAGAAACAGTCAATTTCTCATAATAATGTCTTGCTGCTGGCCTGACAGGGACAGATAGCAGGATCTGCAGTGGTTTCACAATCCTACTTCAACAGCACCATCTTCAAACATGTAGCTGACTAATTTATTCAGTTGTTTTTTCTATACGGTAACAGAAAATATTAGTTTCAAGCAGACTATTACCTCTGAAGATGAGAACGTTTCCAGTAAAATAAGATTTTTTGCTACATCTTTAGTTAGATTCTCTTCTCTTTCATCCCCTTCTCCTACAGTTTTGTTGTAGTCATAGCCACCGAGACAATGGTATCTAGGCTTTGTGATGTTTTGGGGATTGTTAAATAGTGTAGTTACTGTAAAAGATTTAATTAAGTATTTGTTCCCTTTATCGTCATTACCCAAACGAGAAATCAGAATCAGGAGAGTATGTAGTAAAAGTTAAATAACTGAGCAAACGCTATTATATATGAGAAAGAATTGTTGAACACAAACATAACGCTTTGGATGTTTTAGTTGAGCCCTGATGAGAGAGAATATATTCCCAAAGAGAGGTGTCACAAGTCACTGTGGCAAGATGAGGAAAAATTCCAGAGAAGGAGAGCTGGGTGGAGGACTAAGAAAATGAAGGCAGGTTTCCTGTGTGGTGCAGCCAGTGTGGAACAGGGCCCAACAGGTTGGATGGCAGGACGTGGGTTTTCAGTCATTTAATGAACCAGGTAATTCATTGGTCAGTGTGTGCCAGCGCTCAATTTTCTTGTCCTTGTTTTTGAGGCAGTCAAACCAGTGTTTGAGCCGTTCTCCATTTGCATTAATACCCAGAGATACACCACCTGAAAGAAAGCACAAGGACAGTTTTCAGATTCATTGTGCTGAGAGCAAAAATGCAGAAGCTACAGAACAGGTATGCTATCAAGCAGTACACTATAACGTACACTACAATGCACCCACTCAAGGTCCATTTATTAGTTTTCTCCAAGCTATCTAAGACAAGAGTTAATTTGTAAGTTTAGTTTTAAGGCTAAAACCTATCTGCTGATTCAGTGAAATACAGACAAATCCAAACGAGGTGACTGACAGCAGGTGAGATGTTGCATCAGTTGCTGTTTCTATGATCATGTACATCACCACAAGTTAAGTCTTTGTCCCATAAGTTATTAAGACACAAATATTAGCAACTAATAAACCAAGTTTTGTAATAAATCATTTGTTCTGCAAACAATGCTGAATGGGAATAAACACCAGCCACAGGCATGTTTAGCAAATGTAAATGTATTTTCCTATTAATTATGATAATTCATAATAATGCATTACTAAATTATAGAGTAATTATAAAGTAGTATAGGTAAATTATTAGTAAATTTATTGCTATGCTGTACTAAATAATGAATGGAGTGATTAATGATATTAGCTGATGTCATTAACGTCACACTGTTGCGCTGCACATCATGGTTAAGTGTGATCAGTGGAAGTAGAAGTTCAGCTCCTGATAATATTTCAAATGTATATGTCTTTGGCCATTGTGAAAAGCATTTACTTTTAGCAACAGCGACTATGGTGACTCAAAATGACATTGATAGAACACATCCATTACTTGCCACTGACTTGTTTGGGCAAAACAAAACAAAATGTCCCCACCAAACATAAATCACCTAATTTCAACACAGTGCCGGACTGAATGCATTCAATGACACAAAATTAATTTGAAATAAAAAATTGCAAGCTAGGTCTCAGAGGAATGACATTCACGCTGAATATTTAAAAATGTTATTTGTCCCATAGTAAACGAATGAATGAAAAACTGATTTGGTTTTGACACCGTTAGTTTATTGCTTATAAACTTTAAAAAATGTACTTGGAAGCTCAATTGACATGAGAACATGAACTGGTTCTCAGCATGGCTCAGTGCTTGTTTTTCCTGCAGCCTCCAGACCTAGATAGGGCTAGGCAGATGGCACACTCAGCTGGACAGACGTCCAGCGGTGTTGCTGATGCTGATGAATATCACTCAAGCCATTTAAACTATTCCCACATCGTTGTCATCTCTGATGAAAGCAGAGCTGCCGTAGCACGGCCCAGCTGTGCTTACCTATGAAATCGTTGGACTTTCCAATGTCGTAGTCCCACACGGTCACCTCCAGCGTCTTTTTGGTGAGGTCTGCATATTTTATATCATAACAGAACTCCTACAGAGAACAGAACATCAGAAAATTAGAGCTCCAGCATCATCACATACGATTAAAAGGAAGTATCTCATCTTTCCCGATTATATTAACGATAAAGCCTCAACTGGGGGTTTAAAAGTCCTGAACATTTTGAATAAGAGTCACTTCTGCTTCACCACCTTTACAACAAAACACTCTTCTGCTTGGTGCTGTGTTTGGATAATTATCATTGTGAACCTGAATGCAGTAGACATTTCTTTAATTTTTCTGGGGAAATTGATTCACCTAATTGTAAGTGCCTCATTGAGTTTTAATTTTTTTTGTTATTGCCCAAAATAATTTGCAGGCTAATTGAATGTTGGTGTCGTGCTTTCCCTTTGCTTTCTATTTCTCGCTCTAAGGAAGTCAATCACCACATACAGTGTGCAACGTTCAGCCAGTCCTATTAGCTCAGGACACTTACCTAGACCCATTTAGTATACTAAAAATGTCAGAATCTCAATTGGAGCACTGAGGAAATAAAACATGAAATACGTGCTAGGGTACCGGGATGACAGTGTAATCAATAAAGTACACTGTCCATTAAATAAAACATGCATTTTATACTGATTTCAGTTCTAAGCGTGCAAAGTGAAAGCATTCATTCTGCATTTCAATCTGTGGTTCAATGAAGGTTGTTGCTCCACCTTAATGAAATCAGGGCCTTGATATGGATGAAGACTCCACTGTTCATCTCTGACAGAAAGGTGAGGAGGTGATGGAAGAATATGGGCTCAAAAAATGTCAGCGGAAATGTCAAGCCGCTGGCCTGTGAGTGCTTGGCCAGGCCCGTCCACTTGTATACAGGCAGATACATCCGAGCCAAGCTAACCTGTGCCATGAAGCACTGAGAGGCCCATTACGCTTTGAGAACATGTTTGGCAGCCTCACTAAACACTTCTGGATCATCAGGGACTTCAGAAGTTCATTTCTGATTTGCACAGTATTTACAATCAATCATTTTGGTTAGATAAGAAGCGTTCAGCTGTGTGGCTAAGCTGCTCTGGCTCGGTGTGGGGGAAAGTTATGGTTGGTCTCATTTCCTCCATGCTAATTTATCAAAGTGAAGATACTCTGAAATGTCGGTATGTGTTAACCTCCCTATTTTATATATACGATAATACATTTAAATCCGGTGCTGAATGAACCAAAACTATAAGCTGAAGTATATAAAAAACAAGAGCGAAGTCAGTGAAAAAGTACAGACATGTGTACATAACAATAATTCTACTATTGTGCCTGCTCACAGTGAAATCCAACATTAGAAATGTTGCTGAACAGCAGCAGAAGACTACAAGGCATCATCTGAAGGTTTCCTTTTGACACAGCGAGTCCATTAAATCAAGATTAACTTTTATCCCAATTTTTTATTCCATGCATCTGAGGTTATCAGTGCATGACAGAATTATATATGACTCAGCACTGACACCTGAGATACAGTTCGTCTAACACTTAGCTGATGATGAGGATGATACTGTGTCATATTCTACCCTCGTCATCCACAGGCAGATTCGGTCCTGCTGCTCGTTCAAACCGTCATGTGATGGGTGTGGTTTATACCTCATTAAACTCAGGATTCAGTGTCTTCTTTTTCACAGCAGTCTTGTGCTTTGACTTTTTGTTCTCATCAGGCTTCAGGTACCTGTAGGAGAGCAGAGCAGTGAAGAAAGCCAGAGCGGCTTATTAGAGAATGTACGAGTACCGCCCTCAGTGCTTTTACTTTTGTCTATTTTTGTGCACGGGTGAAACAGAAAAGACAAAATACAACACATTCCTGTACAGAACATGATGATCTATAACATGAATTAACTATTTGCTTTCATACACAGTGTATTGTTCAGGTGTTCTTGTTCTTTGTTCTGTCCTCCAGGGGGTGCTGTGGTACTGCCCTACTGCACAATTGCTTTTTATTACACTCACAACACTACATTAGTGCTTTCATTGAAGACATTTTTTCTCCAGTTGATATAGATGTTGTGTTGTTGTGTCATCACCTCTCAAAGCACCTCTTCTCTATCAAGACTGCTGGTTAGTATAACAATCTAATTTAATTTTAGTGTGTGTTTAAAAAGAGCTGAAAAATAAAATTGTAGATTTTGAGTCAGTTGATGGTCTCACAGCTTTACAGCAGTGCAGATCTCAAATATTTCAAGTCTTGATGCTGTTCTAGTTCTGCTAGAATCTTATATTAGTTGGTTCTGTTTTCTCTTTCTGGCATTTTATATGTTTGAGTCATACTACACTCAGTCAAATCAGGCCTGTAAACAAATCTAACTTTTTTTTTACAGTGTTTTCAATGTTTTTTTGTATTTCCATTCTTAAATATAAGGTCATTTTGGAAAGTGTTTCCAATAAGTATTCTACTTTAACATGTTTAAATAGCATTGATAAATTTCTTTCAGCATATTGAAATACAGCTGCAGCGTAAAAAAAGTCATTTTACAGAGTCTTCATTATCTTTCTTTACCTAAAAACTGCAAACTGAATGTATGTTGTCAAATATGCATTATTAATACATTTTCTCTCATGATTTGATGAGGTATTGCTGGTACCATGCACCATTGCGGTTACTTATCCATTTCAGTTTGCAGTCGGTGAGTCCGTGCTGAAAACACATTTTATGAATGTAAAGCCAGTGTGTTTGCATTTGCAGGTTGGCCCATTGTTTCTGTTATACCTTTATGAATGATGCAAATGGCAAGCTCTACTTTTTCCAAACCTCGCATGCTGGGTGTTGTTTAGTACCACTGTGCATTTGGAACATAACAGTTTTGGATAATAATGCTCAATGTGGTATATTTCAATGCACTAAGCAATTACAGTAGCTTGTCACATTCCTTTTTTTACCCTTTATGTGCTCACTAGACCCACACAGACATCAATTTCCCAAGGTAACTCAAATACTTAAAGGAAGGCTAAGTGGGTTATTTCTCACAAACTTACCCTGGGCGCTGTGTAGGCTAAAATTGCTGTTGATGAGGGTATTGCAGGGAGCCTAATTGTTGTCATGTAATAAGACTACTGACCCCCGGGCAAAGCAAGCTAAGAGTGAAAGATGTTAAAAAAAAAAGATGCAAACAATGCTCTTGTGCAATATAATGGTTTGAATAGTGTTTAATGTTATTTCATTGTTTAAATTGCTGCAGTTTTTGCACCAATGTTGTTCAGCAGCTGTGCAAAAATAGATCTGAACTATAGGAAACATACTTATCATTGACTAAAGAGACATTTTTAATCTGTCATTTCTCATGTCATACTCCACTGTCTCGCTGACTACTATGTCTCAGTTTTATACATGTATCATATGACACATGCGTGTTAAGAACACTGCCAACATTACGAACCCAATGGAGCAAGTCATTCATTGACAGCTGTCATGCTCCAGATAGATGCTTGCAAGACATCAGCTGGTGATAGAGGAGAAAAATCATGCAGCCAAAATCACGTCTATCTGACAGAGTATACGTTTCTTTTATTCTCTTTCACATGAGTCCGTCAGTAAATCAATTATCTGTCAGTGTGTCCTTCAAGCTTCAGGAAAATTTGCTCAACCTCAAACTGTTGGAGAATTGTTGCCAGCCCCTCTCCTCTGAAACGAGTTGCGCTTTTGTTCTCGACGTGTGCGCAGCAGAGTTGGAAATTAATTGTACTTTCATTGCTCAGCCAGATGAAAGACTTGGGAAATGTTCAGGTGTGATAAATAGGACTCTCCTTCAAATTGCAGCCCCGCGCGGATGGCCTCTTGTGCTGGGTGTCTTTCATGCTGCTGATAATCACAGTTAGTCTACCTCTGTCTCTGCTAAAACATCAGCACTGCCAGATAATCCATTTTAGTATTTCTACAGAGTGTTGTATAGTCACTAAAAATAACATCATCATGACGAGCATCTGGTGCTTTGAGGAGAAATGCTTATCAACAGGAATAGCAGGGTTAATTTTGGCACCTAATTTTGATTTACATTAGTTCTTTTTGTACTTCTAAAGACATTGTATTTTGTCCTGTATTTATAGCCGTGAAATTGTGAAATGAACCAACAAATGTTTAAAATTATTAGGGGATCTATTTTATCTTTCCACTTTTCATAATAACACGGTTTGTTGCAGGTTATTTCTACTTCATTGCAACAGTGTTATTTTAAATTGTCTAATTTCAAAATGCATTTCGATTTCACACTAGTTTCGCTTTATGTTACCTTATTAACAAAATCTACTTGTGACCTGTTATCTGTTGCTTTGGTCTGGTTAGCATGAACTTGTACTGCTTGTACAGTAATCTCTTAACCCTTATAGGTAATGATATAACAGCTGCAGTTTCTGGGTTATTTAAAAATGTGTGCAATCACAATACTGACGTTTTGACGTAGGGGTCCGAGAAGCCATTGGCGTCCATGGCAGCGAGGTGAGCGCAGCGTATGATGCCCACCACCAGGCAAGACTTCTGGGTATTGTACTTGAGAGAAATCATGATTCGTCCTCGTTCCTCTAGGGATTTGTCTTCTGTTTTGTTGACCTGAAGTAGTAGAAATGACAAGATTTAGAAACAATAGTCTCCTGTTGCTGCAAATGTTGCCAGCCAAGCCTGAATGAACAGACAATTTACGTTTCTGACAACATCATTTGGGAATAAACCCTCATGGTGATCATGATAATAATAATGATAAGTTTCTATTTCCAAAATACTATTAATCAATGTTTATATCTCTTATCACTGTTATCACCTTTTCTACCATGGATTTAATAAATAAAAGAGTCTTAACACATTCCCCGTACCTTTTGAAAGTAAGTTAATGTCATTAACAGCCTACGGCACTTGCCTTCTTGACAGTTGTGTGTCTTCTAAATCATTCAGACATTGATTGGCTCATTGATGCCATCTCCGTTGTAGATGTTGAGTTAATTGCCTCATCAAAATTAATTGGTCATGTTCTTTAGAGGCAAGACAGACATCTGAACTGACACATGGCCTGTGTCCCTGTTTTCATTTCAAACACCACCACACTCCACCTTCTCACTGATGAGCACAACTTCAACCATAAAACCAAACATTCAGGTCATGACATGAAATCAATCCAAACATTTTGGATGATTTGGTATTGAATGTGATGTGGCCAAGGCTCAATTTAAGCTCAAAAGGAGACACAGGTCACCTCAGTCCACACAGTCTTTTTCCACTTAAACCAAGCTAAGACCAAATACTAGATAAAATTAGTTAAAGTACCATAAGAAAACACAATAAAATGTCTGAAAACTAGTGGCAGACTTAAAATATTTCTCACCCAATATGACAGAGAAACTGAAAACCATGGTGACGACAGCCTGGCCATTGAAACTGACACACTACATGGAGGGAAACCTGGCTACAAATAGAAGACAGACTGTATCCTCGCTGTGTTTAGTGAATCTTTTGAGTCAGAGCTCCACTTCCTCGCTGAAAGCACAAACTTCTCTGAAATAGAAGAAGATTAGAGGATTCTGCCACCGAGTCAGCATGGAACGAGGGTAAACTTCTTTACATCTGGGTAGAAAGGAAACAAACAGCTCTCGGGCTGCAAAATATGTACATGCGTTCGTAGCCTTCTTGTTACAGTGAAGCAAAAACACGTTGCTGGTCTTTCTGCACTGTTGTAAAACTATTCATGCACTCACACTGACTATCTGTCCTTTACAATCTTGTTCTAAAGGTGCACATTTGAACAGCTTTCATTTCCTGTGGCTCCACACATGGCATCAGGATGGACTTGGTGTTTTGGTGACCCAGGGCAAAACCCTGCAAAGAGGATCACGACGCAAAAGCTTTTATAAGCAGTTGCTTCGATACTTCACCTTGGATTTGGAGTTCAACTAAGTATGGAAGGTTTTTCTTTCTGAGTCCTGTCTTTTGCTATATCTCGGAAACAAATGCACTTTGGTTAAGGTTAGAGAAAGACTGTGGTTTTGTTAAAATATCAGTAATGGTGACTATGATTTTTACTAACATGAGCTGTGTTCCCTGCTACAGCTGGTTTGAAGCACTGAATCATTTGTTGTAACAAAGAGGATGGCACATTTTTTGGTTTTCTATATATATATAATATTAACAATATTAATCAAGAACGTCAATAATTCCCCCCCCCCTTTATTTTAATTCACCCTTCATGAGTTTATCTCCATGATGAATTGCTACAGGTTATTTTAAAATTTAGCCCACCACACCACTGATTAAGTGATTGGTTTGTGGGTGACATGATTGAATAGCTCCTCATTCATCAGTTAATTGACTGTTATTTTAATATTTTCATTTTACAGTTCTTCCTATTGCCTAGAAGTCCATATCCCTGTCCATAACCAATCACTCGATCACAAATCAATCATTCAGTTGAGTCAGTTTTTGCTTAATGGTAGTAGTTACGTTAGAGCTGAAGTAGATCCTTCCAGTTTTAACATCATGGTCATACTCTTATCGTGCTTTTTTTTCCCTCACTTTATTTCAATGATCCACAGTAGCTCTTCAAGGTCTGTGGAGAGAAAAACACACACTTGAGCATAAGACCTTCTACAGAGATGCAGTCCAAGCCTCTACAGAGCTATTTGAGCTTTGTCTTTTTTTCCACTGTTATGCCCAGTGACTTAAAAATGCAATTTACTAGAAACAGTCCCGCAGTTGCTGATTGCAAGAATATATGCTGGACTTAACCCATAACTCAGCATTTATTTCAACCACATATAGAGCAGAATACCTTCCATATCAGCAAGCGAAATGCACAGAGTCTTAACAACTTCAAGCTTATCAAGAGCTACTTGAAAGCGCATAGACCAGCAGAAATATGGGCACTGGGAAAGGGAGTTTTTTCTATTTGGTTTGTGCCATTTCAAGTTGAAAGTCATTCGTTTTTCTGTCTCATTCCGCCTCTTTTATATGTATAAAGCCTCTGCCTTTATAACTTCAGTATGAAGTTTGTCATAATGAGACAGTGATTTATGACAATTTATTTAGAGGCATATAGTTCTAGATAAAACAGATCTCATTACTTAGTTTCTTTCAAATGCTTATTTGCTAAATTATAATACAATTTTTTTTTTACACTTATGACTTTGGTGTCCCAACAGTGGAAGAAAGCAGTAATGTTTTTTATACCAGCCCACATTCCTAAACCCAGCAGATCGGAGTCTGCTACCGGGCACAGTACGTTCCTGATTTAGCATTGCACTCCAAAAATGGTCTGACTCATGATGAACATGAAGTAGAAACAGAGAAACCTGAGCCTACATTACCCACAACAGTACCGCTAATAGGTCTATCAGAGATTCAGGTGTGTTACTGGTGTAACGTAGCCTTACACCACTCTGTAGTCAGCAGTCTTTTATCCCCTCTGCTGTCTGTCTTGTAAATGTAAAATTGTGTTTGGTTATTATTTTGCATAGAGTAATAAGTTACCCTTTGTCAATGTGTCCTGTCAGCAGTTTTATAGGTGGCGTCACTGTTACAGTGTTCTATGGGTTTTTTTTCTCTACCATCACAAATAAAACAAAAAAGGATTTTAAAGTAAAATTGCTGCTTTTTCCAAATACGAACCAGTGAACATCTACGATTTGGTGTAAAGAAAACTGCTGCTGCTGCTTCAAATAATCACGCCTTCACAAACTGTGGTTGAACATTCATGGCTACGCTACAATATTCTCAAAACTCAGACAAGTGAGCAGAACAAAAATGAAAAACAGGCATGAAAAGTCTCTGCAGACACAGACTTCTGTCTCCTCCTCAGTCTTGTACTATGTGTAGGAGACAGTGCCGTCCAGCAGGGTCCACAGCAGGATACTAATCAGATATCTCCGGGGAACTGATTCTCTCCACATGAATCACAGACGACTTTTATAAGACATCTCACTGGAGTTGTGGACTAGCCATCCATTTTATCAGGCATGCCAACATGCTTCAGCCACAGCCTCAGTTTACTGTCAAATCCATTTAGTCCTGTCTCTTCTTCTACTGTTTATACTTTTCTTCTGTTGTCTCAGCCTCTGTGTCTCATAAAACAAGATGCACTTTGGGGACGGTGTGACAATCCAAGAGACTGACAGGAATACAACAACATCAAGATGGAAAAGGAGGGTGGGAGCACAGATCTGAGGCTGCTTGGATGGTATCAAGGTTGGCATACTGTGCCAGTGCAGACATTTTTATAGCACTCTTCTATCTCACCTGGCCATATATTTGTTCAGCTTGGCCAGCCCTGCCGCTCTAACAGCTGTTTTTTATAGATACTTGTAGTAAACAACATTCAATTAGCAATAATTTAAGCCAGAGTCAGCAGATCACTGTGTAACCTCGTTATAAAGAATAAAACACATCAGTTGCCTTCAACTGTATGACTTCTGCTCTCATGAAGTCTTCTCCCTTTTCCCGTGTCTGTGAATCTCCTCTTTCACTTTCCATCAATCTGCTCAAACATGAAATCAACTTACATAAACACACTGCTGCACAGTAGTGTTTGTTTAACATTTACCAGCTAATTGTGCCTTTGCCTCGGGGGAAAACTCAATTAAGATTGGCTGGAGGACATCTATTAATTGAATTTAAAGCACAGTACAACCGGACACCTCTGATGTAACTGTCTGAATATCATTCTTAATGAATGTAGCTGCAGTGCTAAATAATCAACTGAGTAAACATCACTGAACTCCACAAACCGGAGTATCTTTGCCAACAAACACCAAAAAACCAAAATACCAAATCTTGCCATGCTTGGGGAACTACAGGTCCTGTGTTTCATGTCATAACTGCACCTCTTTGAAACAATGCGTGGGTAGCTCATGATACAAGCCTGTAAATGTGTTTAAGCAGGAAGCAGGGCCAAAATGCATCTCCTGCCAACGTCCTGGTAGGATCCCACAGATCAACACCTCTCTGGGAACAGTGGGGTGCTGACTATTGTGCTGATGCAAGAAAAGAAACTGTGGTTCACAGGGCACTGGCACTCAAACACAAACATATCCCATACAGAGAGAATAGAGGAAGCAATGCTGATAACAGAGGAGGCAAATCAGATAAGAAAAATGGCTGCTGAGAGCCTTAACTAGGATGTTTTGTTTTGGTCCCACTTTTTTTTTTTACAGATACAATGTGACATAATGTTTGTGGATGCTGCAGTTGATTACAACACTGGCATTTACATTTGTGGGTGCTATTACAATAAATGCCTATTAATGTCTGAGTGTGGCACGACAGGATAGGCTTAAGTTGCGTAGACAGTGGAAAATGTCCATCCTCAGGCTTGCATGAGTGGAATCAATACATTTCATAGTCAACTGTCTTTTTGATTTTTAGAAAACCTCATGGTGGTGCTGAAGGAAAGGTGAGCATTTTTCTTTTCGTCTATCATGAATATCCACTGAAAGTATTATGGAAATGTGGCCACTGATTCGAATAGCTTTGGTGCTCTGTTTCCAAGGCAGAGAAAACAACAACTTTTAAACACTGCTTTGCATACATAATAATAATGATAATAATAAAGGCTGTCCAAAGCAGGAATCACAACCTGCCATTTTCCAAAATGGCAACAGGGTGAGCGACACATTTCTGGTCATCTTATACAGTTAAGCCTTTCATTGTCCAACTGTGCCGAGGGAAGGGAGAAATTTATCACATAAAGACTCGGATCCAAGGTTCATTGCCAGATTAGGCCGCTGTTGGCTCTTACACGTTTCAGGCTCTCTTGCTGTCTACTGGTGCCAGTGCTAGGGGCAGATCCAGAGTCAAAGCTGGCAGACACATCCATTAGATAGAAACAGGTGATTGGTCACAGCGTTTGCAGGGACACAACTGTTTGACATTAGCAAAACATACAAACAGTACCTCTGCCGTTTGAAGGCCTTTATGTCAGCATGTGTAGACATTTTATCTTTATGGTGTTGACTATACATTGTGGCAATGGAAGCACTATCTTGAATGTACAAGGAGCCTGCTTCTGTTTAACTTGGGTGCTCTAACATCAACACATAAACGTCAGCTCTATGACTTTTACAGGGATGACAGAATAAATCTAATTCAAATAAACTTTTTTTTTCAGGCCTGTTTAAACATTTAGCATTTAATTACCCATATTTCTTCTTTGCAACAGGTCCATTCCACAGGTCTGCTGGCAAACTGACTTGTTTATGAGCTGGACGAGGCAGTCAAAACGCTTCACTGTCAGGCCAAAACCATCAATAAGACAGGAACTGCTAGGTGCTGGATGAGATGATTAAATGGTTGGTGCTCTATTGCCCACCACAGCAAAACAACATCCTGTGTTCAGACAAGCAAGCAGAGCAGAAAGCTTCCTGCCCTGAGCTCTCAGTAACCTGCACCAGTTATAGCCTCACTTTGCCCTGAAGCATTTCTATGTGAAAATGGCCAAACTGTACTTTATACTCTTGCTATGTGAGACTTATGACAGGGTGATCCAACAGAGCCAAACAACTAAACTAAGACAGGGCAGACAACCATTGAAAACCCCATTTAGTTTGGAACAAACATCTGTTTTAGGGCTAGACTTAAAGCCACCACATGCCATGGTTGCCTGAGCTAACCAGTCTCTTAAAACCTCCTCCAGTTCAGTGCAAAGTAAGAATTATAACTTGTACTATACGCAGTGTAAACACATTCACACTGTGTTCTAGATACATGGTAAAAAGCTGCAGGCAGTGGTTTTGATTTTTTGATTTTCAAAATATCTCACATGTAGTCATGCTGAAGGTATAGGTTTAGCTACAAAAATCTTGTTATCCAATATCATGATGAGCGTTTCATGGCTATGACTGAGAAAATACTCATATATCAAAGGTTTAGAGCGGTAATGGCACAAATTATAAGCAGTACAGTTATACCCTCTAGGCATGATTTTAAATGGAATAACAAAAAACAAAAAGACTTTCACCAACACTGTGTCAGTGATTTCTGCTGGCACTGTTACTCTGTAATCATTGTATGACAAATGAGATCCACCATACACATTTAAAATATGGTTATTTTGAAAGCATAGCAAGTACTTACATCAAATAAACCTTGACAAAACCAGGGCGTTGAATGGTGAATGCACCGTGGCCAGTTTTGCACAAGCATATTTTGTATTTTTGGATGCTATTTCACACTCCCACATAGACAACAAAGCATATGAGAAGAGCAACAGGATTCGTCTCTCCAAGCACAAGGCAGTGCTCTTCACTCCAAATATGGCTGGTCCAGAACTACCCTGTATTATTCTTTTTAAACCATAAACTGTGTAGGCAATTTGAGAAGGATATTCAGTCACAGTTCAACGACACTCCACTCCACTCTCATGCTCTCATAACACATAATCCACTCCCGCACCACACTCATGTGCTCAAAATCAAGTGCTCTAACCTTTCATGTGGTTTAAATTGAATCCTTATGGATACCGTCGTTCCTTGTGCGTTGTTTCTTTCTTTAGAATTATGCAGTAATTCTGGACTTACTTACTCTCCAGCCAGCACTGTAATAAGGCTTCGACATATGGCTCTACCATGTTTCCCCTGAAGAGTTGGTGAAGAATATTGCTTAAGAAAATTGAAAATATATGTACATATAAGTATAAACAGTATATGTATATATAGGGTAGAGTTTCTATTGCACTGCTGATTCAGAGGCATGCAGGAGTTGTGCACATTGTAATATAAACCACGGGTCCAAAACTTTACATAATATTCTGAAATGAAATTCGTTTTACATAAAATACCAACAAATACAGTACAGTGCGCTGATCAAGCTGTTCACACACTGTAGGCTTCCCACAAGCTCAGGTAGCTGCTCTATTGTTAAGTTTTTCCTTTCCACTGATTTCCTGATTGTCAGTTTTTCATTTAATAGAAGTGTAAACACACACTAAACGGTAATTATGTTAATCAGCCAACACAGACGTGAGATATTTTCTCTGAATATGTGATGTAGTACTAAATATTAGTACTCATAGAATATAATAAACAATGTATTTATAGTACCGAACATAGGACTGTATAGCACAATAACTAGCACGGTATAGTATAATATTATACTATAGTATTTAATATTATGCTGTGAGTTTGTAAGAAAGATAAAATAAACCTGACTGAATGTAACAAACTTTTAATTATGTCACTTTGATAAATCGCTGCTCATGAGTTGTACATTTTTTAATTACTTAATTAACTCAATTACTATGTGTGACAAAATGACCTCAAATCTTTATAACAACAGTAAAAGGTGCAAGTACTGTGTGTGTGGTACAGCAGACTTACAGGTAACTGCTTCTCCAGGCAGTTGTTGAAGTTTTTCATTTGGTTTGGCTTTAGCTTCTTGAGGGGGATTCGTGTTTCCCCGATGAACTCATTGTGGCGGAATTTGTCCTCATCACACACTGAAATCCTGAGAGGAGAAGAACAGATCAGCAAGAGAACATGAATGAAGAGACACTCAGGTTTCGGTTTTGTTGCTGAGAAGAGGTTTAAAACTAGAGACCATCATACTCTACCACAGGGCATTACCGCAGGGCTACACCCACCCACTCTCTCGGGCCATTGGTCTCATAGCCTTGAACCACAACCCTAGCAGTTCTGCAGTTCAATAGATTTCTTGTCAGATTCAATCAGTCTGACAGAAGATGATGGGATAATAATGCTTTATTAAGCATTCAGCCATGTTTGGATTAAAAGACTGAAAGACACTAAAATGAGAGGGAAGCCCTTGATGAGCAGAAGTTGAGAGACATTTCAGATGATTGGAAAATGACATTCTTCTTTTCTTGATCATGTCAAAATAGTTTAAAACCAAATTATAACTTTAACATTTCTTGCTGTATAAAAACAGAACACACTTCTTTTCAACACACGACATCCTTTCCAAACAGTAAAGCGACTTTTCCAAGGTGTTCTACAGGCATCACAAAAGATTCATAATATTACACAAGTTAAACGCTTTCACAAGGTTCGCGACACTGACGGTGAGCTGAAATGCAGCTCTTATTTCAAAACCATGGAGTACAGATTCAGACTGAGATTCAGGTTGTACTTTCTAGAGTGAAGCTCTATATTCCCCTCTGCCATTTCATTACATTTCAAATGAAAATCAATTATTGGTGTAGGTCAACGCTGCTCTCAGCAGACTTATGTCTTCAATAAATGCAGAAAGCAGTCCCAATGTAAGCACTCCCATCCCTGACATGACATGGCTCACACTCATGACTGCATTGAGCGCTTATGTGATGGAACACACTTTGTTTCAAGTGCTTTTCTCTGCATAACCAGCTTCCATATGGAGGAAAACGTGTAGCTTTTGTGCTGCTCATGGCACAAGTAATATTCATTAGCACCGTAGCTTGTAAGGATGCAGCATAATAAGAATAACAATGAAACTCAGTGGATAAAAAATAACTTATCTGCTACATGGACAGGTGGTGCTGAATTTAAATTTCAATTTACAGAAAGAAATGAGTAGTGATGTTTGAAAATGTGTTGGCCTCTCTCACTGTGTATTGTTTCTTGAAAATGGCTAATCAAGGCACTGTTATGGGAATAGATTTCTTTTATCTTGTGCAAAGACAAGTGCCCATCAGATCCCACCTCTGAAAAGTTGCTGATAGTACAGACCTTCATTATTGGATTAATGTGTTCAGTGTTGTAACAATGCAGCACAAAATAATCATTATATACTTGTAGAGTGTTGATAAGGTTGTCAGTGAAAATGACTAATTCAACAACAGGGTCACTAAGTGCTGAGATACAAGTTTAACAAATAAACAATTTCAGTGTTTCTATTATGTATTATCAAAACATTTTATGCTGATTTGATGAACACTATTGCATTTGCCAGCTATTTATCAAATAAAGCTTATAACGTATATAAGGAGGAATATTAAATTTAGTGACTTCATCAAATGTCACGGGAAGGTGCTTAGAAGGTAAAATGTGCAGCTGAGACTTATGAGAATGTAAAATTTTGCCATAAAACAGACTATATTAAGGCATCAAGGTTTCATCTTTCAGTTCCTCCTGAGGGGAGGATGGTGCTGCTACAGGATGAATCAGGAGATCACAAAAGACAGTAGGCTTTATTCGGTTGGGATCACAGATGTAAATATAACATTTCAGGACATTGGATCCAGTAATAGGTGAGATATTTCAGTTTGGACCAAAGTGGTGGACCAACTGCCGACGGACTAACAAACCGGACAGACTAAAAATGCCACTACAGATAATCAGTACCATTTTTGCCAGGCCACCTGTTTATCTCAGTATACAGTAACTCTTTTTGGCTGATGGGTGATAATGACGCCTCTGGCACAACTCCAGGTAGGAACATGAAGACCAAACACTTTAATAGTGCCACATTCACAGTGGCAACATTGACACACGCTTGTTACTGATATTCTTAGTGTAAAATAGAAAACTAAAGCGAACTAAAATCCTCTCCTGCATACAGCCCTTCTATCACTGAGATATACTGTAGCTACCAAAATGATTATGCATATGATTACATAACGTACTTGCACCACTTGATTGCAAAGTGTTAAACACTTTGGTAAAAATAAGTGAGCAAAGAGCAGTGAAGTGACACCTTCATTGCATAACAGCGTCATATTTATCACAGGAAGTAGAAATTTCTGTTCAGGGTTTATATTTCATATGGTGAAATATAAATAATAATCAAAACAGGAAGCCCATTCACCCAACCAGAATGGTGTTTGTAGATGTAATCTACGTAGGATTTCCCAACTGTTATTCTGATACAGGGGCTATCACACGTTCAGCCTTGGCCTGGCGCACAAACTCATATCGTAAATTGCAGTGAAAGGGAATACATGGGATAAATAACAACATCAGTCATTTCTGGGTAAAATGGCTGTTGCCAAATAGAGGTGGTAATATAGTGATTTACCTCAGAAGCCGGGAAGAAAAGAAACTGTCAAACATCGCTGCTCTCTGAAAATGACTTTCCAAACCCTTTCAAAACAGATCTACTGCAGCTCAGGGTAAAATATGCCAAAACAAGGGGACTCATATTTCTTTATTTATATCAATATATCCCTCCCAATTCTGTCCGTGTCCTTCCTTTTTGTTTGTTTGTTCTTTTTTAATGTTTTATGTTCTGCTTTCCTTCCCTTCTCCATTCCCATAACTTCCTTTGAACTCCCTCATGTGCTTCCTTTGTTTCTTGCTCTTTTGTTCCCTTAATTTATTTCCTTTCCTCAACTCCCCAGTTTTTTTTTTAACTTTCCTTCATTTTATTTTGTGCCATATTTCTTCTATTGCTTGACTTGTTTATATTTTGGCACCTTTAATTCCTTCCTTTTCTGTTATTTCTTCAGCCTTTACTGTTCTCCCCATTATCCTTTTATTCCCACCTTCCCTTCCCCCTTTTACTCCTCATTCTGGACACACGTGAGGCATAAAATTAATCGTACCTGAGTGTTTTTCGGACCATATCTTCATCTGTGATGCCGTAGTAGGTCAGGGTCTCACTCCACACAGGGTTGAGTGTGTTGTGAAGCGTCTTGGTTCTAAGTTTATTGGCCTGAAAGAAAAATGGAGAAGTTGGCTATTGAATAGAACTGAATATTATGATTGAGTAACACCTGGCTCCATCCTACAGCTCAGGAGAGCTCATCCCTCAGGTGTCACTTTCATTGAAATGCTGCCAGAATTATATAAACATCCTTGAAAACGTACAAAGCCTCTTTGCACAGGTGAAAATTTGTCAATGAATTGCTGTCTGGTGGCACAAATTCAAACACAAGCTCATTACTACGCATTGAACACTGCTCAGGAGATATAAGCAGCAGACGACATTTACATGAACTGACGGGGATAATCAAAGCAGAATGAACACACAGTGAAGTTCAAAGATAGTCTCAATTCGGGCTCAGTTTTAACTTAGTCTGCTTCTGTTTCTGTCAACCCCACATTTTACAGAATGCAATGTTCCAGTCACAGACCTTTATCAAGCAATGAATTCACAATATGAAAAAACAGCAACACATCTTTATGCTTGGGCCAAGCTGCAACAATAGTGGAACAAAACAGGAATCATATAATGGCGTTACAGCATGTGTCGAAGCAGCACAGGCTGTCACATACAGTCAGTGAGGTTGTAGGTAACCTCATGACACTCCAGGAAGCTGAGCACAGTTAGTGTGGCCCACTATTCACTGTGAAATAGATACAGAACAGTTACTAAATCTAATCGCTGAACTTTGCCGTTGTTGTATCATACTTTTAAAGCAAAGATAGCTCTCATTGCAGGCTTGATGCTAAGCTTGGGTAAGCACATCGCGACTCCAGCTCTGCACTTATCTTGCAGACGTGAGATTGTTATTGATCAGCTCTTATCACACCCGAAGAGAAAGCAAAGTGTCAATCTATTTCCTAAAAGAAAAACAAGTAATTCAATATTTGACGGTACAAAATGAAGTGAAGAAAAAGAAAAACAACAAATGAAAACAATGTATTTTGAATAACTAAAAGCTTAAAATGACACAGTCCTCCAATTTTACAAAGTCCCTTAAGCCTTGTTTCTAAACTGTAGCCAAACTGTGGGCAAGTTGCACCGAATATTATTTAAAAAACCTGAATAAAACAAAAGATCAACAACTGAATCAGCCAATGTCAAAGTAGACATCAGACTATTAAATACTGTGGCATTTTCACAGACTTACTTTTTCAGAGTTACTTCAAATGTAATCTAGAAAGGTGATGAAAATTACTGTGACAAGCGACACGTCTTTGTCAGTAGAATATGTGTGTGGGGAACTCCTTGGAGGATGGCGCTGAACATGACAAGATGAGGATGATGATACTGTGTTCTGAGTTATAGGTGAAGACGTGTGATTCTGTTGAATCTAATCAATTAGCAGGTGTGAGTATTTGCAAGTCTAATGGCAGGGTTCCATGCAATGAGGCTCTCGCTGATTGTTTCTTCCTCAATCAGTGGTTGATTCCCACAGGAAGGGTGTTAACATGTGCACACGCATGCACTCACACACACGCGCACACACACACACACACACACACACACACACACACACACACACACACACACACACACACACACACACACACACACACACACACACACACACACAGGGCATTCAAAATGATGATGCTTTTACGGCTGATAACCACTTTTGTATAAAAATGCTAATAACATTTTTTATTCTATAATTTAATTAAATGATTAAATTTGAATATTGTGAACATTGCACACTTTCCATTCATTATTCCCTATTTTTCCCTCCCTGCTTTCTTTTCTAAATTACAAGTGTTTCAATGTTTTTGATCCTTTCAGAATAAAATCTCTCAGCATGAAACAGCATAACAGCTTTTACAGTAGATGCACTGGACTGGAATTCATTCAGGTTGGTTGCTGGTGGACCCAAAAATGCATGCCCTCTAATCTGAGTGTCCCCCATTTAAATGCCAATAAACTTTCTATGTATATCTATCAAAAAAAGGCAAAAACTTGAATATGAATTGATTACTTTTAACTGACGTGGACTTTAGAAGCACTGAAGTCATACATGCAAATGACCCCACTCCTCTTGACCAGTCAAGAACTAGCAAATTTGAACAAAATGGTGCTGTAATTCTGTCTAATTATCAGGCCTGACTTTAATTTTGATGAATATACACTGATTTGCAAAATACTAACACAGTAATTGTTTTGTTATAATAGTTAGTGTTAGAATAGTCAAATAGTCCAATGTATATAATGTTTTCAGAATTGGCTGTACAAAACAACTATGTGTAATTTGTGTGCAATTACATAGCTCCTTCTCAGGCAAATTGTATTCCCAGTGAAGCAATATTTCTCTCCAACACAGACACATAGGCACAATACTCTCCGCACAAAGAGAAAATAGATCACCACACAAGCCAATTGTTAAACATTGCTGCTGTGATGAATATTAAAAAAAGAGTCTCCTGTATATGAGCAGAGAACACTGACTCTAACAGATGCTGTGTTTGTAATGTAATTTCACCACAAATAAGTCAATATGGTATGATTCAGCTACTTCATCACTGTCTAAAGTAGTGTTCCCAAACGCCATGAAGGTCAAGGCGATGCATGTAGGAGGAACATCTTACTTAAAGCATTGTGCTCGATAGTAACTAAGTGGATTGTTGGCAGGGTGGCAAAAAGCAAGTGGGCATGGATGTCAATAAATCACAATGAAACAGGTTGAAGTGAAGGTTTAACACAACAAGTACTTAATTAAAGGGTTACAAAGCCCTCAATGTCTCAGATCTTTCAAATGGTTGGTTTTAGCGAGGATGTTGGAAGCAGTTGAATTTAATAGGTAAAGAGTGAACCTGTGGAAGAGATATAGTGTTTCCTTCTACATGTGTGATCAGTATGCATTACAAGAGACATAATTCTCCACTGCCATCTGCTCATAGATGGAGAGCAGTGCAACAAATAAATAACTGGTGTCAGAAGTCATTTCAGCTGCAGAGGCTGGGAAGCCTCACTCTTAAGTCCATTATTGCAATTTCTATTGTATTATTATTATTTTTTTCCTTGCATGAACCTATAAAACTCAGCTGCAGCTAGCTTTAGTTTTAAAAAGCTCCTAATACCTGCAGGAGATGGGGAAAGTGGGGCTGAAACACAAACACAGACTTGTGTAGGAGGGAGATGCAGGTGCACGCACTGCTGTTTTGCTCAGTAAACCAATTTAAATCACAGCAGGTTCTTAATCCTTAAAAATCCTTAACTTAACCAACCTAAAACTAGTCATTCAAATCTGTGTTCAACACTGACATCTCCAAGTTATTTATTGTAAAATGACATAGGAAATCAACGTCAAACCAGTATGACTAAACAATTTCTCCACAATTAAATACTCCAGTGGTTTACTATAACACAGTTGCACGTTTGCCATCGTATTTACTCATTTTCCACTTCAGGAAATACAAGAGAAAGGTTTAAAAAACAACAAGTCTGGATACAGAAGGCGCCATAATATCCTGACTTTTATTAGTTAAGCTTAAGAAACAGTGGAGCTGCTACTAGTAGATTTTGTGCTGAATGTCACGTTCCTAACTGACCAGAGGCACTTTTCAAACTTAATTTCAAGGCAGTCTATAAAAAAACTGATTTGTGTCTCTGTGCAAGTACATCTGCTTGCACAATTGTAAGACTGATCATCATGGCATCATGTCATATAATAATTAGCCATTAATAGTTTAGCAAAACAATATTCGTGATACTGCTACTGTTACTGTATGCTAAACATGTCAGTGCACCAGTTAATCACCTTGTGGTCCTATGAAAACATTATGATTTTACTGTATTTAAACCCTGTCAGTGATCGACAGTTTAATCTGTAATAATTACTGGCATTTCATTGTGTTTGATTGTGGTCTCAAAGGAGATGAAAGTGTGATCTGGGTTTGCAGCAGAGCGTGAAACTTCACTTCTGATTAGAGTGCAAGCAGAACTTATGACCTCTTTAGTGGGTCTTAATGAGGCTCTTAGACCGAGTCAAATGATTATTTTGAGATCAAGCTGAGAGAATATCAGAGCAGGGAGAAGGTGACAGTATCTTGTTTTACTGGCAGGAATCTGCAAAGGCTTCTGTAAGGCATCCTGCTGAGACAGGAGTCACATCTCTAGAAACCACATGGCTTTATGGATGGTTTTCTTTTACTTATCAGTCAAATAAGCCATGACATTTTCACATTTCATGTTCTGCTACTCTCCACAAAGCTGAGTAGTTGGCATTACCAATGAGGGCTAAGCCATCATCCAAGAAAACATAATGAATGCAAAACCCCTAATACAAATTAACCATTGGTAAAAGACACAACACTGCCAGGTGAATGAAGAATGTTAAACTGATTAATCTCCAGTAAGTTTTTCTTAAAAATATTTGTGTACAGCGTGTATATTTGTGTACATTTACATTGTCTTCAATAAAAGTGATTTAATTGTGACACCATGAGAAAGGATTACAATATGTCAGATTAATAGCTGAGATGTGCTAGAGAGAAGCAGCAGATGGCAGGTGGAGCAAACCAAACTGCTTAAAATAAGAAATAAAATAAGAAATCCAGCATTTGAAGAATGATGGTGGCTATGTTTACTGTGTTTAAAGTAAATCTAAGAAAAAGTACCCTACATAAAATATTTCCATATTAGATGAGGAGATTTACATTTAACAGCAACAATACTAACGCAGCAATAGTGCATCCTTTATATAGGGAAGTAAAAATTGTGATCAGAGCAGAGATGACTTTAACACACTGTCAGAAACAGAAAATGAAAGGAATAGGTAAAGAGATGAGGAGCAGGCTGCAAAGGTCTGGTAAGGTCCTTCTCTCCACAGCCACATCTCCATATTTTTGTCATTTTTGACCTTGTAGTCTTCAGCTGCACCTGACTCTAGTGACTTCACTTGAAGACTTTATGTAGGTTTCATGGAGCTCCCTCTGGAGCCACAAAAGATTTTTACTTGATATCTAAACTCAGTTCCCCTTTAAGTATGAAGATAGAGTCGAGATGTGTTTAGCCTGTTCACTTCAATACAGTTTATTAATATAAAACTAGATCAAAATAAAACACTGGTCACAGAATAATGACGTGATTTATTATGCCAAAATTATTAATGTATCATAATGATTAAAAACTGGATTCATTCTGTCAACAACCATGTTTAATATTGTGTGGGCAGTAGTCAATATGTTGTGAGAGATTAAATACACTATTTAGAACAAATACAATACAGTCATTTACTTTGAAAGGTTTTGAGTAAATTTAGCCACAAATAAGTTTGAGTACATGGTGTTTAACTCTGCAGATGGATGAGTGTACGACATTCTCCAATTTATCAAAGGCAGATACGTTTAGAGCTTTTACAGTGGGTTAGGTTTGTGTCTAAATGGCAGCATTTTAATAAAAAAACAGCTGCAAGGATCAAGTCATTGGAATCTTTCTCAGAATATACACAGCAATCTGCTCGCTACTTTTCAAGCTATCTTGCGCCACAGCAAATCTGTTGGGTAGATGCGATGACAGATGATATCTACAGTTGACAGATTTCACATTTAACTGAGGGGATTACAGGGGAGGAGCTGCTCAAGTTCAAACCAACAGCGAGCAGAATGTTTATTTATTTTATTGGACTATTTTCCATGTGTTGTGTGACAATTATTACACTACTGTTTCATTACAGTCATCAGGCTCTGAGCTTTCTCTCTTACAGAATGGCTAATTATACATTCTCATGTTAATAATTTCAACTCATCTTACTTTGCATTGCCACTAATTAGTCCATTTTAAAATTTCAGGAATCACAACAAAGCAACATTAGTGTCTACACACAAGAAGCAGCCAGTAATTTATTCCAGTCAGACATTAAGAAAGTAAAAACGTTATTAACACTAGGTTCTGTACACAGTCTGCACAATAAAATCCACAGTGCATTGTCTGCCTGAGCATACAGTGGGCAAAGTAGCATAGTTAATGAAGGGTGGCATATGCATGGCTGACAGGATGGCTGTTTTCTCCAGCTCCACTGCTTTTAAATGCTTCTCCTCCATTATTGTGTATGTGATGCGTTACAACAGTCTTATGCTAATGTGTTTGGTGTAGTGAGCAGAGCGGCTCCCACTGTCCAAATGTGTTGAACTATGACCAGGGATGTGCTGACCTTTGTGAGGGCAGCAAATGGCTGAGGGCTCCTGCTTGTGCTGTGATTAGAGATGGAGGACATATTATGGAAGAGGAGAGTTTCTGAATGTAACTATATAACAATAGCCCCTTAGCTTTTTTTCCAACATTAATCAATATATAATTATGAGGTGGTCACTAAAACAAAACGCACTGGAGTTAATCAACATGCACCAAGTAGCAGTAAATGCATCACATGAAAGTGGAAGAATTTCCCTGTTTGTTTGCTGCAGCTCTGCTATCAGACACTCTGAAACCTTGTTGCCATGAAGCCAATGCGTTGCTATGCATTGTCTTGCTTCAGACTGGAGAGGCAGACAGACATGTTTATACCACAAGCATTTTTGCTATTTTCATTATCACAAAACATCAGTGTTTGCATGCACATTATCACAGTATGCTATATTTCAAATATGCTATTACAAACTGATTGACAGGTGTGTAACCTACTACCTCAGTTTGTTACATTTCTAATGTTTAATCCTGCACTTACAGCTCCATACTGATAGATTGCCCTCAGCTCTGACTTCAGTATTTCCCTGAAACAAATCTTCCAATTCTGTACTATACATTTTTGTAAAAGGCTTCATGTATGCAACAGTGAGTCTATTTCATTAGTGTAAAGTTGTCATTCATTAATATTTAAAGGTTGTAATTGTGCATGCTGATTGCTAAACAGTGGGATGTGTAAATGTATCCTTAAAACTTTACAAAGAAACTTTAAATTATCTAAATATACAGTCAGTTACATTCAATTTTTAGAGTTATAGAGTTAACATAGAACTTAAAATATCAACTTCTATTAAAGTTCTAAGAACTACTCACAGTAAATGAATATATACTGTAGTTATTCATCAGCCTTTACAGTACATACCCATCAGACATAATTACACACATAAAAGTGGTCTAAAGTCAAAGCTAAGGATGGTATAAGTGGGTCTCAAACAAATTACAACGTTCAGATCAAAAGGACAAATCAGATGAGTTTGAAAAGGAATTAAAAGAAAGGAAGATATGAGTCAGGCAGATGGGTAATCATGTAGCTTTAGCTTTCAATACACTTCTTCGGTGGAATGTGCTCATTCACAGGATCCGCTTTAGCTGACCTTAATCAAAGGATTATATTATCCTCAAGGCCTTCTGTCAGATGCAAGCACATTCAAGAATTCAATTTTGTATATAAAGCAACCTGTGACTCATTCTAAATGTTGACATTGAAGATTTACTCATATGAAGAGAGGAAGAGTAGCCTCTTATTTCGCTGTAGACAGAGAAAACTATGCGATGCTGTTGTTTGCAACTTGATTGGAAGGAACAGTTGAAAATCTTCATGAAAAGTAAAAAAATATTACATTTTACATACCTTACTAGCGCCAGGCAGTAGGTGCAACTTGACATAGGGATCTGATAGCCCATTGTGGTCCATCGGCTTGAGCCCCTTAGGAGGAAACACAGATAAACTGTCAAAAATCATGACAATTGATCCAATTCTAGAGACAGTGTTACTCTGGATATTAATATGTAGATGATTCTGCATGATTGTTGACACCACATGAGAATATTATTATATTATTATATTATATATTGATAATAATATTACTGTATCTGGGTATGACACTAACTTTTTTTCACTGAGAACAGCTCAAATTGTCACATACTTTGATTTTGTATGATACCATGTAACATCTTTTAAGCATATCAAGAGCATTAGTCTGCAGATGTTTTGTCTTTTATCATTAAAACATTAGTTTTTTATGTTCTTTAAATGCACTGTACTATATGTACTAAATGTTCGAGACATTCAGTTCCACCCTCCATGATACACATTGAAGTGAATAGAGGAACTAACTAAAAAGGTTTTACATTCCCCTGAAGAGCAAATCAATGAGACTCATTCAGGATGTAAAGGTCACTCATACAACAACCAAATAAAACAAGACCATGTGGGTGGCTTCCAGACTAATGCAACTGGAATAAAGACAAGAATTGAAAGCTGGGAAAACTCTCTACTCATACAGCGAAGGATGCCCGCAAATGTTTTGTTTGCATTTTATTAATCTTATGTGTTGGTGGGAGCATTTAGGTTGCCAACATCTATTCAGGTAAATAGTTTAATTGCATCAGAGTCTACGGTATGATTAAGTGTGTTTTATAGACACCGCTGTGGATGGTTTTGGCTATTATCATATCATTGCTGTCAGGTGGCACTCTCACAAATGTCAGCTTTTGCCAGGTTTGCTTTTAGCTTTATGAAAATGACTTTTTTGACATTCTACCTGAAGGTGCAATGATGTTCTCATGAGCATAAAAGATGGAAGAATTCATGTGATGTGTGTAAAAACCTCTTTAAAAAACACACACACAAACAAAAAATAAAACTGCCACTGATTTCTTTTCATAAATATTACTGACATGTACTGTGTGTTGTCATTAACATACAAATAATAAAAATGTATGTTGCAGTCAAAGTTAACTAAAACAAATATGAGGTTTGTTAGATTCCAGATAGACAGGACACAGAATAAACTTACAAAGGAAACCTGAGTCAGTATTTAGCCTTGGAAAGGTGATTCCAGTCATTTTGCTTGTGCATTTCCATAAACTCGGGGAACGGACCATAGTCAAAATTGCAGCAGCAGGTGCATAACGGGCCTTAAAAATAATGTGTCTCATAGAGCAATTAAGACCAGATCTTAATGGACACTACTTAAAACTACATGATGAGAGTCTATGTGTCTATGTGTATAATTTGTTGAAAGGGTCCCTTTCAAATGAAAGCTTCAATTTGTAATGCAGGTCCTCTTTTGTTTTCCTTCTCCTAATTCAGTCAGAAACAGAACATATGACTCTATACATATGACAATATGAATGCTGAAGATTACATAAAATATTTTGGGAGATGGGGGTGATTGTGTGAGTGAGAATGAAATACAGTAAAGGGAATAAAAGGTGGGAGGAGAGTAGGATTGAAATTAAATAATATCTGTTTGCAGTTCTAAATTAATGTACCAGTGTTAAACTGTGGGTAAAGACAGCAACATGATGGGATGCAAGAATGTGTATATTAAGATATTATATATTTGTTGGCTATATTCCACTTGAGGGAGCATCAAGAGGAGCTTTTCCAGCCCTGTAGTTCACAACTGGTTAAAAATTCAGCTTACTGCAGTAACAAACTCATGTTATCAATATTAGATATGAAATCATCTGTGTTGTTTGAAAAGTCAATGTTAGGTAATGTTGTAATATTTATCACCTCTGCACATGTGTACACTTGCCCCTTTGCCTGAGAGCTTAATGTAGTGAGTCCTAGTGTGTCTACTGTAGCAGATAATTGTGAGTTTATGTTTGAGATTAAAATATAACTGCATCCCACAGAGAGCAATACACATGGGTATTCTGATAATAAAGAAAAACTAAATGAAAAGCTTAAAATAGAAAGATTTCACAAACAACAATAAACATTTCACATCACTTAAAAAGAAGCATCAAGAAAATTATTATCAGCAGTGACGTTTATTTTAATTGTTTCCCGTCTTTATGTTTCTTTCTTTAATCGACAAAAAAAGGGAAAAAACAAAACAAATATGATGTCTATTCACCCACAATTATCAGACTTAATAGAGGAGCTTGGCGCAAAGCCCAGCACTCAGCAGGAATTACTGGCAGCAAAATGACACACACAACTGTGTCTCTGATAAGGCAACACTACATCTTTAGATCCTGTCTGCACAAAAACAGAGCCATAGCGCTCATAAACATGTCCACATTTTGATACATAGGCTGTGTCAGACATGTAGGTCTGTGATATCTCAAGGAATAGACACTGACGAGACTACTGTACACTGTGGATACAGACAATAAAATTAGTTTAACAGGAAATACTAACTACATAAAATGTTCTTTCTCGAGGCCTTTTTGGTGTTATCTAAGTAACTTTGCTCACAAAGCCAGATACAGTCTACATGCAATTCGAGGGGGTTAGTCTTGTTTATGCTCTGACTGAACTGTTGCTGCTTTATTAAATTATTTGCAGTAAAACAGACTGTCTGTGTTGCAGAAAATTGCAAAACTGTTTCTTGTTTAGCAGGACAGCTTCACATGTCAAGATTTCTTCCATGATAGAGAGCAGTTAAGATAATATACAGTATTTATCACTGTTTGTCTAACATTATTTAAATGAATAAGAAAAATAAGATTCAATGGAACCAGTCAAACAAATCGAACCCTAACAAAATAGACAAATCAAGTGATTTGTAAATAAACACACAGGTAATGATGTAGTGTTCCTCTGCATTATAGCTCCACCATAACCTCATTTTTCTTCTATGATCATTAAAATGTAAATTTAAATATTGCCAAAGGCATTTCTTTTTGCAAATTGTTGCATTGTGTAAACAACGACTTTCCAGTGAGGTATAAAAGAAAATTCTGCCATGTCTTTTGAATTTTGTATAGATGCTCTGGTTGTGAATGGCCAGAGGGCCGAACTGAGCTGTTGGGAATTCACATCTTTTTTAAATGTTATTCCATATTTAAGGAGAAACATTTTGTTGTGTAGCATATTAGGCCCAATGGTGGAAACAAGAAACAGTTAGTACTTAGTAAGTACTTAGATCATTTACTTAAGTAAAAGTAGTGTGGAAATATCTATTACAAGTAAGACTGAAAATGTTACTTAAGTAAAAGTACAAGTAATAGTATGTGATAAATTGATTATAATTATTAGTGCATTCCTGTGTTTAACACATTTAACTGCAACTGGTAGTTTAATTAATACTGTTTTGATGTTCATATGTGTTGAATCTCTTTTTAATTACTTTACATTTTACTACTGTATTTTGAGGTACCTATAGTTATTAAATTAATATACTGGAGTAAAATATGGTATTTGGAGTACAAAGTAACAGAAATTGGAAATAGTCAAGTACACGCCTCAAAATTGTACGCACAGTATTAAGTAAAAATGCAACTGTCAAACATGGGAATGATACTTTAACACACAGTTGAATGCTATTTATAATAATTAGGCAAATCTTGAATTGGAACTGAATCATTATTTTAATTCACGTTTCTCAGTGTAAACAAAGAAACCCAGCAGAGTATGAGCTAAACTTTAGATTTTTAGAAGTTTTGCACATACTGTATTTCATCGGTCCAGGCAGACTTTTAGGTGTGACAGTGAGTGAGAACATTTGACTGAAAAATAGAAATATAGAAGTATTTGAATAACGTATGTAATGAATATTTTAAAATGGCAAACTAAAGGATCCAATGGCAACAAATAGATAATAAAATATGAACAGGCCCTTGAGGCACTCAGGACTCAAGAGATCCGACAAATCATCATGCATGGAAGGAGGCCAGTGTAGTTGAATACTATGTACTGTATCACTAAAAGAAGACAGGTTTTAGAGTTTTCAAGTAATTAAAATGGCAGCCACTTACTCCGTTGTTTAACCCTAAAAGGTAATGCATAGTTAAAGATGCATATATTTGGGAATGTTTGTAGCCCTGCTGCTTCACCAAGGACTCGACAGGAAAAGCAAGACAAAATGTAGTGGCAGAGGGATTCTGTTGTCTACTGTGCCTGGTAAAAAATAAGGTGATTCAGAACCACTAACAATCACTTTGCAACCTCAATCTCTGTGCAAGCCGTGACCCTCTCGCTTCAATCTTGTATCCTATTCTCTTTTCCCTTATCTATGGAGAAGCCTGTGTGAACACAATATGTAAAATAATCAGCCATATATAACTTGAGAACTAACATGATGTGAAATAAAAACACTATTTTCCCCACAGCATGTGCAAAGAAGCTCAAAGCTTAACATGACTCTCAAACTGTAACTCTTCATTTCCTACTGTTACTGTACATACATCTGAGTGTTGACACAGACTGTGTTTTCCATACAGTTTTGCACACAGCAACTGAGCGGGCACCATCATCTATTCATCGATTCATCTACTTCAATTGTTTTCTTCCGCAAACACGTGAGATATCATTTAAGTGGAGGCACATTATACGGGGTTGGATTGGGGGGGAACAGACAGCTGCGTCCTGCTCGTGATTGCGCAAGCACACTGTGAATACTCAGTTGATCATAATTACCAAGGGTTGGAGATAAATGACCATCAGTGTATCCACACACCTCCCATCTCACACATACTCATTCATAACAGCCCCCTTGAATAACAGCCTATAAATGCTGTGAAATGAAGTTGAGCTCTCTTTTTTTGGGGCGTTATGAGCTTCCTTGACATCTTTCAGAGGAAGTGCTGGGTGTAGTGGGGCTTGGCATCCAAGCTGGTGTTGGATTGAATCTGGGTTTGAATTAAGAACATCATAATGAACTACTGATGTCGCATTCAAGTACTGCAACCAGCGCAGATGCAACTTTATTAACTTAAATAGACTACGTAATAGCATGATATCGTCCACATTTGGATAAAATATTTAAGTGTAGCATGTTTTGTGTAAGATTTGTTACACAAGGCTTACCAGAGGTTAATGGTTGCAGATCTGGTAAGACAACACAACATGCTCATATCCACCTCCCTCCCCTCAGCTCTTGTTCATGCACCGTGACTACAGTCTGCAGTTGGATGTGTTTGTTTTGCATGTGGTCTTTATTTCCTCATGTTCTCCTGTAATTATTTTTTCTTAATGTGTATTAAGCAGTTTTTTTCTATATAGAGTCTTACAACAGTCAAGTTTATTTTGATCGAATGCAGTCTATGTGTACATTTTAAGCCGTATGTCCCTCGTTTTCCACAGTGCTATCAGCCTCCCCATCAGCCAGGGCATATGTCTTCATTACCATATCTGACTGGCGTGGTAACACGCAGGTGGGGGAAGCATTAATCACCAAGAGATGCAGATAACAGGATGGATGAGCCAGAGCATTGATCTCATCCGGAGACAGGTGATCTGCAGTCATGTTAAAGAAGAGGTTAATGCTTAAGGGACCACCTGGGATCAGTAAAGGTGCTGAGGTCGAGGCTACTTGAAGCAGTCCTGAAGTGATGCAAGTAGGCAATATGGAAAGCTGACAGATGGGTCCCATTCATCACCGATAAATGTCAACACTGATGATCGAGAGGCTTAGGAAGGAGCGAGGTGGATGTGGTAGTTGTGTTGCAGGGTCATGGCAGGGCACATTGGTTTCAGCGCCTGTCATGATAATGTGTCATTGATTTGGTGGAAAACGCAGCAGTGAGGTTTACTTGTGATTTCTTCCATGGTGAAGATAAACTGAACTAGAATTTAAACGCTATTGGAGGGTAACTAGCTTGTCATTGCACTGCTGCAGCTCTACCTCAGCAGACCTGAATACAACAGCTACAATGCTGTGTTTTCAGTTACAGACTACTGTAGCATCTAAGGCAGTAACGGAAAATTTCAGCATCACCTGTGTCCCACTACCTTTCACACCCTAATGTCAAAAAGGAATAAATTAGTGAGTTTGTTGCAATGAAAAAATGAATAAATCAAAGATGTATTGATGAATTAACTAAATTCACTTGTTCTGTTGATGGACAGATGAACAGACCAGTACTAGTAAGACTGTATTATATAGGCTGGTACACAGAAGAGTGGACATTTGGGACACAGCTTACATTGTGACATTGACGTTGCCTTATTCTGGCATGCAGTGCAAATATGTCCTGTCATTTTGTTCTAATACAATGTTTGAGCCAACACTTATCAGACAGTACCAAATGTTCTCCCATTATTATGACTTGATTTCTGGGTGTGTGCCAAACCTGTGGCATCACTGTCAGCACTTTGAAGTATTAATAATTTTGTTATTTCTAGTGTACCTGCAGTTTGGGCAAAACCAAGCAGAAGAAAGGGGAAAGTGGGTTCAACAAAAACATAAATAACACTTAATTCCAAACAAGTATCTGAACAAAACACTGCCTGTAAATAGGTTGACCTTTCAGTCCACTTTAGTCAATGCCCAATTGCTTTGCTCTCATCGCTATTTGTTTACTGTTCACTTTAATTAGATAACTTGTGGTGATGAGTAATGATTTACAATAAGCACTGCTATACAACTAGAAAAGAACAAGACAATGGCCGACATTGTATTAGCAGTCGCAGTCACAAGAAACATTACTTTGTTTTGTTGCAGAGTAATGGAATCCAATTACAGAGTTAATGAGAGGGAGCTCAGAAGAGGTTAGTTAACGGTTGGTGATGGCTTCAATCAGGGATCACTGGGTATAGATATTGGTTGGATAAGACTAAGTATTGAGTAGTAGGGAATAGTTGGGATTTGAGCTTATCTATAGGGGACAATGTGTATACTTAGTGGCTTACCTTCTTGTATCTGGGGACAGGAAGCTGTTTTTCCAGTAAACATAAAGCACCAACATAAAGAGGCCATGCAAGCATGCAAAAGAGTAAGGTGGAGGAGAAAAAGAAAAATAACATTGATCACGTGAAGTTAAAACAGAAGAAGTTAAATTAACATGCAAATGAAATAACAATTAAAAAAAGCAGCGATGGAAATAAAAAACAAGTAGTTCTGATGAATAGTAACATAAAGTCAACATCACCACACATTTTGTGATTCATTTGTTTAAATGACTGAGACTATGGATACTTTATCTGAACGTCATGCCGACCTCTTTTATTTCTGTAAAAGCCACATTACACTAACAGTAATAAGCTATTCCCACAATACGCAGTATACTAGTTTAGCTACACTGACGACTGTTTAGTAAAGGAAGCATTTCAAAGACAAGACACAAAAAGGGATTCCACATTTGGGGTTACCTGAACAAGTGGCTTCTAATAGCTTTGGAAAAAGTGTCACAAAACCAAAGGGGAGTTTCTCTGTTAATTACAGTGGCAAGAAAAATTATCATCCTCATTTAAGTCAAAAGTAGTAACAAATATAATGCGCCTAAATAACAACAGAAAAGAATCCTTATCTTTCATGTCTTTATTGAGAACAACTATAAAAACCCCATAGTGCTAGTGGAAAAAGTATGTGAACTCAGGCAAGATGGAAGGTGCATCCATTCCCAGTCTTTATGCTAAGCTAAAGGGAGGCAGACAACTAACAACTGTTGATCCAATAAAGAATGTGCTTTGGTTGTGATGACTGATGGTATCAAGTAGGCCTGGGTCTGTTCCAATCTGGATCAGTCAGTGCTGACAATTGGCAGAGAAAATCATTAAGTGTGTATGCTGGGTAAACTTTAATCTTGAAGTCACCCCCCGGTTCTCTCTATAGACTCTACAACCAGCGTATATAAACAGGATCTGCAGGTTTTTCTACTTCCAGAGCATCCGGTCGTTCAGTGTGCTATTCACAGTTGTCCTCAGTCATCAGGTGTGTGGAGACAATAGAGCAGCCAGCCTGTGTGCAGCTCAGCTATCTTCATGTAAGTCTGTACAAATTCTGTACCTAACAAACTGAATAATCTTCTTATGCCTTTGTTGAAAAAACAAGAACAAAAAATAAAAACACAACACAATGTTGCAGTACTGCTTAACACACACACATCTACAATATTTGTGCACAACATTGTTTATTCTACTGACACTTTCTGTCCATGGCTGGACAGCAAAATAAATATATGTTAAGAAATGAATGACAATTGATTTTGCTGCTGCCATGGCTGCTACTCACATCATCCTTTGTGAAAAGCCCTGTGAGAATGTGTGTTTGACATTTAATCAATATTTAGGGCTGAAATGTGGCAAGTTGTACAACAACATTAAAGTATTTCTCTTCCTCTATTTAATGTAACGCAGGGATTACAGACAAAGTAGTTTAATTAAGCCTTTTTATGTAAATTGAGCTTCTCAAAAGCAGATAAAAACAAACAAACAAACAAAAAAAAATGAATACAAAAGAGCCAAAACATCTCTAAGAAGCAGAGCAAGACTCCATGTATGTGTTTGTGTGCTCCCACACATGAGAGTGGGCGTACCGGGCAATGAAAGGGCAGGCTGCAGTAAGAAGGAAGAGAATGAAAGACTGCAGTGGAGTGTAGATGGTACTGAATAAACAGGTCTTGGATCTGCAGTTGACTAGCGAGACAGTGTCTGATTCACTGATAAGGGCAGGAAACCTCTCTATGGAAAATGGTGCTGCCTTAGAACAGCACACAGCTATTTTATATGTGTCAGATGATTGAGAAGAATATGACGAAGCAGGACTACAGTTACAGATTGGACGTAAATTTGCAATATCAAGGCATGATGTCAATAAAAAGTTTTCACATACAAACAACATACAACATACAAATTTGCTCTTTTAATAAGCACAATAATCTGTGCGCTAACATCCCCAATCACTTATATTGTAATGCAGCACCATCATCAGGTTAACTCTCATTATTAATTAATGAATTTATTTTTATTCTAAGAACTCGGAGCACTTGGTTAAAGTTACAGTTGAAGTTCAGCTGTACCTGCTAGACAAGAAGAACCTGATGGCAAACCTTAACCCTACAACACTGATTTAGTAGCCTAAACCCAACCACATACATAAAGCAGGAGAAAATCTACCTTTAATTCCACTGCAGACACCCACTTGGATGAAACACTGTGCCCTGCTTCCAATGAAAAACAGTGCATTTAGCCAGATGATGGGATCTCACTGTTTCCTTATCAGTCAAAAACAAGTCTTGCAAATGCCCCATCATTCATTCAGACAATAGAAAAGCAACAATATTAAGAGTAATGTCAACAGAACGTTTCACAGCAAACGCACCAGCAGTTGTACAGACATCTTATTGTGCACCAGACTGTTAAAATGAATAGACAGTCCGACAGATTGGCCATTATCAAGCCTTGCTGCATTAAGGGACAAAAAAAGGAACAAAGGGAACAAAGAAGATTACTTCTCTTTAAACTTTGAACATGTAGGGTTTATTTTATTGCTGTGTGCAATAGAACATGTCAAAACAGATCATTCTAGTTGATGAACATCAGCAGTACGGACCCGTTAGATCTGAACACAGGGCGATGTAAAATAGGACTCAGCTCTGCTGTGACCTGTTACTGGTTAAGAAAATAAATGGGAAAAGTCAGGTGTGAGTGAAATCACTTAGGAACAGTGATGTGGGTGTCAACAAAGTGTTACAGGGCACTTGTCAGGGATTGCTGAAATTAAGACTAAGTAAACTACAACAATTGGCAGGTGTTTTATAGGCCGAGGTTTAAGGTTGTAGCTTGGAATTTGTCAGCACTGATGAAGCTTGACTAACAAGAACAATGGCAGACAAATGAGGATTGCATCTTTCCATACAGACGGGCCTCCTGCTGCGAGTACCTCTTGGGATAATTTTATGGTTGTGCAGTGATGTGGTGAGGCGTAACAAGCTATAAGAATACCAGAAGTATAATCGCGTTTGTCTGATTTTAAATTCACTGAAATTGTCATCACATGAGGAAGCGGAGAGGTCTTTGTTCAGCTAAGGCAACCAAGGCTGAATAAAGTGGCAGGGTGTGACTTAGTGAGATTTGAAATGGTAAAAAATAGCATTGAAGGCTTATTTTATGTTTACATTAGGCCAGCTAAAAAGGCTTTTTTACTACAGAGCAGCCGCTTCCTCGACGATATCTATCATGCTCCATCCACAGTGATTTTCATAAGGTGAATTCATGAACAGCTCCAATTATTTCTTTAATCCTTTAGTTGTGCTTCTTTTGTGGATCATTGAGTGTTCTGCTTTATGCTTTTGGGGTCATCTTAGCTGGGCAATCTCTTCAAAGAAGACTAGTCACAGAGCAAACTAATCTCCGTTTATAAGCAGTTTGTCTGTGTACTTGTGTAAACTCTGACATCACTTGGTAACCTTTTCCAACTTGATGCAAATCAGCAATTTTTGATTCACATTAGCAGATTTGTCTTGTAAAAAAGCAAACCTAAAGTGTTTTTTGTTAGAGTGTAGTTAGGTCTAACCCACACTCTCAGTCTTGTTTCATTGACTGGATTCCAGGTTTGCTGACCTCTGACTTTAATTAAGTTTTGTTGATGTAATTAATCTAGAGGATAATTTTTCTAACCTACACCTACACCGTGAATGTTTAAAAGATGTATTGAATATTAACAAAAACAATAATTTGTGTGTTATTCATTAAAATAAGTGTTTTTGGTATATGTGTTTGGTCAGAATTATAAAGGGTTCCCTTACTTTTTCTTGCCACTTTTCTTGCCACAGGAAGGTGACCACAGAGGGATGGGACAAAAACATCAGACCACCATTGTTTATTTCCTTTTGACAGTCCATGACAGTAGTTTCTTTGAACCGTGACCAGAATTGTTTCCAGTAACCTTTACCAAGTCTTTATTAATGATACCATGAAGCCAAAATTCACCTAACCTTAACCAAAGCACAGACACACAATAGGTTGATCAGAAAACTGTTTTTTTAAAAGGGCAATGTTGTCCTGTTGATTTAATGTCAGTTCAGGAAACACTACGTGATATTGCGAGTGCCATAGACCAACAACATATTTTGTTGTTGGTTGATATTATGGCCCTGCTTCAGAGCAGAGCAAATCCCGACAGCCTCAACTGTTCTCGTAGTGACATTTATTAGAAACACTGACTTCTATTAAGTCTCTATCATCAGGTAGCATGCTATTCTAATATACTGCTAAAAAAATTAATGCAACACTTAAGTGTGCTCTGCTGTCGTCCTGACCACATCATCCCATTTCAACAGGAGAGTCAGTATGTCAAAAAGAGAAATAATACACAACAAAAATGTCATTACTACCAACCTACTGTAAAACCACAAGCAAGTTGACTGATGTCCAAGGAGTCAAGGCTGACTCATCCTGTACAATTCACAAAAATCTCACTGGGAAATATCTATGTGAGAGTGGAACAGCATAAAGGATAAGATTTAGAACCAAACTGTTTTATCTGTGCTTGAGTCATCATGATCCCACATATCCTTACTACTGCTGCCAACGAAGACGAAGACCATACAGAGGAAGTGCCGTTAGCCCTTAGCTATTCCTGTCTACATACATATACGGCCTTTTAAATCAATTAAACCTATTTTAAGGGGATAAAATCGATTTATTTCTGGTATGAGAACCAAAATAGTGGATGTCATCTGAATCATTTAGTGTCGCGAACCTATAGATTAAGAGATGTTAACAAGTTCAAACTGTCTGTAGTCTGGCCCGAAAATTTAGTCCACCACTAATTTCATATTATGATCAAGGCTGAGAAACAACAGTGATTACTTACGGTAATAGTGATTGTTGACCCACATTTTTTATTACCTCTCTTATCTGCGGTCATATGGGTTTTAAATTTGATCTAATTAGTGTTGGAGAGTAGAAGACTACTAAGAATGATGTTACTGTAATGTGATTACTTTTTCAGTAATACGTTTCTACCTACAATTTGAACTTCAGTAATGACTTTATTTACTATGAATTTGTTCCTGTTTTAAAGGTAACATTTTTCAAGAACAATATCTTGGCAGGAATTTGTAATCTCACTGTTTCCCAGGAATTCTTGCCAAAGTCTATTCTTGTTTTTGGGAAATACCTGCAGCAATTTTAACACATGGTTCTTTCAGTGTTTGCTATCAGACAATATGGGGTGAAACAAAGACATCTTCTTCAGTGCCAGCACACAAGTTGTAGTACTATAGCTATATTTAAACTCAGGTCTCAGGTCAGAAGTGTAAAGATGTTCCTATTGTCTTATATAACCACTTAGACCAACTCTATCTCTTAGAAACTGTGTTTACATACAACAGTGTAATTTACATTTAATAAAAATTATGATGCCTTCTCTAACCAAAGTGTTTTTGATGCCCAAACCTAACTACAAATGTATGCCAGGTCTGGTCTCTGGTGTCAGCCATGAGCCTTTTATACTTGTCATCCAGCACTTTTCAATGCAGAATAGCTATAGCCTGCAAAATATGTCACAAATTATGTTGTATCATAATAACATCCAACATTCACTCCTACTTTACAAAATGCATCTGGGACTGCAGTTTAGTTGCATAGGAACATAGAGAACTGTTCCCTATTTTCAGGTGCCAAGATAATCATCACTGCTTGCAGTTATGACATTTGCAGCCACATCCTGAGCATAAATGAAACACTATTAGGTATCTCTATAATGTTCTTGATTTTAGTTTCATATCATTACAGTCCTATGGGACAGACAATATATATGAATTTATCATATGATGTAAAGAAAAAGATTTTCTGAGGCAACAACAGTCATTCCACCATATAAACGGAGATCTTATTAAAAAACTAGGTATTATCAAATAGTTCTGACTCGCCCGTTGTTGACTTGTCAAGGCAGAGGATTTAATTAAATTTTAACAAGTGAGAGTCCATGGGTGATTTATCGTACTACCCTCCTCCTTATTGTATGGCTTGGAGCACTTCTTTTCCACTTACAAATTAATTCTAAAGTAAATTACCAAGCGCAGATCCACAGGCGTCTTACTTTACAGTATGGTATCCAGAAACTATAGCACTTCTACATTGCTATTAACAGGGCCTCAGTGTCCATAATAATCTTTACAAAACAACAGAAAGTACAGCACAAAAAACACTTACTTTAGTTTTACTTAGCTCTGGCTTTTAGTATTTTTGTGTCTAATTATAAGAATAAGAGAGATACAGTGAATTACTCATTTCTTCTTTTTAAATCACACAAAGCACTAAAAATGGTATATCATTTGCTTTGTAATTACACTGCAGAAAGGAAAAGTGAGAATGCTGCAGACCTGGCTGGCATTTTAATTGAAGGGCAAAAATACAGGTAGCATTTGTCTGTATTGTGCTGGGTGGGTGAACGAGAGGCCATTAAGGGCCTGAGACACATTAAAATGTATAAGAGGTGGGAAGGTTTCTCTGTGATTGATCAAGCTGCAAAACTAGACTTGTTTGTGCTTTCAGCTTGACATGGTCAAAATGGGTCTCAGGATAATCATCAGAATACACAGTCCCTGAACGGAACAAAACAAGTATTTGTACAAAGCCAAAAGCTAAGAGGTACTGTATAAATTAGTTGTAATGACTGGTTTAAAAGGGACATGTCCCCACAAAAATTAGAGTACTAAATTGCCCCTAACTGTATTTTTACCCAATTCCCTTTCATAATTTTAGCTACAACAATGGTGGAGTCCAGGGGGCAAAGTAGGGCAATCTCATAAAGGGTCTCATTATGGATTTTTAAATTAGACTGATTTTAAGTTATAAGAGTGAGATACAGCTGAGTGTATCATCATCATACAGTACTATAAAACAGTTAAAAATAGCGAAAAAGAAGATGAAGAATCATCCAAGTTGACTGAATAGTTCTGATTTTAAGGTGGAACAGGACTGTACCAACTAAATTCTCTATTTGCATTATATAATGCATAATTGAGGGATGCCTGTTACAGTTTCTATTGGAGCAACTGCAGTCTTGGCAGCACAAGTAACACGTAAAATCTTTAGTTGCAAAGACCAATAAGGGATTTAGTAAACAAATTAAAACATGAAAACAGGTCTATATAGTATCCGAGAGGGGAAAGGTATTTTCCTTGCTTAGCTAGGCAACAGTCAAAGTCCAGCAGCAGAACAGTATAGAAAATAACCACCATAAATCAAGATGGCCTGCTGCCCGTTCTGCTGTCCAACACTCCTGCCAAGACTGGCTCCTCTGATGCCCACTTTCCTCCATACCAGCATTCAGACAGACAGATAGGAAAAGTCATAGCTGCTGATAGCTGCCATGGCCATCAGAACCACCACTTCATCACAACACGGGGGAAGGAATCAGAAAGGACAATACTCCTCTACTCATATGTGTTGTTTCATGAATATTTATTAAAAATCAGTTATGGTTCAGTTATCTCCATCTAATGTAAATATGTTGGATCGATTAATTAATCACTGTTTCTCTGGTTGTCCATAGAAACACCAATCATCTACTTGGATCTAGTGCCCCATTATATACAGGATATTTTATCTCCGGAAGACTGTTTCTCTGATATAAATAAGTACCGAAATAAAAATAATAAAGGTTCCCATCAAGATTTTTTTTTTCACATCAAGTCTTTTTTTTTTTTCTAAATGCCAAAAAGATCTAATACCTTTTTGGCATCTAGTGAATGTGATGGGGTTTTCGTTATGTAAATGTTTAAGATGTCTAGCTAATAACCTTCAGGTTTTTCCCACTGATCATAGAATGTTTGTTGAGATGCAGAAGGTTAAAGGCACCTCTAAATTATTATCACTTTCTCTCAACAGGAGCTTTTGGTGTAACTTTTGACATACTATATTATAGTTTTACGCCTGAAATGACTCAATTACTGCCTCCAGTGTTTTAACACACTCGGTTGTCCTAGTTTAAAAACTTGTAAAGCCTGTTCCTTGGCCCCTGATACAGACCTCCCTTTGTTTCAACTTTACTGATTCAAAAATTAAAGGAAATTGTTTGTCTAATATATAATATAAACTCTAGATCCAAAATCCATTTATAGTCAAACTCACCATCTAGAAGGTGTTCTCATTAATCTTGGCTCTCCATAAAAATAATTTCTTAGGGGAATGTTCAGACATCAAGATGCAAATGCAAGTCCTTTATTTAAAATGCCAAATCACCAGAAAAAAGTCAATGCAGGAGTAAGATTTATAGGTAGATGAACAGCAAGGACGTAAAATAGTTGGGTTTTCTGTCTCTACATATGACTCTATAATTGAATTATGCCATAAAGTGATAGTTTGCCTATTTCTGTAATGAGAGAGACTATCACCAGAGCTTCTGTCCAGCTCTGGGTTCAAGGAGCAATTGAAGTCCTTCGCTATAATATCCACTGCTCGCCAGGCAAAGCTGAGATGGTAAGAAACAAATTATGAAAGAATCTGGGGGTCAACATTGTTTGTTGCATGATTATCAAGTTCAGTTCATAATTATATATCTTCAAGCATTGTCCTTAGTTATCTTTCTCACATAGAAGGATATTGTTTTATGAAGAAAGATAAGAACACTCCTTGCCTGTGAAGTGTTTGGTGCAGAAAAAAATACTGCACTCTCACCTCCTCCTGATTTTAATTTCCTCACCACTCAACAGATGTGTTTCTTGAAGAAAAATAATATCACAATGCACAGACTTCAGCCTTTGCATTACTTGTTTGACTTGTTCCTTTTTTGTAGCTCTCTGCGATTTCATGAGGTAAACCTTAGTCCTCTACACATGTAAATTAACTCACCCACACATTTAAATGAACTCACCCACTTAATGTGAGAATCCATTTAATGTGAACTATCCCTCTTTGAGATAGTTACCACCAGTAACTACTTTAAAGCTATTCCACACACCCTAATTGTTCCCCTCCTCTTTTACTTCGTACTCTTATTTCTCCTGACAAATAGCTGTTTTAAGATCCCTCTGTGCAGAATCATGTCAGTATCCTAACTTGTTAATGTCAGCTTCTTCTTGTTAATAGCCATTTAAACATACTATATGAACCCTGGCTTATACTTAAAACATAATTTTACTACATGGGATTACAGGGTTAACACAAAAAGTGATAAAGCTTGTGACTGTTTTTCAATAGATCAAAAAGAGTCCATTCAGTACATTTGGCACATCCTGTAAGTTTATAGGCAGTCCAGCCTTTCACAACTTTCCTTCTGACAGGCCTCCTCTGTATAAATGGATTGTATGTTGTAGTCACGCACACTAAGTTCAATCACCACGAGGTGGTATGACTCATAATTGTCCTTAATGTTACAATAAACAAAACTATCGTCTTGTGCCTTTTGTGTAAAAAACTGATTGAAACGGAGCAAAATAAAGGAATGTGTGCAATGGATAAAATCTCCATGAATAATAATCTGTGTGTCTTCGTAAGTCACATGAGTGCATGACGAGGGACAAATAGTCACTAATAAAACTATGACAGGACACATCTGATGAGGAAGATATTATGGTTGACAACTCACAACTTGCAATTCAGTTTGTGTGCTGGCTCATTGACATGTTTTATTGTACTATTACACCTTAATGTAACACAGTCATTAATGCTGTTGGTTACACCTGCACTTCTTTCGTGCAATGACAAGTCAAGTGTGAGAAGACTGGAAGAAGGGTCAACTAGAACAAAAATTAGTATTGGGCTGGTAGACTTTTATCTTTAAACAAGACGTATATGTTGTTGTATTGCTGTAAATTATGTTCTGAAAAAAAAAAACAGAATTGGAGGCGTCATCGAGACAGATGGACATTGGGGAAGTGAGGTGCATTAATAGCATAGAGCAGCAATAGCAACCATGTGGCAATGGAGCCGATCGGATCGAATCAGATCAGAGTAGATCCAAAATTAAGTCCTTTCCGCTCTGTTTTGTTCTCCACCAATTCAAAAGAAAAATATCTAGCTCTTTAGTTAGTAGATTTGTGAACTACTCGTTTCCTACATTAGATTCATTAGAAGACTACTGATAAACACTGAGTAAAGCTTAGGAACAAATTGGTTGGATGCATTTTCTTTCTCTATTTGCAATATGTTTGAGAAATAATTAATGGTTTCTGAGATGAAAATAGATGTAAATATCTCTCTCACAGAGAGAACAGTGGGACGTGTTAAATCGCTATTCCACAGCCTTTTTGCCAGTATGTGTAGGCTGACACGAGAAGCTGCTGCAAAAAATATTCATTTTATTAAATCTAAAAAACATTTTTAAAAGCTGTCAATTGATTTGTATTGTTCTCCTTGCTTTATGGTGAGGTTGTGACAGATGTTTATACAATCAATTACCAATTAAATGTCTCTTTCACTGTAACATTAAGGTATAATGAACCAAACAAGTCATTGATAATGTGAAAATGAATGTCATCACAATGATCATCGTCATCACTCACCTTGGCTTTGTTAATGGTGCAGTGCAGTGCATTGTTCTCCTGGTCATACAGCAAACTGAATTCCAAGGTCCCCAATGTAGCTGCAAAGCAAAGAAGAATTGACAAGAGAGAAATCAGTTGCTGAAAAATACATCTTTGTGGCACGAGAACACCCTCACTCGGGAGAGAAAAGATCCAACTCTGTGTGCCTGCACTAATGGGAAATCAGTGTTACATGCACTGCCGTGTAATTATAAAACTACTGGTGTTCTTAAAGACCTTTAACCTCTGATCTGATAAGAACTGATTAAGCATTTTGAATATGAGGTCAAAGGTCTTTCAGAGCTTTAAGTTAGTCCAGTTGTCCCTGAACCTCTGGGTTAAGCACATCTAGTCATTATGGTAGTGATGGTGATGCCTCTTTAGGAACTTCCCTCTATCCCTCTATGTTGTTTAAATCCCAAATCAACTGCAACAACTTAAAGCATGTTCTCATTATTTGTCCTTTCAAAATCAAAAGTGTAGATTTTTAAAGGGTCACATTATAAAGTGTTATGTTGACACCAAATAACACCTAGTTTTCTGTTTCATTCACTCACACTCACTTTGATGTTAGTATGATAAGTGAACATTTGTTTGTAATTGTTTTCAGCTACAGTAATCATCACATCTTCCTTGCTGTTCCTCCTTCAAAACCCTAATAATCTTCGGGTTGAATGATCTGAATGTGCTACGTAATGTGGACAATCTAAATACTAAATTCTCGGCCATAATCGTTATATCCTAAGGATGAGGTGGAGATATTGAACTGAAATATCTCAACTTTTATATACAAATGTCTACAGACATTCATGTTACCCCAAGGATGGATTTTATTGTCCTTTAGTTTCCCTCTAGCACCTCCAAACAGTTTACATTTGAGGTTCGGAGTGAAATGTCTCAATTAGGGTTCATTCAGACATTCTTAATGCAGTTTGCCACTGTGCCTTGGGTTTCATTATGGATGTTACATATTATAGCTACTTATTACTTGTTTACTTTTTCTGCCACAATAACATTTGTATTGCAAAATAGATCTTGATTTCTTTGATATTAGTTTTTATATGCAACAAGAAAACTGGAGAAATCAAAAGGATAAGTTGTTATGTTAATTAAAGAAAATAAGAAATCTTGAAATGAACCCCAATGTAAGCCTTCCTGACGCCATAATTTGAAAACTTGTGAGTTAAAAATGATTACCAGGTTTCCTCAAACTATAAGCTTCATCAAAGTTAGTACCATATAAAAAGGCATTATAAATAGTTGGTCAACTTCAAAGCATTGTGACTCACGATTTTGAAAAGAAGTCTCCTAAACAGCACTAAATCAATGCCCCTCTCTAGAAAGCTGAGCTCATTAACAATGACTGAACCTCTTTAACACCTCCACCCCCAGTGCACACACAGCTTGCTAATGTTGTGGTTGCTGATATTGTGCTCATTATTGTTTAAAAGAGGCTTCCAATCACCGTGTACTAGCACGACGTCTCAAGTTTTATCCAGCACTAGGAAATAACTATAAACTGACAAACCACCAAATTTGTTTGTGTTTCACCAAAATTAAAGGCTGTTTTGTGACTTGATGCTGTGTCACAACTCTCACAACTTCTACCAAACATTATCTAGGCCTGAGTCAATGATTATGTCCAACCACAACCAGTTAACTCCCTGGCTGTTAATCACAATTTAACCTAAGCCTAAAACCAACTGTGGTTTAAACACAAGACATACACTGACATTATCATTTTCAGTCAACTCAGAAGACGTGGTACTGTAAAACCTGCTGAGTTAAGTGTCATTTTGCAAGTTGACTACAATCTTATACTGTACAATCCTATCCACACTTTGGTTTTTGATGAAGGGATTGATTCTAGCTCCTCCACAGAACAATGATTTTCCTATTCTTGGCTCACCAAATGCTGATTCATCAGTTGTTTCTCTGTAAGTCAATGAGCACAACATCAGACACAGCTAATTTAGTGGAACATCTAGATTTTATCTTTAAGAGTCAAAATGACAGTGCAGGTATTTCGCTGTCCAACAGGTTTGTATTACAACTGCAGCCTCTAGCAAGGCTTTATACTATTACTGCTGAATAAACGGTAAAGTTTCATCTGTATTCATCTAGAAAATAACAGAATTCATAGTGAATTGAGAAAAAATAAACAGAGGTTTTCTTAAAAAGGTGAATGTCTTTAGGCAAAAGTGGAACAAGAATTTGTTTGTTCCTGCTATGATCTAATTTTCAACATTAATATTTAATTTACTGTGCCTGTTTTTTATCTCTGTATTCAGGACAGCAGCAGGATTCTATTAGGCAGTTTGTGGAGGTGCTGTTTGTAATGCTATTTTACACTGCAGATGTGTGGACCATCTGGTTAGCTGTGGGGTACAGCCCAGTAAGATGCAACAGTGCTGGGAACCCAACAGGAGTATAATAAAGTGGAGTCCTTTCTTCAACAGCAGAGTCATATTCCAGTCTTGCCGTGCAGCCTAATTTCTGTGACACTCAAGAAAAGTGGCTACTTAACAGTATCAAAAGCAATAATTACCCAATTCTCTGCACAGAATAATATATTCCATAATGATTTTCTATACAAAAGTAACAATCTTCAAAGAAGATGTTCATTGAAACAAATTTATGTTTAAATGTGTGAGGCGTGTGAGAACTAAGGAATAATTCAGAGTGCAGAAAAAATGTCTATACAATACAATGTCTAAAAGTGTGTTGAAATGTTGAAAAGCATCAGGAGAAGAGGATGAAAATCAAATGATGTGAATCAGGGATGACAAATGTTGAGAAGCTGTTAAAATGTTTACATTTCTTGTGCAAAATATGTTGTTGCTGCAGTGTGATTTATGTGCTGAAGGGATTCACTTCCCGTTTTCAAAGTCATTGCTTAAAGCATTTTGAAGCCAACACATCGACCGCAAGGATGGATTGAGGCATTGATAATGTGAAAATGAAATGGACATAAATATCTAAAGGTAAAATATTTGCTGAGAGGGCTATTGATTAAAAGAGAAAAAAAAGAGATGACAATGAGTTATATTAGGCCTCAGATACAGAAAAGCTTCAAATTATACAGCAAGTATTAGGGTCCATTACGCAGCACCTATGTGGGCTAATAAACAAAATTGTTGCATGTTGTTACTACACAGTAACAACATGCAACAGAAAGGCAAAAAGTCCTGAGTCACACATGTCTCCACATGGTTTGTGCATCAGTTGACATTTTAAAAGTCTGATCTACAAACAAGCACTGAGAAAGCTGCAGAAAAATGCAATTTACTGCAGTTGCAGGGGAAAAGGAATAGTTAGGAATACACTCGCATTTGTGCCTGATGTGACTGCACAGTAAACAGGAAGTGTTGCACATGTCAGAGGGCTTTTTATAGTAATAGTCCACCCTCTTAGCCATAATACTGTTAAAAGAGCTGATGAAGGAGACACAGCTGACAGGACAGGAGGTATGACTGCTGTCAAAGTGGCCACCACAATGCTTAGAAACACTAAGTCACACCACACTGGCTTCATTACTTTCCTCCAGGCAAAACTGCAGAGGCAATTCCCACTGAGTGAAGCTGACTGGGCAGTGAACTCCCAGCTGGAAATCAAGTTCATGATACAACACTGCATGTCCCTCTACTACACACACTTACTTTGACTTTCTCTGTGCAGAAATATTGATTGAAAAATGTTAATGAATTGAGTGTAAATGTGTACTTTTTGATAGCAGCTGATATAATCTTTTCTTCACTTTGAATCCTAATCAACAGGAAGCAACTGAGGGTAGAGCTAGCCGTAACACAGACTCGAACGCTTCACAAGAAATAATCAGTGCACCCTGTGAAATCCACCCCTATTTATTTCCACTCATTCAGGTGGAATGAAAGTGCAATTAGGGTGCCATTAGCAGTAAATACTTTAAAGTCAAATGACATGAATTCAGTGCTAAGTAATGCATCTTGCAGACTTGCTGAAACATCTCATGTTTGTTTCACATTGCTGTACTGAAAATTAATGGATAGAAATGGACAATAAATAATAACATTTTCAACCCTGTCTTCTAAAAACTACATCTTTTTGCAAGTAAACTGCAACAGCAATTATGCTTTTGTAGCAAACATAATTATCATATAGTGGGGAACGGTATTTTTTTTAGAATGAAGCGCTACATTTATTAACAGAAAGTGAGTCACAAGGAGGTGGTTGGAGTGGATGGCTTGCGAACACCATGCAGCGCTGACAAACCTCAGATCAAAGTCATGCAGAAGGTTAGGTTTGGTTAATAAAAGTTCTGAGGACACGGTTAGAAAAAGATGGTGTTATTATTCAAATTTGAATACAGATCTTGTGTGTGTTGTGCAGTGAGTGTTACATTTTCATATATTAACCCAGCTCACAATCTTTCTTTGACCTTCCCTCACCTGTAGGCCAATGTTGAACTGCAACATTGGATATTTTCATGGAAGTGAAAACAGGATGTTGTCAATCAGATATTTTGGTGGACAAAAATCAGTTGCCTGTGTACATTTCATTGATATGTTCAGTGTCAACGTATTTCCAATTTGTCATTTACATAATTGTACAACATGTGATCATTATGTTTACATTTAAATATAAAGATTCAATGATGTTCCCCACAAAATGTGCAGTTTAGTTAAATAGGAACTAGACTGGAACATTAAACAATATTGGCCTCTCAGCGCTTCTGAAACATGGATGAACTATAATTTATACTGTCCCTGAGTTGCAGGGAGGAAGTAATTAGCAAAGATGCTGCCTGAAACACCGATCATAATCACTGAACCACCACTAGTTCTGTCTGTCAGACCAGATCAGAAACCAATCAGGTTGTAAGTGGTACCTATGTCTAACATTGCACAGTTACCTTTGTACAGAGCCAGATTATCTGCACCCACTTTGTGCTAAACTAACATAACCAGCCTCCGGTGAGATTCATATTTAATGCACGGATTTGAGCTATGTTTCAATATTTTTACCTACCTCTTCGCTATACACTGAGCCATTATCACAAAGTATTAGGGTTAGTGTCAGGGTCTTAATACAAGGCAAACATTTGGAAATTCACTTGAACCTGACAACTATTTTTTATTTACTATGTGCATATCTGCATCTTCTCAAATTCTAACTATGTATCAGAGCCCCACCATGCACACTACATTACTGTAGTCTAAGTGACAAATTTCCCAAGTGTTAATTTGTCTGCTTATGTAGTGCTTGAATGAACAATTAGATTGCATGCTTTGCTTCAGCATCCCATTATGTGTCTCGAGTGGAAAACCCATGAGGGATGGCAGGTTTTTTAAAAGATGTTATTTGCCCTGCTTTTGATCACAGAGCTGATTTAATGTCTGATGAAAGAGAAAATAGGATTTTGACTTGTGCTGCCACAAGAATTGAAAGCACTGAACACTATGCACACTTTACAATTTCATGAATGTTTAACATCAGGGGTTATTTTGTGAAGCATTATAGAAACCTCCCAATTTGCCACTAGCAGCCTATGTTACAGGCATCAGTTTATCTCAACGTCAGATCATGGTTTTTTTTTAAAGTCAGTTTCATGTGATAGGCTGAACTAAAAATCACTGAGTCCCATGAACCTGGGCTGTCATTACTTAATATGTCATAATACGCCAAAAATGACCCAGAATCTCAAAGTGAATTCATTCACTGTGCGGATTGTATAATTATATTTTAGAAAGCTTTATCAATACTAATTATTGACGTGAGTTTCATTCCAAGCTGTGGAATTGTAAGCCTCTTAACATGGTCTATGCAAATGTATGCTATGCTATGTAGTGGTGATACAGCAATAAAGGTGATCAGACCAGTTGCTGTCATTCAAGCCACCAGCGAACAGCAAATTAAGCTTTATATTTTATTGTCTTACAGTTTTTATACTGTATACTTCAGCAGTGCTGCCACCATTGTGAGAAAAATGTTTACAGGTGGTTGAATAGAGTCAATATATAACGTTTCCAAGCAAACATGAGATAAAATTGTTTCAGATTTAATATTAGAATATTCATATTATGAAAGATCAAATGGTTATTTACACGGTTTATCATAGCATAAAGGATTCTGTCACTACATCGTTTTTTACATGAGAGATAATCTGTTTGCTGAATGTGTAATGTTATCTGATCCAAATGCTAAATGTACTGTAGCTGTGTACTGTATATTACCACGTACACCCACTGGAGTAATAACTCCCTGAACCTGTAAGTTTCCTGTCATCACTTCAAATTTACTGCCAAAGCTCTAGGTACAGCACCAGCTCCTCGTGTTACACCTCCTGTAAGCATATGCTTGCACTGACCAGTGCTAGTTTAATGTCACATAGCCTGTGTAAACAGTTCCGATTGCAACAATACATTTTGGTGACTTGTTTTCTGTTGAAAATCACCAAGAAACACCCTCTAATTAGTTTTTTCTGACATGCACCCTATTGCGGCCATGTGAATAAAGAAAAAAGAACTGAAGGAGTTGAAAAAGTAAGAATAATGTTTTTAAAGCATTGTTGTGTAAACTAGCTGAGCATTTGTAATGTAGAAGTAGAGATATTTGTACAAACTTTCAAGGCAATCCATTTAGCAGTGGCTGACATATGTGGACTAAAGCATTCATCTTCCACATAACTTGTTCTGCTTTCATGACACTGAAATACAAGCTAAACTAGTGTAGACTACATTGTTATAAGCTTATCTTCAAGGCCAGACTCTTCTCTGACTGTACGCACGTTCAAAGTACAGTAGGATGACGCATTATGCAGTGGAGACGAATACGAGGCTAACACTACAGAATTGTTCTCTCATGTGTGAAAATGTTGCCTATGTCTATATCATTTATCACAATGTGCCTCTGTAAGGACTTCAATTCAATCTCTGTCTTTCTTTCTATCTAAAATTGCCTTTCTGCTGTTTTGATAAAGTTCAGAAAGAGCACCATCAATATTTCCAATGGATTTTAGCTGCGGGCTGGTTTGTAATAAAGGTCAGTTGATTAAGCATTTGGATGGAGGATGATAATAATACCAATTACTAGAAGTATCCTGAAAATCCTGCTGTAAAAAATCAGACGAATCCAAAATAATCTCACTTTGATTGGAAACAAAATCCATGTTCAGCCTGGATTTCTCATTTTAACGAATCTGTTGATTTCATACACTGATTGAGCACTTGACATAAAAAAAGTTGAGGAGCTTGTGATAAGCAAACTTAATTTAATTGTCCTGTCATTATGAAATATTGTTCTTTTCTAGATTTTTACAGATTACTGACTGTTCCATCCTGCAAGTGAAATTTGCTGCCAGGACACTTAATTACTCTATTAAATTTTGTCTTCATGAAAAAATGTATCGTCATAGTCTGACCCCCCCAGCAGTGAAAGTGAACTTAACAAGTGTTAAACTCTCTGTGTGGGAGGATCGGCCGGCAGTGAGTGTATGAAAATACGAGTGAGAGCTGTGCACTACCAGAGGGCACATGAGATATAGTTGAGGAATTTGCACTAACTAAAGGCTCAAATGAGCTCAACAGAGAATTACTGTTAGATTTGCCAGAAGAAACAGCAGTTATTCCTTAATGAGTAGCAGTAGTGTCATGCCACCACAATGCTCACATGGAGTAGCCTACATTGTAAAAAGAAAAACTCACTCAGGACTGTGTCAGCAAGTCACAGCGTCACTACAGCTCAAACTGTGGAGTTCACACACAGTCTGTCAATCAGGTCTATTACCATACAGCATAACCACTGCTGACATCCATGGATCATTGGCCATATTAAATGACAGCTGACCACTCGAGCAGCTTTGCATTGGTATAAAACTGCTACTGCTGATATTTCATGTCATCTGTCTCTTCAGCTATTTCCAACATACAACATGACTTCCTTTAGATAACACAGACTTTCTTTCTAAAATAAACGTTCAATTCACTGCATTAAGTTTTCAGGAGGAAACCAGTGTATAATAAGAAAACTGTCGAGTTCCCACAGTCTGTTCAACCTACCCAGAGTACATGTTGATTGGCATGTTCATTAACATAAGGAAATTTATATTCAGCTTCTGAAGTACATATTCTAACCTTTACTCTTGTACAAATATTAACATAAATCTAAAGATTGATCCATTCTGAAAACACACTACATAGATTATTGAAAACTATTGAAATACAGTACACATATTCTAACATATTAGTAAGTAGACAAATATTCCACCATAACCATCCATCCATAGTCCTAACAGCCTTACTAATGTACCATTCCCCGCTTTTATTTGGATTGGCACACCCAATAGAAGAAACAGCAGGGAACACCCTGAACAGTGACACATAGACACAGACAAACACCTATACTCAAATGCACCTGTGGGCAATTTAGAGTCACCAGATTACGTAACTACATGTCTTTTGACATTGAGAGAAGCCGAAGTACTGAAAAGAAACCCAAACAGATCAAGGAGAATATGCAAAATCCACAGAAAGGAACTCAACTGGATTCAAACCCTAGAACCACAACTTCATGTCCTCAGTTAAGAGGTTTTATAGCATTGTGTCAAATGGGGGAGCTACAGCCACCATAAAAAAAAATTAGCTCAGTTGGTAGTGCAGTCATCCATAAAACCCAGGGTTGGTGGTTCAACTCTAACTTCCTCCTGGCAACATATTAAGGTGTTCTTGGACAAGACGCTGAAACCCCGTACCAGCAACATCATCAACATGCAGCTGTCCAATAACTATTTGCCCACAGGGATCTGCACAAAAGTAAAAAAAGAACTGTTCACTGACCTAAAGTATAAATTACAGAGAAGAACACTGGTTTACTTTGTTTGCAGCTGGCAGAGTAGTGCTGGGAAATATAATACAAATTGTGTATTGCTTATATGCTTTGTTATACTGACAGTTCTATCAAAATACAAAATAATTAACAGTAATGGGTACCAAAGGTTGGGTATCTTAACCAAAATGCAGTGGCGCCATGTCTCTCCAAAGTCCGTAGAAGCAGGAATTACACTGGTATAATATCCACAGGTTAACAGGGTAAAAAACTAGTAGGGTAATACACTAACAGTGTAATAAACTAACAGGCTCATGAACTAACAGGCTCACAGGCTAATTAGGACTGAATCAGCTGTTGCAGCACATACTGAAGGAAAGATATGATGCAGGTACTACTGTAGTTTTTCTGCATCATCACAGTCATGTTCCAATTATATTGCTCTGCATGTCATCTTGTATGTACTAAACTGAGTTAGCACCCAGCTCCAGCATTGTTTAGAGTTTGTCATATAGTACTCAAGTCAGTTTTTATGTAAGCTGTCAAAATGATTCATATTGTATTTAAAAAATACTAGTACACATCTATTGATTTGGTAAATTTGGAAAGGCACTGCACTGTTTTAACATTTATTAAAGACACTAAACATGAACACGGCAGATGTGTATAAAAATATGGAGGCCGAAGTTTAAGCTTCAATCAATTGTTGAATTGAGAAACATTTCATTAGCTTATTATACAATCAAAGTTTGGTACAAAGAGTTCAGATTCTCTCTTTATTGCCTTTTGTGCCTTTCTCAGTCCCTTTCAATAAAATTTTACTTCATCAATTCCTAGTAGGATTAAGCTGACATGTTGCCTGTTGGCTTACGGGAACAAAAGGTGACTTTGAAGACATCGGCCTGTATAACACCTCTGTGATACTGTTGTCACATAAAGCGGTAATCCACTTATGTGGGTAAGTAGAAAGTCCATCATCCTTTTTAAGTTAAAAGTCAAAGTTCTGTTGGAAGCTACAGCAGATAATATGCTGTTTAGCTATTGGGCCAACTTTGACTGCATTTTTATTCATACTTTTGAGAGAGAACAAAGATGAAGGGAGGCGGTGATCAAGAGTTGTGTCTGGCAGCCTCCCCTGAGAGAAGTTATCTTTTCCACTCTGCTGTACATTCACTGTTGCAGCCCAGTGGATTAGACAGGAAGAGGAGTGCTTTTCCTTTTGCTTTTTTCCCCCGCGATATGAAATTCTGTCGAAACAGCTGACAAGAAAATGAAGGTTAGAAAAGGCACCTTGATAAGAAATGACACCGTGCACACATGAATTCAACTGCCACCTTTTGTAGTTGGACAAAATGTAATTTTCTTTCAGTTCAGCATATCTTATGAGATTCATTTCAGTTTGTATGCTTGTGTTACAGAGATGAATCATCAGTCAGTGATATGCTGTAGGTAGAAATATAGGCACAAAATGTTACATAGTCCACACTACACGGAAGTCAAGGTTGTTATACATCATTTAGTAAAATATGCCATCATATCAACATTATGGAGAGCTCCTGAGCTGCTGTCGCTGTCGTCTATTTAAGAGCATGCATTTGACAGAAGGCATAACGCATGAGGATGCCAAGTTCAATATCCCTCCAACTGGGTACAACATTTTCACTATGATATTATAACAGAGTGAAAACACTCAGCCAAACATTTTTGGAGACTGTTGACTTGATATCAAAAACATACTTAGCGGACTTCACAGAGAAATAAAGCAGGTAGCAGTGACGGATGATTCATTTTGGCTGTTGTATATTTCACTTTAACATCTATTGAATATCAAACACTTAATGTGAAAGGTAGGAGGAACTTAACATAAAAGAAAAGGCCAAAGAGGCCATTTCTACACATACAGAAGAGTAACATATGGCCACAGGAGAAGAATAATTTTACATTTAGTAATTAGGCAGATGCTTTTATATAAAGCAACTTACAAGTGACATACAAGGTACAATGGCAGGCAGGGTAAGTGTAAGGAGGTCTTGCCTAGGACCCCTACTGGAGGTAGCCACAACTGGGATTTGATCCACTCTCCCGTACAGAAGGCAGTGACCTTACCACTTACATTATTCAGCTGCTAAAAATTAGAAACAAACAACAAAACACAAACAAAATGATAAAAAAAAAAAGTTCACACCAACCTCCGAAACTAATGTTATGGTGTCCAACCACATACGCACATGGGCAATTGTTGAAAGTAGAAGTGAAAGTGTTAAAGAGCCATAAAGTCCAAAATGGAAGAAACTATTGTCCCTTTACAGAAGGGGGAGAGTGAATGAGAGGTAAATTATAAAGCACTTTGAATAAAAGTGCCACATGAATGCAGTAATTCACCACCTGTGTCGCACCATCTGAAGTTGACTTAACTGCGGTTACAGCTACAATTACAACCAATTGTGTTTAATTTTTAATCATGACTCAAGAGGTTTCCCTGCTTAATTATGTATTTCTTTAACCCAAATCATATTTTTTTCCTAAACCAAACCAAGTCAAAGAGTTTGGGAGGCACAGACAAGAGGCATAAACCACAATATACAGAAACATTTGAGCATGTCCATCTAACTAGCAGTCCCTGTGTAACCACATGATGAATTTCTGTTGCGACCAGGCCTTAAAACTATTTCCCCCTCTGACCCCTGACAAATACGTAATGTACCACTCACCAAGTTACAAATGTGTTACACTATCACATTATGAGAGGTCTGCAAATGAGAAGAGCAATAGTAGTGTATCCTGTTAATGCATACTACACACATAGTCTGTGTGATGAAGTCGTACTGGAGGAAAGAGCAAATACCAAGCAACAGCTTAGAGTTTATCAGTGTTATGGTGATGAATGTACTTAGAATCTTCACATGTTTTCATATTTCTTCCAGCTTCTTCTGATGTAGCTGTTTGTGTAAACAGAGAACGCGTCTCTTCCAGGTTTTTACTGAGACCGGCGGACCTGCGCATATGTGTTTTCAACAGCACCTTCATTCCACAGTCAGTTAAAGTTTTCCTGAAAAGCCTGTCGGTTGAATCACAACATAAACATCACGTCTATTTTCAGAAGAAGTGTCTTTCTGTGCTTGTACGGTCCAGTGCTGACTATATCTGCTTTGAGTGTGTGGGTCTTGCTTTTTAAAAACCTGTCTGTAGGCTGTATGTGTGTGAGTGTAACTGTCTGTTCTTTCTCTGTCAGGCACCTGTCACACGAACTGATTTTACCTAGCAGTAGATCAGCCTAGTTGACAGTAATCCCATCAATCTATCATCGTGTTGCTTTTTCTCCAGCTTGTTTTTTTTATCTCACTATCACTGTCCGTCTTATTACCCATAGAGTGGTGTTGTCCCTGCAGCTACAGCATGTTGGGCTCTGCTGGGAGTTTCTTCATGCGTACTTTTGCTGAGCCTGGATGTTTTCCTACTTTCCTCTTTCCAAAATATGATCCCTGATATCTGTGAGGGTTGTTGATCAGAACCAGTGAATGAACAGTCACTTGACCAGATGGTGGAGTTCATTTACTTTTATAGCCCTTCATCACAAACATGCCTTCGAGGACTTAGCTACACACGACTAATCAACCATCAATCACGGGACAAAATGAGGTAAGACAGAGCAGCATGTTAGGGATAAGCAACAAGTCTAAGTAATCTACTGGCTTGGTTTACATTTACAGTCTGAAGCCCACTGTCCTGTATGGAAGAAAAGTTATTTACCCCTTTAAATTTTAACTTTTAATAGGGGACAAGGTAAGCATCTTAACACCCTGCTCTGAAAGCGTATTCCCTTGGCTATGGATGCATGCATGCATGGATAAATACAATAATTCTCAACCAAAAAATGGCAGAGGTTGAATTCAGTTTACGGCAAAGCATGACTTTTGCACAAATGTCACAGGTACAAAAACAAAAGCAAGAAAAGGTGATGCTGACTGAGAAAACAGTCCAGCTGGTAATTATACAGCTGACTTGTTTTTCCTCACACATCCCCTACCTGCTTGTGGTTGCTTCTCCTTTTTCCAAACCTCTGGATTTTAATGATGAATTTTCTTTTCCTCCCTGTTGTGACCAGGCTTAAAAGTAAATCACCTTAACAATAATAATTATGATTTCATTGTTTTTGGTATTTAGTTTTTTTGCACTAAATTCTGTCCGAATCGTATCTTAAATCGCTGTCTTATCAGTTGTGTGAGTGTGTGTGTATGTATGTGTGTGTTTGGTTGAGCTGGTGAGCAGACACACACTGTATGTGTTTATCTGGTGTGCTCGCATGCATGCATTAAGTCTGTATAATGTGATTATGGTATCTGCCTGCACTCTGGGTCTTTCCAAACCACTGTGAAACAGACAGTCTAATCTTGTTGGTTGCTAGGAACTGGGCAAGCTGGGGAATGGATGAGGCAGACAATTCAGTATCCCCATCAAATAGCTCACCACATTGAGGTAGACTTGATTTAATATCAAGATGGGTTGGCTGTGGATGGGGGATATACATTCGGCTGAAAACAATCACATTAGAAAATGCACAATGGCTGTATATGGTCATTGTGTGACTAAATGATTCAAGGGTGGCTTGGGCCAAGCGTTGCATGGAAATGAACAAAAATATGTTTTTATCCCCAACAACAGCTTTCAATGTGACAAATTCATTCATTTTCATGGATGTTGCCCATGATTTCCATAAATATTTGTAAAGAGGGGTTTGGTGCACAACGCTTTGGATGCAATGGACAGGTTGGGACTAAAGAGAGTTTATATGATTTTAGTGTGTTGTGTGCTGTAAGCAGATTAGTCACAATACTAAAAACTTATAATTGGAGGATGTTTTTGAATAACATATTTTTCTAAATGCTTAATATATATCAACAGGTTTCACAGCATTTTGAGGTGGAACAAATATCAGACTCCTTGATAGAACAAACAGGCATAACTGTCATGTTTCAGTTCATTACAGTTTAGTTTTTCCAGATTTCAAGGGCATAAATACATGATTTTGTAATAATTTGTTTCTGCTGAATAAAAAAAAAAATAAATAAAAAAAAAACAGCACTGTTGTGCTTTTATACTTCTGATGGATACATCCACTGAGGATTGAATCCCCAAACCTTTTTAGGTCTGATATCCACTAAATTCAACCGATGCTTTGTCAACTGTGTACTGGTTGCTGATGATAAATTATCCCATTATATAAAAACATCTACTGGGAACCATTATCTACATTCTAAGTTTCGTACACTACGTATGTTCTACTTAATTTTGATTACAGAGTCCTGTGGGAGGTTGAGGTCAGACAGCCTGGCAATCTGCAGCAATGTCCCCTTGAAATTGTGTTTTTAATTTTATTATTATTACTTTGTTTTGCCAAATGTATTTCAAAGAGATATGCAGCTGCTGCTCAGTGTTAACATTTTTCCAGTGAAATGAGTTTTGGCAACAAAAGCACTTTGGTTACTTGTGTTGAAAAATGTGGCTTCCGTAAAATGCTTAACAAAAACATGCACTGGCTTGTGAATCATGTCTATGTTTACTTAAATATCTATTCTTCTTTAACCTATACCATTTTCCTGTTGAGTAGTAGATTTGAAAAAGGGAAAATGTGGAACTATATTCACTTTTGAAACAAATGACACCGTTCACGTACGCTTATGTGCAGCAACTCAGGCCAGGTTTGAACTCTTTTTCACTGAGACTGTCCTGTCACAGTTTCAGGAGTACTCTGTGTTACTCGGGCTGCTTATACATTCTCAACCACCACCTAATCTTACACACTCACACATCTTGGAGTTTCTGACAAAGTGCTACACATCTGCTACCTGGTTTACTGGTTTTATGGAGAAAGTGTCTTCCCCACACATCATGCTTCTGACTTTACACAACTCTCAGCGGTTCGTCATCATGTCTAAAATATCTTTCCCTGTATGCTTACGGTCCTTAGCTGTGCTTTTCCATCCACTCCACTGACACATGCTGTACTTCTCTCATGTGTGGCTGACATTTCCAAGAGGATTTCCTCCTACGAACCCATAATTAACAACCCGAGCTGCTCTTCCTTTAATGTGAAATCTAGCTCACTACGAGATATTTTTGCAATCATTCACAAAACAAAATTAACACCTACTTAAAAGTTAAAGCATTTTTTTTTGCCCTTAGTGAAACCCGTTCGTGAGATTCTTTCCTTGGCCGTAGTTGTGATCATGTACTATCTTAGCTACCTCTCTACTTGTTAGTCTGTGTTTCCGCAGTTCATCCAAATCTATTCATGCAAGTAGTGCCAAATTACAACAGAGTCATAGACCTGTGAAGAAAACCACACAGGGAATAAATAAGACAAGATATGTAATGATATTCACTCACCTTGTCTATATATCATGTCTATATATATATATTCAGCTGACCATGTAAGAGCAAAGATAAAGGCTGTTAAGTGATAATTAGGCTACTTTAATTAAACATGACGTGGTGATCATAACGGAGAATAAAAGTGTGTGCATGCCATTCTGCACGAATAAATCTCACAGCTACAAGAACATCTTGACCTGTAAGTGTTCTCTATCTTCTGGCTACTTGACACTGCACTAGAGGAACATCTATTTTTGTGATGCACATTTTCATGCACAAATATAAAGACAGTGTTTTAGGACTGCACAGCGGAAAGCAGGTAGAGTCAGGGTGACTTGGTGAGCTGCAGAAGGATAGATCATATGAAAGCAAAAAATGAGAAAGAGAATCAAAAATAGAGGCTGTGATCAAATCAGCCAATCACCTGCAGGCTGATTACTCCATCACTGTGTTAGCAGCTAGCAGGCATCGGCAATTCAACAACACAACACAACAGCAACACTACTGATGTAATTAGTGAAGCTGTTTTAACTGCTGTGAGCGTCATATGTGCCTTCTTGTGCAACTGATGACATATAATCTGTCTCTATTTTGGACGTAAGCTACAGTGTTCTTGACCTCACAAAAATGATGACTGTTTACGAAGGCTCAGGCTGTTGTTGAGAGAACTGAAGTTATAAGACTGGTTAGCACATTAGAATGATGATCACACGTCTGAGGTTGTGTGTTTGTATAGGGAATATGTCTTTTTTAACTGCTGCAGCTAGCAGCAGTGTAATCCAGCACTGAAGAAGCACACCTCATAAAGCAGAGATGTATGAATGCACCAAGATATAAAGTATAGTGTATCAGCCCAGCAGCCATAACCACAATGGCAAAAACAGCATACATATCTTGACAGTTTTCAGCCCCCAGCCGATCTGCCAGCCGCCCAGTGGATTACAGATGCGCAGGAGCGATAGGATTTGGTCACACGGAGAATTAGAGGGGCTGTTCGTTTCTGATGCAGGAATAAAATTGCCTCGTGATCGATAACCTGCTGTCAGACATGACTTGAGTGATTTTGCTCTTATCCCTGGGTTGAATACCAAAACATCTCACGGTAGACTGAGCCGGCCCACAGAGGCCTCTTCAAGAATGGGAGGAAATTTAGGAGGGGAGTGGTGATACATATGTTTTAGTGGATGTGTGACCTTGTGCTTTTTTTCAGAATGGTTGCCTGCTGCATGAAGAGTAATGTGTGAGCAGCACAAGCAAAGTAGACTGATTCTTCCCATTAAAACTAGAGAATGCTTGTGTTTCCGATGACAGCATATTAATAGTATGTTGTGAAAATGAAGTGTGCAAGCAAATCACAATTTCTCTTCTTGTGTTTTGTCAAGTATTAATATTTTACTCAATTGTTGTTCATGCTGTTTAATTTTACTGATCTGTTTAAAACTTGGACGCAGCCATGATAACTGTATCCACTTGGTTGTTTTTTTAACAATGTCTACATGGTGGCTGCCACAGCGATGAGCAGATAAGAGACAATAAAGAAAAACACTGATACCACCGATGCTGAGGTTCTTTCAACAACCCACAGGAAAAAGAAAAAATGTACAGTAGATCATTTATAGATTCAAGTTTAATAAAAAAACAGACTCTAAAAACCTTCTAGTCATTTCGGTGTCATCCCAGTTGTTATGTTATTGTTCTTTATGTAATCCTTAAGTGATGTACAGCATATTCATATTACATAATGCAGTAATATATACAGACTGATTCAATGGATCAGTGGGACTATCCCATGTGGTGAAAGGCTAACTAGACAATTTTTCGTCATGTTGGAATAAGACTGTTTAAAATGTTCTTGACTTCTGTCTGTTGGCCTTATATCACCCAGATGCATTAAATGTAGGGGATTTATTAGAACCGCATGTGCAGATCATGAAATAGATGTGCATATCCAATATTTGTATCAAAGTGATATAGACAGATTGCTATCAGGGAATATAGAAACACCCTTAATCATCCGTCAGTAATTATTATTATTATTATTATTATTATTATTAATAAAGAATTAAAGTTAGTGCAGTAACAAAAAAAATATATGGAAGAAACTAAATATATAATAATTACACCTATGATTAGTTATGAAACATATCAATTCAAGTACTGTATATATAATGAGACTTTTCTGCAACAGTTCCAATGCTACATGTACCTTTTGTTTAAAGGAGGGGGCAGCCTCCCAGAGTAAGACACCTAGGTTAGCAAGATGTAAGCTTATCTGTATGGATGCAGGTGATCAGTCAGATTTAATCAATATGATGAATGATGGGAACATAGGGTCGAGGTCAGCGCCTGACTTGTGCACTAATCAGGTTTGAACTCGCTGCAAACATATATTATGATATAATAGTCACGTATGATGAAATGATATGACCCGTCACCAACTCATCCTGTGTGTGTACACTGACCGGTCAACCACAGCTTTCCATCTCTCCTCCAAGCTTTGAAAAGGACCCATCAAATGGAATGCATCTATCTCTCAAGGCTGCTGTTAAAAAATGTGAAATTGCCCCTTCAGAAAAGGCTCTCATGTTGAAAAAGCAATAGCTCTCCTCAGGCAAAATTAAAGTGCACAAGTGTCGTTCAGACTGATTATTTGATTGGCCCTTGCCAGCTAACTTTGGCTTACAGATAATTGGACAAATCTCTGGAAACAGAAAAAAAAAAAAAGCCAATGTGTCAGGGAAAGAAAGTCATCCACGGTCATATTGAAATTATAAATAACAAGTAAAGTCATTACCATCCAGTGCAGCTACAGGTGGATCTATGCATTCAAAATCAATGTGGGTAGTTATTGCAAAATGGAGACATTATGTTTGCAAAACACTCCAAACCTTCACTATTGTGGCTCCACTGAGCTGCTTCTGTCATTATAAGGTTCAGTATAATCTTGTTTAATTGAATTTCAGATTAAAATTCCATTTCTTGCATCAGTAATTGAAGTAAAACCATCCTTGAATCAGAGCTCATGTTATCTTTCTGATGTCATTTAAAATAAAGGTTTCGTTGTGTCTCTGAGCCCCTGGCCTTAAACAACGGCATCATCTGCGTCAACGACTTCTGACTCAAGAGTGAAATGAACCCAGTGAGGAGCAAGGTTAAACATCTTGATTTTTTCTTCTTCCACCTCTTTCAAGCATTCCACACCACACAGACCTGAAAGCATCAGGCTACGTTTCCTCGTCAAGGCCACAGTTATGAAACGTGAAAGAGTTCAGTTAGTTTAAAAAAAAAAAAAAAAAGCAATATTGCAGTCAGATGTTCAGGACAAATTAAAAACTAGAAGTGGCCTATCCTCTGATCGCTTGATTGGCCCTTGACCTGCTTTTTTTTTTTTTTTTCCAGAAATGATGATTGGACTTTGCTTCGTCCAAGCTGATGCAATCTGAAAAGGAAATTTGATTCCCTTCCCTAGTTTGCATGCTCATGCTTTGCATTGTGACAAATTCCTGCAGTAATACTGTTGCCCTTGCCCTCCCATTATTCACATCACCCATGCCTCAATGTCCACCAACACTGCTTTCATCTTTTCAGCACACTGAAAATCATGAGCAGAGACTGAACTAAATCAAAGCACTTTCACTGTTATAAAAAAAAAAAAAAATCTCAAGCACAGAAACAACGCTTTGGCAGAGTTCAAAATGAATGGACTATTCTGGCTGGATGATAAATTATAACACAGAATGAAGGGGTTTTGATGTGGCAACCCACAACAGCTGCAGGTAGTCTTTGAGGAGACCAGGGAGTTGCAGATAGATTCGAGAGATTGTGACTCACACAACGCTACACAAATATAGCATGTATTTCTATTAAACTTGAACTCTATCAGGCTCAGTCATCTAAATTGTTCCCTGCAAGACTTTGATCATATCAGTGATTTTGCATGTGTACCTTACTTTACAGGCAGCAACAAGTTCCCACTAATCCTCAACCATATAACAACAACAACTGTGAAGCTAGGGCAAAAGTATGTCCAGGGAAAATATAGAACAACATGCAAACACCTATAAGATAGGATAGATTAGAAGGTTAAAAGGTCATTCTGTCTTCACAACTAACGCTGTAACTAACACAAAAAGCAAAAGGTAACAAACCATTACGCTCCACGGGCAGTGAACTGCTGCTCAGGTCACAGCTTGAAACACGCGACCATGCCAGAATCTGAAAGTTTCTTTCCTGCTCAAAACCCAGCTGATGGCTTGAAACAGCTTTCTCTGGAGAAATCATAAAGTTAATTAGTTATCTACATTCATAACTCTGAGAAAATTGTGTTTCTTTTTATCTGAAATAGTCCATTAGGTGATCAGGATGCTTCAGAAGCGAGGAAGAGAAGAACTGCAGAAACAATACAATTAAATTAAAACAAAACGTGATGAGTGGAAAACAGAATATACAAGTGATTGCGACAAACAAAAAGGATTTGATGGGTTCTTGTCTGAGGAAATCTTTCAGCAATCATGTTTTAGATGGTCAGTCAGTCAATTCACTGGATTACCTCGGTCCAGACTAAAATAACTATTTGATTAATTGTCATGTAAATTGGTACATATAGTCTATTCATGATGACTCAGATCCCCTGAGAGGTCAAAATTACTAACTGTTGCTCTGACACTACCTTGAGGCTAAGAGTTTAGATTTAGCATTAAATGTTGAACAACTTTTGGATTGAACAGATGAAATTTGCCTTTGGTGTCCCTTTGGGGTAAAATCGAATCACTAATGTTGTGATCCCCGACTTTTTGCACAACATTTTAATGTGTTCAGGAGGTTTAAATATCTGCAAGCCTTATGTCATGCAGTCACAGCTAAGATTTTTTAATAGTATCATGATAAACTAGGCTGGTACCTGCTTAATATTTGTATGTTAGCACTATTAGGGAACCTGTTACTATTACCTGTGAACACATTTGCAAAAAACTCAAAAAGTGTTGCTGTGTGAAGGAGACTGGAGAGCTGCCAGCATAGACTGTGCATGTTATAATTATGAGATATGAATCCTATAAGCTACTGTTCATCTGAACATCTTCATTTCAAAATTATATGAGCTGTTTTTATCCTTTCATTTAGTTTTATTATAAAACACAGACTTTATAATTGTGAAATCTGTATTCATAATCATGACTTACAGACGTCACCACTGTAAGATATAATTCTGGAAGTCAGAACCTGAGGGCAGTTCCTGGAAATCGAATTTCAATATCTCATATGTAAATCACTGTTGACTCTAACTGCTAATAATGATTTCAAGCTGGCTTTCCCAATTCATTTTCATTTGATTCAATTCAGTCTCAGCATCCTCGGTCACGCATCTAAAGGGATGTGAGTGGTACACAGAGTCAAATGGCTCGTGAAGGGAAGTGTTCACTGTCAGCAGATTTGGAGGCAAGACTTGGGACTGTGCTCAGGAAGAAATGCCCAGATGTGGGTCTTTTTATACAAGTCTGCCTTCATCGTGTTGGTTTACAGCAAACAGCACAATACCTATACATGAAGTTTTTTTTAAAAGCCTCATTTGGTACCAAAGAATACAAAGATGACTAAGAACTGAATTTATTTTAAACACCAGCCTTGTAAACCTGTTGCTATACCAACCACCGGACTGGCTTTTTTCTTTTTTTTTTTTTGTTAAGAGCCATTCAGTGTTTCTTAACTATAGGTTTAAGCAAGGAAAGTCTTTGCATGTGTGCCATACTGAGTGTGTGCAGTAATGTAACAAGAGAGGTCGCTGGTTGTTTTAACATCTTCTGATCAAATAAAAGGGGAAAAAAGCATTTGTCAGTGTTCAGAGTGTAGAGAGGAGGAGACAGACGGATTACATTATGTTAGCCAGCAGGAGTCTGTGGTCAGATACTGTGTTGTACAAGAGAGTAGGAAAACGCCTGCTGAGTGCTTCTGCAGGGCTATACCAGATTTTCTCCACAGATACACAGACTGAATTGTATTTTCTTGGTGTGTGTAGTCTCTAATAGAATGTTTCTCCCATATGGGGTCTAATTGCTTGTTGTTATCTTTGTTTTCTTGTGACTGTAGATGTGTGGTTCAAAGAATGAATTTAAAAAGAGTATGCCTAAAGCATACCAAATAACCAAATAATATGGACTATACGTGAAATAACATGATGCACATCTCTCATAGGTCACTGTCTTTTGCAAAGCTCTCAATCTCGATTTCACTTCTAGTTTAATTTGATTTAAGAAGGGCAAAAATAACAGGCAGTTTGGTCTATTGTCCTGTGAGCTCGTTGACAACATAAGCCATGAAAATCTGGTAACAAATGGATTGGAAATGTGGAAAATATGGGGACATGACTCATGATTACTAATGCTTTTTCACCTCACTTTTAATAAACCTTTTATTGGCAGATGACAGAAAGGCCTGCAAGTGGACCATGTGTAAGAAAAGCAAATTAATCAAGGATTTTCTTATTCTGACAGTCTGTAGGAGCCAATTTCAGCGAGCCCCGGGATTAATTGGAAATGACCAGTAGGGCAAAATGTAAAATAATGGTCTGGCTCATGAAAAATGAGCACAGGCAAAAAAATGTATGCAAGGGCTCATTAGAATGTTCAGCATTTCAATTCTAATTAACATCACAATTCATCTTCCAGAAAGTGAGAAATCAGGAGGGGATTTGTGAATCGGAAGATTATTCTTTCACTATGAACAAAAGAGCAAATGAGAGACGGCCTCGCTGAGAAAAAAAAATCTACCTCTAATTGCTTTTATCCTCTGGACCCATTTTGTACTTCTGTGAGAGCAGGCAAATAGTGTGCTTTTTGACTGGTGCTGCTGTTCACAAGGCCTACACAGTGAAGATGGAGCCATCAGTGCCACACTTTATTGAATCTGCACTGGAAAGGCGCAACCCGCCACAAGATACAATCTCTGACAACGTGTAGGTCAACAGTGGATATACTGACTGGAATCCACAGCATGTTTTTACTGTAATCATTTGCAATATTTTATACAATGACATGCTCTCTGAATGCCAGCGACCTTGCAATCTGTGTGAGAAGAGGCTAGAAAGCAGTCTAGCCACAGCTGACTTCAATACTCCATGTTCAAACAGGTTGTTGGCACCTAGCTGTCTAAGCAGGTGAATGTCACACAACTTTTGAAGCTGACTTTGTCTGTAAAAAGAACACAGGAAGGTCAGTAATCAATCATTTCATCAGGTTTTTCTACGACATATAGACAAAAATGTGTTTGCTGTTATTCTTTGTACAAAACTTTCAGTTAAATTTAATTATAAAGTTGCTGAATTAATAGTAATATTTTGCTTAAATGTCCTGAGATTTACTACAAAGCCAAAAGAAGACATTCCCTCCCCTTTTACACAGAACCTGCCTGAGGAAGATGTTTGGTAGTTGATAAACTAGCAAATTGCAAGTGAGTGTTCTCATGTGAAATCTTTCAAAATCACAACTATTCAGGCGCTTGTGAGATAAAAAGCATCTCAACCACATGAGAGGGACGGTTTAAAAAAAGGTATTATTTATTATTTATTAAATAATAAATATCACATATTTCTGTTGATGTTTATTAAATATGAAATAACCTTTTGGCATTAAACAGCAGACGCAACTCAAGCTGTTGGGGATGTCATTGATTATGTAGATGTTTGATCATGAATTGAAATGAGTAACAGTAACTGGAACGAGGTTGGACTCACTAGAGGCTGTGGTAGAGAGACGCACACAGGAAATGACAGATACCATTTTACATTACACCGGTCATCCCCTACACAACAGCCCGATGGACCAGAGAAGTATCTGCAGTGACTCACCTCACTGAGGTGCAGAACTGAAAGATACAGGAGATTCTTCAACAGCTAATTATTACTTTTACTATTTTTCGACTACCTGAATTTTCATTCAGAGATTTATAAAGTTTATCTTATGATCACGCAATTCATCCAATAGTCATCAAGATATTTAACGTAAAGCCACAAATAGCAACCTCACAGTGTCAATAGGACCCAAAGTCAAGGGATCTCTCGACGTGGAGGGGAGGTGACAGTCTCAGTCCCCCTGGGGAGGAAACTCATTTTGTCCGCTTGTATCCAGTTAACACTCAAAACTAAAAAAATGCCAACCCCATGGTGGCACTTCAAGCAAAGACAGGGGATCCCAAGTCAGTAGGATCTGGAATCTGGGGACCATGAATCTCCAAAGTGAACTCACTGGCCGCACAACATCACAAAAATGTATTTTGATGTCTTAATAATAAGGGCAGTTCTTTAAAAAGGGGGCTAACTAACATCCATGTGATGCATCTGAAGGTTAAATGTGGCTTGTGACTGTGCAGTGTCAAGGCTCGGTTCCAAAAGGGGTCCAGGTTATGTTTTTTAACTCCTGATGCCTGAGGGGATGTTAAACTGACATCCTTGGTTAATGTCTTGCCCAGGGTTTTCCTACACGCCTCCTCATCTATTTACTCCTTTGTCTCCGTCTCATAATGTTCTCTGTCTTTTCCCACAGCGAACTACACAAAAAAAAAAAGAAGCTGAAACACCAGAAAAAAATTCGCTGGGCCAGTGAGGCCCAACGGAAAACAGATTGGGTATAGATTGTAGAATGTGTAGTTTCTGCTTGAGAAATTCACCCTCCCAGGACGCATCGACCACAAAGTGTGCACCGGTAATGGTAGAAAACAGGCCATGAGATAGCGCTTTCATTGATTAAAAAGCCGTGACATAAACACAGGCACAATAGCTGCAATAAAAGCAAGACAATGTCGCAGCATAAGGCATTCGTTGACACATGAACCCTGTGAAAGCATTTAGAGGCTGGGCTTCATCATGAAGTGCATTCAAGTAAGACCAGTCAGCTGCACACTGTGAAATGCTCATTCTGTCTTTTCATGTTCCTGATTGAAGACACTGCCTCGATGCTGGAAGATACTATTTGTTCTCTCAGTTACGCCCCATGCTCCATCCCCGGCTGCTTGCATGTTCACTCGTATTGTACCACTTCTAAGAAAGCACCTTTAAAATGTTCAGTGGAATCCAATTAATAACTTAATTAGCAGTTAATAAATAATTCACAAATAACAAGTCATTATTAAGGCTAATCAGCTTTAAGTCAATAGGATTATATACATGAAGTCCTTGTTCAGACGTGTGCCCAGCACTTTGTCATAAGTTATCAATTACATGTAGAAAACCATCCATTAGCTCATTAATAATAAAGTTTAGAACCACTAGCCAATCAGAAAATATAAATGATAGCATGTTATTGATAAAGAGTAATAAACACTATGCCAATATGACAAGCACACTGAGCTATTTTAAGTGTCATAAACATGATTGGGATCATGGTCAGTCATATCAAATTGATTCTTCTCGTATGAAGCTGAAAGGAATGAATCCACGTGAGTTAGCTGGATGAGATGGCGATATGGCATTGCTAAGGTGTGGTATTGGTTGTTGGGTTTATTGTTAAACAGAGAAGAAACTAAAATATTAATATTATGGATTAATGATTGACATTTTTACAAACAAAAATTAACATTGCAGCTGGTGTATTTAATATTAAATAAATAATGGATTATTGCATTTAATAAGAAATAAGGCTGTAAAATTCAATCTCCAGTGTGAAGCAAAAGAAGAAGAAATCCTCATGGCCCTCCATTGAATATGCATTAAAACATACTAAATTAATTAAATTAATCAAATTAATCTTCCAGGCAATCAATCTACCATTATGAAAGGTGATGGAGGCCTGGCATACTGCTGCTGAGTGTGTTTGATTTGATTTTAAATGTCACAAAGCCTGTACGTGACTTTACTCAGCCTCAAAACCTAACTCGTTCCTCAGTCTCCTGTAGTGAGGCGGTTTAGTTGCTCCTTGAATAGACCGGCTGACTGGAATAGAAGACGACTTAATGCACTTTCTTTTTTTTTTTTACTTAATCATTCAATTCATGAGGTAGAGGAATTGTAAAGGTCATGGGATCAGGTCAGAGAATGCATCGTACAAACGATCCACCGTCTGACAGACCAAGGAAATCATCTCTTGTCTCCATCCTGGCCATTATCAGCCCCCTTTAAAACACAGAAATGCAAAGTTACACGCTTATTTCTGTCCATCTGCCTTTGCTGATTAAGCAAACACCATATTGATACACAACAGTGGACATGAACTGATTGTGTTGAACATTTTCCTTGTACAAATTCACAAACACAGTACGTGCCAAGACCAGCGTAAAGGCAAGCCTGCAGGACTCTCAGAGGTCCTGAAACCTCAGTCAAACAGCAGCACGCCACCATTGTGCTGCATTTGGACCGTATTTGGTGTTTAGAGTAAATGCATCTCTTTAGGGATCAAGGGGCAGCTCACCAAAGTGTTGCCGACTCATTAGAGCCGGGAGGATCCGATCAAACTGCACTCAGATCTTTACAAATGGGGCTTTTCAGAGAAAGTGCAATCTCCACTGAGTGAGTGCAGACGGGGGGGTTGGGGGGGTTGACCTTGATGAGGGATAGTGAAACAGTGTTTCACAACAAAGATATGCCGCTAAGCGCAGTGAATGTTTGAACAGACTATTAGAGTGTCATTTTCTATAATAGGCTTTATGAACAGAAAAGGCACCCAGGGTATGCTGGAGAACAGCACTTCACATTGAACGTGCCTGTTGAAACTTCGCCGTAAGCTGCAGGAATGTTTGCTTATGTAGTTCACATTGTAATAGACCAAAAAGGACAGTAGAAAATGTAATTAAAACAATTTTGAGTGTTGCACTTTTAACTAATTTGTCACGTGTCAATTGTACCGTCCTATTAGACCCAGCCCTGGTGGAATGGTTGAAGGTCCTTGCTGTTCCCTCCTTTCTTCACTGAATTACATTAGGAATTAAATGTCTGCTGAACACTTGGGGGTCCTTCAACGAACGTGCTCATTTTGACTTCAACACAGGAGCTGCTACACAGGAGAAAACCCCACTTAGACTCTGTGCTTGACACAAATATTGATTTCTGCTGATGAGTCTGTTTTTCAGTAACTTGCTCTGCACAACGTACGTGTCAATCAGTAAAGGCAGAACCTTTCATTTACCAGGAACTAAAAGCCATTTAAGTTTAAAACATATGAACATATATGACAACATATACAATTTTCTAACCCTACTCTCTTGAATGAAGCGTTTACATAAGAAAAAACAGGAGTTTGTGCAGTCATTGAGCTGCAACTCCTTAAAATAAAGTGTTGTGTCCTAGTGGTTTCCATCCTCTTTGACACATTTTATAATCTAAATTTTTATACATATACTGTATGTATTTTTATCTTTCTGTCAGTGTGCCCGCCTACAGAATGTGGGGCAGCATTCCCATTTCCATGTTGGCTTTCTTTTCTGTAAATACTCCTGCTAGGACACTGATATTTAAAAACTGGAGTGAGAAGTGATATTTCTTTGGCTTTAAGTTATTGCACTAGTAGCCACACAGGAGTCCAAGAGCAGTCAACCCACTCTCCCTATAAAAAATAATGTCACCAATGAACACTGGAAAATTTCTAAGCCCCCACAATTAATAATTGCACTAAGGTAAAACTACTTGGTTTTGTTGAGTTTAAAACTACCAATTCAAAATAAGTGTAGCTAGCTGAGACTTCATGAGTCAGAACACACAGAGCAAAGAACCTGCAGGGAGTCAAACCTTTGAAACTCACAGCATCACATCTTAGAAATTGTGCAACGAAGCGGCCTTCTGAATTATTGTCTGCCGCACTGTGTGGGATTTTTGTTCAGCTGCTCTATTCAGTGAGATACAGATTTCTACCTGGCGGGGTGAGAACAAATGCTAATCGAGTGCAGATGAGCGAAGGGCTGTAGGCTTTTGCCACTGATGACATTTATTTCTAAGATGGTAGAAAGTAAGTACATTGATTTTGGGTACTGCACTCCAGTATTTTACTTGAATATATCTAGCATTTTGTACTTCTTTATACAGTTGTACTACTATAAATGAAAAATATATGGAATGCAGAACTTTTCTCTATCACAGTGGTTCTCAGCACAAACAGAAAAACAGCAACAACGTGATCAGACAGGGAAATGTAACTTTTATAACATTGTAGAATGGTTGTGGGACTTTTTAGTGAAAATGCAATGTTTGGCAGATTATCAGATTATCATTATCATGATACCCAACGCTGCGGTGTGCTCCATCAAACATCCACTCAGCAACACATCTACTACAAATTTAGTATTTACACTCAAGGCTGGGGATTTACATTTTTAAGGATTATTGATGTGGTTTTTATGAGTCACACACTTAAGTTGACTGCTCAGGCTAGTGCACTTGAGAATAGTACAAGGACTTTAGGTACTAAGCTTCATTATCACATAAAACCTTTACGTGCATAAAGGAGGGCACCACTGCCCCAAACCTCAAAGTATCTTTGTGAATCAAAGGAAACAGTGAGTGGCAGTGTGGAGCTGTCTGTCATGGACTGTCAACCATCCACCCTCCTACTGTACAAGCTCCAGACAGAATATATACAACGTAGACACTACACTATATGAGGAATGGTCTTGTGAATATAAAGTCAGAACTGCTGGAGCTAATATAGCTATTATTTTAGATTTGGAATAGGAATTAGGACCCTGTGGTAGTGTTATTTGAATATACAAATAATGCTTTGTTTGGCACACTAACCATTTTCCAGTAAAGATACTCCTTTTCACTACTTACCTCTCGCAAAGTGGAAGAATGAAGCAGCACCATCAAAAATCGCCCCAACATTTATTGCTAAACTTTCACTGAAACTTTTTTTTTTTTTTTTTTGTGCCTTCTGATTTTTCGGACACCCGTGTTTAACTGAAAAGATGAGTCATGCACTGCTACTTTGTGGGGTTGCCAGAAGCAGGCGAGTCATGGATCTTTCTCTGTGATCATATTTTAATGAATTTTATTAGAAACACATCACGCATACTAAGTGTACTTTTCATTCTCCATATGACATTTACATGCAATATTGTGAGACGTGTTTAATTTGCTCTATGTCATTTGTTTCACTTTATCTCTCACTCAATAATCAGAACAGGTGCTGGGGCTGTTTCCAGCTTAATTTTACCTCAGTAATTTTCTCATATGATAATATATAGTACACTAATATGCACTCTCAATTTACTGTTCATTTTACTTTTGGGTCGAGGATGAACAATTTACATTTTGCACATTTCTTCACCCTCAGGCCAAAGACTTAGTGCGAAACATACTTTATATCACATCTTAAAGGCATCATAAGTCAGGTATGCACTAAAAGGTAGCACAGCCGTTAACCTGGTAGCAGTAATTCTCTGGTGGGGTGCCATTAAACCAATCCTAAAAAAGAAAGCAGGCGCAATTAAGCACCATTAAAATATCAAGCAGTGGAAAACACATATTTCCTACTCGTCAAAGAAGCAGAAACTCAGGTGAAAAAGAAGTTAAATCTTTCAGACAAGTCATGGTTTCTTGATGTTTCTTTTACGTCACATTCTGGTTTTTATCAACACATTCCCTTTTCCATGTTTCTGGTGTTTTTACATCCTTTATGCCTATATTAAAAATGTAGGTAGATGGAAACATACTCACTGACTGCACCAATTTAAACTTGCTTTATCTGCTTTTACCACAAACAAGAAGTTATGCCTCTAGACAGATGTGAAAGTTGCTATGATCACAAACGTCTCAGAGTACTTTAAAGACCATAGGTGGCTGTTGGCAATGCACTCGCTGAGAAATCTAGGCAATGATTGTCACCTAAAACACATACTGTGCAGATTCCACAAATTAGCAGCAACATTATAAAGTAAGTCAGTGTTTTTTTTTTAGAAATGCAGATTATGATGCATACGGTACAGCACATTCATGCTCCCAAAGGGATAAATAAAACCTTTTCATTTTAATTACCATACCGTGGCCTTTCCTCTATTACTTGGATGACAGTTTCTGTGCTCACCCACCTGCTGTGCCATCCTATTCAAACCTATAATGTATTAAATTACCATGACACAGTAATTTGTTTGTGCCTATAAGACAGTGTTATTAGTGATTACATATACTATATAATCCTGAAGTCTGCAGTTGTCTGGAGGCCATCTGGCAGGACAGTCTCTCCCACCCTAAGGAAATCAAATCCACTTTAGTCCACAATGAAGGAAACACACCATACGCCTACACAAGAAAATCCTCCTGCGTGGCTGGTATTAGTCCAGGTGATCTCAGCAAGTATTCTCAGCCTAACGCTCCAGTCTGGGGCCAGACATTGTGGTCTGTGGTGTTCTTACAGCACAGCTATATTGTACTTCTCCACCAGGAGCAGGAACTGAAAGACTGAAATACTAAGATGTGGCTTCCAAGAGTCCAAAGAAGCAAGGCAGAGGTCTTTTATTGATCTGGCTAAGGTGGGATGCAGAATCGTTGAAAGAACATGAGTTCACCAGCTTCACAGGGAGTAGCAGGAGGAACTGAGAGAAAAGAAAGGAAACCACTGTAGGCAAGTAAGAAATACGAGAGATGGGCTCTGAATAACAAAATGATCCTCTGATCATTGCCGAAATTAACCTTTGGTCCATAGAAAAAAATCACACAAAGACGTTCTTTAATTTAACAAAACTGCCCACTGGTGCTGTGACAAATAATGGACAAAAAAAGACGTTCATGATCCCAGATTATGTCTCCGATTGACTCAAGTGATCCTCAAGTTTTTCCCCTAGCATGAGCTCTAGCCTTTTGGTTTTGCCAGTCACTGGATGGATGGCCATTAAATTAGATCCTCTGACCTTTTCTCTTGTGTCAAAGTTACACCTATGGGGTCAATTAGGTTAAAGCTAATGCACATGTACATTTAATAGCCAGATGCAGACTAGGCAGCGTACAGTACAGTGGTTTGTGTTTGTTGGAAACTAGCTACTGCTGCTCCCTTAATGAAGCTGACTTGAGGTCAAGCATACGATAAACGAATAAGATATTAAAAATCAGTAACTGACCTTGTCCAACCTTAGCTCCAGCCAGACATCCTCCCCTCTGACTGGATTTAACAATTTTGTGGCTCCGGCTACTGCTAGTGTGGGAGTTTTAAACCATCAGCAAATCTGAGAAATGTTCTTATAGAGAACTTTACAAACATCATAACGAATGCTGAGTAGACGTTTTAATAATATATATGACTTTATTAACTCAAGCAAACGGCAGTCAGAAGTAACCATTTGACAGCTTTCATAACCAGATACCCTGCAGATCTGGACTCATTAGGCATCACACAGCACAATGATGTTCTCACAACAAGGAGACAAGAGGCAAAAAATCGAATACTGGTGAACTGAGCTCTCTGAGTGCCCACTCTATAAATGTGCGGTTAAGTTAGTTAAGTTTTGATTCATCACTTTGTGTGGGCAGTGAAGTGATCAGACTCTAGGATTTAATTTAGGCAAATGGAGTGAGCCTTTAGCTTCTCAGTAGGGGGGATGAAGCACTTTGAGGTTTGAGCTGGTAAAAAAATATATAAATAAAAAAAAAAACAGCTTTTAAAAAAACGAAACTTATTAAAGTCCATGTAACACTGGCAACGTTTAAATACACTTCCTCAATGTGTACATTCAAAGTGTGACAAACTAGAGCCAAACAAAATGATGTCAACCGCACACGCCGAATGGATCTGTGTAATGGCTGGCATTATCATTACATAATGTGCTTAGTGGGATGAAGGGAGGGCAGAGGCACAGTTTGTATCTGATGAAGCAGAACTGCTGCGAACTTAAAACGCTCGATCGCCCCTGTTGAGAGACAGCACCAGTAATAATAACCTATAATGTCAAAATGCTGACAATCTGGCCCGCTTTGTTAGTACTGGGTTAGTCGCGGTAACGTTTTTGGGCTACCGTGAGTCATTACTACTGCATGACAGCTTGCAGATAGCCTTTAATAGGATTCTACAGTGCTGAGCACGGTGGCGCTGAAGTCACTCTTTACATTGAACTAAGCATTATGAGGCTCAGGGGACGTTTTGTTGCAGGCTTCTGGTTTGCAAAGGTCTGGAATGGCTTTTGGGCTAGGAGAGGCAACAGATGGCTCAACACACACTTCCTTCTCTTCTGTCCTTAAAGGAATACACAGAGGTTTTTAGGAGATTATCCCATTGGTCGGGTACCAAAAACACACTGCTGTGTAACTGTAACAGCCACTTTGGAGAATTGTTCCTGACCTAAAATGCCATCAATAGTATGTGAAGAGTTATCTTCTGTTGAAACAGATGATTTTAGTGCTGTTGTGGTGTGGTCTTGCACTTACATATATTACACAGAGAGTAATGTTTTATGCCTTACACTTCATGCACAGTTCACTGTATACTGCATATTTACGGCATCCCCACGTTTCCCCACAATCTAATGAGTTTGTTTAAGTTTGCCTCTGTCATAAACACTCGGTCTTGATTTTCCAGACAAACTAAACAGTAAATAGTTTATTTCTGCTAATGTATAGTTGAAATCATTGATTTTATTTTGTTTTATTATTTCTCTGACCAGTGCCACAGACTGACATTTAGCTTAACACCACCTTTTGTAAATTAACTTCTGCCAGCCTACAGAACAGCTATAGCAAGGTTGATTTTAGTTAAAAGTATCAAACAAATAATGTCGCTTTGTTTTAGACACCCCCACCTTTCTCTGGCTGCATCTCGTCTCACCACTTGACAACTACAGGAAAACACTGCAGCTCAACTCTTGTGCTGAGGAGACAGCAGTACTGCCAGAGCACAACATCTCAGGGGAGACCTGTGTGTGCATATGTTACCAGCTCTCACCCCCCCACCCCAACCACTTCTGCACTAGTCCTGTCAACACATATGGCTCTGAGGCTTATCTCTCAAAAAACACAAGCACCTGCTCTGTCATGTAGGTCACACTGGGTATTTCTCCTGGTCCTGGCAGGGATATGGCTCTTTATACCCACTACAAACGGCCATTAATTGATGTGGCAGTGATCTGGATGCCCAACTGGGTTTGATTATCACCGTTTGCAGGGGAGCTGCACTTGGTGGGTGATGCACTTTTCTGTTTCAGTTAAAATCAAGTTTGAGTCACAGTGAATCAGAAACAGTTATGCACACCAGTGAGTTTTTTTGTCCCTGTGTGAATTGGTTCATAAGGGAGAAAACCGCTCCACCCTCCCCCAGTGGAAGCATGCAGATACTGGATCAAGTCCCGCAGGACTATGAACAGCCAATTTGGGCCAGCGCTGGCTCTTTTAAATCACAAACAACGGGAAGGAGAAAGTTTCTCTCTCTTACGTTTCATTCAGCAACAGGGTGAATATTACAAAACGGTTTTTAAAAGATGATCAAATACATTCAAACTGAAGCAGTTTATTTTTTCATTCAGACCACAGCGCCGCTTGCTGCTCCACCAGGAGGAGGAAACTACTCCACCTCAGCGTGTGACTCATATGTACGAGGCCATGATTATCAGATCTGCCTCACAACAAGTGTGTTAAAACTTTCCTAACCCGTACACATCCCAGGCCTGATAGAAAGAGGCTTGAAATTCCATTTCATAATTGTTTGTTTTACAGAACCACACACGCGGCACAGCACTGTGAGGACTGTATGTTCTCCAATAGCCTTGGTTTCAGGCGTCCTTCAGGAAATCTTTCAACACTGCAAATTATAGCAGTTGTATCTGAAAGGAGAAACCCATCAGCTGCTGATGTTTATTCATAATCCAGTACTTACAGTATTTATCACTAGTGCAGTGTTTTTCTATTTGTTTGCTTTTCAAGGACTTGGCATCAAAATATATATTTTTTAAAATGATGAAATATTAAACTGAAGAGCACACCAGCACAACACTGCAGCTACAGTAGCAGTTTGTTTATACGCCTTACGTTTTTCACTTCACAAACTCCAATGGCATTTCAGATGTTGCATCAAACCCAAACAGCCACTTGTGTTTTCATTATTTATTTTTTGAAGTGCCTGCCTTCATTAGGCACATAAAGGTTGTAGCCGATGCTGGTGATAAATATGCAGATGACTCAGGTGATGGATAACCCACATCATTTTTTTGTGGTGATGGTATGGGGGTAAATTTTAATTATCCTGCATCACTGATGACTCTTCAGTTAATTGTCAAATGATAAGATGATGCTCTGGCAGATGTTTGTGTCTAATTGCCCTATTAGCAGGGAGGATGGAGAGACGCTGCGGCTTGACATTTGCATTAACTCGCTGGTCAAGGTGTCAGTGATCCTCAGTTGACACCTTGAAAACAAGTAAATTAGTAACCAGGCTTACATTAGCATTACAACAGTTACAACATCACAACACCTGTTGCACACAGCACATTTGCAGTATAGCCTTCGTTATCAGGAAATACCAAGCATGAATGCATAAAGCATAATAGATGGATTCATGTGCACACAAAAAGTGAAAGAGAAGTTTAAACCCGGCTCCAGCTTTGCACCGGTTTCAGAAAGACACACCACAGTGCCTGTTTTGAAAAAGGAAATAAACAGATATTGCTCATGTAATCAAGTGATCTAGAAGATTCTGCCCAGACTGAAGTGACCAATTTTTGAAAGAAACAGTCAGCAGTGAGCTATTAATGTTAGGCATGAAGTATCTCTGACTGATAGTATTAATCCTAACACTCTTCACATTACAACAACAAGGACATTTTGAAAGTCTTTGATGTGCCAAATCAAAAGAGGAAACACACACTCACAACACAACAGTCACATCTCAGCACAAAAATAAAAAAAACAAAAGTCCCTCACAAATTCACGTCTTCATCTCTTTTCCTCCACTGAGTGAAATCCTGGTTGCCTGGCAGAGGTCACAGAGCAACATCTGACAGCCCGATATGCCTCCTCTGCCCTGTACCATCCCCCCTCCAGTCCAGTTCTGGATTAGAGATGGACTAAACCCCCCCCCCTGCATGCCACTCTGCATGGATTAACTCTAAGAGAAGCTGCACTGCTGTCACACATTAACCTACAATCACAAGTCTCTTGTGCGGCGAACGCTCGCTACAAACCTCTAGAAGGGGTTGTTAGAGTCTGACAGAAACACACCGGCAAGCGGTTGCATCGTTTTGTGCACAGACCAAGTTCAGTGGCAACTAAATCAGACCCCATTCAATGTTTCAGAGACTCATCAGACAAATCCTGAGGTTTGTGAAAATGATGTCGGCGGCATCAAGACATTCGCTTGATTCCTCAGCAGTGTTGCAGCCTGCCATATCATCTGTCCACAAAGATATGCACTGGGAGTGAAAATGGTTTTGCAGGGTGTGGAAATCCTGTTCCATCTCTGTGATGTGTTATTGCTCAAATAACTGTGCTGCATGTTATTAATTTCCATTATTATTGAGCCTCTCAAACCTATTAGATTAAAGGAATGGCATTCTGAAAAGGCTTTCTCAAAGGAGACTTCCCTCTGTGATGAAGAGGGCTATGGATACACACACACACACAAACACACATCTTTATGCTTTGGAAACACAAAAACAGACCGACAGACAAACAGCATGCTCGATTTCAACTTAATATCCACTACAGTATGTGAATGAGCGTACAGCTTCAGCAAGACTCCGCTGAGCGCAAAAGTGTGACTAATTTAAAGGTTCACCAAGAAGCCATGAATCATTCAGCCCGGTGAGACTGAGACAGAGCACCCTTAGACACTGGGAATATGAAAAATGCACCCATACGCTTGCTGACAGGCACATGCAATCATTTCCTCCAATAAAATCATACATATCATTCTTTCAGTTGAAGGAGAGTCGAGGAGGAGGAGGAGGAGGGGCGAGCTGTAATCTTTGCAGCAGCAACAGTTGGCTGTCTGTCGACTGACAGACTAAGAGTTAGCTGCAGAACATAGGCACACACATGGAGACACACAGCATGCGCGCACGCACATGCACGCACACAGATGCACACAGTCACAAAAGCCAGGCAATCAGAAATACAAAGAGATGGACAAGGAAGCCGAGGGAAGAAAAGGTGACAGATAAAGCCACAAAGCCACACGGCTGGAGGGATGCCTGGCAACCGGTGGCAAAAATGGAGATGCAGTAATAAGAGAAAGGGAAAGGGAGAGGATGAACCAAAAGGGATATACACGGACATGAAGACATGATGGTAAACAGTAGGATGGGGGCGACAGGAGGAGAAAGCATCACTCACTGGAGTCATCTGAGTCGTATCCCTCCACATCAGGCTCCTCATCTCTCCTGGTGGTCTGTGAGGAGGCAGAGGCTCCAGCACAAGCCCGGTCTGGGTTGTCCTCATTGGAGCGGTCACTTTCAGCAACGGCAGTGGCAGAGGCGGTGGCCGAAGAGGTGGAGAGGGCAGAGCGCAGGGGCCCAGCGTGACCCACAGAAGGGGGGAGGCCCCGCGGGTAACGGGGGAAGTAGTCAGAAATCTGCTTGATGGGTTGGATGGGGCCAGGGCACACGTCAATGGCCATGTGCTCCTGGATGCTGATGGTGGGTTTCTCGCCTTTGCGTTGTGTCATGCATGCGGTCCAGCCCGGAGCCAACTCCCAAAACCAAAAACTGAGAAAAGAAAAAAAAAAAAAAAAAGAAGGAGATAAACAGACCCACCCCCTCTTCGCCTCCTCCTTTTGGTTCTTTGGAAGAGGTGGGTGTTGTCCTGGGTGGGTGTCTGATGGGTGGATGGGTCCAGGTGTTCTGTGGATGTCACCACACTGGTCCACAACGAGATCTGGAGGCTGCTGCTGTGTCTGTCAGTGCTGTCCTCAGATCCAGACCATACTGTCTGACAGCCTCACACACATTACTACCTACCCTCTCGCTCTCTCTTCTTCCTATACCCCCACACTGTGCCCACGTCTGCGCTGCCTATCTGAGGGAGAGAGAGAGAGCTGGTGTGTGTGTGTGTGTGAGAGTGTGTGTGTGTGTGTGTGTGTGTGTGTGTGAGTGAGTGTGAGGGAGAGGGAAGGGATTAGAGAGGAAGGAGGGAGGGATCAGCTGATGTCACTGCCTAGCAACCGAGCGGTAAACAGGAACCGTTGGCCGAGGTGCTTAATTATGATATTAACCCCATCCATCTGTCTTTAGGAGGGAGGATCCGGCGCTATGCCAGATTCACGCACATGAATGTGTGTGTGTGTGTGTGGTGCTATGATAACCTGGACAATGAGGCTTGAACTGATGTGTCTTTGTGAATCACCTCCAGAGTGTTTTTGTACTAAAAATGAGTCTTTTTGACTCCTTTACCAGAGTGTTTTTCAATCCTGCAGTAATTATGCTAATAAAAGAACTGATTTCAGTTCAGTTTGCATTTGCATTTTGTAAAAGCAAAACCTCCGCTAGGTCCCCAAAACCTGGCTAAAACCACACCTGCCTGCTGCCTCTTTTCTGCTACCACACCCTGGTTTCATATAACTTGTCAATACAAATGCACGGACTATTTTCACTTCCCCATGTACCAATTAGGGACCCTGATGTTGTCACACGTTTGTCAATTGCCTGCCATCTGTTGGAAGTTTGTGGGTGGCAGCGAAAATCTGCAACGCTGTGCACCTTAACACTTGTTTAATAAAGATGTTTCACCACAGCCTGACACTGTGACTACCTGTGATTACCTGTGACACGCCAACAGGACGTCAAAGCTGCACTGGATCAGAACATCACGTAAAAATCACACTTGTTACATGATCCACTAATTAGAGAACAAGAATTTAGACAAATGAAAAAGAAAACTATTCATTCAGTGACATTACAGGAAGTTATTGTCTAACAATAATATAAACTGTTATTCCCTGAAGTCAAAAACGAACATACAGCTTTGAATGCAGAACATAATCGTAACTGAATTATGTTTACAATATATCAAAGCTGATTCCCCCCCGAACCATGAAAGCAAGGTGCTCTACACTGAATTCCACTTTGCTTGTAACTCCCAGTCTCTCTGGAGACCAGCTTGCTGCAGATTTATGAAGAACCTTTGCAACAGCTCTGCCATCACAATTCTCCAAATGACACAGCTCCCCCCTGTGTTGTGAGCAACAAGTTGCAGCTTTGTGAAACTAAAATCCAAAGTATGTACCACAGCTAACAGGTGGTTTTGTTCATTTCAAAAGATCAGGTGATGGAAGGTAAAGAGCTTTAATGAGATTTGATTTTGATCTTCAGTTTGCAGCCGGTTGATGCTTTATGAAGATGTCAGCTGTTAAACTGTCTTCTCCTCTTTACTCTTAGCATTAGTAGCAGTGTGGGAGTTTGGGTGTAATTGAAACAACCATCTCTCAATCTTTATGTCTCTACAAAGCAATACAGAGAGGAAACGGACTAAATGACATACTGTACATTTAGATTCTTTCTTGGCAGCCTTGGGTATGAGATTGCTCTTACTTTTCACCTGGAATAACAAAAATTGCTGCTGCAAATGCTCCGTGGCTGGCAGCTGCATCAAAATAAAGAAAAATCAAGTGCAGTAGAAACACCAGCTCATTCAATGAGCTATTCAATGTTTATTTGGATCTGGTTGCACAAGCTGCAACACCAATAAGGAATGTTTTCCTTGTTCTTCCCGTTCTGTCAACACCGCGTGAATGCTGCACCGCTGACAGTTTTGTCTCGGAGACCCTAAACTGGTCTCTCGCAAAAAGGAAATTAATGTTGTTGGGACCCAGAGGCTTCAATATAAAACATCTGAAATATGAAAGCACTGCACACTAAATATGCCACCAGGGGCAGACCATTTCTCTTCTGAAACGGACTTTACTTTTTGAAATAGCTTCTGGTAATACAAACAACCTGGTGACCATGTTTTCTGTGGGTAATGACGCACGCCAAACAATTTCATTTTGGATATTGATGGCATGTCACCACCTCATTGCAACTGTAGCAGCTGAACGACAGAGAGGAATGTGTGCGATTCCCATGTGGGGAAATAATGAGGTGTTCAAAGTAGGTATCCATGTCTAGAAAATGTGCTCCCTTGTGTTTGTCCATCAGTTTCATGAAGTGATTGAATATGTTAAGTTATACATTTACACTCACTGGTCATTTTATTAGGTGCACATGCACAATTTAATGCAATTCAATACAGCAGCTTTCATTATAATCATCAATAAGAAGTTATTCTAATGTTTTGGCCACTCTTTAATGAAATGATGCATCCAAAATGTTTGAAACATTTCTTATCTATCTTTTTTTTAATCTAGTCTGTACTATTGAGCAATGCAATGGGGAATACAGTGTTCCTGTAGAGGGTTGGTAATGTAGAGCAGAGGAAAAACTTGTGACGGTCGTTGTCAGATCACCCTGAGGATGTCTCTAACACAGCTGATCAAATGCACTGTATACATGTTGAAAACATCTGCGTGTGAAATCCCAGCTAAAGAGCCCATCAGGTGAGATTGTGTCTCTTGCTGCAGCATTTTTAAAAACTCCTTTCAAATCAGAGGCTGCAGGTCACAGCTGAAGGGAGCACACAAGGGTAAAATCATTCCTCGTCCAATACAAGCTTTGCTTTTTTTTTTTTTTAATTGCCGTAATCATATTTAAAATAGTTTCTCATAGAAAGGTGTGTACATGTCTGTGTGTGCATAGAACTCCTGCAACTACACAAAAAAAAAAATCATCTGAGAGGGACACTGAAATTACACCACATCACTCTATTTGTATTTTCTCTCCCCTCAAATGTTCATTTCAGTGCAAAGAAATCACATGGTGTACCATGAAATTACCAAATGGTGAAAAAACTACTTGTGCCCAACAAAATTACCACGTTGACAGTCGGAGGTCACCACAGTTGTGCTGCAGAAAAATCTGGACTTTTTTCCTTGTTAATGTGGCATCTACAGTATGTGCACCAGTTACAGCAAAAGAGAAGCAACATTAAAGTAGAAATTACTTCTCACTACATCTCCTATGTTGCAGCATGGCTAATATATATTAGCTAACATGTTTCCCTCCATGTTCACCAATCCTTTCCTTTAAAGTCATTCCAAATTCATAGCTGTAATCTCGGCTGCCTGACCCCTATGTCCTGCTATTATTGCAGCCATCTGTGAACTAAACATGGCCACTTGACTTGGCTCACCACATGCTGTCAAGGTAGTGGCATTTAACCCACACCGGCCCTGAGCTAATAGGAAACAGCACTTAGTCAATACACAGAAATATTAGAAAGCTTTGCTTGTGTTCCAAGACTGGATTTTATGCACGGCAGATCTATGAGCTTTAGATCTACATTATTATCTGCAGTAACTTGATAGGAACACTGGCAAAAGCAAATCATTTGAACAAATTCCAGGTAAGTAAATATATCTACCAAATTAAAAAGATAAAATGATGGTATGGCCACATAAGTTGAAAATATTTTTCCATGTAGGCCAAATAATGTGGTCAAATGCACTCTGACAAGCTCTCTCTGTTGGGGAATGATGCTGTCTTTATACCAGCTGTGTCCTTAATCACAAAGAAAGAGAAGTAGATGTCTGCTGGACTGTGTCAACGCCAACTTCATCCTCAGCTGCTGACAACCCTCTGCTAAAAACATTTATGTATTTATTGAATTCTATCAAGAAGCTTTGCATAGGACTGATTCCCAAATCATTCTTTGCTTATGCTGTTGTGATTCAGAGCAGAAGCACACGTCAAAAAAAAAACAAAAAAAAAAAACGTATAAACAATGTCTCCCAGAATTGCATGCCATGTCTGGAGAAATCTGATTAATGGCCTCTTAACAAGCGCTCCAAGGAGGCTCTGCCACTCCCGTCACCCGGGAATTCAGTGTAAATGAGGGAGTCAAGGGTAAGAGTGACCTTTTCAAATATGCTTGTTCATATCGGTCCATACTGATGCCTGAAATTCTGCCCTTAATTTCAGCGGCACGCAGACACAAACACAAAATGGACGAACCTCTCTCATATACACATTGCATTCCTCATGTCTTGAAGGTTTAGCGCTGCAAAATGAACAAGGTGCCACTAATCTTCAGCCTGAGATTTGGACTCTCTCTCTCCCAAAAGTTTTTTTTATCATTTCTAAATGTGCTCAGGAGAACTGATCAACATGATGCTAGATACTGATTAATAGTGTCTGAAAATGAAGGAATGGATGGCCAAACGCCTTTGATCCATTATAAATGGCTTTAATGGACAGAGATAAACTGTGCTACTTAGATGTAGGAGTGTGTCAACTTCCAATATGTGCATCATCAGGCCCCATCTTATAGTTCTGTTTTTTAAAAGCACTCATATGTTCAACTATCTGTTTAAATTTCACTAAAATTACCAAAAAAAAGTCTAAACAGACAATATGCGCTGCCAGTGACAGCTCTGTTAACCGTCCCAGGAAGTAACTACAGACATTTATCATACATGTAGGAGGAAAAGCAGCACAACATCTATATGTCATGTATGACAACTCTGCCCTCTGGTGGTGACAACAGAAAGCTTCAGATTCAGCAAACAAATTCAATTTTAGTATTCACATTGGGATGCTCGCCCTTCACACAACTGTGAATGCGCCTGCTGCCTGTGATTCTAGGAAAAACGAGCTTATGAATGAAACATTAGAGCGTGGACAAGCGTGGCCTGTGACATCATCTGCCTAATTGATACAACTGAGCAATCAGTAAACGCTTGGAATTAGGAACATAATAATCAGCTCCTTTAGGTGTTTGCTGTGCTTTCGATGCAATAAGCATAACAGTCAGTGTGCGAAAATCTGTCATTTGAGCTCACGGAGGAAAAGCACAGATGTGAATTATTTGTTTAATGAAGCTTTGGCTCCATCAAGAGCTGCTTCCAACAAGTGGTGGTGATGATTCCTGTGCATTTCCAGCTACTTCCTAAAGTATTTCACACTGTAATAGTTGATTTCTGGTCAGTTGTGTCAGGTTAACAAGCTGAAAAATAAAAAAAACAGTGACCGATTATGAACTTGTTATTGTTAATGTGCAAACAATGGCTTGTTGTTCACATTCAGCAAACACAGAGCAACATTACCTTTAATTTAGTTGGAATTTGGAAAGTGCCGCCTGCTGTTTGGCTGCTGATAACAACCAATTTGCAGCCTTAAAAACTAAAGCAACGAGCTGAAAGAACTGAGGGCAACTGCAGAGTCATGTAGTAATTCTCTGTAGATTTGTAACTATGAATCAACCACGTACGTGAATTGCACATATGATTTTTTTTTTATATATATAAAAATAAATATTGCGGCGTTAATGAGAAGGCTACTGTAGACATCCAAAAAGCTTTTATGATTGCTTATTTTCATGTGTTTGTGCACTTTTAACAAATGCAAAATTTCTTTTACGACATCAATCTACATTTGGTTCATAAAAAAAATAAAAAATAATCAAGTGTTGTTTCAATGCAATGTCACTAAGTGAGAAAAAGTGGTGTGTGGGAAGGTTCGGCACCAAAACGGAGTGCTTGAGGTTTATTGGCTCAGTGCCTGACTGTGTTTTGAAGCTTTTTTTCGGTTCATATGCACGTTTTAAAGAGCTAATTCAGGTTTTGGCTCCATACAACATAAAATAACCACAATCGCTCTTCGGAGGCCCATTCTGTATTTTCTCACTCATTGTGGTCTGTGTTATCTTTGAAACACCTCCATCCCCAATCATTAGCCGTTCACAGACAGTCCAGTTCACACTCCTAACACATTTGGCTCCTGCAGGTCTCTGGCTTAATGGTTTTTCCTCTTATCTTTGGGAATTATGAGAATTTCCATCAGGGTTTGATTGAATAGTAAATCGCAGCACGCCCGCTGGCTTCCAATGCACTTCTGAACACTGCAGATTTGTAATAGTAACATCCAAAAGCTAATGACAATCAGCGTGTTTCAATGAGCAATCTTGAGTCTACTATAAGCCCACAGATGACAGATAATAACATCCTGATGTCCTCTCTCACTGCACAGTTCCTCTACCTCCCCCCACTTTACACAAGCGCCAACGTACTGTGCTGCCAGCTCTGTTTACTGGTTGATGTGAAGTCAACTCTGAAATTACACACGATTTCACACCATTATATTTACTTCTATATCACTATCACTCTGATTTAACAACTTCTTTCCTGCACAGCTCTTTACACACTACTTGTTTATACTACACGTATAGTAGCAGTTCTTACTTGATTTGCCAAAAGAGTCACATATATGCTAAATTGTAGGTGGGGATGCTGTGTCTGCTGGTCTCCTTCTTAAAGGAACAGTCTGGTGTTTTTAGTTGACTTATGTGAAGATACTTTGTTTAATGTAATTTACAAACCAATGGCGTTGAGAACGGCCTCCGGCGCAGCAGCTCTGCTTCAAACGCTCTTGGAGCTACACCTTCATCCTGTTTCACAGTGAGCCGTTCAGGGGCCGCCACTGGGCCAGATGGGTTCGCTTGGTGGTTTTGGGTCTCAAGGGCTGCTTTGGCCTTTGCTCATCAAGGTCTGCAGAGGTTGTGCCTGCTTGTTAATTCGGCCCTGCCGCCATTTGCCCTTTGAGTCACACTGATAGTTTCATGTGTGAGGGGCGTTTAGCATTTCTTCCAACTACAGCCAGCAGAAGCGGGTGCTATGCATGTAAACACTCAGGGTTTGAGAAGTGCTGAAGACATTTTGAGCTCATGCAATTTAAAGTTGTATCACGAGTCGAATGAAACTTCAGACGTGAAGTCTTGTGACTCCAAACCACCACTGAAGTGTGTTTTATGAATTTGAATATTTGTGATTCACATCTGTAGTACAGAGAAACTGTGACTGGAGTTGGAAGGTGCAAACTAACACATTGTTATATTTGCTTTTTTATGAAATTTGATGACAGTAACAAAAATACTGAGAATAACCAGCTTGTTCTTTTAACTCCTCACACTGAACCCTATTTAAGACCTGCAGCACTTAATATTTCCATGACATTTTACTTTTAGCACCAGCAAATCAGTTCATTTCATTTCCACTAGCACATCATTAATCTCCATAGGAAAAAAAACATAAGAACTATGGTGATGATAAAAAGAGTCAGCGATAAAATGATGTTGAACTTCAGAGACAGTTTATTTAAACTTGAATTCATTTACAGCAGTTCCACTGGAGAGGAAAAGGAGTTTGAATAACATCCTAGCCACATTAAACCTATGGTCCTATCTAATATATGTACAGGGAAGAGGATGCAGCTCGATAGTGCAGAAGGCACAGAGTTGGCTTAATATTTGCCTGTAAGCGCTGCTAATATGACAAAGGATAACAAGGTGAAATGGCAGCATTATATTGGAGAATAACGTCTTTTGCTTGCTTTGAGCCAAGAACACTGTGAGATGTTGCAACTAAGTAGAAAATGGCTCCAGCTTTTCACTTCAATCCTTTGGGATACACAGGGGTAGATTCAAAAGTCCAAGAGGAAAGCATCGGCTCTTTCAGAATCTATATCATATAACAATCGTGGCCATTTTGGGATATGTGTGGGTACTGTGTTTGAATTGTTCATGGAAAGCCAGTGTGTTTTACAATATGTGACACATAAAACGAAGAAGACTCAAAGAGAACTGGACAATGTTAAGGCATTTTGCGATTAGAGATGCAATTCTAACCAGAAATGAAAACAGTAAATTCCACAAAAAGGGATAAATCGTAAACGCAGGTCACCAACATTAATCATGACGATATGGCAATAATATGGCATGCTTCTTTCACATCTTCAATATCACTTCACTCGCCTGCCAAACCATGCCTGCATCACCCAAAAACTGTCTAGTGAGAGCAGCCAGATCTTCCAAAAACAGCCCAAACACAGGAGATGGTGACGACAGTAAAAGCAACAGATCCAAGCTCAAATGTCTACACCTCTGATTTAGTCCGAGCATAATTCAAAAATGGGGAAAAAACATCTCACAACCATTAGGACCAAAACCCAACACCGTTCACTCATCCACCAACATACACACAGAAAAATCAAACTATAAATGTACAAAGTGTCTGATACCATAATGTGAGGAGAGATTCATTTCTGCCACAAAAATAAAACTGTAGAATATAATGAATATCACTCCAACTACAACAATTCAAGTAAAGCCTTTCAAACTAGAAAAACAAAGTTCCAACTACATCATAGTGTAAAAGTCTCTTGGAATTCTTGCATCACAGATTTAGATTATACTTGTAAAAAAAAGAAAATAAAAGTACATTCAGCAAGAACATCAATGAAGGAACAAAGGCATAACACAGAGGTAAGTAAAATATCAGTAATCGCCATTTTGAAAATAAGTCGTACATAACAGATTACAGGTGGAATTAAGTTATTAATTCTCCAATTTTTGTCTAAGACTGTGTGAAGGTTTGAATTTTATACTGAATCTGTAGGAAACGTTTTTCAAGCTCAAACAAATTTAATAAATCTGCTCCCACACAGAACAGTGAACAGTGGCTTACGACTGTCTTCTAATCTAGAGTGCTGCTGTTTTGTTTTTTTCCCCTGTATTACAATTCTAATATGCATTGCGGTAGACTTCGAATATATGATTGTCAAAGTTAGCCATGCTCTGAAAATATGAATTAGATAAGCACTAGAAGAGCCCAAATTTCACATTTAAAGCTACATTTAAGAGTTTCAGGACAACACCATCAGAGTCACAGTTGTTGAAATTGTGCCAACTTTTGTATGTGGATGTCAGGGGAGGTGAGCTTGTTTCTTCTATGCCCAGTCAAGTAAATATAGACTTTTGCACTGATGACATTCCATTAAATGTACAAGTCACATGGAACGAGATTTCAGAGATTTCACAGACGAAAACCGCCATTCAACATTTCACAAACCCACCTGCACACATTCACACACCAAGTGGGTTTTTTTGCACATTTTGTGCAAATGAATAAAACTGTTTTTGTAATTTAATTGTTATATTGTATTCCACTTTCTGTGTTAAACAGTTAATGTGATTTTGGGAAAAAAAACAAAAAAACAAAACTGGATGGGAGCGCAAAAAAAACAAAAAAACAACTCAAAATGTGCAATAAGTCTGAAGGTGCACTAGCTATATAAACACATGCAACTGAGTGATCAGCTTAAAATAAAACCACAAGTAATTAAAGAGCATTCTAAAAATTGACATTTACATTAACAGAACGAAGATCACACATCTGATTTCACACCACAGGATTATCATACTGGAATAAAACAAAAACTGGAGGATGGCTGTGAAAGCAGGGACTGGCAAGAGAATGGAAAGGGAATATGGCCTCCCTGCCTATTTTCAAGCAAGCAAGTCAATCATATCATACTGCAAGTAAGGCAAGATAATGTTTTGCATCATCTAGGTGCAACAAAGAAGTTTAGAAACTAAAATACAGCCTAAAGCCAAAACTACAAAAGTGTTGTAGAATGGCAGCAAATAAAACACAAGAGGCAGGTGAGAGATAAAGCCACCGAAAAAACAAAGGCAGAAAACTCATGACAATATCTACTTATCTCAAAGTGGGAAAACAGAAATAGTCAACACAAGCCACAAGTCCGGCAGCTTATCCAAAAGCTAAGAAACGTATTGATAAGCGCTACAGTATACAAACTAACGGGCGACTGATTAATCAGTCAGCTGATTAAGCGGGCCGGTTTTTGACATTGCACATATGTGACTAAAAATGCTGTATATAATTATGATGCATTTTATGAGCACATGAAGAGAGCTGTGAGTAAGATTAGCAGATATGAAAGTAAAGAAAAAAAAGTATTTAAGAGTTTATGCTGTTGCCTCTTCTCTTTATGACCAACAGCAGAGATCAACAGAGTGGACAGCAGGCAGGAGAACAGATGGAGCCCAGGTGAAGTGAGACTAATCTAGTTTACAACTGCACGTCAATACACTTGACTTGTTAATGTATGCTCCATAAAAAGCGCCAATGTAATAGTTTGAAAATATTTGTTAAACAAGCACAAACTCTCCCAGAGGTTCCAGGAGTGTCCTGCATTTTAACAGCGGCTCCCTGACTCCCACAAATGATATAAAACCTCCCAGATATTTCCTCTTCTTGTAATAAGTAAGGAGGACGCCTACACCGCTTAACATGAGTGACCATTCCTCACAGCAGCAGTGCTGGTGAGGTGTTCAATGACACTACAGATTATAGGTCATCCAAAATGTTTTCCAAAACATCTAAGTAATTTAAATATTTTTGTAATTCACAAAATGCTCAATAAATTTCAGCATTTTGTGAATTATTTGTATTTTTTAAATTTTTAAACCATCAGCGTTGGCATTCAATTACCTCTAATGCATTCTTTTCAGATATTAACGTGCACAGTGCAGTCATCTAAACATGTTTGACACTGTAGACACAGGGTATACGAACATTAGTTAATCTTGCAATCATATTCTATTGGTGCACCACTACGATTAATTGGACTAGATGAAATGCTCCTTTCTGATCTGATTTTTGATTACACTGTGTCACACGCAAATGCTACATTTATTCTGTTCCCTGTTGAAGCTGCAGTAACAAGTGCAAAATAAAAATATTGTACCACAAGCATCTCACCCTCAAGCAGGGTATTTAAGCATATTTAGTTTGTCTAAACATATCTTAAGTGACTAAACAACATGCCTTCTCTTCATGGGAGACAAAAATCCAAATCCAAACATTTACATCAGAAGCTCAATGATATATATGACAAATCTCATAACTGTCCTGTTTAATCCCATCTCTATATTTTGAAAAGAAAATAATTTGTCTATGTTGCTTGATAACATGAGACCAAAGGACTGTTAGAAAAATGGCTGTGTAGTTCTTGGATCTGGCCTTTTGCTTTGTTTATGTACTGCATGTGCTGAAATGGCACAAGGGAACCCAGGCAAAATAAAAATAAAAAACAAGAAGAAAAAAGGTTTTGCACAGAACGTCAGAGTTCCTACAAATATTTACAACATAGATACAGGCACTTGTATATCTTTGGTTGGAGAAACCCAACATTGCAAGAGTAATGCATTCACAGAGCTTTTGTGTCCCTTATTGTATTTCCAGGTTCACTAGGCAACTGGTATGTTTATTTTTATTTCTTCTGTCTGTCTGTTCTTTGAGTTTGTCTGTGTTACAGATAAGTTCTGATAGCGCTCTCTGATGTCTTTTTAACCCTCTGACAACGCCACCTGTAACAGAAAAAAATGTGAGTTTAGAGCAGTTTACAGTCTTGTGACACAGATTAACGTAGTAAAACTAACATATATAGCGCATCCCCGCCAAAAAATTTAAAAATGTGATTGAGTGATGTCCTTGACCAATCAGTGGTCAATTGATGCTTGGCTGAAACTACCTGTTCACGTCATATAGCACTGCTGGTGTCGGTTGTACCTTCTCAGGGCAGAAGTCAGGGTTGGTTTGTCGAACTTTGCCAGGTCGCCCCTTGATGACTGCATAGCAGAACATAGTGATCACCATGACAAACAGGAAGTAGCTAGTGTGCATCAGATGCAGGTTGATGAGGGAACGATCATCCTGGTAAGAAATGTGACAAAAAGACACTTGTAAAAACATAATCAAACACTAGTCCAAAAAACGTTTACTAGAAAAACATGAACATAATTTGGATTGTGTCGATTACTTATTACAGGTCCAGTTTAATATGTGAGGTGACATTTAGAATACCACTGTCCGCACTATGGTTTTACAATACCACCCTCCCTGGGGGCTAACCTTTAATTACATGAAAGCAGCCTTTTAAAATATTTGTTAATAATGTGTTTCTGATTAAAAGTACTGGCCGGCCAGCTGTTTGGTATAACATAATGTTTCTTAATATCAAAAGCTTGTCTAGACTTTCTATTGCACAGTAAATCTGAAGAGCAAAGAAATAAAACACAAACTTGATTATTTACGTGTTTAATTATTTCAATAAATTGAATATACACTTAAATAGGCCATCTCTATTAGAATTTTAAAAATGAATGAAAGAGGACAATCCAGTGTCAGTCCACTTCCTTCCTCCATTTTCAAATACTATGTTGAATCCTGTCATGGCAGAGATCAGGTGACTGTGCAGGCATAGCATTTATTTTCAAATTGTTTTCAAGCTCACTGGTGCATTCACTGAACCGCTGTGGATTGACAATGGGACCATTGTAATCACAGAAAAATCCATCAGTATAGAACTGCAAGTAAAAAGCTTTCAGAACAGGTTTTGTGTTTGGTCGCATTTACTTTGTCCTTCAGTGACAAAGTAAATGTGAGTGAGTGATACTTTATCCTGCCTGGAAACCACAGCTGAACAGGTCCAATACACACTCATGCTGACATATTTGTTTTTTTCTTGTATTTGTCCTGTATTGTCTTGAGCTACAATGACTTAGAATAGAAAAATAATATGTGAACATAATCTTAACACCAGCCGACATATCTGTTAAGGTCTGTAATTACACTGAAGTAAATAAAAAAACTGTTAAAACATGACATGATAACACACACTTTTATCACAAACTCTGTTAAATAAAAGTCTGAACAATGTTTGCTTCAGAAGATAAGAAGATGTTGACTCACATCAGGAACGATGACAGTAAGCTTTGGGTTGAGTGCATGGTACACCTTGCCGATTGCTCCTTTGTAACACCAGAAGGGGTTGTAGTCCTGACTGTACTTGGTATCTGAATCACGGACTGTGGTGAACACCTTGTACCAAGAAGTAGCATTGGTGTATGTCTCTGGAACACAGTGTGGTGGCTGCCTGCAAACCAAAACACAAACTGATGTTGACCGATGTTGTGGAACTACTCACATTTTGTTGATTATGGTAGGGACATGAGAACTGTTACAAAGTTGCTGAAGTATGTATGCTATATTGCCAAAAGTATTTGCTCACCTGCCCTGACTCCCATATGAACTTAAGTTCCATTCCTAATCCATAGTTTCTGGCTCTGACCAAGAAAGTCTGGCTCTCAGTCTTCGCTCTAATTTATCCCAAAGTGTTCTATCGGGTTAAGGTCAGGACTCTGTGCAGGCCAGTCAAGTTCATCCACACCAGACTCTCTCACCCATGTCTTTAGGGACCTTGCTTTGTGCACTGGTGCACAACCAGTGTTGTGTTGTTGTGCTCGTGTTGGAAGAGGAAGGGGCCAGCTCCAAACTGTTCCCACAAAGTTGGGAGCTCTTCGCACTATGTGCCTCAGCATTTGCTGACCCCGCTCCTTCAGTTTACGTGGCCTACCACTTTGTACCTGACTTGCTGTTGTCCCAAACGCTTCCATGTTCTTATAATACAGCTGACAGTTGACTGTGGAATATTTAGGAGTGAGGAAATTTCACGACTAGATTTGTTGCACAGGTGGCATCCTATCAAAGTTCCACGCTAAGATTCACTGAGCTCCTGAGAGCGACTCATTCTTCATTCTCAAAGGTTTGTAAAAACAGTCTGCATGCCTAGGTGCTTAATTTTATACCCCTGTGGCCATGGAAGTGATTGGAACACCTGATTCGGATTATTTGGATGGGTGAGAGAATACTTTTGGCAATATAGTGTATTTTCCAACTTAGATTTTTTATTGCACTAATGCACTTCATAGCTACATAGCAGAAAAAAACAAACGCAAAACATTTAAAACATCCATTTAGAGCAGAGTATTATTATAGTTTTCAACATTGATGTCAAGGATTCAGGGTTCCTGGTGACTATTTCTCTAAATCTATGCTACATGAGATAATTCCCTCTCACTCGTTTTGACATGTTTGACAGTCTATTGTGGATAACCATGAGCATGTGACAGCCCCGTAGAATTCGCAAATGGATTATTTGCATGCACTGCCATTTGTGATGGCATTTGCTTGATGCTGCTGATTTGCAGAACTTACAAATCACTTTGGAATCCACAGCTACTAAGGTGACTAAAGTTCAAGTTTAACTTGGATCATTAAACAACTACTACCTTAATTGCAGTTTTTGTAGAGCTACATGCTGAATATGAGTAAGTCTGGGTTACCATGATAGCTGCAAACCGAGCTTGAGAACTAAGAACAGAATTTTCACCCTAAAAATTGCCTTTGAGATGACACTATTAACCTCTGTAATGTTACAGACTACCTGTGCAATCGTAGCACTACCAAAGCACAGCCAAGGAGTAGGGTTAACCCTACCCCTGCTCATTCTGTGATTATCTATATCTGATAATAGTATTTGTCATTCTGGTGGTTTCCAGCTTTAATTAGAAAGCCTGGTAATGTTACCTTTTTCTATTTTATATGCTGTATATAAATATTATTTTAAGTCATCATGTAATGAAACATAAACAATTAGTTATCTGTTAAAAAATAAAAGAATAAGATTGCATTGTGGAGCAGTCTAATTAAACTGTATCAGTCCTGTACATGTACAAAACATGTGCACAAAGAGAGGTGTTTTGCCATCATACTTATCCACACAGGAATTTTCATTCTCAGAGACTATTATATATTATACCAACTACTGTAACTCATACGATTGTATGGATGCAGGAATAGCCACAACCTAAACACTACCAGAATGACATGATAATAACAAAAACTGTACATTGCATTGCATTTTGTCAATATCAGCAGCTCTAGACAGAGATATAAAGTGCCTTTCTATGAGTCAGTGAGGCAATCCAACTCACACTGTGACTGGGAAGATATTGCTGGATGCTGTGATCGTCATGCAAGTGCTGAACACCACCTGCTCACAGTGGCCATGCAGTACACAGTCATCTGAGTTCCAGGATACAGGCAGGGTAAAGGTGATGTTTATTTCCTCATGGGCTTCCCGACCTACATAGAAAATCATGTGAAAACACAATAGAACAATTCCAGATCATTATAAAACTTTGGGATGACTCATACTTTTGACAATTAATATTCCTCAAACCTGTTATGCTGACATAGTAATACTAATAACTGCTTGCAATTAGCCACGATCAGGCTCAAACAACTTAAAAACACAGGGTGACGTACCTCTCAACTATGAGGCAATGACTTTATAGACCTAGAAACTGCATGCATACGGCTCCCACAGCTAGAAACCTGGGAGAGCAGTAAACTACTCCCATAATAACAAACGACATGCTGATTTTATAGGCTTGTGCAATATTTATCAAACTTTAAAGGGTATTGGACGATTATCAATCAACAGGAGTGGACTCCTGGGTGAGACAGAGGATAGATAGGTATACCCAAACTACATGTCTCATAGTTGAAGTAATTTAAACTCTCACAAGCAAAGTGGATCAACTAGTGGGGACATGAAATATTACCCTTCTAGTCATCATATACTTGATATTTTCTCTTTCATCAAAAATTAATTCAGCGGAATGCAATGAAGCTGAACCATAATTCACGAGGAGCTTAATGTATTGTGTAGGTTGGGTTACTTAACAAAACATATTGATATACATTCACACATTCATAAATTATACATACTAATAATCTGTACAGTTTTTGCTGACTTTTCCTAGGAATACTCCACTCCCCTTTGTAAGCTCTGTTTAGACATGATTATTTGCATAGTGCAATGCAATATTTGCATAGTTCTATAATGGCTATGCTCATCCACTCTTTTAGAATACTATTTTATACTGTACAGTATAGTACAGCAACACAAACTGAAGCAAGTGAGCGAGTTTCTTTGCAAAATTCTGCATATAAAGTGCAATACATTCAGTAAGGACAAGTTATCTATCAAACTAGATAGACTCACTCACTCAATCATTTCAAAGCTTACTGAAACAGACAATATATTAAGGCTTAGGGCTAAAACCACATATACAGTCTGTCTGGATGGGATTATTATCCATGTTTAGTTTAGACTGTGAAAATTACCTGACCTTAGCTAGAAAATATAATCTCCACTGAACAGAAACACAGAAACCTACCAACAGAGGCAAATTTTCATTTTCCTCCGTCGCTAGGTAACTGAATAACAGATTTCAATTTGGCATTTTACTTTTTCTCATAACAATGTTTGTGCTGCAAAGTTCTCCTGTCCACTGAAACAGAATAAGTGGTGACCAATTACAATTAATATTTGTTTCTTTGGAACGAAAACAAAGTCTGTGTCCAAAATACGCACTCACTACTCCCAATATAAAATAGTCTACTCAGTAGTGAGGATTAAATAGAGATGTTGGACACTTGCTAATTACTATCATTTTGCATTATCATCTCATTTTTACTGTTTGAGTCCCACAATGACTATTTTCTTATCTCTAAGAAGATAATGATGCCATGTAAACTACTACTTTCATTCCACTGTAGAAGATTTGAGTGCACCATCTAGTGAAGTGGTTTACACACTCAATATTTAGACACCACAAAAAAAAAAGATAAATATATCCATATCGTGCACTATATAGTACATAGGAAGTTAATTCAGAAAAAGCCTTATACTATTATAGTATTGTTTAGCGATTAAATAGTGAAAGCTTGACACAGTGAGACATTATGTATTAGACCTTCTTTTAAAGCTTAAAGTCTGAAACCTAGTACGACTGAACAGCTTAACACACAATACAGCCTTTGTTTTTTTTTTACGTCACTTCATTTAGGTAAAGTCACAACAGTGATCTAAGTTAAAACCCATTAGAAGGGGTGAATGACTTCCCTATAGCAGTCACACAATAACAGTACCAGTTAGAAACATACACCATAGACTGAATACATTTCTCATGTTACATATAACCTTTACTGGTATTATAGCTCTAACAATGTCTTTGTGACAAGAATGTACTGTATTCAATGGAATTCTATGGACTAGATTTAACCAGGAACATCAATGAATAATCATTTATCACTGTTAATAATTTATTGATTACTATCTACACCTCATTAACCAATAATGTAGAAGACAGGGACATGTAGTTTATTGTAAATGTTGGTAAATTCTCTGAAATGTACTGTAATTGTTGTAGTAAGAGATTTTCTGTTCAGATTATAAGGCTCCTACTAACAAAAGCAGATGTTTGGTTAATACAGGCCGAAACCTGGGTGTGCCTGATCTGAGTATAGATTTATTGTTTTCAATAAATACAGTGCTACAGTGAACAGGACACAAGTAACTATGGACATGTAGTTAAGATAGGATATGTTTATTATGTTATATAAAACCAGACCGTAGTTAAATAACTTTATTTTATTGAAGTAATTTACTGCCCAACAGTAAATTCAGCATGTGCAGTCATTTTATAACCTTTTCTCCATTGAACTGCATAAAATTTCCATGACTAGATTAAACTTATTTTCATTTACAAGCATTAATCCATAGGTAGAAAAGTAAAAAGTTAATCTTAAAGATCGACTATCTGATAGTAATAAGATATATGATAAAATAATATATACAGCCCTGCCTCATTTCCTGTTAAACATCTACATATTTTATATGGGGACAAATAAAGACTAGAAATGATTATTTGGAAAACCTACCAGACAAGCCAAGTTGTTGCCCCAGCGCTGTGGCATACAGGTGGGTGATATTGCGAGAGTATCCTCCAAAAGGCCGCTGGGGGTCCAGTGTGAGGGTAATGGGGACTGAAATGTTGATCGGACCAGAGTCCTCTAGCAGGAGAGGAGCCTGGGTGCTGGAACGAGTCTGGCCACTGGTCACAACCATGCTCTCTGGCGTTGTTGACTCATTCAAGCCATGTTTTATTGTCTCGTTCTCTGACACACAAAAGTCCAGCTCATTGAAGCGCAGCAGAAAGGTGTTCCAGTCCTAGGTAAGAAAGTGTTGGACAAGGACAAGTTAGTATGTTGTAAATAACCGAACATTTATCACCTGAAATAGGCTAAGTCATGTGACAAAAGGAAATTAGTAAATTATTCTCCCTTGGACAGAAAGCCAATACTATATCAGAGTATAATAGACATAACCTCTGGAATGATTCGGTGTGAAGTGTTGCCAACAACAAAAGGCACATCCTAATATCCAATAAGACTAAATGATGCTGCTGACAGCTCTTGACTATGTTTGCAATGTTAATAATAATAATAATAAATCATTTAATTTATAAAGCACTTTACATTTGTGGGCAAATCTCAAAGTGCTACATAGCAGATAAAAACTTACTTAAAGTTACTAAAAATCCTTGATGGAATTTTTGTTGTTGTTGAAAGCTTTGTTTAAGCTGTGTTTAATTCACATATTTAAATACAATCCGCTGCGTTTCTCACAGATGATTACTAGTGCCACAAAATGCACTATAAAGAGAGAAAACAGCATATGGGTACAGTGTGTATTTACATTGTGATTGTGATTTACAGATAAGTGTCGTTCAGTACCAAGCTTTACATGTCCTATTCAGATCCATATGTAAAGTTTTACTGTATGAACCAAAAGATCACTGTCATCAAACCTGCATATGTGTGGTTTTGATTTGAACTTTTGGTCTCTCAAATTGTAGTTTTTACATTAAAATCAGGAAAGGGACGGAAATGTTTTTTACAGCTTGCATACGTGCATAAAGACAATGTAGAATCCCTAATTACTCAGTTTCAAAGTTAATCCTACTTTTTTTTAGCTTTGGACAGTGAAATAGGTGAGACTGCTGAATAGGTCACATTATAAATGTAACATGGTTCAAAATTATGGGCAAATGCATCCTTAAATCCTAAATCAGGCCACAAGGGTCATGAACTGACATTTGGAATGAGCAGTGACCACATTATACTGGTATTTGAGAGATACTTAAGCAGCAGACCATATAATTTCATCTCTCTTAAAGCACACATGGGTGAGCCTCACCTCTGTTAACTCTGGAGACTTGATCTCTTTAATCTTGAAGAAATAACCAATGGTCAGGAAGGCGATTGCCAGTGCACTGACGGTGATCATAAAAATGACCAGAGGAGGACGGTTGTTGATGTAGCTTCTCAGGTTCTCTATAGGATTTAACAGGTATACCTGCATATTGACAAAAACACAATGCAGCAACATTTTAAAAAAATAACAACAGTGGTAAATAACAATCCACACCCACTTTGCATTTACTACAGCTAATGGAGACATAGATCTGCAAATCTGACCTGAACAATAGATATGTGCTAACTAGGAAAACATTACAAGGCAATGAAATGTGATTAAAAGAACTGTGCAGCAGACTTGGACATGCTGACTTTCTTTTTTTTTTTTTTTGTTAAATGCAATATAAATAAATCTAATCAGTACATGACAACAGCTTACAAATCTTACATGTTACATGTATTGTTTAGTATTATACATGTTGCCTTGCTTAAATGTACCTGACAACCTAGTACCTGATGTGGGCTAAAGGGATAAATTGAGTACAAGCTTAAGTTTAACCTCACCAATACAGATCGAAGTGTTGATGATGGTGATGTGCTCAAGCTTCTTTTAAGCCACAACCAGATTTAATAAAGTAATAATTAAAAGTACAAGTAATCTAATACAGGAGAATGTCATTGAAAACAGTTTAAACAGTACTAACACGTCACCCCAACACAGAATTATTACACACAAATAAGATATTTCTCGAATGTCAAAGTACATGTTCAACAGGCAGCTAAAGCCTGCAACTGCAAAGAAAATATACCAGTATCTTTGGTGGATTGCATTTTAGGTCCTCACAATTACATGAAAATAGTGTATGTTATGATATTTATAATCAACTGGTTGAGCAAGATGCTTTTGTGTGTGTGCATGAGCTTGTAAAGAAGTATGTGTCTGTCTTTGAACAAACAACAACTCTTCACAGTTCAACAATATACAAAAACAACTGTTCCTTGCAATAAAAAAAAAAATGCATGGCCAAATGTTTGCCTAAACACACACACTCCATTGTGTGCAAAGAGAAACCAATCAGGACTTAGTCAGGTTAAAATGTAAAGGTTTTTTTTCTACGGAGGAAATAAGACTACTGTCAATGTGCACCTGAAGGTGTGCTAATACAACTACCTGCCCTGACGTGTCACCTCCCAATTCAATGTCAACAAACTGCATCATTCAACCTTTCCATTAGATTCTACTATTTTTATTTTAGCTTAAGAATTGAAAATGTTATCGAGTTTCTCAAGCTATCGTTACTCTCTATGAAACTGGGACATTTGGTATTAATCCAGATAACTTGAAACTGCAAAGTTTTAAGCTTAAACACTATGTTTTCGTTCAGCAGCCAGCCAGGTGACAGGAGCTGTCAACCTTGTAGCGGGATAAGCTAGCTAACGTTACCTGGCTCTTTGACAAATGTTCCTAAACGTGACAAACTTGACACACACTACGTATCTAACAATAGCATTACCAATGTAGCTGACTCGATAAAATGAAATACGATGTTAGCGTTTCTCACCATTTTCTCTTTCTGTGCATGCGACAGATGCTAGCTGGGAGGTTCGTGGCGGGGCCACAATAACACTAGCAATTTTGCTAACAAGCTAGCCTAGCTGCGAAGCTAGCCTGTACTGCTAACTTGCTTGTTTTCCGAAGCTACTCCCTCCTGAATACACCGCTGAAAAGCAAAAGTCGGTGTTCGGTGGAAACAGCTAGACTTTCGGCGTTAAAAACACTAGGTGCACTTATTCCCATTCTTTGCTCTAGTTCACTGCAGGTTAGCTGAGAAACGTCCCTTGTGCACAGCCTGGAATAACGTCAATAATGTATCTGGGTCCTCCCAGTCGACATCTCCTCGGCGTATCCGCACTGCGCAGTGAAGCTTTCTTCTTTTTTCAGTTTGTAGGTGCATTACTGCCCCCAACTGGTTCGGAGTGCGTGTGGACCTGAGGGTTTACATTAATAAATGAATTAACTAATTAACTCATGATTTGTTATTATATTCTGGATATGAATCTGCACAGTAGTTCTAATTAAAATCATCAAATGCGTGTAATGCAGTAAAATGTACACAAATAATACCTAAGTGGAGAAAATGCATAGAATAAGAACAGAGTGATCGATTAATTGATTACTCAGTCTTTTAAACAAACTATACATGCAGTATTGGAGTATACGTTTTTTATTTAATCAGATATTTATTGCTTGATCCCCTGCCCGTTTGACATGAGTACTTGTCTTCCGCTGACATAATATATATAATATAAAAGAGTATTAGTCACACAAATCCTGACTGGAATTTGATAATTTGAGATAATCTCCCACCTCTTCCTAAGTTAGTTCTACCAGTTTATTGTGGTGCACAGGTGAAGCCCTGCTCTAACTCTTTGGCCCAAAGAGGTAAAATTAAAACACACAAACGCAAAAATAAAAGAAATTCAATGCAGCTAATAATACTGATGAAAAGCATTCTCTATGCACAACTTTTCCTTCGTTAGGTGATCTTTGTAGACAATATACATGGACACAACACTAATTGCATATTTATAAATCAATCTTTAATGCGAAAAGTTAAAAGTTGATCACAGATGTGTGCATGATTTGGCTCCGTTTCAGCAGGTGGCGGTAGGTGCTGGTCTGCACTTGTCCGCGGTTCCTTATAAACCCCAGAAGAATCATGAAGCACCAGCGTGGCCCCTGGCTGGTCCGGTGGCGTTAAGTTGACAGCGCAATCAGCGGAAGTAGGAAACTTTATTTTAAAATAAGGTGAAAGTGTTTTATTTATTTCCAGTCTTTTGGAAATAAATAAAATGCGTCGCGTGGATTACAAGGTGGTACGACAATATGCACTTAGAGACTAAGGATTACACGCGAGAGGAAATATGCTCAAAAATAATCAACACTGATTTATCGACAGATGAGCTTTTATTTTGTAGAGTCAAGACGGTTTTATTCTAACTGGTGCTAACTTGATAGTTGGGGGTCTCGGCTAACAACAATGAAGAGGGGAGTGGGAATTTAAACTATGCTACAAGTTGTTTACGATCCGCCAATATATGAAAATAAGACGATGTATATTCCAGAGCTTCTATAAGGTAAAACAACTAAATATTTTAAGCGACTTTGCCAAATATTGACTTGGGGTGCATACTATTAGCTAGCTAGGCTAGCCACCTGTACGTGGAACACACAATATAGCTAATGCTAAAGCTAATCAATCAGTTAACTAGCGTTAGTTAGCGTAACGTTTGCTTTCGTGTCATCAGACTTAAGATTATTTTGTGCAGTTAGCGTTAACGTTTAAAACCATATAACTCGAAATCAAGGTTAGCTAACAATGAAGTCTGTGTTCATACATATTGAGGCACATGAGCACATTGAGTGTCTTCACGTTCTTTTGTTAACACATTTTAATGTAAACGTATGATATGATCTAGAGCTTCATACCAACTATATTTATTTGGGTGAATTGTCAAATACCATTGTGTAGAGCCAGTTATACTACCACATTTTTTACATTCGACAGTACAATAGTAGTAGTAGCAATCAAAACATACCGTTAGGCGTAACCACATTTAGAAAGGAGTGCAGTCTAAATGAAGTACTATAGTACTATATCAATGCACTCTTTATGTTCTGTCCTTCTTCAAGTATTTGTGTTAGGTCAAGCTGAGTCAGTTCAATGTAGTTTAAACCTTTATGTTTTCTCAAGAGAACCTTTGGACCAACTTATAGAACACATACTAATGATCTCTTTAACCATTTCTTTCCTTTTTTTTAAGGTTGTCATTTGCCCATTCTCACCTACTGGATGCAGAGACGTATTATTTTCTTAGGTCTTCAACCTCTTCGAAGACATAAGTCTCAGCAGCTCTTTAAAGTGCGCCAATTCTTTCCAGTCTCTTCATACTGTGAGCATCTACCTCCAGCTGTTCATGCCCCTAATTCTTCTAAGGAAATCTGTACGTTTTCCTTTGCATCCCATCAACACGGTCTTCTCCAAAACTATCCCCCTTGGCTTTCTCTGCATCAGTGTTTTTCCAACGAGCCAGATATGGCAGAACAGAGGTTCCTTGTGGAATATGCGAAGCGTGGTACTGCAGGTTGTAAGAAATGCAAGGACAAAATCCAGAAGGGCATAGTACGGATAGGGAAGATTGTGCCAAACCCCTTCAGTGAGTCTGCAGGAGAGATGAAAGAGTGGTATCATGTCAAGTGTATTTTTGAGAAGCTAGAAAGGGCAAGAGCCACCACGAAGAAGATTGAGGACATAACCGATTTGGAGGGCTGGGAGGAGCTGCAAGATGAAGACAAGGAGGTCATTAATAAACATGTTTCAGGTACACACACAAAATGACCTTTTAGACTATTGTCAATCCACATTTCTTTGCTATTTTCAGTACTTAAAACATCAAATAAAACTGTTGATTTGTATTTCTTTTTGTTGCATTCACTATTTTGAGGCACCACATGTCAGAACAAATACTATGAAACAAATCCTACTGCTATTATTGATAATATTTTGGCCCTCTTGATGTCTAGTGGTTAGGTGTTTTGCTGTGTGACTCCGCTCTTTCACATGATATAGTTGTACCTGGACTAGTGTGTCTTTAGAAGTTTGTGTGTATATTGCCAATTTATAGTGTATTTAGACACAGTGGCAAGAAAAAGTATGTGAACCCTTTGGGATTACGTGGAGTTTTGCATGAATTGGTCATAAAATGTGCTCTGATCTTTATTTAACTCACAACAATACAAAAACACAGTCTGTTGAAAATAATTTTACACAAACGTGACATGTTTTCATATTTTTATTGAATATAACACTGTGAAAATATTCATAGTGCAGCCCATTTTATGACCAATTCATGCAAAACTCCACGTAATCCCAAAGGGTTCACATAATTTTTCTCGCCACTGTATGTGACCAATACATCCATTCAAAACCCATTCAGTGTTTAGACACGGTGTCTGTGTAGTGATATTATATTTGCTCTGATATAATTTGTGTTTGTAGACCTGATGGCCAAAGTAAATGCAAGTCCAAAGAAAAAGGTGCAAGCCAAGTTGAACACCAGTGGACAGCTGAAGTCTCCCCCTGCTGACCCGTCTGTCAACGCTCCACGAAAGTTTTCAGGCTTCACCGGTAAGATGTGACATCCATCTTTGAGCTTGATGTTTCATTTGTACTGAAACTATTCACAGAATAAAGTAAGCATGATATGAAAAGTAGAGGATTATTTAATTCTGAGACAACCAACTTGGATATCGTGAATCATAAACTGTCAGAAAATTGTCTGCTGCTTTTGTTTAGTTGTTCTGTCATGGACTTGGCTGTTTAGACACCACACCACAAAATTATTTCCATCTGCCCTAATAAGTGGCTGTGTATTGCTGAAATGCAAACAGAAAGATCCAAAATGTACAGTCAAACCTGTGTAAGTGGACTTTATTATGACACAAGAGGAAATCCTTTTTGCAGTAGGACAGAATAAAAACATAAACCCAATAAAAACACAATAAGATGTGAAGACATAAGAATGTGGGTGCACACAGTACCAAAGACAATAAAATGTTTATGTGATAAAAGCAAGAAAAATGGCAACAATAACAACAGAGAGAAGATAAAGTGCTCAGCTGTGTGAAGTACACAGAGGCTGTTTTTGGTGCATTATGAAATTAAGATTTGTTATTTCACATGAGATTAAAAAAAAAACCTGCACCTAACTTTTGGAAACCTGTACATTTGACCGGAAGAGAGAAGTATAACTTCTTAAAGAAAGGACGGACAGGATTTGACCTTTTGTCTTTGGCAGTGTTGGCCAATGTGTTGATCATTTGAAATCTTACACCAACTACTCTCTGAGCAAGCCAAGACTGATTATTTGATGAATGTGTAACATGGTACAATTGTTCTTTTTTTTTTTTTTTTTTTTTTTTAAACATCAACACGAACTACATTCAACCATAAAAAATACAGTCTTCATTCCCCTTCCTTTAAATTTGCCCCTGTGCTGCGACATCAAAGCACAGTTACTGGATTAAAGATACCATCTTTTAGCACAATAATTATTTATATAATATATGATATATATAATATATATGATATATATAAATATTATAAATATTATTATCTTATTTAAACTTTTACACAGATTTTTAGATAAATTATTACAGCAACATTAAGGTTAATTTGGTTGCACTGTGAATCCAGTTGGAAGTACTCACATGCCAAATTGTTCTTATCACTTATATAGTATCACTTCACTCTCCTCAGCTACAAAGGCTGGCACCTCCAGCAGCTCAGGTCCATCATCCTCTTCCCCTGCCAAGGCCAGCCAAGGCAGCACCCTGTCCGCACAGCTTTGTGACCCTCAGCATAAGGATTGTCTCTTCAGAGAGTTTCGTAAACTCTGTGCCATGGTGGCAGAAAACAACAGCTACAACGTTAAGACACAAATTATTGAGAAGTTCCTCAGGAAGGGCACAGGTGGAGGTTAGCATGTTTTTTTTAATGTATTTTCTTCTATTGTGTTTACAGCACTTTCAGCACAACATTATCTGATAAAGTTCAAGGCAGCATTTCTACAACAATGTTCTACATAAATGTTCTTTTCTTCTATCCTAGATAAGTTCCATGGGGATCTTTACCTGACTGTAAAATTGCTCTTGCCAGGTGTGGTAAAAAGTGTCTACAACCTCAATGACAAGCAGATTGTAAAACTCTGTAGCCGTATATTCAAATGCAACCAGGATGCCATGGTGCGCGATTTGGAGCAGGTCTGTGATCCCTCTGTCCAAAAACTATCAACTATGTTTTGTGAATATTCAGAAGTCCTTCATAGTTTGGATAGTTTATTATTCACAATGCATGCTGAAGTGGCTAAATCCTATTATTTTTCTTCCAAATGACTCAGTTCTATTCTTTTTCCCCAAATCTGATCTGGGCCATTTTTTTATGTGGTTTTAGATACATTTTTTGACTGTGCTGTCAGATGGTTTGATATGTTTTTCTTTATTCTCTGACTTCTGTACGCATAGCATCAGTCTTACACTTAAAAAAGAGATCACAGGGGGATTTAATTAGTAGTTTCATTAATCTTCTTTACTTGATGCATGGCAATAATTTGACCCTTCTGAAGCTGATTAACATCTTTCCCATGACCACAGGATGTGTCTCACTGCATAAGGGTTAAATAGCTGCCAGAAAAATAATCATCCATGCAGTAATTATCAAAAGGGAGGCTTTTACCTGTTTGCTTAGTTAAATCCAGGTGTTGACTCTTTTTGGATTTGCAGTATATCATGAACGTAATAGCAGAGGAACCACTTCTTGAAAATGACGCAGTTGGTATCTTCTTTGTTTTTAAGGGTGATGTGTCTGAGACAGTGAGGGTGTTTTTTGAGGAGAGTAAATCATTCCCTCCTGCTGCTAAGAGCCTACTGACTATCCAGGAAGTCGATGCATCCCTAACCCGCCTCGCCCAGCTGACTAAGGAGGATGAGCAGCAGACCGAGCTGGAGGATATTGCCAAAAAGTAATAGTGCCAATCACCATTTTCATATTAATTAGGTTGGGTAGTAAAGCAGTACAGATAAGATAATTGACTAAAATCATAAGACCTGCTCTAATAAAAACAGTTTAAGGCTCTTCTTTTGTGCATGAAAGAGCTGCAAGTTGCTCATGTGGCTGAAATTCAGAAATAACCTTGACTACTGACAGAATGATTCAAACTTAAGTGATGTTCACCCAACTGATGTTTAGAGAAAACACGAATGAAATTACTACTTGCAGCAGTGACGTTGATTGAACATTGAACATCTTGTTTTTGCAGCAGAACATCTACTCAAGACCTCTATATTTTGGCGGTAAACCTGTCAGTGATTGTTCAAATAGTTTTGAAACGTTTAACGGTTAACTACACCGCTCTGTAAAAGCCAGGGAGACAGATATTTCTCTTCAGTGTGTGTTAATGGTGCAATTATTTGCCTCTATTTGTTTTGCTTGCATTGCTTTTTTATTGTTAGTATTTGTTGGTTGTGCAGTTTTTCCTTCGTTTTTTTGATTGTCTGCCTCAGGCATGTCTAACGCACCCACGCATACACACACACACACACACACACTCTAGACATCTTTGTTTGACATTCTACCCTCTGCAGCAGCAGACACAGGAGTGTGACTGTGTTTATTTGTCATAAATTGCTTCTTGCTAGTTGTAAACAGACAAAAGCATTATTCTATGCTGTAGTGAATAGAACGTTTACTTTCTTCTATTTATATAACTTGTGTTATATGATATCGATGTGGCCAAACAAACCACATGTATTATATTCAGCATTTTTTTCTGAATTACTGACTCACTTCCTATTAAGTTTGTGGATTACAATCCAGCAATGCAACCACAGTGTATTTACTACTTCAGAGTTCTCTTGTCATGAACAATTATATTTCTGGTTCATATAATCCTGTAATACTGTAACCATCCACAGTTTTACCTCAGTGATAATTCTCTCCTCTCTGTAGATGCACCAGCAATGACCTGAAATGCATCATCCGACTTGTTAAACATGACTTGAAGATGAATGCCGGAGCAAAACATGTGTAAGTTTCTTTGTCCTGTAACCAGAAGTTAATATAGAATATTTTCTATTAAGAAGGGATATATTTTCATACCAACCTTGAAACCTTTTTTCCTCATTGCTTCTTAATGCAGCCTGGATGCTGTGGATCCAAACGCTTATGATGCCTTCAAGGCCTCACGTAATCTGGGCGATGTGATTGAACGAGTGTTGCGGAATCAGCAGGAGGCATCCAATGGTTCGGGACCCCGAAAACTCCTCACTATAGAAGCCTCGCTCATGACTCCTGTTCAGCCCATGCTGGTGAGTGCAATGTTAAAAATACACTGTGAACACACACACACACACACACACAGACACACACACATGTGTATATATATATATATATATATATATATATATATATATATATATATATATATATATATATATATATATATATATATATATACTATTTTCAGCTGTTCTCCTCATTTTTCTGCATCACAGTCATTTAACAAAATTAATTTGGCTTTAATAGTGAATAGGTGATTTATTTTATACTGTTTCAAGTATCAAGGTGTAAATATCATCAACTAAAAGCTTTTGTTTTATATCCATCGTTTGGTCTTGATCCAAGTGTCTTCAGTGTACAGCAAACACAAATTAATTATCCTTGCCATTCCAAAACTTTTTAAGTGCACTGTAAATGCAATAATAAAGGAGGGAATGACTGTTAATCTAACCATTAAGCTGAGTCACTGTGTATGACGTGCCAAAAAAACAACTGTAATGAAATCCCTCGTGTCCTTCACATTAGGTGAAAACCCCGCAAGATTCAGAGATTACGATGTTCAAACTGTTTCTAGCTGACGCCTCATCACTACACAAACAGACTGCAGCTGGACCTTAAAGATAATTTTGTACTGTGTAGCTATGTATACTCATGGCTATACTGAATCCCCCCCTACAAAGGCATTAATTCAGCATGATTTAAAATGTTTTCCCAAAAACGCTTCAGACCATTAAATTGCACATTAGACAGCAGACTTTTAATTACACAGTATAAAAACAAATTGAAATTCACTGCAGCTCTGTTGCATTTCAGTTTACAAATCAATAACACGGTCGAGTTCCCAGCTTCCCACAAGCTCACAACTTAAAGGTTTTCAGTGGTAACTTCCCTGTTGGCTTAACATTGGTTTACAGTAGATTCTACATCACCTTCTGTTACGCCAGTAGACACATGAGCGAGGGAAAAACATAAAACAGGGTCAAGAGGAGAAAGGACAGAGAAGAAAATGTAATTTAGATAGTGTCCTCTGAGATATGTTTAGTACATGTAGAGTGGCCACATATGGAACCTGGATGACACAGAGGTCCATCAGGCGGGCTTTTTTCTTGGTTGGACTTCATTGATTACAAAGTAGGACAAATAATCTGGTTATATTAATTTATAAAACTGCAGTGTAATTGTTTTCTCTTAGTTTTGTTGTTATCAGTTGATATTTCTTCATTGATTCTTGTGATTGTATCAACTGTTTTTATGTTTCTGGTTATTTGTTTTATGTTGATTATGCTCTTCAGAGTCTGTCCTTGAGACTACCTGATTAAATAATGCACATAAGAATTTGGTTACTTAATGAGAGATGCTTGCTTTCTTTGTGATTTTAGGCAGAGGCGTGTAAATCCATCGAGCAGGCAATGAAGAAATGCCCCAATGGGATGTACTCTGAGATAAAGTACGACGGCGAACGTGTGCAGGTCCATAAGAATGGAGACAACTTCAGTTACTTCAGCCGCAGCCTCAAACCAGTGTTGCCACACAAGGTCTGTCTTATCATACTCACGCTTATAGTAAAATGCAAACACACTTTGCCACACAGCACATTGAGAGATATACACATTACAATGACGGTGTGTGTCGAAATACGCATCCTCAGGTGTCCCCCCTGCAGGCTTAGCAGCTTAAAGGTATTTTTCCACCGTGAAATTCAGACATTTCCCACAGCGATTTTTTTCCAGCATTTGCTCTCAGCATGAGCCACAGAGCCAGGGATAAACACCTCCATATCCTGTTCATTAGCCCTTTCAAAACACTAAACGTTGCTGAGTTACACAAGTTACACACACAATACATGACTCACAGCAACTGAAGCCTAGTACACTTCAGTAAAGAAGACCAAGCACTAAGGCATTGGAGCTTTTTTAAGTTGGCATATATACAAGCTATGTGCCCTCAACAAATTGCTTATGAAGACTTCTCTGCTTCTTCTTTCATTTTAATATCACAATTCTGCAGGCATTTTTAACACCAGAATTCTTTTTAAAGGGTGAAGCTCGCACAGAGCTTCACCCTTTGCTTTCCCAGTTTCTGAGCAGCTATTCTTTGTGGTTTCTGTTAAAGTGTGACACAGTATTAACCCTCTAGCCTGAGCGGTTTTAGACATTTTCCCTGTGTAACTGCCCTGCCAGTGCTACCCATCAGCTTAATGACTCATTATGCATCCACAGCCACTGTAATTAGGTAATTATGCTAATGTTAGGTTAACATTCTGTGGGGGTGGGAATGTGGTCTAATTACAATTGTCCACAGTTCCTAATGTTTATTATTCTGATGATAACACTGTAGAACTGTTATTTTCATCCACATCATGAATCGTGATGAAGGTAGACGGTTACAATCCCAAATAGGGAAGACATACAAAATTTTTTCTCAATTCATCTACGCTTGGTTGACAGTCATTAGCATTATTGATTTGTTTCTTTAGTGTCATGTGTATTAAAAACCTTAGGTGGTGTCATTCTCTTGTCTTGTTGTAAGATTTTAAACCTACCTGTATCTGCTCAACATCTAAACCCTCTGTGTGTGTCCACGTTGATGCTTTAGGTGGCCCATTTCAAAGAATATATCCCTCAGGCTTTTCCCGGAGGTCAAAGTATGATATTGGATGCTGAAGTCCTCCTAATTGACACAAAGACCAGTAAACCACTGCCCTTTGGGACCTTGGGAGTACACAAGGTGAGAACACCATAGCCAATTTTCACTTTGTTTTTTGAAAATATGACTTTTGTTACACAACTTTAGTTTTTTGACCACTATTGTCACACTTCACACTTTCTCCCTTTCAGAAAGCAGCCTTTCAAGATGCCAACGTGTGCCTCTTTGTTTTCGACTGTATTTACTTCAATGGTGTGAGTCTCATGGAGAGGTAATATTGTCACTCTATCCACTTTCTAAAATGCATGTCTGCTTTCCACTATAAGCAGAATAACCCTTTCTTGCATCTAGTTTACAGTAGTAAGTAACATACTATAACAAGCTGTCTTACAGTTAACCAATGGCTTCACATTCTGCAGGCCTCTGTGTGAACGCCGGAAGTTTCTGCATGACAACATGGTGGAAGTTCCCAACAGGATTCTCTTCTCAGAGATGAAACACGTCACTGTAAGTACAACTGAATTTTGGCTTTTTGGTGTATGCATACATCCCTAATGGCTTAATGCAGCAAGTACTTGCACTTTAGCCATTTCCTACTATCCTTTTGTGTGTCAGAGAGCAGCCAATCTGGCTGAAATGATCACTCGTGTCATCAGAGAGGGACTTGAAGGCCTAGTGCTAAAAGACATAAAGGTAAGTTGTTTTATTATTTGTTTGTTCTTTCATGGCCTTACTTTGTTTTAAAATCTTTTAGTGACACTGATGTGTCCTGTTGAGTCCCTGACCAGGATGTTACAAGAAAATAGTAATATATATATAAATATATGCAAAAGTGAAAGATGTGAACATAAACACGTTATAGTTATAGTTATATTATAGATTACACAGAGCTGAAAGATGATGATGACTGAGTGTATATTTGCCTCTCAGGGCACCTATGAACCAGGAAAGCGCCACTGGCTGAAGGTGAAGAAGGATTATTTGAATGAAGGCGCAATGGCCGACACAGCTGACCTGGTCGTGCTGGGGGCTTTCTATGGAAAAGGCTCAAATGGTCTGTAAAACTACACTACATTCATTTCTTGCAGACTTGGGACTGTCCTTGATTTGCTATGCTTATTATTCCTAATTGTTTTTATAATGTTGTGGAAATTATTTTAATGAGCGGGATTATTTGCCAGCAGTGTTTCCAAAACACCTCCACTTTTTTGTAAGTATCTTAACAGGCCCTTTATTAATTAATACAATAGGATGTGGGGACTTAAAACTTGTGAATGACCTTCCTCCATCCAAACACTGAAGATATGAGAGCCACAGCTAACAGACAGCTCATGCTTTAGAAGACAAACCACAACTGAAAAAGATGTTAAGTTAGTTTTTGTAAGTAAAATGAAATTCTACAATGTGGGCATCTGTATTTAAAACCCATGGAGACAAGTCTACACAGGCAGCACTTCTGAATTTTACTACATAATGTCTGGTATGTTCTTCTACCCACCAGGGGGCATCATGTCCAGTTTTCTAATGGGCTGTTATGACCCAGACTCCAAGAAATGGTGCACAGTCACCAAGTGCTCCGGGGGCTACGATGACGCCACCCTGGCCAGGCTCCAGAAGGAGCTAGATGTGATCAAAATCAGCAAGGTAAGAGAGTATCCACTTAAAGAGGCCTGTCTACAACATATGAACATATAGAGTGTAAATAAAAATGTATTTTTCTCTGTCTTTGTGTAGGACCCAAGTAAAATCCCAAGCTGGTTGAAAATCATTAAGAACTATTATCCAGATTTCATTATACGTGATCCTGAGGTGAGTGTTACTATGCAGCACATTTGTATTTCCCAGCAGCCTGTACAGGTACATTTCGATGCTACAGAGCTCCAAAAGATGCGGTTAAGTAGTTAAAAGGCTCTCTTGTGTATTTCTTCAGTTGCAATTTCTCCATATAAATTACTGTCAGACGTATTGAGATAACAACCACACATACTGCTGCGCTACAGTGACAAGAAAAAGTATGTGAACCCTTTGGGATTACGTGGAGTTTTGCATGAATTGGTCATGAAATGTGCTCCGATCTTCATCTAACTCACAACAATACAAAAACACAGTCTGCTGAAAATAACAGTACACAAACATTATATGTTTTCATGTTTTTATTGAACATAACATGTAAACATTCACTGTACAGGGTGGAAAAAGTATGTGCGCCTTTGGACTTAATAACTGGTTGACCCTTCTTTGGCAGCGATAACCTCAACCAAACGTTTCCTGTAGTTGCAGATCAGACCTGCACAACAATCTGGAGTCATTTTGGGCCACTCCACAAAACTGTTTCAGTGTAGCAATATTCTTGGGATATCTTGTGTGAATTGCTCTCCTAAGGTCATGACACAGCATTTCAATCGGGTTGAGGTCAGGACTCTGACTAGGCCACTCCAGAAGGTGTATTTTGTTCTGTTGAAGCCATTCTTTTGTTGAATTACTTGTATCTTCAGTCGTTCTATAGCATCTATTCATCCAAATCATAATGTTTCCTCCACCTCCTGGGAGAATGTTTTCATGATGACATTCAGTGACCTTCTTATGCCTTTTGATGCTAAACGCATCTTTTTGATGCACCTGACCCCAATTAGGTTTTTAGGTCATTATTCAACTCTGTGAGGTCTTCATGGTTCTCAATGAAGGCATGAAAGGTTCCAAAGGTTCACATACTTTTTCTTGCCACTGTAGGTGTTGCCAATTTGCATCTTCTTCTTCTATTTCGGCTTTTCCCATCAGGGGTCGCCACAGCGAATCATCCTTTTTACACCTACCTCTATCATGGGCATCTTCTACCCTCACACCAGCCATCCTCATGTCCTCTGTTAACACATCCATGTATCTCCTCCTTGGCCGTCCTCTTGCCCTCCTGCCTTGCAGCTCCATCTCCAACATCCTTCTACCAATATATTCACTATCCCTCCTCTGCACATGTCCAAACCATCTCAGTCTGGCATCTCTGACTTTGTCGCTAACACGGAAAACGTGAGCCGTCCCTCTAATGTGCTCGTTCCTTATTCTGTCTAACCTTGTCACTCCTAAGGAGAACCTCAACAACTTGCATATTTACTGAAAACAGACTTAAATGAAAGCCCTATAGAAATGACCCTTTCTGGCTTCCAAGTATGAAAATATATACTTTGTAATAAAATCCACAAGCTTCTTTTCAAACCATAATAACCATAACTAATAACTTAACACAATAACAAAAGTTATAATTGCCATTGTTCCATGTAATGTAAAGCAGTCATATTTACCTTGCCATCTATGTTTCACCTGCTTCTGCTGCTGTCATTTTCCCTGCAGCAAGCACCTGTGTGGGAAATCACAGGCGCAGAGTTTTCCAAATCAGAAATGCACACCGCCGATGGCATCTCTATCCGCTTTCCCCGCATGACACGCATTCGTGATGACAAGGACTGGAAGAGCGCCACTAACTTGCACCAGCTTAAAGTAGGTTATTACTGATTTTATTTGATTTATTATTTATTTAAGTTTACATGTCATAGTTTAATTGTGTACTGGTGTTTAAAAATGTATAGGTCTCCCAGAGTTTGGAAGAATAAATTGGGGGAAACTGGAAAAACTGTACACCCTTTTTTTAACTGGAGACTGCTCATTCAAGGGCATAGCTTACAGAAAAAGGATGATTGTAAGTGCAGTTAACTGAAGGCACCATGGGAAATGATTAGCCACGGCCACATAATGATTTGATATTAATGAGATCACAATCATAAAAAATGCTGAGGGAATCAGTTACTCGTTTGATACTGAATCCCCCAAGTGCATGTCCTGAGACTGCTGCTAATTACTTTCCATCTCTATTGTAATATATGATGAATATAGGCAAGAAAGAGGACAGCGAAATAATTAAGGCCACTGTTAAACAAAGCACCCTTGGGACTGCTGGAGTTAAGTCTGATTTAAATGCTGAGGACAAGGACCAAATTTGCAGTCAAGAGGCATCCTGCAAACACTGACAAATGACTTGGAATATTGGCTGAGGCAGTAAAACATGTCTGTGCTGAATAATGTGGATCCAACACGGGTCTTCAATCTCTTGTGACACAAAACATTACATTTTATCATCAGGACCTGTACCGCATATCGAAGGAGAACTGTGACTTTAAAGTGACAGCTGGACCATCTACATCTAACGATGACAAGGGCTCATCAGGAGGGGACAGTGGAGGAAACTCTCCGTTGCCCTCATCCCACAGAGGTGCTCCACCCAAGAAGACCAGTAAGTACACAAACCATGATCTGAAAGAACTAGAACACAATGACATTTGTACTATTTTCACATTATTCTCATAGTATGGCTTGTTTGGATGTGGTTTCCTTTACACCATGTTTTTTATGTCATGAATTAGCCTCAGGAAGCACAGTTGTTTTTGCTTAAGTTTAAATTTAAATAGTTCAAACTCACATCTTCATTGGCTCCACCTGCAGCAATGTCAGAATGTCCCCATTATTTACATGTATTTATAAGCAAAGACTGGATTTCAGTAAGAAAAAGGTGACACAAATGTATTTATTTTACATATGACAACTTTAACGTGTCCTATAATTTGGAGATGTGTCTTTTGACAGAACCATTCTGCCACTGTGAACTTACTGACCCATAACTCATACCAATTGTTTAATGTTCTACTGTCCTGTTGTGGAAGAGACAACAGTTTCCACATAGAAAACAAGTTCAGGGAGACCCCAGTGTGATGTTTGATAAATCATCAATAACATGCACTCACCTTACAGGTAATGGCACCTCAGCCAAAGCAAAGGTTGTGAAATCTCAGCCTCGCACTCCTGGCTCAGAGGCCCCCAGTGCTAAGAAGGTACTGTCTTTTCTGCACAGCACACAGTATTCATGTACACTTGCATCATTACTAGGCCTGTGACTCAGTGAGCTGCACAAGCTAAACGTCATGCAGTAGTGATGAAGTGAGCATTGTCTTTTGTTTTCGCCAGGCAAAGAGTGAAAGTGTTCACAGCAATGGTCAATCCAAAACCAAGGCAACCTCTCAACTGCTCAAGCCAAGAGATGACAAGGTTGGTCACCAACAGTTCTCCCACAAGTCCTCTGTAAAGCTGATCTTTCATATCAGATTAACAAATAAAACTGTAATGCTTTATAATAATAAGAATTCTGCAGCTGAAGTAGATTAGACTAAAACACATTTAGATACAGTTTATGGAGTTAAATTGCTGTTTTATCTTTTCAGTTATCCCACTATACTGTCCTCTACCTACCCTAAAATAGTTCGCCAGCACAATCAGGTTAAAGCCCCACTTTTTTCATTAATGTGACTTTAGTACACTTTCAGTGCTCTGAGGGTTTGATAGTTGATGTCCTAAGTCAACTTGGATTCTAACAGCAATTTTAAGTCTAAATATTTGGACTAATCAGAACATGTTAATTTAGTCAAATAATTATTTGCAGCTCAAAATTGAATCAGATTAAATGTCCTTGTTTAATTTTGTAGGTAAATGCTTGGTATCTTTAAATTACTCGAAACTAAATGTGAACACACGTGTTGAGGGAAAGTTGAGATTTGGGGATGTTTCCTGACCCGTTGTGCTTTTGCTTATAGACACTGTTGGACATCTTCAGCGGGGTGAAGCTGTTCCTGCCCGTTTCAGTCCAGGACTTTGACAAACTGAGGCGGTACTTTGTGGCATATGATGGAGACCTCGTACCAGATTATGATGCCGCCTCAGCCACACATACTCTGGCCGAACCTGAAGAGAACAGCCAGGCCCAGAGGGTCACACCCAGCTGGATCTGGGAATGTATCCGTAAGAGGCGCGTTGTGCCTCCCTGTTAAATAAAAGAAAACAAACACACCACACATTTTATATACAGTGTTTACTTTTCCATAAGCTACTGCAAATCAGTCCAACTTAACTCTAAAGCCCTGGTTATGACACCAGACACTGTGTACATGTGTTCAGTTTCTCTCAGACGTCATTTTAATTTATTCTTTCCAAGTCCCTCCTGTTTTCTACACAAGCCAGCAGGATATGGTACATACAGTATACATTTAGTTTTGAGGAATATTGTGAATACTGGTGATAGATGTAGTCGTAGCCATTTTTGTTTAAATGAGGTCTGTTTGAGAAAATGGAAGCAAAATAAATAGTGTTTGTTAGAATTTTTTTTACTCAGAAATGCTGTTGAAGTGCAGTAAATCATGAAATTTTATAAAGTGATCAAGCACACTACAGACTTGGGAATGAATATGCATTTGAATTAAGCTAAAGAGGTTTTATCAGCAACATGAATTATTTTTACTGCCACGGTGAACCATTTAGTGAGGTATTAAACCCCAGCTTGTCGACTGAAAACAACCCAAATTTGTCTGCAGTTAGGAATAAGCAAAATGCTGATAATGAAAATAAAAATGTCTCACTAACATTATTCTAATTCTATTTATTTCCTTCAATTTGTGGCATAGCCACAGTGGCGTTATTACATATATGAAAAATGAATTTCTCGTGGCTTGGCACGTTGTCTCCCTAAAATCCTGACTTCTTGTCTCAGAGTTTTAGTAAATGTTCCACAATTTAACAAGATCATATGAGGCAAACCTGTTGTTTGAAAGGCCTTTGTTTCTCCTAAATGATCAGATTCTTCTGATAAGATGTTGGAAGATTTTCACTATTTTATCTATTTATTTTATCTGTGGGATTTTTTCTTTCCTTTGTATGAGGTAGATTAAGTAAATGTTTGAATTTACTGAAAAATCCTCATGAATGCTGCTTTCTCCTAAAACGTACACAGGAGGAAGATCTTTTTCATGTCTCAATATTATTTCCTTATTTCAACAGGTAAAAAGAAAAATCTCAAATTTGGAAGCAGCAACAGATGAATTGAACAGCGTCTCTAAGTACAGTCGATGTCATGTGAAAGGATCCAAATTATGCTAATAATGGTACAAAAACCTGTTTTTAACAAAATTAAATTTAGCGACTCTTAAAATTATCACACGTTCTAAAATTAGTGCAGCAACATTCGCATACCTTTGGCTGGACATTCAGGCAGAGGATTACAGTTGCTCTCATCAGGAATTGGTTTCATCCAGTTTTCGCTTTCCTGATGATCTTTCTTTAGAGCGACTCCAACACTGCAAGTCAAACTCTTCTTTGATGTGACAAGCCTAAGAAGTAGAGAAGACGACAGCATTGATTTAGACCTAGTTTTGCAAAAAAAAAAAAAAAAACTTGGCTGCAATATAAATCATTCATTTTAGATATGTTCATTCTGAATGTGCTTTGTCAAAGTGCTTTGTTTTATCTGACTGACTTTTTTTAATAACTCCCAAATCAGAAAATATATAATTAATGTCTTTGTCTGGAGTTATTTATGCAAGAAGGAGAAAGTAACAAAGGCAGTTGAAAAGTTTTCAACAATAACAGCAATTTTCTCCTATTATTAATACCAACCAAAAGTCGACTAATGCGTTTGCTGTACTGTAGGTAGAAGCCACTGCAGTCTGTTCTACCACAGGTGCTGCCTTTAATAAGAGTTTCCATTACTGTGAAAAACATTGTGCCTTGACTAACAAATTGTGTACAGCTGTTTTTGTTATTACCCGACTTAGGTTTATTAACTATGAAAATAATTGATCTGCTTTTGTAGATTTGAAGATGTTCATACGTTTCCTTGTTGACACCTTTTATTCCTATATTATTACTTTAGTCAAGAAAACTAATGTTTCAGTAGGTTTTAGCTAAAAACGTCTAAAACTAAATTATAAGTTGTGTAGCAAAACCACTTGGTAGGACAGTAGCAGCTTCTGGCAGTGGCGGGTTTATATTTTACTACAATTACTACTAAAATGAAAACATAACTGCGGGTGCCAAAATATTTAAAAACACTCCCCAAGAAAAAAAAAAAAAACTGCAAAAATGCCCTGCAAAAAAAGAATTAAAAAGTGGACTAATATTAACTTTCATTAGCAGTAATTACCTTTAAATCTACACAGTGCTCCTAACAGCAGCCAAAGGTAAATGGAATTTACTTTACTAAAAAGACATCCAGCTAATATGTACTGAAGTGGTCAGATCCTATGCTCACTATCACAGCTTGTTGATGGACATGTCAGTCCATAGCTCAGTGGCCTCTATCTAAGTCAGCAAACTGAGATTACACCCTGTTCTATTACTTGGCTAGGATCATGGCACTGTTATATGTTTCTGCAACAGCAAAAAACAGCAAGCTCCATTCTCCAATTCAAGAAGACGTTCTGACATTTACCTTTCAGTGAAACACCTTTAACAGAATCAATATTGAGCTATAGCAGATGACGTGCAAGTCAATGATGCTGGTAGTACCTGTCTAGAGGACTTGAACAGTGTTGCAGAGCACAAACTGGAGCGGCCGACTGACACAGCATACTCTACTCGCTCCAGCAGGATCCTGGTTCTGGGGATGTGACTCCACGATACACCAAGACCTGGCTGCACCTCCCCGCTGCCACTTCTTGTTACATGGTTTGTTACCTGCAGGCCGAGACGTTGTCGGTTTAGTCTTTAGTTTTATTCCCCCCTCACAATTATCATATTATTTATTCATTCTGTTTTGAAGCTTTCCAGAGATAACACAGGCTTTAGAGAAAGGAAAAATATGTAAGTGGAACAGCCACATTATCATACTTCTAATCAAATGGGATCAACACACCACCTGTCGAATCATCTTTGTCTTACTTCAAATAGCCAGATGATCTGAGTAGAATTTGTCTTTTGTGGATCATTTCTTTTCCAGTCATACTGCTGAACTTACAAATGGATTTTTGTTTTGCACTTTTAATTGTCAGAACTAAGTAACCATTAGTTTTATCTTAATTTAGTTTTATTTTATTATAAAATGTGTAATTTTAATTTTAGGTCACAAAGAATTAATAACTGCGGGTGTGGGGAGGAGTTAGACTGACACTAGAAATGCACCTTGCATTCAGAATAGCGCATGTCAAGGAACTTACCAGAACTGCAACATTGAAGTCCTTTGCCATCGCCTTGAGAACACCTGCCACTTGTATCATCAAGGACATGCCTGAAGGCACAGGATGTTAAAGAGGTTTGTTTGTGTACAGAATACTTTCAGTGTCTTTCAAAGGGTATTTAAAGGTAATATAACTGCACTAGGTCAGGCAGCATTCATTAATATTCATGCAATGTTTACATTTGTTGCAATCATATGTTCCCCACAGAGTTATAACTGGCAGCAGTCAAAAAAAAAAAACATTCTTGACTGCCTCAGCTGCACCTTGTGCTTAGTGATAATTACTAAATATTAGCATATTAGCTGACATGCAAACTATGAGCTATGAACTATTTAGCTGCCTGTGTTCCATTAGTTTTTTGTAAACTTTCTACTTGACCAAACCTGCTCAGTTGTGGAGAAAGCAAATGAAATGAATGAGTTTGTCAGATATCCATCTGCTAATAAATAAGTCAGATTATTACCTGCCTTTTATAGATTAAAGTATTTTGTTAAGTCTTTAACAAAATACTTTCAGTTGAATTACATTGTTTGTCAGAAAGGTGCTAATTGTAGGATTAACCACCTCCAAAACACACACACACTTTGAACTGTTGTGTACTGACTGACTGTTTAATTAAATCACAGTTTCTGAGCTTTCTATCAACCACATTATAACAATAAAATTGATTAAAAAATTCAATTATTTTACTGTCAAGATGTCAGACTTCAATCCCAGGTTAATGACAACAGCTTATATACAAGTGATAACGAAAATTAGAGCTTTCACTTTAATTGTGAAAGCTGTTAATGTGACTGTATATAATAAATGTTTCTTTCCTATGACTGGAATTAACTTCGATATCATGTTCCCACAGTGTGTGGGACGCTGTTGTCATATTTATTGTTCAGATTACTGACAGACATTTGGAATTTTCAGGCTCGGGTGTAAACACAGCTTCAGGTATGATGGACTATGATGGACTAGCAGAAAGAGATATCACCTTCATTTTGTTTGCCTCCCAGTAGAGGAGAGATAACAGCTGACACAGAGTCCACGATCACTGCCTTGACAGAGCCACCGGCAACAGATGTCTAATACAAATGTGACAAAATTAGATTGCTGAAAATATGAGCTTTCACAAAGATTCCCCAGGTACAGGAGAATTGTTGGTGTATTTTAAGCAAAGAATAATGACAATAAAAATAACCGCAAACAAACCTGCTGAAGCCCACCACTGCGAAGATTGTACAGACAGTCGAGTACAGAATATACGTCAAACAGACGAAAGATGTGGATCCTCTGAAGAGCTTCCATCTACACAGTGACAGTTTCTTGTTCCAAATTGTTTCATACTACACATTATTTATTATTTCATTCAAACTCAATTCCTGTCAGCTCACCTGCTCTTCTGTGTTACTTGTTTCAGCTTGCAGCATTTGAAGTAAGCGGCTAGCAGTCAGTCCTCCTGTCGTATCCATATATATTACACTCTGCTTTAGTTGGTAAGAAATGTGTACCGCAACACCAAAACACACCTAGAAGACATGACAAGCATGCAGGGGACAGATAAAAATAGCATGAATAATTTAAGTTGGCTAAACAACAACTCTGAAAAATATGATTTCAACCACAGTAATTTTCCTTATTCCACAGAAGACGGAATTTAAAAAAGTGGGAATTTATTCACTAATAAATCAAATTATTAGTGATTGAGAGAGAAGGTAGAGGATGTTCACCTGAGATTTGCCACTTCCTGGGCCTCCTGACAGCTCTGTTATCTCTCCAGTATACAAGCCTGAATCCAGCAGTTTATCTAAGCTGCAAGAAACAAAATAAAATTTATTACCCACAACTACCATCCAATGTAATAAACCATTAAATTCAAATGTATCTGTAGAGCCAAAGGAAAAAAAACCCAGTTGAGTAAACATAATTCAAACACTGCTTGATTTAGGTTCCAGACTCTGCTCTTAAGATGTTTGGCCAATTCCCAATTCCAGTTGCTATTTGATTGTTTCTTCTTATCAAGCTCAGGCACTGGCTGTGTCTTTTAAACTGAATATATACAAACACTGCTTGGCTTTTCATTCATCTGTTTAGAGGTTGTGTGTCATTGTTTGCCTGTTGTAAATTAAAATGGGCGCGTCATTTGAAGATCTAGCAGCAACTTAAATGAATTTGAACATATTGCAGTGAGATAAGATACACTGCTACATACGGTATACAGTTGTTTGAGAAAGTATTTAAAGGCCTTCGCTGCACACTTGTAGATTTAATTTTAATCAGTGCAATCAATCTACATCCAATAACAACAGACCCTCAAACACTAAGTGAAAAGATACATTTTTATTTATAAGTTGGCTGAAATAACAGAAATCCCTTATTTACATGAGATCCTTTGTTTAGGCACTTCGATAAAAACAATTGAAAAGAAATTGTTGTCATCATTGATAAACTGAAATGACTGGACAGAGTTTATGAAGAGATAACCCTCTGTATTTAAGGTCCAGTACGTTTCCCAGAGACGTGTTCAGATGTATCCTTTTCAATCTGCTATTATTTAGAGGGAGCCAGTTCTCTGTACTGAACTGTGGCCAACTTATCTTTGAGATTATTTTGGGGTGGGGTGGATTAGATAAGCTAATGAGATTCGACAGTCAGGCTAAGATCAATTACGAACTGTTACCAATCAATTACAGACACTGTTTTGCCAGCTGAAAGTAGCTGCAGCATCTTCACCACCCACAAATCAAGAAGGGCCTGTCCTTTAGATTTAGATTTATAACCTTGTCAGACTTGTTATGGGTTCTTTGTTGCTGCACAGGTAAATCTTCCCTGCTTTATACAAGCTTATTGAAGAGTCTGGCAGCAGTGAAGAGATATCACCTTCTAAAAGTTTGATGCTAGCACTTTATAAACATTTTTTATTTAATCCATGGCTACACGTATATGGTGGTTTCTATATAGAAGCTTGTTACTATGATAAACATAAAAAATAACAATTCCAGTGGTTCCTTCTGCCTCACAGTCCAAATTGAGACATGTTGATCATTTTAGTTTGCATTCATTTGTCCGTGCATACCCAAAGCTCTTTACTATGTGTTTCTCATTCGCCTGAACTGCCATGCAAGGCGAAATGCTTGTATTGGAAAGTGTAGACATTTTTAAAGCTCTAAATGATTTATAACTATTCTTGTATTTATTACATTTTGATCATCATAATCAAATGTACGTTATGATACTTCTTCATCATCTGCTCTTTTAGTATACAAATGTCTTGATTTATTGACGTGTAGACCAGCAACCTGTGCAGTTTATGAAAACACGTCATCCTTGCCTGCATATGTATTGATGGATGCTGTACACTTGCAGTTAAATCTACAGAGTCAAGGTCTTCAAGCTTGAAGGTTAAGCATCACTGGAAGCCTGCGGTTGCTTGATAATGGTTCTCATCACCCACGGCGTGATTGTGAAGAGGAAAATTGGTGGGGACGGACATACTTGCATTATTCCTGCCCTGTCTGACAAAGGTGCAGAGAGGGATGGACTATTCATGAAACATCAGTTTGTATTCTTGAAAAGGCTCAGAAGGATGAAAATGACTGTCCTTGAAAAGCCACAGATTCACAATTTCCAATGGGCTGCACTCATCAGTCAAAACAGAACACCGTGCAGTCCTTGGACCTAAGGGTCTTCACCTATATGTCAGATTGGACTGAAGGTAATGAAAAGCCTTAGCAGTCGTTGGTGAGTGCGACTTTCTTTAAACAGGCAGCGCTTTAAAGGCAACTTTAGATTGCTATGGGCAATATTTCCTTTCCATGGTTACACCCAACACCAGCATAATACTTTGTAAAATTGTGGAACTTTCAAGTGTCTTATTTCTGAGGGCTGTGTGTCTTGAAGCTTCATTTTAAGGCTGGCTGAAGGCTGTTGACTGTGTGAAGTGACTGTCTTGATTTCAGGATGAATTTTATCAGTATATGACGCCCAAACCATCATACAGTAGCACAATACCATTGTGTTATGTGCTAATGGTGATAAAATATGATGTAGTCAACAATACACACAAACTGAAAAAAGTTATAAACCATTATCAGGCTTCCTCATCTTACATCCTGGAAGCCAGGAAATCTGATAAGGTTTGGGTTTATTTGCCTTATATTTTTCTTTACTTTTATTTTGCTACACTTTGATGAAAGGTGTATACAATTGCATGAGGCACCTACTTTTAATAGAAATGCTGTATATGCATTTAAGTGGAAAGGTCAAAAGTTTCAGTCAGCCACAAATGATTCCCTACCCATACCCAAGTATAAATTACCTCAATCTCAGATTCAGAGAAAGGACTGTACTTGGCTGTATTCATTGTTCCTTCAGTTTTGACTAGACCCCCTTTCCCTGCCACTGAGAAGCAGCCCCATAACATCATGCTGCCATCACCATGCTTCACTTTAAGGATGATATAAGCCAGGTGATGAGCTGTGCCTGGTGTTCACCAGAAATAGTGTTCGATGTTCTGCCCAAAGATTACAATTTCTGTCTCATTAACCACAAAAGCCTTTTTCTCACTCTCCCAGAGACCTTTAAATATAATTTGGCAAACTCCAAGCAGACAGTCATATTCCTCAAGAATGGCTTTTGTCTAGTAACTGTACCACAAAGGTGTGATTAGGCTGCCGAGATGGCAAACCTTCTGGCTGGTTCTTCCATTTCTGCATAAACTTTTGATAAAGTAACTGTTGGGTTCTTCCTCGTCTCTCTGACCATAGCTGTCACTGCCACAGGTCATAATAATTTTAAAACTTAGGTTTTAGCTTTTGTATTTTTTTTTTTATTTTAATAATTTTGCAAAACATGTTTTCACTGTCAGTGTGGACTGATGGGAGATATGGCAAAGTTAACCATTAAATGTAAATGGATAATGAATTATTATAGATAAAGTAAAAAATGTAATGCATTATAACTTAATGTGAAGTGGTTGGGTTATAAGGTTAATGCAGGACTGTTTTTTCCTATGGGTACATTTAAAAATGGCAACTAAATTTCTCTGCCTAAGCTGCAGCTACATTTGCATATTGATACTATGCACAGCACCATTTATCAGTTCTCCTTTTCACCAGTAGAGCGCAGCCAAGACACACACAAATCACACTGGCTTCAGTCACATGGCCGATTCAGTTTCTTATCCCTAATCCAAAGCAGTAACTAATTCATGAAAACCACTTAAACAGAACAATGGAGAGAAAAAAGCATGCATGAGGTCATTAATTATGCTGAAACAGTAAGTTTAACTGTAGAAAAAGGTACCATCCTATGAATTATGCTATGCTGGCCCATTTCACAGACTTGTCCAGAGCACTCTGTATCTTGGCCAAAGAACATTTCCTCCAGCACACATCTATGTGCTGGCATTAGATGCTGTGCCTCAGTTTTGCAGGTTAATTGTAAGCACTGGACTGTTGTAAAATCTGGTTTCTTTTAAGTCATTAAATATAGATTTTCTGGCATAAAGTACAAACCTTAAAAGATTGTGTCAATGGTATTTGTTTTTTTTTATTGCAAAGTTGTCAAGCTGGAGGCCATGTTATTGCAGCTGATATATCAGAAGAGACTTCATGCTGCAGTACAAGCCACATGAAAGCAAAGAGATGTATCTTTAACTAAAGCAACCATACTCCTGATGCATATTCTACTGGCACAGTCAAACGCTAATTTGATTTTAACAACACTGAAAAGATTTTAATTTGATAAAATGGATCAATGCAGAGGAATCTTGTTACAAAACATCTTTGGTAATAAACAACATTATTGATGCCACATGCTATCCAGTGACTGTGGAAAGTGTGCTGGTTTGCAATGCTAAGGACCAGCAATTGTAAACATAATGCAACGATCCAACAAAGGTAATTTGAGCTAAAATTAGCATTAGGCATTTAAAACATTTTCTTTATCGACCATCGTGTCCTGTTGAGTTCTAAAACATACTAAATATTGCTAGAGCCAAAAAAAGCATTTATTTGAAACAATATGAGGTGGCATTGATGAAGAAAGGTCATTGAAGGCATTGATTTCTTTAGTGTGATTAATCGAGTATCGTAAAATCTCTTTTGTCTAAACTGAACATAGGAGAAGTGTCTTTTAATTCGATGTAAGGAGAAGTGTCCTTAGGAATACATATTTGATTTTGGAGGTGAGCCTTCCTTTAAGCTCTTGTGGCACTGAGCCCACCATTAAATCCCCCAGTCTCTGAAAGACAAAGCTGTGTGCTCTGCTGTGTGTGCAGAATTGTCTTTACCTGGGATTTCCAGTGGAGAGGATGGCTGTTGAGCTCAATAGTTCCTCATACAAATCAGCTCCTGACACAGGGAATGCTGTGTGCTGGGCCAGCAGCACTCGGCGGATGGCAAACAGAGCCTGAAATACAAAAATTACAGCATATGAGGCTCAACTGCTGCACGGATCAGCCACAACACGTGTACTGATCCACCTCAGCCAGCGTTGCCAGATTGGGTAGTTTTCTGCCCAATTGGGCCATTATGATTATAATCCAAAAGGCACAAGGTAACACTTTGGCTTGTTTAAATGTGATTAAGAGGATTTTTTTAAATAACATCACCATGCCACACTGTCTGCCCTAGTATATCTCATTAATGTTCAAGAACTGAAATGAATGAACTTAAACTTACTGAGATTATGCCCAGGTTTCTTATCACAGCTTGTATCATGTGTGTACGGTGAGAGACAGTGATGCACCTGTATACCTGAAGCTCTGTTTTGAGTATAGAGGTTATAGAAAACAGTAGGATAACTCCTTCATTTATTCATTGTTGATTAATAAATTTTAATAAATTTTTTCAGAGGAAATATAACATTAAATTATTTAACTCTAAATTGTTAAGGCCTATAAACCCTGAATGTATGCTGATACTGACGCCGAAACCCTGTTGTAGAGCCCTGTGGTAGCGCCGATATGTACTATCTGGCAGCCGTCCAAGCACAATTTTCCTAAGGGGATCAATAAAGTGTGTCATTATCAATATTATCATTATCATTATTATGTTTTCTTGTTGCTGTCTTTAGATATTTTTCTATATTATCATCTTAATCGTCTGTTAAAGCTACAGTATGTAACTTTATTTAGTAAAAATATGTTTCAAAACTGACTGTGGAGAGCTGCCACTGAAGCCTCCCATGAAGCCAGAACAGCAATGGCAGCAGTGCAGAGCTATTTGCTTCTAATAGTTTTTGAGCAAGGGTTGCCCTTCTAACCAATGAGAACATAAGTTTTGCAACATTTTTATTTACTGTAATGTGATAATGACTAATACCTGAAGCGCTGTGCAGAGTGTGGCAAAGCATAGCAGATAACAGAAGATCATAAAGAAGCAGGAGAAGATAGAGCAGAGCAGAGTGAATTGATTTCAAGTTTTGTGCTACTGCTGCCCCTCAAATTGCATATTAGATTTAAAATAAATAAACCAAGTTATTAGTTAGAGAAGGGCAAAGTGCTTGGGTTTCTCCAGTCACCAGCTCAAAACCCCAAATTTCCCAAATATTCCTATATACAGAGAAACACATACTGAACTACTTCTCAACAGACAACAAAGTCACTGAATGAGAAAATAGATATTTGTAACTCTGGACTGAGAACGTTTATCCTCTTGTGAACATCTGACAACTCAAGACATGAAACTTGTTTCCATATAACAGTTTGGAAAGGTTTGATTGCTTTCATAAGGCTTTATCTCCCCATCACTACTTAAAACTGCATACAAACAATATCTCACAGTGGTATACGAAATCCTGTTTCTTGTTTATTAATTAGAATCCTTTTCTGTTTTTAATACATATAACAATAATAATAATAATAATAATACATTTTATTTAAAAGCGCCTTTCAGAGCACTCAAGGACACTGTACAATCAACAATAAACAACACAGGACAAAACAGTCTTTACAAGCACAAATGCAGATTACAGTGAATAGGCAATATCTTAAACAGGCAGGTTTTGGTATGTTGTTGTTAAAAGTCTATTTGACAGTGTCCTGTTCGAAGCCAATTGATGTTTGTACCTACCACAGTACACCACACAACAACACAAGTGCGTCACACTCTTACAACACGTACTGCATGGAAACACACTGTTTGTTGTTCCCTAGCCTGGCAGGTCAGTGATGTTTTGTATTAAAAGGAATGAGACGGGAGAAAACATCAAATGTCGGAGAGTCCGGTTTTCTGCAAAAAGAGCATTTACTGCTGTTAAGGAGACTTGAATTCTGATTAGTCTCTCCTTCTGGGCAGAGGGGATTTCCTGCCAGAGTTTATGTCCAACAGCAGAAATTTATTTAGGGAAATAAATCTGTAGGGTCTTAATTAGTGGGAATGTTGGTGCCCCAATTTGGGATGTGGCCTCATAAGATGGGTGTGTTTTTACATAAAACCTTGCTGGTGGAGCTTTAATTGAACTGTAGGAGGCTGCCTTGGTGAAATAAACGTGTCAGTGCAGACGACCTAGCATTGACCTCCTAGCCATTGTAATGTGTGCGAACACTAATGGTTCAATTCAACAGCAGGACTCTGACAGACCAGAGAGATGCTGGTAATCAGCTCAGAGGATACCAGCAGGCTGAAGAAGCTGGTCAGAATGTCTATTTTGGTGACTGTGATGAGCCTGAACTTGCTGCAGGCAGCAATAGAAGAAAACAATCAGTAAAAACACTTTTAGTGTTACCTATCTCCTGTAACTGCAATATGTACAGTAACTTGGTACACTTGTACAAACCCTGTACACCCACAAAATTAATCACTGATACATTTTTATCAAAGAAGGCTGTTCTGAGTCTCTTACATGATTATTTGTGCTCTTGCATAACTAAATAAAAAACAGTATTTATGAAATTTGGTTCCTGTTATCTCCCAATCTCAGAAACTGCATCAGGCTTCTAGTTTGAGTCGTGGTTTTTTAATCTTCTAGGGCACCTAACTGTCATTACATATTTACCTTGACCAGAGACCGGACCTGTGAACTTTGAACTTAAATGTCTTCAATATTTTTTCAAAGCACCAACATGATACTGTAGATGTGTTTTACTTTCTTTTTTTCTAAATGAAAACATATTTATTTATTACACTGAGATAATAAAGTTTGCTTTCAGTGGTGAGCTGTTATATCTTGTACTTGTCTCATATTAATATTATTATTTCTTTACTTTTTAAAGTGTAAATACCTTGTATGACACAGAGCATTTCTGGGCAAGTTCTTCGAGGTCAGATGAGACCAGGTCCTCCACTGTGAAAACAAAATTGAAAAATGATGTTATGATTGTCTTTTCTTAATTATGGTGACTCCTCAAAACACACACACTGACCTGTTTTAATGTCAGCAGCACGCAGGTCGTGCACTAAATCCTCATTCAGTCCAGGACACAGCCCTTCTCTTAAGACTGCCATGGTCTTGCATTGATAACTACTAGTTCACATGCAGCTTTACAGTGGGAAATCACATGTAGCTTTCATTTCTCGCTGATAAAAGCGACCTAGCTAGTGCTAACTACTAAGCAGCTTTAGCTACACGCTACACTTGTTTTTAGCTTTGCGGCTAATTACCATAGCTAACTTTTTTCCTCTGGTCGCTAAAGTCTGCAAAGATGACAGTCTTTACACTGCTTCTAAAGTTCACGACGCTACCCGAAACGTAGTTTAATTGAATAAACAACGCATTTCTAAAACTTTTTCAACTTCTATCTCGCGTTACTAACATCTGAACGCCCTGCACTAACGCTAGCTAGAAGAAAACAATATGCGAAGGCCGAAATGTCTGCCTCCCGCTTGCCGTAGTAAAGTTCGCTCGCAGGGCGTTGGGGGTAATGTAGTGTTTACATAAATTATTTGCATTTATTACTTTTATTATATTAATTTTTAATACTTTCGTAGTTTTTTTTATACTTGTGTGATTTTTGTATTAGCTGAAGCAGTGAAATATGCACCCAAAATAAATGTGCAAGGAGAAATCTCTGTAAGGAGGAGAAAATCTCAACAAAAACAATATTCGGGCCCTTGTGGGGCCGCTGCATTACACACAGACGTGATTCTGTTGTGGAAATCACTGCATTTGCTCAGAACCACCTCTGAAAGCTCATGTCAGTACACATGATCCTTTGTTGAAATCATGGGCACTGAGCTGAGAGGAGAGGGGCCATCCAACTTGTTATCAGCACACAGTTCAACAGCCAGCCTTTGCAGTCATATGAGTGTGCATTATTGCACACAGCTTTCAAAAAACAATAAAATGTCTCAGTTTTAACATTGGATGCATTGTTTTAGTAGTAGTTACAATCAAAACAGGATTTCAACTGATATGCAAAGCACCGTCAGCCATTCAGCAAGTTAAACTTGATTTTTGTTGTTTCACGTGCTTAAATAGAAACAGAGAGTTTGGAGTTCTTCATTCTGATGCAGTCATCAATGAAAAGGTTTTTTGGGGATCACTTCATCTGCTCTGTAAAAATCAGTGCTACAGTATCTTAATGTGGAAGTGGGCTATTCCTTATCTTCTGATGCGTCCACCTGGAAAGTTCGGTTCAATCTTAAACCCTGTTAACCCCGTTCAAAGCGCTGCTGACTTTGGCTCTTGCTGTCAGCCTTCCAGTACTCTCTGGTTCAACGTCTGACCAGTTTCAGTGTGTTTTGACAACTTTTTGACACCTGTCCTTCTTGGAGTAATACAGCAGCCTTGTGAGTGAAGAGGCTGTGCCTTTAACCCAGATTAAAGTGCATCTCTCAGCAGTTGTTTCCCAGACTAAGTTTTGGGCAAGACTCTGCGCAATCCTAGAAAGTAAACATTTTTATTTCTTTCACTCTTAATGTCCTTTTATTCTGTTTAACTCTAGATGGCTGTATTGCTTCTTCTGTTTTAAATTTCATTCTGTAACCCACTATATAAACAAATTTGGATTTATTTGATCCGATGCCCTGTAAGAAAGGGACACGAGAAAATGTGATTCTCTCAGGGATCAATAAAAATCCTGTAATAACCATTAATATGCTAATCTAATTCTATTCAAATGAATGGTATTAGAGTTATGGATAAAGAGCTGATACAGTGTTAATCATTTCAGTATATGCCTGCATGTATGAGTAATGAAGTTCTACTTTGTGATGGAGTTATTAATAAAAATCCTGCTGCTCTGTGCTCTCCATTATTAAAGGCTTATTCTGAAGAGTTATTTTTGTTTCCAGAATAGTGAGTACATTTCATTCATTTCATGTCACTCAATACAATGTAGAATGGTGAATCAAATGATGATTTGATTATACTGTGCATGTAAATGTTTACAGCGAAAATTGAAGAAACATGCTACTCAATTAGGTTTACAAAGTACACATCATAATATTGTGAAATCACATGTCATAAATGGAATAACTTGCTCATTATTTCGGATGTTAAGGCTTAAAGCAGATTTCAGTCATTTTGACAGCAGGATTTGGGTCCCCTGTGGATGAGCATTGGTGAAATCTTTTACACAGGAAACACAGTTCCTTATATTCATTTATTTATGGAACATACCACACTTTACATCTCTTATCTTTGTGTGTGTTTCATTTAGCATGTATGATTGAGCAGACGACCAAGAATGCTTCACTTAGATATTTAGTTAAGGTTTAGATACCTACATTTTATAAACTTGGATTAGTCAGATTCAATCTGTGCAACATCTACTATTAAAGTAGATTTTGCATGTGAACATTGGAGAATCTTGTTAAGGGCCACAAGACAAAGCTCTTAGGGAACATTCATTCATTAGCAACAAAAAATGGTTTTCCATTGCAGTAATTTAATGGTACATAATGGAACATGAAGCCCATGTCACAGCCTCTGCTTTTGTTTCTCCAGCAACAAGTTCACCTTTGAGAACTTTATTTCAGTGCTACACAGACGGTGATGCAAGTTTCATATTTTTATGATTGCATTCAACTGCAATTGGTCAAACATACACTGCTGTCATGTCACAAAAAGGACGACTACAACAAAGTCCATAGTTTTTCCGTTTTTCAAATTCAGTTTTAATAGGATGTCTAGGCTCTCATTAGTATTCGAGGAGAAGAGGCCATTTACAGAAGTTGGAGAATGAGCAGTTAGAAATGAAAAGGTGTACCTATAGTGTGTGGCAGTAAAATACACAGCCAAACCATTTGGGAAAAAATGAATAATATGAAAAAACATTATAGTAAGATAAGAGATCACAATGTGTGCTTTGATGAAAACAGCATTTTGGGGCATGAAATGGTTTGTGGATATCTGAAAGTGCCCTGGCTTGCAAAACACAGTATGAACCTCACAGGGTTCACCACCAGAGCAAAACCCTTTATCTAGTGAGTGAATATGTATAAAAACACATAATAGTCATGGCAGTAGAAAAAAAGATAAAGTGCAGATGAGTCACGCCACACACTTCCATCCTGTTCTCCACAAGCTGAATATGAACATATGTGGAGATCAAAACAGGTCAAATTAGATCTGTTGACTCGGCTGTTAGCTGAGTGAAAAGTTGTTCTGTGGACTGTTAGTGAAGTCCATTTTGTAGTTTGGCTGCGGTGCTGTTAATGACTTTGAGGCAAACGTCAGTCACATAAAATGTTACCGGAGTGCCGGAAAATCAAAGAATCCATGTTTTAGAGGAAGTCTAACTTGTATCTTCGCTGACATTCAAAGTTAAATTCATGTTGATGTCGATGTAAGATCTTGGATTTTGCATAAGCATCAATAAGTGCATTTGAAGACCCTCTGGACTTTAGGCCAATAACATACTAAGAAAAATGAAGAGGTAGCACCACCTCTGATCTGGCTGTGCTGTCTCTAGTGGATAGTGGGAAAAAAAAGTTTCAGCATTTCATGTACAGACACTGCTCGAGGAATGAAGTCACTCGCTTTGTTTACCAAGTGTAAGCAGTGTTGTCAAAGTCAGCCTCACTGACACAAATCTTGTTTTTCACAAAACAACACCACCGTCATTCCAGTTATCACATTTCAACCCAATTTCATACAGACTGGTGTCTCAGGCAGTGTAAACTCTGATCAGCAGAAAACCTACAAATACTGTACATTTGTGAGGGAACGCTGACAAATCTCTCCATCAAAACACCAGACACGTTTTCACATGTCATATTACAGTGTTATATTTTGGCAGATGCAGATTAGTAATGAGAGGTCAGAGTAGAACCGGACAGAGTTAAATATGTCTTCACTTTGGTAGAATCCAAATTAGGATTATAGAGGATTAATATGGAAGTCATAAGTAAGTCTAATAACACATTATGTGGTTATGTCTGGACCCCAAATGTTCAGGAAACTCCTCTTACACTCCTCTAAACTCTCAAAAAGTGCTATATTTTGGTTGGGGTTTCAGCAGTTCCCGTTGTTGCATGCTCACAGTTCTTTAGATGTGGAGCCGACATTCATGCCTGCAGCTCTGTGAGGTTGTAATGCTCATTATAACAAAAAGTCCACGCTAATCAACTCAACAGTTGTCAAGACATTTCACTCTGAACCACAAACCCGTTAGTGGTGCTTGAGAAAAGGTCAGGGAATAACTAATGACTAGGATTCATTAACATCTGTGCTAATATTTATGACAGACTTTCTCTGGCAGTCCACTGCGAAGGACTTAGTGCCAGTAGGAAGCATCATTACCTGACACTGTGGGATGGGAACATGTTGCGACAACACGCACAACTATTGAGACATCTGTTTTATTGTGATCAATACAAGACAAGATGAAAACCATAAAATGGCAATCTAACTGTGCAGGTGAGACCCATCAGATTATGCTCACTTGGGGACTCCAGACAGGCTTCTGTTGTGCTCACGACAGCAGCTACACATCTCAATTGAAAATCATTATCACAACAGTCCAGTTTTTGTGTTGAAATCAGTATAGGTCTCTTATGTTGTTCAAGTGGCACAGAACAGAAAAAAATAGAAATAACACACATCATGGTTTAAAACTGAAATGTATTCCACAACTCCTTTAAAGGTCCCATCTCATCAATTAAGTTTTGCGGGTTTTGAGCGAAATTTCATATTGATGACTCGTTTTTTAAGGAGTGTTCAGTAACTAAGTTGCACATTGGTGCCAACAGACTAATGCATATTCAGGCTATGAAGCCTCTCACTGGACCCCGTGTCCAGGTTGAATTATCCACCTTTATTCCAGCAATTCTCCACATCTGATTACCTGTCACATTCAAAACAAATGAGACATGCAATAAAAAGAACTCTACAGAGGGTTGTATTGAATTATCTGAATAACTGTTGTAAAGGTGGTACTGTTTACAGAGGCAGAACAACCACTTTGCCTTCTGCAATGATTTATTATATCAAACACATAATGAATGTTTGTAACATTTCCAGACCATTTGCCCAGTAAAGATTGCCCCTTTAACTAGCAGGTAGCTTCCATTGTTTGATGATAGTTATCAATAATGAATTCAATTTACTACTGCATATTAAGAGTGCTGAAATTATTCATTTGAGTCTTCAGAGTGATTGATGTAGGAGAATGCAGGTGTAGTCCATCACCTCAGCATGAGGTTGACTCATTTACAGCCTGAATGGGAAGACGTGGTGTTGCCTCAGTGGAACAAAGACAGCTTGGTGATCAGTTTGTGTTTCACATATTTACAGTTTAATAGCTTTAGTTATACAAATATCCTGACATATATTTTCACATTTCCAAATAAATAAATAACATGCTTCAAGAAGTTTATATTACACTGAAATAAACTCTTTCAAAACCTGTAGGATTATCTCAAACAGTGGTGTAAGAAGCAAAAGCAGCAATACCAGCAATTGTGTTAGAGGTAAAAGCCCTGCATTCAAAATACTTAAATACTTAAAGCACCAAAATTAAAAGTATTATTATTACATATTATTGCATAATGTCTCATTTTCCCTTAATGAATAAAATATATTATTATTGATGTATTTTCATGTTCATCACTTTAATGTTGCAGCTGGGAGCAACAACACTTCGTTTAGCTACTTTATGTGGTTTATTGATAATCATAATGTGAACTTCTTGTGTGGTTGAGTGCTTAGTAAATTTTCATTTTTCATTTTTTAGTAAAGTTGTATCATTACACTGTACATGTATTATTAATTTGATCTGAAAAATCCAAAAATGAAATTGTAACTACATGTTATCAAATAAATCTAATACAGACAGCAGCTAATTATACTTATAACTCATAATCATTTCATGTCTGTAATTATCTGTATTATTATTATCAGTTTTACCAGCAACAGGTTTAAAACCTCAGTACTTAGACATTCTTAAATACTAGGCCACTGCTGTTTATGCTTCTTTTTGTATTCCAGTGTAGTTCTGACTGTAGGATCCTCTTGGCACTCCATCAGGGATACTTCAATCATAACCAGTAAATACATTTATCTAGAGTCACCTGTGTTGCATGAAATAGGCTATTTGCTCCAAATGCTGACTTTTTTATGTGAACCTACTTATCATTCAATCACAATACCAAGAGCAAGCTGATTTGGCTGCAGTAACTGAACCATACAAGTGATGAGGAAAGGACTAAATATATGCCACAGCTCCTTAGAAGAAGAAGAGTGGGATTTACCATTGTGAGGCTACTGGAGGAGCAAGTTTGTCTATTCAGTCTACATGTGTTTCATGGATTTAGAGAGGGCATTGTTGTTTGTGGGGTCTTGTGGGCGTACAAGGGCCATTGTTACAAGCCATCTGGTCCTGGTACAATTGGTCGGAGAGTTGTGTCCACATTCTCAGCAAAAAGTCACACATTCCCAGTTGGTCTTGGCCTCTGCCAGGGTTGTCCCTCGTCACAGATTCTTTTTAATTTTTCCATGGACAGGATCTCAAGGCTTAGCTGGGAAAAACGTTTAAATTTGCCTCTCTGCTCTTTGCCATCAGTTTTAGGTTCCTACTCACTATGTGATACGCCAACCTGCCCACCCTCTCAGGTTAGTTGTCACTGCTCTGAGATATTATTATGTATTTGTTATTTTATTACATGGCTCATGAATTACGCTATAATGCCAACAGGTGGCCTATGTGTTACTCTATGATGCAACACATGTAATTTACAAAGACAAAGCTACAGAAACAGATGTAATGTCATTCATAAAGCTAGTCTATTTATAATACAGCATATGCATGAGCGGAGCACTGACAATCAATATTATGTTTTTTTTTTGGTGTTTCCTTATAGAACATGCTTTTACCCGTTCACCAGTCGGCACAGTAGTACATCTCTCACATGGTCACCTGATAACAGTGGCATAAGGATTAATGTCTAAGGCACGTGTGTACCTTTTAATAAATTGGAATGGATTACTCGCTAATGCCTGATCTTGACATTTACAGGTTTGCTTTCAAAATAAAATCATCAGACTATAAAGGAGAAAATCATTATTGATGCTATTTTTCTTCTCGTGATCTAATTTTCTTTCACCCATTAATGGACCCCTGACAAACATGCTCTTTAAAGATTTCATTTGCAAGACACCTTGTTGCTTGGTGTGATTTATATCAATATGCCCTAGTTTGTATTCTAAAGACACATGGTGTTTTTATAACATATGATTATATGCTAACGTTAATTATCTTTGGTATAGTGAAACCAATATATTCATTTATGCCCAGAAATATCAAAAGCCAAAGTTCAAACTAAAAATTTTAGGACTAAAAAAAAACTATTCATCTATTTCATGGTATGTCATACATTACTTAAATATGGGGAAATGAAAGTAGACACCAGCCTTTATTTTATACAACCAGACAAACAAATGGTTGAATGCTATATGTGGACATGTGAATTACAAGAATATGCAGTTTGTTTCTTACGGTTAGGAGTGTATTTGCTTTCTTTGCATTTCCTCTACTAGGTCATACTCTTGCTGATGATTGAGTTGGACAAGTTGGCTGAGAAAAAGGCTCGGGGTTATCACCCTCTTGCAGAGGGCTTGCTGCCGATGGACCCTGACAAGATGTTGAGTCCCACTGTGGCTGTAAACCCTCCTCTTTCCCAGCCATTTAAGGGCGCCTGCCAACAGTTCCTATTAAGTCTGTCTCTGTGCGTATGTGTTACTACTGCCCATGTGGGCATCACACTGCATGGAAATGTTGCCCACCTTTCTATGCAGTGATGACATGTCATCTGTTGTACTAATAAAAAACAAGCCAGTAAAAAATTTGCATTAGTACCATAAATAAAGTAGATTTCTTTGAGGTGATCAAAACTGGTCACTTTTAGCATCATGCATGGAGTCTATGCCATGTTTGCTATTTGTAATTACATTTACACAATAATTAAGTGTCATCGGAGCCTACGCACACTTCCGACATGACATGAACGCATCACCAGCCCAGTTCCAACATCAAAGCGTGCCGAGTTTCCCAGGCCTGCTGTGAGGGTAGCTATGGACTAAAAACACATTTTCACAGTGTGAGAGTTGCATTTGCATGTCATTACACAGAGATTGCTGCACAGCCCAATCAGAAATTATGTATTTTCTGATTGGATAATGAGGCTTTTCTTGGCAGCATACATAAAGTGAAGTATGGTCGGCCAGCAGCAGCAGGGAAAACAGCAGCCCTGCAGTCACCTGTCATTGTCTGCCTTTCCTCTTTTTTCCAGTGAGGTTCATAGAGCAAGATACACACAGGAAAAAGAAAAAAGAAGACCTCAAACAACTGATTTCTAAATATTTTTCTTATTTAGCAGGCACGTCTGTGAAGGTTGCACTCATGCAGTGATATAATATCACACACATCGCAGTAATCGTGGGTAATTCTTGAGTTTTAACTTTTGTTTTTTGAGAGTCATGTAAAGAGCAAAACAGACTCTTGTGAGCATAATTCATATGTGAGAAATCACCTAGAAGCAGCCTCAAAAGGCTGCTGAGTGACTCTGGACACATGTCAGGAATCTGACGGCCTGAGCCATCAACACTAGTGTTGTTGTTTATACATTAAATTCTAATAAATAAATAATAATTCCAGGCCCTATAGGACAGGACAAGATGACAATTTTGTACTGGGGTAAGAAAAGTTGAATTTTTCATTGGGCACTTGTGCTCATAAAACATGTATGGGAATTTGTGTGTGGTATAGTAGCTGTCTCCAAGTTCACACTGCAGCTTCAGCCTAAAGAGACTATCAAAAGACAACAAAATTAGGCTTAAAAGCGTATCTATGGTTCCCTAAGTGTGTACCTTTTATGATTGTTTAATATTTGAGTGCACACCAGTTTCCACCTGAGAAAACTATCAAAAAAAAAAAAAAAGAAAAAAAAGAAGTTTCATTGTTCAAGGTTGAAGACAGGACACACTCACAAAGACACACCTTAAGCCTCAATAAAACATTAAACTGCTGTCATGCCCATCATGATGAAAAGTAGTTTTGTTGTCCACAGCTGTAAAACCTTGTTCCCATAGAAAAACAAAAACAAAACAAAACTAAAAAACATCCAGATAGATTTATTTAAAAACCACCAGGACACTGGTAGCTGCACTCAGCCTGCAGCGCCTGTCCTTCTGACAAATAATAAATAAAATAATATAAAATAAAAAAAAATAAAGGAAATGCTGGAATTATGTGAGTTGAGCAGTGGGAAGACACATTGTTTTGGTCAACACTTGCCAAACGCTGCACAGTAGCTACTGATTATGTGTGTTTAAAGCAGTGAACATTGTTGGTTTGGAAGAAAAGGCTGCTGGCACAGCACTCTGCCCTGGATGGGAGATGTCATATGTCAGTGAATGCAACTTGTTTTGATGCTGCTTCTTTCTTGGCAAAGAAAGTAGCTTTGATGATGAACTTTATTTCTGGTTAGTTAATGCGTTTTGCTAACTGCTTGTGACAAAATTGTTCCCCAGCTGATGCTACCTTGTCCTCTGCACCATAGCCTACAGTTATTTGGGGACTCTAATCATCCTTTTCTCTGTTGAGAAATATTTTACACTCATCTGGACAGCAGACTACTTTGCCACAATTGGAAAACAGCATTTTCTCACTTACCTCAAGTGGCAGTTATGCAAATAGTTTTGGGTTGTTTTCCGAATTCCAGTGCTGTCTGATGACTTCTCAATAGAATGTCTTTTTCCCAACAGTTATTTTGGCCTTTTATAGCGGCAGACGTGCACGTGTAACAACCTGATACTCCTAATGATTGTTAACATTTATCCTAAAGCTACAATATGCAGTTTTCCCTGCTCTGCTATACTCTGCCACAACAAGGATGTTCCAAAACTTGACCTTAAAGCTGAAACAAATTCTCTCATTGGTTATAAGGGCAGCAACATCTCTCCACATGTTAGAACATATTAGAAATTTTCATAATTCTTAACTTTAATTAATTATGATTTGACATTTTGTGGTATGAAGTGACAAAGTGACTGCTGCTGTAAGGTTTTATGTCACCTCACTATCAAGCATTATGCAACTTCAGCTTAGTACAGTTCAAGCACAGAAACTTGAACTCAATCAACTCTGTTCCTCCCTCTCCACGTCTTCTACACCGTGCAGAAACTGCCATGGTCCGCCCAGTGCCTCAGGTAGTTGTCATTATGATATTACAATAAATGAGAACACTCCATGAGTTATTAATCAAGCAGAAGTCATTGAAGTTTTAGATTAATAGTTAGACCCTTCTAACTAATCAGAAAAGCCTCAAAAACTTAATTCTGGAAGCAAGTATCTCTGCCAGTTCTGTCTTTGCGGGACGTGTCAATAGCACCTCTTCACAATACGTTTTTGAACATATTTACATTAAATAAATATTTAAACAAACAAGAAAAGAAAAGAAAAGAAGAACAGAAAGACAAGAATCTTCAGTGGTTTCCCCTAATTGTCCCCCAATAAAACTATAATATATAGTAAAATAACTTCCACCTACTTCAGTTAAATGTTTAACACAGCTACCTGTGCAAAAGTAAAGTAGTTTACATATTTCAGAACAGTGGAACGAAAAATTAGCATTTCAGCCCTTACCTAAAATGCAACATGTCTCATTTCTGCATTGCATTCTGGTCTATGGAGGCACCTGTCAGCGTTAAGCTGTTAGCACTGCTTCAATGATGGATTTCTCCCTGCATGGCTGTTGAGTGCCTGTGAAAATGGTGAGTCTAGAAAGAAGCCTCTTTGATTTGGAGGGACTGACACTGAAGCTTGACATTTACTGTTGATGTTTTATATAGTTAAAGCTATTTCTGCTGTCAGACTTTATTGTAGCTACTGTGGAAATATCTTGACATGAGATCACAGTATCCATGACTGGTCTGTTAGCCACAGAAATAAAAAGCAAACAAAAAAATATAAGAAATGTAAGCTACACCTTCTTCAGTTACTTTTTCTTTTGTCCTTTTAGCAAAAGATGTTGAATATTTATTGAATATAGAGCTGCAATAAATTTAAGTTGAGTCATTTTAGAAGTGCATGGTTTGAAATATACAGGTAGATACCTGCAGAGGAACTCCTCCTTGTTTGGAGGAGCAACATCACACAAGTGATCCTTTATCTCAGGTTGGATAAAGTATAAATGGCTGGTGTGTTCACTGACTAATGCACTCAGAGTCACCCATGCACTCAATAAAAATTACCCCTGGGCTGAATCTATTCAACTGCTGAAATACCACTACCGTGAGGAATCTGAAAAAATAATACGCTAAACAAGAGGAGCCCTGTTATTAGGTGCATTTTTACTGTTTGAGTGTCAAATGTGTATTTACAGTAATGGGATCAGAGAACTTGATTACTTGTAGGGTATTGAATTGCATGAATGGATGCTCCAAGTACTCCAAGTACTGCATTTGTCTGTATGTTTATGCTGTTTGCTCACTGCTGAAGACTTTGAATTTTGTAGAGCTTTTATGAAGCCCTGCTATTTGGAACTTCATGATTTCAAACATGTAGTTCAACCAAACACATGAATACAAATTTAATGTAAAAATCCTTCCAGATGATAGTATTTTCCAATTTATTTCCAATTTATTATGCAGGTTTTTGGGATTTGCTAAACCAGATGTTAGCAGCAGGTTCCTTAGTCCCATAAACATACTCACTTTCCTAATGACCTATGCGCCTTACCTAAATTCAAAAGGCTTTGATCTCAACTGCCCAAATAAAGCGAACTAAAGGAGTAAACACTCCAGACCTCAAGTAAACACTATGGATTTTTGGGAGATGCTGGGTGAGTAGAAATGCAATACAGTAAGTTAATATACCCCTGTTTCAGCAGGAATCTTTATGGTGCTGTGGGAATTGAGAGTGAATATGACGGGAGGGCCTTCAGACTCAGCACAGCAAGGGATGAACAGCAGTGATCCATGAACTTCAAATACTAGCAGGATTCAAGCCAGGATCTGATCAGCCCTGGCAGGGTTACGTGCATGGGTAAAAGTGTTAGCTACATGCTGTAGAGTAAAAAAAAAAAAAAAAGAAGAAAGCATGTTGGATTCATTTTCACTGAATTTGCCAATAATCCAAGTTTGTGAATGAGGGGAATTATACATAACATGTATAAATGTTAATTTATAAAAATTATTGGAACAATAAGGCAAATTCTCTCATTTTGCTGTAGACTAAAGACATTTGGGTTTGACATCAAAAGATGTTGATGATGTTGAGAGCACGAGAGAAAAGATAACGTTTCAGCTTTCATTTCCAGGTGTTTGTCTGGATCTGATACACAACGTAGAAGAACCAACCCATTTTTCATCTGAGCAATATTTTTGGAAGATGTAGATTTTAAAATAGATTAAAGTAAATAAGTCTCTATATTTAGTTGCATATCGTTTTGTCGCAATAACTGCACCAAGCCTGTGACACACCGCAGCTTCTTTCAGCTGTTGTTTGTTTTGGGGGGTTACTCCCTTCACTTTCCTCTTTAGCAGGCAAATGCTCTAAATCTGGAGATTGACTTGTCCAGTTTAAAACCTTTCACTTTTTACCCATGATGATGTTGTTTTGGCAGCGTGTCTTTCGTTATTATCTTGCTGCTTGATGAAGTTTCACGCAATCAGTTTGGTTGTATCTTTCCTTAAATTGGCAGATAAATGTCTCTGTAGACATACGAGTTCATTTTGCTGCATACATCATCAATGAAGATGATTGAGCCTATCTCAGAAGAAACCATGCAGCCCAAGCCATGACATTACCTCCACTATGTTTCACAGATGAGCCTGTATTTTTCACCAAACTTTCCGTGACTGTGGTAAAAGTTCATCTTTGTCTCATCAGTCCATTCAACTTTGTTCCAGGATTTTTTAAGTTAATTTCTGTACCTTTTGGAAATTTCCAACCTGGGCTTCCTATTCTTCTTGGTAATGTGTTGTCGTTCTGGTGTAGCCTCTTTACTTTTGTTCATCAAGTCTTCTGCGAACAGTAGATTGTGATACCTTCACGTCTTTCTTTACAGCTCTCACAATGTTTCTGTCAGGAACTGCTGTTATCTTCCTTGACATCTGTTACTTAGTACACCAGTGGTTTCTTTCTTCTTCAGGATATTCCAAATGTTTCTACTGGCGATGGCCAATGTTTGTGCAATGGCTATGATTGATTTTCCATCTTCTCTCAGCTTCACAATAGCTTTTTTCTCTCCCATAGACAGCTCTCTGGTTTTTATGTTGGTTACACCTCTTACCTATAAATGCAGTCTAAACAGGTAACAGGCACTGGTAAGTGAAATAAAAATGACAAATCATTAGTGTATTGCATTTTCTTTAGTACTTTACAGGTAACGGGAAAATACAAGGTTTTGTTTTCAAGAAGATACAGGAAATTTAACAGTGCTCTGTACATTAACACATTATAGTCAGTGTGGTGGTTACTTGGCACAGCTGACTGAGCCGTGCACGTCGTGCAGAGTTTTCCATAGGGGGAGAGAGGCTGGGATACAATTTAAGATCTTCAGTAGTTACAGTACATGTTGTAAGAAGACAAAGTTTCTATTAGCAGCTTGAAGAAAATACAAAATGAACATTATTGTCACAGTTAACAAAACATTTAAAAAAAGACATAAATTGCACAAAAAAAGATGCAACAGCTATCATTTTGGAGATGTACTGTGTAATGTTCAACATATTTATATACTACGTGAGTAAATTAGTGGGAAAAAATAGAAAAACCATAACAAAAGGGTGAATGAAGCTGCTACTAGATACTTAATCTGTTACATTAATTTCGCTAGATTGGGCTGAACATTTTAAAAATACAAAACAAAACAGCCAGGTTTAGTTAAGAATCCTACATTCTTCCTGAGAGACGATCATGTAAAGTTAAAACCTTTTTTTCTTTTTGTTTTTTCCAATTTCATTGCAAATTATGTTGATGCTGTGGCTGAAGTACGGGCTTGGACTGTCAAAAATAATGTCCCATCTTCTCTTTAGATGTTAACACAGATTGGATATTATTATACAGTAGAATTAGGTCATTATTTCAACCACATGGAACATGGAGAGAGCATGCAGTAAACCAAATCTTAAAGTCCCAATCCAGGATTTATGAATACATCAAATGTGGGTTTATATACATGTAGAATATTGAAAGATATGGTTTACTGAAAATAATCTCATAGCAACTTTTAGTTTAGAGAGAAAGCAAAGCATGTTCTGCTCCAGTATTTACAATGCTGCTGTAAGCAAACTATTTCCACCATCAGATCACGTTTAACAATGGTGTTTAGTGGCCACATTTGGGCAGTGAATGAATAGGGAGCTCAAGAAACATAATGTCTATTAAGGTTTTTGTCCCATGAAGCTGAAATGTTTAACACAGCCACAAGCAGAACAATTCTGGATTGGGTCTTTAATAAGACATGGCTAAAAAAGCTGGCAGGGTGGCAACAATATGTAACTTTTGAGTGACAAATATAACTTATGCTCATTACAGATGGGGCAAGTCAAATTAATTTTCTCAGGATTAGCAAAATCAGTCACTTTGTTCAAATAAAAGAAAAATCCAAGCCCTTAGAAGCAGTAGACAGAAAGTGACACAGAAACCATTTTTTATTCATGGTTTTTTCATTAGTTCAGAAAAGAACTTGTTTAAAGTGAGATCAGAGCTGGAATAACATCAACCTTCAAGAGCATCTCCAGTTATCTACTTGAATACTAAAAATGATATGCTACACTAACAGGGAAACTGCAATTAAAAATACTATTAGTTCTGCTGTCATCGTGCTCTCGGTTGCTACGTGTCTCGCTACCTTGCAATGTTTGGGTTGAAATCTCACTTGAGATATAGTATGCTTTTACTGATCCAGCCAGATCATTCATATTTACTGAAATAGTGTAATTTAAAAGCCATGTCACTAACTCTTTAAAAGCACAACACAGCAATTAGCACTTAACAGAATCAGCACAAGACATCCTGGCTAGGCCGTTTTCCATCACTCTAAATTGCCAGTGAAGGCATTCAGCATCCTGAGATACCTTTACATGCTCTTACAGCCCCATCCCTGACATCTACGTCCATTAAGTTAAGACAAAGCAAATCTGTGCACTCGAGATGTGAGTTAACTAGAGGAGATAAAGGAAAAGAGGGAGTACATACATACCAGCATGTTTGAAAAACAACATGACAGAATGGGATGGTGGTGATTTAAATGATGAAGCAAAATTAATAATTTATTCATTAATCTTCTTTATGGTAGATGACACTTCCTGCAGAGTTTGGAGGCTGTTGTGTTCAGTGAGAGTGTTTCTGACTAGAACATTATAAGTTTCTTATCTTCCTGGAGGCCAGATGAACTTGAGGAAGGGAAATAAATCATCAAAAGATTAGATCTGTTACAGTTCTGATGCATAGCAAATCCCCATGTTCAACAGTCAAGTGTGATACCAATTTGTTAAAAACATTACTGAGGGGAACTCTCTACTCACCACAAGACTATAAAATTTTCAAGACTTCAATCAAACGACCCACTCCTCCAGCTTGGAGCACGGTACTTGTTCAACGTTGTGCTAGAAGCGACTCTAGCTTGATACAATATATACATATAGTAGTGAGGAATGTTTGCATGTATGTAGGCCCGACATGCCATGTTTGTGATGCATGATAACATATTTACCTTTGAAATGTATATGAATGATTATATAATTACGATACAAACATTTACAAATTTGGAAAAAAAAAAGTTGCTGATTGTGCCTCAATATGACCTTCCATGCAAAGACTGTCGGACAGCCTCACAACACACAAGCTCTTGTCTATGTATAACTTCATGCTCAAGATCAGTCGTAGTATTTTAGTTGCTCTTACTACACAGTCTCTAGCCATAGTGAGAAAACGGGGTGTCTGACTGATATATGAAGTGAACTGTGACCATTTTGATAAGGCATTAGATTTTGTTCAGGGCCAGGAGGACTAGTAGTAGGGCATTACTTTTGACTACCGATGAAATGTATAAAAATTTAAGGAATGGATATGGAATGAGTACAAATCATGATTGTGCTGCACCAAGAACAACAATGAATTAAGTTTTGCCATTAAAAGAATACTTTTCCTACTTTGGCAAAAACAAAATGATTTTAACATAACTTTCATGAGAGTCTTTGACAGTTTTTTCGTTCATCAAAGGCCTCTTAGTTTGAAGAAGGTACAGTTATGCAGAGTCTCTGTGAGCCGGTCAAAATACCTCCTCTACACTCCTGTCCATATCAGGCTTTCTATAGAATCCAATCCTGAAAATTAGACAGCTACAGGAGCTATCACATCTGGTCATGGCTCAGCTTCCCAGTGAAACACATTTCCCATAGCCATAATTTACAGATTTCGCTAGAGATACACATCCTCTGGCCAAGTCTTTGGCTTCCTGGCGTTCTCTTCTGTGTGTGTGTGTATGAGATTACAGCACTGTGCAAATTAAATGGAACAAACCCTAACTGAAACAACAGTTGGCCTTTTAGTCTGTGAAAAACTGTCTTTCACATAGGTGAAAAAGAGAAAATTAGAAAGGAATGTTTCATTAGAAAGCTGAGAGTCGTGCTTCACACTGCACCTCTTATCTCAGGCTATTTCTTTTATTCTGCGCATGTAATCATGCAGTTCCTCTGGGTCTTGAAAGCCCATATCCTGGCAAACCCACTGAATGTCCTCTTCGTCTGCTATGGGGATGGAGTTGTAGGGTAGCTCCTCTGTAGGGAGGGTGGTAAAGGTGGTAAACTTGACCCTTTTGCGCTTAGACGTGGGTGAACTGGCCTCCTCGCTGTTATCCTTTGTAGAGCCCCCAGAGCTGCCGTCACCCCGCCCGTGTACCTGGCTTTGAACGCTAGTCTGGGAACTGCCACTGCTATGGTGGTCCCCGTGGCAGCAAGTCTGTACGCCCTCCATAGGGTTACTGGGACTTTCTACCTGCTGTGGCGACATATCACACTGGGCCCTCAGTGGCTGGCCGTTTCCAAGGAACACCCAGTGGTGGGAATGGTCCATGTTGGCCTGACCCTCAGGTGGGATCCGTTTATGGCGGTATTTCAACACAAACACAATGCAGTTAATGAGAAAAACTAAAATGGCCAGGCAGAAGACACCCAGTAGAGCATACATGCCAATCTCAAGGTCGGTCATGTTCCGAGGAGAATGCACAAAGTCATCTTCCTCTTCTTCATCACTCTCAGTAGGTCGTTCCTGGTTGCTAATAGTAGGGAAATTGGTGTAATCAATGGGAACACTAGCAGGCTGCTCATTAGATGTCTCATAAATTCTTCCACTGATGTTCGGATCAATAACTGGACGCCTGGTGATGGGCACCAGCTCGATCTCACCCTCCGTAGTCGCCTCTTCCTCTGAGTCTTCCTCTGGACCAAAGCGGACCTTGACATAAACTGCAGCAGATGCAATGACACTTTTGCGTTTTGTCTTCTGGCAGGCCTCACAGATGGTCATCTCTACACGCACCATTTCGCCAGATCCCTCTCCTTCTGCCACTACGACAGGCCAGCGTTGCTGAGGCTCATGAGATACTGACACAACTTTGTCATCTAGGGTGGAGGCATTAAGGTTGTAGTCCTTGGGATCAAAGTAAGTCAGGGTGGCGGCTGTGTTGTCACTGAAAAGCATCCAGACAGACAGACTGGCCTCCTGTGAAACAAAAACAGAAAAAAACTATTTAGACGGATAGTTTTTTTAACACTGCAGAAATAAACTTTTATTTACTACAATGTCACTGATCTGTGAATATTTCAGTGTTTGTTGGTATGACAAAAATTAGTTAGTTCTTGGACAGTTATTAAGATTTAATTAGAAGATTTAGCTAATTTAATGAGTTTTCTAATAATCAATACTAGTTTTTTTTTTACTCAAAATCAAGATGGACAAACATATTTAAAAGCTAGAAAAGCTGAGTGTGCTTCAAACAATCTGAATCTGATCAATGATTTTACTGTTACGGAAATTCTTCGTTAGTTTTGTGAGAAACACCAACTCCACTGAATGTGCATGCTAAATTTTATGGTGCAGTAGAAGTTGACCCTAACACTGCTCAGAATAATTTCTAACTTATTAAGATAAGAGGCAAATGCTAGGTTTGATCCTGACATACAGAGGGTGAGGGAGAAAAGTAAGGCAAAGTCAATACGGTTCTTTCTCCAAGGAGAAATGTTAAATAGTCAAAAAACTGTGGTTCTGCTTTGTGCATATATATATCTGAAGAATATATCAATGGCTCAGACTGCATTATTTTATGACATTGACCATGATTTGAATATCTGTTCCCAATTGAGCCTTTGATGGTCTGGACTTGCTCCAATCTAGAAATCTCCAGAGTGTTTGTGAACATCCGCAGTACCATGTGCTCAGAACAAGCCTTGACATGCACACAGGCGGCATGCCTCTGATGTGCACACCAGCAAACTACTTTTATGCACGGAGGAGGAAGGGGCGGCAGGAATGACTGTGTTGTCCTGAAGGCTACAACACAGCTCGGCGCTGCAGCAGAGACAGATAAGGCACATACAGCAGCAGCAGTAGCAGCAGCGTGTGCTTCGAATGATGAGCTCTAGTCCGTCTCTTTAAGTTTGTTGTGTGTGATCTCCCTCTTTTTGTATTTTCTATCACTCTTCACTGTCTATCCTCCCCTAAAGAGAAACCAGATAAAACACCTCAATTCCTGCATGCTGGTTATCTGACAGTATTCATCCGCTGCAGAGTACACCACAACACTGGTGTCCATGTAATCAAGGCTGTGTTTGACAGCCCTCTTTGTTGATCGCTTGCTTAAACATCAGCAAGCAACCATTGAGATAGCTCACAAACAGAAATTATGTTTCTAAACAAGATTCAGAGAGTTTTAGGCTTCTCTCTCTCTCTTTTTTTTTTCTTTTTCGGAAGGGCAGCTGATGCACACCCAGTCCTTTCAGCATATATCCCTTCACTCTAATTTGGGAGAAGACTGCTATATTGCGCTGATATTCCACAAGGAGATAAACATCTATCATCTTAGCATGACAGAATGAAAACAGTCTTTGATATGCATGATTTAAATAATACATAGAATAATATAGCATATCTGTTTTATGATGGAACTACAAAAAGACTGATATATATATATATATATAACTTCTGACACCTGTTTTTATGAAGATCCAATTCATGAAAGTGATCCATGTGGATTTATTTTATTTATTTATTTTTTGGGGGGGGAGGGCGTTGCTAAAAAGAGTTTTGTTGTTGTTGTTATTGAAAAGGATGGCTGGTGCATCAAAGACACGATGAAACCCAGAGGGATTTCTGCACTTTGTAGATATTATTTTGTGCAGCTAACCTCACAAACCTTCGGCACACGACTCCACAAACTAATGTTTCTCATCCTTCATTTCCTCTCCTTCTCTGTGGCAACAAGGAGTAAACTGTATGTGCATGTAAATTGAACTTAAACAGCTTGCATTGTAAACAATGCACATGCAGAACCACTCTTCTTTGAAAGTAACATTGTGGGACATTCTTCTTGAAAAGTAATAACAGTATTTATCTTCATAAATAGCTTCTAAAGTTGCTTATTTACAACGTAACACTGAGTAAATTAGAGAAACAGAAATAGTTTATAAAGACCCTTCAAGTACTGAAGCCCTTAGTTGTGAAAAGCTTGAACTTTGTCAAGTGGAAGAGAATAATGCAAAGAGACCTTGATTTTCCAACTCTCTCCATCCATAGTTTATGTGTTTCATTCATTTCTAGAGTAATAGAGGACATTTAGAAAGTTTTCCTGTGAAACAGAATCAAATGGCTTGAAATAGCTCCAGTGCTCCTCTGAGAGCTTTGCCGGCAGAGGAATTGGCTGCCTTTTATGGCCCGGCCTTGGAGAGCACTTAGGACAATACATTACAATAATTAAATTTCAAGGTGGCCAAGAAGCGGAAAGCAAGAAAAATTGGAATTTAATGCTTGCTTCTCTCTCACTGATGCTTGATGTGGTTGCCGTTGCATTTTTAGCAACTTGCAGGCCAATGAAAGGGCAAAGCAGGGGAAGAGCTTTGACACACACACACACACACACACACACACACTCCCAAGGTAAAGCAGGGCTGCAAATTAATGTTTTGCAGATAATTGCAGAGATTCTGCATGAAAAAGCAAAATTTTTTTTTTTTTTTTTTTTTTTTTGCGTCACCCAGACATCTTTTCACATCTCACATGAGCAACAAGATCTATTTGGATAAAAGTATTTGGAGGTATCTGAAGGGTTTTGTCAGACGTGGCTTATAAGGAAATTGTAATAAAAATTGTAAAAAAACAGCACCTTTGATACTTACTACCGCACTTGACTGTAGCTGACTTTTTCTGGTGTCCTTGCTAACAATGCTGGCTGGAGCTTAAAAGATTTAGCTCAGAAATAATTTTATTACTGAGCAGTGGAACCAGTGCCTGCTTGTTGATAGAGCCACTGAAGGGGCTTGCTAATAAAACTTCATTTTGGCACTCTGGAGAGAGAAATAAAGGAACACAGAGTTCTTTGGCTGTGATACCGCAGCACTACTGCATATACTGTAATGCCATAGTTACAGGAAATACATGCAGATGGCATTGGTGTTACTCTTATGTTAATAGTAAATATCATCTATTTATAGAGTATATTAATGAATAAACTTCATAACCTGGAAGTTCGAGCTTCCATAAAAATGTAGCAAGGTTTGTGATACTATCTACACATCTTTATGACACTGAGGAGCATCTTGCAAACTAAAATAAACTAAACACAACCACTACTACAATATGAAACACTTTTGTTCCCAAACGGAATATGAGCATCTGTAATGTGACTGTGAGCACCTATTTCTGTTTGCAGGACATAATGAGGCTGGTTGTATTATTTCTCTTTTCTGCACTGTGTGATAAGTCGCGCTGTACCTGTTTGGGAGCAGTGAGGGTCTGGAGCCCGGTTGCCTTGGCCACCATAGTGTGGCTGTTGCCAGGGCTGGGCTGCAGCGACAGGGTCAGGCCTGAAACGGCGTGTACTCGCAGCTCCGTGATGGAAACCTTGTCATCTGTGACCGAGAATGCCGACTCTCCCAATACCGCATCCACTGCCAGCGGAGACTCCACCTGCAGAGAAAAAGATCTTTTATTGTTTCTCCACATGACAGAGGGACGTTTAAGTCCGAAATAGACAACAGCTTTATTGTCTTCCTGAAGCTCATAAAGCCCATGACAAGCCAATTTTGGATTAAAGTGCTTTGTGCTGTTGTTTGTTATACTGTGTCTTGAATGCATGTGTCAATGCCTCTCTGTCCATCATAGTGGGAAAAAAAAACACACAAACAAACAACAACAAGAAAAAAAACAAAAAAACAACAACATTTGAGACGAAATCCAGCAAGCATACAACAAGCTACGCTCCAAAGTGTCAGCCACCACATGCTTCAAAGTGACAGTTAGCAGAAACAGTTGTGCCCATCTAAGTGTCACCACATGAAACACCAAAACCATTTAAAGCTGGTCTCACTTCTTCGGGTAATCCCGGGCTTTTGACAGGCCTCAACACCCAGTACTCTGAGCACTTTTCAAAGATTGTCACTTTAGCTACAATTGCACCCAGAGGTCATGCGAGACTTACACAAAGAAAAAGCCATTCAGCAAAGCGCTGGCCTTGTCCTCAAGAGTGAGACGGAGAAATCTTTTCCACCTTCACATGGAGCATTTTTTCTAATGCTAGCTGGCATCAAAAAGTGTGTAATGTTAGAGCAGTGAAGGGCTTAGTGCTCTCACAACCCTCCCCCATCATCATCACCTGAAATCTTGAAACCAAATACATACATTTTTTTATTCCTGCTTCACATATTGTTGAACAAATTAAAAGTTCACTTAGGGCTTTTTCCAGAGCTTCTGATTGAGTCTCACAGTGTTATTCAACCATGTGAAACACAGATGCTGTCATCAATGTCACATTAATATAGCACGGAGACACAACCAGAAAAATAGCTTCATTTGAGAATTTTCGCCTTCAACAACTATTTATTTCTTAATTTAACCTCGGTGTTATGGCATGTGTTAATGCAACATTAAACTAATTAGATGGCTTGAAGAGTGTTTAAAATTTGTGTTGCACACCTACAAAAAATGGCATAATGCTTCTTTTCTAGTGTCTATACTCCTCTTAAACTACAGAGGTTAATAGCTCTGGATAGGAAACAATTAAGTGCTGCTGTTAGCTGTGTGAAAGCTGTGTATCCGTAGTTTCATGTGATCCCCCTGTAGCACCCCTTGATTTCCTCATCCCTTGATATTTTGCTTAATATTTTTGATGCCATTTGTACCCTGCAATCATCACAGTTAAATGATAAAAAAATGTTACAAAAGTGCAGTTGTAAATAGAAACAGAAAATAATCATCTATACTGGTCAATGTTCAAGGGATAAAAATAGGGAAGCTCCAATTCTGCAGTCAGGTTCTACTTCAGTATGCATATTGTTTGAACGTGATGAATTAATATGCCAGAAAGGAGAGTTATGGCTCACTGGGCAACACACAAACATGAGCACACACAATCTCTCACACACACATACACACAAACATAAGTGTGCATGCAATGCAAAACCCTGAGGCCAAAATAAACCCTAAATAAACTTCTAAAGTTTTCATGAGGACAACTCCGTTGCATGATGGATCACTCTCACTACAAGAGCTTTTTCCGTTCCAACTCAAATGTTTGCAATAAGCTTGGTTGGGGTAATGTTTAATTCTAGGAATAGTAGACTTGAAGACCACGAGTCATTTTATGGATCATGACAGAGGGGGTGAAGGATGCATCCTGAACAAAAAAAAATTATTATTCTGTGTGAAAATGTCTACACATAAATCTACAGCGCTCGGACCGGGTACAACTCTGCCAGTAAAAATGTTTGCTTAAAATCGATTTTCTGCTATTTCACGTTCTGTTCAGCTGTGGCTGATATTTTCACAGGCCAATTAAAGTGACTAAAAAGAAAATCATACAATTAAAATCAATATTGGTCACTATGTACAAATGTCAGAATACGATTCAAAAGATACACCACATTGTTTATTGATTGTATGAACCTATGAATATAATCGCAGAAACTAATCTTGCACAGGGTTATGATCCATGGGTGAAATATGTCATATTGTGTAGGCATTTATTATTGAGCTGTCATGTATCCAATTTCAGAGATATTTAAGAGAAAGAAGCAGTTTGTCGCTACAAATCAGGTGCTGCAGAGCAACTTTGTTATCATTGAACCTCCCCGCCTCTGCCATTTAAATTGCTGGATTTGGCTTAAAAAAATAAAACAAAATAAATCACATAAACCTCTTTAATGCATGTTCTGCTTGTCTTGTAGCTTCTTTACCCCAAATTTAACCTGAACACAACCTTTTAAACTCTACAAAAAAAAAAAAAATTCTATTTTAGATCAAAAAGGAGCCAAGCAGGCATTTTGGGACATGTGGGGTACCCAGTGATATTTATAGATCGCTCATAGCAATTCCCACCCACAGTTGCCAAAATATAAAAAGCTTGAATGTGGAGTACAACAACTTTGGGAGCAAATATTAGAAGTACACACAGGGCGATGTATGATTCATTCCTTCATATTATTGTAAGTTCAAAGGATGCACATCTCGTTAGGAGATGCTCAGTTGCCCTATGTTCCCTTCAACTCAACTGTCAGAGCCATGCTGCTATTACTGCTATTAAATAGTGATGTTATTTTTATAACATTATGTGCTACTCTGCCTTGTGACTCCACACAGGCTGGAAATAAATAGTTTCTTGTTATTAGCAAAGCTGACCAATCCTCTAAGGCAGAGTATTGCACTGATAATTTGTTCCTACAATTTAAGTTTGTAAGACATGTCAGGCATGCAGATCCACAAAGCTGGTCCAGTTCTTCAGAACAGAAAAGAAGCTATTTGCCATTTATACCTAAACTCTACATATTTTTAAATTGGACAATTTCACAATGCACTCAGGGTAAATTTTAGCTGCACTACACAATTATCTTCATGGTCACTGCCGTGTCTTCGAAATGTAGAGCTGAATATGTATTGACTCAGAAAAAGGTGAATGTCTCAGATTCTCACCTTGTATTTTAGTTTCGGTTATTATGTTCAAAAGATGGTCTCACTTGAACAATTCTGCTCTGTTGAGACTACCTTCCTGTATAATACTAAATGTTGCCCTGTTAAGCAATTCACCTCTGGGTTTTCTGTTATTTACTGTACTTTACTTGTGTAATAAAACTTATTCTGAGGACAAGTGGCTTCAACATGATCTAAGAATTTATAACTAATTGGTCGGTCTATAAAAGTTCTATTGATGGTTCTACTGTGCAGAATCCTGATGGCATGAAAGGACCTAATGTTTTATCAGATGTTCTATGTCTCAAAATAATTAAAAGCCTAACAGCAATGGTCAGAGAGTATTATTCATTCTACTGGCACTGATGCAGTCTTCTGTTTTTTAAATAATACTAGGGAGAGAACGGCTGGCACTGGCAGAGGGAAATTAAGCTTCAAACAAGCTTTTGTTGCATTAAATATGAAAACCCAGGAGAGAGATTTTCTCCCTGACTGTTATCAATTCGTGATGTTTGTGATGTATTCCAGGGTGTACTTCCTGATAAAGTGCAGCAATTTGTTTTTTTGTTTTTCTCAGACTGCCTCATTTACTTTTACCACAGTTACTGAGTTTCTCCCTATGTCTGTGGAAAACCCCCACAGAACCTTTTAAGGCGTGTTGCATCCAGTATGGGTAGGTGGCATTATTGATTGCCAGAACACAAGGTAGTAATAAAGCTATGTGTTGTTTATGTAGCCTATGGAGCTGGCAGAAGAGGGAGTGTTCAGTCTGTTTGTTTCAACCATAGCTTGGTCCACTGGCCAGAGTGGCAGGTCCTAAAACAACGTCTCGGAAGACATACTGCACAACAGCCCATTATAACAAATAAAACTAAGAAAAAAGAACGTTTTTGGAATTGTAAATTGTTCTAACGTATTTAAGAAGACCTCCACAATAATGTAATGTAATAATATGAGCCCAAAATGATGCATAATAAGGCCTCTTTAACTAAGAATAAGTTTCTACTGCCACGCAATTAGCTTTGTGAGGTTGTACTAACACACAGCGGTGCTTTAAGTTAATAACAACATACTTAAAATGACAACGCTAACACAATAATGTTTGGCAAGTAGGTTTTCCAATGTAGCACACTAACATTTGCTCATCGGCATTGTACACAATTGCATTAGTGTGATTCATCACTATAACTGACTCCTTTTCAACCAAAATGCTTTCCCCACTCCTCCACTAGTATTTCACGCCTGAGAGTACACAAAGCTATTTTGGCCAAATTTAACAGTCTAGGATGAATATTGATTCATAGCTACTCTAAGTAATGAATGATGAATGTGCTCCATGTCTGCCATCTGCATTTCTCTATTCTAGCGAGGAGAGGTCAACTGTAGTCGTGTAGCTCCTTCCGGCCCAGCTCCCAGTTGAATTTGTCATTGGTGCTGCAGGCAGGGGAAGTGAAGTGAAGCACAAATTTAGTTACACTTTACATGTTCCTGAGCCAGAAGCTCCTCTATCTGTCACTGTTAAGCATACGGTCGCATGTAGCTATGCACAATGTTGTGCTGGTGCCCTTCACAGGAAACCGTGGCATTACTTTACTGATTCTTAAAGCAAATCGATTATCATTGATGACGTTTAGGCCGAAGATTGACACTGATCAGCAGAGTTTCCTCTCTAAAGATGAGTGGGCGCCCACTCATGCTAGTGCATATTACTTGCATCACACTACATTATCTTCTGCCTACCACACTCTTCGCTTCCCGTCTCATACCTTGCATTCGGTAAATCACACTTTTGGTGCAAAAGAATATCAGTGGAAGATTTATTCATGCAAGTTGTAAATTTCATGGGCACCTTATGATATCCACTGTAGCAGAAATGCACCTGAATAAAACAAGCCACCTCTGAGGCAACAAAGCATCCCCTCACATCTACAGAAAATTGCTAATTTCAGTTTGGAGTGATTGCCACTCTAAATAGATCCAGAGAGGAGGTGAAGAATAACTTTTATTGCACAGAAGTTTGACAAAGTTGAGCAGCAGTAGGAGTGTGTCATTCACTGTTGTCCACTAATTGCGACACTGTACATTCACAGTATATGCCCATAAATAATTCCTGTGCTCGATTGGGAGACATCTTATCAGACAGAATCTGATATTATCTGAACCCAGCATACTAAAAGTACTTCACAGTCTTTGAAATTCAAACATTTTTTTTTTTCTCTTGAAGACACTCGGGAATGTTTAAGTGAGTTAGATGCATAGTACATTTTTATGGGTGCTTTTAAGACTTGTGTACACTGCTTCAACCGGCTAAAGATTCTCTTGGTGTGTAAATAAGAAAATAGAAAAATTCTGTAATAATTGTATGTCCTGTGGCATGGAGTAAAGTCAAGCATGTAAAAATAGATCTATTGCTACACTTTGGATGTGACAATTAAGGCATACAGCAAATTTTCTACTAGCAAATGATACTAACTACATGTATTTTTATTTGTTCTACTCTTTAAAACTAGAAAATGGTTAGGGGTTATGGTTAGTTCATCCTCAAGGCTGTCCCTGATTGGCATGTACAGTATATGCAGCATGTAGCGGACGTCATTGGTTAACATCATCAGAGTACCCATGTCTGACATCAATAAAGAAAACTCCCAACAAAATACAATTTGCTATTTAGAAAAACAGCTTTAGCAAATCGAGCACCGAGTCATGTTTTGTACACTTAGGTAACAGATCAATTCAGCCTGGTTACATTTTGACATCTACAAGCACTAACCCTAGAAATGATGAGTATTTTTTAGTATACTGTACTTTTCCATCAATGTAATTAACATTGACGAGCACTGAGATGTTTTCTGCCTCTTTATGCTTGTTTGCACAAAACACAAAGTGCTTCTCTTCCAGGAGGATGAACTGATGAAATACAAATGTAATAGCTCTTGAAACACAGTGAAAAAAAGAGGAAAACATGACCCCCGCTTTCAACTTTTACAACCTGTAAACTTTCAGGCAATTACACAGCTTCCCACATTGCAAAGTAAGTGGGTGCAACAACTGTAAAATAAACCTCTGCACCTAACACAAGGCACAAGTCCCCTCCACAGCTACAGACCATCAGATACACCAGGTAGAGTACAGGGAACTCCACCTGCAGTCCCTGTCCTCATTTCAATAAAATTACTTTCTTGGGAGATATTATCAACTGAATTGGACAAATCAGAATAACAGAAAAGAGACGCTGCTCATGCATTTGATTTCTTGAGATAGAGGTTGGGATGTGAGAGTGTTTACATAAATGATGTGTTCTTTTATACATTTCATGTGTGTAGTTTGGAATTTATTATCTTCTCAGCTATAGAGCTTCACAGATAGATTGCATAATTAAACACAATTCTTTTTCAATCTTCTGTCTGTTGCATGTTTTTAGATATGAACTTAATAATTTCTAGCTTTTCACATTGAATTCCTCTGAATCCGGCTCCCAACTCTCACCAGATTTGGTTGATTCTTAGAAATCACTCGACACTGCTCCATCTTAATAGGATATGGTTTAGAAGCATAATTAAGAATGGCTATGCTCATAGTTTAACCTCAAACCATTTGTGTCTTTTATTGAATATCTGTCAAATTTACGATAGAAAACTTAGGAGTACATAAACTAATCATCAGCTTCAAAAAGAAAATTCAAATGTCTGGAATTTTGCACAAAGTAGACAAAAGCTGATCCCTTTTTTTTTTATTCATATTCATGAGCTGGTGGACAATTTAAATCAGTCTCCCAAGACCCAAAAACTAATTTAAATCCTCTGACAGACAAAAAATTTCAGTAAAGGAACAACTGTAGAGCAATATTATGTTCATTTCAGAAAACCAGCATAACTATTTCACTATCTTTTGTAAAATACACACTGAAAACTGACAGTCTTCATTTTGTAATTTGAGTTTTTAAGCCACCAATCATTCCTGTAGATGTGATTCCGCAGAGATCTAATTTCTGTTTCCTTCATGGTGTTTTAACATGAGACTTTGAGGATTTTCTTTTTAAGGTTGCATTGACCTTTCATCATTCACAGTCACACCCACAGGGAATGAACTGTAGGTTCAGTGACCACTGATCACCTGACTTGAACGCACAATGAAGTGAAGCCCTGCAGGGAACTCTTACACAAGACTGAGTAAGTGAGGGATGGCATGAACCTGTGAAGACACGTAAAGTGTCCTTTAATTTTATTATCCATGTCCGTGGATGACGGTGGACGACGGTAACTCCAGATCAGAGTTTGGGATTGAAATATCTACTGAAGGCATTGCTATGTCATTATCCACAGATGTTACCAGTGTACTGTCAAAGTACAGCCTCGCAGAGCCACTGGCCACTTACAGTCAGTTAATAATAATTACATCTGACATGGTGATCAACATGTGATCATCAGGGGAGCCTGTTGGCCACCTGACGAAAGACTCAGATCAGTTTGTCTTGTCTGTTAGAATAGTTTGAGGGATGAAATCCTTTCTGAAGATCTTATTTATTTATATATTCACATTTGCTATGAGTCAATGTGGCAAGTTACGTCTGCTGGTAAATTGATGTATAATTATTCATACCTTTCAACAGATTACAAATGATCAATTGCTCATTTAAAATGATGGATTGGTGACTTCTATCTTTCCTCCCTATTTCGCCATCATCAGATGCATCCATCAGGCAACTATTCTTTCTCCTGACAGGATGAAACTGTGATCTTTCATGGTCATCAAAACTTTCACCAACCGTTAGGTCTCTTGGTCCCCGTAAATGACCGCTGAAGCATCAGTAAATCACTGCACAGGAGACAGAGCTTTTGCTGGTTCCTTAATAGGGATTTCTGAACCTGTCCTGGCTGATGCATTTTTATGCACTTTATGTCAGGGAGCTGTTTCATTTGAGAGAAGTGGACATCAACTGCAGCATACACTTACCGAGAAACAAGGAGCTCCTTGTTTTATAACAGAAACAGACAAAAGGTGAAAGAGCATAAATAGAGAATAAACTGTGGCACTGTTGTGAATATCCTTCAAGGGTGAACCTGCATAATTACAACTCCAGTGTTATGATCATAGTTGTAGTACGGCATCATTCCTCGTGTTAATTACTATATAACATCGTACTCACAGAGTTCAGTGAGAGAAGGGGAAATGGCAAAACTAAGTCAAACATGGTGAGAAACACAAGCAATCAAAGCTCAGCTGAGCTACATATAGTTGGCAGAGAAAACAAAGATGAAGAGTAAAATCATACACAAACTGTGTACTGTATCCATCAATCGCAACTTACTGACGATCTTCTGGGATTATCCTACAACTAGTGCCATAGTTGTCCAGAGTAATGAGGGATTATTACAGAAATTTCAGGTGTGCTCTCTTGAGTGTGTGATAATAAATAACAGTTTTTAATATTTTAAAATTCTCTGTTCTCTACAAGACTTCATTTTTCTCTGTGAATCCTCAGGACTGAAGTGTAAAAAGTGGTTTACCTTCAGCGTGGTGAAGCCAAGCTCCAGGCCAACCAGGACAGTCCTGTCCACCAACTCTGCTATTCTAGGGTCGGCCACCTTCAGAGAGTCCTGGACCAGGTCAGTGACATCCACCTGCCAGTCAGACCCCAGCATGGTGATGACTTGGTCAGTTCCCTCTGTGGAGGTGGTGTGGAACTGGGTCAGCACCTTGACCATGGCCCGCTGGTACTGCAGGGTGCAGCCTCGACTCACTCGGCGCTCATCATCTTCCTCGTCTGCATCGCTGTCTCTGGTGCTCCTTAGGCAGACAGAAAAAAAGGAGATGTAAGTAGAGAACGGTAAAACATTAAACATGAATCTATTCAGTGTCAAAGATGCAGCAAATGCAGTTGTACAGCTATCCTAAAACTCTGTGTGTGCCAATTCAAGGCAGGTGTTAATCTGTAAAGAGAGAAAACAAATGGGAAAACTTGAAAAGCTAAACTCAACACCCAAAATTTGGCCACGTTTGTGGAACTGGCAACCAAAAAGATTGAGAACCACTGCTAAAAAATGAAAACCATCACCAATCATAACTTGACACTTTTTAAAATTGAGCAGCTGCTGCTAAATTATGCTCAGCACTGCGGCATAATGCTACGTCTCAATTTGTGCCTTCTGTTCTTAAGGATCCCTACTCATTTTATAATTTGACATCATAACACTGATGAGAAATTTGGCACCACTCCACACAAATCCATTACATTATCGGTTCTGATGTTGTGTTATTGAGAAAAAAGTCCTCTGTGCCAGCAGCCAAGGAGATAAGTACCAAAAAGCGGAGTTTTGGACTGATGCCCTTCTTATTTCACAGAAGCCCTGGGCAGTGGGGTTAAATATGCCAGGTGCATTCCCCACCGAGTACAATCTGCGCTACAACAAGATGTACAAGTTCCCCAACTTTCCTCAGCAGGCTTGACAGTCTGCCGGCTTCTCCTCACAAAGCACTCCCGTTCTTAATCTTTGCTTATCTTAACTATCTGAACAACTTGAGATTCAGGAAAGGAAGCAGGGCTGTCAGCCACCGACAAAGTATATATATCTCACCCACTAATTCAAGGAACAAGTCCAATTACTAGGCTAAGCACTTCTGTCCTGGGGTCTCATAAATACTTACATTACATTTCATCAACAGCAAAATTCCTTGTTGCATGTACCTTTCCACCTGTCCCACCAACTGGGTTTGATTATTAATTCATCTCAGCATCAACACTGTCTACAAATCACCATTCTCACCAATACCCCAGCACTGTGCTCTGCCTGTAACTTTGTAGGGCCGGGTAGTTCAAGCTAGTTCACCTCATGAACGTCACCTCATGTGCTCCGAAAAAGCTTCAGTCATGGACGTATCATATCTGTGTCTATGGCTGATGGGATTTCCTTCTTTTGTGATACATTCAAAATGTAAAATACTTGACAAGGTGGAAAAGCTATTTTGACTTCAATATAAAAATATACGTGAATGCAAAGTAAGTGTCTGATTGTATTAGATAACATATTAGTACAAGCTGCATGTACTGTGCAAAGTACTCAGGAAAAAAGAAAATATATAAGCATTTAGTTACAGCTGGAAGTTACATAATCTTGCATATGGATTCTGTCTTACATATCACTTTACAAATTGTTTTTTAAGAATAATAATAATAATAATAATTTACTTTACCTGAATACTACTAAAGGGGAAAGCTGCATAAAAGTAATACTAATAATAATAAACAGTGACATGTTTACATGTAACATGATATGATAACATGAGAGACATGATTTGAGCCATAATGCATTTTTCCCTCAGTTCAGAATACATACATACATACATACATACATACATAGTGGCACCGCCTCTGTGTACTGACAGAGGAACTTCAGGACATGTTGTTGCTGATGTACTTAGATGGTGGGTGAGTTAACTCCACAGCAGGCGATGAGACTGCACACTCAGTTACTCATTCAGTTAAAGGCAGAGAAAAACTCAACGAGACAGCAAGACTCTGTCTCTGTCAAGGAGTTTCACAACTCTTGGCTCAGGTCAGTAAAAGTTTACCTTTCTCGGCCTGTACCTGAAAATAAGGTTTAGATTTTTTTTTTCCCCCCCCAGAAGAATTTTGTCTGTTCTTATTAGTCTCTCTGATACAACCGTACAAGCTGAAGCTTCAATGCACACGAACTGCCTGCCCGATTACTCTTGGTTTCCTTTTTTAGTGCATGTTACTGGATAATGCAGCCAGTGAGCAATTCTGCTGCACTGTAGCAAAGGCCCACTGCAGGCCAGGAGACCTTGCTGTGCATGAAGGTTCAGAATGTGTCACTTTGCAGAACTGAAGGGATGTGGGATGGAAAGACTGCAACAGAAAGGAAAATAAAAGAGCTAAGGAGGCGAGGGAAATCGTGTGGGAGGTTAGAGGTTGTGTAAAGGAGAGTCAGAGTGCTTGTGAGAGCAGTAAAATAAGCAAGAGAGAGTGAGTGATGGCAAGATTGAGGGGAGTTAGTGAAAAGGAAATAGTTGAATCAAATAATCACAAACTAAAGCAGCTTAGGCAGGTAATCATCATGATTTGATGTTCCTGGAGTGCATTTAAAATGACTAATGAATTACATTAGGCTAGATCACAGTTTGAGGTCAAAGAACAGTAAAATGGCAAAGAAGTAATAGTTAGTTGTATGTGAAATTGACATTATTTAGGACAATGAACACACACTGGCATATTTATATTTTCACTCATCGTGGACTATAAAAGTTCACAAGTGAAAGTTTTTAAGTCAGCAAGCAGAACAGGTCCTCGAGATGCTCAGAATCACCTGCATTTTTATTCTAGTGATCAACATGTATCATTCATTCATGTATCATTGCAGCCCACTCTTCTCAAATTAAAATGGTAAACATGTCATGATATAAAATTGCAATATATTTCATGTAGTAGTATACAGTACTTACAGGGCCCCCAATGTACTGCCACAGCTATGAGCTATGAGCTACCAGGTAAAAAAAAAGAAAAAAGAAACACAACATCACATATCGCTATAATGCATCCATCAAAAATGTGCCAAACATCCCCACTATACATATCACTAAAAACCCACAGACTCCTGTGGGAAGGCCATTCTAGTCAGTATCAGCACCTGCATGTGGCACCATTGAGAATGATGAGAGCGGCTTTTCTGTCATTTCCTGATGCTGAAAAGAACTACAGGGAAAAGTTGAAAAAAAAAAAATATATATATATATATATACTCTCAGTGAAACCAAATGACAGCATGCAAGACATGAATGCTTCACCTGTAGTGAAATAAAATCCATTGGTTTGGTTGTGTAGCAATCATAGTGACTGAAAATACAGCAAGAAACCTTTGATTTTCATGAAGGCACAAGGGAAGTTATATGCATAGAAAATGGCCCGGAGAATTGTAGACATACACACTTTAGAAAAACAAACTTTAAAACCACACCAATTTGCTTGAAACAACTAGTTCAACTATTGATATTCAAAGAACATCAAATAACAATGGTAATATCGTTATGCGAGAGTTATACCCCCTCTAGCAAACCCTGGGGCCTTGTAAACACCGGACAAACGGCAAACACCACTCAAAAATAACGAGGTCTGAGAATCTCACAAATCTTATAAGAGCACATATACGATTCCTCATCTGCAGGATTCACTTTTAATAGGCTGCTCCTTTTACAAACAAAAATGAATGAATAGTGCTAAAGTGGGGATTTAAGACACATTCTGCACGTCAAAATAATATACCACCTATACCCCATTATAGCCCATTGGGGATCTTTGAAAGATGAGGCTATGCAAGATGTTTTCCAAGCACTTTAGGTCATTTAAAATACCTCGATTCCTCAAACAACTCTTTAAACATGCCATTTGTATTCAGGTTGGGCAGAAATGGATTTGGTCTACGGTGATGTACTCCAGCAGCGCCGACAGCAGCCACCCGCGTGAGTGTTAATGCTCCCATTAAACATTTCCTAAATGAAGGGTTGTGGGCCTGTTTGTTACTGCTCCAAGCATGACAAGAATACTGGAATATTTTAATGAGCCCAGGTTCCTTAACCTAAGACCATATTTTTCATCAGGGTCCAGACTCGATCTGCTTTAATTTCCCACTGGTGACATTTTTTCCTCACACATCTAAAGGTGTTATATTTTTAAGGCTTGTAAGAAACAGCTCATTCATTTTTTATTGCCTGCTGGATTTTCTCTTTCATCCACAAGCTTCGGTAATATTGACATGAAGGTCACACAATTGGCCTTGATTTCTTACAATGACAGGAATGGCAGCGTATAAAAGGAATATAAGTATAAGAAGAGATAACTATATCACACTGCTACAGTCATGATTACTGTATTTGGAAAACATGACCATACTACTGCATCAGCATTGTAACTGGAAGTATATCTACAACTGTTTAACTCTGAATCATTTAGAATTCAAAGCCCCGAATTACCGGCTTCTGAGTCTAAAAATATCCTCATCTTTCACTGTGAAAAGCTTTCTGTGTACTTACTCAAAGTCAAATTAAGTATAAAATGGGTTCAGATTGGTATGACACTTACATGACAACCTTGAAGATCAATTTGCGCTTAATATCCAGGATAACCGAGAGAAGTTGAACTGCTTTTAAGTTTCTAATATTTGACAACGCAGATTTCAGCTTTCTTTGGATAATGAGTCCTCTGGTAAAATCGTGTATAAAAATAAGACTAGACAAAGATTTCTGCGCTGAACGCAGCCTGGCTGTGCTGCTTTTACGATGGCATATAGATAATCAAAGAAAATGGAGCCAACAGGTTTTAGAGCACTACCTTGAAACATACTTTTAACATTGAAGAGTTTCACCAAGGTAAAACTTTACATTAGAAGAAAGCTATGTTTTTATTTTACACCTTGGGCTGCACTTTCCTATTGATTGGTTGCTGAAAGTGTTGTTCCACCTAATACTTGTTCCAGGACGAATAAATGTTATTTATATCAGTTCTGCGAACACTGCAACATCGCTACTAACAAAAAGCACAAGTAGCAAGATCAGAAAAGGTGCAAATAGCGTTAGACAGATTGTTTAAACCACTTTATCCTGAGATGAGACTGAATGCTAGTGCAAAACCGCTCCCTGTGCATAACTGTTAGAATAGAAAGCCTAATGGTGGCAACATGAAGTTACATTCACAAATCTTAACAGTTAACTTGGTGTTCTCCCAGATGGGAACAGTAGAGCCTCACCTTCGGTCAGGCAGAATGGGAACTCTCCAGCCTTTGATGAAGCTGAGATTGTTGTCAGAAAGTTCCACCTGCAGAGGAAGTTTGGGCACCCACACGGTCAGCTCCAGCGGGGAGCTCAGGTGCTCGTAGCTGAAGATGACTCTGGCATTCATGGAGCCCCGCGTCTCCTTCCCGTTGACGAACACATAGTCACAATTCATGGACACCTAGGACAGATCAGGGTCACAAGTCAGAGACCATCTATATGGTAATGGTCACATTGGTGGCAGAAGATCTTAGTGATATGTGATGATATACAGCAGAGTACAGATGCAGCTGTCAGTGGCACAATTCATTACTAAACATTTCAAGGTTGTAACTTTCAGTAGAGCAAATATACAGCGAGGAATTCAATCTGTTTGAACGTGATGTGAAAGTTTGGGCCACATAAACCACGTCTGGCCTATACTTTCATTTTGTCTTAGAGGCCTGGTTCACCACACTCTAATAAAAAGCAAACAAACAATATTTTGGTCAGTTTCCACACACAAGAAAGGTTTCTCTGAAGAAGCCTCTCACTGACGTCTGCATATTACCCACACTAACGGGGGCACTGTTTCTAGAGAACGTATCTCATTTTGAATTTTTAAAACTGTCACTTGCATTAAAGCGACTGATACGAATATGAAGCACATTTAGCACATTGCAGACCCCCTGCTGCACTTCTCAACCCCAGTCTACATGTTTTCATTTCATCCAAACATTAAAGAAGCTAATTCTACTGGTCTGCACCAGAGACAGAAATGCTGCGTGAAAATGCTGCTGTCTTCAGTCAGACTGAAAACCTGCAGACTTTCCTCCCTTAATGGCACAGTGCTGAGAACCACAGCTGTAAACAAGGCTTACCGGCTGTGGGCTGTTCGCTGATTTAATTTGAATCTTTTATGCAGTCATATTAGTTCTTCTAAGTAACTCAGTGTTTGTTAAATATGTACAGTGCAAATTAGGTATTCAAACCACATCATAACCTTGGTGCCTCTCTTGCCCATTCTCAGCATAATGATCTATGAACAATTATACAAACACATGATATGCCAACAAAAGCTTTTAGGCAAAAACTATTTATATAATATGAAGGCTGACAGTATTTTCACATATCACATGAACTTTAGTTCATAACACCTACAAGGCACATTACTAAACATATTCATACATTTCCCCTAGCATGTGACAGTAATGTTTTGTGATATCATTTGTGACACAGCAGTGACACAGGCTATGAATTCAATATATGGATATTTCTAAATTTAAGCCTTACCAAATGCCATTTTTAACTTTAAGTCATTCTTTAGCTTTCCCATCTAGTCAAAAATCTCCAGTTCAATTTGAATTATCATAAATACTTGTCCCCCCAACACTAAATTATTAACTGCAATGGATCTGGAGGGCTTTGCTTCTGGGGTCCCATTGAAGATTTATCTAGTGGTGGGAGGTAGCTGGCATTGTAATCAGAGGATCTAATCTCCTGCAAATGGAGGTCGGGCTGGCCAGTTTTCTCAGGGCTGGGGATTCATCATAACTGGGAAGAGGTCGGTAATATAATTCCCCTCCATGCAGACAGGCCAGAGAGGGGGAAGGGTGGATGGTGGAGGGACTTCTTAAGATGACAGTCTTTCCCTCTGGTTCAGTTAATGCAATTGTGCAGGATTTGACCTCATGTTGCTACCGCAGTACAGCAGCCTTTGTGTGTTTTGTTTTATCTGCTGATGTGTAGCCCAGTGTGCATGAACCAAGTTACAAAGTAACTCAACGCAATGGCCCCGGCCACTTTGATTGATCATAGCCTGGCTTGTTGTATGTAGAGTAGAGAACATTTGCCTGACTTGTACTTCCTTCCACTCTAAAGCCACACACATATGCCCATACACACCAACGGAAAATGTGCCCTAGCTGCAGCACTGCTTCATCTCCTGCAGCTATTGCTGCTGATAAACTTGGCCGGCTAATTGCAAGTCAAAAGCTGTTTGCAATTCTGGGTATCAGTGGCCCTGTGGGGGCTTTCTGAGGAGGGCTTTCACACACTGAGCCGCCACATGCAGTCACACTACTACTAATGTGCTATGGCATCTTCCATGATGCCAGCAGATTGCCTGGGTGGAGACGGATCATCAGGACAAGTGCCAGTGCTGCCTGCATTGGTCGTACTCTGGTCACATGATGCAATGTAAAAGACCGGCTGGGTTAATAAAGGTGAAGACACCAAAGGGCTTTTCACACATTTATTCCATAACATTAACTGAATTAATTTCCCAAATGGTTTCTGTAGCTTCTGTCCTTCAAGCGAGTTCTTCAGTCCTTAAATGCCAATTTATTATGACGTGACCAGTCGCACAGCATCACATAATTCTGAGTGTGTTCACCTCATCCATGCACATAATGCGCATAAAGCAGTTAAACACATATTTCACATAATTGAGTGTGAAACTTCAGCCAATTTCATTTCATCTTGAGCAGTGATATCTCTGAAACAGATTAATTGCTATTACATCATCAGCCTATTGTTTACACATGACCACCCTAAATAAGTAATTCAACACAGTATTTACTTTCACAAAGTTACAGAATTTGCAAGAGAAATAAACCTGAATGGTCAAAAACACAGGCAGAAACTGTATATCCTGGCTTTTGGTTAATTACATGCATCCTGTATGCCGACGTGTTTCACACAATGGTGGGCTCTCGACAGCAAAGGAGAAAAGCTCCTATCTTGCGTTTGGCTGAACATGAAAAAAATCTAAAAGAGAAAAGAGTGTGTGCTCCTGCTTGGTAACAAAAGGACTGAGGATGTGGAACACAGTCCTACATACAGTACACAAAGCAATGCAGACAGTTTGCGTGGTTTGGGCTGCACAAAGATGTCCACATAGGGGTCGCTCACAGACTTAAGAAGGGATGACATTTACATCATGTGGACCCTCACGGTCATATAGATAAGAAAACTAGAAATGGTGAAAACAGAAAAAGACACATCTTCCCAGCCACATACCTCGGGTTTGTTGGAAAGAATGTTTTCAAATATAATTTTAGATAACAAGAGCAGTAAGGCTAAATTTTATAAATCATGATTTCATCAATAAACAACATAACAAGTGTAACAATGCATCGTTGACATTAGATTTTTTTTTATCTGACTATACTCAAGGGTTAGGTACTGTGCATGGGCGTGATATGAACGTATAAGGCAGCACAGTGTGTTGGAAATTTAACTTTTATTAGACAACAGGAAAGGTTAAGAGAGAAAGAGGATGGCATGCAACATCCTGGACTAGAAGCCCAGTTGCTACGGTTACATCATCTGTGTTGCAAATGTACAAGCTCCTTGGTCACCCCAAATCAAAAGAAAGGATTTCACAAAAAATGGGTTCAGACATAAATAAACAAAACCAGGCACAGACAGAGTCTGCAAATATTTCCCATGTTGGAGTTGCAATTATCCCAGAAGCAGACAGAAATTAACGCTCAGCTGGGCTGCTTAAAAGCTAAAATACACCAAGTAATTGCATAAACACCCCTTTTATTCCTGTGTTACATCTGCAGGTGCAGTTATGCTCAGTCACGATTTCCTTGTGTATCAAAAAAAAAAGAAGACAAATGATTTTCTCTCCCATGTTTCAATGTTAAGAACAGACACAAGAAGAAGAATGGAGCCTGCCTGATGGCATTCCTGTGTGGCAAGTGTTTCCAAAGCAAAACCACAATTATGCTCGATTTTATTTTCAAATTTAAAAAATCCCTTGAATTTACTGCCACATTAATCCGCAAAACTCAGTTTCTATTTAGGGATAACATATGTATGATATGAACACTGAATAAAAGTTGACATATGGCTAGTGTTACTGGGATTGTGCCTCGTAGCTGTTGTGAAGCTTTTCTTCGTGTGATGAATGTGTGGTAGCTTCCACAGCTCCACAACCAACGAGTTAATTTAACTCTGTTAGCTAAATGAGCCAGCCCCCATTAGCCTGTTGTAGGTAGGATAAATGATGTTGAGTGTGAAAATGACCTGCTTGGAAAGCTGGGACTTTGGGAAACAGTTCAGATGTAATTAAAATATAATTAAATGTATTATTGAAAATTGTGATCAGTGTATTTTAAGGCATTGTAAGGTTTATTAAAACAAACAAACAAAAGAAATCTCTGCACATTCTGGCCCGTGTGAGAGTCAAGTCCAGTTAACGCTACAACTAGATACAAGCACGAAAACATTTCCAGCCAAGCTGTGTGAATATTTAAGGGCACCTCCAAACAAGAGCTGTCTTTGATATTACTATATTTCTTTTCTTTTAGTTGCTAAATTTGGAGTTGCGCTTAAGGTAAATGTGTCACACTAATATGGAAGTGAAGCATGGAGGAAGGAGCCTTTAGTCAGGTACAGTATATGTACGGGATGACCACAGGCATATGATGTGAGGCATGTGCAGACGCGGGGCCTTATCTCTGCCTTCAGATGGGTTATATGAGTCACAAAAGGGAAAGGATGAACAGTGGGGGAATAGGGGTCGGTCTCCATTGCCTATGATGGCTGCCAAGTCCCCCCCCCCCCCATCCCCGCCTTACACACTCACACAGCTGCCTTTTCTCTGTCGTTTCCCACCTTTTACAACCTTAATAATTATTTCTGCACATGCACACGCACACAGCTACAACTGTGCACACACAGGATTGGCTTATCTGCAGCAGGCTCTTGATGCACACAGCAGCTCGGTTATTTCCAAAGAAGAAAGAAATAAAGAAATACATGAAAGTTCCAGTACAGGAAAATGACAGCCTCTCACCTATTTTTACTCTCAAAGTTAAGAAATAAAAATAAAAATGCAGCAGCCCATGGGTTGGCAAAGATCCAAATGAACAGAATCCTGAGTTGAAAAAAAGCTTCATGAAAATAATCTTAGTTTAAATGCTGTTTGAGTTGCAGTCTCAAGACATGAAGCAAGCAAGAGATGTGACATGTAGCACTGGAAATGTTTGAGGTTTATGTATTTTGCACCACATGTCTGCTGTGCTGCAAAAGTAGTGCTCGGAATAAGAAAACTAAACAAACCAGCATGGCTAACTCAAACAAGAAAATGTGACTGGAATACATCAACATGGTATTAGGCATGACAGTAACGTGTGGCATAGAAACAACAACTAAGTAGTGGAGTGTTTCACCTTTGATGAGCTCTCTGCGAAGCATTTCTTTCTGTGGGACATTTTATTGAATTGTCATGACTCGTGTACTTCCTAGGCCTGAAGGGCTCATTTTAAATTAGCCTTGAATGTTCAATGGCAGACGCACTGAAGCAAACCCACTCAATATCACATGGCCCAGCAGCTTGTCTCTAATGGATAATGAAAAATGATAAAAGACATGCTGAAGCTAGCCATCTCAGTGCAACACCTTTAATACCGACAACACACCACAACTAGAACCCCTGTCACCTAAAATAATCAAATCAATCTAGAAAACTCACAGATCTAAACTCTGCTCTGAATCATTTTCATATTTTAATGTCTTGTTATTTATTTGAACCTATTTACTTGCAACATAATGCGAGCAGTGTGAGGCAGAAATATAACAATTAGACCAGTATATCAGTAGACAGTGAAAATATATTAGACATAAACTCATCTTTTATTAAGAACCAGTCACAACCAATATGATAGAAGTCAGTGTCAGATTTAGCTTCATGGCCTCAGTCTGTAAAATCTGCAATCAAACCTGCCTCATCTGACCTTGAGGAGCTACTAAACCACCGAGAAGGATTTCATTAGCCTGACATGATATAATAGTTTTACTATTCAATGAACAAAATGCTTTTTGACACACACTGAATTCAGTTTTCTTCAAATAGAGATTTAAAGATGTGTGTTATTAGGAGACAAATCATAAGCCGGAGTCAAAGCTCATCACAATGCAAGTCACATCGCCTCCCTCCGTCTGACGGCTGTTTCCCCCCAAGTACAGTGTATTCACATGCAGCTGTTACTGTATTCATAGTTTTTCAATAGATGCACAGCTTTTGAATAAGGAGAGTCGGAGAAACTATCATCTGCCAGGTAAAATCCTCCACTCAGGGAGGCAAGCTAAAACTTTGTAGGTGTTCTGATAGGCAAAATGAAACCTTGCCACTGCCAGAATATATTTGTTCACAAAACGATATATTTTTGAACAGTTAGGATCAACCTCCTGGTAATTAGTAAGTGGGTGTAAAAAACAGAAACAATGCACAATCAGGATCCTCTTTCATCTTGCTGCCATTGTCACCCATGATTGTGTCCAACACCCAAGTGAATGTTTAAAAAAAAAAAGCCATGATGACAAGTTTGTTTGGAAGTATGTGACACACCTTTGAGAAATTGTATGCAGATTTTCAGCTCAAGAAACCAGAGAAGAACAAAAAGATGCCCTCAATTAAAATGTACCAAGAAAAGGATGTTTTTTTTTTTTCAAACTTAAAAGTTTAGTGTGTAATTTTTGAGTTTCCTTTGATGCATAAAAGGAATTTTTTGGTCTGGTGATGATTACATTCTCTTTGTCTGATTCTTTATTTTATAATGGGATGTGCTCCCTTCATATTTATAGTCTCATCTTGCAACCTGTCCTGTATCATAAAGTCTGCTTTCAGAGACTGCTATGTAGGGCGAGGTTATTATTATTATTTGTATTATTAAAAGTTGCATGAGGTGAAATAGCACCAGAGGCCGACTGCTCTGTCTATAATGTTTAATATGATTAATGGTGCAAAACAACACAGCAACACTGTTCTGCTTATACAATTATGCAATCTGCATATAGTGCAATCTATTATAATTGTAATTGACTGGAGAAAATAATAATAGTGTAATCACAGCCCCTAATGTGCTCTGCAAGTTGTTGTGATCCTGCATTAATTTATTTAATCAACAAACTAGATTTGATATTGTACTCTCAGCTCGGTTCCCCTGTGAGCCTGAGCAGTGATTGTTGTGCATCCTGGGGCCACTGGTGTCATATCTGCCTACAGCCATCAAACTTAGCTGAGCATCTAGTGAGTTTTGCACTACAGCACATCAGGTGAGCAGCAGTCTCGGGACAAGATGGGTGTGGTGCTTCAAAAGAAATTTAAAGGAAATTTACTGCTTCATTGCAATAATAAGGATTTATGTTATATTGAGTTTGTCGAACATCGATTGATTTTATCTGAGGCATCCAGTAAAGCAAGAATCAAATCAAGAGTGCATATGGGGCGGCCCAAAAGGAAGTTTTTATGTTTTCCTCACTGATATGACTATGGTGCTCAGCCACTCTCCAGTATTAGCAGGAGAGTAAAGGGATTACATTTTCTAAATTGACATCATCTTCCAGATACAGAGGTTGAGGAAATCAGGTTTACTGTACCTTAACAATGTCTTCATTTGAGGACTTGCACTGCACAGAAGCCGAGATGTCGGTGACTGCTCCATTCATCTCTATTGAGACCATTTTGACAGGAATGGCCACAGTGCGTCCGGTCAGGATGGCTGTGTTGATAATCTCGGTGTCCTTCAGAAAAAAGAAAAAAAAACACATGATATTCATGAAACAGCGAGAGGCAGAGCGTGATTTTTCCTTGATATTTCATCAGCATTACTGATGTCCACATTTAAAACGATTACCATCAGGACTCCTGTGCCTCCCAGGTGACTCTCAGTGGGCAGATCAGAACTCATATTGCTGAGATGTCTTTCATTGCTTTTCATCAACTGACATTTCCATTTCAAGTACACTTTTCTTCCAGTGAGCAACTGGAAGCAACTGAATAAAAAAGACAGACGTCAAAGAGGGGAAATAATCTTAACCTTTGCCGCTTTGGGAAACATATTTTTATGTGGTCCTACTAGGCAATTCACAGCATCGAGCTTAAAATTCAGACTACAGAAAAGGCATGACATTTACTGTACTGTTGTAGAGGATCTCATGCAACTATCCATTTTCAATTTTAGGTTGAACACATAAGTGGAAATCAGAATTGGATGTTAGAAGAGATGGGTTTTGCAAAATCTCATTAGGGATGGATGTCTGTTATCAAAAATGTTTCACTGAAGTGCACAATGAGTGTGGGAAATGCAACAGGAACTGCTTCTGTCACTATGTCCTGTAATATGTTATGTAAATTATATTAATATTACGAAACATGGCCGAAAAATGCATAAAAGCATTTTTTTCCTCATCATTTTCATCCATTTACGCAATTCTGTTTCAACACTCAGGTGTACTTAACACCTGCAATACCTACTCCTTTCTTATTCCTCTACTCAAAAAGCTCTATTATTAGATACGTTTGAATCATTTAACCATAAGATAATGATATATAGAGACATGTATAGACTTTCTCAGCTGCTCATATTCCTAAAACTAGAATGACCTAACTGCAACTCAACAGCTTTGGTTGGGTCTGGTAAGCCATTTATTCATGTATGACATACAAACACAAGGAGATAATCCCTATTAGTAAGTTAAACAATGCACCAAAAAAGCACATTCAGTTCCTTCTTTGTGTATGGCACCTACATTGACATATTATCCAATTATGCCCGAGTTTATGGAGATCATGTATTTAATACTGCTTCTATATAGTTAAAATTTTGAACATCAAAAGGGATCAAACTGTAATTAATACGAGTCGTACGCGAAGATGAGAATAATCCTTGAATTCTGTTAAACTAACCATAAACAAGGCAACAACATTTCATCCCATCGGGATTTTTTATTATGAATGCACTGGAATGCAAATAGCCAATTAAAATACACACCAGGCCTTCAGCGGAGGTTCCTCTCAATTCATTGTGCTTTTTTGGAAGAACATGCAAACCACAAGCGGGTAACACTTTTTTTTTTTTTTGTGGTGCGCAAGTAGCACAAGGGAGCCGAGGCCATGTAAATTTCCCCAAATCCAAAATAGCATATTTACATTTCTGCCCGACACTCATCTCACAGTTTTAATTAGGGTGTCGAACATAAAGTGTGAGACTTTCTTCCCCCTTTAGTTTTTCATGGATTGAGAAACTCAGTATTTATTCATAGAGGGAATTTAACAGGTAGGCTCAGCACTGACTGTTACTCTTTGTCTTAAACAAATAACAAAGACAGCCAGTTCTGAAGTCTTCTTACCGCAGAAATGATACTAGTGCAACAAGGCCAAAAGTCAGTATAGACAGAAGTTAAAGATAGAAACTCGATTCTTTTCATTTATTTTTCCATCTAAGTCTCATCTCAGGTCAAACCCTTTATTTTTGTATGGATTAACTGGTCAATGTCACAAATACAAAAAAGGAACAAAGCAAAACAACTTCCAAAACGTTGTAGTGGCTTCAATCCATTTCTCTTTTATGCATATTTTCATTTTGCATAATAACACGAATACAACACCAGAGAAACACCAGAGTTCTGAAAAGAAATATTGCAAAAACCATTCTACACTCGACTGAAGTAGAAAAGAGGGTTTATTGCTAAAAGCTAAATGCAACAAGTTCAAGGCAGACCTCAACATCAGACCTGTGTGGACTGATAACATCAAGTATAAAGGCCATATCTCACCCTTTCCATAATGTCTTCATTTGTTAGAGGTTTGAATTTTCTTACTTTCTTTCTTATTTCCTTAATTTGCATTTTATGTTGCAGTTTTTCTAGAAAATTCGTTTAGACAGATACCTGGCTAGTTTCTCTGGGTTTCTCATTTGCAGCAGACTAAGGAACATCTGCATTCAACACATGCTGGACATCATTGATCTGTCTATGAGTTACAGTATATATATATCACAGGATCATGTCCTTTACAATGACTGCTCATAGTCTCTTCTGTAGGTTCTTTGAAATCCAAACACCAGAACCTTGGACTCCATTAATAACAGCAATAGCCAGAGCTTCACTCCATTAATTTTACACACTGAGTGAGAAACTAACTGTGAACTAATGTCACTTTGTTCTATTTGTTAATCAACCTCTGGTTCGGCTTTTGACAGATCAATAAAGAAGGCTGAAGAGCTCGGCTTCTGGTCTAAAGAATCAATAATATCATTCACAGCATTCACTGTGGCGGTAACTGTACAAGATTCAGACTGATAACATTGATAGTATTAGTACTTAGAACCTCTTTTGAGCCCCCTGGTAAGTTACAGAACCAGCACTGTGTCATTGAGGACGGTGACAGCTCTTGGTAAAGCAGCAATATGTAAGAATGCTAAGGGATCTAACTTGTTGGGGCTAGCAGGTTTTTGTGTCTCCAGTTTTGACAAGACTTCAAATAAATTCCATCAACACCCACATAATCATCTGTCTAACATTCCCTCACATTCAGAGAACAACAGGACACAAAACGTTAATTAGAGCTATTCACAATCTGTCTGAACCTTTAGATTTACCCATCACATGTTCTGGGATAGAAGATGTTTAGTGCTCCACGATAATGTGTCTAAGTCCAAGCCCCATTCCTCATTTCTTTACTCTAATCTGTAGAATTTAAAACCGGCTAACTCATAAGTGAAGTAAATGTTATCCGAATTAACCCAATAATCCAACGGGTTGTTTCAAAATCCTTCCATTTCAATTGAATTATTAAGTGGAGTTTATGAATCATGGGCAGTTTATGCTAAACAAAACCCAACAGACCTAACTGACTGGACTCTGGGGTGAAATCCTAATTGAAAGACATCATCTCTAACGTCCCCCGTTTTGGCATCTGAAAAGTATTACACTACACAAGACACTTTACAATTAAACGTGTGCTGCTCTGGGAACACTAATTATGCTTACCTGAATTCAGTTTAGAATAAAAATCAGTCATCACTGCACGCAGCTATCATTTCACTTAATTACTACGTCCTGTATGCATCAGCAAAACAGTTATTAGATGTGCTGTTTAATTGTAATACAAAGATGTTGACATCCATTATCACACTGGGTTAAAAAAGTGTATTTTAACACTGCAGTAAACTAATTGAGAATAATTTTAGTAAAGCCTATACAAAATATGACCACATTAATTTATTGTTTTTTGTTTTCGTCAAATTTCTTCTCCGACATAAATGGTATTAAAAAACGGGATGACGTCTAAAAAACTGTTTTATTGAATATTTGGTCTTTTTTTATCCAGTTATGAGTTGAATTGATATAATGTTGCTTAACTGACAATTATTTAGAACTTATTTAAAGATCAATATATATTTGTAATGAATAACTGACTTGGACAAAATGGTTCATCAGATGTTTGTGTTTGTGTGCAATCTTGATTTTAATGTCTTACTCATTTACATTTGCTTTATTAGACCAACAAACGATTCCTGTTATTGTCTCAACAGTATTTACAGATAACAGATAAGTGCTTGTGGTTATTGTCATCCCATTAAATGTTATCCATTACTGTGGCATCTTGCTGGAATGGCTCACAGGCGCTTGGTTTGACAACTGAACTGTACAGAGGAAAGGTTACGTAGCATGTGAGACTCAAATGCTCTGTTCACTTATTACCTTTTGAATAATAAAGATGCTACATTTGGCTCGATGCGTATCTTTAGGAATGCACAAAGATCTAAATGTGAAAATTTGATGCGTGACTACAAGCTGTGGGGTTCGTGCAACACAAAACATCATTTTTTATTTAACATCAGGTGGCTACTGTGGCAAAGAGCAGCTAATGGAATTGGTTTCTGGTATAACTGTGACCCCCTGCTCTGCCGCATCTTTCCTGTTTTCTTCAGCTGTCTTCTCTCCGTGGAATAAGAATGTCCTGTGAAAGACGCCTTTAGTGGATTGGTGTTAATAGTGGCGTAAACTGTGTAATAAGCCCCAGGGCTGAGTTAACCTTACAATCTTGGAATTGTTTCTCCTTTTGCATTGTAAATTCATTGATAATGCAGCAGGTCAACTGTAGCTGGCACACCATTTTTGATCCCACAACCATGAAACCTCTCTTCTTCACTCTCTTTCCTGTCGCTTTTCTTTCTTTCACCTTTCTTATTTATCCTTCTTCACTCATTTCTCAGTCAGAAGTTAGTGCAGGGGTCCAGTGCAGACTTTCATCTCCATTGCTTTGTAAAAAAAAAAATGCATCATGTTTGTATTTTGAAGACAGAACCACCTCCCATCTCCCTATATCAGCAGTTTCTGAAAATGCTGATCTGTTCTACGAGCTGTCAGTGGGTGTACGCCACCAGCCAGAAAGTGCTGATTGATCTGCATCTGCGACTAAACTTAAAATGACACTTATTCCACAGCAGGAAGTTGAAGGATGTGAAAGTTCAGAGACACTCTTCTGTTGCACTGTTAGATTTTTCCAATGCTCAAGTTCCCCTGATATAAGCAACACAGACTTGCTCATAAAAAGCACTTGAGACGCTTTGGCCATGTTCGCTGTGCTAATTACAGTACATTCTAACACTGGCCATAACACGGGGTTTATATCTCAGTGCTCTATTGTGTTGTTTTGAAAGGGCAACACAGATATCAGACCATAAACTTTCATAGCAACCACTGCAATTATTGCTGTTCTTCCATTTAACCGTGAACCATAATCAGTATACTATTCATGTCACATTTCAACAGCCTTAAGGGTCATTTAAAACACATTCTTGCTGAAGAGGTTAGGCATAACTGGCCTGCTGAAACCAACAACTGCTATAACAGTTGAAAACACATACACACCACTGACACTGTCTATGATAGAATTATGATCTCACTTAAAAATTCAAGGGCAACCACTTAGAGAATCAGTCATTAGCAATTTTTGGGTTCCGATTTTCTCATTGCACCACAGAGCCTTGTTACGTCAAACTGTCTCATTAAGCTACTCAGCAACCTGCCAAATTGATAAAGTTGGTCTGTTTGATTTGCACTGACAAGACCACCTTGTTTCTGCTTCATCAATCATACATCATGGGTGTTAACATTGTTCAACTGTGGCACTTCTCTCGATGGGGGAACAGGGACATCAACTTTTTTGCATCGATATTATTCACAGTCCAATTAATCATCACAGAAGAAAGGATGGATTAAACCTCATCTTTGAAGGCGACCACAGCGGCTACCTGCAGGATGCCATCACATTTGCAAATCAATAAATGTTGCTTGATGATCAAAGTTTTTAGCTTGACTCAAGAATGTTCTTGACCAGATGCCAGCACCCACTTCACTATACCTTCTGACAGCTTAGACAGGCATAATGAGCAGGTTTAGTTGACCTGACATGGTCTCAAATTTGGTTTTGAAGTGAATTGTGACTATTTATGTCATTGAACAATGTTGGATGTTCTTGATAGACTAATTGGAAGCACTCCCACAGTCCCACAGCGTGGAAACTTTCTGAATAAATAAAGCCCAACTAGGTTAAATCTTTGGTGTGTTATAGATATTTTTTTTCTATCTTTCCATTTAAAAGAAATGAAGCCAAGTCACAAGATTCTATGTCAACTAAAATCACTAAAGATGATGACAATATCAGTCACTTTGTACTGTTCTGTCTGGTTTGAATGGGTCCTGTGCTTACATACTGCAGCTAAACAGCTTTATAATCATGTAGCAATGCAGAATGCAGAGGTGGCAGGCAGCTAAGAGAAAGTACTCCAATAGTTCTTGCCATCTTGCTTCTTAATGTAAATTTTACAAGGGAAAGTCACACAGGCAGAAATCTAATTTTGCAACACAGCTAAACACATCTGGGTACAAGATGCATGCTAATCCCAAATGTCAAGGGGACCAGAGATATGAAGCGAACCTTATGTTACAACAGATGTGCCGTACACAAAGTCATAACTGCAGCTCGAGTATATTTAATTGAGTTTTAGGTGCAGAGAAGACTTGTAATTATGCAAATATATATCGGATAAACACTGATTATTCTGGTAAAATGCCTTTTCAATCTTTGGTATTCCCAGAAACACATATTATGTTTATTTATGTAGTTGGTAATATTTATGTATTTTATGTTCTGCAGCACACGTCGTGAAATGTGCAGCCTGACTAAAGACCATACAAGACTCCCTGATCTGTAAGTTATAACCTTTACCCACCATGAAAACTGCAAAATCCCCCTAACTCTCCAACTACACGCCACCTGCATCCAGTCTTCTATATTATTTACCAACTGCAGGTACTCAGGACCTCTTGCTTGATTAATCTCCATTTGTTCCCATAATCTCTTTACTAGTCAATAATTGTTTCCTTTTATGAGACAAGGAGAAGAGGCCTGATTAAAAGAGTAATAGACATGTTAATCTTCTGGGACTAGTTGACTTTCTTAACAATTAGCAAATCAGTACAGAGAGAGCAGGTGCTGATTGTATTTGTAATGACAATACATCGGTCTGTATTATGTCTGATGCTGATACACAAGTGAAGGCTGTCAAAGGCGAGTTACATAGTTTTAGTCTAGATACAAAAATGTCCTCAATTGGATTCCTGATGACACGACAAATTTAATTACAGGCTTTGAATAACCTTGGGAGCTCATACAAATACAAGATGTTTTGGGCTATCTGGATGTACTGTAGGCTGTATCCCGTGGATTCTTAAGGACAAGGAATGGTTAGATATTGTTTGCTCTGTGTATGCCAGCTGTTAAACACACTGCAACCCTGTACTTTAAAGAGATCAGCCAGGTATGATATGCTTTTGTGTGGCTCCCAGCATACCTGCCTCTACAAGTATGTCTTCACACAATGTGTAGTTTAGTGGAGAACATACTCACGATTCTCACAGTTAAATATGTGACTGTGCATTTTGGCATTTCATTGTTTATCTAGCTTGCTGTACATTTTTTAAATGTGTATGTATTTTTTGATTTAGCCCCCATAGAAATCTGTCTATTCCTTCACTCACCATGGCCAGAGGGATGATGGCCTGAATGTCCCGCTGCACCACTGTCAGCTCCGTCACAACCTTCTCGGAATCGGGAGGTGGGTTCTGCCCCTTGTAGTCGATGTTCCAGTTGATCCTTCTCGTCACCGAGAGGCTGGTGAAGTTCTCCATCTCGAAATCCAACTGCATCACCTCAACGTTGCCCAACACGTCCCTGTCAGACCATAAAAACACAGCAAGAATTAAAGGCAAAACATCTGTTACAGCAATGCCTTCTGGAAAAAGACTGTGTACAACAAGAAATCCTGGCACTGCATTCATTTTTGGTAACGACATAGTTGACTGGATAGAGTTAATTATTGAACATGCCATTTAGTGAACTGTCAACACACTATTCTGCAGCTATTTTTAACATTTTCCTTAAGTCACCCTTTGTTGAAAAAAAAAATATTTATCAAGGGTTCAACATGTGAAAAACGGCAGACAAAAGCTTTCAGGTTGAGCAGATTAATGTGACATGGTGTATTTTTAGTATTTGTTTATTATTCAGTGATTTTCTATATCTACATATCCTAAGGCATGTCTTTTTGAGAAAGGCAAGTAATTATATATATCTGCAGTTTATTTCCTTCTGAAAAGAAGTATACTGTAGAAGAGCTGAATACATCAATATCCAATAAGCTGTCCAAACAATTTGAGATTTCAGAATAAAAGCTATTGTTTAGCTCTTGGCTTCTGGTGGAGTGTAATCAGTAATGTTACGTATTCAGCACAGCTCACATAGATTGTCACACATACTGTCTGAAGAAAAGGCCCCATCAGAACATTTCATTCAGTCAGCACCGGTCTAAACAGCTCCTTCAGTTTGACTGGTGGGTCTCAGTATTCCTGACAGATACGAGGCAGTTAACATAGCTCTTACAGATCTTAAAGGTCACAGTGAACTGTTTACAAGCTCATGGTTCACGTGGAATACTGACATCCTTTTTTATTTTTAAATGTACCTCTCTCTGCTCACACACATAGCTTCATAAGAAAAATAGGCAGCAAAGGCAACATTAATTATATTAAGGTTTTGATTTCAATGCAAAAGCTGTAAGTAGACAATTAACGTGAGTGGTCTAGATTATTATTCCTTTACTGTTCAGCCATTATGATTAGTATTAGTGAGGAGCCAGACAAGAAAATTAGAGAAGAAAGTGCACTGCAAGTTTTCTCCTGCACTTTCATGAACAGCCGAGGATCTGAGAGTTCGTTATGGTTTATGCACTAGAAGTATGTCTGAAGTGCTTTAAAAACAGACACAATAATTTAAATAAATGGCTGCACTAGGTAACATTCAATCATCCTGGTAAGACAATGCAAAGATATGTAGTGAAAAAACCCATATAAACCTCACAGTGATGTTCAGAGTCAAAGGTCAAAAAGGTTTGCACCTTGTTGGCTTGGGTTAAATATGCTGTTGTTTTGTGTCCAGTTTCTCTGTTCATACACAATTTATGCAGTTTGTAAGCATAATGCATTCTGCTGAGTATATTCATTTTGTCAAAGCACCTATAAACCATCAATCTACAATCTTAAAGCCAATATACAATAATTTTACATGAACAATGGATGAAATTACAACATGTTACATTTCAAAGTGATGAAAACATACAGAGCAAATAAAGAGAGATTCAGTATTTCCCTTGAGCTGAAGAAAATATATTTTGACATATTTCAGCACCTTGTTTTGGTTTTAGGGCCTTAAGTTTTTTTTAAATTTATTCTTGCTATTCTCATTAACACATTTTTCAAATGCATTAGCTGTGACCTACAAACTTGGTGTAGTGCCCAGATATAAGACCGAAGTACATCCAAAAGGAGAGTCGATACTGGATTGACCTTCGTCAGGAGGCCAAATACTCAGAGTACTCAAAGACTCAGAATGAGAAAGTTGCTTCATGTGTGCATAAGCGTAACAGAGGCACTTTGCAAAACAAGAACAGCGCGTCAAGTTAACAGATGATAATATGTGCGTGTTACGTTTGCACATCCATTTGTTTTTCTATTCACTGGTGGCAATTAAAGAATCATTAAATTTTTTTATGTTTAGAATGAACTCAGAACACTTGATAAACTTAAATTTAGGAAAGGTCACATACTGAAGCACTAAAAGGAGCATGACTTTGTAAAATCAACAGCAACAGTATTTCATAAGCCTAAATTAAAACTCCAATGACTTCTATGCTGTATGAGAATATGGCACATCCTGGTTAAAGGGGGGCTTTTTCCTAATCCAAGGAGCAATCACATCTCCCCCTAATTGTATTTGTCAAAACTAATTAGCATAAACATTTATTTTGTAGGACACTGGAATGGACAGAGCTTTATGTATTTACATGGGGCTCTTTTAAAGCTGATGGCTGAATGACGGTTTTCTACTGGCATTGCTAAGGTATTTGATTATTATAGTTATATAATCAGTGATTGTCTCTGAATGAACAATGTGCAGGGGCTGTCAATAAACAATCACTATTCCCTTATCTTACTGGCCAGATTCTTCCATCTTAAAGCCTGAGTTTAGAGCTTGTGCAAGAAGATTGCACATTTCGTTCTACCTTTTACTTTCAAATAACAGTAATTGAAGCGGTTGTGTGGATTTGCTTCTGACCAATCAATAACTTTTGGGAGGTAGGCTGATTGTTCTAATGGCCATGCACATGAAATACCTGAGCTCTTTCTTTAGTTTCTCCCCTCAGTGTAAAAAGTCTTTGACCAAGATCTCCATTTTACTATCACAAAGTCGCCAGCGATGTAGAAGCGATAACCACCTTCCTGTTATGAGAATCCTGCTTGTTGGGCTTGTAATCCGCATGTGAAACAGTCTCACTGCTGGTGATGGGGCAAATTAAATCTCTCTCCACCCGTGACGAGAATCACTCCATCCAATCCTCACCTTTAGCTGAAAGTGAAGCGCTCGCTGTCTGTCCTTCACAAAAGCAGAGGCCCATCTCAGCCTTCACCCCGAGAGCCTTTTAATGAAAGCTGGATCAAACTATCTGTACGACTGTCTGCCCACAAAAGGTTCCTCTCAGGAACATCATGATGAGATCTCTGCCTATTTGTCTCAGCATCACTCACTGAAAACAAACACCCCGGTCTGTCTGTGACACACTGAAGCTGTCATCAATATGGCCCACTCGGCTGAGCACATGTGCGGCCGCTCAATATAACACCGACAGCCACCACAGCGGCAGAAAGGAAAAATTATGTTCACAATGAATTAATTGGGTTTAGAGGGCATTCTGTTTTGTCGGAGCGATAAGTAAATTGTAAAACTGTAAGTGAATGCAGCACAAAAGTTACACCCTCGTTCACATAATCAAACCTTCACATTTCCCTTTAGATTTATGACCTATCAGTCAATTTATTGTGATGCGACTGTATTTTAAAAACAACTACAGTAAACACACAAATGGTTTTATTAAAACTAATCTGTGTTTTCATCTCCACTGCTTTAGTAGCTGCTGTGCTACAGTATGTCTTATTACATGCCTTTAGGGCATCTCAGTGGGATTAGAGGGTGACCTTTTCATCAAAATACTAAATTATGTATGTGTTAGCTAATTAATATAATTTGAATCCACTTCATAATGCCCCAGAGAGAAAAAGAATGGCTTCACAATGACTACTCAAAGAAATGTTTTGGTTAGCTCCGCTGCTCTCTATTTTCCTCCATCATTTAAAAGATTAATTTATCACAGGTTTCATGTAATTATTCCCCTCAGCTTTGATAACAACTAATATAAAAAAAAAACTACTGACTACTGATGTTGGGCAAACAAAATTCAACATAAATGCATTTTTAAGAAAGTGGTGGGCGGGGAAAATGTAAGTAAGTGATCTCATACCAGAAGAGCGAAGGGAGGAAGTAAACATCGCTCAACAAAGTCCGGCCTTGTTTCCATTAAGTTAATGATGTACTGTCTGTATAGCACAAAGCATATATTTTAAAAGCTGTAGCTTGGAGCTTTTTCAAGACTCAGGGGGATTTCTTTCTTTGATAAGAGGTCTGTTTGAACTGATTAACAAGGAGAGTTCATTGGATCAAAGCGCTGCACAGTAGAGGGGCAGAGACGACGAAGGAAACTGTATATAGTACTCCCTTCCGTTCAATTATACTACAAACTTGAAGGATAAGTCTATAGTACTATAAAGTCAATACTATGAGAACACATAACTTGGCTCGATCCAAATTAAAAAAACAAGCCTCCCATCGCCTCTAAAGTGCAATGATGAGTTTAATGTTGTATCATTTGTGCCTGTGGGAGGAGTAACGTGCTGAAACTTGTTTCGGTAAACAACAGCTGCGTGCAACACATATGCATAGCTTCTCACATGTTTGCCATCACAGCGCGACTCCCATATTTAGTACCACTGGAGCTGTTCAAAGACCACGGCCAAAACCCCTTAACATCTTATCTGGGCACCCATGACATAGACACTACCGGGTTAAGCAGCTGTTCAACAAATAAACTTCCCCTAATAGCAAAAAGTGTCATTTTGTGCATTTCTGCTGATGTAAATGCAAAACAAACTATTACATCGTGCACACTAGGTAGGACAGCTTTAGCGGTGTTAGCAGATGTGGCAGACTCTTATTAAATGAATGAATTTGTTGTCCTGAAGGCAACGGTGGCATCAACAACATTATTCATTTAAAACTCATTGACGGCGATCAATAATACATCGCTTCATCTGGCATTAGAATGGGACTGTTCTAGACAGAGGTTTACAGAAGAATAAATATGCCGAATAATTCCAGCACTGAGTGTGATCTGGTGAAGACAGAATCCAAGATAAGCAGAGAATAATAAAGAGAGGGGAGAGATGAAGAGATCAACAATGTGGCCTGAAGGGAAAACACTGTCACCTCATTTCCTCAGTCTCAGGTAATTTCGAATAAACAAAACCAGATGTTCAAACAGAACCGGTGCACCAATGAGATGCAAAATGATACTGGAGTGGGGATGTTTGCGGTTTTTCAGGGGGAGAGGGCACCGAGTGTGTGTATCAGCGAGAGGAGGAGGGGAGTTTATACAGTGAGCAGTTACTCGTTTGCTGCTTATATGAATGAGAACATTTATTGAACTTAGAAAAAATAATTACAATTCTTCTTATTACTTCATTTAATTGGGTAATTAGGGGAATAATTGTCTTGAGAATTTGAGTATTTTTGGGCTCATTACTGTGAAGTCTGTTGAAGCCCGCTGCACATTCTCTCACATTTCCAGTCATCCTGCAGCACAAGCTTATGCACTCAGACAAGAAAGGATACAGAGTTGGGTGCACGTTCTTGATAAAATAAAGAATATAATAAGAAAAGCTCGGAGTAAATGTGATAACAGAACTATCCCCAAAACACAACTGAATCATTGTGAACTATTAAAGACGAATTGCAGGTGTATATTTGTCAGGTTCTTTTTGAAGAATTAAAGAAGCAGTTAAGTATTCACCTTTTTATTTCTCCCCTGAACCCCATAATATTTATGCAACTAAATATGCACAAAGTACATTTATTTGGGATATTGAAGTCTGGAATATATGCAAATGAGCATTTCCCATCAAAGTGAAGCAGACATTTAAAACATATGAAAGCAAAATATTGCATTTGCATGACAATCTATCAGAAATTTTCAGCACCTCGACTTATTTGAGCTGCCAACCAGATATAACAGAGCAAAAAAAAAAAAAAAAAATCTATTTATTCTGCCACTGCTCACAGGAAACAAGTCCTTGTACTTGAAAAAAAGGTCACACTGGATGCTAAGGCTGTGAAGGTAATCTTTTTTTTTGTTTCCTACATGGCCACCCCAAGTGAAAATCTGGTCTGAAGTGACTGTTTAAAATCTGCTTAAAGCTGCTGTGTATAGGATATAAAAAAGATGGTGTCTCACTGTGGTAGTATCAGATAACAAAAACACTGTCGCGTGAAAAAAAACATTCCAGACTTTACCAATTTTCACTCACTTTAGATTAGACATTATTTTTTTTTCAGTCATGTCACTATCAAGAACAAACAGGCTGATTTTTACCGGTGACATCAAACAACACAAATTTGTTGGAATTTATTACTTTAACTTTTGTGGAACAATTTTATATAAAGAAGACTTCACAAAATAAACACAAAAATACAAGTATTGTGAACCAATTTCACAACAATTCATTTCCACGAGAAAATCTCTAGAGGCATGAAACCCTTTTATATAAAAATATTTCATGCTCATGTTCATTCAGTTTGATGGGAATAAAGCATCAAAACAGAAACTCTTCCGTGACTCTGGTCTTTATATCTTTAGATGCCTATTGTTTCACTGTTTGGCTTTAGGTGGTCACAGAATTGACTGGCTTTTTGACAAAATGCAGCTTGACACACTGTTTCTCTGCCCATGCTTCACCCCCTACTGGACATTTCCCACATGGTGACAGGGTGGCAAAGATTACATGACATGGGTCACTAAATATAGCAAGAAAGGCTGCCACTAAGGTGCTAAGAAGTAAATAGGAGAGGAGTGGTGGACTTCTTTCTCAGGTAAAACCACTCTGTGTGTCTTCTTTCTTGCTCTTTACTTTCTCCCCAGCTATAAGAGGTTCCATAGGGACGGCAATATTTAGACTAGCAGTTGCTTAGGATGCTTGGAGGCTCGATGTTAACCAGCCTAACTCCCTGCACTTCAGTTCTTAATGAATTGGACGCATCACATATTGTGATTTATGGTTGCTAATTTTTAGTTGCTTTCTCTCAGTGGGACTAGCTCAGAGTCAGGGCAAACTGCCCTTGTGTACAGTAAACAGCACACTTCAATACCAATATGAAAAACCATCAGGCCTTACTGAAAATAGCCACCTGCTACTTTTTTCACTGCTTTGAATATCAAATGTTTGTTTTTATCTAGTTTTCATTTTCCTCCGTTGGAAGAAATCTCTGTAGGCAGACTATTCAAAATCATCACAACTATTTGCGTAGCTACATTCCACTGTTTGACAGTTTTTGTTTTTTCTAATTCTGGGTTAATCGTCCCTTTGAGTAGAAGAAGGACAAGGCCACGGAAGAACTGCTTCTGCTTGTTTCTCTCTCTCTGCTGCAATTCACTGGTCAAATCATTCTAGCTGTATTCCTAACAGCAGGCCGGGCTTAGCAACTCTTGTTTCACTATCACCATAAAATTGCATTTACCATAGAATCTGGCTGGACAGAGACCATTACTGTCCTGACAAATGTGCTTCTTCACTTGGCATAACTACTGAACATAGACGAGATCTCATCTCAAAGGTATGTTAATGTTGGCAGTCACAATCTGCCTCGTCTCGCCATGTAGACGGAATTAACAGCAGATACAGTGAGACCAAGCAGATACCATCTCCATTCATTTAACTGCACTGGGTATAAAGCAGAGGGTGCTTTAGTCACCGCTTAGGGGCAAAGCTGTATTTTATCTCCTTTAACTCCTGGGGCATTTACGAAAAATATTGCATGCTTTTAAAAGCTGCCTTTAATCAACGAGGGAACAACCACTACCATTAAACACGAGGAAACCATTTTTGGAGACCTTTTGTCCATTGTTAAGGAAGACAAATATCTTTGCCTCCGTGTTGCATGAGCGAGAGCAGAAATCAAAAGCTGCAGCAGTTGGTCAGACAGACGCAGTTTGTTTAGGCTCGGGGCTGTTGACTTACCCCTGTTTCACTGCTTTGTTCTTGTTCACTTCGATGGTGGTGATGGAATGCTTGGCACCGGACTGAACCTCCCAGTCCACCTTCCACTGAGCGTTTTTCGACTTGGTCTGGAGCAGGTTCACCCCCTTCTTTGCTTTGACCCTGCAGCAAATGACAGGGGAAAAAGAATGGGATGCGTCAATTTTATTAGAGGTGATGATTTATGTGCAAGGTCAGAGGTGAACGCCCTTTGAGCGCAGTGGACTTCCTCTTTGTATTGCGTCATGGCAAAAGCAATTCCACAGATGAATCAATAACATAGATGAATGAAGATGACAGTACAATGATACATGAGAGCAGAAGGCTAGGGCTGCTTCGGGTCACGGTGTTCACTAACACTTTCTATAACATCAAATCTACAAATCTGTACTATAACCACTGGACATTTTTACAGTATTGAACAACTCTGAAAGCCTCCAAAACGTGAAAACTAATAAAGTGATTAAGTAATGTTGGAATACCTGCAGACACAATCTAATGATACATACATACATATATATATATATATATATATATATATAGATATATAGATATATAGATATATAGATATATAGATATATATATATTTATATTGAAACGCTCACTTTTCAGCCTGCAGAAGCTCAGAGAGGACATACTGCACTGTTAGGTCAGGGTTACCTAAAGAATCTCAGGGGCTCATAGAAATCCACAGTTTTTGCTCAAGGACACTTCAGCAGGGAGTATGCTTGAATATCAGAATCATACTGCATGTTGTCTTTTAATATTTCAGGTTTTCACGTAAAATATTTCATCACTATAATGTACCGGGTGGAATATACATACACGCTAAAAACGTAATTTTTAAAACAGTTTTCATTGAATATTAATATTAATCACAGTTAGTTATACAGTTACTGGTTTGATAAAACTGGATTTGATACTGTACCTACACAGACAAACAACTCTGTATTTGCATACATGCACACCTGAAAGCCATGAAATACGGTAATAGCAACACACAAGTGCTAAACATCATTCTGTTAAGACATTTACTGTAGCTGTGGAAAGTAAATATGCTCCAATATGAAGCGAGCGCTTTTCTTAACCAATGATAAGGCCTTCATAACATTGTCAGTATTTACCATTATAAGCTACTGTATTTGTTTTAGCTACACAGTCACGATAGAAGCCGCTTTAGACTCGAACCTCAAACATCATGCAGCTGCTCCCAGACAATTAATAATGTAATAAAGACAATGTTTAGGTTCACTGTGACTTTCTGGAGACAAAGTGACATTTCTGATAAAACCAACACAGAATCGGTCTCATTCTTAATGTGTAATTTGCTGTTCTTTTTTCGATAAGTATCTTGATCACAGCACCGGTTTCCACCTCAAATAAAGGGGCCGATCAAATCTGATGATGAATAATTTGACATTTTCATTTACCAGTTGGATAACAAAACAGCTGCGGCTATGTCATTAAGGTGTCCATTGGCAGAGAAAACAAACAAATACAAAGTTCCTGGTTATCGTGACTCTGGTTATCTGACCACACTGCACTGATGCATGATGTATACAAATGGCTTATCCACAGATGTGCAGAGTCAATTGAGATTATTGATTAGACTGTCTCATTTTCATGAAATACAAGCCGATGATGAATTATTAACATATCTGGCTTTCAGTCGTCTGTCTTTTGCCTTCAAGACATATCATGAAAAAGCAGATTGGAAGATACTTTGGCTAGAAACTATGACTTGCGTCAATGCAGGTAAAACTCTGAGAATCTTGTTTTCAGGGAGGCACAGGGTTGTTATCGCCTTTCCACCGTGAGATCACTGCATTTCCACTCTGATAAACAAATTATTTCTGGACAAACTCACTGAAAGCATTATCTAAAATCATATTTTCCTCACGTGTCTCATTTACATTCAGCTCAAAGTTTGAGGCCCTTGCGACATCTTCCAGATCGTTCCATTTATATTTTTGACAGATAAAAAATTCTGAAGTCCCGTTGAGGTGTTTCCATTTGATACGCTAACCTGTGCTCAGTGCACTGACCACTCATCCATGATTTTGCAAGCAATTGACTTTCAGCTGAAGCCGTCTCCCCCTCTTCAGCCAAAGTAGGCACACATAGCTGAAGAGCTTAGAATCTGTATTTTAATGATACCACCGCCATCCTCGGTTTGCTGATGATATTTAACGAGTGATTTAAGCAAACTGTGAAAGCTTATCGTCGCCATTAACTTCTCAATAGTCGCCGGGCTGTTCTCAATGTATTCCACAAGTTCAAACTTTAAGTTTAACTTTTGCTCGTCTCTTTTATTTGTGTAATTTACTGCGTGCCAACTTAATGAGTATACATTCGTCATGCTGCACAAAAAGGGAACAACAAAGCGAGCCATTGTCCCCGCCGTCCAACATGATGAATATGATCTGATGTTACAGTGTTATCGGCTGCTCTTCCACAACCCTTAATAACCAGTTATAAGAATTCACACGGACAAGTCACCAGTATAAAAAAACTGCTACTGGTTAAGGTTGAAGATTAATTGTAGCTGTAACTAGTATAAAACAGCGCCACCTGCAGGTAATTGCATGTGGACAGAAGTTGTTTGGACACAGGACCAGTGCTGTTGTTTTCCCCTGTGTAGACTGTTCCAGTTGTTTGCAGTGACACCTTTAACACGCACAGCCTCACAAATCCCCCAGTGTCCTGGCAGACAGATATTTATTCGATTACTGTATCTGAGCTTTAAGAGGATTAGAGCTGAACATTTTCATATACTGTAAATATACAATGTATATCCACCTTATAAGCAGAGCGGCAGCCACTAGCGAGGAGTCTGATGTCATGTGTGTAGAGTAGTTTATGGACATGGCAGGTTTTAACAACTTAAAGAGGAGTTTAGGCTCCTCATAAATCGTTTTTACAGTTGATATTCACCGATTTGACTGAGTTAAGTCCAACATTTATACGCCATTTTGTTGGTATTTGACATATTTCTTCTTTGCAATATCAACAGTCAGTACAACTACTGTACTACAACTCCAAGAAATCTTCCTGTGTCATATCTATTACCAAGTGAAAATCGTGTATTTTACGTTCATTGTGTTCTGAAATAAACAGAAGAAACAGTTGTCACATGTTGCAACCTTTAAAAACGCTGTTTCTTGTTATTGCACCTCTTATTGTCTTCTTTCATCAAATCTTCCACATTAGAGAAAACACGGTAATTATCTGATAGAGCACCGTCAAGGGGAGATGAAACGGAAATATGTAATGTTTAAGAAATCATCCTGATCAAGCATGTTCGCTTTGATGTGAGTTGAAAAGAGGAAATTTAATACCCTCAGACACTCACTAAATGAGGTGACCCAGTTGCTACTTGATTACTGTAGCTTGTAAAAATACTGATCATAAGAAATGATAATTACACATTATTGTAGGGCATAACCACTTCTAGAGCATTTTCTGCTAGGGATGCAACCTTGGTGAGTAATAATGTGTATTTATATTCATTACCTACACTCACCACCAGCCTATAAAAGCCACTACATATTCATCATCATCTTTTGAGATAGCCAGCATATTATACAGAACCAATGTTTTTAATCAGACCGTCCTTTTCACAGACCCTGGTTAATTTTTGCGACGCAAATGAGAGGGGACGAAGCATTACCCACGGGAGCACCGCGTGAATTGGGCTCCCCATTGAACAGTGTTAATGCTGATTAATGAAAGAACACTGCAAATGGAAAAGCTGTACAGCAGTAATCAGCAGTAATACACACCCAAATTCTAAGAAGCTCTGCGTGCCCTCCTCCTGCTGCCACACAGGAAAAGTGAAGAGGCAGTGGGAGCCACTTCAGCTAAGACAGAGCTATTACTTACTCATTCTACACAGATGCCTTCTGCCATGGCAACACCTATTAGACTGTGAGTTGGCGGACGGACTGCTAAATAGGAGGGCTTTTGGTCAACACATTCCAGGCCAGATTTCTGGAGAGCCTGTTAGTTTTCCCTAAGGTCTCACATTCAGTCTAGTATTTAGTGGCAGAATAAGTACTGTGCCGGAGCATGAAACAACCGCAACGCCGAGGTCAATCGGTGATCAATACTAAATTTACTTCATCAGCTGCAGTAATTTTGTTTTCAATTTTACCACAGTCAGAGTGTGGAAAAATCCACACATAGTGCATCTGTAAGCTACTTATTCTGCCTCAAACTTAAACTAACATTAACTAACTTTTAACAGCTAAACTGTTGACCAACTAAAAATATCTCAATGTTTTGCATGACCTTTATTCCAGTCGCCTTCCCGTCCCTTCCCTGCCGCCCGCTGTGTCTCCATGCTGCTCGAGAGTTTGGTTCACTCTCCACAGGGCACAGAAGACCATGTCCACATGACCCATTTATGACACTTGCTCCCAGAAATCATGTCAACTGGCATGCCACACATTGTAATTTAATCTAATTGGCTGCTGTTAATAAATAATGAATGCAAACCAGAATTAAATCACATCATTGCTCCCTAGTCTTTCATTTCTCCTTATTGGCTCTCTTAAAGAGTATTTATTGAAGACATTTGAGACAAATGTCCCCACAGGCAGAGCAGTGATGAAAACTGGAATTTTTCCAGAGCATAATGAGACTTTAAAAAGTGCATTTTTAGACTGTCATCACTTTAAATTTTGACAATGAAATGAATTTTTTACACTACACATGTGTAATGTATCAGATGCATCCTCCAGTAGAGACAGAAGTAGTAGTCAGGCTACACTATGTTAGGTATTACTTGTTTCCCTTTGGAGAAAAGCATAATGACCTCCAATGATGATATTTAGTAAGCGTCTGAGGCCATGTTAAGTTATCATTTCAGACACAGGCAATGATTGGATGTAATCATTTGATGCTTTTTTAATCAAATAAATTATAATGTGTTCAAATATGTAACATGGCCAGTATGAGACTGGTCGACCCAGATGTTTGATACAGGTGTTTGCCAACAGCGCCATGCTCAAGAGGCACAGCAGAGCACACTAAAACACAGTTTCACTAAATACATTTCCAGGCCTTCGGCTACCTGGCTAGGTTTAACTGAGCAGTGGCTGCCTATTAAGACTCAGAGGTAAAACTATTTCACACCTGGAAGACTCTGCTGCAAGTGTAACTTTGCTGGGTTCAATGTAAGAAAACATTAAACTACAAATGGCTGCATTTATATCACAAGTTTACACGAAGAATTTTCTTCTCATATTCACACACACTTGATGGGAGTAATTTGAGGTTTCAGTGTCTTGGCCGGAGAGACACTGGACACTAACCTGTTAAGTGCACTTTTCTTAAATAAACGCTTTTTCTGACATGCTCCTGTGGACCTGCCCTTCTTAAACATGTCAATAACCGTTTTATAAAATGTTCTGCATCAGAAAAGGTTTCCTCGCAGTAGACAGCAATTGGAGTGACAAACATGGCTTCGCCCTCGGATCACAAGCAGCAATCTTATCAATCATTTCATGCACTTTGATATCTATGGTGTTTATTTTCAGTAGTAAACAGCTTTGAGGTTTTCTCAACAGCAGTACAGAGGCATACAGCTGGAAAACCAGATGGGAGGGTGAACCTGCCAGGGACGGACTTTTTAATGGGAGGCTCTGAAAATTAGGATATGAGGAGCTGGGGAAATATCACAGAGCAGATTACAAATTTGAAACTGCAGCTGCTGGTTTGCACATGCTGGGCTGATTTATTTCTTGTAGGTGAAAATGAGCAACGCAGTGCAGTGATAAATGTGGCTTCTGCAAACGCACATTCACCGATATTAACACCCAAAATCTCCTTACAAAAACAAAGTTTGAACCGGGGCCGTTTGATATTAAAGTACATCAGAGGCGCTGTATTCCAGCTTACGGTGTGCTCTGTAATTAACACAAACAATAAAGTCACATTCGGCTGGAAGAAATGTGAGCCAGATAATTACAGGAGAGACGCAACTAAAACATCTAATGTCGAGGTAAGATATTACCCTACTAAACACTGCTATTATAAAACTGCTTTGTCACTTCTTTTTGTCAGAGAAAGGTGCTTCTTACCCTTAAACTTGAAGCATTTTATAATGCCAGTCTCCCGAAGGTAGCTGTGTCCTCCCTTTGGAAAAGCTTGCATGGAGTATGAAGTATGAAGTATTTTGTTTTTTTTACATGGGTTCATATAGTTTTTAGTAAAAATGACTCAGTCTAACAGTGTGAACTCATTTACTGTTATTGTTTTAATTGTGTGTCGACAACAATGGCAGATTATTGGCTACACAATACTAGTTAATAGAAATAAAATATAATGGCAGCTTTTAAAACCACAAAAGTATCTCATGAAGTCATCTTTAATTTGCTGCCACTGATCAAAACCACCAACAGTATGATTGTCAGTATACAATAGATAAAAATCGTACTATTGCTTTGCTCCTTTAAGTAAACATAAAGGTGGTGATATGGCTTGTGACTTGCTTTGAGGGAATCTCTTCTGAAGCCCTTAGGGAGCGCAGAAGCAGAAAATTAAGTATATTGTGGCGCTACATGCCTGAACACAGGTATTATCTTCCTATTTCTTTATCACATTCAAAGGCAGCCTGAACATGTGTGACAGAGATGCACTAAGGGAGGACTTTTTTGTATTCCACTGGATTAACCAGCATCTGGTTTTCAAACATTTTCTCTCTCTGCCTTTGAACTGCAGAAATGCTCCCACAGCACTCACCTTATTAAGCTCAGGCCTTCTTGCTCTGAGGAACAGGCCCATGATGAATAGCTGCAGTTAGCTCAAACTAGGCCTTAGTTCACACTAATCTCCTTCCCACCAACTTGTATATCTAGATAAGAATTCTATTATTAAAAATAAATGATCGCTGATGTCCTTTCAATATAAATAGTTACTGTTATACGTCCTCTTCCCGCGGAATCTTTGGTGAAGAATTTGGTGTGTTGTCCAGCTTGTGCAAGCTCCAGACTGAGCTAGGTTTACTTCTTCTTTAGCTGATATCAAAGGTAACGCAGAGCCTTTTAAATCCAGTTTGTAATTCTTTCATCATACCAAATTAAAAATCATTACTGGAAAACATTGCAAGATGTTTCGAAATCTGCCATGAGTCATTGCAGCTTATACACCACAGGTACAGTATATTTAAAGTTTCTTATGTTACTGAAATTTCATACAAAGTGTAACTAAAAAGCAAACTGAACTGTTCACACTGTGATTAACTCCATATGGGCTTAATCACAGTGTAAGGATAACACATTATTTTAGTTCAGTTTAATTAATAACATCTGAAAATGAGATTTGAGTTTTTAAGGGAAATAAGTAAATATTACTACTATGAATATTTTTATTTAACATATGCTTCTTGCCTAGGACTTAACTGTAATTAATGAATCATATCATCATGTCTTTAGACCCAAGCAATGATTTTAGTGGGTATAATATCATCACAGCTGATATACACTCTGGCCAAAATGACAAAAATAGGACCCACGACATAATAAACCAGGATCCTTTAAATAGGCTAAAAAGAACTGTAGGTGTTTTTCCTTTTTGCCAATTAATTTTGGACATTTTACAGTTATACAAGAGAACTAATGGCAGAATGATTCAAAATGTCCTTCCCTTAGGGGTGAATATGAGTTACTAATTACAACCATTCCCTCCAATCGCCATGAAAGGTCAAACTGGATCTAGGGCTTTGCCAACACGCCAACAAAATTGTAGTTTTGATGCAAACTTGATTTTCATTACCACTTCCTAAACATTCCCGTCCCTTTTTCTGAGCTTCACCACATTCAACTCCCTGCTCGGGTGTGTGCATTTCATTGAGGCCTGACTACAATTCCCTTGTTAAATTATCAAATGAAATCACCAAGACCTTTATTTCTGTCTGCCAGCCCTAAACAGATTGGACTGTGGTATTTGGCATTCACTAGTGGCACATTATGCTGCCGAGTGGGACGTCGTAAGCAAACATTTGATCCCGGCTGTGGTGACAACAGCCCACAGAACACTTGTAGTGGCACCACTGGTGAGCAAAGCCCTGATGGATGGAGTCGTGGCTCACGTTTGTCCCTTCAGCGCTGCACAGATGAAGGCAAAAAAGTAAATACACAACTAAAATGTCAGCACTTGAATGTCTCAGAGGCATTAGCTGCACTGCCTTTTGCATCACAGCAGAAACAGGTTTCTCCCCAACAGCTAAATTTGGCCAGCAAAGCCTTTTTCTCCTAACTCATCTGTAGGTAGTAGCTCCATTAGTTCCTCTGAAGGGGCACTTTACAGACAACTTTGTCACTACTGCAAACACAACAGATTCCATGCCACAGAGATATGTATAATTCAAAATAAGTGCAGATTTTTATTTGTCCTTGGTCAGTTGTGGATGCGGTGCTTTTATGTGTCCAACGACATGTCTTCAATGTTGTACTGTTTTTGAGCTTCAGCTGAAACATGTTATGATTAAAGTGTGCAGCTTAAATTTACAAAACGTTTGCTCTCATTGAAGTTTTCAAACTATCCTGCATTCAAAACAAATACTAAATAATTTCTAAAGTACCATCAAAATGAAAAGTAACATACATGGAGAAGTGTAAACAAGATGAGCATTCAATAGTGGAACTACCTCCAGTTATGGAGTCAAGTTTTTATTTTACAGAACCCTTCATGAAGAGCTGTAAAGGTACAATGGAAGATATAATGCACACAAACATGGAAAAAAATGAAAAGAAATGCACCACAATGAATGATTCCTTGTAATAGAGACCTGTTATATGATCCGCACTCCCTGGTTAAAGCAAATACTGTGTTTCTTTCTGACAAATAAACGCCCACTACATTAGTCTTTGTTGCTGAATATTAGAGCACATACAGCGAGTGGGGACCAAATGGAGACAACACAGAAAAATGTGATATTTTCATCTAAACATGGAAATAATCTAAATAAAGGGTGAGGACTTAGAAACACAAGATGAAGAAGAACAAAAAAGATTTAACATTCTGCACTCCCTCTCTCTGCAGCTTCCACCAGGTCTCCTTTCCACTCATCAAACAGTCGAGGCAGATGACCATCCACCCTGAGCAAGATCCTGCTAGAGGGTTCTTCCTGTCTCCACTTGAGTTTACTCAAGAGCAATTTGTTGGGTTCTTCTCTGTAATTCTATAAGGTCTTGACCTTATGTAAAGTGCCTTAAGATGATTTTTGTTATGTTTTGTTGCTGTATAGTATAAACTGAACTCCACTTTTTCTAGGTCAGAAATCAAATTGAAGCCTGTGTGTAGAATTGATCATGTCAACTCTTTTGGACAAAAGGTCAGATCTCTGTGGGCTTTATTCTTTTCATTCACTCTATCCTCAAAAACATCCTGCTGATACAGTGCAGGGTGTACAGTGTGCTACTAAATGACATGAGAAACTACAGGCATGTGGTGATAACACAGCAAAATACTTAACTTACTGTTACTTTAATACTTTTTTTACTGACACAAATTGCTTCACCCTTGATTACTAAAGGAAACAAGTCGACAAGAATTAGCGGAGGTGTCTAATTACAAATCTTAGATATTATATCTATGAATTCTCCATCAAGGTGGCAACACTGTCAATCTGTCCTTTGAAGGGGTATTTAAATTACTTCAGTGCTAATTGTTACTGCCACTGAATGAGCAAACTAACTCTATATATATGAAGCTACACTTAGGCTATTCTTTGCCTAAATGGCGTTTATGAGGGGACAGGTTAGGAAATAGGCTGGGTGTGGTCAGAGAAGGCATTATTTGCTATCCCATTATTACCCCTTTCTGGTAAAGCTCAGTTTCATGTATTTCATATGAGGGCGCCTGGGCTTCAGCAAAATGTATTATTATATCATCAGTCAATCAGAGGGCAAGTAAAGACTAACAAGTGAGGGAAGTTTGTGTTTCCTAGTCAGCTAGTGAAATATTACATCAACATCTCTGTTGTGTTTGTAGCTGCAGGGGGCATGTGAGAAATCTGGGTGGCTGCAGCCCTTCATAGCACATTTTTAGTTTAGAGTTTATTTGAGAAACAGAGCCGAAAGAAACTGTGTAGTACTTGACAATAGTTATAATGGCTCATCAGACATCAAAGTACAGTATCGAAATCAAAGATGATGATGAAAATGTAAAAGTAAAGAAGTAACAGTAATTGCCATGATGCTATGACATTTTGACTTTAACTTTGACAGCAGGGGCTGGAGAATGCAGCGCAGTGACACTGCTGTAATGAGCACTTAGCACAAAACACGGATAAAACTCTATTGACTTTTTATTGTGTCTTTTTTGGTTTTACTCTAAAGCTCTACAATCTAATCTTTATTTTGTGTTCGTGATGATAATTCTTGCACCTCATGGGTCCACAACAGCAGTCAAGGAAAAAATGCATCCCAGAGACAAGAGAGGCGTCAGTGTCAAGATGCAGACTGAACAACATTGTCAGTCATGAAGATAGGAGCAGCCATCTCCACAGATGTTCACTTGGCAGAGTGATGCACAGCGCTGCAAAAATACCTAATGCTCATTATGAGAGTCAGATGAAAGAATACCCCTCTAAAAGTAAACAGAGCAGCCAGGCAATGGGAGATGGCTTGGCCAACAGGGACATAATCAGCAGCCTCAGTAATTCAGTCATTTCTGACTGATATAGAAAAAAAAAGCTTACAATGTGCAGCACAGTATGGACCAGTAGTCAGGATACAGCCTAATCTGACAATTCACTGGAGGAGAAAAAAGGAGTGGAAAGCAGGAAAATCATTTAGTTGTTTTGATGACAGGCTTCTCTGGGCCTGCACAGACAGATGCATACAACTACTGATCTAATATGGCTCCATTTAGACCTACAGTATGCATTGTTATTTATACAGTGGTAGCAAAACCAAAGACAGGAAAAAGCAATGTTTCTATAATACAAAAGAAAAGCAACATGTTTTTGTAGACTAAAAAAATGTTTGCAGCCACGGGGTACTGAACACAGTGACGTCTGTTGCTATGGAAAAGATCTAGACAATATAATTACAGTGTACAGGAGAGGGTTTTAAAAGCTTCGGCTCCTTCCTCTTAAGTTTAGGTATCTTAGAAGTTTAAATCTCTGTCCTGTTCCTACTTGCTTTGACTGGATTCTGACTTCTTATTGCAAAACTCAATTACAGGCTTTAAAAGCTGTTTGTCTCTGCAGCAGATAAAAAGGCTTTTGTGGGTCTTGTGGTGGGTTCTCCCTAAAAAGGTAGAGGGGTTATAAAATCTCCCTCAAGCTATTCTAAGCTGCTGCATGTCATCAGTGTAAATGGACCAGGCAGGGATCACTTCTAGCTGGGGGTAATACATGCACTATAGACATAGGTGTATACAATTGTGTTTGTCACTTGTTTTCAACCTTGAGTGTATTTTTTTTTGAGGGTTATGTGTTGGGACTGGCCACAATCTGGGAGACAGCTCAACAGATTTAGATTCATACTGTCTGCCAAATACACTTCACAACACTATTATAAAAATTTTTTTTTGAGTGATGAAACACAGGTTGAATTGTTTGGAAAGAACACACAGCACTGTGTATAGTGTAAAAAGGGCACCGCATCCCAGTGGTGAATGGTGGAATGGGCTATTCCTTGAGGGATAACGATAATATCAGTGTTGCTGTACCACAGCTGAACCTCAGCGGCTGATAATGCATCCAGACAATAACCCCAAATATCCAAATACATCTACAACAAAATAACAAAGAAAATATGTGTTCTGCAATAGTCCAATTAAAGCCAATAAAAATGCTGTGGAATGAGCTCAAGAGGGCCATTTATTGTGGCTATGCTAACGATAACACTGACAATAAGGCAGTAAGGATGGTTCAAAAATCCTCTTGAACATTATGCAGATCCATCTGCAGCTATAACAGCAATGTAAATGTTCAATAAAGACACCACTCATTACACTATAAAAGTAAGTTATTAGCTTAAGCACATTGTGCTTGTCACTTAGATGAGGATCAGATAACATTTTATAACCAATTAATGCAAAAATCAGGTTATTCTAAAAGGTTCACGTGCCCTTTCTAGCCAGCTGATATTAGCCAACTTATAGATTCTAGCCTGTGTGGCCTTGGCAGACATACAGTTTATAGTAGTCAGGTTGGAGGTAGAATTATACACATGTTGAATTTTTTTAATTTGCAGTTGTTGGCAGTGAGAATGAATTCAAACAAATTAAGGAGATGATCCTTAGAATGGCTACTGGAAGTGCAACTAACTATTAATTATAGTATTAATAAATGTTATTCATTGTTTGATCAAATTCAGAAATACAGTAACATGCAGTAACAGTGATGAAAGTGCTAAAACTGCTCTGTCAGTCTTTGGAAAGCTGCCTCCACAGCCACAGAAGACAGAGTACAACTGTTTCTACAGTCTGAACAGCACTCCCCATAAACTGATGCTCATGTGGTAGAGTACCATTTAACCACAGCTCTTTACACTGTGGTGCATTAAATAGCATCGATGTAGATCTTCTGATCTACTCGTGTCATAAAGCAAATATAAAAACATAAAAGCTCTGTGGGCAAACGAACTGATCATCAGACACCAACTGACTCCACATGACATCACTTAATTGTAGTCATAAGGTGCATTTACATAATTCTCTGCATTTACTGTTTTCTAATGTATGGATCAAAATAAAGGCAATAACAATGTTACAGCTGTCAGGGCAAAAATGTTTCACTTGCTGCACCTCAAATAATTGTCATCTGGCCTTTCAGTGCTACAATAACAAGGCAGTGCCATGAGTGAACAACCAAGTTGAACACAAATCCTGACACCTAATCTTAGAATAGGTATCCCCCTTTTTTCCCTCCCTTGGTGTATTTCTCTGAGTCTCTCTCACACATACACACAGGATGCACATGCAGCAGCATGGAGGCGACAGCATTGGCTGGGAAGGCGTCCTTTTCGAGGACAATTATTCTAAGTAGTATTCCCATCAGCCAGAGCCATGAGCAGAAGACCCTCGGGTGAGCCACAACCTTTCTGAGGAGGCAATTGGGGAAATAGCCACTGTCCAATTTATTTGATAAGGCGAGTAGAGCTCAGACCTGCCAACAGATGCAGAGGGAAAGAAAATTGGGGCCGTGCTGCAACCTAGTTGCTGACATTTGCAGAGTTCAAATCACTATGCACACATAGTGATTAGAATAACATTTCAACCAGAGTTCAGGGTAGATATTCAAAGTTCAGGGTGCAATGGGCGACTGTTAGCTTTCAGTATACTGCACCAACTAAGAGATCAAGAAAATGTAGGGGTTACAACGTATCACTGGAGCATGAGATACGAAGGCTGTACACTCCTCCGCAGCAGTGATTACAATGAGAGTGAAAGTGGGCAAGTGAGCTTCCCTTCAAGACACCGACAATAGGAGATTAAATTCAAAGATCTTTTCAAGTGGGTGGGGTGGTGTCAGTGCTCCTGATGATCTCAACTTTTCCCTTGAGGAACTCGGGTTTCAAATTGGACAGCTCTGAGTAAAACTAGCTCTCTCTGGGGATCCTCACCCACACAGAAGCCAGTGCCAAAAGAAATGTCATCCCTCTCTAGGGACGCTCATTCACTCATCCAATAACAGAAAAGATGCCTTCACAAGAATTAAAATAAAAAATAAAAAAAAAGAAACACAAAAGGTATGGCCCACAGCATCCTGTCAATTAAACCTTTGACATGATCACATTGCTAGATTAATGTATAATGGTAATACTGTATTTTATTCATTCAGTGTAATAACAATAAACGTCAATGCTAAATACACACTGAGGGTTCCACGATGTTTAGTTCATCTTATCAGTACCAAAATATGAATAGTTCATAAGTTATTGTTTGGACAAAATTGGCATTTGCAAGATGCAACACTTTGCTCAACAACTTTAGCATATTTGTTAAATTCATTCTTCCGAATAAGAATCCTCATTAGGTTATTCATTAATAAAAAACAATTATTATGTTAAGAAACTAAACTTTATTTAATATGGTGTAAAACAGTCTATGGTTTTCAAACATCTTAAGCAATCTATGATGATACAGTGCTGGCAGCAGCCCTCTGAATGATGTCAATTATCCTGCAACAAATGACAGCAATACACTTGAGAACGGCTCTCAGCTATCTGACATACCCTTACCTTGCAGATCTACCTCTTTCAAATGCAAATCTGCCTTTATTTCCCCTAGGCACAGGAATTCCTCCCTCTACACCTACTGTATTTAAATTTGGTAGCACCTATGACGTCACTTAAAAAAAGATGCCTGAATATACAGCCTAGAGTAGCCAATAATCTGCCTGAGATGGAGTTTGCTCCACCACCAATGTCATCAAGACGTCTTTGAGCTAATGTAGAGCTGGCCACGCTCTGAACAGAACTGAAGGGAACGCTAAAGGAGATGAGTGAAACCTTCTAGGCGCCTCTCGGCCAGGAGTTTAATATGAAAATGGGAGACACTTCAAGTGGTATTTCGAGAAAGATGACATTACAAAGAAATCACATGCCCATAAAGCTGTCATTATCTGCTAGGACGTATACCCTGGCCTGCTTCCAGCTACTGTAGACCACAAGTCTGTTGAAGTCACTTCTTGGAAGAGAATACTGAACCCAGAAACAAAAACCTGCATGTCCTCTGTGTCCATGACTACAACTTTGCCCAAAGTTTATCTAGTCCCAGGCACTGACTTTTTACTTACCGCAGCCTTCGTTACTTCAAGGAATTGAAGTTTTATTGCCATGGGACCAAGATGCAATTCAGTTTGCCCACTGCACTAACAAGACTACATTCCTAATCCTTAACAGAAGTCCTTCCTCCGCGTGTTTGTCACTGAAAGGTGTACAGTATGTGTGACATTTGCAGTGTTGTTCTGCTTTTGCAGCTTAAATTTGACAGAACATCCACAGATCTTTGCAAAAATCTTTTTCCATGGTCAAAGTTACCAATCACTGCCCCTACACATGCCTAAACTCTTGATCATACATTTTAATCAGGCTTGCAATTTCTTCAGTTCAAAAACATGCCTAAAGGAGCACAAAGATTTGGGAAATTGACTGAGGCAAATTTAAGGTGAAGTGCAGAATGGATAAAAAACTACCCTGCGGCATTTTTGAAAGATGATTCAGAATACCTCAAAAATCAAAAGGCAGGAAAAATGAACCAAACAACTGATAACAGTATGCAACACCGTTTCATCCATACTGCCTTCTTGATATGCACTTCCCATACATCATTAGTATACATCGGGCATATCCTCTTCATAGACTACTGTCCGAACTCTCTCTCTCTTTTTTATTGGGTAGTGTGCAAATAATCAGGTGGTCAGCACACACCTGCCTTTACACTGGCTTTATCTACTCACCACTGAAAAAAGACCCATGCGATCTTTGAATTCATGCAACACGCACATTTCGGTGCTAAGAAACATAATAAGCGGTGGCTTTAAAAATCAATATAATTTTCCAGACTTTACCTAGATATGTTGCAGATGCCACTGGATTTCTGTGGTCCCTCTAAAGGGCAATGGCAGGGCCATTGATGAAAAGACGGACAAAAAAAAAAAATTATAGAACAAAAATTTTAATTTGCTTTTTAAAGTGCGGTGCAGCAATTAAAACAGACCTTGATTTTCCCTGATGTTATGAATGGCAATGTAACTAGCTATTACTGCATCCAGAAAGTATTCACAGCACTTAACGTTATAAATATTTTGTTATGTTACAGACTTATTCCAAAATGTACATGTACATGTGCTTTTTTCATTTTTTATTTTTCATTCATTTACAAAGTTTTTTTTTTGAATTTAAAGGAAAATAATGATTTTAATCTATTTTGGAATAAGGCAGTAACATAAAAAAGTTAAGCACTGTGAACTTTCTGGATGCACTGTTTTGTCTAAGTGCATTAAAAATATCACTTTACTCATTTTGAACCATTATTCATCCATCCATTATGATCCATTATGCCTATTATGGTGATATTATGTACAACTTAGTTAGTTTATAACCAAACTATTTTCAGACTAGTCCTGAGGTAAAGTTTTATCTAATGCCTGTACTACCACTTACTGAAATACTGTGTATATAAACCGTAAGGCTCATATCTCTCTTAAACACTGTTTAATCTACCACTAATGGCTCAGTAAAATTAGTTAATATTTAAACTGAGTTGTATTTAAATACAAACCATTAAGTTGAGCTAATCAGCTGTATGAAAATTACCTACCATAATTAAAGTGTATTCAAAATGTTCACTTCATCTAAAATGATATAATGATACAGTCTTCTACAAATTAGATATTAATGTTGAATGAAGACAATCTACTGTTACATCATTTTCAAAGTAAATATGTGGCTGAAGAAAGTACTGGCGTGATGTGACTGCATGAGACCCCCTCTACTGCTGCCGCTGCTGGAGAATTAGTTCCTTGAATTGTTGGACGGTTAGTAGAAATCCATAATTTCTAACTTCTGAAGTCACTTCGAGACTAAGCAATCCCCACATACAGTAAGACTGTAAGCAGTAAGGCTGCTTTGGATGACTCCCTATGGGCATCTCATTAAAATGCAAACACTGTGATTGTGTACCACAATCTCTATAAAAGCCGCCATACTTTTCCTCTGCTGTGCATTTTATTATCAGGCATCATGCATAATGATAGATACATAGATTTGTGCTATGAAGATACACAAATGATTTAAAGCTACAAAGGTCATTACAGTAGCTACTCAACAGGGCTCTAGGTGTAAAATATCTATTTTGGGTGTTTTTATAGTAAGTTTAGTTTGAGCTCTCTTCAACATTCACACAAACAGTTGCTAAGGACAAACTGTCCTCCGCTGTTATTGCTTTGCTCAAGGGCAACTCAACTCATTCGCTCCCATTCGACATCTTTTCCACCATCTACCAACCTTCCAGACATGGCTTTCCAACCTTGGCCCCACCGTTTCGAATGTCAAATGATCTACATTTAGGGGCATTTGGGTAAAATAATTTGGAAAAAACATTTTCAAGACGAAGAGTAACGCTCATTATATTTTGAACTCTTTGTGGTCAAGAAGATGTGCATACATACTAATGTATAGTTAAATAAACTGTAAAATAATAAACATTTATGTATAAAAATAAAACTATATCATGGAAATTATATGAAATGAAAAAACTGTACAACACCAAGCATCCTTGCTACGTTTGAACTTTTTGTTTCTATGAAATAAAGTGTTGCTCAAAATGAAGTCGCAATTTTCCATACACCCTATTGATTTATTCACAGATACATCACTGTCTTTGTCTTTATCATGCTGAAGCTCTCTCTTTCTGTTTATAAGAGTCTAAATGATGAAATTTGTTGCTCTGTCGGCCTTTTGCTCCTTCCACCTTCTGGTGTTGTGTGAAATAAATATATTAAGCTCAGCTTGCAGTGAAAAAACAGCACCACTTTGTTTAGTGCCTTGAATCAATCTCAGTCTGAATGTGTGTTTGCAGTAATTATACTAAACCTAAATGTTGGAATTAAATTGTTTATTTTAAAATCTGATTCATAGCAAAGGTACCGATATGTTTCCTATAATAAAATGATTCAATTTTCTTCCATATGGCCACTGTGCCATTCTATCCCAGCATCTCATTTTTTATCTTATCGGAGTGAAATCCTACGGTAGCTGCTGTTGACAGTTGAGGACATGAGGGCTTCACTTCCTTGTGGTACTTAGTGGTGATGAAAATGGTCTTATTTGTGTGCAGTTTATATAACTTCTCCATCCATCGTCTTCATCCATCTTTGTGTGCACTCTCATTTCTCTGCCCTTTCACCAAAGAGCAGAAACAATGATGCCAGATTAATTTCAAGGAGATTTAAATGTCAGGTGGAGAACCTGCGAAAATCAATGAAATACCAGCTACTCTTCTCTGCATACTTAATATTATGGAGTATGAAAAATCACAAAGGAGTGTTCATAAGAAAGGGAAGAGTGAAAGTGAAACTGAAGAAAAATATATTCTTTAGATTTCGATCACACCTGCATGAACTGCATTTTAAGAATCAACATAATTTGTACCTACTTTTTACTTTTTTTGCACCTTTTGTATGATAACCATACTCACTTTTACATACACAAACATCCAACATACATCTGTGTTAAACCTTTCCTACACAGCTGACGGCTCTTCCATTAAATCAGCACAAAGTTGAAAAAAGTTAGCACAGAACACCAGGTACTAAAATATCATCTTTAAATTACATGTGGGTTTGAAATGGCATTGCTATTTGTTCACAGCCTGTACTGGATGACTCCAACAGCATTAATGTTTTATACAAGCTCCATGAAATGTAAGACCATCCTTCTAAAAGCTGGAAAATAGAGCAACAGATGCGGTTTGTCCATTAATGTATTTTAGGCTATTTTTAGATCCATAACATGGATGCCACCTGTTGATGAGATCCAGCTCTCTGAAATCGCACGCAGTCGTCCCTTTTCTTTTCAAAAGAGGAAAAACAATGTCTCTGGGGAAATGTGGGAAATGCTCCTTTTGTCTCAGCTGCTTTGGAAGGGGTGTGTCCCCTGTCTGAGTGGCCTGACAGCAGGTAGAGAGTAAGACACAAAGTCAACAAACATGCGGTCTACCTGTCTCGACAGGCAGAGTGCCGTTTGCAGTAACTTTGATGAGTAAGGACAGCAACGTCTAACTGGACCAAAGTGATACTTGCAGGTACGTTTACATGCTGTTTAATTTGCTCCAGCTGAGCAGCTAATTAACTACCTAACTTGCAAAGTGACATTAGCTGCGTGCTTTGTGTTTGGTGACATGTTCAACAAGCTGGCGTGCGTGACATAATGTCTGCAACTTAGACAGGAAGGAGAATGTATTGCAGATTGTTGTTCCGTTCGTGGCTGTTGTCTCCTGTCCCGGCTCGATGTGATCGTCTGCTGCCAACACATGCTGGTTGATACATGCCAAACTGCTCAACCATATGCAAATAATGAATCAAACATCACACAGAAAAAAAAATTAAACCATCTGAACTGTACTGTTGTTCATCCAAGGCTGTATTTCTACATCATGTGTCGCCTGTTTTCCTAATGCAGCCCATTAAAGCGACTCAAACAGAAAAGGCAGGAAGTGAAGTGAATCAACTTATGTCGCACTGAGCAAATAACTATTCCAGCTCTACTGATTTCACCTCTTTACGCCTTGCTCTTAATACTCGCCGACCTGTCCTCATGTCAACCCCACCTTAATGTACTTCCCCAGGCTCCATTTAAATCACTCCGCTCCAGTTCCCCCCATCCCACAGACCTTGTCCTCCGCTCCCCTTTGTCTACTTCTTCTTCACTTGCTCTTCCTTTTATTTCTTCTCACCCGGCCAATCTAATTGCCATGCTTTGCCAAATGAGCCAACGAATTGTGCCTCCAGTTAAAAGCTGATGAGGAGTCTGCCCTATCCAGCCCTCAAACTCGTTGGGCTTGGGAAGCTCAATAAAGAAGAGAGGCGTGAACGAAGCCCACTGCAGAATGCAGATGCCACCTCTTCTGTGCTGACAACCATTGGCTGCGACAGGCAGCATCCAGTCATATTCCAGCATCCCATGAGAGTCATCTTTGCAGTTTCAAACCTCACGTCAGTGTCATTTTCATGGATCAACTGATGTGAATATTGGGTTACTGATACCTAGAGGAAACAGAAACTCTTTCTATGCCTGCCTTGTCAAATATTTACAATAACGTCCAGTCTCAAACAGTATTGTACATTTTGCTGAAGGGTAAACAGTGAAAAAATAAAGGTACACAGAGAACAGGACAGAGGTGACATTGTAAAATGTGCCTAAACAAAATGTGTAAACCACCTAGGTGGTAAACAAACCTGTGTCTTCGAAAATTCCCTCAGCTCTTAAGTATGAAATGTTTAAAGATGACATTACACACATGAAGGTATTTTTGGTAAAGAGAAATAATAAAATATACTGGTTTGGTCTTGGGCAGTTGAAATGAATATAAATGTGAATCGAACTACAGATGAATTTCCTGATGGAAGGTCATCTTCGCTCTCACCACGAAAAGGTTGGCTGACTTCTCTGGGCTTATATATTTGTTGTGTTGTCTAATGCCAGGTTCAGACTATGCCATATTTATTTTCTGATAAGATGGTCATTATGTCAACACGGTGACTATGAAGTCAAAAATTCGTGCCATGGCCTTGATGTGACATCTGACAGATGTAATCTTGGAACCAGACTAATCACAACTCAAACGATATTATGATGGCTGGTTAACTAGCTTAATCCTGATGACAGTACTCATTAAGTTGTTTGCGTCTTTTGTAAACATTTTGGAAACATAAAAAAGGCAGGGATTTTGCTGCCATCTATGATGTGATACTGGCAGCCATCCTAAAGCTCCAAAGCAGCTACTGCACACGTGACCTCTGAATACCAAATATTAAGCTGAGACTATGAAGAACAGGTAGATACCCACAGAGAATGATTCACAGATAGTTCCTACGTGTCACTGAGTTTAGCTCAGTCAGACAAAAACGTGCTCATCATCAACTTTAAACCTCAAATTGAGGTTTAAGGAGCTGTTGGCATTGATGTGTAAATGCTACACTCATATAAGAGGTGTTTACTAGAGACTATACATACTGGAGTCTGTATATAGACCCAATCCTTCCCTTACAGCGCCTCATGGCACAGATACAAAATGCTCAAAAATACTTATATATCTCAAATAAAGATCCTGTGACCTGTGGCCATGTTCCAATTTTAAATCTGAGTAAAGTGTCAATGCACTGACAGTGAAATGATTGAGAAACCTCCTAGGGGAGGCAAGTATAACAGGAAGCTTTTAAAAGGGAAAACTGCACCTGCTGGATGTTCTGTCTTACTCGACATATGGATGTTAAAAATTAGGTGGATGTTTAATTTAAAAAGCTTTTTTTAATATTACAGTGGTATCAGTTAAAGGTGTTATAAATGTGTACTAGGGTAAGTGAATATGAAAACGTGCAGAATTTCTATATAACAGTCATAAAATTGGTTCAACTATAGCTGAACTGAAGTTGCATGCTGAATTATAGACGTAGTTGTATGTATGACATTTGTGAAGTAAATTATACAAAGCAAAGTGTTTCTTCAAACCTCAAGCTAAGCTGCCGCAACAGGAAAACGGGGCCAACCAGGGCTAACTCATTATTCATGTTCCTCAGTTCCTTCCTCCAACAATATTAATGTGAATGTTGTTGGTAAAGGACATGATTTGTCAGTCCAGCTCTGCTGTCAAAATATCTGTAGTGTGTTTTACACCGTGGGAGAGAGGAGAGGAGGTGATTATGGGACAGATTAGAGGAGAGGAGAAGAAATAGGGGCAGTGGTAGATCGAGGTGAAGACGAGTGGAAAAACGGATGTGGCGAAAGTGAGACGTGTGCAGAGTGATGAGCAGCACGATGATATATCAAAAAACCTATTTAGGTTTGGACAGTCTTTGCTACTGGAGGAGTGTAAGCAATTTGCACTGATAAATCTAAGGATGTGTGTGAGAGAGTCCCAAACACAGAGGGAGCAACATACGACTGTGTGACTTTTCAGAAAAATAGTAATTCAGTAACGCAACTACATGCTCGAGTTTGTTCATATACTGTGATTTACATGAAGATGTGTCTAAATCCACCAACCCTATCTACTTTTTCAACCCTGTTTGTGCTGACTTGGGGCTATATACACACACACACAGTCATAGCAGACAAGCTCTAGGAACAGTGTTGACTTGCAGTACAAGCAACTTTTTAATTCATAAAGGATGGTGAAGCAGAACATTTTGATATTACAGCTCATGTAGCTTTTCGATTCCCATTGTAAATATCATACAGAGATGATTTCCTGTGCCTCCTTTACAGATTCAAGGCCACTTTGAGATAGCTCATAATCAGGCACAGCTAGATGAAATGTCCAGGGGGCTTGAATATCTGGGTTTTTAATCTTTCTTTATAATCTCTTATCTATCTCTATATATATAATAGTCATATACATATATAATATAGTGATCTCTGAAATTCTAAACCAAAAAGATCCCAGAGGCAGGAAGTTAAGTTGCCATTACTTGAGCAGAGGCAATGTGGATGTAATTGTAACTGACCCTGATGATGGGAGCGATTGCTGGTCATTAAACCGTAAAATACCAGCCAGGCTAGGAGATAATAAATCTCAGACATGAACGTGAAACTCAGCAAAATCAACCAAGGCCAGAACTGTAACAGCTAGGGGCTCAGTGAACGACCTCGCCTGAATTTCAATTGTGTCTTTGTCCAAATGTCCAGCTGATGACACATGCACCCACTCCAGATTGTGTGCGCGGGGACATACATGTACATGCCCATACATGCAGAGTTGTACAGAGGATCTGTCCCTGGTTCAACTAAGTGTGCACGTCCATATCAACAGTGACAGCAACAATAATAATAGCGAGCCTCCTGACCCATTCAAAGCATGAAACCATGAAAGCAGTGAGCTGAAAAAAACCATCCCAACACCATCAACCATCATACAGTTACGGCCAGGACGACTTGAGGTCTCATCACCAGCTTACGAGGCTCTGCAGCTGCTGGCCCGACATTTACTTTTCACACTGCTAGCTGTATTTTTGGTATTCAGCAGTAGTGTGCAAAAATAGAGCCTTATATTGTTTTGTGTACCCAGACCTCTATCAAAGTCAAGTTCATATCTGCTTTTTCCTTTCTCTCCCCAATAAAGTGCAGCTGAGGTGAAACCGGCTAAAGATAAAACTGGATGCCTAGTTTCCTTGGAAGACAGCCATGCTCTGCACATGGCACAAATATGGATGCATTCATCGTTCCCGTAGACACTTCTGTGTGAGGTGTTATGTGCCGTGATTGATGGTACGGTAATACAGCACACCGCTACAAGCAAATCAACACATGAAAAGGCTGTGACGGTACGCCGCTCTCCCGACCACATGAAAAGGTGATGCAGCACGGTGGTTTGCTGAAAACCTGATAAGACTGATTTTAAAGACAGACAGTACAGCTGTGAGTATAAAAATACAAACATTACATATTACATTAAATATGTTCTACAGCAGCTTATTTGTATATAAAACGATCTAAGGATCTGTTCCATTTGTTTAGGTCCTGTTGGTATTTCCTGCTTAAAAGTCATCTGCAGGAGCACATCAGTGTCAAATAAAAGTTTGTTTAGAAATTTAAAACTGCGTACAATGATGGAGTCTGAGAAAGTTGTCTGCTGTGAACTGAATTATTCTGTAATTAAACTTTACATTGGCTGCCTAAATGACACTTTAAGTTGAGAAAAGGCCTCTGATGTGACGAGGTTTCTAATGAGAAGAAGCTGCGCAGATAGCGTGAGCAGTGTTGTTAAAAAGAGCAAAATCTATACGAGCACAAAATATATCAACAAAAAATGAAACCTGATGATATGGGTGCGGGAGCTGAGCGTGCACTGTATGAGTTCTTATGTGAAAACTGAGCAAGAAGAAAAATATAAACTTAGTTAGCATCAGTGTCTAGTTTTATTTTAAACTAAAGTTTAGACGATAATATGGCTTATTGTTTTTATGTTTTTGTATCAAAGCAGAAACTATTGAAGTGTCACACAACAGGTGAAAAACAAAGGTGGAACAAAACAGAGTGCCTTCCAACAATGTGTCAATCAGACGCTGATTGTGTATACTTTTTCAAAACAGGCAAAGCTGCTGAGCATCTGACACCTTTGTTCTAAATGTGAACAGATCAAGCTGAGCTTATTTTAGGAAAATCATAAATACATGATATCTGCTATTATATTACCATTTCATTTTATTTGTTTTTCTTTCAAATAGCTTAGAATGCTGTCTTATCACCTGGTTGCTTACAGTTTGTTTTCAGGAGGTGGAAATAGATAGGAGAAAGGCCCTAAGCAAAGCAACAGTGGGGGCATGTGCCTGTAACTGTTTGCTTTAACGAGACACAAAATTAATATAATAGAACAATGTTAAAGTGATTAATTCCAAGTCAAACAGTAAAATGTTTGCTGAATCTACAGGATCAAAATTAGTAGAGAGGAGACATTGTTTTCTCTTTCTTCTGTCCCACCGTGTGTCCCATGTTGGCTGACAGGTGCATTTCTACATATAATCTTATCCACTGGAGCTTTAACATTGTGAAACATGATAGGTGGCAGATCCACTGGACCCAGGTGTTTGAGCTCTGTAAACACCCACTATTCCACTCGCCTGCCTACACACCAGATAACACCAAGCCTTGAGGGAGGCAGCACACCGCAGTCACAACACCAATAGGTGGGGAGAGCGGGTATTAGGGACCTGTTGTCAGTTCCAATTGGCTTGTTGTCCCACATAGAGCTCTCCAACGGCCGCTAAGGTAGTGGAGTTGAGCGCCTGCTTGTTTGGGGACAGATAGGGAGGGAAAAGTGAAAGTGAGATAGGATAAACTCTGACGTCTGAGCTTACTCCACATCCTCAGCCCCGGTGCCACTTTGGTCTATTGGTTTCATTAGGCTTCAATTAACTACAGCAATGATAAGGGAGGCATTGCAGCTGCTTAACAAGTTAATGCACATGCTGTGTACCTAAGGGTGCTTCAGCAAGAGTAACAGATGATGCGGCTTTTTGTCTTTGCACAGAGGCAACACTAAGTTGTTATTCGGCCTATTTTACATCAGAGGACACTTTGGCTTCACAGATCGTGTTTCTCAGTGCTCAGTTGTGACAGTAGATGAGCACCAAAATACCATTTGCTGCACAAAGGGACAGCAGTGAGAGCTGAATTACTACATGACTCCATTCAACAGTGACTGTGAGAGTGAACATGAGCTGAAGCCAAACAATCCTCTGTCACTCGCACTGAATTCAGTTTCAATGTCTGTGCCTATCTTAGGTTTCGGCAGGAGAGAATAATTAACCCTCCTTCTGGTGACATGTAGCAATTTTCTTAAGTAAATGAAGGGCTAATATTGCAAACAAATGCATTCAGACACCTTGCTCGTCTTAGGCTTGTTGCCTGGTAACCAGGTTTCATAAAAGAATAGTAAATCCTCATCTGATGTGAAGGCAATATGTTTTTGAATTCAAAAACCCACATGATCCAATAACAGAAATGCTAAATTGTTCCACTCTTTGTGTGATCATAAATTACATGTTGAACTTATTTAAATGGTATTTTAGACAGATCCTGGAAAACATTTTAGAAAAATTCAGTCACATAAATGCAGACAGCACATGCCAGCATAGAAATACTGTAAAAGGAAGTAGGCTACACATGGAAAACGACAATTTGAGTATTTCAAAATACCAGTTGTCTGTATATGTATTTACTTGTTGTTGGAAATGAATCATAACTTCAGTTTATAATCACAGGTAGGAAAATAAACATGAAATTGTAGAGGTGACTCAGGTTTGTGTACAGTTGAATAAAGGTTAATGCTGACATCCTGTGTTTGGTGTGATATAAAGTTTCAGTTTGGACTTTTTAAAAGTTTGTCCAATCCGTTCTGGGTTGCTACACTTGCTGACTTATTTAGTTTTCATATTCTATTACTCTATCACTGTGCATTTACTTCTTTACGGTGCTCAATCACTACATGGTTTAAAAGTAAAAGAAAATGCTGCTGGGAGCTGTCATATTCACTTTTTTCACTCTCTCTCTCTCTCTCTCTCATACTGCCTAACTTACACAGTAGACCCTGCTAAAAATACCTCTGCTATAGCATGAGTATCAGTTGCTGTTTTGCCAAATGGATGATTTTCTTGTCAAAATGATTTTGCACTGCAATAATGTGACTTTATCTAAACTCCAAACCTGAATATCAAGGGGGTATAAAGGGTTGCTGCAAACAGAGTTAGGCTCACAGCTTTCCAAGACAGTGGCAGGTATTATATGTGAATGACAAATCACATGTTAGGTTGGTGTGTGAAGGGGGCTGGATGAAGACTGACAAAGGGATATATCCCTACAGGGATCAAGGGAGTATGACATATCATAATTACTGTCATTGCACTGATTTTCTATGAATTCAGAAATATTGAATTAAAGCTTTAGTATTATATGTGCTCTGAGTCAAAGTGGAAGTGGTGTTGATGTACACGGAAATATATCATTAATATGAAACTAATACTGGGTACCAGATACCAAGTGTGTTTGTAGTTGAATATTGTTGTTATTTTTTTAAACTAATAGTAGTGTAGCATGAGGTTTTATCAGGTGATAATGACATATTTTACATGGCCTTCACTTGATAACTTTGAAACGTCCATATTCAGAAAATACACTACATGCACATCCACAAATAAATAAAAAGATTCAGGCAGAAAAACTGTCTGGTTTGCTTTACATGTGCAAACTCACTTTCTTGCGTAGGTGTCAAATTTATTTGAAATAGCCTCCACCCGTAGGCTGTAATACTCAGTGATTATTGTAGTTCTTAACTGTTGCTTTGTGGGTGGGTAGAGAACTAATGGAGGCTATCTTAATGGCAAAGCAATTAACTATAGTCAATTCTAATACTAAGTAGTTGGAAATTTCTTTACCAGCTTTATTACATATCACACATTGCTAATGAAGAGAGGAATAATGATCTATATAGTGTGTAGGGTGGAAGAACCACCATTATTGATAGCAAATCAATCAAGCGGCTTGATAGTGTAGTGGTAACCACCCTCCATGTGGGAGACGGGGGGTTCAAATCCCAGCTGTGGCCTACCTCCAGTAGGGGTACGTCTATCCTTGTACCCTTCTCTCACTTGTAAGTTGGATAAAAGTGTCAACAGACTAAATGTAAATAGAATTAAAGGAAAAGGAAAAATGAGCACACTGAAAATCTTGGTTATTTCTGTAGCTAAAAACTACCATAATACAGTACATAAAGCTGGACAAAGTTGAAGCAGACTCTCAATGTGAAAAACAACCTTCTGAGCTTCTTCTTCTTTGCCCTTTAGCCTCCATTTGCCCTCTGATTTAATGCATCGCCACACTGTAGCATTGATAAGTATGAAAACAAAATCCTGACTAGTCCACAAAGAACAACAAAAAAAAAAATTTAGAGAAGAGACAGCCTTCAAGCCTGAGCCTGAAATAACAACACTGCTCGGTGTCTCTTGGTCCCTCTGCTGCAGGATGCTTTCTAGCACTACAACAAGAATTGCTTTCTTAAACAAAACTCTTCCCACAGAGGAATAAACAAAGACAACCACAGCCCTTAAAACTTCACCACCATGGAGAATAATGTTTTTCTTGGATATGTTACCAATCCACTTCATTCAAACTATTTTAAAAAGAAAAGTTTCATGTGTGCCAGCTGTTCTGAGCTACCGAATGATTTGAGGTTGCACTGCCCTCTGTCCTTAAAATGTAAAAGAAATAAAAAAATCTAAGTGAGAGTTCACGACTCAGTGCAGAGCTGTGAGGCTGGAGTGCTAAACAGCCATTAAAGAGCATGGGAGGGCATAGCAAATGGCCATAACAAATGTGTCCTAGTTTGCTGGGAGGCATCAATTTTGAGGAGTGTGCTCAAAATTATTCTAATTTAAATCAGCCTAACATAACAACCTTCGAGCAGTGGGGACCTCCACTCTAGAGCCCACTTCTCTCCCAGTAAGAACAAAGAAATGAGATGAGAAAAGGAGAAAAAGGGTTTCACACATGGTGGTGTAGTCAGCGGGGCTTCACTGCATGGGGGAGGATTCAGGTGGGAGGGGCACACTCCAGTCCAGCTCCATGCAGCCTGGGAAGCGATCAGCTATCGTCTTACAAATAACTCTAACCACACATAAATGCAATTTGCAGTTGTTAGACATCACCCCTGCACTGTGAAAGAGATACAGCAGCTCTACACAGGTGCCAAAAAAACATGACACTGTGCAGATTCGTTTGACCCCCTTTACGACAGCAAAATGAGTTTTACACAAGAAATTCACAGTGGAAAAAATGGTACACACTACACCGCAGTTTCTTCATTGTTGCCAAATTACATATTGTCCTTCAGTAAGTAAAACGTTTCTATTAATATTTTAGTCAATATGACCATTAATGTGCATTTAAGTCAAAACATTTAAACATATATTGGGAAGCAGGAAGACTTACAGTGAGATAAAAACTCTGCCACTAGAGTACATCACTGCACATGCTAAAATCAATAATGCCCTGTCTCAAAAGAAAAAAAGGTGAGCATAAAAACATGAAACATTTACGAATATGCATTAAGCCATTCATGTCTTTATATAAATTTCTTTCATTAAGATTGGCTAGTTTCCCATAATGCTCAGGGTGCATTATCGTACCCATTAATCATTTACCATTACCCCCGTTGTGCTGCATAAAAGACAGGAATGCTGCCAAGGTGCATTTATTTCAGCGTTGAACAGCACGATTCCGCCTTCAATGGGCCATCGTGAATGTGCCCTTATAAATGATCTTTGTTTCACTCCTCCCTCTCGACTCTGTTGTGACTCCCAACCATCCGCTGTTTACAGTGAACACAAGGTTATGACTACATATGGCATCACAAATGAATAACATCTTAACAGCCTCAACGTAAAAGTTGCAGGGAACTTTTGTTCTTTCCGGGTCATTAAAAAGCAACAGCAGAACCTTTGTTCTGATTCTTAAGTAGCTCACAATTACTTTATGTTCCAAGAATTTAATCCAACTATTTATAATCTAAAGAGTCTTGCTATCAGGACAATAGTAAACAGTGTATATCTAGATGTTTGTGTACAGGATTTGATGTTCTGTTTTGTGAAGAACACTTACTCAAAGTCGAGTGTACATCATTAAAATCAGAAGTGAGTTGAGTTGGGAAGACGCAGATTCTCTACACCACTGCCTCCTTTGAAACTGTAGCCTACTGTACAATCCTTCACGCTGGGTAGAGCTGTATCTATTACTACAGATTGGCTGGGCAAATCTCTTGAAAGGCATCATAAAAAAAATGTAAAAAAAAAAAAGGAGGAGGAAGGGAGGTAGTAATAAAACATCGCCAATTTCTCTCTGTGACAACATGAAAGAGGGAGGCACAGGTAAATAGAGGCTGTCTGCAGTGAAAATATGGCTTATCTTAGTCTTGTCCCCTAAACCCCTGCATAGGTTTTGACGATAACCACATAAGAATATGTGTGTTGGGGGATGGCTGCTTTGTGCAGGTAGAAAATGATCTAACAGCTGAGGAAGGGGGACAGAAATTTGATGCTGACTGAGGAATATGATAACCTCCTAGGGCAGATGCCTCACAACCTGCCTATCAAACCTACACATACCGTAGTTCCCTCATCAGATTTTTCACAATATTGCATTTCTTTCACTGAATGTCATCCAATCATGAACGGAATCTGCTACTAGATAAAAAGTCACTCCGTCACCCGTTTATTTCTTTAACAAAGTAAAAAAAATGCAGCACTTGAACTCATAACTGATTACAGCACATTTAGCAGCAGTGTCTGCGGCAAAACATGTCTTGATGAATTAATCAGCTGCTCCCAGACGTGTGGGGTAATTTGGTCCACACGTCATGCAGAACTGCTGTTAATCAGGAACATTTGTGGGTTTAAAGTGCTCATTTTGCTTTTTCAAATTAATATTTTGACTTTTCTGCCTGTAGAGGGTTTTTCCACAAAGTGTACTTTCTGCTAAACCAGACATGAGGATTCATAGAGTCTGCTATTCCGCCGGGGATTTCACATTTTGTGTTTATAATAATGGAGTCACGATCACAGAGAGAAGTGAAGAAAGTTTTGATGTTATTTAAATGCTTTTAAAAATGTTTTTGTGAAATTGTGGAAGAGTTGCTTTGGGGGACTTGAGGTAAGAGTGACACTCCAAAGAAGATTCAGTGTTGTGTCTGCTGTTTTAACAATTTATAGGAAAGATGAACAAGAACCTATTTACATGAAATAGTTATCAAAAGGCTGTGCAGTCAAAGGAACCTGATAACTTTTTGTGAGATTGAGTTAACAGTTAATTCTATCAAGTTGTTCTTAAAACACTCTTTCTTGAATCCTCAAAGAATTTTCATCAGAACAATATCATGACTACAATGATTTCTTCCTTAAAAAGTTGCTAAATTACTTTACACAACTTCCAAGATAACCTTGCTTGTGTTAAAAAGAAATGGATAAAATTATATTTTTCTAGGTCCAAACTGGATTGCTTACAATAACTGATTGATTGGACCAATGTAACATAATGCTACAGTGAACATTTCTGCACAGGCCAAGCGTTCATCACAAATCTGTGGGTTGACTCTTAATGAAAAACCAAACCTAAGCAGAGGGGGGGGGGGGCACAAGGAGAGCTTGAATGAATGCTATGCAGCTGCATTTTACATCATATTAATTAAAATGGATTAATGAAAGCCATTTAGACTACAAAAAGGCCTGCACACTAATACTTAGCATGGGAATAGATGATAGGGATGAAATTTCACTCCAAACATATGGTTTAAAAATGACACGACCTGCAGTAAAATAAAAAAAAGAAGTAAAAATGAAATGATTTTTATACAAAGTCGAGCACATCACAAAGGTCCAGCACAATTAACGCTGTCAGAAAGAGTTCACTGAAGATGGATTAAGTGGTTGTTGGGGAAAAAGTGCTGATTAGATCTTCTTCAGCAACACTTTTATAACACTCCAGATTACATCATTGTCTTATTTAGCTTTATATTTAGGGTCTTAAGATCTTTAACTAGGATTAAAAATATTCTGGTTGCTCTGAACAGTGTTTGCCTCCACAACATTTTCCAACAGGGTGAAAAAGGTTTTAATTATTAAGATGCAGAAGAAGCCAGTGGTCAAAGCAAAAGCGAACAAATTTGTGTACTCCAATCAGAATGGGATCCATCTACTGATTACATCAAGTCTCTCCTGGCTGCCTTTGCTAACAATCATGGCTAATAACAGGCTGTAATGACAGGTTGGGGAGGTAAAAAAAAAACAAAAACATGCTGATATTGTATGTGTCGATGTCTAATGAGTTTCTAGCCGAGTACTTGACCCAGATGAACTTTGTGGGTTCAGGTTGAGTTAGGTAGAATGCCTAAATAAGTGGTGGTGCTCGGGTCACTGCTTCTCTCAAAAACCACCAAACACTGTGCATAACAAAGAGCCTTCAATAAATATGGATCTAAAACAGGAATCTTTCAAGCATATAAACTCAGATCACCTAAACAAAGTTACACGGCCCTGCCTATTCAAGGTTAGAGAAGGGCTGAATTCTTTTAGTAGTGGCCAAGCGCAGGAATAACCCTGCATAAATATCTGCAGTTCGCCTGGCGTGGAGAGCTGACACATGCAACTTTCTTTCAGCATTAAAAAACTAACTTGAGCTCAAAACAGCCCATTTCATTAAAATCTTGGCACACAGAAGATGCCCGTTCAGTGATTTGTGCCAAAAGGTGTTTAAGAGGAAATCCGCTCGCATTAAAGTTCACAGGGGTAAATACTTTGCCCCTTGCTGTTTGACCCCAAGTAACTTCTTCACAGTTGAGAAACAAAAAGTCAAAGGAGGGATGAAAAAAAGAAGAGAGGATGGAGGCAATAGAGGATGTAGTAGTGGTGGTTCGATGCAATTTGGCCTAATGGAAAGGCTCAGTTATATTTTGTCATTGTGAAAGTGGGAGCACTTTGAGGCAAGCAAGACTCCCCTGACCTCTTCCTTTATTATCAAAGATGAGCGCTGATAAACAGCGTTTGTCACCCTCACCCAGTGTGTACTGACAAGATGCCCCATGGCAGAGGCATTGATTCCCAAGTCATACGATCTGAACTCGCACGCGCTCCGCGGCGAGAGGCGCTGACATTTCCCATCAAAGAATCGGGAAGAGACGAGCCTATACTGACAATGAGACATGGGACACGGAGAGGAGAGAGATCGCAGAGCTGGCAGGAAGCAGAGGCTGAGGTCAGGAAGTTGCTGTCTTCCCTACAAGGAGCAAGCAACCATCTAGGTTGTTGGGGGTGAAGCCACTACTGCTGAATGTAGGTCAGTCTTCTTGGCTTCCACTACACTTTGTCCCTTCAAGTCTTTATTTGGAGCCAGGGAATTTGAATACTGTATGGCTTACCCAGGATTCAGGAGGGCTACACATTGTCCAAGAGCCTTGTAGTGTGCACATATATGAGGATAATATGAATATTATGTGTGTGCTGCTATGTATTTGTTTACTTCACCATCATCTACAGTATATTAGCAGCTCATCATAGGTTAGCATCAACTGTACATGCATGCACCGACCAAGTTGTCTAAGTCTCTCTCAGGTATGTACACGAGCCTTCGATATCCTGAAACTGAGTTGACTGTGAACTGTGAATAAATTCAAAGTTGGGTGTGAGCCCATCATTACATGTGCCTGCCTTTCATCTTATACCTCCGTCCATCCGTCTATCCATATTTTGTCAGCTATGCAGGATGCAGCAAGCTATGCAAACATATATTTACAAGATTTTAGACATCCCCAGGCCAGATCAGATACACAAAATCTCGTTTGTCTTCTTGTTCTCCTATTATTTTGGCAGATGGTCATTTAATTTTTGTGTCCAGTGTTATTTTCTGTTGAAAATTTAACTTTTCTCATTGAAAGAACAGAGATGTACTACAAAAAATATCACATACTGGGAAACACAATACAGTAGCTTTTATGTAGTACTGGATAATGAGCAGAGCAGTCACCATTATAATTTTACATCAATCTGTGAGGGTGCCTAAAAATAATATAGATGATTAAAGAACCACAACAGAGGACACTAGATAACATCTGACACACAACTACACCACATCCTAGTGCATGACAATGCACTTTTCTGACAGCAACACTGCAGCTGTGGGAGAACAAGAGCAGACTCCACGAGTGACCAGACTCTGCCCTATGCCTGGCATGCTATCATCTGCAATAACAAGTCAGACGTCTTCAAAGCTGGACGACTGAAAAGGAGGAAAATTGGAAGGAATGGAGAGTCAGTGGAGGAAGAGAAGGCTTTCTGATTTATCTTTAAAGGCCTTCTTATTGCATCTTTAATCATCTTCCTCGATGTGGAGGGACAACTCGACAGTTGGATTCCAGTACTATTGAATTCACACACTATTGAGTTAACTCGCTCAGGAGGTTCAAGCTGGGCTTTCTTCTCTCTGCCCCGACTCTTTTTTAACTCTCCTGTTTTATCACTCCTCATTTCCATCTCTGCAAGGGGCTCAGAGAGGCAGCCTGCCTAAGAACTGCAGTAGTGTGTGGATGCTAACATGGTCAGCTAAATGTTTCAAGAGGCATGGGATATGACAAAGCCTTCCTCTTGTACTACAAAGCCTTGCTGTAACTTTGTCACACCACGTCTTGACTGACAGATTCCCTCAGCCACTCGTTTCTCTGATTTAATAAAACCATTTTGTAATCTAGATGAAGGCGTACATCAGTAAAAGTGAGGAACATTGACAGGCAGAGGCTCTGTGTTATGGAGGATTTTGTGAGAACAAAATATTATAGCTGGCACTAGATCACAGACTTTACAGAGGGGGAGTTTTAAGGAGCGTAAATGCTGTTCTGAAGGTGTGAAGACAAATGCTTGGGATTCTTGGGGGTTGGGACTTTTATGAGGCTACAAGCAACAACTCTGAGAATATCTTTAAATACTGTCAATCCAATCAATTAATGTATTTATTTTTATTATTAATATACTATACACTATACACTATACACTATGACTGTACAGTGTCTTATTTCCTTTTAGCTGATGAGTATATTTGGAGGTGCAGTTGGAATCACTCCACAATGAGTTTTATTGTAGGAAGAATAATTATTAATTACCTCTTTCTGCAAGGAAAAATGGTATTGTTTTCTGTCTGACCTTAATGAACTACTGCAGCGTAATTAATACGATTAACTACATTAAATTCTGTAAGCACTTGTGTTAAAATATTAACAAAAATCATATTTACAATGTGTTTCATCATTATTCCTGAGATAGCCTGTAATGGGTTCCTCACGTTTCCATTCTTCCTGGTGCCATCACGCCTATAAGCAGAGAAAAACTTGCTTTCCTCAAGCTTTGTCAAGTGAAAATAATCACTTATTCTCTAACCCTGAATATTGTGTTGACAACCGAGGAGAGGCAAAAACTTGCAGAGAGCAGAGAGCCAAACTGAGCATGTTCCCTCAGCTCCATTTCTACAGGGTCAGACTTAAGAAATGTAACACTGGCAAATATTATTTACTGTAACAGTCATTGTGGCCCTTTTGAGACACAGCTCTAATGTCAGAAAATATATAACTGACTGTTACAGGAAAAAATATTAAGCTAGAATTTAGAAATTCTTTAGTTGGGGGAGGTTGTGATGAACTCTACCTAGAAAACAGCAAGTTGATAGCTGCTGGCTTTGTGGACAGTTATTAAAAAATATAACTATTTAAAATCAACATTTTAAATCTTTTAGGATATATTACATGTACCCAGATAAAGTTTAGCTATTTCAGTTTGCTAGGCTTTTGCTATTTATATGCTAATAAAATGAAGATATTTGTGAACTATGGATGATAATATCATAACAAATGGCATGGATTTAAATTCAATCATTCCTTTTATCCCAGCTCTTTAAATTATTATTACAGAAAAAGGTAGAAAGTCTATTAAATGAAAAGTGTATTATGTGGATTTTACGTGGTGGAAATGACCATCCAATGGACATGCTGAACTATTAACACGTGTCTTAGTTTAAAAAGCACCAGCTGTCATTATATAAATATATATATATATATGGAGTATGTTGCTGTAGGCATATCTACATTTGTGGAAAAAAGTTAAAAATAATCAGCCATTACGTAGTCAAACAACATAGGTCTTGTGCTTTAAACACAAACAGCTTTGAGCAGCAGTTCACTGGAAATTATTCATACAATCATGTCCTGAGAGAATAAAGAAATCTCTCAATGTTACCCCACCACTTCAAAAGGTGAACCTGACAGTGCTATTACCCTTTAACCCTGTCCTCTCCTCTTTATCTTACCTCTCTTTAATTACTGCTGGCACATTACTTGGCTCAGTGAAGGAGAAATTAATGAGAAGGATGAAATATGTGATTACATGCTCATTTGCCTCTTTAGACCTAAAATGAACATAAATGGCACTGCAACTCGTGCTTGAAAGCCCAACACAGAGATTATTACATGGACTGGGATTACATAACGTTGGCCACAATTACACGCACACCCTGATCTTATGCCATAAAATGCTGGAATTAATTTTGATGTTATGAAAAAACCTTTATCTAATTATGCTGCTGTGAATGAGGCTGATTATTAAGACCATAATGAATACACCCAGTGCTGTGATAATTGTTCCATTAATGGAAGACTATTTGGACATCTAAATCCTATATTTCTTATTAAGCCTGTCCACTCAGGACCTCACAAGATGCGGCATACACTATGCACACACAGCTTAGTTTGCATGCAGTCTTACTGCCTTAAGCAGAAACCTTGGACAAATTGCAGATGGTAATGTGTGAGCATAATTATAAAGAGAGATATAAGACTGCAGTTTATGACAGGAGGGAAATGACTAATGTTGGCTGAGGTCTACTGGAAGCAGGCAAATAATCTATTCATCAATAATTCTTGTGTACATGATTGCAAGGAAACAGGAAAATTCACAGAATGAGTTTCTGCTGTGCATGTAAACAGTTAGATCACATTTTTTCCAAAGGGTAAATGTATGAATATAAAGACAATAAATGCAACATTCAGGATGGAAACATAATTAATTTGCCAGCAGCACACAGTGAAGGCCTTCAGTATACACTTAAAGGAAACTTACTTGAGACTGAACTGGTCAACAGTGGAGTTGGGCATCAGGTAGAGGAAGATTTTGAGGGTCTCTCCAGGTTTCAAAGGTTTCTCAGGCAGCCTCAGGAACATGTTCTTGTCTAACTGCTTGTCCACCAGCAGCTGCTCTTGACTAGCCTGGTACAAGCTGATGCTCCCTATGCGCAGTAGGGGGTGCTGTGAGAGAGGTTCTCCCCTGGAAACACCACCACCCCTATGACCTGAACCCTCACTGCACTCCCCTTCCAGATTAGGCTCATGGAGTGTGTAGTAGAGCTCAGCCTGGAGGGTTTCACTGGTTAACCCATCCAAGAGCCCATCACTGGAACCTTTCCTCCGACCCATCGGAGCCACATTGGTGTTAAACCAGGACGGGGGCAGTTCCAGCTGGGCCAAGCATTGTGCCAGGTTCCCTTTCATGCGGCAGGAAGTTTTAATTTCACGGACATCTCGGAAGGCGTGCAGACGGACACAGGGCAGCTTGTCCTGAGCCTTGAAGTCATCCCAGTCACGGCCAGCAATGTAGAAAAACACCTGGACTGTGGGATTGTTGGAGAAGACCCGGGCCTGGACAATGAAAGCCCGCACTTTCCAGTTGACTGTTAGCTGGCCGGGAATATCCAGTGGACTGGCAGGCTGGAGCAACTCCTTGGAAAGTGCCTGATCCCGGGCAAAAGGCCCAAAGCTTATGTTGATGGCAGGGAGGTCTTTCGTTTGGAAAACTACAAAACTCTCAGAGCGCTGCAGTGGGTGTCCAGTACTAGGCCCACTGTTGCTCTTACTGCCGCCACCAATGGTTTGTCCTGTGATCTGAGCCTCTCGCAAAAAGAAAGCCAGCTGTGCATTGGACATTTTAAAGTTGGCTGGAAGGTACACATTTGGTGGTGAGGGACTGGCTGTCAATGCTGAGGAACTAAGGAGGGCATCTGAGCTAGTTGGAGAGATTTTACCTGCAAGAGCTGTGAAGAAAGAAAGAAGAAAAAAGGAGATCAGACTTTTGAATACAATATAGCTTCATTTTTACTTGACTTTAACAGAAACTAAAAGAATGTGATGCCTACAACATATAACAATCTGTGTATTATAGTGGTTTGTGAGGAAGGCAGACACAAAGAGGAATGAATGAAGTTATTAGAAGAAAGTCACCAAGGTCCGCTCTACTCAGTCAGCCGTAGATGGAAGGGGTCAACACACACTAATCAGAAGATAACTAGCCCATACGTGTCAAACATCCAGAGCAGAGGCTATCCAATCAAACAATGTTGACATACACTAGGTGCACATGGCCGTGATCTTTAACTGAGCGGCAACAACACATTCAAACAGTTTGTTTTTTCACCTCTTTGAAACAAATCATCCGTGAAACTCAGACGAGACAAACTCACAGGGGTCACGAAGGTAACCAAGTTACAGACAAATTAAGAAACGTGTGCTTGTATTTGAACAGGACACCATATACGTCATTGTCCAACACACTGCACTTGTTGAAAAAAACATTAAAATAACTAACTAAGCATAGCATAACACCTACGTTACTACAGTGCAATCATAGTAGGGCAAAACCATCGTAAAACAAACAGAAGAAATGTGACATACTTATCAAAATTACCCAGAGTTGAGCACAAAGACACAGTTGCCTGTCCCCATGGTCCAAATCATAGATTAAAAGTCCCATATTCCAAATAGTTCTATCATCGAAATCTCATCCTTTAAAAGTGAAAAAATAGGATCTTTTTGAATTCTACAAAAAGAAAAGTCCTTTCAATAGGTTGTGTGACTCAGTGGGCACTTCACAGAAGTTTTTCTTCTTTTCTGGTTTCTCTTTAGAAAATCCTTGTCATGTGTTGCAAGAGAGGAATGAATGAATGTGGGAAAAAAAAAGAAAAAGAAAACAGCAATACACTCCAGCACTTCTTCACTTGGTCATGTTCTTGTTGCTGACTACAATGGTTCCACCGAGCTTCTTGAACTTGTGCTTGTCTAATTCCCCGTGGCTTAGGTCTTGTTTTAAGAGTGGCTCTGCCTCACACAGCGGCTCTTTCAATCCCAGACTGTGCATGGCTCCGGGACAGACTCTGATAGACAGGCAGAGTCTCCTCCCGGTTGGTGGGCTGTACAGGAACTACAGACAAAGCCTCTGACACCGCCCCATCTTGCCACACCTATGTCTCTACTCTGTAATCACCATTTTAGCTCCTGGTCAGAGCTAAGACACACAGCCCTCTGAGGACTCGACTTACACCACACACACAGACACACACACGGGGGTGAAAGAAATAACACTCTCCAGCTCGATTCATCCTCTCCCTCTGGACATGTTCAGGCAGATTCTTGTGTGTGTGTGCATGCAAGTGTGAGTATAGGGTGTGTGTGTGTGAGTGTGTGTGCACGTGTGAAGTGGGGTGGGGGATGGATGTATTGCTTGAATGCCTCCAGGCAGAGAGAGTGAGAGGGAGAAGGGTAGAGGGAGGGATTAGGTAAAGATTATTGATGAATTAGCCTAGCTCTCCTTCCCTTCTCCTCCTCTTTCTCCTTTTTTTCGCTCCTCTTTCTCCTCCCCCCCCTTTTTCGTCTGCTTTACCCCCACGAGAAATCCATGAGAATGAGGGGATACTACTGGCTGGAGGGGGAGGGGTATCTGTACCGCTTCCCTGCTTCACTCACATGTGCCTGGAATTCCCATAATAAAAGAGAGAGGGATCCATGAATGTGTGTGTGTGGGCCCCATGAATTGAATGGCAAACAGTGGGGGCAACAAAAGATGAAGCCACAGTCGGGGGAAACATCCCACACTTACAAATGAGCAGTCGTAGCCATAGAGAAGCCTGGAGGAACTATAATGATGAGAGAGGCTACTTAGAGGCTGTCTAGTCTTTATCGACCGAAAGCTCCCTACCTCACAGTAAAGTGTGTTTGTGTGTGTTTGGAGCTGCTCACAATTAAAAGCGACAAGAATGCACTGCAATCCGCAAACCTTCTTCTCTTTTATTGTAAACACAGAGGCAAAATTCAAACGTCCCACCATTACTGTTTATTTTACCAGTCACATGACAGCATGTCATCACCAATCCTAGCCTCGGGACCCACTCATATGTGACTATACTAAGTATGCCTGCCAATGTTCATATCAAAGGGGCATGTTTTTCCTCTCCACCATTTAAAGCTCTAGATGACTTTATTGCCGTCTTTAAAAAGCTAGTGGATATTGGAAGAGCTTTACCCACCACTTTGCTCCATCTATCTTACTATGTCTTGAGGCAGCAGTAGCCTAGAGCTCTGCAAAACCTTGAATCCCTAGACCTGCTGGGACTTTAAAAGTGAATGTGTAATGTTCTCCGTTGCCTCTGAAAACTACTGTCAAGGTGGCCTTGAGCAAGGCACTTAAAGGAATGTGTCTCCATGTGTTGCACAAGCACCTGCTGCTGGCCAAACAGCCCAAAACAAATTGGTTTCCAGCTTGCTACTTACTGTTTTTAATGGCAATTTAGGTTTTGAAGCAGTTTGCTTTTGACTTTGTTTTTGCACTGTTGACTTGTTCTCTCCTTGTTAATGTTTTAACAAAGTCTAGGCAACACAAGAACAAAGTGCCAACATACTTATGACAACCATCTCTGAGGAGACTAGATCCCAATTTTTTAGTTTTTTGTGTATTGAACAACATGTTTTTGTTCTACAAATGATCAAATGATTATTAAAACAGTTTGAATCAAATGTAATGTAATGTTGGGGTTTTGAGTAAATCACAGACGATAATTTAAACAATAGTAAATGCTGAGCACAAAAAGAAAAATATAAATAAATAAATACAGATTGGAAATAAAATGATTAACTGTCTATCACATGAGTCCAATATGTTCCAGTACAAAAGCACAATGCTAGTACAGGAACACATGGAGAGAAGAGACGATGGAGCTAGCTTTACACTACGGGGATCTGGGAGCAATGGCATAAAATTATTAGCAGAAATCACTTTATTTTTATAAAGGTGCATTAATGACACCTTCCATATTCAGCCGTTGATTGAAAACAGAATAAAGGATCTCATTCAATCAGAGCAATAGGAAACATGTAAAAATAATTATATTCAAGGTATTGAGAAAATAATGAGAAAACAATATTCATACATAAATTACTCAGGCGTTTGTTCATTAATACAGTTTGAATATTTTGGGACAAGAACCCACTGTAACTCTGGTGTCACCAACACTTTTTCATTTTATTTATTTATTTATTTATTTAAACTGCATCCTGACCGACAGCATAGCATGCAACATGGAGCACTGGATGCCTTGTTGTGCTGGTCAGTGTTGCTTTTTCAACTAGCATATGTGTTTTTACCCAGGTGTAATTAGGGTGCAGTATACTCCTCTTGATTGCGTGTCACTAAGACTTTAAGAAGTGTGTTCCACATGGTCTATTTGATTTGTTTCATGTCCCACATAAGTTTCCTTTCAGTAGAAATGGCTCTGGGTTCTTAAAGGTTAAAATTACTGCTTGTTACAACCTTACATTCTCTAATAGTTGTCCTTAGATATAATTTAATTGTATAGTTGTATTTATTGATTCTGCTTATACAGTATATGATTAAATATGTCCATATGAACTCACTTATTTATTAGTAAAACTGTGACAGTAGATAACTATAGATATTACTGGAACAAAGCAAAAGTATACAGTATAAATATAAAGTATATGCATATTGCACCAAAAGCACAATGGTTTGTTGCCTCTGGCAAACTGCTAAGGACTTTAAACCAACGCTGACATTGATACTTTCATGTTATGCCTGAAGGCGACGTAACTAGGGCCCTGGAGTCTTCTGATCCCTCTTAAATGCAATGAAAAACTACAATGACAATATACAGATTAAATGCCATGAAAAAAAAAATCTTTGCCCCCTGCTCTCAACCCAGTGGCTTTATGGTGTCATTTGAGAAGGTGATTACAGCCTACGATGCATCAGGGTGCTCTTGTCTCATTTCAGGCAAACAGCATCACTGGGTAGGTGGGTTTTACAGGGGAACATGGACACAGATGGGTTTCCAGTGTGAAACCCTATCGTCTTCCTCTTCCACTTGATGCCCTATTAGACCTCAGGCCAAATTGAATTGAATCCTTTTCCTGTTGCGCTCCCATTACGTGAAACATCTGCTCTGTGTGTATGTGGAAGGGGGATGAAAGGGTGTCTAGTCTAAGGCACTTTCTATTCATCAGATTACTTTGTGTGATGTCAATTAATGAAAGTATTCAGCCACTTTGAGGCTGAATCAGTGCTCTTCCACTGCTACTGTTATGCCAATAACACTTCAGATAAGAAAAAAGCTAATGATTCCAACAATACTGCTGATTTATCCCAATGGAGAATTTAATCTTCAATCCACTTATAGCAGGTTTGTTTAGTTTTTTTTAGAACTACATTAACTCTGAAACTCACCTAATAAAGCGTTTTGCTTTCTCAGAAACTACTGCAGAAAAGCTTCTGTGCAACACACCTGTCATCATTCTCACAAAAGGAAAGACATTCAAACTCTTAACTGGTGCTGAAACTAAAATCACTGGGTCTGAACATAGCCTGAGGGCCGAGAGACCAGGTGGCACAAAACATCTTTGGAGCAAACGTCTGTAAAAAGCATCTGTTAAAGAGGGATGTTGTGTTGGTAACGATGCGACTAAATACACTTTCACAAGATTTTACAGTGTAACCAGGTAGGGCACATAATGCAGCCATATAAATCTGGAAACTTAGCACTGTTTAATCTCCTCAAAAACATTCAACAGACTAAAAATAGCATTGCTTAACAGTCCCAGAGTCACTGAACATAAAACCACAAAACCGTCTTGCCGCCCATACAAAACCTGTGACACATAAAAACTGGTTGCCAAGACAAGGGGAAATACAGAGAGGATCGTTATGAGGAGGGCAGACATTTGATCTTGAGAAAGAGAAGTGAATAAATGCCTCTTCAAGTAAAAGGTCAGAAAAATTGTTGAGAGGGTTTAGAGAGAATTGGAGCATCCTCATAGCATTGCTAATGTACCAGCGCCAAGGGTTTCCCTATCAATCTTTACTTTACCCCTCGTTCTCCGTCGTCTTTTACTCTGCTGTGAGTATACTGCCATTACATTCGGAGTGGTGAAATAATACCTCAGTTCAATAAAAGACATAGCAATGCCCCACGTTGCTCTAAATTACAGTGCGTGAATGCACTCAGCCAACACTGTTTGTGCACTTTTTGTCAACTTTTCAATTCAGAATTCTTTATTCATTTTCCATTTTTGCTGAGACGTGTACGCAAATAAAGACGCACAATCTAAAATGGTTCCCATTATCATTCAATTAGCTATGAATGCAACATAAAGTGCAGATGAAAAGATATGTTAGCCTGCGGATAAAGGCTGTATTAGCATCTGAAACAGTGGAATCAGTCCTATTTTTGCTCCTCTCTTAGGAATGTCTATTTCCATCGCAGTTAGACCTGGATTACTTTTACAAATGGACTGCAGCTAGATTATCTCTCAAACATGCTCTCACTGCATGTGGCTTTATGGCTCATCAGTTTTCATCTATATGAACAGGATAATTACTTTTCAAGTTTCAGAAAGAGTGGTAGTAAGTAAATCAAGTCATTAAACGGGCAATTTGCTATATGTTTTGCTACAACATATGTGCCCTGAGGCATGTATGTACTGGTTTCATTGTCACATCATCATTACCAGCAGTGCTTAACAGCAACGAGAACAATGCATTAACTAGGCTATGCAACTATACTGCAAACATAATTAGTTATTGTTGGGGACGTCCTGGATGGATTATGCTTTAATCCAACATGTCTTTTGCATAAATAAAGCCTTACAACAAGTCGCGCAGAGCTGGTTGGGAATGATGACAGGTGTACAACATGCAGCTCTGTCAAACCACAGACCTGAGTTCAACTCCGTGTGTGAGTCATGTGTGTGGTTAAGTTCAGGGACAAAAAATACTTTGGTTAAGGTTAAGAGCTTGAAATCTTTACTTTCCAACTAGTGTTCCCTCTAGGGAGTTTAGAAATTTGCTCTCAATTTACAATAAGTCATTTCCTGTGGACAAGAAATGTCTGATTCAAGAACGTAATCTGGAGAATCTACACAGTCAATTAGTGGAGATGGAGTGTTTTCTCGGTTTATGTCTCACTTTGCAATTTGGGCTGATAAAAGCACTGTAATTCCACATTAAATTCATAGTGCTGCTTTAACGACGAGGCATAATTTACAGATTAAAGGCAGAATGGAAGGAAATGAAACATTTCATCAGTGATACATGCACCCATACAAAAACATCCATAATTTATATAATATGCCAGTTGCCTTCATCTAGTCCAGCGGTGGCTATAAGGACGAAGTGACAAATGAGACCTGATTTAATGTGGACTCTGATTAAAGACTTGGTAAGAACATTTAGTTATTCCTGATGAGCTGACTGGATAACAACACCACTGTCTGACATCAAATATTTACCAACCAATTAGTCAAAAGCTGAGCTTTGAAACACGTATTGCAGGACAAAAGATGATTCATTTTGTTTTAGAAGGTCTTTGAAAAGGTTAAAAAAAGTGCTCACTCAAACTTTCTTTCTATCTTCTTATTACCTTGATCATGATAGTTAATGTGCAAAAAGCAAAGCTAAAGTCAATGTCAGTCAATGAAACACAAGCATGCTAACACTGAATCCACCACAAAAGAAGTGGCTAATGGGAAAGCAAATAAATAGTTTAGATTAAAAATTAAAAATCTCCACTAAGCTTTTACAATCCTTTTTAAATATACATTTCAGAATTTCTTATTATACAGCATTTAAATTAACTTTGACCTAACCTAAAGTCTTTTTTTGGGGGGGGGGGGTTTCTCCAAATCCATCTTTACAAACAGCACAGATTCTCCTCTTGGGGTCCACTTATTTTGACACTATTTCCAAATACATCTGGAAGCTGAAGAGGTGAACAAAGAATGACACACTCGAGCTGAACTATGAAGGTGCAGATGTTTACTATGTGTAGTAGACTGTGTTCCTCCATTCTCTGTGTCTTCCAGCATGGCCCCCTGCCTTATGTTTCACTGCCAAATAGAGCTTTGTGGGCACAGCTACTGCATGCATTAGTAATGTATTGATGAAAGCACACAAATGCCTCATGGCAGCATGATCTGCGCCTCAATACGATCTAAGGCTGATGCAATCTATAGGGCTCAAGACAACAGGGTTTTCCATGGGGGATACTCTACATGAAGTAAACTGAGCCTTGTATGCAGCAGCTGTTACAAAATGATTTCCTATACAAAACAGATTGTACAAAACAATTTACTTTATTATTTGATGCATTAAAATATGCATAAAACCTGGCTAGCTTTTAAATAGTCACTTCAGGTTGTTTGGCTGTGTTTATCTACAGTTTATTGTAAATGTAAATTCTATATATTGTCTACGAGTTCCTTTCTTTTCATTACATCATTTACATATATTTAATCTAAGTATATTATTTATATAATTAGACAATTTATAACTAATTAATATATTTACTCTACTCGAATGAAATATCAAATTTCCCCATTGCAATGAATGGATTTTGTAATGAGCATTTTAGGCATTTAAATCTAAAATGATGACATCTCTGTACATGAACAGGTCAGACTGGAAAACAAATACAAATAAATCATAAAAAACAAATAAAAACTAAAGAGGAAACAACTCAAAGCGATTTGAATGCAAAAGAAATTTCAAGATACAACCATAAAAATGAGAGAGTGCCTGAGATTACACTCAATTTACCACTATTTCATACCATCATTTTGACCGATCTTGTCAATGGCTTTGCCCTGAGGAGTGCAAGGACAATGCTGATGCATGCAATTCACAGAGACAAGACAGCTCCTACATTATTTGGCATATCATTCATAGACAGAAGCTAACTATATGTGGAAGGATCCTCATTCAGTATCAGGTTTGTGCTCTAATTTCACTGTACTCACTGGCAAAGCAGGCTTTCCTGACTTTTATTGTAATCACTGTGAATCTAATTAATGTTACATTATGCTGATTTGTAGGTTATACATTGGCAGTCTTTCACTGTATCTGATCGGATTCAGCAGCACAGCTCTAATTGCAGCCCGTTGGGTATAATAAAGCTCTGCTGAACATTGTAACAGGATACAACACTGGACAAAGCTACTTTTTTATCGCCATACTGTATATGATTTCAGCCTTCTGGTGTAAGCCATTAATGTGTCTTGGCAAGCTTAAATGAAAGCTGCATTATTGGAAGAAGTGGGCATTCGTTTAAAATGATGGGGCTCACGAATGCATTTGTAAAGGTTTTAAAACAATGAAAAGTCAGAGTTTGACCTGTGCCGAGTATAAACCATTAAGTATTGTGGCTGCATAGCGACGAGTCTCCAGTATCTCAAGCACTTCACATACATATAGACTCACTAAGGAGATTTAAACACCACAATTCTCACAGCATGTCTGCACTATGCAGAAAGCATCTTGCTTGTCATTGTTACATCCTTCTACACCATGGTAACAGTATTAGTGATGAGCTAGAATTATTTTCCAGGTTGTTAAACTAATTTACCTTGAAGGACAACTGAGTGGCCCTTCCTCTTTCACGCACAGCTACCTACAAACAGGTTCCTCTTCAAACACAAAACTTTCAAGGCTGTTTAATTAACTGGGAATAAATAAGTGCGACTCTATGTGTGGCCGCCACTACTTCACATTTCTCATCAAGAAATGGTTTGTTGTTGCTAGTACAGCTTCCAGTTTAGTTTCTTAGCCAATTCAGAAGAGATGCAACATGATTTTGTGTATGTAACTATTTAATGAAAAGTAAAACAAAAACTTGGCATAAGATGAAGAAACGAGCCCATTGGACCCAAACTCAGGTCCTGAGGAGGCTGAGAAGTGCCTGTGTAATGTTGAGGTCACACAACTGTTGCATTTATTTTCAGTATAAATGAACTATAATTTATGGGTGATCAGCTAAACCCTCCAAAGCTTTTTCCTATTATCTCATCATTTTTTTCCAGTGGCAAAATGAAAATGAGAACTTATTTTGGCTCCTGGGGGGAATAAAAGCTGCAATGAGGAAATAAGATTGGTTTGTAGACATATGTGTTATTTGCCAAGGGGTCGTAGTCAGCACTGGGTGGATATTTCCTTTCTGCTTTTGATATCCCTGTCTCTGATTAAATTTCATTGCCAGCGGGGATACTCTTCATCCCCTCGCTGGTATGCATTTCATTTAGTCATGGTATTAACATTTTTCTAACCTTTGTTTGTTCATGAAAGCTATTAGTGACTCTGAAAGCTTTAAGCCACATCCTGCTTAAAACCTGTGAACCACCTGGTGTGACCACAATCATCTTGTTCTTGTTGACCACCAAGCAGCTGGGAGCTCGGCTCCTTGCTTGAGGCTCCTTGACAATAGTTGCTTTGAGACGGACGGAGTCATTCTGTTTTCCACACTCATGGGACATGAAAAGGGAGCTTCCAGCTTGGTTTTACTTTTACCTGATGAGTCTTTTAAATACCTTAAAGTACAGTTTTGCTTTTGGAGAAGACTTAATATGCACAAGACACAATATGTTTACTTAACTAACATGTAATTAAAACTAAAGTGTTTTACATTTGTGTACTTAACCAGATCACAGTATCAAAGTGACTTCTATGAGACTCCTATGCTTTTATGTCCAACATCTATCTTAGAAGTACTACTTTAGTGGTAGTAGTAGTAGTAGTAGTAGTAGTTTCAAAGCAATTATCTGAATAACTGACTTGTATGAACATTTCCAGTCAGGACATCATAGTACAGAAACAGAACTGGTAAGATCCTCTCTGCATCAGATAACAGACTTCTCTCTATATTCGTTGTTAGATCTTATTGCTGCATTCGACACTATAGATCACATTTTATTACAGACTGGAACATGAAGCACTAGAGTGTTCTTATTCTTCTTTAAGCTCAAGCTCCTCTCCTGTGGAATCGCTCCCAGTTCAGGTTCTTGACGCAGACACCCTCTCTACATTTAAGACTAGGCTTACAACTTTCCCTTCATTAAACCTTATAGTTAGAGCTGGCCCAGGTGACTGTGGACCATCCCTTAGTTATGCTGCTATAGATTGGTCTGCTGGGGACCTCTACTGATACTGAGCTCCACTCCTCTCCTCCGTCCATTCATGTCATTAACTTTGTGTCTCCTCTCTCTCTCATAGTTGTGCTTCCTCCTCTCTGTACTTTTTTGCAGGTTTCCCTCTTTTCAGAGTTACTGGCAACCTGTCCAGTGTTTTTGCTGCTTGTTGTCACTGTTTTTTGTTGCCTGCTGTTCTTTTCTCTCTCCTCTCTCCACTCACCCCAACCAGTCGAGGCACATGGTCGCCCACCCTGAGCCTGGTTCTGCTGGAGGTTTCTTACTCTCCACTGTCACCTAGTGTTCGCTGAAGTGGGGCTTGTTGGGTTTGTCTATATAACTCTGTATACAGTTATATTTTGTATAGTCCTAAACGTTACACTGTAAAGTGTCTTGAGATGACTTTTGTTGTGATTTGACACTATATAAACAAAATTGAACTTAATTGATATTTAATATTAAGTGAGCAACATAAAAACCCAGTGGACACAAATTCATGCTGTTGTTTCTTGTATTGAGGAGTCAACTTACTTTTGTTTAAAAAAAAAGGGAGAGGAAAGATTGTTTCTAAAAACTCATGAACTAAACTTAATTTTGATCCTAGATTTCCTCAGATAACATTAGGTACATGTGGTCCACTTAAAAATAGGGAAGACCAACATATCCACTATTGCAGTGGTATGATGTAAGCGTGCAGTGTTTACTGAACCCAAATCTTTGTTTGAACAAGGCTAGACACTCCAATAGCTCCTCTCATGACACTAGGTTAAAGCATTTTCACATGACATCATACACCCTTCATAAGAGGCCCTTGCTCAATGAACATTCCCATTTTCCCTCTCAGGGGACCCATGTGACATTTTGGTTTCACAGCTTATCCACTGCTTGTGATGGCTTCCAAATAAAAGTAGCAACAGCAGCCTTTGGTCTATTGTGGAGGAGCTCTATTGTATGGCAGCCCTTCATAGTGTCATGGCCGCCACACAGCCAGTGTGGTGCTTTTTGTGTGCAATGCCTCCGCACTCTTGAGAAACAGAAAAGGATATCTTTGTTTCAGATTTCCTTCATATCACTGTCACACAAACACACAGCTTTTAGTTGTTTTGTTCCCATGGTGATGGGTTACACAACTCGCTGCCAAATCACAATAACGGCAAGCTAAAAAGGGATGTCACAAAAAGAACTTGCCCATGTAGCAGCTTAGAGCAAAAGATCTTGATCTTGATTCTTGCATAGTAACAGTGTCTTTGTTTCCACTGGGAGATGAAATAGACAGATTTTTGTTTTAAATCAAATGTTTAGTCAGTGAGTGTAGGAACTAAAATCAACAACAACCAAATAAACTCCAGTCAACATCAACAAAAGACATAGAAATGGCATCAAACAGCATCTTTGAAAAAAGGAATTTGTAAGATAGCAGCAGACTGGACTTATTTCTGCTTGTTTCCCCTCACTAACGTTCACTATCTGTATCTGTTTTGGATCACTGCTGTGAAATGCTGGGCGACAACTTGTAAAAGTCATCATCAAATCTGATGCAATGTTACGCTCTACTTTTCGGTATTTAAATGCCCCTCACGGGATAACTCTTCAAACATTCATTACCGTGGCAGTAGCTGCGAGTGTCAAATTTCTTCTACTGAACTTGGTCATTAAAATGTCAGACAACTCCACATTACTGACCATCATGTCCAAACCGTGGCATTATTGTTTTTACAAGCCGCCTTTTCAAAACAGTGCATAAACCACTATCCTCTATTTTAACATTGCCAGGCTTTTTACAGACTGACATTCACACATACTGTACCAGCTAACTAATATTGTTTTGCAGGATTAATTCCTGTCAAGGTATTACTTCCCAGAATAACCTGCCTACTTAGTGAAGACAGCTGATTCTGTCATATCGGCTTTTCATGTGTGATGAGTTTCTTTTTCTTTGCTAACCACCTGTCCAGAAAAAAGACATTTGGTGCACTGTCTTATCATATAAGTTAAGGCAACACTACTGTATAAAACTACAGTACAGACAGTAGGTGAACGAAACACAAAACACATTCAGATGTCATCAGATTAATGGCAAGTACTACATGTCTGAAGGGAACTAATATTTCAAACTAGAACTACATGATTAAGTGAAGAATAGTGCCTGTACTTCACTTCAAAAAGAAATCAAATTAATATAAGAGTGTTCTGTACTTTAAAAGTGACTCTTTAGATCATCATGGCTTTTTACGACTTATAGACATGGTTACACATACAAGAACAAAAGTGGAAGTCGAGTAATATAATATGTAGAGCAACTCCACACATAGAGGAGGAAGAGGTGGGTGAGTGTGTTGACTTAATAGAAATACACAGGACTTCAACATGGTAGACTACAATTCAGACCATTCTCTAACCTCAGAGGTACAATACACAACTTAAGCTGCATGTTTATTTGTACAAACCATGACTGTGAAGGTCATCCAACCTTAACAATGTACTTATCTTTATACTTATTTTATAGCTATATTTGTGGCTAAACCTAACTAAATGTTTTTAATAGGAATCATGATGTGGAAGGTCCAGTTCCCACTGCGGGTAAACTCTTTTATTAATGATTACAGTAATAGTAAAAGTCATGCTTATTACTGTAACAATCATGAGGAAGGCTGAGCTGCCTCCTGAGCTGGGCACTATTAAGAGATGCTTGTATGGGAAGTATCATAGGTAGGGACAAATGACAAATATGGTCATTTAGAGTTGCTGGACTATGTACTATATGGCAGCTCAAGATGAGGACATTGAGGTGTCCTAGCAAGACATGGGATTTGTGTGAGACAAAGACACACTTTGACTTATTATGTGCATTATATCACACACACTCCAAATCTGTAATCCATTTTGAAGTCATTTATTGTGACACTTCGGATGAGCCAAACATATATATAACACAGAGGTCATTTATTCCTTGTAGTGCTATCTAAACCTGATGGAAATGAAAATGATGAAAACAGAAATTAGCATAGCCTGAAGCTCCACAGTTGGAAAACAATGTGTAATTATCAGTTTCGGAGTTTGTAGGATGTTTTTCTTAATTAGATCAGTGTAAATATTAAATTTCTAGCAAAACTGAACACATTAATAATAAAAAAGACAAACTGTGTAGTTTGCACAATATATTAACAGAAAGCATAATCCTGTTGCAATGCCATTACTTACAAATGTATATGCGTTTGCATATTAGGTGTATAGAACTGTTATTTTTAGAAGACAGGGTTGCTTGGTTACTTAGGTTTATTTAAGAGTGATGTGAAAAACATGTGATCAGAAAGAAAGAAATATCTGGTAATCTGCAGTAAAAAAAAAATCAGTCTCTAAGGCTGACGAAATATGGGACCTTTCTGGATGTGCTCTGCTGTGAAAAGGACCATAAATACTCTTGGTTACAGAAAAGGGATGAATTTGCACTTTGTGGTTCTTAAAAAAACAAACAAACTGCAGTATCTAAAGGAAAGTATCTATTGCACAGTTAGGCACAAGTCTAACAAAAACTACTTTTTCTAGAATCGTATATGTGAATCAGCATTTTCTAAACAGACACAAACCTTGTTGATACAACATTAATCTTTACAATTTTATGATTTCTGCTGCATGTTCTTGGCATCATGATAGAATGTTGAAATATAGTTGAAAATATAGCCAAGAAAAAAAAAAAAAAAACAGCATTAGAGCAGGTGAAATTTGAAAATGTGCAAATGCACTGTCACTGCAATCATTTATATTGCTTTGGAAGTAGTTTATTTCTTTTCTCCAAAGGTTGAAGTTAGAAGATTATGCATCTTTCATTTTTCCCTGCTCTTCAATCTCTTTATACATGCATTAATATGGCCCAGCAGCTGACAATTGGCATACAGTTTGGAATTTCCTCATCATTAAAATGTCATTCAAACTGTCAGAAGAAAGGATACTTTATCCAATAGGACATAAAATATCATTAAAAAAGTAATTCCAGAGCTGATGAAAAAACCTCACCTGATATCAATATAACCACATGTTGTGAAACTATATTTATTGTATCTGGAAATGGAAGCAATTTTGCGGTTTATCTTGCTCCTGAGAAGTGTCCATTAAAAGATTTGGTTTTACTTAATCTGCATTATTCCTTGTGTTATTGTATATTTTTCATACTGTATACATGTTCAGAATCTGTCAGCAACCACTGACTTGGACAATGAAGCCATAAATGCCTACATACTGTAACAGAAAATAAACTGCAGATTGCAATTGTGAATAATGATGTACTGTTTACTGATTACACTGAGGTTATGACCTTAATTATGTAGCACTGTTATGCAGAAATGCTTCAGAAATAACATACTGTACATATTTACAATGCACACAGTTTGGATTTACATTTAGTCACGGATGGAAACATCAGGCAGGGGGGATTGTGAGGATGGATGCACTGACATAAAAGAATAGCACTTTAGATACTTTTCCAATCCCTTTGTGTTTCTAAGTTTATTGTTTCCTTGCTTCAAATTGGGCGTATAAAAGAAAATATTTCTTGAACTTTCTTTAGTGATTTGGCAGATAAAAGGAAACAAGTGCTGAGATTAAATATTCACGAAATCTCAAAATGCAGAGGCATATGTTTTATTGATACAGAATAAAGAACAACAGAGTCTCAGGTTTTTTGACTTTAAAAGCATTCGGAAAGTGAATGGAAGTTTCCGCATTGAGGAATCATAGTGAATACAGGAAAAGTGACGGAGTCCTCCCTCCAGAGCTATTTTTCCGCTACGCTACGAAGGCTAAGGTTAACACTCTGCTCGAGAGGCTAATGGAATGCAGTGGAGCTCTCCACTTAGAAGCATGTATGGGGTAGCACTCACTGTCTGGGGAGGTATTATGGCTTTGGTTTTGAAAAATGAATAGGAAGGTAAAGAGATTGTTTGTTTAGGGATCAAATAGCTGAGACAAAGGAATAGGTGGATGACAAAGAGCATTGCCAACATGAACACAGGTTAAGTGGAAGCCATGAATGTCAGATTCAGCATTGTTCTTTAATGGACCTAGAAATCTACACTTTTGTTTTCAGACCATTAAACGGGGCAGAGGCCTACCTGAGTGCCGTCACAGGAGACTGTAAAGATACTAATGGTTGCTGTGCCAGTGAAAAATCCATGAGGGGAAATCTCAGCATGGGGAATTTGGTTAGTGAAGTGGAGCCATTTGGTTTTCTTTGTGCTCGATTTCTCATTTCTGCAATGACCTTAACATATTCTTAACAAAGGTATCAAATATGAGTACTTTGTGAGTACTGTATAAATGTGCCATTGTGAATTTAGAAATTCTCAAATAGCCTACTAAAACTGGTGCTAAAAACCTTGTCCTAGTTCCTTTTTTATTTTCTAAAACCTAACAAATCTACCATAAAACAAGCTTGATTTTCAGCAGGCAAAATGTCATCACAGTCTACATCTGAATCTCAGTGAGGGACAATGGATCAAGATGTTTCAAACCGAGCTGACATCACTCAGCCAAACACAATACATCACTGAGCAAGCTGGGCCTAAAAAAAAATAATAATTCAAGGCTACTGTTCACAGGAACGTGTCCAGGTTGCCAGTGTGTGCTTTCCATTCTAGATATGAAGCCGCTCTTCTGTGTTGCAGTCAAAGACGTTGAATAAACAGTGCTTGCAATTTAGTCAAAAGGATTACTCAGCCTGCAGAGTGCTCTATCACTGCTTCCTCTCTGTTGTGGTGATAAAACATGGGAATGAGAGATTAGCAGTGGCAGTGTCCTCGGCCATCTAAGAGAGTTGGTCAAAGAAAAGGAGCGCAGCACAGTGGCCAGGAACAGCAAAGACATGACAAGATTACAGTTCCCTCCCTTAATGTAATGGTGACCTAAGACCTGGGTCCCTTTTACAGCTTGCACTGAAATGTCAAAATGCAAATGTAGACTACAGCGATGTAAACAAAAGTCCTGGTAGCAAGACTAAGTCTAACCATCTTTAGCACTTTGCTATTTTTACCTTAGACATTCTGTATGTTTGATTTAGTTCAGCTTACAACGCCTGCAAAGGTGTGCAAATAAATTTAGCAAAGCTCATAATATTATATATTTTATAGTATATCAGTCTATCACAGTTTAGATCAATCTCTGTTGATGCAAATGATTATTAAATGTAATTTATTAACATGATATAATTATAATTTCTCAAATGGTTCAGGTAGAATGCTACAGAGTTTGTAGAATGAAAACTGATATGATATGCATTGTTGTTGTTGTTTTTTTGTTTTGTCCCTACATACTGTATTATTTGCTAGGGATTCAACACAAACTGAGAGTGAACTTTGTTCACCATGAAGCAACCAAACAAAACATCCAGATTTTGCACAGCCTACATTTGCCTGAAGCAACAACTGTTGCCACAGATGACACAGTTCACATAATCGGGGGCACCACTAGCTCAATTATCATTAATTGTGCTGTGAAAAACAAAAGAATTGTATTCTTGCTGTCAAAACACACGGTATTGTCCAGTTTTTCCATACGGAATAAAAAAAATTCCATCCAAAAGCTATTTCCTCTCACAGATCAATTAGTTAATACAGCTGCAGACACACACACTGTATCTGAGACTGTACTGGAGGGCAAGTGAGTAATTCTCAGCACAAGGTCAAAGTGTTGTTGCCTGAGCACTTTGCAAACAATAATTCTGCCCATGTTATGTTATTAAAAATTGCTTTTCTAGCTTAATCTACTTGGTCATGGAAAGATTAGCCTCTGCTGTTCCCCTGCCCATGATAATGAAAACTGTAACACCCGGGAAACAGCACTGAATAGAATAAAGATGAGAAAGCAGTGTTAGAATGACTGACCCAAATTTTTCCCCTTATGAGCCAATCGTGTTCCCAGTAAATAACATCACTGTTATCTTTCATTGTAGTACATTCAAGTCCATTTTTTATTTTTCATTGTGACAACTTTACATCACTTCTTTTACACATATGTGCATTTTAGATTACCACCAAAAAACCCAGAATGAGCATTTTGAATTAGCGCCAGTAAAATGCACCAGTTCTGAATTTGAATTAAATTTGCTGGTTTTGATACAGTGAAGATATAACTGGAACATAGAGAAACCTGATTGTTCTGGTACCTGATTGTGCAGATGCTTGGATACTAACACAGCATTCAGTATCCAGGCATCTGTTTTTCTGAGCTGATCCGGGCATGCATCCAGATTTTGGCGTACCAACTGGTGTACCTTAAAGTCGAGAATGAACCTACTTTAGTTCTTGGCAACTAGGCTTTTACCACTTTGCTGTCTTGCTAATCTCTCAAACATATACCTAATAATGAAGGACAGAGGTGACAAAGCTATTTAATCTGTAGCACATTGTAGAAATTCACTTAGATTCACTTAGACTTCCTTGTAATTAAGTTACTAAGAAATTAAGTTGAAGACACCTGCAAGAAGGGCAGACAGTAAAACTAGTGACAGTGTGTACTGACAAATCCCTGAATTTTGTTACGACTCAGTTTCTTTTTTCTGTTTCTACTTAATCACTGAGTTTAATGACTACAGTTCCCATAATGCTTGGGTGATGAAAGAAGAAGGAATGTGTTTGCATGTTTTATTAGATGCAAAGACACAGATGACTGGATTATTTTTTTATGACACATTACATTACATTTAGTGACTTATTATTATTAATTTATATAAAAGACACTTCAACATGTGGATTGGAGACAGATTATAACCCCCTATCCTAATGTTTATGAGGCAAAAAGCATGTTTAATTTGTAAATTTCCAAGTGAAAGTTATACCCATTTTTAACATCAATTAATCTGTTTTCTTAATGGTTAATCTATTCATCATATTTTAAATAAAACATGACAACAAAATGCTAAGTTGTGATCTTATTAAATGTTTTGTTTATCCTGACCAAAAGAAAAAAAAAACATTAAACCTGGTTTAAAACTAAGAAAAACTGTGAATTCTGTCATTTTATTAGCTGAAACCATCAAATGTTGGTGAAAAATGAAAAATTACTTAAGATTATGTATTAAAAAATATTTGCATACTAGCCTATTCAACAGCCTGTTTTGTGTTCAAACAGTGTCAAATGTGAAAATGCATATGCAGGATATCCCCAAACCCCTTTAACTAACAAGATACTAGTGTGACTACTACTGGCAACAGTTTCATGAGGCCCAGTAACATCCTTATCGCACTGGATCTCTATGATGCTGCTGCCACAGGTTCCTTTTCATAATCACATTCTCATTTACTATATGAAGAAATGTGCATATGCTTTTATTGTGTAATCCACTGTAGTTGTAATTGCTTTTCCCTGCAGGTATCTTTTCTTTATACTTCTTTCAAAGACCTGATCTCTTCCTATGCAACAATTTGCAACTGACACAGCAACTACAGTACTTCACCTTGCACAGTTGCACAGCTGTTGGATTATACTGGGGGAAAACCCCTTTATCTCCATATTGATCGATTTATGAGACAGAGAACTTATCTCAGCTGTGACAAGTTGAGAAAGGCAGTATAAAGGAGTCAGCTGTCTGACATTAATACAACCATGAAGAAACTGTATTGATGGTGCTCCAAGTGGGACAGGTACAGACGGTGCAGCTGGAGGTGTCTGTTCCAGTCTGTCCTCACATCAACATGACAGAGGCCCTCACTGCTCCAGCCTCTACATCGAGCAGATGGGAACAAAAGCGATGGCTGTTTGTTGGAATTACAGAGAGCGCTCATTGATAATCTCCCAGGATGAAGAGGTTGGAGGCAGGGCTGAAGGAGAATGAGCACATCAATAATTTATGGAAACAGTATCAAATGGGCACAAAATTGTATTCATTTTTGGAGTCTCTGTGCATTTGCAGGCAGTGTTAGGCTGCAAATTTAGATCTTAAAACTGTCATCAGAATTCAAAATGTAATCAGCAAGGAATTTGAAAAATGTGCAATCCTGCTACACTTGCATTCTCAGTGATAATTACCACGAGATACTGTTTGTCATTCTCAGTTGACAAGTTCAGCTAGATGCAAATGACTGATGCTGTGATCACTGTTGAAAAAAGAGGTTTGTGGCTCATTTATGGAGCTCAAGCTGTAATATCAAGTGTGTTAACTGTGTTATGTCTGAATCTAGCAAGTGATCAAGTAAAAACTTAACACAAAAAACATGTTGTTGAACTGGGTGCAAACACAAGTACGGACTTATGTTGTACCTTCTCAAGGTTTTGGCACAACATAGGACAAAAGAGCCAGAGCAGGATGAATACACTGTGACTGTAAGATGCAAATGTTAGATTTGGAAAAAAAGCTTCTGTTCTAAGTGAGATATTATTACTGGTGTCTTTTATAACGGCTGCAAGTGCTGTCAAATTAATGAAGATCTCAATTTGCATGTGTTTTCATAACACGTTGTTCTTCTACTATGGATGCAAATATGATAATTAAGCAAATTAAATGCATAAATAACTTTGCTTATACATTGTGTTGTCCACTTGGCTTCAAGTGGGCTTGTGTGATACTTTAAAAACTGTTACAGCGCAAGGACATTTTTCAAATTAGTTGAGAGGCACAACTGAAGAGTTTTAGTTGTGCGTTTTATCAACATGCTACCATTGCCTGCAGCCAGCTTTGGCCACTTTAACGAAAGCCTAGCGCATTTGGTTTGGCTGTGTATGTTGACTTCTTCTCTGAACAGAGAAAGGACATTTTTTGACACTCCAGTATTTTCAAATCCACCAACTGCCTCCTCCATCTAGGCTAGCGCTCTTCAGTGGAGCAGAGGAGGACATCCAAAGACCAGATCAAACCCTCGCTGCAAAGATCTGCCACTCCATCTGTCAAAGCGAAAGACGTGGTCACAAATTATTCAAGCTGGCAGCATGTCTGTCAAGATGCAGGCCAACATAAAAAGACAGAGAAGCAAGAGGAGGAAATGAACTCTGCCTACTATTAATCCAACAAAGAAGTTGTATAATGAATTTCACAGTGCTCTGTTGAAGTGTATAAAATCTCACACACACATGTAAGTCTAGTTTAACACTACACTACAGCGTGTGGAATTTATTAATTCAATGGAAAAACATGGTGGATCAGGAAATAGCAGAAATATGGCATGTTTCCATCTAAACTGTATCTGAGAACATGTCCAAACTGACCTTGTTCTACCTGATGCCTCATTTCTAGTTCATATACTAACACTGATTCCCACTAATGCAGTCATTCTGGGGATTGACACATGGTTCCAGTGCCATACTGCTACTCACGCTGATTGTTCGGATGGCTCGTATTAATAATACTGACAGATGCAAATATTCATGCATCCCTCTCGATTTCCCATCCGCCCCTCGCTCCTGTAGGCTGTGTGTTTGTTACAATGCCAACACACCGAGATTCCTGTTAATTAACTGTAGGAGTGCTGCCACTTCTTGCTGATTTCTTTACATGTTTCCAAACAGCTTGCTGGTGTGAGTGCTGCTGTATGGGCTGATGATGAACGAAGCTGTTTGCCTGCCCAGTGTAACTGCACTTACACCAATGAAAATAGTCTTCAAATACACCACCATGCATTTACGCAAATTCAAGGGTTTAAGGAATGTATGAATTTAAAGGCTAAGTGGAATTAATGTTAAAACTTGTAGAGGCATCAGTGATTCTATTACTGGATCTAATCTCCCTTCTAGCTGCTGCCATTTAGAAGTGGTCACTGTGGAATTACAAATTATTAAGGCGTTCATATCAATGTCCACATTAATCAAAACTAGAATCAAATTTCATTTAAGCTGAGTGAATGCAGGATAACACCGTTTAAAAAGGTGCAAGAATTTAGCTGCCACTGTGTCATGAGAGACACATTTTAATTAGGAGTTTGGCAGCTTCCAGGTGTAGATACTCTAAAATTATTTGACCAAACTGGCATGTGCTGCTGCCTTGAACTAAGAATAAAACCATGTGTTTTAATAAATCCATCTATCTTAATATTGTGTCCAATTGCCTCATTTTAAATGGACAGTAAGGCAGTAGTAGGCAGTTGCTATAAATTATTGTACTGTACATGACATTAAAAGATAAGAAATTAGATATTGGTGGGTTATTTTACTGAATATAAAAAAGCATATAAAGTTTTGTTCCAGCATCATGACTTGAACTACTCTTGTGACATCTGTTGTAAATATGTACTATTAATGGTGATAACAAGCTTTAAAGTACCTGAAAATAATAAATTGGTAGAATAATTTTGAAGTCACAATGTCAGAGCGTCTGATTGGATCTTGAGGTTATTTTATCTGCTGCTAATTCTTAAGAATATTTAGAAGCACATTTAAAAAGTTGGAGTGGGGATTTACCAAGCAGGCAGAATAATGGATTCTGCATTTGTTAGACTTTACCAAAATTAAGGATCAGGAAATCCTGGCCTGTGCTACTTCATTTTGATTTTTTTCTGTTTGTATTTGATTTCCCTGATATTATGGAGGCATTTCCTGGAGTGTCTTTTTTTTAGCATACAGCAACTGCCAATTAGCAATTATGATGGGTACTCTTCTACTGTGGTACAAAAGAGGAAGTGTGCTCATTTTGCAACCAATACCCACTTTTTCCTATACTCCAGTACCTGTTAATTTTCAACTTGACATTACATTACTTTCCAACCTACATGTATTATTATTTTTCAAGGGCTGCTAGTGGCTCTTAGCAGCTTCATGCTCTTCAAAACAAAAATGTGATACTGGTGATGGAGATGAGATAACATCCTTTTTGCAGGGGTTTATGGGATTATGATAAAAGTTTTGAGAGAAAAAAAGTAACATGCTGTAATAACACCTGCATTTGTACAGCTGATATGATGCACTTAAATGACATGTGCTACAAGTCAAATTAGCAGGAGGCTGGTAAAAGAAAAAAATCAGATGAAGAGAAGCTGATATGATGCACTTAAATGATTGTACATCTGCTACAAGTCAAATTAGCAGGAGGCTGGTAAAAGAAAAAAATCAGATGAAGAGAAGCTGATATGAGTCATTCTGTGAAACCCTTTGAAAGCTATTAAGCAAATTTGAAATAAATCAATTACTTAATAAATGGGTTTGTATTAATTAGTTAGTATAATAATAATAATAATAATAATAATAATAATAATAATAATAATAATAATAATACATGTATTAATTAGTTTGAATATTATGTATATACACAGTAAATAACAGTAATAGCATATGTATATAATGTAGTACCTGCTGACAGTGCTAGAGCTACATTATCCACAGTCACAGTAAAAGAAAAATCCCTGTTGCATATTAATGCTAAAATATGAAAATTGAGTGTACTGCCCTCTGGACAACCAATAAGCACCTAAAAAATTGAAACATGACTGTGTTTGGCTTTCACACTTAAAAGGCTTTGCATACATATGCAACTCTTTTTGTAAGTATCTTGCGGCGTTCCACCACTTCAATTTGGGATTCTGGAAAGCTCAGCTGGAAAATGACAACACTTAGGAGGGGCTCTGAAAATAAACTATTATTAAAAGATTCCTTAGATTTACTGTATCATATCCATCAAATTAGGCAGTATCATTAGCAGCAAAGCTTTAAAAAGTGTAGTGTCCTTTCTTTAAATGTAAGACTGAATGTTTTGAGTGAGTTTGCAACAGTTTGTAGACAGCTCTGAGCATGCAATAAAAGACGTGTGTCTCTAATGGGCCTGAGACAGTTTCATTACCACTACACTGCTCTTATCATAAAAGTACAATGTGTGATGGCAATTCACAGTATAATCATGTTATGGATTGTGAATATAATTGTAGTAGTGATTCAGATGATAAAACAGTGACACAATAGTCAAGTCTTACACCCTATTATATAACGCTCACAAACGCAAGCAAGGTTATACATGCACACATTGCTAGAATAGTGAGTGCTACATGCAATCCATGTCTAATGGAATCAGTAGTGATGAGTAAACCGTGATAATAAATATACACCATTGCAATAGGGAACCATATGCAAGCAGAAGGAGAGAAGCCAAGTCATATTTCTACAGCCAAAAAGCCAGGAAGTGATTAGCCCCACTACTTAAAAATACTAAGTTAACTAATCTAAAGATGGTTGTAAATGTTAGTGATTGGTAAATTAGTTCATCACAAGAGTCTGGCAATTCGTGTGCAGCCTGTTTACATGCTCCAATGCACCACATAGCCGAAAGCAAGCGGAGATGCCAGAGCCTTCCTTCCACTGTCGAGGTGGACTCAGATTTGTTGCTGTGCGTTGCCAAGGACAACAACAACCTGGGAAAAGCTGTCAGAAAAGTGCCAGAAAATCACAGGCAGCCACCAAACATATGTATCTGTGCTGTGCACTGATGATGGGGAAAACAAGGCAGATTGTAGCTGATAAGATCCGTGCTCTCCATGGAAATGTCTCTGGATACAATGGAAGAGGAGCTGACTGTTCACACAGATAAGTTGCATGAAGGAACTCCCATTTCCCTGTGGCCACAACACTTTATGACAGCTTGAACCCACTTTTTTTATTTTTTACTTCCACACATTTTCCATCTGCTTGCGAGTGTAGCAGGACAAACTTTTTCTTTGCATTATGATATTAGATGTGAATAAGTAGGAATTTTAACCTGACAGGGCGATAATAATCGTTGGGTTTTATTCCCTGGTGATTCCAAATGTCTTGGCTATTACTTCTTCTTACAGAAAACACTGCACCTGTATAGACTGCTTGCAGACAAAGTGCTCTCTTCCACGCTGACACCCATTTGCTTTTTTCCCTACGGCAGAAAATACCAAGTAAATCCTGATAAGTGTCTCTTGTGCTAATGCATAAGGACTTCTCATCTCATGCACTTGGAAGGAGAAAAAAAAATATTGGTGCAGTTGTTGAGGTTTCAACAGCCGACCAAGTTCCCATCTGAGCTGACAGCCGAACACCTGACAAACTGTCAGCAGAGGCAGAAGGGGAAATCTCTCCAGGAACAACCTGTATATCTTACAATAACGTATGTCACACCAGTCTGTCTCTAATGAGTCTGGAAGTGGCAACAGCAAAGACAACCTTTGCTTTTTTTTTTTTTTTTTTCCTCTAGAGGTGGAGCTATGGCTCAATACAACCCCACCTTTTCTCAAGCTAGAAAGAATTTGACAGATATGATCGCGCTGATGTTATTATTGTCATCACCTGAATGCCTGCACATTTGTTATCAGTCAACTCTACAGTGATTGATTGTGAATTTCCAAAACAAAACACCAAAATTCATCAATCCATCATTTCTATCCGTTATGACAACTTTGTACTCACAGTAATTGCAGGGATTTGAAAACAGGGCGACAACAAAAGTCCAAATGAGTTGTAAGCAATCTGATACAGGCCACTTTATTTTGACGAAAAACTGAAGATGAACTCATCCGGAAGAATAAAAAACTGCTGCAATCATCTGATTTCTCAGCATATTTATCATTGTTATTATAGGAACAATGTACTATTATTGATAGAAATAAGAGCTGAACCATACTGAACTGTAAACTACAGAGGACTTTGGATCATCAGACAGGCTGACGAGGCCACCAGGAGCCTGATAGAGAAGCATCTGGATGACCATATTGTTCCCAAAGTGCCACAGGGCTCCCTTGAGCCTCTTCTTTTTCACACTCTCACTGCAGCTCAGTGTGAAGGCTCTCTGATTTAAAAAAAAAAAAAGAAAGAAAGAATAGAAAAGCAGTTCTGGACAGCCGCTCTGGCAGCTATGGACCATTAGACGACTTTCTCTTGCTTCACCTGCACGACACAGCGCATCAAGGAATCCGTTGCGTCTTCTTATTTTTACAGCCATCTTAAGTGAACTGTCATATTCAAGTTTGAAATGGTAAAAAGGTCCTTGTATTTCTCCTCCTACACAATCCATATCTCTCTGTTTTATGATTTCTTCCTTACATATAAATACTAATTATACAGGCACTGAAGTGAAATTGAATTTCTTTGATCTTACCGAGATGGTTACAGAGATAAATCCTGCCCAGGATCCTATTAGCTCTGCCAGCTCCGCATTTGTAAGGAAAAATAGCTGGCTTCCTCGTAAGATTTAAAACTCTTTTTGCATTTTTGATGGAAATGTGTACTCCGAATGTTGTCTTAAATGTGAAAGATAGCAGCCTTGCTCTGGTCTTGGGTAATATGTTGTTTCCTAGCTGTCTTTCTGTGCCAACAGTCTGATCAAGTCCATACATATATCAAACAGTTGAGAATTACTCCAATTTAAACCGAAGGTTTGTCTAAGATCGCATATACATACAAATGAACAATCACAGGTTTACAGCCAGACTTTATGAAAATAAACTAAAGGTCTTTTTTCATATGAACAAATAGTAACTTCTTCTCTCTCATTTGTGTTCACCTGGGCCGAGGTTGTGTGTCTATATTCATCATAAAGACTCCGTTTAATTAATTAGGCCACCAGAAAGTCAGAGTTTTAAAGAATAGATAATGCTTATTGCTCTGAATTCTTTTAAAAATTGCTTTGAGGTGCAATTAACACAAACACAGTTGTTACAGACCCCAACTGCTGATGCCAACTAACCATAAAGTGAAAGAAAGCACTCATTCTCCTCTGTGGTGTAGAAGAAGAGGTTTTAATTTCCGAAACTCTGTCGCGAGAATTTCGATTACATCAATATCTCTGCAGAAGCAAGCAGCTATTTTAAAGGACAACGTCACTTATCTAAGACACTATATGTCATGACATTCTGTATTTAAATAACCGCTGTGTTCACATTGATCAAATTAGTCACCAACTGCACAGACTGCTTAACAGGTTTCTATAGCACTAAAAGTGGATGAGTTGTGAAGTGGCTTTTAAAAGGACTGCTTCTTCTTAAACTCAAAATGAAACCAAGGATCTAGACGTTTCTAATTAAAATTTAAATCTTATTGTGTATTTATGTACTGTACACAGTTACTGAGATTGTCAGCATCTGACATTCATATTCTTGTAATGTGAGATTGTTAATGTAATATCACTGCAAAATATAATTTATAATATAATTATAACATATCTTTAAAAATATATAACAATGCCACAGATATATTTTGTCCCATTCATTGCATCTTTGTTTACTCTCAAACAAAATTATTTTCAAAATAAAGGCCAAGTGGGGAAAAAAACTGAATTCAATCATTATTATTATTATTAATCTGGGTCTCTGAGCTAAAAATATCAGGTTTGTTGTATAGTAACATGATTAAGACTGTTTTTAGGAATGCACCTTGGAAGTAGGCAAAAAGTCAGCTGACATAATGAAGACCCTGGAGTTATATTCTTTTAAAAATAAAAAAATAGAACACTAATCAACCTTAAAGGCCACATCAGATCAGCTGATAATGGGCTTTAGTGTTACATATTTTCATATTTCCAACCAACGTAACAGTTAATTGAATTACCATAAACTAATTGCCACACAGTGAACCTGGGGCTGAGGTCTACAGGGATCTGGGTCTCTGCTCTACATGGCTGCTAATGCAGCTTTGGTGGTGCCAGTATTCAAACACATGAAGCATTGTGACAGTGTACATTTAGGAAAGCCTAGGCTCTCAGAGAGAATTATTCAATAAACCTGTTAATCACAAATAATGAGACAGATTCATGAATATTGTCTCTGGTATGATGACTTTGGAGTTAGTTAGTTATTTATTCATTCATTTAACCCTTCAGTCCTGAGCATCACCCAGTGGTTCCAAATGTCTACAGTTTACCAGATTTTAAATAAGATAATACTGAACAATAATAATTATATAACGATGTACATTGTTAATTATTTTTAATATAAGATATTGATTTTAGAAATACAGATATAGAATCTAGGTTTAGATTTTTTTATTTATTTTTTTTCGTCCATTCAAGTAAGGTCCACCTAATTTGCATGTCACATGGTGGTGGCAGGAATTTGAAGTTTGAACCATATTTTTATATATTTATTTCTTTGCTAACTGCATCAATTTGAATTTTCATCTAAATATATAGTATCAACTATTTAGAAAAAGGTGCATATACACTGATCAGCCACAACATCAATACCACCTGGTGGTTTTACTATAACAGTGAAGATAAAATGACCCTGTATTGTGCTTGAAACATTCATTTTACAAGGTTTATTTTAATATCGTTCGTAGCACCATCTGGAACACCAATGAAGCAGCATTCTCTAAGTAGGTCATCTTAAAAGTCACAACAACATATAGTGCACTGTTGTCAGCAAAACCATACATCTACCCGTTAGCGCTGAAAACACGTTTTAAAATAGAACTGATGAGATTAAGCTTTTCGTGAATCCCATGGCTTTAGCACATCCAGCTGCCACAAACGACACATATCAGAAGTCACCTCATGAGTTCAAAACGGGAAGGTCTTTTTGTCTTTGTCGCTGAGGATTAGGATATGTTGCTCACAGGTAAAGTAATAACTGCATCATGTTACCACTAATGTCACCTGTGTTATAAACCGTGGAGTATGCGTGTTGTTGGGGATTCATGTAATTGTTCTGACCTGGTTTTTAAATGCATTTTGCCATATTTATATTGTAAATTTTTCCTGTTTGGATCAATATTTAAATATTTATTATAAGTCTTATTTATATGTCAGTGCTTCATACAGAAAATACATGAAGTGAAACATTTGTTATTAGAACCTGTCATCAGCTTGAATTGCCTTTTGCGATGCTGAATTCAACTCAGTGAACAATGTCTCAGGATAATGTCTTGCATTCTACCTACCTTCTGCTGCTAGAATTATGAACATAAAGGAATATGGGAAAAACATTTGACTGCTGTCAAACTGTGCATAAAGCCTTTACAAAATAAAAGCTTAGCCATATTTCTTCTTGGGAGAAAAGAAAGTAATGTAAAATCCCAGTTGCCATGTTATATTCTGTACTTACTAATTTGGCACATTACAAACTGAATTTGTAATGTTCAATAATTGCTCACTTGCTATTGTCAATACAATTGGCACACTGGCTGTTTTGGGCCAATAAAAACAGGCTGTAAACATTTTCCAGTGTTCAAAAGGTTCAAAAATAATGTGTGGCAAAAAACTAGCAAATGAGGGTGTTGTCTTTAAATTGAGGACTGGATGAAAAAAGTCTCTGGAAGCTCGTTAGTGCCACGTAAATGAAACTAAACATAGTACTACTGCCACTATGAGGCCTGAGAAAGAAAGAAGCTGGAAAAGTTGTACATGATATTTGATTTTTTTTTTTCCCCCGGTGCAGGATGGCATCACCTTGCATGTCCCCAGAAAATGAGCCTTGGTATTACATATTACATCACTGCCATTGAGCATATTTTCATATAAATTAGATTTTCCCCTATTTGTGATGTAAGAGGACTAAAAGTCAGAAACCCTGGTAGCAGCCCTGCAGGGACGGACTAACAAAGCAACAAATCGACAGCCTGTCATTGCCATCCATAAGCCTGGCTGCCTGGACTGAACTCTGATTGACAAGTCCCAGCAGGAAAGTAATGGCTGCATTGCATGTAGGCGGGATACAGTATAAGAGCAGTGGAAAACAATATCGTTTGAGCTTCATGCATCTCTGAAAGCACCTTCTATCAGTTTGTCACTGCAACACGTTACCCTGTATCAACACGTTGCTTTCTTGCCATGAGCTTGAGATGCTCAATAAAAACTTGTTCTAATTTCACAGGACAATCTCAATCATTTCCTTCATAGTCATTTGTAAAAAAAACAAAAAAAAAAAGAAGGATAATATCCCAGAACCACCCATTTATCTGGTGACCACTGGTGTTTGAGTGTCAGGCTTGTATGGTGATGCACGATGTGCTGTTATGTTCCCATCACAACAACTTAAATAGTCATTCCCTCACATGAAGTACAGGCAAAGGGACCACTGATCATGTTAATGCATGCTTGTCAAATGTAATGAAGTGAAAAAAGACACCTGCAGGTAAATTTTAAGATGATGCAGCGCTGCCGACTCTCATGCAAGGTTAAATGCAGATACACTGGCTGTAAGGCTTCAGTCGGCAACAAAGTGTTTGCACTCTTTGTAGTCAATTTAGTATTTCCAAGTGTGATAGATGTGCACAAGGTTCCTAACTGCAGCCCTGCTTTCATCTTGAAGCAATTCTTAGTATGCATTTAAACTACACTACACAATTTAAGGGTTAGGGTTAGGGTTAGGGTTATATAGGGTTATAAAACATTAAAAGTAAAATTAGATTTTGTTCAGTTTGTTTGTGTTTGATACATTTTTTTTGCATTTTTCATTTTAAAAGGATGTTTAGTAATCGATGTTAATAAACTACTCAAAAGCACATTCAAATGCCAATCAAGGTAACATTAATACTTCAGTTGCAGTAATGGGGCTCTTGATAAATGTTATTAGTTAAACCTGTGCTTCTCCCTTCTCCCTGACAGCTCAAACTGTTGGTGATTAAAGCATCTGACACACCTGTATATATAAGCACGCTCATGTCCCACAGATATGTTTAGAGCAAGTTGCATGGAACTGCGAAAAAAAGAGAAGAACAAAACAAAACAAAACAAAACAAAACAAAAGCGAAACAACGTTCCTGCGTCCTCGCCACTGTCTCTCTCTCTTGTTGTGCCTCTTCTTCCACTTTTATCCACCCCCTGCTGTCAGGATGAGTGTCAGGCTCTTTGCTCTCCCGGATGTTGGCTGGCAGGAAGAGGCCCCGTGTCTGTCATCAGTTGGGACAAGTGACAGCCACGTTGGCGGCCTGTCACAGCCGCCATTCCTCAGGTCGCAGAAGGTGTCTACATCAAGCATCCGCGCCCAGGCGACCCCCACAATCCCACAGACTGATAAGAGACTAGAGGAGGGGGATGCAGACCTGTATGTTTATGAAAATCATATTAAAGGAACTATGAATGATTTTTAATGAGGATATTTCTGTGTTTAGAGTAACATTACACAGACCGGAGCCTTTTTCTAGATTTCCTGTGGACACATATGCACAAATTTATATGGACAAGGACATATACTGCACTCCCACACGCTGACGTAAGTGCAGACTGACCTGTAAACATCTAGCATAGAGAAAGTCACCAAATATTAAACCCCAGACATGCAGCTTTGATTAAACCATTATTCCAAAGAAGGCAGACATCATCTCATCATCAAGTGTTGTGACCCATTTTTGACTGCAAGTGAATCATGAACAACCTTTGATAGTCCTATGAAAAGATTCAAACTGTTTGTCTCAAACTTTTCTAAGCCCGTTTCAGCTGACCTACACAACTGAAATAAACCCAAACATAGAATTCTCCTCCTCTGATATCTTTAAAACAGTAAAGGCAGAGAATCAGCAGAGGGTCATTGGATGAAGTGTTTGTAGGTATAAACAGTTTTCACGACCTCTTATGACTCAGATATAAAGAAATCAGATGATGATGTCAAACAAATTATGTAAAAGCAGCATTCAGTACTAGATATAGGAATATCCTCTATTGATTTTTCTTTTTTTTTTTTAACTCTGATAAATGTTTTTGTCTGAACCTTCACATGCATCCACTTGTATCTTTCTATTCACTGCAGTTGCACCACCTCAAAAATTACCATTGCATTCACCCACACTGGACTGAACTACAATTCTAGTGATCTAGAGAATTGCTGCCATTTACTGCATTCATGGCAGTCAAATAAAGGCTGGAAGCACTTCTGGTTATCTGTCCATCCGTATGGCCACCCACCCACTTTTTGTAAGCATAATATCTAAGGAACACTCGGAGGGAATTGCTTAATGTTTGGCATAACTGCCACATTGGACTCAGTAATTATTTATCCCCAAATATCCATCTATGAAATGTCTCAGGAACAGCAGAAGAGAATGTCTGGCCCAATTGTCCACTTGGACTCATGGATGAACTAATTAGAATATGAACTATGGACTTTCGTGCATATAAACAGGAACTAGGCAGAGGCATGGAACCACGGGGTGGTAATTTTAGTTTTCTGAGTTGAAGCTATTCTAATAACTTTAGGGGAAATAACAACTGTGTGATTCAAAGAAGTAACAAGCAGAGTGAAGAGCACCTCAAAAAACAAAACTATTGTCTGGGCTTTCTCGAGATTCTACAATGGTTTTTTCATTGGTAATTCGAGGGCTGAAGCATGAACCTTTCTAAGTACACAAAAGACCACAGACTCTTTCAATTGGGGGGAAAAACTCTGAGACTGGCACTGAAATGTTTTCCCTAGACGTCAGGGAAAAGCAAATGAGGGATCTGAAAGCTAAGCCAGCGGTGTCAACACTAAAAACTGTCCATACTAATTACTTCCCAGAGGGAGTTTCCACTTTATTCCCTCTCTGTTGTCAGCACAGTCACAGATTCAACTGCAGGAGAGCATTCGCACATCCACTCCTAGGGAATGCTCAACATCCCATTTCCATTTTGATTTGCAGACACAGTATAATACCGTCGTTGTCTTCTATTCAAATGCAAAACATGACACCATTCAAAGTTTGCACCGTATATATAGCACTGCTACAGAGATGCAGTCTACAGACACTAATCAGGAGCAGTGTAACTGCGGGAATACGCTGACATCCTGCTTCAAACAATTCAAATTGATGTGTTTATTTAGCGGATGTGCTCAGGTTTATCATAACTCATCATTGTCATGCTTTATCCTCACTCCCATTTCTTCCTTTTTGTTTTTGACCCCACCTTCTAGCTTGTCCTCCCCTTTTCTCCATCTCTGTTCACTCCAGTCTTCATCAGTCATGCACTCATTGCTGTTCTCTTTGTCTTTGCTACCTCTCCTCTCATTTCTCACACTCTCCCCCTTTGCCTCCCCTCCTTTCTATTCAAATCACTCTCCTTCATTTCAGCACCCCTCCTCCCTCTGGATTTCCTCGTGTATTCTCTTTCTCCTTCTATCCTTTCCTCCCTGTCTGTCCATTTTTCCATCCCTTCCCACTCAAATGCGATGGACCAAAGAGGTGACAGGCTGATAGCAGTGTGATGTGCATTCGCTGGGAATCATGCCACCCAACTCTCTTCTGTCAGAGCTGTAATAAACTACCTCTGCTTCTACTGATACATGGCTTAAACTTCCAAAAAGTCAAATACATCACATTAACTATTAAGACACACTTTGAATGGTACAGCAGGGATGTGCATGTCGGCGTGACTCACTCATGATCGCTGCTATTTTGCCTGCAGGCATGGTAGGATTGCATGCATAAAAAGCATGTGCTACATGTATGGATGCAACTCAGAGAGAACCCACAGAGTTTTTTTTAAGCCACTTTGCCCCTGGCATCAACATACTACCTGAGAGATCATTGCATAGTGCGCCAAGGCAGATGGGAAGCACTGAAGATCATACAAGACGCTATAAGGGCACTTTTGGGGCATTTTATGTTGCATTACAATCTAAGCACCTGTGAGTAGAAACAAAGATAAACTAATAATAATAAAGATTATGCTGATAGATTCCACATAATGGCAGATTCCATATGAGCTAATGTAGCAGATTGCAAACCATGCATCACATGTAGCCACAACGCTGTGCACCCATCACTGTTATATTTGATGGTAATAATTAGTCTTATAATAATTATGTGTCACAGGTCAATAATGAAAAAGTCTGTCAATAACAATGAGCGCTACAATATGTTTTGGAATCCAGAGTTGTAAATAAACCATAGCTGGAGTATAGTTTAGGCATTAAACCCCTTGAACACCTTTTGACTCCTAGGCTTGGATGCACTATGGATCCATCCATCCGCAAACTACACTCAATGTCAGCATGGCACATAAATTCTGAGGTGATGCGTAAGTGTCCAACGTAAATATAGATACTGGTCTAACATAATAGATCATGCACTGCTGTGGTGGCTGCTTTGAGGTGAAATCTGTTGAACCTTTATCTACACCCATCACAGCTAAGAGCGGTACTGTACTGTACTTGTAACCACACACTGTGACTATTCAGGGGGAAAAGATTTGCCTGGGTGAAGTTACTTGTTAACATAACAACTCAAAAGCAAAGTATAGATACGCATAATAAAAGAATAACTGACTCGAGCTGTGATAATAGTGGAAAAGAAAGTAAATAATGACAGAACAGATTCACCACATTTCAATTATGCACCTGCAAAATAATGTATTCAGTAGGGCACATTACAATGGGCAGAATAATTACTTCCTGCAACACTGATCATATGTGTGATTTGTCAGTGTTGTCAGATCACAGCCGGTTTTCAAGCAGAGATGCAGAAAAGGGGATAAGGTTGAAAAACGTCCTTTGTCTTAGAGAATATAATAAATGGTGCTGATATGTTTTGCCAGCATGGACTGATTTGTTGTGTTCATATTCCAATGCATGGCATCCACCAGCTACTGTATGAGTCCACCTGCTCTCTCCCCACATCATCTCCTGTTTTTCAGCCCTCTGGATCGACATTATGCGTTTCCCCTTGAACTAACTCGTTTTCTTGCCAGTGATGTATACAGTCTATCACAGAGCATCATTTTACTTGTCCAAGCTCTCTTAGTGGTCCTCTTTTGATTGGATTGGTCTGTCTCTGCGTGTGAGACTGTGTGCTGGTATTCTGGATGTCTGGCAGGTTACGGTTGGACATTTTTTTCTCCACACTCAATTTAACTTGTTTTGCCATTTCTGATAGAGTAAATCAATGCGACAGCAGCACTCTCTCTTGCCTAGGTGGATGATTTTACACTGCCAGTCTAGAATTTTTTTATTCTTCCAAACAAAGGAGAAGCGGTTGCCAACAGGGGCAAATCAACCAAATAAAATGTTGGCAGTCGAAGAGTCGAGGAGAGAGAGGAGGAGGACATTATAGGCTCAATGTGAGCACATGAGACTATATATAGCCACGTTTATGTAACAGTAAAGCACATACCTGCTACACACTGTACACAGCCACATATGTTGTTGAAGCAGCGGTTCACAGTCCATAAACTGCAGAGGAACTGAAGCAGATGCGTTTTTTTAAATTGTGAATTTTAAGATGAAACATTTAATTTACGTACTCCTTCTGTCACAGTGCTGAGCACATCCATCCCAAAGTCCCGTGGGCCTGCACTGGGAACTGACACCACAGCACAACAAAGCCGCTACCCAGCCACCAGGTCAGAAGTCTTTCCTGTGCTTCAAGCATGCAGACGGAGCAGCAGAGGAAGGCTGTGCCCTCCCGCGGAGACCTCCCTCATCCTAACTGTAAATCATCGGCTTGTCTGGACTTGAAACACATAAGTAAAATATATGTGTTACTCCAAGCCAGACAAGACAGCCGACCTTCTGACGATCTTCAACTAAGAGGTAACTTGGGGGCAACAGAATCCCCGCTCAGTGCCTCATATTCTCCTCCCACTCTGCTCTTCGATCTTCGACTTTCTCTCCAGTTCTTTCACGACTGCAGTAAATGCTCTGTCAGTCAGCATCACAAAACTATTTTGTTGAAGAGGTTTACCAACTGTGACTTGACATGGCAGAGTAGGAAAACAACTGCACACTAGCTCACTTATTCTTCAAGTGTCTCATCTGATAGTCACCATCAGAATGACATATAGTGACAATAATACGGAGGTAGCTAGGGTAGGTACACTAAAGCAAATAGCATAAACATCTGGCCCAAGCATCCTCCAAAACAAAACCAGGTGATATGTTAGTATTTAATCCTTAATGATGTCAACCAGAAACAACTGTTTGCTATAGCTGCACTATGTGTTTCTTCTGTTCTTCTGTTTTTATTTTAATCCAGAGCTGTGAGATTCTAAACATCTACGTTACAGGTTGGGAAGACAGATACGCCTTTAAAATCACACACTGGTGAATGGGGTGCTGCGGGGCATCAGTAATGAATGTCATCTGGACTACCATCACTCATAATTCAATCAAACTGCACTTGATGCTTCTCCAACCTCACTCCGATCAATCAAATTTCCATAAGCGAATTATGCTCCAGTAGGTCCTGAAGATCCTACAAATCATTCTGCTGTCATTAGAAAGGTTGAGGTTCATATATGTGCGGATCTATAGATTTCCGTGCACATGCAGAGAGTTCATAACCATGACTAGTAGAGAGTTCAGTCAGAAGGTTAACTGTTTGTCCCTGTGTCTGTTATAATCACAGAGAAATAGTAAATTAATAATTAATAAATTAATTAAATGAATGAAAAAGCCCCAAAATAATGTCACAGATGTAACTCGTGTGCAGACTGCCTCACTGTTACTTTTGTTAGAAAAAGCCATGTCAGGAAAAACTGCACATAGCAGTGGTTGTTATGGAGATGTGTTACTTAGATATGGTCGTTTGAAGCAGAACAAGTGGAGAACATAACGACAGACGTACAAACCAGATTCAGTGTTTTGAAAGTCACTTTCAAATATTCTCCCACCGCAGCCAGACGTTAACTGCTTTTACCTCCACCATTTGACGTCAGCGGTGTTTATTATTTTTCAAGAGTAGGTACCACAGCCAGTGATTCACCATTCAGAACCTCTGGTACAGTGTGTCCCAAAACTCGTGCTCTGTGATGGTGCAGTTTATAAAATGCCCTCTGAAGGCCATGACACAGTATCTACAAAAGAAAAAACCCAGTTTCTCCAGCATGTGATTTAGTCATAAATTCATAGGAGAGTAAGTATTGTGCTATTTGGAGGGTATTCCCTGGTTTTATATTGTAACAAACTAATTAGTGAAAACACCATTCACCATCTGTAGGATTTCTGTACCGCTTCATTTGCCAGGTTTAGGTTTACCTACACTGGTGTATTTACAGTATTTAAATAAACCAAGTATAATGACAATTATTTCTATTGTTGGGCATTGATTTTAGTGTTTAGTTACTTTAGTGTCTGCTAATCAAAACATTTCCTCTGGTGACCTCTGCAAATGGAGGGGTGGGAAATACAATAAATACCATTCCCTAAATATCATACACTCAATTTGTTTCTTGAATCACATTTAATAGTATAAAATATATGTACTGCATGAATAATTCATAGTGTTTCTTGAATGCCCCTGTGCCATTTACTGCTGTATTAAAGATGCAGGCTCAGGTGCCAAGCACTATCTTTAATATTAGCCAGCGCACTAGTTGACATTCATGTGGGCTGCTACTAAACCAAGGGCACAGGGCTGTAAATCACTGTCAGAGCTTGACATGGACCTGCACACCTAACTTCGGATTCAACTCTCTTGGTTAGAAGCAGCAGCAAATGATCTAGGCTTAAGTTAGACAAATAACTCCCCTTAACTCCCTTGTGCCACTTAGTCTGCTCCGGGCTGCGTTTGTCAATATCCGGTTTTTCAGTTTCTACTTCTCCATCCTGCTCAAGCTCGTTTCTCTCTTTATCCATGTCTATTGTTCTCTTCTTGCTGAATGCTGCTGGTTGGATTGAGAAGTGCCACAGTGAACCATCAGTCTCAGTAGAGCAGAGTTAGTGTCGACCAAAGCTGGTGATCAAAATCCACTTCGTTTTGGTTGGTGAAAGAGCGGATCATGCTCCCATTTACACAAAGTGGCCTCGCCTCTGGCACTGCTTTCTGAAACCCCAGTTGATGGTATATTATCACAAAAAGCAGCGCTGCTCAAAATGTATCAGACCAAAAGGTGACCTACTCACCAGACTGACCACTGCTGTCTATCAGCAGTAATCCTTCCACCCATATCAGGCTGACACACACAGGGCCACTGAAGCACTAACACGTCAGCATAATGAAATTAGACGGCATAGTTAGTGACGCGGCATTGTCCTTGTTCATTTGTGGCACCATTCCCACCACACACAGCCTGCTCACCCCTACCAGAGCCGAGTGACCAGGATATTGCTAATCGCTCACAATAGAAGGATTAGTAGATGAGGACAATGGGGGTCTAAATGTCAGAGCCCAGCACCTGCCCAAAGCACGCTCTGTCAGACAACAGTCAATGGGCAGGAGGCGGCTGGCAAACTGCAAAATGTTGCTTGTTGATAACTGCATGGCGGGGGGTGGAGTCAGAAGGCCTCTAGAGACGCTGCATCAGTCCAGTTTTCTATTTGGACCTGAAGCACATCTTTTCACATGTTCTCTAATGTTTATTAATCTAATGTTAATAAACTGTGATTGTAAGAATGAAGGTACCATTCACTTCATCCAAAAATCATCCACATAATATTCAGTGTCTCAGAAGAAATGCAAGTGTAAAGCTTTACTAGTAGCTCATAGAAGCAACAATTTTCAATAATTACAATAATTAGTTTCCACTGTAATGAACATATTGAGGATTTGTCTTTACTTAATGGTGTTTTACACATTAGTATGTTTGCTCTGATCCAAATCACTTAGTGAGTTTACAAATCAGTAATTTTTTCACCTTTGCTTTGGTTTCTTTTCACACAGACAAAAGCACTTCAATTGCAAGAACGTCCTCTCTGCTTATTTATCCGGTGAGTCTAGAGCAGGAACAAAACCGGAAAATACAGGAAGATGTTGTTGCTACTGTTTCTATGACACGGGAAAGATAATTCACAGTAGGCCTATAAGTAAAATAAGTGGGTTGGACGTTCCTCACAAAGCACCTGCTCACATTTCTCATCCTGTATCCTGTTTTGGATATGCAAAAGAAAAAAAATATATACCCATACATAATCCAATGCTCTTAAATTATGCATTTCATAGCTTATATTCTTGCTTTGGTTCAGAATGATTTTTCCCTAGTTCAAAGTAACACCTGGGATGGAAAAGAAAAAGAAAAAAGATGACAACACAGGAAAGAGTGCTGCTATTCTTAGGGTCAACGAGATTTTATGATAGTGACTTACTGTAAGGTCTTTTTTAATTAGTGGTTTTAACGACCAAGGAGCAGAACTTGAGAGGGCACATCTTGCTCACTGTCATTGGTATAAAAATCATTTCATAACAGCTTACACTCTCACAAGAAATATGGTATTCTTTAGCAGCAGTCACGCTTCCAAGCAAGGATAAGGGAGAAATATGGAACTTGCTTTTTTTTTTTTTTTTTTTTTTTTTTTTTTTGCTTTGAACCAATGACAGAAGTTCAAGACCTTCAAAAATGCCACTCTTCTGTTTTTCTTCTCACATTCTCCTGAATACAGTTTTGAAAACCAACCAAAATCAGCCTTGGCACATGACAGTAATTTTCTCACCAGTGCCATCCAAGGCACTACAAATTCATCCTGCTCGCTGCTTCACTTATGGTGCAAGTGCCTCTTACTGCTCAGCAATTCTCACCCTAATCTTATCAGAGCATACTGCTCTCAGCCAGCCAGACAACCTCAGCGGCTGCTCTTAGCTCATGATCATTGGAGATCACTTCATGGGTAAAATAGAAAAATCCAACAGTCCGTTATCAGCTGAAGGTGATACTAAAGAGGGGTTGAAGAGGAGAATTTTTTTTAACATTCTTGATAAGTGTGAATATGCCACCACAGGCAGTCACTTCAGACATTAGGACCAAGTATGACACTTCACTGCTGTTTGCCTTCAGTGTCCCAGTTAAAAATGAGCTTAGTGAAAATAGCAGGTCCAAGTCAGATACCTTACATGTTCACGTTAAATCAGACTTTGTTGATGTCAAGTAGCTAAAGTGTGAACCCAAAGAGTAAATGTAAATAAGGAAATGTAAACTGAAACAATGCCAGTGCTTAGTAAAATCATTTCAATCTGCCTACTAGATTTTGAAAATGCCAAAACATTCAGTTACATCTTCTGGGGATGATAAACATCAAGTGTTTAACAAGTGTTAAAGTTGTTGGCACAAATCATGGATATAATGAATATTGAAACAGTACCATTTGTTTCACTTAACCTGACATATTTCTTTGTTAAAGGAATAAAATAAATAGTGCAGCCATTCTTAGGCAGTGACTTTCTTTAAATGTTTCAAATTCGTCTTATAATGCACCATTTTATATCGAGTTGTTTTTGTTTGTTGTGGTCTTATTCATGTCTCTCCAGTCACTGTTGTTCCATTCATTTGAAGCATAGTCTCCAGCTATACAGAACACAATATTAGTGGCTTTAATGGCCAAGGAGCAGAACCTGAGAGGGCAAATCTTGCTCACTGTCACTGGTATAAAAATCATTTCATAATAGCTTACGCTCTGTAAGGAATATGGTATTATTTAACAGCAGCCATTCTCCCAAGCAAGGAAAAGCAGAGAAATATGGAACTTGCTTTTTTTGGCTTTCTTATAAATGAATTCATTAAGTGATAAAGGGAGAATATTAGGACACCCACCTCTATTGACCCCAGGACCACTTGAACTATTTTATCCTACATCACCGTAATAATAACTTGAGAATCGCACATATACTTAACAAATGCAGGCAAACCCCCATTCATCTTCTTGTCACACAAATATAAGTTCCTTGTAAAAGACCTTGGAGCCTGAAAGTAGGTAGTCCTTGTTTTATTTTCTTCAACTCCAAGCATCTTTTCTCAAAAGCACTGTTCAACACCGTAACACACAAAAAATAAATTAAATGTCAAACTACCCCAAACACAGCAGCCTGTAGCCTGTAAAACCTACTTGCGTTGTGGATGTGTAAGAAAAAAAAACTGGGGTGGGTTCAGAAAAGATGGGACTTGGGTTTCAGATTTAGTATCACCAGCCGTCATTGGCTATTTTTGGCAAGAAAGATTCACCATAAGAGTTTAATTTAAAGTGAGCTTCTCTATCATATTTCAGTGTCGGGTGATGTCATTGACACTCATCACTTTTTAATTACCCGCAGATCCTAAGTGAAGTTGACACCTTCATAATAAACCCATGTGTCCTTTGAGTTAATTTGACACAGTGATAATGTATCTGGATATGATTAACTGTCTAAACAGTTGCCTGTCCATCAATCACTATGATTTGCACCGAAGTGATCCATGTGGGAGTGTTTGAAAGAAGTAAAAATAGACTAATGCTTATATGAAAAGTGATTGTGAAATCTATTAATTAATTTATTATCACTACTAATAAAAGCAACCATTTTCATTTTGCATCAGAAACGCAGATTATGGGTTTAAAAACAGGTGACTAACCATCAACAGCTTCTAGCCGTAGAAAATAAAAGCCCTTAGAGGACGCTCAATTTGAATATTCACACAACAAATGGAGCTGTGGATCAAGCTGTATCTGCACATCTCAAATAACAGAAAACAGATGGAGCAAAGGACTACGGGAGGTTTGTGGGGGAATGCAAAGTCAACAAAACAAAACAAATCACAGAACAAGAACATCCCTCTTCTATTCTGAGCAAAAATACAGTGTTGATCACCCACTTTCCATGTAAAGGAGACAACCTATCAAGGGCCCTCGTACATTTGTCTGAAAAACTGTCATTACTGACAGAGAGAAAGAAAGGGATGGGGGAGAGAGGGGAAAGATGAGTGGCAGGTTATGTGGGCCCCCCCCCCACCATCCCGTTGCATGTACTTAGGAGCTGCTAAACCTCGTGAGATATTAATGTCATCTGCCTTTTGTAATTTGACTTGGGAGTTCAAATCTTGTCTCGGCTTTGCCTTTCGTCTGTAGGGTCTTACTTCTCCCACAAAGAAAAATAAAAAAAAGAAGAGAGGCGCTTGTTGGGCTCCGGTTTCAAGCAGATGTCAGATGCACCTCACTTCCTGCCATAAACAGGGATGAGTCTGCTTCTTGCAGGAGAAAAAAAAAAAAAGGTCATTTGGCAGAGCGCTCTGCATTTCGCAGCAATATTTCTTGCATATGAAGTGGTAAATGGGAGCCTTAACTCACAGATGGCACGCACTTTGGTGAGGGTCATAAACTGACTGCTTCCTCTGAGGGATCTGGTTGCGTCGAGCACCTGATACATGCTCAGGATGTCTGATAAATCCTGACAGCAGCAAACATGACGTCTTCATGCATGAGAGTACCTTTAATGTGTGAGCAAGCATGCCAACTAGCTCAAGGTCATTCATCTCAGATAAAAACAATAGATAATATACCATGTTCTAGTACTGAAGATGCACTGTTTTAGAGGTTTCTAATAAATGAACATGACCTGCAAGTTAAGCTGACCAAAAGAGGAGTTAGAAGCCACTCACATCTAGACGAGCAAGCTCAGGACACCAAGTGTAGGCTGTGTAAAGAGAAAAACCAGCACATAAAAGCAGGACGCAAGATACTAGCAGGCAGGGAGTATGTGGACTGTCATAACCAAGGGGTTGGCATAGAGTCCAGGAACATCTATTGAGTATGGGCTGAAAGTCCCAAGGTCAAAATGCAGTTCACCTCTATGGGTGGTTGAGAATGACCTGTAGGACATCCGGATACAGACTGACAAACTGGTACTGGCTAACCAACCGTACAGTGACTACTGCTACCAGGTTTGGCCTGTTGCATAAAAAAGCTATCCATCAACAAAATGATTCTGGTTTTAGCATCCCCCCTGCCTACCTTCTCTCGCTGACCCTGACCTCAGAGCGGGTGATGGCGTCTGTTCAAATCCGGCCTACATCAATAATAGATAACATTACATGATTTAAAGAGCACCATATATTTGCAACACAATTTCAATCTTCCTATTTCCCTTTTCCAATCAGGCAGCCTGACCTCAGCACTTTCAGTACACCGACAAAAGGTAAAAGGACCAGTACACTTTACATCGGATTTCCATATTCTGACTCAAGCGTTTGCAGTCCGAAAATGAGAGTCGGCCCACACAAAGAGTTAGGAACATCAAAAGTATCCAACCTCTGCCCTCTGATGATTATCTTACACCATGAGGTAGTGGGTGAGACCTGACAGAAAAAGAAAAACACAGGAGCAAATAAAACGAGCAGATGATCGAGAAGCCACTGGGCAAGATTTGAATTATGCAGCGAGGCTGTATGGAGGCGAGTTCCTGTTAAGACCAGGGAGAGATGGAAAATAAAGAGGAGCCTCAGTCCTCCGTTAATGGCTGGAGCCAGTGGATTGAATTTCAGAAGATAGTGGCACCAGCTATCAATTTTGGGCCAGATAATCAATATGAAATATGGCCTCCATGTTACTGCTCTGCTGCACTGGATTATGTCAGAGAGACTAGAGAGGCAAAACCTTCTTAAACACCCCAACATACAAATAACGCTCATGAAAATGTACTCTTTCAGAATTCTGAACAACTCTTTCACTGTGGTCTGAGATTAAAAACGTGGCTCAAGGGCATCTTGACAGAAATTAAAAGAAAGCAGAGCAACACTTCCCCTATAAAATTATAGATTGATCATCATTTATTATTTGTAATATATAGAAGACCCAGACTGGACATTTTATATTTATTAAACACACATTATCAAAGTCCAATGACCTTGGCTCTGATAAATTGATATCATTGTTTCATTTTTATGGATCAGAAATATCCCTAATTTAGATTTTTCCTCAATACTAGCCAATTAAGTTATTACATTTTTTTTTAGTTTGACCTTAAGTTTTGAGGTGAATAACATAAAATGATTTAGCTCCAATATCTTGACCTTTTGAAAGGCATTCATAAAAAGTCAAATATCACTGGGCAAATAGTCTCATTAATAGAAACGTTTTCTTTTTTGGGCAAGTGAATGTGACCTAAGGTTAAAGTAAAAGGGCAAATACTTTTCACCATTAATCCATAATATGCACTGTAAACGTACTATTACTATCATATCTAAAAAGTGACTTTATGATAATATTTTCCTCTTTGTAATGACATGTGTATTGCTATCTGGTAATGGTTCTTCCTCAAATTTCTCAAATTCAAATGAATAATTCAATTTTGTGCAAATTACAATCAGATATTTTTAATTAGGAAGTCATCTGTCTTACTGTGGATGTGGTTATTTACAGGTTTTGGCAAAGATATGTAATGAGCTGTTACAAAAAACAACACTAAAAACCACCAATACCAATACAAATACAGACTAAATTAATTAAAATTGAAATTCTCTATGGTATGATTGAATTTATTGATGCCACTTGTCAATTGATTGTCATTGGCACAGTACAACTCCTTCATATGAAATATAACCTTTGGAAAATACATTATCTTCTGTCCCACAAAGTCCATCAGTGAGCTTTATTTTTAGGCGTCTTAAATGGAGTGGGAAAGATTGAAAAGTACCACTAAAGGCGAAGGAGGACACGATGTAAGCATCAGTCCCCAATGGTTTTTATTTAGTATTGAAAGGACAAGAGTACAAGAGTCTGAAGCCTCCAGAGATCTGGCTACAGGGTAAACACTCTGTAGGTAATGGCACTGCAACAAGTGAGTGGCTTCAGCATCGCTGCTCTTCTCTGTTGAAGCACTGACACACAGGATAACGACAGTGACCACTGCTGTAAAACCACCAGGTTTACAATTCTCTGAAAATGCTTTTTATTTCATTTTATTTTATTTTTTCTTTGACTTTAATTATCTTGACCATAATGAACACTTAAATATAACTTAACATAACCTAAAAATAAAAAATAAAAGAAAGGTATTTTCAGCATAGAATATTAATTGTGTACTGTTCTTTGGAATCAAACTGATGCTATTGAGGGGCCAATAGGTCACATACTTTACAGGTAAATGGAAATAAATAAGTCAATAGAACAAATGTTTGATGAATCTTAAAGTGACTTCGGTGCAGTCTCTTCTTCGCCTGTGCTCTTATTTCGCATGACAAGACTTCACTGACTTTCTCAAGGACCAGTGACATTTTAAAAGCCTTGCCCCCTTGTTGGCTGCAGTACTGTTCTCCGTGTATGAAAAAAACAAACAAACAGCTTTTACGCCTTTTCTTACTATAGATGCACTTGTTCAAATTCCATCTATGTACTTTGGCTCCTCTTTACTAGGAAAGTGGAAGTTACAGCTTGAGGTTTAAAGTTTCAGTGCAAAACTATTATTCATTATTCTAAACTGTGAACTTGCTGTAGCGCAGCCAACCATTACAGTCAGTCACAACTGCTGCGTGACAGTCAGACGACTCACAGTCAGGCGACTTTGATATCATATCAAATCCAGTTTGTGGTTTATTATCCATTAGCATAATAAAGCAAAAACCCCTAGTTTTAGAAAAGAAACAAACTGATGATGGAATACCTAACAAAACGTTTAACAAAATATAACTCAATGTGGCTGCAAGCAGCTGTTAGCGGTGTCTAAGCCCACAGGGAAAATTATTTGACAGTGAGAAATTGTGGTAAATTCATCAGTTTGAGGTAATTTGGGTCCTGCAACTGCACAAAAACTGGTACTGGAGGTACTGCAGATTAAATCAAATTGCCAATTTGACCTAATAGTGGATTCAAATGGAATCTGACACCTGTTGGCCCAATGCAAGCTAAGGCCAGCAGAAAGTCTAACCTCCTCAGATCTCTGGCAACCAGTTCTTCTTAGAGTAGAAAACAACCAACAGGGAACCTGAACAACACAACATATGGCCTTATTTTTTTTATTTAGTTTTTTGCTTGAAATGTCACTGACAAGCTTACTGCAATTCTCAGATTAACCTGAACAGGTTTTCGTCAGGTTTTATGATCTCTATACAGTGTGTATTGAGTTCGTCATTTAAAGCTTTAAGATGGAGGGTAACACAAAATCACTGATTATTTTCTAAACATATGAAGTCCGAGACAGATTTACACAGACTTTTTGCACACAATTCCAGTGTGTGTGATAAGTTACTGTACATTTTTTTGACAGAGAATTAGCATCTCTGTAGAATATATTATATATATATATATATATATGCTCTTTAACAATGGAATCATCAAAGCCCATCTTTTATTTCATTTCTTATTACATAGTAGATGTGTTGTCTCTCTACCATGTCTTTTGTGGCCTTATGGATTCTGGTCAGCTCAGCCTGCAGCTACGTGCTGCTTCAAGGTAGACAGCTAATCAAGATGAGTGTCGGGGCAGGACCGAGATGACCGGAGGAGGAGGAGGGACAAACAATGCATTTCCTGTCTCTGATAAAAAAAACCAATGATGCATATTTACTCTTAAAGGGAAAGTTCACTCTAAGAAAATGAAGCACACTTTTTTCAGCCAAGCAGTGTTGTAATATAATAGAGAAAAAATAGTAAGAAGAATAAGTCTAAGCTCAGCAAACTGGCCCTACAGTACATGCTGCTGAATGGCGTAATATCTGAGAGGATATTTTAGAGAGCTGTGCATGTATCTCTTTGCTTGGACTAGGTTCAGTTTTTGTAGATTTATTGTGCTTGTTCCAGAAACTGTTTCTCTGGATTTAATCAGCTGGTTTGAAGGAAAGAGACTCTGGATGCTCAGTGCACAAGTGAAGGACCAGGGGAGCCATTATCTCTGTGAGATGAAGTTATGTGCCGTATCTCTTCCCTCAACACAGATGCAAGCCTAACAGGACCATGTACTACAGCCAGGGAAACCAGCCAAGTGGCACATTTCAGCAGCGTGAACACAGAGCGAACATTTAAATGCAGTTTTTAATTAGAAGAAAAAACTAAATTAGAAAAACTAAAAGCATCACGGCAGAAGAGGTTCAAGTACCTCTTGTCCAACATTGTTATTGCTGATTATTGTTACAGAAAGTCAAGCAATGGTTTGCACTTCTTAAATTTAATTTAACATTTGATAACTTAAGTGTCTTAGCACATTTAGTAACTTTATAATCAAACTTCAGTCTACACTCTGATGACAGAAATTCCTTGTGTGTGTGTGTGTAATGTACTGTATTCCCAAAGTGAGTCTAAAGATTAATGTCTGTTTTTAGTTTTCAAATTCAATATTTATTTAACATCATTTGAGTTTTTCATAGACTCATACCTTAAACTATAAACTGACCAGAAACTCATATTCTGACAAGTAACAATACTTTTTATTTTATTATTTTTTTTAGATGTAGTGTGTGGGAAGAATACTGGAGAGTTTTTTTGAGTGGTTGCATCATCCTCTATTTCACCCACCTGAACTGAAAACATGTTCCCCTGCTGATGGGATTGTGTCTCACAACCTCATCTTTCACTGTGTCAGCGATTTCTTTATAGGCTGGGGAAAAAAATGCATAGAGTATCCCGGGGACTTGTTTTGTGGGCCAAACAAAACAACAGCTGAAATACTTTCATGTTATAGTTACAAGGCAAATTTAAAGTCTTCTTTTTCTTTTATGGCCAGGCCAAAGATACAGCTTTGATAGAATATTCTTCTATCTGAATTAAATCTGTTTCACCAGGAACAGAGAACACTTTACAATTATACTTTAAATAATAAAAATAAGTAAATACATGCATCATTACGTATTATTCGAATAAATAATCTGTGGTCAAAACCTTTCATTATTGTTGTTCTGCGGCACATTTCTGATAATATTAGCAATAGCACAATTTAAAAATAATCAAATACATTCAAAAAAAGCAAAAAGTAAATCACTATTAGAAACTGTAATTAGAATATAAAATGTAAAGGTATTATATATACAGGATGCATTATAATATTAGTCAATAATTCTTCAAGCATTAATATGCAGGTAGCATTTTAAGCTAAATAAAGTAGCATAAAATAATAGGACTGAAATAAAATGAGTTCTTGTCCATGCTGATAGTCTCATCAGCCTGAAGACTGTTGTCTTTAACTTTATTGTTGCAAAGAAAATGAGTGTGTAAAAGTCTGTTATGGATAAAATCCACCACCATCGAACCAAAATATATCAAAAACCAAAAGGTCTTTGCGATAACAGATCACCAGATAAATGAAAAAACTGCAACAATACACACAATCAAACACACCACTGACAAAACGGTTTGTTGTTATTCTATTATGTACAGACATTGTACATCCACCTGATTACAATTGCACCTAAGTTGCCATTATTGTGCAGGTATTCTATAGCTGAATGACTGCTGACTGGGTATCATATTGCATGAGCAGTCTTCATTATCAGATAACAATTGCTGGTAAATGGTAACAAATAGAGAGCCCAGTAGTGGAAATGAGGCTAGATAACATATAATAAAGTTATACAAGCCTTGTGCATTCACGACTGATTCAATTACAGCCTAATGTTCGAGATTACCCAGTCTGTGATCAAATAAAAAGGACCACTTTCCAATGAAAGTACACCTAGTCCCAGCCGTAATTGCAGCACATCCAGTGTGTCACTGTAATTAAGCCTATGTAGTTAAATGATGTTGTATACCATGATCATCCTACATCCTGAGCAGCAGCATAATGACAGACAGTAACACAATGCAAGGCATCCTTTTGTTGTGTCAATGCATGAGAGCAAAAATGAGAATCTTGCCAATTTCCTAGACGTTGTCTACTTGCAGATTGATGGGTGCGTGTGTGCGCACAAACAAAAATGTGTTTGTACATGTAACCATATTGTTGCATTTAGTCATTTAGCAAAAGCTTTAGCCAAAGTGACTTTCCTGTTACACACATACACACATTTTTGAATGGCAGTCGGTGTGAGGACACTCATTATTATAATGTATTCCCCTAGCCCCCTACTGTTGCGTAGGCCATACTAATCCACTCTGTTTCAATTTTTTATTTATCACATGTACTGCCTTACCCTAACCCTACACACACAGTGAGCAAGTTGGGGCTTCGTCTTGCTCAAAGAACCGAGAACCAAACCATCAATGGGGTTAGTAGACGATTGATCCACTGACTGTGCCAAAGCCCTATTGTTCCTCCAAATACTGTAGAATGTGCGAAGGAGTGCATCAAACCATGCCACTGTCTACATAGTACAGAATACTTAGATTACTGCCGATGCTCATACAGGATTATCCTCTGGTGGATTTCCACATTATACATTTCATCTCCTCCTGCAGAAGCCACACCGCACAATAGCAGGCGACACAATGAGTGCTGAAGTAGAGATCTCATAGGCTGAATAACCATCTAGCTAACTTCTTTTTTTTTTTATTTAACCCATTACAGAAGGAAAACTTCATTTGATTTGAGGCACTCGAGATGTTGTTACTATTGTGTGCTCTCCTGAACACCACGCACGTTTTTACCAGATGCCATAGTCATAAAGGCAATAAATTACAGTATCTGTGACTAACTAAGAAACAACAACAACAAAGACAACTACCATACAGTCCATATTAACACCTGCCGGACAGGTTGGTAGTATTTCTGTTGTGATGATTTGTGTTTCTAAAGTACATGCAGCTTCAAGTGTATTATTATGATCACCAGACTTCCACATAAAACTTTACATTTTATCTAAACAGAAGGTGTACAGTGAGCAGCACATTAGCAGAACAGCTGTAGCTCCGTGTCTCCATTCATCTGTGTCTACACGGGAGGTGATCAGGCACAGTAGAGTAATTTTTAGGTCACCTGAATTTCAAAAACAAACAAAATAAAATCCTGCCCCACAAATAACTCACCTAATATACTTAGGCATACTAAAAGTACAGTATGTTGACTTTAGAAAAGCTATATCACACAGTGGAATACAAAAGAGAATAGCTGCATTTTTCTTTAATAGAGAACTGCCAGCTGCCTATTTCAAATCGTGTGCCACCTTATCCACAACCTGCCAACTGTAGTGCAACAGCAGAATCACCACATAATGGAGCTTGGTGAAAGACATGTATAGAAGCCAGCAAATTAGCACAGGTCATTAAAAGCCTACTTGACGTTTATAACAAGATGCAATAAATCTGTCAAATCTGACAGAGTATCAGCTGCAGAAAGAATGGAGTAATGATGGTGGGGAGGAGGAATGGTGCTATGCTCCAAGTGGCTTCCCTGGCGCCTATTTTCTGAATGCCACAGTGGTTGTTCATAGATATGGCAGATGTTCAAAACAGGAAAACAATATTTCCATGTTTTTGTTGTCTGCAGTTTTTGCCATTACCAAAATCACCTATCAGATACTTTTACCACCATGTCACAGAAAAGGTGTTCAGTCACCTTCTGAAGGTCAAAAAATATATATACACTATATGGTTGCAAATATACTTTGGAGTTCTATACTGAGTTCACAAAATATTTTAATAACATCTCAAAGCAGCTGACAAGGAAGTAACAACGCTGCCGTGTTAACGAGGGGTAGCAGCATTTTGGGAGAAATTTAACACTTACTCTATTATCATTTCCCGTAAAGGAAAACAGGTTTCAAAAACCAAACAATACCTTTTCATCTCGAGGAAAACTGCGCAATCTCCTCTTTTTTTGCCTGTCCACCTGGCCAGGCAAATATAAAAGCAATGAACATCAGTCGACTTTTTGTTCTGTTTGAACCACAATACGGCTTCTAGTGTAAACTGTCAGAAAGCATCATATTACATCTTGCTTCGATCTGTTCGAGGGTTAAAGAGCAGAATCTCTATTATCCTTTTGGATTTGTGAGAACCATAAAATAAAGTACGCGCTCATTGACTAGAGCTGAAAGAGGAGATGATGAAGAAGAAGGCATGTTCACGCTTCCCACACCCACATTGTACCATCAATATTTTGTACCTGCCCGCAAAGCTCAGCGCCTGTCGGTAAACAAGACCGCCTCCTCATCCTCTCCGGAGGCTCATTAAAATTTGAGTACCAGCTCCCCTTGTCAAACAGAGAGTGCTTTTCTTTCTGGGCCTAATAGTCCAATAAATATGAGGAACTTCAGCTAGAGTGACCTGTGCAACATAACAAATGAAAGTTAAAAACGGGGCAGAGAGACTTTAGGCGACAGAACAGGCGACTTAGAACAGGAAGCTCAACGCTCACATCTTTATACCTGTCATTAAGCAAAATTGTAAAAGGAGAATATTGCAAACTGAAGTGATTCCCATTCGTTTTCCCAGCTTGATGCACTTCTATTTATTCTATGATCTATAATAATACAACAATCCATGACTTACTTGATATGATGGAATATGAAGCCTAATTGCACAAAATGCTATACAAGTGTAAATGTGTGACCCTATCAGGAGGAACATGCAGTACATACAGTAAAAGGTGCCTACATAGAGGGGATTGTAAAGAAATATCTTTGCCCTTATCTCTTCTGAGAACAATGATGAAAATGAAATCTGAACTGTGGTCCATTAAAATGTAGTGCGAGAGCGATGACCTGACCCTGCGCATCTCTGAGCTTTTCTTACTCACAGCCTCCCCATCAAACACACTGCCATTTTTAAACATGTTCCAGGGAAACAACCCTTCGACTATCTTCGTGGAAGTGGCTCTAATTCAAGCCAGCTTTTGTGCAACCTGTGTGGGCAGCAGTCTGAAAATGATTACATGTGTGTGACTTACCTATATGATGAGAGCACCACCAGTAAAGCGCAGGTCAAGAGCATGTGGAGAGATGAGAAGAGATGGAGAAAAAAAAAAAAGGAAGTTAGAATTGGTTGGAATAAATAGATAAAAGAGCAGAGTTCATCCTCACACAGAGAGAATGAATTTACACCCCTAAGGAGCATAATAATGTCATCTTGAGACTGGCAATGATCACACCTTCCACCTTCATCATCCACTCCTGGAGGCTCTCTGTGATTCACTGGAAAGGAACCTCTCACACAGACATAACAGCACTCCCTAACCCTCAATTTGTGACATTTCCAGTTTCAGCTATCAACAATAGCTCTGTGTTAGTAATTATTTTTGCAGTTATTATAAATTTGACTGGTTTAATTTCAGCTCATATTTGCCCTGGGCTTGCACACACACACACACACACACACACACACACACACACACTTATCTTTAACAACTCAGTATTTCCCTTTGACCCAGTCAGGCAATATCTTCTATGGGCTTTTACTGTAAAATTTGTAATATAGTAATACATATAAATATTATTATGGAAATAAATAGCTAAACTTAACAAATGTAAAAACTGTTTGTTTGTTTTTTAATGTTATTTTTGGGCATTGAGAGTTTGACAGGCATTAAGGTCACATGTCAGTAACCTGAAGGTTAGATCAAGAAATGATAAATAAAAGGTCACTTGGTAGCAAATATTCTCAATGAAACTCAAATGAAACAACAATCAAAAATAATGGTCCAAACTCACTGTCACAAAACTTAGTTAGCTATAACTTTAATGCTATAACTATAATATGTCTGAATGTTGACTCATTTCTATTTTCTCACGTCATATTATCAAAGAAGAACACTTTGTTCCAAATAGAAAATGATTAACTAGATTGTGAGGTCTTTCACATTTGTTATAAACATGGTACAAGCAGACAAACAGCATGAGTCAAACTGTCTGTACACACATCCAGACACAAACCATATTGTTCAAGTCACTTAGAAATAAAAGACAAACAGTCTGAGCTACTTCTTTAACTTACCGTTTCTTCCTGACTGATTTAAAAGTAATCCACATTTCTCATACAGTCATTTTCACTTTCAAATAATATAAAACCTTCCATTGTGTATTTCATGACTGAGTGGACTATCTAAGATTATATAGATGCCTATATCATTTCGACTGAAGGGATAGATGGTTTAAAGTAGATAAAGAGAATGGGAGTGGTTTTCCCTATAGCTTGCTTTGAATCACTCTCATAAAAGCACTGTGAAATTTTCCTCCCACGTGCTAACTCTTAAGGTAGGTTCTTTAGCTTTCTCCTACATAAGCAATTTGGCATGCAAATTATTATAACTTATTATAACTTTGCTGCCAAGACATAATTTCATCAACTATTTTAGTTCAGCTGTATAATAAACAATGCTCAGAAATAATTAACAAGTTAGAAGCAGTTTGAACCAAAGCGGGAGTCTGCAAAAATAAATTACTGCAGAGACTTTGCAGACTGTTCCAGATATTTCCTGAGATGGAGATGAATGACTGGACCTTTGCAAATTGGTACTTCTTAAATTTGGTTTCACACATAACTGCAACTTTAACACTCATTTTCTGCAAGCTAGAGATTACACTCTGGTTAAAAAAATAAAATAAAAGTACCACTGAGCAACCATGATTCTTATGTACATGAATGACTCAGACCTACAGGGCAGATTGAATTTGAAATGGGTGCAGTCGAGACAGGGATACTACAGCTAACAACCATTTTGAAGCCAGAACAAGAACACGGCTTTTAACAGTGGTCCACAGGTGTCCCCTGCCAAAAGGTTAATGTGGCTCTGTTCTCTGTATGTGGGAGTAATTACAAAAAGCAAGACATCACATTAAGGTTTGAAAAGCTGAGAGGCTCTGCTTCTTTAGCTCTCCAGCTAAACAAAACCCAGGAGATCAAGTGCATGGTCAGTTGGAAATAAGAATATTTACATTTAAGACTCAATCTACAAAACTATTATTCTGTAGTTCTACTGTGGTGTAGCTATTAACTTATGAACAGAGGAAGTGTGTTTGTAGGGCAAAGCTGCAAATATCTATGCAATATCTGAAGCACTACTGGCTCATACTGTACAACCACATGCTATTCATCCCTCTATTCATGCATTGCAATTAGCTCACAGGATGTGTGAGCGACTGGATGACTGAATTGCACCTTATCATGCAAACCATTGCACGAGAGTGCTACAAGCTCAATCAAGCACAAGGAGCCGTGATAAAAATCACAAAAGAGAAAGGACAGTGGAGTAAAAATTGCACTGCAGGAGATCCAAGTCTGTGTCTGAAGAATTAGGGAGTGGCCACAGTGATTCCAACTGAATGGACAGAAAAACAGTGCTGTCCTTCTCGCTTCTGTTGATGCAGCTCATGCGTGGACCATTTACAAAGCAGTAACATGGATAGCAATAAAAGTGAACATAAATCATATCTGTCAGATTCAAAAGGTTTAGCCTCTTTAGACCTTTTGGTCTGTCAAATTAGACCCAAAGCTGGCAGAGACAAATAGAGTGAGACCCAAAATGTGCATTATGAACTGGTACAGAGTTTGCCATCAGCTCTAAATGGTCCCAGCAGGTGTGAGAGCGGATTTTGGTTAAGTTATCCAACATCTACAGCAATTCTAGAGGCATTTGATAACTGGCAGATAGAAATTTAAGTTATAAACGTTATATTCATCTGCATACACTAATTATCAATGAAGTGCTAAACACACATGTCATATATCTAAATCCATATATCTCTATCTTGCATCAGGAAAAGTATCCAGCGTGAAAACACGGTGACCCCAAAGGGCCAAGCCGAAAGAAAAAAAACAAAACGTCTATTTGATCAGAAACTTTTATTCATTGCCTAGAGCAAAACCGGCAGCAGGTTACACGACGAGTCAAATGTTTTACACACATAGAAACTACATTTATATGTTTTTCATGAAAAAAAAAAAAAAAAGATGAATGTAGCAGCTGCGTTACCAGCACGAGTTGCAATTATAAAATTAATAAACTACCATGCAATTGGAAGGCTGTACTAATTTTTAATGATGATAGAACTAGACATATTCCTAAAAAAACCCCAGCTGTTTCCAAATACATCAGTTATTTACGATATGAAATTTGCTTTTCTTTTAAAAAACATGATCATTTCTCAGTAACTCCAAGCTTTAGACTGGTAGTGCATGTCTACTGTTTTTGTTTTTGAAGCAAAAAAACAACAACATGTATATTTAGTTTTTGCACTGGGCTTGGAGAAAATACGTCCTGTACAGACACAAACACACCCAATGCCCTTGAATAAGTGAGCATGCCCAAACCCCAACAATAAATTGCTGATTAGATTGGGATGCAGACAGTAACACACGACACAGTACTGTCAAACTGATCATTCCCATGATTACCCAGTAGTGCAAAGAAGGACTTGTTTCTACAGCTAACTGAGAGGGAAAAGTGGAATCCGGTGATGTGATATTAAATAGGCTCCATGCACAATGCAATTTATGGTTTCCTCCGTGGCTCCAGCTGTACCTATGATTTGCAAGATTACATTTGTATTTTGCTACTACCTGAACGGGCAGGTAGAGAAAAAAAATAGTGGACACTTTAACAGCTACACGAGCTACTGGTTGCTGCTGCAGCTTTCAAGTCTGTGAAACAAAAATAGAAGATTACATTTATCCAGCATTTCTTCCAGAAACAGAAAAGCAAACACTGGCTTTACCAACGCAGCCGCAAACCTGCAGCAGGGTTAGGTGTTTGTGACAAACTCTACACACCCTCTCCTCCCTGTCACTGGGGCTTTAGCGTGTTCTGTCCTAAAAAAAAGGGAATTTACAGATTCTGCATGGGCAAACACGTCACTGCACATGCTCAAGGACATGCTTGACGCCCTATTAGAGCATTTTTAGAACATTTTCATTCAGCCAACTCCAGAGCTCCACTATGCCTGTTGACCCTAAGATTTTGTGCACTGTAAGAATTCACGAATACAGCTTTGTGGCAGTGTGACAGGCAATTAGTGGCAGATCTTTTCTGGACAGCGCCCATTTCTTGGGGGGGGGTGGATCAAGATTAGTAAAAGAAAAGAAGCACCTGGCATCAGGCACTACTGTACGTCTTTTGCACGCTCCAGATGTACTTTGCTATTTAAATAGTGTCGTTTTTTGACTAAAACATCATTGTACTGTACTGCACCCTGTAACTGTGACCAAGAATCAGTTAATCATGAAAATAACTTACATTTTAAGTGAGGGCTAAACCAGATACAGACTATAGACATTGGTTCCTCCCCTTGGAATGCATGCTAAGCTTTAAAACAGTCAGTTCTGGTGTGTCGCTGCACATCCTGGGTGCTGACATTTATGGCTGAAATGCTTAACAAAACAGACAAATGTCAACAATTACTGACCCTGACTGGAAAAAAAAACAAAGATCTGCTTTCTGTCATCTGTATTGTGCAGCAATAACGTTAAATTAAATAATACAACTACAGGCAGCATCAGGCAAAAACAGCTCTTGTACTTGACACACACACTGCAGCACATTTTGAGTCTTTACGCTGTTAACTACATTGATTCAATATTGGGATGTGACTGCTTAAACAATGATTCTGAGTAAACAGTAGTGCAACGGCTGAACACATCCAGTGAAGACAGTCCCAGAGGGCCGAGGCTGCTGTTGTGCTGCATGATCAGTGTATACAAGGTGTTAACGTACAACTTAGCTTTGGGAATATCAGTCAACTTCTTTTTTTTTTTTTTTGAAAAAAATAAAACCAAGTCCTCTTTTTTTACATTACAGTTTGAAGACTAATTAAAACCTGTGCTTAAGAAGTGAGACAACGGCAGAAAGAATATTAATCACGAGAGAAGGAATCCCTCCTTTTAGGAGCGGCAATAGATATGTCTGAGCAGAGCAGACAGAAGTAGTAGTGGGTAGAATCACAATATAACAAAACTAAATTTGTCCCAAGAGTCTACAGATTGTGACTGAACACCAAAGCGGCTACACTTCCTAACAGATGACTTACAGGTGCATTCAGCTGATTTGGTGCCACAGACTCCTGGGCCTGCGTGTCAGAAGACTGAGAACTAATTAAATACATTATGAAGCAGCAGCTGAAGTCAAAAAAGATCACCACCTCTGTCCCGATGGCTATTCACCAAGACATGATCTCTCACAGGTGCTTGTTAGGATGTTCTCACTGTGGGAGGAAGCTTAGGCACAGAAAAGAGTATTTCTCTGCTATCTGTGACATCCACTGCTGTCAGCACCAGAGCTCAACATATTTTATGTGGACTGTCTTATGTGACTTTTTCTCCCGAGTCCATTGTCAGAAAAACCTTCACAAAAACCTAATTTATCTGACTCAGATCAGCTAGAACTTCATTCTCTCAACAGTCATCCTGATGAAATCCCCATAAAGCGAGTCCCTCTACCTCCTCACCCCCTTTTCATCCACATCCTCTTCTCTTCCATCTCCAGGGCTGGTATTTTAATCTACACTTTCTTAAACGTCTCAGCAGACGTCACTTATCATGCTATTAATTTTGTGTGTTGGCGGTGCATCAACACAGTGACCTTGAGAGTCTAGCTGGAGCTTTAAGTGTGTTGGAGCCAGTATTTGGCAGTTTCCACTTATTCTCTTTGTCCAACACCTGTGTCATGGAATTACTACAGCACAGTGTACAATTTGTGTGCTCTGATTAGTTGAACAGTACATGAAAAAGCCTGCAATCCTGTGAAACCTTGGTGGGTTTACTACGATGCAATTACAGATAACATCATCGATGTGACAAGACAATGCACAAGTGTCCTGGTTCCTGGAGCAGTTGAATGTAGCACGCTAAAAAGGTTGAGCACATGTATGAGATTCTCACACGCTGTGCAGGTAAGCAGGTGCAGACCTGAGTATGAGCATACTAATACGTGTGCAGATCTGGGGCACTGCAACAGTCACGTATGGCACACACACAAATATAAATTTAAAATCAAATGTTTGCTATTAATAAAGTTTAATGGTTCTGCTGTATGTCACTGACAAACAGAGGGCTGTTAAAAGGTCGTTGCATTGGTTCATGTACTGAGGATAGAATTACCAGCAGGATTAGATGAACTGATGTAATTGGCAGATTCTTTAAAGTTGTACTGTAAAGATCTGTTACATTTGCAAACATTTTAATTATAACCACACATTTTAGCAATGTCCTCATTAATCAGATATTCAGTACTTGCAGAGGCGGCTTGGCCATCTGTGCGAATCCCAAAACGACCAAAGTCCACAATGGCCGATGGTGGACAGTTCCAGGAGGCCTTCGCCCACACTCCATTGAGCCTATAGACTGTAGATTTGTCCTTAAGGAGTTAGTAAAGGTATCTAGAGGTGCTATAAACACCAGATGCTGTTGGTAACACTGTTTGATTGCAAAAATCATAGAATAAGAGGAGTTAAAAAATAAACGAGCAGGGTCTGCAAAAGGATAATGTGAGAAAAGAAGAAAGAAAATGGAGAGTTTATGGTACAAGTACAGGGCAGGTGGGCAGTAGTGGTAGGTACCAAAAGGTTGAGGGGTTTCCAATATTTCATTACTCTTACTGTAGTTGGTAAACTTCACAACCTCTTGGTGCATTAATACCTCACAAATGTGAGACTTTGCTTGACAGGTGCAGCAGCTGAAGGATTTCACACGTTTCCTAATTCTAATGAGGTCAAATGCAGTAAAGCTGCTGACAAGTAAAAATGTAATTAAATTAGACGGGGACAGGATATATCAGTATTTGCCGGGACAATCCCCAAATGCAGATATTTAAAATCAAACTGCCTAAGTTATATGTGGCAGATGAGTAAAATACTGGATTGATCGCCCTCAGTATTTGTGATCAGCGTATAAGTAATGTACTTTCATGTACAGGTACCAGTTCTATCTCTTTTTCCATGGGAAAACATAGGGCGATAATGTAATCTCCTATACCCCAAGTTGAGACAGTGAAGGCACCTAATTGACAGACGTTAATTCAAATTGCATTTTGCAAAACAGATGGATTGGGGTTTTTTACTATATGCTCGGTGGACATGAAATGCAAGCAGACATTGTTTTCATTTTGCAAAAACACATCTGCTCATTAAAATTAATGTCTATGATTCTATCAGGAGAATATTTTCAATGATGTGCACTGATTGGTGACCAATGTTCCCATTCCCGTGTTAACTCAAGAAACCCATAACATTCACTCGGGTACTGGTAGTGTGTCTTAATACACTGTAACACACTTGTCAGTCAGATTGGTTCTCTGCACGACACCCAGTCTTATCATTCCAGAAGCTATATCTCCAACACTGACACCCACCACCATATGTAACACAAAATGACATCTTACAGAGCCCGCCGCCACACACAGAGGTCTACAGAGGCAAGAGCTCATGTTTCTGTTAAAAAACAAAGCCCGGCATAAGACATCCCTCTCCAACCAAGTGGGACATCATGTCTTCGTCTCAGCCATGATCAAATACGTTTTGTGATCTTGCTTTGACAGCTCTCTAGTTTACTCACTGGGGTTGAGCTGCCGCATTCCCATGAGGTCGCAGAAAGCGCCTGTCCAGCATTTCGCTCCCTCCTGCAGTCCCTGGCCCAGTCTTTCGCCTTTTTATAGCCCCAGTTCTTTTACTTTTTTGTTCTCTCATCCATACAGCCTATTTCTTCACATTTACATCAGCCTCTTCTCTGAAATTTGCTGCTCACTCATCCTCTGTCTGTGACTGCTGCCCCAGGGCCCTGAGGGTGGACCATTAACACAGGACTGGGGATTAAGGGACAGGCTTTCCCAGCTGAAGATCCGGCACAACCTGGACAATTCAGAGCACGGCCGCTGCACAACACACTGCCTGCATCAGACTGACCTGGAAGTATGCAGGACAAAAACAGACACACGAATATGCAGGCGAGGTGTGCACATAACTGAATTAGAGGACCAATATAGCATTTGACCCCTTTTCTGACCCATTATTCACTTACTTGTTCAGTTGTTTCGTCTTTTATGAATTAATTCTTCATTAAAAGGGTAAAAATGTATTCCAAAGTTTGTGTACCATTAAAATAACACGGTTCCTCACCCCTAGCATAACTCCTAGCTATAAATGTCTGGGTTTCAGATGAGTTTTGGTGCACATCTATTTAAGCTATGGATGTAAAGCGAGTCTACTTAAGAATATTTCTAACACTGAGGTGCAACTTTTCATAAAGAGACGCTATTATAAGCTTATATTACCCAAACTCTGTAACTAAAACACAAGTGCGCAGTGACTCACGTGCATGCACAAATGCTTGCCTGCGTTCAAACGTCCTTGGATGTTTCACCTTTAGGGTAACTCAGAAAGTGGAGTGTGGGAAGAGGAAAGTAGTCAGAGTCACAGTGCACCTGCAGGCAAACACACACTCTCTGTCCCAGTTTGTGTTTGTTTTTTTCTCCATTCAATCCACATTCAAAAATGGCTATATCTCTTCCACCCTACCTACTATCTATCTGTCCAACTGTATATGTATCAAACACGTATCAGATCCAGACAGAAATTGTGTCATTCCGAGTTCAAAAGTGCACAACACTATGGCAAGGACGGGAAACCTGAACAATGCATTTTTAGGCACTGGAAAGAGCAGAGTGTGTGCACATTCACAGTGCCTGTGGCAATTCTCAGGATGTTATCAAACCTGAGCACAATTTCCATCTGGGTGGAAGACATAACAGGCACGAGTATACAGTAAATGACTTCATCTACCAAGTCAATTCCCCTAAAGGCACGATAAATCCATACATTCATTATGAATACATATGTGACTATTAGAGTACGACGAACCAAAAACAGATTTTAATGCCATACTTTATGCAGGCTTTCAGATGTAGGAAGGAAGCTGGGTTACTATTTTTGTCTTGCTTATAGCCTTTCATTAACTGTAACTAAAAATCAAAATTACACTAAAATGCTTTTCTGGGCCTGAAAGCATATAAATGGGTGTTAAAGAGTGTACTTCTACCTCTCTTAGATCCGATTCTGAGATTAAATAAAAGCTTTTGCGGACTTTATATTCCCTTTGTATGTCTTCATAATGCCTTTCTTGAAATAACAATAGCGTTAGCTGGGTATGGGTGGTAATGAAGGCATTCAACGGTGAAATTTCCCTCTCATTTGAGGACATAATAACAATAGACAGAAATAGTGACATGGCTGTGTATGAAAGATGCTGCGGTTGGGGAGCGTCTTCATGGGGATTGGGTGGCTCTAAATCTGCCACTTCTGATTCCATAAGGCCATGCTGTCTCCTTGTACAAGAGGAAAAAGGAAGCACAAAACATTTTGCTGCACCCTTACTTTAATGCAGATGCATCTAAAACGGCTGGTGAGGTACAAAAAAAAAAAAAAAGTCTTAATGGATTATTTAACAGGACACATCCGCTCTGCATGGCTGCTCACCGGCTGTTACACAGCCTGCTTTTCTCCAGTGTTACTGCCAAGTGTCTTGGTGTGACAGCTGGCACACCTGATCTATCTGATTGGATTAGTGCAATCAGTGGGCAGTGTGCTTAAAGCTAACCAGGGTGATGTTGGTATGAACGCTGGTGATATTGTCAGTCAGGTATGAAAATAACTCTTCTGCCAGTGTCACGCACCAAAGTCCGTTTTTAAAGTCCTCCTTTAACAGCCAAGAGATTATGCCGTCTTTGTTTTAAGAAGAAAAGACTAATCACCGTGTATATGAGCAATAGAAATTATAAATTATGCTTATGAAATCTTTAGTTTGTATTTTCACTCACGCTTTACTATAACCTTTACTGTGACCTAGTACGTGCTGCTATTGAAATGAAATGGTCAAAGTTTTCAGGCTAATAAATGTAGAGGCTCAACACACTCAGCACAGCAGTAGGAAATCAACCAAATATTTACTTGACTTTATTTGACATCACTCGCACACGCATCATCACAGTGAATAGACATCACTCTAAATGTGCAAGAGTTAGCCAAAAAGCTCATTTTCATCTGCTCTCCCTGGAAAGATAAAAGATGGGTGACAAAGCCACACCTAACATCAATGTACAAGATTGAGCACACAACAAATTTTACCACTCAGCAGTTTTTTTTTAAAGAAGAAGAATAACATCAACAAGCTCTTTTTTAAATTCTTACACCTGATAGTGACTTTTATGTAAAAACCACCCAGCACATAGCCTTGGCTATGTTTCGTCTCTGGGTTTCTGTCTGACCACATTTAATACAAGTGATATTTCTGGTATACTTATACATTCCTAAAATCATATTCTCAAAATGAAACTTCATGACATTCAGAGGTCACAACGACAAACCACCAGTGGTTCAATCAAATGTGTGATAGCTCTATGGCCATGATGACAGATGGCAGTCTTCACTTTGATTGCTGAGTTAGTGCTACTTTCCCAGACTGACAAGCTGACACTCATCCCTAAATCCCGGAAGTGCCACTGAGTTTTAAGATAATAACCCTAAAATATATGATACAGTGATAATAAAAGCTAAAACAGGAAGAGTTGCTCGTCTTGTTTGACACTCAGAACACTGCATTGCGACCATGTTAGCTCCCAACTTGCTTTTACTAAAATGAAAGAGTTTAATCTGCTTTCAGATTCTTTAAGTTCTTAAGCTAATGAAAAATGCTATATGAAAAATGCATAATGTATATTTGCTTGTTTGCCATTTCATTACAAATATTGGGAGATAAGGAACGAAGTAGGGTAGAGGCACAGAAAACAGCAACAACATACAACAAATGACTGCCAGTTGTAAACTAATTTACTTAAACTGAATCATATGCATAATATTCATCCTACCTCCAATTTCTCCAATATCTGCTTAGTACCAACAGTGTGTAATGAGGGGGAATGACCTACTTTTACAAACACATGCAGCATGGCTGCCCTCTCAGAAACTCGATGAAAAACCACAGACTGTAAGGTAGACAGAGTGACAGTTTCTTAATATAGCTGTGTATTGCTTCATCAGGTGAGCAATATATTGCAATGAGGCCAGGTGTAAACACGACGACTCCCAAGTCATCCAAATGACATTTTACTGATAACTAAACTCAGTCATCTGAACATGTGATGCTGACCCTTGACCCTGGAGAATGAGTGTACCTAATGATTCAATCTCTAACTACTCATGCCATCACCAGCAGTACTGTGTAGACCAGGATTTTACATGTCAGATTAACACTCAGAAGGAGTCCAGTCAGTAAACAGTATTATTTTGAGCTGCAATCTTTTCGGTTGTTGCACAGCAGTTGCTTTCATCGTGCGCCAGTGGCTCGGTATGCAGGCAGTGCTCCTGAGCCAGCTCTTGGATTGTTTTCCTCCATTCATACAATCTTACTTTAAAGCTACTAGAGCTTTAAAGACATGAAAAAGCTTATGTGCATCCAGTTGCGATTCAATATAATGTCAGTCGGTGATTTAGGGCAGCTGCTCAGAAGTAATATTACTCTTTACAGAGAACCAGACATAAGGTGCTCTGCTAAATGATGTGGCGATATATGCTCATACAGTCTAACACACCAACTACATTACCTAGCGCATGCCATTGGAGGATTCTGCTGATGGCACTTTAACGCGAACCGTGATTTGTGATACATTATATGCATGAGCACACCTCTCTGGCTGGAGAGAAAACAATGGGACTCCCATAGACAACAAACAACAGAAATATGCCTGTTTATGCCAGAAAAACAACAAAGAAAAACACTGATCTGTGTGCCCCGCAAGGCACCTGATGCCCATTCAGACCGGCATAAAAAACAGCGCATACAGAGAGAAAGGCAAAACAGCTCAGATGTTTTTGTTTTGTTTTGTTGTTGTTGTTGTTGTTGTTTTCCTCCTAGCCCACAACACAAAATGAGCATTATTTATCCAGTGGGACTGATACGGTTGCTGCTTCATAACATATAGTCATGTGCTGATATGTGAGGCCTTTAAATCTTCTTACAGCCTGTATGTACAGTATGTAGGCTCCTACAAATCCAAGTAAAGTCAAAAGCAGCCAACAACCTGCACCAATTAGCTTACTGTGTTATGAACGTGTGATTTAATTAGCGGTGTCAATCAAAGGTCATATAAACCAGCCAGACACTTGACTTCAAGCTTGTCGACAAATTAAAAAGCTGTTTTATCTGATCTCATGTAAGCTTTGTTCTCTGTGCCTGAAAAATGAGCCACACATATATAAAGAAACGTATGGCCACACCTTCCATTGTCCCACAGTTGGTCTCTAGATGCAGCTGGAGCCTTTGGTGCTTTAAATAATGAAGGAGGTTTGAAATTCGTTCTGAAATTTTAATTGTGGTCTGGTCTGGGGATGTGCATTAGGGAGCAGGGATGGAGCAGTGGGTGGGAATGGACATAAGTGCTTCTAACTGCCTTAGGCTTCATTATGAGGGGCAGTGGGAGGGGGGTATGTCAGGGCGGGGAGATGAAAGTAAAAGGCCACTGCAGAAACAAAAAATTGTCTGGAAGTGTCTGGTCTCCACTTGCCATCTTCCCAAGAGAGTCGTGTTGCACTGTCGTCCAACTCCTCGTGTCCAAACCATCACTGTCTCCCTTTAGTATTGATCTGAGCATACATTCACCACCCGCTAACAAAAAGTTCTGCAATTAAGGGCAATTATGCCACATCTAGGACCACATGGGTGGCGCCTGGTCTCCCAGAAATGCTCATCTTCTGCCATAATTCATAAGTAATGAGACAGCTACTAAATACAGTCTCACCAAGAGGAAATGGTTGTTATTCCTGGATGATTTGGACCCTGAATGGATTCATATGTCAATTTTGCAGTGCAGTCACAATTTTATAGATAACAATGTTCAGTTACTAAAGTAAAAACATTACTATCAACTGGCTAATGCCATTTCATACGATGCAATTTTGGACTGATCATTTTTGAAACTCCTTTAGAGCTTCTCCTTAAACTAGCATTTGTCTAAGATTAAGGGGAAATATGTATTCTAAAGAATGTCAGACGAAATGTCAGTAATCTGCATTTTCTGCACAATGCTTCTGCCATTCCCCAAATCTCATGTTAGCAAAACAGATTGTCTGTTGGTAGATTCTAACAAACTGGGCTTAATGTGTCATTAACATTTGCAGAAATGCAAAACTGCGTCATTGTTTATCCCCATGTATTCTGTGTTCTTCTATTAAAACACTTAACCCCCATATGGGCCCTCTTGACCTTTAAACCCGCCATCAGGTCAACTAGAGTTTGTGAAACAAACACAACACTTAATGCAGCTGCACACAGCATATCAGAAATGACCTACATGTTCATTAAATTGTGTCTTTAGAGGCCCTCTCATCTGCAATGCAAACAAAACCCATTGTTGTTCAGTAAGCAGCTTATGAAGGTGGGAGGGGGAAGCGGGCTGTAGCATGCTCATATTAGTTTAATACAAATACAACAGTTCTTGTGGGTATGCAGTTCTTTTTCTATATGGACTCATACATATAAGTGGTTTTCAACTTAATTGCAAAGTTGGCCAGAAATAAAAATTTGATTACACTGCTAACATGATGATGCTACACATTTTGTTAAATAAAAATTGATGCTTTAGATTAGACTAATTGAAAAAGGGCGAGAGGAACCAGACACTGGGACTCACCCCCCCAGCAAAATGGCACGTTATTCTATATATTCGCCATATTCTCGAAGGTTGTTAAAATGTGACAGTTTTCACTCCCACAACCTCATTGTGCAACTTAAAAAGCTTAAAAGCTGCAAACACAAACTCAAATTCACCTACTGTGTAAGATTAATTTGCCTCCCCCCCAATGTAAAATGTTTATTGATATCAGTGCATCTGGTTAGTGCATTTTAATTTCTAACAAACAAGAGGACCTATATAGATAGTTGTGGGTTTTTTTTTTTTTTTTTTTTTAAATCAAACAAAATTTTCCAATTAAATCACACTGCTTATTGCACTGATATAATCTACAATGTGCTCAAGGCATTAAATAAAACCGGCTTTTAAGTGAATCTTTTCTGGAGTAATAAAAGCCATTGAAAATGAGTTATAATTAAATGTGTGATCAACACTGCTTTTTATGATTAAAAAAAGAATGACTTCACTGACATCCGTGGATTTAAACCTTCAAGGCTGTTAACTGTGACAACACCGAGTGTGGTCAGATGAGGCTAAAAATCCAAATCTTGCCCTCAACCTTTGATGCATCTGTTCCTTTTCTTTGCAATATTTCTCTTTCTGAAATTCTCTCTAATAATCAAAATGCAAATTACAAATACGGGGTACATTTTTTAAAAGTACTTGCTGGTGCTGGGAGCTGAGCAAAGACATGGTTATTTATCATACCTTTGTGTTAAGTCTAGGGGCTAAGCAGTTTAAGGGACGAGGCCTTTCAACGCATACAAAAAACGACTGTGGAAATGTGATTTTCTTTTACATGCATTCCCATCAGCTATTGCTCGAGACAACATCAGATGACAAATATGCTCTCCAAACGCAGAAAACAAGATCTAAGAGAGGTTTTTTTTTTGTTTTGTTTTATTTTTTTGTCAAAGAGATGAGACAAACCATTTCCCTCCTGAAGTGCCCTTTAGCAAGGCAAGTGCTGTAGGGGAAGAAGAGCTCAGTGATCAACAGCAGCTTCTGGTTCTGCTGGGCATCAAATGGGTTTGAAAGTAGTGTTTTGGAAAAATAAAAGTGTTCATAATAAACATATATGTTTCATGATCTAGATAGAGGTATTTATAATACAGCAAATGACCATTAGAAACTGCAGGACAAAGCTCTAACTGGAGCAAAGAATATGCATCCATGTGTAATTGCATAATATCCATCACGTTATACATGATGGATATAGGTATTTAGGGCTGATAATATAGAGGATCCATTCCCAAACGCTGAGGGCAATCAATGGCAGAGAAGATGAGAAGCCATAATGACTTGCATGCATGATGAGGTTAACCCCACTGCCCTGTCTCAGGCCATAAAATAAAAATAAGGGGCCTGAGCAAATACCTCCCAATGCCATTAGCCTCGATCATTCAGTGCACATCTTGATAACTCCAGCAATCCTCATGAAACAACTGTGGCACAATTACATGGAAATTCAGATGCAAGCCTGGAGCCACTTCAGTAAGACTTTAAAGTGAAATAAAGCAATCTCATGTAAAGAATCTATGCTTTTTAAATTATTTTAAAATGCAAAGCCTGAAACTACAGGCTACACACTTTTTTTGACAGCTACATATCGGACATGTCTACAGAAACAAGCTTGTAATTGAAGATTCATGGTATGAGGCCTGACCTAGGGGATTTGGTGTGGCTGAACGTGAACATGCGCTATCAAGACTATTCCTGGCAAGGAGGCAATATCACATAGCACGTGTCTTAAGTCGATCTGTGTCTGCTACTGGTAAAATGGATATGTTATGTGTACAAGGAAATCTGACTTCATAAAATAAAATATTTAAACCACAAAAAGCTACAAAAGTAAAACAGGGATGAACACAATTTACTGATCATGTAAAATAGTGTAGCCTGAGCTATTGACAATGTCCATTAAAGCATTATTCTTTCAACATATTAAATATATTACAGTCATCAACATGTCCACTTTATCTATTCCCTTGCTGACCTTTGCATGGTAAATGCCTGTGTTCGATTTGCAGACCGGAATCCACTGCCTGAGAGTAAATTAAGCAGGACAAAATATGATAATGTTTATTCTAATGCTTACGAGATGAAATAAAACGTTTGTGGCTGAAGCAATAAAGGAATAATCTTCATGCCATGTTGGAAAAGTGGTTTCACATGTTTCATATGTTCCAAATGTTCTATCTTTTTTTGACTATTCTTTTTATTTGCAGGAATTGAACACAGGTCTGGAAATAAGCTTAATTTGTATAAAAATGTAATGCATTTAAAGAAACACCTAATTACTGATAGTCAATACCACCTTCAACTCTTGTAAGCTACTCTGGGTTTCTCACTAGAGCTAATAAGATGCTCACTGGACCTGAAATGAACCACCAACAACTGCAGGGTAGAAGGTAGAAAAGTTTGTCAGGACAACCTTGGGGGACTGTGAATCAGCAGAAAAGAGAGATTCCCTGTTGTCTCCTTTAGGTCTCACATTAACTCAGCAGGCTATAGCTATAATGTCTACATAATGCATTATTGTCTGCAGCCAACCATTACATTAACATTTTTGATTCTTACCTCGAATACACTGTAAAAGATACGTAAAGAATATTGCACTTTTTTAATACTGCATTTGTGGGGAACAGAATAAACAATGGAAAACATGTGATACATCATTATATTTAAGCCCAAGATACTGCATGGGTAAAGCTCCTAAATGTGTCATATCTAGATTAACTAGGTCTAGATTAAGACATGTCTGAGCCAAGGAGGTAAACATCCTTTGGCCAGACAGCAAATTACAATAAGAGCTCCCACTACTGTAAATATACAGCACGGTGACTTTGCATCCGCTCTGCTTGCCTGCTTAGTTTTGGCTATTTGTTATTAAGTTCTCTCTGGTTTCTACCAAGGTTGTCTTCACATGGTGATATTATGTAGTTTTAACTAACTGTGTTTATTGTGTGCTAAATACAGCTGGCTGAGGAGTTGAAAATTTGACTTATGGCCAACAGTGGCACATTTACAGTGATGATGACTGATGTATAATATTTCTGGAGACAAAGTATTTCTCTAACTTTAACCAACAGTTGTGAGTTTCTAACCCAAGATATTAAAATGTTTAATAATGCTAGTCAGTCACAAAAATAATTTTATATTTAAATGTATGTTTGGTATCACTGGATTTATATTAGCAGTAGTCATGCACTAAAATGGATGTCAAAGTGTATATTTGCATCTCTGAAGTGACGCTTTATGTTTGAGCGCGGCAAACATGTTCAACAGCTTGTTACTGGCCGTTTCAATGCACTCAAACAGCAACAACTATGCGTCAGTGTTGTCAGTTTGGTGGCGGGTGGGGTCAGGATCCCATTCCCATTACAGTAAAGGCAGACAGTTGGTCCACTGACCTAGATCGTGACCTCAATTTCCAAGTTGCTGTACTGCTATCCCCACCCGTGACCACCCCCCACGCACGTACACACTTACACAAACAGCAGAATGTGTACATTAGTGTGGAAGACGTATCAGTTTACTCAACTCTCAACTTCACCAGAGAAAGCAATCCTGTTAGTGGTCCCTGAAGCTTCGAGCACTCGCAGAGTAAGGATTTCACAGCTCTTTGATTACTCTAGAAAATATCTCTGCAAAATCGATAGCGTGAATGCCTGGCTGGTGACTGGACCCCCGTATCTATTACCATAACATCAGTCTGCAGGTAAAATCTGATGCCTGCTGTGGGCACTGATAAAGTCTGCCTGCAGGTTTCCCTTTCCTGTCTTTTCATCAGACTCTGCTGGACTATATTTGCTGCACTATCCCTCAAGCTTAACAACCTGCACACGCACAAGCAAAGCCAAACAACTCCACTGACAAACATTAATTGTGTTTAGCTTGCGCACAATAATGGATGCATTTCTGAGCTGTCCACTTTGTAAGAACCTATTTAAAGGGAGCAATATTATGCTGTTTGAGGGTGAAAGCCCAAGAGATTCACAAGAATGATTTAAAAATCAGGCCCCAAAACCTCTCAGGTTGACACTCGGTGTCAGGAAGATGGATGAGAATAAGCTTCTGTAATAGACTGGCATCCTGCCTCTGGGGAGGGACCAGTAAACTTCAGCTGCCTCACACAGCAGAAACAAGAGATGAGCTGCTGGTCTCCAAGCCAGTGGCTCCAACGAGACTTACACAAGCCAGCCATCATTAAGATATCAAATTCAAAGGATGTGGTTCTCACTGTAGTGTAGTGAGTTGTTGATTCAAGGCGTATGTTAAGAATTTCATATAGTGTGTCCATCCATCATGTATTGTGTTTTTTGACAGTGTAAGGTCAAGTTATTTTTTGAAAACCAATATGTACACAGTTTTTATGTGATTACGGCAACTTTTAAATTATTGCGATGTGGGAAAGTTTTTGTTTGTAGAAAGATGAGATAAACCCAGAGGAAATTAGCACTTTCATTCCATTCATCTTCGACTCCCCTGGCGTGATATATGGGGAAAGAGTAACAGCACGAGCTGCTTAAGGCCACAGTGTCATTTTATCACTATCACAGGTCAGCAACGTCAGAAATGCACATACACTGCAGATACTGCAGTAGCTTTATTTTTAACATTTGCTGGCCAGGGTGGTAAAAAAAAACATTCCCTGAATATCTACATCCATCATATTATTTAAAAAAAAAGGATTGAATAGAGAATTAGCATTTTGTATACTTGTAACCTCACCATGGCCATAGTTTGACTTTGGATAGCTGGACCTTGTCAGAAGGGGCTGAACACTGCACACAACATCTTTTGCTTGTTGATTTTTTTCCATTTGAATCTAATAAATAACAAACTGTATAAAATCTACTACTGGTCTGATAAGTCTAACTACCTGCAACACTGTTTATGCGCCACTTAACTGTCCACCTTAGAAGCTGCTTGATCTGTAGTTTAGGAACATAACACATTCAAATATGACAACCAGGGCATCCTCTGGTGGCCAAGTACACATCCCACACACATCATAACTACAGACTCATCCCTTGTTTGAGTCTAACTGAGGACCTTGGTCGCATCTCATTTCCCTCTGTCTCTCTTCACATGATTCCTCTCACTTTATACTGTCAGGCTGTCGAATAAATGCATTCAATCACTGGATGAGTGACTACTGTAATGAGTGAAGACCCAGTGAAGCCAGTCAATGTACCACGCAGTCTGCATCACAAAGAACCAGCAATGTCAAACCATCCACAATCTTGTCTGATGCCAGAGAAGACAAATAGCTCTTCTTTTATGTACATACAGCAGAGATGACCTGGTCAAAGCTCCCCACAGCCTCACATGTATTCATCAGGAGCCAAATTCAGGTCAGTCTAGCAGACGGAGGGGTGCTCATGTTTAGAGCGTTACGTCTACCTTTACAACTGCATGCGAGAGTCATTTCCAACCAGTTTCTTACATAAAAGAAGAATAAACCTGAAGAGATTACCTGTATACTGTACAGGCAAAAAGAATAAATGTTAAATGTAAATATACTAAGGGGCTTCAAGCTCAAAAGTGTTGATAAGAGCATACACTGACATAAATAAGACACCTCTTCCACCACACTGATGAAACCTACATCATTTCCTCGCTGTGGCACTTGTCTGCTCGAGTGAAATCATGCAAGTCATGTTCCAATATGGACGTATATGTTGATTGATACTGCTCCTATCTGCAAATGCAAAGGGATCTTTTATTATCTCACCTTTCCACTGACAATGAGATAATTCATAGCAGAGGATATATTCGGTTGCATAGCAACCTGCAATTATGCATGCTGTCTGGAGAGAAGATACTCACTGTGTCCTTCTCCATTTCCTTCCTTTAAATTACACCAGAGAAGTTCCTTTTACACCAGAAGTGGACATGATAAACATGTCAATTAGCCTTGTCAAGGACAGACTTAATGCGGCCTGTCACATGAATTTAGCCGCAAATTTAACCACAGAATTAATCAAATTCCAAGCTTATACTGTATATAAAGTAGTCCAAAGTCTGACACTTCACAAGAGCTGACAGTGGCAACATCAAAGCAGTAAGGGGAGGAGTGGGAGAAAATGGCTGCAGCAGTGCCCACAAGGGAAGTAAATTAAGTATTCTACAGGGTGGTGTGTAGCATCTTGGGACGGGCGTGAAAATAGCATACGGGGCCAGATAGCACTGTTTCAGGGTCACACGATCTGCATTTTTTAGGATAATTTATTACACCTGCCGATAATAAATCTGCAACAATAGGAGCTGCATAGGAAGCCTTGGTACCAAGTTAGATGGCTGTATATCAAAGAGGACCCTCACCTTTGCTCTGCTGGTTTTAGTAACTCGAGTGTGGGGAAAAAAAAAAAAAACAATGACAAGAAAGTGGCACATTATTGGCTTTTGATAGTCCTCACTGAGGTCTGGGAAAAAAATAGAAGTTCAGAGCAAAGCTTGAGTATCACTGAGCTGCTCATAGTACCTGAAGCAGGTAGAATATAAGCCAGTTCCTTCAGGCTATTATTCAGGAAACCACAGGCTAAATCAAATACATTGAACCTCTCACTTCTACCACACACTATGCACCAGCTGGACTATCACCAACAGCCACTCAACCTCCTGTCTCCCTGTGTAAGCTCCATTTGCTGATCATTTATGCCTTAAACATTTCCATTGTAATGTTTATCCTTTGCTTCTGCATATTGCTTATCACTAACATTTGTTTGTTAAAGGCACCAGCGCGTCATTTTGGTCACTTCAGACATCACCAGGTATTATGACTACAGGTAGTCAAACAATCAGAAAACATGAGTTAGGCCATTGAGACAAATATCTTAGATTTTAGACAGTGCAGTGAGAAGTACTCAATGCAACACAGGTGTTTTTTTACTGGAAGTCTTTCTGGTTCCTCATAAAACATGAAATCAATGAATAATTTTGAATATTTTGTCAAAATATGATTCAAAAGCACAGCATGCTTTCCACTTTTAAAGCAGCAGATCTAGTGTTGGTGCCAGGGAGTCAAGTATCCGCAGAGAGGATGTGGTCTATAGTCTGTAGGCTTCTTTATTATCCCTCTATCCATCCATTCATCCATCTTCTTCCATTTATCTGCGGCCGGGTAGCGGGAGCAGCAGCCTAAGCAGAGATGCCCAGACTTCCCTCTCCCTAGACACCTCCTCCAGCTCTTCTGGGGGGACGCTGATGCATTCCCATTCCAGCCGAGAGACATACGTGTCCTGGGTCCATCCCCAGGCCTCCTCCCGGTGGGACTTCTCCAGAACTCCTCCCCTGCAAGGTGTAATGGAGGCATCCAAAACAGATCCCCAAGTCACCTAAGCTGTCTCCTCTCGATGTGGAGGAGCAGCGACTCTACTCTGAGCTCCTCCTAGTTGACCAAACTCCTGACCTCATGCCTAAGAGCCACGCAGCCACCCTGCAGAGGACATTCATTTCATCCTCATGTGTGAACCATAATAATGGCCTTTGGTGGATATATTCTGAATTAACATAACATAAATATCTAAGTTTTATATATTTAAGTTTATTGAACCTTTTGTCAGAGCGTACATGAGTTGCTCTGACTTTCAGTCTTTAAATGGTGAGCTGAGTGAATGGACTATTGATTTCATACCATGTACCGTTTATAATCATCATCATATTTAGCTTTTCTGTAATGTTTCCTACGATTGTACAGTGTAGTGCTTTGCAAAAAATCCATGGAGAGAGTCAACGTGATAGAAAAAAAATGAGCCAAAGCTCTACATTGAAGTTCAAATGCAATGTTTTTTAACCAATAGCAGCAGTAATTGTGTTTTAGCCTCAAGTGTTCACCTCATGTTGCTTGGTGATGGACACCAACATCAGTAATTAAAAAAGCTGGCTGCTGTTTATTTTTATCACGCTGCTCTGCTGTTCACTTTTTTACAATGCTCCATGTTGAGAAACCATTTCTGAGTTTTAACACAGTTTAATGAGGCATATTTGATTGCTGGCATGCATAGAGTAAACAAACAAAGGATCAGTAATAGATCGGGCCTTCTGTGACTTGTACAGATCTCTCAGTAATGTCACAGCCTATGGATCATACTACTCAGACAACTATCAGGCTTGGAACATTAAACATGCTGTATTTCAGAAGCGGCTCTTTTGTTTTTAGGTGTTTTATTGTAGTAATATATTAAAGCTTTTTCAAAAGTGTGGAGCACAACTACTGTCAGTCTTTGAAAAGAAGAGCTGCCATTTGGGAATTACCATCAATATTAAAAGTTAGGTGGCGTCAAACTTTAAGTAAAACCTACTTAGAACTTCCTTTGTGATTAATTAAATAATTAATTCACTAACCTTAGGTGGGCATACTTATTAGATCATTTGCATATGCATCATTTTGCTACAGTCAGCTCTCAGGCTGAAAATTGGGCTTTAGCTGCTGATTGGTGCAAAAATAGAGCTCCAAAAGAGTGACAGTAAAATGAAACATGAATAATAAATAGGTGGTAAATGGTTGACTGCTATTGAACTACCAATTGAGCTGAACTGAATAAATTAATAAAACATTGTTTACTCAACATTTTTCTTCAATCTGTCACATTATACCACAATACTCATTAATAAGTTGACGCATTTAACCCTACACTGTGTAACTAAATAAATGTAGATTGACCCAGTGTACAGCTGGATACTCCCTTTCTGCAGCAGAAATTTCTCAGACTAACCCATGTCAAGATGTAGTTCCTCAAAACAGGCAGGGAACCAGAAATAAGAAAGAAATGAGAAATAGTTCAATAGTTTAACCATACGGCCACTCCCTCAAACTCAATGTAATGAGAGTTTTTATGATGATTTTTACTCATTAGTCTCTGTTTGCATTGGGGTAATGGCACACTAGAATCCCCCCTTCAGCGTCTCTGCTGCAGATTTCTTCCATTTAGTCTTAATGAGGTTCACATGGGAGTTGTTCCCTGCTCTCAGTCAGGCTCTGTGGTCAGAGGTTGTCATTTTCACTTACTGCGGGCATTGTGAGGCTCTTGCAAAATGAGGTAGTGACTTCATGCTGTATTAATTGAAAAGAGGAATACACCTTTCACCCTGATATTATCATATGGGTTTTCACTGGGCCGAATTTACATTCTGATGCAGCGCATCAGTGATTTGAGTAAGGTGTTGTCCTTCATACTAGAGCAACATTCTGGTTCTCTTAAAATTGCAGATTTGTGTTTTGTAACCCAGCTGTAACCATGAAAAATGCAAAAATGTACTTCATACCATCTGCTTTGTCTAACACAAGCAAACAAACAGAAGCTTTTTCAAGCACCTGATGGAAAGTAATAAAGATTTTCTTTATTTTCAGTCTTCAATGTTTGCTTTAGCATTGTTTACACAGAGATCTACAGATGATGCATTATGAAAGTTTTCCTTTATTAGTCACAATCTCCTCTATAACATGCAGTCTTGTAGCATTTGTCTGACTGCTTGGGCATGAATTTATAGATAGCATATGAGTATGATTCAGTACAAGTATCATATCAATAGAAACATGTTGCCAACCTCTCCACCAAGCTCAGATGCCACTCAACGCCTACCAGGCATTTTCGTCCAGCAATGATCCAACTAACTACCACTCAAACAGAAATGTTAGAAAGAGAACTAAAATGAGCCAGTGGTTCCTCCTCTTAATTTAACTCTGAGCCCGCTGTATGTGCTTGCCCTGATTTTTCACAAAAACCTGTAAAAACCTCATTTTTTAGGTGCCTTAATGTAGCCATGGGAATCATTTATACCTAATTTCTCTTGTATTCACTTGGTAACCATGCCAGCCATCTGAAAATTTGCCATCCATTCATCTGGATATTTAATTGAGATACTCTACTTTTAATTTGCCAGTGTGAGCATCACGCCAAAATTGTTTGCAGTTAATAAAACCCCAACATTAACCCTTTCCTTATGAGTTGGATATGACCCAGTCCTGTTCTCCGGTGTCAATACCAGGGGAGAGGAGTTTATCTACTTAAGACTCCCATGGGGCACAGGTTGTAAACCCACAATGAGATTTATTTGCACTTCTTTTTTAAGCAATTTTTCATTTATATTTTATTCAAATTAAATCATCACCTAAAAACCTTATGTATCATGGAATTTCTTCAACAATGGAACAGATGGTGCAGGTCAGCCTGTCTCACAGAGCTGCTAACCCTCAAGGAATTTAATTAGTCTGGGCTTTCACTGGATGGATTCAGTGTGCCACAATGCACTCTTTCACATTGACTTTGGTTCTTCTTCTCTGGTTGAAGAAGAGGTGAAACCAGTTTAAACTGAAAAGTGTAGGTTCCTGGTTTAAATGCTGTTTCAGAGGATTCAGTACTTGAAATGTCTTTAGCAGAGGAAATATACGCTACAGACAACCTAAAGGGGTAATCTAGTGATTTAGTATTGTACTATTAAGTGGGTCCCCATAAACCCAATTTACAATTAAAGCAGTAGAAAATTACATATCCAGATTTTCAGAAGGAAGTGCACCTTTAAGTCTTAAATGATGACATCCGTTTTCAAATCTGAATGTAGCTGAAAGATTTATTCAGGAGAAGCAGTTGCTTTTCGACAAAAATGAATAAAATACACTGGTGTCCTTGTAGACATCAGGAGGTCATTACTGTACTTAACAAAACAATGCTGCTGAGTGTTGGAGTGGGACATACCACTCAAGTTTAGTTATGGAGCTTTAACAAAGCCAACAAAATCCACATACAAAACGGAAAGCCTGTTGTTTCTGAAGGGGAAAAGCTTTGTGGAGGCTGCAGGCCTATCTGCTGGTCTGTTGAGTGGAGCCACATCTGCATGCATTAGGTTTGGCTGTTCACGATCAATAGTGAATACGCTTCAAAGTGGATGGCAATGTGCCAGAGGGCTCCGTCAAGAAGACGTGCTCAGCTAGAAAGCATCAGAGTGTGTGGATCCCGACTTCTATTATGCTGTAGGCTTTACGTTTACCCCCTTGCAGGGAGCAAGCAAATGCTCTTATCAGCACCTCGGCTCTGGACATAAACAGAGCTCTTCAGAGGTGTGGAAGAAAAAGTGCAAAAAGCACGCAGGCATGGCTCTACAAATATAAAACAAGAAAGAGTATCACTGAATGAGGAGATCTTTCATTCTGTGTTTGTTTATTCAATAGAAGACTATCAGAGAAGATACACTACATGATCAAATGTATGAAGACTAGTCTATAGTATTAACTTGTTGAACAGCTTATAATATCATGGGTATTAATATACTGCAGTAACATCCTCTTCTCTTGTAGGAAGGTTTTCTACCACATGTTGTAACCTGACTGCAGGCAATTGCTACCATTCAGCCACAAGAGGCCTGACTCATGGTCACCATTAGAATTCTTCCCAAAGGTGTTGAATGAGGTTGAGGTCAGAGCTCTGTGCAGGGCCAGAGAAGTTTCTCTACATCAAACTAGAAAAAAATCCACTATTGTCTGAAAAATCTCTGTAAACTATAGCATTATCATTCACTAAAAATGAAACTGAAGGATCTAGCCAAATAATGAAATACCAGACTAAAAGCTTACAGGTAGGGGGCTAGTTGTCCACAAACCTTTGGTCACATATTGTCAGAAAACATTACATTGTCAGAAAGACGTACTGAGGATTAATGATTTTCTACAGCAGGTCTCTAAAGTGTACGGCGCTGTCTCCTAAAAGTCATGTTTCTATGCAACTGCAACCTTCATTACGTTTTTGTACCAAACGCAATCATTATGTAGTGAGGCAACATCCTTTAATGAATATAGTGCTACATTCATCATGGTAACGCAACTTTTAAGGAGACAGTTGGAGTGAATGGAGGGTGTATAATGTGCAGGACTGACAGACCGTAAACCCAAGGCAAAAGAATGGGTCGTTACATCAAATATATTATCAGGAAAAAAAAAAACGGCTGCCCGTATACTTGTTATTATTATTTTATTATTTATGTTAACTGTGAACATATGGTCATTTTAGTAATAGAAAGGAGCAAGAGAAATTTCATAATGTACAAAAGAGAAAAAGATATTAGAATGTGCCTTTCTCCTGTGAAGGTGTAATTAAGTGAACTCACTCTCGTTTCATATTAGATGGTATGAATACAGGATTAGTAATTAAGGAAGAGAAAGGGTGATGATGGTGTTGAACGATGGGAAAGAAAATGGGGAGAGGAAACACAGATCTAAAAGGGCTGGAAATAGTGTTTGAATACTTAACGACAGTGCCAGCTGCCAAATGTGGACATATTTGCTTTGTAGAATGCAAATCAAAAAGACTTCATGATTACAATGCAATAACACACTGATTGGGAAGCCTCAATGGCACGGCACAAGAGGCAGTCGTGTTGGCTTAGGGTGGCCTGATTACAGCTATTAAGAAGAATTTGAACAAATCACCACATTTGGCACAAGTTCGTCTTTATCTTGTTCTTTTTATTATCGGTTCTGTTGAAGACAGTCAACACTTGGGACATCTGAAGTAAGAGGACAATACAAACCCTGCAATCATAATTTTGTCCCTGAAATAATAGCTGTTCTGTGTGTTTGGGAGTAGTCAATGGGTATTAGCTACAATAGAAGCATATTGTTAATGGAATATGTCCCAAGTGTATTAGGTAATAATGCTCACAGGTAGCTGAAGCTGATCAACAACCATTTTAATTCCTGAATATATTGGCTTAAAGGAATAGATTTTTTGAGGAAAACCACTTTAAATACTTCTTTATTTTTATTTTTCACTGACAGTAGAATATGTCAACAAGCCAATATAGAGGCCAAGACATGCATGAACACAGGTAATACTGTGATAGAGTGACACTACGACAATCTTGAAGACTGTGATAGAAATGTATGGTTCATACCAGCCAGCACTAATAGCAGCTCTTGTACAGACTTGCTCTTTCTTGACACTTATCATACAGACTGAGCTGCAATCTGCTGGCCAAAAAATGCCAACAGTTGCCTCAGTGCTTGTTAGTCTGTTAACCTGTGGATGTTACATGATTCTCGCTGCCTGCGGACTTTGGACAGACTTTCTGCTGCAGTTTGGTTGTGATACAAATCTTTTACTACATAATTATTATTTAGCATTTTGTTTAAATTTTTTTAATGTCTCAGGCTAGCTCATATTTATGCTACTGCCGGTATGATATACATATTTATATTTAAAGTATTTAAAGAGTATATTTTAATTTTTACTGGACACAAGCATCATATTTGTGTGTCCTGCAGTTTTGTTGCTTTAAAGGTGTGCAAACCCCAAGTCAAAATCCTCTTACACTGTAGAGATCCAGTATCTGTACTTTGATTTTTCTAATTATATCACTAAAACTGGGATCTATTTTCATACCATTTCATCTCTATGCGTGTGGTTATATTAGCATGTAACACTAAGACAATAATGAATACCATAATATGCAGATGAATTGAACAAGTGCATGAGCTGAGCTATGAGGTGATTTTGGTGGCAACCATAGTTCGAGGCAGTTTTTCTAGTTATGCAGTAATGAGGCTGGTGTGAGGCTGACCTTGCCTAAATGACAGCTAGCTAATAATACTATTAGGACCACAGTCAGGGACATTTAATCACCAGGCTTATTGCTCCTAATATCAAAGGCTGTGAATTTTGCAATATTAACAGCCTTTTCACTTTAAATCAAAGGACTGAACAGGTTGAATTTTGTTCAATACCTTTAAACTTTTGTATGCACTTATCAATTGTACTTTTGCACTTCACTAACATTGTGCTGAAAGCTAACCTCTGGTAACAGCTTAATCAGTAACACATGATGCTCACTTTCACAATGGGTGAAAGTGGTGAAAGAGCTGGGATCCAAGTGGTGGGTGATTGAGACTGTAATTGGTGCCATGCTTCACTAACCACATAGAAAAGGTGTAGCGGTGGGTGATGGAGTGACATATGGTGGCTATGAGTAGTCAGGGGCTAATGTTTGATATGTGTGAAACTCTGACAAAACCACAAGAAAAATTCAATCCTGTCCACTTGCTACTAAATTTGAGCACCTAAAGTGGCTCAAATGATTGACCGTTTCATTTTGTTCACATCAATTGTGTTGACTATTATGGTTTTACTTTTAGCGATGCCAGCAGCATGTCTCCAGGGTTTGAATTGTTGATTGGTCAATCCATGACTTTGGTCCAAATTGAAAATTCCCATCAACTACATGACTGAGTGTCAGTATTTGTTATATACTTTTATTGCATTCTTTCAATTTAGCCATCATGTTTCTTCCTGAGATCTCAAAGCATGGCAGCATTTCTACAATTAAGTTAAAAAGGCAAGAAAGATGAGCCGTCAGATGATCAGACAAGCAGTAAACAAGCCAAAAGTTAAGTCGATTTATCTAAGCCAATTCAACAGAAGCAGAATTAAATGCGAGTGCATCCACTATGTTGCTTCTTTGCAAAGGACAACTACCATTGTACAGTGGGTCATAGCTGAACCAGGTCTGTCTGTAATCTATGATGGACTATTATAAGGCAGTAATAATTGTATCCTTTCATTTGAACAAACATAAAAAATGTTATCACTTTAACACAAGTGAAGCTCTCTCCATCTGTCTTCAAATTGGAGTATTCTTGACATCCAGTACTTTCAGGTCCAATTAAAGCCTTGTCAAACTTGTTAAGCAGTTACACCATTCTGTAGAGGCTTTTTTAAATAAAATTTTCATTCTTCCCCTCATTTAATCAACTTGAAAACAGGGGTTATGCTTTCAAAATGTGCCTCATCTTGACTACATTATATTTTCAGATTGCAGTTCAAAACTGCAGCTGGACAGAAAATCAGAGGCTTATTACACATCTAACTTCACTGCAACAATTAGTATGGTATTGATCGTCCTACAAAGATTTTTGTCCTCAAGTCTAGATAAACCCATTTCTGCACTTTTAACTCACAAATCCAGAGTGAAGCCTCAGATACTCTTCTACAGTTCAAGTATTTAAATAACTTATAATGTAGATATCAGTTCAAAAAAGAGAGCGAGAGTTGTGCTATACTCCTACTACAAGACAGCAGTATGGGACTTAACTTTAGACTATTGGGATGTTTGTACTATGGGTTTGTTTTCAGTTTTGGTATTCAGATACTCATTTTCTTTTTTTGTATTCCTTAGAAAGGGATATCAATAAAGGTGAACTGCAAAATGCATTTTTGTCTGGACTTATGTGACAATTTGGAACAGGAGTTTGACGAGCACTGGGGCCGCCAAGTTCTCCAAGTGTATAGGATTGAATAATGCAGGGGACTCGTTTCCTTTATATGTATGTGAGCACTGACAAATGACAACGCAAATACAGTCATGTTGCAGCACTATGCCATTCATCTCAGCTGAGAATGCAGACATATGCATTCAACACCAATCCCCACCCACGCACACTCAACCTGACATACAAAAAAACTGACTACTAAAAAGCTGACTAATACTCCTGAAGCTCCAGAACCCAAAAAGTGGTCAATTCAATTCCTAGACTGCAATGACAGAACCCCCTGCTATGTTATTTTATGTTACTCCCTTGCAGATAGAGAGCAGTACACTAAGTAAAAAGCATAATTCCCTTTTGTTCGCTCAAAGAGTTTTCATGCAGGCTTCCTGAATAAACTAATCTTTAAGCATCAGCTCATGCTTGCATTAAAAATCAAAGTGTGTGTATAGTGTGGTTGAACCATGGCAATGTGTGGAATCGGTTTCTGGAGGAATCATGTTCTTAAATAGCTGAATCCAGACTAAAGTAGTCAGTATTTGGAGATCAATCTCATCCCCTTATCACCTTTGGCACAATAAGTAGGCTTGTACACCTGATCACAGGGGCTTTGGAAGGCTCAAGGCTTTTCCAAGGTTTCTGAGATAGACTGAGGGGGTGCAATACAATCCTTGGCCCTGAAACATTCAGCGCACTGTTGGCCATTTTGTATTCATGAAAGCTGCAGGAGTAGATGGAACATTTTCTATAAATGGGCTTGATTAATCTGGCAGTAATATTATGCTGGGGCTACGTTAAGATGCAAACTCCTCTTTCATCAGCTCATAGCCATCACAATTATCTATTTTCAGCCTAATCTTTACTTTAATCAGAGAGGATAGTGCTGCTATTGCTAAGTAAGCACACATCTCCAATGAGATCCCGACTCTGACCTTGATAAGTGCATAAAACTGCCAAAGGCCAGTTCTACTTAGAGTAGTAAATATATGGCAACAGGAACACAACAGCTACAAGTTACTCTCTCTCACAGGTACTCAAACGTTTGGCAGAGCGCCACTTTAGACAGGACAAATCATAGAAGCAGCTGCACTTATCTATGAGTATGAATAAAAACCCAGCAGTGTCCCGCACTTCCCTTCATTTTATCCATCTTAATCATGAAGCAGTTAACCAGCCAAAATACAGATGCCTTGTGTTGCTGATCTCAGTTCCACTTCCAGGAAGAGAATAAAGCATTCTGTAAAAGAGAACAGACTGGAACCATAATTAGGTTAATGGTATAATCGCCGCAACAGCGCATTTCTTCATCCCCGTCCAAGTGACACATCTGAAGAACAAATCCATACAATCACGCATGTCTGACACTGTGACATTAATGCAATTAGCGAAAACACTGCTCTCATGGACAGTGCATTATGGGTAATGCAAAGGAATTTCTTTCCTCCACTATTCTACATAATATCAGTGCATAAAGATGATGAACATATCAGTTTGTGACAGATATCTCTGACTGATGAGGCATCAGAGTTAGCGTTACAGGGCTGAAATGAGAACTTATGAAAGGTGAAAGGAGGTGTTTCACAAACTTTGCTACCACCTACAGTGCAGTACAACTTATTTTTCAAGGAACTCATGAATACATTTCACAAAATAAAAACAACACAATGATTTAAGCTTTGTGTGAAACTTTTTTGTCCCTATGGATGTTGGATAATGTATGGGCTTTTCTAACTAATATTATTATTTAAAAACAATGTTGTCTTTTCTTTAGCTGCCTTTGTTTAATGTTTGCAAAGCTGGATGAAATCAAGAGGGAGGCAAATATTTTCCTCACACAACTGTATTTTTGAAAATCCAAGCTTCCATTTTGTCAGAAGAAGACCTAAGAGTCTGTTAATCTCAAGCCCTGCAACATATTTCGCATTAGTGTGGCCCTAATAGACCCACTGCCCACCGCCACCTCCCCCTGATGCTCCATTTAACTCGAATAGCAGGAAGAGATCACTGCATCACGGGTACAGAGACACAACTTTAGTGCTTTAGTAGAAATTTAATTCTCCATCAGTAAACCTACCACAGCATGCTACTGTGTACCAGCCCACCTTTTTGGCTACACATCCCCCGTAACTTAAGCGACTAAAGTGAGGTGAAAGGTCATGTGCTGATGTGTCAGTAGGACTTTGGACAGAGCAATGCCAACTGCTCTTCTTCTATGACTTTTATTCATAACTTCCCGTGAGCAGATCTTGGATTTCAGCTGATTAGATGTGTGATTTTTACACAGAAACATTGCACAGGGGTGGTTTGCTGCATTCTCACATCAATGTAAGTCTTCTAAGCCACTTAATCGACAGTATTTCAATTTGGTCGTTGTGGGATGTTTAATCTTTAACAAGCAGACCTCCATTTAGATTGTCTTTTTAAAATGTTTCTCTCATCATGAGTTGAGCTGTTGGAGCTGAAACTTAGACGTGTGCCCACCAAAGTCCCAAAATGATAGTACATTCATTTATAGATAAAACTACCGTACATTGATTATTGTAAAGCCCCATATTTCTATTTGGAATATGCACCCGTGGAAATGTGTTTGTGTTGCTGTGAGCTATGAAACCTTGTGCTCCTTTCTGCTCTGGCATTTTTCTGATGCTTGCACATCCTGCTGATGTTGCTTTGCTGCTTCATAGATATCCTCACACACAAATTTGTACTGAATTTCAGTTATGTGTCCCAATGTGTGGGATCATTTGCATGATGCTGTTTGCTATCTGTGCATTTGACTGTGTCGGAATCTGAAAGGGCTGGGACATGGAATCGGGGATGGGGATTGCTGCAATGGATCATGCTGGATAGCAGGAGCCAGAACAACTGCTCATTCTCCTAATCTGTCAATTTTTCTAAACACACAATAAAGTCCAATATATCTATTAAGGAGGAACAAAGCACATTTTACCATATTGTACAAAATTACAATTTCTGTGGAGCTGATAAGGAGAGCACCAGGGATTTATATAATTAACAATATATTCAACGTTGTATTTCTTACTGGTCGCCAAAAAGAGACTGATAAAGGACAAGTACTGCATTATTGTACTGTGCACACTACATACAGTATGTGTGTCTTTATAGTAAATATGCATATAGTGTATACAGTAATAAGCTGCAAAGTGACTCATCAGTGCTTTTGCAGAAAACAGAAGGAATTTTCAGTCTGACATGATGTCTCTGCCCTCTAACACCAACATGTAGTACTATACCCTCCACAGCTTGTTAGCCAACAGACAGCATCTGAGCCTGTGTTTACACTGTTTTTGCAATTAACCCATGCCTATACACCAACCTCAATTACCACTGGAGGAACAACTTCAAATGCAATGATTTCTCAGGCGAGCTATTGTATTAGGAGTGTCTGTTTTCTATTGTATCTAAGGGGCTTTTAGATATTTATTTGTGATGGTCATCTGAGATAATAATATTCATGCATGTGTGCCCTAATTAAAGACTCTTCCTCCACAACCCTTTGAAGTGCGATGCTTCAGTGGCAAAGCCTCTGGTAATCAGAATAAAAGCACCTGCAGGTTTTAATATTTGTCAGAAAGACCAGTCTAGTGAATGCAAACCAAAATCTAGGTATATGATATTGATGACCACACCCTAATTGCCAGTTTATTAATATGCCCAGCATTTCAAACACAGCAGATTATTCAAGGTCCTTCTACTTTTGTAGTGAACAGGGGTCTCTGTGGGAAATGATTAATGTTAGCAATGACTGACAAAGTGTCAAAACACAGTACATCAGAGCATGCTGCCACCACTACATTAACACCACCAGGTGCTTTTAATGTTATGGCTATTCAGCGTACACTACATTCACTGTAAGCTGTATAATCTTTCAATATCCATCAACAGTGTAAGGGACTGTGCCAGGCTTTAGTCCCAAGCACTTCTGAAACCTACAACATGCCTGTACTCAGAAACAATCTGCTCTCACAGATGGGAGACAAGGCTATAGAAGAGGCATCAATACATGTAGTGTCAGCGTTGCATTGCAAAGCACTTGCTAAATGATTAACTCCCAGCTGCTCCATACAAAGTCATAAACCGGAAAACAACAACTGGAAAAGCAGCAAGGGATCCCATTCATTTCCAGGACGAAATGACACCAGACTGAAGAGAGGTCGTCTCCTGTACAGGTGGCGGTCATTAATCTGCATACGACTTTCAGCTCTTCCTCTAATTGGCTACTGTTAATTAGAAGGCAAAAAAAGCATTCTCTTAAAGCTACATTTTACAGATGTCACTATGTTGAGTCATGGTGTTGTTTGCATGCAACTATAACCGGAGAATGTCAGAGCCAGCTCATTGGAGTGGAACAAATGAGAAGTAAAACTCTCAAGGTGATGCGCAGTCATGCGTCAAAAGATATTTTTTTAGTAATTAAAAACGTAAGAATAAAACCAAAATCACAGTACTTATTCAAACTCAATGCGCCAAGGTTTCTTGTTGTTTGTTGATGTCCGTACCATATAAAAGTGGCATTTCTTATCGTGCTTAGAGATAGATACGATAGACACAAATCAATTAAACAAGAAAATCCAGTTGAAATTTCTGTTAAAGTATTTAATTCACTTCAAAAATACATGTCAGAGTGAAAGAATTGAAATGGATATGTTCCTATATTCCTATAGGAGTTCAACAACCACCATTCTGTGACATGTCTTTTTACCTATGTAATACTGTAATACTATGTAATGCTGTGGCTAAATCACTTTTATAACGTTAATACAACGCTAATACATGCTTACAATACTTTTTTGATCGAAGAAGGAATGTTATATAGTGTCAAACAAGTCAAGCCTACATAGTATCTTATTTATTTATAGGAAGAAACATAGCACATAATGTGTATCTATTTGAGACATATGTTTTTAACAAGCTGCTCCTCTAGAATCTCTAAATTACATATATTATTTATATATGATAATAGAAACTTAAAAATCGCAGCTTAAAATAATCCAAAATTCCCACCTTTCATTTAAATTTCTGTGATGTTTCTAAGCCGAGGTGTTGATATAAGCTATAACTGAGTCTAATAGCATCTCATTGCATCATCAGTGCTGAAGAGCAGATGACATTTGCCAGATTAAATCCATGGCCTGATATCCACACTGGCTTCCCTGAATGATTGCCATGAGGCACTGCCGCACTCACGCTTCATCTACGAAATTCCCAGTGAACTCTCCATCATCCCGCAGTGTCTCCCCATCTCCATCAACCTCGCTATATGATTTCCTGTTTGCTTTCTGTGTCAGCAGTACAACATCCCACTGCTGCAGCTTCAATATTTTGTTCAGTGTCACGTGTTGTGGTGCAATCACATATTCTGTATAAAATTCACCAACCGAACCCGAGACACAGTTAGAGCACTTCAGTGCATCTCGAGGTTGCGTCTGCCATCTCAGATTCAATGGATTTCCACAAATACCTCTTCTGAACCATGGTGTCATAGAAAAGAGAAAATAAAGGTGTTGTATAAAAAGAGACTGTTGTAAACTATAAATTACATCTCCAGTTGGAAGGTCGTCAATTCGCAGATCAAGCTAAGAATGAATAGTATTTCTTGGTTTCTTTCACACACACACACACACACACACACACACACACACACACACACACACACACACACACACACACACACACACACACACACACACACAGAAACAATTCTGCCATGTCTTTCTACCCCAATTAATTAACTGTAAAGTCAGTAACATCTCATCATCCTCACAACAGCATAGCCACTTAGCCACTGCATGAACATTGTACATCTGACTAAATTATGTCCAAACTAAAGACAATTTAGCAAATCTCTACCTGCAATAGGAAACCGTTAATTTTATGAATCTAAGCCAAATTCAGCTTATTGTAAGTTCATCTCTCGCTCCTCTGAAGTAAAAGTCTCTGATTCTTTTGAAGCTTTTAGTTAAAAAACCCGCACTTTGAAAAGGAAACCTTCGTGCTTTTCTGGGAACATAATCATTTGTATGAATGTCATTGCAATATTGTATGAATTCCCCGATCAAATACAGTAATGAAAATTAAACTCAAGCATAAAAAAAGCAACTGAAGTCTGTCTCTTGTGCACACTGTGAACTGTATGAGATCATTGCTTCCTCTGCAAAGTTATCATAACCTCTGTGAGAAGTTTCATGTGGTAATCTTGTAGATTTTTTGTTTGTTTGATATCTGCAAGTTTCCCTTGGATCTGAATATAAATAAACCAGGAAGACACTTTACTTCTCTACTTCCAACCACTGCAAAACACTAACGCTCACAACAGTAGTTTAATCTGGATCCGTTTTTATAACATTAAGAAGTCAAACAGTGACAACAACTGCACAACAGCGGGTGCAGTACCTTCAGCCAAATTCTATGAGTCCGTTCAAGTAAGCTGACAGCTCAGGAGTCCCAAACCGCCAGATAAATAAATAAAAAGCTTCTAGCGACAGGGAGCCTGAGAGTTGTATGACATTTGTCTGGGATTTGTCTTGTGTGAGAAAAATAAAGCAACTACAATGTTGTAGTTGAGTGTTCTGTCTGCAGTAGAAAAGGTTTTTTCACATGTCTGAAACACGGGGAGTAAAAATTACTTCATACAAACTAATCCTCTTGAAACAAACTTTGTGCCGACACTGCCAACAACAAAATTAATGTTTGCAGATAATTGGCAACCTGTGTCTTTCATGCTAATGAAGATTAATGTTGACATAAACAACAGAAGATAAAAGATGCATGTCACTCCTGAATGTAATGAAGAAAACAAGCATTGCGTCCTAGAGGACTGGCAACAACTTTTGTCAAAACATGGAGCTGCAATCCCCACAGACACAGAAAGGACATATTTATTTTTATATCTGAAATCTTGGTTCTTAAACTGCTATGTAGTGTAAAACCTTAACTGTGTCCACGCTTGAAAGCAGTCAATTGAATTTATATTGTAGGGAGCAGCAAACCGCAGTCCACCAGCCTCGGAGTATTTTATATAGCACATAGAGCTGTAATCCATCCATGTCATAAGCAGTGTGCTGAAGTGCAGCGCTCTGGTGTCACCGGCACAGATGTTTAATCACATCCACAGCAGGGAAGCATCTGATTGGAATTCCATAGATGAGTGAAAAAAAAAAAAAAATTGAGTGCTGGATAATGACCGCTCTAATGGAGCAAATATGTTTATATAGTGTAGACATGACTTCCTGATTTAATTTCTGATAACATGTTTTCCTCTCGTCTCTCTCCATCTCTTCACCTGGACAGAAAAAAACATAGTACTCAAGGTGTAACATGTATAATCTATATGATATCTGCACTGACTCTAACAATCTAGTATTTTATGATGGCATACCATTACTCCAGTAGTGTCCAGCTGCATGAAATATGAAAATAAATATGCAAATAATAAATAGCTGAGGCGTGGTGCCTTGTAGGAGATCTCCATTATCAGGTATAGTTCAAAGAAAAATCCCAGGCAGCGTGCTACCACACATAACTGTGGACGTCTATAAGGCATTGATACAACAGGTGCCGGTGTGTTGCATTAATATTTCAACATGTGAACATGTTAATGACGTGTCAATATAAAATTAACAGCTGAAGCTCTCACCTTGACTTCTGTGCACAGATCTGGAAGTCTGTCTTTGAGATGCTCAGTTAAATTTAAAGCGCTTCCTCTGTTCATTCCTCTGAGATCTTATTTGCATACCAGCTTTGGGTAGTCCATAACTTCTCCCCGACCATCACACAGGCTGGTGGTCTGCATTTATAAAAAAGCAACTGGTGGACGTATTTTTTTCCACAAATATTGGTCCAGGTTCCCAGGAAATTCAAAAAAAGGCTCTGACCGCTTGTTAAATCCAGCTCAAGGTTAAACAGTGTGGATTCTGTCCTGGTCGTGGTTACTGGAGGGGTCATGGTAGTTTCTACACTGGCTTTGTGGACTTTGTGGAAAAAGCTTACAACCATGTTCCTCGTGGAGTCTACTAGAGGGTTCCCATGGGACTACTGTACAGGGTACAGGGATCACCGCTATGAATCATCTTGTCCTCATACAGTCACAGTGAGCTTTTGTAGTTTTTGTATTCTTGGTAAAAGTCAAATACATTCCCAGTGGGTGATGGCCTCCATCAGGGTTGAGCCTTGTCAGCTATACTGTTTGTGATTTTCATGGATTTACCAGTCATGAGGTTTGAACAGTGACTGAAATACAAGAAGCTAAAATGCATTTCCTCCACAGGTTGGTTGGACACCGTCAACATCCAGAGGGAGCTAGGAGTAGAACTGCAGCTCTTTTATATTGGAAGAAGCCTCTTCAGGTGTTGGAGGTATGGGATATAAGCCAGTTTCTAATGAAGACCTGCTTTGGTACAGTAGTTGTAAAAAAAAAAGCCAATAAAGATCAAAGTCACTATTTGAGAAACCTATAGAAGCTTGAATGATTTTTAGAAATACGTTGAAGAGGAGGGTTGGCTGGCTGGCTGGCAAAACTTCTGCACATCTCATCGTGTTGTTTATAACACAGCACCTTTGAGTGCAGTGCGGAGACCTTTGCCTGGTCCTATTTGGCCTGCTGCTTTTTTTTTTCCTCCTTGCCCTGGGCAAATTCTCTGCACACAAAATATTACAACTATTGCTGCTACTTCCCTAATTTGGCTGGTTTGCTCATCTTAAATTAGCCAAGTGCTCTTAAACAGGCAGTGACATCAACCTAAATATAATCATGCATTTACCCTAACAGACATCCGATTACTGACAGACATAATTAAACATTTAACATATGCTTTTGAACAACATCTATTTAGGTTTTTGTAGCATTTTTACTATACATTTAAATTTCAGAGCATGTGTACATATCTAAAATGTGAATAAACGATGATGACATTTTTTTTAGTTTAAAATCTTACATTTAATGGATTGTTGATGTGATAAAAATGCAGAGAAGCTCGAGCCTGTGAAAAATGCTGCCTATCAAGAAAAAGAAAACGTACACTGCCAGAGTAGGAACCTAGCCTTCTCACACTATCAGTATTTTATGGAGCAGCTTTGTGAATGGAGCTGGCAGGCACAAAAGTTTTATAGACAAACAAGAGAGCGAGCGCTCGCACAAGACACATTTACTCAATAACACAGTGATGAATAAGAGAGGCAGGCTGCACGTGCCGATGCAATAAAGTGGCGTGACAGCATTTATAAGAATTTCATTTGATAGGACAGAAAAGAGTGAGAGCTCGAAACACAGGTAAGTGTTTGCAAAATTAGATTAGAGAGAAGAATAAAAACAGGATGTACATGCCGGTATTTGTATTTGATAAGACATAGGAGACTAGAGTGGGGCGGTTAAACAGATTTCTGATTATATCTACCAAAGTCTATCATACGCAGACATGTGGCAGAATAGCATGTAAGTAAAACGTTGATGGACTGATGATGCTGATGGACAGAAATGTGTGAAATTGAATAGTACCACCAAAGACGCCTTTAGAAAATAGATCAGATAAACAGTGAGATTGTCAAGCTTATAGCCAAACTGACAAACATAATAAAAAGACAAAAATAATCATCTGATAAAAATGTTTTTTTTTTATAAATTAACTATTTATTTAGGTCTCAAATGTGACAGTACCTCTACATTTAAACAGTAAATGTCACTGACATGTTGAGCTGCTACAGTATAATCAATAATTTTACATTAACAGTGAATGAAATGACTATGTACTAAGTGAAAATGGGCACTTCCTGTGATGAACCCATAGATAAATATCACCCAAGTCTGCAATTCTCCTCGGCTCTGCAGAATTTACAGCCCTATTTCATCTCTTTGTTGTGGGTATAGGCCCCACAACTTTACAGACGTGGTTGAATGCTCACAGAGTTGTTGCTGGCATCTGGTACCAGGAGAAAAACCTCCACTGTACCTGCCCAGCACTAAATGGTTTGGTGATCATAGTGGAGCATTTAGCAGCTAATGAGCCTAAAACTGTATTTCATTTAGCAAATGATTGTTGCTCTGTATCTGCTGGATAAGGTTTGCCAACACATTACCATATACCAGTGAGGAAGATGATAATCTCAAACTGCTTGTTTTAAAAGTTCCAGTCTCGCCTCCCTTTATTCAAAATGACACAATTCCTTCTTTGGCAGAACTACTGATCTCTTAATCTTTATAACACTAATACAGTCTGTAGATTCCCCACCAAGGAATAGATTAAGTCACTACGCCACGAAAACAGCTAAATCTCCAGTGTTATACGACTCCCATGGTACTGAACTCATTGCACTGGAATGAGATCAGTGTTAGAAGAACTAAATTTGTTTCCATAGACTTTGACATCCTGAAAACAATATGAGAATAAAAAAAAACTGCTTCTGACATGTTGAACAGGTAAATAAAGTTGACAGATAGATGTAGACTTTTCAGAAATGTGAATGTTTTGCAACAGTAAATAAAATAAGTCTGTAATTTAATATTTAATTTCATACGTATTTCTTGCAGAAGACAATCTATTCAAGTGAGATCTCAGTGTTTCTTGATCTTGGCAACACCTTAAGTGATAAACGGTCATTCTGTATCCTGTCTGATATCACTGCATGATTTTCATCTTTGGTAGGCAAAATAATGCCTCTTTAGTATGGAAGACCAGCTGCTCACATCTGGCTCCTTCAAATGAGAACGAGTGTGACGTGTGTCCAGTTTCCTTAGAGGGAAAACTGGTACTTAGAAGGTATAGCTGGCATCATTCCTTACATGTTGAATGAGTTCAGGGGAGTTTACACACTAAAAACCTGATATAAAAATATCCAAAGATTTCATGTCAGGAAATTAAAAAGTAAAAATGTAGTGACATGAAAAAAACAGTAAATGAATGAATGTGATCATCATGATGTTTATGCTTTGGTTACGAAATGACCAGTAACCTACAGGTGTTCTTACATTATTTAGTCATCGTTTAGAGACATGAAGTTGAGCTGGTAAAATCTAAAACCTTTCAGTTTCTAAGAAACAGAAACCACATTTCTAGAAACCTTTTCAGCTTGCCCAGCTTCGGCAGAGAAAATATTATGAATCCCTGCTCAGTGACGTGCTGTTATCCTCTGTTAAAAGGATTTTTACTGCCTCTTTTATACCAAATGAAACATGAGTCATAAATAGCATGTGCGTGAAACGGTTACGTGAGGTGAGGTTATTCTCCTTGGCCTATTATCTTCATTATTAATGGAATGTTAGGTTCCATGACGACTCACCTAATGTCTCATAAGTGTCTAACAAACGCAGGTGATGCCTGGCAGCCACACACCAGTTTGTGTGATTGCTTTTGTTGTCGCTAGTTCATAAGTGAAATGAGCCAATTGCAAACATGACCCATTTGTTATACTGCTGGATAATCGGTCAGTAATTCATCATTCAACAGTAATGGAAAAGCACCAAGCTTCTGCGGTTTTGCTAATTTGAGGAACCAATTCGCAGCCAGTGGCGTGCAAGATACGACTGCTTTATTAAACAATGTGAGACTTTACTTTTCACTAAGAAAATCTGGCAAGAAATGTTCGATTCATGGCAACATTCCTATTTGACAATATTGAATTAATGTGATTGTATTATCACTTCAGGCAATGAACAGTTAATAGCTTGTCAGACACTCATATATTTTCTAAACACAACGTTCTTGTTGCTGAGCTTGAATCTGTTACTTTTTAAAAATGGAAACTGGGCAAAAGACAGAACAGGCACTTTAAATATCTGAAATTCGACACTGTTTTTTCTCTCAAGTGTTTTTCTTTAGAGTACTCGCTTTTCTCCTTACAAATACAGTAACTGTTGCTTGGTAACAGCTTGTATCTGCATGCAATTATTGATTTATTTACATTAAACAAATCATCATTAAAATGGCATGAATTATTTGTATAAATATTGGAACCTGCTTGAGACATGTCTCAGATTGAGCTGGAAGTGGCATCTGTCTCTCTGGAGACAGAAAAATAAGAGGTTCTGTTTTTGGTTGCCACATTTCCATATAACATATATATATATATATATTCACCATTAAAAAACAAAAATACAGGCAGTATCAAGTAGCAGTAAACAAAGAGACCAAGTTAGTCAGCACTATTTTCTGTACTCCCAGCCTAGCCTAGCAGGGCTTAACCAATTAACATGCATACAGGCATTGCCTGCTGTCTGAGAGCACCAGCAGTTCAACTCTGAATCAGTCCCACAGCATATTACTTGAACTATGTGCACGTACAGAGCAAAGGACATTCAAATGAGTGAAGCTTACAATCTACAGACATATAGCATACATAAATATTATTACACGAACCACTTATGATGATAACAAGGCACTTTCCCTTTGCACTTCAAATTATGATGATGATTCATGTTCCTTCCTACTTATTGCTGAGGCTAACCACTCCTACACATCTCTGCTGCTAAAATAGAGGAATCATTTGAATTAAAAAAAAACCTATGTTTTAGTGTAGGTTGAGTAAAAAAAAAAAAAGCACTGGCTCAATCAGTAACCCAGTTTAGACAGGCCTGAGACGGAAAGGCACATCTGTGTAACATGTTGTAACAGAAAGAACAAATCTTACACATTTAAAACAATTTCGCTTGATTGTCAGCGAACATTTGTAACACAAAACCCATCCATCAAAAAGTTATTTTTTTAATGTAGGCACTCATGTCCTGGGGCTAAATAGCTGGTTGGTTTATAGAGTTCTCTGTGGGTGGAGAAACATGCATGTCTGCCATCCATATAATGAATTTCTTCCTCTGTGACAGCAGAATGTACAAAAGTCTCATTTTACAAGAAAACCTTTTCCTTTTGATTTTAGATAAATAATGATATGATCTGGTGCTTTCACTGTAAGATAACCAAACATCCCTATAGTTATTATGACGTCTATAAAGGGTCAGGATCAGGACCCCGTTTACGCACATGTTGTAAGAGTTTACTACAGTAAACAAGTAAATACCAGTTTAAAGGACAAGAGAACATTCATTTTTCCAACCATGTTATATCACCACAATAGTGTGAATGGGCTAAATAGGTTTTAGTATGCAACAGTCAAAACATCAGTGACATTTCAGTGACTTAATGTAACTACAACACATTTGCATTAAATGCCAAGTTTGTAAAAAGATTCATTTCGTATGCTTAAGAAAAAAGTTGGTTAGTTAATCATACTTCCTTAGGCGAGCTGTTCCAAAGTTGAACAAAAACTCTTGATGGTCTCGGCTTTGATCCAAACTTTGAAACGTGCAAAAGAACTTCAGTTTTATAATCCAAAAAATTTACTTCAGAATAGAGGAAGAGAACTCTGTGCCCCCGTGTGTTTCCCTATCTTAATTTGTTTAAAAGAGAATTTATTCTTAAAAGCAGAACAGAAATATGGAGAAAACGTTCAAGTTAGAATCTTTAATCATATATCATTGACAATAAAAGAACCCGTTTGTACTGGTCAAACTAGATCAAGTAAGCCTGTAGCTGCATACATCCTGAGTGTATTTCATTAAGGGTGCATTTCACTGCTCATGAATTCAGTTCAAAAGTCCAATTTCCCATAATGATGGCTTTGAATTTAAGCTCACGCAGTTGAAAAATCTTTCAAGGACAACCTCGAGTAAGTTGCAAAATATGAACAACAAAGATCCAGTTAATCCCCCCATGCAAAGTGAATTGGTCAAGTTTGTTTTAAGAACATTAGACCAGAACAGATATCAACGACATCAATGCGTAGATTCAATTATGCGCTCAGTCAAAACAAACAGCGTAGGTTAATTTGATTTGCTATCACATACTGTATGTGATTAACGATGAGGATGTCAAGGAGATGAAATGCAGAGTAGGTACCTCAAGATGGGGATATGCCATAGTGTGAATGTATAATGTTTTATTATTTTAGTTTATTTATTTTAGTGTACTGCATGTGTCATGGACAGTTATACACGTGCGTACATTCACTGTTTTTATGTTATCTTAATTTAAATCGTCTTAGACTCACAACCTACATGGCGTTTAAAACGTCTAGCCGAGGCTCACACCATCTGAACTGTGTCAAAAACGCACTACTACCGTCTCAAATGACATTTCTGAACTTACAAGGTTTTCATCACATAATTACGTAAAGCGCATGAATAACCATGTATGCATGGTTAATGATGTTTTGAAGTGATGCATTATGCAAGCCATGTTCATGTTTTAATAACCAGGCCACTGTTGAGAAGCTAAGTATTCATTTCAAAAGAGACTTCAGACTTTATTGGCCACTTTTACAAGCAGCAGGACAGTCAGGCAAACATGCACTGTTCACTCTCCTTATTACACAGTGTGAGTGCCTCACTAGTCTTCAGTAGTCATCTTTTAAATGGATGTGTGTAGTGCAAAAGATAAGATAGAGGCAGTTGGCTTCCCTGTTTACCTGCAAGCACTCATATCAGGATTTGAACATTTTTATTCATGCCCTGTTTGTGTACAACAAACATTGATGAATGCATTGTCCGGGATATTGTAAATCATCATTGTGGGCGGTGTAGTAATCAACCGTCTCAGGTAATCTGTGTGGAGTTTCATTATCTCCCGCTGTTTGATATCATGGTACCGACAATACATTCCAGGCTGCTCGCTGGTAGATGCAGGTGATAACAGTGATTTCCTTCCTTGTCGTGGCTGTGGTGCTGAATCGCAGAATAGACTTTTGTTTGTGGGAACTGAATGGCAATTTTTGCATGCTGATTGTTTTTGAAGTAACATAAAACCTCTTTCAAGATTCATTGATATAAGTCCAGTGGACTATTAAACGCTGTGATGATGCTCCTTATGCGCGTCATGACATGAAAATTAAATAGGGGAGGGTATGGAAAAGATTCCAAGTGAACAGATAAAATATGACATTAATAGATTTTATAAAGGCAGATGTCTGAGATGTCTTTACTCTGTCTTCCCCCCCACGACATACATTATAATAACTGCTGAGACACTTTAACCTGGTGAATTACTCAAAGGCCTAGAGTAAATGACGAGGGGGAAAACCACTTAGCACACAAATCAATTACCCAAAATGGAAAGAACTTGTGATGAACCAAGAAAAGGAAATGTATTAATTTTTCTTAAGGTGGAGTCACGCAGGGGGCACCGTGGTAAAATCACAAAAAAAAAGAATCAAGCAAAATGCGTCAATTTTTCAAAAATTAATTTGGATTTTGTGCGTTTCATCATTTCCTTCACCTTCATTGGCAGCCTCTGAGAACCCGCATTTCACCTGTCCCGCTTAACTGTGAGGAAAAGGTTTAAAATGAAACGCATTTCTGTGCACTTGTTAAGTATTTATAAAAAACTGTAGAGAACAGACAAAAGACTTTGATTTGATTTTTGGGTAAAAACAGCGACCTTGATGTTCACTAATGACACTGAAATGTTTACATCTTGTTCAAAGACTAGTAGATGAATAAATAAATATCTTTAATCTTTTCTTAAATATAATATTGCAGAAAGCACATAAGAACTTATGACACATATATTTGATAGGTTGGAGCAATAAAATTGACATCAATATTCTAGCTTCTAGACTATTTGTATAAATGATTAATTGACTAGGAAATATGTTGACTAAATGACTAAGCATTTAATACCTGTGTTTGGCCAGGTTTACACAGGATTTAATATAAAACGAGACATTAAATATACACAGTGTTAAAATTTTGGAGTGATGTTGTTGTTTTTTGTGCTTTACAATGTAATGTGCATGTGTGTTACCAATACTGTTGACTTCAATAAAATGCACACTGAACATTCAGGTTTATCACCAAGCTCTGTAAGTTCTGCAATTTGTGAGTTTTTACTTTTCTGATAGGGCGTTGAGAGGCAAAATGTATACAGCTGCATTTATGTGTCCAGATGTGACAAAAAGACCTGTTTACGCTAAATTCAGATTCAGTCCAAGTCATCACACTTAACTTAATTAACACATAATTTATGAGCAAGCAGTGTTGTCTGAAGCCTGCTTTGTATAATTTCCACATACTGTAGATCTCTAAAGCTTTGAGCTCGGTCTGATGTAGTGCCAAGAAATACAAAGGAAGAGAAGAAGCAAATTTGACTGTGGCAGCGATGTCAGGGGATCAACTTCACCTGCACTGTTAATATGAAGTGTTCATTTCTATGACCTAAAAACAAACCATGTCTTTATCCCAAACATCCTACATTATGGACTGTGAGATTATCTCATTAAGATAAGAAGTATCTAAATGACTTCAATGTGCAGGTGCAGAGCCTTAGAGCAAGTTCAAATCTGGACTATGTACATATGTTAAGAGGTATTGTGCCAAACCTATGCAGTAGAATGACTGACCTATATAGGCTTGGAAATGAGGACAGTACTCTGTTTATTCTATGGACATGGATTTCACAATCTATTCTCTTAGTTATAGCAAAAATAGAGTCATGTATCACTTTCAACTTATTATTTTTATATTAACAGTGGATCAAATGAGGATGTCGTTCAAAGTAAGACAACCCACAGGGAATCATCTCCTAATTGTGCAGCTTGCTCAGCGCTACGCAGTGACTCAGCGTCTCTCAGCTCAACTTCACTTTTTAGGTTCAGTCACGCTCACTCACAGTCCCACTCATCACTCTCATCAGCAGCAGGCAGCTGTTTAACAACATATATATCTGATAACTCAGACACATAACACAACCGGTCTAGCACCAGAGAACAGTTAATAACTAGTCGGGAACATAGCGGTGGATTTAGCACAGACATATTCCCCTCAGGAGTTAGTGGAGACCAAAACAGAGCTGAAATAAAGTGAAGATTGGTGGCCAGAAACGAGACTCCTGCTTCTTGTTATAATACAGCAGAAACTAAATCAATACTTTCATGTGATGTATTGCTCTGTTTCTGAAGCACTCAGGTGCAGTTGGCACTTGGGAAACACCACATATGGACATATAATAAGATAAAAAGTGTCATCAATGCAGGCTGGTATTAATACTGGCTGAGTTATCATGGTGCGATACTTCCCGTAGCCTGGAACCTTAGTCACTGGATGATAAACGGTGCAACGTGACATTTAACTAATCTGTATCAAAACAATCAGATTGGGCTTGCAGTGGATGAAGTTAAGTCACATTTCATGTGCCTTGCAGCACAGTGTGTATGCTGCATATGACTCACTGCTCTAATTGGTTTGAGTGTTTCTGTAGTGCAGGGGAGCAACATTTCCATCTCTTAAGAGGCCAGATGTTTGCCACAGTGAGATCACGCATCAGACGCGTGGCATGTGAAGTAATCAAGTAGACACACATAAACATATGAAGGCTTTCGTCATGAGGTGGTCAAATGCAATCCTACAAATGTGTTATTCACAGGCAGAAGAATAGTTAACTGTCCCATCCCTCACTGATTTTCACTGTAATGCAACATTATTTTCATCAACACCCACCAGAGAGCCACCATCTACAGTAGTTAAATGAGTATTTATGTTGTTAATTTAACGTGTCCCCTGTGTTATATCACTGAACAGAAATATTTTCAAACTCCTATAGAAAAACCTGAAAGATAAAATAAGTCAACATCAACACCAAACTGAGCTTTTTAAAAAAGAAAACTGTATTTATGGAGGACATTTTTCAACAACAGCCACCCAGTGTGTATAATAGATTCACATGGAACAATATGCACACCAGACAGTAACACATTACAACATGCATTACTACATTAAAGAGGCAAATCTCAGCTTTAATCTCTAACATTAAATCAATATTGAAAGGGCTGTGTATGAGAAATTACCCTTTTAACACAGAGAGCCCAAATTGCAACAGTTCAAAGCTACTGGGCACTTAGCCACTAAAAGGTAAATTGTATGTTGAGCTGTTCATGTTTTTTTGCCATTTAGATTGAGGTGGAGTGTTACGCCTCAGTATGAGGTTAACAGAGGCCCTTTACACCTCAGGTGAAAAAAAAAGAGGTTAAAAAAAACTATCAGAGAATATCAAACATAGTTATTTCGACAACTTTCGAAAGGAGCAGGTGCACCCAAGTAGAGTGTACACAACTTGAATGAGGAAACAAGAAATTATCGGGTAGATGAGGAGCACAAGTCTCATGGAGACCAGGGAAATCAATGTAAACCTTCTAAAATTAAAGATGAGACTTGGCACTCTGATATAGCATCCGTTTTATTTCAAACAGAATGTGCTGAAGCACAGATTTTGAAAAAATATCTACACAATATTTAGCTTGACTACTGAGCCAGAACTCGGCTTAAAAACTGCATTTATACAAACTTGTTACAAGCCGATCTTAATGTCAAAAACAGCCTTCCCACTGGGTTAAAACTACATCTGACACGCCTGAACACAGTGTGCCCTTTCCGCAGACCCCAAGGTGCTCTGGTCAGAATCCACATACACAGTTACAACAGAGTAGCAAGGAAAATATGGCCAAGAACTTGGAATGATTGACTGAAATATAAAAAAATGCATCTGCAGATTGATGGATTTAGTGATTTTAGTTATCGCAGTACATCATGACTTGCACAAGCCTGACCTGCGACTAGTTGCCATTGGCATAGACGCCACCTTGTATTTACACATGAAAGACGGCAAACATCTGTGCTGTGGCCAACTGAATCACTTTCAATGGGATGGGCTCTCCACTCTGGCTGAATTACAAGTGGCCCTGTGATGTGTCACAGTGGGAAGTGAATGTAAATGTGCTTGACACTCATTTCCCTTGGGACACCCTGCTGTGCCAAATTAATAGCAAGTAATTCAAAATGTTTTCTATTTGGTTTTGGTTCAAGGGGTGGAACTGTCTGGGTGTGTCACCCTCCTGCCTTCACCAGCCCCGCTGAGTATTACTGCTTTAGTAGCAGCAAGGATGACAAGCAGCTAAAGTGAAAGATTACACTACTGCCTGTAAGTGAGAACCATTAATGTGATTTTGAGATAATGCCCATTGATTAATATGGCCCTGGGGGCTTTGACATTGAATGAGTGTGCTTGTCATCTCAGCTAAAAGCAAGGGAGTCTCTGATATCTACCATCAGTACACAACAGCAGGAAAAAAAAAGTCACTGCCAACATTTTAATTTATTTTTTCCCCAAAGGTGAGATGATATGAGATCTAAGCTGAGTGTGAAGAAAAGATGGGCAATATTGTTCGCTGTGGGCCTGATTAAAGTCAGTATATTGAGAGCCAGACTATCAGTTCATAGAAAATGCTTTTTTTTAGCGTCACTCACGCAGATCATTATACATCAGCCGCAGGGAGGGTGGATATCAAGTTATCTTCGGTTTCATTCTTCAAGGTTTAAGAGTATCAGCAATCTTTCTTCATCAACTCTCACCAACACGGCTGCTGCTGGTAGAGACTGTAGCCGCCGTCATCATGTCTTATCACTGCACTCGGGTGTATTAATGCCGTGTCCTCTCTCTCTCTCTGTAGTCTGCCGGCCCGGTCACATGTGAGGATTACTGTCGAGAAATATGAGGCTGACCTACAAGTCAAGTCGTGTTGACACAATATTAGGTATTTACTTTCATGATCCTATTTACTTTAAGTTGAAGTTGTGCAACTTTGCACATCGACAGCAGCTCCAAATAGGCAGAGGCTGAATGTGTGAATTTGGAGGATGTTCATTCCCAGGTGCCGTGTAAAATGGTAGCAGTAAACAGCATAAGGCTTATTAACAAAAGAACAAGCAAGGCAAGAGATGCATTGTTGGTGAGAAAATGTTCACCGGGTGTGTAAAGAAAGAAAGGAAGAAAGAAAACCCTCAGCTGTTCAGAAAATTCCTTTGAAGGCAGTTTGAAATGATGCCTTCCGGGTTATTCAGACTCATCCCCGGTCGGGATTCTGAATTTGCACAGGAAATTATAGCTTTGCATGTTGATGTACGACAATATACTGTATCTTGTACTGCTAGTGTATCATTTTAATGATTTATCTGGCAGGCACCATATTTAGAAGTGTGATAACTTGTTGTGTTGTTAAAAGGACTATCTCCAAACTAAATGTTCCTCGTAGTAAAATCAATATATGATTAGATCCATTTCACTGGCTTCAGATAATGGTATTAGGCTGATATTACATAACTGGGCATAATCACATTTGGCATCTCATACTGTTGTATTACAAACACAATGTCAGATGCAGGCCTCTCAATGGAGAAACAGATGATATCAAACCATACTGCGCCTCTAAACATCTATATTTATCAGTGAAACACTGGTTGACTTTACATTATAATTATAGGTCAATCAAAGACCTTTTCAAATTTAATTTACTGACTGTCAAAAGCATAATTGAGGTCCAACAAATCAGTTACAAAACATGATACTGGGCTGAACTAATCCAAAGAGTAACATCAAGAAGAGAAGCTGTAAATGGTGGTAGGAGCACCCACAGCCGTGACTCCTGACTCCTAAGCTGCGAGAGGGGCTCCAACAGATCCCAGGATCAACTACAGAGCTCTCAGTCCATAAGAGTGCAGTGTTAGGAACAGCTAAGATACTCAGAGAGCCTTGAAACTCGGAGGCCTCCATTAGACCCAAGCTTCATACGCACGACCCGCAGTGGTGAGAAGTGAATTTTTTTACACACAGTGAATCTTTTTGTTTTGGCGTATAGTTTCACTCCTGTATTGTTGTTGTTGTTGTTGTTTGTCAGACCTCACTTAACCTACTGTTCAGTGATCAGGATCGGTGGTGTCAGAGGTATGTTAAGGTATTGACACAGGAATACAAAGTGAACCTTACCTGCTTTCGCTGATTCGCATTACAGTCCCAAGTTAAATGGGAAAGTATGTACCACTGATCAAGTGGTGCCTCACTTTAAATTTATATATAATGTAAGTGGTGAAATAATAATTTATTTTACCACTTACCCAAGAACTAGTTTCTCGGATTACTTGAGTGCATGTAAACACACCTATGGTCAATAAGCAGCTGCCACCTCTACAGGTGCACTTTAGTGAACACGCAAGACAAACAAAGGCTTCTTACAGATAGTTCACGAAGCAGCTCTGAACCCTTAAACTTCCGAATACGTCATTTTACAGCCAACGTGAGGAGCAGTCACTCCAAGATCCTGAATCTGATGATGACAAGGGCATCGAGAGCGATCCCCGTTAATCCAGCAGTGTTCGAGTGCACCAAAGGTAAGGCCCGTTGGATTACGTGATCTCTACATCTCTGTTATTCTCTCCTCACCCTGCCTCTGCTGGAGCTCTATGAGTGACCTACAGCACTAAGGGCAAAGCAATAATTCCCCATGCACTGTCTAGAGCCTGAAGCAACATTATAGGCTTTCAGTTCAACACCAGCACCGAGGCCAACAACATAGTGGGGCAGGGCATAGCATGTAGGGGTGGGGGGCGCTTCTAAGGTGGAGGATTAGTAATACAGAAGTGGGGAAGGGGAATTCAGGGGCAAGTTTATGTTGGGATATGTTTTTATGAACCTGACATGCTGCACTGGCCATATTAATCACCCCTAGAGAAATGATTAATTGTAGAGAGTAAATAAGGAGAACGTGCACACTACAACAGTTTGGACTGCTGATTTACTGTCCAATTAAAAACAATGACTTGTACTTTTTGGAGGATCAGTGTGCACGCTTAGACAGTCTGCTATGGAAACTTAAGTTCAAATGTGTGTGGTATCAAAGCAGTATTCAGATAAGTCTCAACTGATCAATTTAATAAATCTATGCAAATGTAAAAAGAATGTGTTGTGTGAAAAGAAATACCAACACATCACTGAGAAGCTGGAAATAATGTATAATCATTTTTTTTAAATCCCAAGACAGCACTCACAATTAGCCATCAGGCCTTCAATTAACCTACTTATCAACAGTGGCATAACTGCATATGACTTATTCTACCTAAACTGTAAGAAATAACTTCATCAGAAGGTAACCGTAGTCCTTTGACTGACATTACGCTCATAGATATAAGATGTTCTGACGTTGTGGCTAAAATAGTGTCATTACTACGATAGTAAACGTGAGCTATTCCTGCATGAGTGACAATTACAGCATATGTAAATAACATTTTTCCAGCCACGCCATCATTGTGGGTTACACTGTAGAAATGTTGGACCTCGGGATATCTCCAAGATAAACATTTTGGCAGAGGTGTGATCATCACTTTTGAATCCACTCCTTCTCGTATGCGATTAACACAATTTAGCAGGAAAATAATGTGTCTGGTTAATCTTCAACTAGGGACATATTTTCTTCACAAACTCATTCTCATCTCCACCTCCTTGGATTTTCCTGAGGATTATGATCAATTTCAGAGCGCTCAGCAAGGATGAAGGTACAGTGACATTAATTCATATCAGCAGGCTAGGCTGTTAAGCCTACAGTGGTGAGTGATGTGACAAATTAGCAAAAATCTTTGGATTTTAGATGCATGTTAGAAACTTAGGCATATCTTCAAAAGGAATTACCAATCTTATCACCATGCAACCTGACAACAAAATGCAAATTGTGAGGTACTTTCTGCTCTCACAAGACACATACACACACCCAAACACACAAAAACAAGCATCACCTTATGCCAGCTGCCAGACCCACACTGAAGCCCCATTCAATATAGTAAATGGAGCAGGAAAAAGCTTCAGCTAAACACTCTGAAATTAATTTGCTCAACCTTGAAGGCTTGAATCTTTTAACTAGGCAAAAGACAAAGAGATTGTCATGTTTTGTTTTGTTTTGTTTTAGGAATCTTATTAAAATACTGTAAACACTGTTACACCTCTATGGATGTATGCACTTAGTTTGTTATGTCTACTGCTGTAATGATTGTGTTAAGGTCTCTAATACATGCTTGGACTACCTATAATTTTTATCACTACTTTTCCCTTTACATGAGTTAAACCATGCGTGTATCTGAGCACATGACTACGTCTGTGCTGTTTCGTTGTTATAGTTAAACCTTATGTAAAATGTTACAATGAGATTACAATGTTCCAAACAAGGCAAGTCTACAATATGTGCACTGATGGAACATTTTAACAACTTCGCTCTGCAGGGAATGCATGCATTATTTTTTAAAGAGAGTTGCCTGGTTTTGGTTGCTGTCTGTCCTCTTTGTCTTTGTGAAGGATGCAGCAGCATAGTTTGGGTGAGCTTAGTGTTGCTTTCTACTCCCATTACCCAAATACACAATAAGTCTATTTCTATATAATTGTTTGTGGGGCATTTACACCTGATAAAAACTCATGTCTAAGTACTTATGTTTTCAGAAAAACTGAATGACTCTGATACACAAAACATCTGTGGTCCTGCTTACTTCAAGATGAATCCTACTGAACATGTTGATTTGAGAACAAATGTGAACAATATGAAGGGAATAGTGCACCTGTACCCAAAGTATTTACCGTAGTTATGAAGTAACTCATGGCATTGGAGTAGAAAATGTGGTTAAATGTGTGGCACGCTGGGGGAAAGTGGGAGGAAGATAGTTTCCACTGGAACCCAAAATTTAACCAACTAGCCGAGTAATTGCTGAATAATTGATCAATAATTCCAACAGTCCCAGCAGACGTGGTATTGTGTGTTTGCTATACATGCACATTCAAGTATATATTTACATTTAAATGCAGTGGGAGAGCAGAGTGGAGGCTCTAATGCAGATTATTTATGTTTGCATTAAACAAATTTGTTTTTATTGAACACACCAGTTGTTAAAAATTGAACAAGGACGCAGGTTTTCTGAATGTTTCTGTGATATCAAACCATATAAAGTAGAAGATACAAAAAGATTTTTGAAGTTGTCACGCTGCCAGCACTGCATTTTATCATCCAAAAAATGAGAAAGTGGTTTTCAGAGGCTGTTACTGGCCAACAAATATTACTAGAAACTACTTTTTTACAACTTTTTTTTTTTTGTTTGTGACTGAACATCTAAAGACTGAAAAAAGTGCAGATGTCTCAAGGACATTTGAGACGAGCTGTGATGAAGAGCTACATGCAGGATGAACCTGACTCAAGTCACATCAAAGACAATCTGCAAACAGAAATATGACAAAGCTATAAGGGCAGCGTGTAATGTGGTAGGTATATCAAGAAAAGCCTGAAGTACAGTCTTCCCTTGAAAACGTTGTGGCTGCAGCTAACACTGAAGCCAAAGTGACCTTCGCTTCACTTCACTTGAAATGATTAGTCTTCAGCCTACAGGACCCACATCTTTTATCATCTCTAAATCTGAAGTAAACCCATAGTCCAGAGTAATTTAATAAGCGCTGTGTTGTAGTCGTGCTCCTCCATAATAATTAGCTTGTCTTGTCTGCGTTTCCTAAAAACAGGCCAGTGTTGCATTCATGTAACTCACGTCCTTCCTATGTCTCCACAACAGACCTGGTTACTGGTAGCAAATAATCTCCCTTGGTTAATTACTCTCCTTGACAAACATACAAAGGATTTAGGACTCCTTAACACCTAGCATTGGACCAATTCACAGTCATGCCTGATGCTGGTTGCTACGCTGTAATTGTGGTGCCTGGTTGGTGTCCAAAGAAACATTAAATACGAGAGCAGTACTTAACCTTGAAATGTTCCTTGCAAAGTATAGTGTTCATATGAGTTTTTTTATATATATTTTTTAAAGATCTTTGCAGGGTTTTCCCTGTTGTCCTCTACCTCAATAACTATTGTATGTACTGCACAGAGAAGGTACAAAAGGCCTGATAACAATAACTGAAGATCTGAGCACAAATTAAAGAAGCTGCTCCTCTGCATCACTGCAACATTTTACTGACATTCTCAGTCAAATCGACGTATTTGCTACTTGCCATTGATGTTAAATGTCAACATCTCCTCTTTATTTAGTACATCTTAAACTTTAAGCTTATTATTTTTTAATTGTTTGCTCAGCTCTAAAGACCGTATGCCGATGTGACTTATACTAACGAAGTGAATAATAGTACTGATAATTAACAGAAAAGTGAGTTTTAGGTCTCTATGAACCGCCCCTAATCCCGTTGTATTTACATCCGCCACAAAACAGATTTGCACACATTTGGTTCTATAGAAACATAACTTTAAGGAGATAGTGTAGGTTGGGTTACTTAAAACATCATTGTAAACCTCTCTTCCCACATTCCAGTATTTAACCTTTTAAAAGTCAGATTTTTAAACTTGCAGAGAAATGATAAGTTATCTGAACCTGTTGCATTAATTTCCCCTGTGTGTTTGTTTAACCTTGAACTTCCATCTGAATTTAATTTTTTTCAGCACTTCACATAAGGTTTTCACATATAACTGTGTGCGTCCTCTTAATTACACTGAAGCCCTGAATTCAGTCCCAAATAGGTTTTTTAATAGGATGTAATTTACGGTAAGCTAGTTCTTTAAAATAAATCCAGTTTGTATTTAGCCTCTGAATGGGAGATTTGAAATTTAGCACTGACTTGACACTGTGCCTCTTCACTGCTAATTGAGAGATTGCTCAGAATTAGCTTTGACTGGACCCGTTATGGTCTGTGTCACCATCTGAACTGAGTCCCCCCGCTTCACTCCTATAACTTCTTGTACTTTAAAGATAGGTACAGCTCTATTGTACACATTGTCTCATCCACTTTAGCTTTAAACCTAATAAATCTAAGCTTTCATTTTCGTTGTCAAGATGTCTGCAGTTTAAGTCTACACATGGTTTCAGGAGTGATGGCAACGTCTGCACAGTTGGCTGGAGAGCACCAGGGTCAGCTAAAACTACGGCTGCAGCAGTCTTGTGTTAACAACACTCCACCACGATCGCCACATCACAGACCAAACAGGGGAGCTGTGTTTGACCATCTTGACATTTCTCATTTTCACTATAAGAACAGAGTGACTTATTAATAGCCCTGTTTTCTTTTCAGAGAGGCTTTTCCAGACATTGACAGCACCTGGATCTGAGAGCTGTTTCATCATGTTTAAAAGCAGCCTGATGACAGCACTGAAAGATAAGAAACAGTGATAGATGGTGCTTGTCAAGTTGCGTGTTTCAAACTCCAAAGTTCTTTCTAGAAAGGAGTAGAAAGGGAAGAAGCCTTGGCTTTATTTGAGTCAGCAAACAACATATAGGAATGTTTGTGATCATAACAAGGTTGTTAAAGCATTTTTAAAAGTGCATTAATAAAAATAGGTGTGTTTGTCTGTGCATAGATGGCAACGAACTTCCCCTTATTTTCCACATCTATTGGCACGAACAGGGCAGAAGAATTAGATAAAATAAATCTTTTGAACATGGGAGAAGGACGAGAGAAAGTTGGAGGAAGCGTTAATGGGGTCCAGTGGTCATGTGCCGGTGCCCTGAGTGGCTTTGATCTCTCCTCTCTAAATCCAGCAGACTCCAATCAGGGTGCTGACAAGTGTAATTTCCCAGTTGGGGTGGAGGAGGAGGTGATAGTGCTGACAGCCCAAAGATCCCGCTGGGACTCATGCTCAAGCTATACGACATCAGCAATCACACAAGGTGATTATTTGTGCTCAAGCTCCAAAAGCTTTGGGTGTGTTCAACAGTCTGGTTGGATGTAAACAGAAATGTCGATGGGGCAGCAGCTAATGATTATATGCATTGCTTAGTAATTTGCAGAAATACTCTCTCTCCTCCATGTGATTTTGTTATTTGATGTGTAATTTACATCATTGCCCTAATTAGAGTGGACAGTAAAGGATGTACTGAGGAGCTGTTGTTAAGTTCAGTAACAGGTGACTTTTGTATATTTTTGTGATTAATAGTAAAATGTCATCTGTATATTTGTTTATTGTTTTGCTATTTCAGCTGTTGGCTGTGTCTTTATCCAATACACTGGTATACAGAGAGCCACACAGAGGTTATTTGGATATTTCTTAGGTGGTTAAGTGGATCTGTGCATTCATTTTCAGATCTTTAACATTCATCAAGCATAAAACAAACTTTTCCTTTGGTTTCTTGGCAGGTTTAACCCTGCCCTATGTTTTAATTGATAAGTAATGCATTTGATTTAATTGTTTTAAGTCACATTTGTGTTTCATTAGCCAATTCTCGTCAATTTAAACCTGAATCAAAACTCGAAATGTCAACAAAGTTGAAGAAGTTGCATAAAATGAATGTGGTTTATCATTTTAATTTTAAGCAAAACCCAAACTAGCTTAAATAAAACGGTACTTAAAACTTACAGTTCATAAACAAAGGACATTCAATTCATTAGTGCTTCAGAACTAAGGTAATTTTTTAAATATTTTTTAAGCTGGCGTTTAAAGAGCTCAGTTTATTTATTGTCGATTACTTATGCATAGTAATAATTATTTGAATTATGTAACAATGATTCTTTGTGTGAGACTGTACCATAAAGTAGGACAGCGGGATATACCCTCTCTAACTGTATTCCAGGTGGACCTCACTGTACAGAATACCAAAGAAATACAGCCCAGCATGTGGGCTTTGATAGACTTGCATGTTGCTAAGAGGAACTCCAAAGCAATGCATTTTACTTTCTGTTACAAGCCTCCCATGAGAATATCAACAGTATTCGTGCATCCTGGAAAACTATAACGAATGTACAGTGTTTCTTATTTATTAAAGATGAGGTTGAGGCTGGGTGATGGAAAATAGAGGAGAAAAAGCTGAAAAAGCAACAACGAGGACTCGAGTACAAGGCACGTCCTGTGTTACATACTGGATACACTCACCTAATGAGGCTCCGTTTAACGAGAAGCTTCAGTTCTGAGAGCAACTTTGTACAAAACGGTACCATTCAATGTCAGGTATTTGAAAAGCTATAAGATATTCAGACTTTCTAAATATTATCATTTCATTTTCTGAAAATCCACTAGGTAAAATTTACATTTTAATAGCTTTAATTATAAATGTGGTGGTGACATTATAGAATGCTTGAGTTGCATTTCATGGCAAATTATATATGTATAGTCAAGATAATTCAGTAATAAGTAATGCATGTTTATTTATATCTATAGTACATACAAAATGTAGTATGTACGTAGATTTTAATTAACTAACATGATTATTTAATTATATATTTTGTCATGTCTTTCACTCGTCTGATTGCTTCAGACATGTTTCAGTTTCAGGGCTTCATAATGAAGCTCTTTATGGGGACTGGACACCAATTTCTGTCTGATCCACTCGATCTAAGGCATTTATAATAAAAAAAAAAAATAGAAAAGAAATGTAGAGCAACGGCTGTGCACGTGCGATGGCATCAGCTCCGGGGGTGGAGGGAGGAGGGAGAGGGACACGTGTTACCTGACAGCCAGACACATTGACAGCAAAGGGAGATGCAGGGAATAGTAGTAGTCAAAGCTTTTTCTCTTCAATAAAAACAGTCATACTTGAATAATTTTAAATTAAAACCAAATGTGCTCGTCCTTGTCCAAATAGATCAGATACCTAGATATCAGTGGACAAACAGACAACACCAAAAGAGATTTTTCTGCACAGAAAAAAGGCAGGACTCATCAGTGAATGATGCCTTTTGATTACAATCAGCAGGATATTTGATTGAAGTTCAAGTAGCTGAACGTCACTCTACGTGAACTGCAGCACACTACAGAAAAATGTGTTGTCTGTGAGAACCTGCAAAGATGCATAACTGCACATCAATGAGTGGAGCCCATTCATCAGATCAGAAGTTCCATTAATGCATGTGGTGTGTTTTGAAGTCTCAAAGGATGTGTTTTTTATAATATTCATGATATAATTTGAATTTTTCAGCAGATGCTAATTTTTCAGCACTGGGAAGCAAAGAATATACCCTTCTTTTCATTTTTTTCCTCTGCTAAATTAAGAAAACATCCATTTTCAAATAAACCAAGCTAGATGCAGTTTATGACTTTAGTGTCGGTGAAGCCTAGTCCATTTTCAAGAAAAATGCATTTTCCTCCTTTACTGACAATCAACCAGGCCATTTTTTTTTTTGCTTAAATTATATTTTAATGAGCCAATTAACTGGCAAAAGCTCGACAGCAAACAATGTTAATAAGTGACTGCCTTAACCATACACAGTTTATTCTCCAATGTGAACTGTGTGCTTTAGGAGCTGTGTGGAAAGACACCAAACGAGGATGGTGCAGAATCTCCTGCTGCCTCTGTAAATCTAGAAACCTTTGCTAGCTTCCTTCAAACACAATTGTTCCTACAGAGACACAGTGTTATGGTTGTTGCTAGGATTCAACTGCTTCAGCAGCAATAACAAATATACCTAAAGTGTTGGAAAAGCGCATTTTAAATTAAATTAACACTGTATGTCATAAGCTGTGACACTTTTTTTAAACAAAAGTGTATCTACTGTATTTGTCTTTGTATAATGTCTAATATCATTAAATCTTAGGCTTTTCCTGTTTAATTTGGGTGATGGTTGTGTCTGTTTCAGAATGTAAAAACCCAGTAGAACTGGACATACTGGTGCACAGCATTACTTGACATTTGATTAAGGTGAGAAATAGTTGTGTAGTCCTTGGGACAAAAAATAAAATAAAAAAATCTACATTTTATTACTGCACTTCATGTTTCCTGCTGACACCCCCCGGATATTATACCTCTCATTCTCACTCTGCCACAGCGTTCGCTGCAGGGTCACTGGTGAAGTGCCACACACTACTTTTCAAACATGTTTGGTGCAAAGACTGGATTTGGAGCTGGCCTGCCAAGGGCTCACAACACTGTGGATGACTCACAATGCAGCACAGATATAGTCCAACTTCAGCAGCTTATCGTGTGAAAGGAGAATATTACAATCCTTTTCTTCCCAATGACTGAAGGCGAAAACTTTCTCCAAGTGCGATCTTGCCTTCAACAGACCAGAGGGTTCTATGCACTGAAGAAGACAGAAGGGGGAAATTTTTGAGAACTAAACACTAAATTATCTTGACAGGCATTAAAAGAGGAATAAAAAGAGTCATTATATTACCGAACAAAAGAGGGTAGAGGTTAAAAACCTTCATTATGTTCAGTTCTTTCTTTCTGTTATCAAGTCGCATGTACATCAACGACTGAATGGAGGAAAACATTTCATTTCAGAGCAAATTTTAGAAAGATTATGACAGAAAATACTCTCGGGCTGTCCTTGATGGATTTTCTCTCCCAGGCCATGCCACTGGAGAAGAGATTAAAGTAAACAAGGTCAGAAGTGATGGGACTGTTCACATTTCAGGACAGAGAAGTCGAATTTATTGCAAATACTCTAGACAGTGACAGAAAATTGAAGACAAGTTGTTTCCTATTTAAAGGTCATAACGTTGTTATTCTGCTGGTTATCTGATTCTTATCATTTTGGGCTCGTCAGAGACACAGGGGCCATCTTGCCGGGTCAGGTCCACAGGGTAATTTAGTATGACGAAGACAGTGAAGTCTAATGAATGTCACTTAATCAATTTACATATGCAGAGAGAGTTCTTATGTGTAGGGTTTTCAGAAATATCAGTGAAACAAACTGCATGTGGTAAGAAACTATACTCTGTTGATCACTAGTAGTCTGCAGGAGCCTGTGAATTCAAGTCACAACAGTGCAGCATCCCACAGACTCACTGTGGTTGTTCTTGTTAGCATGGATAATTCAGTTGACTGCTCAACTTGCTACCAAAACAGAGAACCTCGAAACACGTGGCCACTCGACTTCTCAGAAAGAAGAAGTGCCAGACTAGAAATTTTTGCTGGTATGTGGTAAATTTCCGCTCCCTAGGGGGAGAAAAAAAGAGCTGAAGAATTCACTGAAGGTCAAAGTAGTATCGGAATAAGAACAACTAAAACAATGATTGCATTAACATGCAGCTGGGGAGCTGTGTGCTCTTTAAAGAGGTCCAGGGAGAACGTAATACAATGGTCGCTCGTTCTGTATTCTGCCATCACGCCGGAAGGGGAGTAACACATACAAAACAAATATGAAAGTGAATTCACACTCTCAGAGGCACACATGCTTGCAGCTATGCACACTAATGGGTGTGCAAACATACTAGGAAAAAAAAGGAATGTGTATGGAATGATGGTGTCACATTTATTTTATGACTTATTGTTATTTATCTTAATATTAGAAATGGTCAATTTCTTCTTTTCTCCCTTTTATTTGCTCGTGTAGAAATGTTATCAAATTAAGTCAATTAAGAAATTCTAGCTCAAACAGAACTTGTGTTATTTTAGACATTGATGTCCCATATTTCTTCAAATGGTCGACAGGAAACTATAGAACAAAAACTTAAATCAATGTTATAACTACTTTTGAGGTAAAGTCTGCAGAATTCCTGTTTGAGATATTTCACCCTAATTAGTTTGGGCTTCCAGCTGTGAATGAGAAACCGTGTCCATATTCTGACACAATCAGAATGACGGCTGACACACAGTCACTAGAGTTGTTTAATTATTCACCACCTTTGAGGCAGCTCCTGCACGTGTCTGCAAGATGACGTCACCACGGCATGTCTCTCTGCTCTTTAACTTACGGGAAGACATTTGCATAAAGAAAAATAATAATAGAATTATTATCTGGAGAATACAAAAAGCAATAAATTAGATATTCTCAGTTCATTTAGAAAAAAAACTTTAAAGTTATTTATAATAGAAAAAAAACAACTCTAAGAGTCCTAAAGAAGAGTTTAGTGTATTTTGCCAAAATCGATCTTTTTTTTAAAAAAAAAAGAGTGCCATCCTTTTATGTAATGGCACTTTATTTTTCACAAATCCCAGCATCTGGATCTCTCATCAGCAGCACTGATCTATATACATCTCCACATACATTTGTGCAAAATGCATTTCCAGTTAAATTTATATTTGGATTTAACAGTAAAGGCCCACCTCTTCTATAGATATCTGAAAGGAAATGGTAGTATAGGAAAGATTAACCATGACTGATGTGAAAGAAAGAAATAATGGATATTCTATGGTTTTCACAGAGATTTGTCCACACAGTCCTTGGCAACATACATAAGTCAGATGTATAGAGTCCAACATGAAAATGAAATGAACAAGTGTGTAATTCCTGTCGCCACCTTAATAGTTTTCAAGTTTTCATGTTGACATTTCAGAGTGTCCATCAGCCCACAAGTTGCAGGGCGGTGATTCAGAAAAGACCACGCTGCCTGTTATTTTTCAAAGTTTTGAGCATGATTTGGGGTTTCGGCAGTAACCAAAATAGCCTAAAGTTTGTGTGGAGAAAGACTTCATTTGCAGAGAAGGTAGGACTTTGGGTTATGTTTGTCACAAATGTCACTCCAAATCACTGCTGCAGCAACAAAATGCATCTGGGTATGAATTCTGCACCTTAGGTCAGTTTTCACAAAGCAGAGCCAAGCTCTTACTGACTTCTTAGAAAGAAAAAAACAAAAACTAATTGTGTAACATATTTAATCTTGTGACATCTGTAACCTTTTGCAGAACATCACAATGAAATTTCAGCGTCGCTGTTTGTTACCTTGCTAATCGTTTTAATAAATTTAAACCAGGTGAGTACAAACACCACGCTGCTTGAATACATGAATATTTCATGGTTCACTGCGAAGCATTAGCATAAGGCTGTTTGATTTAAAATTATTTCAGGATGCATTCAAGGATGCTTTGGCAAAAGGTATTTAACTCTGGACTCGACAGCGAAATGGGCTCCTCTCGCTACGAGCAGTGTCGGATTAGTCTGTGGGAAGGACATGCTTTTGTCGGTTTTTAACATTGGGCACAAAATGCCCCAAATAAGCAATGACCTTTCAATCCATTTACAGCTTTCACTTGCCTAAATAACTTGAGTACAATGTTGTTTTTACTTGTGTATAAACCCTGGTAATCCTGCAGAGGATAAGGTTGTGTGGATATTGTTGAACTAAATTCTAAAGAAGAGCTGTAGAGATGTATTTTCTAGCCAACTCTAGCCATGTTTGAAGCAACAACATGGTCAAGATGTCTGTTTTCCAAAGTCTAATATAGTTATTTCAAGACGTAGACATTAAGCAGCTCTGAGCATTTAAAGACCTTATGTCTAATTGACTGAAATGAAGGATGGGTTTAGAACAGAAGAAAGAAAACAAGTGAACAGTGCACTGTACCTGGAAATTTGAGGCTACCGTGTTGCGGATGTGTTCAAAGGGAATAATATATGTACACAGCGCTACAGAGCTCTATGGTTTCAACCCGCATGACCCCAAAAAGTGCTTCTGTTCCTCTGTAGAGCAAGTGAAATGGATAAAAACAGCTATTGCTCCTTCCATGTACCGTGGTACATAAAAAAAATAAGGAAAATAAAAAAATAATCTGTGATATGTACTAAACTGATGCATATGCAAACCCCAAGACACACAAAAAAGGGTTAACTGAAAAGCGAACAAGTGCTTAATGTCTTATTTGAATAAATTGTTGCAGCAGTCCCATTGTTAAAACAGAGCTGCTGGTTTTGTGGATTTTTATTTATTTCTTTTATTTTTATTATTTTTGCCAGGAGCACTTCACTTCTGCATTTTCAAAGCTTGAAAATGCATTAAAGCACAGTGGTGCTGAAACCAGCTGTGAAATTGTGAAAAAGTCAGATTCATAGATACGTGATAAAAATGTTACACTAGTGGAAGTTAAGGGTTTAAGTTTCTACTACTTAGTACCTACTTAATTAAACTGTCTACTTATGTTTAAAGCTGTACTAATCAATATCTTTTTATTTTATGTGTAAGAGGTTGCTCCTAGGCTCCTCTCAGAGAATTACCGCCCACTCAGATATAGTCTGGTCATTATTCTGATTTTGACTTTTGCAACACACAAATTTTCCACTTGCGAATCTTGGTACCAGGCGCCTGGCAAAAAGCTCTAATGAATCCAGTGTAGCAGTGAAAACAGAAAGTGCCTCTGAATGAGAGATCTGACTTCACTCTGCCCTGCATGCAAAGATTTTGTTTTCTCCATTTATTATAGTTGAATTACTAAAGCAAAATGCGCCGCCTCATTAGAGGAAGTGAAGCAGTTACTGTACATATTTTGATTGAATGCCCTGGCTACTTAGTCAAACAGATTTCAACCATCCTCATTTAAAGTTATAAACAATACTTTTTAGCCATCTCAGGATTTTCTTTATTGGTTATTTGGGGAGGAGAGAACATTTCAGAGCTATTACCATCACTCAGATAAACAACAGAGCTTATGTAAAGCCAATTATAACTCTATTTTCTGTTTTCACATTATAACCTTCATTCTGCATTCTTTTGTGGATTTCCATTGTGGATTTCTGAGGTAATTCAAGAATGTAGAAAGGAAACCAAAGCACAAAGCGGCCATCAAACACCCTATTAGCAGAAAGGCTCAGCTATTGGTCAGAAAGATGAACATTTAAAAATGACATGAATCCACACCAGAAAGACGATTTATGCTTTTCTGATTTACCAAAGTCGCTAACACTGTGCAGAACAAGTCATTACAGTTGATGAATATGTAATTGGCCAAAGGTTTGGTGGGTTCAAATAAAGCACACAATACATGACTAATTATTCAAATGATTTAAATTATATTCTGCAATCTGCAAGTCCATACCTTTTTATATTTGGCCTTATAAGAATGTGTCATTTAGAGTCAAAGCAATTTTCTGCTTTGTCTGGAGCATTTTTTGTTTTATTTTTAGTTTAATTATTTCCCTTCAATACCTAACTTTAAAACAGAAAGAATGAGTATATAAGAATAATAGACTTCTTGAGGAGTACATAGCTTCTTGTTATTGAGTTTTACAAGGGCTCTAGAAAAAGGTAGAAAGCAAAACAAATTAAAAAATGATGTAAGATGTCATTAACATTCCTGAAGGAAAATATTTTATACTCAAGTTAGAAAACAGAATAATTACCCAGGTAAATGGAACTCAATGACCTGACCACATAAAAGAAGATAAGCCTGTCTAGGATGTCTGTTCTCTCGTTTGTCACTACAATCAGAAACCGTTATTATTATTAAAGTAAAACTATGATTTACCAGAAGCCTTTTATTTATTAACAACTGTCTGAGGCTATTTTGGTATTTTTGTTATTAAATAAAATCAAAATGCTGCTTGTCACCACTCCATTTGATGTGAAGTCTACAAATGGCCTAATGAATTCATAAGGTGAACCACAGCAGTTCTGGGCAAATTACAGGTATTTTTAAGGGACATTAATTAAGTGGGACAAAGATGCAGGAAAATAAAAATCTATCCAAATCTCCTGTTACCTAGTCAAAAAAAATAAAATAAAATGTATACTTTTGTTTTGTGAAACAGGAACAACACAGAAGCAAATGTTGTCTCCTATATTACATTAAGTCTGCCTACACAAGATTTATTCACTGGGTAGAAATCAACAGAAAGGCCAACTCCCAGAAACCTGTAATGTACTACAGGAAGAGTGGGATTAATAGTGAACTCACTTAAGAACTGACAACTGCATTAGGTATGTTGCAGTACCGTGGTTAAATCCGAGAAGCAAATGAAAAAAGTATGCATTCTCAGCAAAATGCTACGTGAATAAACATGCTTTATCAGTTTCCGGACCATGAGAAAGGATTTCTACAGCTTTTCCACCCACCATGAGCAAAAAAACGCAAAAACCACATTGTGTTGATTCTACTACCAGATATTTGTAAATTCTTGGCTGTATCAAGGATATTACAGTGGAATATGGGGGTTATGTATGAGAGTATTTGCTTCATGCTTAATCATAGTTGCAGAAAGCGTTTCAGAATCATTTATAACCTACAGGGTTATTGCAAAAACACAAAGATTACCAGTTCTGCATTTTTGTTTTTTTTACAATTTCACATGGTGGTCCGAGCAGGTTCCCGCTGAGAAAGAATAGGAAATGATGCATTTTATGTTTCTGACAGAAGCCAGTGCAGCTGCAGAGAAAATGAAACAAGTGCTGCAACCCACAGAAAGACATCAAGACAGATTTAAAGGAGAAAGAAGAGAAGAGGAGAATGAAACAGAGGTGTTCACGACCTCAGGATAGGAATTGTTCTCATGGTGAAGCAGTTATTTCCTCGTTGTTTGTGCCTATGCTAAAATCTTGCAATTTACAAAGACTGACAACTAGTTGAATTACAAATAAAACCCATTAAAGAAAGGAGGTCCAGTTTTTAATGGAACGACTACAACTAGATTTCTCTACACCTGAGTGTCTCATGACACTAATGAGCTCAAAGTTAGGTGGGTATCCTTGGAAGGGAAGTTCATTAAGGGAGCCAGGCAACTACGCGCTGCAGGAGTTCTGCTTGCTCAGGTCTGGAAAACTAGGTAGGCTTTGATGATGAAAACTATTGTAAAACTATAGACATGCAACAATGGGATCTGCAAAACAGTGCGGTATGTTGTGTGCATTTTCCCTCATTCCTGCCTAATTCCTTGATCAATGGCCAACTGATTATTTGGCTTTTTAGAAAAGCCATCGGGGGGGATTTGATTTACCAAAGTCGTGCTGATCTGCTTCCCAGACAAACTTTCAAGTTAATTACACAGAAAAATACCTGTATTAGTTTTAAGAATTAGCCCGAAAGGTTGTAAATGATTGATATCACAAAGCCTGCAGGTCAGACAGATTATTAACTGTACTCAAATCAGAGATGGTCTCTACTTAATTAAAGCATGTCATTCACATCATCACTCAAATTATTACTACATATAAACTGCTCTCGCTGTCATCATACAGTAAAGTTATAATGCATCTTTCTCTGAAAGTGACATTATAGTCCAGAGGATGACAGGTTCCTTTGTGCATGCAAAGCTATTATCTGTCAGTGACATGCCACACATGCCACAAACCTCTCTTGAAAAGCTGTTCCCATCAACTTCCAGCTGGTCCAGTGTGGGCGGTAGCAGTGCTGATTACCATGCCCACTCAGTGAACTTGGGGGTGGGAGGGGACTAAGCACGGAGCAGCTAGATCCAGCCGTCTAGCAATCTGTAAAATTACTTCTGTGCTTTGTGTTCTCATCTGCACATTTAAGCCCAAGTGCCGCTATGGCAGTTTAATCTTGATTCAGTCAATCTCTCTGACCTCTTTCTTTCAGCCCTCCTCCTGGTGAGGGGACCTGAGGCTCGGCACTTCCAGGGAGACATGTCAGACAAGGACAGAGAGACAGCTGGTATACATTTCTCAAGTGAAAATCAGATTGTCAGTCGACTGTGCGCGCTGCTCCCTGACTTCAGAAAGCAGAAGTTACTGTCAGTGTCAATGATGCCCTGTGGATGATCCCTGCACTGTTCAGCAGAAACACTGAATACTCCGCCGTAGGACGTGGAACAATGATTCCAAACATTAATACTTTTTTTTTTTTTATTTGAGTTTGTTGTTTTTTATTATTAGACGTGTGACATGATTAGCCAAACTATAAGGATCTTAGGATGCAGACGTCCTTCTTAGATAACTTCGATGAATAGACAACAATAGTTAAATACCAAAAAAGGACAACATGTCTAACATTTAAATTACAACTCTTTGTCAACAAAGAAGTAAAGAAATAAAAGTAGGAATAAGAAAAGCATTCAACAGATAATTAAAATGAGCAGGTTTATCAAACAACAGATACTGACCGCCACATACTGCATGTACTGCCAATTTTTACTGTGCATATGTCTTTTGGATTCTTTTTCCACTTAGGTTGAAAACACTTCTTCCTAGCTCTTTGTAGCTGTTGTTGACATACTTTATGTATCCTCACTGGGGAATTGTTTTTGGTTAGGATAGGTGCACATGTACCATAGGATTACTAAAGGGGTTTTGACATATTGACGCACCAGGAAGAGCCAGGAATCCAGCTGGTTCAAGAAACAACTGCTCTACCGGCTGAGCCGCATGTTTTCGTCCAGTCTCTGCTTCGCTTCACTCAATGTTCAATTCAGATTGTGTGAAATGCTGCTACAGCTAAGAAGAAATACCTACACGTGTATCAAGTGGCATGTGGGGAACATCAGGAGAAACCCATTCATTTGCTTAGTAGTAGTAGTAGGTGGTATTAGTAGTAGTAGCAGTACCATAAGAAAGTTCATCACTTGCAGACAAGTCGAAAATAACACTTGTAGGTAACATGAAAACAGAGCTGAGCTCACACTCCTGTTGTTAGTGACGTGATGTTGTTTACCTTTTCAGCTATTTACTGCGACACAACAACTCTCTCCTGTTCCCATGCAGTTAACACACGCTAAGAACAAATGAAAGAAATTGTACTCACCTATTCCGCAGACATTGCGAGGAGGAGATCAGCATGAAAGGGGAAAAGAAAAAGACTTATTTGCAAACGTGTATCAAGCAATAAGATGGTAATTTATGCAACTGTTAACAACTGTTTGTATAAGACATTTGTTTAATATCCAAATCTGAAAATGTAAAGGTTAATGTTTTAAATAACTTCAACCTACATAATTAGCCATAAAATATATATACAGTGTGAAATTTATCAAGTACAAACATAAAAGGCCTTAAAGGTTTCATTGGTAAGCAAACTAAATATCAGAGTCCACATTTACATCTCTTATGAAGCATCTCAGCTTCATGTTTGTGGATTAGTCTAAGGTGTGATATGTTTACAACAACTGCAGTGTGTTTAGTTTTCACATAAACAACCCCCATGTGAAACACAGTTGGTCTGTACTGTGTTCTTTAATATGTCTGATAAAAGCAGAGGCAAATAATTCTGTACTGATGCACATTTAATTTGGTAACAGCGGCGAACTTGTTGTAATACATCTGTTAGTTTTCAAAGCAGGAAACGGATGAGCTTGTCAATAAAAATCATAAACAGTTCATTTATTTATCACATCAGTTGCCCATCGCTGACTTCCACCAAACTGTTCTTATTAATCAGTAAACGTTCTACATCTTTTCATGGCGTTGCACAAGAATAACAGCTCCTGAATAAAGCAAAGAGCACTTCTTTAAAAGCTTCATGTGATATTAGGTGAGAGCAAAACCTCACTGGTTCTCACTTCTGACATCCCAGACCGTAAAAATAAAACAAGCAGCTGGTGTAAACCAGCCAGGCTTTAGCTCCAGAATTCATAATTTAACATCTTTTATTTTATTGAATTTTGTGTGAATGGAGATTAATGTTGAACATCCAATAGATAGAGCACTGTAGCCACCAGGATAAGGTAAAGAAGATGCAGCCTCACTGCTTAGCACATTACAGTGCACTAACTAAACTAGATAGAAATGGATTTTGGCAAATGAAAGCTGATGTTGGCTGTGTGAACGTATCTGAAAAGCTAGTGAGTGATATTTAATGTATTCCTTTTGTGAAAATATTCTGCTGACCTACAGGATGTGATCATACTGTTATGCATCAGAGACTTAAAAAAATAGAACAGTCTCTAGAAAACACAGAGGAAGGAAAACTCAAGTCAAGTGAGTAAGCTCAGGTTGTACGGCTGTGATGGAGTGGGCCAGCACAAAGTCCAGGTTCACCTGGACTGGGAATCTTTATTCCTTTATTGACAAAGGTCAAAGTAAAAGACTTTCAGTGGGAAAAGGTCACATCTTCTTAATGAATAAGGCTCATACCATTTACATAGTCTGCTTGTTAAAAAACACTCGCATATTTCTGTATTAAAGATACAAATAATCTTAATTAAAGGCTTGAGTGTAGCACATGTAGACACTGAAAAATCTCAGTTAGGCAGCCAAATTATACAAAACATTCTTTGTATTTCATAAACAGGAGCTGCAAAATGCACCCTGCTTAAATATTCACTGTGTAAGCTATCTGACGTTTTCTAGTGGGGAACGCGTTCATATTTGTTGCCTGTGGTCTGATTCAAGTTTAAAAATTAATGCTTTAGCAAAAGCTTTGAAAATCAGCGTCTGCGATGTAGGAGAAAGTGGTGGAAATAGACCAGGCTTCAGAAGCTGAGGCCACACTATGCTGATATAAACCTAACAGTCCATCCCTTTAGAGAGCGTGGATAGGACTGAACCACGAGTCTTTTTGATGCTTTCAGGTGCAGGCTCTGAATATTCTCAATCAGCATGACTTGAGAATATTGAGTGAAGTTCACAACTGAATGCCTCTATTCAGAAGTTGTCTCTTCTTCGAAAAGTGAGGATCATGCCAGTGTTATACAAGCTTTTCATCTCCCACAAAAATAGGCCTAGAGGTATTCAGCTGGAAACCTTCTCCCTCTGGATTTGTTGCTGAACGCTTCGCCACATTTTTCCCCTGGCTAAATGAAAAGGAGACATTTTATTTGTTTGGCTCATGGAAGATAATAGTTTTATTTTCTGTTAATATAAAATGTGATTGCTTTGTGGGCATAAATCAAATTAGGTATTCAAAGACTGAATGTTCACAAGGAATGAGCAATCTTATAGCGAAAGAGTGAGAGCAATGTAACCAAATATATACAGCTTGAGGGATAGGTTATTGCGTAGATTTATCTTGTTACACTATGGAGGTGCTGCATGTAAACAGAATCTAACAGTATTTAGGTTCATGTAGGATTCAAGCTAAGTGACTATCCTTCACAACTGTTTATTGTGATGTATAATATACTACAAATGTACGAACACTACACTGCTAACCAAGTTATAGTGCCACACATGACATTATCCTGTTGTGGTTCCCCCCAAGACCCACAGGAGCGTATGAGTGGCAGGTGTACTAGACCAAAACGGTAAAAATAATGAACATGCAGGTTACTGTACAAAAAGGTGATCTGATAATACTTCATTCATAGTGAAAGTTAAAGTCATACAAAAGTCCACATTAATTGAAAACGACCAACAAACTGATCTCTGGTGGCAAAGTCTAAATCTGTGTCAGCCAGACATTGAAACCAGCCTCTTGATTCAGACTTTACTATTCTATGTACTATATTATCTGACTTCTTCCTTTGCTCCCATCATAATTACCATTGCTGCTAGAGCTAACCCAACAATAGATTGTACCTATACAGTCATAATAAGCTGGTGCTGTCTTCTTTACAGAAGGACAGTCTCCAAATTGTAGAGTGCAGTCAACTTGTAGTAAGTGGGCTATAATGTGGAAAATCACTAAGATGGTCCTTATGTCAATTGTAACTCAATGGTTAAGACCTTTAGGCGGTCACTACAAACTGTAATGGCTTTCACAAAGTGTTGCCATGATGCTTTCTGAATGACAACCAGTATGTCTACATGATATGTGGTTAGATAGATTCAAATATAAAAGCTTCAATATCAGTTTCATTTAAGAAACATCAGCAGTAATGTAATTTGGTAAAACGATATCTCTGGTGTATAATCATAGAAAATGTAGCTCCAAATCCCATTTATGTTTGCATTACCACTATATTCAGCAGGCCTCAAATAATCCATAAATGCACAAATGAATTATATTAATTGCTAATTGCCTAGACATGCGAGCAGCTTCTAATCACGCTGAGAAGAGGCAAGTTAAGAACAAGTTACAATAAACAGATGTTTCTAACCAAAACCAAACAGAACAAACTTGCATCAATGTGAATGTAAAACTTTAATAAGCCAACAGCCAGACTTACTACTTTGCCACCAATACTGCGGGCTCTTAATAATATAAACCCTGCAATTGTTATCTCGGTGAGGAGCCAGGGTTCATGGAGAGCTTACTGTATGCTCAGGAATCTGTCCAGTTTTTAATGAGGGTAAAATGACACAGCTCTTATCTTTTTTTCATGGCAGTGTGTGCATCTCTTGAGTCCTTAAAAAAAAACCTCTTTGTGATAAACACAGCCTATCTGTAGGAGGCCTTGCAGCACCGCGCAGGCCTAAATCAGGCACTGTTGCATGGCAGATAATATGAGCTGCTAGCACTGGAAAGAAGGAGAGCAGTGTTCGCTGCAGACTGAAGGTAAACTGCACCACTGCTGCGGTTATCAGCAGCCAGTGAGGTCCCTTCATTAGCCTCTATGTCCTCTGTTTTCTCTTCATGCCTCGCTCATTGTCCTGTTCACCCTCGACAGAGTGACTGGGAGGACTCTCTGAATAGCCATAACCCAGCCCAGCATCAATCCATCTTCTACTTCATTAAGGGGGCTGCAGCATTATTGCTGGGTTGTAATGATTCCACAGATCTCCATCCCATAGGCTGAGTTTCTTAGGCTTTCGGAGATGTCATAAAAGAGAACATGAGATGTGCCGGAAATGTATGTGAATTATTAATTTCTTCAATCCCTGGAGGAACTTTGTCTGTGTGTGTGTCTGTGTGTGTCTGAGTGTACGTACGCACTTCTGGCTACTGCTTTATACTTCATACAGGTTGATTCAAAATTTATGTTGCCAGCTCCTTTGGAGAGTTATTGCAAAAAAAAAAAAACTCAAATGAAAGGCTGCTGTAATAGTAATGTGGTTCATATATATGGCCACTGCTTCTCATTCGCATCTTAGGATGGTAATGCAAAAGAGACGATGCCTTATGCGGACTATTCCAGCAGAAACACGTCAGAAAGTGGAGAACTGAAAAAACAAGACCGGGTCAGAGCCCTGCATACTACAGAAGGCTTACACACTCGAAACCTTTTTATGTTTGCTAGACAAAAGTCCTGTGAAAAGCACAAGCTTGGAATATCCTCCTAAAAAGCTGTTAACAATCTGATCAGTGGTTTGGTGTTTTTCCCCTTTCTGGCACTTGTTTTTCTTACATATAGTTATATATTATCTGTCATTACTGAACTATTTGTCATAATTTAAAAGCACTGGACCAATCACCGTGAGGAAAGTCTGATCGTTGATGAGATGATCATCAGCCTGTAGCTCATGACAGTGACAAAGGTGGCAGAATGAAGCGGTCATGCCAAGTAAAGTAGCTAAATTACTTTAGTTAAATTTTACAGCAAGGGAGAAGGAGACAGTCTGGCCGAACAAAGTGCCTGGCATCCTTACCAAGTAGCTAAATGTTAAAATTATTCAGTCAAATTAAATATATATCATATTTAGTGTGGCAATGATAAATAACGCTGCCCTGCTGATACGTTTGCTGGATCACTGGATCGTTTTGAAAGGCAATGATCTTATCTTTTGTATTCACCCATACAGGTTAGGTTAATGCTAAAAAATATTTGTATATTGTACGAATGAGGCATGAAACCTAGCAACTGCTGGCCAATGAGAAACAATTATTAACCATTTAATGGCCGTGCATATGCACCTTGTCAACTGCCATTGGCCAAAAGATATTTTGGTGAAGGTTAATAACTTTACTATACTAATAAACCAACCCAAATCCCTTTGACGATAGCAGAAAATGTGGAGCTGTATTCACAAAGCTTCCTGAACTTAAAAGTTGTAGGAGTTTCTGTTAGTAAGTAGTAGTAAGTTGAGGCTAAATCCTAGTAAAGATAAAAATTATTCACAACGTATCTTAGCCCTTAAAAAGAGCATCTAGGGAGCAAAACTGCTGTTGGAGTAAAGAAGAGGACTTTTATAAGGTTTAAGAGTTTCTTAAGCAGACAACAAAACGGTGGAGAGAGGGATATTGGAAATGTATATATGTGTATATATGTGTATATATGTGTATATGTATATGTATATGTATATGTATATGTATATGTATATGTGGGAGTGAACAACTTGAACCTACAGATTAACACACCCATGAGTTCTCACACTCACAGCACACATCATCAAGTCTTAGCAGCCATTTCACTGTCGTTTCAATATATTTTCCTGATAAACCAATCACAGCTTTTAAAACAAGGTTTTGAAAGCAACGGGGTCAACCACACCTCCTCACAGAGATAAAGGTGTTGGTCCTTTCCCAGCTCTGTTGCTCTGATAAGTTTCCTAAATCAGTCTTAGGCTAGGACTCTCAGTAGGACTTTTTAGGCTAAGTTAGGAGCTCCCTGAGAGAGTTTGTGAATACGGCCCCTGGTTTCCAGCAGCCTAGACTTCATCTTCCATTCTCAGGGATAAATATATCTGCTAACTGAGGTAAGAAAACAGAAAGAATATGGGGGTTAAAACAGTGTAAGGATCACATTGATGAAACGCTCATTGAGAGGGCCACATGCATGCCTGAATGAGGCCATTAATCATAAGCATTGGCAACCTAATCAATTATCCAACAGGGAGAGGTGAAACTAAATCCATGAACTCTCGAGTCAATGAAGTCGATGAACTCTGACCTTTCCACCAATCTCAAGCCACCCGCACTAATCAGACAGCTGTATTTACATCGACGGAGGGGAGGGAACGTGCACAGTCGCACACTCTAAATGCAGAAACCGTTTGAAAGCTTCCCAAAGCCTCACAGACAGTAGATTAGAAACATGAGGTGAGCAATGAATGAAAGGCAGGGTGTGAATGAGAGTGATAAAGAGTTCAGGGAATGAGAGGGGGTGAGGACACAATACTTATCTGCTACTGACGTCGTGTTCACAGACGCCAAATAGATCTGTCAGACTAGAGCTTCTTAAGGCTTCTGAAAGGGAAACTCAATAAAACGAAGGCAACCTGGGCAACCTCTCTCAGTTCCTCCAAGCAAGGCAAATAGGCGCACACATGAGTGTGGTATTATTGATAGACCATAAACTAACAGGGCTGTTGTTTCTCAGTGTCAGTTAGTGCTGTCAGACAGTCAGTGAAACTGTCACTTCCTGTCACGACAATGGGACGCTTCCCCTGTATCAGGAAGGGAAATGGGGCTCATAGAATCAACATGCATGCAGTCAAGTGGAAGTGTGTGCATGATTTCACATTTTCCAAGCTAAGCGCCAGCACAAATAAACATTGAAGTGACTCCCAAATGCCTTTTAAAATTCCAACTTTTTTTTTTTTTCAACCAATTTAACCAAGTTTTTACCCTTTTTCCAAATTGGTTTTGTTTATTTTTGTGCCAAAGCAGCAGTCTTTCAACTAAACATTTGACTTTATGCATTATACATGCCACATGAAGTGCATGACCTTTGTTTGAACATATTAATCATGACCAGGCATTTGTTGTTTGGGCTTAGTGTGGCTAAATTCAAACCACTGCTCATGTTTGCAAGTGAAGGGGAACTCAAACAAGCACGTTGAGTAGCGGGATTGGTTCAGGAGAAGAAAGCTTCTCAGAAATGAAAGAAAGGCTGGGACTTTTAATAAAAGGCTTAGTTTCATTATACTGAGTCAAATATACAGTAGAAATAAATAACACATCAGAGGAATATTCTCATATGCTGTGGCATTTACAACTAATACATCTCAATGTAACTGAACCGCTATGGGAGATTTAGATGGCGGTCTTCACCACCAAGAACATTACATCAAATAAAGGGAATATATCTTTGAAAGAATCATGTTCATCATTCCAGCGTCTATTCTAATCTATCCAAGAGACTTAAAAGAGATTAGGTCATCTAAAATACAGTATGTTGCATCTTGAGTTGCAGTGAATTACTCTTCAACAAGGCACAGTATGGATCAGAAGAAGTTTAGATCATTAAAGATGGTTAGAAATAATAAATTCTGTACATCTGTGTATTTGTGCTCTTTCTCTTTCTAAGAAACCACCACTTATTGTTTCAGAACTAACTAAATGCAGATTCCCTGATTAAGTTTTTTCCCCCCTTATTGTTACACATTTCCGCTACTTACTTGTTATCTTCGTCTTCACCTTACCACAACTGTCTTTTATTACACCTGCACTCATTTGCACTTGCTTTTCAGTGATGGAATTAGTCACGCGAGGAGGACCGTCGCAAATTGAACAGCCACCACTCAGTGTGGCTGCTGCCGCTGCTTCTTCCTTAACACTTGGTTAAACTTCACAAAAAAAGTGTCATTAAACTTCATATGTTGATATTTTCATTAATCAGCGAGCTAACACTGTTGCTACTGTAAAGAAATTAATAAAAAACATGTTCTTCTAATCATTAGGATGAACAAACTCACTATTTCTTATTTTTATTTAGGTTTTCCCTAATCATTTCAAACAGGTTTTCCTGTGGGTCAGCACTGCCGCTGTGTTTAAAACCAGGTCAGTATCTGCTCTCACTGGGAAACTCTGCTCCACTCAACATCCACTCCTCTTCTTGGTTGGACTGCTTGATCGATGAATGGTGAATAAACTCATCTCTCTGCAGCGTTGACCCTATTGCTTTAGTCTACAGACACTATCAGGGAATGCTGGCTGGCAAATCAATTCAGCAGTTTAGTAAACATGCTGGCACATAGCAAGGCATAAATGCAGCCAGAGTCTCGCAGTGGTATTGACCCCAAGTAAGAACAGGCAACAAGCCACCTTTGAAGAACAATTTCAGTCTCATGCTCAGCGTTATTCCTCAAAAAGCCGACCCATACTGCAGAGGAGCGCATGAAAAAAACGATAAACACACAGGCTGGGAAAGAAGTATACACACCTGGAGATATAATGCCCAAATGATCTCTCAATGCATGAAGATTCATCTGCAGTATACTGCTTGAAACCTGCTCAGTGCATTAAAATCACATATAAAGGTTCAGATTTATTAAAATCTACCTTTATTCAATACTTAAAGGGCCTAAGGTGACACAAAGAGGCAATTTCATAATAAAGTTCATAGGGGACGCTGGCCTGATTTTAATTTAGCTGATTTGTTCTGAATCTATCTTAAACTGAAGGATGGGGTCTCTCTGCGTATCCTTTATGTGACCAAATTAAAAGTAGCCAAACTACATTTATTTATACATTTTCCCTTTAATATGTCAAATGTGTTATGGATGTACCGCTCAATCAGTACATATGGGACAGTGCAGCGAAAGGAGTTAAGTTACCTGACATTGAACAAATGGAGACCAGGAAAAAGCATGTAACATGATTAGCTCAGAGTTAATAATAATATAACGGCAGACAAAACAGCACAAAAGTCACATTTCTGCCAGTTTATGTTTCGCTTGTTCAACAGGTGGTTCAAAAATCACTTAAACCTAAGTGAAATTTGGAGTTCATTCAGGAACAGTTCATTCTCTTTGACCACTTTCATTAAATATACACATGCACAGCATGATCAATTAGGGTAATTAATTATTAAGGACACACAGATGATTGGTACACTACATTAACATTGGAAACAGTAAATCTATTTAACATATTCCCATCTTTCTGTATCTGGCTCATTAACGTAGCTACAGTGATGTCACTTCAGAGGAAGATTATTCCCTTTTCCTAATATTGTATTGTTTAGTTTGCGACCAGGCAGGCAAAGCTGAAGTAGTAGATAACTGCAACACTTCTGTTATTACCATGCGTTAGTGGAGAGAACTAGAGTGAACTCTGTCCCTCTTACACTCAATTTAACAAAACGGCTTCCCAAACTGCCGGCACCTCAGTGTTTCTTGTGTGCATAACACAAGTTGCTCTTTCACCTAACATTAGGCGTAATTTATGAAATGACTATTCAAAAGAAAAATTAGAAAAGTAAGAAAAGTGAAATGACAAAAAGCAAAGTCACTCATTGTTTTTCCATTCACACTCATACAGAGCGTTATTTCTTATTTGCTTACTCATTACTCTATACTGTACAAAGCTCAGGCAGTGCTAAATTTACAGCATAAATTAACAAGAAGAGAGATCCATCTGCAAAGACGAACTAGAATGGCAAAAAAATAAATAAATAAAACAATGTAGGAGATAAGATTTTGCATTATTAAAACACTCTCTGACAAAGCCTTGCTTCACTAATTTGAACTGCAGCGGGAGGAGGCCATATCCGCTGAATTAAATATGCTGCAAGTAATGACTTTTGCCAAAATAAGCCAAAAAAACACAGGCAGAACACTTAACCTTGGCTGCTTGTTAGACTGCTCTCTCCATCCTTTGCTTCACCTGGGAATTGAACTCAATCTAACGAGGAATACTGATTAATGAGAAACGTGACACACAATGTGTGAGCCTCTATCAGAGTTCTCCCCGGATCCGCAGGAGGATGAGGGGTATGTCTGTGTGCACACCCAAAATTACAATTAGTACCTGCTGCTCTTATCTAAACAAAACCTCCTTGTGACCAAACAGTTCTAACAGTAACACTCATTGTTGCACATTCCTGTCTGGGTACTCCGGTGACCTGTGAAGATTAGTCAAACAGTGCGGATTTTTGCAGAAGGATATTTTAGTTTGAGAAAACACACTAAATAACAGCAATGTGCTCTGTGTAAATTGTGCAGGTCTGTGATATTTAAATGCTAAAAAGAAAAACAGAGAGGTGGAAAGAGAAGTTGCCAAAAGATCCGTCTCCACATTACATGCACTAAGCTAGGTGTTATACACACACACACACACACACACACACATATTCTGCCCCAGTGCACGGCCACATTGAAACAAATAGCAAATAAAATGTTCTGTTTCTCTTGTTCTGTCTCTGTTTGCCTCGCCGTTTTTAGACTAGCGGGGACACGGAGCACAACTTTGTCTTTAACTTCAGTAAACATCAACAAGAAATGTCCACCCCACATATTGATTGCTATGCCACCAGTGCTTGCTTACTGTGAAGCAGCTGTGGCAGCCTGAAGGTTTGTGTTTGGCCTATCAGCCAAACTCCACCCTGGTGGTTCCTGGGCCACTGGAAAGGACTTCTACTGGGGGGAAGTTAATTTTAGCACTCAAGGAATTACATTCAGACTCTTGTTCCTTTGGTAAAACAAAGTTCCCAAAAAGGCTTCAGGGTTCATGGAGATGTTCCTACTGCGGTTTAAAGAAACTACCGTGGCTATTTCTAAATACAAGCCCTACACAGTTACTGTGCATTTGCTGGAAGGCTTTTACTCTAACAGTCTATGTTCAACTTAGTATTACATATTTTCTTCTGGGAAAATAAAGATAATAATGATGGACCTTTTTCAGTACGTCCACTACATGCTCCTTTTTCTTACTATTGATTATTTGTGATTTTAAAGAAAATTACAAGAAAAGTAATAAAGCATTGCACAACCATACTTGAAAAGTTTAATGGCAGCTTTTCCCACCGAGTTTTTGTGTGCGTATGTGTGTGTGTGTCAGTTAGGTGTCATTTTTATCAACTGTGAAAACTAATTATTTCCACATTTCACTCCGGGCATCTGTTCTGTCCTGCAGTTCAGGTAGACTGGGATTCAGTTCATGAAGCAGTGCAATGTTAGAAGCTGTTCCCACCTGTCAGCTGCTTGACTTGGCTGAATATTGTGCTGACTGCTGCAGTCTACTGTCAAGACCGAGATAGTGGATCTGTTTATTACATAGCTGCGCTCTCTAGATGGAGGTTCTTAACCAAGAGAACTATGGAGGGCTCTGACAATTCAAGTTTTCAGTCCAGTCGAGCGACGCACTAGAAGATTTCACTGATTAGAAGCTACGGAGGAAGGAAGTAATCAGTGGAACCACTTGTGTGATGTTCTGGCTGAGACAAAAAGCTGCATTGTGTCATTATTTTATAAAGCTACAGGAAGTCCTCCAAACAATGTACAAGATGATGATAAACTGTGAAGGTGATGTCATGATGTGTGAGCTGCTGGAGTTAAAGTAAAGCTGATCAAAGCAGGACTAGACCTGAGTTTCAACTCTGTTTTTTTTTTTTTAAATGTGGCTGCAACCTAGAAACAGTAGAAAACCTACAAACTGTATAAAAACCGTCTTACTACACACTCTGAAACATTATTTGAACAATACTGCTCTGCAGGAAGTACAAGATAGGGCTGTCATTACGATAAGAAAAAGGCAATTAACAAAGGAAGAGAGACTATTACAAGCCTAAAAAGTATACGTCTGAGAGTCCACATCTGCAAGAGTGTTTTTCAAATGTATAGCTAAATGCTTTTCTGACAGGGGTTTTGTATAATGTGCTGGCAAAAAAGAATATTTTGTAAGAGACCTGCAAGAGAAAATCATAGCATCACAGGCTGAATTCTACAGTAAGTGTAAAACCATAAGAAATGTAGAGAAAGTTTGATAAAATTAAATACATATAATAATGAAAAATAATAAAATAAAATATGTCATGATATAATGTGGACAATATATATTGCTCTACCTGTTTTGTTTACCATGCAATTATAAATAAAACTGACTTAATAGCAGATCAATAATGGCTGAATGATAACAGTAACATTTAAATGTTTTACCTAGAAATAAGACATTCCAGTCATTTTTCTCTAATTACATGGCCAATGGAGATATGCTCTTAAGTTTGCAAGAGTAAGAGACCGTCTTTGTTACAAGCTGCATGCTTGACGCCCCATAGTACATTCCCTAACGCCGTACTCTAACCCTTATCATCACAACTAAACACCTAAACCAAACCCTTATCCTAATCTAAACCTAAAACCTAGTCTTAACCATCAAAAAATGCTTCATCTACATTGGGGGCAGAAAAATGTCCTCACTTGGTTGGCAAAAAAACTGTTTTTGGTGCTAACTGGGTTAAAAAATATCACACTACACACACACCAACAGTGCATTTACATAGTGATAAGGACATAAGCTGAATTTTTCAAATGCTTCATGACTGAATAGGTACATTTAAACCACCGCTGTTCTGGTCTCTGAGGAATGTGCTGACCCTGAATAAATCCCATTCCAACTTCTTAACTATTTACAGTCAGCGAAACCAAAAGGGTCTTAGATGTCAGTGCAGAGAGACAGTCAATAAAATCCTATGAAACCTCTCACGCCTGCACACACCACTGGACAGACATGAAGCCACGTACACTAGCACACACACACACACACACAAACACAAATCACCACTGCATAACAAGAGGTGGCAAAAGCCTGCAGATCATTGCTTTGGCATTTCAACCTTTTAGTATCACACCAAATGGGTCAAAAATGTTTTATTACAATGAATAATTCAAATTTTCTTATTTGCATATTTATTGTATTTACTGAATTCATTAGCACTGTGAATTCATGGCCTGGTGTGACATTATTATTTAACCGATATGTAATGACAACACATTTTTATCAGCTTGGCAGGTTTACACTGTTAAAAAACAAATTAATACAGGGGAGATCAACTAAGTAATCACTGAACCATTCAATGCGGTTATGAAGTGACAGACCAAAAACTGCGCCATTAAAAAATAAACACTGATCGAGTAAATACTGGCCCATTAACTACAAACAGGCTAGGCCATTAAGTGCCAAGATAGAGTGACAATTAGGACTTGTCCAATACATAATTGAGACAACAGAAGACTGGCTCATTAAATATTAAGTGTGACCGAGTAAAATTTGGTCCACTGATATACTAATGGAGAAAAACCATGTGAAAGAGAGGCCTATTAAATACTCACACACATAAATTTACAGCACAACAATCCTAGACAAATTCCAAATTATTCAACTGAATAAAAAACCCGTCAAAGAAAAGAAGCTGAAAACTGTAGTCATTTTAATTTTGGACCAAATAGGGAAGAATTTGATTTTCAATACACATACATAATAAAACTGAAACAAAACCAAGCTCGACTGGAAGGTGAGACAGAAACCCTTTCCCAGAAAGCATCAGTCATCAGTGTGTAACAGCTGAGTGTTTACTCAGTCTGTCTGAGACAGATCAACTAAACACTGGCACATTAAATATTCAGACCCACTGACTAAACACTAGCCCATTAAAGACTAAGGCGGATCCACTGACTAAACACTGGCCCACGAAACACTGAGGCAGACAGACGGACTCGACAGCACAGCATCTGTTCAGCATTTTCATTTTAGCTGAGGGGGAGGCACTTGCCACTTGACCCTGGGAGTGTCATCCCTATCGCTCCAACAGCTGAGAGCAGCATGAAGCAGACCACATGCTGGTCGCAAGATTTTGGATGTGGTGCCTCAAAAGAGGGTTCGCCTAATTGCTAAAAAAAAAAAAAAAAAAAAAGTGGGGTCAACAAAACCTGAGTTTTGCTGCAGGATGCCGGGATTTGAGGTGTGCAATTTTATCGACCACATGCTGCTTTTTATGTAACTGGTAAAAAAAAAATTAAATTTTAAGCAGTCTCAATGAAAAACCACAAAAAAATGGCCACAAACGTTGTGCACTGGTGCAAATTTGCACTACTGTGGATCACATTAATGTCAGCAATGAGAGTTATCACTTTTGATGCAGCTGTCACAATATGAATAATTAAAGGAGAAGCGTTCTGAAGAGATGAAAACAGAAAAGAATGAGAAACATTCAGAGCCGTGGATAGGGGGAAGATAAGATGAACGAGAATGAAAAACAAACAGGGAGAAAACTAGTGAGAGACAAGTTGTTTGAAAGTAAAAAAAGCATGTGAGAATGATCAAGAGATGCAGACACATTGAGGTTTGACATAACATTAACCTAGTTTAGTTTAGGAAACATAACAGGACTGGTTTCACTGTATCAGACAAAGTTCTTGTTATTTTGGGCTTAGACTCTACCAGCACGAAAAAAACATTTATGGGGCTACAGAAAGCTCACGTCGAAACGTACACAATGGAGGGCCAGAAAGCTGTCAAAGGCCTTGTGATTTTGTCAAATCCACTGAGAAACATGGGGCCTTAAGGGCAACACCAGAATGATAACTTGCGAGGGTAGAAGGTAATTTAGGTCCAGTCTTCTGGGAAGTAAATGCAAGAAGAGAGCTTGTTTCAGCAACACAGAGAGATCAATCCAAGGGGCTTACTACAGAGGAACCACAAAATAAGCTGTAACTCAAACCCGGGATGGGCTCTGAGCTGTCCCTGAGGTGGAGTCTGTAATCCATGATCTGACACCAACTCACACAATGGACTTGTTCTAGCCAATAAGCTTCAGCAAGAGCATAAGCATAAAGCTGGATTTGTACTTGACGCACACAGTTACATAGGTTTTGATTTATAGTTCAAAGTCAGATTATCCACGTGGATGGACAGTCTGTACAAATGATGGTAAGGTTTGCCTCGTGCCACTGCTGAATATAGAGCGGTCACATGTCCAGTATACACGGCGGTGACTATTTGCAGTGGAGTTGACTTAGCTACAAGTGTGTTACTGAAAAAGAGGATTACTGAGTCTTTTTTACAACTTGCCCAATATTGTTTTCACCTGATAATCTCTACCTGCATCAGAAAGCACAGAGATTGGAGAAAACACAAGCAGTTCAAGCTGAGCAATCACAGGTCTTTCTCTCCACAGCTGCTGTAGCCTTGAATATAGTCACTACATACGTAGCTGGACCGTCGCCCCTTATCACACTTGTATAAATCCACCTTTTAAGGACTAGAGGACTTAAGCACCTTTACAATAAGTCATTGCTTTCCCACACCTTTCACCTCACACCAACGTTCAGGCAATGGTGACCCAACACAGAGAGGACTGTTTGGGGAGTGATGGGGGTTAAAAACGGCATTATAAGGACTTTTAATTTGTTAAACTGGAGGGTGAAGTTAGGACTGGGCCACTTAAAAATAGGCTAAGCTTCAGTGATCAAATGAATCAGAGTCAACATCAAGTGTACAGGAAATCAAAATAGTAACGTCGACCTTTGTGGGAACTAATTTTGCATAGATTTGCACCAAATAACTACAAACTATTCTGAAGGACCCTCACCTCTCCAGTCAGCCGTTTAGGGACTGGGACTTAATATTAGTGTTGAGGTGTGGATTAGATTTGGTGTAAGGGCCAAGGGAATGTGTTCCATCTTCAGTCACAAACACTGCTTTGTTTATTTGAGGCAGTTTAAGCTCTGAGGTCGGTTTTACATAGTGATGTTTGTGTCATTTTATCATTCTCCCCCGTTATATCTGCTCTATTATCCAGCCATGCGAACCGCTTTGGCATTCTCAGCTACTTTTTCAGTTTAGTTTATCACTGTACAATTGAGTACAGAGATTTGTTTTGGTTGCATTTGCACTAACATAAACTTATTATTGTTTCATTCATATACTTAAGATTGACACATTAGTTCATTATAAACCTTCACAAATCTGCGCAAGGTCCAAGATATGATATATCTTTATCATTTTTTATCAGCATTATTTAAGTATATTTCGTTACTGATACACATGCGTTCGTGGTGACAAATATTAACACCAACAGGGACTAAACGTTGTGTGTAACTACATTGTCCAAACTACAGCAGCAGCAAGTCCGCAGGCAGCAGGAATCACACTAGGTGTACTATCAACAAGCTAACAGGCACTGAGTCTACTGTCAGGATTTATCAGCGTACAAGCGGCAGCTCAGAATCTATGGAAAGTTGTGGGGAAGCAAGTCTATCCAAGGGCTGGTACCTTTTACTCACTTAGTCTGCAGCAATAGTCTAAACATACAGCTTAGCGAGTCCATGCACCTTGGAGACAGTCACTAACCTTTGATTGATGCTGAACGGCATTTTAGCCTTCAGCAGGAACGTTTTTCAAAATATAGTAACTCACCTTGGTTTTAATGATAATTAAAATTTCAAACGCTACTACTAAAGGTCAGGAATTTACCACATTTCTATGCATGTGTGGGTACTTTTCCATTTACAAACAAGAATTTTTTATAATGGCACATTCCAGTGAGTAAAGCTGTATCAGAAATTCTCATCTAGAGCAAATAAAGATTTATTTATTATGTGACATCCACTCACTTACTGGCCACTTTATTAGGTACACCTGTACAATCAGCTCTGCAATGACTTTTACTTTTATAAGATCTCTCAGGTTTTAAGATAAAACTTCTAGAAATGTGATAATTATATTAAGGTCATAGCAGGAGGTGGAGTTGTACTGTAGTATCTAGTATATAGGGTTGCATTACTTAGTTAAATCACTTATTCAAATGTGTAACTTTAGCGTTAAAGTCATTCACGCAGGATTATATAACTATTAGAAATTATATAATCAATGGATGTGTGCTTTTTTTAAATGAGTACAGCTGTAGAAAAATACAACTTTAATTCCCTTGGCTCTCTCTAGTAATTGTTTGTTCTGGTAAGAACTGTTTGTTGAACTGATATTCTCAAAATTAATTTCCCAGAGAGTGCATTGTATTTTGGTAAATGTAGTTTTTTTTTTTTTTTTTTTTTTTTTTTTTAAACAAACTCCAGCTGTGCTGCAAATGCTGCAGCTTCCCACACCTAACTCAGCGGAAGACTAATAAGAGATGAGAAAGAAATTAAGCGAGGATTCATTAAAACAACAACTGCGTGATGCTGAATAACATTTTCTCCTGTTTCCCACAATGTGTTGTGAATCCTGCCAGCAGTTTGGCTTGATCTTAATTTATATTCAAAACCTCTGTCTTTACAATGCAAAACTTACATGTTGCATGGGAATGCACATCACATGTTATTTAGACTGAGATGACACAGAACTTTCCATCTGTCATTCACACAGGACAAAGCAGAAATTGTTAAAACTACAGGCAGAGGCAGGAAGCAAAAAATACTGAGTTCACTTCAGGGTAGGAGATATACATTCAATTCAGAAAGTTAGACCTTTTACTTTGCACCCTGTTAAATTGTAAAGAATAAATTTACTGTGCAGCAGTGGTATTCTGGAGGTTCAGGGGGTCCAGTCACTTCACATCCTCCGCAGTCAAGGTCCAGACTATTACCTGTCAAATATTTTCACCTAGCTTTTAAGGATGATTTATTGACATGATATAAATAAATTTGTACCTGGGAGATTTTTTACTGCTGAAACTCTTGGCTTCACTAGAATAGACCTGGTCCTACAGAACCACTCTGATTATACAGAATGATCCCTCTTACCTCTTGAACAGCATTTGGTTTACAGACAACAGTGTTGTGTTGAGCCCTGGTTCTCCACCGGTCACTGATCTAACCTGGTGTTTGGTATTTTAACCACAGCAGCACCAGATGAAAACACGAAGCTGCTACCTGAATATTTTGTACACTGACATTCCTGCATTATAAGTTTGACCTGCTGTAGACTGCACCTGATGTTTAAATACACCCACTCAAAGATGATATTGATGAGAACTTTGCTTTGGTGGATCATTTTCATATCTACAGAATTGCTTTATGATTTTATAGTAATAGATTTTATATGATGTTTGCATCATATAAAAATCTTTTTTTTAATTCACAATTTTAATTTATGCTATTCTAAACGAAGATACCCTAAAATAAGTGAAATGTACTGTTAAAATCCTTGGATGTTTTCTGGATGGTCAAAGAATTGAAAGAAAAAAAGAGACATGCCATCAAACAACTGTCTACAAGCACTTCTGGTCTAATGTTGCTTTAGTGGGGCTGAATGCCTCAGTGTGATTCCTGATGGGACACAGACCTTAAATGCCCACAGGATACAGTCTTAAAAAATATGTTTCACTCCACTTGCTTTGAACATGGGGAATGATAAAATATACAGACAAAGGGATGGTGAAAGTGTTCAGCTTGGCCAGTCCATTATGAAGAGGTGCAGAGGAAAACAATATGGTTACAAGAGTCTCAAGTCTGTCCTTGTTTAAAAAAGGAGACAGTGAATGAAAAGACTTTCATCGTGGCCTGGAGACCTCACCGTTTGTTTTATTTGTGGGAAAACAGGCATTGGATTGGTTTTCTTCTGGTGCACTTACTTTAGTAGGCACGCAAGCATGTAGATCTGTCCTACAAGCATGTGATGTCAACTGGATGGAAAATGCAGCCAGTTAGCAGTGGGAGTAGTGGAATTAAACACCCCTTTTAATCCCATTTAGTGGTATCTGGTGCCATTCTAGTGCTTTGAATAGTTTCCAAACTCTAAGTGAAATGAATTAATAATTAACGCTTGTCGTCATGTGCTTTCTTTGTTCTTCCTTGGCTAGAGCCGTCATGTAATGATCTGGCTGGAACTGTTTATTACATTTCAGACTATGATTTAGTAGCTTCAAGAGGGAGAAAAGGAACAAACATAAGGGTTTCATAAGAAGAACTGAGACTTTTTTAAAGACCATGCCATTCTCTTTGCAGAAAGAACCTGAGACATAAAAAAACCCAACATAACACAGACTTACAAATAAAAGTATCTTTTGGAAACAGCACTAAAATGTGTTATCACAAACATAAAAATGCTGTGCAATGTTCATAAAACTGTCACTGAAGAGTACACAACTTATTTATTATACAGTAAGCTTTTAAGCCAGGTATCGTAGCTGGTAACCAACAATGTCAAAAGAAAAACACACACAAAAGAATAAAGTGCCTTCTGGAAGAATAAGAACAAACCGTTTATAATGGCACGGTTGTTTAGAAGAAACCAACTCATGCAACCAATTCATGCACATAAATTTCATTATCAGTTCAACAGGAGAACAGTATTGAATTCTCGACCACACAGCCCCTCTCGTTTATCTGTCACATTAACCCCATCAAGATGGTAACTGCCCCTAGATTTTAGTTTCAGTGTTTTTATGCAGTTACTACATCAAAAAGCTTCCGCTGTGTCATCTTTCATCAGGAACTACAGAAATGCCAGACTATCTAAATAAATTATGCAAAAACAAAGCCTAATGAGGGTTTGGATTACCACGCTGCGAAATACAACCGTTTTGGACCACTGGCACAACTGCTGGTCTGAAGATGCAGGCACAGATATGATGACTCCAAAATGAAATAGTCACATGTAGCCACACATCTCTTCCTGCCTTTCTCAACTATCGACTTGTAAGGGAGTATTTATCTGGGTAAGTACTTGGACTTCTACTTGAGTATTGAGGTTGTGTACTTTATCCACCACTGCCATAGTAATTTCGTAGTAATTTCATAACGTAACCACCATACTGAACCCTTCTAGCTACTTCTATTTATGGACGTATTATGGAAAGAGCCTTTCAGGCCAGAGTGTCTGTTTGATATGTTTATTGATCTTTTGTTTTCAGTCATAGAGCTGAGTTTAAAGAAACGAAATGACCAAACAGCCTCAAAACCACTGCTAAGTAAAGACTGTTTTTGATGTTTTGGGTTTCTTTCAGTCTGAGGGTGCTGTTGGAAGTGTTGGGGGGGGATGCTTTGACTGGTCTGTGCCCAGGGACCCATTTTCATTTAATCCATCCAAACCTGTATTTTATTACTGTACTTGTCAAAAGATTTAGCAATCCCTTCGTAACAGATGGGGGCCGCCTACACAATCTCCATCCACTTGCACGAGATAAAGATGGTCAGCTGCTTTTTTGCAGCCTTGCAGGTGAAGAAGCCAAGGCTCCATATTAATGCTAACCTTCCTCAGTTCCTGGAGAAATATGGGTATGGACTGTGTGGTAACATAGACGTTTAGATGTTTCCTTATCCCCTTGTGCTGCAGAATTGATAAATTTGTACGTTATTCTTTTAAGTGTATGGCTACTATAAAATGTGGCAGGAGACTTGCGAACATGCAGCTTGTACAGTAGGTCGGACCAGCTGAACTTCTTGTCCATCACTTTGACATTGCATCTGTACCGTTTCTATAATTTATATAACAGAACAGAGGGGAAACATGACATATTGGGAGATAGAATTAAGGGCAGAAGACTGACTCAGAACAAGAGTTAAGTATCACATCCCACACATGTTGAGGATGTTTTGTCAAACTGAATGCAATTACATAAGATGAAAACAAACAAATCTTGTTTTAACATCCCTCATATTTAGAGACTGAGAGGAGTATATTCAAGGAGGAGAGGGACGATGCGTGTTGTGGGATGGATCGATTTACTATGCTCCCAGAATGGAACAGGAATGAGAATAAATACAAGTGTTTTGAAACAACTACCGCGATGTAATGCCCTTAGCAGATCTCTGAACGGCTCTCCTGTCCAAAATGCATGTGATTTTAATGGGGAATGAGGACTCCGTGTCACTATCTGTTCCATATTGAACCCGCACTTTCTCTGCTGAATTCAAATAAAAACCAAAGTTAATTACATCCTCATCAAATTCCAGACAGCTGCATTTAGCGCAGTCACCACAGAACTCCATTTGCTGCTCCATCTCTGTCAAGTGAGACAAACATTTACTGAGGCTGACACTTCCAGTTACAGACTGCACTGTGGAGGATAAACAAAAAGATCAAGTCTCTACTCACAGTGAGCCTAGAGATGTCACTAAAAGAACTGACAGAGAAGATGAATGATAAATATTTAAGTGGAACATGGTGTGCTTTTCTACTGAATGACCGATCAGCACAAGGAAAATGTTTGTCATTCTCCACCATCCTGCCATCTGTTGTTCTCTGTATTTAATAAATGGCAGAAAGCGCCTCATATTTACAGTTTACTGCACCTCTGTACAAGTTTATCTATGAGGTGCCAGAGTGGATGAAAACAACATCAAATCACCGGCAGGAGAGATGCAAACAAGCTGCCAGATATCATCAGCGGGGAAGTGCAAAGTGCAACAGCAAGGGCACGGGTGGTAGAGCGGCATTGTCAACGGTTGAAAGCTGATGGTTCAAAGTTTGTGTGACAAATGTGAGCCTTAAACTGTAAATTAACACACACCCTATTGTTATAATGTCATGAGTCTGCAAGTGTTGCTTTCAGACCTGTTTTTTAATCTTGTTTATTTCTCTATTTAACATCATAACTCATCACTTCTATGTATGAATTTATTCGGGTCTGAACATTTTCAAATATTATCTCATCTATTGTTTGTTTAGGTTTAGTTAAACTGAACTTAGACTATATGCAGCCTCACACTTATTTAACTGAGCTCCAAGCAGTTCTAAAACTCTGGGGCAGCTCAGTCAAGTTTGTGAACACAAAACTGGGAAATCTGTTTCTTTCTGGAGCTGCCTGTGGGAAATGCTCAGTGCCAATTTTAGAAAGCCATTATTTAAACCTGCAATGGCCACATGAGTGTATAAAACACAAGCTGCAAACACATTATTAACACTTGAGATTGATAAAGAGGAAGCCTTACACAAATATTTGTTTTTAATTTATTGTTTTGTATTGTTTTTTATTCGGATATGTTTTGGTTTTCTGAGAGATCCTTTATCTCTTGCTCCTTAGCTGCTAAATACACCTGTAATAACATTACGGTGCAGTTTACAGGTCAGAAAACTAAAGTGAAACACTATCCTAAGTACAGCCCATCTGCAAGTGTTTTAGCACAGGGTGGGCAAATATTTTACAACACTGTTCTTAAACACAGAGCTGCTCAGCTGAGATTAGCCAATATGGCTGTGAATGGGAGATAAGTGCAGACTTATTCCTTACGTCTTAGGGGCAGAGTCCCTGTGGGCTGACCCAAAGCTGAAACTTCCTGAAATACTACAAGCTACAACTGATTAAAGACCCCATCTGATGACTCTGCTATATTTAGCAGACAATTTGTATACATTAAACAAGAGGTGTGGAGATAAAGCTATTTTAGGATTTTCTTTCAGTGACAAAATGTTTGCATGACACATGGTTCAGTTCTAACCATTTATCAACAAACATTGATGGAGAAATATTTGGTGACAATCAAGGTAAAACTGAAAACCAGGAAAATGTTTTTCATCAACAACAAAGCTTTAAATTAAATTCATGTACATTCCCATTAAAAAAATATTAAAACTAAACGCGGGAATCTGGTGCCAAAAAGTGCTGCGACACACACTTCCTTTGTGGAAGCACAATAGCAGGAAATCGCACTGAAGTCAACAACATGGCCGTCTGTGCTCAAGCTGCCAATGGGTGCAGTATAGCAAATACAGGGACACCTGCCGTGTGACGAGCAGCTGAGAGCCAGGAGGAGGCTTTTCATCTGATTGGAAGCAAAAAAACCAAAAACCGCCATCAGTGGAGCTCCAGCCCTACATCTTCCTCAAAAAAAAAAAAAAGACAAACAAGAAGGGAGGTATCTGTTTTCATATCAAACACTTAACAGACTTAAAAAGCAGGAGGATTAAAAAGCTTTCCAACCAAGTGATGACGAGTGCAGTGACAGACTCAGTTTATTACTAAAGGCGTGCTGGCAAATTCGCATCATTTACCCAGAGATAAGACAACAGCCCTGTCCCCCCCCCCCCCCCCCCCCAACCCCCCGACTTGAAGTAAACAGAGAAACAGAGTTCTGGAGGTGTGTTATCCCACACTCACTACACAAAACTATTTAGTTTTGATGTTTGCACACTCAATTACGGTAGAGGGCAAGATAAAAGACAATACTTCAGCTCAAAACAGATAGACTCAACTTTTCTTTTTTTTTTTTGCCATCAATACTTTTCAACAAAAGCTCAGAGGAACGTAGTGCAGAGCAGGGCACAGTTACTGCGATTATGTGCGTTATTTTGCCATAATAGCTACACACATCACAATCATTTCCACTGTTCCTTTCCTCTTTAAGGGAGAGCAATTTCACAGCGTTGTGTCAAACTTGGCAAAACTGGGAAGAGATGTCTGCTACACATTCACTTATTCTTCTACACACAGCCATTCCCCTGTCTTCTAATACCCAACAGTATGGGTGCACTGTAATTTGTCAAGGCATGCACAGCTCTTGTAAAACTTTCTCTGACATGGGAAATGGGAATATGAAACAGAGAATGTTCATAAATATGCAATGGGTGTTCTTAGCACTGACATTGCCTCTGTTTTCCCATACAGATGTAATGACATTTCATATTTGATGTGGCTATATAAAGCATGATACCAATGATACCTCTGAAGTTATATTTCAAAAATAAAGTGCCATAGAAGGGTATAGTCACAGTCATACGCCAGGTCTGATTCTAATCAGGAAAAAAACACCCTGCTGTCCCTTGAAGGGGGGATGTAGATGATCAATTGATTTTTCAGCTAATCAAAATAGACATCTTGCTTTAGCTTTAATCACTTGAGTCATATTTCTAAGCATCCCACGTCAGAAGGCTACTATCAACTGATGGGATAATTAAATTACTTCTTTTAATCATTTTCCTGACCTGCCAACTTTTATGCGCATCAAAGTCCACCGGCATGAAATATGTTAGAGAACAAAAGAAGAGAGAAGCTTTATTGCACTTTTGACAGATACGAACAATCCAATAGATAGCCAGGACAATAAGCATGAAAGAGCTGTCAACTTCGCACCAACCTGACAGACTGAAACATTATACTTCAATCACACATGGATGGCTCAAGTATAGATAATGTCACACCCAAACTGTCAGTAAAAGGACCTTCATGCAGATACTGTAGATATACAGAGCCCAAGTGCTCAAGGTTCTGTACATATCATCAAAAACTGAATGATTTAATCAACATAAACATTTTAAGGAATGCACAGACAAACTGTGATGCAGATCATAATAATGTGATGACATTCATCTACACTTGCTCAGTAATACAGAATCAAAGTCACTAAAATAAAACCTTGTCAAAGTTTTATTTAGTTTAATATCAGCACAAGCATTGTGGCATGAGTTTAAATCTGGAACACGCCACCACTAATTTACATTTCTGCGAATAACAAACTGTATTACAGTCATCAGAACACTGAATTCAAGCGAACGCTGGAAAGGGTCAGAGTCACCGTGGTTTATCGATTCTTCTGTGGCTTCACAAAAATGTAAGAGGAGAGAAGAGTGGAGAAGAATAGAGAGAACAAAAGGTGAAGACATGAGCAAATGGGGAGAAAATGGCTCAGCCTACTACGGTGAAAAGAGGATTTTCAGTCACCACTGAAGATGGGAAGTGGATCTTAGTGTTTCTACTGGAATGAGTAGTTCATTTTGAGATTGATGAGGCAGGAAGGAGAAGAGTCGACAGTAGGTGGATTGATGACCAGAGCAGCATTGGCAGAATGAAAAATATTGCCCAGCATGTAGGAAGTGGACCATGGCTAGGGCAATAAGGGTTGTGGATCCCTTTGAAGTAATGTGTTCCAGCACTGAGGTTTTGAATTCAATATCATTCAAGAGACACGGCAGTGGAAAGAATGTAGTCTGAGTTTGGGATAGCTAGAGATGAAAAGAGAGTGGAGTTGAAGGGGGTGAACTTTTTAGGGAAGCCAGTGTTGTGTGGTGACTACGGCAGACAAGAAGAGTACGACGCTCGATCAGACTGGTGTACTTAAAAGCAAAAATACAAAATAGACACAACAGGTCACTGGCTTTCTATTTGTTGAAGCTATGAATCTAATATACTGACTTTGTTCTTTAACATTGATCAGACAAGAAGTCTTTCATTCTGGTCTACAAAGGTTTCTGTGCCCTATTCAGCATGTCTAATGAATAAAAGATGTCCAAAAAGACTGATTCTGATGAATTAAACCAATTCAATTCAATTCTAGCCCCCTTAGTTCCACTACGTATAATTGTAAAACATAATTAACCAATCTGTAAGAATAATTCCAAATGCCTGTTCCTAGTCGCAATCCATCAATTTTCTGGTTAAATTAAAGACGGGAGATTTACACTGTGTAAAATTTACTTAAAACTCAAGAACTTGAAATGGCTTTCAAAACGGTTTTCTCCTAGAACAGCATTTTCAATCTCTTTCATGTGGAACAACCCTCCTCTGGGGTGGAAAATTGAAATTTTAACAGTGGCAAATCACTGTCTCAACCATCCTCTTCTCTTCCCTTCCTTTCCTTGTCTAATGCAAGACAGTAAATTGACAAGGCAGAATGCAGAGCATAAACAACACAGCCAAACTAGCATATTTTATAATGAAGAGGCAAAGGCTCAGCAGAGCTTCAACGCAAGGTAAAATTCATAAAATTATACAAATCCTGATATCAATATTGAGCTGTTGTAGAAGGCCCAAGGTGTCCTTATTTGTAGACACGAGTGTGGTAATATTGACTTTAATCCTGAAGCATGAACCCCACTGTGTAAAATATGAATGGTGTTATATTCTGGCATGGACACGTGGGCAGGAAAACGCTAACAACTCTTTTCTAATTCCCTTATATCATAGGTTGTGTGCGTGTGTGTGTGTGTGTGTCTAAGTGTGTGTACGCTGCTACCATGTGTTTCATCAAAAATATGAGTCAATACAGATGGGATGGATCTGCAGTCAGGCTTAAAGGACAGATGGTTTGCGTCACGTCAATGGGTTAATAATTCAGCTTTGATGAATGTCCTAAGACATGAGCGTTAAAATCATGTGAGTAGGTTTGTTCATGAAAATGCGTCAGCCACAAAACTACAGAAATGCACAGTTAATTTTTTCAGATCTTTGCCATTTAATACTAATCATTATCATTTTGATGAGAGTTATTCAGTCATTCTTCTATAATCACTGTAACATTCGACTGAACATATAAATCTTATTATACTACAGTTTATTTGATGAGAACTTTTTAAAAACTCAGATTTGGTGCTTAATGTTTTTACAGTAGCAGAGAGACTGACCTATACTTTTAAACTAATTTCAATTTGTTTGCCTGCTGATTTAATTAACAATCCTTCACCAGAACCACTGACTTTAACTTAATATTTTCACATTTTCGTGGGTTTTTGTCTTAAAATAAACTCTGCTGAGACGTGAATCAGAACTTGAACCTATGAAGATCTAAAACCTCTATGAGCCTAAGAGAAGTGTTGAACAATATCAAATCACAACAAAACAACCATCCAAACTAACGTAGAGGAGATTCTGATCAAAAGGAATTTTTTTTTACTTTCATCATCATTGTGTAAAGATCACAATGTTTGTTTTTTTATTTGTTGCTGTTAAAATCACTAAATTAGAACTATCTCCAGGTATACAAGCTTACGCTGTAACTGATAAATGGTCTGTGGTACAACTGATAAACACTATAAACTATGGATTTCAACCCTTATTTTATCAATGACGTTCTAATTACAGCAGGTTCATAGTGAAGATCAGACAGTGACAATCCCAGGTAATACATGTAGGTAATTACCACTAACACGTAGGAACATGAGTCTTCTGTCCTTGGATTGTTTAGGTGGTAAACAATTAGTCAGTTAATGAGACAGATTTTTTTGTTTCTTAAGTCGACAGTTAATGAGAGACATCAGCGACACATATTGAGCCTCGCAGCTCTTCAGTTTGTATCGACCAGGTGAATGAACTGGTCATTAAAAAAAATCTTTTACAAATGTATTTTAACAAATGTAACAAAGCATAGTTTCCTGTGTTTTCACAGCACAAATGATTAATAATTAATAATGGTCATAAAACATCAGGTAAATAAAAGTAAATGGAAATCGCACCAGGAGCATGGTATGTAATACTCTGTATAGAGAACAGCTGGACGACAATTAGGACACTAAAGGCCTCTCTTGTAGTGGTTAATATCAAACTATTATATGAAAATGAGTGAATGAAACTTCGTACTGAGCTTCGTGAACTGAAGTCCAACTGAAAATAGACTGGATAATTTAACATAATAAATAAGCTGACAGGTTTATTTCTTTAACTGGCTTCCTTTCTATTTAGTTTTAGTACATGTGTTAAACTCTGATCCAACCAACCATTTCATCTTTAGAATTGTTTATTTCTTCCTAAAGAGTTCATAAACATTTAAAATATCATTGTAAATGTTTGTTTACACAGTCGTATGGTGCTTGTGATGCTAGGTTAAGCAAATCGTTGTTAATGAGCTGAAAACAAATACATTTACTGGCAGAGTCTGAGTATAAGACTAAAGCACTTTTAAAGAAAAGAAACTTCATTAGGACATGGATGCCCTAAAGTTTTTAGAATTTCTCTGTACACTTCACTACTTGCTAAATTCTTTTTTACTGAAAGAGCAAGTCAAGTCAAAGCAGATCCGCTTGTAGTATTTATTCATTTATTTACCCTTCTTAACCTTCGTCAAATAAAACCACCCTGATTAACAAAATCAATTTGATCTGCCTGACGTTCCACCAAAAATCAGCATGGTACCATCCACATAACCACTTATGCTGATGAGGTCATTAATTAAGCAAATGAAAGCATTCGTTATAACATGTTTCAATGTATTATTCACATGTCTACATGGAAAACATGATCAGAATTCATATAAACTGCTGCTATTTTCAGTATAACACAGAGACAGATACATGGAGGACAGGAGTCTGTGGTGTAGCCACTACTGTCAGTATGGCATTTCTCTCATGTATTATTTTCAAGATGTGTTCACGAGAATGTATCTAAACGCAGATGACGCCTTGACAAAACACACTGTCCCGCCTCCTACATAACAGTGAAGGGACATTAAACATGGATCACGGCCCCAAAGTAGGCCACTGTAGCTCCAGACACCTTCAGAAAATCTGTTCATGTAGACGACCAACAACCAACCAAGCTTCGCTCTGGTTCTTCAAGCTGCTTTCCTACTGAAAATGGCAACCTACCACAAGCTTCCAGATTGCAACCGCTTAGCTGCATTTTAAAATTTAACCGTGGTAAATGTGGCTTTTCTCTCATCTCCTTTGTTTGTGAACATCAGGCAGTGCAGGAATATGATGTGGATGTGCATCTGTATCTGTACGTATTTGTGTGACAAGACGAGGCTTTCATCACCACAGCAACAGTGCCTGGATCCGGTTCCAGGTTGGAAAAACATCTGCATTTGCTAAGCTCTAGGGCTAACGAATCTCCCTTTGAATCTTTATAAGTTCAATAAAATTAAACTGCATTTGACAGCAAACACATCTGCTCTGAAAATCACTTTTCGTTGGTCCTTCTTTAAGGGGGAAAGAAATAAAAAAAAAAATCAGAAACCACACAATCAAATCCTGCATGAAGCATGGTCGTCAGCGTTGTATCACAAACACAGCAGACGGGCACACTGAACCTGACAGTTCATCAGAGGAGCCACAAACCTAACAACCCACATCCTCCAACCCACTCCGTATCCAACTTACAAACATGAACATACAAGTAAAAGAAATATTAAATTATATTGTTTTATTCCTTTTACATTTTAATAAGCGTTATCAATAATTATGACAGGAATATCACTATATCATCACTGCACAGAGGGATACAATGAGATTAAGACTAATGGCACCTTTAGTCATATTACAAATCACACATGTGGTTGTGCTTACAGGTGCTATTTTCACACTACAATGGCTTTAAGGCTGACTACATCCAGCATAGACAGATGGGCCAAAAACAATTCCAGCTCCTGCTGTCGTGTTGCGAATGTGCTGTTCTTGTTACATGGCTGGTGTAATCAACATAAGTCGTTATTTTACTTTAATTACTTTCAAAAAGACAAACAACTATTTGCTATAAGTTTAAAAATGTTTCAGATTCCACCTGCATGTTCAATAATGGGTTCAATCTGGCTAAAACTCTCATACTAAGATATAATAACTCTGTAGTTATTAATGTTAAATCCATAAATATGGATCTGCACTCACCAGTGTTCCCAGCAAAACACAACACTTTGAGCACAATACTCCACTACAGGCTTAATGCTGAGGGCAGACAGTCAGCACTGAGAGAGATTAAGTCTGTTTTCCACTTAAGTGGCACCTCATCAACCCCTGCCCTCTTGTTTACTCGGGTTTTGCCAAAATGGCGCATGACAGACTGCACAAAGGATGCTGTGAAAGTGAGTGACAAGTACCCATAAACTCAGATACACCAACGGAGAACTTAACATCACAGTTTGAAGGACACTACAAAAGCCCCATAATTTCAAGCAGTCCCACTTTCAGATAATGCATTCCACTAAAGCAAAGCAGTCCAGCTCATCAGTTCAGGCGTGACTTAAATGTATAATCTCGCTTGCTTGATTTTCTTTCCACCCTCCTCGCAGTTCAGACGGGAGCCGGAGCCCCTGAATCTCAACCAAGCTTCAAAGCGCTGAACAGTCTGGCCTCTAGAGATAGGTTACTGTTTCACATTGCGTTGGTTACTATGTCACACACAACCCCCCGGCAAGCCTGGCAACATGCTTCCGTTGTGCCTGTTTAACCATGCTAAATCATGTTCCACTCTTGGGTGTTTTGACATTTCTGTAATTAACCAATTTCCCCTTTCTATTTACAGCCCATCGCACTATAATAACCACGTTATTTTGCATTCAGTTATTGTACACTCCACTTGACACCTATTGAGAGACCCATGAGAGTTTTTTTCAACAAAAAACCCAGATTAGGGATTACCCGTTACCTGTGGAGGGGAGTTATTTGACCAGAAACGCTTGCATCGAGAGAAAGTGCAGTTTACAGCGACAAACCGAGTATCAGCATCTCTGATATAATTTCCTGGAATATTTAGGAGTATCTGAGCTACAGCCCATCAGACAGACTGCATTCCTTGCGACAGACGTCACTGAGAGCATGTTAATGTGGATTTATTTTTGCCACAGATGTCTCACGCCATTTCATACCACTCTGCTGCTCTTCCATGACCCACAAAGGCTGAAAGCTCAGTGGTCATCTCATGGATCTAAAATCCATTATATCAAAATGTTACAATGATATCCAAGCTTCTTAAATGCATGAGGTCGAAACTTTTATAGAAGATAATTCACAGGGTAAATTGGCACAAAAGTGTCGTTCCGGAAACGTTTTAAAGAGCCACCTCTGAGTGGATCATGAGGGAGATGCACATGATGACTGAGCAAATTATGCCTCCTTGTTGCTAGAGGAAAATAAGTTGATTATTGAAAGTGAGTATTTTTTGGATACTATTTCAGATACCTGTCAGTCAGTAGGTAACAGGCTGTAGGTGAGTGGTTTGAGAGAGAAGTTGTGACTCATCAAATGAAGACTACTATATGACAGAAGGGTTTTCAATATTTGTGCTGATCGAATCATTGGTATATTAAATATGGCTGAAAATATAGGTTTTATCAAAGGATCTATTTTCAAAAGCATCTATTTATAAAATTTGATTTTACCTTGAAGCAAAGCAGATTTCATTTAACTACATACCACTAATGAGATGCAAATATATTGAGAATGTGATATTTATTAATATTTGGAAAGAACTGCAACCACAATCAAACTATTAGGGACACATCTCATATCTGAAATCATATTACTGCTACATTTCAGAAACTGTATTATTATATTCATCAGTCCTACTGTCAATATTGATGAAGATGTTTAATATAATTTGAGGAAGGACTGTTTATTGTGGTGTAAAAGCAAATCAGCGGTGATCATTTTGGGCCTGTTAAATACTTTTCCTCAAAAGAAAATCCCACACAACTCTGCAGACTTATACAGCAATGTCAGGGTTAAAAAACACAGACTACAATGTCATCTGGGTTTATTCTAGTCCCTCTCTCCCCCGCCCACATCCAGAATTTAAGTGGGATTGGAGAAACAGAGTGATTTTGTTAAATTTGTTTTTAACCAGGAGAAACTGGGTTGAACTGCAACTAGAAGTCTTTAAAACAAAAAAGCTTAAAACCCCAAAACAATTGAATTGAAGAAAAAAGAATAAAGTCAGATTATGAGCGACTTGGGAGATTTGTATCAGTCAGGATTGTCATGCTCCAAACTGCTGACCTTAATTCCCAAATCGCTGAAGGGGACAGGGCTACAAGTGATGACGCCTCTGAGTTTGTACATTTTTTTGCCATCTGGCCAACATGATCTAAACTGATTTACAAGGCGAGCATCAGTCTAACACAGCATTAACAGCTAGAAGTCCTGTGTTGTCAACTCTGCACATAGCCGATCATACAAAGCACAAGTGAAGTGAAGACCGTCAGGAAGCATTTTAAATTATGACTGTCACCGCTGAACACAGCTCAAAATAAACTGTGAGAGGTTGTTGTCATGGGGCTTACTCCTGCTGTCAGTGACGAGTGGGGGGAATTGTTCTTTTACATGATTAATGGCATGAACATTTCCACAGAAAACAAAAGTTAATCCATCCATGACTCAGTAATAATCAGCAAGGCCTTCTTTACAAATGGTTTTACAATTTACAAGATGAATGGCTTTTTATTTGTCAAGTCATATTAATTCTTTCAGTTTCAAATCAGTTTCATGTAATTTTCCTTTCCATATTTTCCAAGTTTTCGTATATTCTGTCACTTAAGCTTTGCTTAACAATCTGCACCTTGTATCCCTGCATGAAATGTATTATAACACTGCAACAGTTGACTAATTAATTGGTCAATCAACCGAAAAGTAATTAGTAGCTATCTTGATAATGTATGAACTTGTTTTATGTGATGGTTCTGCACTGCAACCTCTGCTCTCCTACACTAACAAGTTGTTGATGGTTATCAGCCTCTTCTGTTAGCCCCCTAGTGGTAAGAAAGCAATTAACTCAGCTTTAAATGTCACGATTCATTTCTAAGAGAACAGTCCAAAATATACTACAATATGTTTTTACTTAAAAACTGTTAGTTTCAGAAGAGGAGCTATCACTAACAGCTTTTGAGTAGGATGACAAACTAAGATGGATACCTGGTTCAGGCATTTTGGCAGTAGGCCTGAATTTATTCAGGCCACATGGAGCATGTGTTATTTGCAATCGTTTTGTTGCCAGAAGTGTTCAGGTGGCCCGAGCTGGATAAAGAATACATCTGACTTTTGTCTTAAATTGAAAGTGCTGTTCCTCGGGTTATTTCCCTGCATCTTACATTTAAAATAAGCTAAGTGCTTTTGAGGTGAAAGAAAAACAAAACAAAAAAAAAGAAAAACAGGCTTAGCGCCAAAGTTAATGACGTATCTGAGGAGGGTGACTGATCCAAAAAAGAGAAACATTAGCATACCACCTCAGTTTCATATTGTCATGAGAGAATCGTCTTGTTTGGTAATTGTGCTGGGATTAACAAAAGACACAGCTCAGGCAAATCATATGTGAAGAGTGTGGGAGAAAATTAGAAGTATCTTAAGTGGGTGAATGAGTGAGTGAGCATTTGTGTGCATTAGAGACAGAGGGAGCGATGTGGGGGGGGGGCTATAAATGTAGGACAGACACTGACTGGAGGGTGAGGGGTGGGAGGGAAAGTGAGGTAGAGCGGATTTCAGAGACAGAGAGAAGCAGAGCTGAAGAGGGAGGGAGGTAAAAGCAGTTGCACAAGAAAGAAGAGAGCCTTAGACGCATGGATGTCATAGTGAAGTGGAGGATTTGATTTATGTTAATCGTTCAAGGGGGCAGGAGGAGCTCACCGACATTAGACCACTGATGCAGAATTATAGAATAGGGTTTATGAGTTTGTCTAGCAGAAATGTTGGCCAGAGTCTACCACCACACATATGGTGGAGTTAAAGTCTTGTAGAGGTATTATAAATATTTTTATTTAAGTTGTCCAGACTAATCCTTCGAGGGCACTGAGAATTTTAGTCTGTCTGTGAAACCAGCCTCTTCTGGTGTTTCCTAACCCAACAAAACTACTTCATTATAATGGACATGAGTGTTAGAGTGACTAAACAAACAATGAAATGCAACCATTCCCTTTTACGGTGAGTGTGTGGCCGTTCTAGTTTTGTTCAGAAATTCATTCAAATGAATAGGACTGTCGAAACTTGCTGCATCAGTATAAAAACATTAGTTGTGACATTCAAAATTCCAGAGAGTCCAAAATACAAATTATATTTTTCAGTAACGTTAAAGCCTGCCTGTAAAACTGAAAAATTAATTTCTATCAACATGTTGGAGCAAAACCAAATATCAGAAACTGTCGAGTACCTTGAATCGAACGTCTGATTAGATTTGTATCCTTGTCTACGTTTTCTTTAATCAGATCCTGTTGTCAATCAAAATTTCCACCTGGATTTTGCATTCTGGAAATAGCTGAGGCAGAGCTGTTTTTGAATAATGTTCCCGTACTGAGACTTTATACCCAGAGTTAACCACTTTCATTTAAATGTTTTCACTTTTAAAAACTCTGTTCCCACTGTTCTAATAAGCATTTTGTCTTAAACTTCAAAATACCAAATTGCTCCCTGCTCCTTCTTCTTTTTGAACTTGTATATCAGGTAATGATTGAGAAGGCAGACTGGAGCAAGTGCTGCTGGGGTTTGAACTAACGAGCACCACAGACTTATTAAGTTTGGCTGCTGGGCATGCAGTTAGGGAGCACAGACTTTGACTTTCTGCATACTGGGATGGTTACCTTAATAAATTGTCTGTTGTGTTCCCTGTTGTGACACTTATCACACGGGGAACACATTGCCCAGCCATAATTTTATCTATAAACAAAGATAACACCAGAAATATTCCACAACAAACACGTCACCCAGGGCAAGTCTGTTATATTAATTCATTTTTAATTAGAGGAACAAGCTATATGAAGCCTTGGCTACAACAAGAAAGACAAATGTGATTTACTGATGGGTTAAGTGTCAGTGTACGTTCAACTACATTTATCAATTTATCACCTAGATCAGTGAGTTTTTATATTAGCCAACAGTCTGTGCAGGGAGGAGAACAGGGTGGTTGGATGGGTCAACAAGTCACTTACTTTATCTTTTCACTCAACGTTTTGTTCCTAATCCTAACCCAGTTCTTCACAACTACAACTGCGCATTCATGACAGACAACTGGTCCAACATGCAGCTGCCATCATTAGCGTTTGTTGATGCACAGCGTGGGATTAAATCAGGTTGGTGTGTAGATGTGGTTTCTAGGAGGCGGTGTTAGCTCGGGACATGGGGGAAGGAACCATTCAACGTGTCTTGATCAATGCTTTGTTTACCGACTGATCATGGGCATCAGGGTGGCTTCATTAATAACGACAAAGGTTTTATTCTGATGATCAAAGTATAAACCGAGATGCCGCTGTTGTGTCAGTTATAAAGTATACTCAACATACTAATGGGCACACTGAAACAGCCGGTGTATTAGATCAGACATCATGGCAGGCAATTAAAAGAGAGCATATTGACTGATTTTGTTGATTTTCCTCATCCTGTGTGGAATAAAAGAAATAATCTGCTTCTTTCAAGGTGTTCAGTCCTTGGCAGTCTTGACTTTAGCGGAGTTTATTTCCTTGTCTTGATGTCAGTCCAGTTAATTTAACTGTAGCAGCAGAGGCTGTGTGGAGAGGCTGCCTAATTAATGGTTCAACTCGAGCTGGAAACACTGAGGGATGTCTGCACCGAGATCAGCCAGGCTCTGGGCAAGAAAACCACTCCCCACAGCAGCACTGACAACTTGGCCACTATTGACTGAGTTTCTTTGGCCACAAGTGAAGTGCCGCTTCCTGTTCAATACACTTTTAAATTGTCCTTGGGGATGAATCTGTCTTTCTTTTTTGGGTTTTTAAATTACACATTAAATACTTTAAGCACTTTCTAACTGTATTTAAATTTCTATCCACTATTCTATCTACTAAATATTGTGGGTTTGTTCTATACCCATTTATCTGCCTCTATTATAACCTTAAAATATGGATTTTTATGTATTTATTTTACAACTTTGTACTTTGTACATGTTTTACAGACACGAACAAACCATTTTAAAGGGCTACTGCACAGTTTTGCAATCTCTTTCTTCTCTCAAAGCCTAGATACATTTTAATGAAGCAGCAATATGCCGAGTGACAACAAATCAAGTGTTGCATGGCAATGTATTACGAATAGGCGGAACCACTGGACAGGTACATCAGAGACCTTGGTGAACACTTTTATAATTAAAGCACCTGATTAAATGGTGGCTACCCAGGTGATTTAAATGTGATTTAATTTTTAATTGAAATGCTATCTTGGGGGCTAGTATGATTTAATTCACCAACTATTATTCATTTTTTCAGGCCCCAACTATTACCTCTAATCATTGTATTTTTTCCTTAAGTAATTATTAAGATGTATATCCATATGCAAATAATGACTGTGCCTGTGTCATTTATTACCTTTTGTTTTACAAGAATTAAGCGTCAATGGCCAAAAATATTTGTTAAAAAATAACAGCTTGGTGAATGTGACACAAGAAATATTTGCACTGTTGTCAAGTAGTATTAGTAATAGTAAGTTTAGTAGTATTAGTTGCAATATTAAGAAAGCATGGTTACCAAACGTTATGACAGGAAGACATCAAATAATAATCACGTATCACACTGAAGAGGCTACAGCAGGTCAACTGTTAAAACACTTTGTTATCTAAACTGAAGCCATGTAGAGCACAGATTATCCAACTGTTCACTTGCTGGTAATTACTAGATGCTCCACTGGTTACATGACAGATAAGTATGCAAAGTAAAACAAATACATAAGAGGGAAAATCCAGAAGCAGTGTTTTCAGAAGCGAGGTCAACTGCAAGCCGGTGCTAAAGGAGACTAGTGGGGGGTTTGCAATGATTGTGAAACTAAGCCAATTGTTGTTTCCAAATGGCCAGCTAACAGGATAAGCACTGAATTAACTGCAGGGGAAGAGTTTGATTACAAGCTCATTGAATCTAATTTCTCTCAAGAATTTGTAATCATTTTGTTTGACACAGATTTTCTCAATAAAAATAAACAAAAACTGAAGAAACTAGTGAGCAAACTGTGGACAAAGGAGCACAAACAAATTCTCGCTGTAGACAGCTTATCTATTAAAATTGGCCATTAAGTGACAGGATGACAAGGAGACGTGTGATGACCACAAAGATAACACAAAGAAAGAGATGCTGACTCCCAAATCCAAGATTAAATGTTAGTTTAATCAACAGTAAAGTTGTTTAAAAGAACAATCCACACCACACTGTGGTGAAAGTCCCGTAGAGTCTAGTGAGGCTTCAAGAGAGACAGAAAGACATGCTCTGCATTCTCTAATAGCCACATTAAGTGTCAGAGCAGCAACTTAAAAATCCCTTTGCGGTTTTTAACATTTTAAGAAAGAGCGTGATGATCTCAAAGTTGCAACTGCAACGAGAGCTGATATCATACTTTGAAAAATAAAGTAAGATAAAGCATGGCTTGAAAACTGCATGCTCACTAAAACACTGAGCAATTTCCCCACAGAGATTTGACAGCGACTGTCACACCCTCTCAGTGGAGCCTTGTGATGGCCGTGCATTTTGAACAGCAAAAGCCCTAAGAAAAATATTTGGCTTCTTGAGAAATAAAATATTAATCGTTACATAAACTTACAAAAATGATCTGTTCAGCGGTGAAGTTTGGCTTGTGGATTTTTGCTCAAGTGTATTGACTCAACTACTGATAGAAAGGACGGCTGACACAAGCATTCAAGTTTCACATGAATTTTTACTTTAAGATGTACTTGTATTATATCCAAACTGTAAAAAACACTGCATGAAAAATTACAAAAAGTTCCAAAACCCTATTCTCAACGCCTCTGCAACAGACTGTATCTACAGTACATGTTGCACATTCAGCTGCACCAAAATGTCCTGCTTCACTTCTGTTCACGTCAGGATTAATTATTCTCACTGTGTGTTGGCCTGCAGAGCGTGGTCATATGTTCACACGTAAACCAGGTGTTTCAGTCAATACTCTTTGATTAGTTGATTGGAAAAAGAAAAGCAGAGAAAAAGAGGAGCCAAACAGCATCACACGTGTAAATCTGGGACAAAGAACACTGTAGTAGCCATGATACTGAAGATTTAAAATCCTAAAACTAGGTTGAAAGGCATCTCAAACATCAACAATTCGTATCAGTTGCGTATAACCTCAGCACTCTAATACCTACTTATGATGGATTAACAGCCAGCTGGTGCAACAGTGGATCAGCAGTCAGTCAGGCAGTATGTGGATCACATGTCACTGCTTCCCCTCCCAACAGCCATAGGAGAAATCTGATCCTGTTGTGTGGTCTGCACTGATGCTCAACACAAAATGCAACTAGTTTACTGATTAAATCGTGTAATCAATCAGATCCAGACAGATTAATTTAATGGGTTTGTCATTTATGGGTTTCCGAAGGGTATCATCATTGTCCTCTGATAAGGGCCTCATGAGATATAAATCAACCATAAACGAAATTAGTTTGAAGGTGGTGCTTCAGTCTAAAATAAAATCATCTAGTAGTGGTTTTCTCAACACTTTTCTACTTATACCTGAAGTTCTTCGTTTTAGTTCTTATGTATTTTAAGGGCATATTGTTGCCCAACTTCAATTTTCATTTTCACAATGTTATTTTCAGGATAACTAATTGATTTAGTTTGATTTGGGATTTCTGTTGTGCGTGAGCCAAAGTGCTACCTTGGGGCTAAATTTGTGCATAAAACTGAAAATGTAATTGAAATCATTGCCATCCTAAAACTTTGATCTACCGACTACATCAGACGATAGATTTTGCAAGAGTCAGAAGCACCTTCTAAAGATTAGGTTGGGGGGAAAGCCCCGTCCTCATTATACTCCTCAGACAGATCTGATTTTGAATATTACACCATCATGAAAAGACCCTAAAGCCAGCACTTCATGAATCTCATCATTCATTTCACATATAATTATAGGACCTTTGGGAGCTAATTAAGATGACAGCCACAAATCCAGGTGTACCAATTAGCAAGTAACATCACATAATAACATGTATTTATTATTTAATTTTAATGTGTACAAAGAGAGTCCTTCAATTTGGTTATACTTATTATTAATATATTTTCTATGTTTTGTCCTTAGGTTTAATCAATAAATTCCCATTTCCACTTTAAAATGAAAATTAAATAGTTCAAATAAATACATGTAATTAAAGAAAAAGATACACTTTTAAACAATTCATTAGCATTTGTTTCAGTCGAACATATAAACAGTATTTTTCCTGAATCCAAACAACACAAGCTGATGATATGACAACGTGCCATCACTCATCCTGCAGGAGCCGAATGTGTCTCTGTTGGTTACATGACTTTCGGGCCCAGAGGAAAAGGTTCACAGCAATGTCACGTCCTGACACCATGCTACTGGCACACGGCCCCATCTGGCAACATCACCCCATGAACACAGTTTATGTGTTTAAACATACACTTAAACACACTTTTATGCAAAGACAAAGATCAGTGAAAGCTCCTATTTCATTAGAGGACCATTTTCACATAAAAACAAAAGACAGTCTGCAGGTTTTATCATTTCTGCACTGAGCAAATGAGCCAACAGATTAGTGACCAGCTGTAAAAAATGAGATTTAGAGTTTTACATCACATATTAGTCATTTTCTTGACAAGCTATCGAAATATAAAGGCTGCAGCTGTACAGTGATCTCTGTGATCACTGTGGCCTAGAACCTCATCTCACTGCCCACTTATTAATATTATTATTATTCTGATGTTGATTCAGGCATCACTTGTTGCAATTTATCTCATTTTACACAACTCCCATCAAAGATTTACTCCTGATGGGTTAAACAGGCTTTCACGTTTAACATCAGTGGACACGTAGCTGGGATGTATTTGAGTCAGCATCCTGCACTAAAGTAAGCTGTTGAAAACCCTGGTTGAAGCTAGTAACTGTACTAAAAGAAGCTCAAAATAATTGAGAGTAGGTTGGTAGCAGGTTGTAGATGCAATTAAAATCTCTCCACTGGTTTTAAAAATACAGTGGTAACAGGAATGGGACATATGTGAGGTCACAGTGACCTTGATGCTTTACTACCAAAAACTAATTAGTTCATCCTCACTGCTATTTGAGAGTTGTGACAATACTGGCTTCAAAACATTCTCTGATTTAGTACTAGTACTTAGACTTAGTACTAAATGGTAGATGCACTGTCATCTAATATGATCAGCATTTGGGAATTGAGCAACACTCCACTTTAGTACTCATTAAAACTACAGCAGTCAAGAGGAGTTCCTTTAGTCACTTCAAGCAGAACACACTCCTCACCTCTGCCATGTTTGAGCAAAGGGACTACAGTGCTATCATGAAAAATGACTTCTTCAAGAGAGTCGAATGTCACACTGCTACTGTAAGGCGGATGAACTTTGCTCTTCCTCTTGTTTGATTTCCCAGAGGGCCCGAGTGCTTGTTTCAGGGAGTTGGACCTCCCATCATTCATTCAGGTTCATGCTTTTCACCACTTTCAGCAGGAGGGCTGTCAGATCCCTACACATCTTAACAACCACAATAAGTATTCAGGTTCATGATATCACCTGTTCCCGCACAGCTGGATTTTGGAGCAGAGATTTCTTTTATTTACTATCCTCTTCAACACAGGCAAAGCACTCTACAAGGCTGTTTCAACGAGTTGGAGGAGAACTGTATGAGCAAACCAAACCAACCTACAAAATGCTAAATATGTTTTTAACGAATGGAAAAATAAAACTAGCATTTAATAAACCAAGTTTGCCTATAAATGAAAGTCCACCGCCAACATTTTTCTTTGCATATTTTTTATATGACATGTTGAATAAAGTAAACTGGAAACTTTTGTCAATTAGAGTTATCCCAACATTGTGGAGTTATTCATAATATCCACTCCTATTACTTCCTATCACTCCTTATTCGGCATCATATTGTAAGAAAGTTTAAATACTTTAACTTTTAACTTTAAAAACACAAAGTAAGACTTTATATAGTAGACATGTAAACACTGCATTTTGTTCTTTTAAATTACATAGGTTTTCAGTAAAGAGTGCAGGAAATGTGTTCCCAAATGATAAGATAATGGCAGCAATAGATGAAAGGGGAGAAAAATTGTGCCATCTATTGTACAAATAGAAAGCAGTTATCAGAAAAGTGCTTTTCTTAAACTGCAATCAGTGGCGTCAAAGATGCATGGCATACAAACATATGCTGTGGCACCCCCCTTAGGCCAATCAACACAAATTGGAAATGCAACAGTGTGTAACAGATGGACAGCCAGACGAATGAATGATCAGACGACAGTAGGACAGTAGGACAGATCTGGGTCAGTTCATTGCCACCCCCTGTTTCACTGTGGGAACAAAAGTACAACCTTCACCGGAGTATATAAGGCCAATCGTCTCTGCTCCATATTCACCAAACAGAGGAAACTTAACAGTAGGAAACAGCCAAACAACTACACTAAGATGTGGTTTGCCTCAATCATGCAAGGTTTTACTTCAAACCAACACTAAAGCGAAAAAGCAACTGAGAAAACATTCTAGTTTTAATTTAAAATCTCAAGTGGACTCTGAAACACACTGTCTGTAACCTCTCCATAATGTCTGTACTCATTTCTTAGATAAATGCATTGATTAAAAATTGGAGTAAGTATTTAATTCTGTGTTTTTTGGGCCATGTTTTCTATTTTTTTACTTTCTTCTTCTTTTGTGGCATTGGTTTTTGTCATCCTTTAATAGAAAACTCTTAAATTTGACCAGAACCACCACTCTTACAGCAACAAGTCAAAATAGCAAGGTAGCGGTTTCAAAAAGGGCTCATTCATCAAACCTCCTGATTGTAATTTCACTAGTCCATCAGCTGAGCAGGGTTAGTCTACAGTGACCAGGTGTCATTAGGTATAATGGATCACCACTGTGGAAACACAGGTCTTAGTTAAGAGAAATCTTAGCAGCAAGTACCATTATAGCAGCCTGAGAGCACAATTACAGCATGACTGAGCCGAATTCTGCACAGAACAGTCAAACATGCAACCCGAACTGAGGGCAGCACAGCATTTTCATGCTTGTATGTGCAACAGGCCAATAAATCAGAAGATAAGATTTTTGGACATCTGCTGTTAAATGCCTAATTATGAGAATGATCCCCATAATCAGTCCGCAGCATGACCTCACAGTTCAGCAATCAACACACTGATTCAGGAGGTGGTTGGGTTTTGACATCTGGAGACAGCTGCAGGAACCACTGATTGACTTAATGAACACGCTGATTAGTGATTGGCTCCTGTATGGAAAAGACAGGAGGGCTAGTGGTGTGCTTGATTGTTCAGTGTGGACAACAAGAGGGCTGCCTTTGAGATTTCAAAATTGATTTTCATATGATCAGGAAGAACTGGACAGATTCATCTTTTATTAAACTGAATAGACTTTTTTGACTTGATATCCAGGGTACAGTATGCAGTAGTTTATAAGTGAATGATCTCTCTTAAAATATGATAGAGATTTTGTTAATGATTACAACTTGATGTGCTTGGCTCCTTTTTATAGTTTAGAAGAAATGCTCGACCCACTAATTATACAGTGGTAACTAAAAACGATGCAAGAGGTGTTTATTCAGCTCCATGGTGATATTGGGACATGATGTGGCACTAGGTGAGTGTCGTTAATGAACATGTGTTTTTTTTAGAGGTTTGCTGGAATGATACTGCTTACAGTGGCAATTATACACATTAAGATATAAAAAGGGTGCTGAAAGAGTTTTAGGAGCCTGTAATAACATGCTCTGTACAAAAACAGAGTATATTGAACATTGAGTCCAATCTACACAGAAAGTAAATATTGACGCGTGGGGACATTTACAATGATGAAAACACAAAATGAAATTACTCTCCTGTGACCTTCGTTGGATTATATTGTTACTTTAAAGGTAAACAGTAGAACAGTAAAACTAACTTTTAATTAAAAGACTATTCTGGTCTGGCCAACCATTTATATAATGGGCCAATATACTCTTTGCCCATAGGCAGGAGGCCAGTGTTGGCCTAACATGATAATGGTTGGCCATAAGCGAAACAGCAAAGAAATCACTTCTTGCCAATACTGTCCCAACTTTGGCTTTCCATCCCGGCTAACATAGTTTGTGCTTGTGCCACCTGTCCAGAGACTGTGGAGGAACTTTAACTTTCTTACTAATAATGAGGCAGTTAATAATTGTAACGTTGCCTTGATAGATAAATAAATAAATAAGTAAATAAATAAATATAAAGTAAGTTCTTACAAAGCTCCAACTCAAGCCATTAGAAATTGCCCTACATATGTTAATTATCTCTTCTCTTTTTATTTTCAAATTCATTGTGATGCAAGGAAAACCTAGTAAAAGTACTTACGGAATTAGAGTAATGAAGTCTATGCAAAACTTTTAATTGTATGAACTGCTATCTGCAGCTTTGATAGACTTGAGCATTTAGGCCAAACTCTCCTCCCTCATGTCCTCAGAGAGCTCTATGACTAATTCGTTATTCTAAGCCTCTTTAAGGTTGGCACTCAAAAGCTGTGTGATCACTGAGAGCAGATACAAAGAATATGGATTCTTTATTTTTCTTAGTCCAATTTACCCCTCTCCATTTCCCCCCGTTTACGCACACAGTGCTGCCTATACAGTAAAGTTTGTACTGCATTAAACTGCATTTTCTCCTGAAGCAGGCCCAACGTTTTCTTATCAAAGAGGTAGAAATGTGATTATTTACAATTAACTGCACATTCATAATCAAAATCTAAACATTTCATCTACAACGCAGACGGTGTGCAGTGAAGGGGTCTGAATACTACAGAAGCAACACCTGAGGGTGTACGTTGATAACAGTTTACACAAAAACACACTACATAATAGGTTTCACACTTGTCTTTTTTCCGTGTTCAGCTATTCAAATGGAAATAAGTTGTTGTTTTTTTTCTTTCCCATGGCACAAAATGGCTATAATCTATCTGTGGGGGGTTGATAGGGTTTTAATCAATACCAATGACTCAGTGATTTCTTGGCTAGCAGCTGAGATTTCAAGGCCTCCAACACAAATGTTCCCATCTGCACTCACTGTTTTGGAACAAACACTCCCCACTCACTGGAGTTTTTTAAAGATGTTCCCAACCTGGTCTGCTGGAATAAACACTGGACTGTGCATCGACTACACAGGCCGACCTCAGGGCCGAACCAAGGACTTAAGAAATACAGAGGCCAGTGGCAGCTTTTCCTTAAAAACTGAATATTTCATATGTACATTTTGGGTTGTTGTTTCTTTTTTTTTTTTATTTGTCTACATTACCCACAATTCAACAGCTGACTGTTCAACTGAGGACGTGGTGTCTTATAATACACTTTTATGTCTTACTTTAAATTTTCTCAACATGTTATTTTCTTAACAACTTGTGATGCTTTTGAATTATTCTGAATGTTGTTGTAAAGCACTTTGAGTTATCCATGTCCCCAAAAGGTGCTGTATAAATAAACATATCTTATCTAATGTTACTAGTGGATATTGTAACCTTGAGCTGTAGGCTACAAAAGATCTTGTAAAATCACTTCATTCTAAATTCACCTATTTTTCCTCACACAACAGATGTGTCTGTAAATATCTGTCGCAGTCAATTAAGCAGCTAAGTTGCCAATTTAAACCTCGACTGCAGATGCAAGTGGGCACTGTTAATGTTAATTCTTTAACTACGACGTTGAAGGTTTGCCTGCTCAAACCAATGAATATTGAAAAATGTTCTGAAGGGTCCATCCCGAGGAGGCATTAGAACAGAACAGAATTAGAAATTAAAGAGAATACACTTGGAGAACGCAGAACAGTTTGTCCAGGGTGATGTAGATATCCAAATATTTTTTAGGCTTCAACCAGTGCTGTTGTAGCAGGTGAACCAGCAAGAGATGGTCAGGAAGAGATAGCTTTAACTAATGAGGAGAGAGACATGACAGGAGGAAGACAGCAGCCAGCATTATACTTGGGGCACATTATGGCATTAAAAACAATATAATAGAATAATACCGCAGAAACACCAAAATAAAAATGGTAGAAGTTGAGCAAAATAAGGTGGAAATTTAAGTAGAAGTACACTTGAACGCAATATGAATTCATGTCATGGCAAGGAGTTGAGAATCCCCTTTAAATGGAACCTAAAATCCACAAGGTATGGAGGACTTGACTTCTTAATGGCAGCTACAACCCTGGTTATATCTAAGGGAGATGGACGTTTGTGGGAGATTTAATTTACCAAATAAGTGCCTTCATTTGTCTGCCTCATTAGCATCAGGATTCAGACATGCTGCAAATAATTAACCTCTAAAAGCACAATTTGCATCATTGGTGTGTTTCTAATGCAACTGGCAATATGCGGCTTTATCCACCAATTGTCTTTTTCGTGCACATTTTTCTATACAACACACATTTCTGACTCATTTTGTACCTGACGTAGAGACTATCTGGGTTTGAAGATGTTCTAAATGTAACGGAGTAAACCATTTTAAAATGGCACATTCCAAAGTGCTGCGAGGTCTCGGGAAGCAGAAATTGCTGTGTCTTTGCACGCAAAATGCAAGAAAGACGCGCATCTGTTTTGCACGAGTACACGACATAAAACAAATCATGAACAGTACTGGGTCAAAAAGCATTTGCAGCGGGGCATGCGGCACTCACAAAGCTCCCCTGCCATTACAATATAGATTAGAGCAATATTTTTCATATGCTCTAATTGTGAATTAAATGGAAGTGAAATGAATCAATTCCCAGGCTTCCGGGGACCCTTCTAATACCTCATTTTGAGAACCAAAAAGATTAAAGTGAGGCTAACGGAACAGGTTCTTAGCGCACATCCATATGTCATGTCACAGAATAACAGTAATGATGCATGTGCACCTGCGTCACATTGCCCTATCAGACTGGGAAATCCTGTATTTTGCATGACATGGCCGGAGTGAACTACCTGGACATCAAGTTGATAGCCGAGTGGACACATTGGATTGAAATTCACCCAAGTGTTTCCACAAGCAGAATTTGTAAGCATGACAAATGTAAAAAATCGAGAGGCAGAGGGGAAAAGAGATACCACTAATTCGACATAACTGCTTAAGGACAAGTTTAAGTGCTACAAGTTACTCATTTATTCAAAGACAGCAAGTGAAAAGTGTTTACTGAAATGTATGACTAAAATTCGAGCTTATGTTAAAATGTTAGTCTTACAGTAGCCTGGCCCTGAGCAAACACATGGAGGAGCCTGCAGCTTTATTTTGCTTTGTGTGGGTTAAATCCTGTTTCATAGGCTTATGGTAAAATTATTATGATGTCTTTTGGACCTAATATAACAGAGCAGAGGCTATTACAACAGTCAGGGATTCATTTTCTCTCAAAGCCTATGTAACCTAATAAAAAAATTGATTATACTGGACATTGCTCAATCAGGCAGAGTGCTTCAGGGTAGGAAAAAAGGATGTTTTCACAGACCACAGTGCATACAGTAAAAGTGCAGACCTAAGTCGAGTCAGGACAGAACCTTTAATTCAATTATGCTGCACCAATAATATTTTGCAAACCTGACCATGGGCAGTTTCCTAATTCTGAGCTGGCCTGAACTACTCTGCATATGTTCAGATATTCAGTTTCCATGCAGCACAGTCAATGTTCAGATCTTTTTTTTCCTGATTGATCTGTAGGAGCATAAAAAGGTTTCAGTCTCATGAAGCAGATAATCGGTATTGTTCCAAAAATACTAACAGTGGCTGAGTGAAGTTTTCCTATCCCGAGTGAGGCTTATTCTTCTGTCGCATTTTGATAGAGCTGAAAGAGACTTTAAGGGGTTCCCAGCTGACACAGTCATCCCATTTCTCCTCGAGGCAGAAAAAAAAAAGAAACCCATCTGTAACTTAAAATGTACTGTGGTGCATGAGTTCAGGGATCAAAGATGAATTTCCGTTGAGCACAGTTAGGATTAGAATCGATTAGATCACACTGGCGGGAGGTGTTTTTTCAGTCAAATCTGATTCATTTTGCCACTTTTCAGTGCCAGATTTTTGATGGATAAGTGAGGTCCCCATTGTCACCAACAATAAGTGTGTTTGAATAAAACATTATGAAACATCAGAGCCTTATTTTTGTCTGGGTTTTTGAACACAACATAATCACTAAAGTCAGGCAAATCCATTTCAGTCAATGTTATGGTGGTCTAATTTGTAAAGCTTTTGTTTCACTGTGTTAAAATCAATATGACTACGATTCAAACTGTACGTTCAGCACATGTGCACACTCCATCCTCAAATGTGGCTTCAGGCTTTATTTGGAGACAAAGGCAACGTGATAAATTCTGTTGTGCTCACATATTAGTTGTACACATGCCAAGGACACGAACAACAAAATGTCTTTTCCAACAATGCTAATGTTTTTGAGAATGTCACGTTTCATTCAGCATGCCGGAGATGTGCACGTCACTTTAAATTCACACAGTCCATGAAAACTAGACGTTCAAGAACAACAATATTTAATATTTTATCATTATTAATTACAATTTCAAAAGGAATAATGCAACAGAGTTTAATTACAAAATACCCGAATGCGGTGTACCATCAAAATCTGAGAACATGGCCACACTGCAGGCCAAACTGCAAGGTTTATTCACATCAACTGCAAATGCCAGAGTGAGAGTGTGCGTCTCGACACGCAAACAAACTGTGCGGCACAAAGTGGCATAGCCATCACTCTGACACAGAAGGCGTCTTGTCATGTTCTGCAGATTAACAACAGGATGTGACAGCTACTACAGACAGTTATACAGGTAAAAACACATCAAAAATCACAACGGAAACATCAATTTTAATTTGTTATTACTTAGACTGAGAACATGACAGGAACCACAGCCGTGTTTCAAACTACCACAATAATATGAAATACAAGCATCATGTAAAACTAGAAAGAGTTTACCTTTTCTCCTGTGACACAACCAGAAGATCTATGACAAATGACCACATCTAAACTTACTTTTAGTTTTGAATAAAGGCTTAGCTCCAATTTACCCCCCAGTAAAATTCGTAACAGCAAAAATGTGATGTCCTCCGACAATTATTAGATTCAGTGCCGTGTCTGCAGACTGTACTGACAACTTTTAATTGTTGGGTGAGAGATACTGAAGCCACATGTCCTTCTGCTCCATCACTAAGAGACTAGAGCTTTGCCAATCAACAGCTTATATTTACAGTACATCTTCCATGACCTAAAAAATGTCACTAACTACCTCAAAGTCCAGCCAAGACTAATTTACAGGAACGTGCAGTTTGTTCAAATACACTTCCATGTCTGCCATGCTGACAAACAGCTGTGAACTTTGAGAAAACCAGCCAGGCTCAGTGAAAAAGCAATCCCACAGCTGAAAACAATATTGCGCTGAGAAAAAAAAAAATTAAGTGTTGGCCGATTGTAGAGGAGGAGGCTGAGGTTGGTTGCCAGACTGGAGCTTGCATGTCTGAGTCCTTTAGCAGATTTGTAGCACTGGGAAATCAGTGTTGAGAGGAAGAGAGATACTGCAAGATATGCTGAAAGCTAACAATCTGGTCATATTTCTTCAGTTTCCACTGAACTAATCACACACAAATCTTTCATACTAAGGGCTAACTTTCCACTGGGAAATACTGCTGAAATGCAAAGCAGAAGAGCCAACACCTCTGTGCCAAATGGTTTATCTTTTTTGACTTGGTTGACTTGATTGTCATTTATCAGGTTGCAGCTTTACAACCTGATAAATTACACCTGCTGTTGGTATAACTTATCATAAACGCCCACAGATTGTTATGTCTTGTGTTTAATACCATTAGAGAAGAATGGCTCTTCACATCTAGTCTCCGAGTGAAATCTCAGAGCTGTGTTTTGTTCCATTTCTGTTCTTACTAGGTGGAAAAAATGTAAATGTATAAAAATGTAAATGGCTGAAATGACCCATTCAAACCAGTATCTGTTACGGTGGATGCAGATAGTGTAAGATAAAGTGTTAAATATGCAGTAAGTATCTATTTCATAGCACAGGGAAGATGACACAACTTTATAATCGCTGCCATCGTTGCATTACACTCTCTGTAAGGTTATACAATCCTGGCAGCAAGGCAGCAAGCACTTTGTACAACAGGGGAGGTCTTGCCCCCCCTGTGGACATGTCGTCTGCCATCTGAACATAATGTCACATATCATTTCCTATGTTCAAATTCATATTCCATGTAGTCCTCTTAGAGGAATTAAAGGAGCCTCTTTGAGTGTAACCTTTTCTTAATTCAGGAAGCGCTCTCTCTCTCCATCAGCCTGTCAGGGGAGACAACTGGAGAAATGTGAAATATATTACGAAAGCCAAGAGGAGAGCGCCGGCATTAGAGGAAAAAAGGATTATACCCTTGAAACACCACAAAAATACCGGAATGTGCCACAGAGGCCAACACATGTGGGTGAAGAAATCCGATAAAGGTGTTAAGCAAAGAGCAACTGACAAAAGAGCTAACGTTTCAACAAGGCGTCCGAGAAAAACGGGATTCCTCTTGAGCAACGACGACAACGTGCATTACTGAACGTCTCAATACGTTTTAAAAGGTGTTTCCCTACAATGCAAATATGAAATCTGTGGTGGTAAAAATGTTAAGTCTGACTCACATTACCAGAGGCAGTGGAGAAATCTATTTCAAATCAAAGGCACGGTGGAATGTGTGTGTGTGTGTGTGTGTGTGCAAGGTGCAGTGCACAAGGGCTGATTGCATATATGATCACCTAATATAGAAGACAGACTTCCCTGCTGAGCGTAGCAGAAATTTGCCAAAAAGCTGCAAAATGCCTGCGTAGTACAAAAGCACTTATATATAGTCTCACTTTTACAGTGGGATTAGTGAATTCTTTGCTTTTAGATATATTTTGTGTAAATGTCATGGGCACATTTGTCTTAAAGGATCTGTTATATTACTATACGTTCTTAGAATATATATAATAAATAACCTACATAATATAAATGATCACTATAAAATCTGCAATGAAGTCAAAAAGAGTTTGGAAAAATTACTTCTACAATAAAAATAAACTTTATTTGCAACTACAGTGTGTTGGTCACTCATCACCACACTCGAACTATGAACTAAGAACGAGAAACTAAGACACAAGAAAAGGCTGGATGTATAGATTGGGAGGTGTAACTTGGCTCATAATAGGTTAAAGGTTTTCAGAGATATGCAGCATGAAATAAATGGCAAATCAAAGTCTACTGCTCAGGAAAAACAATGCTATCTAAACCCTGCCCATGAACCGAAGCACTCATAATTGAGCTTTTATTTACTGTACTTTATCTTGGCTCTTAAGAAGTTGAGCTTTTAGTAGACTGAAAACCAAGTGCAGGTTTATTGACCGTGATAATTTGACTAGAAAGGCTGTTCAAAGAAGAAGAAAAAAAAAAAAATCAACATGTACGCCCTCGTGATTGAGAGAGTCTGCGATTCAAACCACTCCACCGACAAAAGGGGCGTAAACAATAGTGTGCTCCTCTCACCAACAACTATCAACAAGCCCCCGAGCTCTTGGTAGAGGTCTTGCACATCACACAGCATCTAAGAGAAGCGCTGCTTCACAAAAGCTTCCTTTCACCACCACCGAAGGACAACATCCTTAGAATTCACCCCACAATAACGATTGCGGAGCCACAATGCTTCTCTAACAGCATCGACCAACAAGGACCGGCCTTTCCGGTGACGGCTTCTTTCTCTGATCGTTTCCAGTAGGTGGTTATCCTGACGTTCAGAGAGCACAGAGCACAGGTTCTAGCCTTCAACCCATCTGCTGCGGGAAAATTTATAAAAATCCAACTTGCAATGCTGCACACAAGCTTACCATTATCTAATGCCACCAGCAAATGGAACAAAAAGCCATTCCCTTAAGCACTGACTGAGAGTTGCTGGCTAAATAAAAAAAACATATGCTTCATAGACAGAAACACAAACCAAAGTGACAGGTAGAACAGCAGCAACGCAACATCTCGACATCACCACGGCACAGAAGAAGAACAGAATAACTACATAGCAACACTGAGTCATTTGTAGTCAGAAGTTGTTCATGCATATGGATAAGCAGCTTGGTGTCTACTGCGCATACGGCAGTGTTTTCCATATTAAACGACGGAAAACCTCTTCAAACGCAGCAGAGCTACGGCTTCATTTCACCACATGTAAATCAATTAGGCAAAAAAAATAATAAAAATGAGAGTCGGGGTGTCACACTGCTGCTTTGTCTGCTCTCTGTCCAGTGTCTACTCTCAGAGATAGGCTGGTGCTGGGAAGGCTGCCAACCAAATACAAACCATGACTGGGCAAACGCTGCTCCCAAAGCTGTGTTACGCAGCTGACTGCAGACACAGCCCCCGAGCAATGAGTGGTACTTAATCAGTACATTTGCCACACCTAGTTCGATGTAACACTATTAGTCATAATCTATTCAACCCATTTATCCAGGTTAACCATATTATATTCCTTCAACATGTCAGTTGCAGGCCTTCCCCCAGGAAATCATTAAGCTGAGGTGGTAAGCCACCCAGGTGTCATGATCAATTCGCATAGCAGATAATTGCCTGAACACCTGTGTTAAAATATATGACAGCTGCTGAGGAAAATACTCTCTGCTCCGTTTCTTTGGATGTTTAGTAAATAAATCAATACAACACCATTTTTGTTTGATTAATGGTTTAAAGAGCTACACATTCTCTAGTCCCGGGGTTTGCAAATGTGAGCTTTATTTCTTAAAAGCAGATTGATGATTTCATTACATTAAAGACGTATTCCGGCAGTGGCACCAATCAAAATGTGCCCGTAACATTAATATTGAATATCAAGTACTGATAGGTGGCATCAGATCCAACTCATAAACGTAAGTACTCTTTACACTACTGCACTACTATAAGTAATACTAACTGTCAACTCTAGGTTAAATGGATCATAACACGATCAATAACTAGAAAACTTGGCTTCAAACACTACACGTTATCAGCAAACATGCCTCGCTTTAGTCTCCTTGAGAGAAACTCTTAATCCCTATCAGCTCCAGGAATGTTTCTCTCTGAACCTGACCTCTGACCTTCATGTCAAGAACAATGGTAATCGAAAAAAAAACACATGGTTCGACCTTTAAGCATCAATAAAACATCACCTTTAAAAAAAAAGCATGTGCTGTAGCCCTGCCTGAGTTTATACAGAGAGTGACGGATCACAGTGGCATCTTTCTAATAAATCCCAGTGAGGTTTTTATTTAATCATCTCCAAAGAAAGAAATTACTTTGGCTTATTTACACCATCACACGTCAGGCAATATATATATATATATATATATATATATATATATATATATATATATATATATATATATATATATATATATATATATATATATATATATATATATATATATAATAGAAATATTCATTTGAGGCGATAAAAAAATGGGGAAAAATAGATTCATTACAGTGCTGTATTTTCCAGAGAGCAGTCTTAAAGTCCATGATATTGCGTTTTCACACCTGGGGATTTGTCTGCTTAGCTGTTCATCCAGCAGGTCTGCTGCGTTTATCTTGAGGTGCTCTTACAAATTGTTTACTTAGCATGTGAGTGTGACAAGAGGAGCGCGGTTTAACCCGCTAGGGAGAGCGCAGCAAGATTTCTGTGCGTGTGCGCATGAGGAACTTGAGGTCTCTAAGGCCAAGAACCTCTGGAACCATCCTCGCAGGCAGCAGGCCGTGCGCCAAATGCGTTACTGCGATCGCTTTTGACAGCAGCGCCTTCAATGTCCAAGGAAGGTGGGTTTCCCTGCGCTAAGCAACGCTGACCACAGGCGTTAGCCGGATTTGTGTAGGCAGACTATTGCAACGTGCAGCATGCTTGCTTCTTTTGCCTTTTGGAGAAGCCGTGAAGGAGGGTATATTCTTTAGTGCACACGTAGGCGTTTCTTTTGTGTGGTAATGAATTTGAGGCTTTGTGAAAGTGAGTAGGAGATGGGATACATGTATAATGTGTGAAACGCCGGAAAGAACGCAAGAAGTGGTTTCATGGAGAGACAAATTGCCTCTGTGCAGCTTACTAAAGTGTTATAATCATTACTGATCTAAGTCTACAATTGAGTGCCTCTAAATAGGACCACAGATGAATAATCAGAGACTGTACTTTAAGGTGCTACTACCCCGTTCGCCTCTCAGCAGTGGACTCAATCCATGCACTGAAATGTCACACTCTGCTTACTGCTGGAGACAGTACTGTGATGCTGCTGCTGCTGTCGCTGCTGCATCAATAAAAAGGAGTTGGATATTAAAGGGGGATTAGGGTTTTGGAGTCCCACTAGATCAGTGTACCATGTCAGAAAATCATCTTTGGGATGTTTGATCTGGATTTTGTACACTTCTTCAGCACTGAAGTCAGTCTATGTAGGCCAGACTGTAGGTTTATCTGTTGTGTAACCCTTCCACTATGAAAGAGGCGACTTTACACAGAAATACACAAACGAAGAAATCAAACGGAGTTGGTCAACTGTTGGGAAAAATGCTGCATGTGCATTGATATACACTGAATGCTCCTGCTCCTCTCTTATGCATCTCTTTACCTCATTGCTCCTGCTTGTGTCGTGTGTGCCGATGGGCATCTCTGCGATTATCACTTAATGCTACATATCTGGCACTTGTTAAGAGCAAAGATCACATATTTTTATCTCCTATGGTAATTTTTCTAATAATATTCTCCTCATAGTGTTAATCTCAGGTAGTGTACATTCAGAAATGAGTTACTTGTGCATTGACATGAAGATAATATCAATATTAAGGGGGAAAATACCACTAGTACAGTACCATTCCTACAGGAACTGTGTGTGTGTTCCCATCTTCTGAAATGACCAATCAGAACAGTAGCTGCCTCTGCAGTTGCATGTTGCAGAAATTTGGCACCATCAATTTTTATGCAAAACAATTATGATCCTGAAAGCCTGCTGGAAGGAAAAGGGGGCATGGCGAGAGGAAAGGAGGGGAAGAGAGAGGAGGGGATGGGGGGGGGAGGATAAAAATCACTCACCACATGAAAGCGCCGCCACACAGATGACAAGAGTCCATCTGCAATCCCGTGCACCTGACATGGTAGAAATCCCAGCAGGCGGATGTTAAATCCCAGTTGTTCAAGTGGCCGATGGTGGATAAATAAAGCTCTCTGCAGGTGTTGGTCTGAACGCGATGCTGTTGCAGTAGTTCAGAGGCTTTTAAGTTGGATAATGCGCAACAGAAAGACGCGTATCCGCACGAGTGTCTGGACGTATGTGTGTGTGTGTGTCAGCGTGTGCTGCCTCCAGTCGAGGTCTTCAAAAATGTTATTGTCCAGCTGCAGTCTTGACTGAGTCTCTGCGAGCAGCGAATCTAAGGCACGGCCAAAACCGCGTCTTCTCCACATGGGACAAGAAAGTTACAAGTGTCTCGCTTCCAAATCTGACAACTGGGGGAAGAAAAAGAAACCCGGTGTTCCTGAAACGGAGCCTAGTCCTTGAGTGGAAGCCGATAAATGCCCCCAAAGATCATAAATCAATGGATCAGTGGAGAGATGACGCGCGTCCTGGCTGAAAACGCAGGGACCCCGCGTGTTTAGCTCCCCCTCCCAAAAAAAGGGCTAGACAAGTCCAAACAAGAGGCAGGAGAGAAGGCTCAGTGTTATTTATCTGTATGGTTAACCATTGTCCAAATTAAAAATTCAATAATGAAATTCCTCGCGCAAATGATGGAGACGGAGACGGTGACGGAGAGCGGGGCGATGAAAGGCATCCGGCGGATCCTCACCGCTCTCTCTCAGCTGTCACAGACACTTCTTCTGGTTTCATTTCAAATCCACACTCGAGAGTTAAAAAAAAAAAAAAAAAAACCTCGCAATTCATTCTGAGCTGTCAACGGCGTAAATTATAATAATAATAAAAAAAAAAGCTCCGTTTTGGCTGCGAACCCCGCTTTTCGCTCCGGGTTCCTAGTGGTTCACCTACCGCAGCGTCTTGCGCCAGTCGCTCAGCTGGAAACCATCATGCGTAACACGAGAGGAGATCAAATCCCCAGGGAACTCCTGCCACTTTCTTATTCCGCTTTACTTTGGGATGATCAGCCGGAGAGCCGGAGCGGCGCGTCGTGGCTGCTGCTCACCGGAGTCTGAAACACAGCCAAGTCCGAGCAACTCTCCGTTTGTGCGTTTTGGTTTTTTGTTTTTTAGCCAAATGAGTGACTGGTCGCATCTGTCCGGGATGTTTTTCTCAGAGCAGGACGCGCTGAGTCCGATCGCTGTCTTCGCCAGAAGCAGCCTCGGGGTTTTAACTCCGCTCCAAACTAAACGTGTTCACCTTAAAATGGACAGAGCCGCAGCTCGAAGCTCGTCAAGCTCGCTGCAGCACGGACGCCGCGTGTCCGGCGGCGCCTTTCAAAATAAAACAAACGTTTTGTTTCTATTTGGAGTGATGTAACGTGAATTGTGTGTTTTCAGTTCAGCAGCTTTTATTATTGTATATATATATATAGGCCTGTAATGCCACGGTCTAATTTCCTCCTCTTCTACTTGTCATCTTCCTCATCATCATGAATAATAATTATTTTTATTGTTATTATTACTGTTGCAGCTCTTTGCACTTTGCTTTCTATATATGCTGAAAAAACAACTTAGTCAAAAATTACAAGCTTTACAACAAGATTATGAAATGAATAGAAACCGTATTATATTAGATACATAGGTTAAACCACATTCAAATTATTAAAGTAATGCAGAAAACCGGATCATTACATTTATACCCATTTATTTTGGGCTCCAGCTCAAGTTCCTGTGCTTGCTGGGATGTGTTTTCTGTCTCCAGACTCCTAGAATTGATTTCAGTCTGATGTCAGGGCTTTGGAGCCTCCTGAACGATGCAGATGCTTTTATTCTAGAGCCAAGACCTGCAAAATCCGGTTTTGCCCTGGGTAGGTCTGGTGAACTTGATGCAGCTCAAACCGGGTTTCATGGACAAAAAAATTAATCACGTGAATGCTTTACCCGCCCCCTCCTCATCGAGGGGACTCTCTCCTCTCTCTTCTCTTGAAACCAGACTGACTACCTTGCTTTGGTAGGGAGACAATAAAAAGTGTGTGATCTGAAGTTATGAAGTGCAAAGTTTCAGCTTTGGTTTGAGGAGGTGATCATATCACACATCAGATGTCCTGTTACACATGTTGGACAAGCGGGTGGGGCTTTAAAAGTTAAAGGGCAGATCAAGTGATGTCAAACTGAATCATCACACTTAATATTTGATGGGAATTCCTTTATGGTCAGTGACCGCCTGAAGTGTTTGACCCCCACACATGAGCAGACGTCTTGTATTTCCCCCGGGGATGCTCTCTCAGGACTTCATTGCAGACACTTCCAGGTCTTACTTAGGACGTATCCGCCTTGACTAACATCAGGTATTGACCCGGTGAGTCAATGAAATCGCACTTCTTCACCCTGAAAGGATTTTCTTTACTTTGACTGCATGTTCAGGAGCGTTGTTCTGCTGAATATATGTACAGTACTGTTAACACCTGCATTCACCCTGTTGATCCACTATGTTTGGAGGATGAGCTCGGTGCTTTGGGTCTCGAGCTGTTCTTTTTCATAACTGTGATATTCTTAGTTTTTATTTTTCAGTTATCCACAAGCCTCGTGCTCTTTGTCCTGCATCACGTTAAAACGTTTCACTTCAATTTCCTGTCCTTTGTTTTGTTTTGTTTCAGGCTGAATGTGCTGAATTCTACCACAGCGTCCATTATGTAAATGTTCCTATACAGTATGCTGGCCTAGATACTCAACACACATATTATATAGCATTTAGGCTGGTATATGTACAGTATCAATGTATATACACATACACACTGACACACATACAGTGTATACTCTGCTTTGACTTTGCTTACATGCTGCAGTAAAGTATAATTCTATTAGCACAGTTGACAGGGCAAAAACGTCTCTGTCCCTACTCTACATCGAGCCCTCTCAGATCCCCAGAGCAGAGCTGGGTTTTCTGCATACGTCTATGTAGTTGTACATGTTTTCCATATAGACCTTTGTTGTGATCTGGCACAGTGTCGATTGACTGAATGCTTTATAAATAAAGTAAAAGGAATAGAACAGAATTGGAAATTGCAAGTGCTGCGCTGTGTTAAATAATATCACATTGCCTTGCAGAAAAAAAAAGTTGGACCGGATCAAACCTTTTCTTCTGCACAGCGCTGCATTGTTTTGGAAGAGTGCCTCACGGTGTCAGTCTTTGCTATGTACAGTAGCACACTTCACCCATTCAGATAAATCAAAAGGAATGTGGAATTTTTTTTTTTTATGCAGACTAAAAGTAAGTCTGAACGCAGCCTTAGGCTACGGTGATGACATTTCATTCAGGTTGCCGTGTTTAAAGTGTTAGGGTAATGTTACAGGTATTAGAAAAGGTCTCGGCGTCCCTGAACCAACCGTGTGCCGCCTCCTCTCTAGCTCGAGTTGCCAAACAGTTTGGATCTCTGGGCGAATTACAGCAGAGCACAGGAAAGTAGGAGAAGACAGAATGAAATCTACATACGACACTGATCATGAGCTTCAACATCCACAGTTGGAGGCCAATGTTGCATCTCTATCACCTTCAGTTTCCTCTTTTCTCTATCTATCTAATATTGGCATAAAATGCACAAAGACAACCTCACGGTGCAACATTTGTCTTGATTATAATCTATCTCCCTGTTTGTTTGTTCTTGTTGTGTTTTTGTTTGTTTGTCTCTGCTTTTCTGGACTAACATTTTAAAGATGGTGGCTGTTTGCAGTAGGAAGCAGCAGCCTTCACGTTGTAGGCTGGTGGATCTGGTGAGCCTGTTTGTAATGCAGAAATATGCAGAGCTCATTGTCTTTAAAAAAAAATAAAAAATAAAACTTACCAGAATAGGCATGCTAAGTCCCACTGTGCCCAACAATTTAACAAGTACAGCTGTCTCAGCTTTAGCAGCTAATTTATCAAGACCATTTATGCAAATGAAGTCACTTGCAATTTGCCGTTTGGAACACCTGTTCTGCAGCTCAGCCGCAGGAAAACCACGTCAGAGGGGATGCTGTAGTTACCCACCGTGCCAGCCAGAGACCACGAGGAGACGTCCACAGGCTTCAGTGTTGCAGGTCTGACGTGACTGTGAGCTGCAATTATTTCATCCTCTGACTAATTGTAGAATTGAATTCTACAAACTCTTGTGACTTTTGAGGGAAATAAACTTACGCTGTGTCTCCTCTGGGCGTTTAACACCACCTGCAATCAGTTATTAGTTATACTTATTTAAATCAAATTGTTGTCCCTTCACTAATTCTGTCCAGTGTGGTAACAAATGCTCCTGCCACATGTGTACCACATTTCCATGACTAAAATGCTCACATTCACAACTTGTACATCAGATTTGTTCCCTCTGACGCAGCCCTAATGGATTAACGTCACAGCTTATTGTGCTGAACGTTGCCTTTTAACGCAGTGTTTTTTGTAGTTTTTTTAAGCTATCACGTTGTCATTTTGGCAGCACTTTTGAGCTCATGCAGCTGTTTAACACATCTTTGTCATTATGTTGTCAACAATGTAATGTGGCCGTTGTTTGATGTTCTGAATTATGAATAAAAATGTGCCAAGAAGAAGAGTCCCTTTTGTCCAACTTTGGCTGTAGCTCATTCTCCCAGAATAATAATTCCTGTTTGTTTATATATATATATATTTAATATTGTATATCATTTTTTCACTGACTAATGGTTTCTCATTCACCTGTGAATTTCCATATGACGCATGCTGAGACTCTAATATGCTGCACACCCATGTATAGATTTATAGAAAGTCAATTCAGTCACTGGGGCTCCTTTTTCTTGATGACATACTGAATAATAGTTTGCTAAGATAGCATGAGAAGCGGCGTTCCCCATGATTTGCTCAGCGCACAGCAAAGTCCTGTGATCTGAAATCTTCCAGCTAGTGAGGCTCATTATGTTCTGCCAGGATCCATTCACTGAAGTAATCATGCCAGTCAATAAGTTGTGCATGAATGCAATAACAAATGTCAAACTTTTCCCACTCCAATACTAGTAAATGCTGGGCTTTTCACTATCAATACTTAAGGTTTTTTCCAGTCTGTTGCTACAGGATCACAATTTTCTACCAACCGGTGAGTTCTGTGTTTGTGCATTCTTACTTATTTATAATTGGAATCAGTGCTGTTGCATCCATCCATGCACCAAGACTTAACCCTAACCCTAAACCTTAAACGTCTCCACCACTGCGTGATGGATTGCCATAAAATTGCCTCCCGACATTCACAGTCCCCAGAGGATGAAGGATGATTTAGATGTTTGTGAGACTTTCCACATATCCTGTCAAATGTTTCTGTATCTCTCTCAATCTGGATAGATTGGTTCAGACATTCATCGCTGTCAGATGATGCATACTATGACTTTCCCAGACCTTCTGATTTTTTGTACACATATTCACACGCCCCACAGTGTAAGTTGTAAATAACTTTGGTGATTCCTTTACTCTCCACGTAGCTCCACATCAAAATGCCATTATTCTGGTTTACTAGATCGCATACAAAAGCAATGTTTCACTTTAAATTCTCTATGTGGTCTGGGAATATAATTGTCTGCAACAATGGTTTAGTCTGCTTATATTCATATGATCACTATAGGCAAGTAGTTTTATGCGTGCACAGAATAAAATAGGCATGGGTGATATTTGTTTTCTTTAATTGTCCACCACCATACCAGTTTGCACCCTCCTCAAAATTGATGAGATCCATATTCACCTTAACTACACTGACAAAACAGTCTGCAGCCAGGGACCCAATGTCCACACTGTGAGCAATTAAAATGATCTCTTCACCAGGTCCATTAATTTCCTATAGAGCTGAGTGGCCTGAGCCGATGTGTGGACTCTCATTAGGCATGAAGTCAGGAAAGAGTCAGGAACCAGTGGTTTTGGTTTTTTTTTTTTTTCCCTTCTCCGCCGGTTTGATTTAGTTTTGTCAATACACATTGTGCCTGGTGTGTGTGAAATGGATGATAAGTAGATTTCTGCCATTCAAATATTCCCAAGGCCTCAGCAGACAAAAACATTTAGGCAGTCGGCGCTCTGTTGTTAGCTAACCCTTAATTTGATCAGAGATTGATTTTAATGAATTATCATTTGCTTTCTAACCTTGTTTTCTCATTCCTGCAAGTATTTTCTGTTAAATTTATATCTATATATTTTAGTAAATGCTTTGCACGTGCTAACTGCACCCGTATTCACCACTGGTAAGAGTAAGATACAATTTCTAGTAGTTTTATGACTACTGTCATCAAAATACAGTCACTAAAAAATAATTCTACATCTAATTTTTCATTATTCAACAGTGTTATTATTCAGTGTTCAACAGAATAAGGAAGAACCCTTACAGAAATCTCTAACCTTGCATTTATCTGCTCCTTCAATAAAGATTTAACAGATAAAGCAGAAAAAGCAAGTCATGTATAAATAAAGTAAATAGTCAAAATAAAGAAACTACCAACAGTGGTTCTCAAAATGTTGGTGTCATGGCAAATCGGTTTTAAAATGAACCAAATGCGAGGTGATTTCATTTGAAAAACTCTGTTTATGTTGGGAAGAAGAACGATGCAAACAAACCTTTGACCACTTTAACGTCTTTTCCCTTGTCATTACATCCCTCCACGTTCGTGTGCTTTTGGAAAAATTCAAAGCTAAAACAGCTGTAAATATATATGTTTGGAAGATGAACCGCGATAGCGTGAGACAAAACAATTACATCAAAACAGAACAAGCGCAGTTACTTTGCAAGCGAGATGAAAGTGAATGTGTAAGAACATCAGTCCAGTCCATCTTCACTGAGCTGCTTTTGTACTTCACAGCTTTTCAAGACGGGCTTGCAGGCTCAATACTGCCACTCTCAGTAATGTTTGATGTTGATCTTAGATCTTTGTTTTAAAGGCAATAGCAGAAAGAAAAAGCATCTCACAGACACATGGTGCAAAAGCAAAGAGCTGAACAGCAGGAAAGACTTTACAGAAATGTAAACCTAAGGTTGAGGTTGGAGTTAGACGTACTGTGTAGTTCAAAACTCTCAAGTCAGCCAAAATCAGCAGGTGCAGACGCCGAGTCAGACCTTCGAGAAGGAGGTTTGAGATGTGAAAAATTCCTGTCAGAGAAGAGACGTACTCTTTAAAACAAGAGAACACGCAAATGAAACAGCTTCACAACCACAGCTTTTCAATAAAGGAAACAATATTCCCTTCGTTGTTTGTCCAACTTTTGGAAGTTAGTGCATCTCTTGTAAAAGAAGAACAATTGATGGATGTAAAAGAGGTGTTGAAGGAGTGGGCTGGTCAGGGCAGGTGAGTGAGTGACAAAAAAGATTGAAGACAATCTTGACCGCTGAGGAATCCTGGAGGGCACAGACAGAGAGGTGAGTAACTGTTCAATCTCCCCAAGGAGGTAAAAGCAGAATGACTGGGGAAAAGATTCGTCTCTCGCAGGTACTAGACTAGAGTGATGGCAGCAGTCGGCAGGTGGTAGAGAGAAAACACTGCAGCAGTATCTAATGACAAAGTCTTCAATCAGGACAGGTGGAATAAACCAAACAGCCGGCTGGACCATCACCTGCAACTGTATGTGCTGCTTTGTTAAAGTAAACTTTAGTTGAAGTGAATTTTGCCAATCTAGTGTCCACACACTGTTCCCACAAAGAGAATAAATTTAGCCTTACAGCTTCCTCCCCATCCCTTCCCATTCACTCAGTGGGATGGCGGCACAGTTAGAGAACCACAGAAGGACGTTCGCAAATCTGGAGAGTGACAAGTGAGCGCGGCAAGAGATCGCACAAAGAGGACGAGCAAGGTGTTTCAGTGTGTAGAGCGTGAGTACGGCGTGCAGTCTGATGCAGGAGGGAGTCAAAGCACGGTGTGAAATATGTGTGAAACGGGTTTCACGCCCAGAGCTGTTTGTGTCATTGCAAGCACCTAGGAGACCCTGGCAGGTGTGCATGTTGGCGTCATAAGTTGCAATTTTCTCATTATTTCAAGATAAGAGAAGCTGCTCACACATTCATAAAGCTCATCATTGAAGGGGCAACAATATAATAAATATCTGCTGCGCAAATGGGTGTCACGGGTACTAGAGGCAGATGAAGAGCTCAGTTTTATCATCTACAGTAAGACTTTCAACATTTGATGAGCATCCCTACTTATCAGTAATGCAATAAAGTCCTTGGTCATTAGTAATTAAAATTTTTAATTGGCTATCTTTTACTATTTAGCACATTTCTTGGCATCACCAGATGAGAGTCGTGTTTGAAACATACCATCAGCAGCTGTCTGTGTTTCAGCGAGCGAATTTGTGCTATTAAAGGAGAGTGTGAAAAAGCACACATAAATGAAGGGGACGTAAACTTGTTTTTCATTTGCGCGTGACAGAATTACTGACAATTTAATGTTGCATTTCAGGCTGCTGGAAAAATATGTCTGTAATCTTGTTGCGGAGAGCATCAGCAACCGCAGAACTTTATTAAACCCCACTTATCAAGTGGTGAATCCAGCGTTTGGCCACTCTCAGGAACAAAATAAAAAGTTTTTGATTTTCCCCTGAGACAGAACTGCTAAGATATCGTCTACATTTCACAATCTAGAAATGTCTCTGACTGCACCTTAAACCATATCCCCCAACTACAGAAGAGCAAAGACTGCACACACTGATTTCCACCTTGATCATAGTCCCATCAATCTGACTATGACTCATTACGCCGCTGTTGAGCCACATACACAGGTCTCAAGGAAATCTTCAAAGGTATTTGAAGACTTGATCACACAGATGATCTCTGCCATCTGTCTGGAATAATAAAATGCTTGCCTGGAGTGAAAACCAGTGTGAAACCAGTGCTTTAATTCAGTATTTCCACAGACTGCGCTCTTCTTTTCCACAGGACCAGAATTTGTATGAATATACGTGTTAACAGAACTGGATATTGTTTTGTAAAATACCAGAAAAAACATTTCAAATCTATGTGAGGAGAGCACTCAGACTAAAGTCCCCCGGTGCACACTTCTTCTGGTTGAGTAGGCTGACTTCCTGCACACACTAATCTAGTGATTAACAGTTTCCGTGACAACTGAAAAATATGATAATTGTTTCGAGTAGTTGTTGTGTAAACTGACTGAAAAAATATGTACAACTATGTGGATCTCATTCACACTTACCACATTGTTTTCATCTCTATAGCCAGGTAGCAGGCTGCACCCAACCAGAAACGATGCAGAGCCGAAAACCAAACTGCATGTTGGGGTCAGACATTTTCTTCCACAGTTGGTGGAGAAAAACCGCTAACTTACATTTAACATGGATAAAAATGAATTCTGATGCTGCTTAACACTGTTTAACTACTTTTCAAAGCTTGTTCCGCTGCCTCCAAGTGGTCTGGAATCAAGCTAGAACGGTACCATAAAGTTCAAACTTTGAGTCATCTGACTTTCATGAAATCTTCCACAGTTCCATCTTGTTTTGGTTTGACCTGCATGTCAACACTTTGTTTGATACTGAAACTGTTTCCCTCTTCGTTTACTTTCACACGCTGAAGCTGCCAACGGCCAACAATTGTGTTCTGCCAGGAAAGCTGACCCTGAAAACTTCCTCCCAATGAGATTCTTCCAGCGGAGGCACCACTATTACAACACATCCAAACACACACATCACTCCCACATTTCATGTTAGCATCAGTCTGACAGAATCACATTAAATTACTTTTCAAATTTCATATTACTGTCTCACGATTTGAGCATCTGACTTTGCAGTTTCCTCCACTTAGAGCATTGTACCATTAATCAGTTGGCCTGGAGGCTGCGAGTAACTGGGTCACTTCCACGTGGCCAACATTGATGAGGGTAGAAATGTGTTATTTTGTCTTGTTTACAATTTCTGTCAACACTTTATTAAATTCTTTCCCCTTCCACTGAAACACATTAAAGCCTCTTAACAGCCACACAGTCGATCAGTTGTTCTTTCCTCAGCATAGAAAAGTTTCATGTTACGATTTGTTAACATCTGTTCAAATCATTCTACAAAAAGTTTTTAAAGTTATATTCTCGATCTCTGTGCAACTAAACACTGCAGCTCTACTCCAGAGCATCAGGATGAACACCTGCTACTGATGACCTTATTCCAAACAGCTAATCCTGTAATCATCCCCCGAGTTAACCTCTGAGTCAGCTGTTTCTTGTGTTCACACTATATACATTTTCTAAGCTGTCAATGCCTCTTTGTGAACTCTGTCTGTGCATGTGTTTCTACATTTCTATATTTTACATGTACTTTTTAGAAAAAAGCACCTTTATATCAGGTACAGCATTCATATACTTGTATTTTCTGTTTAACTGTGACAGTGTCACACTTACTCTCACTCGTGCTTCATTTACCGTTGACATGCCTTAACCTCATCCACAGTTAAGACTATTAAGAAAGGCTTATGTCCGCCAAACAGTGCACAGCAGGACCTTCTGGACACTGTATCACATTAGCAACTTTGACTGTCTAAATAGTATTACTACTACAACAGGTTATGAGTGCAGTAAGCACCAAGTTTTCCTTTAAAAGTGCACTTTTCTAGTATTTTTTACCAGATTGTATCAGAAGAACGTACATTTAGCTTAACATTAGAAGTTAGACACAATATCATCATCATCCTAATATTGGGGTGCCCAGGATTTTAAGTTGCAGAACAACTATACTGTACAAACACTTGAGTATCATACATTATACATTATAGTGCAACACTGACTTTATTACATTTTCATCAGCCCAAAAAAAAACCCATCCCCTGCTGCAGTATATTTGTGCCCAAGATATATTTACCAAAATCCATTTTACTCTTTCCTGTGCCAGAACAAACAGGAATAGCCTCAGATCAAAATTGCACCACACAGAGACCAGTCTCACCATAAGCTCAGAGGAAAGCCATCAACCTTATTTTTCCCATTTCCCCACAGCAGCTGTCTTCATCTCATGTCACTTTACACTGCAGATGAGACACTGCTGACTGAAGGTCAGTTGATATCAATTCCTTTGAGACCTATGAACTGTCACAACTAATCTGAACTTTGTGAATTCTATGACGAGAGACAGATTTCGACGTCGGCCGGACAAGAGAGAATAAAGTATCTGTAAATGTGTCAGTAATTGATGTCACTCATAAACAATCCAAACTGCCTTTAATAAGAAAGTTTTGTTGGAGACAGGAGACTCAGACTGTGAAAGACTGATGTCCTGGTCAGGAAACTGATTGAGGCATGAATATACAGTGGCAAGAAAAAGTATGTGAACCTTTTGGAATTTCATGTTTTTTCTACATTCGTAGATCCTCTGAAAGCTCATTTTTTGTGAGACATGACTCACATAAGCACGTTCTTTGTGTTCAAAGTTGTTGTTTTTTTCAGTTAAAGCAGCTCTAGTCCACACCTACAAACTAATTTTCTTAACAAGACTCCAGGTATGCTAACACCTGACTCACGTTAGGTTTTGAGGTCATTATTCAAATGGTTCACATACTTTTTATTTATTTATTTACTTGTTCTCTCACATGAAAGAGGTAGAGAATTTACAACCTGTAGTTACAGCAAACAATATTTTATTATATTGTTGCATTATATTGTTTGCTTGCAAATCACGTTCTTCTGACACATTTAAAATGGCCTGGATATCTTAAAATATGTAACAGCCCAAATCTTAACAAGCCATTTAACTGTCAGGCTCCCCATGCCAATGTCTGGCTGATAAAACTTTGTGTCTGAACATTTTCTTCCGAGACAACTGTTCTATGAGAAATTTGATTGGCTGTCTAAAAGCTCCCGTCTCTTCGAGTTATCCACAGAAGCCTCTAAATCATTACACCAGCCAGTGACAGATTTTTGTCCAAACAAGTGTGCAGCTACCTCCTGTTGAACATGGAAAGTCTTTGATTAAACACTTATCTATTCCAGGACACGAAAAGCACAGAAATGTTGTTTTTGAAATGTCATCAAAACACCACAAAAGTCCTGACTGGGGACTGGAATTACCACTGTCAACCTCTGATGTAGTGCATGTATGTACAATGAACACTGTGGCCTTGCATATACTGGCAGGACTGAGGTCATTAAATGACTTATTTTCAAAGGCTTTTAATGAAATGTACTTGCATTATTACAACATTAAACATTTATTTCCAATATACATAAGCAGTCTGAACAAAGGTCCACTCCCGTATTCAAACTCTGCACTTTCTTTATAATAAGTTTAATTCCCAAAGTAACTGCTCTCATATGGGATGTGCTGCTGTTATAGCATGACATGCTATGCATGCACCTTAACATACTTAATGTGTCAAAGCAGAGACTCATCTCTATTGATTCAGTTCACCTGGAAGGTTTCCCGCTGCTGAGGGTGAACAGACAAAGGAGGCTGCTCCACCCACGGTGTGTGGAGGAATGCTGCTGCAGGTCCTTTGTTTCTGCTGTGAGTACACTTCGGCCTCCGTCACTCCCAGCGTACTCAAGTGACTCAGATAATTGCAGCTTGTTTTGTCTGATTGCAGAGCTCAAGGCACCTGTCAATTTAGTGTCACTGTTACCTACACGGAGCAACACACTTTGTTATCTACTGTATAATAATATGTATTGCTCTCGTCTTTCTTTTTCTAACTAGACTCTAGATTTATTCAGTTCTGATGTTTTTGATTCGATCTTTGTTGCTGTGGCACTTGAATTTCCCTTGATCCCCTAGGGGAACAAGTACGTAAATGTTTGCATACCTTCTTTTAAAGGTGATACTAACTGCACGGGGGTAGTATCACTGGCGCAGCAGTACACTTGTCTATACTGGGTGAAAGAGTTGCAAAGTGGATTTTGCTGCATGAGAGGTTTCACTGGATGTTTTCATTTGTTCTTCACTATGATATGTATTGATTTCTTCCTTTGTGTCTCCTACACTGATTACAGCTGATGTTATCTGCAACAGATTAAGCAGGCAGCTGCAGGCTGGGGGATGACATGGTGTTAGATACCAATGGCACTAGCTGGATTTCAATCCTCTATTGATGTATTATGTTGGCAATTTTTCCTGCCAAATATTCTAAAGGCACCTCAAATTTTCCTTTGAGGCCCTAAATCTCCTCGGTGATGGATCAGGAATGATACTGACGTCTAAAACTAATTAATCTTCAATGAAATAGCGAGTTATAAAGAGAAAAGTGAAACGGGCGCTTGAGTCATTTGCCTGATATTTATGTGATGTGATTCTGTGTAATTCTAACAATGCCCACTCACTGTGCATCAGTATGATTATCATTATTATTATGTGACTATCATGTGGGTTTGGGACATTTGTGGTGTTATACACCTCTAGATAAAGCTTCAGGTTACTATCCAGTAACCCCCTCCTCTCTGATTTCACAAGAAATGCATCCCATCCGAACAACCTCTGACGCAAGGAAGAAGTGAGGGGGATGTATCAATCTTTTTAATAGAGGGGATTTGATGGTCTGCTCTGATGACTGGTTGTTCCTGAGTAATGACATCATGACTAGAGAAGTCACATAGAAGCTGATGAAGATAACGTTAAGTGAGCATATAAGTCATTGTATGATCACAGTGCACCAGGCAGCAAGCCAGGAATTCCCTCCAGCCGCTGCCCCCATTGATATACAAATCTATATGAGACAGCATGTATTGAACCAATACATGGTGGGAGGGATGCTTTAAGGAAAGAGATGGAAGAAAGAGAGATCATGTCCTGATCAGACTCACCTCAAGTCAGTATTTTTAAAACTGGTATCAAACACACACAAACAGTTTTACCTGTAAATTTAATATTTCATCCTTCATCTCCTGTTGACTGGTCATTTGCACCAATAATTGCTGCTGTTACACACAACTCAACATTCCCTTTGTCGCAGACATCTGCAGCTGACGTTCTTCTTGAAATATCCATATTTTTCCATGCGGTTATGTGCATGATTCATCATCTTCAAATGTTCCACTGTCTGCAACATCTGCCATTAAGTAAAATATGTCTGTACGTCACTATCTGCTGTTTGTCAGCACAAACAGCATAAATGTAATGTATCAAGTGAGGCAACATCCTACTACCAGCACTGATTACATCTATATAGTAATATACTGTATGTGTGAAGTTTATATTATGTACGTTGTGGGTAGGAGCAGAAGATTATTTACAGTATCACAACCTTGTACATGTGCATTTATCTCACCTCTAGTTTGGCTTGCAAACACAACCTAGTAGCTCAGTTTTAAGAAGTGTGTGACCTTCAGTTACAGTACCTTAATCTATTTATAGTGAGGTCTGTGGGTTATTACAGGGACCGTGTTTCTGTTGCTATTGAATATTTTAAAGGCCATTTTTCAAAGCTGAGAGCACCACAAACAAAATTCACCTCCATTACACTGGGGTGAAGGTAGAAATTCGAGAAGTAGCTGACAAATAAAACTTTTATCTAACTGTGCAAAATTGTTATTTTTTTGTGATTTGGAGAAACTAAAACCTTAATCCAAGCAGCATCTTTCAAATAAAATGCTTCAGCTGCTATCATATTGCGTTGAATAATACCCGGATTTGCTTTTGTGATATATTATTATTATTTAAATTGATTGAGGCATAGCCCTTAAATAACAGCCTACTTGTTCACAGGGGTCAAAGCACATCTTTATGTACTGAACTGAGTCCCCATGACAGTTCAAATGATGATATGTCAGATTCTCTTTTAGCTGCAGGACTTGCAAATGCTTTTCCTTGGAGAAGAAGACCTTGCCAAATGATGAATCAAAGCCATGTTCTCAATGTTAAATCACTTGGCTTATCCTGTAATATTTGTTTACTTGTTATTTTTCTGTTTGCAAATGTTGCTTTTGGTGCATTGCAAAGGCAGAATGCGTCAATGTGTCTTCATTCTGCAAAATATTATTATATTTTTATGGACTTGTATTACATGGATTTAGCTATTGATTATGTGGCACTTCATAGTTTAAATGGAACATTCAAGACCTATTTAGGAACAGTTTTAAACAATGTTTAAACTGGTTTCAGAACTGTCCAGTTCAATTATCTCTTATGTGGAATAAATGAATAGTCTCTAGAGAGTCCATTGTATAAACATCAGAGTCCATTGTCCTCCTTATAACATCTTTAGTATTTTATTTATCCATTTTGCATCAATTGTGTTGGCCGGGTTATTGCAGACAGAATCCAATTTAGTTATATAAATTGCATTCAGCTTTTCTATCTCTTGTTGAATAAATCTTGACGTATTGAACTTTGGATGTGGTGGTCAGTTTTGATCTGCCCGATTGTGCTTTGTTTTGAATGCGATTGATCCATTTACGTACAGCATTTTAGCAGTGCTTCTGCTTGTTTTGTGCCTGCTATGAACTGTATACTTTGACTACTATATCTTATGAAGGCTCAGGCTAAGAAAGCTACAAAGACTGTAAATTCCACCTACCATACTCTTCTCTAATAATTATTATTATGATTATTATGATGATTATTTAAGTATTCAGCCTGAAGTTTCAGATAAATGGAGGTTAGATTTTAGATGGACTCTTTTGTCTGCCCTACCTATGCATCTCCAGTTGAGGGCAGCAATACTGTTGAGGATGATCTAATCTCCTTCAAATAAAGAAACAGAGAAAGAAAAGGAGGATGACACCGTATATTGAGTTAGAGATACAATACATTGTTCTATATAGACATAGTATAACTTACATTTCTTTACTATTATACGAATATGTACATTTGATGTTCACGAGATTAAGGTCAAAGTTAAAGGTTAAAGTTAAGAGAATCATTTACTACATGCAAACTTATCTAGTAGAATTATTGCTTTTTCACTGGCTTTCAAGTGGTTAGAGAAAATCAGATCTATTGTTCTGTTTTAGTACGGTCAAACGGTCAAACTCTTGTGGAGAATATTAAACATCTCAAGATTTTAGCAGGAAATACTGCAAGTTTATGAAATACTGCAATCTTTAAATTAATTAAATTTAAAGATTGAATTAAACGTGTTTTCATTTCGCATTAGCAAGCAGGAATGGGGTGATCACTGGGGGGGAAATAAGAGATATTTATTAGTGGCATTGTACTAGAATACACAAAGTCACCCTTAAAACATCCAAATAGGCACTGTGGTTCTTACAACCAAACAGAGAAGGTGCAACATAGAGATAGGGAAAAAGCCAATAATCAAATGGGCTACTTCACCTTTTTTCTGAATGTTGGAAATATCTACATCCTGCTAAGCTGTAGCCTATTGCTGGTAAGAGCAGACGATTAATTTAGTTCACCTTCATGAGCACCCTTCTCCTCTTATATTATGTTAAATGATCAACTTGTGTCGCCACTTGTAGCCCATTTGGGTTAATGAGGGATGGCCATGGCTTACATTGTTAAATCTCCTGACACTAATATAAGAAATATACAATTTAATGTCACCCCTGTTACATTTAATAAATTTAATGAGCCTTCACTCAGACACCTTATATCTGAGGTATGTTAACAGTAACCTTTGTTTATATGTGTGACTATAACAAAGCATTGAATATTATATGTAAACAAATAGCTACACACTTTAAAATTACAATCGTCGAACATCCCCTAGAAAATGTGTTATTTATGTGTTTTATTATTGTCTTTGTAGGTTTGATTGCCTTTTTTTTAAAAAGTTCCCATTTACGCAAACGTGTGCTGAGTTCTAATATTTCCAATGGTACCTGAAGGCAGCAGCAGAGGATGCAGGAAGCCTGGCAACGCTGTCACAAAGCTAACGCTACCCCCGTCCAGCTAATCCCTGGGAATGCGTTAGCTTCGTCAACATGCTCTCACATTTACTTATTTTTAGTCCTGTAGCCTTTTTAAAAGCGTGTTAGCACATTGATAATGGATTCTTTTAACGAGCCAAGCTAGCCTAGCTGGCAGACTTTTATCTCGTTGTAGCCACAATCAGTTAAACCAGCTAACCAGGACGAGTTGTTGTTAGCTTAAGCTAGTTCGGTGAATATGGCGATTGTGTCTGGCTCCTGTGCCCGGGTAAACGGCTCCAGAAATGGGCCGTCCGTGTCAGCTACACCGTCTGGATCCGTTGGACAGTCTCAGCCCATGATAGCGGTGTGGGAATGGCAGGATGACTTGGGTTATTGGCGGCCTTACAGCGGCCAAGTGAGCGCCTACATCGAGCGATGTTTGTCACCGCGGGGCCAGAGAGGGGGAGGAGGAGGACCCGGCTCAACGAGCATCTGCCTCGGACAATCAGATCCTAGCCTGTCGCCTTATCTTATTGACATACCGAGCTTGAAACAGTTTCGCCAGGACACAGGTGAGTCTATCTCACACGCTCTGCTATTTATTACCTTGACGTTGAGATTAATTTGTAATAGTTGTGTTGAATGTTGTGTCTCGATTCCTGGGAAGTGAAGAAGGCCCTCTTAGCTACTACGCTAACGTTAGCTAGCCACTTATCGTTAGCTCACAGGGGCGCTGTTGTTTTGATTGTGTTTACATAGCATCATGCTAAGATTAGCTAAGTGCAGGCTGAAGTTATGAGGGTGGACAACTTTGTTTAATTCCCATGTGTTGTAATGTTGGCTAGCTTGTTAACCTCGTCATTACATTACATTGTTGATGCTTGTAACATTAGCATATTGTTTTGCTACTTGGAGCTCAGCTGATTCGTGTGGATTAGTTTGAATGGAGGATAACAGAGCTTATAAATGAACAATGACAAACAGCATCAGCTTGCACTGTGTGAACGATTTTGATATTTACACTGTTGGCATCTACTATCTATCTGTCTGTGTTGGGTTTTTAACTGATTAAATTAGGCCATTTTCTCTGTTATGGCCCCACTTTAGGATTTTGAAAGATAATATGGATTTATTTGTACAAAGAAGCCTAACCCTGACAATCCTATTGTTTATTTCCAGGAAAGACCCGGTCAGTACGTCGCTCTCTGTTTGCCCAATCTTCAGGCCTTGGCAGTGGTGTTTACTGGGAATGGGTCAATGACGAAGGAGGATGGACTCCATATGAGACTCGAACCTCTATCCTTTTGGAGCACAGCTATCAGGCCCGTCAAGGCACAGCAGACTTGGGTCCCCATGGATATAATTATATTGTGGATCTCACGTCTCTGGCCCAAGTTAACAAATCCACTGGTTTTAGGCGACAGGTGCGACGCCAGTGTAACCTCCCATACCCACTGGCCTCCTCTGGCCCCCCGGCTATTCCATCAGGCCCTGCATGTTCTTGCCAGCAGTGTTTGAGCCACAGCAGCACAGGACCCATGCCCAGCCGTTCAAGACATTCCTTTTCATCAGGGAGTCTGAACAGACCCAGTCTCCAAGGGACAGGGAGGGCGGCAGCAGCTCACCCCACTTCTGTCTACTCCCCATACCCTAGAAGACCTCTCTCTGTTGGAGGAATGTCCTGGGGCAGCCCCTGGCCTCCACCACCCTCTGGTAGCCAACTGTCTGCACCACGTCTGACTAATGCTGCAAGTTCAAATGGGTTAAGGTTGGTATCTTACTGATGTTTTTGGTTGTGATTTGATTTGATTTGATTTGATTTCAATGCAGGTTAGAGGAAAACAACAGAAGTGAGGTCTTCTCTTGATCGGTTAGCTGTCTGGGTGCATGTCACAGGCTCCTCTCCACCCTTTCCTCGTGTTCCGCTTTGTCTTTCCTGTCTGTTTCTACTTTGACCTATCCTGTTAAATAGGGATGACAAAAATTATCTGTAGCTGCATCCCTGCAGTGGCATGTTTGTTTTGGCTCAGTTCCAATGACTCTTGTCTCTGTCACCTCCAGTCTTTCTTCTTTTCTGTTCCTATCAGCATAGTTGTTTACTTAAATCTAATGTGAAAATGTGCAGTTCACTCACATTATCTCTGGGCTTTCATTTTTATTTATTGTATTAAGTTTCATTTAGTCTTTTCATAGCCACTGGAAATCAATCACGGTGTTACAAGTGCTGGACATTCTCTGCCTAGCATACACTGTGGTCTGTGTGAAGAAGTAATCTTAATACAAACTGTTAATTAGTCTATTATTTATAAGTTTTTGCTCAGTAACATACCAGTGTATCATTCTTGAAGTAATTTCCAAAATTGCTAATAGACACATCTGACAATCTGTATAAGTGGCTTGAATGTTACTTACTCCACAAATGGCTTGGTAATTGGGTTGTTAGTCATTAATATGGTTACTGTTGTAGCCCAGACTGCATTAAGATACCAGGCATGCAGACCACAGCTTCTTCTGGACAGGAGGTTAAGTGATGTCAAGAGGGCTTTATTTTAACAGTGAGATGTTTCCACCAGGTGTTACCATGTTCTTTTATTTGGCTGATAAGTGATCTATGAGGGTCAAACACAGGAATTGTGGTTATTTCCATGTTGAAACATTTTTATTTGTCGCCATTAATCACAAATTTGCCTCAAAGGGAAAGAAAAACTCAAAATAAGAAAAGCCCGGCTAATTATTCATGTGTGTTTGTGTGGTTGGAGCAAAGAACTTAAAATAAAAATGGAGATAAACTTGATCAGTTCTATATCACTTAGTCAATGAGTAGTATGACACAAAACAAAACAGTCCATTTCCTAATTGATTAAGCAGTGAAGTAATTTATAATGCTTAACATTTGCTGGCTCCAGCCTCAAAAACCTGATGATTTGCTGCCTTCTGGCTTTACATACATTCTTCATCAGGTAAAACAAGCAGTTTGTCAATTAGGCTGGAAAATCTTGAAGGGTAGTTTTCACTGCTTTGTGAGTTTTTATAGACTATGTGTCGGTTGGAGAAATAAACAGATTAATTGGTAAAGAAAATAATCATCAGTTGCGATTGTAAACTGAGCTCGATCATACTTAAGGCTTTGAAGAGTCTCTTACAGTTACAGTCACAGTTAATTCACAGGCAGATTTTATTTTGTTGTACTGATCTGGTGCCAAAGCTCTCCCCAATTAAATGGTCTAATTCTCTGAAGTGGATTGGGAACTTATATGGTTCTAAACCTTTGTTCTGTTATTCCTGCTGTGTTCATTGTTGCTCACTCAATTTCACTGTCCTTGTTTCCTGCCCTGCAGTGTTCCTTCCATCCCTGTGCAACTGAATGGATCCACCAGCGTGAGCTCTGCCCTGGCAGGTAAACAGGGTCACTAACCATCCATCCTCACTGTTATTTCTGCTCAATCTGTTTGGCACAGCACTTTTTGGTGGTTGCAGGTTTTATCCAGTGTAAATATACATACATGCCACACCTCTGCATTTGTCATGTGAGTGTTAGTCTCTTTATGAATAACATGACAGAAGAAAAATAAAAATGAACACACCTTAAATGTTGAGCAAACCTTAAAAAACACCAGACAGTCTTTCATACAATGACAAACACAAGGATTTTTTTATTATTCAGAGGCTACACAGGTTTTCTCATGCTGTCCAAAGCAAATGGCCATGGATGTGAAATCTTCCTACTTCATCATCTTTTTACTCAAACATAGCCACAGCTGCACCATACCTCGTTCTTGATTGATGGCACAGGGCTAAACAGCATAATAGATGTGCTCCGTTCAAGTACTATTACTCATATAGCTAATATGATATGTCCCTATACACTGAAGATTCAGTTTAGTTGACTAGTTCAGGTGACTAGAGTTCTGGCAAACAATTTGAAAGATGATATTAAATGAGACAGCAGGTTCAGCAGCACTTCTTGTCATGACTTGGAGAAAGCTGAATGTGCTGTTTCACTTCCAATGAAGCACAGACAGGCTTACCCTGCACTCATATTAAAAAAAGAACTCTTGCAGAACAAAAAGGCTGTCGAATTATTTTTAATTGTCGTCTCAAAATAAGAATTCTTTTCGCAATTTTTTTTGCGTGCTTGCTGCTTTACTGGCTCTTCCTATGTTGCTTGTTTGTCCACATTCTTGCTTTGGTAGCATCATAAAAATTATCGCTTCGGAAAAGACTCTAAAAAATATACTGTATATAAATAGAGAGGAAAAACAATGTCATGCATGATGAATAGAAAGTATTTATTTATTGAGATAGATAGATATAGATATATATATAGATATATATATATATATATAAATAACCATAGCTTGAAGTTGGTACAGTGTTGTGTACACAAAGCTGTCACATCATTACAGCCAAGTGCTTATTAGCATTTGATAAGTGAGGCTCATTGCCAGTGTAGTCTACCACCTGGTCAATACAACAGGTGTCCTGTGAATTCAGCTAGGGTTATATAATTTCATTGTATTTTTAAATTACTTGCAGTCGTGTTTGCTTTTCAGACTTTGACGTGGTCTGGTTTTATTTCAACCTTCAGTTACACATGGTGACATATTTAATGCTTTGATTTCTCTCCTCCTCTTGTGTAACCTAGAGAATGGAGTAAAGTGATACAGCAGGATAATACTGTATATAGTAGTCGGACGAGTTGTAATGATCAAAAAATGGCAAAATGAACCTGCAATGTCTGCTTTTTTTTCTGCTGCACACACATTTCTGCTGCATACAAATTATAACGGAGTTCCTCGGCTGTGATAAGCTGACTGAATCAATACAATCAGCTTGGAAGAAGCTGGGGGACCAGAACCTCATTAGTGAAAATCACCGTACCATGACTTTGGTGAATCATTTAAAATGAAAGGTCACTCATGGTGTCTTCTCCATATTTTAATGCTCATTAGTCAGTAATGAACATTAATAGTAACCGGTGCCATATTTTTCACATTTTGTTTATATGGCTGTTTGGTATTCAATATATCTCTATTACTGTTTAAATGGAGGGTACATGTTAAAACACAAATTCATCTTTGCTTGGGTTGGGTGCGTTTGTTGGATTAGTCTTTTACCAAGACGTTTTTTCATAAAAGTTCCTCTCCTTCACTTGTACTCTACTCCACCTTTGTGGCTGACATCTGTTGCACAGTTGGTAAAAAGGTTAGTTGTGGTTTGAGTGTGTTGTTTTCGACCAATTTGTAGCATTACTAGCAAAGTACGGTTTTCCGGTCTGTGTCGAACTTTGCTTACACAAATCATGTCCATGCCAAGAAGAAGCCCCTCAGCCCCCACTTATAGGGATGATCTTTTAGTTTTATCTTGGCTGGTCTGCGTGTTTCTTACGTTTCCTGTTTACTAAGTGGGAGAAAACTTTCGCTGCATCACACAATATACACTCACTGGCAACTTTATAATTATAATTATTATGAGGTTATAATTACTCAGTTCTTGTTGAAACTGTCAGAAAGAAGATAATTTTAACCCTCATTTAGGTAGTGAGGGTGCTCAAAATAATAGAAACACCTGTAAATGTTAGGCAGTCCAGTCCAACTATGAGTATATATCATCATGTTGCACAACCCTATAGTGGCAAGATTACAGCTGCAAATTGGTAAACCTTTTGGGAAAAATGTGACGTGATCTTCATCCAAGTCAAGAGTATTAACAAATATAATGTGCCCAAAGTAAAAAAATCTGATCTTTCATGTCTTTATTGAGAACAACAATAAAAAACCTCACAGTGTGAGTGGAAAAAGTATGTGAACCCTTGAATAATGTTAACAATTACAATAACAATAACCCTCAAAAAGCTAATTGTTCACATACTTTTTTTCCATTGTCGCTGTGAGGTTGGTCTTAATAAAGACAGAACATTTTTTTTGTATGTTATTGTTTTAGGCACATCACATTTGTTAATACTCTTGACTTAGATGAAGATCAGATCACATTTCATGACAAATTAATGCAGAAAATCGTGAAATTACAAAAATAGTTAACCTGCAGCTGGCTATGAGACTCCATCCCTAGCTATTGGTTAAACTAGAGTAGTAGTAGTAGGAGTACTAAGCTCAGCAAAATGTTTAATTGGTTACTTTTCATTTCACAGTTTCTCATTGTGTAAATCATGCCACATTTTACATTTACTGATTAATCACTGTCAGTGCCTCACTTCTGACTCTATAAGTTCTCAGTTGATCTTTTCCAGACTCTAAGATATCATGTTGTTTTCACTTGGCTGATAAGATTAAATCAAATTAAATGTTAAACAGAAATCCATAACTACTCGACACACAAAATCAGCTTGGTTTCAAATTAAAAGTACTTAATGCTGTGTCTGATGCTGATGTTTTGTGTCTGTGTGTGTGTATGAATGAGAGTCACGGTAGAAACATCAGCTGCTGCTACATTTCTCATACCTTTTTGATTTGTTTCTTTCTACTCCTGCATATTTCCACTTGCTGTGAATCCCCACCTGCCCCACTCTGCCCCGCCCCCCTCCTGCCTCATCCCCCACCCGACCCCACCCTACTCTGCTCCAGGCATGGCCTCCATTTTGATGTCAGCAGTGGGACTCGGCGTACACTTCACCACTGCCCCCCTCCCTCAGCAGCAGCAGCAGCAGCAGCAGCAGCTACAGCAGCAGCCACAGCAGCAGCAACCTGCTCCTTTCTCTCTTCCTCCTCCTCCTCCTCTCCAACCCCTAGCCAGCAGGCCCAGCAAGCCCCACAGCAGCAACAGCAGCAGCAGTTCAGTTAGAAGAGCAAAGAGGCAGCACAGGAGAGGTAGCTACCACGCCACCAGCCCTTCTTCCACCTCTGTTTTTTTAATTTTGCCATCATTCTGTTTTGGTCCAGTTATAATATCACAAGCTTTAGGAACATTTCATCCTGCATCAACCCACTTCCATGTGTCTTTATGTCTTTATGGGGTGTATTCAAGCTGCTACTCTTGTTGTTGCAAAGGCATTTTGAGCAGCTGTCAGTAAGGAGTTGGGATTTCTATCTCGACAACTCTGATAGAGCTGTGACTCTCTTCTCTGTTGCCATGTTGCCACTTTTATTCCATGTGTCGTTAGTATCAACTGCTAACCTATCTTAAAGACATCATTCATCACAGTAGCTTTCAATGATGTGCAGCACTTTTTATTTTCTTTTAACTTCTCACTGATCATAATGGAGGAGGCTGCTAGGAGTCAAAATGATGATTCCTAGAAATGCTGTCTTAAGTATACAATGTTTACATGTTACAGATGTGATACCAAATATGCAGCCGGTCACACTGTCCAGTGTTTAAACAGGAGCATCCAACAAGCTTGTATCAATCCTTGGACATATTGTGAAACTTATTCACTGACAAACCTTTGTGTATCATAGAGGATTTATTAGCCACCAGAAAACAAAATAAAATACTAAGTGTGTTTTGGTACAGCTTAGATAATTTAAATTGTCGTCCATGCTTTGTCGCTCATGCATATAATTACTTCAATTTATTGCCGCCTCTTTTTTCCTAATTCAACTTTGTGTTGTCCTGACTACACATTATACTTCCTCTACTTGCACCCGAATACCTGAATTAAAGGACGCTAAAGCTAAAGGACGAGCGAAACATGAAGATGAAGGTTTAGCTGCTTTTAGGAATTTGTTTCCTAAACTGTCCTGACACTCACGTGTTTGTGTGAGAGAGAAAATATGGCAGTAACGTATCCATCCGTCATGCTGCTCACTGCCATTATACATTAACTCTGTTTGCTCCATTATTTCATTGTGCATTCAAGTCGTGTTTTTCATGGTTTACATTAGCCAGTTTGATTTTAGGATGTGTCATCAGCCACAGCCTGCAATTATTTAAATATTTTCCAGAGTAGGAATCAAAGCTAATGTGGCTAATTAAACTAAAACGAGAGTGTGATTAGTTGATATTGTGAATATTTTTGTGGCTTTTTCCACAGCAGATGGTTGGACTTATTATTTCAGCTAATTCTTCGCTTTGTATTCTGTCTTTTGTCCCCGTTTCAGCCACAGCTCAGAGACCTGAGGAGGTGATTCAGCGCTACATGGAGGTAGTAGGCGGGGTGCCGGATGAGGTAAATGTTTTCATGGTCACAAGTCTTTTTCCTCTCAAATGTCACAGACAGAAACACAAAAAGCTTCTTTAGTGGTCTTTAGTATTTGCAAATTAGTCACTGTTACCTTTGAGCAGTCAGGGATGCATGTCATGTAAGGTGCAAAATAAACAGAGAAATTTCAGCAAAGCTTAGATGTTTTTTGTGGTTTTATGCCAGTGCTGGCCTTGAAATCAAACTGAATGCCATTTATTCAGCAATTGTGGCAATAAACACAAAATTTCCTGTGCCGCCCTCAGGACTGCATTATCTGTATGGATCAACTGTCCAATCCATCCGGCTACGAAACACCGTCCACAGAGGAGGGAGGCCAGAGCATCCTGCCAGAGACTGTGGGGAAATTCATCAAATGCGGACACACCCTGCATATGCTCTGCATGCTGGCCATGTACAACAACGGAACAAAGGTTACTAAAGTGCCACAGACTGCATGGCAGCTTTTATTTTTATTTTTTAAAATCATGTAGGCAGATTTTTGGCAGTTTGTGTTGTATCTGGTTGATCTGAAGAGTCGTCCTCTAAGTAATTAGTTTGACTAAAAGTGCATCTGAGTGCTTGTTTATTTATTTATATATTGATTTCTATTTTTTATCAGTGTTTCTTTTTCTGCTCGTTTCTTTTTCTCATAACTGTTTGTGTTTTCCTGTGTAATATAAAGTAATACCAAATAAGCATATTGTTAGTTATGCATATTATGCAAACATCCATGAAGGACTTGTTGTACACAGCAGAGCTATAGTTGCTTGCTGATGGAAAGAAAGGTGAAACAAAAGTCTCAACCTGTAGATCGATAAATATTTGATCAGCGCTTACCTGGTTTGTATTGATCGGTCCTGTTTAAAAGGTTCTCTGGTTGGTTTTTTTTCCTCACAGGATGGCAGCCTGCAGTGCCCATCGTGTAAGACAATCTATGGAGAGAAAACCGGCACCCAGCCCAAAGGCAAAATGGAAATTTACAGCATTGCCCAGTCACTGCCAGGTCACCCAGACTGTGGCACGATCCAGATCATCTACAGTATACCGCCTGGCATACAGGTACAGGTGTATTATCACTCTGAATAGATGTGCCAAGGCCGCTGTGTCACACAGTCACATATTGAGAATTTATTGTTATATCCAACCTTTTTTAACCTCTGTCGAGCTTTTCCCCAGGTCCTTTACTGCTGACCAGAATGACCCCTTTACAGTGTGTTTAGCAGAGCATTTGTTCAACGCCCCACCCCCTCTATAGCCAGTGATTAAGTTAAAGACTCCTGGTTATTTGTATGTAGTCGCACCAAGTACTGAATGGTGTGAACTGGAGTTCTCGACTGTAGGAGGAGTATGACACAGAAAGAAAAGCTACATAAATGCAGCGACACTGTATGTCCTGCTTAAATAAAATTTATGTTTCATGTTTAGGTGAGCTTTGAGGATAAGAACTTGGACAGATAAGGTACCGAGGTAGTCTGGTCTGTAAGTACTCTGTGTCTGGCATTCGCTACATTACACGAAAGGCCGGTTTGCAAGGGGTGAAGCCAAACGTAAGGTTCGTTGAATGACTCAGAGGGTTTCTAAATAATGTTTTAATAGATTGATGTTCAGGCTCAGCTGTGGCACAACATTCTCCTCCAGTAACAGCCACCTTTATTACATCCTTCTGGGACAATTGCGTGTCCTGCAGCATGCATGAGTGAAGATGAATTGCAGCAAAGAGCCATATGTACCACTGATCTAAAGTTAAAAGAACTCCAATCAAATTTGTATTGAGCTGTTGCTCTATTCTTAACAGTCTACAACATCACAGTTATTAGATTGTTTTATACATCCAACTGATGTCTAGCATTAAACTTTATAACTTTCCATCCATCAGTCAGTTTCTGTCCTCCTCCATTAGGGCCCGGAGCATCCCAACCCAGGACAGCCATACACCTGTAGAGGCTTCCCTCGCTTTTGCTTTCTACCAGACAACGACAAGGGCAGGAAGGTAAAAAGCAGCATTCAGAGTCTCATTGTTGTGTAGTTTATGATTTGCAGCAGAGCTGTCACACTCCTGCGGATGTTCATGTCCATGTCAGTGTTTCAACAGCTCAGTAACATGAACACAACACTCTGCATAGTGGTCCATCACCATTGTAGTGTGTTACAGCATTAGGAACATTTGGTGCTCTTTATAAAGTTGTGTTGTTTCCGTGGTGAATTAGTAGCTCATTTCCTGCTTACTAGTAACTGCAGCTGTACATGTAGCCTCTGTAATTCACTAATGGCAGATTGTATTAAATTATTCCAGTTGCAGTTTATCTGCGCTGTGCCTCTGTCTCACGTCCGTCATCAGACTCCCCAGTGTGATCTTCCCTGCAGTGGATGGATTTGAGATAATGAAAATGTCCCAGATTGGACACACAGCCTGTCCCACAGTGTAGTCAACAGCAGGAGCTTTTGACTCGTTAAAGACAGAGTAGTGTTTAGGGAACATTAGACAGCATATCTGTTGTGATTAGCTTAGCTAGTTACATAATCCAATTTTAGTCAATTTGTTTTTAGACAGCGTTACATCTATTTCTGCTCTGATGGCAGGCGGTCACCACTCTGTGCATACCGCTGACAGTCAGCGTTCCTAGTGGAACAGTTAAACACGACTTAAGATGTTGTGCTTTAATTTAATAACCAATAATCCAGAACTGTCACTAAATGCACAGAACATGTATTAGGAGTCAAAGCGCATGGAGATGTCTTTGTTATCTTGTTCAATAAACAGTCTAGATCCAAACCTACTCAGTTTACTGTAACAGAAAACGAGTTGAAACTGGAACCAGCAAATGTTTTAAAGTTTTGCCAAAAAAAGGACTGAAATGATCTGTAGATTATCAGATTAGGTGGAGTTGGTTTGTTAATGATCCACTGACCTAAACCACACCTCACATTTACTTTTCTCTCTGTTCTCAAAGGTTCTTGAGCTGCTGAAGGTGGCGTGGATGCGGCGCCTCATTTTCACCGTGGGTACGTCCAGCACCACTGGGGAGCCCGACACAGTGGTGTGGAACGGGATCCACCACAAAACTGAGATGATGTCCAACTTGTCGGGCCACGGCTACCCCGACCCCAACTATTTGGACAATGTTCTGTCTGAGCTGGCCTCTCAGGGCGTGACGGAGGACTGCCTCAAACCTCCGGGCGGCAGCAGCTAGGTCCCAGCTCTCAACGTTACACCACTAAGTTAACCCTTCAAAATCCACCTCTGTGGCCAGGGAGGTCTCCTGCCACCTGTCTGTTGTTGAGTTCACGTCAGCGTCTGCCCAGATCTCATCGAGTGAGCAGAGGGGAGGAGCGAGCTGAATGAATAAGGTCTTGAGGCTTGTCTGGGAGGATGCACCGTGGTGCTGCGAATGGTTCTCATACCACCTCCTTCATGATCACCATGTATTCCCGGAGACTGAACTCAGACACAACTGGGGCTCCTCCTACTCTGAGCCTCTTTTGTGAACCCTTCACAAACCGGAGATTGTGTTTTTAGTTTTGTCTTTCGTTTTTTTCTCCATCAAGCCTCATTTGTATCCCCTCGTCCAGTTACCATGAGAATGGGGATAAAAATCTCATTAAGCACTTTAGTTCTGACAGTTCATTTAGCTGAGGTGTGTGATTTCCCAGTGAAGGGCAGTTAACTTGTTTTCAAATTGGGAAGTTATGCAATTGAAGTGTTTCTGCTGAAAACATTTGTGTTTAGCACAATGACACACTGAAACTTTAGTAGCAAACTGAATATATATTAGCTTATTTGATGAGAAGGGGCAATACTTTACTGTTGTAAATAAATAAATAAATAAAAAAAGACACTAAAAGAAACAATACTGATAACCATTAAACAGGTGGTATCCACATAACGTGGATAGATTTGTGTATTTTTTAACACTATTTCTAATTTGACCATCTGTCGTCGTATTATATTCTCTAACCTCGTCTAATAAGCAGATGTTTAATACAGTCACATGGTGATTTTTCTTTTCTTCTGAGTTTGCAGTCTCTTGGCCCAGGGGCATTCAGCAGTTATTGTTTTCGTCACTTAATATGTACGTTTGTATTGCCATGTGTTTGAGAAGCGACGAGGCCGCATCGTGTATGGCTTGATGACCTCAGTCTTTTTGCCCAAACCGATGGGATGGAACAGGAAGACAAAAAAAAAAGAAAAGATAAAGACTTAAAAGGTTAAGAATTGTTTTTTGTTTTTTTGTGTGACAATCAAGGTCATCAAACTCGTCTTGATTAAACAAGACACGTGAAGCTGCAGCGAGCTGTTGATGTTACCGTCCGCTGCAAACTCACCTCCTGTACTTAGACGCATTATTCTGCTCACAGTACTGCAGTACAGTCCCTGAACCGAGTCTTGACATGTATACAAGCGAAACTGAAAAGAAAAAAAAACATCTCTGCAATAAAGAAATAAGGCAAATGAGTCCGGACTCCATCTGACTTTTTAGTTTAGTTTGAGTGATGTCTAGTTCCACTAGTCGGGGCTCATGAGAACTGTGTGAGGGAATGAACTCACGTGGGGCTCATAATGCTTTCGTGTGTGTGTGGGGGGAGAATATATGATCCTCTTAAATAAATAAGAGTAAACGTGCAGTGTACGCTGACTTTAGTGGAAATATTCTGTGCCATGCTCATCAGAGAGTAACTAGAGTTAAACTGGTGGTTTCTAGCAGCAGTCTGATGATCTCAGGTGTCCCTTCATCATTCATCACGCCCCTCTAATCTCCACATAGTCCCACCAGCAGCAGGTGGTGTTCACCTAACTCAAGGTGGTTTGATCTGATTTTACAGTAACATCGCAGCATAAACGGTTCATCTGACCCCAAAACCTCAACCGAGAAGCTGATCCAATGCCTATCAGGCGTTTAACGTATTTATCTCAGTGGCCTGTCTGCAGCTCTGCTGTTTCCCGGACACGGAGCTTGAACCCTGCTGAATAAACGTCTCTTTAACCTCTCAAACATTTATTTGTAGTGGGGACGTTAAAGAGGAGAACACGGCCCACTTGGCATGGAGTTTCACTTTACTCCACCTTAATGGACTCTTAAGTGCGCAGCGGTGCTTTGTGTTCAACGTACCTGTGGAGGGAGTGAGAGTGATGTACGCCGGCTTGAGGCTGGGAGGCAGGACAGTGAGAGGAGGAACACCAGACTGTTGATGTGACTTCAGAGACGATACTGTTTCTTGTTATGTAGCAGGGAGGGAACTATGAAAGGAGAATTATTGTTATATTATCTATTCTACTGAAAGAGCTGTTTGAACTTTTAGGATTTGGTTCATCTGTTTTTCATATGTACAAAAATGAGTCGTTTTAAGTTTCACTCAGTTGAAAAATGATAAAAGGGATGATTAAAAAGCTGCTGTTCAGACAATAGCCACCACCTTCTTGAGAAAATCAGTTTACCCTTAATATTAAGACATTAACATGACAACAGTTTAGATTTCTAGAGATTCACACAGCCACACTCAGGTTACTGCTGCCTTTATGTCATTAAAGACACTTTGTCTGGAGTTTATTCATGGATTCCATTGTTTCTTAAACAGGATCTGATTTGTGGTTTGATGTAATTTGGTACCAATTAGAGGCAAAATGCTCATTTCATACACAGCAGGTCAGCTCGACAGGCATAAAATAGAGACTTTACCTAAAGGCATGCATAGAGGATCCTTACGTTTACCTATAAGGTGCAGCCTGTGAGGTGTTAACTAGGTTATGTGAAGATAATTAAAATGAATCTGCTGGTGATGTGGATTACGAAAAAAAGCAGCTTTAATGTTTTCCAAAGTGGCATCCCAATCGAATTTAGGGTCAAGGCTAGAGCGTTCCCGCCACCATCTCCCATCAAGCAAGAGAGGATCACAAAGAACAGTAAATCAGATGTGTGGAGAAGGGGTTGTTGATGTAGAGATCACGTCTAGTATTGTTCAAAGGTGTTCAAATCCATAATTCCTTTTTGTAGTTGAGATGATTTTGCTTTTTCACTCCACTACAGGCTGCACACAGATCCTCGAGGCTCGAGGCATTTTCTCAGCTCAGTCACCAGTTTTGGAGTGATGCTTTTACAAAACATGTTCTCCATCTTGACTAGATTGTAAACTGTTTTGCGGCTCTGCGCCTGTGCTTTTAAATGAATTTTGTTCCCTGAATGAATTTTTCTTCTTTCGACTATGTGTCAGGTCTGTTGGTCGGTTGTGCAAACAAGGGCAGCTGGAAGGTTTTTTGGTTCCCAGTGTAGTGGAAGTAGGTGTCTGGTGAAGTAACGCAACCAGGGGGCTGCACAACTTCAATCTGTGTTTGCTTCTTCAAAGGTGATCTGAAGAAATCAAATTCAAGCAGATCATTCATTCTCCTCAAGGCTCAACTACTCTGAGTGTAATTATTTTACAAGTTGACGATTATTCACCCAGCAACACATCAAAAAAAAAAAAAAAAAAAAACAAACTCCCAAAAGAGTCAAAGTGCAAGGCAACACATTTTATTTCAAAGGCCTAATTGGCGTTAAGGTACAGCATATTAAATATCGTTAGTCCAGAGACAGTCATCGCAGAATAACATACCATTCTTTCCTTTACATGATACATTCAGGCTGACTTTAAATGAGATATTTTACATATTGTTAATGTGACGCTAACATAAGAAGGCGATTCACTGAAGGTCTTCTTTACTGCCGGCGCTGCAGGGCAGAGCTTCTACCTGTCGGACAAACTTTTCACACCATTTCGTCTCCTGTCACTTCTCATGGCTTGCGGTTGTCCCAGCACCTAATTAAGACACTTCATTGCTGCAGTTTAACTTTCAGTGGTTACCTGTAGTTACTGAGTGACTAGTAGCATCTGTTAGTGTTGTGATAGTTCCTCAAAGAGCTGTATAACAGAATATTGTATTTTACATCCCTGCACATAATGTTATATTTTAATAAATATAATAAATAAAAAGTACAAATATGTGAATATTAAGGAACCAGATCGCTATCAAAGACATTTTTTTGTCAGTAATACATTGCCACCAAATGCTGGATCCAACAACATGACTCAGTGGATGGACACTTCATAAATAAATAGCATGAATTACTGTCGTGATCAGCTTCAGCAGGAAACAAAAACCGCCGGCTGTCCTGCCGGCACTGTGTTGAGGCAGTGTTCAGAAAAACAAGCCAAGCTTTTGCCCTGCAACTTTTTGATCCACTTACATTCTGTTCCTCGAAACTCAGGATGTCATTCACAGAGTGAAACCTTCAGCCCGCTATATTCAGTCTGTAGAGATTTAGTCTCAGCACGCTGACAAAGTGTTAGTGTCGCTTGTGGAAGAGTCATGAATATCACTTTGACAAACTCCTTTTATCCCTTTGAAGTTGAGGTCTGTCCTTCAGTAATTTACTTTCCCAGGGGACCTGAACATTCACTCCACTGTAGTCCACCATGTACATGGGCCACTGCTGCAGGGACACAGCACACAGAGAGAGAGAGAGAGAGAGAGAGAGCGGTCATAATGGTGCAGGAAAAGCTTTCATTAGTATAAAGATGTTGTTGAACTTCCATTCAAAACCAGCATTAACATGAAGATTCAGTAGTTAACAGACACAGTCATGTATTAGCACAGTTCAAAGCTCCCCTTCCACATTTGCTTTACTCACCTAAACTAACTGTGTTAACTACTGTCAGCTAATATTCAATACTTAAAATAAAAATACTTTCTAAAATGCTGATACAAAAAAACTACACGTAGACTTTAAAGGGTCTGTTACAAAGCTTAAAAACAAGTTGTACATGTACATAAAGTACATGTGGGTGTGCTACATTGACACTTTTCTGTGTATTTTATGTGTCACACACTTGATTTTTAAAGTTAAGATACAGGTTGTGATACTCCATTAACTCTTAGCTTGTTTTTGATTAGACATCACTACAGTCTACAACAAGAAACCAGACAAGTCACATTTTAATGTGACCTGATCTGATTTAGTAAAATGCTCCTTTCGAATTAGCTAGTAGTTAATAAGAACCATCAGACATCATTTTACATCAATCATGGTTCATATTTCCTCTTGGTAAGGAGCGGGCGCCCCCTCAACCACCCCTGTTTTTCCAAATGTACCATCACTGGAATCTGATTGGTTGAAATCCCCAGGTCAGAGGAGGCAGGTGCTCGGTTGCTCTCCTGGACTCTCTTGCGCTTTCTTCGATTGGTGGAGGCGTCTGTTCCTGCTGACGACACAGAGCAAGTGGTTTTCACTTTCAGCTGTTGGCTTTCCAGCATGCAGCGCTACAAGGAAATTAAACAGCACCCACCTGTGTTGCAAGCCTGGCTACAGATTTCTGCAAATGGCCTGTGTGACAGAGAGAAATGAAAGCGTTCATTTTAGGTGACACAGCACTTGTTTGCATGAATCCCATGAGAATAAAATAATTTTTTTTTTATTCAATTACAGAACAACAGGGTAATTTGCATTAGGCCACTGTTCAGGCTGCATTTATATCATACTAAAAAAAAAAGAGGCAAAAATCAGGCACCATTTAGGTCTTCGCCTGTATTCTTTCATCATAGCTTAACTGCTTTGATGTCAGAATATTCTTCAATATTTCATATCATTTACATTTGCTGCTGATGATTTATTCTTTGACATCTCAAGCTGGATTTAAATCCCAAGCATAAATAAACCATAATGAGCTTAACTACCAAGGAGCAAAACCCTCCGCTCCCACTGAAATATACAGCGTGGTGACAGCTAACAGGCTGCTGAATATTCAGGTGTCTCTGCACTCACTGTAGCTGGCTCTTGATGTCGAATGTTATTTTATCTGCGGCTTGAAGGATTTTCTCCAGGCACACAATGTCGTAGGTGTTGGGGTTTCGGAAAGGGATGTTGTCTGGAAGGCCACTAACTTCTACGGATTCTGGACTGCCACGGATTAGCTTGTACGGGACCACGACGGAGCGATCCAAGCCCAGGGCCTCACCTGAACACACAACAAAACAATATGATCATAAACAAACAGTAAAGAAGTAAAAAACTCGAGTTGATCATGTAACGTTGACTATTTACCATATTTCTTGTTGAACAGTTCCTTGACTTGCTCCCGAAGAACCACTTTTTCTCCCATGCGGTTAATATCATCATCATCTGTCACGTGAACACAATCAGTGAGTGGCAACTTTCAAAATAAAGTTCCAGATGAAGAAACACGGGAAAATGCTATAAGACATGTTTTACGTACCACTTATTGAGGCGTAGGCCTTCTTCAGTAAAGTGACTCGTCGAGGTGCTGATGAAGACAATACATTAAGATTAAAAGGCACTAATATTACTTGTCCATGCTAAGAATATGGTTAATTAATCAGACCTCATGCTGTTCAAAACTCAAATATCTGTTCCTACCTGGTTTGGGAATGAGTCCTTGAAAAGGTCTGCATAGACAAAAACAGATAAGAGCAGGTAACAGTTAAAAACACAAAACAAATACCAGAATTCATGTTTTAAAAATTATTTTATCATTATTTTTCATAATGCTGATCTGTTGTTAGTGATTGTAAATGTTTTTTAGAAAAATTCCTTTTGGCTCAACATCAAATTAAATTGAGCAGGACAGAAAGCATGTGCATGTTTCCCACCTAGTGATGGTGAAGCTGATTTTGTCAGCGACTGCCAAGATCCTCTCCAGGTTCTGGGAGCCGAAGGTGCAGGGCTTCCTGAAGGGGATCCCAGGGGGAAGGCCCTCAATGATGACTGAGTCCGGATTGTTCTTGATCCTCTTGTAAGGCACTTGGACGGGGTACTTGATGCCCAGTGCCTCCCCATACTTCCTGTTGAACAGATCTTGGACCTGTTCTCGTAGCGTGTTGGCCAGGTCAATCCTGGATAGCTTGGACTCCAAGCACTCTGAAGACAGAGAAGACAATTTGGAAGTCTGGAGGTGTTTTATATCCCTGTTTACTTAGTATTAAAAGTAAGGGTAATAAACTTTTTTTAAACAGCTGAATTCAGCAAATCTAGTTTCTAAGTGGTGAGTAAAAGTCAAAACGGACACACACCTGAGAATCCAGGCCTCTTGGATATAGCTGTAGTGTCCTCTGTTACTGGCGCTGTGTCCTTAGTGTCCAGCTCTTTGGAAAAACATTGAAAGGTTAAACTTCTGTATTTATCATCTCCTAAGATTTACTGAACACAACAAACGTTTAGAGCTCCTCCTTGTTCCAGCAGCAGAGCTTTGTTCAAATGAAAGGTACAGTATAAAAAGCTGCAGGAAATCCCTGCAAGGACTTTCTTTATTTTTTAGAAGAGCACACAAACTGCTTCAAACTAACTTTAAATTGCATTTCAAATCTGCATTATGAGCTTCCAGATGGTGGAACTGTCTGCACATAGACAAAAATACTACTTTATCTTTAAAGCTTTAAATATTATATATGTATAAATTATGTATATGTGAATGCTGCAAGGTTACATACTGAAAATATACGCTGCATACACAGTCGAATGTACAGAAGGTTAAATGTTGTTTACTGATCCACATTATTTCTGGTCCCTCTTTACAAACACACAAACTCTGCTGTGCAGAAAACCACTTCACACAGTCTAAATTTGCATGATCTAAATAGGAGATGACTAATGTAGACAAAATATTGGTACTGGAAACAAATCATTACGTATTCATGACCGTGACATGCACAAAGTGGCTGTATCTATTCAGCAGGGCTTTTAGGTAACCATGTCATTTATAGCACAGAGTTAGTGAATAATGTGCCTCCCTGATTTTGTTTTCTTGGATTTAACTTGCTCTTAAATATATAATGGATGCATGTCAAGCATGTCTAACAAGAAGTGAAACAACAGAAATACCTGAATCACAGACGGGGATGGAAGGCATCTCTTGTTTTACTTGCTCAGTTAACAGCTCAGGCCTGTGCAAACAACAACAGTAAATTATTATAAAATGTCAAGTCCTTCTCTAAAGATCATTTATGTGGATGGCAAAGTATAAATAAATGATATACAACATACTGCAACACATCAGGCAGACATAATTTTTAATGTATGCTGTTACCTCTTGATAACAAACTGGATTTGACTGCTAACAGCCAAGATCTTGCGTAACTTGGCCGCTCCGAAGCAGTTGGGTCTTCGGAGAGAGATTCCCTCTGGCAGCCCGGTGACGTAAAGATCATCTGGGTACATCTGGAACTTGGAGTAGGGCACCTTGGCTGGTTCAGGTAGGCCCAGAGCTTCAGCTAAGGAAAAGGAGACAGCACTTACTGCCGGTGTTCAAGAACAATCTACATCATTTTAAAAAGTACTGAGACAAACTTGGTGCATTACAATTTGGATCTTATTCGAGTAGATCTGCCCATCAGAAACATCAGCAGACATTGAGACACTGTTCTCAATAAAGTTAATTGCTGAGAGTTGGCAACGCCATTAAAATAACTCAAATGCAAGACATAAGTAGTCGATAGTCAAACTTATTTGGAAGACAAAAGAAAAACAAATTGTAAAATTATGACCCAGACAATCATAAACATCCATCCCAGTTTTCAGATCAGCTTCGAAGCAAAGTTCTTCCCTAATTTAATTCAGTTTTCGTGTCCAATGAGGGATTAATACCAACTCTACATTCAAATGTAATAAAGATCTGCCTATACTGTTGGCTTGCTTACAGCCTAATAGTCTGATTACAGTTTCTTATAATGTCAGAAGTCTTTACAGTGATGTTGTCAACAAATACTTTCTTGTACTGTCAGATACCTGTTTACTGTAGTAGTGTTTACTGCTACAGTATTCGGCTTCTTTCATACAGTAACAGAAACACTCATTTTTTCTTAAACTCATCTGATGTGAAATTGAGATTCTTTCTTTTCATCCCACCCAATTTGCCTCACACTGAACCAATTAATTCCAATCTGATATTTAAAAACTTAAGTGCTACAATATTAATAATAAAACAGACTTTAAAAGATTAACTTTTTAATCTCTGTACACTGGTAAAGGCTGCGTACATGCAGGGGAGATCAGTCTTACTACAAAATGAATGGGCCAGACATAAGTTTCCATTCTCATATGAATGAGGGTTAAGCTCCCACACTACAGGTAGCTTACCATACTTAATGCTGAAGAGGCTCTCCACTTGTCTCCGAAGCTGGAGAATCATTTCACCAATGTCCTCCACCAGAGTCCCTGCTGCAGGAGTCACACAGATGAAAACACCAATAGCATCAAAAGAGAGTTATTACACGGGGGCAGCTCAGTTAGTGCAAGTCTTCCCACCTGTGAAAATTACTACTTCTCTCCTCGCCAACTTTATTTTGATAAATTCTGCCTGTCCCGCACTGACCTGGTAATGACAAACTGAGTTTGTGGTGCATTATTAATCACCTGAGAACGTAACAAATAGGCATAGGAGAGAAGAACGGTAAGGACAAAATGGGAAGTCGAAAATAATTCTTGAGGTCAGTGTCAGTAAAAGCCACAAATTATCTAAACTGCGCCCACAGTAAATGCAAAACATATCTGTCTTGCCATAACTACCAGCTTATCTTACAGTGGACAGTCCACGTAGCATTTTACTGAATCAGTGTTTTTTTTCCATTTTCAATGTAAGTTACAAAATTTGGGAGCTTGTACAACAAGATAATGTTACACAGCAAAAATGCTGTTGATTAAACAAACTATCTTTTATAAATTACTTGTGCAAGTGGACTCCACCCCACCTTCTGAGGATCTTCTGATGCTCTGTGAGACTGCACTGGGTGACCGAGCTTCGGCTGTGAGATGCAAGAAAAACACGAGAAGGGTAAAGATGCAGCTGTAGAATCAGGTTTTTGCTAATGTTAACTGATCTAACAATCTGAGCGTACTGCAATCAGAAAAGCACAAGATTAAAGTTTTAACACTTCTGAGGGTTTCCTCTGACACATTTCAGTGGGATGCAGTTCACTGCATTCAGCGTTAGTTTGATCATTTCTTCTGCTAATTAAGCTGCTGCTATATTAACACAACATGTGCAAGTTCTGCAGAGAGCTGATGAGGTATGATGCTTTTGCCGAAACCCCATGACCACTATAGCACATCTAAAAAGCTTCACTGGCTACAGATCAGTTACTTTCTAAACCTCTTGTCTTGTAACATGAACAATCTAACATCATTTCACATAATCTGAAAGCTTTAGTGCACACCAAATAATACCAAATGTGGCATTTGCTGCACTTACCTTTATCGCCTTTCCTTTAGAGGTCATTTGTGAAAGAAAACTTAAACAAAGCACAAGCAAATCAATAAAAAAAAAAAAAACACCTCCTGAAAGCAGTGTAAGCTAAATCCAAGACCACACTGAGTAGACTCTCTATGGTTTGTAGTACTGTAATAGGACTACAGTGTATGCACACACATTTCTAATAATGTAGAAACTTACTTGACGGTTATTTAATGTGTATTTTGCAGGATAAAGGGTCTGAAGACTGTGTGTCGTGTGGATAAAAGAAGCCAGTTTAGAGGTAGAGCGTAGTTTACTCAGGTGCTCTTGGTAAGCTTACTCTACTCACCTATAGTTTAGTGAGGAGAGCTGAACTCTGTGTTAGACAGTGGTAGGATTTGGGGGACTTGATAGGATATTTGAGGAGTAGTCTGGTTTCTCTAATACAGTAACTAACTGTTCTGTGCAACAGGACTAGAGGACAGTGTAACTCAAAATCTGGAAATGTGCACAATGCATCAGTCTTTATAACTGAAATGATGAAAATCACCAAAGTTAGAAGTTTGAATTTATTTTGTGACATTATGACAAAAACTAAAGACACTAAAGAGAGTGAGTCAAAGCCACAGACTCAGTCAAACAGCTGCAGCTGATGCATGATGTCTTTCACAGATCAGAGCTAGTGCTTGGAGGAATGGGGGAACAGAAAAGCTACAGTAGGTCAGAGTTTGGGAGGTGGGGTTTTAAAGGTTGGGGTCTTGCTTTCTAGTAGCTAGAAGGATTGATCATGGGGAAGATAAAGTATCTGGGAAAAAAAAGTGTTTTCATACGTGCTGCAGCTTATTTAGCATCCTAAATAAGTGTTGGGTGGCAGCGGTGGGCACTGGGTGGCACCACTGTGGCTGTAAAGCTGTGGGTGGAGCTGGCATTCCAGGACTTGCGGTGTGATGAGGGAGGACAAATGGATGTGGGGGCTGACGGGGCTGAGTTTACCTGCGTGGTTTTCCATCGAGTGATGGGGAGCTGGGGGAGCAGAGGGAGCAGAAGGAGCAGAAGGAGCTGTGGGAGCTGAGGGTGAAGCTGTGGCTGGACACGCTGCAGCTGTGACAGGCTCGGCCACAGGCTCGCCGGGCTCCTCCCCGCTCGTACCAGCATCTGAAAAAACAATTAGTTTGCGAGTGCCACTAACTGCAGTATAAACACAAGAGAGCAGCAGGAAATATGTTGCTGATACTTCCTGTGGTGTTGTAGATATTTCCTGTGATATTTTGATATTTCCTGTATTTTTGGTTTGAGCTTGTAGAAATGCAAAACAGACCCAGGTTTTAGACAAAGTCAAAACTTCTGCACGGTGCGGGAGACTCACTTTCTAGCGTATCACACTGTCCAATATAGGGATTCATGTTTAGCCCACTTTTACAAACTTTTCTAGTATTGTTCCTGCTATAGCAGGTTTGGTTTCCTGTTTTCGGGGATTAACTTCTGTCAGGTTTAGATGGAATGTTGATTTAAGCTTAAGGGGAAGCGATCAGGTCCGATGGCCCATTGCATGGCTGGCCAGGGTGGTTTCCCTCCATTGTTTGTTTTGACCAGCCTGCCTTTTGTTTCTGTTAAGGGCTTTAATTTTTCTATCTGTATTTGTGTGGTTAAGATCTGATTCGTTTAACCTTGTTTCATATTAAAAGAGAAAATAAAAAGAAACTCGATTTTATTTCCACTAATTCTGACTTAGACTTTATATCTAAGTGATAAAAAAATGGACAGAAAACGTTTCAAAAGAGGAGAAAAACTTAATGAAAGAGACAAACTGATCAGCTAATGCATCTCATCCTCAAACACTGACAAAGGTCCAGATGTTACTGTTAGACCAACAAGCAGATTTTAATCTTATTTTCGTTTTGAAGGTTAAATTCTGCTTGCAGCAGACACAGCAATAAAATGGTGGCTCAAGTGACGTGACATCAGTTTGACAAACCACAACTGACAGCGCTTTCCAATAAGAAACAATGGGGTCTTCAATACAGAGAATTAGACAGGTCCTGAAAGGCACCTGCCTTTACAATGTACTGATATTACAGTGTATAGTTTCAGCTGCTTAAGTTTTTAATTCCATTCAAATTTGCAATGGTGGGGATTGTATCTAAGGGATAGAACAGATGAAGACAATGCAGATCAATAAAAGCCTCATACAGTCTCAGTATGTCAGTAAAAGCCCATCTTTGGACACTGTTTATATTTTAGGAAATGAACAACTGGCTGCCAAGCGTGTGCCTACTTACCTGGCACTGTAACTTGAATGATCTCTCCATCTGGAGGCTCTGTTTTAATTCTTTTCAAAGCAATGCAATCTGCTGAAGGACCTGTGGAGATTGAACAGTGATAGAATGTGTCTGAAGGACGACTGGGAGACTTCTAAGGACAGTGCATGCCGTTTTATCTTTATTTATGATGTACATACCTGCTTCACACTCTGTCAAGGGACTCACACAAGCACTCGTTGATCTGTGAAGTAAAATAAAATGTGGGTGATTAATTACAGTCCTCTTTTCTCTGGCATGACTTAGGGTCAGGCCATGAATTGTGATGATGATTAAAAACATTCTGATGTGATCTTTTAGCCAGATCGCCCACCACCAGATAGAAATGTTACTGTGTCTTTTATCAGCAAACACAAACTCTAGGCCTGTCTCAGGGATAAAGACCAGGATAAAAGAAGAAAGGATAAAATCAACTATGAATTAAGGACTACTCTTAGAGCATATCAGAGCATCTGTTAAAGAGCAACCGTTAAATTCAGTCTGCACCATGAGTAAAGTTGGTCATAAATACGATACAATCCATCTACATGCCACTATATCATATTTCCACATCATACGTCTGGAGGGTAATGCTAAGTTTCTGTGTGGGCTGTGCTCAGACCTGCTGCTGTGAGGATTGCTGACCAGCTCGGTTGTGGTGGGCGGGATGCTTAGACTGTCAGGGAAGCTGTCTTCAGGCGTGGAGCCCAGGTCATGCTTGCCCTCCTCCCTCACCATCTTGCCAGCAGCTTCAACAAACAAGACACAGAAGACAAACAAACACTGCATCTCATTAGCCGGAGAACATCTGCAGGGTGTAAATATAAAAATATCAACTTGACAGGGCAGTTTCAGGTCGGCCAGTTCCTGTGATTAACTGTAAAGGTCCTGACATACTGTATTGTACAGATAAATGCCTGGTCTAACACAAAGCACACATGGAATCCTACCAAAAATAATTTCATTTAGCTTCCCCTCTAAATAATATAGATCATTTATCATTTTAATGAAAATGCAGGCTGCTGTTAGGTAACGAGCCAAATTATATCTGATTCTGTCTAAAGTACACACTAAAAAGTTAGTCTCTGTGTGACTTCAGACTTAGAGATATAGGATATGAAGTTGATATTACCCAATTCATTCATATTGGTGGTTTTAAGAAAATTTCATGATGATGTATTGTCTTTTTATTTTTTTACACAGCATACACTTTTTTCATTAGGTTCCCTTAAACCTATTGTACTTGGCAGGACACCTTACAGTTGAAAAATAAACTTGCCAATGCCAATATAATGATCGTATACTGGTTGATAAATTGCCTTTGCTTAGTCATCGGTCAGGCCCTACAGTGTACTGACCAGATAAGTTCACTGGATCCATCTAGCTAAAACAAAGGCAGTCTCACAGTAGGATATTTGCAGCATATTCTACAGTCATTAAGGCTATAATCAGTATTTTTAAAACTGTTTTAGGAGCTCAAAAAACTCATACAGAGACCTCACAGGTTTAATAAAATGTCACAGACTGTTTGGTGTCAGTTTTCAGGCTCGTTACCTTGTGATATAATCTGACATTTGGAAAATAAACTCAAGCACAGACATATCATATATATATAAACTTACATCATTCATCTGTGTGCGCACTTATGTTTTGAAACTACAGCAAAAAGCATGTTTTGGCCATGGTGCTGACAGAATCTATATAAAAATGCTTCACAAAGACAGTACATACGGCACACTGTGGCGTCTACATGTATAGCGTACATATGTCTGTCTATGTCTGCTATATACAGTATGATGAAATGAGGCTGTAACAAAACGCGGTTTCCAAACAAAAAACAATTCTAGACAAAAAGAACATTTTAAGTATATTAGAGGCATCTACATGAGAAGTCAGAAACAGACGGATCAGCTGTGTTTTATTAATGAGGCCAATCACGGCTCAGATACATGAGAAGACGACACTAAAACAAAATCATAATAAATCACATTCTTACCAGTGAAAATCCGTTCATCAAACATTCTGCAATATAAAAAAAAAGGCCATTAGTCACTGAGTTCAAAGACTGTTTAAGCTCTCAGTGACAAAAAAAAAAACATGATGCAAACACTGTACATGTGGAGGAACACATCATTAACAGCTCTTTAAGCACATTAGCTGCTCTGTAAACGGTCTCAGTCAAACTAACAAGTAATTGAGTCGTTCCTTTATCATCACTACATCTCTCTGACTAAAAATAACTGTGGATGTGATATACTTCTGGACTGCTTCCTCTTAAACTGGCACATGCTACTGCTCAGTCTACCACTGGCTCTTCTCCTGCTGTGATTATAATTAATCTTTAGATACAGCTAGTTCTCTACGTCTTGTTTATTTACATTTACTTGTAAAACCTTTTGAAATTGTGGCTGAACTTATGAAACTTCCAGCTGGGGAACATTTTCGATCCAGCATGCAGTTCCACTGACGTAAATGCTCACTAGAGTATCAAACGTGTATTAGTCTGCAGCCGAAAACAGTTTTTCATTATTTACTCTTTGAGAAATGTTAGCTAAAAACTAGCACCATGCTGTTTAAGGAAATTACTGAGTCATTTTTAAAATGGAAACTATATAATTGTGACCTGCTTTTAAACATTTACATCCTCGTTAGGAATTAATGGACTTGGAGCCGAGCGCTGCAGACAGATAAACAAGCCACTGGGAGACAAGCTAATGCATTGCGGGTTTTAGTCTTCTAATGGGTGGCTCACTGATGACAAAGAGAAAATATTAAATACTGTAATGCCGCCATTATCCATCAGGAATATTATGTTGTTTGCATGCTAACTTTGGCATGTTGATGTTGTACAGTTGCAAAAAAACAAGCTGAGATCTTGATAATAAACAAAACACAGCAAATGTTTATCTATTTTTTTACAATTTAGAAATTTAACAACTCATAAAACAGAAATAAAATCTGATGTTATTACACGCTATATCACCGGTGTCAACAAAGACCATGCCATGCCAAGAAAGAACATCAGAGCTTACATCTGGAACATCTCTCAATGACAATGGGAATGTGATGAAATTCTGAATTAATCACATTTTGAATCTTTTCTAATTGTATTAACACTAATGAGCTGCCTGCAGGATTCGTTAAAATATGTGTTATCTCAAACAAGGCATGGTGGCTCATTTAAATTAGCTTAAACAAATGGATGGGAGAGCAGCCGTTAGCGCAACATGCTGGCAAGCGGAAGTCTTTTGGGACGTGAATGGAAATGGTTTACCAGTCAGCGGGACTTGGTGTGCCGGCGGAACCAGACGATTAACAGACAGATGGTATAGGCTGGCTCAGCTAGTAGCCGCTTATTAAAAACCTTTTCTAAATAAAAGTTTTAGAAGAGGTGCCATATTGTAGTTTGCTGAAGTGGAGCTAGACAATAATGTTGTGGCAAGTGGGTAATTTATGATCTGCTCCCAGTGACTAAATTATATTCAGTGACTCTTTCATAAAAGCTTGCATTGATGTTTTTCATTCATGCAAAACATGTATATGCCAAAGATTTATGTCTGAGTTATAAAATATATCAAATTAACAACATTTGCAAAACTGTGGACAAACTTGTACTCAACTTGTTTATTTTCCCCCCTCTGTGTTTCTCGCTTACCGTTTGACTATAAAGCGGATTCCATGCCGCTCATCCAGGATGCGTTTAAGCTTGGGGACTCCATAGGTGCAGGGTCTCTTGAAGGGGATCTGGTCAGGGATGCCTATGATCTCCACAGCCCCTGGATCACAGGCTATTTTGCGGTAGGGGACAGGCACCATGTGATCTAGACCCAGGGCTTCAGCTAAAAGGTAGAAAACAATAAATAACCAGGTTTAGCAGGAACAGAAAGGACAAGGAAAAGCTGCCTCCAGTGACCTAATGAAGAGGTTTATAGAAGAAGATGAAACATTTAACTGTGTGCTTAAATAAAAAAGAATTCCTAGAAACAGATCCTGTCAGCCATAATTTAGAAATGGCTTGTAGACTCACAGTGTGTCTGTGACTACTTTCGAATAAGTAGAAAAACAAAGCAGATATTTCGAGATGTGAATTTATAATCAGCTGAATTTTTCTTCGCGTCAAGTGGTTCCCCCTAATAGTATACTGTGGCTAAATAAGTGTCTTACATATCACTGAGGAAAACATGATCAAACCAAAGCACTGACCCCAATCCATCAACATCCATAGATACGCAAAGAATCATCAACTGAGCATGAACAATTTGCTTGAGGAGGCAGCGATAGCATTCTATATTTTACCCCATATGCAAAAGAGGCCCAAACAAAATCAAAATGCAAAGAGAGAGAGAGAGGTTCTTCTCACCGTATCTGCTGTTGAATAAGATCTGAACGCATTCTCTCAACGTGTTGATGTCTTCGGTTTCCCGAATGAACAAGTCCCATTTTTCTGTAAGAAAAGAAGCAACAAAAACAACAACAACCCCTGTCAAATGTATCCGAGTCCAAACCTTCAAATGAGCCTTTTTGCTCTGTAAGGTCTTGAAATCTGAAATTAATCTTCTCCATCTACTCAAAGCCAACTCAGTAAATCAGTACAATCTTCTTAAAGGATTACTGTTGTCATATTAGTAGCTTAGCCCATTATGGTTAAACATCCAGAATAGTTAAGTCTTAGTTCAGTAAACAATACTTGGCCACTGTATATGTGACTCTGAAAATCGAAGGAGATTTTGATAAAAACGTCCGGCCTTACCTGATTTTTCATGCACTATAGAGAAAAGCAGCCTCTTGGAGATGTGGATGCCTGTAGGGCTTTGACCCTGCTCACCAGATACTCTTGTTGTCTCATCTGAAAATGCAACACAAATTATACATATTCAGTTCAATTAACTTTCATTACGGTCAGAAATGTTCACTTAGCCTTTTCCCATTAGTTTCCCCAGCATTCAGTACTGACGTATTATTCGACTAACTTAATTAACTGTAAAAGAGCCTAAATTGCCAGGATCAAGAATTAAACCTTTTTCCTTGTTTGTAGAGTGTTTCTATATTTAAGAAGTATGTTTTCTACTCTAAATGAATGCACCTGACTGTTACAGGATTCCTTAAGAGACAAGGAAATGCACTTTAAAGGTAAAGTGCTGCTTTGAATAAAATAATGAGCAGTATAATAGTCTGACTTCAAAGCACACTGCTAATTTATCCCTTTTCTGAGGCACCCTGGAGGCGTAGGAAGAAACATTTAAATACATTTCATTCTTAAGAGAGAGTTCACTTTTCATCACCATTATAAATGTTATGTATGAAATGTAACTTTTTACCTCTATGCACAAAAAGCAATCTTTTCAAATTCACTCACTAAAAAGCCAATGTTTGGCTTGTTCCTACATTAACATATTCACTGCAACATCATTGGGATTTAAATAAGCAGCTAGTCTAATAGTAATGTTTCACTGTTAAAATCTAGTCTTTGAACTATAAATGCACATTTACCATTGTTAGCACAGTCTTTAACAGACGTGCTTTTGTCTGTCCCTGCTGTCCAGTTGGCCACTCTGTCCTTGCCCAGGTTGAGGAGGGACATGGGCTTAAAATCCAGCTTCCCATCAGGGTGGGGTTTGGAGGACATGGGCATGCCATACAAGAAGTTTGACAGAACAGAGTTGCTGGAAGTGGCTGGACTTGATGACGTGGCTACCTGGGCAGTAGTCTTCCCTGGACCATGGCTGCTTGGTGTTATGACAGGGGTGGAAGAGTTGTGATTGACATCAGTGCTGGACTTGGCTTCTCGAGACAAATCTTCTGCTGGCCTGAGCACAGAGACAAAACCAAAATCAAGAAAAATGTTCTGGCTGGAGGTTCCACTGAATCTTAACCAGAATATCTGATCTTTTGGAGGGTTACGAACATCACAGCTTGACATCAAACTTTCTGTCTGCCAACTTAATCACTTGCCAAGCATCTCTTGGCTTAAAGTGTGTTTGCTGCAGCAAAAGCAACTCAAAGTAAGTAAGATAAATGGAATCAGATGGCGGTGTGTCTGCATGACAGATTCTTTGATATTTCAACTTGCCTTTATTTCCCTGCTCCTCCGGCTGTTTTGTTCTCTTTACTTTCCGTACTTGTCAAAGAAAAAAAGGCAAACAGTCTAACACAAATTTGAGCACGTCTTAACAACAGTTACTGTACAGCACTGCATGGATTTTCAGACTGTTCATATTCAGCTTTATTACACAGCGAGAAGAAGAAACCACCGAGTAAATTTAACATGGTAAATGGACATGGTAAATATAAAATGTTAGACTGTAAAAATGTTTTATGTTTTAATGAAAAACAAATAAGTGATATTGACTAAACTTACTTACTACATACTATTAGAAGGCTTCTTCTTTTGTATTTGCATAGCTGCTGTTGACAAAATACTATCACTGCTCCTTTTTCAGTTAGGTTATGAGGCAAAGATACTGTGGAGAAAATAACATGTAACCTGAGAACATGTTTCTGTTTAGCTGAATTAAAATCGGGTCTATCTGTAACTAATACACTACAGCCTGTCTGCTACCAATAACTATCTACAGAAGATGCCAAGACAGCTATGTGCTTCCAGCCACACACAACTGTGTGTCTTTGTAAAGCATTAGAGGCTAAACTGAAATTCCAAACATCTTTTTTGAATTTGTTTTGGAGTGATCTGATGTGAAACAGCTGGTAACATCATCTGATACAAGCATTCAAAGTGCAGGCTTCGTTTAGCAAACAGCAGTGTGCTGTTCAGAAACAACCTGAACAAACTTGTTTCACAGACTCACCTTTTTACTGTGAACTGGATGCGATGGCTCTGCTCCAGAATCTTCATCAGTGTCTTGGTGTCATACTCTGAGGGCTTCTTCAGGGTGACTCCCTCAGGCAAGCCGTGGGCCACCACACAACTCGGGTCCTTCTGGATCCATTCATAAGGCACAGGGACCAGGCTGCTCTTTCCCAAAGCTTCACCTGCAAATAACATGAGCATGAATAACCTTTGCATGGCTTCCTATACTTGCAAATAGTAACAATTACCGTAACTAGGAAGATACACATTGGAACGCACAAGCATGTACAAAGATCACTCAACATTTGGCAGATATATACTGTGTAAAGGTAAGAAAAATCATAGGTCAAGTACTGCATCTAACTGCTTTCAATGAGCCAGGGTCAAAATCATTAGATTAAATGAGTGACTCTTACTGTAAAGTACAGTGAAGACCTCCTCCACCATCTTCCTTAGAACAAAGATGTTGGATTGAGCATCCGAGGGAGCTCTTGGTTTCCCATGCTCACCATCCTTAGTCAGTTTGCTGACTTCGCCTTCCTGGTCTTTGGTATGGGCATTGGCTGTGGTCAGATTTTGCAGACATGGTGCTCCTAAACCCAAATGAGTAAAATTACATTACAGTAGCACCAAAAATAACAAGCAAACAAGAACGCTTCAGATGCAAATAACCTGTAATATGAGTTTAGAAAAGGTACATTTCGCTTTCTCTGTTTACTTTTCCCCATAATGGAGTCACTTCCTTGACTTCCAGGGTTACAAAGAAACAAAAAAAAAAAACAAGATGATTGAGGGACTTGTTTCTAAAAGTAATGCACATGTCACCTTTTGAAAAACAATGCTATATAAAATTAATGACTTGTTTGTCTTAGAATGTGCCAGGATGAAAGCTTCTCTAACAATTCCTGATTAACTGGACAACACAAAGGTCCTCAGTTCAATTCCTCCTCATTTGTTGTAGTTGAAAGACAGCTACCTGAAACCACAACCACCTGTTTATTTTGAGTTTATTTCTTGCTAAGCAAAGCAAATAGGAGCTGCTGCTCCCCAAAACTGGAAACTGGAAAAATACTTCACATTGCGAACACGAGGTGATGGGTAAAGTGTAATCAGAGGCCACACCTTCTTAAACTGATGTTATTATTAAGAAAAACGGTAGTAAGACTACATAAAAAACAAGGCTGCGAGCAGGTGGGGCTTAGTGTCCAAACATTGTTTCCTGAAATATGACTAATCTCAGAAACTTGCATAGTTAGTTTACCTGGAATGGGCAGAGAATGAACGTGCTTACAACCTGGGTAAGAGGTGTGCTGCAAACGTTTTCTCATAATACACATTACATGCACACAATGCATCTCCACAAGAACACATTATTTAGCCCTAATCACTGTAATCTAAATGTACAAAAATGAAAAAGTAGTGGCAAAAAGTTTATTAAAATAATGTCATGCTCAATACATCAAAGAATGACCTTGATCTATGACCTCTATTTCTAACAAACTGAACCTGCAACATTAACTTAAACTTGTCTCCTCCTCAATAAAGTATTTTACATGCTTCTGTTTAAAAAGTACCACAAGCATAAGATATGAAATATCTGTAATCTTGTAAATGAACAACATCAAATGTTTTGTTAAATGGGAGGAACGGTTTGTTGATATCGTTTTATCTCATAAAGGAAAATAAGCGTGTGAAACTGCAGCTGCTATGTTGATTCAATTATTTAATGTTGAAGTCATCTGATATTAAGAAAATTGCAAGTGGCTGCAGTTATTCAAGCTTTTGGCTGAATTAGCAGCTGTGTGATCACAAAACTGCAAAATCCTATTACTGCCCAATAAAGCTGCATTTTATTTCACTGCCTCCCAGACAGTTGAGAATACTGAGTATTTGCTTGCTATAATAATAGTGATCAATGCTCTAGCAAGAAAAAACAACGGAAAACAACATTCATAGTTTTGCAGAAATGCCCGACTTACGGCAAAACTTGTAGAAGTCTGTTTGGATTTCCCTCCTGGAGTTCAGGAACACTCTGCCCTTTTCTGTGCCGACTGCAATCACACTGTCCTCATGTACGGTGACACACGCCACCTCAGCATTGAGCTTAGACATCGCCATGCACTGCAAAACATATGGTCATAATTTACTCATAAATTACTACTAGAATCTCTGAGGGAGACTCTAGAGTTCATAAAACAAAACTGGTATAACTAGAAGAACTGAATAAATTGACTTAATTACACCCTCAGATACTATTACATCATCAGTGTCTGATGTTTAACTCATACATGCATGGAACAGATTCACAAATGCAATGTAGCTGTTTATTAACATGTTAATTAATTGTGAATTTCACTTATGTGCTACGAAAGGTTAATCATCTTGATATCACAGACTCAAGAAAGATCAAAATGAAGTGGCATTGTGTGATCATTTCTTTAAGACGTACCACTGAGTCCAGGGCCGACACCAGGCTGGTGAGGATCTCCTGTCTGGCCGACACCAGCGGGATGTGTGGCTCACCCCGGGAGTTCGTCCTGATGCCATCACATGCCAGCTTCCTCATCTGAGCCATGCCTCTGCAGGGACCAGATGAACACGGTTTAGGCAGGCGGCCACAATGAGACATAAAAAAAAACACATGTACACATCCAGCAGTTGCCTGCATTCAAAGCAGTTTCCTTGACCTCATTTGGTTTGACTTTAAGCAAATGTAAGCTTATTAAACTTGCATCCTGAGCATCCATGTGATACTTGAGGCTGGGAAATAAATGAGGTTAGATGAGGTGAAGTTGCAGAATATGTTCAGATGCTTTCAGAAAAATAAAACATTAACTACACACCCAAATTTCCAGTTACACTGGATAAGGCCTAAATATTGTGGTAATTTACAGGGACATAAAAAGGTCCATCCAGCACTCCACATTACAACTTTGCTAGTGTATAAAGAGAAAAGAGATATTTGGAGAAACCACAGCAGAATTAGCAATATCACTAATAAGTAGCAATATCCCCCATAATAATAATAATAATAATACGTCTGTAACTGCACCATTACCAGCAATACAACAATGGATACTTCCAGATGCTGCAGTTAACATTAGCTGTTCATGCAAACAATTCATAACTGCAAATGCATTTAATGATTCAGAATTGCATTCAGTGTAGCAGAGTTCAAAGTGAAGGATGGGACAAGAATCATTGAAGTATCTTTGGGAGAAACTACTTCAAACTGGAGTTCATCACTTGCCACTTTAAATTCCAAATGCAGATCAAATATACTGATAGAAACACAACAAACATTGTACAGAATGCAAATGATGAGATCATTGTGGTGATGCATTAGCAAGGGAAGCCATAAACAAAAACCGCCCTGACGTGACGTGCCTTCATTTAGCAGGGGATACATGAAGATTGGAATAGATTGAAGAAACGGTGGGAAAAGCACTGGGAGGAAAACAGTGCATGATGAGTGATGAACGTGAGAGATCAGATTCACAGACAAAACCGAACTTGTATTTACGTGACATTCGGCAAAGGAGTTCAAGAGACTTTCTGCTTTTGTTTTATTTTTTTTAACTATAAATCAGTTTGACAGCAAGTGATAGTTTTCATTGTTATTATCATGGACAGTTAATGGAGCTGCCATGACTCAGGATGTTTAGTTGACTCGGGCGGCCTCGTAGCAAACCCAGAGTTCGTATTGATGAGGGGAACAGAAATATGCACATTGATCCGAGCTCTCGTTTTGTGTGTAATCTACTTTATACAGTCTGTCCCTGCCAAAGAGCTGACACTAGCATTAACTTTTTTTTAAATGAGTAAGGATGATGCCCTTGCTTAACTGTTTTGAACATGGGGGCTTAAAAAGGATCACCAAAATTAGAAGGATCCGTACAAATGGTAATCCGTCAGACTGACATTCCCATCCCTAGAGCCATGCTGCTAGCTTGGTTAGAAACCTGGTCTGGAATCATCAACTTATGATTTGCCTTTGTCAAGCAGGGATAATAAGAGCACATGATCGCATATGAGCCGATTTATACCTTATTTCCTCTCCTTGACAGATGGCAACCGGAAGAATAGGAACTCACTTAAGATGGCCAAAAGGAGTCCTTAACTTTCCACAACCACTGCCGCTACAATGCTGTAACTACATCATGTATTTGAACTGAAACGTTGTAATAAAAAAAAAAGTCACCTGAGCTTTAAATGACAAGATAAACGATGCAAATAAAAGTAAAGAGGCAAACAGACAGGGATTGTTATAGAAAAACCGCTGGGCTAAAGCCAGGCACTATGTTCTCATGGCAACTGAAACCCGTCTCCTTGGAAACTAATCTCGGGGCATTTGAACAATGCAGCTCTGGCCTTTAATCTCTCCAGACACTGGGAACCATTATACTAGCCTCTGGCAAGCTCAAACCACTGCCTCAATAGAGAGAGGACAGAGAGGTAGAGAGAGATAGACAGAGAAAAGGAGAGAAAGAGGAGGGCGGGTGTGGTAGGGTTCAGCTGCACCAGTCTGAACGTGCCAAGTCTATTGGCCATCGAAATCTGCCTCCCCTGAGGCCACAGCAAACATTAGCCCCCTCCTAAATTATTACAGCCTCAAAATAGATGGCCTCTTTCCCTCACATATTTAAAAGGCAAAGGAAGTGTAGGAGAAAAAGAGCAACTTCAGTGTGAAAGATGATAGGAGATACCAGACAGGACAAGGGTTCATAGATAGGACAGGGGTAGGAGAGGAGTTCTGGGTTACAAGGTCATGAGTGAAAAAACAGACTTGTAGTGGGAATTTATGGTATAAACATTCAGCCTATATGCAGAAGAAATTTATGTCTTCCTTATGGTTCACATATACTTAGTGCCTTAGGAATGTTATCTGGAGGTGGCCCTGAGAAGTATAAGTATGAGGGTTAGAGAGAGGTAGAGCAGAAGACATACATGATTGTGGTGTTTTCTCCATGCCGGCATGTACGCATTAAACTGAGATGGTTCATCACACTGAGTCCTTCCTTGAAGTCTACTAAGATTGAGCAATATAGAGAGGAAGAGGAAAATTTTCTACTACATGTTGGAGGTTCCACCGAGATGGACATGCTGCTGATCGACGCCTGAGTCCAGACTGAAGGTTACTGCGGGCCCAGGGAAAGTTCCGCTCCGACAAACGGAGGACTGGATTCCCACCTGACGTTGGGACAGGCGGCGGACAGCAGATGTTTCATCCAAACTGAGTGAGTACAGCGTTATGAACCATTTCTTTTAATAGTGATTACCTAGGTTAGGCAAGTCGATAAATCCTGTGTGGTCCGATTGCTGATATTTATGTGTTGAAATGGTCGATAAATCCTGTGTGGTACGACAGATAGGCCTATTACTGTGTGGAAACTAATCATGTAAATCCCTTGTGGTCTTGATTGAGGGATGTTCTTGGGATCCTGTGTGGAAAGAATATCGTTTTGGTTCGTAGTAGATCCAGTGTGGTCCGAACTGAGTTTTGTAAGAAAAAGGAAAAGTAAAGAAAAAAGGAGACTATATACGCGTGTTTATAGGGATATGAACGTGTGTACTATTAAATTTAAAAATAAAATCTTAAAGTATAGAAACCCTGAATAAGAAGTCTGACATATAGCTTTATAATAGTTTAACAGTCTAGGTCCCACATGAATAAAATGGGCGTGTGACTGGAAATAAGTTATAACAAAATAAGCTTTGTGACGACGTCTTCAGTGTCTAGTTTGCGCATCTTGTGCATTCCATAGGACAGTCACAGACTGTCTGGCTGGGAAGTCGTCCTGAGTTAGTGTATGTGTGATAAGATTTGACCATACGATGAGATGGGAAAATCAGTGTGAATGAATGAAATAGTGTGTGACTGATAAGCCCATTGAATGTTTAAGCACCAGTCCAAGTGAATCTAGAAAACATGGAAAAAAAAACGGGGAAATTAGAGAAATTATCTGACCCTCTTACGGGCCCTGCTAAATTAATGGCAGATAAATGGGGAAAAGATGTGGTTGAGGATGTTCCACTTTGGCACTATATCACAAAAGGGGTATTTCCTTTACAAGGCACATTAAGTGTAGATGGTTTAAAACGTTGCAGAATAATATTAGAAGAGAAAGAAGAGGAAGTGAAGAAGAAGGGAAAGAAAGTAGGGAAAGGTGATATAAAGTGGCATGTTTTCCAGAAATGGGAAAGAGAGGCAGACATAAAGGCAGAAAAAACTGCTGCTGGAGTGATGTTAAAAATGGAAGAGTTAAGCATAGAGGAGAAAAAGAAGAATAAACATAAACGCAGGGACAGAGATAGGGTCCTGCCCCCTCCATATGCTGTCTCCACACCAGGTGCCCCTCCTCCATCAGGAATGCATCCTCCTCAGGCTCAGGCTGGAGCCTCTGCAAGTGGCCATGCAGAGAAGGATTCAGAAGAGGAGGAGGAAAGTGAGAAACTCTACCCTGACCTCTCTACTGTTTTAAATACTCCAGAAGCATCTAAAGTACAGATAAAGAAAAAGTCCAGCACTTTGTCTGATTCTACTAGTAAACCTCTGTCTCCTCTAGCAGTCTCATTTGAATATTGGCTCAGGAGCCAGGGTGATAGAAAAGAAATCAATCAATTGCCTATGATGGTTTTCCCTAACCCACAACCTATGCCACAAAATGCTCAAGCACAAGCTAACTGGGATCCAGAGGTATTTGTCTACAGACCTTGGCAACCAGACGAGCTGAAGGAAGTGGCTGAGGAGTTACCTGATCCTCAAAAGACTGGTGGGGAAAAATGGGTCACAGCAATGCAGCAATTACTGGCTATGTATAACCCAACATTACAGGAAGTGGAAGCTGTGTGTCGCAGGTTTTTCAAGCTTCGATGGGCCAACATCAGACCTGCTAACTGGTCCACTACTGCACCTGTGGGTTCACCAGCATTCAGCACCATGATGGACACACTGTATGATGCTGTGAAGGTTGCCTTCCCTTTGAGAGTCTGCTGGCCTGAGATTCACAACACCAAGCAGAAGGAAGGTGAGTCAGCTACTGACTATCGTACCCGTATGGAAAGTATTTTCTCAGCTCATTCAGGTATTGATCCAAGTAATCCTGCACATGGTCATCTGCTGAAAACTGCCCTGGTGAATGGTCTTCATCCTGATCTGAAGAGCCGTGTCATGATGTCATGCGTAGGCTGGGAAACAGAGACTTTGGCAACTGTGTGGACACATGTCTTACATGCTGAAAGAAACAAGGTGGACTGTGACAACAAACAGGTAAAGAAACTCCAAACTGCTCAGTTGATGTTCTATCAGCAGGGAAGTGGGAAAAGTCCTGGACACAGACCACTACAACACAGCAGTGCCAGAGGAAGAAGCAGAGGAAGAGGGCAGTCAGGGCCGTATAACAGGCTGCATGGACGGAACCAGATGGATAATCAGAGTAACCTGCGATGTTACACCTGTGGAGGTTTTGGACACATGTCCCGAGTCTGTCCAACAAACAGAGGAAATGCTCAACAAGAAGAGAGCAACAGAGAGGGATCTTGGCCATACGCACCTCCCCAGGGCATTGCAGTTCACTCACCAGGATTCCAGGCACCTCAGCAATAGGAAGCAGCGGGGGCAGGTCAGAGCAGTAAGCAGCACGTTGACACACTTACAGACACAGTTCTTAATGACACCCCAACTATTACATATAGTCAGTATTTACAGTTAACATCTAATTATAAAACACCACCTAGATTAAACCTCACTATACAAGGGAAAAGTGTGATGTTCCTTGTAGATTCAGGCGCAGAAATTTCTGTGATTCAATCTAAAATATTTCCTAGTGCTCCAAAAACAACAAATTATCTTAAAACAATAGGAGCATCAGGGGTTCCTGGATTTGAACCACTATCTGAGCCTTTAACTGTCTGTTTTGGAGATTATATAGGTGAACATGTATTCCTCATATCTGATGTTTGTCCTGTTAACTTGATGGGTCGTGATCTCATGTGTGCATTAAGTCTTGAGGTTCAGTGTGAACCTACTGGAATTAAAGTAACATGTGCAACTGCGGGTCTATATCCCATCTGCTTATCAGCAGTTCATAGTTCAGAAACAGACATAACACTTATGACACTGACATCAGAGGATGAAGCTCTGCTTTCATCAGTACCGGACAAATTGTGGGCTACAAGCAAATTTGATTTTGGAGATATGAAGGGTGCAACTCCTGTTGTTGTACAGCCAAAATCTAGTTTTAGACCATGTAAGCAACAATATCCACTGAGTCCTGAAGCTGTTGAAGGCATTGCTCCTGTCATCCAATCACTGATAGATAAAGGTGCTATAGTGGAATGTCCCCATTCACCATGCAACACTCCCCTCTTGCCTGTAAAGAAACCAAATGGGGGCTGGAGGCCAGTTCAAGATCTTAGGGCTGTGAATGAAGCAGTTCACCATCCGGCTCCAACAGTGCCGAATGTAACCACACTGATGTGTCAGGTTCCAGGGAATGCCTGTTGGTTTTCTGTTATTGATTTGGCAAATGCATATTTCAGTATTCCTGTTCATCCTGATTCACAATTCTGGTTTGCTTTCACTTTCAATGGTAAACGTTATACTTGGACGCGGCTAGCCCAGGGATTTTCTTCCAGTCCCACCTTGTTTGCAATGGCGGTGGCAGAAAATCTCTCACACTGGGTGCCACCATGTAGGAGTACATTGATCAGTTATGTGGATGATCTCTTACTATGTTCAACATCGAAGCATGCATGTGAAACTGACACTGTGTCTTTACTTTGTTTTCTGGCAGAAAACGGCCACAAAGTTGCGAAAGACAAAATACAATTTGTCTCGCAATCTGTGCGCTACCTTGGCCATACTATAACTCCGGAGGGTCGCAAATTGGGTCCTGAACGCATCCAGGCAATTTTGGATGTGCCAAAACCAAAGAATAAAAAACAAATGATGTCTTTTTTAGGTCTAGTAGGCTATTGCCGTCCATGGATTCAAAATTATGCGGAGATCTCCCAACCCCTGTATGACATCACATATGGGGGAAAACATATGGCCATGACTGACATTCTGACTTGGACTACAGAAGCAGAGACTGCTTTTACTGACTTAAAACAAGCTCTTGCAAGCACACCGTGCTTAGGACTTCCAGACCATACAAAACCGTTTAATCTTTTTGTGTCTGAACGTGATGGATTTATGTCAGCTGTTCTTACGCAGCTCCATGGTGACAAACAGAGACCTGTGGGTTATTATTCCAAACGCCTCTCAACTACAGAGAGAGGACTGGTTGCATGTTTGAGAGCAGTAGCGGCTGCTACTGAAGCCGTCTTGGCTACAACAGACATTGTTGCTATGTGTCCTCTCATAGTTCATGTTCCACATGCAGTGCACTCGCTTATTCTTCAAGCAAAAACAGCTCATCTTTCACCAGCTAGGCTATTGCATTGGCAAAATGTCTTACTAACCATGTCTCATGTCACTCTTAAAAGGTGCACTGTTCTCAATCCGTCAACTTTACTCCCTACAGCTGAAGATGGAGAACCACACTCATGCTTGGAAGTTGTGGAAATGACATCAACTCCACGTGATAAGCTGTTTGATACACCTTTGTGTAATCCTGACTGTGTGTTTTTTGTAGATGGATCTGCAATGAGAAATCCTTCAGATGGCTTGCCTTGTGTTGCTTATGCTATCTGTAGCGACATTGATGTGCTTGAAAGTGCCAGATTACCTGTTAATTTGTCTGCTCAAGCTGCAGAATTGTTTGCTTTAACCCGTGCTTTCATTCTAGGAGCAGGGAAAAACATCACAGTTTACACTGATTCACAATATGCTTTTAATGTGTGTCATAACTTCTATGCTTTGTGGAAGAATCGAGGTTTTCTAACTTCTACGGGTAAACCTATTGCTCATAGGATTCTCATTATTAACCTTCTGAATGCATTACTGCTTCCTGCATCAGTAGCAGTATGTAAGTGTCAAGCGCACACAAATGCTAAAGATTCAGTGTCACGTGGGAATGCTGTGGCGGATGCAGCTGCAAAAGCGGCATCGCTCTCTCCTGTCTCCCCAATTCTGCAAGTGCCTGTTTCTGTCCAGGATGATGTTTTTTCCCTTAATGATGTCTCTTTGTTGCAAGCAGGGACTGATGCTGGTGAACAAGCTTCTTGGACAAGGAAGGGTTGCAAAAAACTTTCCTCGGGTGTCTGGGTGAATCCAGAGGGTCTCCCAGTACTACCGAGATCCATTTTTCCTTTCTTAGCAAAGTTGACTCATGGTCCTGATCATGTGTCAAAAGGGGGGATGATGGATATTGTAAATAGACTGTGGTATGCACCAGGTTTTTCGGTTTTTGCTGATAATTTTTGTAGGAAATGTGTAATTTGTGCTACTAACAACATTGGTAGAACTAAAGAGATGTCTTTTTCAGCACATCCAAAACCTGAAGGTCCTTTTGAGCATTTAATGATGGATTTCATTGAGTTAACACCATGTTCTGGCTACAAATATTGCCTAGTGATAATAGATATGTTTTCAAAGTGGATTGAATGTTTTCCATGTAAAAATGCATCAGCTATTTCAGTAGCAAAGGCATTGCTTAGGGAGTATATCCCTCGATGGGGTCTACCCTCACGTTTAAGCAGTGACAATGGCTCACATTTTGTAAATAATGTCATACAGAGCCTGTCAGAAAGTCTTCAGATAAATCTGAAAACGCACTGTGCCTACCATCCAGCTAGTGGTGGTGCAGTAGAAAGAGCAAATCAGACTCTTAAAACCAAACTGACAAAACTGATGGCTGAAACGCAGTTATCGTGGGTTAAAGTTTTACCCTTGGCATTAATGTTTATGAGGGGTCGCCCACATAAAACAACAGGACTCTCTCCATATGAAATACTCACTGGTCGACCTATGAGAATGACTAATACACCGTTTCCCCAAAATAGGTTGACTTTGGCAGGCATGGATGATGAGATGGTAAACTACTGTTGTGCTCTAAACCGTGCTCTAAAGCTTATATTTCCTAAGGTCAAAGCTGCCCTTCCTGAGCCTGCAGTGGGGAAACTCCACAACATACAGCCAGGGGACTGGATTGTAGTGAAAGACCTGAGAAGGAAGCACTGGCACCAGCCTCGGTGGAGAGGACCATATCAAGTGTTGCTGACCACGCCAACTGCGGTCCGGGTGGCAGAGAGAGATACGTGGATTCATGCATCTCACTGCAAACCATTTCCAAACGATGCCTCGAACACGATGGTGGCCGGGAGCTGAAAGGAGGCTGTGCTGGAGGATCGTGACAGCAGTTTTCGTCATCGGTATGATAACAATGGGGGTTATCATTCAAAGGGAACGACAAGACCATCAAGGAAAGGACAGTAACTACTACACATCTGCACCAAATGTTGCATTGAGAGATGAAATCAGGAAACCAGAGGGAATAAGTGACAGTGCCATGTCACCAGGAACAAGTGACAGTACAACACCAAAAAGAAAGAATCTCTTACGACAAAAGAGACAACTATTTGACCACACTGACTGGAAACCCTGGGGGTTTGATGCGACAGAGATGTTCTCTGAAAGTTCTATCCGTGCTAATAGTTGGTATTCTTACATTCAGTGGCAGAAAACTAAGTTGTATGGACCAAATTCCAATGTCTTAGCCATCCAAGGACCACCTGCAAATTGGCATTCAATGTTTGAATTGGAAACAAGACCATGTCCCTGTTTAGATCCTGTTATTAGTCTAGTACAGTCTTTTTCAAGGTATAAAGAGATGAGTGCTACCTTAAGAGAATACTGTAAGTTTTCTCATCGCATGTGGTATGAGGCACGTCCAAATGCTCAGAATCATTCGAAAGATCAGAAAAACATTTATCTAACTTGTGTAGATTGGTTTTGTGACCACATGTTGCCTGCTCCACTCCCACTAAACTCTACTCAAGCTGATCCTGTAGAAACTCCTATTCAGGAGGCAAACATTACACACTCCACATGTTTATGTTCAAATGGTGATGGACAATTTATGGGTTTGTCAAGATGTGAGAAACCTGTTGCTGGTCTGACAACCAAGATAACTGTTTCAACTTCTAGACCAGTAAACATCACCTTCAAAGATGGACAGATTGTCTCTGTACATAATTCTCTTCATGCTCCTGCATATAAGGGTATACCACCTATTGAAAATTTCTATTGGTTTTGCGGAGCTCAAGCATTCTTATTCTTGCCATCAGGTTGGTCAGGATGTTGTTATTTTGTCAACCTGACAATAGTGAATTTAGCCTTAGTTCCAGTAAACATAGAAAATACTATGAACCATGTCCACAAAAGAGAAATGGCACAATTTGCGAACATTGACTCATATCATTGGCGTGTTTCTTTGGGTGAAAAATGGGGTATTGGTCTATTTCCATGGTATGGGGTTACATTTTTAGCTGACCACATTGATAATATTACATATTCAATGTCAGCTTTTGCAAATGAAACCATAAAAGCATTCCATTATTTGGCTGCTAATGATAAATCACACAGATTAACATTACTAAAGCACGAGATGGCCCTTGACTACCTCTTAGCTAAAACTGGGGGTATATGCCTAACGTTAAACTTAACAGGAGAGGCATGTGTGACTCTCATTCCTGATAACTCTGATAATGTCACTACTGTAATCACAGCACTGGAAAAGATCCGAGATGCTTTTGGTCCTTCTGAATCTGCAGGTTTTAGTTTTAACAAATGGCTCATAGACAATTTTGGTCCTTGGGGTGCTGGAATTGTGCAACTATTAATTCCTGTTGTTGTTGTGTTTGGACTTATGATATGTTTTTGTACTTGTTCACTCACTTGCATGCGAGCTCTCATATATAAATGGATAGGAGGAATTCTTGGTCAAGAGCAAACATCACTCTATGTAAAAATACCAACCAACTCCACAGATACTAATGCATTAAACATCAATGCTGTGTCTGAATGGGCCCCGGGAAACCCATTTAGTGAAAGTGACATAGAGGATGAATGCTAAGTTTTTATTTTTATTTTGGGTTTATGTTATTCTGATCATTATATTGTATCACTATATCTTGTGTATTATTTTCTGTTCATTTACATTTTTTGTTCATTCTTATTTCATTATAAGCTGTATGGTTACTTGCATGTGTTAGGTGGAAGTTGCTCTTTGTGTTGACACTTTGTGTCAAAAGGGAGGAAATGTAGGAGAAAAAGAGCAACTTCAGTGTGAAAGATGATAGGAGATACCAGACAGGACAAGGGTTCATAGATAGGACAGGGGTAGGAGAGGAGTTCTGGGTTACAAGGTCATGAGTGAAAAAACAGACTTGTAGTGGGAATTTATGGTATAAACATTCAGCCTATATGCAGAAGAAATTTATGTCTTCCTTATGGTTCACATATACTTAGTGCCTTAGGAATGTTATCTGGAGGTGGCCCTGAGAAGTATAAGTATGAGGGTTAGAGAGAGGTAGAGCAGAAGACATACATGATTGTGGTGTTTTCTCCATGCCGGCATGTACGCATTAAACTGAGATGGTTCATCACACTGAGTCCTTCCTTGAAGTCTACTAAGATTGAGCAATATAGAGAGGAAGAGGAAAATTTTCTACTACAGAAGCAGCACGGAGGAGAAATGTGGGGATAAGCATAGGCTCGGGATAATGCCATGTCAATTGCTCTGCAAGTAAAAGCTAAATAATGCCATAGTGCTGTAATGGTTCCCAGTATGTACTAAATAGTACATCAATACTGACAGTGGAACAACTTTTAACTACAGCAACACACAATACCCATGAGTCCACTGTGAAGCTAAAAAAGGAAACTCAAGATTTGTTGATGCAAATCCCGCTGTTGCTCTGTTGACAGTGAATGAGACAAACTTTGTGCTTGTGGCGAAACAACCGAGCAGATCGTTGTTTGTGGGACCTACAAGTTTTGTAACTTGTTTGACAGCGTGGTGGACTTTGTTCTTTCATTTTTAGGCAAGAGTGGGTCATTTTGACTTCACTGTTTAGTATTGTATAAAACAGGTAATCTGTCAAAACGTGGCCTTTCAACTGGACTTAATGAGCATTTCATGCCATCTCCTGCATGTTTTGAAAAATCATAGCATGGCAAACATCTACAGCTTCCACCGCTTTATGTTTCTATTTATATCTTATTATGATGCAGCAAGAAGGCACACATCATATGTTAAATCCTAGGCAAGCTGCCTTAGTGTCACTTGCTGCTAACCTCTAAGTCACTTTAAATTTGCCCTGAAACTGCAAAGCACATGTTTAAGAGGACGCAAATAGGACTTTGGCCACAAATCCAAATAACATCAATATCGACACAAGTCGGTCAAGGTGACCTGTTAAGCTTTTATGTTCAGCTAAAACATAAAACTGAGGTAGTTTTGAGGTCACATGGTTTTATTTGGCTTGAAGGACAGCAGCCGGTCTACCACAGTGCGTGAGTGTACTGCATTGCTGCTACTCCTTGTTAATTCATCGACACATCTTTTTATGGTATTGCATTTGAGGCTCGAGGTCGGCGCTGCTCCTTTTAATGTTAACATGTAATGAATGAAAAAAGCTCAATGTGGACACTCATAATAAACCAATAGCTCTATATATGCACTTGTTTCCTGTTTAAAGAAATGCTGTACATCTTTCGAAATCTAATAATGTAGTAATACACAAGGTCATTTTTACAGATACATGGTTTTTCACTATGCAGCCCTACACACATGTACACAATTATCCTAGCTAATTAGACCTGTGCTCAGGTTGAGGTGGGCAGGACGTAGGTAAAATCAAGGTAAAATCACAAACTTCATGAATTCAAACAAGTGTGAAGTTGAATCTCAATCATCTGTAGCAGTGTTTTTATAAGTGCATCCCTGTTTTGTTTGTGTTTTTCACGCAGGCAAATGAGATGCGATACACACTCCTGTTAATGATTTGACACTATTCCACTGATCTACAGGTGGCAGGAACATGCCAAGAAATGTTACAGCTTTTTCTTTTCTTTTTTTTATAACAAAGGAAATGCTTTCTACACAGTCTGCTCTGCCTCAAGGATACACATAATGTGTTTTAGTGAGTGACACTGCATGTAAACAAAAACTTTATTTGTTTACAGCATAACTTCATGGAACACCGCACATTTCTTTTTATAGCTTTTTTTTGGTGTTTGCAGAGACAGCACGATACAGCACGATACAGTTTCCATCAGGATTCAGCTATGTAACAGAAAAATATTAGTTTAAAAAGTCTTGTTAAACATTGGCTGGTCAAATTGAGGAAGCATGTGGTTTGTTAAAGAAGTTAGCTAAAATAACCTAGTCTAGTCTTGACAGTATTCATACTGTACACCACTCTTCACTACAACCCTCACCTTTCAGTGAATAATCAATGGTTAAATGAAGCACGGAAGAAACAGTAAGGTAGCAATTTTGTTATACCTACAACGACTTACTGTAAGTAAGGGTGTGGTTTGACATCAACTATCTAACTTATCATTATCACAAACAACAACAAGATCACTTTGTTTACATCCTGTGCTTGAGGCCACGGCCTTTTGGGAATGTCATCACTGATGTTACGCTCTTTAACTGCTGCAGTGCCATACAGGAATCAATTTAACAAAATACCAGAGAGATCAGCTGAACATGCTATGAATAATCACAAATAAGCTGCTTATTATTTTACAGCTAAAAATACAATACAACGCAAGAAATGGCCAAACAAGTAAGGACGCACACTCCTTTATCTCTTGCCAGTACTTCAGTGTGTTCACACCAGTTATCATATATGTGTAATACAGCCTTAACGTGTTTGGTTAATTCATCATTCAGAGTAAATCAATAATCTGAATAACAGGAAATAACATATAATATGAATACAACAGTCTGTGGGTAATAACTTTAACACGTTTTGCAGGGCTATGTGCAATATTGTTATGTAGTTATAACAAATGCACTAGTGGTTAATGGACTTATTTGCATAAGTATGAGTTGGATTTCACTTGGCATTAATAATCCATTCCCACAGGAGATTATATGGCACATACAGGCAGGAGATGTGCTCTTTGAAATTCCCATCGCACACGAGTGGAGAGGAATAGCTTTGAAAAACTGGACCCAAGAGAAGAACAAGCTTATGCAACACGACGTTAGTCGATGTCTGTTCCTCCATAGGAAACGAGTGTGTGTGCAATCTGTCCGTGTCTTTCTTCAGGGGGAATTCAATCGGCCACCACACTGAACAGCTGACGAGTTTGATCTGAGTCAGGTGTTTTTCCAACTTTGACGAGTCTGACTTCAACCAGACAGCTGAGGAAATGTCCCTCTAAAGTTGTCTGACTTCACAGTCACACGCACATTAAACACGTTGGGTTTGAGCACCATGTGTTTGTTTTCCGCTTTTTAATCTTGTTATTATTGTTGTTGTTGTTGTTGTTGTTTTAGCTTGAGAGACACTGAGCTACTTCCAGCGCTATTGCGTGATTGTAATTGCAGATAGCACTCCCATTGCTGATTTATAGCTTAAGTTTGCTTCATTTTATAAAAGTGTAACATGGTTAGACTTAACTCAGCAATGCTGTTAATCATGTTTTGCTATTTTCACATAGTTTTGCTTAACTTTAGCTAAACGTACCGCTTCCTCTGCCGCTTACACTTGCTGGTTGAGCTAGCAGGCTTTGTTGTACTAGCTGGTAACCACATAGTCAGTAATAGCAATGTATGGGGGTTAATTTAGCAAACAGTGAATCACTATCATAAATACTGCTAGCGCTCCACTTGCAAGGTTACAGGGAGGAGTCCCTTTAGGCTGAGTTTTCTGACAACCAACAATAACCTTTCTTCCACGCTACTTGCCATATGTCTAACTAATCAACGCTGGCTAATTAGCTAACGGTATCATCATATCGTTGAGCTAGCTAACTAGCTAGCTTAAACTCGTTAGCTCCACCGCGTTAGCCCTGTCGCTAGCTAATGCTAGCACTTTCCTTTCATCTCGTCACCCACACTCCAGAAATTAGGTTATAATCTGTAATTTCTAAATGCACAGCCCCGAAAAGCAACACACGCCACAAAAAGACGCCGTGTAAGTGTTATTAAATATGAAAGACAGGGCGAAATCTCACCTTAATTAGCGATTAAATAGCCTTGTTGCTGCTGTCAATCCCGGAATAGGTTTATTCCCCGTTTTAATCCATCAGAAACGCTCACAATTCCCATCCACAATGTAGCTGCACCGTCTGCTAAAACATCGTAATCCGAAACATCACAATGTTGACTTCGATCGCACGGTTTATAGTCTATAATTTGTGTATTTGTTCTTAGTTTATTTCTCTTTTCCCTTAACAGAGCAGGGTGTCCCTTTCCCCTTTCTTTGTTCTGTAATCCAGTAAAATTGAAACTCATTCGCCTCCTGCTAATCCCAGCCCAACTCAACAACAGCAACTATTGGCTACAATTTACATACAGGATTAACGAAGGAACCCCTGGAAAAAAAAAAACAACATCAGGGAACTGCATTCATATGGAAGAAATATATTTATTTTAATAGAATAGTGACAATTGAAATCAATGTCTGTCATTTGGCTGCAACTTCCCTGTGTGAGCTTTACTTCTTCACTATTCCTGAAAGACACCATCAAGGTGGTTTGATGTGATACTTGCACTTGATCCAAATTATTTTTACATTTAGGATCAGACTAAAGTGGATTTGTGGCAGCTACATGGATCTTCTGGCTGTGACAATTGTGCTGTAAAGCTCTTGTGATTGCCTGCAATGTGAGGGCATATCATCCCAGGAATAATAGACATAATCTGAAACAATTTATTTTTAAAAAGTGTATTATAAATCATGTATATAATCTGCTGCGGCAGTGTAATCTGGTTAGTTTCACTTGCTTTGGCACAAATCTGCACCAGCCTGCATTGAAATATTCTCTTAAACTCTTTCAACGTGAGCAAATATAAGATTTGTGCCTGTGCTTCACATGTGCAGTACCTTTGGCGCGCTTCTGCAAAGAAGGACCACTTATTTATTCAAATGTCAGCAGCATAACCAATCTGCCCTCCAGCAAAAAACACAGACATGTGGATAGGACCTGACATTTGCCAAGGCCAACAACTAAAAGTGATATATCTGGAGGTTAGAAATCCAAAGACTGTAAATAAAAATGTAATGTCTGGATGTTTCATCTTCACCATCAAGGAGTTTGTCCATTTTTCCACTTGAAGGAATTACTGCCTCTGCTTCTGGTTGACATCAACTCATTTACATACCAAATATTTGCCTGAGATGGGCATATGATCTACAAAGCAGAGTTTATTTTAGCTCTCAGTATGTGTGTGTGTGTGTGTGCGGGAGAACGGTTGAGGAATGGGTAAATGATTATGGTTGCTGGCTTTAACTTCCCAAACCACCAACCCCTTACTGGCATTAAATCTGACACCTCTTTGAATCGACTTAGTAGAAATATGCCGATCCGCTGTGCTTTGCCTCAAAAAACAAACACACAGAGGAGACACACATATGAAAGTGTGAAATAAAACACCACCAGCCCTTGCCCACATTGTTAATATTTAATGACTCAATCTCTGAAACCATTGCAGCAATAATCCAAAGCGTATGAACCCTCCAGCTAAAAAGTCCATGTACAATATCCAATGGAGAATTTAGGTTTTATCTGCACTGACCAGTGCCTGACCTACATGTTTTGTTCAGAAGACCCAACTCCAGGTTCCCCACATCACTCAACTTCTGTGTAAGGTCTCCTGTAAAGCAAAAGCAACCTTTGACCAACTACAAACAGGATCTCCTTATTCAGCTGATATATGGATAAAACATTTGGAAGACTTGCTTTATAAATTCTACATGTGTTGATCATATTGTAGCTAATTAAATCCAGATGTTGTCAACATGGGGAAGGATGAATTGAACACCTTAGATCAACTGTTTGGGTTTTAGCTCCTGTGACAGCCCTTCAGTAGACTTTAACACGGTCCTAGCATGGAGTCCAATGATGTACAATGGCTGAACAGTTTTTAGGAGATTGAACCAATGGCCACCTTACAAAACACCTGAAAGGAGGATTGGTATTAAAATCATCACTGTCAATTCTGTTGTCGATCACTCTCTCCTAGTGTACATATGACTGACTCTTTATCTCTGGGCTCCACCCGCAAACTTTGGTCAGTGTTTAAGGTGCAGCATCATACATAATGGGATTTTGAACTTGTTTTGTGCCAATGTGGATGATGAATATAGCTCTTCGTCCATCCATGCCCTTGGAGGATCCGATCAGGATCTGGTGCATCCATCTGTTTGCAAGCCTGTGGTGCAGAGGCAGTCACCAAACACCGGAACAGCTGGAAGGTGGTCTGATGAGTCTGTCATTTGCCTGATTGGACAGCTTAAGGCACTGGATACTTGAATGAAAGTGTAGCCACTCTGTTTTAATCCACTTAACCTACATTGAACATATTCTTTATTAGTGCTACTATTAACATTATTGTTCTTTGTATTTTATTATTTTGCTCCAGCTTTATCTTATCCTACATGTTTTACTGTAATCTTTGTTACAGCTACCATAACCCCTGAATTTCCCTCCTGGGGGATCAATTAATTGTTATCATCTCAATAATAAATAATAAAGTTAAGTAGTTGTTGGTGGCAGCTCCATGTGTGGATGGTGAATTCAATTACACTACATGTACGTTAGCTGTCCATGCAATATTTTCTTTAATAAGTAATCATTACATGAGTATGATGATACTGTGGCAGCTTGTCGGCCATGATTTGAAGACTTTTATTTAGGATACTTGAGGAGTAACCTTCTGTTGACGTTGGCTAGACAGTGCAGAGCTGCTGAACACTGAGAAGTTAAGGCCAAAATGTAGTTTTTAGGCCAGAAAACAAATAAAAACAAATATACTTATACACCTTGTATGACACGGTCAACTGGTGATCAAAATATAAATAATGTATTTTAGCCATATTTTGCTGTATGGATGTTGACAAACAAACCAAAAACAGATTATAGGTGAAGTATTACTTTTTAAGGTCCGTTTTAATACCTTCAAAGATGCTGATCACTCACAATTACTTGTGCACTAAAGCAGGATCAAGAACACAGGAGAGTGGTATCTGTAATGACTTTGCTACTAGTCCTTTCAGCAGGTTTTAAAAAAGGCGACAAATTAGTAAAATTCCCCCAAAACATCAGCGTCATCCTTCACCAGTTGCTCTGAGTGTCATTGGCCACCTACAGTACATAGGATTATTACATAGCTGAGGAGCAAAAGTAAAACGGAAAGGTAATAAATAAAACAAGCAAAGTAACTGAGACCCACTGCTTTTGTTCTTCATGTCGCTGTCCATCGGCCACTTTGCTTTCCGGTTCGAAATTCTGAATTGTCAAAGAGTTCCTGGCAACTTGGATTCAAACTTTCTAACTACTATAAAGCATCAGAAGTTGCCATATTGTACGTTATCAGCAGATGCTGATACCTCTTCATGTCCATGTCCCATTTCCTGTTTTTTTTCTTGTTTTTTTTTCTTTTGTTAACAGTACTCATGATTGACTAATAGGTGCTTTCTGCAACGACACATAAATTCACTCGAGATAGAGATTCAGTGTTTTGGTATGAACTAGAAACGGAAATGTTCTTCAGGTGTCCATCACAGGATCAGGAGGAGCATTTCAAGATGTACCTCTACATGTCCAGTTTCAGTCGCATCTCTTCAATGCTGTTTCTGAAAAGTCAAAATACAATGTAAGTGGTAGATACGAAGGAAGTGGTACCGAAATGTACCGAATGTAATGCTGTCATGCCACATAAGTTATGACAAATATAATGAATAAATACCAACATCTTTTGTACTGTCCGACTCCTGATGATGAATTCCGTTGGCTGAATTAGCACCATGCACCTGAAAAACAGATCAAATGATTATCACAGAATGACCAAAATAGTATACATATCATATTTACAGTATGGTAGATAAATATTAAACTAATTTCATTTGGACAGAACATGTCACAACACACGTGACTTGTTTTGTAATATTTATTTATAGAAATGCTGACTTGTTCCGTATAAATTCCTCTGATATGTGTATGCTGCTTGACACAACAGTGATTTTCATGCTACTGAATCTGTGAAAGTAAAGTTTTTATGCAATTTTACCGGGCTTTTATCTGGATGCCTGCGCATAGCCTGGACCAGCTGGTCGACTTCCCTGTTGTGTTCCAAGGCGTTCCTCAGGGCATCCTCAGTGCCGAGCAGCCGCTGGCGCAGGCGGTTAACCTCAGAGTCGAGAGCTGAGGGGTCCATCATGGAGTAGCGCCGGTGGTCAGGTGAAGCTCGTTCTCGGCCCTGAAACGCACAATACCCACAGAGCTGCTGTGAAATCATTTATATTATACAACAGCGTATGTGTGATTAACATCTGTAATAAAAGACGATTATACATTATTCATAAATAGAAAGCATATTATCATATTTAAACATATTACATTTTCTCTCAGCTGAAACAGATTACGGTAAATGAACCAGCAGCTGCATTTACATTAGAGTGTCCTGACTCAGCTCAGCGTGTATGTTAACACGGTATACATTCGTCATCCTAACACTGCAACCCTGAAAGATGGTCTCTCACAGTTTAAAAACAATAGATTAGGTATTAAACAGACACTAAATCCACTGTCTAGAACACAAATATTCTGTATTTGCTGAGGAATGAGTTAAAACAAAATTGTTTAACTGAGGAATAAGAGGGAAAACGTGTCTCAGAAGTCAAAATGTTCCCCTTTCTCACCAGCAGGAGCAACTTTTCTCGCAGGGTTTTGATGTCATCCTGGAGTTTCTGCTCCTTGACCTTCCACTCAGCCTTGTGCACTTCTTGGTTCAGGTCTTTCTCCATGTCCCGTGAATGGCGCCGTGATTCCAGGAGTAACACCCTCAGTTCGTTTAAACTCCTGGCAGGGGAAAGACAATAAGAGGATAAAACTTTTTGGTCATACTGAAACAAACAACCTCAGTTTTCCTCAGGTACCATTCTGGTCTGCAGATGCAGTGACCCGCTGTGAACGTGTCTGCTCTTAAGTGTAATAACAACGGAGATCAAGTGCAATTTAGCTGTCACAGATTATATGAGAAGCACATCTACTCAGACATTGCACAAAGGTCATTAATATTTAAAAGCTCCACAACCCATTATGGGAATAATATGTTGCACAGTCTGGCCAGTGGGGATTGTGGAGGCGGCCTCGTTCTCTATACATGCACGACAGGCTGGTGGAAGGATGCCCCAGTCCTATAGTAAAGCTCCCTGTGCATTCTGGCATCAACTAGTCTTTGGCCCCTTCCTGCATACTAATATCACTGAACCATGTATTTTCATTTGTGTTAAAGCGGGACCTCACACACCAAAGCGATTCTCTCTCTCTTTTTTTATTCAAACAGCTGTTTTCAGTATGTTTACATTAACAATGCATCAGATGACTATACAGGGTGTGTGAGTAAGCAACTTTTTGCTACTACATTTGCCATGTCAGTGTATATGGTGACTGATTGCTTGTTTGTGCTGCCCCCAAGTGGACAATAAAACAGTTGAAGCAAGTTTAAAAAAAGTGGAAAAGGCTTTCCATACTTGAAACAGAGTCATTCACACGTACTGATAATGCATTTGTTCTGTTCCTTCTTGTTTACACCACAGTGTCAGGTTTGATGTCCCTCTGGCGATAAAATTATGGAATTCTGTCACAAACCTGGGTGCTTTACGGCATGGCTGGACACCCACCATGCTCACTGACTCATGACAACAAAGGCTTTCTTTGTTCATTTTTTCAGTGACATTTTGCGTTGGACCATGTTATCACTTTCTTCCTTCCAACATCGTAATTATTTCTTGGGGCAAGTGTCTTGCTAGTAATTGTCTTTTTTGAATTATTTTAGCATTTCGCCAAGATAAAAATATGCAGTGTTCAAAGTTGACTTTTAGTGAGGCAATGCACATTCTGTTATTATAAAATCATAGCACACACCGAAACAGCAGCAATAACATTAGGAAACATAGTGGGACTATAAGCTAATAAAACTAACTCTGGGGAAACACCCACTGAATTTTTCAATGGATGGTATATACTTTTATTGCATACATAATTGCTGCAGCAAAGATGCACAGAAAAATATTCTCCTATAGCCAAAGGCACTTTGGCTATAGGAGAACATCAAACCCATTAATAATGTAAGAACAGCACAATGTAAAATAGTCAACAATGTAGTACAGTTAAACCAGTTGAGTTGTCAACGTGAACCCTAAAAGAAACTTCTAAATCTCTGTCAACCTTCTCTCTACACTTAATGCTCAAATAATTAACTAATTTTTTCCAAATATTATAAAATGTTTGAATCCAGATTGCAGGGTTTTGCAACAAAAATGATTGTGCATAAAATGCAACTTTGGGCAGCCCCATTTGGTTTAGTTTAATTTCAAAAGGACTAATAGTCTTTGTGACCGATTGTCCTTGTGTTTTCCTGCACAGATAATGAAGTTTGATTTGTTTCCAGCAGTAGACAAGTTATAATACAACAATTACATCTGAACCGTGTAATTATTACATCAGGATTACCACAGTCAGCGTGGTAGTGTGCACAGCAGGCTCCAGTCACGAAACTTGAAGGCTAAACTTGTTCATCACTGCAGATCCTAAACCTATCTGGGCTTGCTGAATCTGTTAATAAAGTCGATTACTTTCTCTTTTAAATTATGTTTTACTATGCATTTTTACAGCAAACCCTGTATACAGTACACATTCATCTTATGGACAATAAAGTTTTAAATTGTGTTCATAGTGTATTGACTGCACCTCAGGGTGATGTTTGTTACTGCATATGGGCTGCAGAGAAAAATAGAACAAGTCGTTGTGATGCTGTAGAGGTTATTGAAGCTCCTGGCAAAGCCACTAACCAATAGTTGTACCCAGATGAAATATTACAAAATTAAATAGTGTGATTCAAACAATATTGTTCAAGGTGACAGAACGTGTAATAAAATCAATATTTGTGGGTTCCCAGTATCTGTCCATTATCAAATTGACAAAATGATGTATTTTTGTGCATCACGTCTGCATGTGTCCAGTAGCAGGGAGGCATATTGTAAAATCAATACAGCCTCCTCTTCGTACCTCTCTTTCTTCAGCAGCTCCTGGCTGATGCTGACCAGCTGCCCGGAGGCATCGTGAGACTTCCTGGTCATGGACTCCAGCTCTGCCTCCACACGCATCTTCTCTTTGGCCAGGACTTCAGATTTCTTTTCCACTGAGCAAACTTTGCCCTCCAGTGCTGGTGGAAAAAGAATAAAGAAATATTACTGCTGTGTATAGAAGGTGATTTGTTGACAACTCACGCCTATTTATCATTCATGAGTACATTATAACTATTATAATTAGTACTGTTGTTGTTACTATTTCATACAGTTTCCAACTATGCAGATGTAAGTATATTAACAGAGCTAAATGACATTTATATATCTGTAAACACCTATAACACCTATATGAAACATAGTGAATGCTGTGTATAGCTCATGAAACATGTAGGTTGTAATAATCCAATCAGAAAAGGAAATACACCATCATATCATGTTAGTGTATTAACATTACATTCATATGACATATTGTATTCATTAGCACTCATTTAATTTTTTTTATCCTGCACTGGGCTTTTTTTTAAAGTTCCTATGTTACTTTATTTAACAACATAATTAAAGTCAAATATAACTTACACAGCAATATCTCACTAGAATGTTTTACTATTTGCAAAAGCAATGTTGAATTTGTACTATGTACTGTGCAAACATGTGCACAATACACTGTATGAAATAACTGTAAATGTAAAACACATTTGTTACATTTATAGAACCATAAACAGTAATTTGAGGGTTTTCATATTAATTCTATGTTCATCACAAGCCGACACAAGGAATCATACTTGCAGCATCTTAATTTTTAAAGATCTCTACTAACTAAACTAATTCATTTCACAGAACAGCAGAATTGTGAACTTACCATTTACCAACTCAGTAAATTAGTATATTAAAATTCTCTCTGATGAGATCTCTGATAACTGAATAAAATAATATGATATCTTTCATTTTTAATCAATTTTGGACATTTCAAATAGTGTATTATTTCCACTATTCTCTACTTTGTTATTTGCTGAGGCTTTTGTTCAAATATAATTGAGACCCCAACATGAATCATACATGGGAGGTCAATTATTGGAATATTCAAACTTAATTTAAAATAAAAAAAAGTAAAAATAAAAAAAGAAATATTAAGTGTAGTAATCCAAGTACTCTTTATTTTGTGCCTCACATAATACTTCTCTTTTTAAATTATTTACAATCTATTCTTCAAAGTGTGTCAGTTTGATTATCCGAGCTACATGAACCATGTTTTGGTTCCTTTTGATGTAATGCAACTTTTAGTTTTCAAAAGACAGGCTGTTGGCAGATTTCTCAGGGATGATCAAAGAATGTAACAGTGAGGATGAAAACAATCCACAGCGCGGTGAACTCAGTATGACTGGTGGAAAACTAAGTGAAGCCTGTAGTCACCATTCATGCAGGGCAGGGCACAGACTCAGGAAGAAAACAATGCTGATAGAATGACACTAATGAAGGTCATTATCTTAATATGACACAGATAACAAGTTTATATAATTAGAAATATGTCATTGACAGGCAGGCGATACTGTACCTCAGGCAAATATCAAGCTTAGCCCACTTAGATTTCCCACTGAGAGGAAAACGTTATATTCTAAAATTAATTTTCCTTCAGGCTACACAAAAACACTTGTCACAGTTATAGTGTGTGACAAGACACAATCCCTCTACACAGATCCGTACATTTTGAGATGTCGTGTCGTGAAATACTCGCTAAGAAAAAGGTTGCTTGATGCTCCTGGACATACGTTGGAAAATGACATTTACCTCCGATCTGCGATTTGAGGACTTCAACTTGGGACGTGAGAGCAGAGACCTCTTTCTCCCTTTTCAACAACTTCTCCGTTGTTTCTGAAGGAAGACACGACAACAGTAAGTATTTCAGCAAATCACACTGAGTGCACCGATATGTGCTTTAAGGTGCAAATAAGGTGCATGCTGCAGGTCAGAAGTTACAGTTTATCTTTTTATGTTAGTACAGGTCAGTCATTTGGCAGTATATCATACTCTATGGCAATGCAATATTTGGGTGAAAGTATATTTCCCTGGTGATTTGGGCCATTTCAGCCACCAGAGTAGTATAAGAAAACAAACTTGCTGCTACGTGCTGTAGCTGCATGCTGTGAGCAGTGATTCTGACAAACAGCAGCATCTACCTGGACCAAAGTGACATGTGCATGTAAGTACATCCAGCTGAGCAGCTATGTAACATGCAAACAAATGTTAGCTGTGTACTTCTCCCGGATGACTGTTTGATGGCTTGTTCAACAAGCTAAGGTGCATGACGAGTTGTGTTCATGTTTGTAGATTAGATATGACTTATATGACTGGCAGGTAAAAGGAAAGCTAATGTTTGACTTCTGTCTGGCTCAGGGTGGTGTCTGCTCTGCAGAGACAGATACCAGACAGAGACAGATACCAGAACAATACAACATCAAATGAATTACAAACTTTCATCGTAGTGCACAAAAAATTTGAATTTAAATGTTCTCCTTTTGCTTTTTATTTGTATTATTTGCCTTCTAACAGTAAGTAACCGCAGGTGCCAGGTCTGGTATATAAACATACTGCATTAGAAAAATACAACAAACAAGTTTATGAAAGTTTTGTTATCTTGAAAATGTATTCATATATGAATTAATTCTGATACCTTCAATATTCTGTTTTAGCTTCATCTTCTCATCTGAAAGTTCATTATCTTCTATTACCTAAATGGAGAAATGAAAACCATTACAGTGTATGCGTAAAACAACATCAACAACATGTAGGTATTTCTCCTCAGTCACTCACATTTGCATCATGGGATGAATAGCGATCGGCCTGGATGGCCTGAAGCTGGTTCGCCGTCACCCTCAGCTTCTCCTCCAGTTTCCGGACCTCCTCTTGGCTCTCTGCCTGTGCTTTCTGTAGAGCCTGGTAGTCTGTCATCTTCTTCTCTGACAGCTCCAGTCTCTCTCTCAGCTCCTCTGTGCTCTTGTCCTGCTCCATCTGAAGCTTCTCCATCTCAGCCAGTCTCTGCTCTGCCTTCTGTAGCTTATCAGTCACATTCTCCAGGGCCTGCTTGCTGCTTTTGTCCTCCACTTCGGCCCTCACTGTCTGGTTGCCCTCGGCCAGCTGGCTTTTGGCCTCCTGGAGGCGAGCACAGAGGTCTTCACGTTCCTTGGTCAGAATTGCAGCTTCAATCTTATGCTTGGCCTTAAGATTCTCCACCTCCAGCTGGTGCTCCATCTTCAGGCTATCCAGCGTGGTTTTCAACTCCTGGGCATCCTGCTCCTGGCCTCCTGAAGTAGCATGGTCACTACTCAGTGAGGCCTTTAACTCCTCTAGAGATCTCTGGTGGTCGCTTACTAAAGTGTCAAATTTAGTCTGCAAGAAGGAAGTAAAAAGGATTTTGTGGTTGTATTTGGGAAACAATAAGTGAAATGTCATATTTTAACAGACTGAACATTCTTCTTTTTATACTTGTTCTGTTTTCCTTGGTCAAAACAGCTTTTTTAGGCTTTTTGGCCGACGCTAAAGCTTCATCATCCTCAGAATATTTCAACATTAAATTTTCAGATATAAAAAGGTAAATACAGTCTTACTACTCTTGGATTAAAAGTTATATAATTCTTTTATGTTGTATTTGTATTGGATTAAAACAAATATAACATGATACCTTCCAGGTGTCCATCATTTCCATGTTTTCCTTGGTGGCCTGTTGGACTTTCTGCTTCACCTCACTGATCTCCTGGTTTTGTCTATCCACCACTGCCTTCAGCGAGTCTACCTCCTGCTGTCTTGCTGCTAAAGTTGCCTCATACATCTCTTTAAGTTCACTGCTCGCCTTGTAATGCTCCTGACCCACCGACATCAGCTGCTCATGCAGAAGTAAAGTCTCTGGCTGGGTGTCAGACCCAGGGGCAGTGTTACTGTCATTAGGCTGCTGCAAGCTTGAATCAGACCCTCGGACTTGAGCCTGAAGGTTCACAATCTCAGCTCTCCTGAGCACAAGCTCCTCTTCCAGCTGCATGATACGACTCTGCTCTTCAACTGTAGTTTGCTGATGAAAAAGAGAGCAACATCCATCACTGCTATGGAAAGTGTTGCTGGTTATTACCACAGCAGGAAGATGCCAGCCTTTCAGACGAATGACATTATTACTGTGACAGGTGGGAGACTCTGCAACAGAATGACGTCATTCCCAAGAAAAGTTGACAGTAAAGACGGAAATCAGGCATCAGGAGAAAGGAAACCAAAGAGAAACCTTTGTAGGAAGTGGAGATGACATTCCAATGGAATATAAAATACAAATAAATTGATAAGTATGTGGACAGCAACAGATTGTTTCACAGCTCGGCTCTTGTTTAACGGAGATACAAAATGATACAAGACTAACAGACTATTTCCTTACTGGTATTCTTAACAAATTAGATGTTTGTTAGATTACAAGTTTTAAATAATGATAATGAATACTTGATATAGTTACACTATGTAAGTGTAATGCACTTCTCATCAGCTTTATTACTGGCTGCAGCACACAGAAAGGGTGTGCAAACTCACTGTATCACTGAAAACAACTGTGTGCTTCTGCTGCACATTAGGTTAATGAACTTGCTGGGGAGAAATGCAAAACAGTGAGTTGAAAGAAAATAAAGGACTCTGTTGGCTGAGAGTGATTACAGAGTGAGGTGATGATTCTCTGTGAGTTTGCTGCTATGAGTGACCAGTTTCACATTACACATTGTTGTTTAATCTGTATCTGTTGTTAATATGAAAATATTGGTTAGAGCTGCTTTAAGCTATTCTGGACTAATTTCAAATTTTACTGATGCACTCCAGCAATCCCAATTCTAACAAGCCAAAGTTATTCTTCTCTAAATAAAATCTATACAAACAATTTTATGATACTTCTGTTGTGTCATTGATAGTTCATGTGTCAAATGGTAACGTCAGTGTATCATTTCTATCCAAAGTTTCAATACAAAGGAGCTGAAAGATCAATGTCTCACTGTCCAAATATTTGTGCAGCTCACTTTATGTGCAAAGGAGTGGAAGATGAAAAGAGCAACAGCCATTAACTTATCATCTACAAGCAGCCAAGCAAATATAATAAAGCAGAGAGAGCAAACCTCCAGACAGTGACACTGCATACACACAACTGCAGACATCCTCCACACACACACTTGTACTCAATCAAAATAAAAACAAGATTAAGAAAGAGGACCTGCTGCACAGATGTTAATTTCAACCATCTGGGAAAACACTCAGAGTCACTAGTTGATTTATATCAGAGATGTTGCCTGAATAGCATTCACATTACAGCATAACACACAGGAGTAAAAGAGTAAAAAAGACTATGCAAGGTTAATGTCCTTGACAGCATCTGAAGTTGATTTGAAGTCAAGAATTGAGATAGCTCAGCAACGGATCAAAGCCAAAACAAGATCAAATCTTTTTTCACCTTGGTTCTCTTACCCAACCTCAAGGATACTGCATCATGAGTGCATCTTCCCTGTTGGCAGAAGCAGACCTTACTGCATATAGGAATCCAGTGTTTCAAAGTGTTTTGTTACCTTTTGATGTCTAAAAATTGAAAGCATAAGCCTGTACGTTTTGATTTGTAATACCATGGTCCATTATTGAGGAGGCTTTCCCTCTGAAGTGCAGCACTGCATGTCAAAGTGGTGTAAAGGATGTCCTCTGCTACACTCAACAACTAGTGGTTAATGGGCAACACCACAATGATTTGTCTTGAAATATTAATCTGAGAATCGATGGTGAGTCCCATTAATGGTTTAGAAATTTCTCATGTGTTACTAATAATAACTGCTCACAAATTAGCATGCAGCCTGGGGATATTCATCAACTGCATTCTAGAGAGCTAAAATGGAAGAGCATTATTTTAAATGTTATGTCCTTGCATCCTAAAGTGTAGCTGGTAGTCAACCTTACAGTCCACAGTATAACATAGATACTATATACTTGTACACCATAGAAAGGTGGAGGATAATGTTTGACCTGTGCAGCCTGTGAGTTAAACTATCATCATCAATGAAACAAACAGGTGCAGAACCACGCAGGACAGTGGCTACAGGCAAAGAGCTCGTGCTGTTTACCCTCCTCTCTAATTCTTTCTGAAGTGCCTCTGCTCTCGACTTTTCGAGGAGCAGACTCTGTTCAAGCTGACGAATATGGGCATGTTCCAATTTCGTCTGTGTCTACAGGAAGAGACAAAGAGAAAGACAAAGAGGAGAAAAAAAAAGGCTCAAAGGGAAAGAGACCCAAAGGGGAATAACAGAGATTAGGAAAACTGTCAACAACTTCAACTGCATGAAGAAAGGGCAACTTTGTAAGAGCTGTGTAACGACTGACTTAATCATATGAAGGAAAGATTTGAAGAGAAGAAGAAATCCTTTGGTCAAAATGATCAAAACCAACACTTATTTGACCCTGCTCACATCTAAAACATGATATATTCATATACATATATATGGACCTTCTCCATTTAGCACAATAACCTATTGTACACAATAGAAAACTAATGAAAAATATAGCGTATTACCATGATAATCTAAACGTGGTATATCAGGGCTGTAGGCTGCTTTTATAATAACCAGAAAATATCGTAAGTTCTAACAAGATACTGACAATTTTTTAGCCATCAATACAATAAACAGCCAATTTTGGTATTCCCATCCAAAGTCTGAAATTGTATATAATTTGCTGTCTTGTAAGTTACATGTTCAGTAGGATTCATGCTTAGCACTGAGTGCAACATAAAGGGCAGTGTGGTCCGAAAGAATTAAGAGATGGACAAACACACTGTTGGTTTTGTTTTTTCATATAATTAGTTGTAGTTTCATTTTTGCCAGTGTTATCCTGTAAACAGGCAGGTCTATTGTCTTTTATTTATTTTCTTGTGTAAACATGGCATCCATCCACTGCTGGAGAAATAAGGCAACTACAGATGTAGTACTGTTAATTTAATCTCTATTCTTGAGTAGTGGTCTTGAAGGTTACATTCGTTTTTGATACTTCAGTCATTATACTACTAGAACAACGGTTTAACATGTGGAGGTTAAGTGCAGTAACGGCATATTCAAAAGTGAGCAAATTAAATTTACCTTCCATTGAGGTTCTTTTTCAGGGATCATCAAATGAGGTCTGTACTTTACTTAATGGATTTCAGACTCCTCTGCATAGCTTAAAAAACTACATATGAGTCACACTTTTTTAAATCCTTGCATTTTGACTTCTGCCCCAAAGATGCTGCAACTGGAATTCCCAGCTCTCTCTTTATGAAATTTCTGTATTGCTGGGGTAAGCAGTTAATCGGATGACATAGTGAGTAGAGAAGCTGTCAATCAGCTGTTTGGAGAGGTTCAAACCCAGATCATCCTCGCTTCTGAAGCGTCATTGAGCCCCTCTTCTTAAACCTCTTCTGAATGTTTATATGTGGTCTACAGAAACTGTTGAGGTAAATGCACGTAGAAATCCTTTGTACATTTTCCTTTTAGTCTTGAGCTCTCAATTATGCATTACGCTGATGTTGCTTTCTGGGTTATGTGGCATGAAAAGCTGCCTACTAAAACATGGCCCTATGGTATTAAAGCACATACTGTACATAAGCACATACATTCAATTATTAATTTTTGAGGCCTTAACAATGCTTATAAATACCTCCAGATCCCCTTTGGTGATGGATTCCTCTTCTACTCTGAACTGGAGATCCTCCACTTTCCTGTGAACATATATATAAGGTTTGCCTTAGAGAAGAAAACAGCAAAGACTCATTAAAGTCTCATGTTTTACGCGCTCTGCGTGCAATTAGTGTTAGACACGTTAGTTTGATATATAGAGACAGTAAAAACATACACCCACCAATATCTCTAAAGCTGCCTTGCTTACACAGATCCTGGTTTGCACATTTATTTGGCACAGCTTTTATGCTTCATGGCCTTTCTAACACAACCCTGCCCAATTTTCACTGTGCTTCAGACCAGCACTGGCTTGTGCAACCTCAGTGGATGGGATTCTTTGGACATCTTGGGGTACACTTGTCCAAGGGACACTACGAATTATGGCCGGCAAGAGTTGTGTTGTGAACCGCCAACCCTAGAGTGGGCAGTGGGCAACCACCCTACCAACTGCACCACTGCTGCCCCATCAGTTAATTTTGTCCATAAAACGACACATTTGTTTAAATTATAAGTCTAAATGTGTTAATCAGTGAGCTTTTGCTGTACAGGAAGACATGGGTTAGATTTACATATCATCATTCTCACATCATTCACCTCTGTGATATTACCTTTTCTCTTCTTCAAGCTGATTGGCCAGTTCCAGTTTATCTTTCTGTGTGCTGGCCAACATCGCTTTGACTTGTTGAAGGGTACTCTCATTCTCTGTTACATACTGTGTTAATAAAGAGACAGAGAGGGTGAATTTGTTTATGTTAGTGTATGTCATAACTCTTCCTTGACAGATTGTCACCACATATGTCTGTACCTGCACGTGCTGAGCCTTGAGGACACTCAGCTCCTTCTCCACCTCACATATATGGCTGGTGGCCTTGGCCATCTCTGCTCGTTCCAAGTCCCTCTCAGCCAGCAGCTGCTCAATGTGCTGCTGTTTCTCCTTCAGGGCTTCCTGCAGCGCGGTCGTGCCAGAGATCTTCCGGGCGTATCGTGATGAAGTCTCTGTCAACTTAAAAAGGACATAAACATAAAACGTTAGGAAATGAAAGGATGATAATGTGAATTGGGTTAGGAAAAAAAAGAGAAGAACAGAATGTGACAAAGCAGAAGGAAACAGAGACAGTGACTGACTCGACTCAGGATTAAAGAAAGATTACACTGACTAGATTAAGAACGGACATGAGTTAATGAGGCCATGCTTCGCCTCGGATCACTTCTAGTTAAAGTCGATACATCTGTTGCTCTGACATCAAACTTAGTTTCTCAAAAATAATAACGCAATTATTTCATCATCACAAGAAAACACTGTGATCTCAATGTGACAGGCTTTGTAAAAAGTGTACAATTATGAGAAACTGGTAAAAACCAGTTTACCGATCATGTGTTTGAACATGTGAATATATAACAGATGTGTACCTGACATGACAACACTTTCATGTGATTTTTCAATTTTTATGTGATCACGGAACAGCCATGCTATTTATCCCTTCCCTTCTTAGATGACCAAAATACACCTGTCAGCCTTGCTCTTTAATTTTTTTCTGTTGTATCTTCCCATGGAGGATTTGGTTGCTTAACAAAGTATCACACTAAAAACTAAGACTAACATTTCAACAAAAGAAGCAACATCTTTGTTGACCACTAGAGGGTGCTCTTTAAGCAGATTTGTGCCTGATGTGTGACATGTCAGTCAGTCTGGAGCTTTTGCATAAACCAAATAATACCTCACAAAAACTGTCATGGTATGTTGATTTATACTGATAAAGTTTTGAGTAATCAAAATAACATCAAATACATAATTACTGGAGTTCACGGTACTGAATTCTTCTTCTTTCTTTAGTTTAGGTGCCACTAATATGTGCTGTAGCAGCAACCACTGGCTGATGTATTAATATTTCACTATTTTGATTTACACATTTATTTATGCAGTATAGAAGTTTTAGGTATGGAAATACATCTGAATATTCAGTTCTGCATCATCACGCTGATAATTCACAGAGGTTGCTCTCAGTGATGCTTGACGCTGGTGCCAACAATTAAGGAAAGTAAAAGGGAGTGTTTTCTGGCTCACAACCAGAAGCTAAAATCAATGTGAGATACCCTGATGTCCCGTTCCTTTCAGTTTGTTGCCAACCATTGCAGCAGTTATTAGTCTTAAAGACACAGTGTGTTGGAACAAGCTATTTGAATTCTCTTTCAGCTGCAGACTGTCACAGGAGCAAAATGCAAAGTCAGTGAATCAGAGTCCCACAGTGCACAGCAACAAAATGCAAATTATTCACTACTCAGCAGATCCGGGAGTGTGTCAGTACAATGTACCCACTCATGATCCCGCTGTTTGAAATTGTAGACAGAAAACTTCAGAACATATAGCATTTAAAACTTCAATTTTATACTTTTTTTTGCATATTTTGTTCTCTTCTGGTTTCATGTCTTAGATATGTTATTTTAAGCCACTTTTATATTGTGTTTTCTACAGTATACCTCCGAAGCACATTTTAATGAAATAAAGTTTACTTACTTGATGGCTTACTTTAAAGTAATCATTTTGTACAAATATGAGTATTCAGTTCTTGCCAAGAGTTCATTGTGAAAGTTGCTACCATTCTCAAGTCTGTATGGTGAATATAAAGCTACAAGCAGCAGTCAGTTAGCTTAGCTTAACATGATGATGGGTAACAGCTTGCTCGTCTGGCCCTGTCCAAAGACAACAAATCATCCTTCTTTAAATTTTTTATCTGTACAACATACAAAGTAAAAGGTTTGAGGTCTACCCGATTGTTTGGCAGCCTCATAGTGACACCAGGACTGGCTGTGCTTTCTTAATTACAGACATGAGACTGATATCAACCTCCTCTTCTAACTCTTCTAAAAGATTAGTTTGAGCATATTCTCAAACAACTGGTTTTTACAACACCTCACACTCTGAACAGCCCCTCTACTCTCAGTATGCATTTGAAGCATATGCAGCCTTCTTACCAGTCCAGCTCGGCTCGGTCGTCCACCCACAGAGGAGGCCACCGAGCTGACTGAACTGATGGAGGAGCTGCTGGGGCTGTGGGCCAGAGAAGAAACCCCCATGGCCACCCGCTTGCTCTTCTTAGCCTTGGCTGGGCTGGTGGAAGGGAAACCGATGCGGATCACCTTGTGGATCGGAGCAAACAAGCCAAACTTGGGAAGACACTGAAAGTATCTGCAGCAGGGACAGGATAAAGAGAGAGAAGAGATTTTATTAAGCACTAACAGAACTGCTTCGTAAGTATGCCACCAAAACATATTCTGTTTATTTATAATGTGCCACTGGTTTTGGTTTGGGAATTAAAATGCGTCTTCCAGCTTTTGCCACAAAAGTAAATGGTCAATCATTAAAATCTTCTGTAACGGTAAATGCAGATTTTCATTTGATGAATAATTTGCATAATGCAAAGGGCATAGACGTTGAGTAGCAGTTGTTGTCACTAATGTGCCTCTTTCAGTATTTTATGTAAATTTGTTTTTAACAGATCCTTTTTTACTTTAATTTTCTTTCTTACACGATCCTTCTATCTTTTGTATTCTAGACATGAATAAGCTCGTCTGGGCTTCTTGCCTCTTCCTGCTGTTATTTGAAACTCTTTCTAAACTAGTATAAATAAACTGTGAACCTAATAACAAAAAAAAAATGCAAACAAAACAAAACAAAAACAAAAAACTGCCAATGGTACAGACCCACTCTGGGCTACAGGGTCGGTCAACGTGATTTCATGGACAAACAGATGAAAGCTGAAAAGAACAAACAACTGAATAGATGGATCCACAGTCTGCCCCTCAATTTCCTTTTAGGGTAAAAAGCAAAGGAATGTGAGAAGCTTGAAGCATATGTATAGTGTGTGTGTGTGTGTTTGTGTGTGTGTGTGTGTGTGTGTGTGTGTGTGTGTGTGTGTGTGTGTGTGTGTACCTTGTACCAGCTACTGCGCCATCATTCTTTCCCAGAGGCTCATCCAGCTCTACTCCACACCATTCACCCTTAGCAAAGTCGGTCTCCCCCATGTAGCGTATGACTCCCATCTTCGAGCCTCCAACCTGACACACAAAGAAAAGAGCCTGACACTTGATAAACTTGTAAACAATAGAGCAACACATATATAATATTTGTGGATGTTCTCTTAGTGCAAGAACGTTCCACTATCAAATTACATACGATGCAAATGTTTAATGCATTCTTATCAGATTCTTGTTGCCACTCAAACTATCATTATTGACCCACTTTGATCATGTTCCACTTCCCATTTACAGAATATTAGTTGTTTGTAAATGGCCTAAAAGAATGCACATATGGTTCATGCAAAAACATGGAGCAAGCAGTAATTTAATGACCACTGTTTGTGCCAAATCTGACCTTTCTCCACAAACAGCTCAAATGTTTCCTTTATAGTTTGCGTCAAAATCTTTGCAGAATTTATCACACATCTACTGAGGGCAATAAATGTAAATACAAGTAAATCCCAACAAGTATTAGATTTCATTATAGATTAAAGATTACAGAATGATTATTGATTAGTGAAATTAGTGATGGCTAAACTCCATTTCACTGTTTTAGTTTCAGGATCCCAGTATTGCTCATGCAAGCCGTTTGTTATATGGGTTAGTGGACACTTTGTTAATGCCATCATTAATGTTATTAATGTGAATTTTCCTATAAACTACACTGTATTAAAGCATCTGTGCATTACTTTGCATTTCACAACAATGAACTTCTTAACAGACTCATTGCCACTGTCTGCTTAGCTGTCTTACACTACTGAAATGTGTTAAATTAGTTATGACACTCATATTCTTCACTTCATGTTGACTAACATACTGCACAAGAATACAGATGAGCAGTGATGAAAAAGCTGAATATGTATATATTTGGTTCTAGTGTTAAAAATGAAGTTTTGTGGTTTTTAATCACACACAACCTCAGCTGACAGTGACTCAGTATGTCCTGTCAGGGTCTAGGTTTATGCTTTGCAAATCATTGGCTATATACTGTAGGCGAAACACACAGTGACAACCTGTCACAGTACTGGACAAAGTGACACTTAAGATCAGGTGGGTAGTGTCATATTTCTCTCATCATTAATTTTCTAGCTATACTTTTTTGATCAGTCATTAAGTATAGAAATTGTGAGAAAATATAGTCTTCACACATTCCTAGAATCAAAGGTATTGACTTCAGGTGCCTTTCATTTTACCAGCAGTTAGAAAAACCAATGTATTCTGTTTACGATCATATAACATTTCTCAAGTTTGAGAAGCTGAAACTAAATAAAGAGATTTTTCACCAAATGCAAATTAGTAATTTATTAAAGCACAACAGAGGCAACTGAGAAGATAAAGCATAAACCTGCTTTCTGATTAAATTAGACAAATTTCACCAAAGTTATCTACAGAAATGTGAAATCTGATTAATGTCATCTTCTTTGTCCTTTGTGATTTATTTAGGGCAGCTACCTCTGCAGTTTTCACAACTTCCCAGTCAGGAACAATCAGTTTCCTGTTGGGAAGACAAAAAATCCACATACTCTGCCATTGCAGTCACCGTGCAAGACTTAGCAGAACAGCTGCTGAGCGCCCTGCACACATGGTGACCACATGTATAGTATGAGACACAAAAGCCTATCACTGCACAACACACCTACCAAAATTAAATGTGAACCATGGCAAGACGACAGGCAAACTTGACAAAGCCCTTTCTTTCCCTTCTTTCATCTTTAATCCCCCGACTTATTATCTTTATGTTCCAGCATCTCTACTTGCAGTGAATTACATTTGGAGCTGTATAGAGCTCAAGACAGACTAAGATTTAAACTGTTGCCCTCAGTTAATTTATTGTGATAACAAGTGGAAAGTTATTTAATTAACTCTGCGTAATAACACGTTTTAGCCAATGACTGTCACCTTGGTGCAGTTATAAAATAAATCCTGTGAAATGTCTCTTTCTGTCTTATTAGTATGTAGCATACAGACCATAGATTGTATATAAAAGATAAAGATCTTTATATTTAGTCATATTGACATACAGACATTAGCCTTTATCTGAGAACAGTTTTTAAAGCCTAACACAGCTCTTACCATGTAAGCTTTAGTTTTCAAAATATCCAAATAAACACTATCGACATCACATGCTATGCCACTGAAAGAAAACACTCACTTAACCTCCACCAAACTCAAGTGCAAATGGCCTCTGGATGAATGCTAAAGCTAAAAGAGGAGAGATAGTTTTGTGCTCCCTGTAAGTGCTAAGTCAAATGGAGACAGGAATCATGTGTTCACCGCCTGGGGTTGTCTCTCTGTTGGGAAACATTTCTGCTGTTACTTTTTGAAATACTCTGAGTTCTCTCTTGAGGCAATTTCTAAATGACCGTTATTTAGCCACAAACACACATCAGCAAAGTTTGACCTCAGCTCAGGATCACTCCTCTGCAAGAAATGTGGACTAAAATGTAAAAGCTGCCAGTTTAACAAACTGTGAGTGAAAGTAGCGTGTCCTACTCCTGCTACTATTACAAAATTCAATACCAACTGGGGAAAATGGTGTTTGCTTTGTGTCCACAATGCGTAATGTGAGTTTCACACTTAGTGCTCGTTTCACCAAATATTTTAAGGCAGTGTTGTATGTCGTGGCATGAGACAACTGAATGGCAGCATATCCAAACCACTGCAGTGAGATAGATTACATGGGAGAGGCTTAGGAAATAGATGGATTCACTGATCAATGTGTCAGCAGCGATCTCTTCTCTGTTAAGTGCTGAGAGTAATCCAGAGTGATTTACAATATTGACCAGTAGGAAAGCTTCTCAAGCTCTAATTCTCCAACTGCACAGGATATGACGTAATTATCTTCACTGCCATCAGTATATTTAAGGCAACGCAACCAGGACCGAGTAGTTCCATGCAGTCAAACTTGCATACATTATTGGGAAAATAGCGTGATATCAGTGTGAATATTTAGACAAGCTTTTGATTTGTAAGGGTAGGCCCATTATTACATGAACCCATTATAAAAACACAGCAAACACAATTTTACAGCCAAGAAACTGTATTGACCCCAATATAAATTCAGTCACTGCTGTGTGACAACTCACTGGTTTTCCAACACAATTACTCACCAAAACGCGATCGCCAACACGAAGATCCTTCTCTCCGCCTTTCTTTACTGAACCACTGTCAGACATGTTGGACCCTGACTCGTTGCCTGTTTTCACAGCGCTGTTAAGCAGGCCCTCTCTGAGTGGGACCACCACTCGCTGGCCAGGAGGGGCGCCACTGCTGCCCTGCTGAGCCTGATTCTGGGCAGAGAGTGAGTCAGTAGAGTGGCTGTCACTTCCCTCTCCAACCGGCTGTCGGGCGAGCTTTGAGGGTCGCGTGAAGATGCCCTGGAGGGGCTGGCACTCAAAGTAGCGCACGCCACCCACTGAACCATCATTTTTGCCAACTAGGTCATTCAGTATGACGCCTGCCCACTGTCCTGGTGCAAACTGGGTCTCCCCTAGGTAGGCAATAACTCCTGGTTTGACGCCGTTAACCCAGACCTGTTCACCCACTGTGTAGTCCCCCAAAACATCATCACCCTCTTCAGAGATTTTAGTAGTTGGTGTGGTGGGCTTCAGTGAAGTGCCTACAGAAAAAGAGAAATATTAATTATCATTTACTGTGATCCATGGCAGCTTAAGTGTTCATGCAATAAAAACAAAATGAGGTAACAGTAAGCACAGACATTTCTGAAATGAATCAATGCTTCCTATTGTGATCACATTTTCTCAGCTAAAACTGTCATCATCGAAGGGGGTCAAGTTGTAAACACTGCGTACATTGTGATGACATCCTCATTCACAGTCAAGGAGAATCGTCTTCACACTATTCATTCTGTTTGACTGTGTCATTCTGGGAAAAAAAGCCCTCCTTGTGCGGCTGCATCCAGTTTGTGCAAGATTAGGTGTTACTCTAATTCCTCCTGAAAAGTGGGTCAGAGAGAGGTATCTGTGATGAGCCGGTGATTAACCCTGCCGTGCTGCTGCAATAATCACCAGTTTGACACATAAATGGGCTGGATCTCTATTTTTTTTTCCACAGCAGTCTGTAAACTGAGCAGGGCACCATTAGCACGCGGCCTACCGAACCACACTGTCAGTAAAAGTCTGTGTTGATCTGTGCTTGCCTGTGTCCTGGAATGGCCGGTGCCAGGGCTGTCTCCCCGACACCCTGAGAGGCGGCCTGGGGCTTTGTGGACCCCAGTGGTTGTGCTTTATGCCCCAATTGCTCCCATATGTTGTCTTGTGAAACACAACCTAGCCCAAGTGCAAATGGGTACAACTTCCAAGGGGTTTTAACTTAATGATAAAAGTTATCATGAAAAGGTGCTGCTTACAGTGGATGCTTATTTTAAGGAAGCGTTCAATTTTGCTCAGTTATAAATGATTCTTTTAAAGATAAATGGCACAGTATTCTCTTTTGTCAAAATCAGGGGACAGCTTTGTTTTTTGATGCATTTTGCAGATATTGACAATCACAACATGGGAGCACTCAGGTTCCTCATTGATCCTTAAAGTGTCAAAATGGAAATCACCCAGGGCAAACTGGTATACAGTATCAGCTCTAACTATTACTCACTCCATGCTTCATCCTTTTTGCAGTCTTTCTCATACTGCACTATCATTGCAAGTACATGCAATTCTGTGAGCAGAGAGCATTTCTATTTATTGCCTAGTGTGATACAAAAGAGTAATCCTTAAAATTTTTACTACACTTGCCTAAAGTTGGGGATTTGCAATGTAATGCACCCTAATAGTAAAGCCTGACACCACAGATGCTGATACAGCTAACAGCTAACCTGAAAACCTGATCTAACCCATGATTTGTGTTGCTGAGGCAACAGGAGAGCGGGGGTGCAAAGATCCTCGGCAGAAGGAACACTGGAAACACAGCCCTTACTTTCACTATTGTGCTTGGCCACCTCCCACAACTATCTGAATCCCACTATTCATCCGCTCTGCACAATGAAACCTCCAAAGCTTCCTCCCGTCCCTCCTCCTCCCCCCAATTATCCCCTCATCTCTCCCTACTTTGGTTACACACACACCTCTTTCTCTGGCCTCTTTGACTCTGCTTATTTATGATAATTTTCCACAATAACTATCATCTCATCATCATCATGCTCTCTAACTGGTTCTTTTTTGTTTTAAAAGGCTGATTTTGTGCCTTGACGGCTGTGTAAGGCTGAGTTGCACAGTAACAGATGGAACAGACAGCTTGTATGTTCTTCAATTTGTTGTTAATATATACTGTGTTAATAAAGGTAATATATTTTACACATTAAGGAAATCAAGATCCATAGTGTATTCAGACCATACTATAACATGCAGTGTGAAACTTAACCAAACATTTTGAGACTGACGAGACAGAACAATTACAGGGCTGAAATAAAGGACTGAAAACATCCAATTATAAACACAATTGTGTATTTCAATGTTTTTAGTTTCCCCCTTAATATCTCAAGTAACAAATCAATGACTGACTTATAGTAATGTAAGCATGGTTTTCTGCATTAATTTGTCATAAAACATGATCTGATCTTCATCTAAGTCAAGAGTGTTAACAAATATGATGTGACTAAAACAAAAAAAAATCTGATCTTTCATGTCTTCATTGAGAGCAACCATAAAAACCTCATAGTGTATAAAGTATGTGAACCCCAACAGGTTGACCCCCCATGGCATCAATAATCTCAACCAGATGCTTCCTGTAGCTGTGAATCAGACTTGCACAACATTCAGGAGGAATTTTAGCCCACTCCTTCTGCAGAACTGCTTTAGCTCTGTCATATTTTTTGGACATCTCATGTGTGTGGCTCTCTTCAAATGGTGGCCACTCCAAAAGGCGGATTTTGTCTTTCTGAAGCCATTCAGTGTTTTAGGTCATCGTCCTGTTGCATCACCACAAATTCTACAAAGTTTCAGCTGACGTATAGACATTTTCACATTATGTTGGACAATTTTTTGATACACTTGGGAATTTGTCTTCCCCCCAATCAATGCAAGCTGGCCAGGCCCTGATATTGTAAAAGCTCCTTTTGACGAGGTATGGCTCACATAAGCGTATTCTTTATGTGTGGAGCAAACACAAAAAATTTAAATCAAAATCAGCTCTAGTCCACACCTCTAAACTAATTTTCTTAATTTGTGCTTATGGGTTTACATACTTTTTCCATTTACACTGTGAGGTTTCTAGGGTTGTTCTCAATAAAGACATGAAAGATCTGATTGATTTGTTTGTGTTTGTTTTAGGCACATTGTATTTGTATAAGTCTCTTGACTCAAATGAAGATCAGATCACATTTTATGACAAATTGCTGCAGAAAACAATGGAATTCCAAAAGGTTCACATACTTTTTCTTGCCACTGTATGAATGTGAGACAAGCACAACTCTAGTTAGTGTGAATTCTGCTAAGAGCATGTCTGCCAGTTATTTCCAAGATCAAGCCATGGTTCTTGCTCTCAGGCAGCCTTGCTTTTGGTGGCAGGGGTTTGTTATAATATTATTTATAATAGTTTTGAAGGGGGGATGATAGCTTTTTTCAATTCAAGATTTTATACTCTGTAGCACAGATTTACAGAAATTGCCACAGAATTGTCACAATAAACCTGATTCTCATGAGAAGCCAAATAGGGTCAGGATGTCACTCTGTGCCATCTTTCATTTCTCTTGATATTTAAGCTATCATTTGAAACCAGAAGTAAAAATCCAACAAATAGTTGGTTTCTATAAATTGGAGACTGAGGTTCAGGTAAGTTCAGGTAAGCATGTGCAGCAGGACAACCATGCACTTCGGAGACTGGAGCAAATGGGAAAAGCTGCAGATCTTGAAAAAGGAAACTGCCTACAACTACAGCTGAGTTATTTCTGTTGAGAAACTAGGTGCCAAGGTTCACAGAAGACGTGGCATCGCAAGAGGTGGCACAGCTCTATTATGTTCGCATCAAAAGTTGCTGGAGAGAGGCTCAGATACTTTCCTCCTCTATTCACTCTCTGACTACAGCTTCCTCAAAAGCTTGAAACTGTTCTTTAAATTAGGTAAACTCTGCCAATTCCAAACACAGTGGCCCCATCAGTCTTTCCACTGAAAACAAACAAAGGGGTGGCAGAGATTTAAAGTACCAGGTTAGTGTCAAGACCATCTGGGGTATGAAACCAATGCCTCCATGCATTCACTAAGACATCAGTATTGTCCCACCAATGATGATGTGTGACCAGTGAGAATTACAATCTGAGTATTCAGGCTATTATAAACATTGGTTAAACAACTTTCCAAATACGTAAATTAATTGGGGAAATTGCTTTTAGTCTACCAAATTATAAAACAAGATGATGATGTCTATGAAATCATAGATATCTTAATATGAATTCTGATTATCAAAGTACAACAGTGGGGAAAAGAAGGCAAAGTAATAGCCATTATCACTGTGTATTTTCTTTTGTGGATAAACAGGAAATGAGCAAACAAATGAGTTCATGCATGGCAGAAACAAACTGTTTAAAACCACAGGCACAGATTTCAATCATAGTTGCATAAGGAAAGCTACCTAAAGTTGCCTATGTGCAACACAGGGATTAGTTTTTTTTGACACAGTAATCACTGAGTTCAGGAGGATGAGCTGTTATGCCCTCCACACAGGGAGAAACAAAATTTAGCTCCAGAGTAAATACAAACACAGATGGAAGCATGTTGTTTTAATGCTCTCTTAAAACGCTTACACTAAACAAACCAAGAAAAGACTGTAGTTATTATGCTTAGATTACTCATAGATTTACAGGCATTAATAGTTTGGTAAAGCAGAATTTTGGACAGTTATTTGACTAGATAAGCACAGTCAATTGTAATGTAACATATTGTAATATAATTTGTAAGTACTGATAGAGATTTTAATATACATTTTTAAAGGTCCTTCTCATCTTTGAACAGCATGTAAAAGAGAAATGTGTCCTGCAACAGGACAGAAGTCTCCGTTCTAAAGAGTTGGATCTACCCATGTGAGAATTAAAACTAATAACACTTTACAAACACTGACTGCAGTGCACGAAAGTAAATACAAGCAGTGTAAGTGTGAATTGAACACTTCCTGTTTCCCCCCTCCCACTCTCATGAAATTCCACAGTCTACATGAACCATGACACACTTACATAGCTGCCTATGATGAAAGGCCTCCCTTACACACGGATGCCGATGAGAAACAAGAGTACTATGAGACAAAGAAGGCTGGCTATTCCTCTGTTCACTTCAGCTGGGAGTGAAGCTATAATTTAGCTGAAATAGAACTAAACGTGTGTGTGTGTGTGTGTGTGTGTGTGTGTGTGTGTGTGTGTGTGTGTGTTGGTGTGTGTGTCAAACAATGTGGCTGCATTTGAGGGTGAGAACAGCTGTGATTACTTTTTCCAGACAGACACTGTAATTTTGACTCAGTGTTTTTCAGAAATGTTTAATTTTGGTTATTACTCTGTTTTTCAGTAAATGTATGGTAGCAGATGTAATTTTCCTGCATGACTCAGTGTATTATACTTAAAACTAAAGAGGTATTTTTCCTTCTTCTTCTCCTGTTTGACATAAAACATGGTACTTTAGTTTGACTTTAGTATGCATAGCCTGCTTTTTATTAAGTAAGCTCTACATTAACTAAAATTATTATTACTGTCCACTGCAAGCACAAGCTGTGAGCATAGCAATGACATGAAGCTGATGTGTTAAATCTTAGCTTCCAGTAAGTATATCTAGCTGTATCTGTATGTTCACCAGCTAGTTGCTAACTTTGTCAGTCTGGTGTTTGGCACAGGACAGGTAGTATACAATGGACTAGTCAAAGCTTGAGGGTGGCGAGAGTAAATTGTAAAGTTGTGCGCCATGAAACCAAGAAAACGAGCTGTTACATTACCCCTAAGGCTGAGAGAAAACTGTAGTTACTCTTTTCACACGACAGACAACAACAACAAACCAGGCTGGTTAAATTCTAATGAAAGCTTCTCTGGCTGAAACATCATTATTTTTAGTTCTTTATATAAATATAAGAAATATAAATTATTTTCATTGGAAAAGAGGTTGGAATCCACCCAAACAGCTGAAGACTAACAAGGAAAAAAGCTGCGTTGGATCTTTAGGTAAACACTGAAGTTAAAGAAAATAGCTCCCAGCTTCTGTGTGTGTGTAATCTAAAGCAGCTGAGTCCTTCTGAGTCATTTACACAAATAAATAAGTCATATCCGGTGATGAGACATAATAACTAAAATAAAGAAATTCTTTTTATTTTCCACATGGTCAGCAGGAGGAAGTAACTTACTGTCTTTAGGGACAACGGGGCTGGATGTTCCACCCGCCGAGGTTCTTCCCACCGGGCTGGAATGCTTGGGCCCGCGGCCAGGGATCTTCAGTCCACTGGACTTGAGCATATTCATTCTATATAGCAGGGGAGCTGGTCAGGACCTGAATGCTCCTCCCTGGGTGATGGAGGCTTGGGGATGAGGCACTAGATGTGGGAGTGTTGGCTGTCGCTCTCCATGTTTAGCTATTGGGATGAGAAAGATGAGATAAGGCAGTCACACATATGGGAACCACTAACAGACTATTCACAGTGAAACCTGATTTAAAGGATGTACACGTGCATGTGGGTACAAACATTTTAAACATTTGTGCACTACCTTACGATCTGACTTGGAAATGACTAAACATTGTATTGTATTAAGCATATGTTAAACATTTGTGAAGCTACAAAGCTATAAACCAAGTGCAGCAAGGAGTGGTCCCAAGGTTAAGATTTAAAGGTCCCTCCAGGAAAACGTTTTAAGAAAGGATTGTTTTTCTGACCTTCTTGTCATTTTGTCTCTTGCTAGTTTACAATGTGTGTTTCAGCCTCTTCAGCCCTTCAGTTGAAACTATCTTGTCACTTTCTAGTTGAACTACTCACAACCCATATGCACACAAGGCCAAAAATTGAGACCTAAAGGAAATTAGAGGTAGAAGTAGAAATTAATAAGATGTAAGCTCTATTACCTCACTATAATAACACTACTACACCACTGCTGTAATGCCTTTTGCTTGTGGCTTAACAAGTTACATTTACCTTAGTTAACTGTGCTCTGTTTAACACAGGTTTTATCCAGGTTAAGAGTTTAACACCTGGCAGTTCAGACATTTGTTCCCTGCCAATAACAGCACATTATATTCTTCAATTGACAAGTTATAATTTTCCACTACTGCATTAATATTACTGAAGACCAATGTAGGCCAGTGCCCAAGTGGAGCATGGCCTACAAATCATGGCTCAGATACCATTAAGAAGACATAATGCTGTTATAGCCTACAATAAACAACACACATCTGGCTGAGGCTTTTATACTAGACACTGTGTTTTAGGAGACAAAGCAATCAGATTTCATGTATAGCTACTTAATCATTTTCCATATTATTTACTCGCATCCAGGTGAGAGGATATTTTCATTTAGGAGCAATCAATCCCATTAAACCTGTCGAGAAGGATGGTTTAGCTGTGACTGAAGTCAAAAATAAGGCCCTACTGCTGAGATTTTCACACACCCCGATCTCATTTACATGAAGACCTGAATTAATTTTCGATTCGACAAGTGAATCCAGTGAAAACAGGACAAAATCGTTGGGGTGGTAAAGCGCACCTCAACAAAATGTAACACAACGCCAGTTTGATCCATTGTTGTAGCTACTGCGGCAACGTGGTTCAGACTGTCCTTCACTTAAACCCTGAGACCCTGCCTGCAAAAATGGCACAAAAGCACACAAATACAGGAGAATACTCACATGTTTATGGGAAATTAAAGCGTCCGTGCGGTGCCCGACAACCGGCTAACTTTGAATTTCTTGCCAGGAAAAGGGGGATTAGTGGTTGCCACTCCCTGGGATGCAAATATGGATGCTGAGCAGAAACTGAAAGGGAGAGTCAGCGTGGATCAGTGGAGGATGGCAACAACTGCACAGTGTCAGCAACAGACCGGTGATGGTTAAGGAGTTATCCTGCCTCACTAGCTCATTTTTCGGGATGAAAGCTGAAGCAGCTGCCAAGGAGCGAAGACAATCGACATGTATTTGCTGCTTTAGTAGCCGAACACTGGCACACGGGTCCTGACGTCTCCCGACACGAAACGCAGCATCAGCAACACTCAAAAGCAACTTTTCTGGTGCCTGTCTCGGATTAAAGACGATGACTGTGTCAGTTTGGACTCCCGGAAAACCTTAGATATGTGTTTCGGTCTGTCCTGGTTCTTGTCGGTGTCCCACAGTGGCACAGATTAGTTGAGTTAGCACAGCCTCCCTCTGACTCAACCCACCGGCTAGACTGAACAAAGGGGCTGGAAAGCGGAGCCTCCTGGGGGAAGGATGAGAGTAGTCTACAGTGTAGCTCACTTCCGTGACGTACTCCGTTTGAAAATATCGGGATTGAAACTGCCCCCTTGCATATCGGTCAAAACGCATGACTCACGAAGCATGACTCAGTATCACTGGTTCTACTTTTTTTAATCAGACGTGAATAAAAGCCACAAAACGTCAATTTGTTTGCTACAACGTGCTTTATTAATGGCGGGACTCCTTGTGTTCTTTATCTACCTCTACCAGTGCAAATTCTGTTGGAAATTATATAGTGTAGCAATTATAAAGTCAAAATTTTACACGAATCCAGTGCCACTTGAAACCTAATGTATATGCCGAACTGACATGCAGTTATTCATGTTTCACAATAAAATCTTCAATTAAACAAATGTACTTGTATTTCTGCAGAAAAATAAAAATATTTATTAAATAGAGGAATTCTGATGGCAGTTTGGTGCAGAGTTCTCTGACAGCGAAAACATACAGGCTGCAAACAACTTACAGGAATACTTGAAATATTTGAACTATACTGTGCATATGGAAGATATCACTAGGAATTGCCAGCCTTCTTATAATCCATCAGTTTGCATTCACTTGCCACTGCCAACAAGTGAAATCTAATTAACACAAATCTAATCAACATGTTTGAAAATACATGTTGAAAGGAGAAAAATCTGGTTTTAAAACTGAAAAATATGATTCAAACATTTGAAAATAAGATTTAAATATCTGAAACAATGTTTAATTTACTTTCAGTTTATATATATGAATCTGTCTCTTCAAAGTTTTGAAATGTGTTTTGCAAACATTCAGATTCACGTTTTTCAGACAATCAACATTTTGTTTCAGTTGTTTCAAATCTGCTTGTATTGAACCTGTTTTAACAGCCCAAAAAAATGATGTGAAACTTGAAAAGAAAAAGACAGCACTGAAAATATAGTTTTAAAACTGAAACATACAATGCAGCCATTTAAAAATCAGATTTAAAAACCTGAAAGATGTCTGTCATTCTTTTCAGTGTTACAGATCTGTTTCCTCAGAGTGTGGAGATGTGTTTTTCAAACCTTCAACTCTGTCCTTTCAGAGTTTCAGGTCATTTCTTGCATTGTTTCAGTTCTTCTGAGCCTCTTCTCACACACACACATCTAAAACTCCCAGGCCAGGCGGGAGTTCACCGAGGCTCAACCAATCATATGGCTTCCGACAGAATAAGCCAGTCAGCTAATAGAGATAGTCTAACTGTGTGTGGATTGGTCACGTTGGACGTCAGTCACTAAGTGAGTTTTCATGCCCTGTATTCACCTGCTGTTGCTGCTTCGAATGCTGCAGTACAGTCAAGTAATTTGGGTCTTTTATTTGTTTGCTCTGTATATTGTTAAATATATGGTTTACTGTTGAGTCAGACTTTTCCAGGTATGCTTGTTCCATCTTGCTGTTGTAGCCAGCAGTTAGTCAGTTGGACCTTTTATACCACTACATCTGTTGGACAGCTTTAGTTACTAGTTACTTTTTACAGATGTAGACTCTAATAAACAATCTATTGAACTACTCTAAGTACAGATGTTGATGATGCATTTATTTACTTGTTTTAATAACGTCAAATTATTTAAATATCACAGATTCCTATTCAGCTGTGTATATTGAATAAGTTTGACCCTGTTTAGTTGTACAATGATGCAGTAACAGACTTTGAAAAGCAATACCTAAAGGAAGTTAAGCTAAACAAAGTTCAGGTACTGCACCTGACCCCGGCCGACCTCAATACTAATGTTGTCACATAAGTTAAATTTGAACTTATTACTGATGGGTTCTATGAAGGCATACTAGTAGCTTAACACCAGCAGCCTCTGATCTCTTTATATTATTAGATTTAAATCTCCCTCATTCTCCTACAGCCTCTGCTCACTCTTGGGCTATTGTGATAATGTTATGTACTGTAGCTAGCTGGCTAACTGCTAGCTACAACAGCTGGACGGAAGGTCAGAAGAACTGAAACACTGCAAGAAATGACCTGAAACTCTGAAAGGACAGAGTTGAAGGTTTGAAAAACACATCTCCACACTCTGAGGAAACAGATCTGTAACACTGAAAAGAATGACAGACATTTTTCAGGTTTTTAAATCTTTTTTTAAATGGCTGCATTGTATTTTTCTGTTTGAAACTTATATTGGCTGTTAAAACAGGCTCAATAAGAGCAGATTTGAAACAACTGAAACAAAATGTTGAATGTCTGAAAAACGTGATCTGAATGTTTGCAAAACACATTTCAAAACTTTAAAGAGACAGATTCATATATACTGAAAATAAATTAAACATTGTTTCAGATATTTAAATCTTATTCTCAAATGTTCGAATCATATTTTTCAGTTTTAAAACCATATTTTCCCTCTTTCAACATGTATTTTCAAACATTCAGCTCCTGGTTTCAGTGTTTTTACTTATGATACTGTTTTCATCTCATAAAATGTTAGGATTGGTCTATGTGTCTCTAGACAAATCAACTTTCAAATCACAGGGATTGTTCAGCTTGTCCGTTCCTTTCAAAAATCCAAAGTAGAAAAGCACTTAATTATAATTAATTTTAATAAATTCATATCCATTAATGTGTTTCTAATTTTATAAAAATCATATTAGTAACTCTATATTAAACTATATACTGTATGATGTAAAAGGTGTTGCTCATCATGAATCCTGAGAGTTAATGCCTTTGACTGCTCTCATCAACCGTTTCCATTTGCAGCCACAGGAGGTAGCTGTTTTTTAACGAAAAAAAAAAAGCTCTGAAACTCCACTGAATGCTATTCTGCAAGTCCAGCACTCAAGTCATCAACTGATGGGTCTAATTTTCCTGCTGGAGTTAATAAAGAGGAAATGAGAATTAAAAGGAGCAACTGAGCAACAGATATAGAAATAATCATGTTGCTCCATGTCTGCTGGACATTCAAATAGGCAACAATTTATTTTACAAGTTCACAAAAACAAGTTTACAAGGCAATATACAAATGTTGTGCTTACAAAACGTTTACAAATGTTTTTAAAGCAGTTGTATGTTTTTTAAAGTTGTTTTAAGCAATCCACTGTGGAAATTGAGTTTTGCAACAACTTTGCAGTTTTTCTTTTCCCCACTAGAGGACGCAAGCCAATCTGACACACACTCTATTTGTCACATCTATCCATCACAACGGAGGGGGCATGGTAAAACTCTATTGCCCAAAATATAATTTTGATAAACATAGTCAAGGTAATAAAGACAATCAGTCTCTGTATATATCATTAATCTGGCATGGATTGGCACACCTGAAGCCATTGTGGATGATTGAGTACGGGAGTTGCGTTATGATGGAATACGACCTTTAATATTCAATGCTGTTATCATCTCATACTTGGTGTGTTAAAGTGTGTATGGTTTCCTCATCTGTGTGACAACAACATAGCACATCTTCATAATTGTCTTTTTTAACAAAACCTGAAAAACATGATATAAGAATTTATAAATGTAATTTGTATATGTAACAGGCTTGTATGTCAGATTCACTAAAATGTCCTGAAAATATTCTCTCCACCATCCAGCAGGTGTGTGTTTGTGAGTGCTAGGGATGTGTGGACTTCACTGGATAACAAGTGACCTGAGACTAACAGGTTGGCCCTACCTTGCAATGCTCAGAATAATAAGTGACACCAGATCAGCCACACCTTGAGGCTGGAAGACGATGATAAAGACTGACTGTGAAGTGAAATTTGTTGTTGTGTATGAAATTATTTTCAATTAATATTTATGAGATACATTTTGTACAAATAACCAATAAAATAAAGTTGTATTTAATAAAATGAAATAATAAGAATATACAACAATAAAAAAACACCAATGGTCTCTCTGTATATCTGGGACTATTTCATTTTGCTTTGTTCTTTGTCCCTTAGCTAACATCTAACTAAAGTTCGACATCTCCAATAGAAAACGGTAACTTAAGGATTTTCAATAACCCAACAACTCAGGTTGTCAGCTAACTCTTCAAACTTACACCTACTACTTGAAAACACTGGTCTCTTTATCTCCATCTAGTGACACAAGCTACAACCTACGTCTTCATCTCTCACTTTTGCTGTTTTTCAGCTTATAAATTTTGCTTTTCATCGACTCTCATTTTATTTTAGTTTGTACTTGCACCCTAAACATGTTAAAAGCTTTTTCCTAGACATATTTAACCAGCCTAACCAGACTAACCAGACACTCTCATTGGACACTGTCATGTCTACCTACCCTCAATGGATTAGAAAGACTACATGCTCTTCTTTGGATATTTCCAATGGGCTTTCAATGTAAAGGTTGTGCAAAATGTATTCAAAGGGTTTATCTAAAGTTGATATGGGGTACCTCTAAATTCTGTCAAGTCAATTCAAGAAGTCTTTTCTTGAATGACTGAGCTGTGGAGGACTAGAAACACAAAAAGACTTTGGAACACGTCTCTTTTCAGTGTGGACACAAGGACACGTGAAGACTGTGACTTAAGACATTGTGAATCAAACCTTTACTACCATTATAGACAGTAGAGTGCTTCTAACTGATGGGGAAGGAACGTCTCCATTTTAACAAGATAGTGCTCATGTGCACAGCCGGGCCCATAAAGAAATGGTTTTCCTAGATTGGTAGAAAAACCCAGCTGACGTGCAACTGGTTTGGAATGAGTGGTTCAGTAATTACATGGAGGAGTTCAGCTGTTTACATATTTTGGCCATGTCATGCCTATAAAGTTAGTCTGATTTTCACGATTTTGCACCATTTCCTTTCATTCATTCACAGTTACTGATTACAAGCCAGTAACAACCATGTATCAAGGGGTCACAGGATGACCTTAGCTGCCTCATTAATATGCAGTGTGTCTAGATAATGCCCCCTCTGTGGTTCATAATAATGGCTCAGTGTTTATGAGTGTGTGGACGTTACCCTCTCAGTCTGCTTCATAGGGGAAGTGACTGGATTACACTATAATCCCATTATGATGCTGCTACCATGTGAGGGCCAGTTGGAGGGATTAGAAAGCAAAGGCTCTGGCTTCAGGACCGGATCAGCAGCAAACAGTGTGAGTGCAACTATGGACACTTATTTCCACTCTAATGGCACAACTAAACTGTTTAGATGGCTTTGACAGACAAGGGAGGACAGCTGTCCTTACCTGGCATCTGGAGATGTACTCACATAGTGAGTATTATTGATCTTTATGATTTGATGCATTTGTTCTGATCTCTGCACCGGCAGTCTTTAAACTGGCACCTTAGCAAATATTTGATGGATGGCAACGTGAAAGTGGCAGCCAAGTTTGGTGTCAGCGTAGATGAGCTGTAAATTATAGTATAATATGGCAGGGTAAAAAAATAAAAAGGTTGACTATGGAGTCTTTAAAGTGCCATGAAAATAATTCTTCACATTTGTAGTTTTCATGTCATTTTACATTATTATTTCTTATACAAAAAAAAAAGATTAAATATATTTTTCTCACAGTAATTATAAGTCACACACAAATAAAATAAATAAATAAAAGGGCTCTACATTTCACCGTTCATCTCACGTTATTTATTTCCTGCTTTAACGCTAGTAGTTTATACTAGTAATACTAAGATTGAGACTGATCCCTCTTAAATAGTATATCCAAATGTAGTAGTTCATTATTAAACACTATTGCTGCTACACAATCCCCTCTACATAATCTCTGAATTAAAATATAAGAATCACGAACAACATCATCAAATTATACCACAGCATTTATAGTTGCAGTTATCCACATGGTCCTTTAGGTCAGCATCACAATGTTCCTGGGAAAGGTATAGGTGGCAATTAAATGTAAGGTTGTATAAAATAACTTTGTGTGCATGAGTAGCTTCTGTAAAGTGCTGTTCACCAGACAGACCCAGGCTAGGCGCAGACTTCAATAGACAAATTCAATAGATAAATTCAGACTACAATAGCTACAACTGTGGACACTGAACTCATATCCTCATTGCAGTTTTAAGAAACTTGTGGGTTTCAACAGCTAGCGAAGAGGAATTTACCTTCTAAATTATTATATTAGATTAACAGTCATTAGAGGATTTATGGTTTCTCCACAAGACTCATGGCCACGTGGGGAGAGCTTTGTAGCATTTTGATCATAAATATATGGGACTTTCCTAAAGATCAGAAGTAACAGTAAAACTCTGTCAGAAGCTCACAGTTCCTTGAGGATTATTTTAAGTTGTAGGAAACTGGCTAGTTGGTGGAAATCATCAAAAGCATGCATTTAATTCTAGGTCAGAATCACTAGAAAGCAAACCTCTAAATTACTGTCCACACCTTGTTAACCCAATTTATCTTTTAAATTTATCAGTTTACTCTTGTTAGACTGCTTCTTCATGATATCCCTTTAATCCAGGCTTATTTCAGCTAGACAATCAGCAGTGGAGTAATTTTACCTGTGCACTGAGATTATTTTGAACAATATCAACAGAATTAATAGAGTAACATAAATCTGAAGGATCTGTTTACCTTTAGCCCATCGTCTTTCTTCACCATCACCGTTTGTGTCACACAGTTGGAAATGCCCCCGTGGGAAAACCTATAAATAAAACGTGTAAAATAAAATGAAAAACAGAATTAAATTACATTAAAATAAAAACAAGCCTCAGGGTGGGTTATTTCATTGCTGATTTTAATTAAAAATACAAAAATGCTCATAAGCAGTTTTAGGGATTTGTGCAGAGTGAGCTGGGCTACTTTTCTATTAACATGAAAGGATGACTCTGTTCATAAGTGGGTAATATAGTGTGTGACGTTGACATTTTCCTCCTGACACATTTATTCTTTTACAGGGATGTGCTGAAGTTTTGAGTTTTGGGCTGAGCTGCTGCCGATGGTGTACAAAAGGTCTGTTTTGGACAAACAGCCGCTGAGAGAATGATTAACCTGGCTGGCAAAGAGGATGAGTGTGTCACTGTCAGAGTTGTCAGTGTCACTGTGTGTGTACATGACAGGAGGTGAAGGTCTGGATGAGGGGCAGAGATCTCACACTCAAACAAAGACAGCAGAACATCTCACCAACACAGAGACAGACAACATGCAGCAGCACTGACCCTGTCTAGTGTCTACTGTTCTGCATTATTGACGTTCTAAGGGGAGAGCCATCCGCAGCAGGCAAAATAGAAAACTCAAATGACTATATTTCTTCTTAAACGGCATTTGTTTTGAAAGCGTTTTTTGGCTCCCTTGGTCTAATGCAGCCAGCAGAGTAAGTGACATTTAAAGTAGAGCAGCAGCACAACAGCTGCGACTATGTCAGGGTCTCAGGAAGCAGTGCGACTCTGATACAGCAAGAGAAAGAAACATTTTTTCTAACCTACAAGCAGGAGGACATTTAACAGAAATACCAGTATAGACTACAATCGGAACAGATTACAGACTCTATTGTATCATCACTCTCTGGCTCCTCAACTTCAGCTCCTGCAACAGAAGAACATAATCAAATCTACGACTAGTCCAGTGCACGGCTCTTCCACAACCTGCGGCAATCTCAGGTAATGCATAAAAAGTGGTCTGTGTGTGTTTGTATGGCAAATAGTACTGAATTCGAGTGTATGAGGCATAAGCTGTAGACACAATAATTACTTTGAGTAGTTATGGCGCCATAAAGACGGATCTACTGGCTGTGAGCTGCCAGGTAGCAGTATTTGAATTATGTCAAGTAATCACTGGAGTTTGCAAATCAACCTAAGACGACTAACAGAGTTTAGAGTTAATAGAGTTAAGAAGCCAAATGAGCGGAAGGCGGACTGGTCAACAGCACGAGGAAATCTGGGAAACAATCTGGAAAATAATGAATCATTACAAGTATTGCACCAAGCCACAGCAAGAGGTCAGAAGCACAAACCACCCAAAAGTAATACAACAGTGTCAACATGTTATCACCAAATGCAACCTACAGCTGTGCAACTTGCAATGGGGACTTATTATTAACATTTTGTGATGTGTTAAAGTCGATTTATCCACTCAAACTACAATAAATGTGTGGTTTGAGTTGAGACATAGGAATCTTTGTGTTTGTGCAGTTGCGGACTTTGACACACTGAAAAGTAGGTGAATTTCCCAGACGCAAATCATCATATCTGAACACACTGTAAGGTCATTTGGATTATTTCATGTAATTACAGCTTAATTAAAGCTTATAGTGTTTTCAAGTCAGCTGTGACTGTCGTGTTGGACACCCACCCAAACTAGTCCCCTTTGGGTAATGATCATGTGTGTTTGGGATAATGGGGGTTTCCTGTAAAAGTCATTCAAACTGATGAACAAAATGGTCAAATAACTTAAAACGAGAATAAAAATTAATAACTTTAATTAGTTTTAGCGCTCACAGCTCCTTAGCTAGCTAGCTAGATACTTAACCGTAGTCTAAGTTTACTAACAATATAATTAAATAGCTCTTACATTTGTCTTGAAAATAAATTTTATCAGAAAACTAGAAGATAAATAAAAATATAACTAAATATAGTTTAGTTGTTTGTCGTAGCAGCAGCTAAATTACTAAATTAGCCCGCTTGACAGTTAAGCTAGCAGAGACAAAAACTAGCTAACCGCTATATGGTTATTTAGATTAGCTGAGCTAAATCTACAACTGCAATATAGCTACAAATTTAGTAAGTAATAAAATTTACATAACACAAAAACTAAATTTGGTAAATACCGGATGATAAACTGGACACAACAGAGCCTTGTTGATAGTTTTCTAGTGTCACATGTATTATTTATGTTAAAAGTTACTCACTTCTTCAGTGGATGATGGAACAAGTCAAACTTAGTGAAATTCATGCACTACTTGTAAATGTTTGACAACATTTTCTCATTTTAATCCGTGTATTTATCCCCCTTTCACATCACATGACATTATAAGTTTAAGATTGAAAAATAATATTTTTACATTCAAACATTCACATTAAAAAACACCTCACTTTGCTAAGTGTTTTGTTTTTTTTTTTTAGATCTCTCTAATCAGAGTTGTGGAAATGGCGTCAGCAGCTCTGGAGCTCATGGGCTTCTTTCTGGGACTCCTGGGGATGCTTGGTACCCTGGTCTCCACCGTGCTACCATACTGGCAGATTTCCGCTCACATTGGTTCAAACATTGTCACGGCGGTGGCCAACATGAGGGGCCTGTGGATGGAGTGTGTCTACCAGAGCACCGGGACCTTCCAGTGTGAGACCTACAACTCGATGCTGGCGCTGCCCTCTGACCTGCAGGCCTCTCGTGCCCTCATGGTGATCTCTCTCGTGCTGTCAGTCTTTGCCATTGCCCTGGCCGTCCTGGGGATGCAGTGCACTCTGTGCTTAGAGGGGTCGGGTTCGGTTAAGAGCCGCGTGGCAGGTACTGCTGGGTCCTTGTTCCTCGTTGCAGGCTTCCTGGCACTCATACCTGTGTCATGGACCACGCACGAGGTGGTCCAGACCTTTTACCGCCCAACTTTACCTGACAGCATGAAGTACGAGCTTGGGGAATGCCTGTATATTGGTCTTGCCTCTGCACTGATCTCCATACTGGGAGGCGGGATGCTGTGTGTATCATGCTTTGAGATGCAAGAAGGTGGCCGTGGGAGACGCCATGGTCGAGGGTATCCATATCCACTAGCAGGTGGTCTGTCAGCTACAGGGGAACGACTGACCTCACAGACATACCGCAACCCCACCCTTCAAGTGGGGGGTGTCAACACATCCCGCAGGGGGCAGACACTGATGCGCAGTACCAGTGGCAGCTCCCATTCAAGCATCCATGGAGTCCAGGGAGCCAAAAAGCCCACTGCAGCAGGATATGACATCACAGGATATGTCTGAGGTCACCGTCACTCCATCACACCTTTAAACGTTGCTCCCATTACCACCTATGTTCCATTATATATATTTGTATATTTGATCTAACTGAATGTTGCCATTATACACTTGGTGAAGCAACAAGACAATTAAAAATACTAATAAATAATAAAAATATTGAAATAAAAGTCAACAACATTACAAGAATGTAATTAGACAATACGTGGCTACTTTACTGAGGTATTTTCTAATTTTGTTTTTTACATGAGGTGAAATGTGGAGGGTTGTTTAAAGTGTCTAGGGTGAAAACAGGCTGTGGCATATTTGAATCTATAATCAAAATGTCCTCATATTCTTTATATGTGCTTTTTTTGATAACACAATCATTTGTCAGTGAAAAAAAGTCATAAATGTGCAAACTTTACACTTGACTGCCTCATGACAATTAAATGACATAAAACATGCCTGTGGTAACGGAGAGATTTAAGTTTGTACACAACTGAATATGTGTGAAACATTTGTGAAAAATTAAATGCATTTGAGTATGTTTATTGCCTTACTGACACACCAGTAAACACAGCTGAGAATCCCCGTTGATGTTATTTCCACATCCCATGTGTTTTTCAAGAAAGCTAATTACATTTCACAAATATAGTAAAGATGAAATACAGACGCTGTGTCTATATTTCGGTCCATAGAGCTACCCATCTGTAAAAAAGGCCAAACAGGTCAACTACAGTAGGTTTCACAATATTGGATATTCAATCCATAACAGTCCATGACAATAATGTGGGATGCATTTTCAGTACACAAAGCGTCTGTTTGTCATTTGTTTGTTTGCTATTGGTCAGTTTTTGTCTATTGGTCAGTCTAACCCCTTGTGTAGCATAATGAATGGTTACGCACGTTTCACTGACTGCTGCAACTATTTTGACCTGTCACAGCAGCACAGGTGCCATCATTAAAACTGATGCTTGTGCTCCATTTAAGTGTCCTAGAAAACCGTGACAAAGAGCCAGCATTCAACATTTCCAGCCAGTGTCAGTGTTATCAGTGACACTTATCTTCCCTTTCTGTTAAATGCAAACTTTATACTCTTAAAAAGGTGTACTTATGAACTTATAGAGCAGTGGGTTCCATACAAAGTCTGTTTGTCTGGTGTTTGAGCTGTTGTTTTTACAATCTGGAATCGGAAAAAGATCACAGCCCTGAACTGAGGGCAAACAGAAGATCAACACAAACAAACCTAAACTAACAAAGTCACCACTTCAGCCTGACCAAGGCGCAGTTTATGTTTAATCAACGGGTGGAACGTGAGACCAGACTACATGGGAAGTCTAGGTCAGTTTAGAGATATGATAGTTCACTGAGAGTGAATAGTGCTGCTCTCACATCATTTCAGCAGAAAGTAACAGAAATGCCACATAAAAAGACAAAAATGAATACTGTGCCCTTTTTCAAACAATCCTGAGTATTGTTTCATCAGAACATTATCTAAAACTAGATGGAGACCAGACTTCAACGTGTTAGGGATGTAATGAGACAATAATATGCTGCAGGTCGTCATGCTGGTCAAATTGTTCACAGGAACTGGCCACACTCCAAGGTCAGGCGGGGTCTCAAGTTTGTGGAAGGTTTTACCAGAATCTTTAGTCAGCAACAGACATTAAACAGCAACAGATAATAATGTGAGTCTCAAACGAACAAGAGGTGCTGCATTAGCAAACCATTTGTTTTCCTGGACTGAGGTTCTGTCCTGCGTTGTTGTCTGTAATTTGTTTAAGAAGATCAGAAATTCCAGATTACAGTCCCCTGCAGTCAAATGCAGAGATAAACAGGTCAGGGCTAACTCAAACATTTGACCGAAAGAACACTGTAGATAAACGGGACACAGGACACAGGCATACGTTAAGCTTGTGGGAAAGACAAATATCTTCCCAACATACAGTGGATGACCCTCAGCATTGCAGGACATCACAGTTCACAGTGTTAGGAGAGAAAAATAAACTTATGAGAGTTTCTCTGTGTGTTTCCAATGTTTGTTTTGATTTTTTCCAATTATCCATACAAAAACAGACAACTTGTGTCTGAACGGCTCCATCTAGCGTCCAAATGTAGAAAAGAAAATTTAAACTGAAAAGTTGCCAGAAAGTTTTCATTGACCTTCATACTGTATAATATTGCAGGGGAGGTGATCGACATGTGCATACCTCTTTATTGATTACTGTGAAGTCGGGGGAATCAGTGTCTGTCTGAACAGATCAACCAGCTGCTAATGATGATCACTTTATATCCTTTAGATTCAGAAAAAATCATAAATAAAAATCAATCACATTCATTTCATCCTGTTTTTTACACACTTGTCATGAATAAATATTCAGTTTTTTTTATTATTATTATTGTTATTTCTTCTCATCCTTCACTTCATTCTCCTTCTGTTTCTCCTCTTCCAGTCGCTCACGGCCAAACTCAACCACCAAAGGTTTCCCTAGCAACCGGTATCCATGGACCAATTGCAGGGCTTTTTGTGCTGTTTCAGCATCTGCCAAAAGAAAACAAATACACCTAATGTGTAAAATGTATAAAGGAAAGTACACAGCTCACTTTAGTGGTACATACACAAATTAATGTCTTTTGCTGAGTAAGTGCAAACTGTTTTTCACCTGACAGCGTGATGAAGGCCTGACCCTTCATCCTCCCAGTCAGTAGGCGGTAAACCACTGGGGGACCGTTCTCTGGCTCAAATCTAGAGAACAACGCCACCAGCTGCGCCACTGATGCTTGTGCACTGAGGTTCTTCACACACAGCACCTATAGTATATAAAACAAAAAAAAAAAGGAGTCACTGCAGGTGGGTCATGGAGTGGGTCTGCCCATTCTGTCTGCTCCCCTTATATACATATAGTGCTCTCTCACTCCTGGAAAGAAAGTGATTAACCTCATTTACTGAAATGGGGTAATTTACATGTCATACCACTGCAAACTCTTTATTTAGCTAATGTTATGAGGCAGTGGCTGTTTTTCCTTTTCATTTGACAGACTGAAACAAATCCAATTGATGAGTCAGTGATTCTGAAGAATCTTGACGGTTTTATTTATTTCATTTTAATTCCTAATTTTTAGGAGCATTAAGATGTTAAATACTGAATACTGAACTGCTGAGTGTCTGAGCCTGTTGCAAACACAGTTTTAAATCAGTGGCACTCTGTCTCTAATGCTTTTCCCACGAGGAAGGTTACTGCATTTTAATTGTCGAATGAGCTGTGCTAGTCTGAATAAATACTACATTTTATTACTAAATGGTGTGTAAAGTACATAGTGATATCAGCAGTGCCATATAAAACTGGATTTAAAATGAAAGTATAAACTCAGCTGTTACATAAATATACCACATATTGTGATAAAGTGCATACTTTCAGGTGATTTAATACCTCTTATTATAGCCATATCGAAGGGAAACACTAGCTGGTGGAGCACTGAGAGCAATTCTATTTTCTTTTTTTTTTCATGCATTAAGCAGTTTCTCAGGACTGGCTTTGACTGAGAGCTATTCCACTGACTGAATTACTAGCTTATAACAAACATCTGATAAGCTAACCAACAGAATCATCTTGTTCACACAGTAACTGAAACATTACAGCTGGTATTTGTAGAAGATGATACCTTGGAGGGTTTTCCTGGCTGGTAGTTTTTGAACCTTGAGATGCTCCGAACTGCTTCCTCAGACTCACAGTTATTCTGGATTTCTTCATCTGTAATTGTCTCAATCCTTCCTGTGACAGTCAGGGGTCCATCTGTTCCTGACTTCATCCCCTCACACAGACTGCCGATTGGCTGGCTTATAATTATCTTTGTTGGAGTCACTAAAGATGGATGCCCAGGTTTGTCCTGAGTGGGCTGCTGCTCTGAAATAGCTGTTCTTGACTCTGGCTGTCCTAATGATATACTGTTGTCACGCAGTGGTTCAGAATGATGCTCAGTGGTGCCTTCTGACTGGTCATGGTCTGTCTGTGAGTTCAGTAATTTGTCCTTGTCTCTCTCATTACAATTGTTTCGTGATTGGTGAGATACAGTTCTGTGTGTTGACAGGCGGGATGATGCAGCTGTGTTGCTTTCAACGTCCTGTGGTAAAACTTTCCGGCTTTCCTGGCTGAGAACATCTCTGTAGAGAGAGTCCATTGGGTCAGTAGATGATGCCCCCTGCTGGCCTTCCTGGTTGTCTTCATCTGTGGAGGGACATTCAACAAGATCCCATTTATTGTTAGATTTTGTCAACCCAGCCTGGTTTGATTTATTATTTCTGGTACTACTAAGTCTATATGCTAATTCAGGTATAATTTATCTTGTTTTGAAGCTTAACCTCTATAAGTATGAAAACTTTAGATCAAGTTGAAGACTGATAACTAGATAATGCACTTTCACGTATCTAGAAACGCCGTTCTAAAGCCGCATTGAAAGAAACTGTACATTCTGTCTATTAGTGCAGGCACATATACAACGCAGTTTTATTTAGATCGGCTAACACTCCATACCTCGATGGTAAAGCGCGGTGAGAAAACCCAGCCGGTCATTTCCCTGAAACAGAGCTTGTTCGATCTCCATCTCCCGGCGGGACAATGGCCGGCTGGCTGCGAAGCGCTGTGGGCGGGAAAGGAGTTCTGCCCTTGCTTCGATCTTGTCTCGGATCACTTGAAGGCGCTGCTGTCTCGCATGCGGAGCTGCACACACACCATGGGACTGTGAGAGAACAAAATCAGGGTCAGACATTAGCGTGCTGGATGAATTTTATAATGCCGTGTATGTTCCTGAAATTTGGCCCACAGAAGTAAATGAGTGTAAAATATATTAAACAACTAATCTGATTCACACAATGTATGTATTTTTCATCTGTTGATTAAATTCTGTCAATGTGTTACTTTTCTCCAAGAGAAAAGTGATTTAAAATGACAACAAACACATTATTTAATGAGTTATATTTATATGTGTGCAGCCAGCTCACTGTCTCCAGCAGGTTGTACCTTCTCCTCTGCCTCTGTTGCGTCTCTGCTCTGCCACAGCTGGATCTCAGCATCAGTGAGGCCCAGCTCCCGCAGGGTGGCCAGTTCCTTCTCCCCATCCTGCAGAACCTGGAACTGTGACAGGCTCCTCACTCCAGCTGCCTGCTCCCCAAACGGCCGATAGAGTGCTGCTGGGGCAAAGCACTGCTTCTTGGCTACACACCTATAAGACAGAATTTATTCCAGCAGGACTTTGGTTTGTACAGTACACAGTGTGCACATCATGCAGGATCAAACGCAGCCCTATCAAAGTTGTAGGTTTTAAAGACATGTTTGAAATTGCTTGGCCTAATTTCTGTTTTTGATATTTTACAATGAGAAATTACCTTTAAAAAAATGGCTAGGCAAGAACTGGCTGTCCTGAGGATTGAGTATAGAAAATCAGGCTGTCCTTGATAGTTTCAGAAGGTATATTATTTACTTCCTACTAGTATTATACTACTAATTTATGTTCCTTTTTACACTATCAGCTGTAAAGAGTCATAGAAAATTGTGCAAGAGTTTTGCCGGTACAGTCATCCAGTGGAAAATATTATATTATTAAATATTATAGAGTTGCGTGTCATCGGTACAGCAATGATCAACATGGATACAATGGTAATGATAATGCCAGCTGGCAGTACACAAAAGGCGGTCAGTGAATAAAAAACATATAAAACTGAACTGTGCTACACAATTTGATGTTTCCATCATTTAGATACTGAAAATTTGGAAAAAATATCCTCCATACATTATCATGTTATAGTTTTAATGTATCACCCATCTTTTGCAGATAAAAACATTTTCATACCGGTCTATGTCAACATTGGTGTGGAGCTGCTGCAGAAGGAGGCTGTGAAGCTGCCGCTGGCCCTCAGTCTCCTGCTCATCCAGCAGTGGGCCATCCTCACAGGATTGCCGGCTTACTCTGACAATTTTAACACAGGGAGGGACAGTTTAGACAACCTGTGGATTATATAACAGTAACTAAAGGGCACATCCAGCACTAGATCCTGTTATTTTGTAATAAAGCATTATTTTGTGGAAGCAAACAGCACTGGTGTAGTAATAGAAATACATAACTTTTGTGAGGCTAACTGGTTAATGGTTTATGTAATCATCTAGAAACGCCAGAGAATAGCAAAACAATTGCAATGCCAATTTAATGAAACATAAGCTGCTACAAATAAAACTCAATTCAAATTTCTGACAATCCCCTGAATACTAATAATAAATATATCTATGCTTGTTTTGAAAAGTGACTTAACTACCCAAGTGCATAAGCTATACATTTAAACTAGTTCTGCCTGGACCTGGTACAGCAGTAAAATGCATCCTGATGACTGTAACACAGGTGCTAACAGTTTATAAAGGTCATAATAATATAAATAATATATCACAGAGGCGATTTTTATATATATAACATTTTTACTTTTAATGTTTTCATTACATTTGTGTACATTTATATTTTTGTATATTTACTTTTGCGTACGGTTGAATGCAAGACTTAATGATGTTTGATTTTTTTTTATATTAATTTATGTAAAATCCATGTGTTACTTTTATGTTAGTTATGAACCGAAAATTCTCCCACCACCGTTAAAAATACATTTACTGTAAGCGTAAGCGTTAAATATATTTTTTCAAGTCACTCTAATATTAGCCTCGGTGGAGGTCTAACGTTATAAACCACCTAAAGTGTTTTCTGAGAGACATGACAGTGAGCTAACGTAGCTAATTTATTCCAGCCAGCGTTTATTAACTCTTCGTTTGGTTTATTTCCCTGCAATAACCGAGCGGTAAATGTGAGACCTCTACGACAAGGACACTAGTTAAGGTTGCATTAAGAATGCAAAAAAGTTTAACGCATTTTAAATCTTAAACCTATAAACATAACAGCTAAAGCGTTTATTGGAGCCAGTGACAGCAGCTAATGCTAGCTTGGTTGGCTTTAGCTATCTCCATGACAACAGCGGCGCTTGAAGTACCGAATTATCGACGTTAAAGGTCCGTGATGATTTTAAACTGGTATTTTCTGGTAACAGCAGAGTCAAACCAGATTTTAAGCCAAATTCTTTTGGTTCAAATGCCACAGCGTTTAATTACTGCTAAGTAAGTGTCTGACAACAAAGTAGTGTTACCTTTTCATGCTTCCGCTTTTTTTGTATTTCCAGTTCCGACGTGTGGAATCATGGGAAATGTAGGAGAGTCCGGACATAAAGTAAAAAAAAATAAAACAAAACAAAACAAACAAACAAACAAAAAACTATGCAATGTTTCCTAAATTTGATCAAGACAATTATACTTGAGCGTTTAGGGAAGGAAAATATAGTCATGAGTGATGAAAGAAATTATAACAATTAAAAAAAAAAGAGCTATATATGGCAACCAGATTGCTTTTTCCATCTCTTTTGCTATATCTTGTATTAATTTCAGTGACATTAACGAAACATATTCTATTTTTAATGACTTCGTTGTCACGACAAAAAAAAAAAAAAAAAGCGAATAAAACAAAATAAAACGCAACAGAAAAACAAAACAAAAAGATAAATGTATTAGATTGTTGTTATTTTTTAAATGTGCGACGGCTGAGTGTATAATAAATAATTGGTGTATTGTTTTATTGCAGATTTTATTCATTACAAAGGAGGAACTTGTATCACTCACTGTTGTTGTGGGCGGCACACTCGTAACCATGGTGACCGTACACAACAAAGATGGCGTCGGCTGTGTAGCCTCAACATACCTTGAATATATTGCATAAGTTATAGCTTAATGATTTTTAAACTCATGACAAAAATGAGATAAAATGTAATATATAAAAACTAGACTAACAATAATAATAAATGTGAAGTATGTTATTAGGCTTAGGGTTGACATTAAAACAAAATCAACAATCAGTAGGATGATTTTTTTTCCCCATCTATAGATATACGCCCTAATTTGCTGCATGCATTTCTCTTGTGTATATTCTGTTGAACTATACTTCTTAAGAAAGCGGAACCAAAAAACAAATAAATAAACATGTGCCACGCCCCCTTTCAAACTGAGGGTGTGGTCATAGTCATGTGTGATATCATCTTTGACTCACCTTAGTCCATCTGAGCTGTTCTATATTCATTAAACGTAATGCTGCAAAATATTCAATACACCCCTCCCAACTAAACCACCCAGCTTAAGTGTCCTCAATTAGCCCGCTCGCTGACGTCAGCAAGGTGACATGTGTGCCTCCCTTCACCATCTCTGAGCAATAAGCTGCTTGCTTCTGCACCATGGCATTCCTAGATAGGGGTTCATGGATGCAAGGGGAGCAGCGATGCTTGCATTCAGCTCAGTTTTCCCATGCATCGGTGCGCGGTTGTGCTGCCGCCGCTGCTGCTGCTGCTGCTGCTCTCCTCACAGCCGCCTGCCTGCAGTCGGTGTCAGGTCGCCGGCAGCTCACTCAGCCCCGCTCCGCTCCTCTGCAGGGCTGCAGGGCTGCGCAGCTCCTGACTGACAGAGAGATGAGGGGTGGGGACGCAGGGTGGGGTCACAAGCAGGGAGAGGCGGAGGAGGAAAAGGCAGAGAGAGAGAGCCCAGCCCTTGAATGCACGGCAACAACACGCCGACAGAGAGAGAGGGAGAGACACAGAGAGACTGGCTGTTTTTTGGGGGGAGCAAAGGGAACCTTCGACGCTGCGGATATGAACTGAAAAGAAACACTGGAAGAGGCAGGGATCGTGTATCTAAATCCCCAACATTTAGTGTAAAGGTGGAAAACTAGTGCCCCCTAAACCCTCATATCTCCCTACCAGTTCTTATTCAGATACAGCTACACCCAAAGCCCCGAGCGACCCCCTCCTGCTCCTGCTGCTCCACCCCTCCGCCGCTGCACCGCTCCGGCAACCGAGATGCACACGGAGACCCGTAACAAGAAAGTAAGTGCACGTTATTGACTTTGCCCTGGCCAATGAGAAACAAAAAAGACATCTACCTGTGTGGACGATCTGCCTATACACAAGCAGAGTTGACATTGTCAGCTCAACATGTGCCAAATATGAATGTCAGCGAGTCTGTATGTGTGTGTCTCTAACAGCCAGTTGCAAGTGCATCCGTGCAGGCGAGCAGTTTATTTTGCAATTAGTGGAAGAGTTTTGTAACAGCGACCTCAGTGCATTGCAAGAGCATCATGCTGAGATCACTGTCATTTCCACGATCAGCACGGAAACCTGTCTATCTGTGGATTTCTCTCTCTCTCTCTCTCTCTCTCTGTCTCTGTGTGTGAAGGGTTAGTTCAGGTTCAATTTGAAACGCTGTGTGATCTGTGTGAGGCAGGAAGGAAACGGAAGGCAGAAACTGCAGCTTGCAGGACACCATCTTAGCTTTTAAAGGGCCAGCAGCCTCTTTTCAAACACAAACACACAACCTTTGGAGGCAGCTAGGTGCACTGCCTCCAGCTCCAGTCTGCAAAGGGGCCCTGCTGCCGACTTGTGCCTTTAAATGAGCCTTGTTTCAACAGAGTGTGTTTATCTGTCAGTTCAGCTGGCAGCATGTTCAAAAGTGAATTTAACCTGACGTGTGTGTGTGTGTGTGTGTGTGTGTGTGTGTGTGTGTGTGTGTGTGTGTGTGTGTGTGTGTACAGTCCTGTTATGTTATGGGATAGAGAGCTGGGGGCCAACACCTGTATCTTCACTGCACCTCAGCTCCACATCTGCCAATTTACAGAATGACCATATTCTTCGGTGAAGAAGTGAATTTGCAACGACAGCCAGTAATGACAATTCAAATAAGAGCAAACAAATCTGCCTTGTTCTTGCTATTTGAAAATTAGTTTTGTTCTATTTATCTGTGTACTTAGTTTTTACTTCTCTCCGCATCAAAGCAATCGTGACATTACATCCTGTTTCAGTGTGGAGTGGGGAGCAGTTTCGTTTATCTCAAGGCTTGTCACATCTAGACCTTTAGGACTACTAACAATTATTTTGATAATTGATTAGTCTGTTGTCCATGTTTCACTTAATTAATTGGTTTTCTTTATTTATTTTCAGTTTCCAAAGTGACTGCTTCAAGGAGCTTGATTTGTCAAAGCCAAACCTAGAGATGTTCTAGGGCTTCATAAACGATGTTACAGTTAGTTATCAAAATACTTTATTTATTAATTGAATAAGTGGTTATTGGTTATTTAAAAAATGGTTTCAGCCCGACAGGTCTTGAATTATTTACAGAATCCTACTTGCATACCAGGAAGATGGTTTGTTCTTGATAACTATCACATTCAAGTGGCACTTCCTACATCTTTTTTATTTCATTCCATTTTAGGAAATGTTTATATTTTGTTAATCATGCTGAGACAAAAACATTGTAATCATTTAATACATGCACTATGCACTTGCCAAAATCTGCATTTGTAGGATGATCAGCAGACTGTTAAAATCTTTACATTTAAAAACTTTATCAGGAAGGTATTCTTACCAAGGTAATTTGGCTTTAAATTTGAATAATCAACTATATGATCAACTTTTTTGCTTTCTTGGCCGCCACCCTCTTTCCACTGAACTTCTCTAAGAAGAGCTGAATGGTGGATTAGCATAGCTTGGTTACTGTACCCAGGTTGGGTGTCTGTTTTTTGCACCAAATCTGCATCAATGGTCAAAGTGCTTTGGGCCCCAGAGCAAACATGGGACTGCTTTGCTCATTGAAGGACTTTTTACTGAAAGAGTAAACCAATAGATGTATGCAGATCATGTCTGTAGCCTTGTAACTAAAGAAAACCGCTTTTACCTCCATACCATATAACCATGCTATTTTAACATTAACCACAGTAAATACTTTCCATCCCATCCACACTGCTGTTGCTATAACTTCCTTTGTACAGTCATAATTAGCATATGCATTATACAGAAAATGAACATTACTGCATGTCTATAACCCAGGCAATGCAAATGAAGCACAGCATCTGAGTCACAATCACCTCATTTGCCAAATACAGTAAATCTGCTGGAATCTGCAGCCAGCAGCAACACTTATACTCACTAGGCTTTAAAAACAGTGAAAAAGGTGTTAGCAGAGCACGGGCATAATTATAATTGCTGATTGCTTGAATTGCTGATGTTTTTCTGCGTTTGTAACATGTTATTCAGAAAAATATTTAAAGCAGCAGGAGGCAGCAAAAATACTGCTTCAGTTATGAGAAACACTGAAAATGGTGCAAACATTTGAATTTGTAGTGCATATGTGTTTGCATGTACTTTATAACTGAGGTCAGTGCTGTGTTATTTGGTGCATTTCGATGAAGTGGGACTGTAATGTTGTTCTTATCTCGGTTCCATAAGGGACACATGTTGGACTGTGTCCAAATTACATTCAATCAAATTGGGTCAAGTAGAGTTGCCTTCTGTTGCTTGGGTTTTAGACCTGTGGGTCTGATACCTTGGGTGGATCAGCTGATCTCAGCTGATCTTATGTTGTGACATAATAATCACTGATGAAAAAAGTGTTCTTGAGCCAGAAAGGGAACATAAACTGTAAAAAAGCAGATAAAATGTACTTGGTAATTGTGTTGGTAGTGTCACCTCATTTGGGTCTATTCACATTTTCAGTCAAACTTTCTACTCTGTAGTTATTTCTTTCATAGCTAATGCACACTGCCTGATTTTTTCTCTGTTTATTTTAAACAAACAAGACACGTGTTGAATGTATAAAGAGCTTCACAACGAGTTTGATGCTTTTAGTGCATCTAAAAGCGTCATGACCTGTAATGAGAACAGTTAAATACAGTGTATGTTACATTCGTGACCTGATATGTGCTATGAAAGCAGACATTTATTACTCAGTCGTAATATTGCTACTTTAGGCTGTATGAGCCGTCAATTGTTTAGACATAAAAAATGAGTGTAATTTTACAAGTAACTGCAGGTAGGAGACGTGTATTGCACCTCACAGTAATGGAAGTGAATAACAGAGTGTAAAATGTTGATGATATTATATACTTATCATAGTAGCTGAATGTGGCAACACCGTCAGAGCTCCTTCATCCTTTATTACTGTGTTTTTACTTTTACCTTTGAAACTGATAATTATTTTTTGACGCTGTGGGAATGGAAATCAATTTCATCTCATCATAGTTAAAGGTGGCGTGATATTTGTAGTTAACTGATAGCAGTGCACTGGTTTTGCACCACAGAGGCACAACTTGGGTGTGTTTGTGTGTTGTAATGTGTGTATTCAGGATCAGCTGGTCTGAAGAAGTGAGACCATGGCCAGCCATACATTCCTGGGCAGGGCATCGGCAACAGTGCCCTTGAATACAAAGTCTGCTGGTGTGTGTGTGTGTGTGTGTGTGAGAGAGAGAGAGAGAGAGAGAGCAAGAATGAGAGCCGATGCCACACAGGCAATGATTAACTATACTGAACAAAGTTTGATCAAACTGCTGAGATTGTGGATATGTATCCCCTTCCGCAATACACTTACTAACATATTTACACACACACACCCCTCCCTAAGTTGTCAGGGTGACATGGATGGTGAGGGGGCCCAGAATCAGCCAGTTGTTGCAGGCATGTCACCATAGCCTTCTAAGTTCAGTTAAAATAGCTGTTAACCAAGCAGAAGTTCTTTCAACCGAGCTTTTCTATATTTCATAAATGAGAAAAAACATATTTTTTGCCATCCTATCAACATGTGGAACATTGCCAACTGCACTGAACTTTGTACCAATGAATTGTGTATCAAACAACTCAACTAACTGGTGGTTTTAGAAGTTTTATTTCATTATGTACACGTCTATGTGCAACCACTGGTTTCAATTAATTTGAGTGCATACAATTGTTGGAATTATGATGCAAAATGATCTTTTACAATAAGCCATTAATTTCATCTTTATTCTAGTGTTTGTTCTTGGTTGCACTTTTGACTCATGGCAGGTACACCTGATGTAAAAGCTAGCAAATCCAAAGATTGCAGAGAGGACACTAATGCATAAAAGCTACTGCTTCAATCAGCTGTTCATGCACCATAGAGTCAATTTTGCGCCACCACACCATTAGTTTTTTGAAGAGGAAAGACTGTGGTTTGAGAATCTAGCACGAGTTCCTTTAAAAAATACGCTGTAGTTTCACATTTTCTAAGCAGAGGCAAATGTGAGCCTTGTACCTTTCGGGAAATGTAGAAAAACCCCTAACTGAACCAGAAGTAGGTGAGGCAATAATTTAAGGGAAAGTAGGTGGTCTAAAATATAACACCTGATCACAAAAAGGGGCTTGGCGAGTGTTGGATGTCATAAATTGATTTTTTGTAATGAAGCAGAAGTATCAAGGGGTGCATTTGCAATTTAAAGGCACCTGTGACCTGGAGATTAGGACTCTCATGCTCCGCTGGCTGAGCTAAGGGCGCTCTAATAAATGTGCTGTAAGTGTTTTCCAGGTGGTGAGGATGTGTCAGAGCTAACCGGCTCACTGCACTCTTCCATTTTCCATTTTATGTGATGCTCTTATTCAGAGTAATTCATGTCGTGTGTAGCCGTACAATAAGCTTCAGGTCCTCAATCACCAACATTAAAAGCGACAAGGGATGAGTGCAAAGGAGTGGATGACAGCGTGCTGACAGAAATGTCTCTGTGGCCACCAGATGAAATGGAGAGGTGTCACAAAGAAATAGAATTGCTGGAAAAGAGAGCAGAGGAGACGCACTGACGTGTTCCCTCATGGAAGCTTGTTTCAGCCGTATTGTGTTCATGTCTCTGGCGGTGAACTGGTTAGTTGGCCAGCTGGCTGCCTGACTGCGTGTATGTGTGAGTGTGCATGAGACAGATGAGATAAATGAGTTTGAGGTATGAATACACGGTGTGAGGAATGGACTGGGCGCATAAGGGCCATCGCAAGGGTCATTGCAGGCGAGTGGCGTTTTGCTCTGGTCATTCAGTCAGTGAATCACTGAGAATTAATGGGAAGCAGGTAGTCTCGAGAGCAGAAGTCAGATCTGTGTTTTTCTTGTCCACATTCCACTACACAGTCAAACAGAGCTCCACAGAAGTGCAATTTTTCATGTCTTCCTAGGAACTCACAGTGACCTATAATGAAATACACACAAATATACAGAAGTCGGAGAGGAAAATGTCAAATAAACAAGATGCTAGTGTTATGTGAGATGGTGAAATATGTGCTAGATCCAAACATTTCATATTTGTCTTCCATTATTTATGATGTCATTGTTTGTGTCTCTTAGTTTCAGTTAATGGAAATCATATTGTGACAGCAATTTCTGTGTTTTAGTCAGTAGCAACAACAATCATAAATTTGCATTTGTCCCTTTAATGTTTCAACATGTTCCAGTGCATGAAGTCGGCTCTGTAAAAGTGTTTTTTAGAAGTGGGTGTGGAAAAACTTGATTGACCTGCACAAAGCATTCAACACCTGGGATGAACCAGAACAGGCCTGGACTGCAATCAGGCCTTATTGCCTGGCATGTCAGTTCAGGGCTATTTCTTATAACTACTGTTCTTGTTCCCAAAAGAGATGAGACTGTTGCTGTCACATACTGAATGTATATGTTTGAGGATCCACATACTGTGTAGCTGTAGCTAGGACAGATGATTCAATTCATCATATTCAGGTGGGACAACATAATAACCTATGCTAAGTTGGTCCACTGTACCTTGAAGTGTCAAATGAAGGCTTGACAGAGTTTCTTGCCCTGAATTCAGCATGGCATTGCAAGGGGGGAAACAGAGTTGTTGTTGGTGTCACTGTGTCTTTTTTTTTTCTTCTTCTGTGTTTGCTGGGCAGCCTTGCTTGGGCTGGCCTGCCCCAGGGCTTTAGGGCTATTTATAGAGACACGACACCGTTTATATGGAGAAGGCAGAGCAGAGCGGAGCTGGCTGATTCTCTTGTCATGATACCAGAATTCAACCCTGGACACCATTACTAACTTTAATATCCAAACAGCTTGTCTACTACAAATACCACGGAGAGGAACCATCAAGCAAAGTGTGTCCATTCTAAAACCACCTCTGCAGAGTGTTTTTATAAAGCTGTGGAGCTTTAATTTGGTTTGTCAATAAAGTATCCCATCTCTCCTATCATCTTTTTTGGTTACCAGCTTGTACTTCACAGTGGAGTTAACCACAAACAAATCACAAAGCCACATGGAAATGTGGGTTAGATTTCCTCAATTTAATTAGTAATTAGTTTTATTAATATCAAGAGATTTCTCAAACCTATTCCTTGTTTCCCTTGTTATGTTATGAAATAAATACTCTGCTTTAATTTACGAGGTTAAGTGTGGCATTAGCCATTACAGCAATTTTCTTACACACACACACACACACACACACACACACGCACACACACACAGACACACACACACAGACACACATTTTTGGGGCTTATAAATTATGGAAAAAGTGACTTAGAAGCAGTTGTATGGCCAAGTGTAGTCTAAGGTAAAGAAGAATGCTTTCACATTATCTAGTTAGCTCAAGAAGACTTGGTTGGAGATAGGTATGTCAGGAGATGGCTCCATTAATGTAAATACAGATGCTTCACAATAGTAGAACCAGGTCACTGGTGTTTATTAATGACGTGACTGCTGCTAAAAGCATTATGATGAATCCTGACATGTAAGGGCTATAGTCTGTGTTCAGATTCAGCCGAATGCTGCACAACTGATAGGATGTGACTTAATATTGCAGATAAACAATGACCCAAAACATACAGCAAAAGCTTCCCAAATATTTCTTAAGGCAAAAAAAATGGGATTTTCTTTGTTGGCCAAGTCAGTCACCTGATCTCAACCCAACAGAGCGTGCTTTTTACTTACTGTAAGACCGACGAAGGAGCCACAAACAAACAGCAGCTGAAGGCAGCTGCAGTACAGGCCTCTCAAGGGAAGAAACGCAGCATTGGGCCATGTCCATGGGTTCAAGACTTCATGCAGTTACGGCCAAAAAAAAAAGGACTGAAGGCAATCCTTGTGTTTGTAATTATGTTAGTTTGTTCCATTATTTTTGAGACTCCAAAAATAGGTGTTTGTTTGTTCCATTACTTATTAAACTGAGTGTTAAAGACACATTTCAGAATTATTATTATAATTTGATAATTAATAAGACCTAATTAATTCATCAAAAAAGTGGCACAAGTGTGAAAGAAGTGGCTACCGATCACATGACATTGTGGTTTGAGAATTTTTCCCATGAAGATCCGTTAAATTGAATTTTCTTTGGAGTTAACTGCCTATTAATCAGAATAAATGGCTGGCTTGGCTGGATAAAAGCTGTTAACAGACATAGAACTGGCAGCTGTTTGTGAATGACTTGCGACTCTATCTTCTTCTTTTTTCTTTCTATATTTAACCGGCCGTTCTGTCACTAACGTGACAAGAAAAATTAAGATGATGGAGGAGATATGGAAATGGAGAAAAGAGGGTTGTGGTTGTAGGAGTTTGGGATGTGTGTGTGTGTGAGTATAAACAAGTGCCGATGAGCACATCCAAACGCAGTTTCTTGGAACAGCTTGGCCAGCACAGTAGCCATCTGTGTTGACTATACATTGAAGTGACAGTTTAACTCTGTCCGTCCTAATGTGCTAGTCTGTCATCCGTGTATGTTTCTTGATTCTGGTAACATCTTAGTTCTGCAGGTTTCCATATGTTCATTCGGAACAAACTGTAAATGTGAAACTCAACACTTCCTGGAGGCTACTCACGGCCACAATAGAGAAATAAACACAAAAACCGACCTAAATCACTGCACTCTGCTCCACCTTCTCTCTGCTCTGCTCTGCTCTGCTACTGTCCAGTCCTTCAGGTATTAGTTATTATTGAATCACAAGAAATACCAACTGCTACAGAACGTACCAGCTAAGCAGAAATAATTAGCCTCAGTCAAAGCCAGGTTGTTCAGTGAATCTGGGTCACAGGGTCACAGAAACCATTGGCAGCACCGCTTCACATTGAAATATGCTTTGGAACGTATTTCAACAGCAGATGATTATCAGACAAAAGGTGGATTGACATCTTTTTTTCAAGTTGTCATACTGAAAGTAAACAATTGTGACTACGCTTGATGTACACATCAACTGTTTACTTTAAATGTTAGAGATTTCTGCCACTGTTTAATGACCTGATGGTGGTGTAGAGGTCACACACTCACACAAACTGAAGGAATCAGGGTACTGTATAAATACATATTTGTATATTGTCCTGGGATTAGGTTAGTAGTAGTAGTGTGCAGAAGTGTGTATTTTTGTGGTTACTGCTTAAGGCTTAATTTGAGCTTTGGTAATTTTTTCTCTGGTCCTTGCTGCTGGTCTCAGTCACTGTCAACAGGCTGACGGTGTCTTTATGGAGTTAAAGGTTAGATTAGGTTGTTTAAGCGAGCTGCTAGTTCACTCACTAGTTTTCTAACAGTTTTATTGACCTGTGCGCCGTCATTTACTAGTTTACTGACTGACTGAGTGTGAAAGTGCAGCTGTACATAGAAGACTATCACACAGATTAAGATCTGTAGGTTGTATTGCGTGTGTGTTTACCTGTGTCAGCTGTACTTTGTTTTTGGTGCTAATTGGCAAACATGACCTATGACAAATGAACCAGAAACTGAACTTGATCTTGAAATGTCTCAGTGCTCTAAAAGAACCTCTCCTCTATTGTTCAGGCTGCTCCTTGTCATTTTGTTGGCTAGCTGGTTTGTTGGGTAGTGGCCTGTGTCAGAGCCGTTAATAACATCTATCTTTTCTTGTCCTTCTCTGCTTTCTGCATGGGATTAATGCACGTTTACAATTTACGGTTACATGGTTCACTTGCTATATTCTGCATTATACTATGCTATATTATACTATATACTATATCTGTTTTAAAACATTTCATCCACACAAAGTAGTCCACTCTAGGTGTTTAGTAGTAGTATTTTTTGGATCTGTTGGAAGATAACAATATTTAGACAAACAAGCAATGTAAATAGGCGACCTCAAATCACTTGCGTAAATCAGTCAGAGGAGGAGGATTTGTGTGAATTCCACTGTTGTAGTTTGAAACCATGCAAAGTTTCCAGCCCGCCTACTGCACTTCCAAAGAACTCTGACAGGTAACGCACAAGCACGCACACATACCTCTGAAGCCCACAGTATTTATAGTGTATAATATCATCTGCACTGCTATTCAAACAAAACAGCACATTTGAATATACACCTCTCATTTGATGTGAAGAAATATAACATATATCACAATTTTATGACATTTTATGAACCAAACAATTTAATCATTCCTCTGGTATTTAAAAACACTGTCTCACCGACAATCTATAGCACATTGTATTTCCTGCCTGGCAGTGTTAGTGTAATTACCTGAAGTTACCTGGCGATAATTCAGCTAATAGAACACCAATACACAACCCATGGGCATAATGACTACCACACACAGCTGCCATTTCATAATGTCCAGGCACATATTGACAATTCGCTTTGTGGTACTGTTGAAAAGTTGGAAAGTGGAATTGATTCAAGCTCAAAACTGTAAGTGTGGAATTTACAAAAAGAAGGAGCTTGGTGTTTATGTAAGAAGATTGCTCAGCAACTAGAATTTAGATGTCTCTCCTTTTTTTTTGCTAAGGAAAAAAGAGAGGAAGCTCGGGCTCTGGATGTTCAAGTGAGAGGAAGTGTGTGTGTGGGTTCATTATTGGAGGCTTGATTGTAGCTGAATGTGTGCTTCTAGTGGGAATGTGTGACTGTGAATTATGTGAATGAGTGTGTGTGGTGTGGAGGGAGAGTGATGAGGGGTGGGGCTAGTGTAGTGTGTGCATATGTGTGTGTGTGTGTGCATTTGCATGCACATGTACACACTTTTTTTTTTTCCAGTGGGCTTGTGTGAATGTTTGCCACATGCCAGTGTGCATGCCTGTGTTGACATGCTTGTGTAGCTGTGTTTGTGTGTACGCGTTTCTGTCGTGCGTGTGTGTGAGGATATTGGCCGTGTCACCTCATATTAGGGCTTGATGTGGTGGTGGTGGTGGTGGTGAAGAGTGACCCCCTACCAACCGAGCTACAGTCATTAACAGGGGCAAAGAATCCTGTCGCCATGGTAACCATGGCCATGCTGCCAAAACGGCCACAATGAAAAGAAAAGGAGATGTGGGAGGGGTATGAGAGGGTGGGGGGAGGGAATGGGGTGATGGTGGTGGTGTGGGTGTGTCTGAAAAGGGTGTGTGTGTGTGTGTGTGTGTGTGTATGTTAGAGATAAAGGTTATGGGAATGATGGCGAGAGACAGAGGCAGATGATCAGATAGTCAGGTCACACTTTCTGAAACGAACAAACTCAAACGCACACATTTGCACGATTTCTTGGGAAAATGATACTGATCTTATACAACAAATTGTTCTTATGGAAGAATTCCTGTTTACTTTCACACCAGCGCACCCACTTGAGATTGAACTGGAGGTGGAGAAGGGTTAAAAGTTGTGGGCTGATCGTTAGCACATGACCACAGCAGGTTTCTGTCCTCATTATACAGGGGATAATACCACACACACAAATAAAAGCCTCTGTGTTTTCAATGTAACGTCATAAGTGTTTTTACATCAGTAAGGCTGGCTTTTTGTTGCAAAACCAAAAGTTAATATAGATCTTGTATGTTTGATTTCAGACATTACTCTGAGCTTTATTAGGTACAGAATACATCATAACATACTGTAGGAGAGAAGTGCAATAAAGCACCAGACAGAATAGTAAAGATTGCACATGCTTTCAGGCATCGTGCTGAGCGGATCGACTGAAAAGGAACGCTTTCTCACTTGCTGTAAATTCTCTGGACAATTACCTGCTGTGTTTGCACATGGGCTCAATCGGACATTACCAGGACTTTATAATAGGGAGAGAGAACACTGCTTAATGTCTGACATGGACATTTGTGTTCTCGCATACAGCCACCTTTGGATGATGACGAGTAGTTTGGGATTCTAGTGCAGGTCTCAAAACGACTTTAAGGTGATCATGGTTTGGAGCTCATTTCCCTTTGCTGTGTACAAGCTTCAGTAAACAAACTCAGGGTACTGAACACAGAACAGTAGAGGTGTGAGAACTGGTTGAACATCAGACAGGTAGCAAAGTCCTGAACTGGCAGAGGGTTTGCAGAGGGCAGTAGTCTAAGTGAGAGATGAGAAGTGCCTGAATAAGCACCTGTTGCTCCTCCTTGGTAACTCAGGCTGATGTTGTACAGGATCAGTCTATAAGGGCAGTCTGCACCCAGGCTCCTCATTATCCAAGCTGGCATCACCACAGTACTGTTAAGGTGAAACTGCTCAGAATGGGCCTCCTCACAAGCTCAGTCTTGCCCAAGCTGAGCTTGGATAGATGCCTGCACCTCTTGAGATGGGAGTTGGGAGAAGAAGAATTGATGTGTGACTGTTTGACATTTGTCTCAGAACAAACACATTAATTGCTCTCACATTCTTACATAATTTAGTGTACATCAATTAAGTGATATCAATCAATCAATTGATAATAACTCGTTCCCAAATGTAATTATTTGTTATTACATACACCTACACACTGATGTGAAAAAAACTACTTGTCTGTAGCTCAGAGCTTTTCATCTCCAGGCAGTTTAACTTGACCACATTAATATCATAATCTGTAAAAAATGAAAATGGTAAAATGCTGTTTAAATTATGCATACAGAAAGTCTCTGTTTGGTGAAACACATTATACTCCTATGAACAAGGTGTAATGCACCTGCTGAGCTGGTCTGAAACCATTTTCACCAATGGCCTTTTCACTTTTGTTTATTTGTATAATGTGTGAAGGTGCCTGCTAAAAAAGTGTGAGCTCCCCTGCATCAGCAGTGACTCTACAAATTAGTTTTCATTAGCATAGCTACTCCAGAAGCTGTGATGCAATTTCTTCTAATATGTGTTGTGCAAAGCACACTGCAAATAAGGTATGTATATATGCACAAATGCATGCATTGTGAACTGAAATAGAAAAAAAAAAAAACTTGTATTGGTAGTTATTGGTTAAGTTATTGGATGTCGGCACTACAACATTAACCTGTGGATTAGATGTCAAGAAGTCAGCGTCCGTCTGCCTTTATTGTATCTTCTTATTTTAAAATACAAGTGTAAAATAATAATATAGATTTTATTTTAGACTTACACAATTTCCACTCTTTGTAATCTTTTCAAACAGGCATCAACACGTGGGCCCAACTTTTGGTTTCTGTTTGATCTTTTTGATCTGCTCAGACAGTCTGAGAGACAGGAAACATTTTATAACCTTTTCACAAACTCCATCTGGTGAATTTGTTTGTGTCTGTGTGAACGGGTGAGTGCTTATCCACACACTCACCCGTGTTTGAGGTTAGTTCCGACCTACGAGTGCTTTGGATTCAGTGTAAGCTTAAGAGAAGTGCTCTGACCACAGCCTTGCGGTTTGAACACGTGTGTGTATAGGTGCATGTGTGTGTATGTAGGGATAATATTATTTAACTAGCACAGAGTACTCAAACTGTGTCTTGTGTGTGTGTGTGTGTAAGTGAGGATAAGAGAGTGTATAGGGAAGTGGTGGACAGCTTTGCGTCATTAGGGTGTGGTGTGATAACAACCAAGCCAGCTTCGCTCTCACTCTCTCTCCTGCTCTGTTTCTAGGCCCCTCGCTCACTTTCTCTCTGTTGCTCTCTGCCAGATGGAGACACACCCAGTTCTCTCCTGCACTTTTTTGTCCTCTGTTTTCTCTTCTACATGAAGGTAGTCGAAATATTGCCAACAAATTATAGACAGCTCTAAGTTTGAAGTGACTAAATTGCAGTTGCAAACACTTCAATGGATACGGGTCCTATTTGGCCACTTTCCAGTTAGCAGCATCTGTCAGCCATAAAAGAGCCAATCAGCAGCAACGTGAGTCAACTAACAGAGCTCCAGAGGAGAACAAACAATGGGATACTGAACAGCAAGAAATAAAAAATAAAAAAAAGACAAATCCGGCTTGTCAACGTGGGAATAATGTGGAAAATCACGGCAACATCTGGCAAACTGTATCAACCAAGACCAAGAGTGGTCACAAGTGCATTCACACCAATGGGAAATGAACCCAACCTACATGTCTTTGGGCTGCGGGTGGACACGCACTCAGGCACACGGAGAACATTCAGACTCCACACACACCACGCTTAGAACCCAGACGTTCTTGCAACAGCGTTAACCACCATGTTGCTCTTCGCGTCACCTTTCACACACAAAACGTAAAAGTGTTTTTCTCCGTGCAGGTCCTGTGTGTGGGTTTGTCTTTTGTTTTTTTGTGGTAAATATGACCCTGACCTTGAACCAGTGTTACAGGATTGACTCCAGTCAGATTCCCCACTGTTGAGAAATCTCCCCGCAGCGTTTTACTTATGGATGTTGAAGCTATAACCTGCAAATTTTGACCCAGGAATGTGAAATATGAGCAGTGTCTGACGTGACTGAAAGACTGCAAGCTGGAGCCGCGGACGGTGATGTTGTTGACTGTACAGGTGTTGAAATGCGATGTTTGTTTGTGCAGCAGAAGGAAAAGAACAGTAAACACATGTCAAGCAAAATGACCAGAGGAGTTATAAAGCTAAAACTGCTAAAATAATATAGTGAAATGATGGTTCAACAGCAGATGAAGAATATGTGTTTAAGAAAAAGCATTGTAAGTGTTTGACCTGGAATCAAACCTCAATATTTATGACTGAGGTTTTGCCCATTAGTTGACATGAGGGTGGTTTAAAATATGTAATAAACAAGCGCAGTGTCACTTAGATGCACATGAAAAATGGTCTGTCCTGTTTACGACATGAGAAAGTAAAAAGGAACAAAAATGGAAAATCCAAATTAATAAAAATGGTGCATTCAGGCTGAATTGACAATAGAATCAAAATATTCCTCAATCTTACTTTAGTCCACATTAATAACAGATATAATTTTGTTAATTGCGATGCTCTACAGCTAGAAAATAATCTTTTCAGTCATTACGTCAAATGTGTAACCAACTATAAGGTGGCCTTCTCTCATCCTCCCACTTGCTCTGCTGCTCCAACGTTTCTTCCACACTGTTGATATTTTCGTGACCTCTGTACGACAGACAACAGCAGTGACCTTTGACTGCAGTTGTGAAACATTTCTGGTTGGTCAATGCTGAATCGCTGCTGTTGTTTTTGAACTTCATTCAGATGTTTCAGGTTGTGTGTGTGTGTGTGTGTGTGACAGTGAGACCTAGAGAAAGATCATTTTAATCCTTGTAACATTCGGTGCATATTAAATGAGCACCATGTAAAAGTCTAAATAAGTTACCGACCACTGCCTTAAAAAGAAATCTGCATCTCCTGTCACTAGACATGCTTCTGTATGTGGATTTACAGTTGCTCTCTGAATACCTGTGTTACCTGACTTCTCTGAGTAATCCAGATACAGGCAGTGCTGTGGGATCAGGTGTCTGTGGTGCTCTGGACTCATGGTCACTCTGCACACATCTCTGTGTGTGTGTGTGTGTGTGTGTGTGAGGAGCGAACGTTTCACATCTCATGTTTCACCAGCGAGTGTCAGAGTGGCTCAGACTTTCTGCGGTGTCTCCTGCCCATGTCCTGTGAAAGTCCTTGGAGGGAGGACCTTGGTGCTTTACGAGGCGGTGAAGGCTGAAGGAGGGGCGGGGGGGAGTCGAACTGTCCGCGAGTGGCTGAGGAGTTGGTCTTCTCTTTGCCAGAGTTTGTTGTGTGTAGGGGAAGTAGATGTGCAGTTTCTGTGTTGTGTGTCAGCATGCATTGATGCAAGATGACAGCCTCATGTGATCGTCCCTTCACATTTATTCTTTTTCTGTACGCATTAGAAAAGAAGGAGTCAAACTAACATTCAGGGATTGTAAACGGGTTACGAAGAGGAGAGGCAAGAGGAGGAGAGTGTTAGTTAGTGGTGAAGGAAAAGGGAAAAGGACGAATACAAAGACGTGTAAAGTCACAGCTATGTGTGAAAGAAAACTTTCCTTTATTCTTCTCTCCTCCTCTGTTTCTCTGCAGTTTTCATTTTACACAGCTACTTCTGTTTCTGGTTTAAGTTTGCCCCACCTTGACTCTTCACCTCCTCCCACCTCTCTTTCATCTCTTTCTGTGCTCCCGGTTCCTTTTAAGCCTGTTTTCTGCCTCATCGTCCGTCACCACATTGCCTCTCATCTCATCCAGCAGCAGAGATCTTTTGCTCCACATTGCAGGACACTATAGAGGTTGCGTGGTGTGGTTGCAACATGTAAACACAAAGACAGAAGTAGGGCTCAGATCCTTCTGTATGGGTTTATCCATGTCACCTCAGCCCCCTTCATGAGCTTCCTCTTAACCAGGTTTGGATACGGATCACATGGTACAGACACCGGGGAAACTAATTAAATGCTTTCAATGTTTAAATGTCATTTAACTGACTCACCAAAAGAGGGCAAGTAAAGCACACGTCTGTGCAACTGAGAAAGGGGTGAAGCTGAAACTTTTATTACATAAATTATTTGGCGTAATTCTATGTTGTGAAGAGTATGAACCACGCTGTAGACTAGAGTCTACGCTGACAGGGAGACGCTGGCAGACGGTCTCATATGTCTCATATTAATTGGTCCAAAGCGGGTTGAGTAGTTCTGCATCATAAGTGCGTCTGCTGTCTGGAAGTGTTGCTCCTACATAATACAGCTGTGCAGTGGGCTCTCTTGAATTGATGTGAAATAGATTTGATTGTTGCAGGATTGTTTTACCATTAAATATGATTTATGTGCTGATAATAAGCACAATAAGTCTTGTTACCAATTTTTCGCAGCATGCTCCTCAGGTCTGGACTTTCAGAAAGCTTGTTATTCTCTTTTTATGTTATTTGTGATCGAAAACAGGTTTAAGTTCACAAACAACACACCCAGCCTTCACCAAACACCCAACTGCCTCCTTCTTCGTCTCTGTCACATATTAACCAAGCACCACCCATCCCTGCACACACATGCACACACAAAATGAGGGATGTCAAGTGGGAGAAGAACAATACGAGTGGGAAGGGTTCCTGTGTGATTTTGTCTATCTGAATGAAGCGACAGCCAAAAGCCTCAGACCCTGATAGCTCAAACACACTCGGATATTTTCGTATGCTGCCTCTTTTCCATGGGTCCTCCTGCTTCACAGCACCAACTCTGTGTGAGGAAGGGTGGGTGTGTGTATGTTATGGACTCCAGTTACAGGAGTTGTGCAATGTTTGGAACCTCAACTGGAAACCACTGGAAACTGACCTCCCTGGCCTCTCCCGACCTATCTGCTCCACCTTCTCTCTGAGATTTCATTTGGTCCTGTGGTTCATTACAGTGACTCCCAAAACTAGAGGGAGTCACGGGTTAAAGTCTCAGCAGCTCTCAGGTGGCACACAGGTGATAAACACTGCTGAAGTCATTGGCAAGTTAATATCAACCATGTTAGATGTGGGTGAGACTCACCCATGGTGTAGTTCTGACTGTTCCAGACAGCGAGCATTCGCTGCTGCAGCCCTCTTTGTCTCCAGTTTAGGCACAATGGCTGACTGCCGTTCTCGTGAGCGTGCCCTGCTATTTGCTGCTGCCGTCTGAGTTGATGAGTCTCAATTTTGCTGTAATAGACCTCCGTGTGACCATGGCAACTACAGAAACGATTTTATTGGCAAAGGTAGAAAATACTTAAGAATCTCAAGGAACCATTCATAGAATAAGTACATTATTCTGCGCCATTCATGTTGACGATGGCAGCATCGTCAGGAGCTGGAAATAAATGACAATCTACGACCGACCTGGTAAACACCTTGTCTTTGTCCCTTTCTTCCTCTCTCTACTGAAATATGTCAAAATAAATGTAATGGCTGCATGAATTCTATAAAGACGCATATGATTTTGACTGCTTTAGCAGTCAGTGCTCTAAGAAATTACAGTTTTATATCTGAACGCTATCGGCAGCGTGTCAGGAGGATGTTAGACGGCACTGTGAACTGAGAATGAACCTAGAGTGGTATGAGCAGGCGACCATTATGAGGAAAAAACTTTCTGCCTCTTTTTATTTCAGTTATTTCTCTTCCTCTTCTTACACTGATTAGACTCAGGCAGTGGACTCCAGACAGAACGGCTGCTGTTTGTGCCTGTGAAGTATTTGCCCTCTTCCTGATTTTTATTTTTTGGCATATTTGTATTAACTTATATGATTTAGCTAATTTTTTATATTACACAAAGATAACCTGTGTAAATGCAAAACAAAAAATATTTTTTTACATGATGGTTTAATTAAGTGAGGAAAGAAAAAGCTGTTCAAATCTTCCTGGCTCTATGTGGTAAAAAAAAAGTAATTGCCCCCTACTTGCTAAATCATGAATAAGCTGTGATTAACCACATTCTGGTAAGCTGTGCCACATTTAACTTGCCACACCCAGGCCTGATTAATGCCAGACCTGTTGAATCTAGACATAGAAGCTGTCGGACAAAGTGAAGCGAGCTAAAAGATTTAAAAAAGCAACACATCAAGTTCGAAAGAAATTCAAGAACAGATGTGAAACAAAGTGATTGATATGTATCAGTCTGGAAAAGGATACAAAGCCATTTGTAAGGCTTTGGGCCTGCAGCGAACCACTGTGAGAGCTATTATCCACAAATGGTGAAAACTTGGAACAGTGGTGAACCTTCCCAGGGGTGGCCGGCTCACCAAAAGGACTCCAAGAGCACGACTCATCCAGGAGGTCATAAAAGAGCAACCCAGAGCGACATCTAAAGAGCTGCAGGCCTCACTCGCCTCAGTTAAGGTCTATGTGTTCACGATTCAACAATAAGAACAAGACTTGCGCCTGCGCTTGTGATGAGAAGGACTAAAAAGGACTGAATGCTGTGTGCCTGCTGCTGTGTGTGTGTGTCTATGTGCACGTGACCCTTCGATATAGGGTGTTTTTTGGAACATATTGGGGAAATTGCTGTATGTGCATTCATGGGCGTGGGCAGAACTCGACATGAGGCGTTTTATGTGTACATATGTGTGTGTGTGTGTGTGTGAACGCTAAGGATGCATGAACACAGTGTGGCTGACTGGGGCAATCCCCCCGGCCCTGCATGTGTGTGTTTTGGATGGAGGGTGGGGGTAGGGGAGGCAGCAGTGACAGAAAGGAGAGTGTTGACCCAGATAGTCTCTCTGTCCCACCCTGTCTCTCTCTCTCTCTCTCTCTCTCTCTCTCTCTCTCTCTCTGTCTCTCTCTCTCTCACACTGTAAAAAATATGCTCAGTAATTGCTTTCATTTCTTGTTGGATTTAAAAAGAGGGTTCAAATAAAATGTATTATGTCATGTCAAATGTCATTATCTACTAATACTACTGATTATAATATAATTGTTAGGATGTAGATTTTGTTTAAGCTGACCAGGCACTGCGCGACTTCTATTAATCACGTATGCGTGTTAACTCACAGTCCACTCACGGGAAGTGTTTCTTAACTCGCACTTCCCGCTTGTCGGTGATGATGATGGTGCTCACGCTGAACATTCGCACAATCGCATCGTCCTCCGCTCGAGTTTGTTAACTTTCAGTTCCAATAAACGGACAGAAATAAGAATAAGTAGCTCATGAATTGAACTATATTAAAACGCAGTAGGTGATCACAGAAAGTCAGAGATGATGGTGATCTCAGTCATTCAGACTACAACGACATGAAGCAGCACACACATGTAGGAAGTTAGAAGTCAGAACCAGAAAGTGTGTAATAATAAAATTTTAGTTTCAATACTAGATAGCATTTTTTAACCCACCCAGATATTGCTGCATGAGGCAAACATGGTGTTAGTGACATCATTTCTCACAAAATGATGTCGGATACATGTAGTATTACTGACAAATTCTTCTTCTGTGTTGGATTGAAATGATCTTCCCCACAAAAACATACATGATAATAATTGTAATAATAGTTGTGTTGACTCAGATTTTTAGGAGCTAAGATTGTTGTTGTAAGGAATATTATTAAATGAATAAAATAAGAATAACAACCCTTTGCATTTGAATAAAAGGCAAACATGTTTTTGCTTTTAGGAATTTGTCACTTTTTGCAGCAGTTTCAGCAGCATCCCTCCTGTCAGCTCTCAATCCTATCCATCTACTCCCCCTGTCCCACATTGCAGATATTAAATTCAGGGATATTTTCCTTTTGGGGTTGTGGGTGATCTGAATCTTGCTTTAAACTTTTTTTTTTTTCAATCTTCTACTATAGAGGTAGTGGCAGGATTTGAATACTGCTCTGAATCTCTTACCAGAACATAGGAAGTGAATGGAAAAACCTCCCTCAGAAACCTGCCACACGACTCTGCTCTCCAGCTCCCTACAGCTTAGCAGTAACAGACTGGTTGTTCTGAGCGGGTGTGAATGTGTGGGACCATATGAGGATGAAGCAGAGCGTTCAGTTCACGCTCAGTCAGCTTTCAGCAGATAAAAATAGATTTCAAAAGTGCTCAGATTCGGCGGTATGAGGCCCAGAGACAGCTGTAGTGGACTGGTCCACAGCTAATCTTTTCCTCCAAACTTAATGTCAGTGAGTTTTCACAATAGTTATTGGCCTGATGTCATAATTTATAATAAAAAATCAACAGATCAATCGGTGATAATAGCGATCGAGCTGTTGATTATCTCATTTTGATTTTGAAAAGGTCCAAAGTGATCTCTTCATACTGTTTGTTTGTGCTCACTTTTGTACTATGGCTGCTCCTGCAGAACAGATGAACACAATCAACCACAGATTCTTCTTTAGGTTCATGCTAATCAGGCTTCATAGTTGAAATCATTGTAGTTTGCTTAACCTGACACTGCAGAAAACTGATTTACATAGTCCGGCAGAGGACTTCCTGACCTTTTAGGTACACGGATCAGTTGATGAATAGTTGCAGCTCTGGCTTAGATACGGGCTGATTTCAAAGGTAAACGTTGGCTTTCTCTTGTTTTCTCCATGTTTTTCCTTCTTGTCTCAGAACATTCATTATGTTCACTAAATGGTGTCACGCAGCCACAGACACAGATTTTATGGTTGTGTTGAAACGTTTCTAGTGCATCTCGAGTCCCTTCTGCACCACTTGCGTCTACCAATACATTGTGTTTGCGCCGACTATATATACTTTGATATATTGAGCCATTGTTGACACTCGTAGAGTAATTTACCGTGGTTGTTGGTGTGGTCTGTTGTTTGGACACTCCCACGTCTGATTATGTTGATGTGCAGCTTTAAATCAGTGTAAATGTTTTCCAGGTCAAAGAAAGGTTATCCTTAACGCAGCAGTGAAGCTGTGTGAGTGAAAACGTCCTGCCCCTCTCTCTCTCTCTCTCTGCGTTTTTTTCCAGTCTTCCTCGTCTCTCTTTATCCCCACCCCAACTTCCTGTGATGGGATCAGAGGCTGAAGGGGTCACACCCATCCCACCCTGTTTTATTCCTGGAACTCCACAGTGGGACCCCTCCTCTGGGGGGGAGGCACACACACACACACACACACACAGCTTGTCACTCCCCATTTACACATGCACACCATGTGCATACACACTGACACAGTGTCTCACCATCACTACTCGTTAATGCTTCTGTCCGCACACGCAACCCCTGACCCCCACACTGTACTCCTTCCCCTTCACTGCCTTGTCTGCCAGCAGATGCAGATCAAGTCTGATTTGCAATAGATTCTCAGTGTTTGCTCCATTTTCTTTGGTTTGGTGAAGTGGGTGTGGTTTGTAAGCAGAAACACAACTCCATGTAGTCCAGATGACTTCAAATGTCAAGGTAGAGTCTTTTTTCTCCCTTTGATTTACTGCTCTCATGATGCTGTTAACCAAACGCCAAGGAATAATTTGCAAATCCTCCTTGATCCAGGTCTGGCTGCAGCATGTGAACCTTCCAGACCAGAATACCTTCAAGCAAATTTATGGTTTTGCTTTCTGTTTCACTCAATCGACAGTATGCAGTAACACCCTTCATTTCAAGAATTATTAAATAGTACTGCTGGTTATAGTTGATATCAATAGATTGCAATGATAACGAGATGTCCATCTTTATGTCAGTGTTCCCACCAATAGTTAACAGAGGTTTCTGTCCTTATGAGTGTGTAAAACCCCTAATAGTGGCTCATTTTCAGTTGGAATTAAGGGAGTATGTTTGACTTGCAGCTGGTGGAGTTTTGCCCTTCAGCTGTGCCATCTGCAGCTCTTTCCAACAGACAATAACAAATCCTCCCTACTCAAGACCGTCTTACACCTAAAACAAATATGGTGCTTTGTCTCATGTTAGGCTATGGAGCACCAATTGTGATTTGAACACCTTCCTTCCTAATTTCCATCCTATGATCAACAGCAGCCGGTAATTGTTTACATGTTTCCATTGGTTGAATTAACACCTTGGCGAAACTTTAAAATAAGACAATGAAGGCGTTTGATTCAGAGCTGTGTGGTTCTTGAAGTAGGGCCATTTTTATTCATAGTGCCTCCACGGACGTGAATGACCAGGTTCGATGTGAAGGGCAAGTGAGAAGTGGCCAATCGCAGAAGAGAAAAGATGATAATGAGGCCATTTGTAGTAGAGAAATGCAGACACCAACTCCCAAGCAGTGACCTGAACATGAATTGTGCAAAATAGTTGACAGAGACTCCATCAAATCAAGCATCTCCATACACATTATTTTTACTCCTAAAGAAGGGGGTTATGATCCATTTTGCTTTGTGCATGCTGCTAATTCTTAAAACGCACACGTGTTTTGACCTTTTTACCCTCTTGCATTCAGAATTTACATGCGGTTACATTTACAACTGTATGTTTGCAGTTCCTGCAGTTTTCCATTATATCATCTTCTTAACTCTATAAACAGCTACACGGGATGTTTTTTTCTTTCATGTCAAGTAAAAGTACTTCCTTACAACCGACAAACAACACATACCGGTACAGAACTAAATCTGAAAGTTGCACTCTGTGTGCCCTCGTAGCAGCAGTACCTTCTGGTCTATTTCCTGCGCTTGTTAGTGTGGAAACTGGACTAAAATTGAACAGTTTCACTTTCTCTGATGTGTTTTTGTCTTAAAATGGCGACTCTACCTTAGAGAGAAGCGTTGAAGCAGAAACATCTGATGTCACCGTCTGTCTATTACAGTCGATCAGTGAACATTTTTAATGTTTGATTGTTTGGCTTGTTAAATAAAATAAAGTAGAAATAGGGATGAAGAGGTAAGATGTAAAGTGCAACATACTTTAAAATATGTACTGGGGTGTAGTTTTAACTTTGTTGTGTGTGAGTTGCTGGTTGGGGGGAAGGTGTGGTACAGATCTGCCGTTACCTTTGTTTAGATACACAGAGGGGGCTCTGTCCCCTCACAAAGGGCCTGAGAGACCAGTGTGTGTGTGTCATCTGTGTGTGCTGTGTGGGAGGGGTGGCGCTTGCAGCCACACCCAGGCTGATTGGATAGGGCCCCACCTCACTGTGGAATCCAATAGAGCTGGGTCACATGCCAGCCGGCCTGATCGTCAGTCACAAGCAAGACGGAAAGAAAAAGAAAAAGAAAAGCGCTTCCTCCGATGATGAGATCCTAAAGACTGATCTGAAAATTTCTTTTGTGACGTCTCTCGCTATTAGATTTGGGAATAAAGAATGAAACACATTGAGCCCCGTGTGTCCTGACACCTGTTGATCATGACCTGCTTTAAAGTTTTCCCACGCTGAATGTTGTCCACTTTAACATTTAAACCACTACCATCACCACCGCTTTAAATGTCACAGGGGGTAAAACTTATATCTTCAGCTTATTTACCACAGACTTCATTCATAGAACAAACAGTGTGTGTAAGTAAGACATTAGATTAGCCCGTGGTTCAATGCTGCTGCAGCTGGATTGACATTTTATTGATGTGATGTGAAACTACTCCTTAGTTCCTATTTTTCTTATAAATTTTAAACACCATAAAGAGCAAAGCATTACATGTTCATAAAAAAACACCAACTCTCATGGTTTCCTGTTGATTCTCTTCCAGAATATCAGCTATTTCATCACATATATAACTGTAACGTGATGGTCAGTACAGCAGGGTCGCAGTTGCAGACAGCATGCAGACAACTAGCTTTGTGTATTTGACAACATTGTGAGAAAGATTGAAAAAAGAAAAGCTGTGAAGGCATTCACTATCATTTCCTGTTCTCTTTTCAATGCTTGCTCATGATAGATGGCTTGATTGATACAAAGCCATGCTGCTCCATCCCATTCATCTGCCCAAACGTGTAGTAGAGTGTGCAGGTTGGACCGACCCCATCCCAAAAATGAATGTTGCCGCTTGTGTTCAATCGTGTCGTGTGTATATTCAAGACATCCAGACTTAATGAAATGCAGCTCAAGTGCTGACACGCTGATCTCACGAAGTCAGATTTCTATTTAAAACCACAATGCTAAGAAATTCTACTGAAGTGTCGACTGTAACCGCATTCACATCAGCAACAGCTGAACTCAGTGGGGAAGGAAACGAGAAGGAACGGGAAGGGAAGTTACTTTTGAATTTTTTCTTCTATGCAAGTAAATCAGCCATGTTCAAACAGCGGGTCACGGCCTCGGTGGGTTACAATTGTGGAGACAAGTGTGACAAAGAAATATATATTTCTTATTTCTCACTATTTAAATTAATTGTTTTTGACAGGCTCATTTATTATTGCTGTGTGGTTGGAAGACTGATATTAAAACATGATCAAAAATAACTATCGGAGAGCAAAAATCTACAGATTTCATAAACTGGGTTTTGAATAAAATACACAAATCCATTGTTAACCCAGTCCAATTTATTCTACTTGTCAAATTAGAAGATTTTGACATAAACCTCCTCCAAATACACACCTCACCAAATATTTAACTGTAGGTATGTAGGTGAATAAAACTTGTTACTGTACTTTACCAACTATTAATAAGTTCGTACACAGTTTATAAAAGTCTCTGAGAGAGTGGTAGGAATTTAAATGTGTTAGAAAGGAAGTGGTCATGGAGAGAAAATGGAGACAGAAAAGAAGAGAGGGGGTGTGTGCAGCACTGCAAGTGTGTGTGTTGAGTCCTTCTGCCTCTTCACTCCCCACACCCCTCTCTCTCTCTCTCTCTCTCTCTCTGTATCTTGCTTGGCTTCCAGAAAAGGGTGTGTCCGCCTGCCTGCCGCTGAAAGGGAGGGAGGGGTCAGTCCACGGCTACTCCTCCCTGCTCTCTTTCTGTGTCTCTGTTATTTCTCTTTCACTCTCATTCCCTCAGTGGCAGCCTCAGGATTAGGCCTTTGTTTCTCTGCTCCTCGATCTCTCTGTCTTCAAATTTCTAATCTATTTTTAATCAGACTGTGGGTTTGTGTGTGTTTTTAACTACCCCACTTTTTTGGCAGATTTTTTGACAGGGGGGGTTCTTTAGCTGGTATTAGAGCCGAGGTAAAGCTTTCAGTCATGGTTTTTAATTTTTTTTTTTTTTTACCTCTAAACTCTACTGTGTCACTTCCTGTCTTGCTTCCTCTTCTACCTGTCTTCCTCCTCTTCTACCACACTCCTTTTTTCACATTTGATTTCCGCTTCTCTTGCTTCCTCCTCTTCTCTTCCCTCCCACTTCTCATTGCATCTTCAAATCCTTAACAAATCCCCTCCTCTCCCTCCCCCCCCTTGGCCTGGAAGTTTTGACTTGCTTTACACCTTGTTTTTAACCTTTCCTCCCCCTCCCCTGTTTCCTCTGCCCCTCCCCCCTTTCTTTTTTTACTCCTCCTCTTATCACCTCCTCTACTCCCTCCTTCAACCCCCTTCCTCCCTCAATTACTCCTTTCTGCTCTCACCTTCTGTTTCTTCTCCTCTTCCTCAGTGCCAGTCAACTCCTAAGCAAAAAAAGAGTGCTGCCTGGAAGAAGCAGAGGAGCCCGGTGAAGCAGAGCACGCTGACCCGGCAGCAACCTCCACCGCCATCGTCACCTCTGCCACCCCCGGCCCGGGAAGAGGAGGAGAAGAAGGAGGAGCCGGTGACCCGGTCTCGGTCACCGAAGGAGAAGGTGGAGGAATCTGGCGTGGAGGAGCGAGAAGAAGTGGTGACAAAGTCTGTGAAGAAGAAGAAGAAGGAGGAAGGAAAGAAGGAAGAGCAGGAGGAGGAGGAGGAGGAGGAGGAGGAGGAGGCAGCTATGCCCTCTGTACAGATCAAACCAGAGCCAGAGGAGATGGAGTGCACGGTGAGGAGGGGTGGATAGAGATGATCGGTGTGATTAACAAGGGGGTGGGAGTAGAGAGGCGGATGGATGATGGCCAGGTGGGTGGGGGACAGGTGAGACAGAAACTTGCTAAGCTCGCAGCTAGAAGTGTTTGATCAAATGGGATTCACACTCAACACACGAAGGATTAAAGTGTTTTATCAAAGAATTAACAGCAAACATGGCTGCTGTATGTCAACTTACGTCAACTGATTCATAGCCTCCATTTGACACCAACATCCAATCACAGATCAAAACCACCAAAGACACTCGAATGGAATCAGTTAAAATTAATTAAAATTAGTTGTAAATTTAATCCGCAAATGTGTTGCTCAAATCATCTTCATTAAAACACCAACTCTGAGCTACATATGGTCTATATTTTGAGGTGGGTTGGCTCAGAAAAATAGAAAGAACTGAAAGAGAAGTCACATGGGTGCTTAGTGATAATTTGTCACACTAAATGTGGCATCGATATTGCATCAGTTCTTAGTCATGGTTTCACTTTATCAGCTGAAACTTAGTAAGAGTTGGAGTATCTTGAGTTATTTAGAAAACTAAATTACCTGAAGGTCATTTCCTGTACATGAGAACTGGGGACGATTGAAAAGGAAGGACAGAGTGAAACTAAAAATCTGCGTAGTGGATTGGTCAGTGGAGCATGATGAATCGATAGGTGTGTGATTGGATGGCGGGTTAATGAGTAAGAGGAAAAGTTTGTTTTGAGTTTAGCTGAAATGTGGTAATGTGTTATCTCTTGATGAAGCCAGATGTTGTTTGTTTTTACTTCATAGATGAATCAGCTTGACAGGTGATGCTGTAAGCCTGACTCTGTAGGTTCAGCAGTTCCCAGAGACTGTAGCTATGAAATCGCTGGACATTGAAACTGAATGAGACTTAGTGGTGAAAAAGCTTTTAACCTCAAGGATTAAGGCGGCAGTCAATAAATTAAGCAGACTATAAACTTCAAGTGGGTTCTCAGCATGTCTAAAGACGACAGGAAGTTTCAATGTCATGATGGTTCTTTCTGATCTGTCACCATGGCGCCAAGGCAGTGAGGGAGCATGAGCAGCAGGAGTTGTCCTGGTGGTGATAAAAAGCTGTTCAAAGTCATAAAACACACCTCATGAACAAACACCTAATTGCTCTCACATGGTGAAACGCGTCAACATGTACAGTTTTGCATCTCGAGCAGCAAAGTTAGTTTTTTGAGCATATCGGCAGAACAGGCTGCATGAAAGCATTAGTGTGAAGGTCAGAGGTCACAGAAATGCAAAGCACCATGACAACAGACTGTGTGAATCATTTTGTGCAGAAAAGCACTTCTTGAAGCCAAACTCTTGCTATGGTCTCCCTGCACAGTTCCTCAGCTGTTTTATTTCTCATGATCAAATTATTTCTCTAAATTAGAGGACAGCCAACATCTTATACCTGTCTCTGTGTTTTATTTTCTGAGGTAGAGAATTTTATTTAAACTGCTTTAGGAAAAACAGAGGTTATTTTACTGCATCTGTCTTCAGTATTCAGGTTTTCTCTAACAATGGCAGAGAAGCACATGAATTGTACATTAACATAATTGATTGCTGATAATGTGTTGAACATAAATTTGCAGCCTAGTCCTTTAAATCAGGACGTTACTTACTCTTAATAGCAGAAGACTTTCCCACTGCTTCAGGAACATACTGGATTTAATTGTTGTTTTTATAGTTTGTCCTAAATTAAAATGCCTGATCTGGTTTGACTGAGACCATTTGATTGTGCTGACGTTTCAATTACATTAATTATACTGTATCTTTATGAGTTTTCAATAGGTCATTAGGATAATTATATTTACCTTTTCTTTTACCAAAAGCCACACCGTGTTCTTAGCTTTAATCCATGGAAATGGTAACCATTGGTGGCTAAACTACATTTAAATGGAATATGATCAAAGATACATTGGGAGTGTTTGCATTTGTACTTGTTGATCTCATACCTTACCGGTGCCGTCATGTAGGTACACCTTTGAGATTCTAGCTTTAGTGTTAAGTGGATAGTTACAGCCATGTACTAAGTTATAGTCAGAGTCAGAAGAGGGTATAGAATAAAGGGTGTGAGCAGTAATGATAAGGTGAGACCTGTCAGAGTCACAGGCTCACTGTAGCCGCCACGGATGCAGCCCACATATTGAGGAAGGAGGGAAAGGTGTTGTCAGCTGGATGGGAGCAGGCATGAAGAGAAGAAGCTGTCGGAAGTGTAAAAAGGCTGAAAAAGAAGAGTAGACGGGCAGAGGAGAAGATACAATTTCACTTCGAGGAGACATAATGAAAGAGTGCAGACGAGGAGAGGAAAGATAGGAGGGAAGGTTGAGAGGTGGAGGTGGAGAGGGTGTGGATGTTCAGATAAGGACAGGCTGCACTGCACAGTTGTGACTGCCATCCATTTTGCCTCCTCCGTTTTGTGCCTTCAAGCCAGCAGCAGGATCATGCACACTGAGGCAGGCGGCACGCTTTGGTTTACATTAGGAAAGCTAATAATGCTAATAGGCCATCAGAGATAGCAGCAACTAGGAGTAGAGAGATTTATCTCTATTTTCAAAAATAACAATAAAAGATATTAATAATATGCTGGTTCAGCTATTACACATTTTCACTTCGAAGCAGTAATAAAATGTGTTGCACTTCTGTCCACAGTTTTCACATACAGATATGTTTTCTGCCACGTCAGATGCATGTCTCTGGTGTGAGAGCTACCTGTCAAACTGTTTGCCTTGACCAGTTTGTTACAGTACAAAATAAGCGCCCCACGCTAACTAACGACGAAGCCACGGCATCACTGGAATGTGTTACTGTCCTGTTATTCTGATTGACATGTCATTTGATGTGCTGAGCAAGATTTGTGACACTACGCGACCCATAAAAAAAGCTTCCGACCTATAGTTAATTGTATGGTGTGTAAGAATGTGGGATAGGCATGGTTGGCCCTGTCGGGGGGTGTTGTATTTAAAAAGGGGCCTAGATTCCCGGTCCCCGCTAATATCCTCAGATTGTAGTTTTTCTTCGTAGCTTAAAGCTCAAGTTTAAGATTGCATTGAGCAGAGGCCGATAAATAAAATGAATTTCAGCCGCTAAGATTAATTTGAGCTCATGAAAGGAGATTGCATTCTTACCACTCAAAGGGTGGGGGTTGGGTGGAGTGGTGTTGCGTAAGGGCTCATTAAGCAGAGGGTGTGTCTGTGCATGTGTGTGTGTGTGCTGACCACACCTCTGTGGCTGCCTGATCAGAGGGGAGTGGAGTTTCCTGCCTACAGATAAAGTCTCCAGGAAGCAGATCCTCCTGGTGTTCACTCCACTGGGAACCTGCAAACATTAAAACATGTTATATGGCTCGCATTATGTGTATTAGCACCGCCTTTAATATGACTTGTTTAAATCACTGTTTATGCTCCACAATGTTTTTATTGTGCTGGTGTTATACGTTCTTCGTTGAGAGACGATGGCATTTCTTTCAAATAATGGTTTGAATGCTTTGAAATTCGTTGACAAACTTTTATTTGACACACTTGAGATTGAACGGACAAATATGAAAAGAAATCCTACAAACATCCAAAGACAGAGAAAATCTAGCAAATACAGTATCCAGAAACCAGCAGCAAGAGTGGATCTTATGTTAACACATCATCACATTAGAACACCAACTAATTAGCAATCAGAAAGATTCACATTCAGTGTCCACAGATATTTGAAATGTGGTCCAAGGCTCCACTGGCTGCATTGGTTGAATCAGACCAGGTTATGCAAGAACACAATTAGTTTGTATGATGAGTTAGTTTGAGTAACACAGTCTTAAAGTGTGCTAGGAAATGTCCGACATCTAGTGGTATGGCGATAAATCGATAAATCAGTCTACTATTTTGTGCCTGCTGCAATATTTCCAAATGCAAAGGTCCTTAGTTTACCATCACATAAGTCAAGGTTTGCATTGTATGCTCGGGCTTTCTGAGGATTTTTCCACAAACTGCAGTGTTGGAGTTGAACAACAACTTCTGGAAGCAAGAGAACTATTTGTGGACTGAGCACAGAGGGCTGCACGGGCATGGGACCATGCTGAACACTCCAGAAATGACAGACTGTTATGGAAAGGAGAAAAAAAGAAACCCCGCTCTGAATTCAGGGGAGGATCTGTGTGGTATTTTGATCACCGTTGTTATCCTCATCTTACGCAGAGTGAGGTGAAGTGTGTTTAACAGTTTGTTGTTTCCAAAAAGAGGTAATGAGAGAAAAGTTGGGGCCGAAGACAGAAAAGAGGAATTGATTAAACAGGCTGACTGGTTTGTACAAGTTGACTATTGTCACAGTGTCAGAATGTCAAAGGTCACTCTGGGACCTTCTCATGGAAAGAAAAAGTTAGTAAACTCTTTTTCTCCCGCATACTTGATCTCATCTCATCTCTTCTCTTCCCACCGTTGATCTACTCCACGTTCTCTATCAAGCTCCCTCTCCCTCTCCCTCTCTCCGTCTTTCTCCTCTATCTCTCTCTTTCTCTCTCTCTCGCCCTAATAGGATATGTCAAGGGAGGCTCTGCTTCCGCTCGCCCCATCGCCATGGCAACCACGGCTCTGGCGGGAGTAGCCTGACACCCTCCTCCCTTCCCCGCTCCTCGTCTTCCTCCTCCACCTTTCCAAACCAGCTTCTCTCTCTTTCTCTCCCTGCCCCCTCCCCACTCTCTCCCTCTTTCTCTAACTTGCCACTTCAGCCAAAGGCGAACACACACGAGCACGCGCACACACACATACTGAATACCTGCCAGCACAGCAGTGAATAGCCCTGTAATCTCTCTCTCACACACACACACACACACACACACACATATGCACACAAATACACGCGCACACAGACATACAATGAGGCCCTCTATGCATATGTGTGTGTGTGTGTCACTGATGTATGCACATAAACAAGTCAGTTGTCCTCCAGCAAACAGAAGCAGTCATGCACAGACAGACCACAACACATACACACATGTGTGCGCACACTCGATGTGTGTTTGTGTGTGTGAGTGTGTGAGAGCATGAGACATGAGAGGTTAGATGTCAGAATTGAAACTTTACTGTGCTTTTGCCACGAGGGCTTTGCTGGCATGAGTGTTAGTCAGTATGTGTATGCTTGTGTGTGCGTGTGTGTGTGTGTGAGAGGAGTTATGTGTGTCTATGTTAGAGCATTCAGTCCATTCATTGGATAACACATTCACAATTTTGGGATGCAGAGAGAGAAAGAGAGAGATGTGGTGGTGGGGGGAAAGGTGAATGCATTGCAGATATTGGATGGATGCAGTTTCCTCTGCTGGTGCAGGATGATGATGTCATAGTTGGCAGCTTACTTCCTCCAGAGTAGAGCTTCCAGGAAGTAGAAACAGCTGCCCCGAGCAGGAGAGGAAGCACACTTCTGTTTTGTGTTGATTGTTATAGAGCAAATTTACTAACATGTAGTTCATTAAGCTGGTCAGCTGAATTTTAATGCTTTTGTTTTGGATTATGCTGCGTATAGTGTACTAAGGGGTTTAACAAACACATGAATGTGTGGGTCGGTCCTGGTGGTTGAATACCTTGAGAAATACCCGCCGACTTTTCCAAAATCCACAGTCATTCGCAGCCTATTTGTGGTGCGATTATCTAGACGTGCGAAGTGTGAGTGTGAACCTCTCTCACAAACTGTTGATGTGCACATACTAGTGTAACACTGTGAACGTCTTCCAGGAGTCTGTTTCAATATGAGTTTTATGATTTAGTCATTGATCATATTAATAATAATTGATTGCAGCAATCACTAAGATACATGTGATAGATGTATTTGTGTGCATACACAGCTGCAGTTGTGATGACTGTGGTGCCACTGACTGCTCTCATGCAAGCCTCCCTTCCTGTCATCTGACATCAGCTGCAGAAATCTTGATGTTCATAAGTCATTCTGTCTATTCAGCTCTAAAATTAGGATGTTATTAAAACCAAGTGAAAAAAAAAAAGCAGTTCCAGTTTGGTGAGATAAATTCACCTGTTTCCAACACAAACAGACTGTTTCCCGAGTTAAGCTGAAGTGGCCCGGGTGTCGACGCTTGTCCGTAATGAGCATTACTGGTGTCTAACGTTTTACTGCCAGGATGACCGAGCCAAGATGTTTGTGTTTTTTTTTCCATTTACATACGATGATTTTGAAACGATGGATGCGTCAGTAGGTTTCTCCACCCTCAGGGAGGAGGTTTTTAAAAAGGACAAACTAATTACACAATGTAATAAACAAAAAATCATTTTAAATGTGATTCATTCATTTAAACAGTTTAAAGTTTCCCCTTTATGAAGCATGTCAATCAAATCGTCTTATTTTGCCTGTTGTGTGTAGTATAGTCACATAGACTTTACATCTGAAAATGAAGGACAGTGATGATTCCAGCACTTTGAAAAGAGGACGTGCCTGGATAAGTGGAAAACTGAAGTCTGCAGACGTTGTTGATATGACCCATTCAGGAGGCATCTACCCAGGATAGACCACGTGCTGTGTTGGACTGGAATGACTTGTGAACTATTGTCTCTCCCCACATACACTTTCTGTACAGTATATTCCACAGCTTAATGCAGCAGGTTGAGACACATTCTTCTAGTGTTACAGTGAGGTGTGCTAAGTAAGAAAACTAGATTGAAAAGAATTTCAAATAATTCTTAAAATAACACAGTGGAGTAATATAAAAGCCTGCCAAACATCTTTTCACTTAGAGGAAGTTCTTATTTTTATTATGGGGCTCCTCCTTCTGACAGTTATGATGACATTTATTTGTGTCTTCATTGTATAGACACAGGGAACAGACATACTGAACATGTGCAGATGCGTGGATGGGGTGTTGCGACACAAACAACCAGACGGGTTTTAAACAAGTCCAGTTTGGCCCAGCTATGTAAGCTACTTGTTTGGAAGTGAAAGCAAAGTGAACAGTAACATTTTTCTAATTAGTTTCACGGCTCCTTCCTCTTCATTCCCTTGTCTCTCCAGAAGAGTGAACAAACCTGTTGACAGCAGCCACATGTTGTCAAGACACTGACACTGAATGGTCATTCTATACAACCTAAAATTAGAAAATGCATATTTGTGTCAGAGCTTTCTCTAGCTAGATCCTGATTATTCTAATCAGACACTTGTGACTGACACCATGCTGTGTTAATAGACGGGTTTCCTGTCTACAAATAATGAGGATGCGTGCGCAGCAGTGGAGTAGAAAACACATTTCCGCAATATTAGAGTAGTTTCTATATAGACGTTTTAGGCCTAAGTGATCTTTTATATATTCTTTTTAACAGCTGTTTAATATTTTCTATACTAAAATCACACATGCATAGTTTGACATCCGAAGGTGGCGTTTTCTTTTACCTAAGGAAAACTGAAGTTGCAGCATGCCATCATGTGCAGCGCTGCACAGCTGTAATTAAAACTCGACTAGAGGTTAGTGTCAGGCCATCCCGTGTGGGCGTGTGGGACGAACAAGTTACTAAGCACCCAGGAAATCAACACCGTCAACTCCGATCAGGTGACATTAGACGATGATAACACTGGCTAATAGAAACAGCGAGCAGTTCTGGGATCAGGTGGGGGAACTAGAGAGAGAGAGAGAGAGAGAGAGAGAGAGAGGAATAGACTTTCTGACCTTTAACGTCAGGGTGGGGGAAGTTGGTGGTTCTTAGGGTGGGTCTGACTTTAAGGGGTGGAGCTGCTTGTCTGTGTGTGTGTGCTGTGCTGGGCTGGGCAGCGTGCTCCATGGCTAATATCTCCCCCAGCTGTTGTTTTTGTCTTTATTATATCAGCCATATCTCAGCTCACACTCCACCACTTCAGGCAAACACACACACACGCGCAGAAGCAACACTATATATACATGCACATATCACTCCAGCACACGTGGAAGTCCTGATTAAATGGTGTTAATCACAGGTGACACTGACATATTCTGTCCTGGCTCACAGTGTACCCCAGAGTTGATCTGAGCTCAGGACCTATTGATTCCTTCCTCTAGAAAATGGTGACACGGACTAAAAGCCTATTAGGCTTCAGTGAAACTCAGTTTTTACTAAACACGCCTCACCCTAAGTCTATTCTGTCATTCAGTTTTTTTTGTACCACACAATATCACATTCTCTACCAAAGTCCTGTATGCATGTAGAAGGGCAGGAAGGGTAGTGTTACCAGATCTGTTGGCACCATCTGGGCAGTAACTCGTGGCCTTTATCCATCAGATACACAGGAACTGAACGTAGCTCTTACCTGTCTGCACCAGTATCTGTGAAACTACAAAGATCAGGCAAATCAGACCGATAACGGATTAAATGCAAGAGACATGCAAATGCACGGAGGCAAAATCTGCTGAGTCAGAACTTCGTCACAGAAACCGAAACTAGAACTAGGTTACTGCAGCTTGTACGGCTTAAATAATAAGTAATCTATTGTTGCAACAGTTTGTCGAAAAGCTCTCGTAATGGTCAGGAGCCATTTGTGACTAGCCTTATTAAATGTAATATCATTTTGAACTTTTTAATTTAAGTTCTGACATTTCTGATTCATACAAAGCTGCAAACAGTATACAACATTGTTTAAAACATCTGCCACCTTGAAAAATAACACATGACAGTCACAGGGAGTGTTTTAAGGCCATCTCTTAGGAAGCAGGTCATTAAAATGTCATTTCTTAATGGGAATTTTGTATAATAGCTGTTGCTGTTGGTCCCACTTATCACGTAATCTGTCATCTGTAAGTTATGTGGCTAATGATGAGGTGACTGTGTGATTAAAGTGCCAGCGTTGCCAAAGCAAGCATTACTTATTAACCATTTCTTTTTAACTGGCACGGTTACAAAAAATAAAAATAGTGATCTGGGATCAGTTTGTAGCCAAATTCGTTGGAAGCATGAAAGAAAAATCTGCATCTCTCTGAGTATGTGATGAGTCATGTTTACAGTAATACTTCAAAATACTTCACTGCTCCTCTAAATCTCTCGTTACTTTATCTGAATGAGACCCAGTGTGGGTACAGGATGATTTAAAGGCCCCTGGACAGATCATATTTTTCTCTCTGCCTAGCTTTCTCACCAATGCAGTTACAGCTGCTACCCGCCTTCCATTCAAGTTAGAGATCACATGAATTAATTGCAAGGTGAAGTCTGGGTGACCCATTTTATGGTGGAGCAGTTGAACTGAGAAGGGAAGGGGGGGAAAAGAGGCGCACTCCGACGAGCATCGCTGTAACGCGTCTAGCTCTGTCGGGGGTTTTTCATTTTTTTTTCATTTCGTTCGATGGAGTTTATTGTTTTAAAGGGAATTGTCTTCCAACCGTGGCAGATTGTTGTGATCGTTTCAGACATAGATGCAGATAATCTTTACCCAAGGGCAAGAGGAAGGTTTAAGTAGTATTTTTAAGCGAAGCGCAGCTTTGTGCGAAAAGAGAGTCGACATAGAAACACTGGGTCTGTGCTGAAATCTGAATCAGGATTGATGAGGAAGCATTGTTTAGCTCTTGGCGATGTTGTATTGTGGTAAAGCACCTGTATATTCTTAATAAAAGCAACATATGTTGTTTCAGCCTCAATCCTCTCAAAGGTTTCTCTCCTACCAATCTGTCCTTGAGTGCTCTCAAATCTTGACTTTCAGAGTATCTGCCATTCAGATGACTTCAAATCTAACCAACATTCATTTTGTGTGTGTGTGTGTGTGTTTTATTTTCACTTTGCACCATGAAAGCAGGATACATTTTTTAAAATATGAAGGCGCTGATGTTGTAGTGAGAAGGTAGTTAATAATAGTCGTGTGCACTTGTGTAAAACAGCCTCTTGAAGTGAGCTGTGCATACCTAAAGAAAAATTGATTGAATATGCTTTGGTCAGATTTTAGTATGATTGAGCTGTATGCCCCCACCTCCAAATTAGCACCAGTGCTATGCTTCGTTTTACACTAATCTCTCAGTCCTTCTATCAGAAAGTTTCATACAAGTTCCTTTTTCTTTCTGCCTCTCAGATCAGAGAGCTTGCAGGAGTCCAGTGAGGTTTTCCTTTTCTCTATTTTCTATTGGACTTCAGCCTTTCAGTCTTTTCTTTTGAGGATTTTGCAAAGATTTGTGGATTTAATCTGAGCAACTGTGAAAAGAGGAGAAAAGGAGTAGAGAGCAAGAAAAAACCCAACAACACATGAGAAGGGAGGAAAAAAATGAGAGCGAGTGTGTGGAAATGAAGCCAAAAAAGGGGATGAGAGGGTGAAGTGGGAAGAAACAAAGGTGTGGTCGATGTAGAGAGCGAGAGATGCTGGAAGGAGGAGGCGGGGGGCGTGGGAGAGAAAGGTGAAAAGGGTGTGGTCGTGTTAGATGGAGTGAGAGAGTGAAATAAAAAAAATAAAATAAAAGGCAGGGAGAGCTGGGGGTGAAGTGATGGAAAGATGAACGGACTGTGAGGCAAAGGGAAAGGAGTTGGTGGTGGGTGGGGAACGAGTGGAAAACATGGAGTCAGCTGATAGCTCCCAGTTTCCATGGCAACGGTAGGCCTTTCCCACCCACTCTCTTTCTCTCTCTCTCTCTCATCTCTTTTCCTCTTCTCTGCCTCACCCACTCCCGCGCTTCTTTCACACTTCATTTTCTTTTCAGTTTTTTTTTTTCCCCTTTCTTGAGGATGACTCCCTATTATCACCACTCGGCTCTGCTCCCTCCTCCTTCGCTGATCCCTCTTTTTCTTTATTGTCCTTCTGTTTGCTTTCCTTGTGTCCTCTCCTTGGCTTTTCCTTTCGTTTCCTTTCCCCTTTGCTTTTTATGTAGCTCTTTAAATTCCTTCTTACCTCAGCCAAGTTTGGTGCTTGTCCTATATATGAGGATCTCATATTTTGTCAAAGCCTCCTTTCCTTTCCTTTCCTTTCCTTTCCTTTCCTTTCCTTTCCTTTCCTTTCCTTCTTTTACTGACATGGATACTCAGTCTGTAAGTTTCCTTGGAGTGAATGTTTCTTGTCTAAAACGCGGCCACCTGTAATGCAAAAACATGCCAAACAGACGGTATTCTCCTTTAATGTTGGTCATTCTCATATGCAATGATTGTTGACTGCGGGGGGTGTTTACAAACCTTTGTATCTGCATCCTCATCCCCCGTCACAGGGCCCAGGCTTCAGCTGAACTGTGTGACCCGATAAAAGGGCGTAGTGCAGTCTCCACCCTCTCCTCCTCTCTAAGAGCCAGCTATGCTCAGCTGAATTGGATGGAGGCCAATTCCTGGACTCTCTCTCTCTCCATCTCTCCTGTTCCTCATTCACTTTTTTTTTTTTTTACTCCGTCAGTACCAGTCTCTCTCAGTCCAGCCCGGCTCTCTCTGTCACTCTTTCTCTCCCTTTTCTGCTCCTCCTCCCCAGTGTCTCACACAGGAGCCATTGTTGCCTGTGCTTTCGATCTATAAGGCAGCTCAACAATCGGGGGCTGTAGATGCGAATAGGGTGCCCTGAAAAAACTAGGGCGTAGCATGGGCGTAGTCATTGATCTGGAGATGAAGCAGTTACTCAAAGAAAACTTGGTACATAAACAGTTGAGTTCAATTTCAACCTGCTATAAATTCATTCACTCCCAGTTTTCTTTAATGATATTCTTAATATTACTCAACAGAGAAACATAATAGTCACATGGATAATTGAGCAGTATGGGTTTACAGGTTTCAAGTTTCTCAGCCTCATTTATATATCATCAGGTTTTGCTTTCTTTGGCTAAATACCCATGAGCCTCTGTGTTATTATTATTATTATTAACCAGAATAATCCAGATTTTTAGTATATTTTTTTATTGCTACATGACAAACAAGTTACCAGGTGCAGTAGATTCTCTGAAAATAAACAAGACCCAGCATTCATGATATCCACGCTCTTAAGGCTGTGCAATTGGGCAATCAGTTAAAAGGGGTGTGTTCAAAAAAATAACAGTGTGGCATTGAATCAGTGAGGTCATCAATTTAGTGAAAAAACATGTGTGAATCAGGTGGCCCCCTATTTAAGGATGAAGCCAGCACTTGTTGAACATGCATTTGAAAGCCTGAGGGAAATCGTTCAAGACATTGTTCAGAAGAACAGCGTACTTTGATTAAAAAGTTGATTGGAGAGGGGAAAACCTATCAAGAGGTGCAAAGAATTATGGGCTGTTCAGCTAAAATGATCTCCAATGCCTTAAAATGGAGCGCAAAACCAGAGATACGTGGAAGAAAACGGAAGACAACCATCGAAATGGATGGAAGAATAAACAGAATGGCAAAGGCTCAGTCAATGATCAGCTCCAGGATGATCAAAGACAGTCTAGAGTTACCTGTAAGTACAGTATTGTTCAAAATAATAGCAGTCCAATGTGACTAACCAGAATAATTCAGGTTTTTAGTAAAAATATTTTAATGCTACATTTATTGCTGGAACAGTTTGCATATGTCAGAATACTTGAAGAGGTCATTTGGCCTCACGCTGAAGAGGACTTGCCGTTGAAATGGTCGTTTCAAGACAATGACCCCAAACACACTAGTAAACGAGCAAAGTCTTGGTTCCAAACCAACAAAATTAATGTTGTGGAGCGGCCCGGACCTTAATCCAATCGAGAACTTGTGGGGTGATATCAAAAATGCTGTTTCTGAAGCAAAATTAAGAAATGAAAATGTAAATGAATTGTGAAATGTTGTTAAAGAATTATTTAGTGATAACAGCTGAAAGGTGCCACAAGTTGGTTGACTCCATGCCACACAGATGTGAAGTAGGCATACAACTAAATATTAGTTTAGTGATTCACAGAATTGCTAAATCCTAGAAATGAAAGTTTTTACAGTCAACGGCAGACACTGCCATTTTTTTTAACACACCCCTTTCAACTAATTGCCCAATTGTACAGCCTTAAGAGCGTGCATATCATGAATGCTGGGTCTTGTTTGTTTTCAGAGAATCTACTGCACCTAATGGTAACTTGTTTGCCATGTAGCAATAAAAAATATACTAAAAACCTGGATTATTCTGGTTAGTCACATTGTACTGCTATTATTTTTGAACAATACTGTACATCAAGTCTTGAAGTGCTCCAGTTGCTCCAGATAGACAGTAGCACAGAAGACAAATAGGGAAACGACTTCTGTTTTGCTGGCTTGTTTTGCTCCTGCTGGCTATTCAGACAATAAAGCATTGATCGGCAGGCTTCACTTAATTGTGAATACATCACAATTAAGTCTAATTAGTACCAGTTTGCTGTTTACATCTATTATGCTGTCCTTTCAGAATAGTAATTCATATTATGTTGAGCATGAGTTGACTTAACTAACTTCAGGAGTCATCATGGAAAATCTGAACTGAAACTTTCCTCAACCTGGTTGGTGGAAGCACTTAATAATGCAGTGATGTAAATCTGATGGAGAAGTTTGTCTGCTCTAAAATAAATATGTATTGGGGGTTTCAAGTTGTTGTTGAATGACTTTATGTTCAAATTTCTAAATGTCTCTATATTTATATTTCTTCGTCCCCACCGTTGTCCCCGTGTGTCTAGCAGGCAGATGTCAGCTGTTCACAGCCAACAGACCTAAAGGTCAAGACCGAGTCGCCAGTTTGTAAGACGGAGCCCTCTTCGCCCCAGCCGTCTCCTGCTGAGGACCAGACCGAACCTGTTGACCTGTCCCTTAACAAACCCCGCTCCTCTTCGCTCCCTGCCGCCGCAACAAGCACCACAGTTAACCCTGCACCCAGCAGTGCTGTGACCCAACCCAGCCTGTCAGCCACACCAGTCCCATCTGCGGTACAATCGATAGGCTCCATGGTAACTACAACCTGCTTCCATTGAATCTGTACAGTCTACACAGCAGGGTCAGAGTAACCAACCGTATTTCCCTCCTCTTGCCTCTCTAGGTCCTCTCTCCAGGTTCTATCCTGGCCACGCAAGGTGCTGGGGGGCAGCAGATCCTCCACGTCATACATACAATCCCTTCGGTCAGCATGCCCAGCAAGGTGGGCCAGTTGCAGACCATCCCGGTGGTGGTGCAGTCACTGCCTGTTGTCTACACAACCATGCCAACGGATGGCGTCGCCACAGCAGCCATTACAGTGCCGCTCATAGGCAGCGATGGGCGCTCAGAAGGATCAGGTGAGTGGTTCAACCAATTCAACCAACAACCAGAAGATGCTTAACATCACACACACACCGAATGCCGCATGCTAGCATCGTTATACTCCAGCTGCAAGTCCAAAACATACTGACATTATGCCACGTGTCAAAACAGCCTCCTCCGGTACTTCCTTTATAAAACCTACACACCAGCAGCAGTGAGTCATGCATTGTGACAGATTAGGCCACTGTACTATTTTCAAACTTGTTCCCTTAGCTGGATACTGTGCCTTGACTTGTCCACTTGTCAAGTGATGACAGGTTTGAGCTGCGAGCCACACTTCCAGCTATTAAAAGATATAATAATAAAAAAGTGAATTTCTTTTAGTGAGTCACGACTGAATTAAACTGTGACTTTACTTTATAGGTTAAATGTTATGTTACATACAGGTAATGCACATTATAGGATTTGCTAATATTATTACCACTACCATTTCAATTAACACCAGTACTACTAATCTAACGACTTATGAATTTAATATTACAAGTATCCTGTGTTGCCTCACTTTATCATTTAGTGTTTTAAACCACAATGAAACAGCATTTTCTGGGCACCTTTCTTCCTTTGACGTCATAGGCTTCATGTTAAAACAGGAACACAAACAAATAAACATCCGTTCAGTAAAGGTAAAGTTGGAGATGCTGTTAGATAGTTCTCTTCTCCTCAGTCACGTTTTCTGACAGTCACATTTCCTGCCATTGCATTTCCATCAATTCCGTCACTTATGCTCACACTGTCATTTATAGGTATCTCTCACCGTCTCAGAGGAGTACAGCATGTCTCCGGAGGGCGACGTGTATTTGCAGTCAGGGGTCTTTTAGATATATTTTCTGTCTGCCTTTCTTTGTCATGCTGGTGCTCTCCATATGTGCCAGATGATTGATGAAGAAATTCACAGAGAGAAATGTTGCATGTTGGGGGGGGGGGGGGATGTTCCTGCTCCAAATTCATCTGTCAACAGTTCTGATTCAATCCTCTAATATTTTGCGGCGGTTGAAGTCTCAAGATGTCTCATAAATGAGAATAGGTACTCGCTTTGCAGGTTGCTCAGTAACTAATAATCTGTTTTTTTTTTAGCTTGTACTGAGTTAAATTGTGCTCCTCGAATGCCCGGACCTTCTTTGACTGTAAGATTAATCAGTGTGTGAAAAGGTGATCAATAATGATGAACAAATGAGGGAGAGAAGTGGAGAAGTCTTTATTTCAAACTGCCTGCTGAAGTCAGTTCGTCCTGCTGTCATCCGGAGCGCTTTAACACTCTAAGCCGTCCAGTCGATTGATTAAACAACGATGAACAGAGAGGTTAAAGGAGGTGTAATCTATTCCCGAGTAAACACAAAGGGGAAGCTCGACATTTGCTCAGACAAGCTGGCAAAACAGAACTCCACCCCTTTGACAAACTGCTGCAAAGTCTTTCAGTTAATTCAGTTTAGTTCACCTTGGTTTTCTAATCCAAACTGGTGCAGCCTCAGACTCAGGAATGTAAAACAGGGGAGCAGCACCTCAAACAGTCTGTGCTGCTCAGTGTATGTCGGCCGTATTATTTAGTGGTTACCCCTCTTATCTGTAATTAATAATCCTGCTCAGTTGTTCTAACAATCACGTCATATACATGAACCCTTTGAAGCTGCGTTTGCACTGAAGAGTAACTTGAGGTCAGAGTGAGAATCAGCTTCCTTTACTGTATTCAACCTGTAACCACACCTGCTGTAACAGTGATGTAGGGATGTGCTGACACACCTTGGACGTCTGCATCAATGCTTAAGGTCAGCAGCTCTTTAGAGTATTAGTCCACTTTATATGTTTGGCCACTCAATGAAACATGAGCAGTTAGATGTTCACATTAACCAGCACTACGTAAACCGTTCTAGGTAGTTTTCTGTTAGGGCCAGGTGGATTTTGACGGTTCGGCTGTCATTGAAGGAGCCAAATGTTCTTGTAGCTCGTATTGAAATCCTGTTTTGTTGCTGCTTTTCACACCCGGGAGAGCTACAGAGAAGAAACAGCGACTGAAGACATGAGCCAGGCGGGGGGAGCGAGAAAGCAGGAGAACAAGATGGGAACTTTGATATTTTCTGCTCTTTTTTCCTGTACCTGCAAAGAGATCAAGCGGGAGGCAGCTGGTGTTTGCTGTTCGTGTGCTGTGGTGTTGTGTTGTGTGGGAGGAAAAGGAGAGGCAAGGCTAGATAAGTAGACACGCATTGAAGAAAAGAAGTGAGGCTGTGTCGCTGAGGTGGAGGTTGAAGTGTTGGGGAGCCGAGCATGCTGCAGGGGAGGATGTAGAGAAGAGGGTGCGGTGATCGAGAGGAGAGGAGATGAGATGTCTTGACTTAAGAGAAGGAAGGCTGCAATGGCGGAGGGGTGGGGGCAGCTTAATTGTCTCCAGAGACAAACAACACTTTTTTGGTGTGCAACTCTCCACCACACCAACGTCCTCACACCAACACACACACACATATTCTCCACCCAAATTCCTTGCGTCACTCTTCCAACTGCCCCACCCCTCCTCGGTCTTTTCTGGGCTGGCTGGACTTTGAACAGTATGGCTGCCACATTCCTGCAGATAGAGGCAGGGGAGGGGGCACTTGCGTTGTCATTATGTTTTCAGACCATCTAATTAATCATCATAGCCTAAATAGTTTGATGCATGAATTGTTCTTTGTTTGCCCGTGTCGTGTTTTCCACTTTGGTAATGTTTGTGTTAAACTGCAGCCTGTGGATTTAGAATAGAGGGAGCGATAGAAGAGAAAGAGAGACACGGACTGACACAGAGTGAGAAAAGACTTCATAAATGAGTAATCCATCCGAGCACTTGTAATATTCAGATAATGTCTAATGTATCTTTCAATATGAGCAACTTTTGTCACATACTACATACATCATTAATAGGAAACTATACATTATAGAAGCTTTACATGTGATTACATTGATTTCCTGCATATAAGCTGAGCTGAATGGGAATTTAAACAAATACCCAGCATTTATCAGGAAATTTCTTATAAGCCTTTACTTCCAGCTATTGCAAATGAGAAAGCAGGACCACAATTTAAAAAATGATTATCTTCCACCGTGAACAAATGGAATTCAGCTCTCTACCCGCAGCCCTCCAAAATTTGAGGACGACCGGCGGAGACCCCTGATAGCCTTGGGTGATTTGTCTTTCAGTTCATTGCTAATTAGCATTGTCTGTGAGTCCTGTAGAATCATTCTCATTAACATTTCTTTGCGTCGTCCTCGTCTTGCTTTGACGCTGTGAAAGGCTGCTGAAATGGAAGAGAATGAAAAGAAAGACGACATGCTTCCCAGGCAGAAAGCGTCACATTAAAATGTGTTTAGAACACGTAAGAAATGAGGAGACGTGCACAGTGATCCAGCACGGACACAAATTCAATCCGTCAATTTAGCAGCATAGTAGACCACACCAAACTAAACACACACACGCTCACACACTTGGAGCAAGTCATTGTCTTGCTAAGTTTCTGGAACCCAGGCATTGTTAAGAAGTTATTAACCCCCTGCTGCTGTTCTCTTTTGTCTGTCTCCACTCTTCCTGTCATACTTTTATTCTCTCTCTACCCTATGTTCTATTTCTTCCTATTCCTTATTTCATCCACTGACTTTTCTCTGTGAACTGACCCCATGTCCTTCCTTTATTTATTGTTATCTTCTTATTTGTACCCTCCTTTCCCTCCTTTTCCTTTCTGTCTATCCTCCCGTCGTCATTTTCTGGTTCTGTCCTCTCTGCAGTTCGTATTAAGCCAGGTTCAACGTCTCCAGTCGAGTATCAGAGTGACAGTGATGCAGAGAGCGGTACAGAGTCGGGATCAGCCTCCCTCAGTGCCCAGAGCCTTGACGCAGGGTGAGTCCATGCTTCTCAAGGACGCAGGAAACACATTTTTTCATTCTTCAAAATCCATTTTCTTACAGGATTTAAACAACCAACTATTCCTTTTAGGACACTAAAGCTGTTGTTTACTTCTAAGAAAACATTGATCGATTGAGCTGGATGCTGTGTGGAGGGTCAGCCTTGCTCCCCCAGTGGCCAGTCATGTTAATAACATATTAAAAAAAAAATCTCTAGACCTCCATCATCCATCTGACTTCTATAAAACTGGTGACAGAAAGACCATAAACCACGCATGGTGTTATCCGAGTGTAAAGTTCATGACACCAGTTGGCAGGGTTTGTAAGAGAGGCACTAATGCGCAGCAGGGTTTATGGGTAATGCAGTCTTTGTGTGAAACAGTTCCCTGGCCTGCAGCTTCCTGAGTAATTACATTACTGCAGCGCTACCATGACTGGACACTTATATAACCTTATATAACCCTCTGTACAGCAGAACACACTGGAGACGCCCTGGCTATATCACAGGGAGACAAGTGCGCGCATGTCTTTGCAGTGTGTGTGTGTGTGTGTGTGTGTGTGTGTGCATGGGCCTGTACAAACTTCATACATGAGGATTTGGTCCTCTAGAGAAGTGTGAACATTTAAAGGTTACTTGTTAGGCTCAAGGCTGCATTGTGAAGGTCGGGGCAACAGTGAAGGCTGTTACCCTATCAGGGTAACCCCATTTGTATGTGTCTGTGTGTGTTTATTAGTGAATCAGGTCGCAGCTCCAGCCACACCCAGTGGGTGAGGCTGCTCGAATGCAACAGAAATTCAGGGTGTGGACATAGACGGTTAGTTTAGTGCCGTATGAGTTTGAATGTGATTGAGAGAGAGAGAATGTTTAAGAGAAACAAAGTGTTGTGTGTGTTTTTTGGTTTGTGTGTGTGTGTGTGTGTGTGTGTGTTGCTGGGCAGGGCTGTCCCAGAACTGGGGTATAAACAAGGTTACGTAATGCAGTTTGCCGTCACACCTCCTTGTAAAATGGCTAGGGAGAGCTTTGTTTTTTCAGATCAACTTTATTTAGAAAGCCTGTTTGAAATGTATATTCAAAAATAGAATCAATCACACGTAATAAAATCAGAAAGAACAGGCACGTCTGTCTTAATCTGAATGACAATTTAAGGCCAGGATGGAGATAGCAACAGAAACAGAATGACAGAAAACAAACTGGTGGGTTAAGTTTGTCAGATTCTCCCCTCTTGCAAGGAGAAGGGGAATGAAAGATGGAAGAGATGAGAGATTAGAGAGATACAGTAGTGTTGAAGTGGAAGCTGTTGTACAGCTGTGTTGAACCGTGCGAGTCTCTGCCTCCCTCTTGTGGCCATACCAGGACCCTCAAATCTACCTGAGTGTGATGAGAGGGGATTCTTACTCCTCATCTCTACAGTACAATGAGAATTGCATGATGCAACCTCAACACAGTGTAGCTGAAATATCAACTCCACATCACAGACACAGTCTTGTTGATTGAATCACTCCTTCCTTTCTCAGATCCGTTATGGACTTGGAGCCTGTCGATCCAGATTCGCCAGACATCAAGAGAAGACGAATCCACATGTGCGACTATGAAGGCTGTAAAAAAGTTTACACCAAAAGTTCCCACCTAAAAGCTCACAGGAGGATACATACAGGTGAGAAAAACAAACAAAACACATTGTCTCAAGCTTTCTCTACTTTCCCTTGCTTATGTTTCCCCTCCCGCCTCTCCCCAGGAGAGAAGCCCTACCACTGTACCTGGGAGGGCTGCACTTGGCGCTTTGCCCGTTCCGATGAGCTGACCCGGCATTTTCGCAAGCACACGGGAATCAAACCTTTCCGCTGCACCGAGTGCGACCGCTCCTTTTCCCGGTCCGACCACCTCTCCCTGCATCGCCGGCGCCACGTCATGATGTGAACTCTGACCTCCTCCTCCTCCCCCCATCTCCACCTCGAACCTCCCGGAGAAACAAACCTTTTACCCCCTGATGTCTCAAAAAATCCCTCACAGCACATCTTGTACCAGAGCCCCCTTCCTCCCCCCCACTGCACACAAACCTCTGCTACTTCCTGTTTCGCTCCTCACTCCTGCTGAAGTCACATGAGCAGATTAAACTGTCCCTCCAGCCTCCTCCTCCTCTTCATCTTGAAATCACATGAGCATCAGGAATGAGTCTGTGTGTTTCTGTGTGTGTGTGCACTGTGGAGGGTAGTGGATTTTTACTTTGTGTGTTTCAACACATCATCATCATCATCATCATCATCACCGTCCACATAACAGCACTCCCTCATGAAAACAGCCCCCTCCTACCTTCCTCCAGCTCAAGCCCCCCTGTCACTTAATACATCTCCTCAACAGAAAGACAAGGATGGACTGAAAAACCTCCAGCAGCTGGGATGTTCATCCATCCACCCATCTGAATATCCATCCATCCATCTATCCATCCATCCATTCAAAAGAAGAGGACAGGACATGAGGAGGAATAGTCTGTTTGTTAAAACAAGAGGAATCTAAAACTGATGTCTCTTCAGCTGCACCTTTTGTGTTTTACACTTTTATTTCTGTGCATATCCGGAGTTGGGAAGTGATGTAAAGCTCATATTTTATGGATTTTCGGAAGGAAAAGAAGCAATTCCCCCCTTTTTTTTTAGCAGATTTTTATGTGAAACTCTTCTTTTATAATCTTTTTATTTTGACTTGAGGAAAAAAAAAGACAAAACAGAAAGAACTAAATGAGACTAGAAATCTGACCAGGCATGTGATGCCAGTCTTTATTACCTGAAAGTATACTCCATCAGGGCTGTGGACATTTTTATGCTGATCCCAAAAAGGTGTTCGTTTTATTCCCAGCCCTTTTTCTGAGCCACTCTTCCCGTCCCTGAAGAAGTTGCTCTTTGTGTAAACATGTATAGAAACTGTATCTCCAACAAGTAAATGTCCTTATTTGTCTGATCTTCAGAGTCCAGATGAAGTGAAAATTTAGATGCTTCAGCTTTCCTGGTTTTATTTGGGGCTAAAACAATCAGAACAAGGTGGATTATATGATTTTTAAATCCCACAGCCTTCGGATCAAGTGCTCACTGAAGCGCAGTGGAAGTAGAAGCATCCCAACTCTGTGCATATAGGTGTGCGTGTGTATGTGAGCAGCTGAAGCAACATCAAATACCTAATTCCTCTTGGTCAGACATGTCGACGAGTCTGACGCTGAGAACTAAAACTGGTTTATTTTGTCCCCCTTTGATCCCCCGTCACCTCTTCCTTCATGCTCCCACACCCGCCCTTCCCTTCCCTGGTACACGGAGCTACAAGACTGTGAACTTTATAAAGATTCATTTGTTTTCACTGTATCAATCACATTATTGTTGTTTACGTGCCCCCCCCCCCCACCTCCTCTGCACACACTTTTCTGATTCTTCTTCGATAACAGTATTTGCTTTTTATGCATCGTTGTAGCTGTTGTTTTATGAAATAAGGCCTTTAGTTCTGTCTTTTTTTTTTTTTCCTCCTTTGCCATGGTTGACACCCGTAACAGAACGGCCTGCTTTGTTTTGTTTTTTTTTTTTAAACAAATGATTTCAGATCCTTTCGTTGTGTTCTGACGCTGTGAAAAAGACAGAGGAGACGCAAATCGTTTGAGATTACAAGCAAAATGCAGGGAATGGGGAGCTTCTCTCAGTGTGTGTGGTTTTGCGCGTGTTGTTCAAATGTGTGTGTGTTAGTATGTATCTGTGGGTGAGCGTGCATGATTTGAGATAAACGCATCAGAATTTAAGATTTTTATAAATCAGTTCCGGGCACTTGTTGTTCTTTTACCTCTTGCCCGTTGAGCCTTAATAACTGAAGTCAATCTGTAAGGGCGAAACCAGAACCACTGACACACGACATATGGCCAAAGATGAGCTACGAATCTCTACTTTTTGAAATGTGACATTGTTTGAACCCAGGAAACCAGTCTGTGGAAAAGTTGTCCCTCACAGTGAGATTAGTAGTCAGAAGCAAAAGGTGCTACATCTTGTTATAAATGGGAGACGATAATCTGTTGCTAGGATTTTATATTGTGAACTTTCTGAGAGGAAACATGCTGGGTTGCTTTTTTAAAACAAACATTAGAAGGGAGCTCTTGTTTTAAATAAAAGCTGATTTTACAGTTTATGACGATGGCAGAAGGGAAACATCACACTAACAGGTTTTTGAAAATGCAGTATTCATTTTAAAGGAACCTGGCAACTGTCTCCATTAAAATGCTCCCTACAGCATGTCAACAAAGTACGAGTTCTGCAAATTGAAATCGTAGAAACCACCTTTCAGACATTGTACCCAAACATCATACAGCATAATAAGCCATCTGCACCTTACATAATCCACGGATCCCGTGCTACTGAAAGTCAGGGTGACCAGGCCGTCTGTCAGTGGTTCTGGGAGAAACCAGGCACTGTGTCGGGCTGCCACAGTCCATAGTGCCTGGGGTTTAAACTACGGGGAAACTAAGCTCTCTCCTCACTAGGATTTCTACAAGGGAGGGGATCAATTCTCTTTCAACTGAGTTTGTTTGTGCAAACCTTGTTACACCAACATTGCCTCAAAAACTAACAAATTCTGTTTCTATGTTTTTCCCCTTAAGTATTTAAAACCTATCTAACATAACCTCATTGTTATAACTGTGCTGAACTATACAACTAAATAGCACATTTACCAAATTACACTATTTTGAATAGATTTATGCATTTGGGAAAAGAATTGACCCCCGTGACCTTGCCCTCTAAACCACAATGTCCGTGTCTTAAATGGGCTGTTTTTCAGCATCTGATCTGGGCTGAACTTGATTATGCAACATTATGCAGACCTCGCTCCAGGCGCTGTTCTGAACTCAGTAGTACGGCACTAGCTGGTAGTCGGACAGCTCACAGCTTAAGTTGTTTCAAGACCCTCAAAGGAAAGTCAGGACATGTAGAAACTTGGCGCTCACCAGCCGCTCTCAGAGAAAGATGCATACGGGAGGCGGCTAGGGTGTGCGATCAGTGGAACATAATCCTGACGTGTCCCTTCTACAAACACACACACGGAAAACTAAAACTTAGCTTTGGTGATGCTGTTCTGTGCCATTCAGTCGTCGTCATTTCAAAAGCTAGTAAGTGAGAGAGAAACATTACACATCCGATTTTTCATAAAGTGATAACAATGTTCCTGTTTCTCTGAACCCCTCTCCCCCCTTCTGCATCAACTAAAAAACAAACAGACAAAAAAGTTACTAAGCACATCTTTCTATAAGAGTATATGCATTTAATTGCAATTTTCTTTCTTTTGTAAACTGTTGATAAAGACATTAAGGAGAATTACAAATAATTAAAAGAAATCCATGTACATAAATGTATATAATCAAAATGTGCAGAGTAAATGTAACGGGTGAATTTCTATTTTTAACACTGACTAGATAATGTGAAAAAAAAAAGAGACAGTTTCTTTCCTTCTTCCTCCGTTGGTTTGATGATATGTGTTTTATCATGTGTTCATCATTTTCAAATCTTAATAATACATTTGTTTCGTAGTTTCTTGAAAATTGGTCCCACTTGTGTTGTGCACACTTGTGTTGCATGGAGAGTAGCCTTCCTGTTTTCTTATAGTGACGTTGGTGAGCATGTTGGTGTGTATGAGTCGGTGGGGTTCCACTAACATTAGTGACCCGGGAAAAACAAACAAACAAACAAACAAAAAAAAAGAGTCTCTCTGAAAAATAAGTCATGATTTATTCGGTATCACTTTAATACAACAGACCTTAAGATTTAAAATATCACTAATGAACTGAGTGAAATGTGATATTCAGTTGGATTGGGTCAGAAACCTTTTTACCCTCACGCTTTAGGTGTGCTCAGACACAAAGTTCCAGGTCTCATGGGGTAAAAACATTTTACTATGGCTGCTTCGTTTACATGAACATCAGACTAATTGCAGGTCAGTAGGTGCAAACATATCCGACTTCCAGGAAACCGTCGACAGCCTGTCGTTGCTTAGAGGAAAGTAGCTCGCCAAATTATACATTTCTTTTAGTTTTGAAAAACTAACAAAAGAAACTGCTTTGTGTTCTAGTTCCTTAGCGAACAGGCATTAACTTAGAACGGGGACGGAACCTGAGCTCCTCTTAGACATGATATCGTTTTTATTAAGGACACAGGGTTGCTACGATAAACTCGCCCTCACTCTCATCGCCCTCTGTGCTGAAATATTTAAAGCAGTTTCTCGATCCTCTGAAACCTGTCTGCATGCCGTGAGACCTCTAGAAATACTATAAGTGGGAATTTCTTTTTTTAACAAGGGCAACAAGCTCTTTGTATTTCTATCATTGTTACTCCACTGTGGTCGCCGTGTGACAGAAAATGCAGCTACGTTGGTATTAAACAAAGAGAGACAACTCACACACTAAAAGCTCTAGTGTCACTTGGAGGGATAGTCAGTTGTTCCACATCAAAAGCCTGTTGATGATGACCCAGACAAAGTCTTGATCCTGGAAGACTGATGCATGTGTTGGTGTTTTTTCTGCTTCCTGTTGTTTTTGTTGCAGTTCGTGCAAACCTGTTTTCCCTGGTATCCCCCCCCCCCCTACATTTTCTGTTCACGTATAAAACAGGAATCTTCACCTGCAAACTGAGACATTTATGAGGTTTTGTCCCTGCTCAGATCTTAACGGGTTAGAGTTCATGCCTGAAGGTGACGTCACTGACTGTCCGGTCCGTCTGTGTGCGAGTGCCTCGACTCACCACAAATCACTTCCTCTGCAAACCAGAAATTTTAGGTATTTTCTATTGAATGCAGTAACTTATGGGCCAGTACTATATTATACTCAGTGCAATGCAGTTATTATAATAATACAATTATTAATAATTTTCTCTTTTTTGTATTTGTACAGAACAAATGTGTAAAGATCAGTGAGGAAAACATGAGCTTTTTGATACTGTGACACATGGTGTTTGAAAGTCAGTTTCTCCCTGTACAGTTGTGATTATTTCCCCCCTCCCTTCCTTCTTCTTTTATAGAATAAAAAAATGTTTTTGGTGCAATTTAACGCCTGATGTCTTTGTGTGATTTTGTTCTATTTGGATGATGCTTCCGTCAAGAATCTAAAACAGGAGTTCACAGTCCGAGGACGAATTGATAATGTTAATGAAAACAAATAAAAGCTATTGAAAATGTACGTAAATTGTTAATAATACTACATTATGGGATGAACATTGTCTTAATGCATAATACTTATAGTGCTGAGCACTCCACCAGCAGAGGGCGCACTGTAACAGAAGATGGGAGCACAACTGAACCAATTCAACCAGGGAGGATGAAGGCCTCAAACATCCATTTCAAGGAGTCAGCTGAGGTAAAGTTCCAGGTGTAAACATCTGCTCGAGTCAATAATTAGCTCATTTAAAATGTGGTGAGCTCCTTATAAAAAAACGACTTACCTTGGGTTAACATAAAGAAACTTGTGTTTACAGAAACGTATCCAAGTTTCATTTGCAATTCAGAGAGAGAGAAGACCATTGAGATGAAACTAGGATAATAAAAAATGTGCAAGAAGTCAGTGTGTGTGTGTGTGTCTTTGCCATTTTTCTCTAAATGGTTTTATTAGACTCGTGAAGTCATGGTCAGGCCAATAATTTGCACACACACACAGCGACCGTCACTGAATCCATACAGATGAGACAGACACACACCATATAAATTCAAGGTACGTGAATGAAAACTTTGTCTCCGTCAGGTCGGTGCAGTTCACTGCACAACGCCATTCTGTATTTTATTTTTCTACGTTCGTCAATCATGTGAGTTCCCTGCCACCCTAACTGACAAGTTGTTTTTGGCCACGAAACCAGTTGAGTGGGGAAAGCGGTTACCTCCCACACGGTGGGTCACTAGTTCACAGGCAAACTGAACCTTTTGACTTGTTTGTGTAGCTTTCCTATGAATTATACGGAAGATAGTTCAAGAGCAGAATTGATATGATTTCTCAGGACAGTGAGAAGCCTCTACCTCCTCACTTTGCAGGAAAACATAGCTGCATTAGGAGCAAAACGGTTTATTGAAATGGGCGAATTGTGCTTGTGCAACTGCTAATAACTCTCTCGAATATTCCACAACCCACAAAGTGTGTTTGACTCCGTGCAGCTTCTAACACATCGAGCGCCACAGTGGTCCAGACTGGTTTCAAAAACCACCACAAAGCTGTAAAGTGAACACAAACATGGCTGCACGTTTTGAAAGCAGCTCTGTCGCCATACGCGGAGGATCAGTTTAGTTTTAGTAAAGTCAAGCTACGTCTGGCACTAAGAATAGTGTTTATGAGCTTAACACAGTATTAAGTGATAATGTTTAGTCATGAAGTGAGGTGGATCTCGTCGGCATTGATCCTACTGGTAGAACTGGTTCTGATACTTTGCTATTGAGCGGTCCACTCCTACAGCAGTGCTGCAAATAAACAGATTCAGAGAGGGCGCCTGTGACTCCCAATGCTCTCAACAGCATTTCATTTCCTATACTTGCCACAACCTTCTTCTCTCTTTGACAGAAAACTATTGACTAAGAGGACGTACTGTAGAAACTCCCTTCTTCATATGCATCTCCCCCTATTCCAGGATATATTTTCATATGGCATTTGTCCAGATGTCAGGTAACTTTAACAAACTGTGATCACTCAGGGTTTCTTGGAAGCTGCGCACACTTCTGAGAACATGATCATGTCTGACTGCACTGCTAAAAACCAGTCAGTTCAGACAGACAGGATTCATTATCTTACTGTGCTACCTGTGCAATACAACCATTTAAGACCAGTTTAAAACAGCTTATAGGTTGTGGGTTTAGTGAGTCTTGTCCAAGCAGCTCACTGCCAGATCCTAGATCCAGGTGAACAATATAGCTGATCCCTGCATGTCTGAGTTACAAGTCACAGACTGCAGGTGCTGAGAGTTATTTTGACAGCTATGTTGGCTGGTTTCTCTCTACCATCTTCTCACGCCATCTGGGCATGGCACGGTGTGCAAGCAACTGTTGTATACAACCCTCTCATAAATGCAAACGGTTAAAACAACGCCTATACACAGTAAGACCGGTCAGGCCCCGCTGACAAGATATTGAAGCAGTTCACACGAGGTTGTGTGAGTGAAAGGATCCTCACCTTGAGTGCACTTTAAATGAGTGTGACTGCGACATCATGTTGTCCAAGTCTGATTTACTATTATTACTATGATTTAAAATGTTCCATTGTGTCATAGTGTAGAGGCTAAAATCATTATGTTTGCTGCAATTTAAGTGTCACCTTGAGCGCTCTGTCTACAACCCAAAAAGACCACGACCAACACAAACCAATACAATGCCAGACCAGGTGATCTGGATCACCTTTCACTCTGCCCAAACAGTCCACAGAGGCCATGCAGTCATTCCTAGGTGATGCACACTCAAGCAGGTGTTTTCTTTTATTCTTGCCAATTATATCTCTGCTCGACTTACGGTTGGGCGTGATGATAATGAGATTTAAGTCACATACTCACTAGTAAATATGTGCTATAAAATCTACAGGATGGTTAAATAAGAGGGTTTCTTAGTAAGTGAAATGAAATGTGAAATGTTAACATAGCAGCAACTCTTGTGAAGAAATGAGTGGCCTTGTTCTTTTACAGTGCAGAAATCTGACTTCTAAAGTAGATTTTATAATGTCTAAAAAAGTGCCAGCTCTTTACTTCCAGTATTTTTAGTGTTTGTTTCGATCTTCATATCAACTACTTAATTGCACAATCTGCTTAGGTCTCTGTGTTCTTTACTGTATGTTCCCCTGAGAGATATTTAACTCTGGCAGGATTGCAGACAGCACCGCAGGATCAGCTGGACAAGTTTTAACAGGAGTTTTACTGCTCCGACTGTGGAATGAGCAGCAAGCCAAGCAGCCAGCTACACCAGGCCCCCAGGTGAACGTTCAGGAGGCTGAGTCCAAACAAAACGTACCAGTACAGCAAATGAAAAAGCGAGTGACTGTAAATAAACAGGCAAGTCATTTAGGTACATGCAGGGAACAGTATGTAGCACTGCTGCTGCCAAGTTCGGTGCCTGTTAGCATCTGGGAACACCAGGAGAGGTCGCAAATATGCCAAGTCATTGATCTTTTACATTTTTTTTATGCACCCTGAACATCCACTAAACATGATAATCATCATAAATACTGTATCATGAATATAATATATGTTCATATTATATTTTATAATCATAGTGTTCGTTGTCTTTTTATTCATACAGTATTGTATTGAAAGTGAGATGATGAAAGGCAGGATAAACTACTGTATATGGGAAAAGACAAAGATAAACCTAAAAATATTATTTAGCAGATAATGCTAATTACTAATATATATTTACGAATATATTTGTATTTAAGTTGTCTGGCAGGAGAATGGTATAGGTGTATCACACTGACAAACATATTTCTTGGTGATTCATATTCTATAAAGAGACTAACATCCTTACACACACGTGCACAGTAGGTTACGTGTTAACATTGAAGGCGTTGTCCCAGATGATGAGGCAAATCTCTGAGGTCTCTGTTGAAAGCATCTTGGCACATACATAATGATTACTTTCCCTGCCAGCAAACTAAAGTGGCAGACTCCACCCTCCCTGACTTTATACCTTCATGTTCAGTCTTATTATTATCACCTAATTATTGCCTTTTTTTCTGTTAAACCATCAGGTTCATTTGTGTCACGCAGTCCCAGGAGAATTTCCTACTGACGGGGTCACCTTTCACCTGCCACGTCACGCTAAGACAATCAGGTATCTTAAACAGACGGAGCCGTAACGGAACAGAGGAGTCGATGCAGGGGAATGATTAACTCTGCCTTTTTGTCTGTCTTTCCGTGAATAACGTCTAACTTTACTATTTGACCAAATCTGCTCTTTTGTTTCATTCAAAAATCTTTCAATTCACACTGAGCAACCCGTTGCCCTGAGACGAGTTGCATGGAAGAAGAACCAGTCTGATCACTGGTCAAAGCTTTTGGGGCTTCCCTCAAGGGGAGCTGTAAACCTGCAGTTCAGGCAAAGAATTCACTTGAAATGTTCAGAACAGATGTCAAGGAAGTGACCAACCAGAGTAAATAGCTCTGCTCTTTAAGGACACTGTGAATTAACGCATCAATGATGATTAAGAGGTTATGGGTAATGTGAAGGTAGCAGGCATGTAGCTACATTAGCATTCATTTGACCACCTGACAATAGTAAGTCCACACTTTTAGCTAAGGTTTGGTCTCCTCCAGCTTCTCAAGGAATTATTGGACTCTTTAGTGATTAAATGCTTAAATCTGTTCATCAGTCATTGCAAGCTTTAATTGATCTGCCATCCCAATGTGACTGTGAGAAAACTGTTAATTAACTGTAGATAGCAAATAGTTTTCTTCCATTTATCTTTTTGTTTTTTTGTTTATCATTGAGGATTGCTCTGTTATCACCAAAGAAACAAGAAAACACTTATTTTATTAATCTGTTTATTATTTCATTGCATCATCTTTGCACAAACTTTGTTCTTATTTATCGGTCATACATAATGATGTAAAAAAAAACAACCAAAAAAACAAAATTAGACAAGCATTTACATAAAACCGATCTAAAATCCCATTAGTTTAAAAAAAGGAAACAAATATTAATATAATAATAAGAAATAAATCCAAACAAATATTTACAGAGTTTCGTGCTAAAGCTAAAACTACAGTTATGTACACAGTGGGTGGTCAGAGATCCCTCCTTGAGAGAGACAGGAGAACTTGTTTCCTTGGGAAGAAACTTAAAACAAAATAAAGAAGAAACAAAAAAAGACAATCATAGTGTTGAAATACAGGATGTGTTTCATCTAACTGAACACACATAAGACCAACCTGAGCCAATCAATGCTTCGCATTTGTTAACCTCCATGGAATAACAGATGGACTGATTCTCAGCACAGCACGCCGAGTATCAGGTTTCTATGGCAATAACATGATCTGCAAACTGAGTTAAAAAGATGCGACTGTCAAAACGTTCTGGCATCGTCCACATGTTAGTGTTAGAGAAATGCCAAGTCTACGTAGCTGCTCGTTCAGTTTGTGGTTTCAAAAGAACAAAGACATACAGTGTTATTGACACAAAGCTCTTGAAAACAATACGTCCTGTATCATCCTGCTACAGGATGGTAAGTTTCAGACCTGTACTTCCAGTCCAACCTGCGTTTCCTACAGGCAAGAATAGAAAAGAACTGCACATGCTGATCTGCACCATGTCCTGGCATGAGAAGCAGCAGCAAAGTGCCATAAGCTGTACTCCCCTTTTAAGAGCTGGTGGTTTCCAGTGTTGTCGTTGTGTATCCTAAACCTTTAGAGAAAGAATGAAGGAAGGCATAGAAACAGGAAAACTACTTTTACTGGATACTTTAATAAAAAAATCATAATAATTTAAATATGTGATCATTACTAGAATAGTAGTTCTTGTCTGGTGGTCAGCTGCCTAAAAATATAAATTATAAATCAATTAACAAAAAATAAAAAATAAGATTAATCAGGTTTTTTGTTGCTAAATGTAAACAAATCTTAAAGACACACCCACACACACACACACAAAAATCATATTTTGGCATACATTGCCTGCAGTCGGTGAAAGTGTTTGCATCTGCAGGTCTAAAGTGATGTTGCTATTACTTTCCTTTCCTATATGTGGCACAGGTCAGTGGGTGAATAACTGAACTAGTTCAAGAAGTCGCAGCATGATGTGAAAAATACCATTTAACATATTTCTAACCATAACATTACGAACCCTAACAGTTTTTCTTTAACATGTCACACATACAACGGTACATACAAAGAACAATGTTTATTATGTTATTGTAGTGATATTCCTACTCGCAGTGAAGTGCTAGAAAAAGATATAATTCAACATTATAGATCAAATTTAACTGATTTTCTCAGGCGACTGATAAAATAAATGGTTCCCATTCAAATATGAAACCATAAATCACTGCTGATTTTGTAAACTACATGATATTGATCTGTATAGACGTTTAAACTTCAACACAATGTGTCATGATTGTCACAAAAGAATGAAGAAGCCACAAATGGCAGTGCCATTTAACCAGCCATTAGTTCAATTAATCCAACAGGACTGGCTCTGCAGAACTGTAACGCACTAGACGTACTGTACCTCAGAACAATCAGAAAACGATTATATAAGAGCTCGATCCACCCATCTCTGTGTTTCTTAAGCTGAAGTGTTGAACAAATAGAGCAGAGAAAAAAAAGAAAAGCAGGAAAAAAAAAAAAACGATGCTGAATAGAAACTGCGAGCGAACCGCAAACTGTCAAAGGAGCTCGGTTGCTGCAGCAACAGGTAATGTCATGGATACAAACATTGGCAAACGGCACCGCTCTCTGAGCTCGACAGGTATTACCTGAGCTGAAGCAGGTATAACTCGGCGATTATTAACTTTTCCATGGAGGGATTGCGTTTGATTATTTGTTTGGTCTTTTTTTTTTTTTTTTTTAAAGCCCTTAAAGCGACATTGCATCACAAGGAAGTTTCAGTGTGGAATATTACCCATATTAACATTCAGTGTAAAAAAAAAAAAAAAAAAAGTCAAGTATAAATCTCAATACATTCATCATAATCTCAGACTCATATACGCACACATATATAAACAAATATGTACAGAGGCAGGACACGGGGAAATCCATTTTTCCACTTCTCCTTTAAAGTTCGTATGTCAAAATGATAAAACATGTCGATGATGATGATGAAGTTGGCAGCAAATATGTAGGAAAACAAGTAGTTCATGTCGTTGTTTACAGGAGAAGAAAGTGAATCCAAGGTGTAATCAGAAGGAGAGCCAAATCCTTTAGGAGAGCCTGACACCACAGTTCTGATGACTGCAGTACTTGCAGTAAGTAACGCATGTCAAGTGTGTGTAATTGCATACGTACCGAGTTCAACCAATGCATGTTTAAAAAAAAACTCAACTGTTCAGTGGTGAGAACAGACGCCTAAGTCATCTCTGAGTACTCGGTAGATCATTAGCTCTTGCTGTAGCACATCAGGAAACATGTTGACTGATAGCAGGCGACCAGCATTATCTCACATGGAGAAGCTATAAAGCTAAACAGCACAAAAACGTTGCATAGTATACTGTGCAGCCATGTTTGGCAGCTCTGTTCATCACAACCTGGACTTTCCCTATTTCCATAAGACGGGATGCGATTAGTAGGTGCAGTGACAAGGATGTGATCCCTCACAACTACATCACTACCTGTGTCGGCACTATCAGTTCTCAACTGAACTCCTGGTGGTCCTACTTTAGATCATGCTCGACGCCACTCAACTTATGTTTGCATGTAGCACAGGAATAAACAGGGATGACTTGGGTTCTGTATCCACTCCTGATTCTTTAAATGCTGTTGGTTCAGGCGGCTCTGATGTTCTGTCTGGATACTGCTCTATTTGTGTGTGTGTGTTTATATATACATGTTTATCTGTGTTAATTCTGGTGACGCCTCATGTGCAGGGCCAGGTGGTCGGAGCGTGAGAAGCAGCGGTTACAGGCGACGCACTTGAAGGGTTTAGCCCCAGTGTGTTTCCGGTAGTGTCTGGTGAGCTCATCCGACCGGGCGAAACGCCAGTCGCAGCTCTCCCATGTACAACGATATGGTTTCTCACCTGCAAGAGAGAGGAGGAGGCTGTGTTAGCAATATAATGTGCATTTTCTCATTTGAGTAATGGTTTGATTCAGACAGCATCTGCTTCAGCAACAGCGCACGCTCCTCAGTTAAAAGCCAGTTAAGAGCTAAACAAAAGACCAGGAGGAACAGGATGTCTGTCTGGCCATATTAAAATCTTTGCATACGTATGTAAATATATTAAAAAGATGTGCTTTATTGTATAAAATATAAGAACTTTCCTTACTTCTACACAATGACTGATTCCTGCTTATGTCAATGTACAATGAAAACAAGCTTAACTTAACTTGCTTGCATGACTGCATATGTCACCTTTATTTTTTATTATCTGATGCTAATGCACACAAAGACGGCCTGTTCTGAAAACTCTCTGTGTTGAAGACATTTTGACATTTAAGATTCAAGAGTTGGCCGTTAAATGGTAACCAAATGAATGCCAGAAACAACCTTTGGCAAGCAAGATCACTTTTCAGTGCCTTCCTAGCCATTGTCTAATTTTGGAGTGTCCTTGAACACACCATTGGTTAGATGCTTACCCCACTAAAACACGATAAGCAGTTGATTCCTTAAATTACAAACACAAAGTCCTCTTGTGTTGTTTCTGGAAAATCTACCATGAAAAGATTATTTAGTTTCACATCCTGGTTCCTATTTTTGTAGTTTTATTATAATTATAATTATCAGTTAACAATCTAGTCCCAACCATTTGTTCCTGACATACTGCTGCCATGATGGAATACTGTTGAGATATGACTGAAATAATGTCCTTTCACAATAAAACTTAGTCCCTTATAATGTTTTCAAACTAAAAATTCATCAAAAAAATAAAAAATAAAAATTTCAATTCATTTTCATGAACCTGAATGGGTCAGATAATATTGTTTGACACAATGGGCTGATCTATTGGGTCGGGTGGCAACCACATAACCCAATGTAAGATCTATTAGGCCTGTTAATACATTCAATTGTATTCATTTATTAAGGGATTTTCTTGTGAACAAGAGTGAGAAGAAGAGGAAGAAAGAAGCACCCCCCCTCCCTTCACCACCCTTTCCATTGTTCCATTAAATTCCTGAGAAGTAATGAGGAGCAGAAAGCGGTAACCACTCATCACAGCTCAATTTGTTAGTAAGTCTAGTGGTAACTGACACACCTTTATTTATACCTACATACTGTATGTCATTATCAAATTGTGTGAGTGTGTGTGTGTGTGTGTGTGTGTGGGGGGGGGGGTAATAAAAGGAGGGTTCATGGTACTGTAGGAGAGTCCAGTGTTTGTCAATCCTTGCACTTTGTGGTGGTTTACGTCTGTGGGAACTCTAAATGTAAATATTTGTTTGAGGAAGAAAAAACATTTATATTGTTAGAGCTCAAGGATACACACAAGAATCATCCAATCAGATGATTATAAAGGGGTACCTTTATAATGAAATATATTGACTGATGGGGCTGAAGAACATTCTTATATTTTATAAAATAAACTTGGAGCAAAACTGTAATAAATTACAAAATGCATCTCAACCTCTTGCACTTGCTTGTTGTATCTGTAATGATGATTTAGAAAGAAACATATCCCAATATTTGGAGGTAGTTGTTTTGTATAACAAGGTAGAAAGACAGAAAGCATGCAGGATTTAAAGCGCTAAAGAACAACGAGCCAGATAAATCTATCATGACACTTACCCTACCCCACCCAAACACAGTCATTTCTCCGTGCCAAAACGTGCTATTGCCAAACAGTGAGCTAATCATCAACAAAGCGAACAAGCTCTTTTGAATGGGCTGGTATGCATACGACAGGAAAAAAAAAATGTCATTTTTCATAGCCGACGTGGAAATTAATGTCTCAGAATCAATGCAAAGCATGAGCACAAACAGAGAGAAGAAGAAGGAGATAACTAAATAAATAAAGCGCCACTGAGCCAGATTCCTCAAACTGTGGTTTGGTACTTTGGTACTCCTTTTCTGACAATGCTTGAGGAAACTCTCATATCAGTCAGAGTTGAGGGAGCGTGACAGCTTTGGCCATTTGGGTCATCAAGTGCTCATTACCAGTGTGGCCCCTGTTAGTGCTGATTAGATAGCTTCTGCTATTGACGATCAATCACTTAGCGACAGCCATTAGCAGAGCCGAGTCCAAAGAGCACAAGAAGACACAGGTGACAAATGATATATCACTTATGTTTGTGAGTAAAAAAAGTTTTTTGGATTTCCTCTTTCATTGAGCAGTTGTTTTTAATCTAACAAGCGCCTAAAGCCCACATTAGAGGCTCCGAAGCACTACTGCTTCCAAACTCAACAATATCCTGTTTCTGAAGTGAATTGCTCTCAATGTGTGTGCAGAGGTGGAGCACTAATGTCTCAATATAAAAGACTGAGGCTCTCGACCCACAGGTGTGTTTGGTTTTTGCTCTATAGCTGCGCTGTCGGGGTCAAAAGCACAGCCGTCTCTCTCAGACTATTATCCTCGAGGACTAGCAAATAGATGAAATACGAAGCATGCACACACTGAACAAACACACTTGACTGGTGTATATTCCTAAACAAGCTGCCAAGAGGTCAGATGGAAACCTACTCCACCATCCATCCTCACATGCTTTCATTTTCCCTTTTTCTAAAAGACAATATTAAGTTTAAGGGAGAGTTTGGCAACTTATGACGCCATCATGACATGAATCTGTTCAATGACAATACCCTGTCTGAAAATTCAAGTTTCTTCGTAAGGTTTTACTAAAAACACAGGTAAAACTAAAAGGCATCAAAAGCCTTTAGAGGCATTTGTACATTGCACTTAACTTCTGTTTGATCAGGTGGTTGATTAGAAACAACCAAACTATTATCTCACTCCCACACTGTACACTAATGGGTGCACGTATGAACACATTATAAATCATAATGGACAAACACACAGGCTCAAACACGCAAACACAACTCAAAAACTGAAATGTGCAGGCTGTGTAACCGCTACAGTGCATCAATCAATCAAGGACAAAAAAAAGAAGCTTTTTTCAGGCTGCTGTGTACCTAGCAAGGAACATAAAGTATATGTTTACTCTATAGGAGGCCCCTAATCTCTCTGACACCCAAAACCTATGGAATGAAAAACTAGCATGGGAGAGAAAATAGTCTCTTCAGGCTTTATTGTAATCATGTGTTATAATGCATTTTAATGTAAATCTTTCAATAAAATCAAGTGGATGAAATGCTCCACACATTTTAACTGTGCTACTTTTAAGTAGGATATCGCTTCTATATAGTTAAAAGGTGAAACTATAGAATCACACAATGCGTCTTATTTCTTCTACTTTAAACCATTTGTGCTCTAAATGACTATATCCAGTCTAGTATAATACAACAAGAGTGTGGTAATACTCTTTATAACCATCTCTACCTGGTTTTAATGAGTCAAAGAGCAAACATTTTCAGGCTTTCCAGGACGCCCATAAACTCTTTGTGGACCTCTCAGCTTTATCAGTTCAGTTAGTGTTTGTGAAGAGGGCTGGAGGGTTCCCTAATCAGGCTGATAGGACTCTACTCTTTACACACATACACACATACAAATGCACACGTACACACCGCAATACAATTACAAAAGTCAACGCACAGAGCTCAAATGGCTACTGAGGCCATGGTCAAAGCTGCGCAGCCTCATTACAAATACAAGTAGAAATACTGTAGTTTAAAAATACTGTATTACAAGTCCTGCTTTCAAAATTTATAAAGGTATCAGAATGTGCTTCAAGGGTGAAAAAGTACGAGCTTTCATTTGCTGAATTCTCTAAGCCCTCAGCCTGTCTTTTATAAAGGGTAACCATCAGTCATGAGCCAGTCCCGGCATGTATTACATGGGTGGAAAGGTGCATACTACACGTCACAGTGTTAACACGCATATAATCATAGCTATACCAAAAGTTTCCAGGCTAATTCCAGGCCCTGTTTGACCTGTGGGAGGAACAAGCTGAAGAAAGTCAGGGTTTGAAAAGTGTCAAAACTACTAATTAGACACGGTGATGATTTTAAACACAGGACCTTGTTATTGTAAGGCAACATTGCAACTCAATGAGCCACCGTGCTGTCTCACCCTGAACGAGATAAGCAATTTGAAACCTGACACAAAGAAAGCTAACTGCCAAATACACTGACCAGTATGGGAAACTGCAGTAACTATTGAATGACTTCTTGAGAAATCATAGTGGTAGGAGGACTACCACCATTAGTAATGGTGAAAAGCAGATTGCAAAACAGGATGCAAATCATGTGGGGAAAATGAAATTCATACTAAAATAGAAAAAATATGACATATTTCATCATATCATCATGTTAACATACATACTTGTTCACACACCCTCACAGCTACACAACTTCCTGATGCCATCGCCTCGAAGAGGAAAAACAACAACTACAACAACAACAACAAAAGAAACCCCAATAAACTCATATCAAAGGGTTATAATGGTAACTCTCTGCTGATGGGTCTCTGCTGTAAACTATATAAATATGTATATTTATATAGAATATATATACTATGTAAACTAGAAATAATGCTTACAGAAATTGTTTGTATCTGTTTAAAATCCCATAGTCAGACCCTTATGAGTTCACAAATACTTTTATCATTAAGTCGGGGAATCATTGTCCATTGAATGTAAGCAAAGGTGTAAATACACAGAGTGGTGGCTTTCAGTTAAGGCTAAGAGTATGTGTGAGGATTAATAATAAAAATTAAGAAAATATCTGGAGCAAGGCAATAAATACAATCTTAAAGTCAACTAGTAGCCAAATGTAAAGAGACTATAATGTGGGTTATGTTATCTTTTATATTTGCTGTGGATAGAGGGCTGGCAGCAGCATTTTGTGTGAGCTGGAGGTGTGAAACACTCAAGTAGGCAAACATTAATCAAAAGATAAAGCATGAATAACTGTTAAAAAGTAAGCTTTGAATTAAAAATAGTTTAGTGTTCAGTTTTTAATGTAAAGTTTCATGTTACCAAACTGATGATGAATTTAAGCTAAGTGAACCAGATGAAACTATTTTTGATGTATCTTCACTGATAAAAAAAAAAAGAATCAGTTAACAGCCACTCAGCCAGAAAGTCTAACGTACACAGAATTCGATGATGGTAGATTATTTATCTAAGAGGAAGTGATTCACAGTATATTCAAAAGAGAAAGGGAACCTAGGAAAGTGCCTGGTGGCATTCCAACGTTCAGAGGGCGCGGGATAGCCCTCATCAACAATTAGTTGTTTGATAGAAATAATTGAGAGTAACAGAGAAGAGAGATTATAATCCAGCCAAATCACTCACACGTTGTAAAAGACATGATTTGGCAAAAATATAAAGAGAGAGAAACAGAAGATCTATGCCTTTTGTTAATTTCACTTGTTTTACCTGGAGCAATTCGTAGAGTTTAGGAAAGTCTATTCAATCTTTCTTTACTTTCTTTACATGCTCAAATCATGAGTCATCATCAACTGAATGCAAAACAAGACAGGGCAAGCCTTGTATTTCCTGATCATACATCTGCTGGTAAGATGACCAGAACATACCAACCAGGATGTTCAATGTTTGCATGAGCTCTCCACATACTTAGTTGGGATGCTGCATAATGGACTAAATGTTCTGTCTTTCATACACTGTATCCAGGACGTGAGCAAGAAGTACAGCTAATTCCTGAAACCATGTGGGCAGTATTCGTCAAGGCAAAATGACTTGACTTTTGTAACACTGGGCTGATTTTAAGTGATATCATGTTGATAACGTTTACGGTTGCATGTTAACAGGAAAACCCGGGTGATTTAAGTATTGACAAACTGGTCAGTCAAAGACATATCACCTTGTTTGTTCATCTTTGTTAGCTTAGCCAAAGTGAAATGGTGTCAGTGTAATCATGTTATACATATAATCATTCAGGCTACTGGACGTAATACTGCCGATTTCAATTTAACTGCTATATGTGATGTTGGCTGAATAACATGAAAACATCCACTATGCATACATGAGCCCATGTTTCCCTCACACTGTCATTTCAAGTACAGTTTACATGCATTCATATTTATCTCTTACTGCCGTCTTGTATTGTTTTGTTTCTCATTTCCACTGCATATTTTATAGATTCTTTGTCTGTTTTCTGCTGTATCCTGCTTCTGCAGCAATCCAACTTCCCCACTGAGATCCATAAAGTTTCATCTTATCTCTTTATGATCATCGAGACCCGAACACTCCAACCAGGATGTTCACTTTTTGAGGTCTATCTGTATTTGCACATTCATTCACATGTTTGTCCCAGCCCTCTGTCGCCAGTTTTACACTGGAGTAGTGCTGCAGTGTTAATTGCGTGAGTAAATCTCTTAGATCCCGGTCTTAGGCTGTTGGGAATCCACAGGTTTCAATTTACAGAAAGGAAACACATCGAAACCAGCCTTCCCCCATTCTGTCAACCCCCACCTTCCACCTAGTATATCCTCTGAAAAGCGACTGAAAAGCAGGAGTAACTGGTTTGGCCTCTGTTTTACTAGTGTGTCTTCCCTCTTTTTACCCCTCTTTCCTTCATCCTCCCCTCCTCTGTCCCTCCTTTGTTCTCTTCCTGGCAAGACTCAGAGGACAGGTATGAGCACGTAAAAACATGGCGGAGGAAAACAAAAACTCTTGCAAACTAATGTTGTTACTGCACTGTTTTTCTATTTCTTTGTGTTCATTTCTATTATAGTTACTGGGCGTATCGAAACTGGCAATTTGACAAAATATGCAAAATACAAATAAATATGATGAAGCCACCTGAACTCAGAGATTAATAGTAACAGAGGTAACATTGTGACTGGTTTGAATCCCAAGATTAGTTAATGATTCCAGACAGAAAGACTGAAATAAGATGTCATTACAGGGTAGCACGCAATTTGTGGAAGGCTGAACACACACTTCCAAATCATGTGTTCAAAATTTGAGAGGCCTCAGGTTGTATAGGAAGTTATATTGCAGAAAGCTTTTTCTTACCTGTGTGTGTCCTTTGGTGCGCCTTCAGATGAGAGCTCTTTGTGTAAACTTTGGTGCAACCTGTAAAGAAATCACAGAGAGCGGTCATAAGTCAGGTCTAAACAAAAACATTCTCACCTGACATAATGTTTACCTAGGCCATAATTCTGTGATCCAAGGAGTTATTATTTATCCATGACCCGAAGAGATTTATACACTGGTGTCCACATATATGCCAAACAGGTTATTTGGCAAGGAAAGTCAAATGAATCATTTCAAACTGTATGTGGAGGACATTACTTCAAATAGAGTCACATAGAGTTGATGTACTTCTCCTTCTGGATGGTAAACTTCATTTCTGATCTTTTTTCAGTGAAATGCATGTGAGGGATAAGCAGTAAGCATACTGTAACTTCATTTTAGGACAGGTCAGTGTGTGTTTTACTTTCCAAACAGTTACAAGTATTCTAAAATTAGGCCAACATTTTTTACCGTGAGACTTGTTTTAGTAAGTAGCAGACAGACCTGGGTAGTCACAGAAATGAATCCTTCTTTTCTCCAGCTCTGGGTTGTTCCGCCTGTTATATTTGGGACCTGTCAGGACGCCCTGGCCGTGGGTCATCAGCAGTGCATGGGGAGACAATCCCGTTACCTTGAGCCCTCCCAGACGCTGCTGGTATGGAGGTGGAGGTTGGGGTGCTAAGCTGAGCAGCTCTACCTGGCCATCTGGACTTCCTGGCTGGGAGTTTGGGGGTGAGGGTGGCAGACTGTGGGGTGCTGCATGCTGAGATGAATTAGGGGTAGCCTGGTAGTAACCATGGTGCTGCTGCAATTGGTGTTCTGCCATCATGTAATTGCCATTTGTAGTTGGCAACGTGGCACTGCCAAGGTTCAAAATGTTCCTGCTATTGGTGGAGCCATGGGCTGAAGGACTGGTGTGTGACAGTTGTTGAGTTGTGGTGAGGTCGGCACAGGTGGTGATGGGCATGTGGTAGACCTGCGGTTGGGGGGCTGGGGGCCCAATGTGAAGTTCTGTGTCCAAATTTGGTTGCTGCTGCTGCTGGGACCCTGCACTGACCACTCCACTTGAAGACATGTCTGGTTTGATGAAAACATTGTTGACTACCGGCTGCATGCTAAAGACGGAGGTGAAGTCTGGCAAGGCCTGGGTGGTGGTGGTGGGGATGGAGCAGGGCACCTCCAGCCCAGGCTCTGTCTTGATCTGCTGGGGAGTGAGGGTCTTGATGTTGGGCCGATAGAGACCAGTGCGGAGATGAGTGGTGCTCGGAAGTATGACGTTTACGTTGAGGCTGTAAGGGGTAATTTTGTCATCGGAGAAGTATTCATCAACTACAGAGGCACTCTCTCGTCTGTACTTTTTGTCACCAGTGTCAGTCAACGGACTCAAGAGAGAAGTATTGACCTGGGGGAGGTATTTGTCCAAATCTAGCCGAGTCTGAAAAGAAAGAAAATGGAGAGAAAGAAAATGTCAACATGTGCACTGAAACAGCAATTTGCTAACCATCAACCAACTTCTGATTTCCCAACCTTCCTACCATGACTTTAGCAGAAGAAGCATAAACCTGTTGCCAATCAAAGGTAAGCACACTTCCAAGTCAACAAAGCATCGGAGCCAACTAGATCATGAACACTAAGGTGTGTCCAAGTTGCTACTGCTCAAACTCAAACATTTCTCCTTGCAACAATTTGGATTTTGCAGGAGAACGAAAAATAAATGATCCAAGTTTTAAAAAGACTGGTACTGTACAAAAACGGCCTCTTCCATCCTTGTATCATCCTGCTGGCTTCATCCTCCCTCATATCTTACATTCCTGTTTTCTAGTGGAGCTCACTGCCCTGACTAACAGCCAGGATGAGGATTAGGGGCCAACAGCTGTAGAGGGACTTTACCTACATTCAACATTAGGCTACTTCTGTTGCCCCCAGGGGTGCCAGGTGTTTTACTGAAGAGCACCTGCTGCTTATTTGGAGATAAAATAATTATCTGTTGTTGTGTTTAGTTAAGTAAAGTGGTACTGGTGTTACTGTCTTTGTCATTCAGCAGCTGATTATTAGGTGTCAACAGTAATATAAGCTGTTTTGCAGCTGATAAAAACAAACACTGGTATGCAGTGAGATTCATTTTGTGACACTTAAAGGCTGTTGAGGATGCTGACTCAAACTTTCACACCTTAAAGCATGCTACTACAACTTTGTGCAAGAATAAAAAACCCAGTTTCCTTAATCATCTTTTTTCTATAGATGTTTGAGTAGGACATGAACACAACGATTTGACAACAATAAGTAGTTGGGAAAAACAAACACACAGGTTTTTCAACATAAGAATCAGATTATGATGACGGTTATTGTTATTTCCTCATGTTAGTGGGGAGACACAACTGTCAGTCAAATCAGATATACTTGTGTTTCAGCTGTAGAAATAGTAGCTTCGTTGAAATACAGAGAAAGGTTTTCACGCAACAAGACTAGACAGGCAGAGTGTAGAGGGAAAATACATTGCATGGAGTTTGTTCAGTTTGAACAGAAGGCACTATCTGATCTTAGTCATCGCTTACTGGTGTGTGTATGTGTGTGACATGTGTGTCATTCAGAGTTTATGAAGCATACAGTCACTCCTTTAGATGTGCACAAGCCCTTAAGAAAGCAATCCATCCTGCAGAGACCACACATACATACATACACACTTCTGTTTGTGTAGTTGTGCAGTCACTGACATAATGCATTCCCTGTTCTCTCGCTTTAACCTTAAACATCAATAACTCCAGCCCTTACCCATGTCCTAACCCAAACCCAAAAACAAAGTGTTAAGCATCAAACAGCCTAAATGTCCTCACATTAATTGCACCTCATCAATCTAACATTTCTCTACACATCTACATAAAAATATGTACAAACACAAAAAAGTTCGTACAAATCTATGACTGTATGTGTCATAGCAATGCAAAGATAGAGCAAATGTGTGCATTTCTGTGTGTGAAGATAAGCACACCACCCCGCTCACATGCACTCAACCGCGCACAGGCACTCACTACACACAAAGAGGTAGACAGTTCCCTCTGTGGGTGTGGTCGATGGAGGTGGTTGGATGTACGAAGCAGGGGAGATGGAGAAAAAAAATAAAAGCATTCAGCCAAATCAAAACAAAGACTGTTTAAAGTATGAGAAAGATATAAACACTGTCAGGTAAAAATAGACCTGCCAGACAAATCTGATCCCCATAGTGACAACAGAGACACAGTGCTGAAGACAGAGTGAAGGGAGGGAGACCAGAGATGGTAAAAAAAAAAAAAAAAAAGGTAAAGGAGAAGCAAATAAGAGAGAACAAAAGACCAAGAGAGCGAGAGAGAGACAAATTCCTGTGAGGGAGGAAAGTGAGCAGCCAATTATGAAACTGATACTGATGAATGAATGCGGGTTGTTAATCTGGTGAGGACATCAGAATGGATTCAAAGTGACGGTTGTCCTGATGGGGAATCTACACGCTTCTAAGAAACATGGAAACCAACACAAAATATTCCACTGTGTCAGAATTCAGAGAAGCTCATGGTTTTGCTGCTGCTGCAAAGATGAAATGACAACGTAATGGTGAACATTTACTGCTCTCAGTCGTGTAGCTGAATGGCTGTTTACGGTCATATTCGACTGATTTTCTTTCTTTTATGAGCGTAATGGCAACACTTATTAACAGAAATTACAGTATGAAATGAGTTCCTAGACTAGCTTGGAGTTTGAGCATTAGTTTACTGTTGTCAATGTTGTGATTATCCAAAAGGAAATCCTCTCTCTCTCAGCGGAGTCCTGGACCGAATCATCTGATTTGCGACAAATGACCTAATGAGGTGGTGATGTGTTCGAGGTCAACTCCGGCAGCTGAGCATGCACAAAGGAGAAGAGAAGTGCTGTTTCAGCGCTGTGACTCTGCAGTGCTTCTCAAGTGCCAGCACCAAATACACATGCCTCTGTTAATACGTTTTTACACACATAATGTTGCATGTTATTGATCTTATTCTCTGGGCACTTTATCTTGGGAGGTTAATATAATTGTATAATTGTGTTTGTACTTATTTATAAGTAGACAACTACACTTGGTGTTTTAATGTGGTTTATTTTTAATATAAATACAGTTTCTTCCCTCTTGGTTAATAATGGTTCACTTTCTCTATGCATGCATTTGTGTGTGTGTGAGTGTATTTATTCAGACTTGTTCGCTGGGCTAATAGATCACATTCACACCCCTTGTCAGCAGTGCAATCTGAGCACTTGGTGAAATTAAAGTCTTGGGTATTTACTGAGGAAAACGTAAAACAAAAACAGCCTCTCTGTTTCCTTCTGACTGAAGGGCCCTGTCTGCCTTTCAGGATGGGACACAAACAAGTCCTGTATCCCGCTGCTGTACTGGCAGGTATAACTCTTGGGTGCCCTTGGCCATGTCCCCTGCTGGACTGCTGCTGATCCCTCTTGCTGTCAGCTCTCTGCTCTCTGATATGCCTGCATGGTTTTCTCACTACTGACTAACATTTAACCTCTTTTGTGTGATTGATGTGCAAAGACAACTTTTTAGTTACTTACTTTGATTAACATCCTACATACTTAGCAAACAGTCCATCAGTGAATGTATTCAAGTATTCAGTATGAGATGTGATTCAAGCTCTATAAACTTCAAAGAAAACACAAGTCAAGTTGAAAGGAGGACTTTGCATTTTAAGTGTTTGTCCTACAACTATTTTTTAAAAAGTTCCTTTTTATTAGTATCTTGGATACATTAAACAGACCTGGTTTATGGACTACATTTCAAATCTCTGTATCAGTTTATGTGCTTTACAAGCAGACTGAGTCAGTTAATTATTGGAGAACATGTACAACTTCTCTGCTATGAATCCTTCTGCCTGATAACAGTCTCTTATCAGCCATGTTCAGGTTTATGGGATGCTGTGGGAGTTTCCACATTTCCAGCCAATTTTACATCAAACCTTAAAGGACCTGTGCATGTTTTAGGCCAGACAAAATGCTTTGTGCTTCTAACCATTTTATCACATTTCTTGATGCCACTATTTTCCATTCAGTGCATCAATATCAGCTTGCAAAGACTCAAAACTTGCGTGACACAGTAATCCACAACAATCCTGTGTGATTTGCTGACAAAGTTACATTTCTGTTGAGTGCAGCTTACAGGATTATGAAAGTCTGCACTTTGTTACCACACTACAGCATCATTTTGGCCAAAAATAAAAAGTAGAAAAGCTCAAAGAAACTATAATTTCCACCTTCCCATAGTGTCCAAGCCACACATAACCATGCGGGGCATACTGTAGAGCTGAATCAGTTTTAATGTCACAAGTCTGCCGTAAAGAAGCTGCCCCGGATCTGCCAGATTTAGGTCACGAAAATGTCTACAAAATACCAAAGAGGTTGTGAAACGCTTCATCTTCACACATATTTTGCCCTATCCCAGAAGATCCCAGACTACAAGGGCCACTGTCCTCATCAGCCCTCTTCTTTCTAACTGCAAAAACAAATAGCTGTGTCCGCACAACAGTTTTCTTTTATGATTCTTAGGAATGCAGAGAAAAAGTGACCATTTGCCTTTGGAGCTCCATAAAACACACAGGACTGATAGCGCCGGGGCCCCTTGGTCTGCTGGCTGTGAATCAACAGAGCATAAATGATGGCACGGTCATCAGAGCAAAAACAAAACCTTTGAGACTGAGGAGATGTTTTATGGCCACTTATGGAGGGAGAGATAGGTAAGCTTGTTTTGGATTTCCTGGATGTTGTAATTACATGGAATAGCTTTTAGTAGTTAATATATGTTATAATATGTGCAATGTTTGGGTATGTTTGTATGCAACATATAACCTCTGTTCAAATCAATGTGGCACTTTTTTGAAAGAGCAAAGCGTACAAAATGTCAACGCAGTATTTAACTACTTCTTTTTTTAAATACGGAAAAACCACAAAATGACTTCATCTTTTGTTTTCATTCACCAGAAAACCTTTTCACTGTTTTTCCAGACAAATTAAGGCAAAACAGTAATAGTCATTAAAGGGTTTGCAGACCACAGGCATTAGAAAACAGTCAAATATGTCTGCAGAGTGCGTGGGTCGGTACAGAGACACGGTTGGGCATGATGGTATGGATGACTTCAACAGACAAACAACTTGAACAGAGAACAGCATGAGTCAAGTGATGGCAGGGGGGCCTGACTGTCGTATGGGTTTGCCAATACATACAGTAAATACCAGGTTATCAACGGAAAATGTAATTGTTGCCACAAACACCTATATTAAAAGTCAGAACTCTCCTTATACCCGAAAGTATTTTTAATGCATAAAGATTAAAAAATTGCTCAATCTGCCCAACTGCCTCCAAGAAAGAACAAAACATATTAATCATATCGTTACTTTCAGCACACTTCCCACCACCAAGCGCTGTGGGACTCTAGCAAGCTGAGACACGTTGTCAGCAGACACTCGCTTAGATGCAAATCAACGGCATGTGTTGTCCTGGAAGTCAAATCGTTAGTCAAACCTAAACCATTTCATCCTTCAGCTGCATGAAAATGTCTGTAGGAGAGGGTCAGTCTGGTCTCAACACTGTGAGCTACAAAAAGAGAAGTACGTTTTAACCATATCTTGGTATTGATCTTCAGGAATCATTAGGCGTGACTGGCGACAGACTCTTGATCTGTGCACCATGAAGTTACTCTGTAACTTCGCCTGTCGTCTGCATTCAGTCTTACAGGAAACCCCTCAGTGATATAATGATGAAAGAATCTGGAGATAGTTTCATATCAGTTACTTATTCTGCCTTTACTGACCAGGAACATAATCAGATTCAATCTAGACTAACGCACACAGAACCGAAGCAAATGAAGGCCCTAAAATATTATAACGAGCACTAAACCTTCGGTCCTGACCATCCAGTCGCTAACTCTGTACATGTAAGTTGTTTGCAAAGAAGAAATGGCACTTTTTAGTATTTCTGCTTCCTGAATGACTGAATTTGTTGCTTTACTTGTTTTTGCATCATAGTAAATGTAATATCTTTCATTATAAACTGTTGTAGGGACAAAGCAAGATGACTTTTTACCATTCAATCTAGCCTAGATATAAGGAGTAAGTATAAAACTATCTTCAAATGATGACTGCAGTTATACCTTTAAATACAACTGCTCAAATGTGGAAGCAACAGAATGAAGTTTCCCCAATTATGCAAGAGAAACATCTACAAATAACTATCTTTATACAAATAAAAGCTAAAACTAACAAAATAACAGTCAAAAACGGACTAAAACTAAAATCGGAAGTCAACAGAGCCTGAAGAGCGAGTGGATTTGCAGACCGGTTTTTGATCCGACTGCTGAGGAGCAGGACAAATGTGTTGTTACACACGCTAATGACACCGGTTACAAAGAATGATGAGGACATTTCAAAGAACTAAAAACCTGCATGCGACTAGTGTTTGAAGAGCCCCATCAGCTTTCTACTGCTGCTGTGACTTTCTCGTGAGGTCGGTTGTTATCATCCTCTCTCTCTCTTTCGCCTCGGGGCAGCCAGTGCAGATGCGGGCCCTGCTCAGACAGGTCGGGCGACATACTGCTGTCACGACACTGGAGCGAGTTAAGCTCTCTTTAAAACACGAGCACGACACAAAGGCCTGTTTCACAGTGGAAAAAAAAAGAAAAGACAAAAGACAAGCTTTTTTTTTTTTTTTATAGCCCAGAAGTTTTAGCTTGAGCCAGAGACGGACTCAAGTGGAACTGTGATCTGTGTGGAATGTGTTTGAGAAACCGACTTGAATTAAGAGCACATGAGGTAAACCCTCTCTGCTGCGCCTGGCATTCATTTGCCTAAGGGGGGACTATTTCACTTAACCTGACTTTCTTTGTTCTTGACAAAGTCATGTTTTGCATAACACCAAGTACTCAGTGTTACCGCCATAAGAAACTAGAAAAAAGAAAGCAGTGTTTAGTGATGTTTTTCTTTGTTGAAATATATAAAATATGTTTGAAGTGATCAGTGTTATATTGTGTTAATGATCAAGTCAGTAATTAACAGTGAAAGCCTGCAGGTTTTCAGCAGCATAAAATGTGATTCTTGGAATCCTTGAGCTTATTCGAGTCATAAAATGCATCTTTTTTTATGACTGTCACTGTCCTGTGTTTATCAGCAGCAAGATCTCTTTATCTGCAGTGTTTTCTACAACACACAAGACTTTTCAGTCAACGTCGTACCTGATTTAGTTTAGCATTACATACACAAAAGCAAGGTTTCTTTAACAGTCCCAAACCAATATCTGTAATAATACAAAGCCTGAACTCTACACACACACACACACACACACACACACAAAGGAGATCAAAAAGAAATCTGCATATGTTTCACTCCTGCCAAGAGATGGGGGTTAGCTTCTGTAATCACACCCGTCCAGTTAACAATGCCAATAAAGTGCGTTCAAAACAGCTGCAACATGTGACTGCTCTCATTGCATGTTTGCATAAAAATCAACATATGCCCAGTCCGCTCCACACACAATGCTTTGTATGAAACGTGTTTCACGCAGCTACTAACACACGGCCAAGCATCTACACATATCCTGCAAAAAAACCCACCAAGCAACAAGTGCACAGCCATCCTCCACCCATCAGATCTACGGTGCTCTCTGCGCTGGCCGGTCATGTGGGACCCTCAGAGGAGTGGAGCAGTTTTAGCCTCAGGTCTCGGGGTGTGCTCCCTGTTTACCAAACACTTGGCAGCAGGCCAAACTCAGCACAATCTGAAGGTGTCTAGTTTCTGCTTGAGCTCTGTTGTGATCACCGTGGGCCAACTTACAATCCACAGCCATTTAACTTTAATGCCGCTGTCATGTCTCTGCTGTGATCAGCTGTTCATGTATAATAAAGGAGGTGGTAAAAAAAAAAATGCTGGTTATCCTTTTGTTTAATTCATTTTCTACCATCAATAAGGCACGGCGACCTGCTACACCATGACACAAGCTACTTCCCGAATGGTTCGGGCACACTTCTGCCATCAGAGCGACAAGTATTCACAGGATTCATCCTGAAACAGACACATCTAGAAAGGAGTGCAATGACTGATGGCGAAGAAGCCATTTTGCAGACTTGTGTAAAATTCAACTGGCTGTTCTTCATCATGTGATCAAACCCCATGACCTAACAAAGCAGGAAACAAGTGCATGTGTGTTCAGCTCCTCTCCGATCAACCTAGTGTTTGTGTAATTTGTGCACCTTTGGGGCGAGACTCAATACTCTACATGACAAAAGACAGCAGTTCCTGTCTTAGTTTTAGCCTGTTTACAATAAATCCAGGTGCGATTATTAGTAAATACCATCACATTAAGAAATTATTTGCAATTAGTGCACAGAAATCGATTTTATTCACCTGTCAGATCTAGTGATTAAACAAAATCTGCATAACTGCCACCAGTTGCTCCAGACACAACTTACAGGTGAAGACAGGTGTCTGTGTAGGACTTTGACCTGTCTGCCTAACGTTACAGGTAAGCTGCTGCTTGTCACAGGTAAAACCTGCCTGGTTAATAAAATAAGAGCACAACATGCAGAGTTGTTTTTTATCCTTAACTACCTTTATTTTGGCTGCAGCCTGCAGCCACGGTGCCGGTTAAGATGTGAAAGTGAAGGTAACAAACAAAAACCTGCTAACATTCAATTACAAATCACACCCTGATGGACCGGACCTCCGAGTCACCGGGAGGTCTGCGGGCCTATGGAGACTCTCACCGCGGGTTTGACGTCGTCAAACACGGATGCGTCCTCTGCGCCGTCAGCTCCAGACAGCCTCACCGGCTTCAGCTGCGTGAAAACCGCCCTTTCGTCCGTCTTGTGAGGCGGATTCATGGCCAGACCTACACTCGTTGCCATTGGAGTGATCACCTGAACAAATATATCTTCTTCAAAAATGTGGATTACGCGCACATGCAGAGTTATTGGCGTTAAACGCGCCGTAATGGAGCTCAAAGCTACTGTGCGGTGTAAATCCACAGCCCTCCCCTCGCTCGTCTGACTCCCAGGTAGGTTTTACCTGAGCTCAAGTATGGACCTGCTACCTGGAAGCGACGACGACACGCGGCGCAGCCAATCAAAACGCGGGATTCAAAGGCGGAAAACAACTGGAGGGCATCGGACACACACACACACACACACACACACACACAGACATGAAAACCTTTTTTTATTCTAATCATGTTTCTTAATTTATGCTTTTAAACGTGTCGTTGAAAGGGAGCCTTGCTTGTGGTTGTACAGGCAGTTCAATGTGTTGTGTGTTACAATAACAACACAAGTGGCTGCAGCCTGAAGGATAATATGTCTTTGGTCACCATATTACTCTTTTATATTCAAATCATGCGTAACAATATCAAACCAAAGAAATATTAACAAGTTATCACGACTCTGTATTTCATTGTCATGCCGTGCTCATGTTACAGCAAATCATCTTTGATCTTTGCTGATTTGACTTATTTACAGCATTTACCTGGATGTTTTAACAGCTTCTGTTCAGAGCATCCTCTCCTTCAGGTCGTTAAGGATGAAGACTTTGTGCGTTAATGTGCTTCGACATTTCATTGACTGTGAAATAGTGTTAACAGTTTAAACATGCACAAGTGAACTGCACTCTTTAAAAAACATTCCCTTTGCTTTATTATGAGACATCACACTGTTTTCAAGACGGCACTCCAGTAAACATGGTACCCGTTGACCGACGAGGACAACTTAACTCTGATTACACAATAAAAATCTTTACTTTTAAGTAGATCAACCTGACATTCACTTGTTTATCTTGTACTGTTATATATTCAGCTCCATCTAGGTGTCAAAAGATTTTAATTATTCTGGCACAAGGCCCAGATTTATTCCACTCATCAAACCTCTTTGGTACATTTTGTCACCATGAGTAAAAACATACCTGTGGGGTATTGTGTCAGCATACTCACTGTCACTCTAGAGGCCTACATGTTGTTACAAGCCGTGAGAAAACGCTAGTACTGATTCATTTTATACTGAATATAATAGCGGGACATTTCTGATCTGGTCTGGTTTGTCTTACTGGTTGTCCTGGTTGCATGTTTCTAGACTATAATTATACCACAGTGAAACATAGCTGTAATAAAAGCTTGTACAAGATTTTGCGTATGCTATAAAACGTTGGTGGCATAGATTCTAGGTCAGCGGATACCACCTGGATTTTTGCAAAACCCATCACTACTGTTGTTGGCTCGTGTTTGACTTTATTTTAACAAATACCAAAGAATAGCAATCACTCACAATTCGAGGCTGTAGTCGCAGGGACATACTGTATCACTAAAATTGATTCAAGCGCTGGTTTGTCCCCTGTTTTTGACACGAAGACAGCCTGGAGCCACAGAACCAGATCTGTCAGATACATTATTGATGATTAACATTTAAGCACACCTCTTGAAATAGGCATGGGCTGCTTTTGTTGTGCCATTGTTAAGCAAACATAGTGATTGCACAAGAAAGTATTTTAAAATGGCACTCCACCTAACATCTTTTGGTTATAAAGCACGTTGTTATTTTTTGCTAAATATGCTGCACAAAAAGAGCATAAGCAGACATACATCACCTAACTTCAAACTGCTAAATCTATTCTCTATTGGGCAGACCTAACAGTGTATACTGTGCCTTTTGAGGTGACACATATTTTCATAACTGAGAGGTTTCCATAGCTGGATTATTTTAATTTACCTATTGTCGTGGATGCTGATTATTTTGAGTACTACTTATTGTTTATGAATAAACTAAAAACCTGCTGCTGAGACTTTAGCTCCAGGCATGTTCTTTCTGCTCAGATGCATGAAGAACTTGATGATCTTTCTTTGACTTATCATGCCATGCTAAAGTGAACAAAAGCTGAACCTCCAGGCCCGCTGAGATCTCCTGTATATCTCTAAACACCAACAAAAACACAAGTTTTAATTGGTAAGTTTGTAAGAATAATCAGATAAAAATACTTCTTTTATTTATATACTCTGCTATTTGGACATTGGTTAAAACATCCTACATTTAAAGGCCTGATATGATGCGGGATTTTCCAGTTGTGGTGTGAAACTAATTTACTTAAATCAGACATCAGAAGACAAAATAAAAAATTGGTTCATGCGCTTATCACCTAATCATAGAGGAAGCCACATGTGAGGAGGATGAGAAGTAACTGGATTCACCGCATTCCTTTTAGCCTCTATGTCTTTCTCTTTTTGTAGTAGTGGTATATTAGGCAAAGGGCAGATGAGGACATAGGTTCCACACTCAGAAGCTTAACGCTGCTTGTCATTGTGATACAGTACATCTGCCAGGAGCCAATAGGACCTTCAACTGATTAATGAGATTTCTGGATCACAAACTTTATTTCTTTCATTTACATACAACAGTTCCAATTAAGACAAAATAAAACTACAAGCTATTTGGTGGACTATGTTGTCACTAATCACCCAGTGCATTAGTAGATGGTCCACCTCGCACTGGGCCCACAGGTTGCAGCAGGTTGCAGATTCTAGACTTTAAAATGACCTAGATGATACTCATGCCTCTGTGTTTAGAGCTGGCACACCAGTCACCTCTTCCTCTTACAGCCCTTTCCAACAAAATGAAACCTCTGGCTAGTGCCACACGTTTTATTTCTTTCTGCATGCTGCAAGCTGGTGTTAATCAAGCTCATTTGTAAGCACCGCTCTCGCTATCAGTACTTGCTCTTTAAATGTTTGCAAAGAGTCGACTGTCGTGTAAAACTGAGTAATCAGACAAAAGGTTCTTTGGTAAAGTAGGCAACCAGATACACAATAGTCACCCAGGGTTTGAGAAGTACTATACAAAGCTGGGGATACCTACAGAAAAACAACTGTACTAGCAGCTCTCCATCAGCTGAGTGTCTAGAAAGAAGACACTGTGTTTAAAGGGCAAACTGGTAAACTGACTTTTGACAAGTTTCTATTTGTCCTTAAGTGGCCCAGCCGTTGTCTTTATGGTGCTTACTATTATGGACTGTTATTACAATAGAACAGGTGTTGTGGGGCTTCTTTCTCTCTCTCCGTTTGTCTTGATGGCAGAGAGAGAGAAAGCCCAGCCTGCCATCTTGATGAACAATCTGTGTGTGCTGCTCCACCCTGCTTACCTCTGCAGCCTCAGCCTCATCATCCTCGACCATCTGTTCTACCATCAGCTCGTTTGTCCAGTCCAGTTGATGAAGCCGTTCAACGGGGCCACACCAGGCTTAGTCCAGCAGAGTGTCATTGTTAACTTCAGGGAACCTACTCTTCTGCTCCCTGTCTGTGTAGTAGAAGCCATGTCTTTGCCACATCTTTTCATTGGCTTTTGTGCATCTAACAACATCACAGTTAAGAACACGTATCCTGAACTGACACATCAAAAAATAAAGGGCTAACCTGTTAGGAAAGAAATGTAAGTTGTCTTTAGATCAGTTTAAGAGTATTTATAATGTGTAATGTTTGTCTGGGTAGTTTTTAGTTCAGTATTTCTTTAACTATTTATGTGCTAAAGAAAATATACTGAAATAAAAGAGATACTCACTGCATTAAAGAATTACACTAACATGGGCAAGCAAATGAATTATCCTGTTAGGTAATACACTTGCACATGGTGACATTGTTGTGATGGTGATCGTTATAATAAGGATGGTGGTTGTGATAATAATGATGGTAATGCAGTGAATGCATCTTTTCATTGTGCAGTGAACTATGGGCATGCTTAAATGAAGGCTGGCAGTAGTGCAGTGAGGTCACTGAGAGAGATTTGACCTTCCAACCAGCAGTCTGACAGTCATTCACATTGAAATTCCTATCAGGAAGAGACTTCCAACATTAGATTAGAAAAAAAATATATTGTCTAACATTTGTTTCAAAAGGTAACTTTCACTTTCAGGCCAACATTCATTGAGAAAATGATAATCTGCTCTAATTTAATTATTATAATAAGTTTACAGTATTACACACTACATATCTGGTATCACCTGGATCACTGCCAGGATATTTTACATGCTAGTGACAACTTGTTTTGGCACTTCCGGTGGCATTACAGTAAGTGAACACAAGCTGAACGCCTTCAGTCCCGCTGAGATCTGCTGTAAATCTCTAAACACCAACAAAAAAACAAGTTTTGAACCGGTTGATTTGTAAGAATAATCTGATAAAAATAACAAAAACAGAGTTCTCTCATTTATATACTGTGCTGCTTGCACAGAGGTTAAAGCATGCTAGATTTAATGAACTGATATGATGCGGGATTTTCCAGTTGTAGTGTGAAACTCTTTTACATACATCAGGCAAATATAATCTACAGAACAACCTAAGCAAAAGGCAAAACCTATATACAGGAAATATTTAATGTGAGAGAATGGAGAAAAATGTATAAATGAAAACTAAAAGAAGAGCGATATAAAGATAAAGAAACAGAGAGAGAAGGAATATTTATACTGGCTCTATATGCTCTTATCACCCAATCATAGAGGAAGCCACATGTGAGGAGGATGAGAAGTAACTGGATTCACCACATTCCTTTTAACCTCTATGTCTTTCTCTTTTTGTAGTGGTGGTATATCAGGCAAAGGGCAGATGAGGACATACACACGTGGACAAAATTGTTGGTACCCTTCCGTTAAAGAAAGAAAAAACCCACAAAGGTCAATGAAATTACTTAAAACTGACAAAAAACAAGCAATGTCTGATTTTCATGAGTAAATTTTTATTCATTATTACTTTTGTCAGTTTTAAGTTATTTCAGTGACCTTTGTGGGTTTTTCTTTTTTTAACGAAAGGCTATTAACAGTCCACGTGCGTAGGTTCCATAGCTTAACGCCGCTTGTCATTGTGATACAGTACATCTGAAAGGAGCCAATAGGATCAATACCTTCAACTGATTCATGAGATTTCTGGTTCAGTTTTAAAAGGCAGAATAAAACTGCAAGCTATTTGGTGGGCTGTGTTGCAACTAATCACCCAGTGCAGTAGTAGATGGTCCACCTCACATTGGGCCCACAGGTTGCAGATTCTAGACTTTAAAATGACCTAGATGATACTAATGTCTCTGTGTTTTTCGACCCATAGAGCTTGCACACCAGTGACCTCTTCCACTTACAGCCTTTTCCAACTATGCCCCTTACAAAATGAAACCTCTGGCTAATGCCACACATTTTATTTCCTTCTGCATCTTGCAAGCTGGTGTTAATTAAGCTCATTAGTAAGCACCACTCTCGCTTTGATTTGTTGGTTGATTACTTAGTGTTAGAGTTTTGCCTTGAAGGAACATCAGTACTTACTCTGTTTGCAAAGAAACAGAAATCTCTCCTTTACAAAAGTAATCAGACGCTTCTTCAGATTGTGCTCAGGTGCATCATATTTACTTTCACTTTTTCTTTAGATGCTTTTATAACTTGATTTAATTCTACCTGAGGCAAATTAAACGGATTGGGCATGGTTTACAAAGGCAAATTTCTAGCATGCAAAGTGCAACATTCACACTGCAAGTCAGGACAACAACAAAATCATGAATTCAACGATCTCTCAATGATATTTTGTAACCAGACATAGATCAAGATAATAACTCTTTTTTAAAGCTTTGAGTTCCCAGGAGCACAGATTGTGTTTGCCAAACGGAGTAATCTGACAAAACGTTCTGTGGAAACGAAGTACACAATAGTAACCCTTGGCTAGAGAAGTCCTATACAGAGCTACCTACAGGAAAACAACAGTACTAGGAGTGCTTCATCAGCTGAGTGTCTAGAAAGAAGACAGTTTGTTTGAAGGGCAAATGCCAAGTTGCTGCCTGTCATGCTATCATTGTGCAGTGAACTATGGGCATGATTAAACAAATGTCTCACCTTAGATTGTTCTTAGGAATGACACCTTCAGTACCAGTCTATTTAACTTTCTTAAAGGTGAGCTTTAGCATTACCCTGAGAAAAAGTAAAGCTGATGTTTAATCATGACCCCAATGAACAGCACTATGTACAGAGGTGACACATTTTTTTGATGGTTTGTCTTCAACACAAGTCTCTGACTGTCCTTGACAAACGCTAAAGCTGCATTAAGTGATACTTATTGTGTGTGATGTAGACAGAGGTGCATGAACAAAGAGACAACTTTCCACCTTAATCTGCAGTTCTCTTCAGGCCTATGGAACAATTTAGCGTCTTTCTGCTCATTGATTAGATTTCACTACCTGCTGCAGTAGATTGCAGACAGACTCACATTGACAGTTCTTACCCAGCACCAAATAACAAAGATGATATTTCCCTCATAGATCAGGCTGGCAGTAGTACAGTGAGAGTCATTCAGTGAGACTCGACCTGTTAACCCACAGTCAGACAGTTATTCACACTGAAATTTATATCAGTAAGAGACTTCCAAAATTAGATTAGAAAAGAAATATTGATGCATTGAGCATCAGTCAATTATAAAATAATAATCTGCTCGACTTTAATTGTTATAATAAGTTTACTGTATTACATAGTACATATCCGGCATCACCTGGATCACTGCCAGGATATTTTACATGCTTGTGCCAACTTGTTATGGCACTTCCGGTGGCATTACAGTAAAGAGTGATTCGTCATGTCTAAGTTGTCCTGTTGTGAAAATTCACTGGATCAATCATTTTATTGATGGTGTGTTCAGTAGGAATCGTCAGACAGTTTATAGCAGTAGGAACTGTAACTTTTTTAAGCCAGTGTTACCATTAAAATTAATGGTTAAACACAGTATATGACTTAATAACGCAACAAGAAAGCTGTCATGTACAGTAAGATGGTTTAATTGATAAATATTCCAAACTATAATTATGACAGTAAAAACAAAGCAGCTGGATTTTAGAAAAGAATTCACAGATTGAAATTACTTTTTGCTTCAGTAACTATGCTGCAAGTCTTTTATTATCATTTTTAGGATAAGGCGAGGATCGAGACAAAGTTTAAAGTTAATAGTCTGAGACAGAGAAGCATCTGACCAGTCGGCTATGGATATGCTGTAGGCTTGAAAATTAGAGAAACCATTGAGAAGAGAACTACTGACAATTTACTCACAAAAAATATCTTAACAGGACACGAAATAAAGTAGTTTATGGTTATAATGTAACTCAAAATCAGTTCAGGAAACTATTAGTACAATAAAGCAACATGTTTCCAGTCACTGTTGTTAAATCAAATTTCTTTTCTTTTTAATTAGAAAAAAGACCAGAACAAAAAGCAGATGATTTGTCTGTATTTTTAGACAAAAAGAGATTATTATTCACAAATAAGTTTCTAATCTGATGATTGCCATGTCTGTGCACGTTTCATTAACAGCTAATGTAGTTCAGATCTGATATTTAAAACTCCATAGAATAGCTAAAGGTAAAGTGACTGACTCACTGGATATTTGCAGATCGTGCATAATATCACATAACCTCACATCTTATTACCAGAGAAAGCAAGAAACGTGTTTCGCAACCCCCAGCTCTTTGATAACCTGCAGGATGTCTGCCCATATTTGGGTTTCAGGATGTCCTGGAATTCCTTCAAGTGAAATATGAGTAAGTTGGTTACATCATTGTGCAGAGAGCAGAAGGGAACAAGGGGGTAGAGTACACACTAAATGCTGTGTTATTCATTTCCTGTAGCTGATAAACGACTGAGGCAGCCCACTCACTATTCTATCACGCTGAAGCCGACCATCCAATAATCACAAACGTGACGTAGATTAACAGACAGACTCAGATGTACATATACGTTTTCTTTCAGTTGTTTCTCAAATGGTGGAACAGTTTTCTCTTCTGGTCCCAGCATTAGATGCACCACTCACTCCAGTTTGCCAAACAAACTGCACATTGCTGATTGTTAATTTAACCCCTGAAGACAGAAATCTCCCACCATATCAAATTACCCCTCCAGCTGTCTGTGAGGGAGAAACAATGGGGAAAAGCGAGAAAGGCAACTACCAAGAGAAAAGAGACGATGGCTGAGCTGTTATTAACCCTTCATTGTTGGTGCGCAAAAAGCACCCCTTCTGCTGAGCTGTGTCTACCCGTCACCCACCTGGTTCTGTCTGAGACGGAACCAGTACGGGTAAAGGTTTGCTACATGTCTCAACTCTTTTTAATGTGCCCATAATACCTTGATGCGAGGTATGCAGGTTCTTTTTGGAAATTAGTATTATGGTATCGATCTTGTGGAGCCTGAGAATTAAAATCATACACACACACACACCGTTCAGTAGTAGTAGTGCAAACGAGGTTTGCAGCCTCACATACTGCACGGTTAAATCTGGAAAACAAAAACACTCTAGTTAAAGTTGAAGAATGAGGTTCTCCATTAAAGGTAAATACAACAAAAACATCCAGTGTTGTGCTTTAAGTCAGTGTTGACTTTTTCAATATTTAACCAAGAAAGCAATCTTAATAAACATATGTCAGTAGTCAGTACTATTGATGTGAAATACAAGTTGATGGCTTTGATCAAAATAATTGCTGAAATTAGCTCAACAAGATCAGTGGCCACATCTTTAGGTACACTTTGCCAGTACTTAAGGTTTAACTTCCTCCTTTGCCCTAGAGCTGCCTCAGTTCTTAGGCCTTAATATTATTGTTCACTGATGCTACATACTGTACATACAGCTGCCTCCTTTTCTCAAAGTAGAATTATTTAGCTTTAATAACACGCCTGATTTGATTCCTGATTTCCTGATTTGAGTCATTTGGATTAGCAGGAAACTGGTTATTGCTCTTACAGGAAACTAGTGTTACTGAGGTGAATAATTCACTTTGAATATCATAAAACGTCTGGAAGCACAGCATGCACATTCACTGATGAAGCTACACATTCACACACATTTTGGCAGCTTGTATCGTTCAGTTTAAGCACTTGATCACACACACACATCCCATACAAAGCTCCCTGTGTATTAGCATCAGGTCGCTGGCTGTCCAAAGGGATGTCACGCCAGAATAAATATACCTGTGACACAGGAGCATTATGAACAACAATGTGCAACAATGCACCATTGAAAGGGTGACAGCCAAGTGTCATTTCATTTACTGGCAGGTAAAGCACTGGACACCTGAGACGATATGTGTGGGTGAGTGTGTGTGTGTGTGTGTGTGTGTGTGTGTGTGTGTGTGTGTGTGTGTGTGTGTGTGTGTGTGTCTAAAATTGATTTAAAACTCCACTTCATAGCCCGACCTTATCACTGATGCTCCCCATGTAAGGTGGAGAACATCTTTTGAAATATAATGATAATTGTACATTACAAAATGATGCAGTGGTTCAACTAACGTCCTACTGAAGCTACAATAATACCAAGATGAAAAGCACAGTAGTGGAATACAACAGCGAATAGTAAAACTCATGAAAACTGTATTTAATAGTTATTCATTAAACATTTTGCAGTTTATCTTTCCTCTTTCGTATGGTTTTCTTCATTTAAAAAAAATATTTTTTTATATATTTATGTTTTGGCTTCATATCATCCTTATTCCTCCACGTTGCATTTGAGGATCAAACACCAGAACATATCCTCTGTATGCCTCCGTCCCTGGCTAATAAAACATGCCTGTTCTTTTTGAGAGGAGTGATTTGGTCAGAGTCTTCACTGTCCTCCGTACCTTTTTCATCCAAGTATTATTAGACTCTGTCATCAATTTGTACAAATCAACATGTTACCTTTTAAGACAAGGATGTCTAAAATGCTGTCCAGCTGGGCTGTGTGGATTGTTGTGAGGACACCAGCAGGTGACACATTATATTTCTTCAAGCCCACAGCAACCTACAGCAGTGTTGTTACGTGATAAAATGACAGCCATTAATAATGAGTGAGATAATGTGCTATGCCTGGTTGACTGTGGAACGGACACCAGACTCCTGTTGACACACACACGTCAGACCAAAGACTAAAGACAGTCACAAATAACAGAAGACATTTTTGCTGTGAAGCAAGATAAATACAAACACAACACTGTTCTGGTAAGATCTGTATGACAGAGCCACAGGTTATATGAAATCAAACCGAAACTCAAACTAAAACTCATGGCACTGTCCTAAAGGTACATTATTAAATGTCCTGGTAGTCGTGGCTGTCTCTCTCAGCAGCTACTGTACTAAGGAGCAGAGAAAATAGATGAAGTGATGGTTGTGTAAAAGTGTGTTTGTTGATTTCTACACCTTGAAACAGCAAACACAGCAAATTCATCATGTTTCATAACTGTTGTAGTGTAATAAAAACACTTCAGGTCAAATTGCTTGATATAATGTGTGCATATCCACTGGAACATGACTTAATTTTTTTTTCCTAGATTTTTTTTGTCATAGGTCGAAGTGCGTGTGTCACATTTGAACAAGGAGAGAAGAGAATAACATGTAGAGAATGAAACATGCCTCGAGTCACGGCTGCTGCTGTTGGGAGGGCATGAATAAGGTATTTTAGAGAGTTCCTCAGAGGGACAGCGTACACACCTTCATGATTATTTCAGTAAATTAATGGAGTCTTGTGAGTTTGACAACCTCCCAGCACATTTCTCCCCAACATAACCAGGTCCAATCAGTCCCAATAACTGAAAACGCCTGTGTGGGTGTGCAGGTCCTTTAATTATTTAACTACAGGCTTGTCTAACTGATTTGAGGTTGGACAGGAGTCAAATTGACTGTTAAGTAAAATGGAGGGTGTCTTCAATCATTCCTGTGTTTCCACTTTACAGCATAGAAACCAAATTATTTATAGAGAGGTACCATAAACAAGCCATGAAAACATCTCAGTACAGTATGTTACGTACACAATAAATACCTATAATTGCAGTATTATTTCCACTAATGTAGCGGCTGCCTGAGGGTGAATTGAACTCGAGACAATGCAGTTACATGTTTGAGCAAATGCAAGCAAAGCAAAAAAAAAACGAGTTTGTTTGATCCCTGCCTGCACGCACCGGCAGTAGCAAGCAGCAAAATCCTTTCCACTGCGTCACAAACAGCATTCCTAGTTTCAACGAAGAAACCTGATTGGTGGAAGCATAAAGTCTGGATTCAAACAAACTATCAAACTGTTGTTGTGTTTTGGCAACCGCAATAAAACCAAGTACAAGTGCTGCGGGGCAGTGAGTGCACTCTGATGAAACACCTGGCTTCGGCTGTGAGTCTGTGAGAGTGGGTCAATCAGTATAATAGACTGTAAGCATTGGATTCTGATAGCTGTACAATTATTGATTAGTACAAGACGTTTCAAAAAGGTGGAACAGAGGTGACAAAGGGGTGGAAAAGTAACAAGGAAGAGCTAGAAGAACATTGTTTATTATTGTTTCAAAGGTAAAGAGGTTAATTTTCACATTGTACAACTGTACATGTAATATCTTAATGTGAATAAAATCTGAGTTTATGAAATTTGCAAATCATTGCATTCTGTCTTTATGTAGCTTTTACAGAGTGTTGAAGTGTGTGGACGTTAAGGTCATTCAGCTTAAACAGATACAGAGATAGAGTAGCTGCCTCTCCACATTTTTCATGTTGCCATGGATCACGCACACATTTAGGTAAATATGGAAGTTTGTTGCCAATTTTTGTTTCAGCTTTTAACCTTCTGACCAAACCTTCCCTGCTGTTAATTAATCTCTTGCCAAAGATGCTCTAAGGGAACACTAGAGAGTCTTTGGGACCGGTTGGGACATGACAGAAACACTCAGCTGTTTGGCAGAAAACAACCATGTATGTGTGTTTGTTTATGAGACACAACGTTCCTGTTCACTGAAAGAGATCTGACAGAGATGCAGGTAATGGTACCTTCTGTTTCGGAGCATCAGTAGATAAAACTTTAACACAAACATTGGCTAGCAATGGGAAAATTTACATTTCCAGATAATTTGTCTTTGCAAAGGGGTGTGAATACAGTTCAACTTCACTGACAATCCATTCTGGTTGTAACATGTCTATCTTATCTCTCACCAGCTTTTGTGGTGCAGAGCGTTCATGGCTTCACAACATATGTCTTCTTATCTTAGTCTGACAGGTACCTTTTCAGATACACATGGAGATTTGGTAGATAGACTCTGCACACATGCACAAGCACACAGGTGAAAAATAGTTTTCTTTTGTTTGAGGTTTCTTCTGTGAGATGTTCCTGTCCTCCGTTACATCAAGTCTCACTCCCCATTTATTCATTTTTATGGTTTCACCAGGGATGGGGGGAGGGGGGTTAAAAATGAAATGGCTTGTTTCATTTCAGGCTTATGGCACCAACACTTCAAGATATATATATATATATATAATATGTATATTTGTAGATTCAAATTTGGAAAAGCCGTTTGGGACAATTCAAACAGTTGTCAGTCATCAGACAGTATGAATAGCAGTCTGTTAAAAACTAGCATTAAAGTTCAGTGTTTAGTGTGATCAGAAGATGACTTGGCAGTTGTAGGAGGCCAGAGAGGAGTTTTCCATTCACCTTTGTGCAGACCCAGGCAACATTTTTCAGTTCTTTTTGTGGGCGGCGGCAGTGACTTCATCACTGACGTGTGCCGGCCTCTGTAACTACTTGACTCAGGCTCAACAATGTGCTCACAAACGTCTGCACATGATTCACATTGTAAATAGCTGAACTGATTACGCACAGAGAGGAAATGGCAGAGAGAGAGAAAGAGAGGGAGACAATGAGCGAGAGAAACTCACGACAATGTGAAAGATGTGGTCACAAGGCTGATGTTTTAGCACTTGCTCTATTCAACACCAGTTTAAATGTATTCTTGGAACAGTCCACAGCATGTGGGCTCACCCCTCACAACAAAAAGATTTCAAAGTGGCTAAAAATGACTATACTTTAGCACACAGGGGAAATATATCTGCCCACAGGGACTGAACACAGAAATCTATAATAAAGTTAATACCAAAGATATAATAAAACAAAGCATTTATTCTGAACATATCCTGTGTTTCACTTGTTTGTCATTTAAAAAAAAATTACCAAGTTTAGGTATTTTGAATTAAATGCTTTTGAAAAAAGTAAGGTTTGCATTATTGTGGACATGTAGATCAGTACAGTGGTTTATACCAATATGACATTTATGACTTAGTCATCATGGCAGCAATCATTTTATATTTGCTGTTAGTGCCGTTCAGCATAATTTACCTGGAATCTGTAAAGTCTTTTACTCCAGGAATAGGTGCTAGCAGTGTTGTACAACAATGCATTAGAAGCAGAACCTGTTTCAGCAGAGAATGACATTAAAACACTAAAACACAACTTAAAATAGGACAAATGACAAATAGGACTAGAATGGTTGTTGAGAACGTGTTGAGGGAGCACGCTTCTCTCACAGTTTAGGAACAAAACCATATTCATCTCTATGATTTCTGAGTCCTTCCTTTAATATGTTATTAAGTATTTCATATTTCACTTTTTCAAAAACTGGTCTTCATTAAGATAAAATAATTATATGGTATCAATTACAGCCCCATCTCTCTCCTTCTATACATCTATTTGGTTTATGATCATTATCATGTAATGTTTTATAAGCAAAAAAGAGCTCATACTTTATACTATGTTAATATTTATATATGTATTTTACTTTAATTTAGTATTTTAATAATTGAAAAAGAGAAAAATACAGTGAAAGAGAGGCTGTGTCGGCTGTTTGCTTAGTTTAGCATGTTTTCTCTGAGATTATAGCAACAAAAGTGGTGATACTCTGCGACCTTTGACCAGGTTCATTGTGACAGTTACTGTAGTAGACGGTGATGAATGGACGTTAGAGCTAACCGACTGTCCAAACACTGACATTCATAGCCATACACCTCTTTGTTATATCAACACACGGACACTTTCTTCACATGTGTGAACCGTGTATTTGCTGACATGAATTACTCAACACCGGACCAGAACTGTGGATTTATATGATCTGAACTTCAAATTAAAAAGCAAATTGTGATAAGACACATGGCTAATCTTTCCTGAAGCGGGGGAGGAAAGATTTTTTTTTCATGCCACAAGGAAACTGAGTCATCACAGTCACAGCATTTTATACAATCCAGTACACAATAATACAAATAAACACAAATACAGAACCATATTCAAAAGATAACAGTGGATGATAAGAGCAGACTATGGTATGTTGCATCAGGGTGTCTCTGCAGTGAGTAAGGCTAAATTTCCCCTGGTATTTCTTGTCTAATTTGAGTGAACTGAAGAAAGGTTTGCTGGATTGAAGGGATCTGTGGGTTTTCTCTTAATCATTGTTCTGGCTTTGTGAGGTGAAGCAATACAAGACTCAAGCCGGGTCCTGTCAGCGGCCCTCACAAACGAACTTAGTGGTGATCACACCTAAAATCTAAACTCTCTAAAAACCCAAACCGCAGCATCTTGACCTGGGAGAAATATCAGACATTTACACTGCTCAGAAAACAATCTGGTCTGTCACATGTTAACGAACTATCGTGTAAACACAGCCTGTGGTTTCTGCACAGCGGGTCACATCTCCCTCTGCTGGACTAATGCAAAAACAAGTGATGACATGAAGTAAACCGTTTTAACACAGAGGAATTAGTGGGCGCTAGGAGCTAATGTAAAATAGTTCAACAAGTTGTAAACTTGTTTTCAGATACACTTGTTGACAAATTGCTGATGAATTCTTTTGTGTTTTGCACAAGAAAAAACCTGCCGCACTTACAAAAAGTGGAGGCCCAAGATTAATATGAAACGTAAAATGGACTCAGAAAAAGCAACAGATTGCACCATAGTTGCCTATCATTGGTGCTGTATCGTGATGTCAGCCTGGGTTGGTCTGTTTATTCTATTCAGCAGTTGTAAAGTTACTGTAATGCATATTGATGATCTCAGCTCACCCACACAGATTTCACAGACTGAGGTGACGAGGTGTCAGATTTCTTTCCGTAACGAGGTCCTGTGCTAAACAGACGTGAAGCGGCCCAGAAAGATCAATTCATGTGTGTGTTTGTGTGGGTCTGAGAAAGAGTGTGAGTCTCTGTATGTGTGTGTGTGTGTGTGTTCGAGGGATCAGAGCTGCTTAATGACCCCTCCAGAGAGACCACAGATAATCTGCTGCCCCTCTGGGACACACACAAACTGTGCTTCCCCACTTCCAGCCAGCTGCATTTGCTTGTGGCCTAGTGTGCGAGGGTTTATGAGAGAGTGCTGCTGCGGGTTGAAGGAGGTTTCAGAGGGGATGAGTGTGTGGAGGTGTGGGTTTTAAACTGGTTTAATTCAATTCAAGGCGACCTTTGGTTTTTGCTCATTTCATTTCAGTAAATTCGTCCTAATTGTCCCACAAGAGGAAATTCTTTTTAGGTGTATTCCCTTTGTTGAAAGATAAACAAAAAGCTGATCCGTTCAAAAGAGCATGAATAAAAGCAAGAAAAACAAAAACGGCATAAGAAATCATTTCAAAACATTGCTCCAGTTTCCTTGTTCACAGAGTAACAAGGAAACTGAATTCACTAAAATGATCTCATGTAAGCAACCTTAAGATGCCCGTCAATATCATACGCATCACGTGTGTGTAGAGGGGATTTTAGGGTTGCTGAAAGGACAAGAAAAGACTGAAATACTGAACTACTGAAACGCATGTTAAATGTAGCTTATTCAGACAATCTGACACAGACTAGATGACTGGAATTTGTAGGAGCCAAATGTCCATAAGTTGCAAATCATTACAAAGAAAAAGCTGATTATTTTTAGCATTGCGTGATATATAAATAACTTACTACCATGAATCTTTGAGTGTTTTCCCCTTTCTGGCCACCTCACTAAAACAGGATGTAAAATACAATCCAAAACAAATAGCTTCTATGTGTGACGTAGAAACAAGTTTCATCTTAATGAGGAAGGCAGGATATATTATAAGTGGGTTTTTTTCTAACTTAAGCATAACATATAAGCAGCACCTGTGCAGAAGGATCCAGACTGGGTGAATCCAGGTGAGCGCTTTGATCTCTACTTGGCTTCACCTCTTCAGTCTGCCTCAGTTGGTACACATGAAAGGCAAAAGGGTGTTTTTTTTTTTTTTTTAAGGCATCAGTTTTTGGATAGAGACTGCAACTCCATGTCAGTAAGGTGAGTCTGACAACAGGTATATGTTGCATTTGTACTCTGTCTCTCCCCCCTGTGGCGGTACAACTCTGCCAAAGTACTAAAAGAAACAAGAAAAAGACTAATTCTGTTTCTAACAGAAGCTCTTCCGAATTCACACACAGACACACACACACACACACACACACACACACACACACACACACACACACACACACCTCTCCCAGGCTGCAGTGGAAGAAGTGTTTCATCGTCAAGCAGCGCTGACATGATCAGCCGTAACATCACCTTAGGCTACCATCAGCTTCAATGTAGATCACCTGCCAGCAGAGAGCAGAGGTGGGCTGATCATGGAGAGAGACCATCGGGAAGGTGTAAGACACGTAACTCCCCAACAGGTGGCGGTAGAAGCCGGAGATCCCAGTTAGATGCCAGTCCACACTGTTTCCTATTTTTGGCATTGAGCCATATTTATATTAGGGACAAGTTATTCAGGGCTAATTTGCACCTGATGTTCACTTAATGAAGACGAGACAGACAGAAGGGCCCTGGGAGGCCAATCTCCTGACATGATGTCGAAATGATACCATCTCCCAGTAATTAAGTTGCAAACATTTACACCGAAACACACAACACAATCCCACATCTCACATACAGATACAGACACACACACACACACACACACACACACACTAGTGAGACACTAATGAGCTTAACAACCTGTTCTAATCAAAACACCATCATGGAAATTAATGAGAGAATCTGTCACCTGGAAATGCCTTGAGGGTTTTTCTTAGATGTTAATTTGTTCAGATTTTTGACTGCGTTTCGGTGCTCCTGTGGTGCCTTTTAGAACAAGTAAACTTAATTTACATGGCACAATAAAGACGATGCAGAGGTGTGTTAACAATCTCATTTAGATGTTTTAAAAGATGCTGTAAAAAAGCAGAAAAAGAGTCACAACATTTTCACCGGTGTTAATCATAACTACAGTTAAATGTTGCACTTTGTTAACAATCCTTTCATTTAATGGAGAAAGGAATTTCTTGGCTGTGAAGTGATGCTCACTAAATAACGACCTCTGATGTTGTTTAGTTAACTATTGACAGACCAAATAGTAATTGATGGACCACTTTAGTTTGTCACTGTTTCAAAGTTTTAATGAAACAAACTTAAATCACATTGTGCAAACATTTAATATTGATATGACTCCACCACAGAGCTGCAACCACTGCTGCTGCTAACAATGTGATACTGCAGATATGCGCAGGCGGCAGCAGCATACGATGTTCCTAAACTCAACCCACAGCGTTTCCTCCCTGCAGTGTGAAGAAGCTGCCTTGACTGACTCTGTGGTTCATTAGCATACAGGTTTATAAAAAGGCTTCATTAAAATTGCATCGAGCATTTCAGTGCCTTTAATAAAAGTTAGTGCGAGTGTCAAAACCTCTCCTGTTAACCAAACTCACCCGGCGCAGAGCTGTTGGAAACTCTTACATCATGTGGTCTGAATCCTGGACCCGCTCCTCTGAGAGCAGCATCTTCTCTGTTTGCGGAGTAATTCATCCAAATGAAGATTGGTGTTCTTTGGTAACGACTGCAGGTAGTCGTGCAGTTGCAACCTCTTCTGCTCTCTGGCAACTGATTGAATGATGTAGATCTCACATGTATTTGTGTGAAACTTTTTGGTCAAGTGTTGGTCAGTTACTGGGAAAGAAATGCTGGATCAAGCCTTACTGTCTGGGCCTGTTAGCTCATTGGAACTGTTGAACTTGAAGTCCATGGGTGTTAACGTAGGAGCCACTGTGACACTTTAGATCCAGTCAAAATAAAACTCTCTCTCATTATGTGGGAATCTCCCTTTCTCCTAAAATGTTCCACCTTTTAAATTGAAATATCATTTTAACGTCCAGTGCAGATGATGGTCTGTTTCTGCTGTGTTCATTAGTTCAGAGGTCTGAGTGGTAGCAGTCACTCCGGGTCCATCATCACCAATCCTTGCTTGCTCTCTTTCCTGTTCTAATTGCACCAATAGTTGTGCTGCTGCTGCCCATTAGTATAATAGCCATTAGTCTGTCTTTCCTTCCCCCAGACCACCACTCCCTGCCTTTACTACACCTCTGAGACACACACTTACACCCAAAGCATAACACGGACATGTGGAGAAGCATGTAGAAGCACACAAACATGTACAGGCAAAGTGACATGAATCATTTCTTCTGTTCATCTTCACGGTGTTTCTTCGATTCATTACTAACCCACCCTTACATGAATTTCCTCCTGCAGAGTCTCAGGCTCACACTTTTCCACACACAAACACGGCATGCTACTGTAGCATCCAGCGATTCTTCCTCAGCCAAAGTAACGAGCTAATGTCGTGCTCTTGAGCAGATCTCATAGTAATAGCTGATCTCTCTGCCAACATGCTGTTATGAGACTAGAGAAATGGAAAATGGGGAAATTATTTATCTCACTAACCCTGCAGAAGTGTATTACAACCTTTCCTTTTACTTAGTATTGGAAGTGTTCTCTGACACTTTCCACAACAAGACCATTGCACAAAGTGGGAAACTCCTGTCCGGCCATCATTGTTAAAAATGGAAAATAAGATCTGCTTGAAATCACAATGGAGGAGATAAGGAAGAAGGCTACCATCTGAGGAGGAGGAATCAGGGACTGGACACGCAGAATAGGAGAAGTGGAGAGGGATCACAGCATCATTATTTCATTGTTTGTGGAGGGAGATCCACATCCATATCCAACAGTCAATCAGCAGCAGCCTGGGGTATGTAGGGGGAGTCGGGTGCGTTACTGGTAAATGTTAAAAATTTCATTCAGTGCTATGTATCTGTCACTCATTGCTTTGGGGCAATAGAGCAGGTAGACGTGTGGGTAGATTACACAAAGTGAAAAATGTTTTTAAATATTAAAGGTGCGCTCCGTTGACTGACCCAGTGCATGCAGCAAAGTTAAACATCAGAGACTGGGACACAGGATGAGAGCACAGATAAGGAAGAGGAACCCATAGGGACTCATCTCCCTAATCTCCATCCTCTGCCTAGCGCATCTTCAGCCTGCAGTCTCGGGGTGATTTGTTCCTGCAGTTTCAGACAGCTGAAGCACTGTCAGGGTTTCACCCATCAGTTGTCTCGGAAGCAAGAGATGTTGTAATCATAAGAGGTGTCAATCACAGTAGATTAAGGCAGGTCACTTGAGTGGCAGTGTGCTGGGACTCTCCTGTGTCAGGATGTCGGCTCGATCAGAAAAATACAACCTGCTTCTGTGTGCACCTGCGCCTGCTGTACATGTGGGAACAAACAAATATAAGCCCCCACCCCCCCACGGCATGAAAGAAAGATGGCGGCATGAATGATGTATTTTACTGTTGTGCAATACAAACACATGGTGTAAGGTAAAATTGGAACGATGTGATGGCTTTTGTAATTTGGTCTGTCTGCTGCAGAGTCGAGGAAGAAGGAGGAGTTGATTGACAGATGGTTCAACTATGAATTTATCCTTTTGCTCATAGCAGAATGATAAACATTTGTCTACATATAAGACTGTATTTATCTATTCATTAAACTTACACAAGTTAAATAGCATTTGATCAACGTGTTGGAGGTTATTGTGATGCGTCAGATTCAAAGATTCAGAAAAACATGATGGAAGAATGAACCAAAACTCTAGTGCTAGTTGTTGTCAGTCCATGTACAGACATATAGTATATATCTTTTACAACCTAGCACTTAAGAGGTACAGCAATTTAGTGTTTCACTTCTATAACGGAGGAGGACTGGCAAGAAGCAGAACTGTAAACAAATGGTCCAAATCAAAGCAGAGGTCTGAGATATCATGACTTTTATTCCCAGGTATGAACATGTTGAACTGGTGTTTGTGTATGTTTCTGACCCTTAGCTGGTCGGTGAAGTTACAATCAAGATGATTTAAAGTGATTGGGAAACTCCCCTGCCATAAATACTGTAGACAGACAGATGGACAGAGGAGTTGGCAGCCAGAAAAGAAATCTGACAAAGAATAAAATGGGAGGTAGATACACGAGAAACAGTAACATTGACACTTATGTCTGTTAGTGTGGATACCTACAGATGACAGCTTATCATTCTTCATCTGGTCAAAAATGCACGACAATAAGTTTGGTTCAGTTACACCTCAAAAGAAACGTACCCAAAGTGAGCTACAAAGTGTTTCACACATTATAAACTGTGTAGTTAGAGTGCTGTATTTTTTAACAAATTGTTTACAAAATTCCTGTTCATAGATCAAATGCAGTGTAATCAGATTATTAAATCTGATTTCAATCTATTTCTTCCATGTTTGACAGTTGGCAAACCGAAAGTACAAATCTAAACCCGGACCTGTAACTGTTGCTATTTAACGACAGATGAGGATCAATGATATGCAAATGCAAACTTTCTTTCTGATGAAGTCTTTTTATCTCTGATGTGAACATGTTTGTACATGCAACGTCTAAGGCTCTTTTTCTCCTTTAAGAAGACATACCAAAACACAACTGTGACCTGGGAAAATAATTTCTTTTCCACAAATAACAAAACAAACAAAAACAAAAAAGCAAATCAGTGATTACTGAGTTTAATTTGTTTGTTAGGATACAGTGTAAATGCAGGGGCAGTCAAGTGGTAATATAATGAGTAAAATATCTTATTTATTTTTATACTGATTAGTAAGTAAACCAATGTTAATACTAATGTTTTTATTCTTTCTCTATTTGTTAATTCTCCAGTACTTGTGTGTCCATCCTGAGTCTCTTCTTTTGAATCTGCTTTTGTTGGTCATTTTAGCACACAAATGAAAGTTGAGCTTGTTCAGAAGCAGATTTTCAGTCTGTATTCTTCCTCCTAAGCACCTGTTTATGTTAAATGCAAACTGAATTCAGTTAAAGATGGGGGTCAGATCTTCTACCAAAGCATAAACATAATCAGTCACACTTGTCAAATATAGTTCTGCAGAAAACAACAGGAACCCTCACTTGTCTTTAATGCAAGCTTTATATATAACAGCTGTCATGACGCGATAACTGTCGGTTTTCTAAGTAATATGGAGGTGAAGGTGGAATATGTGGAAGTTTAAACAACATGTTTTTGGCACAGTAATTAACTCACGTCACCAGATAAGGTAGGTGTAGGTTCCTCTTTCTGGGCTCAGATGCGTCCAGGTAAGCCCTACACTACAGTCCAAACATGAGCACACCACACGTCAGTGCCTTTTCACCAACTGAGCCAGCAGAGATGAGAATATTATTCAAGGTTCAATGTGGTCCACGAAACCTAGAATGAATAACCACAAAAGCATAATGTAGTGAAACATCTAGCATCAATTACTGGTGACATGTGAACCACGAAAGGTAACTAATGGGCACGTGTTGCTGTTCAGGTTCTTCGGTTCTGTTTTGATTTCTAAAATAAGCTCCTTTTTGCTTTGCAGGCCAATTCCTTTGTGTTTGCTGTTCATTGAGGACATCGGGGTTTAAGACAAAAGGATAATTATGAGTTAAAAGTTTGATGGTATTTTTACAGCTTAGAATATCACCTTATAAATAAAAGTTAATTTGCATAGCCCTCATTTGGGGTGTTCCTCCTCCCTTCTCGTCTTTAGTAGGTCAAATGCACGATGAATTGTGTTGAGGTCTGGTGGTGGACTCCGCCAGTCTAAACCCTCCACTTTTTCCCTCTGATGATGTTTTGCTGTGCGATTAAGCAAGTCATTCTGAATGATAATCTAATGAGAGCTTGTCGAGAGCTCTCACTGGAGACCTGCGGAGGCCACAAAAGGTAGCTAGATTTCCATCCACGAGCTTTGTGTTCATCCTTTAGTGCAATAAACAGAAAAAATAAAAAAAAAATAAAATAAAAAAATGTTTGAAGGTTGACTGATGTGGAAAGGTTGCAAAGTTCACTTGGATCAATAAATAATGCATGTGCACGTGATGTGATTTAAATGTTCACTGAAGAGATGAAAAAATGGCAGACTAAAATTTGTAGCATTCCTCAAATGAATCCATGACTAACACAATTACACCAAAAACCCAGGCTTTTTGTACATTCTTATTTTAATTTACTTAAAAATCTCTGGGAACTTTAGCAATAAGCAGACAGAACAGACTGAGAGAGCAAAATCTATCTGTTGACTTCGAAAGACTTTGACACATACATGTATCTAATGGCTTGTAATGTCTGCAATCAAGGGACTGACGGGTTTTATGACCTTCATGTAATTGAATTATTGTGTCAGATGAGTGCCAACTCCTGTTTGGAGTACACACTCATAAAACAGAGAGCCTTGTCTGCAGCTGCATATTTTGTCTGGCAGTTACCACACAGTGGATTGGTGGTCAGGTTCACGAAATATCACTGTAGGTAATCTGATCTGATCGTCTCATTTCAGCGCGAGAAATCAGATCGGTAGCCGTCACCGCAGAGGTCTCTGTTCTTCTCTTACAGGTAGGTGAAACATCTTAAACAGAGCAAAAACAGAATGTGAGCAAAACCACTGGGTTTGTGCAGAAGCAGCTTTACTGTAATGTGCGATTTAATATATATTTTTATACTTTAATGTCTAATCTTTCAGTTAAATGTTGCATTTCTGTTAAATTAAATGGTGGCTTATTTTATCTCTAAATGGAAGGTTATATATAAATATATATATATATATATATATATATATATATATATATAAATATATATATATATATATATACATATATATAGCTTATTTTATTACTATTTTATTTCTATATTTAATTGTGCTGTATCACCTCATATTGTACATTTGGCAAAGAAAAGTGATTCTTATTCTGATTCTCTTTGGAAATGCATTTTTTTAATCATTGCTATCCATCTCTTTCTTGCTCTGTCTTGAATCAATACACAGTAAAGATAAAAAACAAACGATGAGCTCCAAATGACCAACTAGGCTTAAGTGGTGCAAATTGATTGTTTGCCATGCTGTACCACTGTGTGTATATAAATGTGTGCCTGTGTTAGTACATGGAAGTGTGTTTCTCTTCCTGTCTAGGGTTATGTCCCTGTGTGTGTGTGTGTGTTATGTCTGTGAGTGTTTGGATCAGCCCCACAGGGAGTGTGTGCTCTGTGATCCAGGTAATGCAGACCAGAGAATGAACAGGAGAACAAACGAGAGGTGGCCGCCCTCCATCCATCTTGACTCTCTTACTGGCCTCGTCCGTCCCGTCTCCATTTATTGATCGATGAGCTGATGCTGGGGTTGTGTTTGTAGGGTGATCGTGACAACCTGGTGACAAGGCTCCACGGGGGGAGACAGAAGAAAGTGATTCTCACAAAAACAGAGGAAGAGAGCGAGAAAAGCTGATCCTCTGGGCCTGATTTGTCAAAGCCTCAAAAACTGTGTGGAGACTAAAATGAAAACACATCAGATATATGGAATAAATAGTTAGAGACGGTTACTGCTTAACTTTGCATGTGTTTCTGACACAACACCTATGTTATAATGTAACAGGAAAGCTCATGGAAGCCAGACAATAATCCACTTTTTAAATTGCCACTCCAACCCTTTGTTCTCTCTCTCTCCCCTGTTTTTTGGCTGATTGGATTCAAACTACAAACCCATTATTCATCCCATTTGGGAGACATTTCTGAGGCTTTAGTTCACAATCACTGCAGACATTTCCCTATTGGTCAGTCAATAGTGGTCGCACGCAATCTACACCCAACATCGTAGCATGTGACTTCCTTATTGGCATTCCCCTCAAAAGCAGCATGTGATTATAGGTGTTGACATTCAGAGGGATCAGCTCTTTACACTGCTAATTAGTAACACTGCACTGATTCAAATGATCCATCATGGCGGTGCCTTGCAGATGAAGCCAGTGATTTATCATCATGAAGAATGAGAGTTGAGTTTCACAGTCTTCTCTGGTTTAAAGTCTCACAAAAGAACACACGTGGCCACTTTGCTCCAACTAGATCTCAGGATCTGTCTTAAATTGTGAATTCAAACATGAGCTTTTTGTTCTTTTAACATTTTAACAGTTTTCACTGTTTTACTTGTTGCTGAATGAAGGTTTTGTCAACATTTAGTAATTTAAGCTAATAATAAATAAAACCCATACAATGTTGGTAAAATATTTACTTTAAACGACTGATACTGAGTAAAGAATCAATTTCAATTCATTCATTTTCATTCATGTATTGTTTTAGATTCATTAACATTAAAGATATAAGTATAATCATATCTTATTTTAGATGCAGATTTCACTTTTTCTTTAGCCCAAAATAAAAGTTAATCATTGAGCGTCACTCATCGTAAACGGCTGTGAGGCTTCAGTTGGTCAGCTGTTTTACAGACAGCGACAGACACCAAGCAGAGCGCATCAGGTCAATAGTGATAATAGCTGCAGTCGGAGGTTTGTCTGAGAGCGGCAGGACAGAGACAGATGTGGCTGCTGCTATAGATCCACGCTGCATTATCTGCCAGGCCTCAGGCCAAACGACAGCCACTCAGAACACAATGGGAAGTCCAGGTACACACACACACACACAGAGGAAGAACAGACTGAGAGAAAGAGGAACATTTATTTTGTTGCAAGTAATTATTGATTTCTTGAGTTAAAACATCCCATACAGACATTACAGGTACAATATTAAGTAATTAGTAGGAAGATGGGACAGGATGGATGGAAAGCTTTTATTTTTTCAATGAGGGAAATTGTTCATGTTGTAGATACCAAGGACGGTAGAGTGTCATTTTTCTGTTTCAATATATAAACAGATTTATGCACAGAGCTAGGTCCATAAAGATATAGTTATCACCCAAAATCAATGCCCAGCCTACAGATGAATTTGGGGCAACATGTTCAGTAATTACATTCGGGTGTTTTGATGCAATCTATGTAATAACATGTACATAAAAAGAATGAACAACACACACATACTGTACATACACACACATGATCCCACCCAGAATAACTGTGTAAACCTCCATCAGTTCAACATAACCTGGTCATCTGATACACACACCTGAGGTGACTCACACACGCATGCCAAAACAAAGCTCTCCTGACTCCTCACAATGAGTGTTGCCACCAGAGCCACCAGGGGAGTGTGTCCATTTGAACTGTTCTGTTGTTGAGCTATTATCCTGAAAACAATGATATACAAGAAGAAGAAAGGACGTTTAACAACACCCACGCCTGCAAGAAAAGGTGATTCTGTTGTTTAAATTCAAAGAGATGAAGTGATTTGACTGAAGGTTACAGATGGGAGATGAAGGGTTAACGGAAAACTGACTGAGCCACCAATAGACATTACTTAATAGATTATAAGTTGTGGGATCAACTGACTTCAACTACATAAAATTCACTAAGATTTCCTCATTTCATTTCACAATCTGTGTTGACTGAATATTCAGCACCACGTAGGGGGCGGCTGTGACTCAGGATGTAGTGCAGTTCTACTGATCAGTGATCCGTGGTTCAATTCACATTATTTCAGTTACTGGGAAAGAAATAAGAATAAATAATTTTTATGTGATGTTTTACAGATTGTGCAGTTTTTCTCTCAAGATATGTAATTTGTAAGCTGTCTAAATACAAGTTAGTTGTTCAGTTGGTTTCATTTGAGCACATGACAAGTGAAAGTCAATTCAGTGTCTCAGAGAAACTCAAATGAGTCCTCAATTTATATAAGAGCTAAATAAGGTGTTGGTATTAACTTATTCATTGTGTGTGTGCGTCTGTGCAGTGAATCGAGCTCTAAGAGGTCCAGACGTGAACGTATGGCAACATGGCTGACCCCCAGTGCTGTAACACTTGTAGAGCAGCGCGCTGGCCTGCAGGTCCTATTGTTCTGCTCCTGTCAACCGCAGGACCTTGTTTTCCAGATGACCCCCAATTAAATACCCCCCTCTGTCTGCCTTTCCTGTGCCAGTTGACCTTACAGGGCTTTGCTGCTAAAAATGTGGGAGTGTGAGCGTCTATAAGTGCTACTTTGCTGTGTTTAATATTGACAGACTGTGTACTGTATTTTTAACACAAACATAAATAGTCTAACGGGTTAATTGAAAATAAAATGTAGAAATCATAGAAATTAAAATAGGAATTAAAAAAGCATATGAGAAAAAGCACAGGCTTCACAGGAAAAGGACTGAAAGGTGAAAACAATTTCAGAGAATGTAGACCTAGGAGCTCATTATATAACTTTGCAAAAAATATCTTATATCTGTGCATCGATTATGAAAATTAATGAAAAAACATACATGCTGGTTATTATGATGATTATGTGCCAGAATTCATTTATCTGTGTGTCTTTCCGGGTGTCAATCTGTAAGTAATAACAAAAGCAAGACTTCACAGCTATGATATTGGCATAGTCAAAGCGCTACGTACTGATGATATATTAAATGTACTTTCCTCAGGACTTCTGGATCAGTGATTGTTTCATCATTTGTTTCTGAAAATAAAAAATAAAAAAATGGAAATAAATAAATAAAAATAGCCAATAGGGTACTGTAGAGCACACATCTGTTTTTCATGTTGCCCGTCATATGTTGTGCCTGAAGGAAGAACGGAGGGGGCCAGAGGAGGAGGAGGAGGAGAGGAGCAAGGACTTATATGTCAGCGGCCATAAAACAAAGTCATCATCACCCCCCTTCAACCCATTTTCTCTCCTTCTTCTTTGCCCCTCAGGGTGATCTGTAACTCCCCTGCCTCGGCCCTCTTTATTTCCTTTAATCCCCCTTCTGATCTCTGAGCTTCGTGTAGCTACTGTTTAATCCTCTGTGCGCTGCTCTTTTAGCCTGTGTTTCATTTCAGTCATGATGACAAACAGCCAGTGAGCTCACAGCAAGCTCTGCATGTGACCACGTGAGACAAAAGAGACACAAAAAAACTTCCCAATTCTGCAAATGAGTAACTTGGATTAAACGTAAATTAGCAAACTAGTTGCTTTTATGCACGTTGTAGTTTTTCATGCGACATTCCTTTAAAACACACACACACACACACCTGAGGCCCTTAAACTTCACCCAAGCAAAGATATCAGATTCTTTATTTGCTCCCCGCAATCGTTTGTTTAAGTAACACTGATCTGTGGAGCCAGACAGTGAGGACAGTGTTGTGGCCTGTGGAACGGCCTGTTGAATGTGAGAATGTGTAATGAACAAGAGGCATTCATTATAGATCACACACATCATTTATTCATCTGTCTGCTCTGTTTGTCTGTAAACATGCCTGTGATCCAGAGTGTGTTGCTATGTGACTGTATGGTTGCTTTTGTAGTTTACGTTCTTGTGTTTGTGTGTATTTACGTGTCGTCATCCCATGTTTCTAGACGTTACATTATTGGAGGACCATCTCTGTGCATATATGTGTGCAAAAGGTAATCTTGTGTCTTCCAAAAACATTATTATTATTATAACATTTTTGCATTAAACTTGTTTTTGTTGTTCAAAACAACATCCATCAAAACATGAATGACTCACCATCAGGTAGGTCTGTAACTTTCCCAGCTCTCTCTTTTCATACCAGTGCTCTCTGCTCGTCTTAATGGCCTCTGAAATGCTGATATCAACGAAATGCATTAATGCTGCTGTGAGTGAGACAGCTTGATGAGTGCCGAGTGCAGGTGATGTATGGATCAAATCTTAGGGAGTCTCTCTCCAAGATGGCAGGATGGTAATTTGTTGTGTTTTGACATGTCCAGATATCAATATGGTGCATTATGGTTGTGCACTTCATTTCAGCTGAACACACTTGGGAATATGATAAAGATGAAAAAAAAAAAAGAAGACGTCTGAGAACAAGGACTTCCTAGTGAACATAGTTCAATTAAATATATGCACTAATATTTGACTTGTCTTATTATCTTAAAGTTGAAAGCAAGGTTGATGTACATTACAAACATATCATCCTCACTGTGCAGCTGTATAGTCGCAAAAATATTAAACACATGTCACTGCACATGAAGAAATAGTTGCAGTGACATCAGTTCTATTAAACAGGAACAGTACTGGTTAAGATAACGGACAGCAGTAGCTTAAAACTTAGAGAAGCAGGCAACTGAACTCTTTGACCACTGAGTGACAGAATCTGATGAGCGCCAAGTGCAGATGTTATGTACTTGAGGTCAAGTCGGAAGCTTAGGAAGCCTCTATGATGGGATGGTAATTTGCTGTGTTTTGACATGTCAGATGGTAATATGGTACATTATGCTCTTGCACTTAATTTTATCCAGATCCATATGGGAATAGGAGTACAAAGCTGCTTAGAGTGCGTGATAGAAAATTGATGGTGACTTAAAGGTCTGAGAAAATAGGTTTGAACTGACATTAATTCATTTCAAATGTTGGTGAAATCAAATATATATCAGTATAAACATTTGTAAGTGTATGTATCTGCATAAAAAGGAAGGTCAATTACTGTATTCTTCTATCATTGAAAAATAAAGACAAAGGAGACTTAAAAACAATTGTTTTGTACATGACATGAAGTGCTAATTAGTATGTTGCTGTTAGGAGCTCACTGGGTTTTCAGCACTGTACCTCCTACAAGTCACTTTGTTGTAGCTCTATCACATTAATCATGTCCTAAGATCTAATTCAAGAAAAACGCTTTACAATGTAAAATGTAAATGATAGTAAAATGTAAACACACACTGTTCTGGCTTCAGTATCATTCCTGGCACAACTGAGCCATTCATGAGCAGCAGCTGTCAGTGACAACTAGTACTATATCACCATAGAGGGGACAGGATAGCCTTCAGTACTTTGGCCCATGTGCCATATGGTCTCCCACGGCTCCAGGTAAAGCTTAACCAGAAAGACCAGAAAGGCTTCTGTGTGTGGTTCTTATTTCCAAAGTCAGTGTGTTTACACTAGACCTAGCGTGGTAATTACATTTAAAGCACCAAAGTTTTTTCACAAAGGTTAAACTTCAAGAAAATGTAATTTGACTGGTTTAAGTCCTGCATGGTTAACATTTTCTTTATTTTGATCTCTCTCTCTCTCTCTATTTAAAATAAACACATGAATGGGAGAGAGTCAGTGGATTTTAAAAGTAAAATATCTATAAAATATTGATGGGTTTGTTTTTAAATAGATGTAATGGATGAATTGTACAAACGAGGAATACGTTTAGGAAAATAATTATGAAAACAACATGCAATATATTTTACTGAGACGCAGTAAAGCTGTCCAACAAACAGTCAATACTCTGTTCAGTGATGAGCCTGCCAGTATCCCCATAACAACCCTCATTACCATAACAACTCATCAGCATCCAACGTTGTTCTACAATCAATGACGCTTTCCACTAACCTCCTACTCAACACTGTCATCTATTCAGTTAATAATTTAGACTTTTGATTGGTTGACGAGGGTCAATTAACCAATTAAGGGTCTTGGACGACATTTGGGTTTTTGTCTTAGTGTCAGTCTTTATCTGTCGAAACGATTGACACTGGGGCTAGTTTTGATTGACAGTCTATCCACACATGTCACCTCAGGGCACAAACTGAATGGTCCAGCTGATCAGAAGTCCATCTGCCATTTCACATTCACTGTAATTGTAAATTCGATTTTCTTGGGTCAACAGGTGACAGAAGAACATTTGTAAATAAGATCAATGATGGCCCGGTGGAGTCAAAGGTAAACAACACCCCATTTCTTCATTCTCTTCGTTCTTTCGTTCCAAGTTGAGCTCCGGACAAGTGCTGAAAAGTAAAGTATACCATGATGGCACAAGTCAAGAAATCTGTCAAAGAACAAGAACCCAGGTGGAACAGTCCACACGTTCCTCTGCTCAAACTTAGTTTGGGAAAGTAACCAAGTATTGTGACATTTGCCATTGAATGAATATTAAATAATATTAAATAAATAAATCATTTTTAAATGTACAGGTTTTTTTTTTTGTTAAGATAATAAATAAAAAAAATTATTAGATAGATAGATTAGGTAATAAAATATCACCTAATCAGATTTCTCCTGACACCTCGCTGAATTTCTGGTAGTAGCCTGATTAGAGTGAATTTGATCAACAGCAAGTTCCCACGCAATTACGTTCACAATAAAGAACATATATGTGATTGTATTATAGTTACATAAAAACGTAATCTCCCATCACTTTTCTCAAACCAAACAGTGTTTTCCAAAGTCTTAAGAAGGTACTTCTGCTGCCTAACCCTGATCAAACCCTGACTGTATTCACCATGATTATAATCGCACATACAAATCATACAAAGAAAGAACTTAAAGACATTAGTTCATGATGTGAGAAAAAGCATTTCCGCTGCATATAACTTAGGGTTTTTCAGAATGATTTAATATGAACAAGTCAGGTGACTGGTCTGTGTGTTCTCCACCCAGGTTTCCCCGCTCTCCGTCTACTTCTTCCTCTCTCTCTCTCTCTCTCTCTCTCTCTCTCTCTCTCTCTCTCTCTCTGTCTCTGTGTCTCTGTGTCTCTATGCACCTTGCAGTAGCTGTCATTAAATATTCATAGCTCCATTCTGGGCTAATTGTCCTCAACATGACAGAGAGCAGTGGAATGAAATTAACCCATTAGCCAGGAACTGCTTTCATCAGAGCAGCGGGCCCAGGAAGTGTGTGTGCTATACTGCATGTGTGTATGTGTGTGTGTGGTGAGCGTGTGTGTGATGTGGGAGACTTTACTGTATGTCCTGAAGTATTGCAGGTCTGTGTGTACATGCATGCAAGCATGTGGAACCACTTGAAGCATGCTAGACAGATGCATCACACGCAGCTGGAGACATGTCTGTATGTAAATGTGTGTTTTCTTCTTTGTGATTTTCTTTCTTTGTAATTGATGTTTTTGTGTAATTTATTCAATAGTTTTTGATCCTTTGGCCGTTTGTGGCATCTTTTTTTCCATTACTTTTGTTCAGTTGCAGCTTAATATCATGTTTTCTGTGTGCATTTGTACTAATTTTGCTCCAGTACAGTTAGTAGGATTCTTATTTTTTATACTATACTATACTATAACTGCTCATTTCCTTCTTTCTTTTCTTCTCAGTTTAATTCATGCATTTTCTTTTTCCTTCATACATGTTTCCATCTTTCTTTCTTCTATCCTGGTCACCAGGAGACTCTCTCAAAGCTCAGGTCAATAGCGCTCCATTGAATGTATTGACAAGCTAAAGTGGTCCTACTTAACAGCACGGAGAGCTACGCTGTCATGACCGTCTCCAGAGACGAGCGAGGACGAGGAAAAAAAGGAGGAGAGAGAGAGAGAGGGAAAAAATCTAAGGAGATTTTAAAAAGGTTAAAAATTATTTTACATTGAAGATCAAATTAAAAGTGGTAGACAGCAGCACTGTAAATAATTAAATTAAAACTATTATTTAGTTTTGAATTCTATCGAGTAGGAGTTGACTGATGTATGGATTTCAGCATCTGAGGACTCCACATCTGTGACACAATTAACTTGATAAACGTGCTGAGTTAACTTCGTTCGCCTCTGGGACTGAGCTGCTACCTGTCAGCTAATTAAGACACCGACTCATTTCTGCCTCATTAGTGATAATTTCTCATTCCCTCCCCCCTTTGTTTATTTCTAATCCTCTGTTCTTTCTCCTTCTCAGTCTCCCTGTCAAAAAAAAAAAAAAAAACACGTCCTCCATTTGTTTGTTTTTCTTGTTCTGCTGCATCTGTTGCAGCAGAGAAATTAAATTTGATAAACGACTCGATCTTTAAATATTAATTATGTATTAATTACATTCGCAAGGCAAAACAAACCTTGCTTAATGATTTATGAGGATCAGTCCCACTTTACTCACAATTCCATTGTCCAATTAGAATCAGGAGAGAGGAGGGAAATGGAAAGGCTGGCAAATTAAAACAATGACACACAAAGTGATTAGAGTGTGTGAGAGAGAGAGAGAGATTGTGACTGTGAATGCGTGTGTGTCTGTTATCATGCTCAAATTTTTGGGTAACTGCATCCAGGACAAGGAAAAGCCGCTTCGAGACCAAGAAAGAATGAAAATGGTTGATGTGCAGAAGCCCAGGGAATGAAAGAGGACTGAAACAGAGGCAGACAGTTTAAGTTTGTTGTCAAGTCTGGTCACCTTGACCTTTGACCTGCCTGCTGTGTAGTCTTGAATTACATCTCACGTAGAGCTCCGCGTGACCTCACTCTGACCTTGAGCTCCACAGAATCTGAGCAGAATCTCTTCGTTCCTAATTTGTACTTTGTTCTCTGCTCATTTAGATGTGACTACTGAGACCCATCTCACCTCTATCAGGTAAAACAGTCGCAAAGACCTTATCATAAGAAAAAAAAATGTGTGTGTGTGTTTGTGTTTGTGTATACACACCCCCGTGCACATTTATGACTTCTTGTGAATTGATGTTCATTCACCCACTTGCTCACACAAGGTCTCTCTTTCTGGCTGTGTTGCACACGCTTATCACCTGTTCCCCTGATACCCTGATAGTTGGCTGTCTCATGGGCAACCTCCAACCTCTTTAGACACACACACACACACACACACACACACACACACACACACACACACACACACACACACACAGCCTTCCAACTCTAATAAATATTTCAAAGGCGGAAAGTTTAGTAAACAAAGGTGTGTGTGTGTGTGTGTGTGTGTGTGTGTGTGTGTGTTTGTGTGTGTGTGTGTTGAATTGGAGTTACAGAGGGATGCTGAGAGGAGGTGTCATATTTTCCTTCTACCCCTCTCTCATCTCTTCTCCTTCTCTTCCTCTCTACTCTCCCAGCTTCTCTGAAATTTGATCTTGTTGGGCTGTTTTAACCAAACAAACACTGACCAGCGTCCTGTGTGCAGCAAAGAAGAGGAGGGAGATTGGATCCACAAACCACAGCCTGCAGCATCAGGTACACACAGTTACATTATTAGAGTCAGTGTTTTTCCTGGTGGATGTATTAGTGTGTGTACACGTGCTCTACTTTTTTCATTTATTTTTTGTAGGAACTTTAATCTAGATGAGACGCTCAGATTCAGTGTAGTTTTGTTTGGATTTCAAACAGATTCTGTATGTGGTGTATTTTATTTCTGTAAAGCATATAAAAGTATTAAAGTTCACCTTGTTGTTTGTTACCACTTGTTTTAAAACAAAAGAGATTTCCATTTTGTTACTTATGCTTATTATTTACAAAATAAATATTACTTAAGGGTATGAATCACAAATTTGTGTGCATCTTTTTTAACATCATAAACTTCTTTTGTAAATGTGTGACTTCTCCATTTCTGTAGTTATTGTCTATGTGCTGTGCTGTCATTTTCTATTAAGTAAATCTAGTACGTGTAATAAGGTGCGTTTATGTAATATTGAGGGATCTGATGGATCCTGTATAGATTAATTAATTTATTGGTAAGTACTGGTAAGTAGTTAAAAAGCAAAGAAACATGTATAACTTTTTATAGTCAGGGCAGAGCATGTTTAGTAAATCATCCCACAACTTTATATCCTTAAAAGGTTATTTATGAAAATACAAACTGATTGATACAAATTTGAGGAAAAACCTAGACAAGCCAGACTTTTAATGCAGCAATAAAGGTAAGTCATTGAGGTGAAGAACATGTGATGCTGCTTTGACAAAACAACGTTTGACTCTGTCCATTTACTGTACGCTTCTGTACCCAGAACATCCTCTGAAAACTAAGACTCACAGGCAATAACATTAGATATGCATTCAGATTTAATGTGTGAAGCAATCCATGTTTATGTATTTCTTCCCGTGTTTGAGCATTTCAGTCTATATGTGTGTGTGTGTGTGTGTGTGTGCATGTGTGTGTGCTGCAACATTACTCTGTCACGCAGGAGTGTGTGACACAAGAAGCTCCAACTCCCCAACGCAGAGGCAGAAATTATCATATCGCCAGCTCCAAGTAAATAAAACATTAAAGACTCACAAATTTGGCTCACAAATCTGGAGAGTGGGAAAAATTTAAAGTGCTTAATACTTAATACACACTTTACAGTATCTTCTGCCGTATCAATATGTAATGAGCACTAACTGCAAGTCCGCTAATCCAGTTTTACTCCTGTATACTGATGATGTGACGCGTGACAGCTTATTGTTGTGTCATCATTTACTGTTAAAATTGTCATTTTGAACTCAAGTCATGTAAATAACATGGAAACACACAGGGCTCATCACAGTTCAGTACAATAAAAGCAAACTACAACTGAAAGCTTCTATTAAAGTATTTTAATTGGATTTCTTTGCAGTCATTTACACTTTAATATATTTGTTTACAGCTGTTTTTCACTTTCAGAATCAAATTCTCACAAATAGAACATCTTATTAAATTAGAGAAGTCACACAAGTCAAGATGTAACAGACATAAAGACGTGTAAACATATTTGATAAATGCTTATTCAATTCAATTCAATTTTATTTGTATAATAACTTATGTATAATAAAGTTGAACTCTGCACCTCAGAGGGTTCCAGTGGACAATTATGAAAGCAGAGGGAGGTGAATATGAAAAGGCAGCATTGGTGGTATGGTCATGTGGCTTGGTGTGTTTGTGTGTATGTGTGTGTGTGTGTGTGTGTGTGTGAACGGGGGTCAGATAAGTAGGTAGGTGACAGCAGTGAGAGCAGGAATTGTGAAACTGTAGCCGAGCCTAAGCCTATGACAGAGGCCCACACAGGACGAGAAAGAGCGTGAGGGGGGGAGCGTGAGAAGGGGGTTTAAGAGGGCTATGAGACTTGAGAAAAGCCTGGAGGTTCACCCTGAGAGGGAGGAGCGAGGGGACACTGTAGGGTTATGGTTATGGTTATGTTTAGAGAAAGATCATCTTAATGGTCATTTTATGGGTTTCACACCCTGGTGGCGTTAGAACATCCTGTTTCTCGAGTGTCAAAGGTCTACGATTAGACAAAGATGAATATGACACACACAGTAAAATAAAAATATCCCATTTGAGCTCATGTAAACAGTACATATCACAGTAAGTCTGCAGTGCATTCTGTCATTGTAATTTGGATTTTCTCATTTTTTATTTAAAACAAATGTTTTTCCCTTTATTGATCACACAAAATGAGAATTCACACTTCACTCTTCTCAAAACTTATAGTTTTAATGTAATAAGCTATAAATAATCTCTTACTTGTATGAACAGTTCGACCCTCATGACTGCTTCCTGATGTGATTACCATATATACATACTGTGTGTGTGTGTGTGTGTGTGTATATATACTGTATATATACACACACCAAACCACAAGTGAGGATTGAAAGTGGTGGTGGCGCTGGTGGGGAGATGGGAGTAAGACAGCATAGTTGTGGTGGTGGTTTGGGGTCGTGGGGTGGGGCTGCTGCACCGAGCATAATGGGAGCAATGGGAGCAGCCCAGGCAGCATATGGCCAGGCTGGGCTGCCTGCTGGTGCACCAGCTGTGGAACTGGTGGCCGAGATCACACAACCACTAAAGGACCCATCATCCACCCCTCCCTTTTTCCTCCCTCCATCTCTCTGTCTATTATTCTTGCTTCTGAGTTCAGTTTACTTTTTTCCATAAATAGTAGCAATAGTGTGTTTTTATTCTAAATCTAGATTAAATACATTAATTCATTGAAAGTTATTGATCCTGTAGAAATATATCTTATATTTTATTTTATTGGTTTTGTTCTTCAGTTAATCATTCAATGTTGTTTTATATACTGTATATATAACTCCCACATACTTTAAATGGTATTACCCTAACAAATGGTCACCAGTTGTCTTTTGGAGCATAGATATGAGTTAAAATAGCACTGTCACAATCAGCTGTCAAAGTTGTGTTTTGTCATCCCACTCATCCAGCCCGTCCTGTCACACAGCCGTCCAGAGGGTAACTTATTTCTCTTTAATCTGATCTATTGCCCCTTAAAGTGGGTGAAAATGTTTAAATAGCTGATGCACATTTTGCACAAGTTGGTGGAAAAATGTGACCAATTGATCAGTTCAGCTGGCAAATTGTCCCTGATGTATATTTCTATGTATTTAGTTGTACTGGCTTCCCCATGCACCTATTTTGTAGAAGATTCCTGGAACTTACGTGACAGGTCAGTCTTGTGTGTAAGAAACAAAATTCACAGCTGCACTAGCTGTGTACGTCTAGATAATGACACACGATATTTTGTCTTTTAATTTGGAGGACTTGGTCCAAGCGCTGCAGGATTTCACAGCAACAAATCCAAATGGGACAGCTAGAATGAACATAGTCCTATAATTAGTGTTATTAGGACTGGTAAATTGTCACATTAGCTTTAAACTTTCAGTGTATATAAAACTTGTGCATAATACAATCAAATTATCCAAATTACATCAATACAGAATGTAACATACTTAAACCCAGACCCCTCCCCACCGTGCTACCCCCACTCGGATTGTCCCCATTCAATGCCTCAGCCAACTTTTTATTTAAATGACAACTCCTAACAGACCGACCCCCCCACACCCACAGCCCCACCACCACTCTACTCTCTCTCGTGCTCTCTCAGTATCTCTCCGCGCTGCATGCCCCCAGGCAGCTCCTAATGCAGAGGGACAGGAGGTTGATGGGAGTGTGTGTGTATGTGTGTGTGTGTGTGTGGAGGGGGTTAGAGCAAGATGAGTCAAGATTTGGATGTGTCATTTTCATAAAAGCATCTCCTTTTTGTTTTGAACACTACAGCTTCAGTTTCCTTCCTCCTTCACTTGATTGTCAATCGTTGTCGTTCATTTCCTGTTCTCACCTATTTCTCAATTCTCCCTTCTTTCCTACTCCCTTCCTCACTCCTTCTCTTTCTTCCTTTCCTACTCTTGCTCCTTCTTCACCCTCGCCACCCCCCCTCCACGCCCTCCCCTCTCTGTGCTTCTTTATATCTCAATGAGGAGCGATCACAGCTCATGGTAAAGATGATGTAATATGAATGAGGCCATCTCAAAGGCATCAAACCAGCAGCAGAGCATCCCAGAGGGCCGAGCGACCAACTTCACATGCAGAGAAACACTAAGAGACGTTTTTTTTCCGGTCTCTTTTATCTCATGTTCGTTTCCCCCCTCGGCCCCGGTCCCATCTCTTGCTTTATCTTTGGTCCTCTGTGTGCAGTTAGCATGTGTTTGTTTCTCTTTGAACGTGTGCGTGTGTGCATATGTGTATGTGTGTGTTTTTGGTCTATGTATTGTAGAGAGGGCTTTTAAGTAATGTCATGCCTGCTCAATGTTACTTTTTCATTCCATAATACTTCTTTGACTTGATATTTTTATATATTAATATTTGGGAAAAATCCTGTGAAGCTACAAATTCTTCCCAAACATCTGGAAGCCCTCATCTTACTCTTGCGGCTGCACCATGGCACATAAAGAGTATAGCTTTATAAAGAGTATAGAATTAATGAAGCAAACAAGGGTCAACAATTTAAATGCTTTATTTATGCTATTAGTGCATGTTGAGAAATTGAAATGTCCCATTGGAAGGACATGATATTGGGTTTGGAGGAAGCTGCACTGGAGTTATTCAGTACCTTGGTGGTACAAGGCTCAACTATAAGAGGCTGCTAAACATACAGTAACACACAGAGTAGTTAGAGATATTTACTACCAAGTACATATACATATATATAAAATTAATACCTTCAGTGGTTTGCACATCTGTTGATTGTGGACAGACCTTGTAAATAAGTGGTTGCTCTTGTACAACTGAAATGCAGGTCAAGACATAAAAACATGAAAAATGCATTTCTACTTCAATGAAGGATTGTCAGGGCATCTGGTTAAGGTGAACGTTTAATCTGGAAGGCAGAAGCATTATTTATGATGATGTTGCACTTCAATCAATAACATGTGGCCTTAATCACCCTGACAAAGTTATACTAATCCTCTCTACACACACACACACACACACACTCAAACACACCGACATCTTCGCATAATCTTACACATCCACCAAATACTATCATACTAGGGATAGTTTTCATTGCAGCATCAAGTATTAATCATGCTTTAAAGAGGAAAAGAGGGGAGGAAGAAATTTCAAAAAGCGACAGACAGCCTGAGGAGTCTAGGTTTTTTTTTTTGGGATGAGGAGAATTGTGAAGTTTATATGGAAGACACTCTCCTTTCAGAACACAAAATAGTGCTGTAATACATTGTTTAATAATTCAGTTAAAGTTAACATATTGCAATGCGTTTCAATTCTTCTTTCCTGTAAACATATTGTAACTCATATCCTAAATAAAGGTGAGAGAGAATCTTTGTATTTCTATTTAAATCAGAGTCTCTAAATAAAAAAATCATTGAATAATTGAAAAATAGGTGAGCCTTTAATAATTCACTGGTACAAATGAGCAGAGGATGGGAGTGATTAATGTTTTAAACTCAGAGTGAGAATCTTTACCTGACCTGCTGGCCGCTGGACACACACACACACACACACACACACACACACACACACACACACACACACACACACACATATTCACATTCACACACACACACACAAAAACAATACCAGACAAACCGTGTGATTTAGTGAACTCAAGATGAGACAGCAGCGGTGGTAGCAGGTACAGCAGCTTCAGATGAGTAAGGCAGTAATAGAGTGACAAGAGCGAGAAACTGAGAATGAAATAGAAATAAAAACACATGAGCTCACACGCTGCCACTACCCACATGTAGATAATGCTGATGTTATGGTGATATGGATTCTGAAGATTACCGTGGAAAGCAGATAGGAACCTAAAACAAAACACATCCACACACACTATCAGTTCATCTGGCTTGTTCATTGCTGCTGCTGCTGTGTGTATTTATGTTTATTTTAATGAGGACTTACATTGTACTCTATACTGTTTGATGTACAGGTGACCTGTAGGAAACATGCACATAAACATAGAGACAAGCACCCACTGTCTCCTCATCTCTTTTTACTTCCTCCACTGCCACTTTCCTTCCATTTTTTCATCCTTTCCTCCTGCTCCTCACACACCCTCCCTGCATTTATCCATTTCTTTTTTTTTATCTTAAATCCTTCGCTCTCTGCGTTTGTAACTTCCTACTCCCCTTTTTCTCACCCCTTTTCTCCCTCCCTCATTCCCTTTCTATCGCCCATACAGGATGCAAGTGCTGCGCCCGTGGTTGCCAGGCAGTTACCACGGAAACATTGTGCATTATTGATGGAGTATGCTTATTGCGTCCCACCAAGCAGCACCCAAACTGTCCCAGCAGAGCACAACAAGCAGTGCTGCTTTCTAACTAGCAGAGAGAGCATCAGTAAAGATGTGGGGAAATAAACAAAAGACAGATATTCACTGTAACATGTCTGCAAAGCTTTAAGCATGAGATGACCAAGATGTCAATTTGATGATTTTTTAAATGATAAGATACATAAAAATAGAAATTTCAACCTGACTATTTCTAAGAGGATGCTAAAATGTATTTATATTTTGAATTTGATCTACTGTTAAAACTTTTGTGTAAATTTATTGTTATTACTAGAGAGCCCTCATGAACTGAGAGAAACTGCTCTTTCATTTAAGGGACTCATTCTGTGACACAAACAAAGATGCCAAAAACCTTCATTTTTAGGATGTGTTGTTGTTGTTGTACAGTTGCAAACACTTAAACTCTGTACAAAGCACAATTTGGTCAACAGTCTTATTTTATATAGTCATATTTTGCTGTACTTATGAGGTGTGTTCAGTATTGACTCGTGTTACACTCTTCATGTGTCACTTACTTCTTTGTGAGGGCACGCTTCATTCAAACAGTATGTCATGCACACTAGCCAATCAGTAATAATTAGCCATCGCTCAGTGCCTCCACTCACCCAGCCGGACAGTCAGCCGCGATGCAGCATCACTCACCTGTTGTGCCCCAGGCGACGCCTCCATCCTGATCCCCATGATGCAGCTGTTGCCCAGCCACTCTACTGCTCTCTCTCTCTCTTTTTAACTTTCTTTGTTGTCCGTCATACCTTGCACCACCTTCACATCTAATGCTGCCTCTGAATGAGGCTTATTGTGCAGCACTCATGCTGTTGCTGCCGCATCACCCTACACGAATGTCTCTTCACAGTCCGGCATGAGTTGTGTCTGATCATCATGTTCAATGTTATCCAACGTTGTCCAAAAGAAGCAGTTGTTTCTTAACCATCGTCTGTGCAGATTTGAGATTGATATAAAGTCATTAGAGAATAAGAGTGTTCCACAATATTGATGTATAGGCCATATAAAGTAAAATATCCATCCTTTGTATGATGTCAACATCTGGTCCTAGTCATACAATATGTGTATGAAAACTGAGAATGCATCCTACAAATCCCAGTTTATAGTCCTTTGGTAAAATTGAATTGGTCCTGAAAAAAATAAAATAAAATAAAAAAGAAAACCAGCAGAAAACAAATAAAAAAACAAAGATGAGGGCAAGTGTTAGCACGTCCACAATTGGCAGGCCAGACTGCGCTAAGGCCTCAGGGCCCCATTGGATTCTCCCAGTGCCACATCTCGTAAGGAAAAAACAACAACATCAAAAAAAAAAAGAAAGAATGAAGGAAAGCGAGCGCGAGCAGGCGCCTCTGCTTTGAGCAGCAAACGGGAGCTCGAGTGAGGAGGGAGGAATGAGACTGGAAGTTTATATGTGTTCTCTCCCCTTGAACCAGGGGACTGGCTGAATAAATAATACAATAGATATTCCTGTGATGAGGTCTCGGTGCGCCATTCATAATTATTTCATTGTAGCTGTAATGAGAGCGCTGGCCCTCCTGATGCGCCCTGTGCAGACAGGTAGGCCTCTCCGGAAACCAGGGCCCAACGGTAAGAGATGGACTAATGCTGCAGCTGCACACAGGGTACAGGTCAGACATTATTATTAACCTCTCACAGCTCTTGTGAGAGGTCTCAGGGATAGGACTTCAAAGCATACTGGCATACTGTAGTATGTGGCACACAGAGGCAATGAGACTTGGAGCTGTTATTCTAATGATGTTACACACTGAGGATTTTAATGTCTTTAGCCTTTTGAGGTAGGAAATTAAATAGGTGCAGGATGGCTGGCTGCAGACACACCAGAGCAACAGGTGACCTGAAATAACGCAGGAAGTTGACATTGAAACAAACCATGAGATGCACTTTGTCAACATGGAAGACACGTAATGCAACTCAGGTTTTCAGACTTTTAACAGATGTATTCTTTTCAACGGAAGAAGACAGAGACATGTATCTAATATAATCAAGTGTACATGTTTCGAACAGGATTGTGTCATCGTTACAATATTTAATACACTGTTTACTCTTTCTTTTACTAAGTATGTTTAGACACATGGTCACACAGACAGACTCTCAGTCTCTCTTGTCCCCTGGGGAAACTGTCTCAAGGCTTTTGGGGTTCATCAGAGTTACATGCATAGAGGAGGGTATTTTCCCCCTAAGCCAGTCTCACACACACACACACACACACACACACACACACACACACAGAGAGAGGCCACCTCCATGGCTTGCCGTCTCTCGTATACACATACGTCGTGGGGTCTGCCGAGCGAGCACCTTTCGTCCTCTAATCCTGTTAGTGGGGGGCAGGGGAGTCAAGGGGGAGGGGGCGTGAGGTACTGTTGATGTGTGCGTGCATGGGGATCGTGGGGAGGTGAAGGCAAGGGTTTGGGGGGGGGGTTGTATGGCACACAAAGACTCATACCATCCTGCACCAGCTGGAGTCCCGTGGTATATGCGAGGCTTGAATACCCTTTCTCACAACCACACGTACAGTATGTTTTTTTTTCCTCCATTCTTTCCCCATGGGGGGGCCAATCTCTCCTATATTTATAAATGTGGATGTAGAGCAGCATTTATCGACGTTACTTACAAATACCTGCAGCCTGAATTAACCAAAGCAATATTTCAACATAATGATAATGCAGATATCTACTCAACTGTCTCAGCAAACATTAGAAGCAACTATCACAACCCCAAAGAAAGAATCTTCCTGGGCCGGTGGTGAGATTAGATGAGAAAACAGGGGACCATCAAAGTAATTAGAATCAGTCTAACCATTGCTTACAAGTTTCAGCAAAAGCCTAAAATATCAACCTGTTGGAGATAATACTGTAGGTGAAGTTAAGGGATGACAAAAGTCATTATGACAACAACAAAACATCATTAGAGCTGCATTTACTATCAGTCCAGCCCTTTTGGAGTGAGACTCATACTCTCCTAAACCCGTCTCAGCGTTGTTCCTTCATCCTCTGATGCCTTGTCATTTATCCATTTGAATGTTATTTACTTGTCACTTCATGGCTACATTGGGGAGAGAAGCTGAAACAAAAAGCTTCCATGCAGCTTCTTCAAATAAGTTGACACACTTCAACTGATTCTTCTGAGAGTCACCATCTCGTTCCTGCTTCTCCCTCAAGTCTCAAACACGAGAGACGTAAGTAAAAAAAAAAGTAATTTAAATTTACATACATACACGGTTCTAATCCTTGTTATTTCCCCCCCTTTATCCCAGTGACATGTTCATCCAACATTTTGTTTGTTTACTTGTTTCCCTTTGTTTGATTGCGCTCTATTCTTGTAGTACAGACAAGAGAAGAGCGGAGGATTTTGTTTGTATGGAAATGAGCTTGGCATATCTCTGGGGAAACACTCTGATGGCTGATGTGTTTGATGCTTGGCCCTCCGCAGCGTGTAGGGACATCATCAGTTGTTGCTCAGGAGAAAGGAAAAGGAGACGGATGAAGCAGTTCAGTGACGTGAAGATCACTGATGTTGCATTTAAATGGTCAAAGTTGATTCTGTTTAATTGCATCAGTGGTGAATAATCTTTTTAGTCTCCTTTATTAGCTTTGCTGCCATGATTTTATTCATGTCCTTCTCTTATTAGAGTACAATCTTTCTATAATCCAAAGGATTAGGATTAGTTTTTTAATAGAATGCTAGGAAGTAGGTGGACTATTATTTGATATTAAATAAAAAAACAAGTAATATTTGACTTTATGTTATGGCATTTTCAACTCTGGATTGTAGATATAGTTTATATTTTCTTCTCTCACACATCAAAATGATTTTTGAAAAATCGTGCCTCAATCCAAGATCCTGATCTTTCACACATGCTCCATCTCTCAACCAGGTTGTTATAAAAATATTTCCCCCTCCTGCAAAACCTGAATCAAATTTCCCAATAGCTCTAGATTACGCCACAAAAACTCAATGTTCTTGTATAATACATGCATTAATCACTGTGATACTTTGCAACAGTGTCTTTCAGGGCCACTGTTTTCTGTTGATCCTTAACACAAAAGTGACACACTTCTAGTTTTCCAGAGCTGGTTGTGGTCTCTTGATGTACAAGTCTCACATTATGCTGAATCATTTGTTGATGCATTTAGGAAATCATCTTCCCCTCGATCACTGCAAGCTGGCCAGGCCCTGATTCAGCAAAGCGGGCCCCAAATCATGATGTTTCCTCCACCATACTTTACAGTTAGGATGATGTCTTCATGATGATATGCAGTGACATTTTCATGCCAGTTGTAGTGTTGTGTGTTCCTTCCAAATTGTTTAATCTTAGTTTCATCAGTCTGTCTACTACTATGAGGTGTGAATGTTCTTTTAAATAAGCAGCAGACTTGACAAGTTTGTAAGACTCCAGGTATCCTAGCTTTTTTCTGGTCATTATTCCAAGGGTTCACATACTTTATCCACAATGAAGTTTTATGGTTGTTCTCAATAAAGATGTAGAAGATCCAATTTTTTTGTATTATTTTATGCACATTATATATGTGCAGATCACATTTTATTGACAAATTAATGCCGAAAACCTTGAAATTCACATACTTTTTATTGCCACTATATTTTCGGTGCTGTTTTGATATTAATTGTCGTGTTCAAGTTGGAGTCGAAGGTGAATCTGACTCCTTTCTATACATCACTAGCTGCAGATTTGGGATTGTTTCCAGGCAGAACCTATCTCATCTCAGTTCGACTCTGCTTGGTTCGGCATGACAGCGGTCCCCTTGTACACTCAGAGTAAACAGGCCCGCGGTTATAAAGCTTTTACACGCCAATCCTGCTCAACATTCCCTTTATGTGCAAGTGCTGCAGGGCTCAGATGCATAATACATGAGCACTCAGTTAATCTATTGATCCAAAATATGTCTTCTCTCTTTCTCTGTCTCATTTACTGTCTATCTTTCTCTCATTCTGTCATATCCTCTCTTCACTGTTTGCTCACTGTTCTACTTTTTCATCAACAGGCCAATGGCAGAATGTAAGGAGACAAAAGAGCAGATAAAAAAAAAAGAAAAGATGAGAGAAACATGACGATGTGAATATAATAAAAGGTGTAAACATGAAAAATGCAGAAACACTGAATAAGAAATAACCCTTTGAGAGAACAGTGGTTCAAATGAAAACAGACGAATGAGACATAATGATGACAAATACAGAAGCACAGGGAAAAACCCCAGGACTTAGTGAGGTGGTGACTGATCCGAACAACTTGACATCAAATGTGCCACAGGCAGAGACAGAGAGTCCAGTATGGGTTAGGGTCCAATAAGCCGAAATAAAATAAAATAAAAAGGTCGAAGCTGCAAATGTTTCCAAATGAGAGATTTTCTAGTTAAACCTCACCTTACCGTACTTCAAACTTTAAGGTTGTTGACAGGTTTACAGCAAAAACGTGACATGAAAGATGAAAATCTAATGGACAATATTTATCTAAGGGTGTATAATCTACAAGATAATCTAGGTAATCCAGGCAACTCTTCCTCTAGCTGAAATTACCTTTGTTTGCTTGCTCCTACCTTCTGGCACATCCCATAGAGTATTTTGACTCCTGATAGAAATTAAAACTATCAGGATGGTAATTAAACATAATTAACATGATAGGGTTCACAGTTGCTGATTTAGTAACAGTTAGTAAAAAAAAGTGTTCACCCACTTGGAGGTTTTTTATGTTTTATTGTGAATCACAGTTGATTTAATTTGTTTTTATTTTTTGACACTGATCAACAGAAAATGACTCTTTCATGTTAAAGTTCAACAGATCTCCACAAAGTGTTCTAAATTAATTAAAACCATGTAACAGAATATAATTGATTGCAAGTATTCACCCACTTCAAGATCCACCTCTGACATGCAATGGCAGCACTGAGCCTATGTGACTCATCTCACTCAGCACTTTTCCCATTAAAACCTAAAACTAAGCTCTGTCATTTTGCATTGGGACTGTGGCTGAACCGGTTTGAGGTCAGGGCTCTGATTCGACCATTCCAGTGAACTGACCCTTGTTGTTTTGAAATAATTTTGTTTTTCTCTTCCATGCTCTCCTGTAACACTTCGACAGGTGATGAATCGAGGCAACGGTTGCACCTCCTCTCCCTTCTCAGCTGTGGAAACCATTCAGAGGACTTCTAGATCTTGATGGCCTCTCGCATTAGTTTATTTTAGCACAGTCACTCACTTTTTGAAATGTTCCAGCATCCCTCTCCTGTCTTAAGCTTTTCAATAACATATACTGACCCACAGACGTATGGACAGCACTGGTGAGTCAAACGTCGATACTTATTTTCTGTTTCACAATTTTTATTAACTTACTTTGTACAGATCTGTTTTCACTTTAAAGTCAAATTTAACTGACCATGTTACAGTTAAAACAGTGAAAACTTCTTAGAGGGGTGAATATATTTTATAAGCACCACATATGATAATTTTTTTTTTTACCTCATCTGTGACTAAAGATGTCTTACCACCATCTCCATGTGTTTTATAAAAAACCTATTTGTTGTGTTAAGATACCAAACTGGATGTGATCTTTAGATGTTAGAGTTAGTTGGTCATCTGGTCATATTGCTGTCTGCTTGCACAGTTATCAACAGTGGGTCCAACTAAGCATTTTCGATTCACATCTATCCTGGGCATATCAAATAGAATAGATTAGAGTGCATCTCTAGGAGCTAAAGTTGTGCAAGCTATGAGAACTTATGACTTTAATCACTCAAGGGTGCCAGCAATTCGAGTGATGTCACATTTACATCAAAATGAATAAACAGGGGGAAATAACATGTGCAGACTGTGTCTGAATGCAGCATTATGGGCTGTACACACGTGTTTTTAACTTAACATGCTGCTAAAAGTATTTTCTTTCTAGGTCGTGCGAGTCATCAACCATCAGTTATCACAGCTTGTGATAACTGACGTTGAAGTCTATATTCTCATCACTTAAAGCTAAGTCAAGCAGAAGTACAATCTACCACAGTCTCTTAGTCTGAAGAAAGAGTAGGAGGTGGGAAGCAAGCCCTTTTCCAAACCTGCAGGTGCAGGTAAAGTGCTGAGGACCTCTCCCCAAGCAAACCAACTAACCTTTTCTTCCAGCCTCATGTCTTTAATTTGTACTGGCAGACAATGAAATATTTACAAGGAACCCTACAGGCGATTAGATTAAAAGTGTGTGGTTAGACACTGCCTACCCTTCGGCGGGCCCCCTCGGTGAGAAGCGAAGGCTGATTTGGTGAATGGTCACAAAGTTTACAACGTCAGATTTTACTCACTATCAATAATTCAGAACTGGAAGAGGCAGAGGAGGGGGCGGTGGAAGGAGGACACGAGTGAACGGAAAAGTAGGGAAGGAGAGGAGGAGCTGAGGGCGTCGAGAGGGAGCGACATGTGGAGGTGTGTGTCCAGAATGTAGAGGATGTCAGCAGAAGGCTGCACTTCAGTGTCCATTTGCTAAATGTGGCTGAAATACAGTTTGCCGGTCATGTTGTGCCGCTCACAGAAAGCTTTGCTGGATGTTTGAGCAGCCAGAGTGGCCCATCCTACAGTGTCAGCGAAGCCATAGCTGCCCAGACTACACACAAACACGCACACACACACACACCCCTCACTCTGCACTATGTCTTGCCTGAATTTTCTCCATCCTTTCACCCTGTCTCTCCTCCATCCCACTCCAGCTGGACGCCTTCATTTTTCTCTGTCCGGTGTCGCTTTCCCAGAGAAGCGTCCTGTCTACCACCGTCCCAGAGGAGGTGGGTGATGTATATTTGATGAGAGGGTGCTGGGGACCCTCTGTAGGGCAACAGCTACAGCAGGACAATGGGACTCACTCAGGTTTCCTGCTGGCCGTCACTGACACTGCTGCTCTTTTTGTAGAAGGAGCCAGTGAGTCAGGGCTGGAGTTTCAGCCAGGACAAGAGCCCAAGAGGCAGAGTTACACAGTTACTGTCAGGAAAATACTAAAGCGGTCAAATAAACACCTTTGTGTTGAGTTTGAAGTTGAGTTTATGTAGGGTGTCAGTACAATTGAGTTAATCATGTTATGATTAAGTCCAGGATATATTTCATAACCTATTCAATCAGTAAAGTGCAAAGTTATTTTTATTCAAATGACTGTTGCAGGAGAACATGCAGAGATGTGTCAGGTCACTTTAAGCTTGTCACCTCTTTCTATCACGTTTTTATGCCTCTATTACCACACATCATATTATCACATACACTAAATAAACACTGCTATTAACTGACAAATAGTTTTGACCATATGATCAATTAGTAGTTTTACAAACTGTAAAGCTTAGAAAATTTATACTTAATCATTTGGTCAAAGTCAAGTTCAAATTTATTGTCATTCTCTGTGGTTTTACCCTACAGGGTCCATTATTTTTGGTTTAATTCACCCTTAACATGAACACACCAGTGTTATGCATTGAGTGCATAACATTTTCATATTTTATATTTATTATGTTTGATGACAGTTAGCTATTTTATAAATATTACAAATGTCATTGACTTAAAACACACAATTAATAATAAAGCTTATTATTATTATTATTATTATTCTAAATATTGCGAATGTAGGAACATAATTATTCAAAGAGTGGGATTATTTAACCTGGGGCCCCCCTGCCCAGTCCATCAAACCCTCCGCCTACCCTTTGACCCCTCCCTCTTTGGGTGATTATCACCTTAATTATTCCGTCTTATCGTCTACGTGTACACCCTTCGGAAATCCCCTTTTTGACTGACAAGCTGCTGCCCTGCTGACCCGCGGTTCATTTGTAAATATTTCATTGTCTGCTGCTTGTGCTCTTTAGTCCGCGTTCAGATCTATTTATTCTTTAACAGAGAGACCTGTGTGTGTGTGTGTGTGTGTGTGTGTGTGTGTGTGTGTGTGTGCGCGCGCGCAAGATGGGGCCGCCCTTACTACAGCCACAAAGTAAATGAAGCATGATTAATTAATGCATTAATTGACAAAGAAAGTGAACGGGGTTCAGGCGAGGAATTCCTGGGCGTTTTACATTAATTAATCATTGGAGCTGAATAATTGTGTGTGTGTGTGTGTATGCGTGTGTGTGTGTGTGTGTGTTGCAACAAGTTCGCAATCAAATGCGTGTAGTTGTTTCATTGCTTATCGGGACACACCAAGGTGTTTCAGGAGCATCACACCTGGTTTCTTTTCTGTTTGTTCAGTCATCTTTGCTGCTGTGAGCATCATCAAAAAATCACTATGTGCTGTAAAGGTATAAACGCATTTAAAGCACAATCTAACCCAATGAACACGGAAACATAGTAGTGCTACAATAACCTGCCTGTACTGTTGCATTTTGATGGATCCCTGCAACACTCTAAAAAATGATGATTTCAAATCGTGATGCTGCCAAAACACAATTCAGAAATTTACATTTAAACAGACCAATAAATAATGAAGCTGCTTTCTGTGTTCGGTAAAAGCCAAATCAACCCTTTATGAGAGTCTTTAGTCAGCATTTACATCTGATGATTTTAATACCAAATTTAGTTTTTTGGTAATTAAGTGACATTTTTTCCTGCAGGTGTTGATTTTTATATATTTCAACGAGTATTTTTTAACAGTGTATCCCGAGTCCTTCCTCGTTGCGCCTTTCCAGCGAGATGGACACGTTTAGGGGCGTAGCTACAGCCGGGAATCTCCACTTGATTGGCGGAGGAGTCCACAGGGAAGAGGAGAGAATCACCAATTAGGAGGAGCCTGCGCGGCAGTGGTCCAATATAGGCGCTGGAGGCGAGGAGCATCTTTATTATAGAAGTCATTTACAGGCGAGAGGGAGGCAGGAAACCAGCAGGAGCACAGGAGTTACCTCTCCTCTTTTTCTCTTTTTTTTCTTTTACCCGACTGCACCTGAGACACCGATCACAAGCGACTTTTCATTCAAGCTGTCTGCGCCGGGCAGGTTCTTCCTCTCTGAGGCGTTCTTGTAGAAAACTACCAAAACGGAGTCGAACGAAGAAGACGGACAACGACCCTCCCTAACTTCTGCAATCATGATGTCGATGAACAGCAAGCAGCCTTTCAGTATGCACCCCATCCTCCACGAACCTAAATACACTCCTCTGCACTCCAGCTCGGAGGCCATCCGCAGGGCCTGTCTGCCCACACCGTCGGTGAGTCCAAACTTCACTTTAGTAGACTGCTGAGTTCCTCCAGTTCCTGTCATTTACCAGCAAAAGTTCCCAAACCCAAAACTACTTAGGTTATAGAGTGAACAGATTACACATGACATTTTGTTTGGTACACCTGACAAGTTCATTATTGAAGTATTACCTATTGCTCATCGTTGAACACACGCCCGAGTACGTTTCTAATTAATTAGTAACCTGAGTAACCTGAAACTCTTTTTAACCACAAAAAGCTTTTACAGTTTAATCAGCAGTAAATAATGAAATTAGGAAATCGACATGATGTTTATAATAAAGTGGATGAGAGAGCACCAGCAGCATAAATTAGTGCAACAAGATAATCTGGTTACAAGAAACTCGGTGCGTAAAGACGCACAAATGTGTCTTGGAGATGCAAAGACCGCTGACAGAGACGAAAGATAAAAGACAGAAGAAGAGGCAAAAAGGCGGCGTGGACTCTCTGAGCGCCTGTTATCTCATATAGTCCCATTCATATTCACGCACGTCTCATTTCATTGTGCACAGAAATTATTCAGGAGATCGTAAATATTAATTTTAAATGAATATCCATCCACTCTGACACACTTTCTAGCCGCTGGACACATTCAACAATGTCCAAGTTGCATTGGATCGCATTGTTTTAATAGTGGGGGACAAAGTTAAAGTTTATTTCATTTATTTTTGCACTGGATTTAAAGTGTAAAAATCAATGTCCACATTGGAAACACTCTGCACGGTTAAGATGTAACCTAAAACTATTTCCTAAAATGTTTCCATCATTATTAGCTGTAATGGTTTGACTCATTCATCCAACAGATGGAAATGTTCCTGTAAACATAACGTTTTGTGTGAAAATCTTGGGCAATAATAAGAAGAATAATGTGTTGTGATATTATAAAATAATAATATCAGTAACTTCATCTGATTGAGGATCAGGTCTGCACCACATCCCAGCATGTTCTTGACCAAACCTCCGTTTGAAAACATTTAAAATAACTCTTGCTACAGAAATTTAAAATATGTATGTACGTTTGAAGAACAGATAAGAACATGAATGCCTTTTCAAAGGAAAATAATTGATAATAGCTCGTGTGTGGCCATTGCTAAGAGCATTAAAAGCGCAGGGTCAAAAATTGAATTGCTTGAATCTCTGACTGCTGATTAAAAGAGGGATGATTTGGGCAGATTTGCTCATCTAAAACGTTTCCTCTGCTCCTCTCGCAGCTTCAGGGCAACATCTTCGCCGGTTTTGATGAGACGTTGCTGCAGAGAGCTGAGGCTCTGGCCGCTGTGGACATTGTGGCCCAGAAGAGCCACCCGTTCAAGCCAGACGCGACCTACCACACCATGACCACCATGACCAGCATGACCTGCACCCCGACCTCATCCTCCGCACACCTGCACCATCCGTCGGTGCTCACCTCTCACCACCATCCGGCGCACCACCAACCGGCACAGGGCCTGGAGGGGGACCTGCTGGACCACCTCACGCCGGGCATCTCCCTGGGAGGCATGCCCGGCTCGGACGTCTGCTCCACGGCCTCGCACACCGCTCACGCCGCCCACATGTCGGCCATCAACCACATGCAGCATCACCACCATCCACAGTCCATGAACATGCACCCACACGCACTGGGCTCTCACAGCTCCCTTGGGGCTGCCGGAGGGGAAGCGGAGCCCGACCCGCGGGAGCTGGAGTCGTTCGCTGAGCGGTTCAAACAAAGGCGGATCAAACTCGGGGTGACCCAGGCAGATGTGGGCGCGGCCCTGGCCAGTCTTAAGATACCGGGGGTCGGATGTCTAAGTCAGAGTACAATCTGCAGGTTCGAGTCCCTGACGCTGTCACACAACAACATGGTGGCCCTGAAACCGATCCTGGAGGCTTGGCTGGACGAGGCGGAGCGGGCGCAGAGAGAGAAGATGTCCAAGCCGGAGATCTTCAACGGGGGGGACAAAAAGAGGAAACGCACGTCCATCGCGGCCCCGGAGAAGCGCTCCCTGGAGGCTTACTTCGCCGTGCAGCCGAGGCCCTCGTCGGAGAAGATCGCCGCAATCGCCGAGAAACTAGACCTGAAAAAGAACGTGGTCCGGGTTTGGTTTTGCAATCAGAGGCAAAAGCAGAAACGAATGAAGTTTTCTGCCACGCACTAAGACCAGCGGGGGGTGGGGGGGGGGGCAAACCTGTGGGTGTAAAAGACAAACCAGAGAGACGCTGCTGCTGCTGCGCACTGTCAGAAAAACAAGGTACACCGTTGTGCCTTCTGTTCCTGGGGGGCAGGACCTGTGTGACCCAGCCAGGGGGGATGGGGGGCATCAGGACCGGTGCAAAATATCACACCTAACTCGTCATTTAATCTCATCGAGTCTTGTTTTGTACGATTATTTTTCGTTTCTCACTCAAAGTGACTGTTGCACCAACAGTGTAAACAGCTCGTCCTTTTGTATTATGTAAATTTCTATCTCCTGACTAAATGTGGACTAAAATGTCTTGTTAAGGTTCCTTCCAGTGTTGTCCACCTTGTAAAGGAGCAGCAGTCACTGTGGTGTTTGGTTTTTATTTTCAAGCTGTGGGATCAGTTTCACAGAAAGTATTCAACACAGGCAGCAACTTTATCTTTCTCTCTTTTTATTATTATTTTTTTGCTTTTGAACCAGATGCAAAAATGTCTCTGGAGTGTTTCAGCTGTATTGTAGAGACTCTGGTAAATGTGGATGCGGGGCACCTGATGACCATCCTCCACTCAGCATGAACAGGAACAGTTTTTAGTTGTTTTTAGAAGGAGGCGTCGAAAACAACTGGATTCAACGGTGTACCTTTTTTTATTTTATTTATTCTAACAGCTAGAGAAGGAGCACCAGGACTGGAAAAAAGACTGATACCCTGTCCAGAAAGACTCAAATCTTTATGCTTCTCCTGAGATATGTTGGTTTCCATTGCAGCATAAAAAGAGGGGAACTGTGCTCCGCCCCGTTCATTCATATGGCAATTATTGTACAAAAAATAAGAATAATAATGACGAGAATTGAGGAAGAATTGTTATCCTCCTTAGTCGGAATAGCTTTTTTATATTTATCATTGTATATATTTGTGAATATGTTGCACCTCCGTGTGTGGAAAAGCTGAAATGTGGTGAATTTCTGCTGTCTTTTCTCCCAGGTGTTTGTTTCTGTAGGGGATTGAATAGTTTTTGGGGACACATCGGACCAAACGAGTAGAGACGTCGGTCTGTGACTAATTTATGAGGCACAATAATACTGTAATCCATTGCATGGTTTACTCGTAAGGGGGAGAGGGGTGTTTGCTGGGCGTTAATGCTCCGAAAATATGAAAAATAACCACCACCACCCCCCCGAAGTGAATGCATTGCAATAAGAAGAAACACACACACAAACACAAACACAAGCACGAAAACACACATTCACACGGTATAGCTGTGTGTCTACCTCATTACGCAAGTGTTGGCACGTTCATGGTGATTTAAAAAAACACACACACACACAAGCTAAAAACAAAAAAAAACAAAACAAAAACAAAAAAACAAAAAACAAGTAGACTTTTTTTTTGTTTGTTTTGAATGTTTGAATGTGTTTTTTCTTTCTTTATTTATTTTATTTATTTCCATCTTCCACTGGTTTAATGGTGAATTAGACCTAGAGGACTCACTGATGTGTAAAGTGTATGTTCAACTCCACTGCAATGATGCTTTGACAATCAATTATTATTATTATTATTATTTGGTTGTTGTTCTCCCCCTTTTGTGTCCTCATCCAAACGAACTATTTTGCTTATTATTTATCACTGACACCTCTGTGGAGCGCACTTTGTAGATATTCTGACGAAGGGAAATAGTCGGCCTTATTTATACATATTTTCATCACCTCTGAGGAAAAACAAAAACGTTACGTTTTGTTTTATTATTTGTTTCCTTTACATTGCCTTTATTTATTTTTAACTTAATTTATTTTGGAGAAGGAGAAAAAAAAAACATATTTCATTTGTGAAAGTGTGCTTTAAATGTGTCTGTGTAAGCGACAGAAGCTGAAATAAACCGTGCACGTTTTACTTCATTCTCTGACAGCCTTTATTTCTGGAAATAAAAAAATCCAAGCAGTCAAAGCTGAAAGAAAGAAATATATATATATATATATATAGTCCTATGCACACACACACACACACATGCACACTCACACGTTACACTATGAGAGAAGTCTGTAAAAATAAAAACATGCTGTTGAATATTGAATAAATACCTCTGCTGTTATCACCACTGCTGGTCAGACCTGTGTTTGCTGATAGAGGTGTTAATAGTCTTTTTTTTTTTAAACGACAGATTTAATGGACCCGTGTAATACGAGCTTTGAGCAGAAGTCTGTGTCTCTGTCTCTTCTGTGTGTGTGTTTGCGCAGAGAGGAGAGGAGAGCAGCTGCTGCTCTGAAACAGGAGAAGCCTGGAGGTGAAGGAGGTCCGTCTGAAAGCTGCTTCCCAGCGGTGATGAATAGGATTTGATACTTGAGTGACTCTAATATTGATCAACTTTGCTGGCTATGAAGACTACACTGCTCTATCACATCAGGCCTCGTATCTGGTGCTTTTAGTTCAAACAAACGCTTCTGTGATGCAGAAAATACCCTGAAACATCTGAGGGCGGAGTCAAGAGTGGCTGGTTTTGAAAGTTAGAAAACTTGGAAAGCAAAGAAGAAATACTGACGCTTAATAATTATATTTAAAAAAGAAAAAATAATTCAATAATTCAACTTCAACTTGGACTTTATTCAAAACTGGTTACGATAGTGACACAAATCATTACAATGAATCATCAACAGTTCAGACAAATGTAAAAAACAGTTTTTAAACTCAGGTAAAACATTTAATAATATTTTAATAATTACATGCAAAACTTAAAGTTCAGCTAATTAGACCAATAAAACTGCTTTACTTGCTAATTGAAAATAGAAACAGTGGAAATAGTGCTTTGACTTGTGGTCGTTCACTCACATCTGTTTAATCCACATCTGCACGGTGTATCCTGCAGTGTGCAACACATGTTTCCTCATATGTTTTTCATGACATTCACAATCCTCTTACATCCTAATAATAAATAAAAGAAATGCAGGAGTCACTTGAATGAATTACACAGTGGTGAATTTAGTGCAGTGCAGGTAACAACATAAACAAACTGAGTATGAGCACATGTTCTTGTGCATGAAGCTGTATTGTGGCACGTGTGAAGCCTTATTATTGCAACAACAGAGTAATGACATTGTAAATATCAAATTAAGTTTTGTTTTTGTCTTCTCGTCTGCTATGCTGATATTGCTCCTCATGTGTCTGCAGCCTGTGCGTGTTTTAAATTTGTTAGTATTTTCTTTTCCACTCTCTTCAGCTCAGCAGGTGGTTTTGCACCATAAACCTGTTATTAATGAATAATAAATATCAGTTGTTATGATACTATTGATTTTCATGTGTGTTTGTTAAGACGCTGCTTTTCTGTGTCGTGCAACAGCAGCTAAGGCCCAGATCCCCTTGGAGCAACCTAATACAGGCCTCCTGAACGTGGGGACTGTTAGTGGACGTCTATGGAGGGTCCAAAGGTTGGCACAGTAAAAAACACATGTCACATTTTATGACTTGATGCTTGCACAACAGGCTGATGTAAAAATGACATTCATCTCTTAATAGAGACATAAAAATATATAAATAATACTCTATGACACACGTATCTTATATACAAATAGCACAAATAATAACTTTTCACTACTTTCTTTCCAACTTAAAAGGAAATTATTTTATTAATGTATTTAAATGAAATAATTTAAATAAGTTGTTCAACTATTGTTTAAAATACATTATCTTCAAAATATATTCTTAATGCGTCTGACCTCACTTAACCAACATTTATTCATATTTAAAACATCAGGTTTATCAGTATCATTTGGATTTTGGTGAATCTGTTTCACAGCCTTGTTGACGTATTATTTGCCATTTAATTTCAGAAGATATAAAATTGACTTCTGCTTTGTGCATTTGTCAATATTTACTGATCTTTTTTGGCCACCAGACAGTGGCTGGCATGACAAAGAATGTAGTACATGGCTTCATCAAAGTTTAATCGCAGAGAGGCACTCCAGTTGAACGCCATAAAATATATATAATTGACTGTGTAATCAGTGTGAACAGTGTATCAAGTTTTCTCGAGACAAAGTGATGGAATGCAAATTATGCACAGGATTAAAATTAAGGACAAGCAAAAATGTTATTGTGCTATTTTAAAATATTCCTATCAGGAGGCAGCAGTTACTTTAATTTATGTTTACACGTAACACTAAATCTTGTTATATTATAGCATCTGTAGGCTTTTCTCTGTGGCAGCTTTTACCTTCTGTATTGTAAAGTTCATGGTACAAATTCCTGTGGCGTTATGTTTTAACAGAAAATGCACTTAAACCATTAAATGCTGTGATTAAGATTTTTTTAGAAGCTTCGCCCCAAGTCGTACACTACAGAGCACCTGTACACTGAAATAGTTGGTTTAATAATTGACAACTACAAAAAAATGACTGTGTTTTTCTCCATTGGTTGGTGTTTTCCATGTGATCTGTCCTTCTCCAGACTCCACCCTGGCTGCTGTTGTTGTTGTGGATGAGTGGTTAAAAGAGCTTTTCCCAGGGCAGCCGTAGTTAATTGTTTGATTTAAATAATTAAGAAACGGGAGGCCTCATTTTCTTCCGCTGTGTCGGATCCAAACAAGATCAAATCAGACTGCAGCTTTTCTTCACTCTGTTCCAGCACAGGGATGATGCACACACACACACACACACACACACATATATATACATACGCACTAGTTGTCTTGTTTTCTCATTTTCAAACTTCAGTCGCCTGTGTGCTTATCTCCTGATGGTTACTGAAGGGAAGTGATGAGCTGTACAGCCTTCTTGTTGCAGGTCCACAGTCCGATCAATGTACTTCCATGTTGGATTCATCTTAAATCACCAAATGTCCGTCTCCAAGACACCCTGACCTCTTCCTAAACAGATTTACAGGAAGGGTTGATCAAGTACACCAATGTTCAGTGTAATTTGTAACACGTCAAACATCAGTTGAAATATTTTCTACTAACTACTGACTGTTAATGTACAGAACGCCACAGTTCTCAAGTTACGCCCTTTCACACCACACCATTGCAGTAATGACAGTAAGCATTGACCCATTTCAGAAGTTTCACAGTAATCAAACTCAGGCAGCTTACAATGGTCCCTGTTGTGTTGCTGAAGCTCTGACACTATCAGTGGCAAGAAACAGGTGGAAATTATAATTTGGGGCTCATTCAGGCCTTAGTGTGCAAACAAATCGTTCTAGATTTTCTAGTTCTAGTTTGGGGAGTACAAATGAATGTTATGAAACCTCCCGCTTTCTTCTTCAATTGGAGCGGTTTTATGTATGTACATGTGTGTAGCTGAGCTCAGCATTTTCAACACTGCTGCTGAGGTGATTTGACACGGCCCCAATGGCCACGTGCAGAAGAAGATCGTGTGTATGCTAAGTGTTCATTTCTGAGGATGTGCATGACCAACACTCCAAATAAACACAGGGTACACAAGGCAGCCACGGTGCATACACAAATGCATAGTTAAAAGCAAATCTATCTCTGCCCTGCTGTTGAATGTGAACGTGTGCTGCAGGATGCAAACCTTGGCCTCCTGTGTCAGAGTTTTGGAATGATTTAGCTCTTCACTGTATGTCCAACCATTCACCTTCTTTTCCACACAACTCTGGTACAGTATAAGGATTAAAATTGGCAGCATTCTGTTCCCTCTAAATGTATTTAAAAGAAATTGGTGCAGTAGTGCATTCATCACTAGCGACTCCAGTTTGTCCAGATTGAAGCATCCTCCTGCTGCTTCAAGACAGAATTTCTTATGCTTTTACATTTGAATTTGTCTCTTGTTGTTCACCGATTCCCCACTGGTGTCTACATCAGGCAGTAGAACATCATTTGGATAGACTGAATCTACTATTGTTGCATGCTCACTGGGTGCATTTGTACAAAAACATTTACTGTAGGTACGGATACAGAAATAGAGAGCTTCAAAAACGGGCCTGACTGTACCACTCCAGACCCCCTGCCATCCCCTGCGTACAAACCATTCTGGTTTGAAAAGATACATCTCAGTCTCATTCAGCGCCCACCGAGGGGAGGTATACTGTAAACATCAAGCGAAGTGGAAAGTGGTCTGTATGTGCTTTTGGTCCCTCACCAGCACATGGTAGACCTAGCATTACCTTGTGATAGCATACAAGCTGCCCAGAAGGGAGGCGAGGTCTATATGAATAAGCAGTAGATGCTGTTAATTCCTTTCTCTTTCAGATTACTCCATCCACTCCTCTCCAGCTTGTGTTTTCCATGAAGCGAGGAAGCACATTTTCATAAATAGACCTTGGCCAAGCGCTGCAGAGATGAAATTTTAATGAAGCTCAGAGTCTTGAGTGCAGCACTGGGGCCTTGGAGAATCAGCCCTCTGTTACATTACTATGGCTTTCTCTTTCTCCCGTTCTCTCTCTCTCTCTCAAACACACACACTAATGCAAACGTGTGTGTGTGTGTATGTGTGTGTGTGTGCTGGGGATTAAGAAGGAAGTAGATGTGTGCGTGAATGGGGGGAGGGGGGTTGTCAGGGAGGCAGTGGAGGTCTAATTTGTGTGTGTTTTTTGTCCAGTTATTATTTATCTTATTTATCATCTCGAGGATCGATCTGTTATGGAGATGAAAAACCAAGTTCATGCTGGCAGCCACGAACACACACACACACACACACACAAACACACACACACGCACACACACTTTCAAAAAAAGCTGCGCTGACACACAGTGGAAGTGTTCAATTTTGTCGATGTCGATTTATCAGCAAGGTTTGCAGATAAATGCTTTATTTCAGCCATCTGCAAGGGTGTTCATTTTTGGGGAGGCACTACACACACACACACACACACACACACACACACAAAGCATGGTGGGAAGCTGCAGTTCATTCCAACAATAGAAGAGACTGTTTGCATGTGTTAGCTGATCACAGAGTCCCATGATAAATAAAAACATAAGATATAATAACAATAACCTTACAGTCTTTCTTACACCCTTCTCACCTAGGAGCCCAGCAGTAAGGTCAAAGGTCAGACTGGCATAACAGATATGTAGGATCTGGCTTTTGGTTAAAAGCACTTTAATTCACTAAAAATACAGGACATGCTTTAAAAATGTGCTCCATTCAGGATGGCTGGATGGTGATGGGGGATGTGTGCGTGCGTGTGTGTGTGTGTTGTGTGTGTGTGTGACGACATTATGCATATGAGGCTGTAATTAAAACATGGCGACAGTAATTAGGAACATTGTATAACTAATCAGGCCTAATGAGCATCGGGGGCGGGCAAGGCGGTGATCAAACGGCCGAGTTATGAGGCTTAATGGGCGGAGAGCAGCATGAAAGTCCCACCGTTCACTCGGCTCCACCGCATCGCTGCTTTTTATTGTTGAGACAATGATGAGAGAAAGAGGAAGGATGTGAAAAGTCAGGTTACTGGAAAAAACGTGCAGGAGACAAAGGACTGCGAGATGATGACGATGATTATTATTAATATATTTTTAATGTTGTTATTATTAAGCTATTATTGATCTCATGAGCGCGCACAACTGTTACAGGATCGAGTGAACAAAATCCAGAAGCAATGAAAAATGCAGTGGCATGAATTATGAAAACCATAACAATATCGTAGCAGCAATATCAATATTTACACAACAGGAATCCCAGATCCTGGGAAACCCTTCTTTAGCTGAGGGAAGAAGAAGAAGAAGCAGAAGAAGAAGAAGAAGAAGAAGCCTATGTTTAGAAAACCAAAAACAGACCAGTTCCCTCTCTTCTGTCCAGACCGAATAAATAAATAATAATAATAATCTAATCATCGTTTGGATAAAAGAAAATACAGAATAAATCTCTGTGAGATTCGTGTCGTTATTTAATGGTTGTGAGTTTGCGCAGTCCTGGATGGTTTGACAGAGTCACGGAGGCTGGTTTTTCAGTCACAAATTAAAATTTAACTCCTATTATGGTCAAACATCTCCGGCTTCACTCCGGCGTTGGCCTCGCTGCGTCGTTTGTGTCAAGCTTAACGTTAAATATGCGATTTCAATTCTTATCAATAATGTAGCACACGCCCGCCATTTAAATATTCATTTTGCGTTTACACTGCGTTTATGGAGACAGTAGCTTATATTTGCCTAGCTTAATATTTAGTTAACACGAGTCTAGTTCTCTGGTCAAATAATAATAATAATAATAATAATAATAATAATGATAAATAACTGTTTCGCTGCAGAACGTTTCATCTCTTCCTCTCCCAACCTGTAACTGCATCTTTATTTAATGCGCATGAGAGGAGCGCGGGGCCTCAGCGCCATGAGCGCGCAAACACATGGACATTATTATAAGGAACCTGCTGCGCACCACACACATAATGTACACCCCCCAAGACGATATCTGGACAAGCGCAAGGTCCAAATATTACCCTCCATAAATTCTTCAGAAGAAGTTTTTTATTACAGGTGTGTCCCTTTGTAGTGTATTATTATTATTATTATTATTATTATTATTATTATTATTATTATTATTATTATTATTATTATTATTATTATTATAAATACTATTGGACAAAATTAAGAAAAAAAAAAAGTTTTTTAGGAAAGCCTAGTTTAAAAAGTGGCATTGGCATTTTGCACAAAATTAAAATAAACTTAACAATTTAAATGGCCTATTAGCTGTTATCAGTTGTGTTTTTTTGGATTTACATTGCTCTATGTGCTGTTGATATGTTTTCATCCAAATCCCAAACATTAAATCATCCTGATTTCAGCAGCCTGGACAGCTGGACAGTGAAATGTTTCCTTTATTTCTCCTTCCCACGCACACATATCCACCCCACCCCATGCACGCCCGTACACGTGGGCGCATCGGAATTATTTATACAGCATCCCTCCTCCAGCCTCTGCTGGATGCTTATCAGCACCACATCGATACATAAAATAAGAATCAGCACTGAAGGTTAATCACAGAGCCCTCAGGCCTGCAGGCTGCGGAACCATCAGACTACATCTGACCGGAAATATCTGCATCGTTTCAGAACCGACGGGATGCAGGCCAGAGAAATACTGCTCCACATTTGGATGGTTCGATTCCCAGGAAAGAAACACCTGCTTGTGGCTTAATGAGGGTGGTGTTTTATTCTTTTCTTATCAGATATCCAGAAAACATTTATCATTTATCTTTAATTAACCTTTTGTCTTACAAAGCTAAACGCGTAAAATGAATTTCTCCAAAACCATCCAGCAGGACCAATCCAACTCGCTATTTTGAAAACCGACTGGAGGAAACAAGATATAAATACGAACTTCAGCTTAATTCAGAGAAGTATGTTCAAAGAGACGCACTAGTATGGGCTTCTCTAATCATGTCTCATCAATAATGCATTTTCAAACTGACAGGATGCCCGAAACGCAGAGCGGCTACAACATGAAGCCCGTTTCTCCGACGGACACCAGCTAAACTTCAGCGTTTAGTTACAGTACAATTTTAATGAAATTAAATTTATTGATGGTGGAGAGGAGAGTTCTGGTTTCAGCTGGATGAAAAGCTCAGATACTGTAAATGGATTTGAGCTCATGTTGCTGCAGCATATTAAATCGCTACAAACCGCACTTACCTAATTTATTTGATATTAGATTAGATTTTTAATCATGCTCATGGAGGACTGTGTTACAAATAAATGTGGTAAAATACCTGAATGCGTTGTGATTAATAAGAAAAATTAATAATCTCTGCCTGTTTAACAAGAGTAAATGTTTAAATAATTGTCCAGAAATACAAATAGGACCTCCATGCGTTTCACCAGCGTCATTAATAATAATGATGGAGTTTTAACAGTCTGCAGATATAGTCATTGTTATTCACATACAAATGGTAAGATGGACAGGAGCACACTGCTTACATATCATAATGTTAAAAGTAATTATTTCCAAATGAAATAATTCTTATATATAAAGTCATGTTGAGTGTGTGTGTGTGTGTGTGTGTGTGTGTGCAGGAAACATACAATAAAGTTGTATTTGCTTTTATTGGTGCTTATATTTGTTCACCAACTATACAACTATACAAATCCCAGAGTATCACTAGACCTGTGCATTTTTAGCGCAACATCATGTACTAACACATTAAAAGAAAAAAAAAAAAAAGCAAAACATAGTGCTGGATGAAAAACTCGGAATTGGGCTGCTGGGCCACTTTGATTAAAAAGCAAGCTCATCTTCTCAGCAGTCGCTTTCAAATGCAACAAACCAACAGAAACAAGCTGACAGAGAAACCAATAATTGGTGTGTGTAAGTGTGTGTATGTGCATGGAGATTGGATGGATGTGTGGATATAAGGGTGTGTGTGTGTGTGGTTGGGGATTGTATTTAGGGATTCGCTCCGTGTGGACTGAGTTGCTTTATTTCTCTGCCCTATATATCTGTCCGCCTTCACTCGCTCTCTCCCTCTCTGCTCTGGAGGCTGAGGCTGCTGCTGCTGAAGGGATGTATGAGGCTCTACTTTCTTGTCTAGGTGATGAATAATGCAGGGCTCTGAGGCCAGCAAGTTTCCAGTTAAATACCAATTTGCTTAACCAGTGTTTCCAGCCTCTGCCAGCTCCACTCAGTATAGCAGGGAGCCACTTCGGCCTTTGGTATTTAAAGAAAACATCTATATGTGGAGGCTTCCGATGAAGTGCCACCCTGTGTAAACTCCCAGCGACTGATTATGCATCTGAAATTAACAGTAGAAGGTGGAAAGAAAGAAAAAATGCATTGCAGAGGCAGGCTTGATGTTTTAAAGGGGCAGAAATAATCCTCAGTCCTGCTTTTATCATGAAATAGTGTCTTTATGTACCTATGAGGTCATTTCAAGACTATATATGGATACATATGGAATATGTGATAAACCACACACTGCTAGCTTTGTCACTTCTGTTACATGCAGCACAACCTACGTTAATATTATTTGATGACAGGACATGATTCCCAGAATAGACCTGTCTGTCTTCAAGCTGTGCAGAGTTTAGCAGAAACGCACAAACCATTACCACCTGCAAAATAAACAATTGAATTCATTTCCGATAATGGTCACTTCAATAATCATGTCATGTGTTTTCAAATACACAGTGCATGTGGTAAAGTATTTTTAAGCAGAAGATACCAGATACGAGTGACAAACAAATTGGAGATGCAGCATCAGAAAGGTATTAGAAGTCGCAGCATCTGTATAGGCTTGTTTTCATTTGCTGACGTATCACTATGTATTATGATCTGTTTTTATTTTTCTTAATGGAGGAGTGGAGCCTAGTTTTTGTGAGTTAGTTATGGATCTTTTTTTAGGCACTCTGTGCAAGGTTGATGACATTACAAATGTATTTTCATTGGGTGGATTTCATTTCTGTCTCATAGAAGAGGCAACAAGAAAACCTGTCTAAATATGTGATCAACTATATAAACATGTATGTCTCCTCACTCCAGTTGACCTCACCTCATGTGCCTTGACATGTGGATCAAAGAGATGCCATTACAGGGAGCAGAGTGAGGTCAGCTGCCCCACAGCTCCTGATTCACAAACAAGCAGCGGGAGCCTGAACACCAGGTCGAACATCAAGCAGAGTCCCTGCTGAGTCCAAAGCAGCTCAGCTTCCTTTTGGATGAGGATTTAAGGCTGGAACACTGCTCCGTAGTGTGTGTAATGACCGCCTGTGGCCCCTGGGTTGTCCTGTCATCCCCCTCTTTTCCCCTGCCCTCCCCTTTCAGTAATCAGCTCACCGAGGCGGGATGCAGAACAGAATCAGTCCTCTCTGCTGCCAACCCTGAAAAAGTAAACACTGCCTCTCCGTTCCCTCGCCAATTGTTATTCATAGAGTGGATAAATATTTAATTCCATCTAAGGATACCTTTTGTTAACAGAATTACCGTACAAGCCTTGTAGCCCATAAATCCCTCAATGAATTCAAATTCTTTTCGTTCCCCATTCGTGTGCGGGTTCACTCCTTGTGCTATTGAATGTGTATGTGAGAGTGGTGTAGGTAGGGAAGGAGGACAAGGATGATGTAGAGTGGGAAACAGAAAAAAAAAGTGTGGGAGGAGGAGAAAAGGGTATGGAACGAGGGTGAAAAATGTGAGATGGAGGAGGAGAAAGGGAGAGGAGATCGGTGAGCAAGTGGTGAGATGGAGGAGTAAAACATGATGCAAGAGAGCCAGGGGAAGAAGGAAGAAGGTGGAGGAAAAGGTAGAGAGGCATCGGGTTGTACAATACAGAGCAGGAAGATAAAGAGTTGGCTAAAGAGTTGCAGGGGTAGTTTTTTAACTTGAAGACCAAGAGCAGGAAGGTAGGAAGGAGGAGGAAGAGGAGAAGGTGATGCAGGCACAGAAGACGATTTGACGAAGATGTGATAGTGCAAAGGTGAAAAAAATTAACGTGCAGGTAACAAATGTAGAGGGTAAGGAAAAAGATAAGGTGAGCGAAGAAAGTAGTGGAAAGTAAGAACAAGAAGTGTTAGACTGGAGGATGAAGTGAAGGTGAAAGATGGAGGAGGTAAATGGTGTGCACTTATAGTGTTTTTCTACCATAGTGGAACTCAAAGAATATGTCTTCTGGTTCACCCATTCACACAAACACACACACACACACACACACACACACACACATAATCACACGCCAATGACGGAGCTGCCGTGCTGCAAAGAAGATAAGGAGGAGGTAGATGCAGTTAAAAATAATTAGGAGGAGGAAGAGATAGAAAGAGGTTGAGCAAAAATGATTAAGGGAAATAGAAAGAGAATTAGAAAGCAAATGTAGTAAAGGAGGAGGACTAGGTGACACAGGAGGTGCAGGATGAGGCAAAGACACAAAAACGTACATAGGATTTTAAAAAAGGAGAGGGTAAAAGCAGAAGTACGTCTAAATAGAGGAAAGGAGGCAACGAGGAAGAAGAGTGATGATAAATGTGAATGAAAAGTGTGGAGAAAAGAATTTATAACACAAAGGGAAATAAGAAAGGAAGAGGATGACAGATGGCAGAGACACAGAAATCAGCATAGGAAAACAGAGGGAAAAGAACAAGAAAAAGTGAAGAAAGAGGTGCAGGAGTGAGCGTAGACAGAGGCACAGTGCACTCCATTGATCTGGAGCATGAAAATCCAGACTCCCTTGCTTCTTTATATTCCTTTTGAGCCATAAATAATGGATTGATGAGTTCTGATGAGAGCATTAACACTGGGATGAGCTTAATGAGCACACTGACTGTTACTGATCTGATGGACTACAATCACCCCAAATGAATCACCATGACTCCAAACAAAAGATGTGGAAGCCTATTGATTCCAAATAAAGTTGGTGGTTTTGATTCCTGATGAAAGGGCAAGGATGAGTCAATAATTTCTCTCCTATTTCTACCAGAGCTTCATTTCAATCGACGCATTTGTTTGGTCAGCCACTGGAGATTAAGACCTGTTGAGGCCACTGTTCAAGAGAGCTCGATGGCTGTTGGCTCACGATTAAAGTTTAATCAGCCTCACTTGGCGTTATTATTCTTTCACCCCTCTTTTTAATGAAATTCTTCTTCTCTTTTTTTAAAAATAATTCCCCTAAGCACGACTGAACGGATGGGGTGGAAGAGAGTATGTGTTTCTCATGGAGCAAAAAGGTTTCAATTGGGGCTTTTTGATAGCTCTTAATAATATCCCCATGGTTGATGGAAAAAATCAAATAGAATGATAAGGCTTTGATTTATGTCCTGCACATCAAACTGGCGTGTGTGTATAACTGAGCAGAAGTAGCTCGTTTGACTTGTTCCTTTGGTAAAAAATAATATCCTTTGGCTGATTCGGGAGCTTTTGAATTAGCGTGATCACAAAGATTTCAGGCAGCTCCACATGCAATACAGCTGTCTGTCAGCGTGCCACAAATTGAATCTGATGGTGTAAGATGGAGAGGTGTTCAAGGACACACCTTTACCTCAAGAGGCTTTACAATTTGTACAGTATGCATTACTACTTACACAGCTACTAAACAAATTTAGTGACTAGATGATAAGGAAAGTGAAAGTTATTCTGCTGTGGAGTTGGCCAAAACCAAAGCTGGAATAAAATTTGAAGGGGGGTTAGTTATTGCCGGTGATGGTGGATGGGCAATGAGAGTGATAGAAGAGCCACTCTCACTGCTGGAGAGCCAGAGTGGGGCGAATGTCCTTTCTGATTAGCGGTGCTGCATGTGAATGCACTAATGCACCTCGCTATTAGCATGTTTCTTCTGGTTGCCACGGGCGGTGCCGCGCCGCCTCCCCGTTTGACATGTCAGAACGCGTATCAGTCACTATACGCCGTGGCCCGTAGACTTCACATCACTAAAGGAGAGTATGGGTAAGAGCATCAAGTACCTTAGTGAGCGTGTTCTTGTCTTTAGTTGAGCTTTATGTCTTTGGAAAGAGGATGTTTTTTATGGGGTGAGGGGTTTCAGCAGATTGTCACTCTTCCAAGACTTAGTTTAGGGCCCGGGATTAAGGGCTCAGGCCGGGGGAGCATGATGTAAGCAGGTTGTAAGTGTTAGGGAATGTATTGGATTGTGCCAGCTGCCATCTTGGTACAGGCTGTGTATAATATGCTTTACTGTATGTGATATCCTAATAGAGACATTCCTGCTTGTGAACAGTTCATCCCTCTTTCCTGACCCTAACCCTAATCACAGTAACTGATTGGTACCTATATTAACATTTACTATCAGCCTGGCTGATGCTTTTCACATACATCCATTGCAGTGTTTTTATACCTATCCCCTGTTTTCTGCTGAGTCAGCTAGCTGTTTTTATACACACACTTTTGCTACTTCCAGTCCCTCCTTTTTTTTTGCTGCACGTGTCACACACTGCTGTTTCTCTGCAGATTCAGTGGGTACTCATTGTAACTCACCTGATGACTGAAAGGTCACAGACCAGTCACCAGAGGTTGAATATTCCTCTACACACATTGTCTGTGTCGTCGCTGCTGGGAAGGTGGATATGTATCCTTCTGGTTATGGGTTGGTACTACTTGCTCTCAGAGTGCTTCTGTCAGTAGCAGTGGATTGTTGGATGGTCAGAATGATTCACAGGGCTCATGCTGGAAATTTTTGCATTTAAACACTGGTTGTGGTCCAAATTTATCTCGTGAGGATCAATACAGTTTATCAAAAAGACTCTAATATGTCTTCTGTCAACTTCTCTCTTGCCTACTGAACCAGGTGGTTATTCCTGTACAGTGTAATTTACACACCATTGTTTCAGTCCTCCAGTCATTACAGTCTTATGTTCTAAATAATGCCTTAAAGTAGTAAATTAGTATTATATTATTAGTATTAATATTATTAGTAGGATTATGACACCACTGAGAGAGCGACAGAGACACTTCACTGATGATCTTATGACTGTATGGGAGCAAACACCTGCAACTGGATTCAGACATTACGTGGACAGATTTCAAAGAAGTTTGGAGGCTGCTGTAGTGGCACAGTTATAATATAACCATATAATTATAGTAAACACAAAACACACACAGACACACACAAAATACAAAATGCAAGAAAGATTCAGAGCATGGAAGGCAGCAATCTTACCACTGCACTATCCAGCCAAAGGATAGGAAGTGGGGCTCTGGGAGGGCTCAAAGATATGAAACAATTCAACAAGATAATGACCTGTCAAAACAGAAATAAGACTGAGATCATAACAAAGTAACAGAAAGAAATAGACACAAGCAGGGACCGTAATACCAGAAAACTTGACTTGCATGTAGAGCTCAATCTATCATAAATAGATAGATGGAGTCATGGAGGAAAAGAAGGAACGAGGGGCAGGTGAATGAAAAAAGATGCCTCGAGAAGGGAGGGAGCTCTTCACTAGTCCGAGGAGTGATCTGTCTGCCTAAAGAGCTTTGTTACCATATTAACTGACATCTCTTGATGGCCTTGCCAAAAAACAGTACTGAGCATTGAATACAGGGAGGATTGTTAGAAAGGAATAAAAGGAGAAATGCCCGAGTGGAGAACAGTGCAGCAGGGGCCTCAGAGAACAAGTGCAGGGCTGAGGAGGCAGGCATTAAGTGAGATGGGGGAAACAGAGGCAAGTAACCCCCCCCAACCCCCTTAACTTTTCTCAACAACAGCTGCAAAACCCTCAGCTCACCGCTCCTACCCTCCATCCTCTCCTTCATCCTTGTACTCCCACCTCCCATTATTCTTCTCCCGTGTTACTTTCTTCCGAAAATTGCCCCAAGGCTAGGGGCTCTCTTGGGTGGCTCACCCCCAAGCAGAGCGCTTGTTCCTCGCAAGCTGGTAATAATTTGAGCCTGCTGAAAAACACAAGGCTTTTAAAGAGATCAACCCGCCTACCTCCTCCTTCACCACCTCCTCTCACCCTGTTTGCATCTGAGGCATCAGGCCTTTTCCCATGCTGCTGCTGCTCCACGCGCCTCCACGTGCCGTGTACCCTCGCTCTTCACCCTTCCCCAGCATCCCTGGACCAAACTGCCTCCCAGTCTTTTCCCTCCTGTCATGCTCTACATCCTCTCTTCCCACAACTCCCATTCAGAAATGCAGCTGTAGCCACCTAGTGTGCATTCCTTCCAAGGTTCTCATAAGGAGAGAGAAACATGAGAGACGAGGCAAAGAGAATGAGAGAATTGTTTGTGCTGCTTTGGCCCACAAAGAGTAATGTGGCGAGGAGCGCTGTTGTGGAAGATCAGAAAAAAAAAATCCTGGAGATAGAAGAAAAAGTGAGAAACAGGCAAGAGGCTGAACAGAAGTAAAAAAAACAACTAACAGTCACTCGGCTGCGGGTTCATGCATTTTGTACAGCCGCTACACTCAACTGTCTCCATCGTCCAATTTACAGCTGCCATCTTCCATATGCGGTTTCATGCCTTTTGCTGCTCACAGTCAGTCTCAACTCAGACATTTTTACTATTTAATCTCTTACAATCAGCCCTGATCTGCTACAATATGTAGTAAGACATAGCTCTCCGCTGGTATAAAAATACATTGTTGCTTTTATTCTGACACATATTCACATTAAATTTGCAAACATAGATGAACATGCATCTTATTTCCTGTAATTAGCTGAAGTGATTTTATTGTTTCAATTGAAAGGTTTTGTATCATAGCGTTCAATTTCCTCTGCAAGTTGTTTGCATTCCACCTCTGCACTGTTTGCTGAAGTTCAGCTACTGAAAACCCTATTTGTACCTTCATTAATTATGATTTTGAGTGCTGATTATCTTATTTGTGAGCGTACGCTGCTCATGTAAAGTGGACAGCTACAACCAAACTGTCTTAAACAATCAGGAGCCGAAACAAACTTCACATGCCCATACATAGACAACATATCACTCAGCGTATCGAGATGGTAATAAGACACTAATAATACTAATAAGACAAGTGATGAAACTGATCATTGAAGCTAACTTATTGGTCACTGGTTCCTCGCAGCATGTTAATGTTGGCAAACATGTGGAACAGCCCTAGATGAGAGTTGGTAGCTGACTCTATTGCAATCTCTCTATAAAAAGACCTGAAGTGGAGGGACTGACACACACACACACACACACAAAAAGATAAACACAAGACGTCACATGATGACATCTCATCCTGAGTGGTGATGTTAAGACACAGCAGGAGTTTTAATAGATGGCTCACCCTGTATCACTCAACAGCAGTGCACCAAGGAATGGGAGTGTACATCAAGTGCGAACACTTCTGTGTATGTCATACACATCTGTATTGATCTTACCTCGGGGGTTGTCCTGCACACATAAGAAAACACAGACCTATCAACAGACACACACCTGCATTTACACACAGGTGGCGGGGCAGGTACAGTGTGCTCCTTCGTCCTGCCATCCACCGCTGGCAGATCTTTTATTTAGCCACTGAAGCAAGCGGCTCCTTCTCATGAATTATGCAGCTGTGGGCCCCTGTAACAAGCTCCAGGCCGACTCTACACCTTGTGTGTGGCTTAAAATATAGATAAAAGCTGAACAGCCAGCTACAAACATACTCTTTTTTTCTGGACAGAAGCAGGCTGGTGAGCAGAGAGTCCACAGCAATTAGGTGAGGCAGTGGTACTGCAGAGTTGGGCCAGTCGGGATCCGCAGAGAACAGTCCAGATGTTGACCGTATGCAGGCAGAAATAGTACAGAGCGGAATAGAAGAGAATAGAAAAGAGCACAGCAAAGCCAAATACTGAACTGAGCTGAACTTTTGAGAGCACAACAGAGCAGAGCAGCACAGAGCGATTCACTCCAAAGCAAAAACAACAACAGCAGCAGCAGCAGAACAGTCTTCTCCACGTTATTAGCTGAAGATGAAGGGCTGTGTTGTCAACTGAAATCTTTGTGCTTGTTTCTGCTCTTTTAGGACCTTGGGTGATGAGAGTTCTTTGTGTTGGCGAGATGAGCTTGAAGTGGGCTCTTTTTACTGATTTCATAACAAAGCTTATGCAACTTCCAAGAGAAGAACAGAGTGTGCAGTAGCTTGTGTTATTTTTTTAGTCCAAGCGTGAACAATACACAAGATTTTTAGGTTTAAATGTTGACATAAAGTTCTATTTATATATGATATATGTAATATATGATGTGTATCATTTACCATGCATAAGCCAGATGAAACAGAATCGTAACATATCAAACATCACATACTGTAACTGTAATAGCTTCGCCATGTACTTATAAAATCTTTAAATGTCTCATACTGTATGATTCTAACATAAAATGTTTGTAATTGTATCCCGATTCTTTGAACAGGAAAATATGTGAATGTCACAGTGAATCCAACAGTGAATATGATATCACACAACAGTGAGTTATCTATTCATGGCTCCATTAATGAATTATAGTCTTCCTAGACTTTATACTCCAGACATGCCCTCTTTCAATATGTCATAAGCTCTTATTCTTTTTTAATGAACCAGCAAATCACAGCCAAAAACAAATATATAAACACAAACATTTACAGTGGAGGACAGGGGATGGGCTTATGGACGATTTCCTTGGGTTAGCCCTGCAGATACAGGAAACCTGTACAAGAGAGTTGTGGTTGTACAGTGAGTGTGCAGAGGGGAGAGAACGGTGCAAAATATCCTGTCTCTCTCTCCAAGTTACATTATTTATATTTTATACCCAGAAGGCTCTTTAAACAAGTCAGAGTCTCTGTTTGCATCACTTTGCAAGGCTGCACCTTCGGAAACATCACTGCAGAGATGAAGTGTCTCTCCCCAGACCAGACTTGAGTAAAGGTCAGAGTTGCAACAAAATTACGAACAGCCATTTCTCTCTTTGCTGCACAGACGCGAGCACTGGTAATATAAGATCTTTTTTTTTTTTTTTACATTTTTCAGAACTGAAGCTTATATCCAGCTCGGCTTACCATAGCATTAATAGCACTATTAATATATTCAGTTTCAGGTTTATATTTCTGCTTTAGTTCTCTTTTTTTTTGTGGTGTTCTCAATGGTCATTGCTCTTCTGACTTCAACCAACTCCGGCTCCAAGAATAGTTTGCCTTCTGTGAGGTTTCAGGTTCTGAAAATGCAAGATTAATTTGCTTTTCATTTTTTAAAGGACCTGTTTTGCAAAGCCAAAGTCACACAGTACACAACAGGGGAGGTCTTTGTCGCAATTGACTCCCAATCTCAATTTCTGCTCTACTGTCAGCTATTGAATATGTACAAAACGTCCCCTAAATCCATTTAGAAAATATAAAAGAAAAACCAAAAGTGTAAAAGCACCAAAAAGCCAAAGAAAAAAACAAAAGCGTTGGTTTTAAGATGCTTTTAAAGTGCACTGATCTGTTCACGTTTATGGGAAGCTGTTCAAAGGTCAAACTGCAAACAGAAAAAGCTGGTTTAGTCTTTAGAAAATAAATCTTCACTTTGCATTCATATCATGCACATCCAATCTGCACCCAGTCACATTCACACATACAGACAAACACAAGATGTTCAGTGCATTCATTGTACCATGCCAAACCAATTTATCCGATGCGCTGCGCTATTTTCTTCCCTGTATCCTGACTGTGTGCGAAGCGGCTCTTGTCTGGCTGCAGTGCTTCAGAGAAACCTATCCCCCATTCAGTGTGATCAGCCTTTAGCTCGGTAATCAACGCCTGGAGTCCGTTCACTGCTCATCTACTTTAGATGGATAAATAATGCACAGCTCAGCAATTAAAACACACAGATCTGATGTTGTGTCACTAATTTATTGATTACCCCTCAGCGCTTCAAGATGACATGGTTAAATGTCAATCAGATGATCTGAGTCACACTTCAGTTGGAGTTATTCATTCCTCTGGCCGGCAGAAAGAATACCATTTCTCCTCTGATGAGTGTATGTATTATTAACTGTTATGCTAAGTTGTGTTGAACTGCTTTTGGGAAATGCTGGGGTCATTGCCGATTAGTTAGCGCCTTTGAGGAGACTTTAAAGTGAATGAAGAAATACAGACTATTTGATGTTGGTGGCTGTGGCCACTCTGTTGTCACCAGAACACAGTCCCATGTGAACGACGGCCTCAGTGCTTGTTGTGTAGTCTTCTGACGGGCTCCTGTTATACTATTGATGTCCATGTTGCACATTAGAAGATATGAAGATATAAGAAAGTTGAGGCAAAGACGTCACTGTGACAATCAACAATACATTTGTTTTGTTCAATTGTTATATTCTTTAATTCTGAAATTATAATACTATGGACAAGATAATATATGGATATGAACATACCACATATTCATGTATATTATAATAATGTTGTTTTTAAGGGAAAAAGTAAACAGAGTGAAAAACTGTATCTGCTGTATACTTAACTTTCAGGTGGATCAAATCTGTCCGCCAAAAATAAAGGTGAATATATAAAACATTTTAAAAACAAAAGGCTAAAATCTATCTGATGAAGGGTGTATCGACTTTTGTTGCAGTTGCATCTTAAACCCAGGTCCATTGGTAAAGTTTAATCAGTGAATCATTTCGTTTGTCAAATTAATTGGCTTCATGATTTTTGAGCTTTTGCTGAAAACAAACAAAATTACACAGAATAGATGAAATTTGTAATTAAATTAACATTTTAGAGTTATTGACCAGGCCTGTATTTACTTTTGCTAATAAAATAACTGGTTTAACAAAAATCTATTAAAAAAAGAACTGTCTCAAAATACAATTTTCACTCGTAAAACTATTTTGAATCAGAAGTCTGAATAGAAATAGACAAAAACACCTGCTGTCTGCCAACTTCGTGAGCACCATAAACCATAGACCTCCACTTTAAAACGATGTCCTCAGAGCTCTGCCATGCTTTTCTGGATCAGAGCTGACAGACACTGACTCATGCAGAGCTGCCCTTTTCTTTTTATTCTACATTTCCTCTCACTCTTGCTGCTTCAAAAGCTCCAAAAGAAGAAGAATTAAAATGAAAGACAGGAAGAAAAATACTTTGCACAGGGCCCAGATGTGTAATGTTGCCACGGGGACCTTAAGGACCCCATCATCCCAGCGTCTGTTACAGTGATGGAGGCCTGGATGTGCAGCTCGCCCGTGGGGTCCCACAGACAGATCTGATCAGCAGGCGACGTCCACTCTGTCGGCCCACAGCAGGTCCGGTGGGATATAAGACAGGCATGTGACATGTGGGGTAGTTTGGCACACATGTACAGTGCATCTGGCTTCACCATACCCCCCCACCCCACCTCACACACACACACACACGATACCATTCAGTATCTTTCTTCTTTGTTGCCCCCTCATCAACAGCACAGATGTTGAGTTGCCAGTGAAGTTTTGACCTCCCTGTCAGTCAATTCAGCCCACATTCTGAGAGACAAATTACAAACACATGCAATAGATGTGTAGTACATAGAGAATTGATTTACTCAAATACCAGTATTGGTTTTTAGTTCAGTGTTTTGGTTCTGCAACAGATAATTTATTCTAATTATTATTCGTATATATTTCAGCTTTACTGTCTTACTGAGGTCATGAAGGATAATCCAATATAGAAAAACATAGTTCGGGAGAGGAAAAGTGGTTTTCCGACTGAATGGGATGCTAATGGTTGATTCCTGCAACCACCTGCCAATATGCTGAGGAGTCCTTGTGCCACAATCCAAATCCCCAAAATTGCTTGATGCTTTGGAAAACTAGTGTCAAATAAATGAATCATAATCAACACACAGTTAGTGTCACTGAATTTGCTGAATACAACAGTTTTCAAGCCTGTGTAATGTTTATTAAAACTACAAAAAGAAGAGCAGCGAGTGTGTTCTCTGAGTGTAACACACATGTCCACTTCATATTATCACACTGCTACTTCATATTCAATACACACCACAAAAACATACACCTGGCCATCCAGAACATTGTTCAATTTCCATTTCTGATTCCTGACCTCTGATAATTGGCGAGCCTGCTCACTGGCTGTCTGAGTGTGGCGCAGCCCTCCTGTCACCTGCAGTGGCGCGGGGCCGGCGGTGAATTATTAATGGCTAATATCATTATGTAGGCATAGCTTGTCATAACAATCTAGCTTGGTGGAGGGAAACTCAATCTGCTGCCCCTGCCCCTGCACAGACAATGCTTTTTAATTATTGATACGGACTAATTGGCTACAGGATTCGCGGGGCACAGTTACTTCTGTTCCCTTCACAGCTCGCTCTGCTCCTTCAAGAAACAATCTTATTAGGAGGCCAGGCCTCCCTGATGCCCTCATGTCAGCAAATTAGCAGGGAGGATGACCCCACTCGACACAATCGCTCTCCACTACTGGCTTCCTCTCTCTTCTTATCGTCATTTCACACCTCCTCCTTCCTCCTCATCGTCCCTTTTTCCTTTTCTCTCAGAATTTAAGATTCTCCTCTGCTTCCTCATCTCCCCTCGACATTGGACACCAATTAATTAAAACGGGACAGGTAGACGGACGGTAAGTTGACGTGGCTGCACATCTTTATTCACAGCACATCTCTACACCACCCCTGGCTTGTTTCAGCAAAGGCTGTCGGCTAATGGACAGAAGATGGAGGTGAGAGCGATGGCAGAGGGTTAATAGAGTTTAATTAGAGTACTGGTGACCATCCAAAGGCTGTGGTCTGTGGGGCTGTCCACTTGTAGCATGCTACAGAATATCAGCCGTACTGTTCTCTGTCGTACCTGAAGTATACCATACTTTCTCTAACTGCTCTTAAAGCTGGCCTCAGTACGTTATCATAAGTATCCCATCTTCTCTCTTTTCAATTGCAAGTGATTGAGCTGAGCTAATGAAGCTGATGAAAAATACAGTTTCACTAACATCCATTTCTTGGCCCTTAACATACTCACTGTACAGTATCATTCAAAGGTCATTGAGCATGCAGTTGGAAAGTGTGTCCAAACTTTTAACTGGCATTTTACACTGTTTGCAACACAAATTAATTAGGCTGAAGGAAACATTGTCATTAGAGAGTGAGAAAGAAACGTCTCCTCTGGCAAAACCAACAACTCCATCCAATGGTCAACAATTAATTAGACCTGAACTTTTAATTAGGCTCCAGGACTGTATTGGAACAGATCCACGTGTGTTTATGTATGATAAAGACTAAAGATCAACTATTTCTTTTACTGTTGCTGCTAATTTTAAGAAAGAAAATCAGTCTATTGCGTGTTTATTGGAGCTGTGAGAACTCAGTGAGGATGAATCTTTAATCTGAGGGCAAACCTGTGGTGTGGAAGGATGGGAGAAGGTGATGTTTCAAAGCAACACACACACACACACACACACACACACACCCACGGAGCATGTTTAGTAAGGCTGCTCAGGTGTATGGTGTGAGGTCTGTGGAGAAGAAAGACTGTGTTGTATTGTGTGTGGAATACCTTATTGTTCAGTGTAAGAAACTATGAACCACATGCCTTTGAAGTTCAGTATAGGTGTATATAATATGTGTGTGTGTGTGTTAATATTTGTGTGAGCTTTAGGAAACAACATCACTCAGAATAACATCTCTAGTTCGATTTTTAACTTGTTTAATTTGGACGACGTTTCTGCTGCAACACATGACCCATGGGTTCTATTGTGAAAATGCTCCAGCACTCCAAAGTCACAGATCGGCCTAAGTCTTCGTATTTGGCCATAAGGGATATTATTGTAAATATAATCCATGATAACAGCAGATTTTACCATCCATTCAGTCAGTTTGACAATGAAATCACTGGAGGGCATTGGGTCATTAGGCCTTAACTTTAAGTAATGTGTCAGTTCTTTAAAGCAGCTGTTTTCCTGTTCTCCAAAGCACTGGCTAAGAGCTTAAAGTAAAGTTGGCGCATGGCCTCTGCTGCCTATTTATCTTTGCCCCATGCTACAATTCCTCCCGCTTTGTGAAAATATAATCTATTTTTTAGAGAATTGAATTTAGTGCCTCTGATTCACATTTGGTCGAGTTATATTTTAGCTTTTCAAATTCTTTTTACTGTGCAATGTAGCTTTGTATTTCTTTATTCATTAAATGTGAGATCAGTAGCATGTTAGAAGCAGTCACAAATGGCATATGTTATGTTACTCGTCTTATTCTCAGCTTAGTATCTGCAGCTATCAGGAGGGGCAAGACATGATATTTTTATTCACAGAGAAATGACTGAACTAGTGCGCTCATCCTCTTGTCTCTTTTCAAGAACAAAATTGTGGGTTATGAAGAAATGGTCAGGACTTCCCAATTAAAACTTTGTCTCCAAAATAAGACATGCACTTGGACATTTATTGGGTCTTTGGGAGCCTTTTTGAAAACTCTCTGTTGCAGTTATTTAATGAAATAAAATCTGAAGTCCACTGAAAATCAAGGTAAAAGACAAAGAATCAAGGTGTGCCCACGTGTACAGTATGTTAACACCAGATTCTTACTCATCTGACTAGCAGAGATAAACACATGAGGTAGAAGCCCTCATTTCTTTGCCAGATGAAATATTAATTTTCTCTAATCATGCTGTCAAATGCAAAGACGAAGACATCTTAAAGTAGGGCAGAGCTGCAGCTGGCAGAGAGAGGCTGAAAAATATCAGATAGAATGGTGGAGAGAGAGTATGGCTGGAAAACAGGCAGAGTGGCATACAAGGGACAGACCAGTGGACAAATAGACATTCAGAATAAAAAAATAGATAAATATATAACTTGATAAATATGTAACTATAACTCTTAATGGTTTTCAGTCTCAATCATAGGCACGTTTGTGACACTATTTCTGTTTCTCAGGCTATAAACAGGGGACATTACTGTGCCTAAACAATAAATAGTCCTATGAAACTATGATCTGCCATTTTTACATCTATTTATATGATAAATATTTTTATCTTATATAAACAAATTAACAATGAAGACCAAAGACTAGTGTTACTTAGCAAGCTTGGACGCTGATAGGTGGAAGTCTAAAAGTTAAGCTAAGCTACCAGTTGCTGACAGTATCTTTACAGTATGTTTAACAGGCATGTGTGATATTAATATTCTCATCTAAAACTTGGAAAGAAAAGCATTTTGTACAGATGTAGAACTATTCCTTTTAAAAGAAAACTAAATTTAACAACTGAAATAATGTGTGTGTGTACATATACATATATGTGTGTGTAAACATGTGCGTATGGACCTCACTAAATGGCTTGCCATCTTACGCTCTCCATCTCCCACGCTACAGATTCATAGACACATCAACACGCATATGATTACACACACACGCACACACTTTGCTATGTAGAAACCACCAGCCCCATGTTAAGAACGAGGCAAACTCATGAGTTCCTGATGGGCAACTGCAATGAATCACAGGCACAGACACTCACACGCACGCACACATGCACGTGCTAATGCCGCCCTCCTGCTGGCCTCTGTGGAATAGCCATGTCACAATCAAGAGGCTCCATGGCCCTAATCTGCTTTTTAGGGCCCCGCCACAAACACTCATCTGCATAATCGGGAAGACAAGTGTGGAGAGAGTGAAAGAGCGGTGGAGGGAGGCGAGGACGGAAAAAGGAGAGAGAGATGAGGATGGGATAAAAGAAGGTGAAGAGAGGGCGAGCAGGTCGCATGGAGGGTGGAGGACAGAGGGAGGGAAAGCAGGGTGGTGATGGGGAAAAAAGCAAAGTAGGAAATATAGAGGTGGGGTGAGAGATGAAAGAGCGGGGAGAGCAGAAAGTAGAGAAGGAGAGGAAGGGTAAGGTGGAGGCAGAGGAGAAGAAGGACGACTAAAGGTGAGGAGGGAGGGTGGGTGGCCATGATGAAAGAGAGGCATGATGAAGTTAAGGTGTGTCCATGTGCGCATGTGTGTTTGAGTGTGTGTGTGTGTGTTTGAGTGTGTGCGAATAGTAAAGCACGAGGTGTGTGTCTGATATTGGTTATGACAGACACACCTGCCACCCCTCTTCACCCCTCACCTCTCCTCCTCCTGCTGCTTCCCCTGCCCATCAGGAGTCATTAACCACCAAACTGAAGGGGGGAGGCCACTTTAAATCCTCCTCTCCTCCTCGCTCCTTTCCTCACCCCGTCTGTCTCCGGCTCTTGTTTGTCTGCCAGGCTTCTCCTCTTCTTTTTGATTTCTTACTCCACCTTTCGTCTCTTTCTTGTGCTCACCTTTCCTCATTTTCAAACTGTTTCCATCCAAACGTGATGCAACTCTTTCACTGATTCTTGTTGGGAAAAGTATATTTCATTGGTGTTGCTTGCATCAGCTGTGTTGAACAAAAAAAAAAAAAAAAAACAGCCAAACAACCTTGATGTTCTTCATCCTTTTAGGAAGCAACAGCAGCCTGCAAAATACATTTCATACTCCACTTGTTAGCATGGTCAAATACATTTTAGGGAAATGCTAATGTGTTTTTGTATCTGTATTTTGAAGTGTGGTTGCTACAGGTCAATGCCAAGAGGAAACTGAGGTCCTTGTGCTGCATTGTGCACAATGATGGAACTAAAACTAACACTGACTAAATCATACAAGAACTGTCGATCTATATGACAGATGGCAAATGTGGTATTTTTTTTGTTTACGTGTTACAAAAGCATTTAAAAATCTGTTGACACAGTCGACAGTTGTCATAATCAAATAGAAATAAATGAGAAATCCAAAGAAAGGAAAGTTTTAGTTTTGCATGAAGACAGTTTGATCTGAAATTAACCTCATAGGTCTCGTTTGGTGCATCACTATACTTTAAATGCTCTCTGGGTTTTCTCTGTGTCTCCCTCACACATGCAGATTTATGTGAACAGTCCACAGTTTCCTTCATTCCTTCCTCATTGCCTCTCTCCTCCTCTGCTTCTCCTTTGCATATAATGCGCAAGTCACCCAGCAAGTCCAGTCCAGCAGCCATGTTAAAGAGAGCTGAATGGAGCTGGGGTTCAGGACCCCAGTCGAGGCCCGCATGCAGAATGGGGATGAACACGCATTTCCATGGACGCCTAATTGATGGCCCTTTAAAATTCCCACAGAGGACCAATCATGGTTTTCATCTGAGGTTACGCAGGGGCTGAGAGGGGCCAGCGAGGGCTTCTCAAATGGAGAGCAGTGACAAGAACGTTTGGAGCAGCCCTGAGACATCCAGCATAAATCTGCACATAGGGAGGTTGAGCTGCAAAAGTATACCTGTCTCATCGGCTTAAACCAACCTGTCTTCTCAGATTCACCATGAGATCATCCTATGAAATGTTGGTTAGACAAAGTGAATGATAGTATCTTGTTAAAAGCATGACCCTTGTTACACATCCCACTCTGACTCTTGTATAAACTGGTTTTCTCCAATACTGGTACTGATCTGCCTCATATTTGAGTAGTGTTAAAACTGGCATGCATTCTGTTTATGTTTCTTTCTAACAGGGAATCAGTTTCATTCCCAGGTTGTTGGTGTGGAAAATCTGTATCGGAATGATATGGCTCTCCGGATGAGAGTGTCATGGTTCCAGCCTCGTTGCTGCTGGTGCTTCCCCCCGTGCTTTTATTTTGGCGGTTTCCTGTTTCCCTTTCCCGTTCTGGTCACATGCACTCACCTGATTGGTCACACCTGGCTTTCCCCTGGAGTATAAATACCGGCCTGCTCACCTGTTTCCCCTGCCAGATAGTCTGTTGTCAATGCCTGAACACTATCCAGCAATTACCTTGGACTGACTCTTTTGGATATCTTGGACTCTGCCTGATCTGGACCCCGTCTCTTGCCTGACCCCCTGGTGCTGTGAGTTCTGTCTTTTCCCCCCTGCTCACGGTACCTAACCTGTACCTGGACCTGCCTGATTCCCTTTCCCGGACCTGTCCCCTTTCTGCTCTGTCTGCCCTGGATTCCCCCTTATTGGACCAGCCTGACCTGACCCTGCTTCCCCTCTGGTTCAGTGAGTTCTCCCTCTGTTCTGTTTCGCTCCCTGGTTGTCCCCTTTCCTGCTCTGTCTGTTTGGACTGCCTTTGTGTATGACCTGGATTGTCTTTCCGTTGTGGATTTTGCCTGCCGGACTTAACCTTTAACTGCCTGCCTGTGTATGACCCGGATTACCCTCGACCTCCGAGCTAGCTCTGTGGATACTGTTTGGACTATTGTCTCGTTGTGCTTGTGTGACTCTGGTGTCTCTGTCCATGTGCTCTCTGTCAGTCGGCCATTTTGGTTTTGACGTTGTCTTCCATTTTGCCCATGTGCTCTCTGTTGGTCGGCCATCTTGGTCTTGACGTCACTTCCGGTTTTCACCCAGTCCACCATAATCACCCGACGTCATCTCCGTGCATCTAGTGACTGTTACATCCAATTCATTCATTTACTGTGTTCTGTCACTTCTAAATAAATATTGTTCGCTCAGTTCTGTCCTGTCTGCTCTCTGACCATGGAGTCCATCCGGCAGCTCATGACAGAACTATCTGGCCTCAAAATGGACTCCGTCAGAGACCTGGCCTGGGGGGGACTTACCTACCCGCCCGGCTACCGGGAGGAGTACTCGTACCTGGACGATGATGATTACCTGGATTCTCCATATTACGGTACACGTCTGGCCATTGCCCCGAAACCTGTCAGTTATATTAAATCCAGATACCTGCGGCGTTTCCGCCAGAAGCGGCGGAATCTCCAGGCCACAGCTCCAGCTTCAGTACCTGCCTCCGCAGCTGCGCCAGCCACAGCTCCAGCTTCAGTACCTGCCTCCGCAGCTGCGCCAGCCACAGCTCCAGCTTCAGTACCTGCCTCCGCAGCTGCGCCAGCCACAGCTCCAGCTTCAGTACCTGCCTCCGCAGCTGCGCCAGCGTCAGCTTCAGTACCTGCCTCCGCAGCTGCGCCAGCGTCAGCTTCAGTACCTGCCTCCGCAGCTGCACCAGCTTCAGCAACAGCTCCAGTTCCGGCCTCCACCACCGCAGCTGTTCCAGTCACAGTCTCGGCTCCTGTCATCATGGCGGACGTCGCTCCCGCTCCTGTCATCATGGCGGACGTCGCTCCCGCTCCTGTCATCATGGCGGACGTCGCTCCCGCTCCTGTCATCATGGCGGACGTCGCTCCCGCTCCTGTCATCATGGCGGACGTCGCTCCCGCTCCTGTCATCATGGCGGACGTCGCTCCCGCTCCTGTCATCATGGCGGACGTCGCTCCCGCTCCTGTCATCATGGCGGACGTCGCTCCCGCTCCTGTCATCATGGCGGACGTCGCTCCCGCTCCTGTCATCATGGCGGACGTCGCTCCCGCTCCTGTCATCATGGCGGACGTCGCTCCCGCTCCTGTCATGACTACTGTGTCTGCTGATCCTGCGGTCTGTGTTGCGGCCACCGCCTTGACACCTGTCCAATCCCCGGGCTTGCCTAGATCAAGAGGATTGACACTGTTCCTCCCGGCTCCTGCTCACGTCGCCCCAGCGGCTCCTGCTCCTGCTCACGTCGCCCCAGCGGCTCCTGCTCCTGCTCACGTCGCCCCAGCGGCTCCTGCTCCTGCTCACGTCGCCCCAGCGGCTCCTGCTCCTGCTCACGTCGCCGCAGCGGCTCCTGCTCCTGCTCACGTCGCCCCAGCGGCTCCTGCTCCTGCTCACGTCGCCCCAGCGGCTCCTGCTCCTGCTCACGTCGCCCCAGCGGCTCCTGCTCCTGCTCACGTCGCCCCAGCGGCTCCTGCTCCTGCTCACGTCGCCCCAGCGGCTCCTGCTCCTGCTCACGTCGCCCCAGCGGCTCCTGCTCCTGCTCACGTCGCCCCAGCGGCTCCTGCTCCTGCTCACGTCGCCCCAGCGGCTCCGGCTCCTGCTCATCCTGCAGCCTCTGCGGCTCCTGCTCCTGCTCACGTCGCCCCAGCGGCTCCTGCTCCTGCTCACGTCGCCCCAGCGGCTCCTGCTCCTGCTCACGTCGCCCCAGCGGCTCCTGCTCCTGCTCACGTCGCCCCAGCGGCTCCGGCTCCTGCTCATCCTGCAGCCTCTGCGGCTCCTGCTCATCCTGCAGCCTCTGCGGCTCCTGCTCATCCTGCAGCCTCTGCGGCTCCTGCTCATCCTGCAGCCTCTGCGGCTCCTGCTCATCCTGCAGCCTCTGCGGCTCCTGCTCATCCTGCAGCCTCTGCGGCTCCTGCTCATCCTGCAGCCTCTGCGGCTCCTGCTCATCCTGCAGCCTCTGCGGCTCCTGCTCATCCTGCAGCCTCTGCGGCTCCTGCTCATCCTGCAGCAGTTCATGATCTGGTTCTGCTTGCCACGGCTGCTTCTGCTGTCCCAGCTGCCATCATCGCTCCGACAACCGTAGCCACCACAGCTACGGTTCCTGTCACGGCTCCATCTCCTGGGACCGCAGTCGTGCTGGCTCCTGCCCTAGCTCCAGCTGCTGCAGTCATCCCGGCTTCTGGCTCTGTTCCTGTTCGTGCTGTCACCACAGTCGCAGCTACCCTGGTTGCTGCAGTCACGGCTGCCCTGGTCACGGCAACTAATCCAGTCCGGTACCCAGACGCGTCAACACAGAGGTCAGCTTCACCATCTGTCCTTTCTCCAGGCGGGTCGACGCAGAGGTCGTCGTTACCGTCTCACCTGTCTCCGGGCAGCACGACGCAGAGGATGTCGTCGTTGCCGCCTACCCAGCCTGTTCCTGTCACGGATCCGGCTCCTGTTCCTGTCACGGATCCGGCTCCTGTTCCTGTCACGGATCCGGCTCCTGTTCCTGTCACGGATCCGGCTCCTGTTCCTGTCACGGATCTGGCTTCTGTTCCTGGTCCTTCAGCTGTCGCCGCAGTTGCAGCCACCTTGCTTGCTGCAGTCACTGCTGCTCTGGTGTCAGCTGCTGCTCCGGTCCCTGCAGCCGCCAGGTTCCCAGGCGGGTCGACGCAGAGGTCGTCGCCGCCGTCTCCGCAGTCTCCAGGCGGGTCGACGCAGAGGTCGTCGCCGCCGTCTCCGCAGTCTCCAGGCGGGTCGACGCAGAGGTCGTCGTCGCCGTCTCCTCAGTCTCCAGGCGGGTCGACGCAGAGGTCGTCGTCGCCGTCTCCTCAGTCTCCAGGCGGGTCGACGCAGAGGTCGTCGTCGCCGTCTCCTCAGTCTCCAGGCGGGTCGACGCAGAGGTCGTCGTCGCCGTCTCCTCAGTCTCCAGGCGGGTCGACGCGGAGGTCGTCGTCGCCGTCTCCTCAGTCTCCAGGCGGGTCGACGCGGAGGTCGTCGTCGCCGTCTCCTCAGTCTCCAGGCGGGTCGACGCAGAGGTCGTCGTCGCCGTCTCTCCTGTCTGTTTTGTCTCCCCAGTCTGTCCTGTCTCCAGCCGGGTCGATGCAGAGGTCGTCGACGCCGTCTCTCCAGCCTGTCCCGTTCATGCCGCCGGAGCATCCGCCCGGCGCCCCTCAGCCAGCTCTCCAGTTCCTGTCGTCGGAGCATCCTCCGGGCGCTCCTCAGCCGGCTCTCCAGGCTTCCGCTCCTCAGCCGGCTCTCCAGGCTTCCGCTCCTCAGCCGGCTCTCCAGGCTTCCGCTCCTCAGCCGGCTCTCCAGGCTTCCGCTCCTCAGCCGGCTCTCCAGGCTTCCGCTCCTCAGCCGGCTCTCCAGGCTTCCGCTCCTCAGCCGGCTCTCCAGGCTTCCGCTCCTCAGCCGGCTCTCCAGGCTTCCGCTCCTCAGCCGGCTCTCCGGGCGCCTCCACCGGGACGTCCGCCCGACGCCCTCCGGTCAGCGGAGCTTCGGTCCTCCAGCCTGGCGCCTCCGGGCCGTCCGCTCGGGGCTCTCCTGTCCTCCAGCCTGGCGCCTCCGGGCCGTCCGCCCGGGGCTCTCCTGGTCTGTTTGCCGCCTCCTGGCCGTCCGCCGGAGGCTCTCCTGGTCTGCTGGCCGCCTCCGGGACGTCCACCCGCCGCCCTTCGGTCAGCGGCTCTCCTGGCGCCTCCTTCGGGACGTCCGCCCGACGCCCTTCGGTCAGCGGCTCTCCTGGCGCCTCCTCCGGGACGTCCGCCCGACGCCCTTCGGTCAGCGGCTCTCCTGGCGCCTCCTCCGGGACGTCCGCCCGACGCCCTTCGGTCAGCGGCTCTCCTGCTGCCTCCGGGCCGTCCGCCCGAGGCGCTCCGGGTCTGTTCGCCGGCTCTCCTGCCGCCTCCCGGCCGTCCGCCCGAGGCGCTCTGGTCCTGTTCGCCGCCTTTCCTGCCGCCTCCCGGCCGTCCGCCCGAGGCTCTGTCTTCTGGTTCGCCGCCTCCCGGCCGTCCGCCGGAGGCACTCCTGGTCCGTTTGCCGCCTCCCGGCCGTCCGCCGGAGGCACTCCTGGTCCGTTTGCCGCCTCCTGGCCGTCCGCCGGAGGCACTCCTGGTCTGCTGCGCCCGGTCCCTTCTCCGGGCCTCCCTCCGGCCTGGTCTGGTTTCGGGCCCTCCTCCGGGCCCCCTCCTCCCGCCCGGCCTGGTCTGGTTTCGGGCCCTCCTCCGGGCCCCCTCCTCCCGCCCGGCCTGGTCTGGTTTCGGGCCCTCCTCCGGGCCCCCTCCTCCCGCCCGGCTTGGTCTGGTTTTTGGCCGTCTGGAATCCGGCCCTTGCGGGGGGGGTTCTGTCATGGTTCCAGCCTCGTTGCTGCTGGTGCTTCCCCCCGTGCTTTTATTTTGGCGGTTTCCTGTTTCCCTTTCCCGTTCTGGTCACATGCACTCACCTGATTGGTCACACCTGGCTTTCCCCTGGAGTATAAATACCGGCCTGCTCACCTGTTTCCCCTGCCAGATAGTCTGTTGTCAATGCCTGAACACTATCCAGCAATTACCTTGGACTGACTCTTTTGGATATCTTGGACTCTGCCTGATCTGGACCCCGTCTCTTGCCTGACCCCCTGGTGCTGTGAGTTCTGTCTTTTCCCCCCTGCTCACGGTACCTAACCTGTACCTGTACCTGCCTGATTCCCTTTCCCGGACCTGTCCCCTTTCTGCTCTGTCTGCCCTGGATTCCCCCTTATTGGACCAGCCTGACCTGACCCTGCTTCCCCTCTGGTTCAGTGAGTTCTCCCTCTGTTCTGTTTCGCTCCCTGGTTGTCCCCTTTCCTGCTCTGTCTGTTTGGACTGCCTTTGTGTATGACCTGGATTGTCTTTCCGTTGTGGATTTTGCCTGCCGGACTTAACCTTTAACTGCCTGCCTGTGTATGACCCGGATTACCCTCGACCTCCGAGCTAGCTCTGTGGATACTGTTTGGACTATTGTCTCGTTGTGCTTGTGTGACTCTGGTGTCTCTGTCCATGTGCTCTCTGTCAGTCGGCCATTTTGGTTTTGACGTTGTCTTCCATTTTGCCCATGTGCTCTCTGTTGGTCGGCCATCTTGGTCTTGACGTCACTTCCGGTTTTCACCCAGTCCACCATAATCACCCGACGTCATCTCCGTGCATCTAGTGACTGTTACATCCAATTCATTCATTTACTGTGTTCTGTCACTTCTAAATAAATATTGTTCGCTCAGTTCTGTCCTGTCTGCTCTCTGACCATGGAGTCCATCCGGCAGCTCATGACAGAGAGAGTGTGTCCAACTGAAACTGCTTTCATGATTCAGTTTGCATCTTAAATGAATGCTTCATGACTGATTCACATATTTTAATATAATATTTGCTGTGCAGTATTCACAGAGATTACGCATCCTAACAACTGCATCCATATTGCATCAACTCGACATATGTTTTCAGTGAATATCTCTTTTTTGCATTAATATAAATCCCTCAGAAGCTCGTGGTGCAGCTTAGCATGATAGATGATGACGACATAGAATAAAGCAATCAAAAGTAGGAAACACATTGAAATTCACTAATGTTTCTGACATTTATGGACAACAACTAGAGGATTCTCATAAGGTGAAAGGAGTCAGGGTGAGGGGCACCCTGCGGCAAAAAGAAATTAGCTTAAGAGAGACGATGTGTTGCTGGCATGAGGAAGATATTAATTTTCCCCAAAGGGTGCTCATGTGTAACAACCATGAAGTTGAAGTGATTTACTTTCAGTGAAAACCCACTCGTGGGACTAATCCCAACTGTTTTGTTGAGTCCCAGAGTTAACCTCTAGCACGATACACATTAATACAAGATCCCGATCTTTGTGAACTTTGGAGATTTGCTGACTCTTGATTAAAGTTTGCTTATATGCTTAAATATTCAAGAAATCAACTAGGACTTCCACATAAGTTTTAAGAATACAAAACAAAACAAAACAAAGAACAAGACATTTAGAGATTTTGGTATAATTGTTGTTAGTTATTTCATATCTGTGATCAGATGCTCTAAGTTAGTGTTTCTAAGTTAGTGCTACTCCTCCTCTTGTTCCTCCCCTGTGTGGAAAAAAGTTACGTTGCGTGGTAGTGGGTGAGGGAGCAGGCGAGTTGGGTGGATGGGTGAGTTAGTGTATGTATGTGTGTTTTGCAAGGAGGGGTGCATGGCGTTGGGAGGGTGTTTCCCCAGCGGGATGCATTAACAAGCCCATCCAGTTAAATGTAGCCCCTGCATTACCTAATGTACCGGCCCTTCTCCAGCAGTGTAGGAGACAGCAACATCCATTATTGATCAGATGGAGCATCGCCTCTGAAGCTGGAAGCCTGGTGGAGGGAAAGAGATGGAGATGGAGATGGAGAGAGAGGAAGGAGGGGGATAACGAAGGAGAAGGGGGGGGTAGGGTGGGGGGGTAATGAGGGAGAAAGAGGAGAGAGATTTGTTGTGAAAGGGAGATAGGATGAAGAAGTGATTATTAGGACTTTGCTCTTGTCTCACTCTCTTTACCACTCTGTCTCCCCAAATCCTCTCACTTCCCGTCGTCCTCACTCACATCTCCTGCTTATCTTCCTCCTCCCTCCTCTTTCAGTCCCCATCTTTCTGTCCAAATATCCATGTTTCTCTCTGCTTTTGTAGATGATTTGTAAGCATCCACCACATCTCACGCTGCCTCTGTCCCCGCTGACAGAGGCTTGATGTTGCGTCGCTCACATCATCATCATCCACATCATCCCAGCCATGTTTTCCTTTAATTCCTCTATCGTCCGATCATTTGAGGCGTCCTTCGTTCCATCATCCAGCCCTCCTTCTCTCCCCGGCGAGATTGGCTGGGAGTGAATTTGAATTTTATAGAAAGCCACTGGAGATTTGGTTTGGTTTTTGCTCAGTTTATTGAGAGGGGGAGTTGGGGTTCTTATTTTCCGTTCTGTCTGTTTCCTTGTTTGTGTTTCAATTCAGATTTCTCCTCTGGGTTATTAAGTATATGCTGCCATTCGACCTAAGTCCTGAAAATAAGCATCAGTATAAGATCTTTGGTTTTCCAACAACCCGTGTACTTATAGCTCAGCAGTATTCTGGGTATGTGTCACTTCTTACTTACTTACCTCTGACCTCAAATTTAAATTGTACTTGACAGCTCTTAACAACCACTTAACAAATAGTGGCTAATCAAAATCATTGATGCGATCAAAATTCCAATTCATTTATTGTGGGTTGTCGTTTTTTTAGCCATATAGCCATTCATATTTATAGCCATTCGCATTAATGAAAACAAAAACACAAACATAGTGATGAGTACAGTGATATTTCCATGTGAACCCTTTTCTATCTTAAATGTTTTGATAAATCTGTAAGATGTGTAAAAACTTTTATAATCCAAATAAATTTACATTTTAACAGCAGAACGGTGTGAAATGAATAAAATGATAATATTATGCAACACGATGTGCTTCCAATAAAAGTTGGTAGATGACAATTGTGCGTGTCAGTTTGGTTTGTTACTGAGTCTTCCTGTTTAACTTGTCTGTGTGCATCATAATCAGGTTTTCTTATAGTGTGTGTTTGTATTACTGAGTGTGTTTGTGTGTGTGCATGTGTGTATGAACTAAAGTCAACCAGGGGGGAAAAGCTGAATTATTGATGGACTTTCAGTGCAGAATTGTGTGACAGTTAGCTTTAATTTCCCATTTAGTTGAAATAGGGAGAGACAACAGTGCGCTAACCAATCAATACTACACAGTGTAGCAGTACACATTAATACTGAAGTAATGACACGTATGGATAAGGAATCCTGCTTGTGCACATGAATAAAACACAGACACAGATTAAAGAGACACAAAAACATGCTCTCTCTTGAAGATGGCCTGCATGGAAATGCAGAGCACACAACACACCGCCTTCCTGATTCACAAACACAAATTTAACCCCATAACCTTTTCTCTCTCACTTCAACTTTCACTGGGGTTTTTAATCATGTAAGTCAAAATAGACTGTAGTCTGACTGTCTGGATTCTAAAGTAAAACAACCAAAGGTGAAAACTATGGCTCTACCCTTACCTCTCTTCCTTGTATTGATCTCCACCTGAAGCTGGATGATGATTGGAGCTGCTATGCCTCAAAGAACAATTAATTGTGCATGTGATCAATGTTTCTTGAGCAATCAATGGACACTAGTGTCTCCTCTCTGTCTGAGCGGCTGTGTTTGTGCTCATGTAGGTGTGTGAGAGCATGATAGTGTGTTTCTGTGTAACAACACCTTTTTAAAAAGCGTACGTAACATGATTACATGAACTTTATTTACTTGTATTTGTTGAAAAAATAATTATTCATTATTCAGTACACAAAATTTGGCAAAATCTAATACTGTTGCCTTTATCGAGCTTATGGTATCTCGTTGGTGTTGACTGTGGCGTTTCTCTTCCACCTTCAATTGTGTCAAGCCAAGCTGAATTTAGGAAACATACAAATGGTTCAAACAAGCCCATATTCTCATGTAGTCGTGCACCTAAAAACATGATTGCTAAAATAATAACACATGTAAGAATTTATAATAGTGAAAAATGTTCGTGGCTACTCTTTGTGCATAAACACACACAAAATCAACCACACCCCAGTAGACACTCATAACCAACTCCACCGGTGTGCTGCTTTTCTTTCTCTTTCAGGAAGTAAAATCAATGATCCATCCTCATGGATGATACAGGTGGTAGAGCCACAGAGCAGCCTTGGAATTTAGTTTTCTCCATCAAATCATCGTTTCCCATTTTGTTTTGTTTCTTGTTTCACACAGTAAGTGTTGAATGGATAAAGAGACTCCAGAAGGGAACAAGACAACTGAAAAGCCAAAATAAACAAAAAGCAAGATTATTATAATCCTAATATTTGGCTTTTTTAAAAGAAATTAAAAGTTTTCAGAGGTTGGAATACAGCTAAGCAGCTCGGTGCAACTTCATTTTAGATTTTTTAGTATTTAGCCTGAACAAGATTTCTCTATACACGCACAGTAATCTAGTTTTTTGCTGCTATGAGGATGAATTAGCACCATTACTAATTTTTCATCATATGTTTTATTATAAAATGAGACATTGGCCCCTTCTTACTACAGAATTGTTTCAATTTAACAAGAAAATACAGTAAGACATGATGAAGACCAGTTAGAGATGGACAATGAAGCTTTAGGTGGACCACTATGTCCACACCAGCTCAGCATCAGTAGGATGTTCCTTATATTCTGTATGTACAGTACACTTAAGTTGAGTTTTGGGTCCCCTCATGGCAAAGGAAAGAGGTAGACTGGAAATGAAAACACAGGAGAGAGGGAGACAAGCTAAAGAGAAGGGGTGAGGCCACCCAGCTGAGTGGCCTCATGAAAAAGAAAACAGGAAATCTGCACTAAGGATAGGGTGCTTTCCTCCTGCCACCCACCAGCAGGGAAGGTGGTAGGAGGGGTCTCATAGAGCAGGGGTGCCCACCACCTCTGCCCTACCAGACAGGGGCAAACCTGTACCGCCCACCTTCAGCACAAATTCAGACAGAGAGGATGGAGGAAGAGATAAATTTTTGATTTGGGAAGTGGAAAATGATAAAAAATACATCAGAAAAACACATGATAGCACTACAGAGTACCACACAGTACAGTGCTTTCAAATGATGATATAAGATCACACAAGATTGCAAGTGATTGATTACATCTTTAGTTCATTAAATATTTTGACCAAATTTGATTTTGTATATATAAAATTGCTCATTATCATAAGTTATGGAAAGCAAAACAGCAAATTGGCATAAAAGCATGCCTATAGAATGGCATTTATAAGCAGAGGCATGGATATACAGTAAACACATGAAAACCATATGGAGAGATGTATGAAAACAAGGCTGTCATGACAATTTTCAGTGCAGGATATTGAGAGTAGCCCCCAGTGCATGCTGGGAAATGTTCCATGGCGAGACATGGCTGTGTGAAATATTAATGAGATGCAACATTTTAGCAGTTTTGCACTTCCTCATCCTGCACATAGCATCAGCAGGTATGTTGTCATCATCTCCTGAAACCCACATGACGATGAAACACAAACACACACAAAGCATTTTTAATGGTGAAGATAGGGTTGAATAAAGTGTGTGTGTGTGTGTGTTGTACGACCAGATGTTAGGGATTGGTTTAAGTTTCATGATAATATTTTGGCAAAGTGAGGACAGTCCTCACTTTTTTGTACCAATTCAAAAAGCTGTTTGAGGGTTAAGATGTGGCTTTTAGCTCTGATGGTTAAGATTATGGTAATGGGAATGCATTATGTCAAGTCATGTCCTCACAACAATAGCTGTACAAATGTGTGTTTGTGTGGGTGGGTGGAGGCCATTTGCAGGCAGGTAAATGAACACGTTGTGGCACTCAGAGGGCAGCGGCAGCCTTTCAATGTGCAAGAAGCGTGATGCACTCTCGGCTGGCAGCTGAGGCAGGGAATGAAAAGTGTTTGTTTTTTTTTTCTGCCAGCGAAAGGTACAGCGGTGTGTTTTGTGTGTATGTGAGAGCTAAAGTGGACTGTAGTGGCCTAACTGTCTTCCATTTTAGGATGTAAAAAGCCAAGAGATGAATCACATCTATCTTTGCTTCATAATGTTCCCCCTGACAGACAGAAGGGGACATGCAAGTGGAGGCTAGACTGAACATCAAGATCATAGCAGGGCAAGTTTTTCAAACTCATTTGGGATATCATGCCCAGTTATCATCAGCTGATTCTGAAGTTATATTTAAAGTTGAGCTTGATGAAAATATAAACTGGAATTATTGCTTTACAGCTGTATTCCCCCGCCAAGTAGTCCATGCAGTTTTTACACTACATTGTGACGGCATGGATTTAAGCCTGAACAGGTCCTGGTAGGTCAAAAGGTGGCGTCAAAGACATGAACGTAGCAGAGAGCGCACAAGCATGGAGAGATGAACTGAACAAAATATGTTATATAAGTCTATATACAATAAATATCTATATCCAGCACATTTCCAAACACTAGAATATCCTCAGACACCAGTGTGAGCACTGCTTTTGTTTTGACTGAAGTGAAGTTAATGGGTGTTAAGTGAAATTCTTTTATACTTGGTCTTATGAATCTGCCCAACCTGGATAAACACAAACATATTTTCTTGTTTTTCTTTCATGAACAATTCTTGTTTGGGCCACATTGATGTAAATTGGATGAGAGCGAACATGAGAGGGGAATAGAGCAGATATACTGTAAATGGGAGAAGTATTGTGTGGATTACAAGATAAATTAGGTTGATGTTCGGGAGAAAGACCTGATTCAAAGAAAGAAAAGATTCAGAGAGAGACAAAGAGAAGGAAGGACAAGGCCCACCACACTCAGCTACAGGAAAAGACTGCAATTAATAATTTACATCATCTGTCACTGCGCGCTCCACTGGACCATTCAACAAACAGCACCCGTAATTTAAGGCAAAAACACACACTCACACACATGCTAGGAAGGGCACACGCAGAAAGAAAAACATGCATGCGTGCACAAAACCTGCACGAACACACACGTGCACTTAAATGCAATCAGCTTCACAGACACACACACACTCGTGCAACACTCCAGCCCGCTGGCACTGCCCAACTTCCTGCTAAAAGCAAAGCACCAGAGATCAAACAGCAGCATAACGGTCCTCTGCTTTCTTTTCTGGTTGTTGTTTCATATCCCAACCTGGACCTCTGTCTCTCTGAGTCTGAGTCACTCCAGGAAGCATGCTCCTCGCAGCGCTGCCTTTTGTCTCTGAGCAGACATGTTAAATTTATGCAGTGTATGTCACTGCGAGCCAGCACCCAACAGTAAATATTTGATATGTTTCGCAACCCTCTGAGAAATTCCCCAAGCATACGATTAGACCTGTTGGGGGCAGACCCAAAGTGATAGCGGACATGTTAAATTTACGACGTTTGTTTTGAGGAGCAAAAAATCAGTAAATATTCATGTGAAATATCATAATTGAGCGGGAGATATACACGGCCATAGGTGCAGAGCGAGCAGGTTTATATATTGACTTGAATCACTTACTGTGACTTTAGGTTTAGTTTTTAAGGGACCTCCTTCTACACCAGTACAAGTAACACTAAAGACAGGACTTGGACTTAAAGATAATTGGACAAAAGTGAGACATAGAAGTCACAAGACTTTCCTGTAGGTCATTTTCTGTACATTATGAAGTATTAGATAAACATGGTATTGGCACACATGTGCCAAATATTGAAGGACTCGAATCAAGGCTGAGGCAACAAGAACTTGATTGAGACATTCTTAGTTATGAGCAAAACTCGGTGTTTCTAAATGTTGTTCATCAATGTTGTCTCGGGTTCTGCTGGGGGGTTATGAGTTCATGGACAAGGTTGCTCAACTTTATTCCAGCGCATCAGACGGGAAGAGCCACACCACCGATAGAAGAACAGGTTTCAAGGAAAGCTTTGCCATGCAGAAGGATACCTGGTGTGTGTGAATCTCCAGTGAAAATAAAAAAACAACATTGCAGCAACTTTGAAATGCAAAAACTTCAGCACATAGCATTGTAGAAGGTCCCGTACTTCTACGGTTTGTGGGCAGGTGTAGAGAACCCAGTAAAAAGCAATATGTAATACTAATATAGGCTGTACAGTAACTGGTTAGGTTCATATTTAGGTTTGTGTGCAGAGCATCAGCAACAGTGACTTTTTATTATACATCTTGGCTTCAAAATTCGAATACCACTTCAATTAATACATTTTTAGTTGTTCAGAAGAGTACACTGATTGAATATCATGAGTTAACTTATTTGTAAGGTGACTCATGATATCTCTCCTGAATTATGACTCATATATATGACTCACATTACCCCCTCTAAGCATGAATCATGATTTCACCTACACTACATTTAGTTTGTTAAACAGTAATAGTGTTAAGAAAGTCAATAAATAACCATCCAAATGAAACATGATGCACCAGAAAGACTCTCTACATGATGCATTGTTGATACAATATCTATTTATATTTGAACATTTGTTACACGTCCCAAAGTAAATGCAGGGAAACACACTTTAAAGATATTTATACTGGCTGTCTATTCGAGAAACTTCACCTAGGCCGCGATGACACAGAATTCCTTCATGACAATGACACCATAAGTAAATAACGTCATGCTGAAAAGCAGCATGTTGCTAAAAGAAGGGAGATGGTGTCAGAGGCTGAGAAGTGGCTTCACAGACTGCATTCGTATTCTAAATAGTTTATGAACAGCCGGGTGGAAAGAGTCAAACTGTCTGTCCGGTAGTTTTTACAGCGGGGAGAAGTTGTGTGGAAGACGCATCTGGACAGCAAATTCTGAGGTGAAAGAAAACATTTTATCAGTGAATACAGTTTGAATATACAACAGAACTAACCTCTACATTTTATTTCTGATGATTATGACACCTGTCATGTTATATGAGGATGTGTTGGGTTAAAATGTAGAATACTGTAAGGACACAATTGATTGGCGTTTTTTAAGGTTCAGTACAAAGCACAAAGTTCTTGTCCTGTGATTTCCTGTTCACGTGAAGGGCGATGTGGCCTTCATGTGTTATTCGAATATTCCGAAATTTAAATACATATTTAAATTTTGACAAGGTTTTCGGGTGCGATCGCATATTGAGACAAGGTCAGTGACACACACAAACCCGAACGACAAACATTTCAATTTCACACTTCATCTGTCGTAAAATACCTGTCCCCAATCTCCTACATACACACACAGAGACACAAAAGTGCTGTCAGTCACTCACCGTTGCACTGCTTTCCAGATAACTGGTAAAATTCAATGGGACAGAGAGATGAACCACCTGAGCCAAAACTTTGTTTTCAAATACACTTTGAAGGGGAATGCCATTTATTGAAGGAATCCTTAGAGCTAAAGTTATTTTTAAAAGAAAAACAATACTATAAAATATCTTCTATAGATAGATTAAACCCAAGACCACACTAAACTGTTCATAGAGAAACAACAGTTGATTTAACATCAGTACTTCTGCTGTGTCATTAAAGAAAACAGCAAAACTTAATGCTCCCTCAAATTACCTCTTATCCTTCCCTGGTCCTAACCTTATATAAACCACTTCACTCACTGCCCTTCAGTCACCAGATGCCTCCTTAAATTAATGATATATGCCACACAGTATTTACAAGAAGGCGCTCCTCTAGTGAAACTCACTATAAATTATTATTTATTATTATTAATTCTGTATTTCTTGTAATTCCTAATTATCTAAGGGGATGTATAACCCTCACAGGTAAACTGCTAACATTAGCATTATACTTACAGTTATTCCTTTATTTTAAATTCTGTGTACTGGACACAGCATCACACATGAGCACACACATCATAACCCCCAACACTTCCACTCTTTAAATACACAAACCACTCTAACACTCTTACTGTGCTAGAAGCCCCTCAGACTGTGTGTCCTGTGCTGGTTGGACCTCCAGGCCTCATCAATATTGTAAACTAGTACTTAGTGGACAAAAGACAGCAAAGACCAGAGCAGAGGACACCTGGGGCATAGTGTGAGCAGTGAGGAGGTCGAAAGTGGCCAGTTCTGGTGTCTGCGGGAGGCTGTGCATGTGTGTGTCGGTGTGTGTGTGAGTGTTCATGTGCAGGCTTACTGATGTGTTTCACACCGTTTTACACTTTCGTGCTTTCTTGTTTTGTATTTGTTAAAAATGTTTTCTCTGTGTATCCCACCTTTAATGTATTTTATTTGTTATTACAGCATTTTGATGTTGATATATATTCATAAACACTGTGCAAAAGTAAAATTCATAGCACAGTTGCTGTGTTGGATTACATTATATTGTAAGAGTAGGATGCAGCTAATAAATTGGTCTGTCAGTGTATGTCTGAAATCATCTGAAGAATCGAGAAATACGTTGTAAAGATCAACACAATGAATAATTTGACTTTTTTTAAATGTTATTTTTATCTGACAGTGGCAAAGGACCTGGTGACAGCATGGTGTCATAATGGATCAGTCAAAAGGCATTTAACATTGGCTTGGCTTTGAATGATGAATGCTCCACCACTTTCAGAAAGTACTGTCAGTAGTCCCTTGAACAAGTCTTTTAACCCTGAGCTGCTCTAGTGGAGCCTCTCAGCGTTCGTCGGCAGCATGCTGTGGTTGTACTGGGCAGCTGAGGTGAGAATATGTGTGACATACTTAGTGTGACACAGGCCAAAGCTGTAAAGGAGAGTGCACTTTTCTGAAAGATGAATAAAGGGATGGGGAAGTTGCGTCTACGACTGACAGCCGTTCAGAAATGTAAAAAGGATGTGTTTGCCTCTCGTCCTCCTCCTAAACCCTGCCACTCTGCCTGTGTGTCCACAGCATTGGCTCAGTTAACAAAATCAATAAGCCTGCGTGTGTGTGAACGTGTCATGAGGAGTGTATGAGTGTGCGAGGGCAGGACAGGGGAGGTGAGTATATCTGTGTGTGTGCAGGTGAGAGAGTTGTTCCCAAGGCGGGACGTCCCTTTTCCTCCCATCAATTATTGAGGCATCAGGACACACTGAGAGCTCCGGTGGGTCACAGGTCAGGAGACCAGGACTCCAGCGGGCTTTCAGAGGGCCTCAGTGTCCCTTTTCCCATCCACACGCACACACACACACACACACACACACACACACACACACACACACACACACACACACACACGGCTCCAAAGAAGCCTCGACACACAGTACACAAAGAGGTCAACTGATGGAAGCTGGTATTTTCCACAAATATTAAAATGTAACCCATTTTCACTGAAATAATGAAAACATTTATGACATACATGCACACATCGCTAGAAAAAGACTAGACTAGAAACATACATGTGGCATGCAGTGTGTTCTTTATGCAACGATGTGAATCAGTTAAAGTCTACACAACAACAAACAAATGTCCTAATAGTTTTAGTTAATTGAGTTAATATTATATGTATTTATATAGATATGCATGTGTACATTTGTAATTTGAACATGTAGATGATACAAATTCTAATAAAAATAAGTTTAAATGTAAAATATCACAGTTCAGAGTGAGTATTGGGCTAATTGGACAACTGAGCACTTGACAGCAGGGTGAAGGTTTCAGTATTTGATGGGATTGAATGGTGGTTTTCATCTTCATCATCTACCAAGAGTCATAAAATTCCCTCACTGCACAGAAATAGCAACTGAATCCGAAACAAAACTGCAGTTATCAGCAGCATTATAGTGTATGTTCATGTTGAAGCACATTCCCAAGCAGCAGCTACACTGTATCTCTCAGAGCAACCCTGGATTCGTACTTCAGCTCCTCAAACTACTCTAAATACCTCAGACAAATCCCTAGCTGAAATCTCTTGTTCTCTTAGCAATGCAGCGGCTGTCCAGCTATGAGAGGCGTTGAGGACTTCATACCTCGAGACAAAATCGTCGAGCTTTGCAATATGCACCTTTACTCTCACCCTCATTCCCCACAAACACTCTCCTCACCCCCCCCCCCCCCCCCCCCCATAAGATTTTCACATGCTTTGAGGGAGTTATTCCACCATGAGAATTCCACTCACTCCATCTTCATCATGTTTTACCCCCACCTGCTCTTCAGGTTTTAGGAGGCTATTCTGGCCTAAGACCTCCACGATACCCCCTCATCTCCCACCTCGCTCGCCCACACTTTACCATCACTCCTCTCCATCACCACCACCACCACCGCTGGCTACATTAAAGGCAGGGATGGCTGATGCGTGTAGCGTTAAAGGGGCGGGTGGCCCAGCAGCGCCTGCCTGTGTCTGGACCGGGGTCTGGTTCATGAAATATTCACGGGCGAGTGTCCCTTCCAGGAGCTGGCTCGCAAGAAGGGAGGAGGAGGAGCAGGAGGGCCACATTAATATTTCAAACTGCAATCTCCTGCTTGACAAACTCTCCCACGTGATTGGGTAAAAGCTGCTTGCATTGCCTAGCAAGCACCAGCCCCGCTTCCCCCTTCACATCAGCCTTCTTCTCCTCTCCACTCTCTCTCTCTCTCTCTGCATTTCTTTCTTTATTCTAGGCTCACTTGCCCTTTCTCTCTGTTTGCTCCCTCACCCTCCTTCCTCTCACATCACTTTTTAGCCAAATGTGATTCTTAAGTCTCCGTGATTGTTGTTGTGCGTCGTGTGCAGATGCCAAGAGATGAGGTGGCAGCTCGACCAGTGTGAGAGTGGGAGCGGGGGGTAATTAATTACGGCCAGTGATTTTGGCCGCCCTGGTAGTCGAGGGCCCCTGTTCTCGGCCGGCCGTGGTCTCCAGGGGCCCTGCCGGTGGGTCCTGCCGAATGAAGTGGCATCCATTTTTTATGAAGAGCAGGTTATCCTATTTAGTCAGATTAAAACAGACAAGGAGGAGGAGGTGAATGAGGAGGAGTGGGGACAGATCCAGGGAGAAGAGAGCACATCAGAAAAAAATAGAAGCTTCCTCTCCTCCCTGTTCCTCCCATTTACCCCTTTTTCCTCCTCCTCCTCCTCCCTTCTCCATCTGCTTTACTTTACTCTTAAGCTTCACTCAAAAACAACCTTCCCCTCCCACTATCCTCCGGCACCACCACTCCCATCAACTCCATTTTACCCCCCCTCCCCACCCCACCATCTCCCCTCCTCATCCACCTACCCATTAACCTGGTTATAAGTGCAGAGTGCTTTGCTGACCCTTTGCCAGGTGTGGCATAACCCTGCATCTCTTTGGATGTATCCCTTTCCTGTGTCACTGTGACTCGTACGTCTTTATTTCTTAGTCTTTGTCCATCTCTTTCTGTCTTAATATACTTTTTTTTGTGTTATTCCTGTACATTCATTTTCTGCTCTTTTTTTGCCATTGGGGAGTTTGTTTAAGTCCATCTCTTCCCTCTTCCACCGCTTCAACAGTGGGTGAAATGAGGGGTTCTGGTTGATTTTTCTTTGGTTTGAAACTATGTTCAGTCATGTGTTGTTAACGAAGCACTTGGAGTAAGACAAACAGTGAAACAAACAAATGTTCTGTTCTCTTAATATCACATATTTTTACAAATATTTCAACCAGGGCATTTGCAGCTGAGGAAATTAAATTCTGCTGTAAATAATTTATTGACAGGAACCATCCCTGCCACATACTGTAGGATGGCTTTTCAGATACGCCCCCTAAATTTTATGCAACCAGTGAGACTATTTCTGTCTTGGCAGTAACTCTAGCTGTGAGTAACGCTTGTATAACTAAAAACTGCCAACTTTGATGTCCTTCTCTACTTTGCTGTTTGATAATTATATTGTTGTTGTGATTTTAGTCAATCTGGTCAATTACATAGCAGAGGACATGAGTCAACTTTCACAGGGTAGGAGACATGGCTTTATAGACAGGGCATTATCTTTCCTTATGAATGAAGGGGAGGGGTGACATGACATAGATTTAATATTTCTAAGAACATTCATAACATGTATATACTTGTGCAAATTTTATACTTACAGACAAACCCCCCCCCCCCCCCCCCCCCCCCCCCATAACTTAGCCTCCTTTGGGCAGTGAAGGTGTGATGGAGATATAAAATATAAATACAAAGATATACATCTGCTGGACTTCACCACGACCTGAAAACACCCACACCAAGCCCCTGGTGTGCAGCTAGTCAAGTAAAGAAGTCACCCAAAAATACAAATACAAAAAAAAAACATTTAGAGAAAGATATGACATCTGAACATCCATCAGCTATTATTCTTGTGTTGTTTAAAATGTACTTTGAGTTGCCCTTGATACTCTGAATGGCAGAGAAACTTGCAACATAAAACATCCTGGTTGGCAAATAAAGAGAGTGACATAATTTTTCATAAGTTTTCTTTCAGATGAAACAGGGTGAGACGGTCTTTGGGCACACCAGCAATGCCCTTCCTTTCCTTTTGTCCAGTCTTGTTAGTTTCTTCATCTTGTCTTTATCTCCATAGCCTCCCACTGCCCCACTTCACCCCATCGATCTCCACCTCCTTTTCTTCTTCTACATGCCTGCTATCCCTCTGTGGGAGGTTTCTGTTAAATGATGCAGGAGACGGCAGACAGAACTGTAACATGGCGAAGCCAATGACATGTAAAAACCAGCATTGCCAGCATGAAACATCCTCCTGGGGTTAGAGGTGGAAGAGAAGAGCAAGCAAGAGATGGTGGTGAAAGCTGCAAGACAAAGAAAAGGATAAATGTAGGGTAGAAGAAGGAGACAAAACTTGGAGAAGTGAGAGCAAAAAAGGAAAGAGGCAATGAAAAGAGAATCTTTAAGTCCTGTGATGCTCAAGGAAAAGCTCACATGGCCACTGAAGATACTCAAGCACAACCAGTTTCTAAAAAGAGATTTAGAAATTATAGGTTCACTTTTTCAATTGTATCACATCATAGGACGGATGAGAGGTTGACGAGAATGAAAGTTGAGTGGAGGGAACGGAAAAACTAAAGGTGAGGATGAAAAAGAAAACACCACACACCTGCCTGACTCTGTTGACCTGACCTCTGAGCAAAGCAACCAAGCTGGTTTGATTTACGTGTCTCTCTCTGACCCTCCATGCAGAGATGTCTGAGAAAGAGAAATCATGACTCTGCTAGTGCTCCAAGTCCATCCATGCAGATAATGTAAGGAAGTAACTTGGGAACACACACACAGAGTCACACATGCCAGTGAATTTTCTAACACCCGTGTTTTAAAGGACAAGGCCGGTGGGACAGTCAGTGAGTAAGAATCAATGAGGAGGCCGGGACCCTGTGTGAGTGTGAGACCAAGAGCTACATGCACTGATGTGTGCAGCCCTGTGTGTGTGTGGGTGTGTCTTTCTTTCTATGCATTTTTGTGGAGCAGGATCATATAGATGTCATACATTTCAACTAAATCTATATTTAATTAAGCCACATGCTGAGAAAGTAATCATTTGGTAACAGAGTAAGGTGAAAACACTTTTATTTGTGCTTTGGACTATGGAAGTTGCAGATTAAATGCATGTTTGTCTTGACTAATCACTTCATTGTTAAGTCCAAGGCGACGCCAAATGGATGGCTGTATGGACAGACAACACAAAAACATATCTTTAGTCATGGCTGTCGCTGGCAAGGAAGCATAAAATGGCTCCATACAGCAGATTGACCTCACTCTGCGGTATCTATCTGCAGCTTCAACCCCTGTTACATTATACATAGACGTTTTACTAAATTGTAACTCTAAATTGTTTGTTGCCATTGTGATATAGCCCAAATCCATAAATTTTACTTGTAGGAAACATTCTGACATCCTTTTTTTTCCCATGCATCTGTTCAACACTGATGTGAATTGTGGTGCTTATATACAAAATTGTAACATTTTCTATTATTTAAATGATTGTGTTGTAGGACTGTGGAGAGCTGGCTGAGTGAGTCTGAGTTTGATCTCTGTTTTGTGTAAATTTAAAATCTGAATGCACCTATCATAATGTCAATGAGATGATGCTGGAGGGAAGAAGTGCTGCATAGATGTCCCAGGTAGCTGATACTGGTATACATACATCAGTAAAACTTTCTTTTTAGTGTGTTTGTTAGGCTGCATGTTCAGGCTTAAATCAACTACATGTACATGGATGAAATTATTGAGGTTTGGTAAACACACACACATAACTTTGTTGAATAGCATGCACACAAGCTTACTGCACTAAGTCCCCTCAGACGTTGTCATATGAGTCGACAGAACAACCGCATATGTATCGAAAAAGCAACAAAACACTCAATGATACACTTCAGTGGACACTACAGATAATGGCAGATCCCTCGCTCTCTGTCTCACTGTCCCACTGGGCCGGCTGTCAAGACATCCACTTCAGCACTTTTTCCGACCATCCTAGATTCCAGTTTTTAACAGTGGGATTTTCTGCTTCATTTAACAACACATGAATGCAATAGAGTCGATGGCAGCTTCCTATTACTGCATGATGTGATAAAATACTGGGATAAACAAGTTGTTTTTTGATAATTTTATTAGATGAGACATTTTCTAATAAATCAAAACAAATCAAAGGTATTTATACAGTATGTCACTAACAACATCCTGTTGACCAAAGTACTACACACACAAATAAACTACTATTATGACTTTTAAAAATGTGGCCACTGTTATAAAACAACTAAAGTAATCTACTTCTTTAACTGAGTCACATGTTTTACAAGTTCAACGTTTAGTTGTCCTAGAGGTCACTACCCTTACCCCCTCAACTGACCAGGTTAACTTTCAGCCCCAGTTGAAAACATGAACAAGACCCCATCAGAAGTGGAAGTAAGATGTTTTTTACTCCCCCACCACTCAAGACTAGATTACTCCATTAATGGACCCGACTGCCTCTTTTTCTCTCTCTCCCCCACCAACACTCTCATGGTGCTCTTGCACCTAGTGAATTATGAATGGAGGGACCCCTTGTTTTTCTGCCTCTGGCCGGCCCACTGTCCACTCAGTGCACTCACATCATATGTCATATCACAAAGAATAAAATAGAATAGAGTGAGGTAGTATCAGATCATGTCATGCCAGGAGGCACGCAGTATGAGTATTAAGCTGATCATATTGTTTTCTGTCAAAAATGCTGACATCACAATAATTTGTGACAGCTTCAGATGGCAACCAAGCAAAATAGTTTTCATGTCTAAACCTGGTGGACAGTGAGGTGGAGTGGGGCCCTACTAAGGGATAAGTGACCCAGCTTTTCATTGTGTGTCCTTAGTCTCATTTCTTAAGTATTTTTAGTTTAGTTCTGAAACTAACACCAAGCTCAGTGGCTAGTCGGTGGCCACACAGCTCAAATTAAGCTCAGATAAAGTCTGCATTGGTCCGTGTACTTTTTGTATTGAGATCACAAAACCAAAATTGGTAACAGTCTGTTTTTCTTTTTTTGTTTTTATAGCAAAAAAGAAAAACATTAGTTGACAAACAGAAATAGAGAAGAATAGAAGAAATATGTTGTGGAAATGTTTTTGGGTCACACTTTTATTGTATTATTATTTATTGTACTATTGAAAGGGATTTTGTGTTCTCACACACAGCTTCTCTGGTTGGCATGTCTTGGTAAGAGAAACCATGGCCAGTGCTAAAACAATAAAATCCAAATTCTTACTACTATAGTAAAAATTAGCAACAACAAGCACACAAAAAAATGGACAAAGAGAACTAAACAACATAGCACCCCACTGACTGCTATTGTGTTATTTCATCTGACTCAAACTGCACTCCTTTAATGAGGCTTTGGCACCTCTAATTATGAGCCACAGCCATAATTGGTCTCATCAGACGGACCTTCAAAGTGTTTTCATTAGCTTAATTAGCTTTGATACATAACGGCTGTGTGTAAGCGTAGATGAACACGAATGAGCACAGTCACATGCACACATATACACACACACACACACACACACACATACAAACATTGTAATACACATGCATGTGCACACTGAGTCCCTGTAGACCCAGCCTCAAGCTATTGCACTAACACAGCAGAGAGTTCACCAAAAGCTGCCGGTTTTAAAAGTTAAATGGCACTGTGTAAATATATTTCTAGGGGATATCCAGGGAATAATCAACTTTTAATTTAGCTGCTAATCTAATTAGGCGCCACGGTGCTCAACTGCCTCCCTGAAGTGATTTGAAGAGCGAAAGAGAGCTGAAAAACCTACAAGGAAATTGCTTGAAAAATCACTATCAGAGGTTTTTTAGATTTGTCCCGAGGATATCTGTACATTTGTAGAATTACAATAAGGGGGAAAATCTGAAAAAGAAGGGAAAAAAGTGATGAGAGAGTGAACATTTTGAAGAATTGTGCCTGCAGAGGGGTATCGCCCTCCCTTGTTAACTACAGCAAAGCTGATGCAATAGCATATTAAGTCAGTCAATAGACTTTATCAATGCCAGGATCCATTAATAGACAACAGCCTGCAGCACAAAGTTGCACTGCAGTAACGGCTTCACACATAGATTTAGTATGAGTTGATGAGAAACAGGAGAAAAATAAGTGGTTTTGATTTTGCAGAACCCTTCTATTTAGTCATGTTAAAATAAAAATAAATTCAGTCTTACAATGTAAGTTTTGACTGTTTTTAAGCTGACATTTCAAAGCATGGATGCACATAAGCTCTTAAAATAGAAAACAACAACAAAAAACAGCTACTGTGGACCCCTCTTTGTCAATCACAGTGGATGTTATACTGTCGTACTTTGCTCTTTGTTGATGAAAAGTATGATAAACCCAACGAGACAACCAAGGCCTTAGAAACCTCGAGTGAAATACCAGTTGAAATGATGCAAGTTCAATGATAAACAGACAATGAATGCAAAAGATACTTTAGCTGATGATTATCACACAACCAGAAAATCAACCAGAACATGCTTTGTATGTAGAAAAGAAGTCTCAGGTGATTTAAAACGAAAAGGTGTTTTAAAATTAGCTTACTGAGTTCACAAATCATTTCATGCATGTAGTGGATTTAAGCGTGTTTGAGTAAATCGAGGCCCCTTTTTGAGGGTTTGTTGGGAAAAAAATCAAAGACTGCTGTTGACCAGGTATATGTGTGTGTGTGTGTGTGTGTAAGAGGCAGAGAAAGCTGGCCTTCCTCAGCATGTTTAGGTCCTCAGAGGGACTCAGTGGGAAGAAGAGCAGAGCATCGCTGAAGAGAGGATGCAGGGATGAAGAGATGAAGATGAGCACGAAGATCCAAACACTGCAAAAAATTATGGTAAATTGAAAGAGTTATTTCATCGTCAAGTCGTTTACCTTATTTACAGCAGGAAGTGAGCTTTGCTAAATCTTAATTATAAGCAGTATGTTATAATCTGAACTATTGATATAATATGAATTAAAGCCTAATTAAAGCACAAACAGACAAATGTACAATCAGGATCAGAATCAATTAAGACAATCAAGACTTAAAATAAAGAAATGGGGAGAGGGGTAGTGGAACTTCCTGCAGCTCCTGGTCATTTGCAAACAGTGAGGGGATGTAATGTTGTTCATTTTAAGGGGTAATAACTGGGGCTAGAGATGGGAAAAACTGCCACAAAGAAACAGTAGATTGACAGTACGCCATCCACCTGGACACTGCGACTGAAGAGAAACTCAAAAGTCAGTTATTTAAAACAGAAAAAAAATCCCTTGTTCATTGCTTGACATTTTTTGCAGCATTTCCAGGCCAGCCTGCGGTGAAGGGGCCAGGGGCTTCATTAGAGAGATCTGGAGGCCGACCCTATCAGCCTGGGGGCACTCAGGAGGGGGGTGGGGGTCTACACCAAACCCAGCCCGTCTCTCCACTGGAGACGGGCCGGGTTCCCCTGGGTTCCCCGCGACCGACCTTCTGCTTCTGTGGATGGGCCAGAAAAATCAACTGCGTACCCCTTTGAACAACCTCCTCCTCCTCTTCTTCCTGCTGCTCTGTCTCGCCTTCAAGCTCTCTCTTTTTCTCCCCTCGTTCCCTTTCTCTGTGGACCTAATGAATGATTCATTTAACCCCTCCACCACCTCCAACACCACCCAACTCATCGTCTTTTCATCCAACCACCCAACTAACCACCTTCCCCTCCTTAACACTATATTTTCTTTCTGTTCTCCTATTTTATTGCAAGTAGGAATGTTTTATAAAATAAAGAGAGAAAAAGAAAGAAAGAACCAGAGCGCAGATAACATTTGGTGGCCAAAGAGAAGAAACCGAAGAAACAACTAAAGGAGGAACAAATGCACATTTGCGTCACAGATTACTCTGTGTATCCCATTAAAGGCAATGTTTGACAAATTACACAGCTTGAATTTTGATTTGCTGCATGTATGTGTATGTGCTGAGTGTGTGTGTGTGTGTGGGGGGGGGGGGGGGGGGGGGAGGAGATGAAGCACTTGTCTGGCACACACACTACACTGAACTGCTAATGAGGGCAAGATGGTAGAAAAGCTCTTTAAACGAGGTGTAACGACACACTAGAGCTGCAGAAAAAGGAAGCCTGGCTACACAGATAAAATCAATTACAGCCCTTATTATCTTGGAAAAGTCGTTAATTTAATGGAATAATTGGCCAGGACCCGAAAGCGCTAATTGCCATGATGAAACCAAATTTCTATCATTAAAGGGGAAGTAAATGAATCTAGATAGCACACTTGAAAGGCTCCCAGAATCTAGGGACAGTTTCAAAGATGGGTTTTATATTCTTGGATTTATGTTCCCTGGGCTCTGACTCTCAGGCTTCATGTGAAGAAAACCAGCATGACTCAATTGGAGAAGCGATATCTCTTAAGTCTGTGTCAACTAGAGAAAATAGAACACCTCCTAAAGAGGGGTGGAAAACATGGCAGAACAGACACAAGGCCTGGTTTGTGATGACACTTCATTGAGGAACTGAGGTTATAGAAGTGTTAATATCTGACTTAATTAAGAAAAAGAAAAGAATTACACAAATATTGTGTGAGTTAAATAATATAAAATACACATCCAGGATAACAGACAGACATCTGCTACATAGCATTCAGAGTTAGTGGCTTCAATCTTGGTATGAATCCTTGAACTGTACTTCAATAAAATCAATTCAATAATAAGTTGCTAAGTTGTTGGATGTTGTCAGTTTGTACATCTGTGTTCACTGGTAAACGCTTCAGTTTAGTTTAGCAGCATTTACAGCTTGTAGTCTTCTTGAAAACATCTCTACGAGGTTTCAGCACCAGTTTATCCCATTGTTCTGGGCAGATCCTGTAAAGTGCAATCAGATTGAATGTGAAGCTGCAGACGGCTGTAATCTTTAGATCTGTCCAAGAATCTATGGGGTTTAAGTCTAAGCTTGAGTGAGCCATTGAGGGACAGTCAAATTCCCAAAGCCAACATTGTCTTGACTAAATACTTCAGGCTGAAAGGTTTTTTCTTGGTATTTAGTTGCATTCATCCCTGCTCCTTGGAAGCTCCCTCATAGCATGTTTCATTGTAGGGATGGGATAAAGAGTGCATGCCGTTCACCAAAGTGGTTGGAGTTCTTTCCAAGAGTTATTCTTCCAGTAGTTTTTCTCATCTCTGCGTACAACTTGTCACTGGTTGTTCTGAACATCATAATATCATAATATTTCTATTACTGAGGCTACTGTCCTACTGTGAACAATCAGAGTTTAAAAATAGTGTAATACTGCCTTAAACTTCATGCCTGTGTTTTGGTTCTGAGATGCAATGTGAATTGTTGGACCTTACATACACATGTGCCCACGTTCATAACAACAATATTTTTAATTATCATTATAGAATATTATGTAGACCAGTGATAATATGTGTAATAGCATGTGTTTGAATTTGTTTCTGCATCACAGCGCAGTGTGAGAGAACTGAAGGGGTTTCGATTCTTTCTGAAGTATGTCTGCATGTGTTCTGGTTGGCAAATGTGTTTTCTTGAGAGTAGACGGTCATGTGATGTTTGGCAGGGACATCTGAGAGGCTCACGAGACAGAAGACACAACAGTCTCAGCTCCCTCCATCTCCGATTCCTCTGGAGTAGACAGAGCACGAAGACAACTCTGACGCCAAGTGGCAACACTTCAGAAATCAAGATGGCGGCCTGCCCCTCCTATCCTACCTTATTATAATGCCAGAACTGCCGTCAAGAGGGAAAAATATTTTCTTCATCACCTCCCCCACACAGTTCATTTTCACCCATAAACACACAGACAGCCTGACTTTCCACTTTTGAATAGAAAATCTTAGCTCCTCTGACCACCATCTGCTTTCCACTGGTTTTCCATAAGTAGCGGACATAGGTGTAGACCTGAGTACAAACACTAGTTAAAGCCTGATTTCAGTTTCAGATGTACAGTCACCTGCACCTAAACACCAGAGCGAGGCAGTGCTGAGCATCGGACTCAAGCAAACCAGGAAACTTAAAAAAAAGAAAGAAATTAAAAAATTAAGAAACTGTCCCTGTTTTGTGCTGGTCCGAGGATACGACCGCCAACTAAAAGTTCCTCCTGACTGATGTGTGTTTTCAGCCTTTTGATCAGTGATTATCTGGGATAAATAATTTAAAGTACTAAAAAGTTAATAAAGACTCAAAAAAATCTTTCCAATTTAGACTTCTGAGAGGAAGGAGGAGATCTGATAGACATGAAGGACAAATGTGTGGCATGGACAGAGAAGGGACGGATTACAGCTGAGAAATGATAGAAAATGGACAGAGGAGGAGTGGAAGAGAAGCAACAGAGAAAGGAAAGTGCTGGAAGAGGAGGAGGAGAGGTGTGGCAGAACGGGCCAAGGGGAACCCACCCCCATAATTGGTACTTAAACACCCGCGCCGAGCAGAACTGTTGCTATCATAAGAAATTGATGAATTAACTGAGAGAGAGATAGGCAGAGAGAGACCAGGAGACTGTAGGACGGCAGAAAGAGAGAGAGAGGGTTCTGAATCTTTTAAGAGGATAACTTACTTGGGCAAAACAGCTGTTTATGCATTATTTGTGCGGCGAGCCATTTACCACCGTTTAGGATGAAAACCTTGGTTCCCGGGCTGCAGGAGTTGCCCGCGGGGACACAGAGGGTTTTTGGAGGGACCCGGCAGCCCATCAGTCACTGATAAGAAAGGATGAAAAATTAATTTGCTGGTAGTTTCGTTTTAAAGACTCAGATATTGGCCTGTCAGTCTGTGAGATTTCATTTAAGTGACAAACAGGCGTGCAGGGATTCAGACGAGGGGAGGAGAAAACAGGAGGAGGAGGTGGGCATGGATGGATGAAAAGTTTGTGGACAAGTCATCCGCATTAACACACTTGTTCAGTTCCAACACATGATGTTAGAACTGATATTACAGGTATGTCTGCAGTGGAACATACAGGCTGCATCACGTCACGTGTCTTTAACCACGCAGTTCATACAGAATGGAAGTGACAAATGCTTTCTAGGAAATTAATATTGGAATGTAAGTTTAATGAAAATGAAACATCACTGACATAATTCAGGAAGTAAAATAATGCAGGACATGCCTAGAATATTATGGAAACCAGGATCTGACAATCCTGGATTAGGTCAAACAAATGTCAGCGTTTAATAGTAAACGTTTTCACACCACAGGCTATTGTGGCCTTTAGGTGTCTGAATGCTTAATAAGCTGAGAACGGAGGTGTACAGAGGAAGGGATTGGTGGGTGGATGATGGCCTCCTTACACTCTGTCCAGAAGGACGATTTGACATCATCACTGTTTCACTTTGATCACTTCAAAGAAAGCCTTGAAGTTGACGCTGGAGGATCACACAACAAGCACTATTGCATTAAAAGAGCCACTATCACTCATCTTCAAATACCATCGCCTGTCACTCAAGTCCAAACAAACTACCACAGCTTCTTGCCCTGCATGAAAACAACAAGACTGGAGAGTTCACTGGTAAATGTAAAATAACTCACAAGCTTTTGAATTTGGGGAATTCGAGACTGGGGAACTCACACATCTTCAAGGCCATTTGTTGTTTGGTCTGTGTTGGTGCACAACATTTTATTGACTTTACTATAGAGTGTTTTTTTATGAAGGGTGTATAAGGGTATGGTAAATGTAAGGGTTTTATTTTGAAACAACTTGGGTTGAATGGGTTTGAAGGTATTTAAAATGTTTTTAAAGGAAGAGTTTAAAAGTATGAACATGTAGGATAATAGGCAAGTTAACAGATTTAAACATACAAATAGACCTCAATAAAAATCTTCCTGTGTGTAAGGCGGTCTATGCAGGTGTGTGGTTTTTCCTCCTTCTATCACCTACCTCCTCTCCCGTCATCCCTCCTGTTGCTGTGGTGACTGCCTCAGGGCGACAGACACTTCCATGTCATGTCGAGCAGCTCTGATGCTGATCGGTCCTGATGTGAGAGCTTTGTCCCTGTTTGTTCACCAAAAATACCAGCTTGTCACATCATCACCTGTGAAGGGAACTGTCTCTCACACAGACACACACGCTGACATCCTCACTCTGAATACTTTGGCAGTGTTTATCAGCCTTTGGGGTCTCAGCAGTTCTTAGCGAATGTGCAGTCAGTGCTGGAATCTTATTTGCATTTCTGTGCAAAGATTGTTCTACACGATGTGTTCAGTGTTGTACTGTGTAAAGCTGATGGTATTCTCAGGGTCTCCTAATCTGTGATGCTGAAATATCAATGATATGCAGCCATAAAAACTCGGTCCCTAATGGATATATTTATGCTACGCTAAGCGGGTTAAGGCGCGTCAATAATCTAAAATAAAAATGTTGTTAGCATTAACATTAGCAACATTCAGGTGTTGTAGGCGATTTGTCAAATTTAAAAAATATATCTTTTATCAAAGGTACTATGTGATGATGATGATGATGTGAGTCAACTGCATGTCTTTTATATTTTTGAATTTATATTCATCTTGTATTTACAAATAGATAGATACATAGATAGATAGATAGATAGATAGATAGATAGATAGATAGATAGATAGATAGATAGATAAATAGATAGATAAATAGATAGATACACACACTCTGACAGTCTCTTCCTCCATATAATAAGAGTGAAGTCCTAATGGAGGAGGGGTGGACTTTGCCAGGAATATCATCATTCAGGCCAGGCGTGCAGGGTGAGTCGTGATTAGCTGGCAATTTATTCTGGCGGGCGCAATTGAGAGGAAGGGGCCCTGAAATGGTAATGTGTTTAAATGTCAGAGGAAAGGTAAGGTTCTCATCAACCTTTGGTCACCCATCCGCTTTGAATATTCTTATTGCCGTCATGTATTAGTAATGAGAGTTGAAAAGTAAGTAAAATTTAACCTTCACTGTACCTGAGGAAACTATGAATATTAATGAGGCCTATTATGTGTACCTGATCTGAAAGAATTTTAACCCCATGCCTGGTCGGTTCGTTTGCTCTTTCTCTTTCTCCCCAATTTCTCCATATCCATCTCTCTCTTTGTCCCTCTCTTTTCTTCATTGTGCTCTCCTTTACATTCCCTACACTCTGTTGTTTTGCTCCCTGCTCTTCCATAGGCTGATCTGTAATGCCTTTTAGGCAAAACTCAGTTCCATGTATTTCTCCTTGCAAATATGTCAGACAGAGCTGCAACACTTGGTTGATGTTTGGTTTCAAGCAGGGAAGAGAGAAAGTGGTGGCATCCTCCTGTGTCGGTGGCAACAGAGGAGCACACACCAGAGATCAGTTTCCCATCTGTGGTTAGGTTTTCCTTTGATTTAGGTTAGGAAAAGATCATGGTTTTGGTCAAATATAAACTTTTTTTTATATATAAAACTAGACCCAGTCCCTAAAATTAACCTTAAGTCCATAGAGCATGTAAACATAACTATAAAAAAGTTGAATAATGTTGTAGTGTCAACATTTTTTCAACTTTGTGTATGTTAATTAAACATTTTGTCATATTAATAGTAAGTAACAGGCTATGAGCCAGTGTTGACAGTATTAATTTAATCTATCTAAAGCCAAGATTTGGATTACATGAGCAGTTTTACTGATGAATTTTAGCTGGATATGTTCAGGCAGCACTTTTCCACTAACCGTGCTCCATTCATTCGGTCTAGTCTGTATTCCTCGCTCTCTTCCTGTGTCTGTCATTCCCTCACTTTCCTCTCATTTCTCTCCATCATGAGTAGGGAGGAGGCTGTTTACCATGCAGAGATAGTGTTTGCATAGATCAGGCCAAAGTGGGACATGTTTGTGTGTGAGTGTGTGTGTGTATGTGTGTGTGTGTGTGTGTGTGTGTGTTGGTGTGAAGGGGGTGTTACTCCCTGGATTAAGGCTTGATCAAGGCACCATCAACGCACACCCTCACCCCCATGAGAGCCTGGGGTTTTCGGGTGGATTGACACATCTATCAGTAATGGACAACAAAGACATAGATGTTTGCTGAAAAATCCAAGCGTCTCCTCTCTCCCTCTCTCCTCTTACTGTCGCTTGTTGTCAGACTTAGTGATGACTGTGTGTCTCTGTCTGTTGCAGAAATGCTGAGATGTCACGTTGTTTGTGTTGGCATGTCCAACTATCAGTGGACATCTGAATAGCCAGCATCAGCTTCTTTGTATAAGTCAAAAGGTTTCTTTTCAATGAAACATTATGTACTAAAAAGCAGCTTGTACATTTTAATGTGTGTGATTCTATTATTCTTTAAATGTGTGGCATACCATTAAAGCACAGCCTTTCATCCCCACACATAGATACACTCCTCAAATGCATTCCCTTCTTTCTTGTCTCATATAATGTCCACGAGCCTGGGCCTGTTGTTCTGAAAGCACACCCTCACTCTGCCTGCTGTGATCTCTGGCTAAGCCGGTAACTGGCCAGCTCTTATTAGCTTTCTTTATTGATTTGGGGAAGGGATTCAGCGCTGAGCCGCTCTCATTAGCACTGGATGAAGTCGTAATCCACCAACCTGCAGGGTCAGACTGCTCTTCGGCCTCAGCAGCAGTCTGTGTTCTCACTCTCCCTGCCTCAGTTTCACATGTAAGCAGTTGATTCCAAGATGCTGCACTTGTCATCATTAATTATGAAGAAAGAAAAAAAGAAAAAGAATGATGAAATGAGGAGTTAATCTTTGAGATGTGCACAGATAATACTCTTTGAAATTTCTAAGACATTGTTCATAAAATACTTTTCATCTGATCTAGATGTAATGTAATTTATGATATTTATTCCTTTATTTACAGCATAGAGTCAACATCATGTTACCTATGGCATTTTTCATGCAGCACTCTTTTTCAACCCTTGGTCATTATGGCAGTACATTTCTCACATTCCCACGACAATGGCAAAAATAATTAGGAGGTTGGGTTTCGGAACAAAATCAAAATTTCACTAGAGAGGAACTTGATAGCTAGAGACTCTGCTTCTCATCCTACATTTGGAAACTCAAGGAACCACAAGTAGACCTACATTGCGATGTAGTGTTTTACTGCGAACTCGAGTCACTTACTCTTACCTTACTCTTTTTAATCAACTGTGTTGTTCTATACGAACGGGAGAAAGGTAGAGTTATTTGTAACTGTCATTTTTAAGAGACGACTGGATTCAACCTATTCAAAAATCAGGCTCTGTAAAAGTTGTATTAGGAAAGGAAAAATTAACATATTTGGACAGACTGCACATTACATTTTGGTGAGTAGCATTGAATATAACATAAAGTTGCTTTTCCAAGAAATCTAAACAGGTAGTTTTAAGTTTCAGAAGATTTATAAAATAGATGTTGTGATCATCTTAGCCTTAATGTGCCTTTGGGAAACAAGGCTGACAACAAAATATTTCACCACTGCCTCTGAATATTTGGAGATACCGCAATAACCTTGAAAAACATTATTCTTATATTATCTGCCAAACTACACCAATGTTTTCTTTCTTTTGGTTTAAGACAGTCAAATCAGTATTGTGAGCATGTATTTTCCACAACCAAAACTTTTTCTCCCTCTTCGTAGTGTAGTCATTCGAAGATGTTGCCGCAGCACTGTTTTGTAGTTTGGACGAGGAACACAGAGCTATACCATCTCAGGTGTGTAGTCGTCAGCACATCCATTTTTGAGAATCTCGCCTTGCTGGTGCACACCTTGACACTGTTTCTGTGAACAATAAACTATATTTTACAAATGGCTGAAAGCTGTTTGTTAGAGTTGACTTGAAGATGCTGCCTCGTGGCCCAAGATATTTTTTACATCTTTTTTTAGAGATGGCAAAGTGCTCTTAGAGCCGATTTCACTCATTTTCATTAAGCAGTAAAAGAAGATGCCTGACAAGTTATCCTCCAGCCTTTTTCAATATAGTCCAAACAGAAACTTTCAGACATTGTTTAATCATGTCAGGCACTTTTTTTTATGTCAGCCTGTCAATCACTCACTTAGTCATTCTGCTCATCACTTCTCCTTCCTCGGTAGAGCTGGTAGAAACCTTCCTCACCCTCCTCCTCTTCCTCCTCCTCCTTGTCTTCCTCCTCAAGCCCTCCACGCCGAATTCACTCCCAGCCTGCACCAAGCAGGGAGTTATCGATTTGCCAGTGTGATAGAGGTGGGAGGTGCGTTCACAATGCGCCGCATTGGGATCTGGCTGCGCGGGTTGCATCTTTCAGAGGGCCAATCAATACGAACTCCTCTTCTCCCCTTCAAAGCTTTTCATTCACACAGACAAACAGGGAGAGAAAAGAGACGTGAGGAGCAGGGAAAGGAGAAGAAGAGTGAGTGACATGTGTGTTATGTTTCTTTTCTTTCTTTCCATTATTTCTCTCATCCGTCTATTATATGCTCTCTGGACTCTTTGCCCAGCCTCAGGTCCAAACTCTGGAGAAACGGAGAAAAAGAAAGGGATAAATAGAAAGAGGAAGGGAAATGAGTAAGAAAAAGGGGAGGGTGGAGTAAGTACTAAGTAAATAAGAGTCGAGCTCATGTCATGAAATACCATAAAAATAATGCAATTTCATATCAATGTTTTTAAATATTTTGAAATTCATTTCACTTTTAATGACCAATCTTTTAAATGCCTGCTGCCACAGGCATAAGTCCCATGAGTTTTATGGGAGTTGAAGGAAAAAGTAGATATTGCTGATGAAGACTGAAACAGAGACAGAAACGGACAGAAGCAGGGGAGGTGCAGGCAGATGAGGGCTTACAGCGGGGTGTGAAAATCTGGAGGATTTGATACGGGCTTGAGGATGTGGGGAGTGTAAACACACACGGGCAGGGAGGAGGTTTGCCCTAAGCAGGCCTTGGCGAGGGTCAGGCTCCCGTTGTCTCTGCCTTGGGTTTGTTACATCAATTAATTTTGTTCAATCAATTTGTCATTTAATATTAATTTGAAATATAACCACATATTCTGATACAAGAGAAAAAGCTGGAGTGGTGTCGCACGCATGGATATTAGATGGAAAAACAAATCAAATAAGCCAAAAAAGTTAAGAAGACAAAACATCCAAGTGTTTGTAAGAGATGTTAAACGATGACCTTGAGGTAATAAGTGTTTTTCCAAAATAAATAATCTGCAGAGACATCTCACAGATGAGAGGCTTCGGAAAATAATGTTCTCTTGAACAAAGGGCTGGGATTTGTAAGGTTAAACCCTATCCATTAACAAACAGGAAAAATAAAGCCTTGATTATTCAAACATAGATGCTATAGTAGGGTTTCCTCTGGGACTGGGATCCCAGGCATCAAAGACTCAAGACTCAAGACTCAAGGCTCATTCACTCTGCTCAGCCACAGACAATAACCTTCTTTTATCAGCTTCAATTCATGTCTTAAACTGTGACACGTGCAGAAAAGACAATATATAAATAGATATGATGCTGAATTATTGTGCTGAAGGCAGAGGGATTCATACCTTCACACTGGCCAATCTTAAATTTTGTCCTAGTTAGATGACTTTTATTGAATATTACAGCAGTAAACTACAACAGTACTGTCAGTAAGTAAACTTTCCTTGAGAGCTTTCCTCAGCTCAGGTCTCAGCTCGTAATGTTATCCATGGCTCAGAGCGTCGGAGACAATTACATTTTGGTGATATCTCTTCCTTTCTTCACCAGCGGTTCTCACTAATTTGATGCTCTGGCGAGGAATATCGTTGGCTTTAATACAAATCATGTTTCAATCGTTACTTGAAGACCTTAAGCCCTTCCATGGCTCTCTGGAGGACTGCAGTAATGAGGCCTGCTGGGATTTCAATCATTTTTACATCTGTTGAAAAATAAGGAGAAAAGAGAGGAGGAAAAAACAGAGAAAAAAGAAAAATCAACTACCCCCTCCCTCCTCCTCCTTCTCGCTCTATTGAAAAAAAGAAATTATTTGTTTTGAGGTTTGATAATGAAAAAAATATAAATAAAGAGCTCTTTTTTTCTTCTACTTTTGTGTTTTCCAAAGTCTCTGGCCTTGAAATCTCAGCACGGTTTAAAAAGAAACAACATTTTTCTAAAGCCATCTTCTCTCCCTCCCGTAGTTGCAAAATAAATAAATCTTTCTGATATTAGATTTCAGACACCTCTTTATCACAAAAACTCCCCGTCATGGCCTCTGTCCCTGTGGCTTATGGTATTTTCCTGTCAGAAAACAGCCCATGCATGACTGCATTCCTCACCCTTCTTCTTCTACTCCCAATTTTATTCATTCTAATTAATCATGCTCAAGGTCCAGGTGTGAGAAATATAGTGTCTCAAAATGGAACAAAATAGCAGAGTAGGAATAATTTAAACTAATTGCATTTAACTAAAGCACAATATTTCAACAGAGCTCGTGTGTACATTTTTGTAGCCCAACTTCTGTCTAATCAAGGTCACAGATGTAATTTTTAAATTCAGTTTTCAATTAACAGTTTTTAAATATTCACTTTTTTGCTATTGGAGACACAGCCGCGGTTACATTTCCTTTTAGTTACATTAGAGTTTCTTCTCTGATGAGCACCAACATGTGTCTGGAAAATTGGCATTTGTTCCCACTTATCCTATAACCAACTTTGTGTGCTTGAATTTCAGTGAACAGCTGTGCCTGGCTGATCAGAGCAGTGTTGCAGGCCAGAAATCAATGCAATCCGCTGAAACTGACCCAGAAACTCACTATTATGACTTGCTCTGCCTTTCTATAGGATCTCATTGATGCTTCAGCTGGTTGTGCACGTTTCTAGGAACAAACGTGTTATCACAAAGATAAGATAAATTTAACTTTGAGGGTGTAGATCATATTTGGTGAGGAGGATACAGAGGCAAGGTTAGTCGGGTCAGAACGTCCCAGGTGACGAGAAACTTCTTACAAATCTACATTGCTAAGCAGCCGTGAGGGTTATCAGAAGTCTTGCAGCACTGATGTAATGGTTACAGAGCCAATCTTAGACTACATGGTCCCATATTCAGTAATCATCATTTTAAGCCATCTGGTCAGTTCATTACCATCCTACTGCTGAGATCATGGAGAATATCTTTTTTCTAATGTCACGACCGTTAAAATAAGTGTACAAATCGGAACTGAGATATCTGAAATATTTCGATACCCGTGGCAATATGTTTTTTTGTTGTTTCATTTTTCAGAGCCTTAGAGAAAAATCAAACATACATTTGAATATCAGGCGGACACATCACTGGAATCTGGCTACGGGAGCAGTCTTTGAAGGCTCCTGCCAGAGCTGCACCAAGGAGCCGAGAGCCGGCCGCAGTGGTTTTTGGCTGCATTGAAGTTAGTGTTAACACTCCACCTCAGCGGTGGATGAGAAGCACCCCGTAGCGAGACACCTCACCCCAACACCACAACATCAGAGGTGGAGCCTGTCTCCCTGGCTATACAGGTCAGCCCCGCTTTGCTTCCCACATCATGCATTTGTGTGTCAGCTAGACTGATGCATCCTCTGTGTGTTTCACTGTTGCTTCACTTGTACTCATCTGTTTCCTCTCTTGCCTATTTGCCTGCTCATTCTGCCTGTCACCTCAACTTCGAAGCTGTCTCATCACCTTTGCTCCCGTGCTTCTTTGTCCATTGACTTTGCACTTACAGTACCTGACAACCTTGGTGTATGTTTCACCTGCCTTTGCATCTCTTGCCTGTCAGTTTTGAGTGTGTGTATGTGTTTGTGACAGCCTCTCTGCATGCTCGATTTCCTGTTTGTCATCCTGTTCCTCTCTCCTTTCACATTTCTTATTTCTTCATGTCAACTATTTCTCAATTTGAAAGATATTCTTTATGTTGTGACTGTTAAAGAAGTGTTGTAATTAATAGTGCCACTTGTGCCACTTGTATTGTTACCTTTAAGTCTTCAGAACATGCTAACTCTACCACATGCATGCACACACATACTGTGCTATACTTGCGATACATTATTACAAATCTGGATCTAAATGTTCTACATTTGTCATTTATTTTTCTGCCTGCCACATCTATTTGATCTCCATGTACGGCCATGCCAACATTGCAGCAGAGCTGACATCGTACAATACCCTACTGTGTGTGCAGTCAAACACACATCATTACACAGTTAGGGAGCTAGTCAGACATATCCTCAAAAAGTCCGTCAGATGAATAAACAGTCAGTCAGACAGATAATGAAGAAGACATATAAAAGCCAGTCAGTCTGTCAGTGAGGGTATCACAGGCTCAGGCCTTCTCCTCTGCAGATGTCAGACACTGGCTGAGTGACAACTAGCCTCCCTTAGTGCTACTTATTGATCAGCCCACGACTCCGCTGCTGCAACACACACATGCTGTATTTGTGTATCTGTGTGTGTGCGAGAGAATGGGAGAGAGAAAGAGAGAGGGGGCATCTCAGCGACAGTAATCACTTGGGGTTCAGAGGTTATAAATATGAATTATTCTGCTCAACAGGTCCAGGCAGCATGAATCCACCTGACAGAGCTCTGTGTGAGCATACTGCAGCTGAAACATTACTACGGGTTTATTCCATAATTTAATTACATTTACAATAAATGACTAACGTGGATCAAATCATATGATGTAGAAGGTAACATTGTTTTGATCCAGCAGTATAGAGCAAACTGGCCATGACCATTTTCATGGATCATTTATTGTTAGATAAGGTGTTTTTCTTCTACCTGTTTGCTTTGGTCTCATATTAACTTCACTTTTAGTATGTGAAATTAAGTTAGTGTTATTTTGGTGTAAGGCCCTCTTTCTACGCAACATAACAATTCAACATAGCCACCAGTCAGATTGAGTTTTTCAAATGACTCTGACCACACAGAGTGGTTTTAGTCTTTTCTTCAGGGCAGTGTGATAGGAATTATATGAAAACACTATAGGAAAGTAGAAGTAGTGGAGGCAGGTGAAATGGGGCCGCAAAACAAAGTGAATAACAACACTTCATCCTAAAATAACGCCTGGATTGTCAAACATCATATATTGATGATAACATCTCCTAGCAAGAGAGTACCAGAGGCTGGATCTTCCCCGTTCCCGTCTTTTGAGGACCTACTGAGGGAACCAGTGAAACCAAAATCTGTCCACTTGAGCTGCTCGGAGGCTACACAGGGACTCCCTGGTGTGAATGTGTTAAAGAGAGTGTAGGACGGTGTTGCTGACAAAACAGTCTCCTTTTGTAGAAGGTAGAAGAGAGGTGGCCACAGTCTGCACAAGAGGATTTAACCAAACCTGCTGCCAGAAACAGATTGTTGAAGCTGGAGCTCCCTGAAGGTAGCAGGCTTGTAGGAGATCCTCGGAGGCTTCACAGGCACCAGATGAGCGTTGCAGTGTTCCAATGCTGACACAGTGTGCTCAGAAACAGTACTGCACCCTCTGTAGAGTTTCTCTGCTTTCCATTTCCTTTCTCTATTCCTCTTCTCCTTTTTATCCTAGCTTCTATTTAACTTGTCACAATGGCTTGCATCAGCAGAGGATACCCCACCTCCCCCCACCCCCCCCCTCCCTCTGAAAACATATGCTGAGCTACTCATGATTACACAGGGCTGTGTACTGTGTTATACTGGCTTAAATATATTTCTACTTTACTTAAATTTATGTTTAGTGGTTAAAATAATGTTTATCAGATAATATAAGACTTCATCAACTTCATCAAGAAAAGTACAAAAATCTCAAACTTTATAAACAACCTACGGAGAGTCAGTAACACTGAAGATGCCATATTGAGCTGTTTAGAGAATCACTTCACCTCATATTCTTCCCCTCAAGCTTTGGGCCTCTGACCATGTATACCATGTACATCCAAAATGTATATAAACAGTGCTAAAAAGTATTTGCCCCCTTTCTAATTTTTTTATTTACATAACATTAGAACATTATTATTACTTAATTGGCATTGAGAAGACCCTATATAACATCTCATATGATAGGCAGGTCTGTTAGAGAGTATCTTCATAAATCAGTGATACCAATCACAACATTTTTGATCCACTTGGTACATTTTTCTTTATATGTTGAGGTTAATGCTGGGTGGCAGCAGACACGTGAAGAAATAGAATAAAGGTAAAAGTCAATTTCTAGACTTTAAGGCATGTGTACAAATCATGGTTTGCAGATTACTGCATTTACTATTCATGCAGTTATTAATTGACAAATTAAGAGAAGGAATGTCTTTCAGCAGATGACTTTACTGAAATAATTGATTTAAGGCACCTGTTCTTACCAATGATACATGAAATGTGATTTTGATAACAGCAATACAAAAACAACAGTTGGGGGCTAAACACAACTGAAATTCAGTGGTTTTAAAAGACAAAATCTCATGAATTCATTTCACATAAGTGCAGTAAACTGCAAACTTTGTAATCTATATTTTACTATTAACCCCATAGTTTGCCCTAATTGCGTATTGGTCTATAATTCTGTAATTTGAACCATTTGATGGTTTTCTAATGATCAAAACCACCAATATAATTGACTTCCATGTTGTATTGTAGCCAAGAGTGATCCCTCAAAGAACTATCTGTTCTCTTTTAGATATTGGCCATAACTCCCAACCTGAGACCACAAGAGGGAGATACACCTCCACAGAAACATGAGGCTCCTTCTCTTTCAGCCTCATTAGCTGAGGAGTAGTATTTTCCAGCAAGTGCATGCTGACATGTTGCAAATTGTCACTATAAGATGTTTTTATCTGCAATTGTGTGATACATCCTTTCATTAGCATAGACAGTTACCTTAGGTAATAGACAAAGTGTGTTTGTTGTTTCAGTCAGAGTTTGTGTGTGTTGCCAGGATTCGTCATACATTTGGCAGAAAGAGAAAAGACAAGATTCCCACACTCTCTCTGCTCCTTGACCAGAATACAGTGGGAAGTGTGTGTGTGTGTTTCCAGTCTCCATCTTTGGACTATGAAATAACCAGCAAGCTTAAGAATGAAAAGCAGTGTTGGAGCAGTGTTGAAAAGAGTCATGGAGACTAAATATTAGTACATTTCCAAAGCTGCTGGAGTGATTCATTCACAACTGTGAAAAGAGGAATGAAAACAGATATATAACGTAAAAATGTTTCACTTTCTAGATGATGAGTAAGTTGTGCAGCTTCCTATTTAGTACTTTTTGAGAATGACCGCTAGGGCTGTGCAGAGTGTGGCAGATACATTAGGTGCTATTTAACCCAGAGATTGTAAAATAAAACAACTTTAGTCCCCATGTTACTGGTTAAAATGGTATGTATCCACCCGGACTGTAGGTATTGTCCACAAAACACAAATATTGAGCTGAAACACATTAAAATCTTTACCACTATGAGTGATTCAGGTAGTCTTTAAGGCAGCTTTAAATAGTACAATAATAAATTGTCAGTTTAGTGTGTGTGTGTGTGTGTGTGTGTGTGTGTGTGTGTTTGCACTGTGACCTCTTCTTCCTGTGAAGGCACAGGGCAGTTCATTACCCAGTGTCCTTAGCGGGGCCAACTGTCAGGGCCTCTGTCCAATGTTTTCCAGCTCAGACTGTGGGAAAGTGGGAACCCCAGTCTGTCCCACAAGGCTCACTAATATCTAACAACCGCCTCTCTTTTTCATCCTATTTCCTGGACCAAATGGCTAAATATAATACGCCCGGGGCTGTGGATTTCCTGCCTTGTCCCAAAATACAGCGCTGACATCAAGCATGTTCTTTCAGAAATGTTACTTCCAACTTTGTCACTGTGCCTCTCTGATGTTAGAGACACAATGGAAAAAGCTTGACGTTTAGCTAGGAGCTGTCCAAGAACCCGAGCTACAACAAACATCCTCCTGGCAGAACTCTGGGCCTCTCAAATCACATATGAGGAAGAGTTGGGCCATGCTGTGCATCAACATTAACTCGGTGCCATGAGTCGCCTGGTTGCCATCATTGGATGAACAAGCCAGTCATATTGAAGCATTACTGAAGTAAATAATGCCAGTCAGCATCCAGTATCACACTGCCTAAACTGAAAATGGCAATGAGATTTTAAAATAATTTGGGATTTCATCAAAAACCTAGAATTTATCAAGAATTTCAATATAATGTATACTTTTACATTTATGCCAATACCACTGATTTTATTTCCCTGTATTAGTAAGGAAAAATGGAAGCAACCCAACCGGATGGATGAATGACTGGCTGGTTTGTTGCATGGCTGGCTGAGTACAGCACTTAACCCCATTGCTGAATACCACACCACCATCAGCAGCAGGCCATTACTGTTCAGGAAATATGCTGAATTATTCAATCACTTCCTCTCTGCATTCTCTACAGGATGCACAGAGTCTGGCGAAAATCACAGAAAGGGTGTATGTGTGTGTCTTTATATTGATGGTGTGGGCACATGAAGGCTCAGTGTTTATGAGTGTGTGTATAGTAAAGTTCTGGTCATGACCTACATTAGGTTAGGTAAGCACAAAAAAAGTGTGATTTATCTCTTCCTTATGCTAGATTTGCCCTCAGTTTGCTTTACAGGCATGAAATATCTCCTACACAGAAACTATGTTTCATTGGGATGTTCTTTCTTAGTAAACCATGTTTTGGTATTTCTCCTTCTTGACCAAATAAAACAATCAAAATAAATTGCAAGTGAGCATTTAAAGTGGGAACATTTTTTACCCAAATGGGTTTATCTAAGTTCTTAAACACAGCTGCATCTCTTATCTGACACCAGATGTTCACTTTGACCACTGGTTAGCAGCAGACATGGACCAAACAAAAACACTGAGATGCAAAGATGTAATGACCGTTTTAGTTTGTGTTTTACAAAGAAATGCTGTTCGCCCTATTTAAATCAACTAACTCTGGATCACTCAGAGCTTGTATGAAGGGGCTCTCACATCATAATTTACATTAAAATATCTGAATGGGCGATGCAACCGTTGTGAATCGCAAGAGTGAGAAAAAGTTGAATACAGGACGAGACGAATGAAAGTGGGAGGGAGGGATTCATGTGAATTCCAGGGAGAAGAGAGAAGAGTTTTGTCATCGCAGCAGCAGAAACAGGAAGTGAGTTAAAACCTCTCTCCTGACCTTTTGACCCCTGCAGATATTGTTCCCACCCTCCCCCATCCCTGCAGCTGTGTGAAGCTCCCTGTTCAACATGTTTCCTTTACGCACGTCCAACTCCATGAATCGCCTCCGTTCTGTTTCGTTATTCCTATCTACTGAATGTTAACTCAGCCTCAGAGACAAACTTGTCAAAGTTATGTTAGCCAAAATGTATGCAGCATACTGATTTACAAGTGCTGCTAAAATGTGTTAACCTCTATAATCAATTACAATCAGGTTTCATAGATACTTTTATGGTTGTGTTGTTTTTATGTTGGGCATCAGTGTAGAAGGAAGCTGAGGACAACATGTATAGTATATGAACTTGCCTTTTAAAGATGAACCCTTATGTGGTGTTCAGGCTCTAAGATCTAGGAAACTGACTTTTACAGTTTAGAAAATAAGAGATAGTCTGTCACTGTCACTTTGGAGTTTTACAGTGAATCTGAAGATGTTGAACGAGACACTCAGCCGGCCATTACAACAGCTGGCCCGGCAGACAGCACCATTACAAGCCTGTAAAAAACTAGTCCTAGAACCAGTCAACGAGGGATGTCAAAAAGACTGGGAAACTGAATTGTCCTTTTTCTCAAAAAACGAGCCACCCTACATGGCTGCCCATGTGGGGGAGGAAAGTAGTGTGAGCTGCATTGCCCAAAGAAGGACAGGAAGACACAATACGCATTTGTCGAGTGCAGCAAATATATTTGTAACATATACACAGTCAAAGTTTGACCCTCGTGTCTGGAGCGGGTGCAGTTTTATGTTGACAGGGTGTTGTCACATCTGAAAAATATAATGTGCATATACTAGTATGAACCGTCCAGTACATTATGCACTATCCAGGGTTGTATGATGATGTAGGCCTCAAACATTACAAACTGTAAATATAACTTTTGTTTGCTTTGTACTGTCTAATCTGAAGTAAGAACAATCTAATCCCATATCTGTGTCTTCATCCTTTCCTCCCTTCTAGTCGTTCTCATCTCCAGCTCTCTTTTTCTCTTTGTCTCTCACACACAAACACAAAAAGAAAAGCCACAGCTTAAAATGATGAAGTGAAGCTAAACAGTGTTTCAGATTATATATTGATTGCCACCTCTGTCACTTTCACTAAACTTTCCATCACTGTGTCTGCAACAATTCAGCCTGCTTAAGTGTCCTTGAGCAAGACACAGAATCCCTCCCACCTCCCAGGCTGCTGTTTTCTAGCCAATGCTGACCTCTGACCTTCTTGCAGTTGCACTACTCTTATTCCCCTTGCCTATTCATGGCTGTAAACCAAAGTATTGAGTGCGTGTGTGAGAGACAGAGAGTTTGTGACACCTATCTTGTGTGTCTCAGTAAGGGTCCTCGGTCGCACTAGAGCACCAGGATCCTCTCTGTAAACACACAAGAATCATTTCTGGAGTGATTGACAGCTGTATGGGTGTTTGACAGACAGATGGTTTTGTTCTTAAAGGGGTTTGAGGCCAACTCCCAGGGTGCAACAGAGCACTGCCTGCAGAGAAACAACAAGGCCCACAGTGAAGCTGCATAAGTTGGCAAAGACAGAAGGTTGGGAAGGACACGTCAGCTCCTCACCTCTGGACTTTAAAAGAGGTCAGCAACAGCCTGTCTCATGGCTGCAGGTTAGGAAGAGGGGGCTTCTGAAAATAAAACTACTTTTTGCCTCAGATGTTATTTTTATATGGTCAAACACTTGATTAATACTAAATTAATAATAAATATTCCAGATTAGGAAGATGATTGTAACCATGTAAGTTTCCACTATTACACACGTTTCAGTATTGGCAATCATGTAATTATTAGAGGAATTAGAGTATTACAAAAAATGTCCTTTGTATATTTCTAAAAATTACTGACTTGCAGGTTCAACTTTGACCCAATGTAAATTGTTGCAGCTGTTTTCCTGTGCATCAAGAGATTACTGCCATTGTTTTCAGACTGCTCACTTTCAGGTTCAACCCATATACTCGACTTTCTTGAAGTGATTCTTCCTTCCTTTTCCAAGAATTTACAATAAGACATTTCCATCGGAATTCTCCACTGCGTAGGGAACACAACAGAGGTTGGGGACTTAATGAATAACCCTCAGGGCTTTGGCCAAATTACAGGACTGTGTCTTACTCTAATGCATAAGTTGCAAACTTACAGTGAACAATTCATAAAACTTACTTGAGTGAGATAGTAAGAAATATTGTGCCATGTTTAAATTAGGGTTTTGCAGAGAGTCTGGAGAATGACCATACATACATACATACCAGTGTCTTCTTTCTATACACAAGTTGCACATATTTGTGGTCAGTTACTCCTGTATCTCTCAGGGAATCACAAACCACATAAAAGCTGCATTTGGCCTCCTAAGTGTACAGAAATGTTCTGTAACAGCAGATTCTCTGTAATGAGGACTTCAGGACTTGGGGCAACACACAAGAAAATCTACTTTGGGAGACCACAGCAGCAAAAGCTACACTACGCTGTAATGACCCAGATGCAAGGAAACACAGAGATGCAAGAAGTTGTGGCTTGGCAGATATTGTGTGGCTCTTTCTTGCAACTGGCTCCAAGCGTGGCTCTACCAACAGCTCCAAAAATTGGATTGCTGGACAGATGATGCGTTAGTACTCATTTCCTCTTCCGTCACTCCAAATATAGTAACACAAGTGGCAAACACATGTTCTCAACACGTTCTTTCATTTCTTTATGGCTCCTCCTTGCCCAAATAACAGTAGCCATCTACCCACAAGTAGACTGTACTTGCCATTTTTCCAGCCCTGTGGACAGGACCTACTACAAAGCTCCCATAAATCTAAATAAATCTATACAGTGAATATAGTGTGTGTGTGTGTGCATGTGTGTGTGTGTGTGTATGAGAAAGAGATGATGAAATGAAAGATGGACATGACTACATACGTATACATTTCTGAACAGTCTTAGTTCTTTTCCTCTAATAATGTACCTTACTTCCTCTCGCTCCTCTCTTCTCATCTTTTTTGTGTCATACACACACACATATTCACTGGTATAGGAATCCATTAGTGTGACCCAGCCTTTATTACTTATTTATGAGCTCAACAGAGTAAAGTGAGGGGAGTGGAGTACCAGGGGGCCTCATTTATAAAACTGTTGTTAGACTTCACCACCTACATCTCACCACAGTTTGTTAGAGTTTCTGATGTCAGAAAAAAAACAACAATTGAGTTACAGGCATAACATCTAAAGATGTTATAAGTCAGTATGGACTGAGTAAAGTAAATCAAATGAGGAAGAAGAGGGTTTATTTTGCATGTTCAAGATCCAGGAGCTCCTTTATTTATTTATTTATTTTAGGTTTTCAGTGCAAGTTGCACTGAACACTGGATTGAACAATCTTTATGTTTATTGTCCAGAATCATGTGCATGTTGCCTACATCCACTGTAGCTTCAGTGTGAGAACAACTAGTTAGTTTGGATGTTGATAACTTAGCACTCATATGACTTTCACTTAGTAATAATTGATTTCATTTAAGTAATAGTAATGTAATCAGAATGCTCCAAGCAGACAACCTCTATGGAAAAAGTTGAAGCATTTTCTGATTTATTTAAAAGAAAGTAGGTTGCATAAAATAAGTTCACACATCCAAATCAATTTTTCTTAATTTGTTGATAATAGGATTACAAACTCACGCTACTCCTTCATAATAAGTCTGGTCTGTTTGGAAACATCTTTATTGGTTCATTTTTAGCCAGGAGGGTAGCAGCAGCCACACCACACGAGAGGAAAAAAAATCAAACAAAAACCAAAAGACAAACATCAACAACACTGGTGTTTTTTTTTTTTATCTCATCTGTAAAATAAATATGTGACTCATCAGCGTCATGGTCATGATTATTGTTATCACTACTGTTGCAACCATTTACAGTAAATAAATATCCATGAAGCAATACCAGCAATGAAACAGAAAGTGTGAAATGCATATTGTTCCATATATAATATATTCATTTTAGATAGATTTCTATATATATTTGTTCTGTATACTCTCCTTAAATTCTTTTACAACATACAAGGTGCCAATTTGTACCAAAAGCTTGCTAAGACACAAGAGGAGAAGTGTAGTGGTTATAGTGGCAGCCTGCGTACATACAGCATCAGACAGGTTCCTGACATGAGCTCTGGTCTTGAGGGAGGAATGTTGGAAACATTTGGAAAAGTTTGGGAAATCCTGGAATCCAAATATTTGTACATTGTATTGTAGCTTTCTTTGTACATACAGACACACACAGAGTTGTCAGCTGAAGTTGAGATGGAATAAGTCACTTCCACGCAAAGGATGAACATGCTACTTTCAGCTCAACATTTAACTAACTAGCTCTCATGTCAGCTCTTGTAAAGGTATATTCAGTGTTAACCACAGCATTGGTGTTTTTAAAAAGTAAAAAAATCTAAAACAAAGGTGCAAAGTAGGAATCTGGTAAATCAACACATTTGCTTGTGTTTTTAAAAGAAAATTTCTAATTATACGCAACATTCACTGCTTGAGTCATTCTGTGTGTATCTGTAGTACTTACAAAAAATTGCATACTTAAGAGGTTATGATTGAATTGCGCCTGTTCATATTTTATGCTGAACACAGATTAAATATAACCTGTTACAAAAATGCATCACCTTCCTCTGTAACATCATCCAGCTGAGATAGAAAAGCGATTCGGGTACAAACAAATGTTCCTCAAGTTTTCTCCACAAGCACCAAGATGTGACTGAACTATTCCAGCCAGTGTAGAGGAGACAGTGTGTGCGTCGTTGTAGAACCCATCTGAGGCTATGCCCATGAATTTGTAGTTAGATTTGAAGACATTTTCAAATGTTTTCTCTCCACACTACTGTTGTCTAACACCACAAACCTTTTTTTTTTTTTTTTTTTTTAATCGAAGACATGTGCAGTCGATGTTCAGGTGCTCTGCGTATGGTCGCCAACTGGTTTTCTGTTGCTTTTAAAGCATTGTCATTCACAAGACCATGCATGCAGGATAGGATGTGGCAGCGAATGATAATAAATAGCTCCCATAACAGGCATACATCATTGTTTTTGACAAGCTCTTGACTGCTGTTTTTTTTTTTTTTTTTTAGCTTGTTCAGTTTTGGGTGGTTGAAAACACTTGCTAAGTGTGGATGAAATGCCAAAAAAAAATGTTTTCAAATTCATCAGCATCGATTTGGACATGATATCAGCCTCAGAGATGTGCATGAATGGGTGCGAATTACAAACTTTAGGATTTTTGGTTGCTTCTACTAATTGTTATTATTATAATTATTATTTTGTGCCATACGTAACACTAAAGGTGGTAAAAAGTTGCAACATCAAAACAAAAGAAGTTAAAGTTGAGTGTGTCCTCCACAGTTGCCAACCTATCTCAAAGTGAAACCAGTGATGAGCGCAGAAACATTTGGGACAACATTCACACATCCTGAAAAGAGCAACACTTAAAAAGTACTAAAACATTTCTTACCTCTCAGAGAATTAATCCATTTTAATGCATGACATAACTCTTAGATTGCTATACAAGGAGCTCAGTAATTATATTTAATGGACATTGGATACACTTTCCTTAAAGAATTCCCCAAATTTGCATGAATGCAGAAAGATGCTGTGATTGTCTGAAAAAGTTTCAAAGAGGCTTTCAGGTGCTTTTTGATTATCTGGAGACATATTCAATCTCAAAAATTTTACCCGGAAAGATTCTGAACAAAGTCATATACTGGATAATGATGACGCTATAATTCAAAGAAAGACAAGTTCGCTGTCGTTGCCCCAAAAGTTTCTGAAGTGATCACAAGTGGAACAAATTAAGTAAATGTTCACTATAATGGAAAACTGCTGCAATAATATCAATTTCATAGAAACAAAATAAAGCAGAATAAAAATATACAGTTAATAGCCCATATTTACATATAAAAATATAGCAAAGTAACATTTAACAAATCAGGTTAGTGTGTGTGTCTGTGCTTACAGTAGTCGACGCATCCCGACACACACAAACAAACATTTACTCTCTCTCTCTCTCTCAAACACACACACACACACACACACACACACACACACACACACACTTAAAACATGTACATGCATACAAACAAGCGTACACACACCTATGCGCATGCCTGACACTGTGCATGTTTGTGTGTTGTTGTATTTTTTTGTCAGCGTTGAAAATCTTTCTTTCTGGAAGCCGCGTACGCTTTTGTTCCTTTTTGTGTTTTATATTTAAAACTGTGTTCATCCACAAAGTGACAAATGAGTTCAGGTGATAAAAGTCCTTTCATTAGTAATTTAATCTCATTAGCTCAAGCTTGTTCTCCATCTGACTTAACAGCAACAGCAACATCTTCGCTTTTATCCAACCTTCCTTTCTTTTGCCTCGCAGTTCCCCTCTCTCCCCATCAACTGTCCATCTGCTAAACACCACAACTCCTCTCATCCTTTACCCTCTTTTCCCTGCTGCCCCATGATTCATTCTTCTCTAGCCCATTAAGAGCTATCATAAAGCTAATTGCCTGTTTGATCAACTCTCCATGGACTGGAAACTGGAGGCTTTTAGCCTTCTGAGCGTACAAAGAGAGACAGATGAGGATATATGGGTGTGTGGGAATAACAAGCCTCATGTCAGCAGGCTTTTTGGTGGGTTGGATGGGTTGTTTTATTTTATTACAATATTCTTCTTTTGGTGCAGCGCTGATATGAAATAAATTCCATCTTTTTGTCCTTTTTTTTAATTGGAAGATTTTAATTTTCTTTCCAGTAATCAACAAATTATGGTGGGGGGGTGTGGAAATCTGAGAAAAGGGCACCTGATGTGAGGATGCAATGAAAATGGAGGAGTGTATTAAATGAGATGGAGGAGGAGAGATGGGTTGAGGTGGGGCCAGAGAAGGAGGTCAGTTGGAGGAGGGAGATTGGCGACAGACTGACTTCAGGAGGAAACCCGACCAGAGCATCAGAGCTCCACTGAAGTAGCACTGCTAAAAATAAGACAAAGGAGGCTTCTGCAGCTGACAAAACAACATGCACAGTCTCTATACACAGGTTGTTGTACAGTAGGAGGACACACACACACAGACACACACACTACCTAGTCACAATGGATGCACCATCCCTCCGGTTAAATAATCCCCCATTGAACTCTTGGCTGCTGAAGGGAAAATTGTTCATCTACCTCACAGTGCTTTTCCTTGACAAATTAGCTTAGTTTGTTCAGTGCATGGTCCCTTCTTTGGTGTGAAACTGTTTGAGTAGGTGTGTTACAAGTTTCTTTGTTCTCTCTTTATGCCTTGGTGTTTTGCTCAGATATTTCGCAGCATTGTTTATCTTCAGCCTTTTCTGAATGTCATTTTGGTTTTACGTTCTCGTTTTCTCACATTTCTGTCTTTGCACAGGACAGAAACTCTTGGCATAGAGCATACACACTGACATAAGTGTCTTTCCTTCCTGATTTGGTCTATTGCCATGTTTGTGCATTCTCCTTGTGAAGTGGGGGAGGAAGGAGGTTCAACAATAAATAAAGAGATTTTAAGACATCCAGATTACTGCACAGAAAGCAGAGAGAGTTAAGGTTCAAGGATAACCTAGCAAAGCACAACAGCTTCTTCTTCTTCTTCTTCTTTAGCTTGAGTTTTCGTTTTTAGGCATGAAGTCTCCAACATGAACAGGCACAGTAAAGCTTTGGTCCCTCCTGTACTGGAGAAGAAGGAAATTCAAGGTACATAAGGTGAACAACACTTGGTTGGTTGATTTCGTTGGCTTGTCATATGTAGGTAGGTGGGTCACAATGGCATTGTCGTCATAATGTCAGCTGTGGCACTGTTGAGTGGTGACAGCATTGCTTTGGCGACAGCTGAGGGGAAACTGAGTTACCTGGCCCCCGTTTAAGCTTGTCATAACGGCTTCTCCAGAGCTTTGCTGCGGAGTGAGGGATGGCCAGGGTTCGGGTTGGAAGCAGAAATCTTGCGGCACACAGTGTTGGTGTTGCTGCACCTGCAGCCAGGGCGCGTAGCTCTGTCGTGGGCACACTGGCACAGGGCAAGGCACAGCCTGGCTGGGGGATAGCAGCAGAGGCATGGCAGGCAGACTGCCAGCAGCCCCATTGTGCCCCAGCGGGCACAGGCATGGGCTGAAGCACAAGAGCATGGCCGGTCAGCACAGTTATCCTCATCATCCTGGGCGGAGCAGTGATAGAATAAGCCTTTAACGCAGCACAAGCAGGTACCGTACTCCACAGCACTTTCAGCAGAGCACAGACAGCGCTGTCCACAGGCCCAGCAGGAAGGCAGGCGGCGGGGGGCACAGCACTCTTGGCACTTACAGCGGCCACACCGTTCACAAATGAACAAATGAAGGCCCAGTTCAGCCTCATCCTCAGTCAGAACTTTACCCAAGGAAGCATCAGGCTTGAATTCTCCTTTAGGCTGAGAACGGACCACTGAACCTAAGCCAGAGTGAGATGGTGTCAAACCTGCCAGCAATCGCTGGTCTGAGGTGGCACTGGTCCGAGACATGGAGGAGCTTATGGTACTGGAACGGCTCAGGTGGGACAGGTGAGCTTGCTGCTGTAGACTTTGGCTGTGGGGCAAGGCGGAGTGGAAAGATGGCTGGGGGTGATGGGTGTGTACTCCATGAGGGTAACTGTCATTATGAGCAAAAAAGAATCCAGACTGCGATGCCGGTTCCAGCGCCACGGGCCTCTCCACATAGTCATTTTTGGCCCGGATGACACATATTTGGTCAAGTGATAGCACTGGGACCTGCTGGAGGTCCATCCCATCCAGCTCCATCCTATAGGAATGAACGGGGTCCATCCTGGTGAGCCAGACCAGGTGGCACCAGGACTGCAGGCCAGGGCTGGGGCAACGTGCTCCCAACACTCACGGCACATCAGATAAACCTGCAAACACAGAAAGAAAGAAAATGACAGTGGTTAGTGAGGTTGACGTTCAGTGATTCAACCACATACAGTACATAAACACAATATACAGTGACTTCAGAAGCTATTCCACCTTTAACCTTTTTTACTTGTTTCATTCAGAAGTTGCAATCAATTTATACTCAGTGACCAAAAACAACGTGAAGTGAAAACTGGATTTAGAAATGTTTTAAACATGAAATAAAAAATTGAACTAACAAACTAACCAGCCAACAAGTATTAATACTTCACACTCACAAATACACAAGCCCATATACAATTAGCCATACATTCACATAGAAACTGCAGTTTTGCCAAGTGACCCAAGGGGAAAGAAAACTGGCCTGCTCCTCACATAGGGGCTGCCGCTTGGAGAGAGTAATGAGGCCAAACGGAAATGTGCTCAAAGCATCATGAGATAAGATAGAGGAGGGAGGTAAAAGAGAGCAGCAGTCAAAAGACATCGTAGGTCTGAGATGCCGGGCCTGAGACATCCGTATGAATACAGACTGATTCTAAAAACACTCCATCAAAATATTTGTACTAATTTGAACAAATTTCAAATCACTTTCTGTTAACATCTGCACTAAGCTGCCAGAACAAAAGGAAAAGACTTCTCCAATGTCTTCAGTACTGTAACAATAAACAAAACATTTTATTTTGATCATCATCAAGCATGATCAGAAAATATATCATATGAACTTTGTCAACTCATGACTAGCTACCTGTTGCCTGTTAGACTAAAATTTATTGTCCTGGAAAAGAATGGGTATGTAGATCTATAATAAGTTATGAGCACACTTCATTGTACTTCAAGGCTAATTAGTTTCACCAGTTGTGAATACGAATAAGAATAAGTCCATACATGCATGTTTATTTACAATTATAAGGGAAAGATGTAGAACTAGATAGTTTGTGTGAGATAAGTGGCTGAGCAGAACTGTCCATGGGCAGTCCAGGTCCTCCTATTGAGAAGAACAACAGTAAAAAATGCAGTACCGATGCTGGACAGATACAGAGGTGATTGGCAAGCTGGACCATAACAGCAAAAAAGACAACAGAAACCTATTGTCCTCCAGACTTTCCAAGGAGAGACTTTTGAACAAACTGTGGCAACCTGACCATTAAAGGCGTTCTACCAGTCAGCCTCATTCAATTTATCTCTCTGATCCCTCCTTCCAGAGGTCCAGCCATAAAGCAGCAGATAAGGAGGCCCAGGTTGTTTAGATGAGGATGCATTTTCAAATTAGACTGAGGAGAGAGAAAAAGTCCTGGTGACTAATCTCATCAGGGAGACCGGCGGCCACGGCTCACTCATGCTCTGCCCACCCGCCTTTCAGCTCATCGAATTGTTGAGAAGAAGAGGCCTGCAGCCCATTTTCATGATCTCACTTTTACTTAATGGTACAGCCAGTATTACACTTTTTTTCAATTGCTAACAAGCATGGTCAATCCTGAAACTACTTTTTCGAAACTCTTGACACAGTCTACGTTAGTTTATCTCAACCAATCTGCCCCCTTTGATACATATTTCCTAAACAAACAAACCTGCCGGCTGTTCTTTTTTTTTTTCACTCTTTTCACTCACACCAACCGGTCGAGGCAGATGGCCGCCCACCCTGAGCGTGGTTCTGCAGGAGGTTTCTTCCGTTAAAGGAAGTTTTTCCTCTCTAATGTCACCTAGTGCTGCTCAAGTGAGGTTGTTGGGTTTTCTATATAACTCTGTATACTTTTTTATTTTGTAATGCGTTAAACCTTAAAGTCTGTAAAGTGTCTTGAGATTACTTCTGTTGTCATGTGGCACCATATATACACTCAATTGAATTGAAATCTATTCTAAACATGGTCTATTTTAAACAAAGTCTGTTAGCATTTGAAAAATGTGCTGCAGAAGTATAGTGTTTTGCAGTGGATTGTCTTTGACCAAATGTGGTCAATGAATGTCGTAATGTCGGTGTGAGATTGAGAATAACTAGTCTCATTGGTATTAGTATCTGCTTCAGCACATGCCTCTGCAAAACCAGTTGGCGACCCTGAGGGTTAAAGTCGTGTTTTGGGTATTGATGCTCAGTATGGTTCTGATAGGGAGTGCCTGTTATCCATCCTCTGGGAACAACAGCTGGGATATGTGTGTGTGTGTGTCTGGTGTGTGTGTGTCAGTGTGTTAGAGGTGGAAGAGGACAAGGCAGGCCCCATCTCCCATCTCACATTACAGGTGGAGCTGAAAGCTGTTCTGTTTTCAGATGGCACGTGTGAGTGTGTAAGGATTCTGGGTTGCTGACTGAAAAAACATGATTTCCATGAACACATCTTCCAGTAGAGACATTTAGAGTCATTTAGTTATAGTTATTACTATTGATCATTATTTATTATTGATACACACTCATAAACTCCAAACTGTACGTGTGCATGCTTATAACTTACTGTGTTTCTTAAAAACATTTACTTGTGGGGAAAATTAACACTGTTGTAGTTTTATAATGCACTAGCCCATATATATTATGCCTTTTATTTGACTACTAACCACAGACACTAACAAAATAATTCTAAAAATATAGCTTTAAGCTTAAATTCAGATTCTCTCAATCTACAACAAGCAGATTTGTGGGGTTTACTGGCGTCATTGTATGGTAATATGTTACACTTAAAAAAAAAACATTAGTGAAGCAAACCAAACTGAGAGCAAAATAGTCACAGAGAGCTGGTGTTTCAAGAGGCCGTCAGTGGTAACCTGACGATGGACCTCTGTGCTGAGGGAGTATCAGTAATGACTGAGCCTCTGCCCTGGGACAGACACACATACGCACCTGCTACAGCACTATTTTCCATAAAAAACTCTATACTACCTGGTTCCATTGCCACATCTACTGTTGTACTACATGTTTGTTTTTTGTTTTTTTTTTTTTTTTTTGATGATGTGTTGAGTTTTAATGTCAGCATGCAGCACATGCTGTCAAGAATTACACATGCTTACTATAAAGGCATTCACCGATCATGCAAAAAATTACAATTACACCATTTGATGGTTTTAATGTTGCAGTGGACTACTGTGCAGCTTCAAAGCCTCATATGCTGCAAGTTGCAGTGCAGTGCAGTGCTTCCTGACACCTGTCAGTTATGGACAGCATTAAATTTTGGGCCTCTTAGAGTGATTACCATTACTTAAGACTAGGTCATGTTTTCATCTAATTGGCACTAATTTAATTTTATGTAATGTCTTTACTTTTTCTTTTTGTCTTCACCTGTGGTGGTTATAGCACCAAAGATGCAAATGCTGATATCTTCTTTTTATTCCCCAACAAATGTAAAATTGTCTTTGCCAAAGGATTTTAACTCTTTGACACAGCTATAGCCGGATCCCTTTTTACTGATCTTCTGTTTTATTCTGTATTGAATCAGGCCACAGTCTTTCCCTAACTTCAACCAAGTGCTATGATTCCTTAAACATGATGTTTAAAAATCAAATAAAATGTATGAGTACAATTAAATACACTGTCTGTAAACATTTCACCGGAAAGTTGTTTTACAATGAACTGGAACAAAAGTAAAGTTAAGTTAAGTTAAGTTAAGTTGCCAGGGGTCAAATATTTTAATTGGAAAATGGTTAATTATATGGTCAGGTATACAGTAGCCCTTTAAGTTTATGAATCCTAAAGAATGTATAATAAAAATAAATGTATTCTGTCACACACATCAGAAAAAATAAATAATAATAAAGATAAATATATAGATAAACCGTAAAAATACAAAGTTCATTTGAAGGAGGCTTATAAGTGTTTCAGTCCGTGGGATGACAATTGGGCGATGAGGAGATGTGATGTCACAGGTATTTTAGGTTGAAAATGAACTAATTAAGATTCAAAAGTGGAAATCACTCATAAATTGTGTTGATTGCTTGTCTCCCTTTTGACTTCCGCTCTAATGTGGACAACTTACTGTGTGTGAGTGATGGAGTTTATTGGACAGAGCATTGGTGCATCTCTTACAGATGACATCATGGTTTGGGGATATTTTCAAACTGACTGCAGTGACCCTTTGCCATGGAATGAGGAGGGGTTGCCCTCTCTTCTTCTCTTCTGTCTTCCTCTCCTCCCCTCCTCTCATTTCTCCACATCATCTTACTTCCTGTCCCCCCTTCACATCACCTTCACACCTCCACTGCCTCCCTCCACTCTCCCTTTTCATTACTTTTGTGCTGTCTTGCCCTTCACTAACCTTACTTTTCATTCTGCTTTCTGCTTTTTGGCCAGTCCTGTTTAGTTTTTGAGTTGGTCTGTCTGTCACCAAAATATCAGACATAAAAGGATGAACTCTTTGTGCCTGTTGGCAACAAAGACAGAGCAATAATACAGGTATAAAAGAAACAATCAGACAATCATGTCAGAAAGAACCATTGCACAATATTACCTGAAAAATCAACTTCAACTTGGGCTTTTCTTTTACAGAGATCATATTCTGAAGTAGGACAACAACAGGGAAAATGACAGTATATGTACTTAGGTTCAGTTTCTCTTTACATTGGCAGAAAGGTGTAATATGAGTGGGTGTATCATTGATTCTATATAAAACTCTTAAAGTAGCATAAGAGCATATATACTTTTAATGTTAAATAATAAAAATATTGCATAAATATTGCATTTTTATCATAGAAGAATGGGAAGAACTAGAACTATACCCAATCCCACATGTTTTGTTGTAGTTCATTCAGCTGTGTCATGATAGAGAGTTTTAAAAGTAATATAAAATAAAAAGCCATTAGATAAACAACACATGAAACTCTGATTCTGATCAAATCAAAGAATAAATGCTAATGTGTGAGGTCAAAACATTTGACTGCAGTTCAACCAGCTTTGCTGCATTCATGACTGTGCGTGTGAGGCCCGTCAGGCTCTAAGACCCAGGGGCCTTCCTTTTTGATGCCCTCGGGGAGCACAGCAGGATTGAATGACAATAAACTGGATGAGATACCGGATGTGCCGAATCTGACCCCAACGGAAAGACTGAAATAGACACTGCAGACCAGCAAGTCCAGGCACAGGGGGAGAACGGGCAGGAGGGAGGGAGGAAAAGAGGAAGGAAAGAGGCAGTGAATGAGTGAGGGATGGTGACACTAACAATGTTAAAAAAGAAAGTGCTGGAGCCAAATATAAAGAGAGAGACAAATTCAAAATGAGCTACAGGGAAGGAAACTACTGTATGAGAGCTGAGAAGGAAATAGGAGCAGTTGTGTCTTTAACATACATTACATTGCATTGTTGTTTATTGTAATATATTGTGTTGAAATACATCAAAATTAAAAATTGTAGATTTGTCATGTTCGTCCTGATTTATTACTGGATTTAAATTTACTGTCATTGGAGTCACTGGGAAGAATTACTCCCAAGTCAGACATGACCATCAGTCCATGACCATTTTACCACACAGTACAAGAAGAACACACTCCTTCTTGTCAGAATATTATAGTCCAATAATGTTAAATTTATTAGAAACAAAATGTAAGACTTTATTTTTTCATTACTACTTAAAGGCAACCATTCTCTGAATGATATTTTGGAGAGAAACATTACTTCCGGCATAGGTACTGAGTGTTTGCACTGGAAATAACCTTGGTTTGCTGAATCATCCAGTGAATGCAATGGAAAAACACTGACCAACAAATTGTGTTATACCTACAGTAAACATATTATCTTGGGGATTAAACAGCTGTCACCACGAGTGCCAGAAAAACTGTTATCCATCAGTTTGATTTCACACAATGCAGTTATTTGATCAAAGGTCAGATTAGGTGATATTAGTACAACATGAGCATCCTTTAAACATTAAGTAGTAAAGAGTATTCAGAGTTTAATATTACACTTGATTTCATAAACATCTCTTTTCCCCAACCAGCAGACCAAACCTTAATCAATCAATGTTGAGTTCAAAATATTTTTGTCAGTAGCTAATCAATAACTAACTGACTTCCTTTGGGAAAACAATTGAATTTGTACTCAAATAGAGAAATCAGGAGGTTCCCATTCACCTGCACAAATTCTGCTTTGATGGTTCCTTCTTGTCGCTTAGTGTTATAAATAAATACTGCATTTTGAATATTTTGGCCTTCACACTCTGTGCCACAACAATACTGACACAGAAAGTTGTCAGAACACAAATGCTAGAGCCTTTATTACCAGTAAATAATGTTTCTGTTTCTGTTCATCTCAAACAAAGGAGCATAACCTGGTCCAAATGTCGACAAGTAACCTTGGGGAAGACATTGAACCCCAAGTGTTTACTCTTTTATACTATATTTTTAGTAGAAACTGTTTCTTTTCTTTCATTTTTTAACCAATTATTTATTTATGTATTTTACTAAATTTTAATTGTTTATTCTACAACACATTAGTCAGTACTAGTAATAGTATCAGTAATAGTGTTTCTGCTGTGGCATTTAAAACGCTATCTCCATTCATCTAGCCATCCATCCATTTCATCTTTCTTTCATCTATCCGCCATGTTCCTCCACTCCACACATACCATCCCCTCCCTTCCATCCATCCGTCCCTGTTCAGTCCCTCCTCCTAGCACTACCACTGGTCTCGTCTCATTCACTCTTTCTTCTCACCCTCCCTCCCATCAGTCCATCCCATCATCATTTGCTCATCCACCCACCCCTCCAGTCCCACCCCAGCGGAGATGGGTATTGACATTCTGCATCCGACCTTGAGGACAATCAATCTGAACCCCACATGTCCCCATCACAGTCATACACATGTGTACACACATACACACACACACAAACTGCAAAAACACACTGTTGACACGCACCCTAACCATCAATTGATGTGACTCTGACAACTATTCATTGTTTCAAAATAGTTTGCCTTAAGTTGCCTAAATTACAGTTAATCCAGGAGTTGGTAAAAACACAAATTCAATGTTATTACAGACTTTATCTATTTATAAAAGCAATTTGTCCACCATGGGCAAATTAGGTCACCATTGACATGTCAGCAGGCAGATATCTATCACTTCCATATCTATATCATTTCCACCCACAGGCCCAAACACACACACAGAGCAATTTAACTGTAAAAATGGTAAATAACTGTATGATATGTATTTACAGTACAGAGCAATAATTGTTGTTATTATTGTCTTGCATTGTTGAAAAAGAGGTTAAAATGTGAAGATCGTCCATCCTTGGCTGGTTGCCCAACGAAAACCAAGACAAGAGATAATCAACAAAGCAAAGGCGAAAAATGTAAAAAATATTTCAATGTATTTAAACACCGGCCACATAATCTGATTCGAAACCTTCCAAAAGATATGGGAGACACGTTCCTGTTGCTTATTTAGGTTTGATTTATTTAGACCTAAACGACTCATGCCCATCTTTTTATCGCCAACTGGTGGTCCTCATGTTCTTTGCACATTAAGCACATCTGATGAGTGTGGATTTCAACACTATCTCAGTATGATCTCACAAGAAAGTATCTGCCAATTATTTAGGCAGCTAAATGAATATTTCTGGACTAACCATAGTGTTCAAGGATTTACAATGGAGAAAGCAACCAAACCTTTGCTGGAACATGAACATCCAAGAGGCTAAAGGGACATTGTTGTGGTAACCAAGTGAAAATTCAAGTTTGTTTCAACATAAATAAATAAATCCTTTGTCATTGTGAGCACAGTCTTGTTCTGTAGTGAAATCTGTTCGGTCTATAATGGCTGCTAGATATTAAGAAAATAAAAATAAAACTAAATGTTTGCAAAGCTGCAGATGCCCTTTAAATATTTTCCTAGTTGATCAAAAACTTTAGAAGGAACCTTTTAATTTCAAGGTCACACATATCATCAATAGTTCATCAGGAAATCACATGGTGAGAGGATGAATTATTGCTTACCTCTGACTGGTGGGAGATCCATTCTGTTGTAGAGGGCTGGGGCGTCTGGGGTGTACGTGTTTATGTGTGTGCAAAAAATCGTCCGTAATATCCCTGCAATGTCCCGTTAATGATTTTGAATAATTCTGTGTTATCCAGTGATGGATTTATGTTTAAACTTACTTTTGTTAGTTTGAATTGTACTTTTAAAACAATTAATGTTACTGCAGGGGTATATTTTGCTGAAATACTTATGATATCCCACTACAGAAATGTTATAAGATTACTAAAGCTGTCTTGTCTTAAGGGTGTGTGAAATACAACGAGGGATAAGCCTGGGAGGATGCTCTCTCTCTCGGTATGGCGCACTCTCCTCCTCTTCCTCCTCTTTCCAGGGCTCTTTCAGGAGCGTCTGGATCCTCCTGAAGTCGCCTCCTTCTCCACCTCGCAGAACAACCAAACTGTGTCCACTACACACGCTGCATCTGAAGGCTCCAAACTCTGAACAAGTTGTTGAGCTGCTTCTCATGTGGCGCTCCTGTCATAGGACTGGCACAGATGTGGCTTTATATTCTTATATCAGCAGTTTTCAGAAAAAGAAAAATGTCCTCAGTTTCAGTAGAGAAGCTCCACATTAAATCTAATGAGCAGCACAGAATGTGAATGAGACTGAATGGAGACTTTCTTAAAGATCTTCCTATTTTCCGTAACAAAATGTTTCTTTTCTCATGCTGTTGTAGTTTCCTCTCCTCTCCCCGAGAGATGAATGACTGGGAACTGGATGCTCTCTGTCACTCTTGCGCTCTCTCTCTCTCTCACTCACACACACACACACACACACACACACACACACACACACACACACACACTCTCCAGTCACCCCTCCTCCTCCCTTTCTCTCTCCACACCCTCCCTTTCTCATCTATGAATACAATTCAGCTCTGCTTTATGAACATGACTGGGCAGAAGCCTGTATATTTCTATTCATATTGCTATTCCTGATTCTTTCAAGATACATGACATAAGTATTTTTTCTGATTTATTTTATTTGTAATTACACTATTGGATTAGTTGGACAATTGCATTTTCTCATGTAGCTCTTCTGGGTAATGTGTAGAGAAGGTCCAGTGCATGTGCATGTATCAAAGCAGCTTAAGCCTAACTTGTGTAAATTATGTATTTAGGGAGGGAAATTAACGTGTTAGTGGCATGATAGTGACATCCAGGGTGCAGGTTACAGGGGGCTTATTTTGGCAATATTCCCTAAAAGAAAAAAAGGTCTAGAGATTTCTGTTCTAGAGCCATTTTACAGAGTGAAATGTGTGAGTTCAAGGACATATCCTGGTCAAAAATGATTTCAAGGCACTAATACTGTAGGCCAAAGCAATTCTAGGCTGATGCAATGCAATCTAGACTGTTTGATAGCATGGTTAGATAGGATAGGATAGGATATTTAGGCCCAAATACATTTGCAATTCAATTCTCAATTTCTTGTCTGAATTTAGAAGTAGAAAGTTATGGGAGATCCAAGCCTTCATGTCTTTGAAGAGGTTTTTGAAGTTTAACTAATTGATTTGTTTGGCTGGTTTCATAGGTAAGGTGACTTCCATCTCTTGTCTAAGGAAAGACACAAATGTTTATCCTAGAACAGAACCCTGTGGAACTCCATACGTTGTTTGTGGGCATCACATTGCAATTCTGTGTACACTTCTCAATGGGGGCGCAATGTTTTGATAACTTATAAGGGAGTGATATAAAATATCACTGTGGTTTATTTGACTTTGTCTGTTTATTTATTGTAGTGTTGTAATAATGTGCACAGGGTCATTCTACTTACAGTGTAGAAGAGAGGTAACGAGGTGATTTTCACTCATTTGTTCCATAAGGATAAGTGACATCACTGACAATATGCTGCATGACTGTAATATGAACAGCTTTCTTTGTGTGTGTGTGTTTATGTGAGATTAAGAGGGAGATGATGGTCAAGATAAGTGTGTGTTTGCACGCACTTCTGTCTCTTGGTGTGTGCCCTTACTCAGCAAGTTGCTGCTGTAGGAAGACACACTAGTGTAGACATACAAACATGCACGCACACACACACACACACACAGTAAGGTAACCGGACACTGGTCCCTAATGGGGGTGGAGGGAGCTCTGTTTCCTGTTGAGGAAAATATCTGAGATGAAACAAACTGCTGATAGAGACAGCCTAAGGGAGAATAAAGACAAATGGTATGGTTGAAAAGAAATCAAAACTACCTTTTTTTAGTTGTTTTGTTTGTGTTCCTGACATTTCACAAAAATCATCCACACTGCAATTCGGAAATAATATCTGATGATCTGATCTCTGTTTGTTTGGTTAAAGAAGACAACTTAAATATGAAAATAACACAATGATAAATATGCCTCCAAATGCATCTTTTGTCCTGTGTTTTGTCTTATATATGTGTGTGTCTGTGTGTGCTCTTTCTCCTTCCACCTGCATCTGTTTAATTCTACTTTGCCCCTAGTGGAAACATGTGGTAGTGCAACTGGTCATTTTTTTGTGTATGTCCCTATAAGCAACAAGTGTAGAAACCAAGAGATGAAACTCTGTTCCTTTTGACTTTGCTGCCATCAGAAGAACTATTTTAGACTGAACAACAGTCCAAAATTGTAGAGACAAAGAACTTATATTGAAACAGACATTGCTGAGAAAGTAGAATAACAGAAAACAGTGCTCAGCTCTATTACGTCTGAAAGAAACCAAAGACATTTCTAACAGTAAATCATATTTAAGTTGTATCATACTGTGATTTGTAAATTCATTCTTTTGATTATATAAATGAAATTCAGAACTTACAGACATTGTATCACCACTCATGTTGCACTGGAATGGCCAATTAGCATTCTTGTTAATGAAAGTTAGCATGGTGCACATATTTTGCACTTATCTCGCAATATCTGCGAGATTTTCTAATTCCTCAGCTTTCGGTGAGTGTGTGTTTATGTGGTTCTGTATCTGTGTGCACGTATTTGTGGGAGAGATGTAGAGATGTTCTGGGTCAGGCAGAGATCAATGTCAAATGGCCTGGTTAACAGCATACAGCTGACAAAGTCATCCATTTCTGCCGGCGCTCCACTCTAGACACACATCCTTTGTGCGTGTATGTGAGTGTATCTTTCTGTATGATCCGGTTGTGTGTCACCGTGCTGTGGTACCCATGCCTGCTGGATGTGGATGAGGCGTCCCACCCATGAAGTGCATGGGTGTCAGCTTACACAACACATTACGGCATGTTTTTCTCACGTGAGCATTGCTGCACACACATTTCTGCGCGCACACACTCTCGCTTTTTACTGGATGCTTTTATCTGAAGTGCTTGGCTGAACAGTCAGACAGGAAGTGAGGGGAATTTTCTCCTCACTTTATTTGCCTGTGTTTAGTCTCAAAACTGCACTGACGACAGGTTTGATGAATCGATGTGATGTGACTGACAGCGACTGTGTATTTTTAAGGGTTTTTTAAGTACATGCTAGATACATACAAGAAACAATATGTTGTGCCTTTTTGCATTGTTATATGCAACTGGCCAAATTGAAGGTGAATGTGACAGATTTCTTTTTTTTTCACATTTTTACTTTTTCAACTGTGACTTGGCTCCCACCCTGGTCACCCGCACACAGTTTTTAATTGTTGCTGATATTTGGGTGTGGAGAAACGTAGAGCCACCGATCCATTAACTGACCCAGCTTGATTGGCTCCGGACGAACCCCTGAAATAGCAGGATTGGCTGTCGGCCAAGCGCCCATTTCCTGTGTGTCTGAGAGGAGCCCCAGCCACCGGAGCTCAAATGCATTTCCTGACTGTGTATAAAACTTTTATTAATGACCAGGAGTGCATCAGCGGCTATGGCCGCTCACCCACACTTACTTGCTCACCCACTCATTCACTCACTCATCAAGGAAGAGCGAGAGAAAGAAAGGGTGATGGGAGTTAAAATGAGTTGCAAAGAGACATGATGTGAGACGAGCAGGAGGAGGAGCAAAGAAGAGGATGTGTGTGTGTGTGTGTGTAAGAGAGAGAGAGAGAGACACTGATGGATGGATCAGGAGATGGAGAGATAGAATTAAGTGAGACAAACCAGAGCTGAGACATTAAAAGAGAAAGAAAGATAGGGCGGAGGTTTTCTATAGGCTGACAACCTACAGTATCTCTTACAGTTTAACTCCATTATACACAAATACACTGCAGGTCACTCGGTCCACCTTTCCTTTCATTTAACCCTTTAAGACTTGAGGCTAAATACGCCATGTAACCACGGCTTGCTGTCTAGTAGTGTAGTGTAAAACGGTGATACACTGTGCTATAGTGAAGTGCCTACACATCCTGTTTTAAGCAGAGGTTCTACTTTTTATTCACGACACCAAGGAAGTGTGTAAAACTGAAATTATGTTTCACATTTTTTATTACATTAAACATAAAATAACAGATCAAAACTATATGAAGTTAGAAAAATATGTCCAAATAGGTTCAATTGAATCTGTTTAAGGTTTAGTTCCATTCTTTCTCTTTTCAGGATTGTCTAAAGCAGCAGTTCCTGTCAATGATTTATACAATGTGGCACATCGCACTTCTGACCTTTCCATGGTGTGTTCTTCTTGCTCACAGCACACTACTGTTGTTTCATTTTGGCCTTCTCGGATTGATAAATAAAGTCTTAGAGTCAGTGAAGTAAAACTATTAGTAAGTAATGATGAAAACTAAACTAATGTTGGTATTTTAGGATACTCCCTGATGTATAGGATTCAAGATATCCCCTGAGCATTAAAATTAAGGTTAAAAGTAATATTTGTCATTTCATTCATGATTGTTATTCAAAATACCCAACTTTATATTATATATATATATAGATAGATAGATAGATAGATAGATATAGATATAGATATAGATATAGATATAGATATAGATATATAGATATATAGATATAGATATATATTATTATTATTATATTTATATTATTTGATCTTATTATGGCTGGGGAGGACCAATTATATATGACATTGAACAATCTGTGATTCTTGACTTGAAATATTGGCCGCTGTGATGGAAGGAAGCCTCCTGCATCCTTCCTGTCCCAACTACCAGTAAGTATGACAGGAACCAGCTCAGGGCTAGCTTCACCTTGTACATGCTGTGATTGTGCACATAGTTTGTCTGCGTAATTATGGTTCAATACTATTTCAGGGGTGACCAGTTGTAGTCTCACCTCCAAATTGTGTAGTTTAGATCATCTACCTTATCAACCTGTAAGATGGTCTCACTGCTTGTGTTTCCTGCCTCACTGACTTTGCAATAAAGTTATTGAAGTTTTCCAGGACTATAATAACAAATCCAAAGCCAAAGCTTTTAAAAAAGATAATACATTTTCTTTAAAGTTTGTCCCAACATCAGTGTCTAGACAAGGTTTTTGTTGACACCTCATTAGAGCCACTAAAATAAATAAACTGAGAAAATGACATTAATTTGGCAAATGCTTTTATTCTAAGCTGCTTTTATTCAACCTCAGTAGAAACACAATAAGAGAAAAGTGAAAAAGAGAAATAAAACATAAATGAAATTTTTGGTAAATGCGACTAACTCACCACTTTGCACTTATTTATATATTTTTTTTACTGCTGTAGGATTTGCATCAGTGTGCGCTTCTACATGTTTGTGTCCCAATGGGGGTTGGTATGTATATGTAGTGTGAGTCTGTGTGCCCACCACACACTAACACACTTCCTGACCCTGCATCCAAGCAGGGGGCTGCAGTGGGTCATTGACCCCAGGCATGGGGCCTAGTTACTGGGAGAAAAGGGTCGATAGGCCTAGCTGTGTGGGGGCGAGGGGTCAATACGGATGATAGGTACAATGTGATTTTCATTTGCCTTATTGTTGTATGTCACCTATTCTCTGTATGTAAATTATATAACTTAACTACTTAGTTTTAAGTTTAAGTTTAATCATTGCATTGCAAGTTTTTCTATAGATCATAGTCATGCTATTTATTATTTTATCATTTAGTCCAATCAGTAATGATTTTATTATATTCAGTTTTTCAAATATTTGTTATTGATTGACAATGGGTACCATTCATTTAAGCAAATTAAGCACTGTTGAAATTAGAGATGAGAAATGAGTCAGGCAAGAAATGTCTCATGAAATACTAAGGAATATCTTTACAGCACACAACATCAAGGAATTGATTTGGACTAGATCTTAAGCATGCAGTGTGAATGCATCTTAAATAGTTTACTCTTGAGCAGTGAAAAAACACTTCCAGTACTTTGGAGTCACCTTTAACTTTGAATGTGTGGATGTGCCACTATATCTACTGATACTTCCTGCTGCAGTTCTGCGAACAAATTACTTTCACTGTCTTTGTTATAAACATGCAAAATCAAAAATGTTTCTTTCATTATGTTATGTTACACATAAACAATAGATGCTATGTGTGCATGTGTATATTTACAATATACAGAGTGCAATATTTGCATACTATTTGTGTTTCATATGATTTTATGCTTTGAGGTTAAAGATAAAGATGATGCTTTTAGAAAGGTGCTGATTAGACTTTTTAATCATTTTAGAAATTCATCATCATTGATACAAGTGGGATAGATAAAATAATAAAAACACCTGTTGTTGTATCGTATAACTCAACAGCATCAGTGACAACATCTTTCAACACTGTAAAATGTATAGGTCACTTTACAGCAGCTTAAAACAACCAACAAAGACATATTACGGTTGGACTATTAGGCTGTCACGTAGCATTCAGAGGTACAAAGTCTTGTAGGGAGAAGGGTTGGGTCAACTAAGCACAGGACTTTCCTGCAGGAGACTGGACTCCAGTGTCAAATGATTTTTAGAGGAGGTTGTAGGGACAATTGATGTACTGTATATGGCCATTAAGGTTTGAGGACTTGATGATCATACAGTCATGAATTACATTTCTCCCATGTGCCCCATAAAACTTTTATCTAGTGTGAAAAATAGAAATTTTGGTTTGGTCAGACTTCATATCTACTACTTTAAAGAATCAACTATACATGTTCTGTTTATTGCCACTCTTTGTTGATGAATCGCCCCCTTATTTTACCAACATTAATATCATACTTCCATCCATGCCAATAAACCATATTGATCTGATTAGAGAGAGAGAGAGGCTGACTGCAGAGTGTAATGGGGAATCATTGATTATGGCTGATAACTCTGGCTCTTTGATGTGGATAATGCAGTCTCTTTCTTCCTGCCTCTGCACTGCCTTTACACTCTAAAACCCCTGGGCCTCAGAGGATATTGGGTTTACAGAAAGAGAGAGAGGTAGAGAGTATACATCTGACATGGTGTATGAAGTTAAATGTGATGTAATGTTAAGGAATATGTGGATGGCAGACAGACAGAGGGGACATGTAGTTGTTTATGTGACTTTACATGCTAATGTGAAAAATACAAGTCTGGAAAAGCTAAACAGTGTGGATGTCTGCTTCTAGCTCCTACTGATAGTCAACATTAGTTTGGTTTAATCTTGACCATGACTGTTTCTTCACTTTAAAACTATTAAAATGTTAACAATGGATTAATTATAATGTCTAATAATATAAATAATAAATAATAATCTTTCACACCATTGTCTTGGTTTTACATAAATGCTTTGTCTCATTCTTGTTGCTGTTGCAGCAAAGACTTTATTAAAAGAACGAAATACAGTAGCAAGAAAAGGTATGTGAACCTTTTGGAATCTCATGGTTTTCTGCATTCATTTGTCATAAAACATAACCTGAGCATGCTGCTTCAGGACCTGAAAAACTATGAAATTCCAAAAGGTTCACATATTTTTTCTTGCCAGTGTATGTTGGCGCTGTAGTTGTGCCAAGTGGCAATCCCTTTGGAAGGCATGACATATTGTGTAATTCTGTAATCAAGTCCTCTATGTTTGATCAAGAAAATACAGAAGCAAGACATTAAAAGGAACTTGATATCAATCAAAGACAGCATCACAGAGAGAAGAGTAACTCTAAAAGGCAGAGGCAGCATGTCACTGAGTTCTTGTGTCCTGCACCTTCACACCCATAGTCAGGCAGTGAATTCACACTACAGCACTGCATCCCAGGCTGTTCTATTAGAGGGTTACTATTACCACTATTTCCAATACCAACAGGTTTTATTTATTTTTTTGAATTCAGGTTTTTACATAGAATGGGCCACATAATCAATTCAGTCAAGAAACTTCTCTAAAGTGCAGCTAATGGCTGTTTTTGGTTGTTAAATTTGTAAAATGGCATTTTCAGCTTTACATTAGTTCAACTTCTTCCAATGTGAAGTTATAGGTAGTTTCCAAAACTATCTTGAAAATAGCTTCCCCAACGCTGCCTACGTTGAAAGACACCACCCACAACAACAGTAATCAACTGAATCTGAATCAACTGTAGAAATTAATTTTAAAGTAAAGAATTAAAACAAACAAAACACAACAATTACAAGACAACTTTTAAGGCAATGAAGTTACCTCGTGCATTTTGTGTGAACACATGGGTACTGTGGAGCGCAACTAACTGTCTAGATATAAATGCAAATGTAATTTAATTGAAAAAAATATATTTACAAAAACAACTGGCTTTAATGTCAAAACAATTAAACTGCTACACGTTGCAACCAAGACAGCATGAAACATAACCAGAAGGTAAGCAGACAGAAACACTTAACATTGATGGTCAGTTTAGTCACTTAAATGTAAGGAATTGCTAAAATCAATGTATGGGGACCCAATGACCTTAACGTCTTCAGTTGTATGAAAATATGATTGTGTGCTAACAATATTAAATTTAAACAAACAGTGTAAAGACATTATATGGTAGTTAATTTCAATTCAGTTTATTCAGATGGTTATGTAAACTTGTTAATGTTTACTTGCTATAATCTCAGAGTAAATAAGTTTTATTGATTTCTAAAACTCACAATTGTCCTCTTTCAGGTGTCATCCATTATCCATATGTTAGAGAATTTCCCAAAAACATGAATCACCAGTTGCATTTTTTAAGCGTCTCAAATAAGATTATTTTTATTCAGTATCAATAATCAATTACAGTAAGTGATTATCTGAACACTGATCACTCCAGCATGTAATCAGCTCCTGGCAGGCCTAGCTGTAAGTCAGGACAGTCCTAACCATTTGCAGTGCAATGTGATGGTTTCTTCCTCTGTGACCATGTGGGCTTTGAGAACAGTGACTGAAGTCAAAATGGTTGACATGCAGCCAATTGAGCCAAGCCCTACAGAGCTGGGATGACCTCATTCTCTGTCTCTCTGCTCCATCAGCTCCACTCATTGACCCCGAGATGAGCACCATCTGCTGAGGGGAGCTGAGTCCCTCTGCTGGACACAGAGCTTAGTAATCGTCATGACTCCTACAAAGAAATACTAGGTGCACTGCAGTGGTGATGTATGAATCCCCTTTGCTTTTACTAAGTGCCTGGTAGAATGGACAATCAAAATAGTCACAATCTCATCCTTTAACACTTAATCATGCTTAAACAGTGTGTAAAGTAAAAAGCCAAACAAGTGCACTTTTGCAAAGATATAAATGATTTTAATCACAACCTATCACAGCTCAAATATTTCTCATTGAAGAGGACTGAGGCCAAGTAGACACTCTAACAGCCCAAATCCTCTTGGACTAGGGAAAAAAATTCTGCATACAAAAATATATTTAGACATATCTATTTGTGGATTAGCTACAACCGGTTGATTTTGTTCAGTATACAATTTATCCTCTGCTGGCAAAGAAAGGCAAGATTTTACATAAAATTACCCACGTAGAAAGCAAATGAAGGGCTTTTTTTTAAGCAACTCAAGTGCTGCCATTGGTCCAATGCAGCGAATGCCGCTTAAAAATGATCACTTGCCACATTTCATGCTTCTGACTAGATGATGATGATGATAATGATTAAGTTGATCAACTAAATAATCATGCTGACCTGGCATTAGCTTACTAAAATGACTCTGTGTCCACAAGGTAGCTCTTTTTCTCTCAGAACTGTGGATCACATGTTTGCAATAATAGTGTGTGTGCAAAGCACGTGGCACTTTGTGTGGGGTGTGAAGCTTGTTAAATAACTATTCTTCTATTGCACTAATCATTTCTAATGCAAATTCAAGAAATCCCTTGAAACTTAGAAAGTAGAGCACCCAGTGGACACAAAGCCTCCAACATGCTTCATGATGCATAAAGCCAACCAGCAAAACTCCAAAAAGGGAATGGGATTGCACTCCCTTGCATTGCCTTTGATGGATGTGATACACCACACAGCCTCAACCCAGTTCCGTCCATCATACACAAACACGTCAAAGCTACATGTTAACAGCACAGACCCGTACACCTCTGAGTCGATTAAGTCGTACAAACCTCAAAGTAAAATGCTTTGCAAGTACACAGTTCACAGATACAAACTATCATTTAGCTCAGAACAAAAGCAAAGCAAACAATCCAATCAGAATATTTTCCATATTGCAGGAGAGCTGCTCTAAATATAAATATATCTAAAAAAAATATTTACATGCAGAGTAGCAATCATAGTGACGCATCCGCTTCCTCATCTCCTGGGCTGGCATGGCTGTGGTGGCTTTGACAAGACTCTCATGCTACATCCCACACGGCATCAGTCTAAACGTACATTAGTGACAACTGGAAGCTGAGGAATCCCCCCTTTGATTTGAGGGAACAACCATGGGAAGCCCAGCGCAGCTTTACTGGAACTTATTAGCTCACCTGCCAAGTGGGGATGGGCCAAAAGAAAAGTCAATACAGCAATATATCACAATACAATCTCCTGTGATACTGAGATGAAGCTACACTTTTCTTTTACTCCAGGAAATAAAACTGTTTTCCAACAGTTTGCTGTTTTTTTTTTCTTTGTTTTCTTTTCAGTCCAATGAGACTGAAAGCTTTTATAAAACAAAGCCTAGGAGTACAAGGATGCTTTCCTGTTCCAGTACATAAACTGTTATGTATCACAGGTGACTGTTTTGCAGTATATCACAGAATCACCAGTGCTGTGATTCTATTCTGACTAATATGCCACAGATCCCAACTCTACAGCAGAGAGCTAATAATCCAATAGTCTTTTTATCTGGTCAAAATAGTCAGTATGTGGGACTATTGTATGGTATATATTATATGTTTCAATGCTAGTGTGTAGAGAGATGTGTTTAGTTGTGAGAATGTGAGAGAAGCTTACATTTCTAGTTGTTTGCCAAATTACATTTTGGTAATCGTGATCTCAAATCTTTGTTGAGATCCACCTTATACTTTTACTTAACAGAAGAGTTATGTCAAATGCATTGTCTCAAGTCTGAACTTTAATCAAAACTCTCATCTGTTCAGCACAAAGTGCCACCCAGTTCCCAGTTGTCATGATTGCTTCATTACTGCAGCTATAATTCATTTAACAGTCAACAGATTCAGCACGACCTGAAAAGGTTTGGTTGTAAATTTTTGAATTTATTTTAAAAAGCCCAAATGAAAAACCCAAACAAACCCAATTTGATCAAACCAAACATGTGAGCCACTGATCCCAATTTTTAAAGGGGACAGGGGGATTTCAAACCACCACCAACCCTGGGAGCCCTGAGGATGAGGGAGGGGAGGGGGAACAGCATGCAGGGCGGGGAGAGGGAGGTTGGCGTCTGGGTCTTCGTGTCGTTCAATCATTCCTGTCGGAGAGAAGCAGTGTCTTTAAGGAGTTGTAATGATTTCCTGTTTCGAAATAAACACAACACAGGTACAGGTGTTACATCTTTGTACAAACCACTGGTCAGGTTTAAATAAAAACAAAACAAAGAAAGAAAAAGGTGTCTGGCAGCAGGCAGACCAGCTTCCCCCATTTCAGACACACAGAAGCTCGATCTTATCGGTTTTCCTTATTTTGGCCTTGTAGCTGAATGGTCTTCTGTACTCAATATAGATGAATGGGTGTGCAATAAAGAAATGATTAGACTGTCAAGTTAGTTTTCTCATGGTCACCTTCATTTTCACTTTACACAACCTTGATTTCAATGTGTTTTGAATTTGATATGTTGTTGGCGCCTCCTGCTGGTAGCATACTTTTATGTCATACTATGTGTCGTAATTCAAAGTGTGTATGTTGCATGTTATTCTAAATATTATACAGTAGAATTTCAACATGACACAAGATATTGAAAAGGGACAGAATTTTGGTTTTAATACATTTCTGAGCTTCGACCCAAAAAACTGCAGCAGAACTCCCTGGATAGGACCTTTTTACCACAGCGTGACACCAGCTCATTTGTTTCCAGAGCAGAGAGCAGTGATAAGTACACAGTTGTCCCTTAATTTCCAATAAACACTGCCACTGTTTCATGTGAAAAGGGGCCAATACCATTATTTTCCTTCTTCTTACTTAAAAAATGTCCTCCCCCCTCTTTAGGTTTGTGCCGGCCTTGAAACAATGATTGATATAAGGGGAAGATGTAATTTTCATTTTTATATAAAGTTCATTTTTATATTGTATGTATTGCTACAAACCTTCACCATCGCTCTGACCTCTGCCTCCCACTCTTCATTATATCAGTGTTGAATGTAGTGCAACCTAGTGAAGATGGTCTGTTACCAATCACCAGCGACAGAATTTAGCACACAGCCTCGATGCCAGCAGGCTTCCCTGAATGAATCTGTCCATCAACACGCAAACACGGGCTTGAATGTTTGCTGTGTACACAGCACTCCCGTTCCAAAAAAAGTTGGGACGCCACTTGAAATGTAAATTAAAACAGATTGCAGTGATTTTTATTTGTTTGATAATGGTAAAAATGCTGAAACAGAGAAACGTGATACTGCTGCTACCACTTTGTTGAATCAGGTGTTCTTGTGACAGCACTCAAAGTGTCCGGGAACTGAAAAGACCAGTCGCTTCAGTTTTGAAAGGTTATGAAAGCTTTTTGTTTTTTTTGCATTCCTGCTTAATAAAAGATTTCAGCTGCTCAAATGTTTTCAGTGGGTGACAGGTCTGGACCAGGCAGACCAGTTTAGCACGCAGACTCTGACTGCAGAGCCCTGCTGCTGTACTGTATCACATGCAGGACGTGGTTTGGCCTTGCAGAAATAAGCAGCAATGTTGTCTGGATGGCAGCATACGTTGCTCCAAAACCGCCATACACCGGTCAGCATTAATGGTGCCATTAGTTACTTGAGTCGTGTGCACCAATTCACCTGCATACCACCATGAATAGCAGCTTTTGAACTGTGTATTGATAACAAACATGTTAGAGTGACCGTGGCTCCGGATGGTCCCTCTCTGCTTCAGTTCAGAGAATGCAGGGTCCTTATGCATTTAAAAAAAACTACAACTTTTGGTGTTGTTTGTTACTGGTCTTTACTTTTAAAGCCAACCCTTTCCTCCGCTCCTGTTTTTACCTGTTTGATCATCTCTCCAGTTCTCTCAATGACAATGGTCTTGGCTTCTTTGACGGGCGACGTCAGCTGGTAGTCGTCACTCAGCAGGCCGAGCATGGGGTACTGGTTCCTGTACCTGGTTCCACACACATATAGATATGTTCAATGATGGCTTAAGCAGAAAGTCCTAGTTCATCTAAAAAAATCTAAATATCATGTGTTTTTTAGAGTTAAACTGTACTTAACTATAACTATACTACTGTACTTTCATTAGATGTATAGTGAAAGCATTTCAAGCCTTTGATTAAAACTTAAAACAGCTGATGAAAATCAAAATAAAGTATCTCAACATATGAGAATATCTAATTTTAGATATTCATGCAGTATAAATGTACTGTATGTATCTCTCTGTCTCTTTGGTCTACAGTTTCCTGTAGTATCTTACCTCTTGGTGATGATTGTCTTGGTGACGTTCTTGGAGCTGTCGTTTCTCTCCTGCATCAACCTTCTGATCTCCTGAGGGCCACAAGATCACAGGTCACATGTCAAAAGAGTGGACAGGTAAAGTACTTAACGTCTCTACTGGGATTGTTGTTTTATAATGTTTATTTCAGATTTTTTGTGTTTTGTTTTTTTTTATCTAGTTTTTTATTTCATTAACTACTGTTTGTGTGCAGGTGTGGTTATAAAACCTGATAATAAACTGTTTGCTAACTCCTTAAATCATTGGTGGTTACAGTGGTTTTAGACAGTATTTCGTGTGAACAAAGTAATTGTACGGTCTCTTGTGTGTTAGACAAGTGCACATTAAAAGAAATTGAGGTCATTAGTTAAAAAAACAACAGAGGCAGATTTTTCAGTCATCGTGTCTTCTAAGCGTGTCCTTTTATCAGATCACTTTAAATGCAAATGAGCTTGCGACGCCAAAACTTGCTTCATGTGTGGGAAACTACACTGCAGGTATGCAATGTCGGCACCCTGGGGTGACAAAAAAACATTCCCGGGTTTAATTAACTGACAGCCCGCTTCAGTTGATGCTGTGCAAAAAAAAGGTCAGAATGCAGTTGTACCTGAAAAGTGAAAATGAAATGAAGAAATAAATCAGTTTATAACCCTGAAGGGAGCTGTGTGTTTCTATGTAAACAGATTTTTTTAAGGCTTCTTTGTTTCTTTCTGCGTGACTGAACATATACAAGTCTTTTGTTCATTTAGAAAGCCATAACTTAATTACTTTCTGTTTGGGAATGTAGTGATTTTACTATAAGAAGCAGTTAGATGGTTTTAAACAAATCACAAACAAGAAAGCAAAAAAATAATAAATAAATAATATTGCTCATGACCCAGTCCACTCCTTATTAATTGGTTGACAATACGTCGTAACGGTTTGTATTTAAAGAGATGAAACATGCAAACACACTGGTATGGTTCTTTAGGATCTCTCCATCAACAACTGTAAAATAGTCAGAACAGCTGTAACAGAAATAGTGTTGGTGTGTTATGTTACAGACCTCCTCCTGCTTGGTGATGGTGATCTGCCGTTCTTTCAACGTGGTGAGCAGCTCTGAGATCTTCAGCTCGAGAGACCTCTCTGAGGACGACTTCTCAGTAGTAGTGATCGTGGTCTGGATTTTCGTTAACTGGGTCTGGAGGGAGAACAAAGAGAGAGAAGAGGACGTCACGCAATTTTAGATTTCTGCCCCATTCGAACCACCCACTATATCAAAAATGACTGCCAGACACAGACACATGGACAGGATGGGTGACGTCACTCCCCAAAGCGTCCCATCCATTTACAAGTCATCCTGAGGGGGGCATTAGTGCCTGAACCTTAATCTCACTACAACCCAACGAGTAGTCCTGTTTCAATCTCACCCTCAGGTTCTGTATCTCCTTATCTTTTTCCTCTTTCATGGTGTTGAGCTGATCGTTGTACTGGCGTGACAACTCCTCTGTCTTGATTTGCAGGGTGGAGCTGTTTCCTTGGCCCTTGTCTAACAGCTGAAGCACAGGTGGAGAAATCTTTGTGTAAATATTATGTCATTATTTTATTTATGCTAGGCAGAAAAAAGTTATTTTAAAAGCACAACTAAATTGATGGTATATTTTTCCTAAGAGAGTGAGAGTGATAGTGTTTTGCCTTCAGTCGGAGCATCTCGTTCTCCTTCTCCAGTGCTCTCATCCTCCCCTCCAGCTCCTTGATCTTGAACTCACGACTCGAGTCTGTGCTTCGATTGCTCATCATCTGGCTTTCCAGGGAGCGCTGGACGGTGACGGCTTCCTTCAGAGACACCTGGAGAGGAATGACACGTGCAGATTCACAACAGTGGGATTATAATGCTGTTGTTTTCTTACTAAACAGATGTGTTTATATTTTGTTCATCTCATTTACTGTACATCTGAGAGGGTAAATTAATTTCAAGAGTTATTCTTTCTTTAAATATTTCACCTGTACACAAATAAAGAGGTGCACCTTACCTGGAGTTGTCGGTTGTTTTCCCTGACAGCCTCTAGAAGGCTGTCATACTGCCGAGCCTGGTCTGCTTTGAAACTCAGATCTCTCTCCAAAGACTCCTTCTCACTTTCCAGACGCTGTAACACAAGAGACACACAGTATATACAGTATTTTTTTTCATGTATCAATATCATATTCAGATATTGACTTATGTCTTAGTATTTTTCCTTGCTGATTGATATTTGGATTGTATTAGTTGTGAATTAGTTTTTATTATGGTCAGGTAAGGAAGAATAATAGAGTTAGATAACTGGATTTGTCCTTGTGTTTGCATTTTTCATATGCCCTGTCTGTTTTTGTTTGATATAAAATTTAAACATTAAGCAAAAATAAAAACAATTGCAATGTATGTTTCGCATTCTTCAGGAAGGTGACAGTAAAGTGACTCCACTACACGGCATAGACGCTGACAGTAATAAGCTGTTATTATCTGGCCTGAAGCCAGCATGTGCCTTCTATAATTTAAAGCGTCTAATTAGAACTATTAAAGGCTCATAATGTAATGTGTAGGCTGCACATACTGTTCTAACCTCGCACAAATTAAAGTGCGAACACTTACGTTCACATTTAATTTATGCAACCTGGCCACAGTGTGCTGACGCATGTTCTGCACAGTTTTGTAGCTGAACATGGCTCACTTCTTCTTCTGTGATTTTCCATCTCTATGTTTACTTTTCAGATTACCTCTGAATGCAGTCTTCAGTCATGCTTCCTTTGCCATCTTATCTTTACAATTTTTTTTTATTCTGCAACAGTTTGGTTGTGTTTGTTGTCATGTAATGAATTGTGTCGACCAGTTAAGGGTCATCTGATGCTGTCTGGCTTCATGGTGAAAGCAGAACATAAACATACTGGAGGCTTTGGCTTCTTTTAAAGTCACATTCACTGTTAGGAAGGTAACAGTCAATGACTGGGCCCATGCAGAGCTGCACTGTTTTGCTGATCTTGTACCATATTTGGACCAGAGTATAGTGTTTAAAGAGTCCCTCTCAGGCAGCAGCAGCTCTTACCCGTAGGTCTTCAGACATGTGGAGGAGCTCCTCTCTCAGACTGCTGAAGGTGGATAACAGCAGACGCATGCTCTTGTCTGCAGTGAGACGAGTCTGACAAGCACAAGAAAGGAGGAGTTAATATCAGCATCAAGATACAGCATCTCTGAGAATGAATAGAAATGATTTAAGAAATGAAGTCTAATATTTATAGTCATCTAGAGATTAATATACAAATAAATAAAATAAACTCTCACTCACCTGCAGCAGGTAGCGGATTTGTTGTTTGGTGAGTTCAGTGGCTCCTTTGGGAATCAAAGCCTCCACCTCGTCTTTCTCCATCTGAAGACAAACACACACAAACAATGAACAATGAAACTGTGCACAAATCAACAGCTTTTTAAATAAAGTCTGTTTTATTTCCAGCTTGTGGTCGACTTTGACCAAGGATAAAGCTGTGTCTTCTGACAGCACTGTTATGATGTATTTCTCAGATGTGTGTGATGCTGATTTTTTTCTTACCTTATAGTCATTGCTGTGATCCAGATGGTGTTTCCTGTAACACAGAGAGAGGAAAGACAAACAATGAGCATGGCAAAGAAAGAGGGGGAAAAAAGAAAGTGACACTTCTGTGTTTTTGACTGCATGACTCAACCAGAAACAGTGTGTGTGTCTAATTGTTCTACGTAATTAGCACAGCAAGGCCAAAAACAAACACACTGCCACATTAAGGGGACTGACTTTCTATCCAGAATAAAAGTTTGGTCTACACAAGACAGACTGTGTCTGTGCCAGACCCGGCCTTCCAGAGATGTGGCCCTCCCAGAAAGAGTCCACTTTATCACTTATATTATTTATTTTTTAATCTGTTTATATATTTATTTAAACACTAGGCTCCTGTTGCTTTTACAGACTTTAATTCTGAACGTTCTAGCTCAATTTATCAAGAGCGTTTAATGAAAGATCAACAGGTGCAGACACACTACCAGACTCAGTTCCAGCTAAATAACTAATTAAATCTGTCGTTATCAATGTATCAGGAAGTTATTACAAACCCAGTAACCACAACTTGAAGAAATACAGCTGGAGCTGTGCCATCTCTCCCGCCTTCTCCGGTAACAGTTGTCAATCTGTATATATCATTACCTTTAACGGCCTATACTTATACATAATGGCATATATAGGAATCAGTTCAGTCCAGATTTTAAGATAATATGAGCAAAGAACAAAAAGTGAAATAAAAGGCATAAGTAACCCCAACATACAGAGTTTAATGCAACATTAAAATGAGCATTCGTCATCTCTAATCTAAAACTTATTAGAAGGTGAATGATAGATAATGATGGATAAATGCAGGGATGAGAAAAAAAATCCCAGTAGGCTCACTCCTTCTGTCACTTCTTGAAAAGCACATAAATCAGCCACACCAGTATAATGGTCCAGATGTCTGTGTGAGTGATTTAGAGCCTCAGATGTCAAAGGTAGCTAACAGAGAAGTGAAAAGCTGGAGGAGGATTAGGATTTCATGGTTTCACACACTACTTGAAATAACACTACATGAATCACCTGGGTGGAGACTTGATGGACACAAACCTGACTTCTGATCTGAGCCACCGTTTACTCTTACTGGCTACATCAGACCACCTGCTCTGCACTTCATGTGAGCCTCTCTTTTTCTGACCCAGGTTTACTGTACAGTAACTGTGTTTCTTATGCAGGGTGACAAAAAACATGTGAATAACAAAACTGAATATATGACTTTACCCACCGCAGCCAGTGTGTGTGATGAGAAAAGGCAGGAATTAAGAATGAAAAGACGCCAACTGACACTCCTCTCTGACCTGTTTGAGCTTGCTGCTCATGAGATCTATCAGCATGCTGATACCTCATGGTTGTTGTCTAGCCTACAGTATTTGCCAAATGATTTGATTTTATCAAAGTCGTTTTATAATTACTTATAAAATCATTACTTCTCTGTGTAGTTTGTTTCATCCAACATGAAATTTTTGCAGCCATGAACAAAAGCTCCCAAAGGCAGATTAGCGCCTCATGTTTTAGAGTCAGTCTTAGTCCAAACATAATTAGCATTCAGTACTGATTAGTACAGCAATGATTTTTTTCTCATTGCTGTAATCACTCTGTGATTTTACTTTTCGTGGTCTGTAAAACACACTAGCACTTGAACACTCACTGTCCACGGATCTTGGACACATGGTCGGAGATGCAGGAGTAGATGTCACAGTTCTTCCTGTAGACTTCAGCCATCAATTCGCCAAAGTAACGTGTGTCCAACTTTGTGGACTGTGGCACCTCCTTCAACTCGCGCTTCACCTCTGTTATAGACAACTTCTCTATCATTGGCGGCGGTTTCTGCTGTATGACATTGAGAATCTCAACCTCTTCCACCTCCACTGTTTCCTCCTCTTCGTCTTCCTCCTGCATAAACAGAGATAAACATCAGTTGTGCTTGAATGTGAAGGGTCCGTACTTCTTCGTACGTTATCTTCGTACTATTTTCTGTATTCAAGGTAAACATTGTCTGTCACTTATATTAGTTCACAGTATATGTAGAGTAAATTTAAGTTGGTAAAAAGTTAGTAAAGAAAGTTGGAAGAAAAGCATATAAGTGATGAAAGCCAACATGGATCACTCTTGCAAAGACGATCTGAGGAGCCGACTCAATGGGAACCTCAGTGAACTACCTCTGAACCTCTGACAAAACAATTTATTGCAGTTAAGCTGATAATAATGAACATGTTCAGATGACCTGACAGTTTCACTGAAACTGAAAAGTCCTTTGAAATATTCTAACAATGATGCCTGACGGGTACTTAAGGAGACGAATGTGATTCCTTCCATTTAGACAAATAGGAAAGAGGCTCTGACACACAAATATGAGAGCAAGCTGTTTTCTAAAATTTCAGTGTACGCTGCAGCATTAAGTGCTTAATTATAACTAAGAAAACTAAACCATGAAAAGACAGGCCCAGACTACAAACTGCTAAGGAGCATGCATACAGGAGTACTTATATGTTTCCTATATAGTTTATATTTATAATCATGTGGTAAATCAACTCTAGAACATTCGAGATCCTAGGATACCCACCTGCTACTTATACATACTACAGCTACACCTGCTCTGAGCAAACACGCCCATCACCTCCTGTTATCTACCTGCAGCAACAGAGTAGAGTCCGTTTTTGCATAACCTGTTAACTAACACCACGCTGAGCTGAGCCTAGCTGAACTGGGCTGTTCGCTGTGTGTACTCTTCACACAGAAAACACCTTGACTCTGCAAATACCTGTCACGCGCTTCGTGTTTGTTGACACACAAGCATTGTTCCTTGTGTTTGTAATGTGTTTAACCCGCCCTTCTTCTATTTTTAGGTCATCCTATGATGCACTTTTTGTGATGAGCTGGTTGCTTAAGAGCCCGTCACTAAACTATTTTAGCCTCATCTCTCAAGCTTTTAGCAAAGACTGAAGTGTGATTAAATATGATGAATACATATTTCCCACCCACAATTTGGGTGGTGTTATAGTTTGTCACATGGTTTTACTTGATCTCTGTTTGACCCCTGACTTACAGAGACTGATGTCATAAATATGTGTGGTTGTTCGGAGTCCTGTCAGATTCCACACGGGTCTAAAGAACATTGGGAACCCAATTTTCCTCTAAGTGAGGTTTACACTATTGTGGCATTGGAGGTCGACCAAAACCCACATGGAGCCAGTCTGTGTGTTTTTGGGCTGTAGACAGATTTAGTATTGCACTGTATTTTACTTCTAATAATCTTTTGTCCACTTCTGCTAAAGATTATCTGATCATGAAAGCTTACTCCTACAGCCTAAAAAATGACCCCAAAGTTAACTCTGACACACTGCCAGCAAAAATTCAATACTATAAATGTGCTAAATTGGAAGAAATGTGAAGGTTGTTCTGTAGAACGGCACCAAATTGATAAAGACACTCTTGATAAACTGCTTCAGAGTGTTAATAAAAAAGAAAACTTCCTGTTTCTACTTTGACCTTTCACCACCACCCAACGGCTGAAAGCCTAAACAATGACATCATTACAACCAGGAAACACTGCCACAGGAGTGGATTCAAATCAGATTACACACTCTTTACACAAACATCTTTCAAAAGACCACATGATCTCATTGTTATCTTAAATTTTCAAGTGCATGAAAAACATTTTTTGGAAATTTTTCAACAGCCGACGAATGACTGATATGCTGAAAATAAATTTGATAATAGTTTCTATGACACAATTTGATCTATGAGCACATGAAACCACCATAAACATTTTTTTTTAATAAATATTTAAAAGTACATACTTTGTACTCCATAAATCACACACCTTTGAAGCTATGTGAGAGGCTGTAAAGTCAAACCCTGTCTGGCTGCAGTGGCGACTATGTGAAACCTGTATTTATGTTTATGATTTTGCAGTGGTCAAAGGTCACAGTGGGACGAAAGACCGGCAGCTTTTATATTTGTTCCTAAATGCTAAATACAAACAGATGAGAACATAAGAGTGCAACAGTAGGGCTGCCTGGGGGTGGGTGTGTCTCTGTGTTGTGGGTTTGTGGCTGCTTCGGTAAAATAGCTGTCATTCCTGAAGTGAAAGGGAGAGTGCACATATGGACAGACCAGTAGATACCAGCACTGACAATGAGATTCTAGCATTCTTGAGATTTATCTCCACTTTACATGTTAAAGGTAGTGTTTAAAAGGCAGTTAATGTCTTCACAGGTAAGTAGATCCCAGACCTGAACCTGAATGCACTAGTTTAGGTAATGCAGGTGCATGACCTGGATAAAATTGTTTATTACAGTATTGATTTTATTTATATTGTATTACAGTAATTTTGACAGAAATTGAGTTTTTGTCAAACTTAGTTAATTAAATATCTGAACAAGTCAACTACATTCATATCCAGCCTATTGCATCCTCTATCTTTAGACCCCTGATCTGAATAAGGGAAGACTGAAAAAGTAAACGTCAGTGTTCCCAGCATCAGCTGAAGACCTACAGTGAGATACTGACACAGGTTTCTCTGTCTTCTCCCTGCCTGGAGGCCAAACCCTGAGATATCAGCGTGTTCTCTGAAGTTAAGACGATCTTCTTGTCAAATTGGATCAAAAAAAGAAACACCTTCCTGTTCGAGTGCAAACAAAAATCACTCAAAGTCTTTTCAGCATCAGTAACTGACTGACTGATCTAGTTTGACTTCTACAAGCTGTGAAAGGAGACGAGTAATCCAATATCTAAACCCAATATATCATCGCATCACCTTTTCACCATGACAGGTTCTCTGGTGTGTGTGTGTGTGTGAAGTGATGTAGGTCAGTGTGTGAACCGGACTCTCAGGACTCTCTGTGACTGAGTAACAGTAGAGGTTGTTATTGGAGAGAGAAGAATCACCTTACCACACAGGCTCTTTGTGCAACTCTCTGTGAGAGTCTTTGTTTGTGTCCTGCAAAACATTTCCCTCTTATCAAGCCATTTTTGTGTGTGATTCAGTCGAGCAGTGAGGTAAGAATATTTCAGTCTGTACTGTATCTCTAGCTCTTTCCAGTTTACTTTTCCGTGACTCTTCCACTACCCTTCATAATCTCTATTATGTAAAAATACTGACACTCTTTAAAGGGATTCTTGAAACAACTTAATTTTCATTCTGACCCTCTCACTGATGACAACATCAAAACCACCAGCTGAAATTATATTAGGTCAAAATAATGAAGTAGTTTATTCAACTTAAACTGAAAATCACAGAATAAAAAGCAAAACAACAATCACTGCACACATGCTCTTCTTCATCTGTTTAAAATGGAATCAGGCTTCAGGCCTACACAACAGATGTGAGGTACGTAAATAACTGTGATGATTACTTTTTTAATTTGGGGATCACCACCAGTTTCAACACACAGTGAAAGTTTGTACTAATCTAAAAAAGAACTAGACGTGCAACTTGAAAGTCAAGCTAAAAGTCGGTGATAAAACGCCAAGCAATGTCTTTCCAAAAGTCATTATGACACCTGGATGTGGTCCAGACATCACCATAACAACACAATCTAGCACTGAAAAAAACACAAATGTGTGAGAAAACCACCTCTGATGTGATCATGTCAGATGTAAGGCAGCAGTTCTTATACACACTCACTGAGCAGCTGTGTGACTGCTGCAGCACTACTGGTGTAACGCAATCAATGCAAGCAATTTCTAATCTTTGTAGTTCTCTATAAAATCTAAAGAAGCATCAAATGAATTGATAATATCCAGAAAATTATGAGAATCAATTAAATAGCAGCATCAGAATACCTAAGAAAAATTTTAAGCTAACTTACTGCCTGATCCTGCTTTATCTTTATGTACAGACGTGACAGTGTTATCAGCATGTTTCCAAAGATTAATAAATATTCCCTTTTAAAGATTTCCTCACGTGGTGGAAAATGTTCACCCAGATTTATTTAAATTACTATGAATTTCCAGTGACATTCATGTTTTACTCCTGCTCTCCTACAGTTTCATGGTTTCATCCAGCTTTTCTCCCTGTTGGCACAGTTGGTAAGAACCACACAAACAAATGCTTTACCAAATATTTCAAGCATGTGAAACAAGGGCTACATTTACTTAATCAGCCAATCATAACTTCATAGCTGGAATGAAGAAGGAGGAAGAAATCTTTTCACACCAGAGGCAAAAGAATAGTGAAAGAAAACTGGAAAATTTAATTTATTTAACAACAATGTGCAGATACAAAATGCATCACAAGGCCATAACTCAGCTATACCAATAGTATGACAGCTTCAGAGGTGATTTTACCAGCAACAGACTGGAAAGCAGATAGCATACAGATGCCAGATGCCTGTTGATGGAGATGTGCGTGAGGTGTGTTATCATGTTTATTGCAATGCAAGAAGACGACTAGATACCAGATAAACAAGCACTGATGCGATACAAGCTGACAACACAAAAACCAGGTGCTGAGCTGTAAATATTTTCACACAAATATGGACTGCGAGGCTGTAAAATGCTGTTGTTGAAAAGCTTGTCCTGTACAGCTGTTAGGAATGTGTTTTCTTAAAGCTACAAATCACCCTTCGTCCTGTCACGTTAAGTTGTTGTTGTTATGATAGTGAAGTAAAATAATAGTTTTACTTTTTGGCTCAGAAACTATTGGAAATGCTGCGATTTGCTCATAGTAAATGTGTAAAAACATGATATCTTGTTTAGTGCTCTTGCCTCACCACAACGTGACACCATCCTTCACTGTCCTGTAATTAGGACTGAATTCTAAGCATACCCCACAGTGGCGAGAAAAGCCTCTTGGAAAGCAGCTGATCAGGGACAAAACCTGAACAACACTGGAGCTCAGCTAATCACTCATTCTAATTTGGTTTCAGGCTCGACGAGGCAATTCTTACTTGGTGAGAAGATTTGAAGATATGACAGATTTCACTCAGACAGCAGTAAACACGTCCATCAGCAACCGCTCTGCTGAATCACACCTTCACACCTTTCACTCAGCTGGTCTATCAAAGAGCTGTTGCACGCTGTGGCTTTGATGTCCTTCAAAGGGATTGTGTTTGTTTACAGAATGCCATCAGATCTAGAGGTTCACGTCTGCTCGACTCACTCTGGATAATAATAGAACGAATGTCCAAAATGTAAAAATGAAGCTGAGAAATGTTACTCACACACTGAACCACAATTACACTGTCAACTGAGCATAAAAAAATAATTTGCCAATAACAATAAAAACATCTTCAGTGCCGATAAATTTTCAAAATTTCAAATGATGAACAAACGATCAGGTAAATCATTTAGGTCATTTTAAAGCAAACATCTCAATTATTCCCTGGTTCTGTAGTTGTGCATGGAGGAGAAAAGAGTGTGTACATACGTTTGGCCGTGTTGTGCAACAGAGATAAAAGCTGAGCCTCGGGTCGGCATCATATTCACATTTTACAGAATCCACAGAAAATGTGAAATGATTCATAGTCTAACATATACTGCATAGCTGCACCTTTGGCCTGTACAAACCGGTATATGTCTGCTAACAGCTGCAGGCAGAGCTACAGACAAACCTATATGAGCTGTTTCGACCAATCACGAAAGAGTGGCTGACTGTGAGGGCATGTCATGCTTCGCTTGGCTCAGTGAGTGAAGGTTTAGGTAATAAGACAGTTCGGAGAGGCCCCATCCCATGTGTGAGAATATTAAATCTTAATCCATGTGCAGTTTGGCTATAGTTGGTTTAGTTTTCATTCTTGATCTGCCACGTCCACGAGGGAGGATGATATGATAATAAATCTAATGCAAGTCAGTCTGCTGTTTGTTCAATTTCCTTTCAGGTTTGAAATTATTGAAAATAATTTATCTGTTATCTGTAGGCATCTGATGTAAGAGTCAGTTACAAAAAGTTGGTTATTGGCTTTGTTCCTTTACCACACCTTGTACTCTGATAGTGATCACCTATCTTCATTGTTCATAAGTCTTGGCATGTTAGCAACATAAACTGATTAGACACGCAACTTGGGGTTCAGCGTCTTGCACAGGGACGCTAGAACATATTTACGGGAGTAGCCGGGGACTGATGTTGAAATTAGTGGATGACGCACTCCATTCTCTGAACCACAGCCAATAAATCAGACATTCAGCTACCTGTGAAGGTTAATACTTAAATTAAGCGTTAAGGTTAGAGGGAGCTTTAGGTTACAGCGGGTTTAGGTTTAGCTGTCAATATTAAAGTAAAGGGGCTAAGGTATGCATTATGCCAATGAGCATGCACACAACTACAGAAAGACAAACGTGGGCAAGTGTGTTGTCAGACGTTTTCCCTTCAGGCTCACTGTGTCTGTCAGTCAACAAACAGCAGAGGTCAAAAAGCCGGGATTTATCTTACACTTAAGATGTCACTGAAGTCATAAATTTATTTTGCCTGTTTCTTGCCCACATACTGTACATGTACACACTTAGTACTATACCCCTAATGGCTTCACCTGTGAAAAATAATTTGTTTTTATTGGAATCACATGCTGTGAGATAACAAATCTCTTAAACCACAAGTTTCCAAATCTAGGAAATGCTGCATCATATGTCAAAGCTTTGGTACCAGCAGTTTCAAAGGAGCTTCGGAGTAATTTGAAAGTTACAAAAGTAATAAGTTAACTAAAAGAGAAATTAGAAAATATAGAATTGAAGAAAAAAAAACATCAAGAATATAATAAACAATCTTTCTTCCGGTAGAAAAACAGTCAACATGTCTGTCTAAGAACAATTTACTCCTGACTTTGACCTCTTCAAACAATCTTGTCAAAAGCTTTCTGCTGCCTGTTTGAGAAAAGGTGAGTAGGTGGTGACAAGTCCAAATTATTTTCTGAAGTTGCACCTGGCACAAGACTGAGCACATACTAAGCAAGTAGCTGCACACACTCTGCAGATGAAGGGAAAATATTAAAAGCCTTAGTGTAATTATAAGACTGTACTTCTAATTTATTCTGGATTGATTCTTACTGACCACCCACATAACAACGCTGCAGATTTCTTTCGATATGCATTATGTGTATTGCTAAAATAATTCATCTGGTAATGTTTTTTTTAATGTTGTCATTTATAAAGGAAAAATATCAAGTTATTGTTTGCAGGAACTCACACATGGCAATTTATTAAAAATTACAGTTACATTAATGAAAATTGCCAGTTACAGCCTTCGAGCTTAATGCAAGTTCAAGCATGAAGGCAACTGTTGATGACATTAGTTCGTCATCATACCAGGACTCCACCTCTCAACTATCAACCAATAATTTCACCATGTACTGTGCACAGGACTTCTTATGATCCAATCATCATCCTGGCTGAAGGGGATGTCTGACCTGATTGCTGTTTACAGACCTCCATTCTTTTTGTTTAATTTCTAATAATTAAACTATCATTCATGTTCATTTGTGTCTTTGCTAATTGAACTCTGCTTCTAACTTCTTTAAATGTGAGCGCCTCACTCGGGCAAACACAGACAATCACGAAACTGAGACTGAACAGCCGAATAACAACTAAGTATGATTACTCTACATTAAATGAGGCTTTCACTGGTCATGCCAAGAATGGCATCAAAGCACCGTCCCAACCACGATAAATCAGAGAACCTCCCTGCTTTGACAACAGCTATATACATGACGCTGCAGGTTCACATCCAAGGAATGCACCCACCCACAGCCCAGGCCTATGAGAAGTGACCAGACACACCCCAATTTAACAACCACCCTGAATGGTTTGTCAGCTCTGTGACAAGGTCCTGTGATTATGAACAAAGTGCTGTTGTAACAGTGTGAATGTGGAGGCAGGGCGTAGCTGCACACCGAGAGCGCACATGTACAGTGAATCGCCCCCGGCTGAACTGAGAAGGGTTTAAAACGAAAAATAAAAAAAATAAAAATGCGCTCGCTCATTATGCTACACTGACATGTTCCCATATTGAAAGAGAGGTTTCATGTAGATGGGTGTGGTTGCCCAGTTAGACTCACCACTCTCTCTGCTATTTTTTTTATATCTTTCTTCACCTGGTTGTGAAATTTGAAGAAACTCCTCCTTGTTCTATCACAAAATTACACATCCAATTTGAAATCATTTAGAGCTAGCACGAATGATTTTACCAAAATGAAGACCGCAGACAAATGGCACAGAGAGGAAAGGCTTGGCTATGTCTGTAGCACCAAATATGTAACTCAGTTATAATGCTTAAAAAAAAGCTAGTTTTCTATATCTACTGAACCAAACATGGAGGATGAATTAACCTAAACATCTGTCTGATATTAGTTCCCTGACTAATTTAATAGTTACATCTGTTCATTTTTAAATATCTAGTCATTGTTCCTTCCATAGTCTTTACCCAGTGGACTAGACTGTGTGAAGTTCAGACACAGGAAAAACCGCTCACACTTTCTCTCCCAACTTGAGTGACATTTTAAGAGCAGGGTTACATGCTGCAGCACGTTTTGGGCTCATTTGCCTAGCAGGACTGTGGATCATGTTTAATGACTTAATACGTCTGTTAGTGGAGTTTACACACTTTTGTTGAGATTAGATTCTTATCCACAGCATTATTCATTTTAAACTAAAGTAAACAAAACAGGATTTAACATGACTCTAGTTGTTTTTTACCAAGTGAGGGACACATACCTGTGCAGTTGCCAGACTGAGCATTGTTATCAAAAAAAAAAAACCTTTATGGTGCAAATTTGTATGCATTTGTGTTTTCCTCACCTCCTCTTCCTCTGCACTTGGCTCGGGACTCTTGACGGGACTGGGTGACTGGCTGAACACTGATGAAGACTTCCTGCTGGTACTCTGATACAACCAACAAAGGAGGGACAGAGAAGAAGATAACATAATTAAAATTCAAATGTTAAGCAAAGCAACACGATTTCTTTTTTGCTTTTGCATAACATTAAGTATATTAAATATTCTCACTCAATTAATGGTTTGGGACCGTGTACACGACCCATTAAACACAATCTGACTGTGTGCATCATACAGGGAGGAGGTGAAACTGTGGCTGTTTGCTGCAGAGTCAATTACCACATCCATTCAAAATTTGCTACAAAAACGTGTTTCTTTTGTGGCTCAGCTGGGTGGAAGCACCGCAAAGATATTGCATGATCCTTAGTGAGCTATGACATGATTATGTCAAACACGTCTCAAACTGCTCAACATTTAGTGCCCAACACGCCCAATAACCTCTACCTGACTTTGATTATTCTTGCCCTAGTCCTGAAAGATGTCAGACTTAGCACTTGTTCTGATAAAGAACATACTGCGACTTGTCTTGAATTGAGATTTGATTTGAAATTTCTTTGGCTAGACTCAAACCTTGACTTCAACCTTGAATTACCTGATACATGAAGCCTGCTCCAATAGACCCAAGAGCTGACACCGCTGTTTACAGATCTCTGACTCAATCAGCACAACAGGACCTCAAAGAATGATCATCTGAGGTCTCTGTTTATCATTTGTTTCTGGCAAACTAACTCTCAATACAAAATCATGCTAAACAGTGACAGCAAACAAAGCTTTATATGTGATCTGGGCGTCTTGATGCACATAGTTTTACTCATGCAGTTTGTACAGTGTAGTGCAGCACTGCTTCCCAACTGAGAAGAGCATATTGGTACTTGTCCTCTTGCCTTGATGTCACTCTGAAGGCATCAGCAATTTGAAAGCTGAATCTGAGCCAATAACAGTCCCACAGATTCAGATCAGGTGAGGTAAGATCCATCTGTCAAGTGTAATACCACCCTAACAGCATAAAATAAAATAAAGCAGTCGAGCAGGTTGCCCTCTAAAACCAACACAGTGGTTAATTGGTGTGAGAAAGAAGCAACAGATCCCCATATAAAGCTGCCATGGCCCGGTGTGACTTCTGTGACTGTTTGTCTGATCAACAAGTCAGACATATTCAATTGACATGTACTGTAAATTATACAAAAATAAATGACGTCCTCCACCCAATCACAATGAATTAGTCTTGCAGGGCATGGTGTAATGTTCAACTGCCCTCGTATCAGTGCTGTTTAATTCAGCAAAACTAATCCCGCCAGGTGGAAGAATGTGTTTGTCTTCAAATGTGAGGGTGTGTCGCTTCAACACAGTCAGACCGGGTGTGGCACCGCTTCTCTATCAAGCACGACATGAACTTTTAGAGTGTAGTGACTCAATAGTAAACATTAAAATTGACTTCTTTTTTTTTAAAGTAAACTACCAGGAATATATTCAAATGCTTTAATTTTACAGTAGAGAACGTGTGTAAACCATCTGGGTGGAAAAGGCCAAAGCTTTCAGGAAGTGTTAGTCGGAGCAGGAAAGAGTTTGCTGTCAACACTTTAGCGGGTTCAGGAGCAGGCTGGTACCACACTGGTAAGAAGTATACAAGGAAGGTGAAAACTCAGCAGGTGACAAACTCCAGAGCCTGCAGCACAATTTCTACTGATCAAAGTGAAGTACAATGCATAATGCAGTGTTATACTTTGACAATGACACAATGTCTATAAAACAGTCAAGTGTCAAAGGGCAGGAACAATAGTTTCTTAATCCTTCTGAGAATGTGAACCCAGGTAATAACAATAACTTCACTAGAGCTCATTTAATCATCCAGGGAAGTCATAGCAAACACTTTAAATTCCAGTTATTGGACATTAAATTACTGAGACCCATGTCAAAACACTACAGTATAGTGTCACTACTGTGACTATAAAAACAAAAGCTCATTTATAGCTTGTATTAAAGAATATGAAAAATTGTTTTTTTTTCTGCAAACCTGTCTTTAACAAAACAAGACAAACAAAGCAGCAGAAATACCAGAATATTCAGAATCAAGACACCAGGGCTGCAAATAATTGTTTTCATTATTTACTAATGAAACTTGTTTTCTTGATTGATCCATTGATGAATCGTCTGACATCAAATATTGGAAATTTAGGTTATTTGGTTTTGCCTAAACAAGTTACAAAATATAATGTTCTGTTGGAATAACTGTTTAATTGACTTATTAACACCTCTAGATGACATTCAACAAAGGTTTCCTGCGATATTAAAAAGCAAGGAAGTTGCAAAGAGGAATTTAACAACTACGCTACTGGGCTGCATTCTATTTCATCTAGATTATCCAGATAAAAAATGATGACACTGAAGTGATACTTTAAAATAATCAATTAACTTCGGGCTGATGATCACATTCAGACACCAGAGAAAAAGACTGCAGAGTGGCACAAAAAAAGTGGGACATAATCTGTGTGTTTGCAACATTCAAGCTGCTATAAGGAACATCAAAGAGCATTTCACGTGCATTTGAACAAGTACCCACAAAACACAATACATGTCCTTATTCTAGTTACACATCTTTTCCAATCATAGCCACAGATCAATACACGGGTGATGTGCAGACCTTGTGTTCATTCAATTCTCTGCACAGTATTTTAATTTCTTTTTCATGTATAATAACTTCTGAGCTTTATATGTAATGTGGTTTAAAGGTGGCTGATTATTGGTATGCACTGCATTAAACAGATTCTAAGGAAGTCACCTTCAGGCTTGTTTGAGCTCAGTAAATATTCCCTGTGTTGTCTTTCAAATGCTTCCTTACTAAATTCCGATCATTAGACTCTTGCACTTACTAAACAGGCTAATATAACCTTTGACACTGCATGCTTTGTTGAGAAGAGTGTTTCATCCTTCCCTGCACCCCGGAAGGTTTTGTTCCAGTTCATCTTAATAATCATGTTTAAATGAGCCTTTTGAGCAGGAGAAGGGGCTGATCGTGGTTGCTCACCTCCAAAGTGCTCTGCTGATGGTACTGCAGGTCGGACTCCTGGCTGCTGACGCTCAGGCGAGGTAAACTCTGCAGGTACACCGGGGACATCATCTGTTGTACCATTGGCTGTACCATTGGCTGTACCATTGGTTGTACCATTGGCTGCTGCATCAGGACGTAGGACTGCTGTGGCACGGCCTGTTGCATCGGCACCAGGTATCGCACCGAGTCATAGCCGTTCAGCGCGTACGGCACCTGCGTCACGGAACCGGCCTGGATCACCGTGCTGGTCAGCTGCTCCTGGGGGGTGACGTTCACGGTCCGGTAGGTCGAGGTCGACGTAGTCGACTTCTGGCTCGACTGGAAAGACATCTTGATGGATCTGTCAGCTTAAACTCCTCACAAACCCGAGAGAAAAACAGCAACAGCAGACGGCTGCAAGTTTCTCAAGGCGGAGAAGTCGCTGCGGGAAAAGACCACGCAGGTTCCTCAAGCTGTTTTCTTCTGAGGGTTTGTGAAGGTAGGTCGTCTACGTAGTCCTAGTAGTCCTAGTGTAGACTGAAGAGGAAAGTCCGGTTAGAGGAGTCCTTCCATAGAAAGAAAAACTACTGAGGGAGGCGCTTGATGCTCTTTATGCAAATACTGCTGTGCGCATCAGGAGGTGGGAGGACTCAGAGCTGGTACAAAGATCAACTTCACAGTGAAAATGAGAAAGAAGAAGGTGAGATTTGGTTCCCTGGCGGTGGCTGGTTTCCTCCCACAATGCCAAAAATGCTTGTAAACTGAACTTTGACCGTAGCCTAAATATTTGGCCTAAGTGTTTATTGTCCCATTAATAAAAGCGTCGTCTGAGTCAGCCACTGGGTGGAGACAAGCACGTTGTCAAAATAGTGTCACTGCCCTCTGATAGTCCATTTAGGTGTGAAATTATTTATTTATTTTTGCATATTATAATATATGCGTAACAGTGAAACATATAATGGTATTTAAAATGTAAGTGTGTCACTGTAAGGAGTCCATCATGATTTATTTTATAATGCAAAGAAATACATTTGATAATAGGGGCATATCATTTTGTCAACATGAAGTTAAAAGATTAAACAATTTTTTTAACCTTTATTTACAAATGCTGATTTTGACAGATGGGTTTTTATTATAGTTCTAGACCACTTTGGTTGGCTGCTGGAGTGCTCATTGAGTGCAACTTTAGTAATTCAAAAATTAGACTATATTATAGTACAGCACCATACAATTAATTTAAGATTTTTTATCAAAGCATGTTAAATGTTAAAAAGCAATATAGTCAAATGACCCATTACTGAAGGACATTAAGAAAAAACCTGTTTATATTCATGACTGACCTGTTTAGATTCCAACAGTGGATGTCCCCTCCTGGCCAGGTTTTCTTCTGTTACCTTATTTTAAAATAACATTTTTAAAAAGGTAGTAAGTGCAGTCATATTATGAAACAATCTTAATGTATTATTGTTATTCTGATTATTTTAAATGAACAGGAAGGGAACGAGTTTTCAGCGCAACTCTCGCGATACACAGCGTGAACGACGTCATCAAGTATTGGATGGAGGAAGCGTCCTGTATTTATCTGAAGCAGTAATGGCCGCTGTGCATCAACTCCGTTGTTTTCTCTATGGTCCTGTCGACATCGGAGGGTCACCGATGTTTCCCTTATCGCTCTGAAGCCGCTTTGTACCTCTGGTGAGTTAAATATAACATGATGTTGACAATTCAGTGTTGTTGTGGCTTTTCGACACCTTTATTGCATCTTTTTTGTCCTTCATCCCCGACCGCTTCGGCTATGTCGAGCGGGGAGACCGACCAGAGGCCACTGAACTACAGTCAAATAATATATCATTTTAACAACCTACCTGCTTTTTGTTGATGCGTAAATATTAAAACTCGACTTAAGGCATTTTGCGAATGTGTAAGAGTCAGTCTTCAATTCGGGTAGAGTTAAATACACCAATACGTATTGTTTTAGTAGAATATGAAAGTGAAATTGATCTTGGGTGATGCAGATATTTAGGATGCTGATATGTTAATGTCAAAGGGATCACATAGTAATGCACCTGTTAATCTGATTGTATTATTCGTTGATTGTCTGAATGGTGTTATGTGAGAATGGGAATATGGTCTCTGTTATGTGATGAAGTTAATGGGTATGGATGGTGTATTTATATATGTGGATTTCAAATATATCATTTGTGAAATTATAGTCTTTAATTTCAACTATAAACAGAAAAGCTATATTGTTTCTAGTTATTCATGATTTAGTTGCTTATACATCTACAGTACTACTTGTATCCCACAAGCTTTTCTTTTGAAGTAAACCTATTTCCTCAGCGGGTGATGCAGGCCTCTGCTGCTGCTGCTGCTGCTGCTGCAGGAATTATGTAAGCCAGCCTGTGCCATCGTCCTCAGGAGTAATCCTGCTGTCATCTACTGGTTACAGCAGAGGCTACAGTTGTACCCACTTGTCTTGTCTCGTTACTGTTTTCAGTATCTGTGCTTGACATTACAAAATATTTTATTGCATCTGGCAAAATTTGCAAAGATTCGAAAAAAATGGGATTAAATGTGTTTCGATTCTGCATATTTATTAACACATTTGGAGTATTCAAGTGTGATGCTGTGGTGCAACCATGCAAAACATGGCGTGCACACCTTGAAGACACCCCAGCGACACAGGAGGAACGTGTTTAGCAGATGTGCCACTGTGTAGACCTGGTATTGCTCCTGTAATTTCTGGCATCTAGATATTTATAGAAAAGGTGTAGGTTTAGGACTCTAGCAGAATAATTGTTTCTGTGTGTAAGTGTAATAATGCAGCTGTCTCTTTCTTTTGTTCAGGCCCTGTCCTAGTTGATCTTGTTCATAATCTTACTGAAATCATGTCTGGCCCTGGTGACTTACCAGGTGAGTATTTCCTGAAGCTTAAATGTGGGGTTGGTTTTCACAGTTTGGGCTTGACTCCTCGGTTTCAATGAAGGGAAGTCTTAAGGTTACAGACTTGTCAGACAATAGTGTGCCTCCAATATTTTGGCAACAGGAAATAGCCTTTCCTGTTTCAGCATGTTCAGCACATAAGTGTAATGTTTGGGTGTCTAGATACTGTGGCTGACCCCTTTCTAAGATATTGATTTTTTTTTTAATGCTGTTTCACTAAATCCTGTGTGTGTTGTGAGTCAGAAATCGGCATTCTGGTTTCTACTACTTACTGGTAGCAGACAAAAACATAAAATAAGGACTAACATGTTGCGTCACACATTCGGAATATCAGGGGATTCACACAGATTGTTTTGTGTTTCACACGAGACATGTCTGAGTGGAGTGTTATCGCACTCGTGACTCACACTGAATCACACATTGTTTAAAGAAATCTGTTTATATTTATAACTACAGCCTGAAATGGACAAAAAGATATGTTCCATAGTTTCATGAATGCTGCATCAAAATTGAAGCTTTGAGCCATAGCAACCACTCAGTAAACATGTTTGTTCACCCACTATATCAGGTTTTTAATAAGGTTTTGCTTTAGGACTAAATTTGCCATTTTCACACTTCCTATCATACTCATTGAACCTACATAAAACCTGATATGGTTATCAAATTTCTACGGTTCTACATGAGAAAACACCAAACAGATGAAGTCTGTCTTTCACTACTTTATGACTCCCCCTCCCCCAAAAATTCTGGAAAACGCTTACAAAAGTCTAGTCATGCTCTTTATTATTTCCATCATTTTTTAGTGCACAGCTCAGAGTGAAATTGTCTCAGTGTCAGTAGTAAAGACAAAGCTGACATTGAGTTGTTGTTTGTGTCCGCAGCCATAGAAGGTTCTGGGATGGGTGGGATGAAGCTTCCTGTCGGGATGACTCGACGAGCCCTCAGCTACGATGATAATCTGGAGGCCCCTATGTCCACACCCCCCCATGACATCACCATTAACAACCTGTGGAGACGACCCATCATACCAGAAAGGAAATTCACACATCTTGCTGAGGTGAGACAGCACCTCCACAGCACACACACTTGATTTATTCTCTACTTTAGACTAACTACTAAGAGCAGAGGTGTAGATGACAATGATGTTGACGTTTTTGTTTTGGTTTTGTTTTTCCACCAGGAGGATGAGAGTGGGGCAGTTAGTCAGCCTACAGTGTCAGACAGCACCCCCTCCAGGTTGCCAGGTGTGGTGAAAGCCAAGGCCTCCTCCATCATCATGAATTCTCTTATCACCAGTACGTTGCATATAATAATGACAGCAATACAGTCTATTTAAGTAATTCTGTGTGTTTTATACAATTTAATGAAGAAAGATAAGATCATTGTAATCACTGGGTTTGAGGGGTGTCCACAACCTTCTTAAACCTAAGTTTAATAAGGTAAAAAGGTTGTGAAGTTTAATTCAGTTTTCACTCATTTCTTTTCCTGTCTCTCTCAGAGCAGACCCAGGATAGTATGTACAAGTTTGAGCAGAGGGCAGGGCTCACTGACACCAGCTACACACCCCACAAAGGCCTCACCGCTGAGGAGACGAGGCACCACCACCGCATACCCGATTCCATGCAGGTTAGATACAGACTTTTAATGCATCACACTTTATATGCTAAGGAATGATGTTTCAGATACCACTGAGGTGACAAAATATAAAACAAAAAGTACAAATTGGAGAACCAGATCAATGCATTTGAACAAAATCACAGAAAAGTTCCCTCTTCAAGACAAGAGTTGGCTACATGACAGTAAAACTCCATCTCCCTGTACATGGAGGTAATACTGTGTGGCATTTCAAACAATAAGATTAAACAATGCTTTGTTGTTGCTGTTTAGAAACTGCAGATCCAGAGCATGGAGACCAGAGAAGAGCGGCAGAGCTCTTCAGCACAGTCCACTCCATCCAATACACCACACAGCTCCCCAAAACAACAACGCAGGTATGCACACAAACACAAACCACAGTGCCCTGGTCAAGTCTGTCCTGGCGCAGAAATAAGATACACATTAGGATTGCATAATGTTTGTGTGTTTGTGTTTGTGTAGGAGCTGGTTCAGTAGTACAGGTTCGGAGCTCAGCCTTAGCTCCTCCAATAGCAGCGTGGACATGGCGGGAGGAGAAGCAGCGGCAGGAGGAGTAGGGGGCGTCGTTGAACGGTGGAATGTGTTTGGGCCTCGGCCGCTCGTCCACAAGTCGACCTCAGACCTTGGATCAGATCCTGCAAATACAGGTAAGCCGCACTGGTTAATTGTGAAGCACTAAATCCTGACAAAGGCTCTTGAATGTCGGTTTGTTTGGTGTAAACAAAATCACAAAAAAGTTCCCTCTTCTCATGTTAAACTTATCTTACAGCTGAATTCCCATTACATCTTTAATAAATGACACAATTACACCAGAAGATAAGCCGAAAGGAAATCCAACAGACATACTCTACTGTTTGGTCAAGTGCAAACAGAAACTTTTTTTTTTTTTTTATAGTTACATCACAGCACAACAGTTACATGGGTAAATTAACAACCTTTAGACTGGCAGCAAACACTTACTCACAGTCCAATAATATGCTCACTGGTTTAAAGATTTTCTTTATCCCACTGATATAAAAGTCAGCTCACACTTAGATCGGAGGCGTCTGCTGAGAAACAACATTTAGATTTTCATATGTGTGATCATTCAGTGTGTTTGGAAACAATTAAAATCTTTTTTCCAGGATGACTTTAGGTAAGTAAATGAAGGAAATATGGTTTTTGTGCATAAGTTCAGAAGTTGCTAGACTTAGAAATGCAAATTTCTCAGTTAAGAAAGAGGTTTGTAGAGACCAGGTTTGAAACTGACCGTAAAACCGTACTTTTTAAAATACTTTAAATGATTGTGCATTACCATGTAATACAAAGGCTGCATCAGTAAAGTGACAAACCAGCTTCCGGCCTTCTAACTTATTAGTTTGTAAACTGTTTCAGGTTAAGTTTCCTTCTCATGTAAAGCAGCTTATACGGTATTTATTATACTTAATATAATACTTAATATTTTCAACTAATATAACTTGATATCATAAGAAAGAATATTAGCATCTTAAAATACATTCAAAACTGCATTAAGAAAATGTGAGTTTAAAGTTGAGGAAAGCAAAAACTGCAAAAAGAAGTAGCAACATTTTATGCATAAAACACCAGGGTCCAGTACCACACACAAAAAGATGGATGAGAAACAATTAGAAGCATAAGAACAACTCAAAGTAATCATCAGAAATGCCTTTGTGACAAAAAAAAAAAAAAATAGAAAAGGAAACTTATGCAATGCAGCTAGTGATTCCCACTTTTGACCTAGTTACTCTTAAATTTGTTATTGAGCTTTATGCCTTAATAGTAAGCACACTGGACAGAACACAAACAACCACATTCAGATTCACTGTGTTCCTTCTCAGGATGATAAAATAACCTCCGTGATGACGGAGTCACAGTGCAAACTTATTGTTTTAGTGTCAGAACATTAAACATTTGCTTGTGTGTTGAAACGGCTAAAAATGCTTAAATCAGATGATGTTTTGGAGAACAGACCTCCACCAACAGTCTTGTTAAAAGTTTTGTAGAACCATTTTTAAAAACATCTCTAGTAACTAGAGATGTAGTATTGCTTTTATGTCACAGTTTGATTTCATAGAAATTCAAAAGTAATTTCTGTAAATCTGGATCTGTATCTGGATAACCACCTTCAATTCTGAGAGACATAAATCACATGTCACATGAATAGTATGTACAGTATAATCGCTGAGACAACGTGAGACACAGTTTAACATTAAACAGAGTTAAAATGTTAAATAGCTTTAGGTCAAGTGTAAAAGTGCTTAAAAAAATCTCAGTTGCTGTTGACATGAGGCCTGTTAAGCTAATCTACAGACTGTAAACAAATCATCAATAATTTTTTGTATAAATATTTTCTGTAAGGTCTTAAACCTTACACTGTAAAGTGCCTTGAGATAACTTCTGTTGTAAATTGGCGCTATACAAATAAAATTGAATTGAATTGTTCTAAGCTTTTTTGCCAAACTGATCATTTATTTCCTCCGCTTCTTGTTTCCCAGCAGGCTTTGCACTGCAGGCTTACCGCGGTGCACAGAAGCCAAGTCCCATAGAGGTAATGAAGTCACAGGCCACGCGGCTGGGCGATAACACTGCCATTCAGAAGATGGCGCCTCCCAAAATGGAGATTCCCACAGTTGAAGGCCGACGGCAGGGAACACGACCGCACAAGCTCAAACACAGAGATATGAACATCCTGACGCCCTCTGGCTTCTGAAGGGACGTGTAAAAAAAAAAAAAAAAAATGTCAAAGCTGCGTGCCACACAGACGCAAAGGGTCCCGTGAAATGATGAGCTCTGACTATAGTCCCTTTGTGCACAGTTACTGTGATGTTGCTGAAAATAAGCAATCCTCTAAATTAGCCAAACTTATTTGGAAGAGAAGACAAAGACAAACAGTAAAATTATTACTCAAACTCACAAAACAAACGAAAATTTGTTTTCAGCATAACCAATATCGTTGGTGTCTTTCATGCTGCCTTTAATGACATGCCCACCCTCCTGAGCAGCTATTATCATCATTCCCTGTGAAAACTTATCAAACCTCAACTGTGCACCTCAAAACCATTTCATGGGACCTTAACAGCAGCACCGTCATTCACTGAACCACTGTACTGCCCACAGTCTTCGCCACTGAAACAATTATAGATGCAAAGATCTGAAAATAACTGACATAAATCAACCCTCGTCCAGATGACATGGAGTCAATTGTCAGATTATTTAACTATGACTATCTTAAGGTGAAGATGATGGGGATCCTGATTTAAAACTATCCCTGTAAATGCACTTTACCCCACTTTCAATGCTCATTATCTAATCTGGACCAACTCTCCTGTGTTACACAGACATCCAGAATACTAACACATGCAAGAAGATGCTCTCTCCTTCTATGTTGATAGTCAGTACAGCTTGTCTGTCTCTGAAAACCTTTCATTCACCATCACAAAGCAGAGAGGGCAGATGTCTAACCAGTTTTTTAACTGTAGTTTAATACAAATTAAACCAACAATAACAAAAACCCTTACTTTTTTATCTCCTCCTGTAGCAACACACTTAACACATTTTGAGTACTGAAGTCAGTCAAAGTGGATAAACCTAGAGAATGAAATAAAAGAAGTCTCTTTCTGTGTGTGCTCAGTCTTCGAGGCTGTTTTTAATTTAATTTTTTATATTTTTTTCAACTCAATATGAAGGAGTTTAGTTTCTGTTTCTGACTGATTCTGCTGCTTAGCAGCTGCTGTGTGGACATTGAGTGAAGCAAGAGATGTGCAAACTGGAGCTCAGCCTGCAGAAACCTTGTATCACTGACAGAGAGAATTCGATTTGAAACATTATGCACTCTAAAAGAAAATGTCACAGCAATGTATTTAACTGAGAAATTATTGAAATGCAGGTTTTATATTAGGCACTGCAGCAGGCTTACAGTGGATGGCTTGCCACAGAGGCGCTAGATATGTATATAGTGCTAGCTAAATGCTAATATATGTCTTTTATACAAGGTTTCTGCAACAAAGCTTTTGGTTAAGCTTATGGAAATTATATGATTCACCTGTCTCTGTTGTTATGAAACGTTGCTCTTGGCTGATTTTGCACTTTATTTAAGTGGAAACAGTGTTTGGTGGTAATGGATTCCATTTGTACAGTAATGTAACCCAGGAACAGAAGAGTCACTGTTTCTATGAAGGGAACATTTCAAGTCCACGTCAGTTGCCATCAGTGACTCTCCTGTGGTGTTTGTTGATGTTGTCCTTTTCATTCCCAGTGAATTCTCCTAAATCTGGACACCGATGTGAACACACTCTTGCAGTCTGTGGCTGTAAATAATAAGTGAATACAATGTCTAATGTTTTTGTTCTGTTCAGTTGCGTTATGTTCAGATGTTTGAAATGTGATGCTGTTCCCTTTAAATTCCTCCTTGACTGAAGCATCGTGTTTGTTTCACATGTGTGTCTGTGTGACTCTGTAGTACAGACTGGCTGATTTCCTATATATTTCTGTTTTATGTTTTTTACAGTTGATGATTAAGATATTTTTTCTTCTATTCCTCTGTATAGATTTTCTTTTCCAACACAGTTAGGTATTTAAAAATAAATGTTACATTATCATTGCAAAAACAAGAGCCAGTGCTTTTTATTTCTGGTATGGAAAAGGTATCTTTTCCAACAGCTTTTATTCACTGTTTTGTTTTTTTTCTTTTACAGAGATTGACAAAGCAGAACAGTACAACTGTTTAATGTAATAAATATTATTAGGCTTTAAAGAGTTTCGGTTCATCCAGTTGCGGTTCTCATCTGTTGATTAAACGCAACAGGCAAATAAGAATAAAGTAGAAAATCAGGTACATGTTAAACAAGTCTATTTATGTACAAACTGATTCCACAATGAAAGGTACAGAAAGACAAAACTGTAATTGGTAAGATTTCTTATCTGACTAGCCCAGCAGACTTCAGTGATTACCCATTAAAGCAGGTAATCTGTGACTGGACGCATGCTTTGTATATTTCGAAGTCAATAAATATATAAAAGGTCTTGCCATGCTTGCAGTATCTGTTGATGAGGTGTCGGGTAACTCAGGGTTGAGGTAATTTCATAATTCAGAAGGTTGTTCTAGGTTTGTAGAAAATTAAGGCCTGCACTCCGATATTACTGAAAGATACTATTTAGACTGCATTATGCCATGACTTGTACGCAGTTTTCCAGTCATAGTGCTTTGTCTGGTTCAAGCCACCCTCACATCTATCCTAATCTTGTTTTTGCCAGATGCCATCATAGGGAGGCAGCAAAGACTCAGAAACAACACAATGCAAGATTGATTTAAATGGCTGGTATTACAGCCCTTTTTGTAATTTTGATTGTATTTTAAACAAGTCCACCTTTCCTAACAGTCCAGGCTCTCCTTTGTCCTCAAACAGACTGTTTCTGAAACCTTTTACATATCCCCTACCTCCCTTTTATCAACAAACCTGTCTCCTGTGTCGGATTCTCCTGTAACCTATCCCTCCCTATTTTTAGAGACTCCCTCCTCCTCTTCCTCTTTGATCTCCTCCTCTTCTTCTGATTTCTCCATACATGTGGAAGAACAGCTCCATCTCTCTCTGCAGTGTGGTGTTTCGGCGGTCAGCGTCAGCTTTGGCTTTCTCCACTTTGCGGATCTTGATCTCCGCTACACTTTGGCTGCGCTTCTGCTTCTCCAGACTGACCTGCAATATTGCAACCTGCCTCTCAAGGACGTCATTGCAGTGCTCCAACCTGCAGCAAACACAAGTACCACAGAGTACATACTCAGGCTATAGAAAAGCACTTACAATTTATTGCATTTGTGAAACATCAGAAGGCGAGTTTGAGTATTTATTGATCTTTCTAAAGTTTAACTTGTATGTCAATTTGATTTAAAGTTGGCTCACCTCTGTATCCTGGCCTGATATTCCGTTTTTTGCTTAACCATCTGTTGCCGCAGCTCAGCGAGGAGTGACTGAGCGTCTCTGGGCTGGGACAGAGGCTCAGACCTCTGGGAATCTATAGGACCTGAGGGAAGGAACACTTCTGAGCTGCCTGTACTAAGAGGGCTGCCACTGAGTACAGAGCAGGAGGCTGGGGAGTTGGGATGCTGGACACTATCATCATAGTCGTTGTCTTCAGCATCATCATTATCAACGTTTTCCTCTTCTACTACTTGACTCGGAGATAACCTTTTATCTGTCTTTGGTGGCATTTCAGGACAAACATCACCCACAGCATTGCTCTCATCCAATGGTAGAACCTCACAGGAAGACCATGAAGAGGAGGAGTCCCTTGTCTGCTCCTCCCCTTGCTCTGCCACCTCTTCACAACTTCCAATATGATCTCCTGAATCATGGATCTCAAAATGTCTACTAGTGTCATCCATCTTTTGACATAAAGACACTCTGTCTAGGTTGTCATAGGCAGAGGGAGTGCTGTCTTCCTGAACCTCACTGCTGTTCCCACTGACTGCACCTTCTTCCTCTGCAGCACCAGAGGTCCAGAAACTAGCGCCTGCCTCTCCTGGGTCTGGCCAAACCTTTGCCCACCCCATGAACATCCGCCTGGGCTTGACGTTGTCTGCCAGTGGGTCTTGTGGGTGGAGACTGGTTTTTGAGACTTGAACATTTGTAGAAGACGGTCCTTGGCCAGTATGGTGCTGGTGATGGTCTATGTTGTGTCTATCAGAGTGGTGTTGATAGGGCTGACTGGAGGAGGGCAAGGGGTAGAAGCAGTTTTCTGGATGGGATGAGGTGTAGCGATGGCCAAGAAGTTTCTTCTGGCCAGACGACAAGTCTGATTTGACACCAGCAGAGGACATGTGGCTATGGAGAGCAAGGAAACTGTTATATTTTTAAGATAATGGACTTTTTTACATCAAGCAAGTGCCAAGGTTACTGATGTCTGGTAATGTTGGACAGTAGGGATGGAGACATGTGAGAAAGGGATTAATGTAACATGGAAAAGTTGTTTGTCAGGCAAGTCAGAAGCATTGGAATAGGGTAGGTAATCAACTAAAAACAGAAACAGGAAATTATCTCATAAAAATAAAATAGTAAGTAGTTTAGTGCCAGATCACTAAAGACTATAGAATTTTAATAATTTTTATTACTTGTGTAAAATGTTGAGAGTGTTGGTTGACTGTGACTCTTTGCTAGATCAGGTCTGTTGTACCTGGGATTGTCTATGGTGGCTTGTCCTGGGTCTCTGGAACATTGTGCGATGAGAGGCAGAGACAGTTGGCGGAAGCATGGCAAAGGGTGAACATGTGGGTGCCTCAGAGCACTTGGTGATGCATGCAAACCTCCAGGTGGACGGACAGCGATGGACAATGGGACTTTGGCAAATAGAGACTCATGCTCTCTAATCAACGCCAACATCAACACATGGACTAAAACTGCACCTAGAGCATAGACAGAGAGATTAAGATATTATTCAATATCATAAAGTGCATTTACAGGGATAGTTTTAATCATTATTCATTATTCAAATTCTAAATAGAATCTCAGTGAGACAACTTGGGTGGAGGCTGAGGCAGGAAGATCGATTGATGCCCTAAATGAAAACATAAAGCACAAATCACCTCTGGATGGTAAATGTAGCTTTAAATGTCTTCAGCTCATTTGAAATTAGAACCGTAAACCCAGTTTTACTGTAAAACATTATAGTTCGATGACAATGTACGATTGTGCCAGTTTGTCTGTCTACCTCCCATGATGCTTTGTGGATCTTCAGCTTTGGCTCGGAGGATGTTGGGCCCAAATACTGTGGCCAAGTTCTGATCACTCATCTTGTTACTGTCAGAGTAACTCTGGACCTCATTCAGAAACCTGCACACACACACATAGACACACACGATATAAATACTTTTAAGCTGTCCGTTACTCTCAAGCATTCAGACCACCATGTAAAGCGAGCAAAGTCTTTGTGCCATTTGTCTAGAGCTCCATTGAGTTTATGTATATCCAGTTTTCTATTTGTTGTTTTTGAGTATTAAACAATATTAAACTTGAATGAAAACCTGCAGACATCTAAAATAAAACTGTGGGATGGGTCTTACTGGCAGATAAAGTTGAGTAGATTGAAGTTTGCAACTGGCAACTCATGAAGTAAATTCCTCAGTTCCTCCAAACCCTGAGGGAGGAAGAATAAGATGTGGGAAGTCAGGATGAGGGAAATAAACAAAGACACAGAGCAAAGATATGGTGGGAAGGTAAGAAATAAGATGTAGTAGCTAGAAGTAGCTTTTGCCCTCTGTATAGGTCCAAGCACACTAAATGCTGTCTATTGCAAAAGTTAAATATAAAGATATAGTATGCAACGTTAAAAAAATAAATTATTAATTTATCTGTTTAATTTTTTTATTTATTTATAACGTGCAGCAGTTTGTAAAGAAGAATTGCCATTCCAACCTATCGGGGTTATTTTTTAGGGTTATTCAATTATTTCAGCTTGAATATTATGTTCTGGCACACTCTCGTATGTTGTAATTTCATGCAATTACCAATGAGTAGTCACTCTTCAGCTTGTGTGCACAGAGCAGGAAGTCTTGGTAGTGACTGAAAGGAACAAGAGGCTCCGGCAGCTGTCTGAGGTAGAGCTTCAGCAGAGATGCCACAGTGTGGACGTCTGTGCTACTGCAGACAAAAGACAGCAAGTGAACTTTTTCACAGAATGCTTTGAAGAACACGTGATAAGGAAACTGTACAGGTAAAAAGCAGACAGGCTGTACCTGTCAAAAGACGGTCTCTCCCCTGCATCAAAAGCCTCCTGCAGCTCCCTGACCTGACTGGTCTGTCCCGGTTGACGAAACAAACCCACTTCATGCAGCCCACGATCCCGGATGTAGTTTACACACTGCTCCACCACCAGAGGTATCAAGCGCATCCCATACCGCCGCTCGTATAATACCGTCTCCTCCAGGCGCTGACCAAAGACACCTGTGAGGGAGGAGGATATTAGATCAGATTCTTTATAGGACCAAAGTCTACCTCATCCTGTCAGAAAGTAGATGTGTAATTGAGTTGATTAACTTTTATATGCATCAAAGGGAACTAATGTTATCTTTTTTTGTACAGTTGTGGTTTCTCACACACCCAGCAGGCATCAAACTACATTCACTTGTGTGAATTTGTTAAAATTGTATGTTAAAGCATAAAAATATTTCTGGGAATATATCCTCACACAGTGTGTTTGTGTATTTGTGTACCTGTAAAAGGGATCCAGACTCCTTTGTTGAGGCTCTTTAGCCACTCATCACCCTGACCAGCGCTGTTAGACAGGAAGAAATACGAACCTGGGCTGGCCAACACATCTCTGTTACCTACAAAAAGATGGGTGTTTTAGGGGGGTGGTCCAAGTCACGTTTATATAATCACCTCAAATGGCATATAGTATGACAATTAACACAGTGAACCTCACTTAAAAACTTTTAAAAATGAATATCTTTTAAATATTTATAAATGAATACCCATCACTGATGTGGAGCTGTTGTATGGTATTGGTACTTAAGCGTTCATCTCTATATGGTGCACAGACTTGTTAATACACTGCATGTCCCATCATGCTCATTTATCTGTCCTTGTCAAAGTCACATGTGGCACACAGACATATAGTATAAAGCACAAACACACATTAACATGCATACACACCCACTCACGCACACAGTGTCATCTAACATACTGTAGGTGCCAAACCTGAGTCAGCAAGCTACAGATCCCACTCAAGGGCACCACACACCAACCCACGTTTCTGGAGGGATTAATAAATAATATATTGCATGTAAATGTGTGTGTCTCACCTTTGTGGCCTGTACTGTTATGTTTCCATGACTTGAAGCAGCTGAGTCCCATGCTGCAGCTCTTCTGCTCCACTTGCTTGGTTTAGCAGTTTTGTAGATGATCAATGCAAATTACACACGATGTAATGCAATGTAATAAATCCAGAAAAACACTGCAGTGGTGCATTGAAACATCCTTTTTTTGCATCTTTGTTTTGCCTTCTCTTCCATCTTACATCCCCATCACCACCTAGAGTTTAGTGAACCATAAAGTGTGGAAGGTTCTTGGATTTTGACATCTTGGTAGAAGTATGGCTATACGGAGGCGTTTCTACTGAAGCATGTGTGAGTCCTCAAGTAAATGTTCCTAGATCTTTATATAAGATGAATTTAAGTAAATGTAACCTCTTACCGGTAAATAACTTTTCCGGCTTCCATAGAGGAGGTAGAACCTTTAATTGAAATGATTGTCCTAAAGGAGATTCAATAAGATGCTCTGGTTGATGTAGTACCATAATAAGTAATTAAACTTGTAGTGCCACGTTAGAAATTCACCCTTAAAAGAAAAGAGAAAAATTTTATTTCACCTTAATCTTGGCTGTAAGGACGATGGAGAATCCTTGTGGATATTTAACTTAAATTTAAATTTCTGGTGGGTATCTTAACTTCAAGTAGGTCCACACGTACACAGAGGCTTAAACACAAAGTTTTTTTAGTATATTTTCTATTGTTAAAATGTGGGCACTGATTCTCAAAAGGAGATCCTTGGATACAGGAGGACACATTTGCACACTGAAGCCAAGTGCAGAAATATAAAGTACAGAGCAGTTCCTGATGGATTGCATTGGTGGATTGGCCGTTGAAAGAAGTTCCTGTTTTACATGAAGTCAAAAAGAAAGAAAAGTCCAAGATGCCAACTCGCAAACACACTGCTGTTCTAGCATTACTCCAAAAATATTTTTCCTTGTTCTCATTGGCCTTGGATGCCCAGACACTGATCAGTCCACCAGATCCCAACTGAAATTGCGTTTCCAGTCTTCATTTGTCCTCTTGATGCTTTACAGAAGACAGACTTTGTGGAGAATGTATCTGTTCGCATTCATGAACGCAAAGCTGTTTGCTGATTATGAAGCATGAGGAGTGACGTGTCTCACTGTGCTCCCTATCTGTGTCATGGATCAGCATTTGTCCACCTCTTTCTTTATCTAAAGATGTCTCTGTCTTTTTTAATTGTTATCCCTCAGCAGCTGACAAGAAGTAAACCCCATCTTGAAGAAACATTTTATTCTTTTTAATTCCACCGGCCGGCGAACAAAACTATTCCATTATCCACAAGGAGACGATCTCAATATTCCCTTCTGCATCGTCCCTCCCTCCCTGTCTCCCTCTCTGTGTCCTCTGCTTTATTAGCTCTTTAACTGGATGTCCTGCTCCATTACTAGAGCACAGTCTTCACATAATGTCCACATCTTCATCATCTATGCCTCTTTACTTCCTCTCCGCCTTCACTATGTCCCTTCTTACTTTCTATCTGTCTTTCCACTTGTCCCTCTTTGTCCCTGTGTAGTTCGTCCCTCCCTCTCATTCTTGCTATCCTCAGCTTCTGTCTCTCTGTCTCTCTCTCTCTCTCTCCATTTCCCAGCAATGTGTGTGCCCCCTTGTTGCCCCCCTCCCCATTTACCTCATCAATAACCATGCTGTGTGAGTGTGTGTGTCTGTGAAGACTGTGCATTAGGAAAATTGGTTCTCTGCGACGCACCGCTGTTTTACCAAAGTAATCACAGCTGATGGTGAGAGAGAGAGAGAGAGACAGAGAGAAAGTGAGAGGAATGATCTGGCTCAAATTCTGCTACTGCTGAAGTATGGTCTGCTGCAACGAGTGCACATACGCAGGGACACACACACACACACACACACACACACACACACACACACACACACACACACACTGCTATCATGATTCAAGTGGACATAAAAGCAAGAGAGGCTGGTCAGCCCAGTCAACTTTTGAACTCAATTAAAGTATGAAAAACCTCTCTCTCTCTCTCTCTCTCTCTCTCTCTCTCGCTCTCTCTCTCTTGCAATACAGTCAAATTCAATAAGCCCCAGTGTCCTGAAGTACAATATACTATAGAGTGCAGTACATAGGTAAAGCTTTGTTTTTAATCAATATAAGCAACATGAACCTAAAGGATAAAATACACAGAAAATGAAGACAAGTAAACATGAGTCATGTTTGCTTTGTTCATTCAACGTGTTAAGTTGTATTTTCTTTATACACCTGTGCATTTCTTTAGTTAATTTACACAGTATGAATGTATTTATGCATGTATTGTGTTTTCATACCATCTGTTCTCAACTACAATTTCCCTTATTGTATTTTTTGGGACAGGGGCCAACACCACCACATAATGTAAATGTATGTAACAATGTCACTCCCTGACAATGAGGCCAATGTGCCTCAGGCTGACAAAATAAGTATTTATTGACTTATTTTTGTAAAAAAGTAAACTCTGGGAACTTCAACATCACATAATAGTGAATCAAATCTTCTGGTTGGTATCATCAGTTATCATAGCACTCATGTTTAGCACTGTTGGTATTGCATTATTGCTCCTGAATCTTATACAGAATATCAACAGACAATCATGTTTTTGGTCAGTAACCTTGGTCAATAATATCATTCTTATACATAATTACAACAGCACAAACACCAATAAAAGGAAAACCAATTGATCTGGACCAGTCTGTCTGTTATGAGTTGTGTAAATAAAACTAAATAAAAACTAGTTCAAGTGCAGCAGCTTTGCAAAACAATGCATGTTAATGTTGTCCTGTGTATCTGCCTGTTTGTGTGTCAGATTGACTGAAGTCTAATCACAGCTGAGAGCTTTCACATCTGTCTGTCAATACAACTCACACTGGACAGCATGCTCGTCATTATGAAGTGCTGTGTGAATGTGTGTGTGTCTGTCTGCCTGTGTGTGTGTGTGTGTGTGTGTGTGTGTGTGTGTGTGTGTGTGTGTGTGTGTGTGTGTGTGTGTGCATATACTCTCCACTAAATTAAATTTGCCATCTGGTCTTCACTTTGACTGCATGTCCGTAATAAATCACATGCATGGAAATATTAGTAACCAGAAGCAGTCTGTCTCAGTCAAAACATAAAAAAGACTGCAGTAGAAGTCCAAAAGCAGCACCCCCAACTGATCACACATTGCAACTGCAATTAAAAATTTTAATTTGCTGCTACGGTAAACACCATGCACACAGTTTACAGGTAAATCAAAATTTTATGTAGTAGCTTATACATGTTTTATGTTAAAGAGATGACTTCATCTGATAGAGGATAAACTATCATCAAAAATGTCCATGACTACAGCTCCTTAGCTGAAAACAACAGGTTATACTCTGTTTACCCTGTTTGTTGTTTAGCACTTATGAAGAGGGTAAATAACTTAGGACAAAATATCAACAAAATAATAAATTTGTACAAATAATAAAAAGATTGTGGTTATCTAAGTGAAATCTGATTAAATTACAAAGTGCACTGTTGTCTTATGATACATAGTCAAATGTCATGATATTGTCATTATATAACATTCACTTTTTCAACATGTTTTCCATGACAGCTGATAGAAAACTCCTGTACATCATCATCCTGCATCAAGAGTGTCCAGGTCAGACATAGTACACGATGTCTTCTCTTGTATAGTGAAAGAAGAGTCACTGCTGGGTCAGGCCAAGGGCTGAGGCTCCCGTGTCCCTTTTCACTGCAGTTGGCTGAGGATTTTACGGCGTAGGAGTATATTTTAATGCACTACAGACCCCATTTCTGTCTCTCCTTGTCAGGGAGCTATGCTGTGTAGTAAAAAAGTTCTGCGTGGCCCCTGGAGGACACCAGTAGGAAGAAGAATAAAAAAGAGGAGGACAACCGGCAGAAGACCAAACAGCACACAGACAGTGGAGCAAAGAAGCTAAAAACATCACAGCTTCAGTGATAAAGAAAGGTAAGAAGATACAAACTTTCACTAACCACAGTAATATAAGTGACGTACAGCAGCAGCAGCAGGAATCTCTCTGTCATCAACCAGGGTATGATCAGTGATCAGTGTAGGGTTATGAAAGCTGAAGTGAAGTTGCCAGTGACGATCATGTGGAAAACAGCAATACAGTACAACAAGCTAAATAAATCTAGTAGTTATATCAAAAACACAGTGTTAATATGCTGCATTAATGAACACAGTGTACAGTACAGAGTCAAGTGTGGTCAGCACAGTGCTCGTTGCTGGAGATGTGTGCAGGGGTCAGTTTACAGACTTAAGACTATTGTTAGATTTCATGTGTTTCCAGCCTTATCAAATGACCTGTCAAACTATAGCTGATAGGGACAAATAATTGTCTCCAATTATAGCAGTCAGTCACTTTGTATTTGATCATTTAACATTCACAATAGAACACTGAGTAAGTTTAGGTTAAATTATAAATATATAAATTATAGCAATACTATGGTATTGTAAACAGATGAGGCTGTGGCTGGGGGCACATTTCTAGCACCATGTTTCACATACTGCAGATAAAGAAAACTCTGGAGCATCTTGATGTTACAGACAGAGATGTTTGGAGGACCCAATTATGCCAGACACAAGGGGTTTTGAATGAAAAAGTTCTTAATAGCAGAGGAACATGGCAAAAGACAAAGTAAAAGTAAGTTTTGTTTAAAAAGCAAAATGACAGAATATTTAGGGGACAAGATTTGATCCTTGTGGGACTCCCTACAGTACAAAGGATTTACAGAGTCACTAGTTTCTTAACAAAGCAAAACAAAAGTTTATCATCCAAGTCTAAGACTAAATCCATATACCATATCATAAATCTTGCCACTCTAGTTTTGAAGGCATTTACATAAACTGTAGCTGCAGTCAGAATGAGCCCTGTGTCTCCAGCGACATACTATTAAGATATATTCAAAGTGAACTATGCTACACTCCTGGCAGTGGTTACTGAGCAGTGATTGCTGAAACATCTTAAGTGAGTGACAACAGCCCTGCATGTTGTCAGCAGCACTGAGTCGTCCTCAGCCCTGATTTACACTCCGTCACAGAAAGCTGAGCCTGAGATCCATTCCTGAATGAGGGAGGAGGAGGCTCTGGAACGAGTAACACTCCTACACATTATTGGCTATAAAAAGCAAAGCCCCTTGGCGTTCCATATGCTAGTCAACCAAAACATGTCAATATTTCCCTTTCCATGTAAAAAGCCTTAGGTTATATAAAATTAGGGGTAATTCTTCAATTTGTCCTCCTTGAAACAAATCTGGCTACTTATGCAAGTTGTAGATGTTGCTTATTTGTCATTTTTGTGGCAAAGGTAAAAAGACATAGCGATATACTCTGGCATAGGGGAATAGGAAATAAAAAGATGAATAAGAAATGACAAAGAGGGAGAGGAGCCCACACTATATATGGCATGCCCGCTATTTGTGGAAGAGGCACAGAAAGAGAAAGCGAGAGGCATTTACAAGTGTAATTCCCATGGCCCAGTGAGTAGGATGCATCTGCATACCATCACATTTATTATTGCAAACTGTAAACTTGTGGACATGATGCCGAGGTGTAAATCACCCCTGAAGGTCTGACAGAGTTTAGAAGATAAGGTTAATAATATTCTACTTTTTTCTTATTTTTAGATCAAAACCAGCAAAGTCTATGCATTAAGTATTAGTAGTAGATCCTGTCGGTCTGATAATCCACATCTTGATGTGTTGCTTTTTCACTTCTGCTAAAGATTCCTATTGTGTCAAAAAGTAGCATGAACACATCAGAGATTCACTCTGTTGCAATGGTGGCATGTTCCTTCACTGTCATGACCATGGTAACACTAGTTTATTTTGAGCTCCATACAGTACAGTATGCTGCTCAGCTGACAGAAAACTACACTACAGACTTAATGTTGAAAAGAATCCCCTCACGGTATACGCTTGGGTTTCAGTAATTCTTGCTCTGTGTCTGTGTATGAAAATGATTTAGCTATTTTGAATAAATGAACATAATCTAAGTCAAGGTACAAACTAATTCTACTGATGTGCTGATTCCAGTTAGTCTTGTTTCTAATCTGTTTTACTTTATCATATCTGATGACAACTCTAAAAACCTAATTTCCGCACAGGGATCGTTAGCTATGTGTTTTCTTTTCACACTTGTGGAAGCTTCTCTGCTAATTATGGAGGCTGTAAGTAAACCTTCTCCAGGGGAAGACCTGGAGATGGAGAGACACATTTTGTTTTTTATTTTTGGTTAGAGGAACATTACACTATGTATAGCTTTGAAAACTGAGAAGAGGGCATCAGGGGTTGAGGAGACAGGGAAACTTTTGTCCTTGTAGATCACGGGCATTGAGGAATGAGGGGTTGAATACCAGGCAGAGCACAGGGGCAGAGCTGTGAAGTTCCTGCATGTTTCTCCACAGCCAGATTTTTCTGTTGGATTCCTTTTGGTTCATTTTAAACATACCTGCCTCTACAAAGTGTGTCAGAACAGCAGAGAACAGAGGGAAGACGCCACTGAAGACGTTTTTCATTCAGGTACAGCAACAGAGCTCTTAACTCAAAATGCTCACCCTTCTGTTCTGTTTAATTGGTGGTACAGGTTCATTGCTGAGTCTATAAATCGAGCTTTATACACAATGAAGCATCTTGATTATAATGATATTTAGTTCCCTTTAGGGATAACCTGCTGTTTGCCGAGTCTCAAAATTTCCATTAAGATTCTGTGAAAGCTGATCAAATTCTTATATATTGTGCATGTTTGCATGCTAAGGGTAATCATGCCATCACAAACTGACATATTAACAGTATGGATTGTATTAAACCTGCAAGAAGCAAAGTTAATGCTAAATATTTTCAAATCAGTTTTTAAATGAAGTTCTGAATCTTCAGAAAATACTATACTTTGAATTTTGCGGGAATAGTCTTTACATGTGAATCTATGTTGAAAGAGCATGGATTCAAATTAATTACAGCTATCAGTGGTGCCACCTTTCATCAAATTTAAAGAAAGGTCTGAGCATTAATAGATCAACATGTTTTTCTGACAAAAGGTTTTTTGATTATGTTTATAAATGTATTTTGAATTAAGTACACATCACCTCCATGTCATTCTTTCTGCTGATAGACAGTGAAAACTATCAACCAGACCTCCGCACTGACAGAAAGACTGAAAGCTTCAACCAGTGTACACACAGCACCTACTAGGAAATGGGTAATTTGGTATGATGGTCCTCTTCCTGTTTATTGCCCTCCTTCTATCTGATTCTGTCTGGCTGTGTATTCATGTGGCATTTGTTGCTATTCCAGATAAACTAAAATTAATAATGTGGCCACCCCCAACTTACTCTTGCACTGTTGCACTGTCTTCTCCATATGTCGTCTTGTCAACCTGTTTGTGTCAAACACCACCTCCACCACTGCACACATACACACGCCTTCATCACCTCATCCTCCCTGTGTCTGAAACCCAACTCAGCCTGATGACAACTCGGTCCAGCTTGAATCTCCTTGTCTTGGTGACAACCCTGTCAACGCAGATGACGATGCAGTCCAGAAGAGTCACAATGGAAAGCGCTGTGGGGATGAAGAAGACGGTCACCTTGTCTATCACGTTGGCCTTGTGCTGAAAGAAAGATGTATTTAAATCCTACATATATCTTGGCTTGCCTTTTTTACTTGTCCTAGCTTTGGTGTGTTGATTTCTAACATGGAAACATGGAGGCAGCTTTGTATTCACACCACCAGCAACTCCAGAGAAATAGGTTTCTGGTACAACATTCACTTCACTGGCTTCACAGGTGCAAATGTTGCATAGAGGGAAAGCTTTGGGTAACACTTCCTGATTTCTACACCAAATTCTTTTTCAGCAAAAATGTTCTAGTTGGTGATTTATCGCTGCCAACAAGTTTAAAAGTGGTTTGAATACTAAGCCAGTGTGAGTTTGACTGGAGGGTTTTGTGTATCATTGGAGTGTAGTTCAACTGCAAGAGACTTCTTTTTTATTACTTAAAAAATATTTGTCTTGTGTTCTGGTGAAAGAAAAAAGGGGAAACTATTCATTCCTATGTATCTGTCTTTCCCAGATGAGGCTGTCTCCACGTTGGGAGCAGGAGCCTTTGGAAAAGTGCTGAAGTGTATTGATAGAGACACGTAAGCCTCAACCTTGACCATAGCTTCTAATTATAGGATTCACTGCTTAGATATTTTATCTTTCTAATGAATGGCTTGACCGTTGAGCCGTTTCATATATGTTCACCAGAAATGAGCATGTTGCTGTGAAGATTTTGAAGAACACTGAGTGTTTCGGCGAAGTTGCGATGTCTGAGATCACAGTGCTGGAAGAGATCAACAGCTTGGATGACGACAACAGATTGTGAGTGTAGCTGCAGCAGACCAATAAAGTCCTGGATGTCTTGTAATTAAATAAAACTATAATAATTTATCCTGACATCACCAATAAACGTGGTTATTCATACGTCACGCCTCATGTTTATGGACTGCTTCTCTTTCTCTCCTGCCAGTGCCTGTGTGAGGATGCTAGACTGGTTTGAGCACAAAGGTCACATCTGCATAGTGCTCGAGTTGCTTGGCCCCAGCACCTATGAGTTCCTTCGACAAAACAAGTTCCTGCCGTTCAGTGTGGAGCAGATCAGACACATGGCCTTTCAAATCTTCAGAGCAGTCTGCTGTAAGTTTACATTTACATTTACATTTAGTCATTTAGCAGACGCTTTTATCGAAAGCGACTTACAAGTGAGTAAGTTAATTGTATTTGTGTTTAACAACTTTTCTACCAGCCGTAAGTCCACTGACACCTGACTCAAACGCAACTCATGGCAACAGTGTCACCACTCTGAAACTTTCCTCACACACACTAATTAAATTAATAGTTTAAATTAATAGAGAAAAAACTATTAACAATGGTAATTCATGCTGGCCATCTCACTTTGTTGAATGTTAACTTTTAACAAATGCACAATTACAATGTATGTTACAATGTTTTACAGTCCTTCATCGTAACAAGCTGACCCACACAGATTTAAAACCAGAGAATATCCTGTTTGTCTGCTCTGACTATGACCTGGAGTACAACAATGAGACGGTAAAAGTGTTTTAGTGACTAAAACTTTAAAATATTGATATTATAATATATTGATCTGTCATTTAAACACTTGTTTAGCACGTGTTTGTGTGTCTCAGGGGTGTGAGGTGAGGAAACTGAGGAGTCTGGATGTCAAAGTTGTGGATTTTGGGACCGCTATATTTGACCATGAACACCATGAATCCCTAGTTTCAACACGCCACTACCGAGCTCCAGAGGTTATCCTGGGTACACAAACAATTCACATACACACATATTAAAAGTGTCGCCACAAGAATTAATGTATAATGTATTTTCTTTCGACCTTTGTGTGTTTATGTTTAGATCTGGGCTGGAACCAGTCGTGTGATGTTTGGAGTCTGGGCTGCATTTTAATGGAGTTTTACCTGGGACACACACTCTTCCCAGTATACACACACACGTACACACACTCTCTCTCACTCTCAAACACACATAAAGGAAGAGAGAAATAGTAGTATGTCCTTCTGACCTCCCTGTCTCTTAATTTAGACCCATGACAGTCAAGAACATCTAGCCATGATGGAGAAATTCCTTGGACCAATCCCCTCCCACCTGCTAAAAGAGACACGGTAACAGACCCACATAGACATTTATTATTTCCCCACAGTCACTAAAGTTCCACAAGGCTCCAAGGCAAAAAAAAAATAAATTTTTGATAACAAAATGAAAGAATAAAAGATTTATCTGCAGGGAAACAACAAAACATGACAGCAGAGACAAGTACTGTGTCCATCAGAGTCCATGGTAATAGAAGTTTTTAAGGTTATGTTAGATGATATAGATAACTTACTGTAGCCTCTCTGTTTATAAAGGATTTTTTTAAATGTGTTTTTCATAATTACATATAAAGTAGTGGTGGGGTAATAGCAGTAGTAGTATAAAAAAATAATCCTGTTCATATCTTACCTGCTACTAACTACTGTGTAATTCATGTTTATTGTGTGTGTATAGAAAGCAGTGTTTTGCGCACGGCGAGCCTCTGAGCTGCAATGAGCAGAGCTACTCTGATGGTTACATTGAGAAACACTGTAAACCACTCAAGGTACACAAATTGGCCAATTAACTATTAGGTACGGGTGGTTAAAAAGGAAAAGCACAGTAACTGTTTGTCTCTCAGCAATACATGCGCTGCGGCACCGAGGAGGAGGTGCAGTTGTTCGACCTGCTCACCTGGATGTTGCAGTATGATGTCACCAGACGGATCACAATGGACGAGGCGCTGTGGCACCCATTCTTCAACCCACTGAGGACACAGAAGCATCGGTGCAGCACAGACACACACGTAGTTTTGGGCTAATTACTTGTCAAAAGTAATATATTACATATTAGTTATTACTGTTTATTGAATGTAATTAGTTATATTACCTTACTTTTGGCTGGAACCAGTCCTGCGATGATTACTAAGACAACTTTATGTTTTTTTCTTTCAGCTGTCACCTGTCTGTATATTTCTATACATTTCATCTACCTCAGGCTGTAACTTTACTCATCTGGATTATTTTTTATTGATGTCATGATAATGGAGAGCATTCCTGTTCATTTGAAATACATTTTTTTACATCCCTGCATGATTAAACACTCTGCACGTCATTGTCAAAAGTCAAGTTGTAGTGCAATTTACGTCACTGATTCTTATTCATCGTTTTAATAAAGACTCAGCATTTTTCTGTGTCTTAGTTTGTTTTATACAATAATGTAATGCTACTGCATGTAGTGCAGTGGGGGCCTGGTGCAAAGAAAAGTCGACTTGTACAGTAACCAGAAGGTTCGGTCCCACATTGAATCATGTTGGGAAAAGTGAAATATCTGTGTTTCAAACCACTATGATGCAGTTACATCTTTAATACCAGCTGTTTCAGTGGAGTGTTTAGTAGCCACAGACTAGGGTGGTGGTGGTCAACTTCTGCATCGACAGCCTCTTAGTGAAACTACCCTAAATAAACAAAGGCAAAAAAAAATACTTAGTAGGGAGCAAAACTGCTGTTGAAAGTATTGTTGTTCTCTCATTTTAGTTTTTCAACTGAAGTAAGTGTCTAAGAAACTGAACATTAAACATTACATTGTTTCATTAAGCTGTAGGTAAAATTGAAAATTCAGAGATTTCTATAACACAGCATTACACAGAAAAAGTAGTAGTAGCAGTGGTAGTAGCAGTAGTATACTATATATAGTAGACCAATTTTGGAGATGTGATTGGAGTGTTACTCTGGAATTAATTTTGTGATCATAATGTTACTATTTTTGAAGAAATAATGGCCAAAACTATAAAAACAAGAAAGACGCTGAATTATTTATTCACACATTTGATGTATCTTGTCCCAACTTAAAACCACAGACCCTTCTCCATTGTAAAAGAAGAAAAGACACTGCTCAGTGTCTGTCAGCATGATGAGACAAACAAAGGTACCTTGGCTTTATTTCCAGCTCAGGTGATTGGACTTTATGAATTCACTGTAGTCCTTAATGCTAAAGTAAATGTTGGCTATCTAAGCCCACATAGACATTCCAGACATCATTTGGTATAACTGCTTTGTTGATAAAGACTTCTGACATATAAAGCGAACAATATTTATCAAGACTCAAGCAGCCGAGGAAGTTTCCATGACTGAGTAGTTGCCCAGCTATAAAATATTACATGTGCAAGCAGCCACTTAGATAAATAGCAGACTCATCTACTATCTCAAACCCATCGGTTGAAAGCTACTAAATCCCATGGATGTAATAAAGCTGTATAAAACAAAGTGAGTCAGAGAGCCAAGTTTATGTGTAATGCCATGGGTTCCAGGCTGTCTCATTACCATTGCTGTGTGTTATCTGTGATTTATCATGCTTAATTTACCTGGCACGGAAGAGATGTCACAAATCTAAAGACAAAAAGAGTGGGTTTTTTTAGAGAAGAGGTGGGACTAAAATATAAGAGAAAGAGTTGCTTATTTTTTAGTGATAAACGCACAGTGGTGGAAATTTCTACCTTCATGAGTTGATGAGACTTTTGATGTGTCTGCTTTAGAACTGATTGAGAATTTTTTGTTCAATGTGTGGGATACCTTTCTTTCATAAGTTAGCTCACCAAAACAAGATCTGGCAGATCTTAAATTCTAAATCTTCAATTCCTATAATGTCCAAATGCATGTTCAAATCAAAAATATTGATGTGATGATGGTTAGAAGGCATATTGTTTACCACCTTAGCTTTTAGTAGGCTGGTTTTATTAATTAGATCTAAACATAAAGTATATCTAATGCTGATGGCAAAGACATATTACAGTCATTTGGACAAAAATCTAAGTTAATATAGGGGACGTACGTGTGTTTACCATTGTATTGTATTGTATTGTTATAGTACACCATCTAATCATTGTTGACAAAATGAAGGTTCGCTTTCATCCAACAATTACACACAGCCAAGACATGTCAAAAAATAACCCTGAATTGTTTTTGAATGCCACATGCTTGTTTGTTTAATGCCAACATATATTTACAAATGCATCCGTACTGAAGACCTGAATATAAATAGTTAGCAAAACAAAAAATGGAGAGAAAATTCTTTAATATTTTAAATAATTATTAGTTGTGGGATTTGGGGCACACTGGACTGAGAGCCCACAGCGCTGCATGGCAGCAAAATAAGTCTGTTGCAAAATGGTGCATGTGTGACATATGGACAAATCTGTGTGAATTATGTACAGTTATCACTGTACGTTTAGTAATTATAACTTGGACTTCTGTTTTTATTTCTAAACTGTAATCCAGTCTAGGGTATATAAAAGCATTTTGCAAAAGCATCATTTGGTGTCTCTAATCATTTCCCAGTTTCTTTCACATGCTAGTTGTAGCAGATAGCGGCACGGTGTGAGACTCATCATTACAGGTAATTGGCTGAGACTTTGAAGGGTTGAGGGCATCACCACCAGAAACACATGATTGAGTCAGTACAGGTGGCTGCAAGTCACTGTCTTTGACATCTGGTGGTCCAGAAGTCAATGAGCAGCCATGTTTGAAGCAGGAAAACATGGCTGCTAACTGCAGTCGCACCTCCTTTTGACAGAAGGCATATACTATAGGGTTGATGAGAGAGTTGGTCAGTCCCAGTAGCCACAGATAATTCTCTAATACACCTGTGAGTTCACAGCTTTTACACAGAATGTGCACTATGCACACCACAAAGAAGGGGCACCAGAGGACTGAGAAGCAGCCCACAAGCACTGCCACCATCTTCAGGGCTTTGACATGACTCCAGTAACCGCTCCTCAGTTGCAGAAGCTGGTGATGATGCTGATAATGTTGATGGCCATGGTCGTCAGCTGTCCTGGAGCCTGCTTGTCTAACTTGGCTGATCTGCTTCTGGTGGCTGCAAGCAATCCTCAGGATGTCCAGATAGATGTAGATGAACACAGAGAGGACAGGAAAGAAGCATGCACTGAATAAGATGATGATGCCCACTTCTTGGATGACAGAGAAGAAGGCACAGAAGCCACTGTACCCCTCTGTCTGCAGCTGCTGCACCATGACTGAGGGACAGAGGATATGCGTTATTACACTGTTGCTACATCCCCAACACTAACAAATGTTGAATGTACTGGTGTCTGTGGTGGTACAGCTTTAGTTACTTCATAAATTAGATATTTTTAAGTTTACAAGTCTCACCTGGCAAGAATCCTACAGCAAGAGAGCTGATCCACAGAGCCAGCAAAGACACAGCTGCTGTCCCTTTCCCAGAAAGCAGGGAATATCGTAGGGGCATCTTGATGGCTGCATAGCGATCAAGTGAGATCAGGAACATGGACATGATGGATGCCGTACATGGCGATGCGACAAAGGCCATCCTCATCAAACACCGAGTCTTGCCCTGAGCAGAAAGCGTGGTGTTTGTTGGAGTGTCAATAGCGGTGTGGTTGTGCTGGTTCTGAATTGAATAATTGTAATTGAAATCCTCTGTGGCCAGGCCGGTAATACCTACACCCACCAACGCGTCAGCTAGTGCCAGGTTTAGTACAAAGCACCAGCTCTGGCTGCTCTTTTTGAGGAGCAGCTTAAGTAGAGCAGCTGCCACCAGCAGGTTTGTGGAGATGATGAGGCAGGCAGTGATGCTCAGGATCACTCCCATCACATCGCGTCGGGTTGCTGGTTTGTTGTCTACATAGTTAGGTATCATGGTAGCTGAGGTCTCAGTGCCCACTGGTCCAGTCAAATATGACATGTTGATATGAAACGAAATTAAGGTAATTTACAAAGCCTGTGTGCAGTTGAGATTTGTTGACACTGCTTCAATGAGAATCAGTGTGTTGCTGATTGCCAATCACAGAGCTAAATGTAGGAAATTCCAAAAAAACAGATGCTCAAAAACAAACTACGTTTAAACTTTAAGAAAAGTTGAGTCTGTGAAAAAGATACAGGCAAAATATCAAAGATCATATCAAAGATCTTCCTGCAGCTGATAAACATGTGCCTGCTCTCAAGTAGCATCAAACTGTTTTGATAAAGAACCTCAAAACCTTCTTGTTATGTTAATCCAGTGTCTTATTATATTTCCACGCTGATCAACGTTGAGTGGTCCATAAAACGTTTATTCAAACTCAGTCGTCTCGTGTGTGTCCTTAAGATCCCTTCAACAAGTGCAGAAGGACAGAAACACTCACAGCATTATCAGCAGATCTCACTTGTCTCCTCCCCTCATACACACACGTATAGAGCCTACACACACACGCACACACACGCATTGAAAGAGCGAGAGCATAAAACACACAAATACTCTTCCACTACTCACCTGTTGCTGTTATTGCCTCCATAGGATTGACCAGTGTCCCAGCTTTCTGTCTGCTGGCCCTCTAAAAAAATATTATTGTTAATGTAAAGCAGAGTACCAAATCTTACACAACTGGTAAACCGATAAATAACGTTAGTTAATAAAATAAGTGCTAGCCCTTAGATAGCCTTTTTTCTTGCAAGTTCTTTTTCAAGTGTATTTCTGGGTTCACTTTTTTTTTTTTATCAAAGTTTCCCTTCAGATTTGTAAATGCAAACTAAAAATGTAGAATAAGTGCATGGAAGTGTAATATCCACAAAAAACATGTGCTGACATAACATACTTCCACTGATGACAGTGACAAATAAAAATACTAATGTGCTATTAAAACCCCTTCACATGAACCTGTTTTGTCTGAACTACTGACGGTTTTACCCCAAATCATTCATCGATATAAAACCCAAGCAGTTATGAGCTGAAGGGGCTTAGGTAAACTCTAAACCTGTTGGCTGTCGTCCTGTTGTGGCCCTAGAATCCCTGGGAGAGACATCTGGCATGATGGGACCATTTTCCACCAGGATACACACACAAATAGATCTGGCTAATGACGCTTCCTGGCCGCACACACTCAAAACATCATCTGGCGTCACACCAGCTTCTTACACTAGCTGCAGCTACAGGATTGAGAGAAAATATTTCTAGAAAAACGAGAAATGGAGCATCCCCATCTAAAATTAAACTGGTTAATTATTAGTCTTGATCGTGTCCGAGCCCATGATTTGTTGGCTTGTCTTAAGAAGTTTGAATTTTAATGTACTGGCACAAGGTAATGGAGCTTCTAAAGAGTTTTAAACACTTCTACACTACACTCCAAGCCAGCCCACAGCACCAGAGCACAGTTTCACTGGGTTCAACATGAGTTGACATCAATCTGAGAGGGAAGATCCTCTTTTTATTACCACTCACGCCCCCTCCCTCCCAACAAACCAAAACTCCAACACACACACAATGTAGGGATGTTATTCACCCCTGCTAGACCTTTCAGGACCTTTCAAAACAAAGCGTGGGTCAGCAGTAATTGTGCACAGGGCTCGGCAGCACCCAGGGAGCCTCGATCCTGTTTACACCTCTGCCAACGCCATCCTCCACTAGCTGTGACGGATTCTTGTGACTCCACCTGCGCTTGGGAATTGGTTTGAAGGAGCATCTGGGTGTTTTAAAACAAAGCGAGGACTTCTCCAGTGTTGGAATCATAACAAGTCAGGAAGCTCTTCACCTGTTTAGGATTGTTAAGGTGATGGTGGTGATGTCTGCAGCAGAGTTTGAGTGGTGTCAAAGTTTCGTGACTGTAAAAACGAGCCAGTTCAATCATCTTTTCATGTATATGTAGTATGTGATGTAGTACACTGTTAGACTTCATGTGAGTGATATTGATTACAACCAGATTTAACAAGAATTTCTGTTTTCTTCCCTCAGAGCAGATGTAGTACAATTATAATTAGATCATTAAGACTGATAAACTTTAGTTTGACCAAAGTTTATTCTAAACATTAAAAATGTATTAGGCAGGCATCACATTCAAACATTGCTGTAATAACAGCGGTTCAACTGCCTTATTTATAACTTTCGCTTAAAATTTAATAGTTGTAGTCAGGCCCCATGTTGTAGAGTTTTATGCAGGTTAATGTGATTTTATTAAGTGACTTTGTGTTAACTGTGCAGTCATTTTAGCCACAGCTGTAAAAAAGGGGAAGCTTCACAAGAGATGAGGTTAACCAAGAAGTTAAAAGTTGTCTTTTAAACTGTTTTTTTTTTCTGAGGAAATGCTTTAATTAATGTGTAAAGTAAATGCTTAATGTACTGGTCAGAAATGCATGTTATTCCCTGTGTCCATGTACCAGCCACAGTCAACAGGTGGGTTTGCTTAAACAAGTGTACTTTTTACCTTTCACGTCTGATCTGTGGTTGACAGCCTGAAACTGACGGCATCTGTGACAGTGTCAGAGTGAAGATGTCTTTAAAAAGACGGCTGCTGTCCATGTTGTTGTGCTGTGTTTACTGCGTGGCTTCGCTCTTCTGCCTCCACCCAAACCGCAACAACTGCTTCTCTCTGGGAGCTCGGTGAGTCTGTGTGTGTGTGTTAATATATTAAAATGAAAGAATCTTAAAGTTACAGTGACTTACATCCTACATACCTGTGATTATTTTAAAATATATATATATAACAATAGGGGAAGTAGATAACTAAATATTTAGTCTTTGTATGCATACATTTACTTCTAACAGACAGTGGAAACTTTACAGGATGAGAAAGAGAGAGAAGCAACAAACTTATCTTTCCACTTGCATTCACCTCCCCTAGGAATCTCGTGTCGGTCGTCCAGCAGTTTTACCAGCGTGTCATTCGACTGCTGCGCACAACTCTGTGATCCTCAGCCCCTCCTGTGTTTGAACCCTGAACACTGACCCTGTCCTGTTGCTGTGACACTCTCGCTGTTGTCAAAGATGTCCCCCAGTAGTGCATTGCCAGTTAAAAAGAAGAAGAAGAGGAGGAGGAATGATGTCACTCCAACCTAGGACAGTAGAGCTCCTATCAAGTTGAGCCATCTGCCCTGACGTGTTCACTACTGTATTTCTTTGACCATACAGCTGAAGAGTAAATTACAATGACTGCTTTTGTACTAATAATGGTTAACATTGTGGATATTTGCTGTGTGATGAGCGAGGTGCAAGGGACATTGACAGACCTCTTCTTAAAGTGTTTTTAGGTTTTACTATGAACATGTCAGCTCCTCTGTTTATTGCACAATTAATGAACAACGAAGAGCACGGAAATAAGCATGTAACAAGGAGGCTGGTGGTTGAAATTCCTGCACTTGCTAGTTTGTCAGAGAAGGAACAACCTTTCTTTCCTTTAATTACAGATAAAAAATCAGTAACTCATGTAAAGATGCTTTGTGGCTGGTGGTGACTGCTATTCATAGTGAAGCTTGGGACTGGGTCTACAGCCGTAACTGGTCTAAAATATACCTGAGGATAAACAGGCCTGATTAACCTGAGAGTACTAGCACTGGCAGCAATAGGGTATAGAATTAAGGAGCAGTCCCAGTAGTTGTGCTGCAGTGGTCTGTTCAAGTTTTGGTAGACTGAAATTACATAAAACCATTTCTTACTTTCATTATGCAGATACTGTTTTGGTTTTGTTCGTGCAGCTTATGAGATTTGTACCTCTATGCTATGTATAGGGAAGGCAAAGTGCTGCTCACAGCAACAAAAATGTGACATTTAAAGTGCAAAAGCAAAGAAAATACCACATCAGTGAGTTTGCTTGTCAAGAAAAATAAATGATGAGATGTTTGTAGCTGTATGAACAAAAACTTTGACATTTTGTTTTGACGAGGATCAGATATAATTTTAGTTGGAATGCTTGAGTGAAGTGAATGAGCCATGAATATTCAATGTTTCCTGAAATCCTGTTGTACTCATTTTGGTGGACAATGTTGCTTTTTCACACTTTTGTATGAACAGAGTGATGATACTCTCCCTAGAAGATTAACTGTGCCACAGAAATTGCTAAAATAAAGTCTTCTGAAGATGTTTTCTCAAATAAAGACAGAAGATTTTAAAATATATAATTTTTTTTTTTATGCCTAAAACACCTGCAACACTTTAGGCACAATATTCTTATAATGTGTTACTAATTTTAAGGACTGTTATGACCTTGCTTCTATTTTCTATTTTATTTTGAAAGCATTAACGGAAATACAGTTTCACCATGTTCCGGTTTGTCGTGTCTGTGCTTGACGCTAGCTGAAATGGGAAGCTAACAGCAGGCGAGAAGTTTTCTGCTTGCACTTTGCCAAAGTCAAGCCATGCATTCGTATTAGATAATGGAAAAGCAAGTAAAATAGCAGGCCGCGGATTTTATCGACACCACAGAAACGTCACGTCTCGGCTGCATGTAACGGTAACTAGCTGCTAATCGGTAACCTCGCTAAGAAGCGGGCTAGTAATTTACAGAAGTGTTAGCTTACTAGTTAGCTGTTAGCCTAGCTGTAGCAATCTGTTTTGGGCTAACCTTTCTGAACAGTTGGTATGGTCTTCTTTATAACAAACAACATAAAGACAGTATGTGCATTAAAATTGAACAACAATCATGATAATTTAGATTTTTTTTTCGTTTTCTTTTCTCTGTATTAAGTATATGACTAGCGCTGACGGTAATAAATAACTTAATTTTTATTCTCGTAACACTGTCGCCGTCCCCGAACTGTTGCTCATGGTTTGACTTCCCCGGTACAACAGCCAATCAAATCCCTTCAAAGTTTGATTGAAAGACCTCACAGCCAATAAGCAGGCGCACAACCAATACGACGGTTCTCCTAGCGGTGTTCGACACAGCGGGCGTCTCTTTCCGGCGCAGTATGCTGGGATGCTGATGCTGAGGAGTCTCGTTGATCTGTAGCATCATTAGATCTCAATGTTTCTCGACATGTTGTATTGTCTCAAGTTGCAGCATTGTGTTGACCTCTGTCTGGGCTGCCTGCTCTTGTTTTTAGCGGGGCTGCAGCAGGTGGAAGCAGCCGCCGCCGCGGAGATGTCCAACTTAAACTGGAAACCGTTCATCTACGGAGGGATGGCCTCGATTGTCGCAGAATTCGGTACGTGATGCACCACAACATGCAGACGCCGTGTATGTGTATCATCGGGTTTTATTTCTAGTATGGTGTATAATAGCAAATACTTCTCTATGCATTAAGAGCTTGACGAATTTGCAGCTGTAGGAAAATCTTGCACCAGTATCTGCTGAGTGATGGTAGCACTGGCTCCAGATAGAGAGTGATGCATACAGTTGAATGAATATCAAAGGTATATGGTTCACATTTCAAGCATTGCCCTGCAACTGCAGATTCACATAGTTCATAAAACTCGAGTTCAGTCAGGTTTTTGGAGTTTATAATACGTTATAATTTGCACATCACACAAGTGATGTGTGCCAATTTTAAAGAACAATCAGCCTGGCAATTTGCCCATTTTTATCTCATATGTGTTCCTGTCACATCTAAGTAAGGCATCAGTTTTTGTTTAGTTTTTTTTTACAAATGAACTAGAACTGTAAACTGATCTTCTGCATAGCTATTTTTCCAAGATGCAATTGTTTTTTCCAAATTAAAGATTTGAATTGTAAAGTTACTGTCATTCTGGTATTTTTGGTACACGTATAGGATTGGCAACTTTGGAAGGTGCTTAAAAACCTTACAAATGTCCCATTGCCACCCTTCCCATCCCTTCATCATAATGTTGGCACTATGAATTTTGACATCAGCATCATCATCATTGTAACAGTCATCACCATTGTAATTATTCTTGCTGTCTACATTATGTGTTTCTCAAACTCACCACTTAACTACCCTGGTATTATTTATTACAATACATACATTGTATACCTACATTGACTTCAGAAATAATTCAGACCCCTTCACTTTTTGCAGACCTTATTGTGCTGTAGAAATCATTTCAGTTAATGCTGTTGACTCAAACATTTATTGACTCCAATTCCCTCAATTTCTGTTTTCAATTAACTGATGTTGTTGTTAATTATTTAATATAATTTATTATTTATCACCAGGGACATTTCCCATTGACCTAACTAAGACCAGGCTTCAGGTCCAGGGTCAGTCCCAGTACACAGAGGTGCGCTACAGAGGCATGTTCCATGCCCTCTTCAGGATTGGCAAAGAGGAGGGAATCCGGGCCCTATATTCTGGGTATGGAACAACTTTTTAAGGCTCTTTTCACACAATGCATTCAGTGAATACCCATAATTCAGTAAATGCTAAGTAAACCTTTTGTTCACTATTATTATAAGTAATTCATCTCTGCTTTTGAATAATAAACAATAAGCCTAATTTTAAATTTTAAAACTCCTCAGTGAAACTGGTAGAGGAGAGTTAATGATAAACACTTACTTTTCTTCTGCACTGATCTTCAGTTTACCCACAGAGTGCAGGTTAATAATTTTTTTTTCCATGTTTTCTCAGGATTTCCCCTGCTCTTTTGAGACAAGCATCTTATGGGACAATCAAGATAGGAACCTACAACTCCCTGAAGAGGCTGTTTGTCAGTCGTCCAGAAGGTGGGTGTCACTACTTCCATTATTTGCAAGATCTTGTCATCTGTCTTTCTGCCAGGCTTGCTTAAATATTAGCTTCTGTTAGTTATAGCAAATAATGTGGATGAACAAATGAAGAAACACAAAAACTGCAGTCTAATTTACCCTGGTATTACTAGTGTAGTGACACTGGTATTACCAGCTAAATTTCACTGAATAGAATTATTTGCACAGCAGCTAAACTGTATGCAGTTTTGAGTGTATTGCTGTATAAACCGCACCCACAAATAGGTTAAATATGTCGTGACAACCTGTGTTGGCCTGTCTTCAAAGCCGAATGAGTAAGTTAACTTACCAGCACTAATTTGCAAGCAAAATAAGAGACAAAGGAGGTGGGGGGCGGGGAGGGGGGAGCGTGAGTCAGGCTACATTCACACTGAAGCTGTAAGTGACAAGAGAAGACATTTGAAGTCACCATCTTTGACACAACACATCAACAACATGATTAATCAGTTAAATAATTAATGCATTCATTATTGATTGACTGATGACTAAATTAGAGTAGGTAATTGTAGATGCCTTATTACAAACTTTAAATGTACATCATGCACTACAGAACCAAAACTGTCAAGTTGAAGAGGCAGTAGACAAACCTTATTTATGCCAAATTTGGATAAAGATATAGTAAAAAGTAAAGCAGATACGAGTTATTGTCCTGTGTGTTGACAGAGAAAAAGAACCACTTCAGTTATCAGCCAAAAAGGATTTGTACTACATTTATCAACAACTGGCTGGCGCCAGCACAACTCTGAATTTCAGGAAGTTTGCGACCATAGGCTGTATCTCTTCCTCTATTGCCTCTCTGTCTGCTTTTTCATTTGTCATATCACTTCTCCCGTTGATTGGATCCTTCTTTATCTGGCACAATCTTTCACTCCCTGAATTCTGGGTCCTGCCCCTTTTTGTTTTCTCTTTCCCTCTACTCAATTGTTTCTCTTCAATCAGCGCACTATTTAATGATTAATATTTAATGATATTAGTGTACAACCTAGATAATATGAATAATAGAGTAGATGAAGCTAAAGAACAGAAGTGAGGAATTGGGTGGCAGAAGCGATGGACTAATGAAGGGCTGCAAATGAGCTTACTGAGCCTGAACTTATCCTGTGTACAAAATACAAAACACCTGTTTTGTTTGTGTTGATTATTTGCCTTTCAACCTTGCATGCCCTGTGCAGCGATGGTGCCACTGTGTTTTGAATGCTTGTTTTGATACAGGCTTGGTTTTACCCTGTGGTTGTGGTGGGATCGAAGGCCCAATGCCCTGCCCCCCAAAAAATGAGAGACACGAGGGACACCACTCTAACTGGTGGTCAGATTGAACATGGATCACTGTAACTATTTTTCTAAACTCAACCCGTTATTATTTTATCTCCACCTCTTTCTGCTTCTTTCTCAACTCTAGACACCATACTGGGTTACTATTAATGAGATCCACCACCTTCTAACACTGACAGACTCTGCCAAGGCTAATTGCTAACACTTGTTCCTGTTTATTTAAAGCCAGTGTGCAGTAACAACAGAAATTTCCTTTAATTATTTATTATTGTTTAATTATTTAATTCAAATGTGTTTTGGTCTGCTTGGAGTGTCAGGCTGGTGCAGTTTGACACATCATGAGAGTAAGTTCACACTGTTTGAAGTTTATCAAATCTACTTTTTGGTCAACCACTTATGTTGATCAAGATACAATTATTTCCTCCATGTAGTGCTCCAAGTGGATCAAAGTAAAGAGTAACATGTATGCCAACAACATTAATTTAGACATAATCATTTTTGATTACTGACAATGATTACACATTTAAATACTGCATACTTGTGTAAAGATGTAGTTTGTAGACAGTGAAGTAATATCATTGTTGAAAATTATCACTTGTACTTATAATAATCTTTCTTTTCTGATTGTCTCTTAGCCTTATATTGTCTAGTTTAATAGCAATTTTCAATGTGTAGCGTTTCTAGGATTAAATAGGATCTTTATAAAACACATTTATATGTGAATTCTTAACGTGTTATTTTCAACACACTATAGATTGTAACTTGTTTGGGTCAGAGCAGGCTATTTTTATAAAAAAAAAAAAAGCAATACATTTCTTCACCAGTATGAGTAGTGCTGATGTTAGGGAGCTAATACTGATATGAACATTTGACATTTTAAGATATGTACTAAGCAGGACATTTTACAGTTTAAATCTAAACTTCCTTGATGTCAGGTTTGTTGGCAAAGCTGCTGTATCTCACATGTCCATATATTAGCTAATTTTGATGATTTCAGTCATCATCTGATACAAGCAGTATTTTCAGTATGGCCTCTAAATAATTAAATGTTATTGTTAGTCAAGAATTGTTTCCAAAGTAAATTTGGAAACAAATTATTTTAAAAATGTGATGTGAGAAATAGAGCTACAGTTGTGTGCACACTGCAGCAGCAGCTCCAGGAAGGGGAGGAGTGGTGTTGGCATTACGTGGCTGCCAGACACAGACACATCCACTGGATGAGAGATGACTTTAAATATTACAAGTTGTTTTGTGTTGAATAATCAAGCTCTACTGGTGTGTTGAAAATGACAATTTAAAAAAGTGGACTGCATGCATGATTAAAGTTATGGACTCTCAGAATAACTGTAATAAGTGTTAATGTACAACATTTGTTGTTTCATTCCTGACAGATGAAACTATGGTCATCAATGTCTTCTGTGGTGTCGTTTCTGGGGTCCTGTCCTCCTCTCTGGCCAACCCCACTGACGTCCTAAAGGTGGGTTCCAATGCTGGGTGCAAGACTTAAAGCGAAATGTCTGTTTTTGACAGTGAATCATTTTGACAAGCCCCTTCATCCAGCACTAAAACAATATGTTCCTAGTTGGTTAAATATAGACAGTTTAAGCAAACAACCAAAATGTCAGATTATATTTGGATTTAAAAATTTTTTAGGTTACAGTTATTTAACTTTAACAGCTTAAGGTAAATAGTAATAGTTTAGGTTGGACTGTCTCAGCTGATGTGGAGTATGTTACTTGTCATTGTTGTGTTCCGAACCCACATAAAACCATCTTGTTGAATATTGGAATAATGTAAAGTGTCTGTATTCTACAAACAAATGTTTATATGTGACACAAAGTGAAGTGTTGTGAATCAGAGGAGAGTTTAACCCTTTATGGTTTGTGTCTTTTCACCAGATCAGAATGCAGGCACAGGGCAGTCTGCTTCAAGGCAGCATGATGTCAAACTTTATCAACATCTACCAAACAGAGGGCACCAGGGGACTGTGGAGAGTGAGTGTTGAATTACTCTTTGTATGTGAGGGACACTGGATTCCATAATGGTGCCTAATTCGTTATTGTAAAAGTTGCTCATCAGGTGCTTCACTTCATACTAGCTGGCTTAACCTACATAAAAGTCATATCAGTAAATCATTCTGACTATTTGCTAAAGCTTAAAACCTAATTAATTAATTCATTCATTCATTCTTCATATTCATGAACAACACAGGGTTTTGCTCAGTCCTGTTGTATGCTATAGGTTTCTGCCATAAAATGAATAAGCATATTTGCCAGAAGAAGAAGAAGAATTTTTTAAGTTAAAAAGTTCAATTTTACCTTTTACATGCCGTGTCTTGCAGTTAGCTATATGGGTTTGTTGTATGTCTACTCATTTGCTAGGTTATAATGTAGTAGTTTTAGTCAACCTTTTTACCTAATCCTTTTCTTCAGGGCGTCATTCCCACAGCACAGCGAGCAGCCATTGTTGTTGGGGTGGAACTTCCTGTGTATGACATAACAAAGAAACACCTCCTCCGCTCTGGCCTTATGGGAGACACCATTTTGACACATTTCATGTAAGTTTCTTAATTCCTAACTGTACTTTTCAGATATTATCATGTGTCAGTAGTTGGGGATTAGGCTTTACAACTTTCAAGTGGTCCATTAACGTTTTCATTGTATGTATGTTTGTCTAGTTCAAGTTTTACGTGTGGCTTGGCGGGGGCACTGGCATCCAACCCTGTAGACGTGGTTCGGACCCGAATGATGAACCAGCGAGTTCTGTCAGGAAGCCCCATGTACAAAGGAACACTTGACGGAGTGATGCAGACTTGGAAGAATGAGGGTTTCTTCGCTCTCTATAAGGGTTTCTGGCCTAATTGGCTGCGACTGGGGCCTTGGAACATCATTGTATCCTTTCAAACATATCCCATTTCTTCATAGGTGGGTAAAACAGAAAAAGATTTCTGGTCACTTGTGGTTTTTGGAAAAATGAGTCCCAGTCTGGAATAGCAAAAAGGTCTAGAATTAACACTGTACAACTAACTGTTTTTAAAATTGTGTCATAGATCTGAATACTATGAAAATTGAGAAGAAATTTGTCAGCTTATAAGGACTTTTTAGTTTTTTTATACTAAAATAGCTACATCTTGAATCCCATAAGTGTGTTGCATTTAGTCTACTTTATGAAAAAACTACAGTATTTTTTATATAATTTCTACAGTAAACTAAAGTTTGTTGATTTGACAGGTATTAACTTTGTCTTTACCAGAAACTTACTTACTTAACTTAGTATCAAAGTATAACGTTTTGATAGTGCTCAATTGCATGTCAGTGTAAGAACAATTTACCTGTTCAAACTACATATTATCTGTAATGCAAAGAGGCGACTTGAGTAAAATGGATTTGTTTATTGGCTTTTGAATATGCTCTGTGACAGACAAATGTGTTGTTAAGCTCCCTTGTTGTGTGAACTGCCATGTTTTGTCTTCTGTGCACATATTGACCAAACAGTCTTGCTGTAGGTAAGTTTACATGTGTGGTGTGATGACTTCTAATGTTCCAGACAGGTTGTGTTGTCTGTCATCTAGTCTCATTTAGTCAGATTTCTCAGAACTAATGATGCAGCAGTCCAAATTGTGGTCATGTGCATCCTGTTTGGTTTAATTTTATTTCAAACATTTCCATCCTGAACTCTCTTGCAGTATGAAGTTTTCCTTAATGTGCCCCCCAGTTTTTCATCACCTTCGAGCAGCTGAAGAAGCTCCCGTTTTAACATGAGCAGGAAATGGGACCTCACTGGTCTACTAGACTGTGTTGGGAGTAATTGGGATGTGAGCATGGCAGAACGTGGAGTTTTAACACCAGTATAATCACCCTCTAAATCCATACCAGTAATACAGCACGCAGTATCATCTACCCATACTCATCCAATTTTTTTCTGTTTTATTTATTGACCCTGGTTTTGTTTTCACAGTTTTAAGTACTGTTGCTTTGATGATTGCTCTCACCCTCAGACACCTTTGACACTCCCCAGGCAGCTAAATGTTTGGTTGTATCTGACGATGGAAAGTTAGGAAGACTAGTTTATTTAATTGAGCTGGTGAAAGATGGAGTTTGCCACTGTGGATTGGGTGAGTAGAAAGCAAAAGTGGAAGCGTAAAGATGACATTTATGATTGTTTGCCCTGGATTCCTACATAGTTCTGAAAAAATACAGGAAATTAATGCAATAGTAAGCCTAGCCATTGTAAAATGTTAGTCCAAACGTGAGACTACGCAGTGTGTGAAGTCTAAATGGTGACTATGAAATTTTAAAAATAACTGGTGTGTGGGAGCCCCAATATTTTGGGCACAGCATGATATGTGTTAGCAAAAAACAGGTGTTACTGAACTGTTGAATGTTGAGAAATTGTATGGATGAGTGGTACATATGACAAATTGACTGTTACTGTACTGTAGGTATTGCAACAAGGACAAACTGCACTTTGTGCTTTAAGAAACAATTAAGTAACAATGCTCAACAGCTCTTCAGATGAATTCGACTTTGTATTGAAAATGATACTCAAAAACCTTACATCACAACACTTCTCATGTCAGCTTTGATACAGTATCAAACATTGGTGTCAAAAGCCCCTGGACATTTATAGTGCAGTTTAAATTAAAATTGCTCAACCCTTTTTGATTTAGTGTTTATTTTTTGTTAGGACATATTAGGACATCAACTCTGGACATTTATCTTTTAAGGAGCCAGCTGAAGTTTTACTTATCCCATAATGACAAAAAGTTCACACTTAAATTTTCAGAAAATTCATGTTTTAATTTTGTATTTAAAGGAAGCAGTGCAACCAGGTTAGTCACTCCTAAAGAAGCTTTTAGTTGTTGTTATTCTTTATTGTTGCTTTGGCCATGGACTTTTTTTATTCACCTACAGTCTGCTGTAGTATAAGGAAGTCATGATTTGTGATTTGCTATTTCTGCCATAATGATCAGTACTGTACAGACTCATCCAGACATAAAGGTGCATGTATTTTATCTTTGGCATGTTCAGGTGTGCATAAGATGCCTTGTGCTTTTGATTTTCTTTCTTTCTTTTTTTTTTACTATGGTTTCTCACTTGTTTGAGGTAAGAGGAACGAGGCATGGTGTGGAAAGAAAGTGGACAAGCAGGCCTTTGTGCCAAATGTTTGTATCAAACTAGGTTACATTTATGTGCAGGTAATTCTTGAGAGTTCATTTGTAGCCACTCTTGTTCCTTGAAAATTTGGTTTGCAGAAGTCTTGAAAGTCAGTGTGGTTAGAATCGGTGACTTCAATACAATGTTGTGAATTAAACAACATATATAAATTAAATTATAAAACAGTCCAAATTAATTTTTAATAACATTTATTTTTACTTGTTTATAAGGAGTCTGCAAACTTTAATCAAAACAAGTGCTTTGAATTATTTGCAAATACTGATTTTCATGTGTTTGAACAGTACAGGAGTGTAGCTTCCCCCTGCTTGACCTCACGCTTTAATTCACCAAAACATTTTTTATGTTATAATTTTACCAAATTTTATTACATTTGATTTTTATTTTTTTTTTACAAGATTAAGGCTTTTTTCCCCTTGTGTTTGGCCTATCTATATCACAGCAGCTCAGTCAAAGGATTCTCATCTTAGCAGCAATTTTCTGTGATGTGTCCTCCAGTAAGTGTTCCAAATTGTCTTTAGACTGAGAAAAGTTATCTTTTTCTGTTGTAACAACCCACATTTGCTCGTTTCTATAGCTAACGCACATTGAAAACATGCTGCTATTCAACAGAAATCCTGCTGTAGTCAGTGGTGCTTGAGTTTTTGGTTTAAAACGAATCAGTGGTCATTGACAGCTTTTAGATTGTTCCTGTCTGCAGAATCCAAAAAACAAACAAACAAAAAAACCATCAGGTCACATTTCTAAGGAGTTATTTATTTGGTTGGTACTATTTTCAGCTGTTACTCTAATGTCCTTTTCATTTTGTGACGGTCAGATTGTAGTTTGTGTAGATCAGTTTATTCTTCCACGCTGCATCTGTGAATACTGAATGGAGTCCTGGAGTTCTGGAAGAGTTGCATTGTCACAGCCTTATGCTTTTATCACCTGTCAACAATTATTTTCTATGGTCACGTTGCCCCTCTGCCCATTCTGATGCCTCATTATGATATTGGGTTTGTGGGTTTTGTTTTGTTTTTGTTTTGTTTTATTCTGTTTTTACTGTCCACAGATGGATGTGCTTATAATACTGAAGTTAACATTTAGAAAAAAAGGTTCAGTACATTTTAGAGTGTTTGGGAGGAGGTGTGCTCTGTTACCTCAGTTCTCATGCTTTCCTGAGCCATTTAAACCGTCCACAAACACATTGTTTTGAATGTGCAACTTCTGTAAAATAATATGTGCATATAGATATATACATATACATGCTCTGAGTCCTGTATCTATTCATAGAAACTATCAAACCTAACAAAGTTAAATCCAAAAGACCTGCACAGCTTTTAAGAGATCAGCTCGCCCAAATAAGAATGAAAAACAGCTTCTTTTCCATTCACCTTTGTTTGTATGAACTGACCCTTAAATGTTTAGGTAACATTCGTCACTCTTTGGAAAATCAAGTGACTGATTTTGAGTTTATTTTCTCCTATTTATAAATCATGTTCTTGTAAATGTATATTCACGCCTGCTCACTCCGTCATCACATCATTCTGATCACTGTTACATGAACTGTCCCGCCTTTAAATTGGTAAAAGTTATTTTTTTCTTTCAGTTTTCACTTTGAATGTTCTGTAGTTTCACTTGAAATTGTGTTGTAAAAGCTGTCATCATGGTAAATATATTTTAAAACTATATGTTTGGAAATTCTTTATGTTTTAACATTATGCTAAATGTTATGTATTTCAAAGATTCTGAGTTCGGCTTTTTATGTTGATCTGCTTTGACCTTACAATGATCTATTTATTAGATTCTGTGTTTGGTCGAGAAGAATACAGTTGTGCTGATGCTGCTTTCCATTCCTGTTTTGATTTCTTTAAATAGTATTTAATGCCAACACTGCCATGTTTTTCTATTATTTTTTTGTCAAAGGTTTTGTTTTAATTTGATCTGATTTAATTTATCAAGTGATAAGTGATATCTGATTTTACTGCTGCCAGTTAGCTTATAGCTTAAGCTGTAAGCTAACTTCTTCTGCCATTTCATCTCACTATTGGCAATAACACAAATGTGCTTATTTCCCACATTGTCCAACAGTTTTAGGGCCTGGTCACATCAGAACGAGGGGATGAACCCTTGCATCTTTGAAATATTTTGGCAGTGGTTCCCCACAGTTGAACTAAACTAAAAAAGTTTAGATTTTGTAACCACAGCAGTTCTGTTCTGTTGGGCATGAACAGTACTAGGTGACAGTATGATCCAAACTTAAGGTCAACATACTCACTTTCCCATGAGCAACCAAACTGTCCAGTTTTCATCAAGATGAATGGTGTTTACTCCGCTATGTATATGATGTATAGTAAAAGCCTTCCTTGTTCTGTCATGTGGCCGTCCACTGGTCAGTGACCTCTGACCCTTTCCCAGTCCTTGCTGGGACCAGTCTATGTCTTGTCCTTGGTCATTTGCCTAGGGTCCTACTCTGATATTGCGTTAATAGTCTTCCTCTCAGGGAAGGTCCTGGCTATAGCGAGTACCAGCAGACATCTTATCTTGTTGAAAGGTTTGTTAGTGAAGACTCACTTGATGACTCAGACGCCTGCCGTCTTCTCTGTGCTTTCTTGGTTTAAATCGTGACATTCTCCTCCACTGTTTTATACTCATCAGTAGAGAGAGGGTTTCACAGCTGAAAGCTCTTGAAAAAGTGGGTGTTGAGTAGTAGCTTTGCTTCAGTTTTGACACTGGTTTGTAAGAGTTTGTCTTGTTTTAAGCTTTGTAATATCATCACACTCCAGGAAATGGATCCATAGAATTGCTTAGTAGTACTCGCACAATACAAAAAAAGGTTTTATGTAGAAAAGGAGCATATGGAATTTGATTTTGCTCCATGGATAAATTTATGTAGTGCTTTATGTTTATGAAGGGGATCTCACAATTTGAGGGTAAAAAAGAAGTCAGAAAATAGTTGTACCTCTGCATTTCTTTTCTCCCACTGGTGCCATTTGATCTTTGTATTCTTTTTTTTTATTTTTTATTTTTTTCTCCTTTCTATACGGCATCTTTAAATCTGAATTTTTAGCATATTGTGGTTTGTTGCTTAATTGATGCTTTTCTATTTAATCTCAAAAGTAGATTTTTCACAACTTTAAAGCTCACTTCCCCTTCAGACAATCTTTTTCTTTGCAAACTTTTCCTCTGCCACCTGTTTCAATGTTAAAATGAACACATTGGACATTAAATTAAAATTAGACTACAGGTAGTCGGCATCATTAATCCTGATCACAGCAGAAAAACATCCTAAAAATCTACAGACTGATTGAAACTGTTGTCTTGGTTTGATTAATTGTAAGGCCAAAGTAGTGCCTCTTTCTACTGTCAGTTTTTAAAGGACAGGTTTTACTTCAGAATGGTGTTTCAGAGGCTACAGTTCAGTCCAAATGGTTTTAAATACTTTGAATGTGGAAATTGTAATTAACCGTCTGACAGAGGTCTTTTGGTAAATTTTCCCATCACTGCCCACTTATTATTTGCACTTTGGTATCTGCTCAACTCGTATCATTGATGTGTATAACCTTTTCACTAGTTTACTTGATCAGTTTCTATGGACATTTTAGGTGCAGAGTACTTTTTTTATTTCTCTGACAGAATGGATTTGGCTTTATATAAATTCAGTGATCACTCAAATAAAAAATATACGCTGTGGTTGTTTCTGTAGCACTTTATTTTTTTTCTGGTGAGTACATTTGGGTAAAAACAATGTTCTTAATGACTTTAATATTTAAATAAATATGTGAAAGTGTGAAACACCTAGAATCTTGCAATGATTTTTAAAATGCTCCAGAGAGTTATGGTGACTCTTGATTCAGGAATACAAAGCTGCAGCTTCTCTGTGACTGACTGATGACAAGTGAGTGTATGTTACCACAAGGTGGAGCTGCAGAATAAAAGAGACACATAAGTGATGATGACATAAGTACAAAATGATAAATAATATAATAAACTGATTTTATATATTAATGACTCATTAAACATTTCACACCAGCTCACATTAACTTGTAGGCCTATAACCAGCTGTTCACCAAACATGTTAAGAGAAGTCAAACACACACACACACACACACTCATCAAGTCAACCAGATTCAGGTGTGTCAGCCTGTCACACAGCTGAACTGTGGTTTTATTAAACCTCATGAGAAACTAAGGAGGCGCTGAGTGTTTTAGTATCTACGTGAGGTTTCTGCTGTTACACAAAGATTTAGCTGCATGCAGATGTCTATGTTTTCATATTTAAATTGCGTTATTGTTTTTGTGTATCAGCATTAGAACTCACAGCGAAGTTCTCTCCAGAGCTTCAGCAGCAAATATGTTTGCTTGAGTTGTTTGGTTTCCAGTTCTTCTGGTCTGTTTTACTTTATTTTTTCCTTTCTTTTCTGTAACAGTAGGATCATCCTACGCGTGTTTTATTCTCTGGCTTTTAACAGTACAGCTGTGAGTTTGCTCAGTCTCGTCAGGTTTATTTAACTTGGAGTATAGAGTGTGGTGTGTATGTGTGTATAGCCATGAAGGAGGAGATTGCTGCTGCTGTGTTCTTTATGGCTCGGCTGGTGAAGAGGTATGGTTGTCTGGATAATAACAGCAGGGATCGCTTTGCTGCTGCCCTCACCTCTGTTCTGTTTGAGAACTACAAGAACCACTGGCACCCAGATGCACCCATGAAGGGACAGGCATACAGGTCAGTAAACCTGCTAGTGGGTTTCCCTGCTGCATTAAAAATGTGAGGTTGGATAATTAGTAAAACAAAATGAGTTTATGAAATGTAAAACTGTAGTACTACAAGCAAGGTGAAGTTTTCCACATTTTCCACAAGACTTGTGAAAGTAAAATAAGTCCCCCTTCTCAAATCCTGATCACTGTAACTGCTACGTCTTTCAGGTGTCTACGTATGAACCGTGTGCTGCTGCAGGACCCAGTGCTGCAGCAGGCCTGCGAGCGGAGTTCGGTGCGGTATGAGAATCTGGGTCTTCCTCAGGAGTTGACCGTGTGGGTCGACCCAGGAGAGGTGTCCTGCAGGTCGGGCCCCACTTCACTATGTAGATAATCCACAGAAGTCTTAGTGCTAGAGCCACAGAGGGGTCTGTACCTCTGAACTGCAGTGCTTGACTGGCTCTTGCAATAGTTGATGATGAAAATTTAATTTAAACTTTGTTCTTGATGGAGTGGTTTATTTGAAATCTGTATGTTCAACCTAATCGGGGTCTTAAATAACTGGACTTTAAACTTCACACTAACACCTTTCTCCATTAAATTAGTACTTGAGCACAGGCATGACTAAATTTCAAGATGTAAGCATTGGGGAAAAAAAAGCATAATTTCCTATTTTTGCTAAACATCAACTGGCTCTACAGTAGCTTCATAATGAAGGTGAAGACTATTGTTAAAACTTGAATCAAACTAATATTTTTATTGATTTGATGTTCTACTAAAACTCCAAAAGGTAGTGCAGTGTCTCACTACTGTCAAAGATGGAAATATGACCCTATGTTTGAATCTGATGCAGTGAATAGAGCTGCTTTAAAATGCTGCAGAATGTAGTTTTTAGTGGGTTTGTTCCCCTTTTTTTGCAGATACGGCGAACACAGCACTCCATTCTGTGTCTCTGCAGTGGACAGCTGTCGTCGTGGAGACAGGGAATTTTCCCGCCGCATTCATGATGCCGTGGAGCGGGCGAGCCTCGATATTCCATCAGGAAGCTCCTCAGACGAAGAGGATGGAGGTGGAGACAACAGCCTGAGCAGCAGCAGCAGTGGCAGCCTGACGGCTCTCTGCCCTGCTCCAATCCCACCCACCAACCCTGAACCCAAGACCATCCCGACTGTCAGCAACCCCAACAGCATCTATCGGGTAGGCGCTGTAGGAAAATGCCTTCATTTTATACTGATGTTCTTGCCTGGTGATGGTTGAATATCTGACTTCTAGTGTAAGCTTGTTAAAATTGGTGAGAATTGTAATGTAACTAGTAACCATAACTGCCTTATGATGTAATTTAGTCAAAATGGTTCTCTGAATTGGACATATACGCAACGTTGTTGTAAAATTTAACTTACTATCCTCTGTACAATCCTAATAACCCTTTGCTCTTCTTGCCCTCAGTTCAGTGAGTTTTCTCCTGGCGCCCCTCAGACCTGGTTAAGGGAGAAGCGGAAGGCCTTTTCTGGGGACACATTCCTGCATCATGCTTCTCTAGCCGGAGGTCCGATCTCCCAGTTCTCTGGCCAGAAAGGCTTCAAGTCATATCGAGCCACATTCACCTTCAGTGGGCCTCGTGTTGACAAGTACCACTGGGTCAGCAAATCTCGATCCTAGAGTGACCTCAGCCTTTAACCTACATTCAGAATCTTGTCGCTGCTCAGCACAGGAGCCATGATGCAGGATCAAAGTGATATACGCTGGGGATGTTTCAGGACAGTTTATGTATCTTTAAAGGAAACGAGTTTATTATTTGTACGTGGTTTAAAGTAATGATTTATGCTGTTTAAGCACGATTTTTAAAGATGTTTGAAGTATTCAAAGTATTTTAACCAAACCCTCTATTCTAAATGTTTTTAACCTAAAATTAAAGTAAGTGTGAATAAAGTAACATTGAACTGTCATTGAAAAGAAATAAATGTGTCAGCTCTGCTGGTTATTCTAAAGCATTTTACATGTTTTGGTTTTATCTTCTTAAATACTCGTCACCACTTCTCTCTTTGACGCGACAGTGTTGCAGCAAATTGAGAATTTTACTACTAGTAAAGTATGAACACAAGCGAAATCAAGGTGTGAAGAACAAGTCACAATTTTATTCCAGCTACAACATAAAATCTGTAGCCACAAACTCATCACAAATCATAGGTAATGCCAGTAAAAATGTTGATGGGACAAATATTTTTTTTTTAAGATATATATTCAGTCCCGCAAATCTTTCGGTGAGCAGCTGTGTGTGGTGGTGGTTGTTCTGGTAGTGTAGTTAGTGATTGGTGTGTTTTAAACAATCAGCTAACAACACTGCCTGCACAACGACCCCAATCATGCCATCATGAAGCCGTGATACTGCAATAAATGCTGCTAGATGTAAGATGGCTGACGCAGCGGATGCATAAGCAAAATAACTTTAATTGGTGAGCTTTATAGATGCTATTAATTCATATATTCAACTCAATTCTATATGCATAGTGCCAAATGACATTTAATTTGATTACATACGTGTCACATACAGTGTTCAAATTTAATTAATCTGAACAACACTGCAAAAACAATTCAACAATTTACCTGTCTCTAGCAGCCTGTAGAAACCATGAAATGATCCAGTGAACTTTCACTTCAAAGATTTTGTTGAAGTTTTGTTACATCATATGCTTCAAATTTCTTTATTAAAATAAAAAATCTAGAAATCAAAGACCGATAAATACAAATACAAAATATTCAAACATGGCAGTTTACAAACAAAAGTGATAGAAGTGAGCTGGAGTTCAATGCTGGAATCAATGTGAACTTGTTTCAGATAAAAATATGTGATGTTATAATTTCTCTAATGCTGAGGTCCAGTTCTGCAGATCTATTTTTAGGCTTTTCCACATCACTGACAGGTCACATTTGTTTATGCAAGTGAACACAGCAAAATTCAATTATTACAAAAACAAGAACAATAGTAAAACATTGCTGTGTTGTATGTATGTGAATGGATGAGCGCTGTGTTCTTACCTGCGATCACTGCAATTCTCACAGATCTGTTTACAAGTGACCACTGCTGGAGAAACAACACTGTCTCCACAGCTACACTTTACTCTGTGTGTGTGTGTGTGTGTGTGTGTGTGTGTGTGTGTGTGTGTGTGTGTGTGTGTGTGTGTGTGTGTGTGTGTGTGCGCGCGCCCATGTTTCAGATCTTGCCTCAACTTGCCCCTGGTTGGCGGTTATAGTTGATGTTGCCTGGGTGAAGCGGTCAGTGGCAGTAATAAACACTCTCACCCTGAGCCACAAGATTACCTTTTTAGCTGCATTTATTATTTGGGCCCCTCTTTCTTAAATGCAGCCTGGAAATAGAGTGTTTTTTGAGGTTGGAACTTACAATATTGTGGTATATAAGAACAGGAAATCAATCCACAGGACACCCGCATCTTGTTTTACAGCAGTTGGTTCATGCAGGTTGACATTCATTGACAATCATTCACCTGATTTTGTGGATCATGGACTACCTCAGCGACCCTCCCCAGTACGTCTGCCTGTGTAACTTTGTGTCAGGTACTAACTCCTGCGTCCTGCCACCTTCAGAAGTTCTCTGATGACTCTGCAGTTTTAGAATTTATTCAGGGTGGAGACATCACAGAGTACCAGGGAGTGGTGGACTGGTGTGGACTCAACCATGTTCAACCCAACATCAGTAAAACAAAGGAACCGGTGATGGACTTTAGGAAATCTGGGAGTCCCATCATCCCTCTCTCTATAGAGGGGGATGACGGGATGTAACAAGATGTAACAAGACAAAACAATTTCCCTCTGGGATTAATAAAGGTTTTTGAATCTTGAATCGTCTGGGATTCTGCATGCATGTTCACTGTCAGTGCTTCATGGGACATTTGATGATATGAGCAGTTGGTAAAGAAATTAGTTTTACTTTTATGACAATGTTCGGAGTTAAAGAAAATTAGGGTAGCAGCTTAAATAAAAAAAAATTTTATGGGCACGATATTAGATATTTTTTATTTAGATAATTTACATGTGCCATGTTTTAAAACAAGAACAGCAATAAATATAATTTATTTCTGTTATACAACTAAAGATAATCTAGTCGCCTATGGCTACAAAACTGTCTACAAATGTTATTTTGTCAGAAAACCTCCAAATTACAGATCCTATTACTCCTGTTGAAGTCTCAATTGTGCGACAATAATAACTTTATAATAAATTTTCCCATTACAACCTCAACAAAATGACAAGAACAATATTCAACAACTGTTAATTTGCAGCATGTAGATGCATAGCATGATTATGACACAATCTCACAGTATTTCCACTAAAATATAATTTACCATCAATTACACAGAAATCACAACAAATGCAAAACAACAACAACAACAACAATAATAATAATACAACATTACGGATTACATTACATATGGGAACAAATAGAGCCTAACAACAAAGTTTGGCCCTGATATCCTCCAGGAGGCTGATGCAGCTCTGTTGTTACTGCGTGAAACATCTCAGGCTCCATGTTTGAAGATGATTCACAGATTTTTTTTTTTTTTTTTTTGAGTAGCTGAGTAAGATATAATTATTATTATAGTACTTTGGACAATAGGGCCCACAAATTAAGACGGGGTTTAAACTACCTCATTAATTATAAACAGTTTGAGGAGCAGTGAGAGGACAGGAAACAGGAACGACATTTGGCTGATGTATTTATGTTTCATCAGCAATGCGGGCAATCGACCAATCATTTCACGTTTTCATTCGCACAACATGGCTTTGTGTCCAATCACAGACTTTGTCATTACGACATGCTTCACTACTCGGTCACATCCGGTCGTATATATGTTGCCACGAGTTAGCGGCGAATTTGGAGAGTGTCCATTTTGAACAGTAAATCGGCGTCTCCGGTATTTCCCTTAAAGTAAGCATGCTTTTGTTTTTAGGTGTCTAACGGAATATAGACAGGCTGTGCACCATAGTATAGTGATTGTTTTGTTTTCAGTGTTTGCCTGCGATCTACTTCAATCGGGCCAGCATCTTCATGTTAGCTCTAACTCTAGCTAGCCGTGCGTTAGCCACAGCGGCGCTAACATACGTTAACGCAGTTATCGCACTAAATCTACAGCTCCTCCTTCCATTGTAGTACAATTTAAGGCTTTTAGCTTTTGGCACTGGTGATTCAGGTTTTATTTGTGGTTTTTGCAGTCTCCCGTTGGTTCGTTTGTTCAGAGTCAGCTGCCAAGCTGCTATCCGGGCCTACTCTGCTCCGAGCGGTAATTTAACGGAGCAAAGCGCGGTCCGCTTGAACACTTGATTCGGAGCGTCACGCTGGTTTATTGCTGCTTTTTGTGTGCTAGCAAAGTCCAAATAACCTCGTAAACATGCAACAGTTTACGTTATCCACTAACGTTACTGTTAACCAAACCGTTAAGGATATGTGTTTGTGCAAGCTCATGGTACAAAAACAAATACAGAGGTTAAAGTTAATAAGTAGCAGGAAATTAACACTGATTGTTTTCAAGTAGACTAAAAGTAGCTGGTTAAGAAATCTTCACTGTTATTGAAACAGGTTAATATAGTTTACATTTGTTGACATTGCTATGTTAAAAAAAAAAAAAGCCAAGTCAATGAATTGGTAGCTCGCAGAAAATAAGACTACTTTTAATAATTGGTGTCACATTTGCATCTAAATTAATGAAATGCAACATGCATGTTTCAACTTTATTAGACTAAATGTTTTCCTTTGGTGATATGGTTACTGTTGTAAACTTTTTGTTGCAGGTTTTTGGGCTCTCTGTCAAAAAACATGATCAACATGATTTTAAACATTTTTTTTTAGATCAGTAATGTTAGATCATCAATGAAAATGGTTGTAATCTGCAGCCATTCAAGGCACCAAATAATTGGAAAAGTTTGAGATAAATATGATCACGTTACTCCAATAATCAAATACTTGGTAGCAGTGCAACTTTTCTAGCCCTGTCTAGTAGAGGCCATTGCATGAAAATCTGATTCCAACAACTTGTAATTGTACTTCATTTGCCAACATCGTGCATGTTCATGTTCATGTTCAAAGCTGCTTTATTAAATACAGTAAAAATTAATGCAATCTGGCAAATTATAGAAGCATTTGTGTAGGAGTCCATTAGACAAGTACTACTCAATTTTACAGACTCTCAATAATATAATGAAACACGTTTGTGGCATTCTAAGCAGTGTACTTGATGAACTTGTGGGCAACAGATGTCCCCAAGCAAGTTAGAAATGTAATAAAATGTTTATCCTAAAATAAATTGGAGTAAGTAAGCAATATTTATGACACAAATATAAAACACCTACTTATTTGGCTTGTCCTTTTTCAGTCTCTTCAAGAGTCCATCACAATGGCAGATGCTGATAGTCTTCTTATGGAGACATCGGAGCAGAATGGCAACGAGGGAGAGGAAGACCAGAATGGAGCAGAGCAGGAGCTGATGGGTGGAGATGATAGCCAGGATAATGGCACAGATGGAGGAAAGATTGATGCCAGCAAAGAAGAAGAGGATGCTGGGTTAGTGTGTATTTTTTTCCCCTATAGGACCAGTCTCACTTAACATATTCAGTAAGAAATATAATGTCATTAAATAGTTTCACTTATGGCCTCCCATGCAACTGATAACAGGATTGTCAGTTGGTTGATTTAAACAGATGTTGGGTTGCTACTAGCTAAGGCTACCTGTGCTGTAATAATGTGTGTACAAAAGAAATAAATCAGTGGTGCAATGGTGTGTTTGCAGAAAAATGTTTGTGGGCGGCCTCAGCTGGGACACAAGTAAAAAGGACCTGAAAGATTACTTTAGTAAGTTTGGTGAAGTGTCGGACTGTACAATCAAAATGGACTCCAACACTGGCCGATCTCGAGGTTTTGGCTTTGTTCTCTTCAAAGACTCCGCCAGCGTGGATAAGGTGAGTCATCTCTGATCTCTACTGCTGTTTGTCATTTAACACAGAAGTTGGTCAATGGGGCACTCTTTTGGTACCCTGAACTTATTTATTTATTTATTTATTTTTTTAAACAGACAGCAGGGTTTTTTGCTAACACTATTAGCAAAAAACATGATACTGACTGTTATTCCAATGTTGATAAGTAGTCTTTCAGTCTTTCAATAAAGACAACACATCTGTCTGCAGGTGCTGGAACAGAAGGAACACAGACTGGATGGACGTCAGATTGACCCCAAGAGGGCGATGGCCATGAAGAAGGAGCCTGTCAAGAAGATCTTTGTCGGGGGTTTGAACCCTGAAGCAACAGAGGACACCATCAGGGAATATTTTGGGGCCTTTGGAGAGGTCAGTTTTACTAGATGGAGCCACTACAAAGACCTTTGACCTTTGGATAGAACACTGGAAACCTTACTCCTCTCAGGATTCCTGTATTCACAGCCACATATATCTGAAATCTAGATGGTACTTCACTTTTTTTTTTTACTAAAGGAAATGATTCCAATGGAACTGGAGGTCACTGAAGAGCCAACTCGTCTTTTAAACACACACATCTCTGCACAGAATTAGGAAGGATGCATGATTTATTCAATCTTAATTGTTGTAATCTTAATTGTATCGTAATTGACATGCCTAATTGTCTGAATTAAATATTTGGAAACTTAAACTTAATCCTCTTTTCCTTCCAGATCGAAACCATTGAACTTCCCATTGACCCTAAATCGAAAAAAAGGAGGGGTTTCATTTTCATCACGTACAAAGACGAAGCCAGCGTCAAGAAGTGTCTGGAGAAGAAATACCACAACATCCAGGGTGGCAGGGTATGTATACACAAACACACACTTTCACTTTAGCAGCTTTTAATAATTCATGATACCACTATGAAACTGAAAATTTGCTTTATATGATGCTATATGTGACCTGTAACACTCCATCACGTAGTGAGAAATATGCTGTCTAACTTCATCTTGCCACAAGTTATATTCTTGGAACCAGCTGTGATTCCTTCAGGCAGCAGTTTTGAGCTCAAGATTTTATGTATGTTTTAGGTTCAACATTTGTTTGTGTCTCTTTAGTGTGAGCTGAAGATTGCCCAGCCAAAGGAGGTGTACCAGCAGCAGCAATATGGAGCAGGACGTGGTGGTGGTTATGGAGGCAGGGGAGGCAGGGGACGTGGAGGTAAGAGAAATCTAGACTGAATGTTTTAATGACTATGTAAGAGCAATGTCAACATTTGATTTGCGTCCGTCCCCACAAAATGTAAAGAATATAGTCAGAAAAACAGCAAAAAGAAAGAGGCTGTTCTCCTTTCATGCATCTCTAAATGCATTTTAGTACTATGTCTAAATATAATTGAGAGAAACTACAAATACTACATCAACAGATTTACTTGCTGTGAGCCAAGACCAGAGTTTGACTTAACTATGGGTTCTTATCTAATAATTCTTTTATCTGATTTTGTTCTATATAACTTTAAGTTTTATAGTCCAAAACCTTAAACATATAATTTAAACCAGTCTACTCATAGTGGTTTCAGGGAGAGGTTTGTTGTCCTGAGGTTTGGAAGAAAAAAGAAAATTGTATTCAGACTGAGGCTGAAGCTTCTATGGGAATTCTGCTTTTTTTTTGTGTCTCAGGTCAGAACCAGAGCTGGAATCAGGGCTATGGTAACTACTGGAACCAGGGTTATGGTAACCAAGGCTATGGCTATGGTGGATACAGCGGCTACGGCAACTATGACTACTCTTCTGGTTACTATGGATATGGTCCTGGATATGATTACAGTAGGTATATGCACAAACATGTTGCTCTTAGTGAATCAGCAGCACTGCTCCAGTTTCATTGTGTGTTCCATGCATACATATGTAATTATCAATAAGCAACCTAAGGAATTGACTTAATTGAGAATTCAGATGTTAAAGACATGGTTCGACACTTTACATGAAAAGAAATTTGCGTTTGTTAAGATAAACACTGTTCTCATTCCTGTGTGTTAAGTAGCTTTCAGAATACAACTACCAGCAACTCTAAAGCTGCTCTTACCTGTTTGTTTGGCAGTTCATGTTTTCCTCTAGTCTTATGCGAACCATGTTCTTACTGCAACTCTGCACTCAACAGACAAACTTTAGGTTGATATCAATCCTCTCACCTCACTCTCAGAAAGTTAACAGTATATCTCCAAAATGTTGGACGACTTTATTTTAATGCTGAACGACTTCAATCATCAACGGTCTGACTGGTCTTTTCACCTCTGTCCCATAGATCAGGGCAATGCTAACTACGGAAAAACCCCACGACGGGGGGCACACCAGACCAGCTACAAGCCATACTGATTACACGGTATTGCAAGGTATGCTATGGTTGTAACTACACTCTTTTACAAACAGTGCCCCACAGGCACAGAAAGTCGACTAGCATGAAGAGGAGAAGGGATGCCACAGAATTCCTCAGCTAGATTTGAACCGTGGAATATGTAGTTCATAGTTTGTCTTAATCCCTAATGGCAAGTTCATACATTCTGCATTTGTGCATTCATTGTGATATGTGTGTTATAAATTTAATCACCACCCTGGTGATGGGACACTTGATGCATGCAGTTGATGCATGCAGCCCAAACATTTGTTTTTAATGTGCCAGTGCACAGATGGCATGTACCAGGAAAGTCGATTAAATCCTTGACATCTCACATGAAGCGCTTCCACATTCACTTCTTATTTCTGTCATGTTGTTTGAATACATGATGTAGAATTTGTATTTGTGGTATATGTACTAGAAACTGAACTGAATGTCCTCCCTCAGGACTCCAGTGATCCAATAACACAGATGGCCGACGGCTGAATGGACCCACTGGCCTAACTCAACCTATTTTATGACAGAAGACCATTTGTACAGAAAACATCTGAAATGTAACTTTTTCATGTTTTTTTTTGTTTTGTTTTGTTTGTTTTTGTTTTGTTTTTTTGTTTTTTTTTTTTGTTTTGTTTTTTTATCCTTTCATTTTTAGGTTTTATTTTTCCCTTTGGTGTTCTCTCCTTTTCCTTCTCTCCTCCACATTTCCATCATTGGAAGTGTAATTTTTACTGTACTTTTTGGTACCTGTTTTGATTCTAATGTATTGTAAGGGTTGTATTTTACATGTTTGCTGGCTTTACAGGTTGAAAATCTTGGCGCTGTAAAGGAGCTTTTTTGACAAATAAACAGTTTTCAGTAATTTCTTGTTGTGGTGCGTCCAGTTTCTACTAGGATAAAAGCTCACTTCTTAATTAAAGTCGGTAATCAAGGCTGCCTAGCTTAGTTGTTGTATTTCCTCAGTTTCACTCAACATCAGACTGTTCATTCTCTGTGAATTATCTAGGATTATTCTGACTGTACAAAAGTACAACACATTGTGTTGAGGAATCGTTTGTGGGAGTGAGCCATATGAGCCAAAGAAGAAAAAGCAGCAACAAAAATGAATAAATGTCAAGATGCTATGGATTTTAGTCATTACAAACATAACTAATCATAAGCAGTGTCTCGGCACATCAGAATAAATAACTTCATGTCAGCCACATCCAGTGGGCCAGGTCCACCCTTCTCCGGTCAGTGTTTTTGACATGATTATTTATGTGGTTGATACTTGTTACTAACTCTTACTTATTGTTCTGGAAGATCTTTTATTTATTGATGTGCCTCTGCTGCTTTTCTTCACTCTGCAAACACCCTGATGGGGCAGTGTTATTCCAGATGAGTCCGAATGGATAAACCTAAACGGGTATTCTTAAAGGTGATGCTGCTGGCATCTCATTTATCATTTAATAAAAGACTTGGGTGGTGTGGGGGATAAAAAATATACCTTAAAAATTATAGACAAATGTACAAAGCAAGTTATATAAGATAGTTAGTTTGTAAATTGTCACATACAAATAAATGTTTATTCCTCCCACATTGGGGGAGGTTTGCAATATTACACCAGCAGAAAGGGCAAAAGTAACCATAGAGAGAACACTACTGATACATATGACAGTACAAAAAGTACATCAGTATTGTTATGTGCAGTTTAAACTATATAGTGAAACTAAACCAGCAGAGATATAACTATTGTGCGTCTGCCATCAAACAGTGTGTACTATGTGTATTTTGTTAACTGGGAGTAGCTTTGAATAATTTCTTGTACATGGTGTGACTCATAAGTGTTTGTATGTTTTAATAAATTCAATTAATTTAAAAAATTTAAAAAAAAGGTCAGATAGAAAAAGCTGTTTCCGCCCGGTTTCGAACCGGGGACCTTTCGCGTGTTAGGCGAACGTGATAACCACTACACTACGGAAACTGATGATGAGTGAACCAGATACGAGTCACTATAAATAAACAGCTCTGAAATGTTTTATTTTATTCCTCCAACTGAAACTAAACTTGAGGAACAGTGAGTAGATTGTCTAAATAATAATTAAATAAAATGTAGCTGCAGTAGTGAAAGAAAAACGAGTTGACCAGAAACGCAGTTATTTCTAAATAATGTTTATATAAAAGCAAACGTATTAAAAATGGCAGCAAAACTAGGTTAAAATAGGGTGACACCTTTATTACTATGATTTCTATATGCAATTCAGAAACAGTGGGAAGAGAGGAAAACTTAACAAGGCTGAGATTAAGATGAGACATTAGAGGAAAACATCCAACTCTGTTATACATATAATAAATACAAATCTTATTTATATTCCCAAATGACAAATTTGCCTTAGCATGATAGTATTGCTTGAAAATAATCATATTGGCTGTAACAACTACCTGCATGGTTATTCTTATGGTAAAAGTGCTCAAAGTTGTGTTTGTAATAGTTTTAATTGTTAACATCAGACTGTCCAATGACAGATAAAAATGAGCCTTTTGACAAATCTGACATAAGTCTGCATGTTTCCTACAAATGTCCAAATTGTCAGCAGGTTCGTTTATTGGCTTGTTAATGGGAATTATCTGATCCACACTCCAGTGTAATAGGTGGCGTAATGCTCCACAGCACCGGACGGCACCTGTCAGTAAATAAAGAGAAGAAGAAGAAGCGGGACACGCTAGTTGTGAGTAGAAATAATGGCCGATGCGACGCAGAGCGAGGATTTTCCTTATTTACCTTCGGGGCCGGCGGAGGGTATGGCATGTTTCTCTACCACTTCAGCTTCCTTCTCAATCAAAACAATGCGTCTGTGCACCACAGTAGAGACGGTTCTGGCCCAACAAGCCACGTTTTGCTGGCACCTTCCTGCAGTTTTAGCCTGAAGCGCAGGATGAGGAAGCAGGCTTGCTAAAGCATGCTAGCGTTAAGCTAAGCTAGCTGTAGCAGCTTGGGCTCCAAGGTCGATGAGAGCATGTGTGTATGTGATGTTGCTTCATAATGACTGTGAATCAGTCGTCTGCCTGTGGACCAGCAGAGACTGAGGGAGGCATCTTCAGATTAGGATTATGGTCCAGCAAACATGCGGGTTGCACTTCATCCTGGTTTTGCTCTTGCAAGATACTTTTGAACTTTTCAGTGAGCACCACTGATTTGCAGCTTTGCATGCATTGAATTAATTTTAATGAGCAAATGTGTCTGTTGTATTTTAACTGATGTCTGTTTTAATATGGCTGCCAGGTGATATCATTGTTAAATAGCTGTAATGACAAATTCCTGCTTGCATATTTTAGTCTATTTATGTAACTTCCTTTTGCACCATTGATGTGATGCCAAAACTGCATAACAAGAAATGCAAACTCAGCTGTTCAATAAAGAGTCTGTGGTTCTGTGGGTATTAGTATATCTTAGATTTGTATTTTCAAAGTTAAAATTATAATAATTTGTCAGTTTGACCACTGTGAAGCAATGCAAATGGACATCATGTGGCATGGCATTATGTCTACACAGCTGCTTAGTGCATATAAGGGATGTATGGGAGCTTTTTATAGTGGTGCTCATCTAAAGTGACAGTGACTCCAGTAACATATAAATACAACAAATAATATGTCAATACCTTCACTTTTTAATATCAATCTCTGTTAAGGTGCTGTCATATAACATCTGTGTTAAAACTCAGTTAGATGTTAAAACTTATCATGTAGATAAACTGGGCAGTTTTGCATGTTTCATCTTCAATAGGCGTGACTTAAGTAGTGCTTACGTAAACCCACTAAATAGGTAAAAGACATGACACGTCATGCTACGTGTCATATCTTACTACCTCAAACTATCTGACTTACTTGGGTAAATCATCTCTGTGTAATATATCACAAGTTATTTTTGTCACACAGTTGACACACGAAGGTAATTTAATTTACCAGATTGCATGTGCCAAGAATAATGACTCAGTTTCGCACTCAGGCAGAACCTTTTTGTGTGTCTTAAACTGTTTCCATGGTTTGTATTTTCCCTGAAGATGTAACCTAATTTGAAAACTCCTGTTTTTCTTCTCCCCCCCTGCAGTAAATAAGATGATAAAGGAGCATGGCGACCTGTTTTCTGACTCCCAGTGTAAAATCTGCAGTGCTGTCCTAATTTCTGAGTCTCAGAAGTTGACTCATTACCAGGTCAGTGAGCCCACAGTCTGCTGCTCCTGTTTCCATGTCAGGGGACTTTACTTATTTTTAAAGGTGCTACTACTACTACTAATAATGGCTTATTGATGTAGGGGAAAACTGCCTGATTAATAGCTAGAAGTTATTGTTATTGGGTGCGCCTAACTTTACCTAATCAATGAGTCTGTACAGCTACGACAAACGTGTTTTCTTGTTCAGTACAGATTACAAAAGGTACCATCCACTTGCCAAAGTCATTAAAAACCAACCCACAAGCTGCGAAAATGCTAAAGCTGCGTATTGAGAATGTGCGTAATGTAGTGGTTTGGGGTGTTGTGTGTTGTTCACTCTGTGATAAACATTTGTGTCTTTCCATCCAGAGCAAGAAACATGCCAACAAAGTGCGACGTTATCTTTCCATGCAGAATGAGAAGGAACCGGTGTTTAAAAAGCTGAAGTTGTCATCATCTGACCAAGTGAGTGAAAAGTGTTTAGTTTTAAGTTAACTGTAAGTAGTGTGAAATCACCCAAACATGATGACAAGTAGTGCAATTTACCAGAACATAGCAGCTGTTTTTCTCTTTCTTTTTTTCTACAATTTAAACAATCAGAGGGGCATAAGCAACTATTCGCACTGATGGACTGCATGACATTTTCTGATATTACAGTAGTGTCCAGCTGTTGCATGCAATTGTACTTGTTCTGCCAAACTGAACTAAAGCTCAGAGTCACCGCCACACCACATTTCCTACACCCACTCCTGCCATAACTGCCTGCTCCTGTGCTTGATTTACATGAAGCCTACATACAAGAATGCGACTTATGGCTGCTATGTTTTTACTCTGGTTTGTATATATTGAAACAAAGCCTATCCTAAAAAATGTGGGCTGTAGTTACACCTGACTTCATTAACCATTAATTTCCTGCAACAGACTGGGACACATCTAGCTGATTGTAATGCGGTGTAACACAAGAGTGCTGCAGTAAATCCTCCCCTTCTGGTTTTGTTCAAGCTGTTTTAAAGAGCTGTGCATGCATTATCTGAACTAGGCATGAGGTGCACATTTTCTTTTCACTCTGTGTTTATACAAACCAGTGTGTATATATAGGAAACCCATATTCTTCTGTTTTGTTTTTTTTTTGGGCATTGATATCGTGTGTACATCTGACCTGAGGAGTGTTGGGACTTAGTGTGAAAAAAATGTGGTACCAACATAGTGAAAACATTTCAAATGTCAGCATTTAGAAAGTGATGTGATAATATACAGTCTGACAGGTGAGGCCATAAATGGTTCATGTTCCTGTGTTTGTCAGCAGGAATGTAACAACGGAGACACAGACCGGTCGAAGGTGTGTCATGTATGTAACATGACCTTCTCCTCTCCTGTGGTGGCTGAGTCTCACTACCAGGGCAAAGTTCACGCCAAGAACCTGAGGCTGAAAAATATTGGTCCCCAGACCCCAGGTCTGTACAATTCAATTTAAATATTTAAAACCCCCAGCATTTTACCCTCTATTATCTTTGTCTGATATTATGCTCTTTCTGAAACAGCTGTTCCTAAAGGTTTTATACAAATAAAGTTTGTTAGGTACAATAGGGCAAAAAAGTATTTAATCAGCTGAGGTCATTGATAATCTGGGGCTCCACGCAAGATCTAATCCTGTGGGGTCAAACTGATCATGAGAACGGTGAGAAAAAAATCCCAGAACTACATGGGGGGGGACCTGGTGAATGACCTGCAGAGAGCTGGGACCAAAGTAACGAAGGTTATCATCAGGTATCAGACTACGCCGACATGGAGTCAAATCCTACAGTGCCAGATGTGTCCCCCTGCTTAAGCCAGAACATGTCTAGGCCGCCCGTCTAAAGTTTCCCCGTGAACATATGGATGATCCAGAGGAGGATTGGGAGAATGTCATGTGGTCAGATGAGACCAAAATAGAAAGTTTTGGTTAAAACCACCTTGTCGTTCAGTAGGAAGAATGCTGAGTTGCATCTCAAGAACACCATACCCACTGTGAAGCATGGGGGTGGAAACATCGTGCTTTGGGGCTGTTTTTCTGCAAAGGGGACAGGACGACTGATCCGTGGTAAAGGAAAGAATGAATGGGGCCATGTATCATGAGATTTTGAGCAAAAACCTCCTTCCATCAGGGAGAGCATTGAAGATGAGATGTGGCTGGGTCTTTCAGCATGACAATGATCCCAAACACACAGCCCGGGCAACGAAGGAGTGGCTCCGTAAAAAGTATTTCAAGGTCCTGAAGTGGCCTAGCCAGTCTCCAGACCTCAACCCTACATAAAATCTGGTGGAGGGAGTTGAAAGCCCTTGTTGCCCAGCAACAAAATACCAGCTGCAGTGTGTGCAAACTTGGTGAAGACCTACAGGAAACATTTGACCTCTGTCATTGTCAACAAAGGTTATATTGCGAAGTATTGAGTTGAAGTTTTGTTATTGATCAAATACTTATTTTAAGCAGGAATCTATAAATAAATTCTTTAAAAATCCTACAATGTGATTTCCTGGATTTTTTTTTTTCCACATTCTGTCTCTCACAGTTGAATTGTACCTATGATGAAAATTACTGACCTCCGTTATCATTTTAAGCGGGAGAACTTGCACAATCAGTGGCTGACCAAATACTTTTTTACCCCATTGTAACTGTTGTTATTGTGTCTCCTCTTTAGCAGTAGCCTCACAAACAACAGCCGCAGTTCAGTTGAAGAAAAAACCTGCAGATGATTCAAGCAGTGTCCTCGTGTCGGGTAACGACAACGACAGTGACCCACACCGTTTCTGCTCCATCTGCCAGGCCTCCTTCAACAACCCAGTCATGGCCCAGCAGCACTATGTAGGCAAGAAGCATAGAAAACAGGTGACCAAGCTCAAACTGATGGAGACGTACGGCCCGTCCACAGCACCAGGTTAGAACATAGAATCAGGAGCCCGTGTAGTTGTATTTGGAAGATATGTTGGTCTGTGTTTCTTTATTTAACTGCGTGGACAGAGTCAGTCTTCCAAACATAACCAACTATGTTCACAGCAATTCTCTGCATTATGTTCTGGCCCAATCCCAGAGCTAATCTGCTGCCATTATACCTGTTGCATGTGGGATAGGGTTCACCAGGCCACATCTCTTCAACATAACATACATGTATGAATGTGTACAAATACCTGTGTTTAGTAGTAGAGTTAACATTTATTTTTAATGCTCCATTTTATATGTTAATGACTTTTGACTGTCTTTTTCTTGTTTGTAATTAAGCGATAGAAATAAACACAAACTCACCTAGAATAGTCTCTATTGTTAGATGTCAGAACTAGAACAGATAAAATTCTTATTATTTTGTTGTTGCAGCAAAACTCCAGGTTGACGACAGGTGTTGTGAGAATAACTGTGCACTAACATTTAAAATGACTGATAAGGGAGAAATGTTGATACACAAAGTGTTGTCATAGTTAAGTAGAGGTGTGTAATAATAAGATCTTCATTGTTATTTTAACAATGTGCTGCATCATGTAGCGAAGTAGGATTTTACACATGTGCACTATACATGCAATGTGCTAGTATAGTATAGTATAGATGTACAAAAGAAACACAACACATCTAGATCATGTGGAGATGAGAGTTAACTTATCTCTTTTTGTCTGTCTACAGCTTCCACACTAAAGGGCTACCCATGCACCGTCTGCAACATTGAACTAAACTCTGTAGAGCAGTACCAGTCTCATATAAGTGGTGCCAAACATAAGAACCAGTAAGTATGCACTTCAATGCCATGAAGTATGTTTGCTAGCCTGATAATAAGAAAACTCTTTTACTTTTACCTTATCAATCGGTAGTGTGAAATCACAACTTGGTAAAAACAAATGCAAGAAAAACATATTCTATCATTTATTTTATTCTCTTTTATGTTATTTTTTTAAAGAATGAAGAAATCAGGCCTGAACGCTGCAGGAAACAAACACACAGCAGAACAATCGCATGCGGGCGACAGCCAGAGTGCCAGCAGAGACAACCAGTGCAGTGCTGCTGGTGACCAGTATGGTCCCAGAGATGACCAATATGCAGTCGGAGATAACCAGTACACACCAGAGGACACGGAGTACTCAGAGGAGTACCAGTATACTTGAGGCTGGACTGGGAGGGACTGTACATGTTCAGTCAGGACTTGGAATGACACACAATGACCAGCCCCTTTAACACATTAACAACGCATCAGCCTCCATGGACCTCCAGCTCCTCAGTAGGTTTCCCTTAAACAGACTCATCTAAACCGCTGGAATACTCCAACATAGTACTTTATCATTTTCCCAACTGAAATATTTTGAGAATGTGTTATATATATTTATTTAATATGTCTCCTCTATTGAGAAAAGTACGCTACATTTCTTTGTCTGTGATCACTCGTTCGGCAGAGATGCACGACAAAGAATCTGTTACTGACAGAAACTGTTCTTCGTACTGATGGACATCAAGTCTGGGCATTGTGTGAAATTTGTCAATAATGGTCCTGATTTATTTTATTTCTCTCTTCTACATTTTATTTTGTGAAAAATATAAATATTTATCTTGTTCCTTTAACAAAGAAGCCTCAACTTTTCAAATGCTACAGTCAGTATAAGAAGGCCAAATATGTTTTTACGTACAAGTGTTGTACAAAAGACCAGTTTTAACAGAACTAAAATGCAGATTTGTGTTTTCTATAAAAAAAAAAAATCAGAGAATAAGTAAAAAAGACAACACATCTGACAGTGCTGTCACTGCTAACGTACCAGTTCAAACTTTTATTACAAATGCCACAAGTAACCAGTGCAAATTTAAAACTGCTTCATGTCTGTAGTTGAACATAGTTTACATCTCCAGTGAATGTATTTGTTGAAACATGCCCTTTCCTCCTTTCTCCACTTTGTTTGGTTATTATTAAATCTGGAGTTGAAGATGCAAATATTGGGGAAAGAAACTACTTTCAAACTTTTGCACAGGCAAAACAGTCACTGTAGCCAGTTTTGATAACATCATTTCTGTCAATTTAGATGAATAAACACTGTAAGACTTTGACTCTAGATAAATCTCCTATTAGTTTCATTCTATGAGATCATGCTCTACAAGTCTACTCATACTCTCCTGAACTGTTCGCTTGTGGCACTGCACTTTGTCAGTGCAGTAGATTGTTGCTGTAAAAATTAAAACCTATGCTTTGAAAACGCATCATAGAACACTAACATTATGACGGTGGAAATCTTTATCATCTGGTCATTATTTATTTACAAAAGAAACAGATGTGAAAGGGTAAAGGTCACAAACCTATCACTTAAATTCATAAAGTACTGGAAGTTTTCAAATCTCCAACTCCTTGTCAACAAAGTATTTTGTAGAGCTTGATGTCATTTTATAAGAAATATTTTCTTTTGGTCAGGAGTCTGTGTTGTTTAAATTACAAGATGTGAGAGATGAGAGGGATTCTGATGAACAACATGAATGCTGTCGTATTTCTAAAGCAGTGGATCAACAACAGTTAGGAATGAAAATGCTTTTTTTTTTTTGTTTAGATACGATTTGTTTTTGTTTGTTTGTTGTTGTTTTTTTTTACTTTTCCCTTTGAGTGGTCCAAACTGGGGCTTTATAAACTCTGGAGGAAACTGATAGCTGCTTTCTGAGCTCTGTAATTACTGTCTATAGCAGAGATTACAATATTTATCACAGAGATTTTCAAGAGTGATGTCAAATTAGAAATTGATGTCAATAGTAGATTTTTTTTTTTTTTTTTTTTTGTCCCGATGACAAATGGCTGATTATTTTAGTATTGAATATTGAACTTTCTCTTTTGGATGTGATTTATTACACAGAGGGCTTATTCACATTGTACAGTGCTTAGTGTATAAAAGACAAAATGGCCTTTTTGTTTTCACCCTCATTGTTTATCTGTTAGGTGTTTCTGTCTTTTATTTTCAGTTTAAGTTATGTACTTGAGGGAAAAAAATGCTGTGAAGATGTGCATTAAGTAAAAAAAATGTTTTAAGAGAGTTTGTTTGTTCCTCCTTTGACACAGGGTGTTTGGGGGATCCTGGCATGCCGACTTGTTTTCCAGTGTAAAAAGCAGGACCATACCTGAGTAGAGCTGAATTGCTGATAGGAGCCTATTGCATATTGTGTGTATATATAAATGTATAGAATCGTACCACTACACAGGGTGTGGTAAGAAGCATTTCATACAGGAGACCGGGCACCCCCTTATGACACAAACAAACATCTTCTAGACTAACAAGATGATGAGAAGTGGGCTAAGAACAAGAACAAGACAATTGTTGACTAGCGATGATTATTTTATTTGATGATTTTTATTTTATTTCAGTGTAAAACTCAACAATGCCTTTTTCTTCTTGGTGTATATACAGTAGACATGTATACACCAACTGGTCACTCTCAGCTCTGCTGTAAATTCTACAAAGTACAGTTTCTCCATACTGGAGTCCTTTTCATTAAAAGGTTATTTTGAATGTTTAGGCACAATATTTACATACACCTACACACATGCCCGGTAGAGTATCTGACATAAAACCACAGAGCAAAGAAACCGAAGCTCACAGTGTAGATGTAAAACAGCTCAACCCAACAAAGCTAGAGCATTAATTGAAAATTTAATTGAAGCATAATTGGAAAATGTAAAAAACTGTCGAACCTCAGTTTGAGAGACAACTCACAGAGACTGCTGGTACAGTACATGGAGAACTTCGTGTGGGCTGATATCTTTTAGTCCACACGGTGGTGCACTTACTCTTTGCTTCTGCTGGATCATCACTACGGTTTCTGGTCCCAGCTTTCACAAAGACTTGAATTCAAATGAGCATTTTTCTCATTTGACCTGTCAGCCTTCCTCAGCATACAATCCAATCTGTTCACTTTACATTATTGAGACGTTTCTTCAGCACTGCTCGGACATCTCCTTACTCTGTTTGTGTCTGTTTGTGCTTTTTGTTTTTTCTAGGTGGTGTTCTTTTGTTTGTTGTATCCCCTTTAAGGGCTGCCTACTCTGGAGCGTGTGCCTGCTGGGGTACAGTGGGCTGTACTGTAATGAATACTCCACTGTACCTGTATTCTGAAGACACCTGTGGGATCAAAAGATTTTAATGGCTTACTGGGTGAAGTATGAGGTATGTTTGCCTTCAATGGCAGATGTCACTGTCTCCCTCTCTCTTTCCAAAAGAGTTAAAATAGCTTTCAAACTCTATTACTTTTATCAACACCAATGTCTTCCCCAAAATGATGTTCACAGTTTAGCAGTGCAGCTGCACATAGGGGGACATATGGATGGTCAGTAAGAGCGTCCAGACAAGACGATTTGTCTTGGTCCCCTAAAGGCCGAACGGGCTCCACCGTTATTGTATTTTAATTAAAAGAGGAATTTCAGTATTAAAATGTTCCTGTTCTGGTTTTTATACAGTATCATCTTACAGTATCCACTGTCAGTTAGATTGGCCTCCTTGCCTTCAAAAATGCTTTGGTTGCCAGATTGTGTTCGTGAGGAACTTGTGTGATGGATTTCTCATTGTCTGTAATGCTGGGTTTTAAAATGTGTTATAAATACAGATAATCCATTCAGTCGTCCATTCAAGGACAGAGGGTGTTGTTATGGAGCGGTTTGTTAAACCCACTAAGGCAAAAAGAAAAGTTCACATTTGACATTTTGTAAGTTTTATGTTGATTTGAAGCACTTTACAAAGTACAAAAAGGGTTATATCAATGAACTGACATTGACATCAACCAATAATTTCCATTTTTCTATTGTGTTTGTATATGTGCCACTTGTCTGCTCCTTCTCTCATCATTTTTGGGGAAATTAATGTAACACGCACTATTATCAATATAATTATTTATGCCTGTATGGAAAAAGTCTCACAGACTTTACTTTCAAATTGTAGTTAAACATTATTTCCAATGTGATAAAGAAACGCATCATAGTTGTTGCTTCATTTTAACAGTTTCATCTTGTAGTGTGATTTCCTTTTAAAGGCAGATCATTTCTAAAACTTCCAGTCAAGTAGAACTCAGATAATTCCTTCAAACACAACTTCGGTGTCTTATTCCATTTCCTGTACTGTGTAGTCCATATGTTCAAAAGATCAAAAGCAAACTCAATCCCATGAAGTTGCTGAGGGTTTTATGGCATCTGATCTGTCTGCAGGAAAGGGTTTCTGATTCACATCTCAAATCCAAAAGAAAACACTGCAGTGTGCAACCTCTTTACTTACTAGGGAGCAGCTCTGTAAGTCCACAACACTTAAGGGAGGATCACATTAGAGGAGCTGTCCTCACAAAGGGATCACTTTCTTTAATGACATTAAACCTAATTTCCTTAGAGATCATTAAAGTTTCATTTAATTGCCCAGTTTTAGTACATCACTTGACTTACTGTTCAATGCCACGTGTGTGGCAAATATCACATGTTTACAGTGGCTTTCTCTGAGTGTGTCTGAATGACGTCTTGAGGAACATTAATGTAAACGTGAACACCGCCTGACTGACAGCTGTCACTTTAACAGGTTGATGAAGTCAGCAGTATTAACGATCCCATGTGTGAAAAAGCCTTTACAGAGGCTTTCAGTCTGTGAGAGCTCTGGGGGTAATCAATGTCTTGAAAGTGAGACATTCAGAGGCCAAGGTGTTTGACCAGTGAACAAAACAACCTCCTCCCTCCACCACTATAAACACCCCCACACCCCCTCGCTCCTCCTAACAAGAGGCACAGGTGGCCGAGCTGCACATTGTAAAAAAATAATGACCTTTCTCAACCATTAACTAAGCACTTTGCTAACATATTGTGAATGCTCCCACACTCATGAACCCTGTTGATGACTGTAATTTTGTTTGCACCACACAGGAAATTATTGACATAGTGATGTAGTTTTTAGCCTTCTAGTCACAGTTAGACAAGCTGCACAGAGATCAGTGTTACGCTTTAAGTCTATTCAAACACATGTCAGTTTTACAAGAGAATAACCTGCAATGGTGAGGACTACCTGGTCGGTTTGGTACACCAGGTCTCCTGAATGACAACATTTACTGGCACTTTAGTACATTATTGAAAGATGCTTACGACACTAATTACAACTCATTAAAAATAATCTGTTTTTCTTTTTTTCTATTCCAGTTCTATTGTCTTGTAAGGGGCCCTGACACAGCAGACTGCTGGGAAGGAATAGCCAGTCAAAGGAAGTTGGCTGATCTGGCTGTCATCGGCTCATTCCCCAGCATGCAGCAGGCTCATTTCCCATCAGCCATCAGTCAGCAAGCCACTCTATAACTGACAGGCAGCCAAGGAAGAAACACCCACATTTGTCTCCTGTGCTACCTGACGACTGCAGGTGTGTGTTGGGTGACAAAGCAGGCAGCCGGGTTAGTGTGTATGTGTAATTCATCACTTTCTCTCGTTTGTGCTTCTAGCTGTGGAATTGTCTCTCTGTGCTAATGTTTTGTCTCTGTATCTCTTTTTTTAACCAGTATCGGAAATGACCCCATCATGGTTTCGTTTTGTTGATGTTCCACTTTGAACTATAATCAGCTTATTATTCACTGATAAACACTAATGATACCCATTTATTATCTACTTCTACCAAAATAAGTTTGCTTACACCGAGGCTCAGACGGAGTCTACATAACATGGGAATACTTCATTTCATTTTCTTTGCAGTGCAGTCTCTAAAAGGATTCAGTTGTCCTGTGTTTACATTATCACAGCCTTTAGTACACCTATTTTTGGGGCACTTCCTCCCATTCTTTTTTGCAGTACCTCTCCAGGTCCAGAGACAGACATTTTCAGATCTCACCAGAGATGTTCAGTGAGGTTCACGTCTGCGCTCTGGCTGGACCACTCAAGGACATCCACAGAGGTGTCCTCTGGAACAGTTTTTCATCAGGGATGTCCCTGGCCACTCTACTATACAGGCCTGATCGATTTGTTTCTTCTGGAACGTTCATCAGGTTCAAGGTCACCTCCCTGATTAAGGCCCATTTTACTTGATCGCTTAGTTTAGCCAGGCGGCCCTTTCTAGGAATCCTGGAGTCCTGGTGGTGATTCCAAATGTATTCCATTTACAGATGATGGGCTCTGGAAATCTTTCGGTATCCTTCCCTAGACCTGTGCCTTGATACAATCCTGTCTCAGAGGTCTACAGACAGTATCTTGGACTTCATGGCTTGGTTTGTGCTCTGACATGCACTGTTAACTGTGGGACCTTATTCAGACAGGTCCAAATCATGCCCAATGGACTGAATGTCCCACAGGTGGACTCCAAACTCATTGTAAAAACATCTCAAGGATGATCAGTTGAAACAGAATGCACTAGAGCTCAATTTTGAGTGTCACGAGAAAAGCATGTATGTATATTATGTACATGTGTTTTTTTCATTTTTAATTTTTTGTCAAAAAACATTTTTTGACACACATGCACTGTAAGTATATACTGTTTTACACTGTGCTGTTTCACTTTACCTTAGAACTGGGGGTCTTTACTTTGTGTGCTATGTGCTGGTGAAGTGTGATGAAAAAAAAGAAAGTAAGAGTAATCAGAGCCACGATGGTTTTTATCATTCTTTCAGAATTCAGATTCAACTTTCCTGCAGACGATGTGTAATAGCTGACACGTACTGTTAACTGCTGTGTAATTTCACAGAACTCTGCTGTAAAGAAGTTATGACGTTGTAAATATTTTCCTATGAGATGTTGCCGTGCCCTGTACATTCAATAGTACATTATTTTGACCGGCATGTCAATAACGTAGAGACACATACACACAAATAGAAAGAAGGTGAGAGAGAGACGGAGTGTGTGCCCTTTTTCTCAGGGGTTTCTCAGCCATCTACTGCAGGTGGCTGGGTGGTTGGGTTACAACCCCAGTGAAAGTACGCACACACACACACACACACACACACACACACACACACACACACACACACACACACACACACACACACACACACATGCACCTCTCCTTCCATGACATCTGAAAATTCCTGTGGATTACTGCTAATTCTTGTGACAGATGGACACATGGTGCTGGTGTGTACATGTGAGTGTGTGTACATGAGAGAGCAGCTGGGAGCACAAGGTAAAACCAGTATGCAGGCTGCTGGGACCGTCAGCAGACACCTGTTCGAACCCCCTCCTTCTCCTTCTCCTTCTCCACTCCCCACTTTTTCTCCCCCAGACACTTGATACATGGGAGAGAGAGGGAAAGTGAGAGGTGGGAGGGGGAATGAGACAGAAACAGATCGAGGAGGAAGAGGAGAAAGGGAGAAAACAGCTGGATCAACTGAATGTTTCCGTTTTCTGTTTCCTGTCTCAGATTTGTCAGAACTGTCTCTAGCAGGGACCCAGGAGTCTTAAAGGGGCAATCAGTAAATTTTTAACTTCTCTCCACCATGAAGCAGTTGATGATTAACACTGACATGCTGTGATTGCTTCATTTTACCAGATGTTGAGGCTTTGATTTCCACATAGACCCCTTCATGGTAAAAAAAAAAACAAAATAAAGTTTATCCATTGAATATTTGGTGCAAAAGAATTGTTTGCACTAAATGTTGGATTCTCACTATTTAGTGAGACCAGTGGTTTGGATATGTTTGAACATATCTACAACAGAAACAGACAGTTGGCCCTGCTTTTTCCTGGGATCTGTGTTGGGTGCAGGTTGTCTTCGTGATTTATTCAGTGTCAAAATGTTTGCTGGGAACCACGGGACAGACGGGGTTGAGAGGAAGCCAAGGCGGCCTCCTGACCGCAGAGAAGCAGTGCCAAAGTCACAGTCAGACAACAGGTGAGCGGTTACGCTCTCAGGCACGTCCCATTGATATTCTAACCTATTGCACTTTCCCAGGGAGAGGACTCCCCTGAGGAAAACATTACTGCCTTACAGCTCTCTCTGTGGCTTTGATCCTCTCAATGTGAAGCAGATCTCAGGCCAGGCTCAGCAGCGCTTAATACAACCAGTGTGTCCAAAAGAAGAGAGAGACATGAAAATATCTGTGGAGGCTGGAGAGTTTGTGGACGTGTGGAGGTTTGAAGAAAGGTGTTAACGTATTCGGTATTTGTTTTTAAGGGGTCAGTTAACCCATATTAAAAAACATTTTTATTAAATGTAGTGCTACATAGTCATGGAGATCGGTTTAGTTTTAGTTTTATTTGTTAGTCTGAGCTTGTCACTGCTGAGAGTTTAGTTCTGTCCTGCCAAACTGAATAAACAGTCGTTTAAGAACCCAATGTCCACAGTCAGCAAAAGCCAATTCATGTTTTCAAGGGTCTGCACTGTTTCTCAGACATGTGCCAGACAAAGTAAACCAAATGATTGTTTCATGCACCACAGGTTTCTTATGTTTTTTTTGTTTTTTTTTTTAGATTTGTTTTTTGATTTACTGTGTTATACTTCATTTGACAGATTCTAGTTAAAATGTAGACAGGAAACATGGGGGTAGGTCCCGAGTCAGATTTAAACCTGGGATGCTGCAGTTACATTCACGAGCACTGAAACCATTTGGCTACGTGTTTGCGACAGGGGTTCTAATTTTAACTTTGGCATTATTCTTTACCTGAACAAGCTTTGTTGTGTGCATTTGTGGAATGTGTCCACGTATGCATACCTGATTCAGAATGCTTCTGGTTTTCACCTTTCAAGCAACAATAACTTGACACAAACAGTGAGCAACAGATAATGTTGCTTTCTGATTAGTCCAAGCAAAGGTCAGACATAAATCCCATTAAACATCTGTGCAGAGACCTGATGGCCATTCACAGATGCTTCCTGTCCAATCTGATGGAGCTTGAGAAGATCTTCCATGAAGAATGCGATAAACTGTGTAAATAAAGGTGTGAGAAGCTTGTAGAGACGTACCCAGGACGACTCAAAGCTCTAACTGCAACCAAAGGGGCTTCCACACAGTACTGAATTAAAGAATACATATAACAGATTTCAGTTTTACATTTAGATGCAGATCAGACTTTATTTACATAAGTCTGATCTGCAGGAGTCAAACTGCATAATTGGCAACCTTTACATTTTTTTCCTCAAGATAACTAGTCTCTAATGAAAGTGAAAACAAGACAGGAAGGCAGATTTCCAGAGTCACACAGTACAATGACTTTCTTTCAGGAGGCTGCAGGTCAGAGCTCACTGAAGTACTAAACACACTGTGCTGAAATGAAGCCCTGTCTGAATCCAACACCTCTGTTTTGGCTGACCTTGGGCCATTTAGGGAGGCATGGGTCACTGCCCTTTCCGTTGCAGGACGTCCGCTCGTTGTGCCGGTCATCTCTCTCTCACCTGCATGGGGTTGTCTCAGTTATTCTCTGAAGTTCCGGGAAGAGGGGCCACACAGCTTTCCAAATACCTGCAGAAAACATTTAGACAACGAAGGCTTCAGGACTATTATATATAAACTTTTACAACATGGGTGATTGACAGACAAAAAATGCATGACTGTTTGGGGTTATGAATAAATTGGGTTTTGTAAATCAAAAGACTGGAAATGTATTTAACTCACAGCACTGGCACAAGTTGAGGAGAAATTGTTTAATTAATGTTTTTATTTCAGACACCTAAAAATGAATAAAACACATTTCATTTAAAACTTAGTGAAATAAACCAAGTCCAAACCAAGTCACAGTGAATGTAGGCATGTCATTAGGTGTGTTGTGCAGGAATGGATAGACTTATCTGATGTCTTGTTGACACTGCTTTAACCGAGCTTTCTTTTTTTGTTTGTGGTACTTTGAGTAGTTAAGGGAGAGATTAAGATTTTTTTTCTTCACAATTTAGTCCACATCTTCACCTCTCCCTCAGAGTCATACTCATGGAGAGCTTTTGTGTTTCAAATTAGCAGGGATAAAAGAGCATATTAGGCTTCAGAGTCTTGCTCGGGGGTTTTAAGAATGAGGGGATCTTTAGCTTCTGGTGCTAATAATCAGCCGCCTCTCTCATTTCCCTTTAGCACAAAACCCTCCTCTGTCTCCGTTACTCTCCGAGGGGGAGTTTTCACCTCCCTGGGGTGAGACTGAGCCACCTGTAAGGCTGGACTTACAGTATGCTTCTGGAGAAAGATTTCTTTGTTAGTGGTGAGTTTTATACAAGGAAATGTTTGGGGGAAATAATTGGATTTTGTGCTATTCACACCAAATGTAAACAGAAATCCAAAGTTGTCGTGTTTGCACAATCAAAAAGTCTCCCCCTCGCTTCAAAGCCAGATAGAGCTTCCCTGAAGTCTGATGATAAGAGGCTTACAGTATGTCCCCCTGCAAAGAGGAGGAGGAAGTAAAGAATGACACTAAAGGAGAGCAGGAAGGTTGAGGGAATTCCTGATTCCTCCTCCTCAGGAGATCACAGGACTCAAGATAAACTCAGGGTTTCAATCAATGGTGATTGGAACAGTTAATCTGACTTTAGGCAGTGAGTTTTTGTATTAAATAAATGTCTAACGGCTGTACCAAAGTATAGGCTCACAGAGGTGCTGTAGATGCACAGGTACCTGTCTCTTCAATGTAAATTAAAAACTGTGCAAACAGCAGACAAACAGAAGGGAAGTCCGACAAGAGGGTTGAGATGTCAGACAGAAAGGTGCACAGACCAGCCGACAGCCAGGCCGTTGGGACGGCAGACAGGCTGGCTGTGGGCGTCTTTCTGTTAACGAGGCCTGACAGCTTCCATGCAGGCTCATGCGACAGTGAAAGGGAGGATTGGGTTCAGTTCACAGCGTTTGATGTTGGGGTGGCACTTGCGTTTGAAGGCACCGCTCATTTCTCCTCTGTTTGCTTTTTTAAGACCTGTTGTGTTCGACTGGACTGACTGAACTGCCCGCCGGGGGCAGATGGACCAGTAACTCACCATGGCAGTCAAATACGATCCACCTGATATCTGTCTGCAAACTGATACTTACACCATCTTTCTGAATTGTGAGATTACCCAGCATGCTGGGTTTTTTTTTCTGGTATATGCAAATAGTGCGTTCTTTATTGGGCTGCCCGAATGGTCTAACTTTTTTAGTGGTATAAGCCAGGAAATCCTGGGTTGGCGTGCCGCCCTGGACACCATGTCCATTGTCTGGCCACCCGCTTACTGCTCCCATTGATGGTCTTCATCCAGCTGTAAAATCTGGTGTGGTAGTGGAGTATGTGTGTGTGTGTGTGTGTGTGTGTAGATGGTGTGGGGATTGGGAGGGAAAATGCTGTCCATTCTCAAAACAAGATGTCACCCCCCCCTCGGGTCAGAGGAGGGTAAGACTGCAGCAGTGTTGGCACTGGAGGGATAAAAAACATGCCGTGTTTGCTTCCTGTGTCCTTCCTCTACACTGTATCCTCTCTGTCTGTGCTGGCCAGACCTATAGGTTTTCATGGTGCATTTCCCCTCTTCCACCGCGGACGTTCTGCTGCGTTTAACAAGGGGGGCAGATTAGCATAACAGCCTCTGCAGGAACCCTGTCAGCATTAAAACACACTTCCTCTGGAAGTGGTTTTCTGCATAATCTGATCCTCCCACCACCACTCTCACCCCCATCTGCAATGTAGAAAAAACTAATACCACTGTCTCTCTCTCTCTCTCTCGTTCTCGATGTCTTCCACTTCTGTCGGCCCCTTCTCATCCCTTAGTCTTAAGACCTAGCAACATATTGCTTGACAAAAATTAGACAAGCAGAACCGTGTGGCTCCTCAAAGAACAGTTCTGGTAGAACCTGGGTCTTGAACAACCTTGTAGTTGACAAGGTCGTTGTTTGTAAACTTTCAAGTGGATTGGCAATCTGCTGTGTAAACTAATGTCTTAGTTTGATTGATTTAGATTTATTATTTCTTTGAACAAGTGTAGCTGTTCAGTATTAAAAATCTAGCTTCATTTGAACAAACACCAGTCTTGTTTGATCCAATATTTAAAAAAACTCACAGTTGAGTTCTCTTTTACACCTTATGAAAGTTACTTTGAAGAAATAATATATATATACTAGTGTAAAAATAAATAACTATGATCTAATGTATGTGTGTATTAAAGACAAATAGCAAGTTTCCATCATAATTATTTTCTTTAAAGATCTAAAAAGAACAATATTTTAACAGCATTAACTTGACAAATGCATGCTGGGAAGTTTACTAACTTGCTAACTTGTTTAATTTATTTTTGTAATTTAACTTAAACTTAAAATACAAAACTTAAATATTTAGATTAACTTAATTTTAAAAATACTTGAATGAGAATTTGCAGTGTAAGCATAATGCTATAAAATGTAGTTAATTTTTCTTGCAGATACATTAAATCTACTCAAAAAAGGAAATCTGCATCAGAAATGTTCCCAGTAGCTCGATATGTAACAGAAACAAAACAGAAACACACTTAAATACTTGCTTGAGCACAGACTGCTAGTGTTTGTGTTTTCTGCTGTTAAAACACTGAATAAGGTAATTTAAAGGAAAATGAAATCTGCTGTTATGCTAGTATTAGCAGACCACAGTACTTAGAGTTGTGCAACAATAGAGGAAAAGGGTTGTTTGTAGAATCTCAGGGTTTTTTTTTTTCTCTTTTGGGTTAAGTTTGTGCGCCCACCAAGCATGAAGCCCAAAACCACATTTAACAGCAAAACACAGGAAAACAAAGCCAACAAAAACACAAGACGTGAGCACATCCTTTGTTCCAGGATATCTGAGACAGCTCAAGACTTTTCAAAATTTCATCTCTGCCACATTCCACCACAAAACCCATCCGGAGGATAATAAGACAGACTCTTCCGATTAAAAAAAAAAATCCTTGTGGAGTCATCCATATTCTCATGTTCCCACATCCGGATGAGGAAACAGCTCTGAACGAGCACAAGGAACAGGTGGATCCACAACACAGTCAGCAAAAGGCGCCGATGCAGTCTGAAGGCATGGGAAGGCCTTTACATTACAATCTTCACTTTATTCTACTGCGCTTTATGGCTTCTATACTGGATCTTTCCCATGTGCACGTCTCTTCTACTTCTCTTCTTTACTTTCTCACTTTCTGCTCTGCTTTTCTTCAGCAGTGGGCCCAGTTTGGGAACCTGAAGAATGCCATCAGTGAGTGTAACAAGCATTGTCATTGTTCGGTAGCTTGCTGTTAGCATTTAACTCAATACACACACACACACACAGAGCATGTGTAAAGTAAGAGTAAAGTAAAGTAAACTGAAAATTGTTGACTGACGTGTGTGACTGTGCAGTACAATACATATTTCATTTATTTAATTTAGTAGACATGGCAGAGCTGAGTAAGAAGAAAAAAATCTCGAACAGATATTAATATTATTGCTCAGCAGAGTAGAAGATAAATGAGGATAAATGAGGATAGATTAGTGTAGTTGCACAGTGCTGTGTCTCTTTTACACATGTATACACACACTTACAAAGACACTTGAGGTGAAGAGATTGTGCTGCGTGCCATGACTTGAGAGGAAACAGATTGGAGAGACTGTCCAAGTGTATATTTTGCATTTCAGATCAGGGTTCAACCTCTGGGCCCTGCAGAACCGGATAGATTTTATTACGGCAACAACCACAGGCCAAATCTAATTAGCACATTATTCACAGCAGGATGTCAGACTCGTGTTTCAACATGGGCAACGTCTACACAGTTTCATGGTCATGGAGAACTTAAATGACAGTCTCCTGGCATCTTGCCTTAGTGTGTTTGTGTTTCCTGGTAAAGTAGTCAGTGAACAGTGAGGTGAAAATATATGGCATACCGTTCAACACCTGAAGGCGTCACATGAGATGAAGCTGGTAAAGTTAGATTTTAATAAGTGCGCTGGACCCTGGTTATGATTTGATTCAGAGTAAAATAGCCAGTAAATAGTAAGATTTTGGGCTTATGTGTGCAATTTTTAAATGATGTTACATTTATTGAAACAAGATAAATAGTCCCATTTTTCTATTTGTGTGTATACATGTGTTAAAACTAAAATAAACTGTACATACCTCTACGACCTTGCGAACGACCTTAAAAACCTCATGGTTAGAGCCAGTTCCAATGATGCTTTCAAATCTAAGTTGACTTAGATGAAGATCAGATCACATTTCATCACAAAAATAATGCAGAAAACCATGAAATTCCTAAAGGTTCACATACTTTTTCTTGCCACTGTAATTTAAGCTAGAACCTGCTGTGTGCAGCTACTTGATGATGTCATCAGCGATAAGGCCAAGTCGTACTTTCTGCATCTGTTTGTCCACTTTGTTTTAAATTTCATCACCTTCCCAGTCGGTGACGGTTCAGATGGACTTTGTTCAGGTCAAACATTTGTGTCTGCACAGGCTGTCCACAGTGTCAGTACATGGACTGTGCATGGGCCAGAAAAGCACAAGATTAGCTTGTTTGATAAATTGAAGGTACATAACATTTATTCCTGTGTTGTTGACACTGTTGTCTCTGTCTTTGTCTTTGAAGCAGTCAGAGAGGAAGTTTCCATCGCAGCACTGTAAAGATCTCATTTTTGTGGCTGAGAGTTTCTGAATGGGGCTTAGACTTAACTCACTGGGCACAGTGGTGTGGTTTTGCAGCTTGACTTGACCATATCCTGACTGAAAGGCCAGAAGGAAAGCTGCATCATAGAACTGAAACATTACAAGGATCTGTGAGGGATTTGGTTTTGCTCATTGTTCACCCACAGCCCCATGGCTTGACTTAACTGCTTGAGTTGAACTTTGTTGTTAGCTGCTGGTCACTTCCTACTAGAGCTGCCTGGACCACCCAGACATTGGATTAGTTCGGCTCTGTCTGTCATACTGAGTCATTTCTCCAATCTGTAGTATATTGTTGGTGTTAAACTTATATTCTGTAGTTTTTCTGGTTGAAGTGAGCAGTTCTGGGTTTAAATGTAAGTTCATTAGAACACCAGAAGGGTTTCTTTAATCAGGAAGTGTAAACAACAACGACAATCAGAGAAAAATAATTACATAAAACATATTTTAGCTCTTTTATAGTACTTACGTTGAAATATGTAAATGACATCAACCCATTAGCTACTACAGTGTTTGCTTAGATCATGTGTCAATTACAAAAATACAAAATGAATCTACGTTAACCTATTAAGTTACATTTCCAAATGCTTACAGAGACATATGAAAGTATAAGTTTGAGGGGAAAGATCAAGGTTCAGCTCCCAATGCCTGCCTGGAATGATGGCATACCATGACTATAATCTACACTCCTGCAAAACAAGTTCACACTGGGATCACATGGTTCACCTGAGCTGATACGTGGAATGGACTGTCTGGCTGGGCAAAAATAAGCATCTGTTATACTGAAGACTTGCTGAATGTTGCCTGTTTCTCTGCGATTTAGTCTTTAACATAATTGACGCCCCAGATTACTGTAAGTTGAATGTTCTGTTCCTCCATAAGAGAAATTCCCACAAAACAGAAAATCAGGTGAAAATGACAACATACCAGCTAAACCTGTTGTACAAAACTTAATCCTGGAGGTCCTTCACTTGCACCTGCTCAGTTTTTGGCCTCTGGGGACATGTGACCTCTGTGAATGTCAAAGGCCAAATACACCAAACTCACCTTTCTCTGCTTCCCATGCATGACGGCCTCCACTGCAGGAAAGAAGAGTTTTGTTAAGACCAACAATGACAGAGTAAAGCTTAAAGGTTCTTTTAAAAATGTCCATGCATTAGAGCACTTATTAATAATTATTACATTATTATTCTAATTATTTTTTTCTACTGCTTTTGCAGTTATAGCTACAAATGATGTTCTTTTAACTCTCCATTACAATAGAAGATAACAGATGCCAGCTCTCTGAGTGTCAGTATGAAACGTGACCTCCGTGAAGAAGAAAGCAAAAAGCAGAGGGTGGATGGGTGGGAAGGTTTGAATCGATGATGGAAAATGCTGCTTGTAAAGTGGGAACCCGCCATTATACTTCTCAGTTTTAGACCTCCAAGGAATACTTGCAACAGATCTGTACTCTCACTGTTGTTTGAGATGGATACCTCCCAGCTGCCCTGTGTAGTTGTGGGCCTCAAAAATGGCTTCCAGGGACATGTGACCTGTAGGTTCAAAGGTCATGGTTCAGACAGCCCAAACTCACCTTCCCCTCCCTGTTGCTGAGGACAAAGCTCACATTGAGTCAAGCTCTGGAAATTTTTTGAGATTTGAAAAGTGTCTTTCCAGGGTTTAACAATATTCTGTCAGGACAATTCTGCTTCCGTTGAATCTAAACAGAGAATATTTGCCTAAAATCTCAAAACACAACAGAATTAATGATGTGTAATAGTTTCACAATAATAAGCCACGATTAAACTCTGGCTCCTAAATCCACGCCTGCTCATTCTTCTATTTGTTTCTGTGTTGTCTGCAGATGTTACAGATGCCTGTAGGTTAATTATGTCAAAAGTTGGTGTGCAGATACTGTAGGTGGTTTTAAGTGTAGGCATACTAATTGATGATGGCGCACTTTTAAAATCAGATGCTAAAAAAGTCAATTGAAGGCAGTGTTTTTGATCTCTTCACTTTTTCTAGCCTTTCTGTACAGTCTGACAATATTGTAACACACTATCAATAATCAGCATGTAGTCATGAAAAATGTTATGTTTAAAAAGGTCTTATGTACTTTTTTTTCTCATCCTTTTACAATGCCTGCCTTTATCCCGCTCGAGGACTGTAGAGGTCTTGCCTAGGTCCTGACCAGCAGACCTTCCACTCACAGCTTTCAAAACAACAGCTGGCATTGAGAAAGGGTGAGAGATAAGGGATGGGAGAAGAGGAAAGGAGTGTGAAGACTTGAAGGAGGGAAATGGAGGAGGAGGAGGAGGATGTAGAGAGTAATTGCAGAGGAGTGGATACTCTATGTACTATGTGCAGATGGTGCTGACCAGCTTGATGGTTTTGTTCAAGTGCACATTTTAACCTATGTAGTGGAGAATAATAAATCAAATAAATCAACTAGAGAGACCAACATGAAAATTGTGATTGGTCAATATTGCTGCTAATTGGACAACAATGCAAAAAAAACATAGAAAACATCACTGCTGATGTCTCCTGCTGTAGTGTCATTCTGTCTGTTTAACCCACAGCAAAATAGCTGATCTCAGTCTCTAAAAAGACAGATTGTCTAGAAATTTGCTGACCATGCTGTCACCTCCTCTGGGATCTACCGTTTTGATTTTGAAATGTTAATGTTAAAGACTACTGTGTGCATATTTTAGATAATAAAACACACAACCAGCAAAAGTTCAGGGTCTGAGTCAGACGGACACACAAACCAAACTCTCAGCCAGCCCAGATCAACTGAAACATGTTTTCAGCTGTTGCTGCTGGTTGTATAAGTGTGTCTTTGTTCCCTAAGAGGTTTGGCTTCTCCTCCTTCTTCTTTTCCTCCTACCTCTGTAATCTCCACCTTAACCTTCAGTCTACATCGCCCATGCTCTTCCCTTGTACCTAACATCTTCTCTTTCACTAACTTCCCCTCTGCCAAACAAAAACGTCTTTACTAGGTGATCATTAGATTTCCCTTTAGGTCTTAGCATCACCGGTCTTCCATCTGGGTTGTATTTTACGACACTGTGTTTAGCCTTTTCCAATGAGAAGCAGCAGCGAGGTGACATTATCAGACTCATTTTAGAAATGTTGGAATGGAGAGATGCCCCGGGCAAGTGACTCTTCCGGCTCACGTCAGCATTGTAAATCAGTTATAATTATACTATAAATTAAACTTAATGGATTAAAAATGATCAGTGTGCAGTTGTGATTTCAAACTGCATTTGTCAAAACTAGTTCAGCTGTGATCAGAAATAATCTCAATTAAAATTCAAGCACAAATAAAAATCAAACAGAATGAACTGAAATTTCCCAAAATGATACAAAAACAGGTATAGATTCACAAACAGGCCCTCTGTGTTTATGCTTAGGGCCCACACAAGCTGAGGGGCCTAATATTTTGTGCTTGAAAGCATAACACAGCATAATGCATTGTATTATTGTCAATATAAAAGTGTAACAAATATAAAATCTAGCACAGATGAATACTCTATACTAGCCCAACTCTGCATGTTCATTATTCTGTAAGAGAGAGGTAAATATTGTGTAGTAGCATCCATTGCATGCATAAGAGCAAATTTTTACAGTAAGCCAACATTAAACTGGTTCAAATGTACCCTTTCTTCTTGCTTTCAGCTCTCAGTTCTTATTAAGCTTCTGTTTTTTTTTTTTTTTTTTGCAGTGCTTTTCCAAAGCTGAAAGCAGATAAATCTAAAATGCTAACTTGGTGTTTCTGTGTCTATGGGAAGAGCAGAACTGTTGCAATACAGTGACATAAACCAGCCCACCGAGGGACGTGGGTTGTGAAGGAATAAAGTTCAGAAGACTTTGTGCTGTCACTATTTAAATGTCACCGTGTTCGGATACACAGCGCAGCTGTTTTCATTAACATGGAGTTATATTTATTTCTGTCAGATTAACATCTGACAACAGAAACATGAAAATGATGTATGTAATCTAAGCTATATTTTGAGATGGCTTTATTAAAAGACATCACAGAAGACCTTTACAAAAATGAGCAGTAAACTCTGGCGGGGATGCATAACTTTAAATAGAAAAAGTTACATGACTTTGTGTCAAGTCACAAGATGGTTTTGGCTGGATTATCATGTTCAGTTCATTGTTGGTATTTGTGTTGTGTATTGAATATCATCAGACAACACAGAAGGAGCGTGTCTATTATGGATATGTTTCTGTGTGTACAGATCTAATTGTAAAACTTTTCAGAATTTAAAGTATTCACTTTCACACTGGCTTGAGTCCAAACTCCTTGAATCAGCCTCCATTCCTCTAATTTGGAACAAAATCAAACCACACTTCCTCATAAAAGTGAAAATGCTCTCACTGAGGTGGCATTCCAGTAGGCATATATAAAGAAACCTCTGGTGCACTTACACATTGGCAAAACTCCAAAGCTTTTGTATGACTGTCCATCTTCCCCCCAAGCCCCTTATTGTAGGCTGAGCCAAGTAGGGGGTTTGAGGCAGTGCAATCAGATCCTTGGATCCCTCCTGGCATTTGTTCCCCCGGCTTGTTTTCACTGTCAACACACCACTTGAGAGAATTAAGGGGAGCCAAGTACCTAGAGCTCAGGAGGTAATAAAGCAGTCAAAGCACAATTAAACCTTCAGAAACAAGTTGAGTCAAGCTTATTTAATTCCAGTCCGCAACATAGAGATTGAGTTATAAAGAATTCATGTTTGTATTCGTAAAGCGATGTAATGTAAAATACACAGTGGTTAATCTCTGAAACTAATAGCGTCTGTTTGATGAAGAACTTATTCACCATGCATTTTTGTACATAAATATAACATAACTATGCATCTTATTTTTTAAGAGGTTTGGATTTAAGTGTTTATCTGTACTTAGAAACAACTGAGGACTCAGGAAACGTAGTGTGAACACACTGAATCCAGAGTTATGGGTTGAAACTTTAAGTAGAATAGGTCATAATTCTCTGTAGGTTAATTTTTACAAGTTAACCCCTTTCAGTTTATCATTTAGTACATCATTTATTGGTGATTGTTATAAAAACATAAATTACAGCTGCTTAAAAGTCACATTTGTTTTAAATATGTGATGCATTGTTGAGTCCAAAGCGTTTTTTTTTTATTATTTGCACCTTGACTTAGTGAAAGGTTTGCAAGATATAGAAGAGGAAGTCATATTACACAACTTGACTAATCAGATATTTAGTTGCCAGACGAATACCATGAGGAAAAATTAAAGTGTGTGAAATGAAATATTGGGTCATAAACTCTGGCTACTCTCCAACTCTCTCTTGCTTACTCCACATCTGTCTATAGCTCAGTCTATGAGTCCAGTCATCTGCTTTATACTTTTCTCACTTTCACTCTCATTTTCGTTCTGTCTCTCTCTCGCTTATTATTGCTGCTTGTGTCTGCTGTGGTTCTGGGACGGCGTGGAAACATCTGCACAAGCATCACAAAACACACACATTACATACATTCCACATTTAGCCTTAACGAGGCAAATGAAATTGTGGTTTTGATGCAGGAAATGAGGAATGAGTGTTTGGGAGTAAATGAGATTGTGAGAGATGAAGCCAAGACGTATTGAATTTACGAGTGAGTGAGAGAGTGACAGAGAGACGGCAAGAATGAATGAAACGAAGCAAAGAAGCAGCGTGCACCATTCAGATTTTTGAGGACACATGGTTTTGCAACTCGTCGTCAATGGTCAGTTTACAGGACCCTCTATCAGCCACAGTTTTCTATTGTTGTGCATCTGTTTGCAGCTATTTTGTGTATTTTCACTGAGCTGTAGTAGTATAGAATAACTTCAGATGCTCTGGCCCAGGGTGCTTGATGACTCTGCTCTCAGGGCTCACCCACAGTAACCCATCCAAGCCATGAACATATCATTATATTTTTAATTACCATATAAGTGTTAAAGGGCGGCACAGCGGTGTAGTGGTTAGCACTGTTACCTCACAGCAAGGCGACAATGTTCTTCAATGTTCCTCAAGGTTCTCCCTGTGTCTGCATGGGTTTTCTCTAGGTACTCTTGCTTCATCCCACTGTTCAAAACATTCATGTTAGGGTTAATTGGTCACTCTAAATTGTCTATAGGTGTGAATGTGAGTGTGAATAGTTTTCTGTCTCTATATGTCAGCCCTGTGATAGACTGGCGACAGTCACAGCCCCGCCTCTTGCCCAATGACAGCTGGGATAGGCTCCAGCACTCCAGCGACCCTTAAGAAGACAAGCGGTTAGGAAAATTGATTAATGGGTACAAGTCTTAAGAGGTGATCATTTAGCAGATGTTCCTTCAGCTTCTGCCACTGTTGCCAGATGTCCAAAAATTCAGTCACTGCAGATTAAGTGTACAGATTATCACCTCTCAGTGCCATCTGAACAATTCAGCAGCAAATTGATGAATTCAAATTTAAACGAGTAGGAGAGAGACAGAGGAGAGTGAGTCATCACCAGGGGAGGCTGGAGAAACGGCAAGCTCTTTTGAGTGTATGACTCTGAGTGCATGTCATAGGCAACGTTTATTACGTTTATTACAGAAATATCTAAGAGGGGGGCGGAGACCTGACCGCTGAGAACATTCAGTGGTTAGAAAGAGACACTGGATGTTTGTTTAGATAAGCTAAGACCAAGTCCTGTATCTGTGTCTCCCTGCTAATTGTGGGGAAACCACCTGAACTGGGATAAGGTCATCAGAATTTGTTAATAGCTGCCCGTAGACATGGTGGCTCTAGCTTTGAATAGCTTCCATGGTGACAAGCATCACAGGGGCACCAAGCATATTATAGCAGGCTGTGAACATGGACGTGGGGCCAATATGACATATTAATACCATAATTTATCACTATTTGGTGCAAGCACAGAAATAAACACCCAATGCAAAATATTCTATTTGTAAAAAAATACAAATTATTATTAAATGTTTCACAGAAAATCAATTATCCATATCAAAAGTACTGAATGTAAGTAGAGCAGATCTAAAAAGAAGAGAAAAACAGTGTGTGAGGCTGTTCTCTGTGTGTAGATCCCACCACCTCACTCTGACCATCAGTAATGTCTTTTGACGCGCAGTTTTACCATAATGTGCCGATTAATGCGAGGCAGATGCGCGTAATGCTTCTGTGCGCAGAAGCTGGCCGACCTCAGAGCGAGCGGGAGTGCTCAGGCTATGAGATAATGCCAGAGAGAGGCCAGCCTGGGACTAACACTGCTGCCACTGCTGCTGTGTCTATGTGTGAGTGTGTGTGTGTGTGTGTGTGTGTGTACACAGTCACACGAAACCCCACCAGCGGATGTTTTACATCCCCTTTCCGCTCAATTACTGCCTCTCAAGGTCACAGATATCTGTCCAAGATAACTTTGTGTGTTTTCTTGGCCAACTACAGCCACGGTTTTTTTTACATGTTGTTTTGTATCTTTGCATTTCAACTAAAATGTGAGTCACAGGGGACTATTTGTTTCTTCCCATAAAAGGCTATAATGAGCACCTCTTTCTCATAATGACTGGGTCTGAACCCTAATGCAGGTTGTAAATGCTACTGTGGTGTTCTTGGCTACAGTCTGAGGCCCTTATTGTTTCTTGGCGCTCTCCTCATCATCTTCGCCCCGTGACTTTTTTATTAGATCCATGATCCAGCAAGTTTTCCCTCAGCTGTTTGTGCCATTTGTTTGCTCATGATCACTTAATGGATTTAATAGGGATTGGAGTGCATGTGTGTGTGGTAGTTATTGAGAGAAAGTGTGTTTGTGTGCGCTCAGCGAGACTCAAAACTGTGTGTGTGTGTGTGTGTGTGTGTGTCTGTGTGTGTGTGTGTATGTGTGTGTGTGTGTGTGCATTCCACCCTGCGACTCGTCCGGCCTCTCCGGAACTCAGCGCAGCGCGTCGCTCTAATCCTTCCTTCCTGTTTTCCTGCAGGAGAAGTGAGGTGGAGAGGCAGATCTGATATAAATTTGCCTAATCACAGTCACAGTCAGTTTACCTAGAAGGGAATGAGGAGAAAGTAAAGGACAGAGTTCAAGTTCACACTGGGAAACTTTTCATTTTTAACAACTCTCTACGCAGAGCTTGTGTTTGTTTTCTTCCAGGTGATACTGCTAATTTAGTCCAATTTCCCCGGGATGTACTGACCATCAGTGGATGATTTACAATGCATCCAATACTACAAAGGCATGATGGATGTTTTTCATACAGGCAACTAGAGTTAGCAGCTTTTCACAGACATGAGTTTATGTTGCCTTTTGATAATCAGAACCACTATCTGCTCAACTAATGCATAGTGAACTGTTGTACCTGTCTTGGCAATGTTCATTATAAGCTGTGCTCTAATTAAACATGCTTCAAGCATACAGTCAATAACACATGTTATTAAATGTGCATGCAACACCCCATACGTGAGCATAGATATGTTAAAAGAAATGTTCTTTACATTCCTCTATTCCAACAAGTCTCCCAATCTAAACATTCATAAAGATCGTTTGTTCATACACTCTCATACAACCCACATTTCTAGAAGTGTCACCATAATGGCAGATGGTGTTCTGGACATACTTTGTCATGGAAAATATGAACACCAGGTTAAAATCACATTAATAAAATAACACAACATCTTTAAGACCCAACCATCCACCCTGACATCCACCTTTCGTGCTTTAAATACTGTCTCACCTCAACATTAAGGCACCACTGGAGGTTTAATTTTAATATTTTACTGTTATTTGTGATAACTTGCTGGTACTACAATGGTAGTACCAAATGATTTAGAAATTTAATAATAGTGACATACTTTGACAGCTTCAGCTTGCATGACTGTGCTACTGAGTTGTTTCAGTGTCCTGTCCAAGGGCACCTTAACACGTAGCCAGCAGGACCTGGAAGTCGAAGCACTGACCCTGGGGTTAATAGACAACTGCTCAACCAACATAGCTACGTATCACCCCAAATACTTTTGCTGAATAAATGACTTGGCGTGATCTGATCTGACTGACAAGCAAATCAGTTTAATCACAAAACAGCCTCAAAGTGGTTTTTGGACTTCCTGAAAGCTGAAATATCTGTACACCACAATCTCCTCGCCCCCTCTGCGTTCCACGTAAATGGAGCCTTGTGTGGTTGTATGACTCCTAGCTGATGCATCAAAATATTGCCAAGTGCATTTCTTGTTTTCAATTTTGGCTAAAAGTATGAAAAATGGTCACACCAACGGACGCAGAAAAACAATAACAACCAGACCAAAACTGATAATATTATGAAGGACTGCTTCCATTCCTTAAGGTTTTATCATTCAAAATTGCATTAGACTGTTTAGAAGATCAATTTCAAAGATTATACTAAGATTAAGAATAAAGCCAAAGTAAATGTAGAAAATAAAGATTTAAAATTAAAAGTAGCTACAGTATCATTTCTATACTCTATGAAAACTGCTACTGACATAAGGTGGGAGGACAAAATGAGAGAAGAAGCATCATGAATCACAACCCTGTGTCCATGTGGCCTCTGTCTTGCTCTCATTGATGTCTTCATCGCATTTTTAAAGTCAACTTTCGAGGAGAGAACAAGGCAAGTGCTGGATGGTTTGTTTCTGCTGCTTTGACAGTAATGAAGTGTCTAATGGGAAACTGTCAGCAGCTTGGAGAGACCAGAGACCTCGAGACACTGTGGAGACAAGGCACACACACACAGACACACACACACACACACACACACACACAGCACACACACACACACACAGTACACACACACTAGTTAAATGCACATATACATACAGCCTATATACATACAAACACACCCACTTGGTGACGCCAGGACAATTACCACCCACCACCAATTACTGCAGTGCACACATGGTCGTGGCTCCGAAACCTCTCGACCATGTGTGGCTCGACCTGTGATGTGGTTCCTGAAGCACTAACAGACATGAAGCAGAGTTTCTAAAAACCGCTGAGCCAGGGCGTCACGATGGTTCGGCAGAACAAACAGTTGCAAAATATTTTATGCACTGGACTGTTTTTTTAAGTTGACATTTGTGAAATTCAGTTTTAAAAGCTTGTAATGCTATACATTAATAATAACATTTAAACTAAAGTGGAATGTGAAAGGATGAACGACAACTGACTTTAATCATGAAAACTCACAACTAAAGTTTTATATTGAACTTAAATGTTGCTGATGCTCATTCGCCAGTGATTATTGTGATATTTATTATTTGCACTTAAACAGGTTCATTTTGTTCATTGTTGTTTGTTCTCTATGATGACTTCCAGTGTGGCTTTTCTAGAACACTAATAATGACAATGCATCTTAAAAAATTGTTCTGAGGGGCCATACACCAGCCTTTAGTGTCACTTTTAGTTTACCACTGGCCATTTCTACAAATCTTGGCAGATAAGGACTGAGCTTTTCAATACTCTTATCACTGTAAATATGTACATTCATAGATATTTTTTCTGTTTGTTCCCTCTGATGCTGTGAACACAGGAATTTCCACACTGTGGGATTAATAAAATCTTATCTTATTTAGCAGTTAGCACAAGAAAAGGGGATAGCCAGACACAGTGAGCGGGTCATGAGTCATGTGGATGGCGAGGGAAAAGCCAGACAGACCCCCTGCCTGGATGACATCTGTTGTCTGTTTTTCTTTCACACCTCTGAAAAATGGCATCACTGCTCGTCTTCTTCTGTCTTCTCTGTCTAACATGATATATGCCTGTTAGCTGAAAATGTCTTGAATATTTTTGGTTTATCCACAAGATTTCTTGAGCCAAAGGGGAGATAGAAGTTCGACAAACCTCAGAAGACAATGTGAGCATGCAACTTATGTTGGAGCACCACAGTGACCACATTTGGAGTTATTGGGTTTTGACGTACAAAATATAACTTCATTTGATAGTGATAATAGAGATAAAGACAGGAAATAGAGGGAGAGAAATGTTGCTGGCCGGACATTGCAAACATGTGTTGTTACCCTTAACCACTCATCTAACAGACACCAGGTAAAATGATATTTTAAAAAGCACATTTAATACTCCTCTTGGACTATAACATGGGCCAACTTTCAGAATGAGATAACAAACCTCCAAAATAAAGTGCTGTACAAAATCAGAAGAGTATGTGTAGTCATTATTTAAAATGACTGTTAACTGGGCTAAAGGATAAATACTGAAAATATATGAAACTAAGCACATTTTTGGTAATGATTTTAAAATATCCATTAGAAACTAATGTCTCTTGTCAAATTGCACACAGTTTTTTTCTACCATTGTTCGACATCTCTCATCCTTCACATCATCTGTTGCATATTTTCAGACACTTATCTAGGAGTGCAAAGTCCTGCACTACAACAGATGTTGTGTAACGAAAGAAAAGAGACGTTAAAATCCAGTATACTTTCTCACTTCCTCATAGATGATCAATCACAGCGGTGGTTATGAAGTCACAAAGTCACAGACATTGGCAACTAAAATGGGATTTAATATTAAGTTACCTATTAATCAACCATAATGTTGTTAGTTTAGTGTTCAGTGACTTATATGCACATTAGTAGTGCTGTTTTTTAATTTGTTAGTATAATGTACCTGGGATCTATTTCTTAATAACAGCAGCCACTGATGTTACAGTAATGGGGGAAGATTTCTGGATCTGATTTCTGGGTGTGAAAAGTGCTTGACTAAGTGGGGAACTAGGCGAAGGAAAGCCCTGACAGGAAAGGCTTGAAAGAACAAAATCACTTTGATTTAAAGTGCAGCGTTGATGTCAAGATGTTTTATAGGAAATTACACAATGTCATTTTTCTAGTTGGGGCATGAACAGCTTTGAGTAGAGCTAACAGCTTTGTGTGCTTCTAGACAAGGAAGAGCTACTAGCTGACTAATATATGACCTCTTACAGGCTCCCCACCCATGAGCACAGCCAAACAACCCTGGTGGTGATCTGTATTAATAATTGTAAAGGGCATTTGCCTATTTCGAAGAAAAAAAAAACTGTAATTCTGTCCTCACATTTAGGAGACAAGCTTTCAGTAGGACTAGTGTTTGTATCTCCTCTCGTCTTCTTCCACTTGCTGCTCATAATGAGGCCTGGGAGCAGCAGTTTATGCTGCAGGACGTGAGAGTGTTGTTATGTTTTCTGACTTGCTATTGACTGGGTCTGAGATGAACTGCTCTTCATTGATGCTTTTTTCATTGAGCAGGCTGATCTCAGCAAGCCACTGACCTTTACTAAGTGTTGTCTGGGGAATAATTTAATTGAACCCCCATTTTGTGACTTAGCAAGAAGCTATAAATGGGAGAAATCTAATGGTGACTAATGGTAATGTCAAAACTAAAATGGTGCTTAGTTTGGCTGCGAGGGCTGCTCTTTATACGCATTACTTCAATTACAACTAATTATATATACTTAGTGTTTCATTTACATTCCTGCTGATAGTTTTTCTGGGTTCTTTTGAATGTTTTTCCTACAGTTCAGATGGTTGTGGTTTTCATTCCATGATAAAAATCAATTGGTAGAATAATTTATGCTTGAGCTCAGGTTTTTTTAGCAGATAGAGATTTTCACGGATAAATCCCATTTTACAACTTGTTTCTTATATTCGTGGACTGAAACAGGAAAGTAACATATTTGAAACTTGATTAACTAATAATATGTTTCTATGAATACTTTTAATGGTATGAGGGCAGCTGTGAATCTGTTGATAGAGCAATCGCCCATGAACTGCAGAGTCAGTGGTTCAACCTCTGGCTGCACCTGGTCACATAAAAACCCTAATAGCTGCATTATATATGTGCAGCTGTCCCACGACAATACATAAATAGCAATAAGTTATGTCAAAAGCCAATTATTTTGCATACTGTGTTTTGGAGGATGATTTTCTTTGGAATGTCATCATACAAAAGGCGACGGAAAAAGACGCTCAAGATGCTGTGAACTCTTTTTATTTGCTTCACCGCATGACTTTATTACTAGTTTTGGTTTGATGACAGAAAGAAGAGAGGCTATAGTGACCAGGGGAATGAACTAATTTTATTTAATGATGGATGTACATTGTATTCTTCTCTGTGCACATTTAAGACAATAGAGTTTCTTCAATGTGTCTTTGTTGGGTATTAACCTTAAGCTCCATCTGTCTCTGTTTTGGCTCTGGTTTTGAGGTGAGGGGGTGTCTGCAGATTGGGGGTGCTGTTTTGTTTCTGACCTTGGTCTCTGGTCTGTCATGTTACTTGACCCGACCTGTTGCAAACTGTCCGATTCAAATCATCACCATCACAGTGAGTCACACATTTGAACCTGAACCCCTGTCTCCCTCTCTGCCTGCCTGTCTGTCTGTTTACAAAAAAATATAAAATGTGTGTTTATAGGGGAGACTATAAAGTATCGTATGAGCTAATTGGTGTGCTCTCTTGAAGCAGGGTGTGTGTGTGTGTGTCAGAAGACACCAGTGTGGAACCACGTGGCTGCTTGTTGTGCTATGGCTGCCTCTCTCTGTGATAAGCTTCTCTTATGTTGCCCCAGTGTTAACTCAACATCCTGTGTCCACACTCTCTTCCTGGCCTTATCACACACTGTGTGTGCAGACAGAATTACAAATACTTCCGGAGGTCAGTAGATAAAGTAGACCAACAAACATTGCACTTGATCACACACACACACACACACACACAGTCCAGAGCTGCCACACTGTGTGTGTATGTGTGTGGTCCAGGGTTCAGTGTGCTGTATCAAAGCAGTTAAACTTTAAACAGTGATAAACTGAGGAGTTGCTCCATGTTTCTCTTGTCAACTTGTCATTCTTCTGGGTGATCAGATTTTTTATAACAGCGCTGCTAATAAAACAATCTAGTCTTGAGGTTTAATGGTATTGAAACACCGGGTTGCAGTGAACGAGGAAGGGGATTTCCTGTATACTTACCTAAAATAGTAACTTATACAGTATGTATCACTGACTACAGTAAATCATGTAACAGCAATCTGTAGCTTTTATTGGGCACAGGACACGTCTGTTCCTTGACTTTAGCCCATAGGGGAAATAAACCATTCAGCCATAACATTAACACCACATGCACCACCTGGTGATTTTACTTGCTCCGTGTTTTCTGACACCTGACAACCGCGCTGCTTTTACCATTTAAAAACTGTACACGAGACTCTGCTGCAGGAATATTACGGTCAAACATTATTTTAACAAGGCTTGTCCTTCTAACAATCAGAGAAATGTAAATAGTTCTTCTTGAGTACAACATTTTGTAGCTTTTTTATTTGTTTCATTTCATAATAAGTTAGTTGATGATGCAGCGTTTAGCTTTGGAAGTAATTTATGTTACTACTGAAGATAGAAAGTTCAATATCCAGACGTGGCAACCTTATAATCGATGTTACTGAAAATGCAGACACTGCTTAATCCATCCCTTATGCTGTTTCTATCAGGTTTGTGGTTGGAAAGATCAAAACAAACACCACTTTTTGAACCAAACCAAACATAACCAGACTGTTTCAGTTCACATAAATGAGCGATGACTAACAGTTTTCTTTCTTTTTTTTTTACATACTTTTATTTCTGCACTCTTCCCATTGTCCTCTTTGTGATCTCTTAGGCAACCTGGAGAAAACTGTGAGGCTCTTTTGCGTTGGTATTACACGATTGTTGCCACAGAAAACACTAAATATTTAGGTCTCTGGCGACGAGAGTCTATTTGTGTTGGAAATTCGATGACGTTATAAGGATGGCGAGTTGAGAAAGATGAGATAGATGTTGTGAACAGTTTAGTTTGCCTCTGAGAGACATTTCTAGCATCATCAAAGCATCTAGTCTCAGTCTGTTTGATTACTAAAATCACGAAAGTCACACAAAAGTGTTGATAACCACTGTTGATTCAACAAAAACAGGCTGAAGTTAAGTGAAAATTGATCTGGAATAAACTTGCTCGTTGTTTGAAGCTGACAACCACTGTCTCAAGGACAGCTCAGGATGCCGGTTTAAACTCTGCTCACAGTTATGTTCTGCAGTTCATTAAAACCCTGAACTTTACCCTTTGTATAGAAGATTATCACCTGACCTGTGGCACCAAATAACAGAATTAAGCTGCGTGAACGTGAACACAACCTAAAATCACGGCAGAACAAAGTGAGGTTTGCTTCTGCTGTTGTTTCCCAGAGACGACCACAGATGAGAACATTTACTTTAGTTCAATAATGATCTGACTGCATGTGCTTCTTTGTGATGCATAGATTGAACTTAGTATCTCAGTATATTGAACTTTATTTTTAGTGAAATGACTTCATGTTTCATAGTCGGGATACTGTCTGTTGCACTCACACACTCAGCAAAAACTAACTGTGCACTGTGCAAACAAAACACTCAACACCACAACAAATCCAGGATGTTCAGTGGTCAGTTAAACATCATAGCAGGAACGCCAAATCAGGCTTGTGGCCCCATGTGCTCTGTGATAACACATAGTACATGGCCAGTGATAGTGGGACCTTTTGTGGAGACAAATGTAAATGTAGATACTTTATGAAAAGGAATTTACGCGACTGAACATATATATGAACTGGCTATTAGATATCTATTAGAGATAGATATGTCTATTTTCTATGCTTGTGGTTGTAATGTATGTCACTCGCACTCACACACACACACACACACACACACACACACACACACACCTCCAGACACATTTACCGACTCAGACTGCTCAAGCGATAAGGGAACTGTGAGAGACAGACTCGCTGGATGATCAAGAGTGGTTGTACATGTGAGATAAGACATAAGTGCACGCATATAGAGACCACACACCACGTACGCAGGAGATAAAACACACACTGACACATAATCATGTTCACAGACGCACACTTCAAAAGCCAGGCCTCGCCGGGATCACTGCTACCCTCTCCTTCTTCTCTTGACCTTTAAACTCCATCTCTTCATTCTTCCGTCTCGCTGTCTCTGCCTCTCTGCCTCTCTGCTCCCATCTCTGTCTTTCATCTTTCTCACATTTGTCTCTTTACGGCACTGCCACTTCTGTAGTTGCCTGTAGGGTCTCTATTCATCTCGGTTTAAATTTTTGGACCTGATAAAACGTAGATGCTTCATTCTGGAGCAACAAAGACATCAAAGTGAACAAATGTAAATGAAAATTTGGAGGCTCCCTCCCATCAAATGTGTCACACACACCTTACTTTAACTAAATATCAGTCGATTGTACAACAAAATGAGTTACCAACACACCATTAGCACAAAAGCTGCTGCATCTGTGGACACAACAAATTTAATTTCTTCGTTCATTAAATCTAAGGTTATACAGAAAAAAAAAGCAGAATGTGAAAATCATAGACATGGACACAACCGTGCTTTATTTTAAATTATACTTTATTTCACATAAAAACAAAACAATAAACAAATAAATTAGATATTTCTATAATAATTCTCTTGAAGAAATGTTTAAGAATGCTGCGATTGTTTACAGTTTGTATCTAGGAAAAGAGCAGATAACTGGAATGTAAAGATGCAAATGTATCCGGACACTTTCTGTAAATATAAGAGCCTCATTCCAGAATGAGATATCCATGAGAGACACCAGCTGTCACAAAGTGATGAACATAAAATGCAAACAAATGAGGAGAGTACATACATTAACCCTTCGCAGACGGCATGGTTCACTGGTTTCACACAGAACAAAATGATTGGATGATGAATTTAAAGTATTTTGGAATTAAACCTTAAATTGTCCTCAGACCTCAAACACATAAAGGAAAGACCAGAACAAAAATGATAATACAGTTGTTGGTGTTGAAAACAGCACCTGAAATTTGTTTAAAGACAGTGATTTACTCATTAGTGAGCCAATTTCTGCTGTGATTTCAACAAGCTTTCGGCCAATTTTGCAATTTAAATTTGCACTGTTGACCAACCACTGATGGAGGAAACCAGACCTGGAGAAAGATATCATATCTCTTATGTGGAAATGTCTACTACAAATATTTTCTGTCTCAACTGTTTGTTTTTATTTATTTCTGTGGTCAGATTCAGGAGGCAGACTGGGACTCAGTTGGCACTCTACCCCACAGGGGAATTTTCTGCAGCTGGTCCTGGTGGCAGTGGCGAATCTGAATTAAGATTTGTAATTTAAAAGATGGTGACTATGGATAAAGATAGGGGCGTTTGGGAGAGAAGAGTAGACATTACCATAATAAGAGCCTCTTCATTTGCACACAAGCCCAAGCAATCCCCACACCACTACCCCCAAAACTCCCTCTGGTCCGTAGTCACACCCATTAATCTTGCAAAGCCTTCATTGTCCGGCCAGGCTGCAGACCTGAGGACCCCTAGCCAGCAGATTGGGCTGGGTGAAGGGTTACAGCCAGACAAAGGAGGATCCTCCCCCTTCTCCTCTATTTGAAATCAATCACACTGGCTTTCACATTCAGTACCCCCCTCCCTGCCTTCTCTCCTTGTCAGCAATGACAGTGGGCTTGGGCCAGCTCCCCACAGAGTCCTCATACTGAATCGTCAGTCCTTCTTTTGGAGCAAGTCCCACCCTGGACACAGTGTCTCTGATAAAGCAGCCATGTAGGCAAAGGCTGGACGAGTAAAGCCGTTGTTGCAAGAAGACCACAAGATGTTGTGTCAGAGTTTACGTGGTCATGTTTACTTGCAAATGAGTCTCATGTCTCATGACCTTTGAGGCTTGGATTTTGAAACTTAGGAAATACAGTAGAGCTTTTGAGAAAATATTCTTTTCTCCATAGCCCAACAATTTTGGAGATTTGTGGTTTACATCCAACTGCAGCAACAATAACTGTGTGCCTTATGGTATTTAACCACAACTTGTTTTTTTGGGCTGGAGGCTGCAGCAATTTACAACAAAATGACAAATGGATGGTTTCATTCCAAAATCTTCCAAGTCTAAACCTTATATGAAAGTCCAATCCATATATTTTATTTACCACAAACATTTAATTTGACTTGTTGGTGGAAAATTAGAATTTTGGATTTCTCAGACAGTCATAATTCAAACTGCTGACTGGTCTAAATTGAATATTATGGTATTTTGGAATGAAGCCTGAACATGAAGACAGTGTGACAGCTGTGATAGGTTTGGCACATTCCTCTCTCCTTTCACCTAAATTAACCTTCATTTTTGTGTCATTCAGAATAATTTATAAAAGGCAATTGTCTTTCTGTAGTTGATATGTATATACAATATTTTAATATTCTAATATATTCACAGGAAATCCTAAATTCAGGCACTTTGTTGCCACTACAACAACTTCTTAGCACAAGAGCTCCTGAGATTTAAGACTGTTTTCTTTTTAAATAAGCAACACAAAAGTAAAATAATTTTATATAGAGAAATTTATATTTAACAATCAATTTCTTCTTTTTTATCATAGCAAAATAAATCTTTGTTTTTTTAATGTCTTTATCATCAAGGTTTCAAGCCCTGGTATTGGGTTGAATTTGCATGAGGAGATCGTTGTCCATCGCTCTCTGAAGGAAAGTTGATTATAGAAAGCATTTTGGGCCATTTTGAGTACCAGGGTCTCTTCTGTTGTGTAGTGCCGCAGTTTTCCAACGTTACAACTGTTCTTAGGCACAGTGCCAGAGCTGATAAAGTACCATGTTTTGTTTGTCTTCTCTTCTTCTGCTCGTTCTTCTGCCCACATTTAATTAAACGTCTCCCCTACAAAACTCCATCATCTAATGAAGCCCACTGGCCTCAGTGCTCCATATCCACACGCGTGTGTCTGGATTTACGTGTATGTGTACGTAAAAGATGCCCGCCTATATCTAACGGTTGGATGGTGCCATTTTTGAGGTCCATTATAATAATGAGAATAAAAACATTAACTTAACTTTAGAAATGCTGCTGTGGATCTCAACTATGGCCGCCTGCTGATGTGTTGCTTTACTTGAAAACCCAAACTACTGTTTCCCCACTGTAATGTCCGTGTGTGTGTGTGAATCCGGGTGCCTATCGGAGCGCTGTCTTCATGTCTATTCGGGGCCGCACATCCTGGTAGCCCAGGAGACAGGGGTCAGAGGACAAAGCATCATGGGTAAAAACGGAGTCGTTGTCAGAGGAGCAGGAGCTAGATGTGTCCTCGCAAGATGGGGAGTACTGCTCGAAGGGTGTCGACAGGTCCAAGTACTGATGGGAGAAAGTTCAGAGGAGAAAGTTCAGAGGTTGGTAGAAGCAGTTTGTAATTAGTCAGACAAGAAACTAATACACATTGAAATTTTTGTTAAACTGACGGCAAACAAGAGTCGAAGCTGAATTCGGCGTCTTGGTCAGACATGATGTTCACTTCAACTGTGTGCATGTAAAAAGAGACGCAGAAGTGAACCACTGCTACTATTGTAGTTATAGTTGAAGTTAAAGATTGTTAGATTTGTGTCTAAGCCTACAATTTTCTGTGACTAAGGACAAGTAAAACCCAAAATATCAGTCAAACTAACTGTTGAGTGATCTGCAGATGGTCTGTTGTTGTTGCTTGTGTGTGTGTGGTGGAAAAACACAGTTTCAGCAATTACGGCTGTGCAGCCAAACATAGTTTGAGTGTGTTGCTCAGCATTTACAAGCCCTGGATTCTCTGCTCTGTACACTCACTTGTGTACTGAACATACCCAGAGAGCAGATTTTGAAAGGGAAATGTGCAAATGTTAACATGTGTGCATGCCTGTGTGCATGTTTGAAGCCTACCTCGTCAGAGATGGACAGCAGCAATCTGTCAAGCTCCTCCACCAGCTGTTTGAAGGTTGGTCTCTGGGTGGGAACAGCATGCCAGCACTCACGCATCATCATGTAGCTACAGAGGAAAAAATCACAACATGAAAAATTGTAGCATAAAAAATAAAATTAGAGAGTAGAATTAAAAATAAAAGGGGAAAAAAACTCTTAGCTTACAGTTCATGTGTGCAGTTGGAGGGTTTGTCCATTCGGTGTCCCTCTTTAAGCAACTTAAACAGCTCTTCAACAGGGATACCAGGGTACGGTGAGCCACCCAGAGTGAAGATCTCCCACATCAGTACACCAAATGACCACCTGAGGAAAGACGCAACAGGACACACGTTTACTCTTCTGGGCATTGCTATAGAGCATTTCATATTTTGCTGCTGAATTTGAAAAGTTGAACTTACACATCACTCTGGTGTGTGTAGACTCTGTCAAACAAGGCTTCTGGTGCCATCCACTTCACTGGTAGCCGTCCCTGTGGAGTGGACATGGAAATGTTAGAGACGCTTTTTTTTTTTTTGTCTCACTGTAAATCTCATTTCTCCCACACAATTCTCCCCCTCCTCCATCTTCATCTCCCCTCTTTCTAATTAAGCCCCATTAAATCTGCTGCCAATCAGAGGAAAACATCAGACATCTGTCTTGAGGAGTAATAAAGCTGTGAAAGAAACCAGCAGGAGGAACCTGATTGAGGAGCAGACATGTGTACATATAAGTCCACTACAGTAATCTTAGTTTCTCAACTAGGGCGAACAGAAGACATGTGAACTATTTTAAAACTGAGTACTTGTACTAAGTGCCAAAAGTGATTCCTGAAAACATGCTGTTCAAAGTGTCACTCACGTTGGTGGTTTTCTTGTAGTAGTCGATCTGGTGGACTCCTCTAGCCAGGCCGAAGTCAGCGATCTTCATCACATTGTCTTCAGTCACCAGAACATTTCTTGCTGCCAAATCTCTGTGGATACACTGTCAAGATAGGAGAGAAAGAATTAAAGTCAGAACCCTGAAATGAGCTTTAGGCCAACTGCTGGGTCTCCAGATTAGAAGATTAGCATAAAATGTAAATGGTCCTGGTTAATGGTCTCAAAGATTTAATGTCTCATCTGGAAAATTGGTCTGTGTATGTTATTCTTTTGTTGCGTATGTTGCTTCTTTTTCTGTGAATTGTGTTGTTTCCATTGGGTAAAATTATCTCTAATTTTAACTCCTGGCCAAACCAGAAAGTTGAACTAAACTTCAATATATAATGCTTTAAGTTTAAATTTAGACTTGTGATACAACATGTCCCCATGTCTGTTCCAGCCTGTGGTTTGGAGACATCATGTAAAACAAAGGCAGGAAAGCTAGAAATGATTCACTGCAGATTTTCTTCAAAAATTAAAAGACGCAGGCAACTAAAGTCAACACAGAGTGCCTCATTTCAGTGAACATTACAAAATTAAAATGTCTCTATATAGAAACGCAGAGGTCTGGAGAAAAAACAACCCATTTGGGATGAAAAAAGAAAGGCACTGTTTGCCCACATTGAATGGATGTCATTAAGTTTACTTTGGTTTTCATTCGAAATAGATGTGGGATTTGTGGGGACATACAAAATGAACCAGTCTTGGTTTGTGGGTCTCCCCATAATGGAGGGTTAGTTTCAGGCTCCTGCATTCTTAGGAGGCTGTAGAGCCAGAAACCTGATGCCTACACCCAGACGACGGCTCTGCTGTCTGTTTGCTAACAGATTTATGGCAGCGCTAAAAAGGACAAAGCCCATCAAAGGGACAGACAGATGGATGGAGAAGAGTAAACAGGACTGAAGCTGCAGCAGCTTTCTTTCTGTTCAGGAATGCCTGTCTCGACACCGGCTGACTGAAAAATGGACGTGTTGATAAGAAGCACACAAACACAGTGCATGCTGGGAAAATGAACCGAACCGAGATGTAGTGGTGGGAATGTAAGAAAACAAATCAAATATTTTCTCAGCTGTGAGGTAAAATATTATGATACTGAATAATGTATAAAATACCACCATAATTAAATTAAAGGGGCCACATTACCACACTGCAACTCTTTGCTCTTGTTTGGGTTGAAATTGAACTTTGCCACTTTCTTTGCATCCAGGAAATACTTTGAAAGATTTGAAGGTATTTTCAGCTTTATTCTTAGATACACTGCTTTCTTTAAAGTGAACATACCCTTTTAGAGGCCAGGTACTCCATTCCTCTGGCCACCTGGTAGGCACAGGACAGCAGGTCTTTGAAGGTAAGCTGCTCCTCGGGCACCTTGGTCACATCAAAGGTGTAATCCATGCCTGGTGGTCGCCGGGCCCGCAGGTACTCCCTCAAACTGCCCTTGGAGGCGTACTCAACCAGCACATACAGAGGGCCTAAAGTGGGGGGGAGCAAACAGGATAAAATTCAGGGTTGTTTCTTTTGTTGTTTTAGCCTGGAGGTTAGGATCACCATGGCAGAACCATTCACTAAATTAGGTTACAATTTACAATAGCAAAGGAGAGGCATTCTTTTCTCTATAAATCGAGGGTGTGTGGGTCATAATTTGCGTTTACAAGGAGAATTCTGTTGTTTGATAATTGCCCACCAGTTTAGCTTGATCACAAACTGATCGCTAGCCAGTGCATCCCCACAGAAGAAAATACCACACCAAAGCACACCAGAAAGAAATAAAGCAAATAAGAAAGTTAATGCTATGCCAGAAGCTCACCATCCTGTGTGCAGACTCCCAGCAGGTTGATGATGTTCTTGTGTTTGTCCATCACCTTCATCAGCTCCATCTCCGAAATGAGATCTGCCAGATCTTTGTCTGTGGCATCATCTGAGGGAGAATAGCTCTTATTTAGACGACCATGCCTTTAAACGAGCAGACTTTAGGTAATTTCCCTCTGAATCTTTTTGTGTCTGTAACATTTCGTTCCTACCTTTGAGCATCTTGACCGCCACAGTGGTTGCCTGGTCAGGGCAGTCCTTGTTGATGCTGTAGGCCTCAGCTCTGACCACCTGACCGAAGCAGCCTTCTCCTAGAGGTTTGCCCAGTGTTAAACTAGAGAGAGAAAGTAAGAGAGTAAGCGTTACTCAAAATAAGTCCAAATGAAAACTATACAAATCCATAATTTTGGGCTCTGGTTTCTTAAAACATAGGTTGGGCAGAGTCAAAATTGGCTGCGGGCTTGTTTCTTTTTAGGTCCCCACATGATACAAGAGCTACAGTGTTGGATAGTCTGAGCGATGAGTTTGGATCCCAGCAGCCAAACTAAACTAAACTAAAAGTGAAGAAATACTCTCTATTCAAGGGGCCAAACTTTAAATTAAACTCAAAATGTCAAAACAAATCTCTTTCATAAGTGCTGGTAATATAAAACAGTGATTCTGTTTCCAAAATATCATCTAAATCTTTGCTAATGATGACCCAACTTACTTCTCCCTTGGGAACTCCCACTCCGGGTCATAGGGCAACTCAAACTCCATGACTCCAGCCAGCATGGGCGAGCAGCTGGAGGAAAGGCGAGCCACCCTCATTAGAGATGCACTGGACTTCCCTGATGAGTTTGATTCCACTGAGTACTGAAAGAAATTCAGAAATGGGGAATGTTATAAGCAATGAGGAACATACAGCTATAAACAGCTTTGCCTTTGGACACAGTCAGAACAAAATATTCCCTTGCCTTTAGTTATAGTTGACAATTGGCTACTACTACTACTACTGTCTTTCCAGAGTCCTTTACCTGTCTGCGAAGAGGAAACTTGGAGAGTTTCTGCACAGGAAGAGCATCAAATGGCTCCCTTCTGGGGTGGACCTGCATTCGACACAACACCACGATGATGATGGCCATGATTAGAGCCAGGAACCCACAGGCATAGATGATGATGTCCGTGTACTTGGTCTCCATGGTTTCAGCAGCATCTGCAGCTTCCTCCTCTGTAAACACGTTGCCGAATTAAGCTCAATGAAGCACTTGGACATAACAACAACTTCACAATGATAAGAATTAAAAGTCAAAACTGCACAACTGTAGAATATTTCTAGCACTTTTTCATTTAGGCTTCAATAGCTCCCCTCCTTACCTGAGAGGACAGTCAGCCAAGCAGACTGGTGGGCGAAACCGATTGAATTTCCAGCCAGACAAGTGTACTCCCCTGCATCCTCCATGGTAACTTTGGACAAGTAGAGTACCTCCACCTCTGACATGTTCAAACTGCCCGTCTGCACATCACACAGTCAGAAAGTTCATATACAACAATCATCACAACACATATTTGAAGAACTTCTCAGAGACAGCACTTGTCTTTCCCGTTCGGTTCAATAATGTCACCAACCTTGAGGACCTGAACGTAGGGTATCCCATCAGGACCATAGCGGCTGCCGTTTCTTTCTATGTGTTTGAGCCATTGAATGTGAGGCTGGGCGTCACTGTACACTTTACAGTGGAACTGGACATCACTGCCAACCACTGCCGTAGTGTTAGCCGGCAGACCGGCCTGTAGAATGGGCCTATGGGGGGAACGCTCTGTATGGGAAAAAATAAGATTTAAAGTTTAGCAAACCGAAGAAGAAATTAAACTGATAAATGATATTATGATATTATTATTAAGATTCTGCGAATTCAGTCCAGTTTAAAATATTCCGTACTTCTTGGGGAAAGAGGTGGTCAGAGAACATCAAGACTGAGATTCAACTGATGTTGACACAGTCTCAGAAAATCTCCTCACACCATGCTTTGTCTAAAACATTTTGTCATTTAATAACAGGCACAGATGACTGCTTTGTAAACATCATCTAATAAAGTTATAAAAATACAAAGTAGCAGTAATTGTCACATCATGTGTTTAGATTCTGGCAAAAGGGAAGGAAATGTCATTTTGGGATGAAAATCAGGTCTTTGTCAGCTTGTTGTCGGGGACACTTTGATCTGCAACTACTCTCGCTCTCTGATCTCGTTAGTAGTCTCGTTAGTCTTCTGTTCCCATTGATGGGGACAGAAACTGACCCTGCGGTGGAAAGACGGCGAACAAATAAACCACAGTCTCCTTGATCTCCTGTCACAGGTCAGGTAGAAAACTGGTATAGACGCCTGACCGTCCACATCCTGCCTGCCAATGCCGACACCAGGCGCCCCTGTCACCTTCTGCTCACCCCTTTGGTTATTTTAAGTTACGACTAAAGACTGTTGCTATTTATGTACTGCCAGCTGATCAAAAAGCTTTGAAATGTAGGTTTAAAGATATCTTCATATTTATTTCAGCACAGTTTATAATATGTGCAGTTTAACAATATTGCATAGACACTCTCAGATATTGTCCAGATAACGTTGGTTTGTGCATGTCTTACCTAGGACATCGAGGACATAGCTGTGAGAGATGGAGCCATATTTGTTCTCCACCACACAAGTGTAGTTTCCTCTGTCTGAAGGAACAACGCTCTCCATCACCAGGCTCCAGTGTTGATGTCTCAACTAGCCAAAAAACATAAAGTAACACATTAGATAAACACTTAGACACACCAGATGTAATAATTTACAATTCAACATGATACTCTGCTACTACTCTCACCTTAATGCCGCCTATGCGATGCTCTCCTCTAAATTCACGTCCATTTTTGAGCCAGCGGATGCTGGGCATGGGGCTGCCCATGGCAGGGCAACGAAACTTTACTGTGTTGCCTGCAGGAACAGCGTACAACTTCTTGTCCATACGCTGGGTGTGGGTCCAGTAGGGACCTGAATGGAGAAAGACCATCCAATAAGCCATTAATGAGGAGGTTTTGATGAATCCTGGAGCCTAAATGGCACCAAGTCGGACAGGTTACAGCTATAAAACAAACAACACACCTCTGGAGAAGTAAACCTGGTCATTTTCTATCTCGGCTGATGAATCCTCCAAACCATTGTCCTCATCGTCATCTCCTGACCCCATCGAGTCTGAAAACATGACAAATAATAATAAATAAAGAGACAGCAATTCTTTATCTGAAAAAATGACTAAAGTTGATTAACAACTACTGTTATTTCCAGAAAAGCACTGTTACCTGCTACAGTGATGGTGAAGTTTCTCACTGGTTCTTTGGTTCCCCGGAGAACACAAACATAAATGCCTGAATCGTCATATGTTACATCTGTGATCTCCATGATGACGCCTCGGATTTGGATGCGGGGCGTGGGCAGAACCCGGACTCCCTCCTTGTACCAGTTCACCGCCATGCCGGGCCGGGTGCTCGTGTCACAGCGCAGTTTCAACACGTTGCCCAGCTCTAAGAGAAGATGCTCTGAAGTGTCCTCGCTCAGATCCTCAAGTACATCTGTTACAACCAAACAATAAAAACATGCTTTTACTTTGGATGTTCAGGGGGGTGCACCTTATTTCTTTTTGCTTCACCTTTTTTATTATTTCTTTTTTCCTTCACTTTATATTTCTTTTAATTTTTTACATGCATCACCACACAGAGCAGACCAGTCTGCATGGTATTTATTCATGTCCTCTCTGAAGCAAGTAGCCATCCCCTCAGCTATGACCTTCAACTCCTCAACCCCATTATCTCCCATTTCCATACACACACACAATAACATTACCATGGAGACCAGGAGGCTTAACCAACCCAACCCTCCATCACACACTCCCTCCTCTTCATCTTTTGTTCCTCTGTGGATTATTGTGGGACTGAGAGCGAGCTAGCTCACACTGAAGAACTCTGGCCTTTCCTGACTCACTCAAAAAAAAAAAAAAAAAAAAGAAAAGGAACGAAGAGGAAGAGTCTGAAGCTAATGAACATGTTGCAGCGTGACAGTGGACGGAGAGTAAATCCGAGGGGCGGTAAAGGTTCACTGGAGATCTAAGTGAGCGAAGGGAGGAGAGAAGCTCACTCCAGCCTACAGAGAATGACCTTAGTGTTTGAGCCCACACATGGCTGCGATACCACCTTCAGCAATGTGTCCTCCCTTTGCAGGGTTTTACAAATTGAGCGTATTACATTTAAGATTACCTGAGGGAATTTCAGGAGCACTGGGGTCCACAGTTCGGGAAATGATGGTGCCTGTGGAAGGGAGAGGTTAGAAAACTAAACAGCCAAACATAACAGTGGTTGAAGTGTTCCCTATAGTATCAATGGGTAATTTATCTAAAAGGCACAAAAACTAAGATGTGATATTGGCAATAATTGTCATAAGTGTGTCTCACCAGGCAGAACATCCAGCCAAGCCGACTGCATGGCCTGTACAGTCTGTCCTGCATGGGTGCTCTCAGCCATACAGATGTACTCTCCTGCATCCTGCAGAGTGATGTTTGTCAGGTGCAGGGTGTTCAGCTTGGACGTGTTGGTCTGCAGAGGCTGCATGGAGGAGAGATCATTTTATATATTTTTCTAAAATGATGAGTACAGAATAAAAACACAGTCTGAGCTCAGTGGAACACTCAAACTCAAACTGCTGTATTTTCCTGGTAAATGTCAGATTCTCACCGTCAGAGCCCTAAGCTGAGGAGGTCCTCCCTGGTGTCGTCCTACAGAGTTGACCTCTGTCCTCAGCCACTGCACCTTAGTAGTTGCCGGCCTATGGATTTTACACACCAGCTTCGCCTGACCACCCACCACCCCTGTAGTGTTTTCAGGGTAACCTGGCACAATCAGAGGCCTGGAGACCCTTAGATCTGTATAAATAAAATTAGGTGGAGAGAAAATAAAAAAATTATCATTAAATGAGAAACTATGTGCTAACTGACTGCTTGTGACCTTGAAACTATTATGTTGCTTTTACTTCTTAAAAACTACAACGCTGTTAGAAGAACAAGATTTCCAGGAATCAGGAAAAAGTTCTTTAGGAGCCCAGTATCTTAAAAAACTGGTAAAAGCAGCCTTGGTCTGAGAGTTCCCCATGTGAACAGGACAAAAATTGTCAAAACACATCCTAGGGGTTTCAGTTTACCTCTGAAAGGTCCAGCAACAGAACACCATGTCCCTAAACAACTGCTGTCATTTAATGCTACCAGGAACTGGTGATAGAGTGCCCTGATAACCCGGCTACTAACGTATCACGGTCAGCTACAGTGCCATCCATACAGTGGGTCACTTGCTCATTTGTGTGCTTGCCCACTCAGTTGTTGCAGCATATGTGCAAGCTGGCCAGGGACCCCTCTTACCGATCAGTCACTCAGAACGAGCAATTTTCCAGGGCAATTTTCTATCTGATTGCTTTCTTCAAGTGCTTAGTGAAAAGGCAATCTGTTCTCTTGTCGAAGTGAAGTGCTGCCATTTTTCCTAATCACCGTAAGTATATAGAGAGGTAATGCTTTCAGGAACAAATGCAGAGCTGTGATCTTGTAAGTGTTTATTCAAATATGATGATTGGTCAAAGCAGCAAACAGGGAAACGGGAAGCAACGTACAATACTGATGAGAAGTTTTAATGTTTATACACTGATCAGAGTGTATAAACACGTGTTCAAAATATTAATAAGTAATAATTAATATTAATATTTTCACATTTTCCTCTAATGGAACAAACTTGACCACAGTAAAACCAGGAGCGAGCAATAAATCACTGAGATGAACGCACATACTTGCAGACATGCTAATGAACTTGCAGAGACAGGGACAGTGCCCTGGAGTTGAACTCGCGACTGAGTGTGAATTGTCACCCAGAGGCGAGGGGGCAAACAAAACACAGCACAACACAAACAAACCGCTCGGCTTGTGCGAGCCAGCCAGTCAGCCGGCTGGGTTGGCAGAAAACACAAGCTTGGAGCAGCAGAGCCATACACTAATACTGTATGTACTTCATTCCAGTTTAATTACCAGGCAGCTAAACAAAGTCTTCCCGTCTTGTTTGTGATTGGCTCCTCTTGCTTAGGAATTACTGGACTAAACCAACTTAGTACTTAATTACTTTTATTGCATTTTATAAACATATATATATATCGATTGATATGTACAGTTTGGTGCTTATTAACACTATATAGGAAGAGTTTTCTTGTCAGTCACTCAATTGATTATTTGACCTTTGGAAGAAAAAGGTGCTGAGTGTGAGCTAAGAAGCGTTTTCATTTACAGCACAGAAAAAGATGCAACTTCTCAGACTTCATAGGATAGCTGTGAACTTAAACCGCTCAGCGGGCCCCGAACACTGCCTGACCAGCAGATGCACCCCTTAAAAAATCCCAGCCCAATTAATGAAGGCATTCGTTTGGCACAGTCTCTTCTCCTTAATGTTACAAATGGCCGCCTGTCATTGTGAAACAACACAATTAACAGCACTTTTTCTTGTCTTTGTGAGTTTAATAGAAAACACTATTCATTTTAGAGTAAAGGTTGTGGGTTCATCTTTAGGGGGGTGGTAGAGTTTCTTTCAACTGAGATCAAGGGGAAGTTAGCTTTCTGTTTCTTCTCTTTCTCCGTCTCCTCTCAGTTCGGATAATGTTCTTTCTTTGAGAAATATTTACAGTTTTCTTTTAGAGGCCAGTCTCTTATCTAAAAAACTATTTCAGACCACGACAGACAGATTCTGATCATAAAGCTCTATGAACAAACTAGGAATCAGAGTTTAGACCAAATGCTTATAAGTCATTCATTCATTTTAACCTTAATTTATGGAAGAAGCAAATCCCAGCTTTTCTACTTTAACAACAATCTTGCAGGATCTCCCACGAAGAAGTGAATTTGTGACTAGTGTGGCCCGTACTAGAAAACTCCACTAAAGTTTTGCAAAACAACCTTTAACAAATCTGAGCTGTTTTGTTCCACTGGGAACTACAAAGCAGTCACAACAAAGAGCGTATATGGATACTGAGACTTGATTCTTACTTTGGCTCATCAAGGTGATTCTACGTCCGGTTTGTTTTTAGGCTGATGATTGTGAAAAAGGGGGACATGCTTCCAGTTTTTGGAGTTTGAGGTTTTTTTTTTTGTTTGTTTGCTTTTTGATCACAAAACCACAAACTCCCATGAGGGATGAAATTAAAGGTAGAGGGGGTCTAAACTGCTTCAAGCCATCTTTCTATTACCAATCCTGCATCGACTCTCTACTCGTCTGTCTATAAACAAACCTCAGAGGTGCTCCCGGGGCCCATCCTGCACATTGTCGTCTAAACAACAAGCCCTGGCTGGCCCCACTTGGCTCCGCAGTACAAAGTGGGGCCATCGACATGAAGAAGAGGCAACTTTTGTGAGTGATGCCTCTGGGGAAACAATCCCCTTTGTCTGTCATCATCCGACTCACATTCTTTAAAAAAATCATCCTAAAATCCTTTAAGAAACAGTGGACTGGAAACATTTCGATTTGACTAATGTTATTTATTTATTTATTTCTTGCTTTGGCTTCTGTTTATAAAGCATTAATGAAAAAGCCCCTGCAGCCCCTCCCTCTTCATCCTCTACAGCTGGCACGCAGCCAGGCAGATTTACACTTCCGACCCCCAGGGCCTCGGATAGATCAGGTAGCACTTTTTACGGCAGCAAAAACACTGAGAGCTTTTTCCACTTCTTTAGCCCCTCCAAGCATGGCAACAGCCTCTCTGTCATTTTTCCTGTCACCATGACTTCCTCTGGGATCAACGCTGCCAGGAAACTAAAACTTGAACTAATCCTAATCCTAACTAATCTATCCTTCGGAGATTCACCCGCACGACTGAATGTAAAATGTTTACATGCAAAAAACAGACTTTTTCTGAGAAGTGACCTGTCTGCAGCGTAAATATTGGCAAAGGGAGAAGAAACAATGCAATATATCCACATCTTTTGTGACTGTAGACTAGCAACCCCACCACTACACATGCACTAACCTAACTTGTGTAACACAAACCACCATTGATAAGGCGCAGCGATAGGAATCTGTCTGTAAACTTTATGATAGCTACAAAATGAAGATATTAACGGAGGACAGATTAGGACTCATTATCTGCAGAAAAAAACAATACAGATGTTTACTCTTACCTTTAGTTCTTCCTCCGTTGACGGCCCTGGCCGAGACTCTGTCCATTAAACAGAGCAGGAGGATGCAGAACGTACAGACCCTGGACATCTTTTAGATGTGTGTCGTGTAGTTAAAAGGTAGAAATGTATGTTGGAAGCCTGAAGTGGGCCTCACACTCCGGTCTTTGGCATTGGCAAACTCGGGAAAGCACAGTCTTTCAATCTGGATCCTGTAGGGGACAAACAAGCACATGTCCAGTGTTCAGTGTGTTGATTAAAAACTCGATTCTTTCAGGAGATTCGGCTGGGGAGCAGCTGAAGACACAAACATTTCTGTTGAGGTTTAAACCAGGGGGCAAAAACACAAACAATTGTTCAGCCAAATAGAGCCTGTTTTGACTATGAGCAGCTGTTTTCTTAACCAGATGTCCTGTTAACTGTCCCGCTCAGTGGTCTTACATTGTCCAGGCTCTCCTGTGTCATGAATAAGGAGCAGGGCTGTTACCGCCTGTTGTTTGTCAATGGATGGTGCTCAGTCTGCCCAGGGATAATGTGTGTGTTTGTTTTTTTTTTTTTTTGTATCTTGCCAGGAAGCTACAGAATCTGAAGTAGCAGCTGATGATACCTCAGATTGAGGACAGGAGGTGGAAAGACAGATCAAAAAGCTACAATATCCTTAAAGCACCATCTCCCCATTTGATGCGAATTTGGTTTGAGCAACTTCACAACTTAACTTAACCAGGAGCAAATTAGTTCCCCAAAGAAGTATGGAAGATTAAGGATTCATTTTAAACATGGGTCTTCATTTATCTTCTTAGTTATTGTTTCCTCATTATTATATAAATACTCCAATACTGCTGAAATTCAATAATAACATATTATTCTACTTTAAATTATTATAAAAGCACACTGAAGATATACACTCATTCTGCAGAAATAAAAACTATAACCCCTCACAGCCTTTAAGAACAACACAGTATTAATACAGTGAATTTTCGGCTGTGAGTGAAGCCAAATGCGCACAGGCGCCAGACTCTGGTGTGTGCGCTCCATGTACGCAGGCCGCGCCCACACACACACACACACACACACACACACACACACAAACTCACCGTTTTAAAGAACCAGCTTGCTGAATGAAACGTATTCTTTCTCAATTAAGGACTGGAAAACTTTTTTCTCCTGCTGCTGCTAATTCCGCTGGCACGGTGCCTAGCTGCTGCTCTCTGCTGTGTTCATCCGGAGCCAAAACACTACTACTGTATTCTGCTTTTCAGCCCTAAAAACGGAGAGAAGGGGGTCTCTGTGTAGGCTTTTTATTTTTAACGCACTGCATATTCATATAAATCACAGTTAATAAATCAGCCCCGCTTTTACTAATAGTCCCAAACAGTCCTTGTGGATTATAAAGGACATAAGAGTTTCCAGAAACCTTACGGGACCTGTTATTATTTATGTTCCACACTAGTAGGGTTACAGTTTGCACGTGTGTAGCGCCAACCAAGAAGATTTATTCTTTTCTATTCCTGCAGGTTATATCACCACACTCATTTAATTACATCTTTGCAGGTGCATTATAAATTACATATATGATTTTTTCTAATATTGTTTGAGGTCGGCGGTCTGACAAAGTTCAAACTCCGCTCTGAGCGACAGAAACAGTCCATGTGGAAGGTTCAATGTCTAATAAGTGACTTGTTTTGGATCTGTGCATCGCTAAACACACGCTTAACGTCGTTTATTACAATCACACTGTTTGTTTTTTACTGAAATCCCAGCGCAAAGTTAAAGTTAAACGTGGTTCAGTGCAGTAGTTTACATTGCAAATGAGTTATTCTGGTTGGTCGAGCAGTTTCGAAACAGACCTTCTCCTGCTTCACGTAAGGTGCTCTGTGTTCTAGACAATCGCTTAAATCAAATAATAAGGGGATAACAGGACAACCTGAGGTTTGAAGTCATTGTACATGAGGCTTTCTTATGTAGCTTTTTGCTGTAACCTGACCTACTCTCCACCGTGCAACGCTGAAAATGAATGAAACAATTCTCCAAGAATCTCCAGCTGTCTCAATTTGTTTTCACCCACCTTTCCCCCCGGCCTGTCCTCGCCGTGATGACTGCCACCAAGGGAAATCACTCCTTGTCCCGGTCGATACGAGTGAACATTGAAATCCTCATTTGGAGCCCTAGTATTCCCGCTGTATCCCTTTCCAAAGCAGTCTGTGAGCGGCTGGTTTTTATCCGATTTGACGCGTTGTTTATAAATCCATCAATAACAGTCCAGTGGAATAGGAACGACAGCTGCCTGGTTCTCCTGGTGCCCCAAGGAAGGAGCTGTGATCCTGTGGGCAAAGTCCAGTGCAGCCGGACGCTCAGAGCGCTAAATCCATGGAGAGAGGGAAAACCAAACAGCGAGCGAGATGGTGGATTGGAGCGTGTAAAAACGTGTCCTTTCTCGCTCTCTAAATGCTTTTAAAACATCAGATGCGGCGAAAGAATGAGAAAACGATAAAACGTGCCCCGTACTTCAGAGTCCCCTCTCGGCTGAAATGTAAAACTGTCTTGGAGAAAGCTCTTTCCGTGCGTCTTTACGCAGCGCATCAGCGAGCTCTCCGCTCTCGCCTAAGTCTGTCCCGGTAAGATCTGAGCTCTGCTGCTGAAACGAGGAGCTCGCTCCTTTTGCTTTCCACAGCACACGTCAGCCCACCTACAACACTCTGCTGCTCTCAAGACTGCAGCCACAACAATGGTCTGAGAGAGACCAGAGAAGCCAGAGGAGGCGGGGGAGAGAGGGAGCGAGAGGAGGGGTACACTTCTGTTACCCCCTCTACCCCCACACACAAAAACACCCCCATTCCCTCTGAGGAGTTGGCAAATAAAACTCAAGACCCTGTGGCTCTACCTCCTCTATACAACGGCGCAGTTTGTTGAAGTTATTTCTGAAATCAATTGTATATTAACATGTAAGTTTTTTGCAAGCAACTTCAAAGTTTTGGATTGTTTAGGGAAATCGTGTGTCCGAAATTAGCCACATAAATCGCATCATTAACGTTTTTATGACCCCACATAATTTATTACTTCGTGCAAACAGAGCATTAAGGCGCATTCAATTAAGTTGCTGAGTGAATCCGTGTGAATTGCCTTCAGGTTTTAATTGCATCAGTAAAAGAACAAGGCCGAGTAATCCCATTAGCAGCAGCAGAGAATTAGCACTCTGAGTCTTTATGTTTGCTCTCCTATGAAGGCTTCACTTAACAACATGAGAAATGTATGTTTGGGCTACAGCAAAACATCGGAATATTTGCGTTTATATTTTATTTTGGCACAAATAAGAAAAAACAAAGCTGTTAAGCTACAGGAAAATAAAGAGAGACCTTTTGGTTGGGTGACATATAACTCCATCTGTGCTGCATCAGCATGAGATCAGAATACAGAGGGAATAAAGAAAACACCTGATAATGCTGATAAAGTGATAAAAATGTGAGCTCAGTTGAATATTCCGCCCAACTCAGTAACTAAGTTGCTTACATGGTTTGTTCGCATACTGTCGCAGCCAGCTCTGCTGCTGTATGATAAGAGTTGGAAATAGTATAGTTATACACACACACTGCTTCTCCTGGACAAGACTGGTCAATGAAGCTATTGTGTAGCATTCAAATGTGTAAGTGTACAAATAAAAAATAAAACAAATCACACAAAGCACAGTGGACATAAAAATATATGTACCGAAGTAATTGGATAACTCTCGAAACTAATATAATAAGTAGCTACTGTGTGTCTCCTGAATGGGAGCTCAGCAATCAGTAACCAATTCAATATCAATACTACAAAGATACAATACAGTTATGGATGGAAAGGAGGAGAATGAGGGGCTGAAAGCACAAGAAACAAGGGAAATAAAAATAAGACAGTGGAAAGAAGAGTTTTAGATATAAAAGGGAGTGACACACACAGGAGCATGAATGTACAGTGACTTGAGGAAAGAGGCCAAGTGAAGTTAAACACATAAGAAAACTGGAAAATGTACACAGAAGAATGTGGGATAGGAATTTTGCCAGCAGCAAAATGTCTTTTTAAAAAGCAAAGAGAAAGTTCAAAACAGCAGAAGACGTACAGAAGAGAACAGGAATAAAAAAAAATCTGACTGTATAGATAGATGAATAACATAATAATAAACAGGATGGGTGGAGAGGCTAGAGGTCAAGCAGAAGAAGAGTGAGTGCTGAGTTGAGAGAAGTAATAAGCTATGCTGTTTTACCAAAACAACCAGTGACAGATTTAAGACACACAGACTGAGAAGAGAAAAGTTAAGCAGTGCACAAACCAGCAGTAAAGATGTAGATATAACCTTCATAACCAGTCCACAGCTATACCTACAGCAGCGTGTCCGGATGACACGATGCATCTGTGCACAAAGTCAAGATCCACAAAGACGCATTTCTCCTAGTTTGGTTTTTTGATCTTATCAATCAAGACCAGTTTGCGACCTCGCTATTGCTCTTGCGGCTGGATGAGGTCTGCAGCCAGGCACCAAACCCTGCAGACAAGTGGAGCCTGTTACAGCGGCAGGTTCGTTCCCAAAGCTCTTTGAAGGTATCGTCAGTTACATGTAGAATGTACTTGTGTCCACATACACACAAGCAAGAAGCAGGAACATTTGGAAAGAGATGTTAATGCTTATGTAGACCTGTTGACATTTCAGAATACCTGAAACCACACATAGGACAAACGTATTCCTAGCAAAACTGGCTGTGCATTGATCCATCTAAATTGCACGTTAGCTAACTCACTAATTGCTCGTTGTAGTTAAATTACACCAATTAATGAATTTCTGCCTGTGAGAATTGTTTTGGATTTATTGTTTTGCCTCTGCTGGGTGTTTGCATTGTGAAAACAGAGGAAATGTTGAAGAGAGAGGACAATTTTAGGCTTCAAAGGTCCTGGCATTGATTCAAGCTTTGTTATATAATACCAGCTTTAGCCGAGTGAGCCACCATGATGCTCGAAGAAGTGTTGTTCTGAAACTGTGCCTACTAGAAAAAAGGTAAAGAAGCTGCACAATGTGTTTTCTGCCGCAAGTGGCTGCAGTATGAGTGGGTCCGGCTCAAATTTACGTGTTGAAATAAATTCCAGGTTTGACCTTTGACACCGCATGGTGCTACTTCAGGTCGGACATAACTTTAGTGCGAAAGTCAAAGTACACAAATAAACGAGCCGGAGTGGAAGTCATAAAGTAGATAAGAGCTGTGTTACTGCTGCTGGGCCAGCTTTAGTATGTTTGTGTCATAGTGTGTGTGTTTGTGTGTGTGTGTGTGTGTGTGTGTGACTGCTGGTTCAATACAGCAGGACTGATGAGCACAGATTCTACTAATGATTAACTTGATCTTACCCTCCAAGTTTGACTTGAATTAGGTCAGAAGATAGTCAGGTGTGTATGTATGTGTGTGTGTGTGTGTGTGGCTAGGCTTGTTCCCACCTCTGTCTTATTAGCACAACAAGGGGAAACAACATTAACACGGCTATCCCCTCCCAAAACACAGGTATCTTATAATCAGTCTAAGCCCACACAGAGACACACACACACACACATACACAAACACAATCGTTATACTTAAATCCCCTTGACACACCCCTAACTCACTGAACGTTTATAGTAAACATAATGTTTTTTGGAGCTTTTATCTGTTTACAACTAGCTCATGCCAAATTACAGAGATTGCTTCATGCCAACTGTTTAGCACAGCCTGCATTATATTGAGGCTGTACATCCCTCAGTATAATGAGAGCATTATCTCAGAGAATTTTAATTTTAGACGACTCGAAGTTTAAGGAGTATTGTAAATTATATATAAACAAGACTGCCAGTTGTTCATTGATCAATAATGGCCCTGCAGCCACATGCATTTTATTTTCAAGGGATGTTAGGCAACAATCATAGACATTTATGTGGAATATGTAACCTTTAATAACCTGCAAGACGTTGATGTTTAGCTTTGCGTGTCTTTTTCATGCCTCCTTTTCTTCCAGTATTAGGAGAGAGTGTATAACGTTGTTGTGCTGCTAAACACAGACAGTCTGCCAAAATACCTAATCTACAACATCTTGTTGTCTTTACCCAAAAAATATCTGATTTTGCAGTTCAACATCCAATTAAGTTTGGACACTTACGGCATTGGGTTAAGGTCAGAGTGAGATTGTAGGCTAGCGTAATACCCCAACAATCACACAGAAAATCTGTATAAAAATTTCATCTGTCTCTAACCTTATAAAGTGTTTGCTGTGATTTGTCTGCAGTTAGTCAGTCCTGCACATTATGCGCCCACCATCCACCCCAAATCCCTCATTACAACTCGCCTTCCTTTAATAAATGCAGCATTTCATTCACTCAAAAAATCCCTCATTACAACATAATGATCACCTTTGCTAACAAAATCATGGTTAAAGTTTAGTTGTGTATAAACGTAATTTTCAGGAGACAGGGAGGAAAAAAGACAAATGCAAACATTCGAGCAAAGATGATTCACAATAAAGTCAAGAAAACAGTGATTTAGATTCTATCCAAATCCCAAATACTCTGCATGATAGTATCAAAATAGCTCAACTTAAAGTCTCCTCTTGACCAGGAGCAGACCCTCGATCCCACCTCTTTATCTGATGACATCACTGATATGGTGGAGCCCTCCCTGTGCCCCCAGGTCCAGATAGCATTGATAGCCCGCTGCATACTGATGTTAATGCTAATGGTGAATACCAGGGCTGGTTGGTGCCTGACAGCTGATAACAGATTGGAGAGGAGGAGGGGTGATGTAGGGGTGAATGATAATCACAGGGGGGTGAGGTGAGGCTAGGAGGGTGTGTGTATCTGTGTGTGTGAGAGAAAGTGAGGTGGAATAAAGGTCAGGAGGAATGTGTGAGGTGTGGTTGGTCGCTCATTAGTCTATTTCACAGCAGGGATACATTATGGAAACATCAGGTCCCATTTACATTTAAATTTCTGACTGTTTAGCTAATACTCCTCTCCGAAATGTCTGCGGCAACATCAGCGCATTTTAACTAGAGGATGGACTATACAGTATTTCGTATCATAATATATGAGGTGTTGATGTTTTTTTCTAGTGGCAATGTTGTTGAGGAGTTTAAAACAGATTGAAAATGGTCATGCCAGACATCCGTCCACAAGTTAAACCTCCTTGACTGGCAATTAAGATAATAAGCTGGTTGTTTGCAATGGATACAGCTGTGAAGATGCTGTTTTACTTTCATTTACAAATCTTTTTGAGCCCAGCACTCTCTTCTCTGTCTCATCAACAGTCTGCACTTTAAAACTATATAATAAGCCAATATCCACAAGTATGTTAACAACACAGTCATTACTTACTGACTGAGACCTGTAACTGAAATCTTGGGGCCACGAAGCACAGTTCAGTGACGTTGGCTGATGACCTTAAGGACATCAACTCCCACGCTGGTTGGGTGCTGAGGCTCCTATTGTTGTGTGTTTGTGTTAATCATTACCTACGATGTTCACAGCACAATAGAAAAAGCTGGGAGTACAGGCTTTGTGATGCAGGGGACCGCTGCTGCCAAAACACAGGGCTGAAAGAGAGGCCGAGGACAGAGGGGGGAGGGGGAGGGAGAGAGAAAAGGGACAGAGAGGGCAGGGAGGAGCGTCCCACAGCAAGAAACCTGCTCTGAAAAACATGTCATCTGGAACATTGGTGACTCCGTCAGTACAAACACACAGTGCAAAGTCAAACTCACGTTTTATTTCACTAGGTTTTGTAGCAATCAGCAAAATGTTTCTAGAGATACTGAACATGTCAGTGTGAAATTAGAGATGATCTGTCTAAAATGTAAAATAAAAAGTGACAGTGGGTTAGGTTTGGGATACACTAATATAGATACAGTATAATATCAATATTCATATATTACTATGCAAGTAAAATGTGTATATTCATGCATATATAAGGTAAAAATAATAATAATCATATTTAGCAGTGGTCAAATGTGCAGCCACAATGTGCAGGTACAACTATTTATGCAGTGATGTTGTATATTATCAATAAAGCCTGTTTCATGTGTTTCAGTGGAGTCCACTTACTTCAACTGGCAGACGAAAGATATATTTTTTTATATAATTTCTGGAAATGCAGACTGTAATTATTGATAAGTTTACTCTCCCGAACACAAGCACACACAGCTGTATACGTGAAGATGGATATCAGTGACACCCACTGTTTTCCCTCGCCTCTTCTCCCTTTCTTCTTTGGTTCTCTAATCACATCCAGCAGGGGAGTCCCAATCCCCCCTCACACACACAGAAGGCTGAACCCTATCTGAACCCTGCTGCTTTAATTAATCTCACTGACTTTGTTAATTATTTGTTTGGCTGGCCGGCTGCCTAAGTGTGTGTGTGTGTGTGTCCGTCTTTGAAATATTTAGAACTGAAACAATCCCACTGGCTGGACACTGATGACCTCGAGAGATGGAGGACTCACTCTTTTATCTTCTTCTCCGTGACATCACATTGTTTTTCTATTTATCTGTTGACAAATCTCACCTCTCGTTGTGAGTTAATGGAGATTAAAAGATATTTTTTATATTAATTTAAGATTTTCTAAACTGCTGGAAACAATTGAGATGTATATCAATAATCTGGACCCATATGTGTGTTCATATTTAGTTAGGTTATTGTTTATTGCTCAAATATCAATTCATCAGGTCTGATTCATGACCAGCCTATGACACTAATATAGCAGTATTAACGGTAGTATTTTGATGTTCTCTGTTGCTGTATACACTGCTCACAAAAGTTAAACACAGTTTCACCTGCTTTTGTGCAAATGAAAGTGACAACTGGTGCAATGAAGGTACAAGTGCAAGACAGCCCCCGTATGAGGGTCTAATGTTCTCTAGTATTACCTGAACTCACAGCCTAGAGCTGCTATATCTATATTGAATAGATGAGAGCAGGTTAATCCTAAGTGTGGTGGGGAGTGATGGCACAGATTTCTGCATCCTAGCCCACAGTACTTTGACTGCTGTGAAGCACTGGGATGAAATCCTCATGTCAGAACTCACGCTGGTGTCGGGGGCCCTGTGGGCCTCATATGGCCAGAGTGTGTTGGAAGTTCCTTGATGATTGAGGCACTGATGCTTCTGACTGGAAGCACCTATGGGACACTAGGTATCGTTGCATCTGACTCTAAACAGCACAGACTGTCCAGGATTCCACTGATAACCAGATGCAGGCCTGGGAGGAGATCATACTTTGTTGGCTTTGGACACAGCAGTACCACCTGTGGTCTCATGATCTCACAGCATGTAGAATTCTCTGAGGTGTAAATTTTAACACACTGGGAGTTAATTAGGTGACAAGAAGAGCCCATTAAAAGAGCACTGGATTGTTCTTCTATTAGAAATCAATTCACACTTTCCATTTGCCTTTTAACAGGCAATGGATAGTGGGTGCAAACATCTGTTTTCAGATACGTACGTATCAGGGAGTCAGATTTATTTTTTGGCAGTATCCACAGAGGATCCACCCCGACCCTTCTCTGTTCCAAAGACATGCATGTTAGGTTAATTGGTAACTCTAAATTGCCCATAGGTGCAAATGTGAGCGTGACTGGTTGTGTGTCAGCCCCATGAAAGACTTGCAATCTGTTCAGGGTGTACCCCGTCTGTCACCCAATGACAGCTGGGGTTGGTTCCAGTATCCTTCTCAGCTTTACAGTACATTTACAGTACATTATACTGTAGCTTCATTCACACCATAGTATCACCTTCTGCAACTTCAGGTTAGAGCTCTCATGTTTGGCCTTATTGGAAAAGAAATCTTTTTCATGCATTTATTTTATCCCAGATTTTTTGAACAGTTAAAAATCTATGTGAGCGTTACAACCCTATCATCTTGAGTAAATGTCTGTACAGTAGACTACTATAATAAAATATTTGCACATAGTTTATTCAGAAGTGTCTTGGTAAAAATAGTTGACTGGCAACAGTGAACTTACTGCCATCCAAACACTGTGTGATATACCCAGGATGTAGATGCAGGGACATGTTTAGTTAACCTCAACACTGGGGTTTGAGTGAACGCAGACTCCCGGCTACAGTATTCTGGAGGAAATCCGGTAACATGTTACATATGGGAGGGTATTATTCATGATTAGAGCTCAATAAACAGAAAGAGATGATGGAAACAGATCTGTGGTCTAACTCTTCCTTCTGTCCCCGCTTCACTGGGAATCTTCTGCCTTCTCTCAAGTCTGTTTACATTGTTACATGGGCTTGGAGACTCCTGAAACATTTCAATGCAATCTGATGGAGCCTCATGTTATATAAAACACTGTAATACATTTTGGCAACTGTCCCTTAAAAGATTTTCCAACCTCCTGTATTTCTTTTCCTCTCTGCCTCCGTTATTGTTAGCAAACATGCGGTTACAGCCATTTACAAGAGAAATGTGTTGGGCCTCCATCTATATGCACTGTTTGTACTGACAAAATTAGTGAGAGTGCTTACAGTATAATATATTTATTTCTTAATTTATTTTGATGGGGCACATTTGATGAATCTAGAAAAAGAGCAGATCCTTTTTCAGATCAAATCTGCACTGTACTAATGTGTCTTTCCTTCTTTGTGACACTTGTGTAACAATAATCAGAAAAGTTAAGTGGATGCATAAGATGTAGCAAACTAAAATTAAGCCTTTTGAGCAGCTGACATTCTGATAGTTTATTGTTTTCATGCAACCAAAGTCCCTCCTTTTCAACAGATAACACTGTGAATGGATGGAGACCCCATATGGACACAATAGGTCTCCCCTTTGAAAGCCCTCAGGGTTCCTCTGCCAGTGCAGCTTGCTTCTATGAAGACACCAAAGGTCTCAAGTGCCTGGTGTCACAGTAGCTTTTGCTAATGGATCCACCCTCTCCTTTGGAGCAGGAAGTAAGACACCCCCTGTTTCGCATTACGAGCCACGTACTCCAGGCCTCATATGAATGGCCCTCACACACCATGCAGCCTTTCATTGATCTACACCAACTGAAAGCTTGTCATAATATTCAGAATTTACTTGGAAAAAAAGAAATACAGGAATGCATTGTTGTATATCGTTGTGCAAACGTCTTAGAGACATATGTTAAACACACTAATTATGAATAGATGCAATTAGGTGAATGATGTAACAGAGTGAAGATCTTTCAGGGAGGAAAGTGGGGGGTGGCGGAGAGTGGTGGTGATAGTGGATATAAGAGATGAGGCCTGAGGGTGATGGTTGAGTTAAAAGCGGGATAATCAGGGGATGAAGGAAAAGTTTGGGATGGAAAGGCTGAGGAGGTGAAAGAAGGCGAGCTGGAGGTCGGGCTGGAGGGAGTGGGTGGCTCAGTACTTCTGACTGCAGCTTCCTCACCTCACCTGAAGATGTTTGTTTCAGCTAAACAAAAATTAACTCAATGACAATTTTCAGTTAAATCCCGTTCACTTATCAACAGACATGAATATTTTAAGGAACCACATTAACAAAACAATTTCTCAGAATAAAAACTAGCATGACTACTTCTTATTATTATTAGGAACAGTCCTTAGGTGTGATCTGTTAAAGCCCCCTCTTCTCGTGGTTTCACATTTCACCTCATACTACTCCTCATACTATACCAAAATACCATTTCTGCTCCCCGTCCTCTATGTAGTTCTGTGCTGGGTGGGGGGCAGTATGGAAAGAGACAGGAAGATACTTAAAAAGTTGGTTAAGACAGTCAGCTCAATCCTGGGCTGTGGCGGACAGAAGGATGTTGTCAAAACTGACATCTATCATGAATAACCCCTCCCACCCCCTGCAACACACTGTGGAGGCTTTGACAACAATACAACATTTTGATATGATGTCTTCATCAGGTATCGATGAAGAATTGTTTAATTACTGCAGTATCGATTGTGAGGTACAATCAATCAGGACTTCCTACATAATACTACTACTACTACTTCATCGTACTTTATCCCTCCTTCGTACCATCCCTGATCCTTTTTCCTTCCCTCCATCTTCTCCTCCCTCTCTTTTCACTCCTTCTTCTCCTCTGCTACTCTCCTCCCCCATGAGGAGGCCACTTCTTCTTCTTTAGGGTAGATCTCTCTCAGTAATCCTTTGGATCAAGCCACCCACCCCCAAACCAGCCCTCCTCTGCTTATTAGATCAGACCCTCTGTCAAAAAGCAGGGGTCTGGGGGCCCATTGTTTGGCCCCTGATTAAGAGCTTCTCACACTGGAGGATCAGGCCTTTACACAGAGTAAAGGAGAGAGAGCCGAGGGTTAGAAAGAGAGAGGATCTTTTTTTTTTGTTGGGGGGGGGGTCTTATTGGCCACATTGTTGCAGAGTTCAGAGAAATCTTCTTTTAAAGGTAGGCTGGACTTAAGGGACAATGGGATGTTAGACGATGAGGGATTTAAGTCTTAAATTCAAACCTTTGGGGCCTGTGGTCGACCGTTTGTCCACCGCTCTTGGATGTCCCAGTCCATTAGATGCGAAGTGAGTTGCTTTGGAAGCCATTGCAGGGAAGGTAACATCTCAGTAAAAAGTGACTGATCACATCATAACATCTCTATAAAACCTGATTGATCACATCAAAGCTCTGCCAGGAAGAAAAGAAACAAGTGGAAGCTGGAAAGTTAAGATGTCCATGTGTCTCGCTTTAATTTAATTTGTATGTTTTTGTTTTAAGAATAACTTATCTAGCATACTGGAATTTGAAATCAATTTAAAGTGGAGCCACAACATAACGTCACATCAGGCCACAGGATCTTCTTGTGTTTGCTTGACAGTGCTAGAAAGTGCCACCTTTTCACACAATAACAGAAGCAAATGCACAACCCGGTTCAGATCTAGACTCATATTGTAATGAGCTCTGATTGTAAAGTAGAGATGCACCATTCCAGGGAGATCATGTGGGAAAAGCAAACTGAAGTGTTAATCTCAGCAGACCTACACCCGTTCATGCTGCACCATCCTCCAGGGGGATTTTCTTAATCCCACAGTGTCTGTGGCATCAGTTAATTCATTCCTTGACATGAACCAAGACCTCTTAACCATCACCTGATACACAAAGAGTTAATTAAAACTGCAGAAGCTGGAATGTGAGTGGATGGCCTTTGTTTATCATAGATGCTGATTGACCAGGCGTCAAAGAAGCCGGACCCTGCTGCTGATAGGGGGCAAAGGAATGTCACAGAAATGCCTTGTGTTTCAGCTAAAGAGTGAAAGTAGGATTTGATTTTTTTAAGGCAAATTGAGTTGATTTGTTTACTGCAAAGTGTTAAATAATGTGATGAAAGATAAAAGTTGATCAAATTAACAATTACCTAATACAGCTTATAGTGAGATAGTGACGATTAGACAATGAGCCTGATATCAGTAAATTCCTTTAATCCAGAGTATCTCGGGATTAAAGGAAAGATAACTACAGATTACATAGTGATTGTTTGTTGCTTCAAAAGGCCAATCAATAATAAAATGAAAAGTACTTTCTAAAGTAAAAACTAATTTAGGCTAAATTACACATAAACCCATACATTTCTCCTAATGTTTTTTTCTTTTATTAATAACTTAGTGGTTTAGATACCTATCACCATCCTAGCAACATGTGATCATGATTTGGTTTCAGATCAGGTGACTGACTTGGCCGGTCAGGACCATTCCACTGTGTGGCCCTAAAAACTAATTGGTTGCCTTGTTTGTATATTCAGGATCATTATCCTGCCCCATGGCTTAAAAATGGGCCACTAATTAAGAACTAATTAACATGGAATAGACTTGATGGAGGCTTTTCTTGTATGTTTTTCCTTATTGTTGGAGCATCCGGCCATAATTATTGCTTTATTGTTTCTTCAGCTTATACTGTGTGGCTGGTGTAAACAGGTGTGTTTTGTGGCAAGGAGCATGCATCACAGATGCCAAATCGTGGTTCATAATAGCAAAATAAGCCTGCTAGCCACCTGGCTTACACACTCAGTTGTAGCCTTTGTGTTTGTGTGTCTGTGTCTGTGTGTATCTGTGTGTATCCATACCTCACAATCACTACCATGTAATTCTTTAAAGACACTCACCCTCACACGCACTTACAGGTAGATCCCGCTTTGTGACAGAGAGCATGTGAGAGAGACGGTGACAGCAGCGGAAATTCACCTTCCTCTGACTGTGTGAATGAGCAAAAACAAATCGTGGATGTTTGGGTTCTGCTGCTCAGTCAAGGGTTAAAAAACATCCAGTGAAGAAACACCTGTGAAAGTATCAGGACCCCCATCAGCTCACAAGGAACTACGCTCAAATTCACCTCATTATCACCTCTTATCAGAAAACCACATCAACATAAACTGGATCTCTCATAGTGATGACTGCACCAAGAGGAAACAGATAGAAGACAGATGTAAGAACAAGAAAAAATAAAATCTGAACAACTAAGGATATTAACATGAGTTTTCGTTGCAGCTTGTCATCAGCTCAGTTGGGATGGGGTAAACTGTCCTGCAGTAATTTCATCAAAGCTTTCATCACAACTGCAACTTTATAGTTGTGACTCAGTCTTGCTGTTCTAGTTAATTAGATCAAAACCTGTAGATCAAAATGTAGACAAATGAAGTGATAATGTGATTGAGGTATCCTGCAATACTACTGTAAGGACTGATCAAATTTCAACGAGCATTCAGCTTTACAGTACAACCAGGGTCGTCCCAGTTTGCCAGGGGATTCTAATTTAAAATCTGTCATGACAAAAGAGACCAGTCTCTTCCCTCCACACTGCAGTCATAAATATCTCAGTTCAGAGGTTGACAGCTCAAGCTTGATTCATTTTCACGCATGTACATATTTGGTTTGGATCCCTGTCAAAAACAATTATAATGATCCCCCTAGGATTTCAACCCCCCCCCCCTCCCTCCTGAGAGGCGTCTGCTGTCAAGACTGCTTGCATGATTTTCCGGAGTCGGGGTGTCCACATCTGTGCCTGATTAGCACAACAATAAGGCCCAGCACCCCTAACTTAATGAGAAGGCATCTTCAGCCCAGGCTTGAGGACCCCACTGACAAAGACGCTATACAACCACTACACAAGTGTTTTCCTCCAGATACATTAGGCTGAAACTTTCCACCTCCGCAAAACAGGAAAGAAAAAAAAAACTAAAAATATGAGACAAGTGGTGATTCTTACATCCAGAAAAATGGGTCTTTGTGCACAAGAATGTAACCTGGAAAATAAAGTGAGGGTGGATGTGGAACAAAAAGTACATGAAAACCACCAACAAAATTAGAGGGGAAACCAGGCTCTACAATCTGCTACCATTGATCTGTTCATTTAAATAGCAGCATGTGACGTTCTGTTTTTATAAAGTCAAATTACCAAAAAACTTTCCCATCTGTGCAGTCTGTTGTTAAAGTCGCCTCCCTGTCAGGCTGAGAAGTCTTTTGTGTAAATGTAAAGTAAAATTACACAGTAGACGCGGACAAACATACCAGCACAGTAAACATTTAAATTCCTTGTGTATTGCTCATGTTGCCTGTCAGAGCAGCTTAGTGAGTAGCAGTAGACCCTCTTTATAAGATGGACAGATTAACAACCCAGTGTGGCCATTCAGACCAGGATCTGGTGTACTGTACTTTTTAATGTGGCCGGACAAAACTTATAAACCTAACCTAAATAAAAATACTAAATAATATAAATGCACTGTAACTGCAAAGTTTAGAAATTACAAACATGTATTATGGCTGCAATGTTTTTGCACTAATATGAAAATATCAAGCTCTAGAAACATAACACATCAGTATTTTCTTGCGTACTGTGATGAATGACCTGCCACAATTCCTGAAGAAAGAAGATTAACTCAACTAACTTTCTGAGTGCAGCAAATAAAGAAAAAAGAAGATAATAAGAAATCTAAGCATGAATATTATTCCTTAAGTCTCTACCAAGAGTCATTGTCCGTTTGTTTTTGTGGGAAAGAAAACAGCCTTCAGCAATTATTTTCTTTTTTAAATCTATAATTAAATTAAATTTCCTAGATTATGCCATTATGACAGTAGTTTTTCTTTATATTTGTGGATTAATGTAGAAACACAACACTGTCTGTCTTGGATTACAGTACTTTGTATGTAAAGTATTTGGATGTAAACAACAGACAAGCTCAAAGTCAACCCAGCTGATTTCCAGAGTTTACCCAGCCCGCCTCCTCTCCTGGTTGTAAATGGCCAATTAATCTAAATCGCTCAGTGTTTATTGGTCTCCGTTAGCTAAATGAGTGTAGACTTCCCCTCCCTCTTTGGGCTGTAAAATGAAAAAATGGTGTTAGAAAAAGAAACTTGCTGATTGGCACTGGCGCCCTGTGTGGCCTTGAAGGAGGGAAGGGAGGTGGGGGGGGGGGCTGTTTTTTCAGTCAGAAAGGAGTTTTATGAGCCCTTGTAATCACCAGGCGTTAAACTCAACAATTAGGAGCTGCTATTTTGTCGCTGGTTTATTGCAAGAGGCTAGGTAGCTTCACAGCTCTGCAGGAGGGGGGAGAATGGTCTGAGCTTGAGTATGGGGTGCAAAAAAGTAAATTGAATAAGTAAATAAACTCCAAATTAAATTGTTGTCATTAAAATGCTTTGTTCAATCACTGGTTTGGATGAACAATTTCAGACAATTATGATGCTGGATGCACACACACACAAACACACACACACACAGCATGGGGTCAATGAAAGAAACACTTAAATTGCAGGTGTGGTTAGCTCTGTCCACTGAGGTGGCACTTCCAGTATTGTACGTGTTTGTTTTCAACCAAGTAGAGAAGATCAGATCCAAAGATCACTGAGCTGGAGTGCACCAACTTTTCTTTTTTTTTTTTGCCCAGTGAATCACTGTTGAGCTCTGCATGAACAGATACATATATTGCCTGCTTGTGTCTCTGAATTTCCTGAACTGTACAATCTTACATCGTCCCTGTATTGAAACTCAACAAAGACACACGACAGAAAGAGTCTATTCAGTTGAGGAAATGTCAGCATGCAGATGCAGCTGTCAAGACTGTTAAAAAAAAACACAGTTTGGGTCTCTGAAACGTGACAATCTAAAGCTAGCACCATTAGTACTGCAGTTACGCAGCTCCAGAGGGATAAACAGGGTGCCAACCGGAGTATTACATGCAGCACAGGACTCTCTTCCTTACAGAATGATGTGAACACATAATGTGAAACAAGTCATTCCTTCCCAGTGTCTCACATTCATGATGCAAAGTTAACACCTGTAGAGTTTGTGTTAAGAAAGGAATGTTGTATCACCTTCTTTTAACACTGTCCTAACAGTAAATAATAACCTAAGTCATGTCCACCATGATGTGAACTGGATGCATGCGTGTTGTCTTCCTATTTCAAGACTCTTCTGTTTGTGTGTAGTCTAGTGTTGTGCTGGACGCCAGATGATGCCCAACAAAATGTGTCATTAAACCTAAAATCATTCATACACACGTGAAATGCGGATAACTCCAAAACAGTGTGAGCAATGTAATCGGAGTTTTAAAAAGCACATAAACAGAGCAATGATGGAGAGTTTGGAAACACTTTCAGCTCTTGGCTTGAGTGGCCAACCGTGTAGCTTCACGGTGCCATGTGTCGTTCCTGTGTTGGTTTGCGGCTGTGTGGCAACATAAGTGAATCCAGGCCTGTGTGGTCGTGTTGTGACGCGGACGCAGCCATAGAAAACCCATCAGACCGGCGGGTGTTTGTGTATTTTAAAACCTCTATCTGGTGGGATCAGTGTAGCAGTTAGTGAGGACTTGTTGTGTAATTAAATAGGGACTGTTTGTCAGTGTGTATGATTTTAATGGACAAAATATTTAAGTTTGACAGCATTGAGTGATATGACTGTGCAGTTTATTTCTTTAGTCAGCCTTTTGCTGTGTAACTGTTGCATGGATCACTGTGTTCATGAATTTATATACACAGCCCATGCTCTCTTTTTTCGCTGGAACTGTAGCCTTTATGTCCATTAATTACCTGTGAAATGACTCCCAGGCAGAGGCAGGACTGTTGCTTTGAGGCCGTCAGCAGGCGAGTCACTGGGCCAAATATCCAGTGCAATGCATGCATACATATTTCAACCCGTTAGCATGTAACCCACATTAATTTATAGTGACTGCAAAAGTAGAAAGCCCTGTTTTGACTGGGACAGCTCAGAACATGGATCATGTAACAGAAAGTTAAAAGAAAGAAAAGACAATAACAAATGAGCTGCACATTTCACCCTTAATTTAGTAAAGTTTATTATAACAGGTTGGGTTTTGTCCATTTTTCTTCTATAAGTCATGAACATCATTGCTGTGGGGACACAGTGACACAGTGACATTGACTGATGGCACAAAGAACAAGAGGCAATAAGTGGTTAGGATTCTCCAAACCACTGTTTTTAGCTGCAGTGATGTTGTGTTGAATGTGTTGATTGAACATCCATTTAGAATTTTCAGCTAGTGAACCTAGAGGCTGTCCTATCCTACTGCTAGAAACTGATGTGACTGAGCAGTGGTCCCTGGGTAGAGTGTGCAGGAGGCGCAAGACAGTGTTACAGTGTTTTGTTTGCGGCATTTGTTTCCAGAAAGTATAGTAAATATATCCCATACATTCTGGTGTTGTGCTGGGCAGATTAAACGCCCACTGTGAATTCCCCAAACAAATTCCTGCTGTATCTGCACATGGGTATCCTATGGAGCTGGTAGGATAGTGTCTGTTTAATGTCAGAGCCGACTGACTCTGAGATTCTCGTTCTCACAAACAGCTCCAGTGCCTGAAATGTATGAAATCAGCTTTACTGTCTGAACACTAGTGACGTGACCATTTTAGACAAATATATATTTTTTATAATGTTTTTTTTGGGTGACCTAAGAAAGTATATTCGTAAGCTGGTAAATATTTTTAACTCAAAGCTGCTGATTGTGAAGCCTGTAGCTAACTCACAAGTCGTTTCGTGGTTTCTCTTTCTCCTCATGCTTTCAAGTCTCCAGTTCAAGTCACAATTGGCCAAGCAGGGTTTCAGCTTCATCCAGTAATTCATCCATATGTTGAGGATGTGAACCAGCAGTAACTAATAACAGGATTTCCCATCATGCAGTGCAATGAAGCCACCAGCAGCATGCGTGATCTCAGTGAAAGAGCAGCCAGGGGAAGAGGCCCATTCACTGCAAACTTACCTTGACAAGCTCTGGCTGAATCCCGCTCCCTCTTACTGTTTCCCTCCTTGCCACCCAGACAGAGCAGCTCTTCTCTCCCCACCTCCAGCTTTCATTCACCTCCACTGACTGACACGTCCGATCAATGTGCTTTTTGTTTCACTTGCTTCTCTGTCCATCTTGTTCATCTCCTTTCTCAGCTATTCTCTCGCTACCTCTCTCTCTTACTACTCCCTCGCTTTCTTTCCCACCACCGGATGAAGATATAGTATTTGTTACTTCAGGCTCTCTACACGTTTCCCTCTGCTTCCTTTCTCTCCAAGTGTTTTGTCAATTATTCCAGGTAATTTTAAGTAAATGAATACATTTTCAGCAAATTTCTAATTATTCTAATTCTAATTAAATATTTAAATCTACATCTGCATCTCTAAAGTCAAAGCAAAACTAGCAAATAACTTTACCTCTTAATAAATATGTTCCCAGGCAACTAAACAACATACACAATTAGGTGTTGTAGTAAGTGTAATCATTATAATTATGTTCTGATGCAACATGTAGTTTCTGAATGAATGAGGCATTACATTTATTAATGGAAAGCAAGTCACAAGGAGGAACGTGTTCAAAGTTTGTGTGGCAATCACAGTTTCTATGTCTGAGCATGAGGCAAGGCCAATATATTGAGCGACCAGCAAAATCTGATTTTATCACCAGCAAAGTTATTATAGTTCATCCTGTGGGGAACAAATTTCATAACAATTCATCCAACAGTTCAACAAACATCGTATAATTAGTTAATAATTATCAACAGAAATCACTGCAAAAAAAACAATGAAATAATTTCAACCTACAAACTTTAAATGATGACACAGTGCACATCTGGATTGATGCTTAAGCCCAATTAATACTTGTATTACTACGTTTTGTCACCACTGAAGTCTGTGAGTGTGAGGACTAGGGTTGCCAACTTTCGTATTAACAAATAAGGACCAAAAACTGACCTTGTCCATCTGATACTGATGCTGCAGTGGGAGGTGAAAATGCAAAGTATATTAATATTCTTACCCCAGGAGGCAAAAAGTGTATATTCCACTCTATTATACAACCTGTGTATGATTACACAGGCTTTTGTGAGTAAACCTCAAAATAAATGTACACACCTCAGTAAACAAACAACATTTCAAATAAAAAAAAAAAGAGGGGCATGACTCACCCCGTTGACTGATCAAGCAGTGCTCTGTCTTTTTGCACAGCCAGTGAGGAGTCCTTACATGAGGAGCCACAACTCACAGATGTTCATTTCCGTTTCGCTTTGTGCTGCATCGGTTTCGTGAGTCTGACCATTTAATGGTCATCAGAGGCAAAATCCTCTCTGTAAAGGCATTCGAGCCTGGCACACTGAGGAAAAAATGAGACAATCTTCAACATGCAGATCAAGTTGGCTTTCTTTGCGTTTTGGAAAACTGCCACAGACCACTGGATTCTGTGGTATCCTGTCCGGCTTTATGTATTTCCTCCCAGCTAGCACATAGCTCTTTATAGAGTTGCTCCACACTTCTCTGGATTGTCTCTGTCATTTTGAGAGCAGCCACCGCCTGCTTCTGGTCAGTGAAGGGAAGCTCCTCATAGTGTCCGATCATTAACCAGGAGCTATTTTGCCGACAGACTGTGGGCATCACATTTTCCTTAAACACACAAGACTGATGTTGGGAACTTCATACTGTTGACTGCTGAGCTTAAATATACTAACAAAATAGAAGTTGTGAACTGAAATAAAAACTAAATGGAAACTAATTAAACCCTTATTGGAACTAACACTAATGAAAATTCAGATTGAGACCAAAACTAACTAGTTTGAACTTCATAAGGACGGTGGTGGTGTTTGGCTTCTTTACGTCTCCCTGCAGGTCCCTCAGCCTGAACTTCAGACTTTCCTAAGTCTAAATTCTCAGTATCTAGACTCCTGAAATAGAGAGTGATAAACTGCTCATGGTCCGCCAAAATAAATCTACGACGTAATCAACAGACAGCATGGATGGATGGCCATTCTCAATGTTCAAACACAAACTTGTGTGCCCGTGTCGCTGAATGTCCAAAACAAACATATATTTCATTATTTATAGTTCTTACTTAAATGTGAGATTCATTGTGATTCCTTCAGTTGTTTTTGGCCAGATTTAGATGTGAACATGACAACTGGGAATGTCTGGATCAGCATCAGTGGAGGCCAGTTCATGCTCTTCTTGTTTGGTTTACTCACCTGCTTAGCTTCCTTCTTTTCTAACTGACCTATTCGGCTAAAGTCTTCATTTGGCTTCTTAACTCCATAGCATGACAGAATGAAGCTTAATGTGGACAGGGCTTTATTGGGTGACATTAGGGGCGTAAAGATGAAATCAAAGTGAATGTAGAAGACGTGAGGAGTAAACCGATGACAGATGTCTGTCAACTGGCACTTCTGACCTAGGAACAGAAAGAGGAGCAGACATTAAAGCTAAAGAGATAAATAGGATGCAGAGGAAAGAAGAATAGAGAAAATATTACATTCATTTTCACACATATTTATTTATACCCACAGTGAGAAAAAAACTGTGGAATTTCTTGGTTTTCTGCATTAATTTGTCATAAAATGGGATCTGATCTTCATCTAAGTCAAGATTATTAACAGATAGAATGTGCCTAAAATTATAACACAAAAGGATTCTGACGTTTTCTGTCTTTATTGGGAACAACCATAAAAATCTCATAGTGCTAGTGGAAAAAGTATGTGAACCTGTATTTTCCCAGACTTCAGCCTGATTGGATCGTTGGTGTTTTGTAACTACTGACTAACCAGATCAAAACGTTATATTACATTGGGGAGAAATTACATATTGGAGGTTGTATTATTTGAAACTACTAGATGTAGGTAAACACCTCTCTCTATCACTACTAATGCAGCTAACAGAGCATGTCGTGTCACAATACATCTGTGACCTGCAGTTCTTATTGTGAAACATTAATTGATATCTTTCTCCTCTGGGCCAGAGACCTCAGTAAATATCCTCTAAACCTGCTAGTCTGTATTTTTATTAATCTGGTCAACTACCTCAGATTGTTTCCAGATATTAAGGATGCCCCTTGTTGACACGTTTGAGTGTGTTTGTGTTGTGTTTCGGGTTCTCCCTGCGCCCTCTTGTTATTTTAAGAGCGTAGCAGCAGGCTGCTATCAGCCCTGCCTGTGGTCAGTGATTGTCTGCAGCTGCTAGAACAGGCTTGCTTATCAAAGAGGGCATGTGTTCCTGTGATGTGGTCTTCAGGCCAGTATCAGTGGAGGAGAGTCGACCCCCAAACCCCGGCCAAGTCGCCCTTTAGGTGGGCAGCTTTATCATGGAGTATGGAGGCGCGAATGAAGGGGAGGGAGATGGTGGAAGCAGAAGAGCCTTGGTGCTGCCAGATTTTGCTCCTTTAAATAAAATGTCTCATTTTCTACAGTGTGTATGTCTTGATTGTTGTCATAGTGTTTAGCTTTTTGCAATGAAATATTTAATTTGCGTCTTAAAAAATGCCCACACTACTAAGGTATGAAAGCATGAACACAGAGACACAGCTCACGGAATGAGAGTTATAGTGACACTACAGATCACTGAAACATTTCTTTGCCACTGGATTTGTTAGAAACATCTGGACATGATTGACATTTATGGTTTATGACTGCAGAGGTTTGATTTCTGATCAGTTTTGTTCCACTATCATTTCCATTGATAAATCTCAGCAAGTATTGTGAGAGATAAACCTGGAGGTCTGCTACTCACAGAGATAAGCTGTGGTATGTCCAACACACACACACACACACATACACACACAGCTCCGAGCACTGATAACAGCACTTCGCTCTTTGATGTGGCCCCCAGAGGGATAAAGAGTGATTGAGAAGGAAAAGAGAAAAGAGTGATTGAGAGGGAGGGAAATTGAGAGAGATTACAGGAACAGCTTCAGGGATGTTGTTTTGTGCTGTGTTACAGACCCCTCAGTCTCACACACACAAACACACACAAATGCACATCTCACAATTTAATCCTTATCAGTCCACCTTCATCTTCTTCCTTTGAGGGGGAAATGGAGTCTGCATAAGACAAACAACGTTTTGTGGCCAAAGGTCTAACAAATAGGCCACAAATGAGTCTAGGCCTTATTGTCAGTAACAATAATAAAAACATATGTCTCACTCTTGGCAAAATGCTGTGTCATTTATGTTCTCTTGATTTGTTTTTTTCCATTGTTTTGAAATTTGCTAAATTCATTTCAGGGTTTATTTTTTAGATTTGTGCAAGACCCACGCTGATATAAGAGCTAAAACAGGTCCAATGTTTTGTTGACCCATCCACTCAAAGCCCCCAGGGCTACTGGCACTGGGCTCTTACATAACTGTAGCACAGTAGCCAAACTGTACCACAACTTCCATGTTCATTACATGATACACACAAAGAAAGTCTATTGTCCTATACAAAATCACTGCTGTTATGTTTATCCTATGAATGCGATCTGTAGCCAACAAGTCATGGTGATACAATGGCTCAACATTTTATAGCTTTTATGCACCATTTATGATTTTATTACAACATTTACAAATTCACACTGTTTACACTCACAGATAAGTCAAGAATAATGATTTATTTTTATGATTTTTTTCTTACTGTTTTTTTTTTTTTTTTACTTTTTTATAGCTCTTCACACAGTAAGCATACCAAAACTTGCATTTCAGCTTAACACCAACTCACAAACAAAACACATCATACATGTCTCAAAATAAGCTTATTCCTCCACAACACAGGCAACAAGTCTCACTCAGGAATTAACACTGACACTCACAGTACACTGAACTACAAAATACTAACAATAAATGCCATTAAATACAGTACAAAACAGTTTATCATCAAAGTTTGAATGTTTATTATCATAGAACTAGATCTTTGCACTTTATTATGTATTATTATCTTTGCACAATTGTTTTATTTTCTATTGTATATTGCAACAAGAATGAATCAGCAGAGCAGCAATTAGTTTCAATTGCATTTATGGATTCTGTTGTACACAGCTGGTTTGGCTGGACCCTTTAACTGGCCTTTAACCCTTATCTCACCACAGATCGCAGCTCTTGGTCTTCCTCTCCTTCCTCTTCTTCCTCTCCCTGCCGCTCTTCTGCCTTTGAGCTCCGTGTTTCAACTTTGCAGTTACTGGTCCTTCCAACTTGACAGTGTTTTTGCTGCTTGTTGTTGTTGTTTTTTGTTGCCTGCTGTTTTTTTTCTCTGTCCCCCCTTCAACTCAAAACTCTAAGTCAACTTGTCATCGTGAATACAAACATCCATGTTCACCAGTGTGACAGACGATTACCCCTCTGAATCTTACCGCTGCTGTAAATCTGTCAAATGTTTCATTTCCAAACGTTTCTAATAACCAAGCACTTGGATGAATAACAGCTCAATAAATTTAACCAACACACACAGACACACGCTGCCCCTTCCTACAGGATGTTATGCTGTGAAATTTGAGTATGACATGAGAAAGAAGAGGAGGAAGAAAGGGGCAAAAGGTGTGTGTCTATGTGTGTGTGCTTGCTTCCTGTAGGATGTTATGCTGTGACCTCTGAGGATGAACCTGGGGTGAGTATGGAGGCTCTTCATTGCATCCTGACACTAATAAGACGGCTCTGTGTGTGTATGCACGTATGTGTGAGTCTTAACCAGCTGAAATTCAAGCATCCTTGGTTTCAGCTTTTGTTAACTGGTGTGTCTGTCAGTGTATAACGTATTCACTTTACCTGTGGACTGACTTTTGAAGCACCAAGGATTCAGGGTCCAGCGTCTTGTCCAGGGACACGTGGGAGTCAAAATGATGTTCGTGATGATGAGTTCAGTGACCGAGGTGCAGGACGTGTGCCTGAATGGGTCGGTTCTGTGGCGTCAGTTGGGTTACCTGGTTAAGGTGCACCCCTGGTGGGAGAACAGCCTCACCTTTCAGTGCATAGTTCATGTTCATTTTCAGAAATTGAACTCACAGTTTCAGGAGCGTTACAGCGCATTTTCTCCATCACACTTTCCCTCCACACTTCACCTTCTCCTCTCATTCGGTTTTCATTTTCCTGGCAGGAAAAATAAACTTGACCCCTATATCCTGGCAAGATGTGACCTCCCCACCTCACCAACCCCTGAGCATACACACACACACACACGCACTCCTCATTCCTACTTCCCCCACCTTTTTCTTCCTTGAATTACTTACTGGCTTTATCTAAACGTCACCTGCCTGAGACCTTCTCTCTTCTCCGTGAAGAGAAGAAAGGCATCAGTATCCTCCAGACAAAGTTATTATCAGATTATGTAAACCAGTGATCAGCTCGTATCACCTCTGTGTGTCTTTTCAGAGGCTATGTATTTTTGCGTTTAGACATGGTCAGCCACTGGTACACACTTGTTGGAGGCAGACAGAGGTGTTGAGAGGAGAAGAAGGTGGAGATGCAGTGCTACTGTGTTGGGGAAAGGCTTGGAAACCTACTTTTGGTCCACTGAAGGGTTTAGAGGAGGAGTGGTGGTGAAGGAGGAGTGCAGCAGCAACACATGGTCCCAATTTCACAGTTGTGGACGGAGGAGTACCGGCGGATGCGGGGGCAGGAACAGGCCTGCAATCTGCAGACATTAATACCTCAGTAATAGTCACATTCACTTCCACAACCAGGAAACTATGTCTCTGGACTTACTATGCACACATGTGCATGAATGTTTGTGTGTGTGTCCAGAGTATAGCCTTGTGCTCCACAAATTCTTCAGCCTCTCCTCCCTCTCGTCTACACTGTACACACTCAGTCTGTTTTTCTGTAACTTTCACACACACACATGCTGAGACAGAGCAGACTATAACAGAGCAGTCAAAGGCATGCAGCAGGGCAGAGCAGGACACCGAGTGCCTGACTTCCTGTGCCTCATGTTCTTCCTGAGCTCTTAATGAGACCTGTTACAGTAAACCGCCACCTCCTCCTCTTCTTCATCCATCCGTCCACAAGCCCTCCTCTCCATCATTCTTTTTCTCTCCCTCTGCTTCCCTCTACCTCTACAATCTTCCTGTAATATTTCAAGTACAAAAGAACGGATCTAGTACTGTTAATACCTACATTAATCTGGGGCCACAGTGAATCCGTTGAAATCCCAGAGATTGGTGGTTCAATTCCTGGTTCCTCAATGTGTTTAGGTGTCCTTGAACAAGACCCCGTAATCCTGTAGTAACATCATGAACGTGATCACTATTTAAAATGTTCATGATCAATATTAACTTTTTATTTGGATTTTTATTTTCAGTATCAGACTGAGTTGAGAAAGTTTTCACTCGTCAAACAGGCCTTTGTTTGTGATTGGACTTTTAGAAAATTACTGAACTCATAAAGACAGAGACACACACATAGACCCATGTTCATAGTCAACACTCTCCTCACTGTGTGTTTAACTGCAGCTCCTGGACTCTACCGGAGGTGTTTCATCAATGTCAGTGCCGGTTTGAAAACGTCCTCTGTCAGGCCACACTCACCAGAGAAGCACGCTGCTTAAAAAGAGCCACAGACCTGAGTACATCAATGGCCCTCTGGTATGTCAATGGGCCGCTCAGTGGGAGAGAGGGAGGTAATATGGACAGAGAGGGAGAAGTAAGTGATAACTTTGCAAACACCTTTCCAGTTTGAGGCACTGTCCCAGGAAATAACAAGGGATACTTTATTTTTTTATTCCATACACATTTACTTCTCTGCTTCATCTCATCTGCCTGGAAAAGTACGTTTTGAGATGTGATATTATGTTACAACATTTGTTGTACTTAATACAACCTGACTGAGACATCACTACTGCTCAGGTTAACCTGGACACTTCAGAGTTTAGACCTTTAACAGTGCAGTCATTTGATAAGGTTTTCAAAGGTAATCATATTTTTTGTACTTTCAGTAGGATGATTGAGCAGAATGGTATCATGACAACTTCACCTACAGGCAATAGTGCTAAGTTGTCTGGCCTTAAACTGTTGCAACTGAAAGGTGTTGTTATTGGTTGTCACAAAGCTTTTTACAATGTAATAAAAAATTCTTCCGGATGAGCAATGTTCATAAAAGTTATGCAAAATAAAAGGACTTATGCAATCATTGTAACTCAGATAAAGCAATCAAACTGCAGTGTACAGGGTGAACACCAGAACCAAACCTGGTGGGACCTGTCTGCACCCAAAGGTTCGAGGCAGGATTAGAAGAACTTCATGTTCAGGCTTTACAGGCTGACGTCTGCTGTAGGTCGACAGTTATCTTAAGAATTAGGATTAGGGTTGCTTTATGTATTATAACCTGAGGCTCTAATGCTTCCCACCCATAACTTGTCCAACCCATAATCTCTCCCCCACCCCTCAGCCAGCACACTCTGATCTTAGTGTGTTGCAGCTGCGTCAGACCAAACCGTATGGCGGCGTGCATGCTGTTGGTTCAAACCACAAAACATACACCATTCAGTGGCAGCCCTTTAATCGGGGGACCAACATACTGCACACCCACATCACTCTCTGCCCGGGCCTTTAATGATCAAAATAGTCTGAGCAGAGAAAAACTGATGGTGGAAGGAGTGCTCTGAAGTTATGTTTTCTCTGTCCTATTTGGCCAAACAGTCTAACCATGAGATATTTGCCTTTCTTAAAATTTAAGGGTTTGATCTTGGTTTTAATAAACAAGGCAGTGAGCCACCTTTGGATGACAACCTTATCTGGTATTATTCATTCCTAACAGTCGTGTTTTGGATTTTAGCTTTTTTATCAAAGCAAATCAAGAGTTCTGACGGTACATTACGTCTTTCATGCATTCATTTTCAGAACCTCAATCAAGATTTTATTCCTGAGTGTTTTAATTCCTCTCTAGGCATAAAAAAAAAATAAAATTAAAACATTTTTATGAACCTATTTTTCATGGAAATTTACGTGTTTGACTTTTTAACAAAAAAAAAAAACACGTATTTAACAAACCAACAGCAGAAAACGATAAATTGACGATATACTGTGTGAAAGCTATGAAATAAAAATAATAATGCCAATATGATGTTTTCTCACATTTCAACAATACTTTTCAAAAATGTTGAACCTAGTTACTGACTGACGAACTGCAGCAATTCTAGGATTTTCTACAAAGACAAATATTGTTCATGACTCTACTAACCCTAAACCATGAATATACAAGAGAACAGCTTTTGAATGGCTGTCCACTGTAGTGGCCACTATGTATGAAAGCGTTAAGATGAGTTATCCATTTAATTTTTAAATAAAATTCTGAAGTTCAGTGTGAATAGTTTCAAACAAATGAAACATATGATCACAAAACACTAGAAATTCATGATGATAACTAATTTGGTTGAATTAGACCTCGGTAACAGAGTTTAGACCATCGTTAATGATCCTATCAAGTCCAGAGCACATCTTGTTGGCGCAGTATCTCTAACTTGGATCCAGCAGCTGAGAGAGGATCTTTGTATTTACTGACCATTCCTGTTTCCTCTCAGAGCAAACTTGGGACGTGTCAGAGGTCATTAAGGACAGGCTAGAGTACAGTTGAATCTCTGTGGAGCTGACACATCCACAAACATTAGAGAATGATTTATAGGTCAGACCTGAATGCCTCACTGTGTATGTGGCTTTCACAGTGGGGTAACTAGCTGTAACTAGCTCTCACGGTTGGATGAATGAGAATGACACAACTGTGGAGAGTACATTGTTACCTGTGTATCTATCTATCTATTTATCTATCTATCTTAGAGGGAAGGGATGTGGCAAATAGAAGCAATTAAAAATAAAGGGGGTGTAGAGGAGGAGGGATGAGGAGGACGACATCTGGGTCTAATTTATGGCCCAAATAAATCCCCGCTCTTTACCCTCTGACTCCTGAACCAGCCAAGCAGCTCCCTAAAATCTTAATCACTCCCTCTATATCCTCATGGGGCAATAAAGAAAGGAAAGAGAGTGAACAGTGACCATGTTATTCTCCTGTAAAACCAAATGGCGTCCCTGTAATCACCTAAATGCCCCGTCAGCCAGGCGGCTTGTGGAGCAGTCTTCCAGCGAGACAATTCAGTCGTTCAGCGAGTTGTGTGGCTGCCAGCCTGCCAGGAGCCTTATAGAGGCTTCATATATCTGTGTTTATTCCAATGTTTTATCTAAATGGGATAAAACTGAACATCTTGTTTTTGACTGTCACACTCACCATCAGATTTGCTGTTGTGGTGTATTTGTAAATATAATAAATGTAAAAATAATTTGATCCAAACGTTAAATTTTTTATCGGTGAGAGAAAGATTCATGGTCAAATTCTAACACAACGAACTTTTCAAAGTTGTACAAGTACAAGAAAACAAATCTCATCCAGTCTCTCTGGCTTCAAACTGCTCTTACAGTGTAATCCCACATTAACTTAGGCCTTAAGATTTTAGATTGTCTTTCTAGAGGTGCTGATGCTGTGAAAGCCGCCTGACTGACTGGTCTAAATGACTCCCTCCATTGCTGTTTTTTTTATCTAACTGACAGCAGCACTAACTGACCAGCCGGCGTCCTGGATCCTGCTCGTCTGGCTGCCTGACTGGCCAACCTGTCTGGTTGCCGTCAGCTTGGCTTACTCGCTGCTCTCACTGACTGACTTGTTTCCTGGCTGGCAGAGTGGTTGTGTCAGAGCGTATTTATGTCGCCTGGCTCTGGTGATAACTCATTTCAGACACACTGAACTCCCCACAGGGACCAATAAATACTACTCACTGTGTTAACCTGTTTCCCCTTAAATCAGAGCATGCGACTGAAGAGACTTTGTTGTATCACCCCTGGCCGGTACTTCACTGTACCAAACATGTGCATGACATGTTTTCATATTGATGATGCTATGAGTCAGGACAGTATATTATACTATATTATTACAATGGACATTTCATTTTCATATCATATATGATCAAAAATAACATATATAACATAATATAATGATTCTTTCAGCCTATGGACACATCACAAACCATAGCTGCCTGTGGCAATTAGATTCTATTTTTATTTATTTATTGTTTAATTGGTTAATTGACCATGGGCTACAGTATGTGTGCTGAACTGCAGTCTTGAGCAGGAGGCCTGTAGCAGATGCAGTTAAACAGTCTACACCAAAAACACAGGAAGGCTGCTTTAGTAAATAAAAGCAGGCAAAAGAAGTGATTGGGTCGGGCTTTTCCCAGAAAAATTAACCAGTCATAAACAAAGAGTAGCACAGCCACAGTCGTTTCAAAATTTTAGAGACAATGGTTTTGCAGACCGGCTGCCAAAAGCCTGTAGACGACTTCACTGTTGTAGCTCCAGGAGTCCAGGATTTTTAGTGTAAGATTCCCATGTGCAATTATGTTTAAGTATTAAAAGGGCTTTGACCAAAGTTATTGATGATGGATGATAGTTGGTTTAGTAAAATGTTTCATAATTTCATACATAATGTCTCCCTAAAGATTTCTGTGCAATTTAACTGCAGCCGCAATTACGTCAATGTCTTGTGCTTCATGTCTCTTTTGACTTGTTTGGGATTAAACCAAAACAATTATTTTTCCACAACTTTAACCAACTGCAGCGAGTTCCAGAAACTTTATCCAAAATAGTTTAATATTGCTTTAGTTGCTTTTAACACATACTGCAGAAAACCATGCCTGTGAGCATTTCTCTGATACATTCAGATTTGACATTTTGTGACTTAAACAATGTTTTTTCACTGTTCCGAGAAATTAATCATCGTGAGTAGAATTATGTTTCCTGCAAAATATATGTACTGTCACAATGTTGGACGTAGACTCCTGTCTTTTTAGAAGACAGGATGTAATGTCATAAGGCCAACAATAGTAAAATTCACAGCACATGGCGTTAATTGTGTCATACATGTCACTCATCATCTCTTAAAAGGCACAAAAAAATGGTGTGACTGTGTAAATCCTGGTGTTTTTTTTAATTGTATCATTGTCTGAGTGAAAATGAGAAGCAGCAGGTGGTAAGATCTGTTCAGTGTTCATCTCCATGCTACCATGTCAGCAGGTTCAAGTCCTCCACATCCTCAAGGACGAAAACACAAAGGATGCGGGCTGTTAAGAATGTGGTGTCTGAGAGACAGTCGTGAGGAAGCTGCAGCTATAAAGACAAAATAGGAATCCAGAGGTCTCATAAATCACTTTTTTAAAATGCAGCACTCAGCCCCCCCCTTTTTTTAACAACACCAACCACTTCCTTCAAGGGAACCACACAGAGCAGTAACACGCTAGGAGAAGGATTGTTTTAAAACAGAGTTGGATGTTTGTCTCATCTCCCAGACCGTCGACAGCCTAAAGCTTGGCAACACGGGTCAAAGATTCAAATTTGAGTGTCAGGTGTTTATCAAGGGACATGTACAGATAAAAACAACCTATTCTAGGTTTAAAAAAAAGGAAAAATATTCATGTTTACTAGAAGGTTAGATTCCTTGTGACTGCCGCTTCCTGTTGTCTTCACTTTCTATAATGTGTTAAAAGAGCATACCAGTGTTTCATATGTGTTTTACATTACTGCAGGCACACACACACACACACACACACACACACACACACACACACATACCAGCCATACTGTGAAGTCTTGGGAACAGACTTTGGAAAATCAACTCACACAAAGGTGCTGGTCATTTCTATACATGTATATTAGCGCTTAAATATTTGTAAAGCTTTAGTATAAAACATGACTACACTTGCATGGACACAGTGAGGCAGTGAGCTGAGGGAGACCAAAGAGGGGATTTATGGATTTATGGAAAAAGTAAATATTATTTAATTATTCAAAGTTAATTTTGTTCAAGAGGTTGCAAAAGAAAAATCTGCTTTTTCTAGCAGAGCCTACCCACTTTAAACCAGTAAAAGTAACAAATCCAGCTACACAAATACAGAAACATCTAATAATCAAAACAGTTTTTGTAGGATCCTGTTGCTCATGAGAAGCTGATTGACAAAACAGTCTTTTGGGGGCCTTAAATCCCAGCTGATTTTTAAATAAGAGAACTGAAACAAATGAGCTCATGTTGGCATTAAAGGCTCGAGAGAGTCTGTAAACTCTGAGTAGGTTTGTAGATGCTGCAGGTAGCTTAAGCTCATACACCCAGTTTAAAAACAGCCACATCCGTAGTAAAGTGTCATTTGAAAACAACAGGTTGTCTCGGTCTTTAAAGAATCATTACTCAGCTGATGTGAACGATTACCATTCACTGCAGCCAAGCAGGCCTGTAATTGTTTGTGTATGGAGCCCTGAGGATGTGACTGATTGGATGTCATTAAGTCGAAAGTGCGTCAACGGACATGTAGTAAGTGTATTACAGTCAAACTCCGTCTCTCTCAACCCTACACTTTCTCTTCAGAGGGTGGCTAATGGCCCAGAAGGTCCAGGTTGCAATTTCTGCCCCTTAAGTTTTAACTGCTTCCTACTGTAAGTTCACAAACACACAGACACACATTCTTTCTCTGTGGCAAAAAAAAGTGCACACACACACACACACACACACACACGCACACACACACACACACACACACACACACACACACACACACACACACACACACACACACACACACACGAGGACTGTAATAGTCTAGTTTATCAGCCAGCTGCATGTAGCTGATAAAAGTTCATTCTATCTTGACCACTGCTGGAAATTGCCCTGTAATTTCGCACAGCTCCACGTGCCTCAGGGTGTTCAAACATACATGTCAGATAAAATCTACGGTAAGTATCAGAGTAGTTAGATGATTTTCAGGCAGATTGTGGCCGACGATTTTGTGCTGTGCTGCGTTCATGTGCTGTGGCGCAGGGCAAGTTCTCACAGTCTCAAAAAGCCTTAAACAGATGCCAATAAACCATAAAACCTACTGCAAGACAACAATATTGATGTTTTACACAAAAACACACTGATAAATTCAATCAGAGCAACTGATTTTCTATTTTTGGGACATTTTAAGGGAGTTTCATTCAACTAAATTATCATAGGTTACAATAATTGTCTGTCGAAGGTCAAAGGCGCATCGTCCTCTCTTTACTGGAGTAGTTTGCTGTTGCTTCTTTGGAACCTACAGTAACTCAGCGCGGAGCTGTGGGTTGTGTGTGGACGCTTTGTGATTTGCGGGTGTGGTTGTGTTTGTGGGTTATCTGTCGTGTTTGTGCCTCTTTTGAGAGGGAATTAAAAACATGTTCAAAGACAGCTGATTTTATGGCTGAACTTTTACAGCATGAACACAACAAAGAGCTGAGGGTGTTGTTTTTTATGAACCACTCAGATCCATTGTGTCTGCTGTACCACTGTGCCTTTAAGGTCTTTATGAATAACACAATTATACAACCTTTTAATTTGAAACAAGACTAAGAGTCTGCAGCTCTTGGGAAGCTTCTTTTGGAGGGACCTCTGCAAAGGGGCCGGTTTAAAAAGTAGGATTAAAAAAGAGTCCTTCACTTATTTGGAGAGTATTTCTGATGCCAAAGTTCACAATCAATAAGGTGCAAACCTTCATTAACAACAGCCTAAGAAGAACTCGTAATATATCCGCTGGCCAGTCAAGATCAGAAATAGCCTAATGACCTGTGGACAAAGAATTAACATCCACCAGCAGAAGAGGAAATTGAAAGAAGATGAAGATGAATTGGGGCACATACTATGAAAATAAAAAAGTATTAAACACCAACACCAGGCAAGTTTTGACAAGGAACCCTCAAGGGAAGAGGAAGAGGAGTCGAGAGACAGGACCTCGAGGCAGACATCAAGAGAATGGGATCCACCTGCTATCAAACAGAAAAAAAGTAAACGACTAAGTGCTCTGGACGTGCCTTGTCAAGAAATGAGTGCAACTGTGGATAGAAATAAATGTGGTGGCTTTGTATAAGCATATTGAAACAACGAATGCGTGCTGTAATTAAAGCAAAAGGCATGAACTTTTAGATTTGTTGTGTTGAGATAGCCTGTAAAGTGATAATAAATTGTACTAAATTTAACAGTACAGACAAGAGCACTTATTAAACGTGAATGTTAAACCAAAGCATAACTAAAACACTTCTAATTAACTTTAGACTGTAGTACATTTTTGCACTCAACACTGAGGCATATGGCTGTGAAACACCCTTATAAGCCCCCACAGAGTGTCGGTGAAGCGCACGAAAAAGTGAGAAAGAATGCAAAGTAAAAACACAGAAGAAGAATAAGGATGTCATCACTCGCTTTTCATCCATCAGAGAAATATGTAATTATCAGTCCGGAAGAGCAGTCCTCCTCCCTCTGTTTATATTCTCCTCTTTCCTCTGTGAATGTGTGTGTGTTTGTTTTCTCAGCCGCCTTAAAATCTCTCTCTCTTTCACCCACACACGCCCCCTCCACACGCGCACACACACACACACAACTTCATAAACAGACACCCCTGATCCTCCGCTGAGCTTCAGCGCATTGTTAAAGAGACGTCTTGGTTAAAAAAAACACAAGAGTGGAATTAAGAAATCTCACAATTTTGAGCGGCTCGTTCTCCTCTCCCACAGTGATCAAAATCCACTTTTAATTTTCCCCTCCCACATTAAACAACAATCTTTTTGTGCTCATGAACGCAACACACAAGACAACAACAAGAGTATAGGATCTAGAACTGGACGCTTCGCACTGAACTGCATTTACTGATTTGACTCTAGCTTGTCCCCCGATGCCGTTGCCATCATGTTTTGTTTTATTCATGTGTGAAACATGTCTGTGTTGGCCAACAGCAGTGTAGTAGTGTAGGTATAGATATAAAAATGTTTTAAAAAATGCTTTTGTGGCTGTAGACTTTGTGATTTCCACCTGCCTAAAATCCATCTTTCGCCAGACCAACTCTGGAAACTGCCTGACTGATTATCCCTCTTTAAAGCCATCCCCACTACTGCATATCTATAACAAGACGCTATCAGATGAAGAATAGTGTTACTTATTCTACATTTCAAAGGCAGCAGATGGTAAACCACATATTCGAAACTTTGTTTGTTTGTCAAACAGTTGCCTCCGCTCAATGTAAAGACTTCAAATCAACATTTTGTTTGCATGACCTCAGTAAGTCAAACATGTTGTAGCAGAGTCCCGTGTGATCTAGCATCCAGCAGATAAAGGTTTTTCCCCGGGAGGGCCATCTCCTGCCAGGAACCAATGGGGGCACCAAGAAACTGACTGACCCCTGAAGATGAACATTTGCCTCTTGTTTCATTATTTGTTCTGTTTGATTTTGACTATGAGCTTTAACATATCAGTCTTGTGTGAATCTATCATTCAAATAAAGAATCGTAGACTGTCTAGTCTACTGTGGATCTACATAGTAGAGTACTGAGATAAAGACAGAGATCCCCTCTTCTCCTCCTCTCAGCCTCCTGAAGAGCAGTGGGCAGGAACAGCTCCCACATCAAGACCAGAGATCCCAGTAGGAGGTTAATTAAAACAAACTGGCAGCGCTGTTCTAGATGTAGGCAAAATAATGGGAGCTGATAAGTCTCTCAAACTAAAACAAGGTCTGCCAACACTGTCTGTGTAGTTTTTTTCAGGTATTTGTAGAGAGTATTTAGAGAGTGAGATTGGATGCCTGAGACAACAGAAGCATACAAAGCTCTGTAGAAAATAATAATAACAACCCTTTGACACAAAACGCATTTTCGTTAGAAAGTAAATCACCATCAGGTGCTGTAAGTTAGAAAAGAAGTCGAACAACAAAACTGAGACAGATGTTCATGAGCTCTGGGCTCCCTGGTATGCCACTGATCATGGTGTTTGTACCACTGATGACAAATCTGGGATCCTCCCTCTGTTTGTTTGGCAGTGTTTTACTTTCATCTACAAACCTCCAGTACAAGGACCAGCTGGGGGGCAGAGAAAGTGACCCTCTTCTGTCATCCAGAGGTTAAAGATCACGCATGTGTTTGTCCTGACGTAGTCGAAACTGAACATTTCGAAGGCAAAAAGGCAAATGAAGCTATAGTAGACTCAGGGCTACAATCTACGTTTACTGCAAAAGTTGAAAACTTGTTTACTTTTCAACCATTTAATCTATCTACTATTGTGTTTCAGAAGCCTGAACATAGCTGTACAAATTCAAATTCTGTGTGATCAGTCAGACTGGATTCCACATCAAAACATGAGATTCTGAAATAAAGTATGAGCTGCAGGCACCTGTCTGTCTCCAAGCGCTGTGGGGTAGAGACAGTCTGGCGAGAGGCCTGTTGACCGGGAGGCTCAAACTGTGACCAACGTCTGACTACACAGCTATGGGTCAGTCTACACGGAGTCAAACAGGGAGACGACGACTGGGGTCTCCTCCAGAACACGTTAATGACTCAGAGACAAAGAAACAGGGCAGTGAGAACCAGACTGGTCGCTGATGAAGGGACCGAAGAATCAAGTTTGAAGTTTCCCTCCAGGAAACAGTCGTGTTTTGAATATGTTACCAGAGAACTTGCCATCTAAATTAAAGTATATTATATGTTTATGTGTTTAATTGCAGAGAAAAGTGTGAAACATATTTTTCCACGCCGTCTATTAAAATTAGACTTTAAATTAGACACTTTTGGCCACTGTTAACATTTCCAAACTCATAACTCACAATAGGAACTAACAGAACAGGTAAGCTCCTTCTCGCTGTTGCTTGGCAAAGATACTGAAGCAGACAGAGGCCTTTCTGTGAGAGGAAACACAGGCGTCATGCAGCACCGGGACATCCTGACAGGCCCGGCAGACGCTGTGACCAATTAAAAGGTGAGAGGAGAGGAAGAGCAGGATCTCGGGAGCCTGGTCTCCCTGAAACACTGCTCACACTGTACTCAAACTGACTATTTTCTTGTCATTACTACTCTGAAGATTAATCTTCAGGTATAACTATTTCTTCAATATAAACTGCTGTGTGAGCTCTTTCACACCCAGGTTGTTGGCATGGTTGACCTCAGATTAAGCCAAATGTTAACTCCAGGACTACTTGGACTTAACTAGACCAGCTTCAGAGAACTACATGACAGCAGTCGGTGATACAAGCGGAGGTGTTTGCGTTTTCAAAAACAGACAATCTGCCTCTATTTCCATACGTTTTCAGATCGACCACATCTATAAATTGCAGATTAATGCAGATAATTGAAGCAGGTTATAAACTCATGCTAAGGCTGAAGCAAATCCTTCTAAATCCTGTCCAGACCTTCTTGGCACAAGAGGTCCACACTCATCCCACAGATAGGACTCTATGTAAACTATTATAAGAAACCATTTACCAGACAGCTATCAGCTGAATAGGAATAAAACGGGACAACGTTTACACCGCTACATGAATGTACGTCATAGGAAGAAACAATGTTTTAAAAAGGCCCTAATCTGTGTTTGGATTTGATCATACCTCCTTTCTTTAATCATCTAGTGTGGCAGTTACTGGACTCCGTGCAGTGTGAGGTCTGGCAGGTCCAGCAGTGATCTCAGTGTTGATGGTTTGGGTTTTCAGAGCGAGGAGACAGCGGAGAGGCTCACGCTCGTCTTTTGATGAGGCCAGATGAGACCTTCAGCCACATTCCTGGTCAGTCTCCTGGGCTGCAGCTCGCCACATTACTGCCTGCTGTCCAAATAAACAAGGCCGGTCCCAGAGGGCCTCCTGGGCTGACCCGAACTGTGCCAAGCCAAGCCTGAACAAACCGCCTACCTCTGTCACCCTAAAATAGTCGACTCTTCAATTTTAACTCCAGGAACAAGAGGCTTTTTCTGTCAAAAACAAAGTCGTTCCACATGTTGTGGTACAAGCTGTTGTTGTTGTTTCTGTTGATCCACATGTCACACTTGTGACTCAATGTGTGTTCCTGAAAGTCATGAATTGAAATTTCACCAGTTTCTCTGAAATCTTTATTGTTTAAGAAATAATGCTGCAGAGGAGCAGACTAAATGAACTGGTTGCTAAACCGGTCCTTTGAAAAGTCGTGCGTGTGTGAGCAGCTGTAGAGGGATAATGAGCATTGAAAAACTTTTGAGGGTGGTGTTTCTTTTTTTTACCACTTTTTTTAAACAAAACCCACAAAGAGCAAAAGTAGAAGGAGCAGAGAGACTGTTTATTTCCTCTATATCAGGCTACAGTTAGCATATCCGGCTAGCAACGTCTATGCTGACAGTGCACTAAAGTTAAAAGCAGAGCACATCATTTGCAAACTATTTTCGTTTTTCATGTTTAGATTTGGGGAAAAACAATTCATGGATGACTAGTGCATCCATTTTTTCATTTTTTGTGTTTTCTTTTATAGACCTTCTGAAGGCAGTTGTTAATTAGAGTTTGATCTATATCCATATTACTCTCTTTAAAGAAAAGTGGCCACAGTCTTTAGAAGTCGTGTTGTACTGTACAAACTACCCAGCCCCATGCAAATCCTTCCCTTCCTTTCCATCTGTCCATCCAGTAGCTCTTTTTAATTTTGAATCTCAAATATAAAGGCTGAATTTTACATTTTAAACAAATTATGGCATTTACATGAAACCATACAGAGCAGACACCGGACAGAGGGTTCAGCCCTACTGAAAATTAACGAACATTACATTTCCAGTATTATGTGTTTGCCAAAAAATCCTACTTGTATTTCGCAGTGAAACTGCTTTTTAGACTCAAATTAAGAACTAATTAAGAACTTGCTTTTTCTTAAGAACTAAGAAAAAGCAAAAAAGCCAAGTCCTAACACTTTTGAGCAAATGGGGGGAAGGAGGATAAGTCGGCACCACACACACCTCCCTGCACAGTTTCCCACTAGGCTCTCAGACACACTGTATAAGCTATAAATACTTTTGCCTTTAGGCCGGTCAGTCTGTTACTAGTCTTAGTTTGTAATGGGTTTATTTTTACAACTTTTTTAGATCCAGACAACTTGAACAGTGTGAAGAAAACACAGTAAGATTATTTAAAATGTATTAAACAAACTGACTAGATTTGTTTTATTAATTCAAAAGCTTTAATATATTTTTTTTGTTAATTTGTGAATGATGACAACGCAGATAGCTACTAACGTGTGAACAGTTTATCTGACCAAAAATCACTCTAAAACATGACAGGCTTTGCCAAGTACTAGTGACCGTGGCATAATGCATTTTCTTGCCTTGAATTCCCATTTGTGCTCTGAGCAAGACTGAATCTAAGTATCTTTATCATGGCTGTCAAGTCAGATTGACATGTAACCTTTGAAAGAGAATCTGTCAGGATGCCAGACTGTGACTGCAGGCAGCACACTGTGCAGTGGTATGTGTGTGCATGTCTTTGAGTCTCTGTGACAGACAGAGATGTCAAGTCATCACAGAGAACAATGCATTTGGTCCAGAGATGAGACAAAGAGGCGATGTGAAAGGTGATGGAGAACTAAAGGCCAGAGGGTGAATCTGTATGCCCCCTCCCTGTCAAACAAACGGCACATTAAGCAAAATAGAAGAACATGCAATCATTTAATTGTCTTTCTGGCAACATTAATTTTGTAGCGTGCTGTATATGATTTATGTTGTGAAAAAGGTTCACACGGATTCACATGCTATGTTTGTGAAGACAAACTCAAAGAAGCTGAGATATAGTGACCCAGAGCTCCTGGTGACTAGGGAGAGAAGCTGAAGGTAAATTAAGAGCTCAGCCATACTATTCTACAAATCAGTCTGGAACTAAAACTTTAGATTAAGTCTTTTACCTGGAGCAGCAATAATTATTGGTATAAGATTCTATGGATACAATAATATTTGTCAATCCCCCCACCTGCATCTTTACAGCAGCTTCCAGTCCTGCGCACTGACCAGCCGTCCAGTGTACTCATTGCTCCTGATCATGTGCTGCCATGGTGTCACAGGAGGTCGTATTATGGGCTGTGAGGGTGTCACTCAAACCTCTCAGAGGAGAAAAGAGAGAGAGCTGATTTAACATTAGGTCATCCCCCCCTCCCTGCTCGCTCTCTGTGGCTCTTTGACAGGTCTCATCATACAGGGGACCTGCCGAGCAGATTGACAACTCAATGAGTCGCCAGTGTCGGGCTTTTACAACACCATTTCACGGCTTCAGTCTTTGTATGACACAACCCCTAGGCTACCAAATATCTCCTCCACTTCCACCCCCAGACTCAGTTTTTCTCTTTCTCTTTCTTCTTTTCTACAACCTCTCCATGTCTTATCACCATCCTGTTGTCCTGTTATAAAATGTGAAAACAACCACTAATAAGAACAGAAACTCAATTAGGAATAAAAGAGACTAAAATGTTACAGAATTCTTGTCAAGGTCTTCTTTAATTAAAAGATTTAATGACATATAGTAGTCAGACACTTTTATGATGTTCAATTACTATGTCTCCATGAAAACATATGATTTGTGTGGAGCAATGAGTCTGTAATGACCCTTAAATTACCGTATGCTACAAATGCAAAATGTAGCTTTTCTGTTAATTGAGATTTGACTGATGCTCTTTTATTAACCCCCTCTTATGAGTGTTCTTCTTCTTCTGCAACAACAAACTGGTCAATTAGCACCAGCTGCTGTTTATCTTGATTGAAGGTTGGAATCACCCACATAATTGCTTTTTTATGTGCTTTTTTCTCCACTTTTCTTTAAATTCTAATAAATTTGGCCCTATGCTATGACTCGAACATGAAATTTATACATTCATGACACAACCATGACCTCCACACCTGTACTCTGCACATTGACAGGTGCACAATTGCCCGTTGTGAACATATCGTACTGGTCTTACAAGAAAGGAGCTAGCGAAAGAGGGAGGTAAACATAGATGCGGGGAAAGAGAAAAACATGCAAGGTGGAGGAAAATGAAGGAGGGAGGCACGGAGAAATGAGGAAAGGAGGGAAAGTGGGAGGCATGAAGGGGAGGGGTTATCGTCACGCTTTAGTGCCTCTCAATTGAAGTCTGAACACCAGCCACAAAACCCGACTCACTCCATATACCTCATCTTTGCATGTGAAAGGACAGCTCCATTGTCCAGGCCTAACTGCACATTTAACCTGTCTGGACTAGAAGAAAGAGGACATTTCTGTCCCTGTCTCTCCTCTCACACCCTCTCTCGTCTTAACAAACCAATTAGCTGGACATTTCTCCTGCAAATACCACTTCTTTACACTCGTGCTAAATAGTGAACAAGCAGCACTCGGATGTTTCATTTCTAGCCTGAGGGAGAAAACAGTACTCCAGCTCTCTCTGTGTTTGTTCTGGATTTGGGCCTCAAGAATGTCCAAGTAGTTTTAATGTTGGTTTGATATTTGTTTCTGGTCACTGTGCAGCCTGTCCCTTAGCCCCGATGAATTTTCTTTTTATTTGGTATGTTCAAAATATGTTGATATGATGATTTTGCAGTTTAGCTGTATGTACGCTTGATTTCTAGGAGACAGTGTTGTACAGTGACCACAGAGCAGGAATAAACCCACTGATTGTTGCTCAACCTCACATACAGACACACAGAATTTGACAGTGATGAATGCATTTTAATAACGCCCAGCTGAATTCTTGTGCTACGTTAGGCTGGATTTATGTTGCAATTAGTCTTTAAAAACAGTTATTCATAGAGTTTGGTGCTTTTGTTTTGACAGGAAATTGTTTTTCCACCCCAAAGAAAATACCATGTAATACACCAACACTTTTTATGACTGTTCTGCTCGCTATGAAACTGTTGCAGCCTCTGCAGACAGAGAGACGCAGATAGACTGGACCAAATAGACGCAAAATCACTTGGTTTTGTACATAAGTATGACGACACTTATCATCTATGAACCATTATACTCAAAACAGAAAGTTAGACAAAGCATGAACTCTGCTAGGTTTGCTCCAAATAGAGGTGAGATGTTGATGTTGATATGAAGTGCAGCTATTCCTGTTGAGTGAAAGCATCGTTTTCTATCCCCAGAATAGACGCATAATGATCCCAAGTTATGCTGCGGCCTCGTCCACAAAGAGTCCACTGCTCACACCGAGTGCCCAACTGGAGATCTTTTCTTCTGCCAAAGCCTCCGGCTGTGCTTTGGGTTTAAAAAGGAAGCTTGTTTGGAGTCTGAAACGGCACCGACCAGCACCGTCCTCTATGTGTGCGTGCCTGGTTGCTTGGTCATGTTGTGGGGACGTACAGTAAAGTTGTTTACAGTCATATTGTAGAACCTTGATAGGGACAAAAAGACGTCTCCATCAAGTAAATGGTTCAATTTGAGGGAAAAGTTTAAGGCTAGGGCAAAGTTAGGTTTATGTTAAGAAGGGGAGATATGAGTCTTTTGTGACGTCTCCATGATCTCAGCAGATAACTTTATGAAATATTATTAGAAGAAGCATCAAACTACAAATATAGGGCTTTATTTGTGATAAATCATAATTATCTCTTGCAAAAGCAATATTTACAACAAAACTCAAAGCAACTCAAACAAAATGTTCATGTTCCCAGACATCTTGTAGAGATCGGTTCAGGCCAAAATCCACTGTAAGTGGCTACGGACATGGTTGTCAGTGAATCGACTAATATTTGAATGCAGATATAAATGGGTAAGCTCTGCTCAAAGCAGTGCAGCTCCCCCAATGCTTCCTGTTTCCTGAGGAGTCCTTGAGAGAGGACGCTGTCTCTGTACCTGTGAAGCCATCAAGCAGACAACTGGGGTTTGTTTGTGGCTTCAGCTAAGTCTATCCTCAGCAAGAGCTCGCTCAACACAATGTTCAACGCCCTGGCTCTGAAGCTCAACCGAGGGGCCAGCTGTGAAAGTGTCTCAGCCAGGGGCCCAGGGCCGGAGCAGGTCCAAAGACCTGGTGCTGGGAGGCTCCAACAGGGGCAGCTGCGTCCCAGCAGCCCCTCAACGCCCACTCATTCTTCTAATTAGACACTTGGAGAATTAACTCCACAGGAGCAAGATCTGCCTCCACACCCCCTCAACCCAAAGACGGTGGACTGGAAAAAAATAATGTTCACTTAATGAGTTCTTCAGTTTTTAAATGTCTCTAAAAGGCATCACCGGTGGAGAACATGACTTTGTTTGGAGACGAGTCTCTTTTTAAAGAGTTAGAAATAAATCTCCTGAGTGAACTTCAACACTGTCCCAAAGCCAAGGTCCAAACTTCACCATATCCATTGCCTTCAGACCAGACTCTGCCAGGTACCGCTGAATTAGAGGCTATGTTTGAGCAACTGCTCCTTCAAACACTAATATGTGTGCTTGCTTTTGCAAGGTGACACACTCATCAGCACAAAGTATTGTACGTAACTCTAAACTACAGGTGAGCCGTTTGTTTGGTGTCAAACCGCAGTGCAGTCAACTTCACGTGTGAGACAATATAGCATATTAAAACAGTGAGCGACTGTTATTTACATTGTTATGTTCAATGTGATTTTTTTCTGCTTCACTTGGCTCTTTTGTCATAACTCAGTCATCTCATCTTATTTTGTATCTGGCCATGAAATGTTCTCTCCAGCTGTCAGGCCATAGCCACTGGTATTGTATGTCTTAATATTATTTAGTCATCTTGATATTTATGCCTACATTTTTATTAAATAAAGTCTAAAAAACAGCCGATTTAATATTAACATTTAGATATAATAAAATATTGTGATCTTTCTTTCACTGTTTCACTATCAGTTTAAGAATCTGTGGGAGTCATCGTGATAAAAGGTGGAGAGAGGGTAACGGCTGTCACAGGTCTAATCTTACAAATAATTTACATGCTGTTTAATAGTGAGTTTGAGAATTTGAATCTTGGCACGTGCCTTGTGTTTTTCAGTAAACGTAATGTTCAGGGACATTTTTTCACCGACCTTCCGGCCTGACACTGATCAGTGTGAATGCACTGCATCTTAATTAGTGAGGATGGGCAACTCCTCCTCACTTTGTGAGGGCAGGTGCAGCTTTAAATGACTTGTTGACATTTTTTTGCAGTGTGCACAAGGTGGCAGGTTGTGATCCTACGACCCACATCTCATATGCATAATCCAGCAGGCAGGCGGGCCCCTGGTCTTTCTGAATGGGGGAACTCTCCCTTCCTCTGGGGATGTTTGAGGGCTGAAAGGGAACCTTCACTACCCAGCTACCAGGGGCCCGTGGGCACAGTGAGAAAATGAAGACCTCTGCACCCCTCTAAATCCCGAGGAATTTCTCATTAAGCACAGGTCCCGAGCTGCTGAGGGCCCTCTGGGCCCTCACCCACCCCCCGCGAGGGGTCTCCCTCTCTGGCAGGGAGAATAGGGCTTTCCACTCTACTTTGTGCCGTCTACCAGTGCCTGTTATTCACCTTTTTCTTTCTCATTCGCACAAGAGCTTTCTCCCAATCATGCTTTCAAAGCCCTTAGGACTTCCACTTTCTTTCATTCAGTTTATACATAAGTGTGTGTGTGTGTGTGTGTGTGTGTGTGTGTGTGTGTGTGTGTGTGTGTGTGGTGTCTCATAAGATCCAAAAGAGAGAAAGGCATAATTGAATTTGACATTTTTTAATGGTCTCCTGAGATATTTTTGTCTGGAGGCAGCAAAGCTGGAAAGAAGCAGACTCTCGTTTCAAAGAGTTTTTTTTTCTTTTTTTTTCACACGTTGTTCATGAGTACAAGTAGGATTAATGAGGATTATGTATATGAGAAGAGGTAATGAGTTTTGATGAGAGTAGAGAGGATATTTAGTGTAAGATTTCAAAACAACTCAGCAAGTCAGGATTTGGCAGCAACAGCTGCTTGTGACTTTCCCTCTTTTTATTGTGCAGTGTCTTCATCCTCATATTTCTGTGAAGACGAAAATATTAAAAAGGAGGACAAACCTCATAACAGCAATTTTTGTTTTGACAGACCGTAAAATGCACAAATAAGTGGAATAAAGACAAAATCCTGTCTTTGGTTCTTCCAAAACAGATGCTGTTACCTCCCCTGTGTGGAGAAGAGCTGCTGATACAACATAACTGATGTATTTTCAAAAAACACTGATGCCAACGTCTAATTGCATAGGTCTTAAGGTACTGAAACAGCATATAACTTAAACAGTATGCTAAAAACAGACCTGTACATTACTTATTTACATACTGTACATAACACACTGATATAAAATACATTAGTTGGCTTGTCCAATACAGTTCATGCATGTATTATATTTGTAACCTGCTGCAGGTCTAGGTTTTGTAGGTGACATCCCTGTCACATGTGGGATTATTCAGACAACAATGACAGAAAACAAATAGAAGAGAAGTGAATCCGTCACTAGAGATGTTGAACTGTGAGAATCAGCTTGTCCAGGTGACCTCAAGCCAAATGTGGCACTTTGTATGGGTCTCAAACCCATCACTTTTCCCAAGCAAGGAAAGCAAATCCACTACTGCCCTGATGTGAGCCACCAGGAGACGGCTCCTCTGGCCACTACATTTAGCAGTTGTGGGTGTTGGTGAGTCTGTGGGGAAGCGTTGGAAAACTCAACCATGGCTCATTACCACGACTCTGTCAACATCTTAAGAAGGAGAGCAGCTCTCTACATGGTTCTCTCGCTCTCATAGAGAGGCTATGAATGATGACCAGATGATGGACATGCAGGGTGACGACCTTAAAGGCCTGATAGCTCTCGGAGTGGTGATACGATGATTCAGCATCTGGGGATGTTGGTCAGCAGAGACTGAGCTCCAGGTGCTGAGGTTTCTGGCTGTTTGTATTCCCTAAAAATGTGTTTCCTCTCGTGGCGTGTCCTCATTTTGTCCATGCTGAGTGTTGCTGTTTTGGTTCTGCAACAAAAAAAAATCTATGTGTAAAATAATCACAGGCAATAGAGTTTTCTATATAGTAGCAGGCTGCTAGTAGAAGCAAATGATTTGTAGATTTTGATTGGTGAAATGTTTTTTATTTGATCCATTTCACTGAAATAAACATTTTCCTCATCAAGACGTGACTGCAGATTGAGCATAGAAGAAACAAATGCACAATGTGGATTCATAAATGTGACCTGCAATAAGCACCGTATCAACAAATACAACAAAAATTAGAAGTACATGACCTCTGAGGTACCGAGATGCATGGAAACAAATAAACAGGCTGCATCTGCTCCTTATTTCCAAGAAACCTTCATGATCGTCTGCAGGTTAACAAATGAATCAACAGGGCTGCACATTTCTGTGCGCACATGCCTACAAGAAGCATGAATTTGATTTTCTACATTTAGAAACAACCTGATGTGACAGCAGACTGGTGCAACTGGTGTAACAAAGATGTAGACCAGCGAAGGTTGAGATTTAAACTCAGCAGTCTAGTTTAATAGACCACTTACACCACTATAGAGCATTGTTTTCATGAGTTTTCACGAATTTGGATTCTGCTAGTATCATGCAAGCACATTACTAGCAGCAATCATTCACTTGATTCTATTTCAGGGCTGTCTATAGAACAATGCAGTTCAGTTGGGTTTTTGCTCATCACAAAACCAAAAACAAAACACAATACCTCTTAAAAAACAAACATTTTCTTTATTAACATTTGAATGAAACAGTATTTTTTTGTCTAATCTTAAAAACACAACGTGGGCTAATGATACAAAAACGGTGTATGGTGACACTGACATGGAGTACAGCTGTTCACAGCCATTCAACTGTCAACACTGTGTTTTTCAAGCCTGACCAACATTTTCCCTAAACTATACCAAGTAATTTAGAATTAGCACCCTCAGACAACAGTGAATGAACAATATGTTTAGCCTGTAACACATGGAAAGAAAGGAGGCTGGAATCCAGTCCAGACCAGTGTGAAGTTCACTTTTAGACCCTAAAAGCTTTTGCACAACACAGTACGTCAGTGACTGTGAATGTTTGAACTGAACAAGGTGATTCAAAACAGCAGGGATTGAGAGATTTGCTTTACTGTTGTGGAGAAAAGCAAAAGCTTCAACATAAGAGTGGAGCAGAGAGGGGAATTAAAAAAAAAAAAAAAGTTGATCAACAGAGGGAGAATGAGAGATGGAAACAGAAGGAGGGAGAAACAGAGATGTCTCATGCAGGCCAGGACAGCTGACAGCTGGGTTCAGCACGGGTCAGAGGTCACGGGTTGGCAGCAGTGGGAGAGTGAAGTGGAATCCAAAACAACAGGAAGACAAACACACACACATGCACACACACACAAACTGACACACAGTTCCGGGAGAGGAGACGAGCGTAGGCCTCCGGATCTCTCACTCTCTCTCGTGTGACAGACAGTTTACTGAAGCGTCATCAGTGTGTGGACTGAATGCTTCCTCCCACAAATCGAATCCAGATCTGCGTGTGTGCAAGGCTGCATAACAAATTGGCCGCAGCGGACAACTACCATGGATCCAAGAGGATCGAATACCCTCTATCGTTGTCTACATAGTTTGATTAATCACACTTTTGCATTTAAGTACAATATCAACTTCTAGCATGGGTCGTAATTATTTTGTTATTGTTTATATGTGGTAGAGCTCAAATCCTATCCTCCTTAGATTTCACAGTGACATTTATCTAACCCTAATTAGGGTAGTAAGTATTTGTATGTTCCTCACAAAGCATGGTTTCACTGTTGTTTGAACCCAGGACATCCTGCATGTAAAGCAAACATGATAACCACTACACCACATACTGCCATATCAAATCATGTCCACACCACATGAATTCATATCTGCCTGTAATTACTGTTTTCTTCTGTTGTTATGTGATCATATTGTTGATCACAGCTATCACTGTTTTATCTCATACTACTTTGTGTTGATTAATTATCGGCGTCTTTTGCGTGAACGTGCTCAATCCGGTTAGGAAAACTCAGAGTAGCCAGTTTTGTGATATCCAGGATGACTAATGTTGAGCTCATTGAAGCCAGATAATCCCAGGAGAACCAGGGTGAACTGAAGTTGATTCATGATACAGGCCCAAGAACATTCATGCTTCAGTCGTGAGTAGTCAATAAAGTTTTCACATTTTTAAAACTTAAAGAGAAGAATAATCAGTATGAAACTTGATGCTACAATAAGGCTTTGTTCTGAACGCATTAAAATAAAAACTGTTCATGTCACCAATGATGTGGATTAATGTTTTTTGTCTCTTCTAGCTTCAGTCGTGCATTTACAAACCTGTGCGAGCCCAGATGAAACACCGAGCAGTAAAAAGTTAATGTCCCCGTTGGTCATTCTGTAACACAGTTCTTCTTATAATGATCATGATGATCATGAATGTTGGTTGAATCCATCAACCATCAATCATATATAAATGTATCATGACATTTATAGCATGTGTTCTGCTGCCCTCTAGTGGACATGCTGAGCTTTTACAACAACTCTTCAGTCCACTAAAAGTTTATTGAAGAGTATGTCTATTATTATTATTATTATAACTATTAGTTACTGAGGAGCTGTGAGACAATTTTTCTCTAATATTTGTTGTATGTTTGTTTTGTAAAATATTTTATAATTCTCACCTCCCTGAGATTAAAACATAATCATATTTTCCCAAATTTTTTAAAACTAAATAAAGGGAACACAAATAAATAAATGAGACACAAAAGTTGATTTATTAATTGTGGAAACGTTTCCATTGTTAAATATCTGTGTGGTAAAATATTCTCAGCGAGAGAAGAAAACACACCATTAACAAACAACTGCAGGTATTTAACAGAATAAGTGTGATTTTGTTCTCCGACCAGACTCAGGCCTCTAAGAGTCTGTGTATGTAAGAAGCGTGTGCTTACCTCAGAACACTCTCATTATTGGTGCTGCGGGTTAAGTGGATTGTCCACTAATCGCTGGTCTGGTCAGGTCTGATTCCTGGCTCCTCCAGTCTGCATGTTTCTCTTGGTGTGTGTGTATGTGTGTGTGTGTTTTCAGTTCAGAAATGTGCATTCCTATTTGATCAGGTAGTATGTCCTGAAAAATCACCATGAGCCATTTTACAGAGCAGAAGAGCAGGTTCACCTACAGATTTTTTTTACAGGCTGGCTAGAGTAGGGGAAAACAGCCAGGCTTTGTCTAAAAGTCAAAAGAGTTAGTTTATGTATATATATATGAACATTACAAACTTCCACATTACATGGATGGACAAGAAAAGAGGTCCTTGGGCACAGACAGACCTCCTGCATGGGACCTCCAGGCTAAAACGTGCCCATTATTTTGTCTCTATTTCTGGTCATTTATTAACTAAATAACCCTAACTCTTATTTATAGTCTTTTAGATCCCTAAGTTTCTACTGTGGGTCATTTTTTGTCTCTTTTTTCTAATTCTGTGTCCATGTTTGGTCACATTGGACAATTTGAGTAAGCGACCTAACACGATTGTAAACAGTAATCCATCTATGATTGCAAAGTGCAGGTTGTAGTTAGGTAGCCCTTAGTTGTTGACTGCTTTTTAGAACTTATTTTTGATTTTGATATCAATATCCCTCCACGAGCACTTGAAGTATGCAGCACTATGTATATTTACCTTACACTAGCCCTTAAGTCTAAAGAGGCTGATGTAAAAGGAGGCAAAAGTAGTCCCAGAAGCCATCAAGCCCATCTAAAAGGTCATTTATGGGCTTCTAGTCTCTGAAAAAGGACATGTGAGAAAATTGGCACTGAGATGACTGTGTGGGCTGTTTTAATATTACCAGAACAGAAACCATTGCCCTTCTCAGCTGAGTCATGTTAAACTGGGGAAAGAAGTGACGCAGACAGCTGTGTTGTGGCTGGTCATGGATGCCGTGTGTAGCTTTGCTAGAATAAATTACTCATCATTATCATTTTGCATGTGCAACATATCTGACATCCACAAATAGAGGAATGGCAGCGAGAACCCTCTGAGGTGGGACTTTCCCCCCCCGCCCCAACTTCTCAAAGCTAAACTTTAAACGCATGTGCTTCACAAAACAAAAGTAACTGCAAAAAGAGCATCATTATACAGTAGTATATGACAGTCTCAGTTTGCAGGCGCTGATGCATCAATGTGTAAGTAGCGTTTTGAGTTCTTTAAGTTCTTTCAAGTCAGATAGTTCGGTCGACTGGTTCCCAGCCTGCAGGTCGTCGTCCATGAGAGGGTCACAAAGATAAATGTGTGGTTGACGTGATTAGTGGGAGAGAAAATGAAAATAACTAACTTCTACTGCTAAATGTAGTATTCAGTTTTTGGACTTTAATCTTTTAGTTTGCTGTGAATTATTGGATCTTTTAATATGTAGGAGCCTCAAACTGTTTAATTTAAATTAAACCACCCAAGACGTTGGAGGAGAAATGTGTTGAGGAGCCCCAGAAACAGGACTCCAAAATGAACGACAATGTTGTTCTGTAACTGCTAGATGTGTGTATGTAGATGATGGTATGTCCGTGTTTCTCTTTCCCCTTAAATGGCCATAAAAATCAGTTCATTCGGGTTTTCTGTAAACTCCTACAGTGAAATACACAGTGTGTAAGTGTTAAATAGCATTGGATACAACTAATCAAGTTTCACCCTTGACATGGTCGTCAGCCAATAAAAACACAGCATCTGAGAATGGGGAGAACATCTGGCTTCATCTGGCAGGTGCCACCTGTTGGCCACCCTCTTACACACGCCTGTAAGATATGACAGTACATGTAGGATCATGAGATGAATTCATCTTAGGTATGTGTACGATTTGATCATTCATTATTCTCACTTGTAATTCTCAAATAGCATTTATTAAATTACCATTAATGCATAAATACTTATACTATCACTTTTAAAAAATGAGAGGACTCTTTCAAATGTCTTTTAAATAGACTCTCCTGTGGTAAATTGGGTTACTACATATACTAAGAGTGTAAAATCAACGTCATGTACTTTTTATCACACATCTATTTATCTCTCAGGGGACTCACACTCCAATAACCTGTTGATCGACTTTATTTCTCATGGAGCCGTTTTAGTGCTTTGTCAAATTAAAACCCGGTTTATGCGGCTGTGAAAAGTCCGAGGAGCGGGAACTAGTTGGTCTAGATGAGAGTGAAACCACGTTTGTAGTAGCCTAATAACGGCGCTTCGCCCTGACGTGCGCGGTGCCATCGAGCCGCGGCGCTGTTCTACGCTGCGCAAACCCGCAGCAGGCCCGGTCTTGTGTGCCTGTCCGTCTCACCTTTTCTCTCCTGTCTGTCTCTGTTTTCTTTTTTTAACACACACACACACCCCCCCTCTCTCTCTCTCTCTCTCTTGCTCCAAACCCATCCTGCAAAGATCGAGGATGAAAACCATAACGCGCCCCAAATCCTCCGTGTTTCCCTGTCAGCAGCGGGGAAAGTGAGGGGGTTTCCACCGTGTGTGGCTGCAGCAAATGCAAAATATGCTGTTCACAGAACAGTCCTCCAAAGATTCGTCCTCAGCACTGACCCAGTCGTGCATTTAGTTGTTTTGATTTCACTGAATGGTCGGAATAGATAACGGTTTACGGCCGTGTCGATCAGAAACACCGACACCCGGTGACAAGTGTGGACTGAGTATGTGTGTGGGGAGATTTTTTTACACCCCCTGTCCCCCTTCCGTCCTCCGTCTTGTGCCCAATGACATGTCGTCTTTAAACATACAGATCTACAGATTCTTCCCCCATAAAATCAAAGGCACAAACGCAAAAATCTCGCTTCCAGCTCAGCTCAGCCTCAGCGGCCGAGAGCTGCAGTTGTTTTCCAGCTTTCACCCTTTCGTTACTGAAAGGAAAAACACACACACAACAAAAGCTGATCGTGGGCTTTCTCTTTATATTCCCAGGCAGATCAGCACAATCAGCGCACAAGTGCTATTAAATGTGTTTTTTGCCTGTCAGACGTGCGTTTGGCACACACACGCACGCACACACACACACACACATACGCACCAGAGGATAGATAGATGTGCCTCAATCTCACTGCCGTGGCTGAAACGCTCGTGAGACAGTGACTTTGGGAGGCACAACATGTCTAGAAAATGTTTGTGTCGTGGCAATGGGTGATTCAAGACTCAACCTACAGAGACACCTCCAGAGCACAAGAGAAATGCGCTCTGTGGGTCAGTTTGTCCGTGGCTGGGTGAACTTTATATCGAGCATATATTAACACTTTGTGGCCTGCTTTTTTTCCTCCTCTAAGGCAGGAGGACTCCATTTTGAAGGGACTGGGTGAGCAGCCAGAGACTACACAGCAACTCGTCTCAGGGAAGGAAACCCATCTGTTTTTCCGGGTAGCCTGCTGCACCATTTCACTGCTTCTCAGACGTGGTGGTGGACGTTTTTACTTTTATTTATTATTTTTATTTAATTTAGATCTCATCTCCAGGCGCATATGTGCCGCCCAAGTGCGTGTCGAGGGGGGTGGTGATGGTGTAGAAGATGCCAGTTGTTGGCACAAGTTTGGCATGTGACATGTCATTGGTGATGGCAGCCTAGTTTAGGTTAATAATTGGTGCTTGTAATTAAGGGGAGGGGCGGGGCGACTTTTGGAGGTGTCGTGCAGTGGACCGGTGTGTTTGTGGTGGGTGTCAGCTCAGATCTTTCTATTTTTTTTTTCTTGAAGAGTTATTTACGACCTCTTCTCAGCTCCATGCTGTGGACCGGCTGGGGAGGGAGGTAGCGGTGACGACTGGCAGTGCACACAGCAGAGAGAGACTGACTTTGAAGGGGCAGGCAGACTCTGCAGGCAGGAAATAGCCACTGAACAGAGCCCAAATGCAAAGACGGGGAATTATAAAGTTGTAGTTAGAACAAAGCAAAAGGGGGGAGTGCCGCTGGAGGAGCGCAACACGCGTGAATTGCTATTCCAGGGGCCGCTGGACCAGGCTTTAGCGCATGTAGAGAGGAGGAGGAGGGAGGAGGAGGAGGAGGGAGGTGGAGGGGGAGTGAGTGAGTACGTTTCACAGGATCCAGGCCTAGTAGTATTGCCGCCGGGACTCTCCTCATCCGCTTTCAAAAAATTGGAAATTGGCACATTTAAACACCAAAATGAGCGGGTTGAGGGTCGGTTTTGCGGTGGCCGACACCGGAATGGTAAGATTCTCGCGACAGATCCCGTGTCATTTGCCGTTTTCTCCGTGATTTTGTTGTTTGATGCACATAGCCTGCATCTGTCGGAGGGGAGCCCGTGGAAGTGTGCGTGTCCGTGTGTGTCAGTGTGCGTACGTGAACTTGTCGTGTGCCGACGTCTTTGCATGTTGTGCGGCGTTTGGGTTCGTGTATCGTGCAGCCTCAAAGCCACTGCAAGCGACGAACGAGGCGGGCACACACACACACACACACACACACACACGTGCAGCTGCACACACCTATGCACACACTCGCACGCACCCGCGTGCACGCGCGCGAGCGGGTCCATTTTTATTTCCAGGTCGCGGTTTCACATCGGGAGGATTTCTTTTTTATTATTATTTTTTTTTTAGTATGACGCGCCGTGATAACCTGACGGGCGTCACAGTGCGCGCACACAGTTTGGATGTGTGTGAGTTTACAGGCTGCTGACCTTATCGCGCTTGATGTCATTTTCATCCTATCGCGATAATTTCCCCTAACAGGATTTTCTGCGGTGGCTGCGGTGTTTGCGCAGGATCTCTCTTTTTAAAATGTCACATTAGGTCGATCCGCTCGTCGTCACTGAGTTTCTGTGTTTACGCTTTTATTTTGACATCATGCGAAGGCAGATTGTGTGCTGTCGGATCTGATGTTTGAGCCGTGGCTTTCCTCGATCCATTTTAAAAATATCTCATTACCAGCTGCCCGGGATAACCTTATATAAGCTTCATCAGTTTTATGACATAGTATTGAAGGAAATGCAGGTTTTAGTAACATCCTGTTTTATTAAAAAAAAAGAAGAAATGTGCCTAAAGTTTTATTTCTAAAGAGAAAATTGGCAAATTGGTGGAATTGCCTAAAGAGCAATTAGAACCATGACCTAATGAAGTTCATGTGTGAGAGTAATTCAAACTGATGTTCATGTTTGAAGTGCAGAATTTACACAAATGATTTCTGTTTGTGTTGCAGGAGGAAACCATGCCAGTATGAGTGGGCCTTACACAGGCCCTGGGAGGGAGACTCTTCAGTCCAGTTGCCCTTTGACCCCGGGTTGTGACTTCTCCACCCACTCTTGTTCCTCCAGACACCATGATCACAAGCTCAACCTAACCATGTCTGCTGCCGCCTCTTCCCTGAAGCATGCATCTGTCTACGGGTTTTCTCACAGGGAACATCACTCCTCCTCCACCACCTGTTCTTCCTCCTACAGTCCTCTCAGGAGGCTGCAACATCTCACCACCATGGTGAGCCAGCCTGACATGGTCCTGCCAGTGAGGGAGCCAGAGAGGAGCTGGGAGTGGGGGACGCATAAGAGGGACAGGGGGAAAGACATGGAGAGGGACTCCTGGGCTGATTCCACTAGCAGGGATTGTTCTGGCAACCAGAATACAAGCAGGGGGGAGAGGGTTGGTAATTCTTCTGCTGGACAAAAACGACCCGAGGTCCAAACTGGATGTAGAGATGCGTCAGCAGCCAATCGTAGCGATACTGTTGCCTCAGATAAAAAGACAGAAGGCTGTTTCTCAGGCCCACCTAGCCCAGCTTTCTCTCTTGATAGCAACAGCCCCTTCACTAATGGCTTCCTCCACTTTGAATCCGCTTTATTTGAGGATGATGACAATGATGAAGTACAAGAGGCCAGGTCACCTATGGGAGACTTGCAGGACCAACATGAGAGGGCAGGAAATGTCCTTCAGTCTGCTCCTCCAGACTTAAATTCAGACTCTAAGGATGCCACCCTGTTGTCAGCCAAGGTCGTCACACGTTCTCAGTCTTCGGGTCAACGCAGGAGATATTGGGACTGCTCGGATGACGAGTGGGAGAGCGACACAGAGCTGTTCTTGTTTGAAGATAGTCCCTCAAGGCATTCAATGGCAAGTTTTACCTTTATTACCCTGAGTACACTAGACAAAAGCAACCAGGTTTTCAGGTTTGTAATACTTTTTTTATTTCAGTGGGTCATTATCTTAGATATTTATGAATATGTGTAATTAAATCTGATTAGAAATCATATGAAAAGACAGAACCTAACATTTTAAGTTTTCTTCAGTGTCAGAGTTAACAGAAGCTTAATGAAGACGGTCATTAAGCTGCAACAGTAGTCAACAGTACACCTCAGTGAGTCCACGGCAACTTTATACAACATTACTCAAAGCAAGAAGGACCTGGATTTTAATCCATGGGTCGGCCGGCTGCCTTTCTGTGTGGCTTTTGCATGTTCTCCCCATATCTGTGCAGGTTTTCTCCAAGTAACCCATCTTCCACAATCTGAAACAACTTAGTTGAACTTCTTCTAAAAGCACAACTTCATATTTTTACATGTCAACGAATAAACAAACAACACATAATGTATTCATTTCTGAGCTTCAGAGGTGCTCGTAGCTGGATCTTCTTCAAACCTTAATCTGAGCCAGGCTAGCATTTTGCACGGTTTCCAGTCCTTATGCTAAGCCAGGCTACCTGTCACCTGGTTCTAGCTTCTTACCTCAGTGATTCAGCTTTCACTCTCTCAACTGATGCAGCAGAAGCAGACATATGGAGATATTTATTATCTCTTCCTCTTGTTCTTCGTCCTTGTCAAAACCTGTTTTTTACATTACACACTATGCAACTAACCTCCAGTTTATTTAGTTTAGCCACTAACCTCAATCAGAAATATATGTATGTATTTCCTATAACTGGAAAATTAACCGTCCAATGTTTATAAAATGTAAAGGATTTTATAAAGGACATTTTATGGAAAAATAAACGTAAGGTTTTAAGCAAATAAGATGCAGTTCCCCTAATATTTATTGTCCTTATGGAACTCTTCGGTATACAACAGCAACCTGCTGGGTTAAGGTCTGAGGTGTGATTGGGCCACTCTTTTTTTTTTATTTATTTTTTTGTTTTGTTTTGTTTGAAGTCATTCTGTGCACTGTGATGGTTTTGTTTGGAGAGCAGCAGATTTCTCTGTGGTGTTGCACCATGGACACCATTCTACATGCATTTTGCTGATGGCTGCGCCATATCGTATTGACGACAACTTATTGTGATCAGTCTTCACCATACTAACAATTTTTCACGTACGATATTGACAATATAGTTACATGATGATGTGCTTGCAACTCGTGCCTACGAACACAGCAAGCATGGTGAACAAAGAAGTTGTTTCAGTCAAGCTTAAAGGTTCCTTTTTACTCCAAAGTGAGATGAGATGATACAAGGTTTATTAAACCGCTTAAACCCAACATTTTCACTTGCGTATTGGCATTATGTCTTTTGTAATAAAGACAGCTATTGCATTTGTGATCTCTCTGTGTCTCTGTTGTTTTGTTGCAAAGCATGCTGTTGGACAAAGTGGAGTGTAGTTGTTATACAGGTACCACACTGGTTGTTTTAAGGTGTCCTCTAGCACTTACTTGAGTTTGTTCTCAAGGATGTCAGTGCTGCTTCTTAGTTGGACTTTAGCCAAAATATCTCCACACTAACAAATATCTCTGACCCTTCTTTTCAACAATCTCCTCTTCTTTTGAGCCTTGTCTCTAGGGTCTTTCTCAGTAACGCTGAGTTCGTTATGAATTTCTGTCAATATTTTTTCTTTTATTTCGCTTCCAATGCTGATGTACTGGTGTGCATGGCTGCAGTAGTGCAAACATTACCATGTCTGCCGCTGCCAGCTGCTTCTGTATTCCTACACTCTGTGCTGTGTGCATCAACCTAACCTGATGTGACCATATCTCTACTCCAGCCACGTGATTGGTCCAAATCGCTGTTGTTCTCATTATCATTGGCTTTATGAGTTGAACTTGGATGGAATGAGTTTTATCAAGGTTGTATTGACTAGGTTCAATCGAGGAAAAGTTATTTTGCGATAATTATTTTTATCATTTTATCTCCCAGGCCTACTCACTATGAATTTTTGAACTATTTATTCACTATAGGCAATACAAGAATCTGCATGTTACTACTTAAATGCTTACTTGTTTATTATTGTAACCAACATGAAGAACTGATTAAACTTTAAGAGTATTACATAAATACACATAATATCAACAAAACTTGCCTACTTTTTCTTTCCACTGTAAGTGTATTTCCTAAAATGTTAAAGTATTCCTCTGAAGTGGTTGAGCTGGGTTTATTTCATAGCAACAGCCAGTGTCTGCCCTCTGGCCAGTCCAGCTACATGCCAGTCATAACTCTGGCCTGCTTTGTGTACACCACCACCACCTGTCCATTTAACCTGCTGCTGTGAGCAGTTGCTCATGTTTACACTGAGGGGGATGTAGCTGCCAGGGTGTGGTGTGTTTTTTGTGTTTTTTTTTTTACCTGTTATGAAACAAGATATGACAGGTTAGATGTAGATAAGAAAACCTATAGAGAACATTGTTCAGAAAATCCCAGAGACATACTAGACAGGTCAAACAAGATAAAAAGAAATCCCCTTAGAGAGAAACAAATCTCCAGCAGTCTGGGTTCATGGCTTCAGGGTTGTCATGTAGCTAGTTTCCTATAGGTTGTGTATTTTTTAAGTTATTGTTTTGGTCATTGTTTGTGAATATAGTTTATCAGTTTAAGACTCGCCTACACTATCTATAGCTCTGTCAAAGATCATTTGGTGAAAATACAGATCTTATTTACAGATGTCTAATTGCAGTTTTGTTGTTCATTTCCATGTTGCTGAAAGCAGAACAGCCTGAAGAAAAAGTCTTTGCCACCTGTGAAGTTTTTAGAGGGTGAAGTTATATGGGCAAAGTTCGGCCGGAGACCATGGTGGCCCTGCGAGGTGATCATTGACCCTGTACAGGGAATCTATCACAGAGTGAAAGGTGGGCCTGAAACATTGTTGACATTGTGTTATTACTTACACTAGATCTGTTGCTATCAGTTATGTGATATGCCCTGTGGGTTATTTTCATCACCAGTTGAATAGTTAAACTTGAGCTGATAATGGCAGCTACTCCTAGTTATACTAAATGTATACAAATTTGAACAAATGTATTCCACTGCCATGTTCTCCAGCTAATGATAAATATTTAGTAAAACGGTTGTCAAGTTTAAACTTCTGACTTTCACATGTACAAGCGGCTCTAAGAGCTTAGTGTTCTTATTTTAAAGCTTGGATGTCGTATATAGTACTGTGTGGTTTCCATTTTCGTCTCATGAGAATGGTCTGAGTCTGATGCTTTGTTGTTGTCTTAGAGCCCAGTGACCGGCCCAGTCGGCTTTACTATGTCAGGACCTTTGGGGAGCCTGTGGAACTCATGTGGGTGGAGGAAAAGTCAACTCATACTTTCCATGGAGGCTTTGAATTTGAACAGCTCCCCCTACGGCGTCGGAGGGGGAAGCAGAGGGAGCAGAACTACAAATACACTGTAATTACTGTTTTATGCCTGATTAGTTGTTATTTCTGTGCATTAAAACTATTGATCTAAATCATAATTTTTGGAGAATCGTCAGGTTAGAAAAAAAAAATCTTCAGAACAGACTTGTTCACATTGTTACACATTTTGTAAAATTTGATATGTGTATAAAAATTGAGCAGTGTTTTCCTCAATTTTCTGCAGATTGCTAAACGTTTTCAGGACTCTTGGAAATCCAGTGTGGCAGAAGCTGAATCTGTTCTCCAAGACAGAATGAAAATGGCTTCCTCTATTTCTTCGTCCATAGATGATACCTTCCATGACAGTTCCACACCAGAGAGAGAAAACCGAACCCATACAACATTTCCTTCCTCCAATTCACCAGTCCCCACCCCTCCAGAGACAATGCACATGACAAATGGATCCATTACATGCCTAAGAAAAACTCCAACAAAGCCAAGCACTTTAAAGAAATCTTCTGGCAAGAAGAAATCAAGCAAATCATCAAAAGACATGAGTAGTAAACATTCATTGCGGAATAGCCCTAACCAGTCAGACAGAGACAATGGGGAGTGTCCGTATTCTGACCTTGACTCAGTCCCTAAGATTTTGTGTCCTAAAGCACTTGAACGCCAGTCTAAGCTAGTTCCATCAACGCCATGTGCTACAGTTGTCAAAGAAGTGAAGAAGCAGCCAGAGATTCAGAGCGGTCTTTGGTTCAGTAAATCAAGCAAAGACAGGCGACCGAAAACAAGCAGTCCAATGCCAGACCGCACTCTCTTTAGTAAGGTGCCCTGTAAGAAAAAGAGTTCATCCCTTACTAAAAAGATGCTGGTTTCTAGTGTGTCCGCTAGTGGTGGACCCAGTGACCATTCAGGATCATCAGATAAGCATAAGCATCTGGTACCAGATATAACAAATCTTCCATCTGAAGAGTCAGGACATTTGAAGTGTAAAAACACCCTGATTGCTAATAGGACTTTTGGTACATCTGGCAGTATTGCTGAGCAGTCAGGTCCGTCGGACAAGCAGAAATCCCAGGCCACTGTTGAGACTTCGGTGCCCTCTGGCAAGTGTCGATATTCAAAGTGTCGACAGATCCACAGTAATTCAGCAGACACTGTTAGTGGCACGGCATCCAACCAGTTTGGTAGCCCAGATGTTAAAAAGGCCTTAAAGCCCACTGTGGAAGTTGGTTTCAATGACCAATCCAGACTTACAGAGAGTGTAAAAAACATCAGTCCAACTGACTGTCCTCGTGTGATGTCTAATAAAAAGGTCAGTGTAATTGACAGGAGGTCTGATCCTGCAGGAGAAAAAGAAAGTAAAAAGACTCGAATGTCAAGTTTAAATGCTGGCTCTGGTGACCTAAGACTAAAAAAGCAAACAAGTTTGGTCTCTAAGTGTAGGCTGCCCTTTGTCAAATTGATACGCAAGGACATAAAGGCTAAGAAGTTTCTAAGCTCTAGTGTAACCATTAGTCCCACTGACCAACTCGGAGGTAAGAAGAATGAAAAGATAAAGACAGATAATAACTTGGCTAAAGTTTCATCCAAGCAATCACAGTGTGGGAATGACAAGAAAGTTGTCTCCATAGATCAGACAGAATCCATAAAGGTCTCAGTTAAAAAGTTAAAAGCAAATAGTGGGACTGGTGTACTTCATCTCTCATCAGAATCATCAGAAGGTAAAACTATCGTTTCCCCCAACATGACAGGTGTTTCCACTGATAAGTTAGGTAGCCAAGAGGCAGAAGGGATTCCAGTTTTAAACATGACTTATCCATCGTCTAAACAGTCAGACAGTTTGGAATGTAAGAAGACTCCCACCTCCATTGAAACAAGCATGTCCTCTGACCAGGTAGCAAACTCGGAGCAAAACAGTACTTCTCCCATTCGTACAACTTATAATACAAATCTGCCTTCTCACAAGCAAAGCAATGCAGTATCTAGGAGTAATCATGTTTCTACAGAGAAATCCAAGAGAGTTGTCTACAAATTAAAGCAACTTTCAGATGAAGTCTTACATGATCAGCCAGCCCACCTCCCAGCCAGCAGTCGGCTGATGACCAGAGCACTGAAGGCCCTGCAGGAGGCAGAGCAGAAGAAGCAGAAAAAAAACAGAAAGGACACCAAGCAGAAAGAACTCTTAAATCCATTCAGAAAATCCGAGGACACTGTTTGTCACTCTGCACGTAACTCAACAACCAAACTGGACTTTTGCACTAAAATAAAATCTCTTAAATCTCCTTATAATGACAATGATGACCATGATCGGGACACTTTTTCCAGCTGTAGCTCCCCTTCTTTGATGTGTTCTGATTCAAGTAACTTTGAAGTTGATGTCAAGAGCGAAGACGAAGACCTCTCAATATCCTCAACTCCACCAATGGACTTTATACCCCTTACGTCTAGGGTAAAGACAAAGAAGGAAGATCATCCTACTGACACGTGCACATCCTCACCTTCATCGCGCTTTTCTTTTATGAATGCCTTTAAAAATCTTGAAGAGGTATCCTTCCAGTCCCTGACAAACGAGGGCAATGGAAAACCCATCTCTTTCAAAACAGACATGAACTACAAGTTCAGCACTTTCCTTATGATGCTAAAGGACTTGCATGACACTAGAGAGCGAGAGGGAGCCCCATTAGAACTGGAGATTGGGCCACCAAGTGCACACGTTAAGGAGGAGCCTTTAGTGATGCCTGGGGAGGCTAAACCTGAACAAAATGAACACGTTAACAATTCAAATTCAAGTTTTGAAAAAATCATAATCACACACAATGAAAACAGTGCAAATCAGATGTCTAAGAGGTCCTATAACAGAAGGGGCAGCACCACTGGGGTGAAAAAGAAAGCCAACCGCAAAGTGCCTTGTCGTTCTGCCAGGTCAGGACCTGGCTTCCCAGGACTGGAGTCTACACCAGGAGTGGCATCCTTACCCATAGTGGACACTTCATCAGGAGTGGATTGCTCATCAAGAGTCCAGTCACTGTTGGGCATGCAGGCCACAAGCTGGGAGAAACAGGCTGGTGGTGAAGGAGTGGTTCGGGAGGAAGAGGTAGAGAGGTGGAGCAGAGTAAATGAGAATCTACAGAACGTGGTGCCTTTGGAGCAGCGGGGGTCTGACGCTACGCTATGCCTGGGACAGCCAAATGGTTTTGTTGCAGACTGCCCTGAAAATAACACAGGCTTAACTCGCAACAGTGGAGGAGGCGACAAGGCTCAAACATGTAAGCACAGTGTAGTTTAGTATCTGCCCCAAACATTGCTTTCAGGTAATATGAATGAAGGGGACCTATCCAAAGGTCACATATATAGAAATGAATCTATGCAAAAGTCGCCATGCAAAAGCAACAACAAGGCTCAAGTGATACTCTACCCAAAATGGTTTTAGTATCCTGCTGCGTCATCCACTTTTTTGCTGCCTTATATTTGTCTTAGGTGAAATGTGCATGCTTTGGTGTAGCCCACTGATTTGCCTGACAGCTTGCATTGAAAATGATTTTTCAGAGTCATAAGTCGAGCAAGTTTTAACACAGAGACACGATTTACACATAATATATGCAGTGGGACTTACAGTGTCTAAGGACATAGTTACATCTTAGTATTTGTGTAAATCCAGTCATAGCTCTATGTACATTTACATCTAATCATTTTGGTCATGTTTTTATCCAAAGCGACTTACAAGTGACAGGACATAAAATATCTAAGCATCAGTCATTTACAATTTAAACTGTGTCTAAGCTGTATTTCTATAAAAAATCTGATTGAATAGTGGTGTAGCTTTAGAAAAGTAGTGTAGCTCACAACACGAGCAACAGCGTTTGGAGCCATGCTTAGAAAATGTGATGAGTAGACACAGGGAGTGGATTTTTCTGCTGCAGCAGTTAACCACTTAAAGTCAGGAAAAGCCCTCGGTGCAAATGACCGCACATTGTAGGCTTTGGAATGCTATTGCTCTTTTTGCTGATGTTTTGTGTACCATAGACAAACAGTAAATGCCGCTTCCACCTGCTAATCTGCTATATGCAACAGTGTTTACAAGTTACCTAGTGATTTCCATTACAGAAAATCCTGCACACAGTGTGCTGTGTCACCTAACACCTCATTCTTACTAGATTAAATATTAAACCAAAGCTCTAGACTCTTGACTAGCAAGGAAGAACAAAGACCAAGGAGGAGCTAATAACATCTGTGAATGTGACCATTACTTAAAGGATGTATTCATACTGAACGCGGTTTAATGGGTTTGCTCAAATTCTAGTCTGTTCTCCTATTTGTTTGTGTGTTGCTCCATGGTACAGCCAGCGCAAAGGAGTCACAAATCTCAAGATAATGACAGAAAACAAACCCCAAAACCTCATGATACAATACTTTGTTGTGCTGTGACAACCAGCAGGCAAATGGGGCATACTCCAAAGTATCTTGGCAAAGAAATGAATGGACTCCTTGTCGTGTATTATTATTTATTAGTCTAACAATTTACAAGTGTATCTGCATTGAAGTTAACTCTTTCCATAATATTTAGTTTGACCTTAATTGTATGAAACTGAACTGAAACTTTTTTTATGACATTTTGCATATTCTAAACAATTGAAAAAACCCTTTTTCAGCACATAAACGAATAAGAAAACCAAGCAAGAGGCTGATCGAATGGACTGAAGAGTATGATCAGATTTTCTCTACGAGGAAGAAAACCAAAAAGCCTCTTCAGCTGATAGGAAAGGTAAAAATCATATAACGTAAGATCTATTTTAATATAGTATTTTATTAGCAAAATACTATGGTATTTAACATCAAATATTACTTTTGCACACACTACACATAAAATTTGTGTCACTGATTGACAATGAATGCGCATTCTCTGTTTTCTCAGGCAACCCAACCCATAACCTCCATGTCTGAATCCCTGGGGCCAGACAAGAATGCACATGAGCACCCATCTTTGAACTTACTTCCTGAAATACAGACACCCCCTCCTGATGACATTGCTGCTGCAACGACACCCTCTGAACTCCAAATTCCCAGCGCTGAAAACGCATCTCCACAAAATGCACCGGTGCTTTCCATCGACACACTAACCCCTCCTCCTGACATTGAGCCTTCACTGTCAGAAAGTCTCATCAAAGACAACGGTGAGGCAGTGCTTGGATGTTATCTTGAAAAATGAATGGCCAAAACGGCTGCATTAATCAAAAAACGTGCATGGTGTTGAAACAGGTACAACTGTGTTCAAGTGTTTTGAAAGCTCTTTATGATAAATGCTGACCTGGTTCACAGGAAACATTCCTCCACTAGAGAAGAAGCGGAAGAGGAAACCCACTCAGAAGATCCTGGAGTACTGTCTGGAGGCAGAGGCTTCGACAAGCCCCAAAAAGAAGGTACACCATGGACATGTTCTGTTTAATGTACTGATAAATCTGTGTCTGTGTATATCTGTGGTGTCTTTGTACTATTTTGTTACACTGTTCAGTCCAATTCAGTCTGATGCATGTGTGCCACAATAAATTCTGTCTGTCTGAAGGTCCATTTTTGTCAAGGTTATGTGTCATTTTGGATTATGGCAAATGCGTTTAAAATATTTTTTGTGCAGACAGAAAAACTATTATCCATTTCATATTATCTATCTAGTACTGTAGACAGCCTTAGTTGTTTCCAGTTTGCATAGGATGAGAGGTTTTGAGAAAGAGGTTTCATATAATGTAGAAGATAATTGTAAGTAGGTCACTGTCAAGTCCAAGAGGTGCCGCTTTTGTGGTTGGATTCAGTCACTATATTTAAAGCCACTAAGGAGCTGCATACACAGGTCTGTGGAGCAGTGAGACACCAGTGTGACGGAAGGCAAGTTGGTTACTTCATTGAGCCGTCTATGCAGCCCCTCAGTGGATTTAGGTTGAGCTTAGCTGCTACAGTACATCCACAGACACAGATTGGCTGTCTGTTGGCTAAGCTGGTGTACTGTTGTACATTTGGAAAAAAAATAGACAAATATAGGCTCAACAAAGTCTGTACATTCTGAACCCAACAGATGATTCCATAATATCTTCGGAGACTTGGGACTTGGGAACACGTTGACATGAACAGACCTATTTGACATAGATGTTGTTTGTCAGTGTTTTTTGACAGTTCACCAGGAATTTATTATATATAACAAGAATAATGTTTTTCTTGTCACAGGTCAAAACACAGAAGAACAATTCAAATCCTCCTCCTCAATCAGGTTGGTAAACCATCTAATAACAGCATAATGTAAATCATAATGTCAGAATTTATAAGAAAAATGTCACTAATAAGTAAATAACTTTAGATAGAGATTCGCTTGCAGTATTATTTCTGTTATATAATTATAAGAAATCTGATTAACCTCCTTAAGTGTTTCTTGTCTGTGGTTTGTTGTCTGTGTCTGCTAAAACATCTTCAAAAATGCCAGATTCAGGTCCTCCATCTTTAAAATCAAAGAGTAAGCACCTTACAGCATCCACCTCCACACCGCCAGCCCCAGAGGTTTCAACTTGTACATCCACGCCCTCCGCTGAGACCAGTCCCAGTCCCAGCACTCCTATAACCACCACTCCTGCACCGGCTCTACCTGAACCTGACCAGGTGGAGCCGGCATCAAAAGATGTCGATGTCCCTCAACCGGAGGACAGTAAAAGTCGGCAGCTCAGAAAGGACACAGCAGAGCCAGAGGTCAGCCGAGTTTACCTACTCATAGACTGTAGAACCGTTGCTTAAAATTATTCAGCACGTGATTCACTGTCACTGTGCACAGACTGCAAAAGCTTTTTATCACATCTGTAGAGAAATTAACCTAATGTGCCCTAACCTCACCAGGCGGTGATGCTGAGGGAAAAACACAATTTTCACACACATTTATGCAGCGATAAACTGTTTAAAACTTTGCTGTTAAAATGCCTCAATAATTGTGCACAACTCGACTGTAACTTAGTCAAGTAGGAATAATAAACACTGGGATTGTTTTAGCTGTGAGTTTGTGTTGTGGTGTGTGTGTGTGTGTGTGCATGTTAATGAAGTAACATGTCAGTCAGTGCAACAGTGTGACTCACTGATGTGTTTTTTATAGTTTTTTACAGTTTTCATAGTGCACCTTGGAGCTCTGTGGTACAGGCAGATAAGATATATCAGGCTATACTATACTGGATACAATTCATTGTTGGTTTTAGCGTTTTGTGACAGCATTTTCCAAGTCGTATTCTTTAAAGTCACAAGTATGTTTCCCTGAAGGTCGCCTGTGTAATATCAATTATTATTTACTTATTTTTTCTCAGTGCTCTACACAAGCATTAGGAAGCTTCATAAAAAAGTCTTTGAGGTTTCTCTGATTCATTAGATTTATTATTATAACAGTGACTTTTTGTCTCTGAAGGGTGACCCCCCCAGCTTGGATCACAGCCCCTCCTCTATTAAGGATGACTTGTTGCTGTGCGACGACCCACTTTTACCTGCAAGGAAGATCATAGGGGACCGAGGAGGCCCAGCATCCATGAAGGAAAATATATGTCAGGTGAGTTTCCTCCTGAGTGTTGCCTCTGAAATCTGAGTAGTTTTATTCTGAGCTTTAATTTCTGAAGGACATTTCAAAATTTTATTTTAGCAGCTATGGTCTTAATTTTATTGTGTCTTTTAAAACTTGTTGTATTATTGTATATGTTGTATTATTGTTTATCGTAGGTGTGTGAGAAGACGGGGGAGTTGCTGCTTTGTGAGGGTCAGTGCTGTGGAGCATTTCATCTACCCTGCATCTCTCTGGCCGAGGCACCGAAAGGGAAGTTTGTCTGTCCTGAGTGTAAATCAGGTTTGTCTTTTTTAAGCTTCACAGCTTTACAATTTAAAATGTATTAGTGTAAAAGTATTCCAACTAAATTAAATACATTCACTTAACTTACAGTATAAAGACTTTTTGTAAAAGAAATTACAAACGCTCAGCCCAGTTGACTGCAGGGAAAATACCTGGAAGAATTATAGAACTAAATAAACATAACAAGACAAAGTTTTACTGTAAAAATTCTGCAAAGAGTATCATTTTATTTGTCAGTTTCAGCATAGTGCAGACCTGTAGCAGAGCTGATAGCTCTGATGGCAGAATATAGGAATAATATTCAATATTCTCTGATCAATACATCTGTATTTTCACTTTTTTTTTTTTTTATCTCACATAATGTTTTTTGTTTCCTCCCAGGCATCCATACCTGCTTTATATGCAGAAAGCGCAGTGAGGATGTACGCCGCTGTATGATCCCTGTGTGTGGGAAGTTTTACCACGGGGAATGTATCGCCAACTACGCCCCGACTGCACCTGTGAGTCGAGGTTTCCGCTGCTCAATCCACGTCTGTCTCACCTGCTTCATCGCCAATCCCAACAGCTCGTCCATCTCCAAAGGTAAACAGACACTCAGGTACTTTACCTTTGGCACCTTACATATCCGTATCCATGTATGCTCATTTTTTCTGTCTCTAGGTCGTCTGGTGCGGTGTGTTCGCTGCCCCGTAGCCTATCATGCTACAGACCTGTGCATGGCAGCAGGCAGTGTTGTCCTCTCCAATAACAGCATCATCTGTCCAAACCACTTCACCCCCCGACGCGGTGTCAAGAACCACGAGCATGTCAATGTCAGCTGGTGCTTCGTCTGCACAGAAGGTACGGCTCCGGGAACACGTGGAACCATTTCAGCCTGATCTGAGTGACCAGCTTATATAAAGGACGGGTCCCAAAAAGAGGAGGGTTATAAATTAAATCTTTGCTGAAGTGAGGGTAGTCTGAATTTTATCAGGGAGCAGAGGAAGATCTTTTGAAATATCCGCTTCACAAATTCTATTTTATTCCTTCCTTTCCTGGTGACAGTGATTCTATATAAGTAAAAAATATTAACATCAAAGAGATAGTTAAGATATACTAATTATAGTGGCTGTATTAACTGTTTATTTGGGAGCAATTTCCTCAAAGTGGCTGATATTTTGTTGTATATTTCATTAACAATGTCTTACAATTCCATGAGAGGTTAGCCTTTTAAAAAGGTATGTCTTTTAGCTTTCTTGTTGAGAGTAGTGTTTGCATGGAAGAGATGAACCAGCTTGCTAATCAGACGTATCAGTCTCAGGGACCAGTTGTGGAGACTTGGTCAGGAAGCTACTGTACCTGACCAAAAAATAGTCCAGGACATAAGTGCCTGTAAAACCAAAATTCTTTGTTATACATTTGTTATTTTGTGCAGGCTAAATTAAAGAGATATAAAGTGTGAATCTCACTGTTAATGCACACCCTGTAAACTGTCAAATCAATGCTCTTCGTCCCCCTGTGCTCTAGGGGGAAGTCTGCTGTGCTGCGAGTCCTGTCCTGCTGCGTTCCACAGAGAGTGTCTGAACATCGAGATGCCTAAAGGCAGCTGGTACTGCAACGACTGCAAGGCTGGAAAGAAACCTCGCTACAAGGACATCCTCTGGGTGAAGGTGGGGCGGTACAGGTCAGTGAAGAGCTAAATAGATTCTTGTTACAACAGGATTTTCTCGTTTTTCAACACTAACTTCTTTACACACTGAAAAAAGATACATACTTTTTCTATAGTACCATTTTTTTATTAATTAATTAGGTGTTTGGTTTTGCTTAAAAAATTAATACTTAATTAAGAATTTTAAAAGTGCCAAAAATATACTTTACATCTTTTCACAGTTATCTCTGACAGTTAACTCAGTATCTGTTTCTTTTGGACAGTAGGTGAGAAAAAAACAAGATAATTAAAGACATGTTTGGCTTTTTATCAATATCCCAAAAGTATTTCCCACTTCATTTTGTAGCTTTTAACAACAGGCGACCATGGCCCACGATGCAGGATCACTCCCTGATCTACCATTATTGAGTGGTTGTCTTTCTTTTTCTTCTGTGCTTTTCCAAACCTGTGCGAAGGTGGTGGCCAGCAGAGGTCAGCCATCCCAAAACAATCCCAGAGAACATTCAGCGAATGAGGCACGATGTCGGGGAGTTCCCAGTTCACTTCTTTGGCTCCAACGACTACCTGTGGACCTACCAGGCCAGAGTTTTCCCTTATATGGATGTGGACGCTAACAGCAAAGAAAAGATGGGAAAAGGTGTTGATGCCACCTACAAGAAAGGTATCCAGTGTGTTGACCAAAAGGTCTTCTTTAACGTATCAGATTCAGAAACATCTGTTTTGTACATTCATGTTCTTAATGTAATGTTTCACAAACATTGCTATGACGGCTTCTCCCCCTATTGATCCACCTCTTCAGCTTTGGAGGAGGCGGCTGTGCGGTTTCGTGAGCTGCAGGCAGAGAAGGAGCTTCGACAGCTTCAAGAGGACAGGAAGAACGACAGGAAGCCTCCTCCGTACAAACATATTAAGGTCAGAGAAAAGACTTGTAGTCTAACTTTTCTTTCTTTAGTCTGAAATGCTGCATGGTTTCTTGAAAAGGGAAGCAGTAGTATGGGTCCAGACCTTAATGTTAAATTGTGTTATTTAAGACTTTACAGTACATTAACACTACGGGTAACATTTTTCTGGAACAGATCATCGTTATACTAAATAATACCCAGCTCTGACGGACTTTATTTATTACCTAAACACAGAGAAGTAACAACAGAGAAGTGTTCATGCTTGCTTGCACCTTTCTGACCCATTCAGGTGAATCGACCAATTGGAAAGGTTCAGATCTTCACAGCGGACCTGTCGGAAATCCCACGCTGTAACTGTAAGGCGACAGATGAGAGCCCATGTGGGATGGACTCAGAGTGCATCAATCGCATGCTACTTTATGAATGTCATCCACAGGTACAGAAACACCTCCATAACACTCCACAACCTCATAAATGCTCCACGATAATTTGAATCAATTCAACATAAAACATTCGGGTCTGTAAGAACAAAATAATGAGCTGAAAGATGCCAAGATGCTCCATAAAGTCAAGAAGAATAGGAGAATTAGGTGATAGCTAATATATCTTGCACAGTGTGTGGTACAGCCAGGCGTAAAGACTCATGGTGACTCTGAACTTGCAGGTCTGTCCAGCAGGTGAACGGTGCCTCAACCAGGCATTCACCAAACGTCAGTATAGCCAGGTAGAGATCTTCAGGACGCTATCCCGAGGGTGGGGGCTGCGATGTGTCCACGATATCAAGAAGGTAACCCGCGCTACTGTCATTAATAGTGCTGGCACTACATCTGCTGCTGACTGCTGCCACTTGTACTACTACTGCTACTGTTCTTCATCAGTTGCTGCAGAATTACCATCAGGTGGTGTCTTTTGTATCCAGTGGGTCTAGTTCAGGCTAAATAATGCATGTTCTCCATGTTTTTCCTTTCAGGGTCAGTTTGTGAGTGAGTACGTCGGGGAGGTGATTGACGAGGAGGAGTGCAGGTCAAGGATCAGACATGCACAGGAGAACGACATCTGTAACTTCTACATGCTAACACTAGACAAGGTAGAGCCCTGTGCCAGAGTGTGTGTGTTTAAGCCGCCCCCAAAAACTAAATACTATAAAGTGATGTTGTCAACTGTTTGGTCAGTAAAAAAACAAGAACTGAAGTCTCATTCATTAATGTTCAGAATGTCTGTCTACACTTCTACCGTCAAATAAACAACATTGGTGCATGTGTGTCAGGACCGGATCATTGATGCTGGACCGAAGGGGAACGAGGCTCGCTTCATGAACCACAGCTGTCAGCCAAACTGTGAGACCCAGAAGTGGACAGTGAGCGGAGACACCCGAGTGGGACTGTTTGCACTCGTTGACATTTCTGAAGGTACGCTGCTTCTTTTACAGCTGGCATTAAAACCAACTACTTAAATTGGGTGATTTCCTCAGTCCGTGTTCTGTGTAGCAGCATCCTGTCCAAACAGTTAACTCTACCCTCCTCTGATTTAGTCAGATGTGTGTATCTTCCAACGTTCCAGCCCCTTTCAGTTGTTTGGGTGTATCTCCTCAGGCACAGAGCTTACCTTCAACTACAACTTGGAGTGTTTAGGAAATGGGAAAACAGTCTGTAAATGTGGAGCACCTAACTGCAGCGGCTTCCTGGGCGTCAGGCCAAAGGTGAGGGGAATAAAAACAAATGTAATACAACTGTCATACACTGCTGTAGACCTGAGGTGCAGCCTGTATGATTTATGTTATAGCTATTTTTATACTTCTGTGGCCCCTGGTTAAAAAAGAAGGTCAGAGTTGATGTGAAAGATCAGTTGTTGTCATACTGCTCTTAATCAACGTCTCTGCAACCAGAACAACCCTCCATCTGATGACAAGGGTCGGAAGTTGAGAAGGAGGGGTCACGGCAAGAAGAAGAAGAAAAAAGTGGTTGTTACCAAAGAAAGAGAGGACGAGTGTTTCAGCTGTGGAGATGGAGGACAGATGGTTTCCTGCAAGAGGCCCGGATGTCCCAAGGTTTACCATGCGGACTGTCTCAACCTCACGAAGAGGCCTGCAGGTCAGTAGCTCTGCATGGATGCAACAGCGTATTAGGCTGAATTGTGTTTGTGCTGGGACAGTCTGTGGTGCTGTACCCGGTTTGGACATTTCCTGTAAGACAAAGGAAATTTCCTTGGAAACATGTAAAAGAATAATTAAGAATAATAAAGTACTGTATTAGGCATTTTGGGGTGTGGTGGAGAAAAGTAAGAGGGAACACCTCTGCTCGTAATTATTTAAATAATTATATATTAAACACACAAACTGAGACAGCAAGGGATGAAAATGTGAGTGTACATGAAAAAAGATAGACGGGACAAGTAAAAGTAAACAAACAGATACATTTTATTAAGATAAGGGGCAAATTGGGTTCAAGTGGAAAAGTTACATAGATGTTCCCATTGCTCAAGTGTAGTTGGAGCTGATTGAGATTTTGGGGATCCAGCATCTAGTGGACATCAGTGACATTGCACTTTATGATACTTCTGCACTGGTGGAAAAAGTATCCAAAGTTTACCATAGTGTGATAGTACTTAATGATAAAAATGTAGTTTACTGGGCATTTTATGTATTTATTTATGTTTATGTTGTTTATTGTTGTTATTATTTTTTACTTCCCACTGTCTGTATATTTTTTCGTAGGTCGCTGGGAATGTCCATGGCACCAATGCGACATATGTGGAAAGGAAGCAGCATCCTTTTGTGAGATGTGTCCCAGTTCCTACTGCTGTCAGCACCGCGATGGCCTGCTCTTTATTTCCAAGCTGGATGGGAAGCTGTGCTGCAGTGAGCATGACCCCTGTGGGCCTGAACCACTGGAACCAGGGGAGATAAGGGAGTACACACCCGAACTGCCCAGCTCCCAGCTGACCTCAGGGCTGGGCATGGCAGTCATCCCTTCTGCCACTTCTAACACTAGCACCAGGTCGAACTCGACCACCAGGAAGGTCCAGGATACCAGCGCTGGCATGTGTGCTTCCGAATCATTTCCTGCATTTTCCATCCCGGTACCCATCACCATTCCTGTTGCTGCTCCTGCCACCTCACCTCCCCGTAGCAGCTCTGATGCTCCCAGCAGCCCACATGTATTTGACCTCCCGCACTATTCACCCATCTCCTCATATGAGGAGGAGAGGGATGTCTTAGAGGAGGAAGAAGAGGACGAGCTGCTAGCAGAAGCGGAGGAGGAGTTAGTGGAAGAATGTGAGGTGGGTAGGCAGAAATCAGATGCTCACGAAGAGGATGGAGAGGCAGAGATGGATGAGACAGGACTGGAATACCTGGAGATCAAAGAAGAAGAGGAGGACGATGAAGATGAGGAGGACGATGAGGAGGACGACGAGGAAGAGGAGGAGGAGGAAGAGGAGGAGTGACAAACAGTGGATTTTTATTTACAATGGCACTGGAAGCAGAGGCAGAACAAACCCTCATACTCACTACAGTGGAGAAGAATATGGAGATCAACCAATCACACTACACTAGTAGCCCAGTTTGTCACTGAATCCAGTGAGCAAATGGATGTATGGAAGAATTTGTAGGACAAAACTAAATCAGTATGTAAATACATTGTGAAGTTTATAAATTAATAAATAAACAGCATAAATACTGTAAATACTGACCCATACATTTCTGCAACACGCATTTCACGCTTTATTTATGGATTTATTGATTTACTTTTGTCCTCTTAATCACTTCGTATTCCCAGTACACACTTGCTGTAGAGACAGTGACTTTGCACACATCGACAGACAGGACCCTCATTTGAGAGATCTGGAACTGCTACATCAGTCTTGGCATTTATGAACATATTTCATTCATGTTGTTTCACATTTTCACCTGCTGCTTTGTTTTGATATTTCTTTGCGTACTGGTTCAGGTGTCATATACTTTATGTGCAGCAGGATAATATGGTTGGAGACAGTTGTTGTGTCTGGTGTGTTGGTGTTTCATGCTAGAAAAGTCTACACTGTGGCTTTGTGTCAGCTTGGGGCTAAACTTGACCAACAGAGACACACAACAGTCTGGTTGTGCTTTCAGACATGAAGGCCCCGCTGTGACACAACGAGCCTCTTCAGGCCTTGTAGTCCGTGGAAATTTTGTTCAGTGATGAGTAATTGGGATTTTACTGGACACATACTGCTTCTGCCAACAGCCACCTGAGTCAACTTCGTCCAAGATTGAAGTCCTGACGCACAGGAGTTGTTCCTTCCAGTCTCCCCTCTGTCTCCAGTTCTTTGGATCATTAGATGGTGCTTCAACAACTGAATTCTCCACAGTCAGACCAACAATGAAAATGTGAAAGTGCCAGATGATTGGCTGCCTGGTGTAGCCGAAACCACATGTTTCCATCACTACAGTTTTGTGGGTGTCAGTCACAGATGTTGAATTAGAAAAAAATCTTTTTTGTGGATTGAAGCTGCCAGTTGCCAGTGTGAGAAAGAAATGTTTGCTAGATTTGGTCATTTTATGCCAAAACGGATCCCGAACTGACATGGATTTAGTGTCTGCCTCTCAACATTCATCATGTCAGAGTGGGAAAGACAAAAAGAAAGTATTTATGCCATCATGGGACCCTGTACTGTACTGCACCTGAAGCTGGTTGATTAAAAAGAGCAACACTAAACGTTCACTCAGTGTTTCCCTTGTGGTTGCTGGTGGTCTAGATGCAGAGCTAGTCCTATGTTTGCACCAGTGTTTATGCTGTTTATATACAGTTCTGTTACGCACAAATGATGATGACGGAGAGTTGGGGTGGAAGCACTCCCTCTCCTCGTCCTTCAGTCTCCATCAGGGGCAAACAAGTCTTCGATTGGACAATGAAAATGAAGGACTCCTGCCATGATGCTTGCACTTCAGTATGTCTTCTTGCCATGTGTGTTTCACTCTGTCTTTGAGCTTATAATATTGTCAGTGTGTTATCTGCCAATGCCTTAGAGTGTATTTCTTAGGAGATATTTTTAAGGAATGGTTTGGCGCCTGTGAGAGAGAAAGTTTCCCTACTAATGCCTTTTTACAGTTGCTGAAGAAGCAATGTTTCATTCCATTTTAATTATGACGTGTTAGACCTCAGCCATTCACCTGTTAAAACAACTGCTATATAAATATATAAGAAGAAGAAGTTATCAAATAAGCACTTTGTACTGGTCTCAGTCATTTTTCATGTATTGGTACAGTATGCAGCTACGTACAACATATACTGTAGCTCTGTGCATTTCTTGAATTAAAGCCACAATGGACAATATCTAATCTTTGATATAGTATCTATTAAATTATTTTGATTAGACTTTTATCCTAGTTCAACTCACAAGTACTGGAAGATTACGAAAACCCTACTTTAAATTAGTTTTTATTTAATTAATGCTTAAAGCACAGAAGTCAACATTCCAGGAAAATGTATTGCCCACAAATTCAATTATTTTAAGTCTCAGATGCTTTAAAATGTATCATTGGTATAATTGTTTTTTACACTAACTCAAGCTAGATTTACATGTCAAATGCTAATTACTCTATCTGGATAGGTTGTTGCTGAATGCTAACAAATATTGAACTTGGTTAAAATTAAAGAAACAAGAATGAACAGACAAAATATTGCAAAAAACGATTTCAATATGTTAACGTTAAAAACAAGAAGGCTGTGAACATCCTTTAAAAGGCAGAGCCCATTGTTATAATTTCATTCGCATCTGAACGCTGACAGGAGCTGTCCCATATGAACCTTGAATTCTAAAACCACCTATTGACATTTCACTAACGATATTATTTCTTTATGCCCAGCTGTTGTTGAAAAATTACAGTCACCCAAGAGAAGCATTTGCTGTCCTCGGGCATCACCCACGACGGCACTAAAAGCCAAAGTAGAAGACCTCGTATATCCATAAATATTTAATGCCTTTCCCAGTGGAAATGTTGATGCTTTATTAAAAATACCTTTATTTCTATTTTGTTTGGCTGAAACTATTTCCCCTATTCCCATATTGTTGCACATGCATTACACCTGTTACTGTGGAGTTTTTTTGTTTTTTCAGTGGATGAACTGACTTTGTCCTTGTGGAGAATCTATGGAAATAACAATGACTTAGAAATATAATATTTTGACGGGGCCACTGATTTCGTCAGATGTTTCTCAACAAGTCCAGCTTTTTGGCAATTGTTACGAAATGCTAAATGTGTTTGTGTTGTGTGATTGTGTGTGGAGATGACATCATGTTGTATTGATATTACGAGCAGTCAAGTGGGGAAAAAAAGACTTGGCGAAATGCCTGCAGATGCATCATAGTTGCCAGTCACATCCAGCTTTGGTGCATTTGCCAGACTGTGCAGGATCATATTCTGTAACAGATGGATCAGCATGTGCCCCTGCTGCCTTTAGCCAGACTAGACTCTATACAGTGCTTACAGATGGCAGAGCTCACTGAAGGTGTTCTCTGGTGTGTGGCATCAGGACATCAACGGCATGTCCTTTAAGTCCTGTAAGTTGCGAGGTGGCGCTTTCGTGGATCATACTTTTTTTTTTTTTTTTCACACACATCTGAGGAACTTGGAGGCCAAGGCAACATCTTGAACTCTTTATAATGTTCCTCAAACAAATTTGAAGTAAGCACAAATCTAAAAGTTACGAAAATTGTGGTCTATAGAATTATCACAGCGTGATTTGGTAATGAGGTAATGTCACTATAAATATCAGCAGTCAAGTCGACAGTACTAGTACAAAATCCAGGTAAGTTAACGGATGTTTCCATTCAGACTCTTGGGAGTGAGATTTCAGTGTCATTGTATTAAATGATTTTAATAAAGCTGTACAGAGCTTACACAGACACAGAAAATAGCATAAAAAAAATCTCCAGTCACAAGCCAGACTGTCAAAATGAGTGTAAACATGTAGCAAAGGATTCACAGATCAGAAATGCTGAACATACACATGATGGCCTACAATGATGCCATCTTAACCCATCACTGAATCTTTCATCGTCTTCTTTTATAACAGCAGTAACATCGAAATTAGATTATCTTATCTAATCTGTCAAGAGATTAAAGTTATTGTTTCAGGACATTTTACCTGTAGATATCCTGTAATATGTTTTTCTGGAATTTTCCAGTAGCATAGCTCATCCGGTGGTGCGTTCTGAATGCACCACCAATAGCAGTTGTGAAAATGCTCTCAACCTGGAATAAAGTCTACAAACAGGGTTTATTTCAGGGCTAAGTTGCAAGATAAGGCGATAAATTAAACCATGTAACTCAGCATGGATTCAACAATTGAGGTTTTTGTTTCTTGTTCGTTCAAGAGAAATCTATATGTTCAATTGATTAATTCGGTCACAGGCTTTTCTTACAGTTTTATTCCTACAGGGCAGGAATAGATAGCATGATACCACACTAAGGAAATGATATGTTTGAAACCAGCCAAACAGTCTGCAAGCTGAACACTACAAGATGCTGGTAATCAAACCGAACAGAAAGGAAAATTTCACTACGCAAAGTCAAAAGTCAGATTTGTGACACAATACACTTGGATTTTACAATTGAACATGTATTGCCATTATTGTGTTTTTTTTCCCCCCACACACACAAATGCATAATTGTGGGGGCTCACTGTAAAATGTAAGGTCTATCAGAGTTTTGAAACATTCTTTCAATAAGCTTTTAATTTTACAGAATGCATTTGTATCGTACACCATTCTCTTTAACAGCATTCAGTAAAAAATATTGTGCATCAAAACATCAACACATAGAACATCAGCATATCAAAGCAGCATGAGGAAAACTTAGATTGTTCCTTCATGTCCATCTGGTAGCACAACTTAAAGGCAATAAATTAGTGACTTGAGTCTTAAATACAGCTGTAAATATTGTTTTGAGTATACTGAAAGATGACACTTCAAATGTATTTTAACATTCACACGCAAAATTCCTGTGTTGGTGAAATATGTAGCTTCCCACCACAGCTGAGAGTAACTTTAATCACCATCATTTCTGCTCAAGTGGAGTTTTCCTTTAACCTTTGGGCCAATTGACAAAATTATAGCTTATACTGCAAAATATAACACAACAGATGTGTATTGTGCATGATCCGGTATCCAAGGTATTCGGTAAAAACTGCTCACTTGAGGGTTTAAGGCAGAAATGTCTTGTAGTTTCCAGGTTTGCTTCCATGTTCTGCAGCCCACTGCATGAACATTAGTGTTTCTCCTGCGGATCCACAGGCATCAAACTTGGATGATGTCACAAATAAAAATAGCTTGTGTTTTTCAATTATTAAACATTCATACAATTATTCATACAAGGGTTTGACCTTGTTTGAACTGATCTTGGTTGTGCTGAGCTTGACAGATGTTTATAATTGTGGTCTATGGGGAAAAGGCTTTTTGGGCTGTGGATTCTTTTTTTGTTACACTGTCATGCTAAACACTGAAGAGCCAAAGCTCAGCTGATTTTAGACACCCACACAGTCCTGCCATTTTTACAGCAAACATAAAGGCCTTTATGAAAATCACTAGTACCATTTTACTCCTCTGTTATACCAGATACGCAAATATTGCATAAGGGTTAATTCAATTGAGAATGGTTGAGTTTAGTTTCTTAACACACATCCAAATTGGCTTCGCTTCATTCATGCACGATTCACTCGAGATGTACAGGTTTAAAAGATGGGTTTCCTCAAAGAAGGTTATTTATGGTTGGAGGTGAGCAAAAATGAACTTGTGTAAACAAACCCCTCACCATCCTGAAGAAATTCACAATCCTAAACATCTTCAATCAAAATGTATCTGCCAGTCCAAGTTCAGTGGGGTGCCTCTTTTCTGTCTGTGCTGTTAAAACTGACATCACCACCAATGGTCATCTTTTACCCATAGCTTTCGAGATGTTTACTTCCAGCTCAGGGTTACAGAAGTAGTGACCAATTGATGTGGGACAGCACACAGGACATGACTAGGTGAAGTTATCCCATCCAGTAAAAGTTGCAGCGGTAGTGGATCTTCTTCCATAAAGTCTCGCAGCCCTCAGTTCTTTATGGCACAAAAGAAATAAACGTATCTAACACGGTATAAAGTTTGATTTCTCCTTCTGTGATTTGGATACCAGATCCACAGTTATCTGACACCCATCAGCAAACTCCAGCCGAGGGAAGCTGACCACTTATGTTTTCCTTTCTGTGCTCAGCATCAGTTGCTATGGCAACAGGAGTAGAAATAGGAATCTTTCTTCTGGCCCAAGTCGACACCCGTTTCTTCTGCTGAAACACAGGGAAAGATGTCTCATGTTTGTAATCTTGCATTTTGCAGCTTTTGGATCAGTTTTAAGTGGTAGAAGATATGCCCTCCATATTGGTTTGAGCACAGACAAATGAAATATGTGTTTTTGTACTTTAGTTACAGGTGCTCAAGTACAAGCACTGTATGTTTTGTCAGCTTTAGAGAGGATAGTCTGGCAAAACCCACTTGTGTTTTGATCCTTTGTACTAAGCTAGCTGCTTGCTATAGCTTCATCTTAAGCAATGGGAGTATGCCGATCTTCTCATATATCTGAAACATATTTCCCAAAATAGTTGAAATAATATTTTACTTTAAGGTCCTCGGTATAAGCTAAGTTTACTTGTATTGTGTGGACAGAAATGCACTTAGGGGAGATTTCTTTCACATCTCCAATTCTGGTGTTCCCCAGGGATCCATTTTAGCACCACTCTACTTTCTCTGAGTAAGGCGTGCAAATGAATAAGCTGGCCTCCTTTTCGAGTTTTTCTTTTATTCTAACAACTATTTCTGTCATATTCCGTGTGAACAACAGAGTGCAACACTATGAATGACCTTTATTGAAAGTAAGTTTTTTTTTATTACTTGTCGTCAAAAATCTCAATCAGCAGGAAGCAGCACAAGCAGCCAAAGCTGACCAGTCAGAGTTGTTGTAATCTTGACTTAGCATCTCTACAGACTCCTTAACACACAACTCTGAATGCTCTTTGACAAAAATGATTTATCCAAACAAAATTAGTGTATGTGTAGGCACACACCTGTCATGTACTGCAACGCAGTATTGTTGTAATCCTCAGCCACTTTCTGGAACAATTCATCTGACAAGCAGAAGAAGATTGAGACGTCAGTTTCCAACAGTTAGTTCACACATCATAACCTGATAAAAACTGTACAATCCCAAAACCTGGTTTATAACACATCTGTGCTGCACATAGTCAGAGTCTTTTTGGTGAGGGAGCCTCTAAATCTGCCTTCATGGAATTAGGTGAGCTTTAACCATTACATGCTCAATTTAGCACACAGAATGTTAGGTTCACTATTTTGTAAAATCTGTATGACTACATTTAGTCATTTTAGTTTACAGAGATGTATAAGTTGATCACAATCTCACCTGATTGTGACCTTAAAAAAACCCAGAAATGACACATGAAGTTCACATTTAAGTAACAAGGTGCAGATCGGAAAGGGGTCTAAATCTAATTAGGTAAGCCTTCTTTACAAAGGGTGGCCCAACTAAACACATTTTAGTGATTCTCCAATTACCACAGTAGTCATCTCAAGGCACTTTACAGTGTAGGCTTTAAGAGCTTACAAAATATAGTTGTTTTCAGATTTATATAGAAAACCCAACAACCCCTCTTGAGCAAGCACTAGGCAACAGTGGAGAGGAAAAAACTCAATTTAGTGGAAGAAACCTCTGGCAGAACCAGGCTCAGGGGGGCGGCCATCTGCCTTAACCAGTTGGGGTGAGTGGAAAGAGGAGAGAGAAACGAACAGCAGGCAACAAAAAACAACAACAACAAGCAGAAGAGTTGCCTTTTATCTACATTTAACATTTCTGTTTGCAGTGTAAATAGTTAAAGTGTTAGTGAGGCTTGTTTTTTAGTTTTCAATTTACATATATGTTAAACAGTTTAGTTCCTAAAGAACTAATTATTATGCGCTAAATTAGATTTCAATATTCAAAATCTGAGGGTAGCCAACATTGTAAACTGACCATAAACAGAGCTGTGGGAGCTAATCACCCATGTTATATGTGGCCTGCAGATGACTGATAGTCTGACTCACCCACATTACTTCCTGTTTTACTGGAGGTCTCAAAATGTTGTGCACCAATCTCTGCAAAAGCAAATAAAACATTTTGGTTAAATGTTAGTCTGGCTAAGGGACAAACTTGTGAAACAGGACAGACGTTTTGTCCATGTTCCAATTTGTGCTGGTTACTCTGAGGCTGATAAAAGGTCATAGACATTTCTGCTAGAAAACACTCATTATCTGGCCCGTATAGTGCCTTAAACTGGTTTGTTAAATGTATGACATGTGCATGAGAAAGAAAGAATGAATGTAAACAAGGTAGCTGTGCATCATTCTCAAACAAAGTCAAACAAACTTTGAAATAACTTAAAATAATCTAGCTTTGACAGCTATATCTAACCATAGTACTGCTGCCTTCATTACACACTTCCATAGATGGTGGCATCAACAACAAAACCAGAATGAAGGGTCAAAGGATCTGTCCCACACCACAAAGCAACAGAAGTAGCGTAACTGACCATCTGCTGAGTCATGCACACCACCCCTGATGAGAGTGTTACAACTATAACAAACAGACAAGCAAGGGCAGACGCTTGTCAGCAAAGCCCTTTTCAGACACATATTCCTTTCCATGAATCTTATCACATATGAGCCTATCGTATAAATATAACAGGCAAGAGCACCAGTCAAATAAGCAGCAAAGATGGCAGATTTTTAACACTGCTGTTACCTTCAGCAAAGTCCTGAGCATCGTGGTAGTCGATTTGGCGCAGGCTCCGATCTCCTTCAACCAGGTCATTCTTAGTGCCGCACAGGTAGATCTTACAGTGCTGGATTAAACAAAAGAGAGACACAGCATGACACCTAGACACTTCAACAAGATACTTACTTTCTGACAAACTCTTATCTGGCCTTTCCGTTTTGGGGATTGGGGAACCAGTGGTTTACAACCCTCTGTATTTACACTGTTGAAGCCTTCTGTTGATGGTTGATATTGACACAGATATTCCTATATCCTGGGTGCTATTCTTGAGCTTGATAACTGTTGTGAAGGGGGTTTTCTTCACCATGGAAAGAATTCATCACAGGTCTTCTAATGTTTCTGTGCCGATACTTATGTTCTTATCTCTCTGATGATTGATTTGATGGTTTGTTTTGGTTTTTCAGCCTAATGATGACTTGTTCACTGGCAGTAACAGCTCTTTGGACTTCATGTTGACAGCTAACAACAACAGGTTCCTAATGCAACACACATCAACTCCAGACCTTTGATCTGTTTAGTTGTAAGCTAACAGAAAACTAAAAAAAACCTGGCTATGAAAGAATACTTATGAGCACCTAAAACTGGGGGTCTATGAATAAAAAGTTCCTCCTTAAATGCTTTAAAGGCACAACAACAACAAAAATGTGTTTCATTCTGGTGTTGACATCAAAACCCAGTTACACAATGCTCCTGTATTTTTTCTATATTTTCATAAACTGGTAAAAAGTTATATTATAATGATGTAGGGGAGCGGTCTTGTAATTATTACAGACACATTCATCTGCATTACATATAGTTATAAATCTCTCTCACCTCTTCAAAGTTTTGTAGCTCTTTCACCCAGAACCGAGCTCGCTGGAAGCTGCTACTGTCAGTCAGATCTGTCACAAATTTTTCAGACTGTTAGTATCCCACAAAGTATTCAGTATTCGCCATAACAATTCTTTATTAATGCAGCAGTGCAGAATGAATAATTAACTCATTTTTATAATATAATAATTAGTTTTTTCTTTCAGTGGAATGTTTTTTCTTTTTTTTTTTCATTGACATGTAAATAAAAATAAAACATGACTAAAGGAAACTAGGATAAGAGGCACACAGAAAGAAGCTGGAAGTTATTAAGTACAAGGCCAGCAGACCCAAAAGAAGATGGTAAATAAAATGTGACAGCACTGTGAGTAATCCAGTGGGAAATACCATCAGTAATTTTCCAAATGGAAAGTGGAACATAAAAGACATGAATACTATTCAGAAAACATGCACAGTAGCAAGTCTGTCTGAAACAAAATTAGATATTTACACGTAAATCAAAAATAAATAAAGGGAGAGATTTCAAGTAAATGATCCTCTTTGTACACATTTACACAACCAGTTTATCAGCATGATCAAGAAGAAGACTTGTGTTTAAAAGGAATGTCACTGTAAGGCAGAGATACAACAGTATCATATATGATCAAGCTATAGCATGCTGTAATTATTTTCCCCAAAGTAATGGTAATGACTAAATCTAAACCTTGACTTTGTCACAGACAATGGGAACATTTGCTTTGTCTACACTATCAACAATTTCTATATAAACAGAGTAAATGTTTTGTCATTTTGGCTTGGCTCACTATAACAAGCTAAATGTATCATTAAAACATGTTAATCTGCTATATAGTTATGTCACATGGAAGCTCTCTCTAAGATAATTTGGAACTTTATAGATTTACCATAGCAGACTATGGCTGCTCGGGCTCCTCTGTAGTAGATTCTGCTCATAGCTTCATAGCGCTCTGATCCAGCTGTGTCCTGGATGAGTAAGAGAGAGGAGTGAGATTCACCTAAATGCAGACAATGTGAAAGGATCTGACAGAAAACACTCTTCTTCTTGATAAACTCCATGTTAAACTAATGCTTCAGTTTCTATTGTTTCTAATGTAATTACTGTCACTGCCCTAGCGAAGTCAAATCTGATGGTACAAAAGTACACAGTCAACATTCCTACAACCTGCATGCAGGCTTTAAACGTTGTGTAATCCCCAGTGTGAAAAGCTCTGCAGCTCCAGGCCAAATTCTCCTCACTTGTGTCTGACAGTTATACTGTAAAAGTGCAGTTCAAAATCATTCAAATGCTCTCTTAGTGTTAAGCATTCTGCTGTCAGCTCAATAAACTACTGCTTTTAAAGAGAATGAAATGAGCTCATGTCTGGCAATGGACTGCAACTGGAGACACGTTTTTAGATCTCACTTGGCTAGAGTGCCAAGTGCACTAGCTGTGCATACATTCAAATTCATATGAAGTGGCCTCTAACTCACCCATATTCCCAGGGTAATCACTTTGTCTCCCACCTGGATTGGTTTGGCAACAAAAGCGGCACCGATAGTCTGCCAGTGAGAGAAAACAAGTGCAGTAAAGCATTAGACACCCATGAATGGATCTGTTGAATCCCTGGAGACTGTGTGTACTCCCAGTCTGAACTTTCACAGACCACAGTTTAAATGGGCACTAATGGAAGATACAATAAAATATGGATAAACTAATACGTATGTGCTGATTTCTGGAGTCCATATTATTCCTCACCAGGTTGTCCTGTGAAAATACTATAGTTTAAGTTGATTTCAAATATCTCCACTGCAGCTAAATGGCTATGTTTCAGCCAATTCTGCACAGAGCTACTACTTTACTTTGTAGATTGTGACTGATGCAGACATGCTTATCCAGCATTTTACTATTCTAAGTGGTTGAAATGAAACAAGTTTAGCAGCTTTAGACACTTTGGTGATGATTTAAGTAACAGGGAAGAAGAGCAAGCAACACCCATATTTATATTCATCTTTTTTTGTGGAATATTGTATAAGATGAAGTTTTTATGGAAGTTTTTACAAAACTGCTTCTCTAATGCAGTATCCCGAAATGTGTTTCTATCAGAGCTTTTATGCTTTAAGATGGTCACGGACTTGAGCCTCTATTAACATAACATCCCAGGGGCAAAATACAAAAATGATGCCTTTCATCCAGGCAGCAGGCAAGAGCCGACATGGAAATTGATGCAGAGCAGCTGACACTCACGTTCTGGTATGGGCCGACCAAGAACCGATGATGAACGTATCTCTCCACCAAGCTGGTCTTCCCAACACTCTCCTTTCCCAGCATCACCACTTTGGCATCCACACGCATGGCGCTCATAGTATCAGAGAATGAAGAAGAAGCCGAGGAAAAGGACAGCCACACAGCAAACAGCAGGGGGCAGTTAATTTACAAGGCAGTGAGCTGTGAAATGAAAACAGAAGACAGAACAAATTAGTGACAATATTAGTGAAGCCATATACACAAATTACATTTATTATAAAATACAGAATAATGTTTGTGGATGTTTTCACTAGTATTCCCTTTACTTAGATAATAATAACAGTAATAAAGGTTACATGAGCTGTGTTTGTACTTGACTAGCTAAAGCTACATAATATTGGTCATGACCTGGCAATGACTAGAAAAATATCTTTAATTAATCTGATTGACTTGGTCGTTTTAACATTGCTATAAATTAGTGAATAACTGCAAAGAAACGAGTGCTAGCTTACAATGTTACACTAGATTGAAAGCATTAAATTAAATATTAACGTAGGTTACGTTCAAATTGTTATAGTTTAGTTAATTTGAGACACTCTTCTAAAAAAATAAACGTGTGATCTGATGGTAACGTTGTATAGTCAACCTAGACTTAACATTTCTGTTAAAACAGGTTTGAGAGCTAACTAACCTAGCTAACTTCAGCACCACACAGAGACAGAAGGGGGGGAACTCACCTGGTAGCTAGCTTGACTCAACAGATCCTTGTAAACATCTGATCTTCACCGAACAGGAGCCAAACCGGGACCACCCGTACTTATCAAACCTGTTTAAAAGTAAAGACGGTTGCAGCCAAATCGCTTGTCATCTCTGCCCCGCCTCGCTACGAGCCGGTGTTTGGACGCTGAGTGGCAGCTAACTAGCTCGGTGAGCGCTTCTTCCACTGGCTGTGGCGCAATGACGGGAATTGCAACAAGCCGCCAGTTAGGAAACGTTACAGCAACAGATGGTGAACGGCTGACATAGTCTCTGCTTTACAGCAACACGGCCCCCTAAATAAGAAGCCCAGCTCACTGAAGGCCGGCTGGACACGGAGCTGTTCAGCTTTTCAGAGGGAAAAATGTCCAGCTGAGCTTTGTTTGTTTGGGTGGGAACCAAAAAGGCGTTAGCTCTGGTTTCCAGGAGCAGGAAGTGCCCGAATTACATGAGACAATGACCGGAAGTTATATCAACTGGGCAAACCGGGGTTACTCCACATTAATTACACAAGCTGCACAGTGAGCAACTCAAGGTTGGTGTGTTTGGGGTTTTAATTAAAAGCAAAAAGCAGCTTTACAAGTAGACACACAGTATGCACAATAAACACACATTAGAATATAGATCTACACTGTCAGGCCAGAGGTAAAGTATTAAAAACAACTAAAAGGCAGATACTTTATGAAAAGGTAAGATTTATTATAGATTTTAGATTTTATTCAATTGCAATGGGTGTAAGAAAAATATAGTCACAATATAACCTATAACAGAATGACATAATAAAGATTAAAAATCTATATTTTTGACACAATTAATTTATTTTATGCAGTCTTTATGTAACAGTACACACAGTTACAAAAGGACATAATGTCACGCAAAATTTAGTTTTGATTTTAGATAATTATTCCCTAAAGCCAAGTAGACATGCTGCTTTGCATAACAGCAAAATAAAAAACAGAGATGTTGAGTTTAATATTAGAGACTGAGAAACAACAACAGCAACATTTTAAAAATGACACCAAAGATTTAAGGGATTTCCTTTTCAAACTGGCCTAAATATTAATTTTGTTAACTACTGAATAGAGGCAAATATGAAATGATGGAAAGTCAGGCATAAATTTTAAGTAGTTGTGCATTAACCATGTTAAGTCCTTTAGACAGAAGAGCATCCCTTCTCATGTTTTATCTCTTGCACTGAAACAGGCATTCAGATAACATGTAGAGTCTTGCAGCTACTGTTCACCTGTTATTAATTTGGCCGTGCTTCAAGTTTTCACCAAACATTGTTGACTAAGTAGAATTCAAAACACATCCTCAAAGTGCCCCCAGACATGTCTAGGCGGTAGAAGGTGAAAAGAAGCAGGTGGATGATGGCGTCATCCACTCCTAAAAGATGCTGATAAGCAAACTGGAGCAGAGGCCAAAAGGAATGGAGACAGTGTAAGAGCCAAGGATGATGTTTTCCTAAGTCAAGGACCATCTCCAGATGAGTCCTCCACATATCTGAGGGTCACAGCAGCCTTTGCAGGAATAAGTGTAACCAGCTTTCTCTCTCACCTGGTTTTCTGCATGTAGACTTGAGGATAGAGAGATAGTCATCTGCCATCCTACTGTGGAGCCTGATCTAATCTTGACCTGTGGGCTGACTGCACTTTATCTACATGATAATAAACATGATCAGCTGAGCCTGTGCTGAATCACTCCACATTTAATTAACACGCATATAAATAAACAGAAGTAGGCCACATGGTCAGGCAGTTGATGGTTAATATTCTGGCACGTCTGTTGTAAAACTGTGATTGGGCTGGACAGCTCGCTGTGGCCTGTGGAGCTGCAGCACTGATTGGATCAGCATTCCTGCCATCTACCAGTCCCACCCTGCACACACACACACACACACACACAGCCAGAGGCAGGAGAGACTCAACATGGCTGAGTCCGAGGGAAGCCAGTTAACTTCTGGCGGAATTTTCCAGGAGATCTTCACCTCTCCGCTCAACCTGACGCTGCTCAGCCTTTGTTTGTTCCTGTTGTACAAAATCATCCGCGGGGACAAACCTCCGGACCTCGGCGATGTTGAAAAGCCGCTGCCTAGAATGAAAAAGAGGGACTTTACCCTCGCAGAGTTGAAGCCCTATGATGGAGTAGAGAATAAGAGGATCCTCATGGCCGTGAACGGCAAAGTGTTCGACGTGACCAGAGGAAAGAACTTTTACGGACCAGGTAACGATACCGAGCCGTCCACGTTGTTAGGTGTTACGAAACGTTTTGTTGTTGTTCTTTCTACTGTCCCCAGCGACTGCTAGCGCCTAGCAGCCGCTGGTTTTGTGTGAAATTGTATTCACTAGTATCACGTCACCGACAATATTGTGGAATATAAGTCGTTGTTTTAGCACAAAGTTATGTAAACTTTTGTGAGTGTAACGCCACACCCCCAGTAGTTTGCTATCTGAGGTCGCATTTCACAACTGAGGAGCTGCTGTAGCCTTGAAAGCAGAGATCGTCTATTAAGAAGCTGCGTTACTATGTAAAAAAAAAACCTACACTGCCGCCATGTTTCCAAAAGCGCAGAAGGACTAAAAGCTCATTAAGTCTGAAATTTGTGTGTTTGATGACGTGTGCTGAAGCAATTTTATTGCCAAAAAAAAAAAAAAAAAAAATTATTTAAGTAGACACTGAGCTTGGCACTCATTAGTTAAGTGACACTTACACGTAAACAGATTTCATTAGAGAAAAATGCAAGTAAGAGTTTTGCCATGCCAATGAATATTCACAATTATGCAGCACAATAAATGCATTATAGCAAAACAAATAACTGTCTCCATTCCATCAAGGGAAAGAGACAGGTTTGTGAGTTCATGCAAAAATATTGTATGAATATCCAATATTGATGAATCGGCATAGATACACGTTGATTAGAGAGGTTCTGTTTGGCCCCCCTTGAAAAATTAATTAGCATATATAAATAAATACTCGGGCTCTACGTTATTTTGTCCATTATAGCCTCAAATAAGATGATTTGTCATGCTTGTCTGTGACTTTTAACTTACCTGGAAACAGACACTGAGTTAGACCTCTCTGCTTTTATCTTATCTCAGATGGTAACCTCTGTTGCCCATAACCTCTGACCAGCATCATACCTCACTATCATGCAAACTTTTCATTGCACTGCACTCTCAGCCTGAAAGTTACAGAAAATCCTTGTTTCATTTTAGGAATTTAGCAGATTTAGCATTTGTCCACAGGCAGCAGATTCAGTGTCTTCATCAAGGACACTTTGATAACACTCAAGCTGCTGCAGGCGGGTTGAACTTCTAACATTTATGGGGAGGTATTGTGTACAAGTTGAATTCTATAAGATCATTTTTTATACCAATATAAAAGGACGCAGCGATACTTTGTTAGAAGCCAAATCTTCCAAATGTTAAATAAGTTTAATTAGATCAAATGTAGTATAAATCTGTAAACCAACTATGGGACCACATTTTAAAACTCCCCTGTTTTGTCTGTGACACAAAATGAACTTCAACAACCAGGTTCATGGTAAAGCAGGAACAGACTATATTATATACATGCTGTGTTTTTAGTGTTGGCTGTTTTAGTTTTAATCTAAACCACCAACTTCACACTTTGGACGTTTCTGGGTTTTTCTTTTGTATGTATTATTTGTGAATTATCCTAGATCTGTATCCGGTTACTAGACAGAGGTGCCATATAAATGTATTTCACAATGAGCAGTTTTCAGTTCAGCACCTACCACTGTTGTAAATTCACCTCTCCGTGTGCTTGCTGTGTTTTTCCTTCTGGCAGGGGGGCCTTATGGTGTGTTTGCAGGCAGAGATGCATCCAGAGGTCTGGCTACTTTCTGCCTTGAGAAAGAGGCTCTGAAAGACGAACACGATGACCTGTCAGACCTCAACGCCATGCAGCAGGAGAGCCTCTCTGAGTGGGAGGCCCAGTTCACCTGTGAGTAAACATGTGACTGTTGCAGATTTTCACATTACCTATTGTGGCCAAACATCACAGTAAATGATCCTGGTTTCATCCATTATTCTAATCATGAAGCTTCCTGAAGAGCTACTATCAGAGTTAATACGTTGTAAATAACTTGACTGTTTAATGCATGTTGTGCATGTTCCACATAGAATTTGATGTTTAACTAAAAAAAGTGAATTGGAAAAAGAACTCAACCTTGGTTATTTCTACTGAAGGAAGCAGCCCGGCCTCATACTTGTACCTCATACTCTGGTTTTCTTTATTTTCCACTGTTACAGTGAAGTATGACTACATCGGCAAGCTTCTGAAACCAGGAGAGGAGCCCACTGAGTACACAGACGATGAGGAAGGAAAAGACAAAAAGGAGGACTAGAAAATGGAAAGTGACGAAGAGGGGAAAAATGAAAGATGCCTTAATGTTTGTTTGTGTTTTGATGTTATTTGCCTCCTGTTTGGAGACAGCTTTTCCATTTGCTGTATACACTCTAGTATTTTTGGATCATCACATTCCTGGATTTTGACTTAAAGGGGTGCTACATCCTAAGCTTCTACTTGGGCTGGATTGGAGATGTCAGGGAGTAGTAGAGAGCTGCTGTCTGTAATTTAACAAGGTGATTTTTTTAATTTGTCACTAACAGACATTATGGACACAGCTTTCCTGACAATGGTTGTTATACATATGTTCTAGCCAAAATCAGGTCTATTACATCACAATTTGGGAGCAGCCAGAAGATTCAGCTAAATTTGAACAGGGGTGTTGTGTCCCTTTAATTCATTTTATATTATGTGAAGGCATTAACAGCTAATGATACTGCATTCTGATGTAAAGCTGCATAGTGTTAGTAGATCAGTTACTTTACACTTAAAAATGGGTCCCTAGACTGTTAAGAATCAGTTTCAACACTTCATGAAGCAACTAATGACTAAATATCCTGTATGGTGAGGCCATTTTTTCATAAGAAGAAGGATATCTGCTTTGTTTAGCTCACTTCACTATAGTTTGATATAAAGTAATTTGCTCATATTGCTGCTGTTTTTATTGCAGGCTGTACGCATTCCTTTTATCTGAGGTTCAGCTCAGCTTGCTTCAGAATTAATGATCTCAGGAAGTAGTTTCATTCAAAATTAAAGCTATAGTATGTAACTTAATTTTTTTTTTAAAGAAATCTGGTCCAAAACATAACATAATGTGAAGGGGTGCTGTCAAAGACTTCTGTGATGTAGACTCAACAGTCTTCATTGGTAAAGAAATATTTCCTTCTAAACTTGTTTTGTGAGGCTCACCCTGCTAAACAATCAGGGCAGGCGACCAATCAGCATGGACACATTTGTGACAGTAGCACCTGGTTTAAAAGATAGCAAGTGCAGCTTTCTGGGCCAAACGCTGATGAACTGAAGTAAATTTTATCAGATGTCAAAGATGGCATCAATAATTACTACAAACAGCACTTTTGTATTAAGATGCATGTAATTTTCACTCTCCTGCTTGTTGCTTGTATCCCTTCTGGTTTAAAGTCTTTATTATCATATCAACATATGTGGACTGGTTGGATAAACTAATCAGCTGCAATGAACAAAACATTAAGTGCAAAAAAATGAAATAAAATAATTATATGATTAATTAATTGCAGAGTAAATGTATCAAAAAGAACACTATATTTCTAATGGTAAAGTCATATTTGTTTTAAGCAGCATCTTGTTCTGATCATAAAACATTTTTGCTACTGACAGTAAGTTCTTACTTTTCAGTTCTCCACACAGTTTGTGCTTTACAGCCTCCTGCCAGTTTGCTTTTTTTAATGTGAACAAATTAAACTGCAGTTCTGCCTGGATCAGAAGGTTTTCCCAAACCTTTTTTAAGACTGGGATAGGTGATAACGTCTGATGACTATTGGATAACAGATAACAGATTTGGATCACAGCCTTTTTCAGCAATATTTTACAATTTCAGACTGTAAAAAAAGACCAGGTGTTTTTTCCTTAAACGTCTGTATTCCTGCAGAAACTTTGTTTTCAGCCATTTTTAATATTGTTAATTTTTAATCGTGAAGTTAGTGTTTTTTCACAGTAGAAGGTATTCTGTGTTAAATAACTTGTTAACCTGGAAGTTGAGTAGTGAAACATTTTGTCCTAAAAAGAAGGAAGTCAAGACTCATCAACATAACTTCACCTGGATGACTGAGAATCTTCACTGACATATAACGTGGTAATCTTTTTGTTTCCATCATCATCCCTATAAAAGCTGGAGACATTAGCCACTTTTCACACTTTCAAACATATTCAATAAGGGAAATATTGAATATGCATGTACAGTACATATATAAAATACATGTCATAATAGTGTCATATAATTATAATCTTAATATTTTGCTTTAATAAAAACCACTGCAAAATGAAAGCATGTCTGTTTATTTCAATATGTTTATGACACTTTACTGTCTATATTGTAACTGGGCATTTATTTTTCAAACAATTGAAATTGTGTTCCTTGTGTGGCCAATAATTCAACTTTAGTTTTAGCTAAGGCAATTTTACAAAATAGCTTTCACTTGATATAGCTACTGATTGTTAGAGTGAGCAATTAGGCCACATATTGCTATGAATAGAATGTGATGCTGTATATTGAATGACAGATGTGGACGTTAGATAAAGGTTTTAAGTCCGTTTGGAACATTTAGGTGTCTACTTTGTTTTAGTGGTACTTATTTGTAGTACATTGTGTACCTCTGTTGTGATTAATAAGAAAAGGTTTGTGTCAGAAGTGGGATTCGAACCCACGCCTCCATTCGGAGACCAGAAGTCCCGTCTCTACGGAAGGAGCTCGTCCTTGAGTCTGGCGCCTTAGACCACTCGGCCATCCTGACACGGTGACAATGATGGGCGTCTATGATGCTTTTATGTAATACCCAGCAGCTATTCAGTTGTTTGAATTATTTTAGGTGTAATAGAAATGACTAACAACTGGTTTGGCTTCGTCGTCCATTTTAATGGTTGAAAAATGTTTTTTTCCGTTTACGCATTTTTCAAAGGTTATCTCTTGTCTGCGCATGCTCACATTGGCCAATCGTTAGTTCCGTTGTGTGTACGTGCGGCAGCCATATTGTACTTCCGTTCTTCAAGGGTATCTGAAGACATCAGGCTAGTCAACATGTACAGGTTTGCAAAAGCTGCAGTGAATGCTACTGGTAAGCTAACATTATTTTTCATTAAGAATGTATGTTGTTTGTACGCATGTAGACAGGGTGACCGTTTAAAATCAGTCGACTACATATTTGATCAGCCTGTTCCTGGTCGGTGACCGTGTTTAGCGTGCTAACAGCCAACTGCTAGCCCGCTAACATTAGCATCTCTCGAAGGACTCTAAGTTAACATTAGCTCAGTAATGTATTAGTTATTTAATTTATTTGTGTAATTAGGTGCATTTAACTGTCGTCCATGACTCAAAGTAGCCATTACATTTGACATATACGTTTTAATATGCAGTGTTTTCATTCAGATGTTCCTGTCTAACACGCTGACCTATGTTAAGTTGGCTAAATGATTAGCCTGTTTGTTATACTAAGTTATTTCCTTGACGCGGCTATTAAGAAAATACTTATTATTTGTGATTATTAATTTTTACGGCAAACTCTCTAGATCCACGTAGCGTCTATGAAACTTTCATCCAGGAAGAAAACATATAGAACAGGAATCCAATATGACAAGTCAAAATAATATTACACACGCTGAATATATAAAGGAAGAAGTATGATATACAGTAGTTATTATGTCTTATTTAATTTGCGGGTTTTCTGCTCTGTCACATGTCAGAAAATGGTGATTAGTGCTCAATCCTGCCCAAAGCCCAAAGCAACCTCTTCAGATGTCTTGTTTTGAAATAATTGAAGTTGGTATATAATATTTTAATGCGCAGTTTGCCCATTGTCAGCATTAAGACTTGATGTTTTGTTGTCCTCCAGGTCAGGCCGTGCGGCAGGTGAGGCACGGATCCACCGCCCCTCGTCAGGACTTTCATTCAAAGTACGGGACCGCTTTGTTGTTAGGTGGGGCTGCCTTCTGCGGATCTGTGTGGGCATACGTAAGTAGTGTTGCACTGTTTTCCCTCCTTTATTTATAATAATGCATTTGGCTTACTTTTCTAGAAACTGGCTATATATATTTAAAAAAAAAGTCTGTTTTCTCTAGTGAAACCAACACAAGTGAATGTCTCTTAGCCCCTCAATTTAATTTGGGCTTCCTATTTTCTCCATACAGAATCTGTGTTTGACTAATAAAGTACAAGAGTCCCCATTTATATTTATACTGTATTATGACAAAACCTTTTTCAATGCCAAACTAGTTCTCCTACATAAGCGTTGTAAACAGGTTCTGCTTGCTTGAATAGCAGTAAAATCAGATTAATTACATAAACACCATGATACATTCAGCTTTTTGATTAAACACAGCACCTGTTATAAGATAAGCATTGTTAGAATTTTTGCGGTTTTACTTACCAGGTATTATTTCTCTGTTGATGTACCTTAGGAAAACTGTCCCCAAATATAAGCTCCTCGTTAAAACCACAGGAGGGCGATCTGAGCATGTATCTTTTTGTTTTATTGAACAACACCATTAGTCTTTCATATGTTTACATAGGTTTTTCAAATGTGTTTTCTTTTTTTTTTTTTTTGCATCAGTTTGGTTATTTTTATTTGCATGTTGTAGTAAATGAGAAAACAGACATGGTAAAGAAGCACGTGCAGAGAACAAAAATTTGATAAAAATGACAAGTAAATAAATCTGTTTTGTACATTCCTGTTTCCCTTTGTCTCATGGACCAGGTTGTGATTTATAATGAGCAGGTCCCTATTGTAAATAATTGTTTTAGTGTGTGTCTGTATAAAATGTTCAAACTGTGATATTTCTCCTAAACTTGCAGGTGCTGACTCAGACTGGCATCACCTGGAATCTGTCACCAGTTGGAAGGGTCATGCCCAAACCATGGAGACAGGCTGACGAGTAAAGAGCCGTGATGACAGACCAACACTGCACCTACCAAACCCTCTGGTTGTACAGATAAATAATGAATATTCACATGTTCAGACAGTGAATGCCTGTGTTACTTTGTCCAAATAAATTAAATGTGATTCTACAGACTGCTATTTTTCCTTTTAAGCTGTGAAATTCTGTGTACAGTATTTTCTAGGGCATTTTAGAGCGAAACATATTGCCCAGTGTCAGAGCTCTGTTTCAGTCACAGAAAAGTATAAACCCTAAAACAATCATCTAAAAGCACCACAAATGGATGAGGAGAAAACATAAATATATTTTAAAATGACCTGCCACAGATTATTTAGTTTTTGCTTTTTGTATGTTTTTGTTTACTTGCAGTTACTCTCTGAGTCATAGAAAAAAATCTGGTCCAGTCCAAATATGGATACTACATTACCAATTTATAAAACGCTAAAGCTTGACCAACAACAGAAGACTTCAACAGTATACAGTACAACTTCTGCATAGGTACACAAACTCTGTACTCAGAAGTGCATGTAAATGTACTAGATATGTTCTTAAATGCCCGTGTTTGAAAATTTTGTTTGGAAAGTAATCCAACACAATTGTACCCTTTGTTGAAAATATTGAAAAACAAAACTTAAAAGGGGGAAATGTGATTTCATAATGCAGTTTTTTATATCTTACATTAGACTATCTGTAAAGTGAATAGTAACTAATGCTGTCAGGAGTAGAAGTACATGTAACAAGTAACCCAGAAAATCACAAGTACTTTAAGTATACTTAAATGCAGTACTTGTAAAAAATTATGTGAAGATGTGTTTTATGATGTCAGTATCCGCAGTGGCATCACTTCCAAACGAGACTCTCAGTCCAAGATAAGAAAGATTTACCACAAAATACATTTCTTATAATATTAATATTTGCAATTTTTGCTTCGGTTCGGTTTTAATAAAGTTGTATCAAGAAACTTGGCGTTGACGTCAGGGAACAGACAGCAGAAGGACCCAATCGAATGCAAGCGTTCATGACGCTGTAGCCAATCATCAGTGATGTCCTGCTCTGGACCCCTCCCCGCAGCTGTCACTCCGCGCTGTGCTAAGGTCACCGCTGACATTCAGCAGCCATCAGCCAGAGGAGGCGGAGGAGATTCAAGCAGGAAGGTGCAGGAAACAGCCAGCAAAACCAGCAACATGTCTCTGTCTAACAAACTCACCCTGGACAAGGTGGACGTCAAGGGAAAGCGCGTTGTTATGAGGTGAGCGTTTATCGTGTATTTGTAAGCTTCAGGACCGACTCAGGCACCTAGCTAGCTAATCGGAAATTGGATTATTTGTCGTTAGCTAGCTGTCTGACAATCTAGGGCCAGTACTTTTCCTGCGGTAATAAAATGTTAGGTGTGAATACACGACATTAAAGTGATGGTTAACTGTGTGTGAATCAGTCCAGACCATTCAAAAGCGAACAGGAAGTGAAGTTGATGGTTGTCACGTTTTCCATCCATGTTAAGGTACGTGCCTGGGAGGAGATGCTGCATGGATGAAACGCACTGCATCACTGCACGACGTGGTAGCATTAGTATCTCCGTTAGGTTACTGTTCAGGAACATCACTGCAAAAGTCACAACAACTTCAACGTTTAGTCTATAAGACCCTTTTTTAAGACAAACATGAATAATCTTACACCTGCTTTTCAGTAACAACAAATTCGACATCTTTTTCTTAAACGTGAATTTGAGCTTCAGGCAGTAATTATGCCAGTTTTTACTACACCAAACCCTCAGATTACCTATTTATTAAAGACTCTAAATGTAAGCTGTGTGGATGATTGTTCTCCAGTGAGGGAAAATACGACCTTGACCAAGGTTTTCGTGTGAAATACCTGACACAAAGAAAAATAAACATTTTAATGTCAAACACAACGGCCACAATATCAATTTCAAAAACATAAAGGTTTAATAATTTTCCACAGACAAGACACAATGCTGCACAAGACGTAGTTTTGTTAGTCTGCTGTAGTGGTGCAAATGTCTAATATAATAGTGATGAACAAGGTTATGTAGACCCTCATGTTATGGAAGTTTTTTTATATTAATATAAGGTTCCTTCAATTCAGTGCTATTTCTTAAATTTACAGTGTTATCATCTACTTACCATATATTTCTACATACTGTTAAGGCCACTTGAAACTGACACCGTGTGTGGAAATGTCAGAGGGCCATTTTGGTTTGCTTAACTTGGCGGTACAATGACAGGCAGCATAGGACAAGGTTCATCCACAGCAGCAGCCCCCAGCCTGCAATGTTTAGTGTTAAAAGGTCAAATTCATGTGTAGTTAATTTCAGCGTGGACTGAAAATGTGCTGCACTGGGACAATCATAGGAAGAGTTCATTCATATCATACCCACAACCTGTCATGGCATGTACTGTGTTCTTCAAACTTCCAGCTGTAAGCAGAGTGAGGGTGCGGTGTTGTGAAGCTGCTTGTCTACAATTAAAAAGAGGGGAGGTGGGACGTTGGTATACAGAACCAGCAGTACCTCACAGAAATCTGTTAGCAGCCTAGTCCAGAAGAGACCACAAACTGACTTCCTGGAAGGGGAACAGTCATGCTCACACGTGTAGTTGCATCATTAAATATGGGGTTTCTTAATCACATCAGAGTTAATATTGTAACACTCCCTAAAGATAGGAATAATTTAAGTTGTTTATCTTATTGTTTGTTGAAACAAAGAAACTGGCTTTCTGTCTAGATAAAGTTGACTAAGATGAAAATGAAAAGAAGATCATTGTGTTTTGAAGCCTAGCAATGCCAATGCCAATGCCATGCAGTCTGGTCACGCTCAGTGATTTTTGATTAATGGCCAAGAGCACTGCCACTTTATTATTCTTCTTTATGTGAGTTTGCTGTTAGGTAACCCCTGCTGTAAATAAATGCAGGGTTTCCCTTTTTTCTGGCTCAAGGTTTAATGGTGCTTGTATTTATCAAGCTTCTCAGAGTAGGAAACCACTCCTAACTTGCCAGAAATTGTCAGTGATACAGTAGGACTAGAAGTAAGAGCATGTTATCAGCATTCCTAATTTATGAATCCCTTGTATTTTCACCAAACTGTAGAAGAGCTTTAGAGATGTCCTAACTGGTTAGGAGTTGCCAAGAGATGGCATTCAGGCAGAGACATGTGTGCATATTATTTGGGAGGAGAGATGATTCTCACACTTACTGAGATGCCATGAAGACTGTATTAGATCTTAGAACAATTAAAAAGCATAAAACAGCAGATGTTATATGGTTCATTGACATCTGTGTATGGTAGCTGTTGAGCCCCAGAAATGCTGACTGTTGGGTTTTACTAACACAGTGGGTTGCTTTTTTATGGCAGTGTGATCATGTGTCTCAGTGCATCGGGTCCTCAGACAGAGAGAGGAGGGAGGTGGTTATGTAACAGAGTGGAGGGATTCAATATGCACTCACGAGCTGCCAGTCTGCATCGTTGAATGGGTGAATGTAATAATCATCATAATAATCATACAGTTACTACAATGTAGAAGAAATATGATTGCTGTGGAAGAGAGTAAACTGGACAAACCTCACTGTAAACTGGATAATGTCCACAATTAGTTTTGGTCACAGCTAAAGAACACCAGACGTGGGATTTACAAAAGAAATATATGGAAAATTAGAAAAAATAATTAATGGACTCGATGTCTTTTAGTCAAATTTGTTTTGTTAATTAAGTTTGTTGTCTTTCAGGGTTGACTTCAATGTTCCGATGAAGGACAAGCACATCACAAACAACCAGAGGTAAAGACCATCTCATTTGTGTAGCATATTTTCTATTTATAATAAAAATTTAAAAATGCTCTTCAAATAGACCAGCGTTAGATAAAAGATTTCAATCGACAGCATATGATGTCTTGAAACGTAGATACAGAAGGAAAGCTGGAGAGATGGATTTGCTGAGCTCTTTTATTTATTACATTTTAGGATTAAGGCGGCTCTTCCCAGCATCCAGCACTGCCTGGACCATGGGGCCAAGTCTGTGGTGCTGATGAGCCATCTGGGCCGTCCTGATGGAAATGTCATGCCTGAGAAATACTCCCTGGAGCCAGTTGTCGCTGAGCTTAAGTCACTGATGGGAAAGTGAGTTTCTGAACTGATTGAGTGGTGTCCTGTGTTTTTATTTAAAACAAATGAAATTGTAAAACAAATGACACATATCAAAAAACTAAATCTGATGACGTGTCAAGTGACAAGTAAACATGGAGTTTGATAAAAAGGTAATATTAGTGATTGTAATTTTAAGAAACAAACTCAAATTATACAAATGAATATATTGAAGCTTTTCTGAGACCACAGCTTAATTAAAGGTTCATGGTCACAAAAACTTAACTGATAAAGCATCTTTGACTTTGTGTGAAAATGAGTCTGTGAAAAGATAAACCATCACAAATCATCCTCACTGATTGTCTGCAGGGATATTACCTTCCTGAAGGACTGTGTGGGCGCAGAGGTGGAAGCTGCCTGCGCTGATCCTGCCACTGGATCTGTCATCCTGCTGGAGAACCTCCGCTTCCATGTCGCTGAGGAGGGTAAGGGCAAAGACCCCTCTGGTAATAAGGTGAGTCTCAGAGCCGAGTCAGCCTGTTTGAATTATTTGTTCGGACAGATTTGTTTGTTTCATGTTTTTGGTTTACATCAAGTTAGCGGCCAGAGATGAATAAAGATGTTTTTATACTACATTCAATAACCTCTATTTACCATTTAGCGACAGCTCCTTGTTTTGTAACAGATTTTGTTTGGTTTGTTTGGTTTGGTTTTGTTGTTTAACATAAGGTAGTTATTGTTACCTGCCTTTTTTTAAATTGGATTTATTTATCCAGTTGAACAACTGTTATCTGACTGGCCAAAGAAAATGATTTGTTTTCTGTGGCTTTTTGAGCCATGTAAATGGTTTTTCCATCAAAAAGGAAAGCATTTATGACTTGGCTCGGGAGGACATGGAGGAAAATGCAGAGTCACTCCTATTGCAGCGTCTCTCTAAAGAAACTGCGTCACCAACTGATTTTGCCAGTGTCAGGAGTAGTGCAGACACTCTTTGTACCAACTCACCTCCCACCACAGCAACATACTTCAGAGCACAGCATTATTCAAATCTACTTTTTACACGTAAAATATGAGCCTCTTGGAGACCTTTATTGGAGTCAGCCCTAACTCTTGGACTGTTCAACTGATTTACCACAACTGGATGAATTTTACACAGGCTAACTTTGTCTTCTGACTTAGTCCTCGACCTTTTAACTAAACAACCTTTCTGTGGCTGTGCTAGTCTCAGGGTCTGCAGCCTTGACCCTGCTGACATTTATGCTGAAGGTCAGTGGGCTCTCCTGGCTGGGCATGTTTCTTTTCCTGTCCTGAGAGCCCTGCCTGGTATGCAGCCTGTGTGGGTTTGTTTCTGTACTGTACTGCGACTGTACTGTATCACACAGGCATTATAAAAGTGTTTATCGCAGACAGAGCTGCTCCACAGAGTTTAACATTGATGAGTGGAGCAGAAGAATGCCAACTTCAAATGGTGAAGTGCGAAGTGAAGTATAATGGTGTTTTGTTATTAGATGTGCAACAAACACAAGCATGGTGTGATTTCTGACAAGGATTGGGACACATAAGCAACTTATTAGTAATTTTACCCCAGTATAATCTGCGATGTGAGTGAACGGGTAAATGTAGGAAGCTGTAACCTGAGTCTACTCAGGTCTGACATGTGGATGACACTGAGGAGCTCTCTGACCTTTTTCTACCCTCTGGTCTCTTATTCACAACCTTTGCGTCTTAAAGTGCAGCAGGAACCTCCTCCACAATTAACTTAATTGTAAAAACTGGTTAATAAACATTTGTTCACTAGTTATGACTAGTTAATCTAACAACCCTATTAGCATTAGCTATTATGTGAATATGGACATCAGGTGTTGGTTTAGAGAGGAAATAATCTAAATGGACAATTGTTTTGAATGATAATGCAACAGGTGCAGCAGCTGCTCATAACACTTACATGAATTAATCAATTGATAGCTCAATTTAATCCAACAATGCTCCTAAAACAAAATGAAAATTATTCTTTGTGGTAGAAAATAATGAACAGGAAACGGAAATCCGATGCCTGTGTAGTTAAATTATTATTTTATTTTAACAGTAAGTGATGCCCCAGTGATGGTAATCTGAAAGTGAAACAAATATAGAGTTCAGCTACTGATCCTTATTAATAATTTTTCATTTATTTTCTTCTCTTTTCAGACCAAAGCCTCACAAGAAGAGATTGATGCTTTCAGGGCGTCTCTGTCCAAACTGGGAGACGTATACATCAATGATGCTTTTGGCACAGCTCACAGAGCTCACAGGTGAGCAGTTTGCAGGCTGTCTGGTCACAGTGGTGATTAACAGAGTATCAGAGAAATCAGAGGTGATATTGCTTTATGTGCAGACTCTGAAAAGTTTCCTCATAAAAAGGCTTTCAGGAGTTTTAAAGTCTAAAATGTTGTGTAAACATTTTTTTCTAGCCTACAATATTGGCATTAAAAATGTCTGAAATCTTTTAAATTTAATTTTGTGAACCCTGTCGAAAATTTGAACATGAGACCCTGTCTAATCCGTCTCTCCACTTCCTCTCTCCCAGCTCCATGGTGGGAGTGAACCTGCCTCAGAAGGCAGCTGGTTTCCTCATGAAGAAGGAGCTCGACTACTTTGCCATGGCTCTGGAGAAACCTCAGAGGCCCTTCTTGGCCATTCTCGGAGGGTAAGAATAGTTCAGTTTATTCTCCGTCTGCCATTGATCAGACTGAAGGCCTGTGTTAAAACAGTGAAAAGGCTAACACAGTTCATGAACTTCAGTCTAAGGAACTGTTCCATGACTTTCAAGACTCCTATCAGTTGTCAAACCACAACACAGAAATTAACGGACTGACACAGGATTTTACAATTCTGAAAAATAGTTTGAACATTAATCACACAGCAAGTATTCTCTCCATTGAAACAACACAGAGATCTACCAGCAAAAAATTTAGCATCTCCATGTTTGTTCCATTCTTTGTGAAATGTGTCGTACAGGAACATTTCAACAACACAATTAGAGCATAAATCTTTAATCACCAAATGTTTTCAATTGTGAAGCCACTAATTGGTCTAAAACTTGCCTGAATATTTTAAAGCATAAAGTGCTGTTCCTCCACATCAAACAAGGCTAGAAAGTTTAAATTGGTTATATAAATACATCTGGATCAGTAATCAGTATTTTCAGAAGGTAATGAGTTTTCTTAAAGCTCCTGAATGCACCATGAGCTGGTGGAGCGCTATTTCCTGTGGCTTAATGTGCCTGTGGTTCGGCTCTGTTGAGTCATCATTTCCTGTGTTGATTCAAGTTATGGCACCACAGTTGGATGAATAAAGAGGAAACGGAGGCTGAAGCTGCTGCCGATACTAACTGAACTGCCATAAGAGGGGATGTGCCCTCGCTGTTCCCATGCAGCTCTCACCAAGCGTCGCGCAGCCAATCACCTTCTAGTGTACAAACAGAGGACATCGACCATTAGTGTGTAATCATTAGTTCAGACAGCTGTGAAGCACATAAGTAATGATTTCAAAGCCTATAGTTCAGTTTATATGCTCAAACATGTTTTTATTAATTTTGTCATGCTGTGAAACTATAATTAAAGGCCAACTTCATGCGTTAAAAAAACACCGGGAGCTGTACGGCTAGGGTGTGTTGCTTTGTGTCATTTCAGCAGGACGTCTAGTTTAAGTAACAGATTAATTCAACTGAAGGATTGTTAGATAACAAAGCACTGCACAGAGGTTTATTACCTTAGGAGACGTGATTTCACAACTCTTAGTTATTAACACTGCCACTTTTATTTTATCTTTAGTTGTGGTCTTAACCGAAGAGAGCTGCTGATTAATCAGTCACCAGAAAATTAATCTGTACCTGTTTTGGAAAACTAGTTCATGTTTCTAATAGTTCATTTTTGCTGCTTTTATTAGTGCCTACAAATATCAGTCTAATTTCAGCTTGTTTTTTATTTTTTTACATGATTATCCTCTGTTTCTTATCAGTACTGACGTGTTCGGCTTCTGCGTCTGTGTTTCAGAGCGAAGGTGAAAGATAAGATCCAGCTGATCAACAACATGTTGGATAAGGTCGATGAGATGATCATTGGCGGAGGCATGGCCTTTACCTTCCTCAAAGTCCTCAACAACATGGAGGTGAGGGAGATGGAAGTGTTAACAGAAGATTTAAAAAACTGCAATAAATTTGCTAATGTTATATTTGGAAAATCTGCTTTATTCATAAAAATAACTCTGTGGCACCTACAGTTGATGAATTAATATAATATACATGTTTTGGAAGTTTTTATGAAGTTTTTATTTTTTATTTAATTTTAAAGCCTAACTTTCAGGGCTGTGACAATCAGACTAAATATTTACTCACATCCACTGAACAGGCAGGAGGCAGAAATGTCTGATGTCTCCACACATGGACAAATAAAAAAGGAAGTGATAAAATTGTCTTTGTTACTTTGCACGACTGGAGATACAACTGAACCTTCGAACAAAAGCTTCACCTTTTCCAGGGGTTTTTCTCTGAGGTTAAACTTTGGTCATGACAGTGATACTCAATCTCTGTTTGAACAAAACAAAGCCATTTCGCAAGTGTGTTTGAAAACCACTAACATTCAGGATTTCTCATCCAACCTTTTATCTGACTCGGTGGTGAGACGTGCCTGTTGGACTCCCACATACTAGCTGGTGTAACTTCACACTGAAATATACAATGGAAGGAAAACTTTGGGTTATTGCTTGTAGCTGTGCATCACATCACAAAGAAGCTATTTTAGAGGTCTTTCTTTGCCCTCACTAAGTTTCACTCCTATCTCAGATCGGAAACTCCCTGTACGACGAGGAGGGGGCCGGCATCGTCAAAGACCTGATGGCCAAAGCTGAGAAGAACGGCGTCAAGATCACACTGCCTGTCGATTTCATCACTGCTGATAAGTTTGATGAGAAAGCCGCCACCGGCACTGCAACTGTCGCTGCAGGCATCCCTGCTGGTTGGATGGTGAGAAAAGAAAATTCATCTTGATTATCAACAAATTCTTTTGTCATGTTTTCATTGTTTTGATAATTTTTCTTATTAATGTCTTCTGCAGGGTTTGGACTGTGGACCAGAAAGCTCCAAGGCCTACGCCGAGGCCGTGGGCAGGGCTAAGCAGATCGTGTGGAACGGTCCAGTTGGTGTGTTTGAGTGGGACAACTTTGCCAAGGGGACAAAAAACCTGATGGATAAAGTGGTGGAGGTGACCAAGTCAGGCTGCGTTACAATCATTGGTAAGAAAGTCAAGAGGGGAGGAAAGCTTTTGAATGTTGACGATACTTCGTAGCCTTTTTTATCATGTATGTAATAATGTATGTTTATGCGTCAGGTGGAGGTGACACTGCCACCTGCTGCGCCAAGTGGAACACAGAAGACAAAGTCAGCCATGTTAGCACAGGAGGTGGCGCCAGCCTGGAGCTGCTGGAGGGTGAGTGACAGAAAAAAATGATGCTCATTGACAGGACGGTGAAGAACAAATTAAAAAACAGCTTAAATATGATGATGCTGACTGTGTGTTCATTGTTTGTGTCTTCAGGTAAAGTCCTGCCTGGTGTGGATGCCCTCAGCAATGTCTAAACCTCCCATCAGCCCACTGCAGTGTGTGAGTGCGTGTGTGTGAGAATGAGTGTATAAGTGGGAAGCTACTTTGCCAGACTCCTGGTTTACCTGAAAAAAACAAACAAACAAACAAACACCTGCTTTATCAGACATTTCATCTTTATCCAGGCTGCGTCTTTTTAAGTGGTGCCAGTTGTTACTGCTGCCTCTGGTCATCCACTGCTGTCTGTAACAAGAAGAGCCCTCTGCCTTATTTCAATGTGCGGATGAAACTCATCAGGTCAAGCTGCTAGAAACAGGACACATTACTTGACAGTGGATTTTGAGAACTAAAACCCTTCAGGCAAGAAAAAGATCAATGGCATGTTAAGGTGGAAGTAGTTTTTTGCTGGGATGAAACATTTTTCCTGTTGTCCTGCTGAATGAGCGGTTGAAAAACAGCAAACTGAGTCTGGATTTACACAGGGTGTCCATGTGCTTCACACTTCACTCATCACAATTTCCGATGTGTTTCTTTAAGAACGGAGGGGTCGTCGGCGCTCACACCTGATAAACTTAATCACTGGCGCGTGTGTGTGAGAGAGAGAAAATGTGTGTATTGCTTTGTCACTTTTGCATAACTATCCTGTAAATGTTACCGCACCACCCTCGACAGTGAGTCTGCATACAGTATATATATATATATATATAGATATATATTTAGAAACGGTTAATGCGGTGTGTGCGTGTGTGTTTTGTTATGTTTTGTGTCCACACTAACGTCGTCTCTGGTTATCCATCTGTCATCTCTGGCTGTTGGTTTCTGAGCTGCATCAGACTAAGATGTGTCAATCTTAGCTGATATGTTCAGGTTAATAAAACCATTTCAGTGTAAAACATTTTGGAGAAGGTTTGTTCATTTCCAACCATCAGTTTGTGTCATAATGGAGACAGAAGAATAATTATATGTCAAATCTCAGGAAACATTATAGTGATTTGTGTAAAATTAGAAAAAAATATATTGTAAGAGATACTTCTCATCTCGTATGAACAATAAGTGAATGCATTAGTTATGTGGAAAATGTATAAGTACATATGACTTGCTGATGAAGATCATGTTAATAAGTATAATGCTTAAAATCAATGCACCTATAACTGCTAAATTTAGTTTTAGCAGCTTGATAAAACCAGGTCGGTTTCAAAAGGACTGACGGAGCTGCACGTCTCGTGATGTGACTGACAAACTTTACTGAATCACTGAAAGAGGGTTACACAGGAAAAAATCTTTTAAATGTAAATAGACTTTTTGTTGAGTGCATGAAGCTTTTAGTCACAATTATGACATTTATTTCCCCTCAACATTAGTGGCAAACACAATGTATGTTTGTCTCTTCATGGAAGATAAAAGATGTGTCACAGTTGAAAAGCACAGGTGTAAATGAATGAGTTTTATTTAGAGGCTTCAGTTTCAAGCTCATGGTTTTGGTAATGCTGCTGCACTGTTATGACTTAGTAGCACAATGAAATAATACGCTGTTAATGTTAGTAACATCCATGTTTATTGGACAAGTAAAAATGTTTATTTGGTTTAGCTGTAATGCAAAGTAACCAAGTACAACTTTGAGCTACTGACAAAATAAATACTTTTACCAGTTTACTGATAAACTACATTTTAATAACAAATAACCATGCTTTTAAACTAAAGAACTGTATTATTATAAGATGTTAAAATACCTCAAATTGCCCAATGCTGTAGCTATATGTACTGTTTACATTATATTTCATTAATAATTGGTAATATAATAATAATATATTAGTTTTTTCTTCAGGACTTTTCTCTCCTCACAAAAGTTATTTCAGCTATTAGCAGCAGTTTTGTGAACGTCGTACAGAAATGTAAAAAAAAAATGAACAAAAGCAGTTTATAGAAAGTGAAATAAGCATTTCTGGCTACAGAGTGATGTCTTTTATATCAGTTCATAGGATGTTTGGTTTAAAGAAAAAGTTGTTGCTTCTTTAAGCATTAATTACATCTGGAAAACAAGTGATTGCTTCATTTACAAACACCAGGAGGACACAGTAGTTGGTAAATGTCCTTTACTATACATTAAAGTGGATATTTTACCACTAGATGGCAGTATCGGTGTTCCCACATAAAACACTATTAAGGTCCATGAGCATTATTCACACAGCTGTCCTCATCATTTGCACATCACACATAACATGAATTAAAAAACGACAACAATGTGCTTTCAGTTTACACAACACACACAGTGCAGTGAACTGTCTGTTCACCGATGTTCTGTGGTGGGGCTCTTCAGGTGCACTCCCCGTTCTCATTCACATAATCTGGCTCATCTGACACCAAAAAAAATGAACGAACAACAACAAAAAACATGGGTGATTAGTTAGGATTAAGTCAACATACAGAACAACTTTAAGTTTGTGCTGCTGTGCTACTTCCCAGTGTTCAGACATCTTTAGATGACTTGAAAAGAAATCTATATTTAACAAAACACAGAAAAGCACAAAATCTAGACCTAAAAGATAAATTAATCAAATATCCTGTCAATATTTCACTAAACAGACTTATTTGCAGATGAACACTGTTATAGAACAATAGAGAACAACCCACAGAATATACTTTTTGTGAATGTAACCAACAAACAAATGCTGTGTGTGCCATGCTTACCATCGTCTTCTTGATTTTTTGCACTTTCCTGTACACCCTGGTCCAAGAACTCAGAGTTCTCATAGTCGTCTTCATCTGTTTGGTGAAACAGCAATTTAAGTAAATGTATTTTATCCACAGCTACAGAATCAGTGTGTGATGAGAAATCAATCAGTGAGAACTAATATGAATATGAATTCCTCCTTTGATACAAATGGCCAGACGTACCATCTTTTATCGTCAGGGATGTGTAAACATTTGCATAGACGTCTGGATTCTGGTCGGCACCTGAAAAAACATAATTGGTGAATGTTAAAATTTGTAACACGGGAGGAATCAGATACAGAGCCCATAAATTTTACTTTTACTATTTAACTTACCAGTTATCGTTTTCTGGTTTTGGTCATTTGCATACAGTGAGGCTGGCAGGGGATCTCTGCAGGACAACACAAATATAAAGTTTCTTTGGTCGAAGTTATTTATTTATTTTTTGATTTGTGACCTCCATTGTTAAGTTTAAGGACATTGTAAAACAGTAAGAGTAACTGATAATTATCTCCACATTTTAAATTAAAATAAACAAAGTCAATTTATTAATTTGTCGAAATCAGATTCATAAGTCGTTAGTTTGAAAATATATTCTAAGTGATTCTTCAACTATGTACAATTTATGTCTGAAGCAATAAAAACAAAACTTCTGTAATTTGATCATCTGCACACCTGACACCAAGGTAAGCATAGAAAATTTTAAAGTGACCAAGGTGCTTGTTCACACATGAAGCCAACAAGAACAACTGAAACACTTACACATACATATGATCCACATCTGTTCCTACTTGAGTCGCAGCAACACAGGATGTCGACGTCAGTGACAAAATAAAGCAGTCATATTAAATAAAAATGGACTGCAAACACTTACACATACTAAAAAATAAATGTAATTTAGTGTTTTTACTGTGTGTTTTGTATGTAAACCTACCATCAGTGACATTTTCATAGTCGGACTGGTCATCAGTTGCTGCTGTAACGTTAAATATAAACCTCAGGAGCTATTACTGTTGTAAGTAGTGAAATCTTCAATCTTTAAAACTGAAAACATACCTGGTGAAAAATCCTCTTCATATGTTTCACTAGAAAACATGTCAATTCATTTTGAATTAGTTTTCTTTTTTGAGTTTACTCTTGAAATATGTCTCCTATTTTAACCCCCCTCTTAGAAAACAGCATCTTAGTAATAGCTCAGAATTAAAACTACCAACATAAAAATAGTTTGTTTTCTTTAATAGAGTTAGATCAGCATCAGTGAGTGGAGTGTGACTGACCAAAATACCTCTAAAGATCACTAACTGCACAAAAGGACACAGAACACATCAGTTTGTGGTTTTATAAGGATGTACACGCTGACAACAGCCAGACAGTGCAGTGTGTAAAAACCTAAATCCCACCATATCTGCAACATTGTCTTCTAGCAATCATATATATTACACTGTGACGGCAGATGTTATTGCTACTTGGACTATATGGTCAGAGGCAACATAATGAATCCAGTCTGTGGTTCAGCCAACAGACGGTGTGCTAACTTTTTCAATACCCTGTTTTCTCTGTGAAAAATGTAAGCTGTACTAGAGTTATATAGTATATAATATATATGTGTATGATTCAGATAGGACCCGTGTTGTTATTTATTGTATACTGAATGCAGTGAAATTTAGTTTTCCTCTTGTTTTGCCCTTGTCATTTTTAAGCTGCATAAGTTTTCAATTTAGTACATAACAATATACACTGTCGTTGGTAGTGGTGAAATAAAAATAAGCTGATGCTTGATGTTATATACATACATTGCGGTTGAAGTTATCTGATTGGCTCTGGTGACTGGAATAAAAACAGCACAAAAGTGTCAAAGTTAGTTAGCTGTGCTAAAAGTGAATGAAAATAGGCCGAGTCTGTGGTGAATGAGAGCTAGTGCTGACTTATTTTACCTGTTTTTGATTGCATCACAGCAAACACACTTCCCCCACGCTGGCTGTCAAGATAGCATTTTATTGTCAAATAGTGATTTAAGTTTATTCACTTTGAGGGAATTCTCTGACTCTGTCATTTGACATTTAACTGAATGTCACGTTGGTCACAGATCTCGGCAGATGAACTGATGAGTACAGCGTTATCATAAAAAACACAAATGGTGTTCAAAGCTGTCTGCCAACGTGGCTTGAGAAGCAGCAATACATAGTATACTCACAATGTCTGCGGATCATATATCTGATGTTCTGCATGTATGATCTCTGCAAGAAAAAAAAACACGTTGAAACTGTAGACGCATGTACCGACTTTGAATTAGGCGGTTTTCAACATAAACGTCTGCAAATATGTGACTGACTGATAATGAATGTGACAAAAAGACTAGTTAAAAAAGAAAAAGCATGTGACTAATCACTTTTTCATCTAGCTAATGATAAAGAAAATGGCCATGACATGCAATATGATGTGAATGTGGAACAAATGTGAAGATATAGTGTAAAACAGTTTGAGCTCTGTTTAAAAGTTGAGGTGTTACATTGTTTTCAATCACCTCTTGTTTAACGCGCCACTGAAATAGAAAGTTACACATAGAAAACCCGTTAGTTAGATAGTTTTTCTCTATCATATGTGAACTATAATGATGCAAACCATAATTGTTGTCATTATCAATACATTTCTTTATTATTGTCTAATTGTTGCTAATTAATTTTCTGTTAAGTGTTATTTCATCTTACTGTGTGCTGGTTGATTTTTCCCTTCTTGAAGGGTTCATTGATACAGCAGGTATCGCATTCTTGTGTTTGTTGGTATCATTTTGGTTAAGACAGTTAGGAAGGTATGTAGGAAGAAACCTCCTTCATGTGTTGTTCTTGCTAGAAGAGGCCAAGCAGTTTTTTTAATGACCTACCCGTGTATCCTCTGTGTGTGCTGCTTCTGTGCTCCACTTCACTGTCTACGCATATTTTGGTTTTGTGTGTCTATGCACCTAGTGGCTTTAAGTGTGGGCTTAGTTGCCATACTTGCATGTACAGTATCGTGGGTGTAAGTGAGGGAGCAACGCCATATGTTTCACCCACAGCCCTAAAGAAGGTTAATGCCATTGCCAACATGGCCAGATTATTGGCACGTTGATTAAACTACTTTGTTTTATGAATCCATTTTTGATGGAATGAAACCAGTCAGAGTTCATTTCTTTAGAGTCTTTTCCAACATTACTCAGTCAGGTATTAAATTATTACATTCAGAGTTAATTTATTTTGATTTCTTTACAACATTACTCAGTCATGCCTGTTTTCGCAAATCAGGAGGCATTTTACATAGTCTCACTACAGTTTAAGTGGTAGTTTCAACCAAGCAGGTACGGTAATCCTCTTTCCACTCACTCCAACCGGTCGCGGTAGATGGCCGATTCTGCTGGAGGTTTCTTCATCTAAAGGAAGTTTTTCCTCTCCACTGTCGCCTAGTGCTGCTCTAGTGGGATTGTGGGGTTTTCTATATAATTCTATACACAGTATATTTTATAAGGTCTTAAACCTTAAACACTGTAAAGTGCCTTGAGATGACTTCTGTTGTGATTTGGAATTATACAAATAAAATCTAATTGAATTGAATTAGTATTATTTATCTGTGACTACTTGGAGTTATAGTTATTTGTTATTTTATATCAGTACAATAGAGGTGTGTAGAGGTAAGTAAAATATTTTAGCGAAGAATCAAACAATTGCAACAAGAATCTCTGTGTTACTGTGTTCATATGTTGAGATTTATAATTACTGTAGTAATAAGCATCATACAATTATTTTCTTATCTACAAATAGCACTTACTAGATTTCCGTTTGCATCGAAGACAGAGAAGAGACAGTAGACTTAGTGACACCACTGATGCAACAGTCAGGACTGCAGCCAGCAGACTGGAGTTTCCAATCATACCTAAAAGACAAAAATTACCAAGTATTACATTAAAGTAACTGTCAAAGTGAACCACAGTTGTTGTAATAATTAAATAATTACCAACCAACTCAGGTTATTTGTCAGTCATTAAGAGAGGTTGCTGTTAAGATTAGATTAGCTAGAGTAACGTGGATATTCCTGGTCAACAATCAACAATTATTCTCTCTTTCATGGTTAGAGTAGCTGCTGCTTTCCTGTTAACAAGACAGAGTGAATCACAGGATGTGGTTGGCCGAAAGAAAACTGAAACATAGTTTGTAGTTTGTATAACGGACTTACACCTACATGTGCTGCCATTTAAGAAGAATCACACACCCTCGAACAAGAATACTGTGACATTTTTTAGCTTGTGTGCTAATGGATGTCTGTAAGCTTTTAGCACAGCCTTAAAACAGCCTTATCTGTTTATATCTGCAGGTCTCAAAAAGGTAACCTGACTATTACAGACACTGAATTTGCTTTTGATTAAGTTAAATGCAAGTTAAATAGTCCCAACAATCTGACCATGTCACAGCTACACACTTTATTTTTAAACTATTTTTTAGGGTCACGCATGTGTTGACCAAAAATGCACTCACACATTGTCACACACTATGTTTCTACTGTTTCTCTATCAATTGGCCCGCTTGGTCAGAGTAAAAAAAGACGTACAGGATAATAAGCTACATGTGTAAGATAGTAAGGATGATGACATACTGCCACATTGTAGATGTCCATCTCAGACATTTTTATGACAAAGCCACACATTATCAGCTAACATACTAATTATATATAAATTATATTAAAAAAAATAACAACACAGTTAAAACCAGTAGAAGGATCATAGCTTTTAAAGACAGTAAAAGGTTAATTAATGGTTCAATCTTTGTGCCTTTACTTGATAGTAGCGGTGCCAAAGAGACAGGACACTTGAGGAGAGAGACAGCGGGGAAGTGTGACATTCAGGTCCCATGCCACACTTGAACCTAGGACTCTGCAGATTATGTGGTATGCACATTTACCATTTGGCTATCAGGGTGCTCTGACATACTATACTTTACTATATTACCATTTATTATCTCTTCATGCACCAGCCTGAATGATGCCAACAAGAGGACTTATAACAAACACTAATCTTAGCTTACAATGACATTATTGTGTATAAGAAAGCATTTATTGAAGGTTTAGATGCTGCTGTAGAACACTACGGAGCTGTAAAGAAAAGATTCACGACTGTCTTGAAATAATACTTGGCTGGCCATATGAACACTGACACAGGATGCCGCAGTCATCCCTTTTTTTCATGCTGGCTATTAAAACATCCCGTCCTAACTCGCTTTCAGTGTAAGTGATAGGGGACGGGATTCACAACACATTGCAAAATTGATCTGAAGTTAATAAGTAAAGCAATCTGAGTTAGACAAATTAAGGTAATATCAGTTTTCGCTGTTGTCTTCGACTGCAGCTCAACAGAAGAAAAAGAGTCATAGGAAACACAAAGAGAGAATATTGCACTAAAGATGCCGTCACTTTGGAAGATACTTGAATAGCTCAAACTGCTGAGGCCCAATGTTCGGTGCAGATAATATTTTTTGAAAAAACATTTTGCACAAAACAAGGACTGTGAAGCGCCGGTACAGACGTAAGAGTAAAAGCTGCTTCATTGTTCATACAGACATCTGACTATTGTCTTAGGTACTCTTAGAAAAATGTTTTAACACTTAAAGTTAAGGCAAATTTCAAGTTAAAATGTACTTAGAGTTTACAGTCACAACATCTCCCGTGTAATGCACAACTACTACCCCGAACATGCGTAATTTACACTTGAACTTAAGTATTTAAATAAAGAACTGGCAGTAGAAAGAGCTTGAGATGTAACTGTATTGTACTAGTTATTTTGTTTGTTGTTCAGTTTTATATTTCATTTAGTTATTTGGCAAATATTTCTATCCAAATGAGATAAAAAACAGAAATATCTAAGTCAGGGCGAGGAGCCTGAGAGTGAAGTGCCATAGGAAGAAATATTTTAAGTCCTCAGATGTAAGATACAGATAGCGAAGAACATAAAAGTTTTTTAAGTGCATGTTAATCTGCAGAGCATTTTCGTGTTTTGAGTTTTGACTATTGAGAATAAGGTTGCTGTGTGTAATGGGATCACTGCCGTGATTTCAAGGCACAGTGGAGATCAATTGTAGACCTGGATGAGGTTGTTCAGGTAGGAATCAGCTGGACAGAGTTGGTTCTAGACCCTTTTTATTCTGTCATTTCAGCCCCCCTAATATGATCAACTATCAAACTATGAAAAACTATTGAAAGTATTGTTTTTACCTTTTAAAATAAAAATGAAAATAACTAAGAAATGCAGGACGTGTTGATTAAATGTAAAAAAAGTTTTTTTTTCTCTCTCTCTCTCTTTCTCTTCGCTGTTCTGTTTCTCTCTTTGCTGTTCTGCGTATTCTTCCCTCCCTGAATGTGGTTGTCCAGTTTGGTAGATAGGTAAACAGTTATATATAGATATATAAATCAACCATACCAAAATGGACAGCACATTTAAATATCTACAACAGTGTGACATGTTTCCCATGCTAGTCAAATGACAATGAAAGTGTGTCATGAAGTGCTAAAACTAGCCTGTTACCTCATTGCTAGTACATACGCTTATTAACTGTGTCTTCAGAAACTCTTTGTGGAAGTTTTTCACAATATTCTGTCATTTTTAGACCAAACAATGAACCGGTTCATTGTAAAAAATACATGATAACTGACTGAAATAACTGGATCCTTTAGCATACAGTGTTTAGGGGATGTTAAACACCCCTTAAATACACCTGGCACGTCCCCGCATGTAAATCTTCAAATTAAACTAAAACTATTAAATCTAACGTTGTCTCTTTACTGTCGATAGGATTGTCTGGCAGCCATCTGGTGGACATTTACACATTTATACAAGTGTAATTATGAAATTAATGATCTTATCAGACTATTATCATAGATGATGTCATCTAAACAAAGATGTAACGTTTTTTATGTTTCGATATACACTCATGTGTATACAATGATACTGTGACACTCATTAAACATATGTAAAAATACTAACTTAATGCTACTTAATACTATGGTAAATTAATTCATGCACATTATGTAGCCATTCTACATCTACATTTTATTTATTTATTTATTTTCTGTATTAAATTTCCTCCATGACATACCTGTGTGAAGTCGAAGGTTTGTATGCTGATTGGCCACTTCAGGACATTTAAATTTTATGTTTTGAGGTTTGGTGGTCTTACTGGAAAAAGTAAATCTTTCCAGTAGGCTGCAGTTTTCCATCACAGCTCTGTGTCACATTCACTCTGAACATGACTGAAAAGTTCAGTCCACTCCCACATGTCTTTGATATTCATATAGCTGTAGCTGCTGACAAACAAGGGCAGACAAACGGTTGCACAACTGCTGTGTTTGCAAATTACCGCTGCCTGTTTGCAAATCTATAGACAAGAACATTAGAACATAGTCCCAATTCTGCAAAACCCTGGATCATATTCAACAGCTACATTTTCTTTTCTTGCATGGGAACAACAGTATGGCTACGGGTGGGGAATGATTGTGGTAAATTGCATTTTATAATACCAAAACATTATGTTAACACAATTAAAGTCCTAAACAGAGAACCATGACCATTTTCATATCTAGTCGAAGGAAAGACCATAGTCTCCTGCTCAGAGTGAAAACTGATGTTGGATGTAATGATACTTGTTTGATTGGTTAAGAAGTTAAATCAACACTTTCCTAAAACAGTCAAGAGTCTAACAGGATATTATGTCTGTCATTGATGGAGTCACACTGCATTAGTTTGAGCATACATAATAAACTGGCACCTTATTATAATTTAAAACTTAAACCATCACCACATTATTAATATAATTTACAAATGTGACATATATACATATTACTTTATATATACACCACCGTTACATTACACATATTTAAATATTAATTTGCATATTTATACTTTATATTAATTTCCCTAATATTTACTCTTATTCTAATTAATGTTCGCTGCAACTCTGGAACACAGTGGCAAATTTCAAACCTGTTATTTACAATATGTATGTATGCTGTTTCTATATTTCTTATTCGCTATGCGAACATCTGTATTTTTCTGTATTTCTGTTTCGTACACCACTCTACCTGAAAAATTTTATATATCATAACTTATCATACTATTACTATATATATATATATATATATATATATATATATATATATATATATATATATATACACACACACACACACACACAAATTACTCAATAGGCAACACACCGACCTCTTTCGTGGTGTTGTATCATTTAATTATTACTATTAATAAATCAAGAGGGTATGGTAACAAACTATTGTTTAGTCTAATCAACATCAATCTGTGATTTTTATGCGCTGGTCACATGTTCCGTATGCAGAATGTAAATCTTTTCAACTGTCAGAGAAGTTAGTCTAGAGAAGTAAAAGGTACAATATTATCGTCTCACATGTTGTGAGGCAAAAGCATAAAGTAACCCAACATTTAGTTATTCAAGTAAAATACAAATAAATGTACTTGTCTGTATTCCATCACTGGGTCTCTGTGTTGATGTTGATCAAATAAACTTTTTTTTGTCTGTGGTAGTGTGCTAATATGCTAGGCTAACACCTAATGGTGTAGTCACCAATCTGGAACCAGATCTTGTTGAAACTTCTTGTCTGCTACTGAGGTCAGCTCTAACACAAACATACATATTTAACATAAATCTGTAAACGCATGGCTACGAGCTAACACTGCTTCATATCCCAGTGACAAACATAAGATTTTATATGTGATACGTTGGTGTATTACCTTCAGTGGTCCGGCTGCCTTCATTCTTCTATAGCAGCAGAACAGCAGCTGCTTCCTCTTTCAACACCTCCCCACATCCGCCACACTCAAGACACAGAAGACCTCCCGCACACACACATCTCATGTGAACATGTGGTACGAAGTGGACACAAAAAACATCACACTCATCAACTGCCTGTCTTGTGAACATTAATTATGACAAAACATATCTGCTAATCTCTGCCTGTGTATTTGGGTCATCGTCCATGTCGCCATGTGTCTGCTTTACTGTAGAAACATCACTGTACAGATGTGTCTTTGTCTTTCTGGTGAATGAGGGTGTAGTGGATGTGAATCTGCTCATACAGTAATTTACAAGAGTCAATTCACATGAAACGTTAACTTCTAAAGCTGGTGGTAGAACAGCAAGGGTCTCAGATGATGATTTCAAGACTGTTTTACTCTTGTTTGTGTGACTAAAACAACAGTTCTTTGAATGCAGACTTCCACCAACATCCAGAGAAGAGTTTTTGAACATCTGGTTTATCCAAAAGGAGATGGGAAGAAACTCATAAACAACGCATAACTACATGAACAAAATACTGTACAATAAGCACAGTCTTAATAGATGTGTGCCTTACCCTTGTATCCTAGTATTTCTTTCTTTCATTTAGACCACTGATAGTTCGTAAAACAAATCTGGACTAGACTTGCACATTTATGGCATGTTTTATAGCATTTATGATAAGTTTTCTTAGTTAGCACAGATGGGGAAACTGTTAAAGGCTGGAAACAGGAGGGAACAGCTAGTCTTTTTTCTTTCACCAATAAAAAAAAATTTACCCACCAAGATCTCTACTGTTCAGTGCAACACACAAAATGTAGTCAACCGCACCGACTCTCTGTTAGACCACAGAGACTCTGTGCACTGTAGCTGCTTTAAATTAAGTGAATCAGTCGACTATTAATGTTGGTGTTGATTTTCTTTAGCTGTAACTCGCTGTGATGTTTAAATGGCTGCAGTGTTGTGGTTCGTTCTTTCCAATAAGTGGAGAAACTATCTCTGTCTGAAATTACCAATTGGATGATAACATCTTTTTTACATTTTCATTTGGCAGATCCAAATACTGAATGTTTTTAGTGTGAAGCAAAAACACAAGCTGAGCCCATGAAATATGGCAACTATTCCCTCGCTACAGCTCAACATTGAAATCACACACAAAGGATTAGTATCAGTCTTCTTATCTTATTCTCATCTAAAACAAAGATTTAAAGTCCTGGCTATAAAGCTTGCTTCTCAAAGGTTACTGAAAAGCTATTTGTACATCAGACGTGATCTGGAAGGAAGATCTACAGGAAGTACCGGTGTACATATTCTCACCTCTGAAAATAACCACTCCCTTCCATGTCACAGAATTAAAATATTTCCCACAAACAATCAGTGTCTGTTTTTATCTTTAATTAAACGGAAATGTCCACCATATTAACAACCATCCTACGAGACCTACTGTTCTTAAAATAAACACATTAAGTGTACTGAAGTGTGTTTGTTTCCACAGACAAAAGTATTTTTGATATCAGACTAATAGAAATGTGGCAGACACAGCTTGCAGCAGTAATCTCACCTCCTTTATGTCCTGGATCTGTGCCTGCTCAGACATGCTGAACACACTGGATCCTGCCTCTGTTGTTGTCTTCTTCACCTTCTTTAATGCCGTATTGGAAAATGTGTGAGATTGCCTAATTGGCAAATCAAGCCTTGTTGACTTTATCTAAATGCGTATGATTATTTGATTACAGCCTGTAGATACGAGAAAGAGGAAGAAGAAGAAGAAAGACCAACACACATAAATTCTGAAAATGTGTGTATATATATATATATATATATATATATTTATTTATTTATTTATTTATATACACACATGCTAGTACACTTTGCATGCTGTGGGGTCAGCACAGCTCTCTTACTCTATAGAGGTTTCTGGGCTAAAAACCTGTAGGTAATCAGGACGTCAATACTAAATCAAGAATCAGTACAGACAAAACCACAAATTACTATTTTGATGCTTACATTTTAAACAGTTAAAACAATAAGATATGACGTGTCAGTTAGTGAGCTGTAGATTTGGTTTTATTTTTACTTTTACATCCATGTTACTGAGTCATTCAGGTGTGAGGTCAACATGCGCAGGGAACAGGAAACATCAGCAGGAAGCACATATTGACCATGTTACCAGTTAATTGCTTATTCAAAAACAAATGTGGAAATAAAAATAGAGGCTCTGATGCTCTAAAGTGTGTGTATGTTGTGATAATTGAATTATAAAACACTTTGCCATTACCTGAACCACTACCTGAACCCCTTACAGCAACGTCACACTGAGAAAATAGGCAAATTCTCCGGGGTACCGGCTCATTTAAATGTCAGATTCTTTCCAATGATGTCAGCAGGTGCCCAGTGACATGATTTGCTTTTATTGCCTCACTCCGCTGAGCCGCTCGCTGATTGGACGTGATGACGGCATACACCTGGCACGTCCCCGCACGTAAGACACCGCGGTGTCACGCACGACACGCACGTTAAGTATTTAACACTTGATTACAGGAGTCGCCCTACTTCCGCTCTCAGAGAGGGGGGGGGGGGGGTGGTGGCCCCACCCTCTGCCCTCGCGGCGTTGTTGTTTTCACTAGCAGTCGCGCGCCGTGGCTCGTGCCGTCGTCGGCTTGTCGCGCGCATGCAGCAGAATGGCTCGAGCGGCTCGAGCGGTTCCGATGGCGGCGGCAGCAGCAGCAGCAGGGAGCGGCAGACGGTGTCCTTCAGCCCGCTGCCCGCCGCCACCACACGGGTGAGACGCTTCATTCAGGAGAGGCGGACTCTGCCGCTGCCCAGAGTGATGGTGGTATTCTCGGCCGCAGGGGACACCGAGAAACCGAGCGATGCCATGTCCGGCTCGGACGCTGCGGAGGACGATTTCCGAAAGCCGGCCTCCCCCGCTCCGAACCTCGCCGTGAGCAAGCCGCTCCGCTCCCCGCTGCACACCCAGGAGCAGGACTCCTGCCAGGAGGTAGGCCGCTTTCCTGGACTGCTTCAAACCCAAAACATGTTGAACCACACGCACAGAGCTGGTCTCACATAATGCATGAACATGAAGGACTCACAACAACACTAAAGTACTGAAAGAGAGAGGAGAAATACACACCCAGATGTAAGTTCCCACATAAGTAAACATAGTAGTACTACCAAATGTTACATATGAATGCAGTATTGGGGCTGTAACTAAATATTAAAGTATATAAGGGAGAATAATAGACACTATGTGCTGCAGGCTACACTATAATGCAGAATTATCTATGGATGTTACATTGAACACGTGTTCATTAAATACATTATTCATATGCATATTTTACACAGTGTATACACAAATGGTAATAGTAGAAACTGTGAATTACAGTTTGGGGTTTTGTTGCCTGGCAGTGTTCACATGACTTGATGAGCAAGCGTGTGGTATGTCATGTCCTCCTTGGACGGTCCAGATCCTGTGATGGATCTAAACATGGCTACAGTAGAATAATCCCCTTATGTATGTGGTCTGACTGTTAAGTCATGGTCCTGCTCTGACACTTAAAGCAGCATGTACCTCCTCACACAGGCTATCCACATCTATTTGAAGAAGATAAAGAGTTATTATATGGCCATTTTTATTCGATTTGTTCTGGTAAGATACCAGATGCAGTCCAATAAACAACAACAACAACTTGTGCACCACGTACCTATGAAGAAAACAACACCTCTGCTCATTCACTGTGGTGTGTACAGGGAGCTAGGGATACTACTTTAATGTAATACCTGCAAAACACTTGGGCTGCATCATCTTCTTATAATCAATCACCTGTTTATATCGTTATTTAATCGATTTATCTGTTGGTCTATGAACTATTCATGCCCTAATGGTGCATAACAGAGATAAAGTTAAAGCATAGACAGCATCCCTTCAAATTAAGATTCATTACGCCTTCCAGCTATATCCAAACAAGCTTAAAAGATCACCTACTGCATGTGGATAGATACCATCCAAAAGAGCAGTTAATTATACAAGCAGGGACCCATACAAAAAAGAAGAAGTACAATAATTACTGATATAATTATGAAAGGAAGTTACAGATTATTATGGGTTATTATAATATTAAACAGACTTGTTGCCTAAAATATGAACACACAAATACCGCTACCATACTTGGTCATGATTGTCCTATCTATCATTTTATTTCCATTCTCATCTGAAGTTTCCAGAGGTCATCTGTCTGAACGTTGGGGGAACGTACTTCACCACTCGCCTGTCCACTCTGCGGCGATACGAGGACACCATGTTAGCTGCCATGTTCAGCGGGCGTCACTACATCCCACATGATTCAGAGGGACGCTTCTTCATCGATCGGGATGGAACATACTTTGGGTGAGTAGCACTGTGAGCGCGTGTACTCGGGCTGTTATGAAGATGACAAAGTTGTTATATTTTATATAACAAAAATAACATTGTTATCAGAATGATTCAAATAGACCAATTTCACTAATATATTTTCATGAACATGATACTTGTGACGATATGTTGTTGTAAAAACGTTTTAAAACGTTTTGGAAACACTGTTGACCTACACTGCGTACTGTCCTTGAATACCTGACCAGTGCTGCATTGTGAACAATGGTTACTTATTGACCAGACAAAACAAATCAGATGACACTGACAACCTACAACACAAACAAATTAACAGTACTGCAATATATAAACAGTAACAGAAAATAATATTAAATTAATACAACTTATAACAATACATAGGCAGACATAACATATTACAAAATAAATACCAATCGCAATCTTCCTAAGCATCAAAGAGATGAGTGCATGGATTAAAAAAATGAAAGATAAATACAGGGTGTAGCATTAAAATGAAAACTTTTATTTTGGTGGAGGAGATCCTATAGCGCCACCCAGAGGAGAGATCACCACAGTGATTCAAATTCATTCTGCAGGGTTATGTAGGTCTGTTCCAAATTAAAATTTTAAATCAGTCCATCCATCAGTTGGCTGAAAGGAAATGTCACATCCACAAATGTCAACCTTATGGTGGCACTAGATGAAAACTGAAGGGTTTTCTAAAGTCAGTGTGCTTCATTCTCTCGGGGCCATAATGTGTGTACAGAATTTAACAAGATATTTCAGTCAAGACCAAAGTGGACCAACATCCCTAGAGCCACACCACTAGCGTGGCTAAAGAGGAAAAACAAATTACTTTAAATATGAATGTGATAAAGAGCAGAGCCAAGATATTGGACTTATGTAAGAGGTAGGGTTGGGGAAGGGTCAGTTCTGTATGAACAGAGGGTGTGTATTAAAGATTTAAGCACATGCAGCTAGCAAAATGCGAGATGGTCGATATGCACCTACATGAAGTAATACATTTTTTATAAAACCTGGGGAATGCAGACCCACTGCAGTTGTATGAAGACTCATAAGAGGGCCTTTTAATTTGGAACATACTAGTGTTTCAGGGGCTATTGTCTTGCTGGAGATAAATCTTCTTCAATGCTCCTACACTGCTGCAGCTTTTTTTCCTCTTCTCTGTATTTTTTCTGTATTCCCTTATTCTCTATGTCCCCAAACCTGCCTCATTGAGCTGCAGAGGAGTTGAACTAAAACTTTATTGAATATGTTGATGTTGATCTTAATCAAACAAAACAACAAATATGAAAGGAAGTTTTTGGCCCTCTAAAACTGACTTCTTTTTATTAACTTTTACCTTTTTAACATTTTGCACATTAAAAGTCATTCACCTATCATCAGATGGTGGAATCTGTTTAGATCTGGTTACTAAAGATGAACATAACAGCAAATCAGAACTCAGTTGCTTTAAGAAGGACTGATCAGACAGGAATCTCATTTTATGTGGACAGGTTGTTGTCATGTTGTTTCCATCTAAAGGGACATCCTAAACTTCCTCCGAGAAGGCGAACTTCCTCAGAGGGACCGAGTGCGAGCAGTGCATAGAGAGGCACAGTACTACTCCATTGGCCCATTGCTGGATAGCCTGGAGGACATTCAGCCCCTCACAGGAGAGAAAGTCAGACAAGCTTTCCTTGATCTATTACCCTACTACAAAGGTAACTAGATTCAGCCTCCTCCTTGCTGAAATAAACAGAATTGCTTGTCTTCATTAACTACTAAAATAAAAAAAGACAAAAGACTAAAAATATGTGTATTGTGTCTGTAAGTTGAGGCTGATAATGTGTTTATAAAGCATCTGAACTGCCTGCACAAGCTGTGTGTCATAGCCACTGCTGCTGCTCGAACTGCTGACTTTGTAAGAGAGCAGGCTGAATCAGTCACCACCTGGATTTAACTAAGCAAATAGGTAAGAGCCTTAGATGAGTGGAAGTTATTTAACCCTAACTGATGCTGTGAGTAACAATCTGTCTGAAGACACATCCTGTGGTCGTGGAAAATATGTTAATCTGTTTATGAAGGGTCAAATTATTGGAATGAATCAAGCAAAGAAAACATTTCAGAAGATTGACGAAGCTAGGTGAAAACTGGGTTACGAATGGTCCAATGCATTATTAAAAACTGGATGGAGCCATTGTATACTAAGGAGCATAACAATTGGACTTTGGAGCAATGTAAGAAGATCTTGTGGAGTCCAGATTCACCCTGTTCCAGAGTGATGGTTGCATCAGGGTAAGAAGAGAGGCGGGTGAAGTGATGCATCGATCATGCCTAGTGTCTACTGTACAAGCCTGTGGGGGCAGTGCTATGATCTGGGGTTGCTGCAGTTGGTCTGCGTTCAGCAATATTATGTGCTCAAAGAATGAGATCAGCTGACTACCTGAAATCAGTGGATTTTTTTCTTCTCCAATGACACGGACATATTCCAAGATGACAATATCAGGATTCTTCAGGCTCAAATTGTGAAATAGTGGTGACACATCATTTTTACACATGGATTGGCCACCACAGATAACAGACCTTAACCTTAAGAATCTTTGGAATGTGCTGGAGAAGACTTTGCTCAGCGGTCTGACTCTCCCATCGTCAATACAAGATCTGCAGAAGCTTATCGAGTTGATGTGTGTGACTTTTTTTGGTGACGGGCAGTGTATAACATGTATGGATCAAGAAATGAGAAGAGCTGTAGTGGAAACCTAGTGAGTATGATATCTAGAGGACATGGAAAGAAATTTTATTAGTAAAGTACTTGAGAAGTTGCTCACATTTTTAGTCTCACGGCAGGCAGGGAGGTGGTGGCATTGAATTACTCTGAATAAAGCTCTTGAGTTATGAGACCTCTGAGATATGAGATCTGTGAAATACGATGATCTTGTTTCCTGAACTGCTGTCTGATATTTATACATAGTTTCTATAATTTAAATTGCTATTTATTTGCCGTTTGTAAGTTCTACAAATCTGCTTCAGAGCAGAGAAAAGGATTGAGTGTGAACAAGAGGAATGAGGGCATCAAACAAATACTGTCGGAATTCGCATATCCGGACCTGACAAACCAGTATCTTCTTACTTTAAAGAGTACTTTTCCAAACAACAGCAACATTTAAATATGTTTCTATGACAGTTATAAATGTAACTGTTTTCATTTCAGACAATCTGGAGCGTATTGTGGAGATCGCCAAACTCAGGGCCATGCAGAAAAAGGCACGGTTTGCCAAGTTGAAGATCTGTGTCTACAAGGAAGAGATGCCCATCACACCGTACGAGCGTCCTCTTTTTAACTCTCTGCGCTTTGAGCGTTCAGACAGTGAGGCCAAACTCTTTGAGCATCACTGTGAGGTGGACGTTTCCTTTGGACCCTGGGAGGCAGTGGCAGATGTTTATGATCTTCTGCACTGCATCGTCAGCGACCTGGCTGAGCGTGGCATCACTGCCGAGCAGCAGTGCATCGGTGTCTGTGACAAGCACCTTATCAATCATTACTACTGCAAGAGGCCCATCTATGAGTTTAAGATCACATGGTGGTGAAGCTGTAGGGAGACAGTCATGACTGACTGGACCAGAAAGTAAAAGGATGGTTTAACAATAACTCAGCCAATATTGGTTTTTGTATTGAAGTTGCCAATATTTTGTGCTGATTGCTTAAAAATGGGTTCTGGTGTAATAATTATGCGTTTCCCTAAAATATATTTGTACTTGTTATTTAGCATACCCTCAGTGATGTCAATAGGGTGGTCAAAGTAACAGAAACAATTGTCAGCAACACAAGTGGTTTCTTCCAAAATGACAGTTGAATCAACACATCGCTAAAGCAACAACAAAAACTGCACTTTATCACAGGACTGTTCTTTTAGTTATAGCTAGTAAAATTAACTGTAGACCAGTCTACAGATTGTCTGTAAATATGCTCTTCTCAGTGAAATCTAGGCCAATAAAAACACTCCTATTACTGTAACACCCCTGGTGTTGCTAACCTCCAGTACAGTTCTGCAAGTTTACTCTGGGACTCCATGTTGTTGCAGGTGAATCAGAGCTTCTAAACACACATAAGAGGTGAAGCAGGCCTAAAACTTCCAACTAGATTGTCCAACTATCCATTATGTAATAGTTAAAGGTCTAAAGAACTTCCAATGATGACATTTAAGGTACATTTTAATTTTCTCCACCAGTGTTCAGGGAGAGTTGTGCTTATGCGATCAGACATGTTTTGGCATTACTCAAAGTCCGGTCACTATAATTACATGCAAGTGAAAATTTAGTATGCCTCAAGTCAAAGCTTAATGATTTTATTGCTAAGACGTAAGAACTGAGATGTTTTTGTCACCCAGTTAGCAGTTCATCAAACAAATAAGGTTGTGTCCTGTGTGATGTGATCTGTGGATCAGTTTTCCACTAACGTTAACTAACTTTACTTTGCTGTGTGATACAGTGGACGAAAACACTCAGACTGAGCTAACGCAGCTCAAACTGATGTCCATTATGAAGTAATATCTGTCTAATATTAAGCTAACATGAGTTGACCAGACTATCAGACTATACCAAAGTCTTAGTCATACTGAACTAAGTATAGCTGTAGCTGCAAAATTGTGGTGCATATTTTTTGCTTATGCTTTTCATTTTTTATTTGTACCATAAAGAATTAATTTCAATTTCCAGAAATAACCCAGTCCTGCTTTAAGGCAGATAAACTTTAAATCTATGCTATGTTTTAAATCTATTTCCACCCAACTTTCTTATGTAACTACAGTGACTGCTTGTTGGACTACAAGATACGAAGTCTTCCCCTAGCAGCACTGTGACCTAACCGGTGTAGACACTAACAAAGGATCGAAGCTGTAGCTGGAAAGCTGCTTTTATTGTGCAACCAATGTAGACAAGGTAAAACTAACATGGTTTGTGCATCACTAGGTGGTATAATGACATCTCATCTCAAGCCAACTCTTCCCTTTCAAGGTAATATCCTACATCTTTATTATTGTCTTTATTTGTTAACTTATACATTACTTGTCAGTGTAACTGTAGCTTTGCCCTAATTCATATGTGGTTGGGTTCGGGACTGCGTCGCCTAATTTTCAGAACCAACATTGAAAGTAATTGTTATCAATATTGTAAGTAATGTAAGTAAACTAAAGTCCTACCTGTATTTTTAGCATATTCGTTTTATGTCAGGATACAGATTTAACTGTGTTCCTTTTTGATAAACAGTATATTTTACTTATGCAACCTTCTGAGGAGTGTGTTTTTAAAGATTTTAGAGAGATTGAGTAGTGTTCATTTGTTGTTTGTCCATACTCATCACATTTTAGTTTATGTTGTTAACCTCAGTTGTCGGGGATGTGAAGGAAGCTAAACTAATATAAATTTGCAGCAAAGCAAAAATGCATCAGTGCAATCAAGTCTTAAATCTAATAAGTTCAGAAGTGATTTAGTGTGAACTTCCATCCCACCCTTTCAACATTATGACATGAAATTCATGAAAGCTGCTGTATAGAGCTTTGAATCTAAGCTAAATGGGATCTTGTGCCGTGCTTGATAATACTTGTGATTGTAACCAAGGCATTTTCTAACTCAAGGTATGAGACAACATTATAGTTATCAGCTACAGAAAGCAGAATCAGTTCCTTTCTCTTCACTAAATCAGCCAAGATGCTTATTTTGTTGGTGTACTGTCGATAGATAATGAAGACGTGATGCTACATTCTTCCTTTGGAGCATCAGTGTTGATTTATATTGTTGTGTTTGCATTGTCTTGAATAATTTTGTATTATTTATGTTTTTTCTGTCAGCTTCTAGGAAGCTATAGTTCTACAGTGTAGTCTTTTTTTTTTTTTTATCATTTTGTGTGTAGTGAAAAAGCAAAGTGATTTTTATTTAAGGTAAATAAATAAAATAAATAAAAAAGCTCCTTAAAGTAAAATGTCTCCTTCTCTCTACTCTCTTACACGTGTATTGAATGTATTGATAAAAATACTTTTTAATTGCATGAATACCAAATTGTATAGGGAGTGTAATAGTGTAGTCTCAGTCTGCAAACACCTGTAAACCCACAAACTTCGACAGATGCTGGATGTAACAGTCCACAGACTGAGCATGTGATACGTGTGAAGTCCCTCATGTGATGTCACCTGAACAGACTGAATCTCACATTGTCACTGAGCTCATCTGCAGCTTTTAGCTCCGCTCCCTGGTGACTGAGATCATTGTTGAAAGCAAAGTAAAATCTCTATTAAAAGACCGTGGAGACCACAAATCATAATCAGAATGATGAGTCGTAAATAGCAGACGGCTAATCTGTTAACCCAGGAATAATACTAATTATTATTTGACTAAATGAACTGTTGTGACTGTCATGTCATCTTTGACAGAGGAGGAATCTTTCATACTGCCTTTTTTTTCCAGGCCACCAGCAGGTTGATATTTTTGGCTTTTAGTTAAATATGTCAACAGCTACCGGATGGAGTGACAGTGAAGCCTCCCACAGAGTGAGTCCTTACAACTCTCAGGCTTTTGCTATGGTGTGTGTGCTGGGGCAGTGTTTGGTACACCCATCTTAAGAAGCAAAAAAAAAATCAACACTAACAACATCCCCACCGGACACAAACCACTAAACATTACACCTACTTAGCATCATGTCAACGTTATCATTTCTCTGTCTGCCCGACTGATTGTATCGCTCTCAGGTCTCTCTTACAATAAACTAAACTGAAGTAACTTGCGAACAGGGGAAGCCGATGCTTATTCGTGGCAGCTTTTTGCTGGCAGCAACCTTCCCACTAATGTGAACGGAGAGAGGATGGGGAGCGTCCAGGATCAGCACCATGGACAGCTCTGTATTACTGAGAACTGAACTTGTATCTGTAACAAAACCCCACATTTTAAAAGATCCCCACAGGTTTTATATGAAACATTTTTATCTACAAAGCTGTCAAATAGTTAAAGTGGAATGAAAAGATAAGAAAAGTCCATCTCAGCTGTAGTAGAGTAGAAACATAAAGACACAGTACATATGTGAATTGTCTCTGTTGCATCCCAGCACTCTTAATAAAGACAAAGCGGTTTTTAATCCAACCCCTAACTCTAATTGTTGTTATTTAGCCATTAATATTTAATGTCATGTAGAAATTGTTAAGATTTAATGGTTATAATGGTTTTGTGGTTGCTCTTTGTTAATGGTTAGGATTTGAACACAGCAGATGACAAAGACTGATTTCCCACAGACTGAGAAACCAACCAGTAGCTACTCCAGAGATGGAATAATTATTTGATTAATCATTATCTGCTGGCGGAGAATTAATCAGCAGCGTTTATTTTATTAATTCATTCATTAATTACTCGAGTTATTTTTAAGCTAAGCTGCCCAAAGAAATCACTGGAACAGCTTCTTCATTGAGAAATCTTGAGAGTCCTCAGCTTAGAGGTTTCAGTGGTGCAACTTTCTAATAGATGTGTGATCAGACTCAAATGATTTGAGATAAACCTGAGTTTCTGGGGGGCCCTGAGGGTATGTTCCCCCAGGCAGGTGCTCGATTTGCCTGTAGGTAATCCATCCTTGCGTATCACCACAGATTTCTCCGCCTCTCTCTCTCTCTCTCTCTCTCTCTCTCTCTCTCTCTCTCAGTGTTCACCTATGTCTCTCTCCCAGCTGAGGGGTGGAGGCTGACGGCCGGAGCCTTTTTCTGTGGAGAGGATGGAGGAAAGGGGGAATTGGTAGCTATTCTTCAGTCGGCTTTCGCACAGCGTCCTGATAATCAACGACTACGACCTCAGTGGAGCATTTTGATGGGAACAAAACGGCTTAAAATGACCCGGAGAGTGAACATTGATCTGCTGCACAAGGTATGCACCTTTCCCTTCGCTCTTCCTAGTAGCGATGATAGCTTGTTAAATGTCTCTTATAAGGGGGACGGTGGGGGGTGGATAGTTACATAACAGTCCAAGACGAATCATAGATTAATTAAGAGAATAATCAGCATGCAAGAAACCACGCATCTAGTCGGGGATGTGGACTGTGGAGCATCTCCATGGCGGGGCTTTTTCTGCTGAGGCATGATGAAGGAAAAGCAGCCGGTGAGATGGAAGAAACTGGAAGGTGTTGAAGAAAATGTTCCAGGCTGTGAGAGGCTGCAGGCCTCACATCACCACAGGACCACAGCACAGACAGAGCCACACTGGAGCATACACAGGCACAAAAGGAGCCAACATTAGGAGGCTATTATTATTTTCTGGATCCCCTTCATCTCCATGACAACAGGAAATCTCCAGCCTGTTAGTTTGCTCCCTGCTTCCTGCGGATGCACCTGATCCCCACAAAATCATGCAGCCTATTCTGTGACTAAACCCTCTTATAATTATGCTCAACAAGACTTTATTTAAACACGCATTGTACATTTTTAGGACACAAGTGATCTCCAGTAGTTACCAGCTCAGTAACAGCGGAGCCACTTATCATGTCCAGCTAATTCAGGGTTATTCTCTAAAAAGTTATTTCCAAGTACAGCTAAAGGCAGGAGCAGTGATTATATTGGTGAAGTCTGAATTACATAGCTAAATAAAACAGGAATAGTTTCACAGATTGAAAACCAGTGTTTTTATCATGTGGTCATAATGGAAATTACAGACTTATTATTATAGGTCTGTTTCTGATAAAGCACAGTTTACAAGAATTTACACACTTCAATAGCTTTATTACTGGTTTAAACGTTATTTACTAATACTTTCAATAAGCTAGTAATAAGAACAACTTCTGAATTTGCCATGATGTGGAAAATCCTCCACCGGCACCACGCTTTGCTTGTCTTTGTAGCAGGCTGTTTAATTAATTATAAAGCCTCTGGACAGTTTGACCGTCATCTGGAAAAGAACTGCAGAACATCTGCACCAAAATACATTTATAAACTGCGTAATAACATTTACAACTTAATTTTTATTATAGTTTTTTTATTATTGTTATGATGCTTATAATATTATAAGCATTTACCATCATTTCACATTTACTGTTCTGCTTTCTTTTGCACAATTTTAAGTTAAACGCCGTGGATAACCTACAACCTGCAATAAGATGCAGATGGATTTTGATCCAGATGTGCTATAGCTCTTTTTTTCAGAAGATAGGAGGTCAAACAGTCCATTGGAGGAGTCTCCCTGATGAATTAAAGAGCTAAAAATACAAGAAACGTCTTGTGCTGGAGGAGGATTTTCCACAACATGGCAACTGGAAAGATGCTCTAAATGGATCATAACTGATTATGTCATAGCTGTTAATAGAAAAACTGATCCTAATATATTGACCTTTTATAAATGGTAAAGATAAAGGCATACTAACCTGTTTTACACTAATGACTGGTTAGGATACCTATTGTGCAGAAGGTTGTGCCATAAACAAATTGAATAAATTAAACTTTATTTGATCAGTGAGTCCGCTGAGACCTGAGAACAAGAAACCTGAGACAGTTGGACCCGAGATCAACAAAGACTTTTGTTAAACCTCAGATAACAACGTTTTAAAATCAGCTTTGAGAAAGAGAGATTCGAGCTTGATGACAGTTTGCAGTTCATTACATTTAAAAGGTTCATGTACCTGGAGCCAGCATTAGTAAATGGGATATCTGAAGTTAAGTAGGTATGCACTGAACAAGATTAGTAGAGCTTCATCCTGCAGAGGTGGCTCATATTAACAGCTAACAACCTTTTTTTTATCTAGAATATCTGTGTGAAATCAAGTGATAACTGCATGTAATTGTTGGTGGTGTTGGCAGATAACAGATTAATCACTAGTAAAGCCATATAAGAGCTGCTGCTTCTGCTTCTGCTGCTCAGCAGTAAATCCAGTTAATCTGTAGCTTTTCTCAAGTGAAGTTTAACAATTTAATCCAGTTATTCCACAAGTTAACTTCAACTGAGCTTGATGCTATTTTATATCCTTTAAAAACACAGTATTTAGGTTGGTAATAACTCCACGTAGTAGACACTAACATCAAGCTAGATTTAAGTATTGTTTGTTATTATTAGCATGTTCATATACAGTATGATCCCTTTAGAGCGAACTATGAAAGCTCTTTAATAAAAAAGCAATGAATTTGTTTTAGTTTCAGTAGGCCGGGTTTCATTTTAGTTTTAGCTTTTAGGGGAAACCTATCCTTTAATTTAGTTTCATGTATCATAATGAGCAATGCTGTGTCGAGATCTGAACATGATTTGTGACGTCTTTACAGCTTGTACTCAGCTGTTTCTATGCCTAAAAATATCTGGTGTCCCCATGTGACCTCAGCTCTATTTTGGCCACATCTGGATGTAGCTATCTGGTTAACAGCAGAGATAATGACAAAGAGAACTATAAACTGAGTCATGACTAAAATTCACGTCAATGGAAATTGAAAGCTAAAGTTTACAGAGCTGGAGAAAAGAGAGAGTCGGATGTTTTGATGGGGCTATGTTTCGTTATTATCTATAATAACAAAGCCTTTTGAATTTCCTACAATTTGCTGGCACTGTCATTTGTGCCCATGAAAAGTCTCTTTTCCAACACAACATTACAGTATTTAGGCCAAGGACAAGTGGATACCAGACTACAAACCAGCACCTGCTTCTGTGAAATCTTTGTATTTGAGATTCTAGGCATGAAAAAGTTACATGTTTTTGGGCTCTGAGCATCCACACTACAGTGACTCCTTCAGTCACACCTCTCGGACCCCAATGCATATGGGGATGAGATAAAGTAATTGACTTTTCTGGACTTTCACTGTGATATTTGACTGAATCGGTTATACCGATTTATGACACTAAGAACATTTTTCCACTGTTGCAGTACTGCTGTTCGGACACTACGTCAGAAATGTCCCGCTGCTATGTGCTATAATACAGTTTAGAAGAATTCAAACTTTTCTGTTAAGAATATAGAATCAAGTAAAAACTGAATAATATTTTCTATTGTAATACAAGCAACGTTTGATATCAGAAGCGTAGGACGTAAGAAACATTACTCAAACATGACTAAATAGTGCATGTGTCTATTTTCAAAAGTGAATCAATACACATTTGCTCTAGTGTGTAGCAGCAAGACAGTGAATGTGGGACTAAACCAAACTGAGCTACAGAGGTCGTGTTTATGGTAGTGAAGTATCGTGCCACACAGTGCAACAGTATAGCTGACTGATGTTTTGTTTTTATTCAAGTTTTGTTGGTTTTATGTCATCCTTTAACTCAAGTTACTGTATTTTAAAAATCACTACATTTGTCCTTTCAGTACACAGATTAAGCGTGGTCAGATCTTTCCTTTGGGTTTTATACTCTATGTTAGCTCCATTCCTGACACAATTTGTCCTGCAAAACGTTGTAATAACTTCAGCAGCTGAATCTAATCAACAGAAAATGAATTAAACAACATCATTAGATCCCGGTTGATATAGAAACCAACAGTAACTACATTGTTTATACTGTTAAGTAAAAGGTTGATATTGTAAAAGTGCTGGCAAATAGTTGATTACTTATATATACAGCAGCTATAGAGAGAGATTTGCTTTGCTTTTCTATTTTCATTTGGATTTTCTTCACCTTATTTTTGGTCTCTACCAAATCCTGAGTATATATAGCTGCTAATAGCTGCTTCACTATTTTCACAGAGTAATCACCATATGAGTGTATACTGTATTTTAAACAAAGACGGGTGAAAGTTTACTAAAAAAGTAAAGTTTGGTGTTGCGATAAAATGCAATAATGTAGTAATTTGCTCAGTTGTTAACATATTATTGTCAAATATGGCATTTTCAATTAAATTCTCATCTGTATCCTCTGAGACCTAACAGAATCACTAATAATTAAACCTATTCCTTATCATATTGATTTATTGATTCCCTCCTGACAGCACCATTTTACCAGCATGCTGTAAAACATCCTGTGGAGCCATGTTCTTTTTCATATGTTAGAACTAAAACAACAGACATGACATGACTGACGGCTTCGTGCACGAAGCAGCTGCAGAGTATTGTTCTTCCTCGGGCCCTGTGAAACACGATGAAACAGACAAATGTTATCCAACACTGTGGCCTCATCCACTACATTCCTGCTGTATTGTGAGCACTTGGTAGAGCGAGCTGTGAGTTGCCACGGAAACCAGCGCTGCTCAAGCTCATAATATTCCCCTGTGAATGGAGAGCAGATCGTCTTCAACACAGCCATTTGTTCCAGTGGTAAAAACACTGATGGTGGCTTAGGATGCTCTGATCTGACAGTCCACAGCACAGCAGAAAAAATACTCTTCGTGTGACAGCAACATCAGAGGGATCACATCATAATTCTACTCACAGGCGCTGCATGGATTTATTTTTATCCTTGTGGTGTCTGACTTAGCTCCTGGAGGAACGTAGCGGCAGTGGTGGAGGAAGTAGTCAGATCCTTTTCTTAAATAAAAGTATTATTAACACACTGTAAAACTACAGCATTGCAATTAAAAGTCCTGACCTGAAGATGTAGAATTAAAGGCGTGTTTATATAGTATAATTAGAATAACATAGCCTAAAGGTTTTAGAAAAAGGTGGGACTAATTCACCAGTATTTATACTGTATTGTTAATTGCAAATAGATATTATCCTTACAGATTTAACTCCTTATAGTTTTCTCAGTATTCATTAATTCTGTTGAATGTTTGGTTTGACACCTTCATAGTGCATTATCGTCCAAGCACTGGACCAGATTTTCCCTCTTTCCTGAAACATCAGTTACTACAGTGTGGCCAAATCATGAAGCTGAGTTTGCGATTTGCTGATATCTGCCATACAAAATGACAAGAGGCTATGAAATTAGCATGGCTACGAAATGCACAGTGTGATGCTGTTGGACTACATTTATTTTAAAGTTTTATTCATGGTGGAGAGGCTGTCTAAAGTTTGTCGAAAACTTCTTCCAACAACAGATCTGAGATAGACTAAATACACTGCCCATACAAAAAAAAGTTGCACACTTTAATAATTTGTTGGCCCGCCTCTAGCTTTGATTATGGCACACATTCACCATGGCATCGTTTTGATAAGCTTCTGCAAAGTCATATTTTTTCCATTGCATTAATTTTTCACTAAGATCTTGATGATAGGAGAGTTGCACTGCTGTGCTCTTCTTCAGCACATCCCAGATGTGATTCTTTAATGCATTGGACAGTTCTTAACTCGGCTTTAGTAGTTTCAGCTAACTCCTAAGTTGTTTTCAAACAAATAGGAAGCTACTCAATGCCACATTGGTTAGCTAAATCAAGGTGGTGACTTTGTCTTCGACGGCCAGTGTATAAAGGAAACCATTAGGAAAGCTTGTGCTGCCTCAGAAACATTAAAAGCAGATCAAAGCCCAGTTGTTGGACAGAGTGTGTCAGACTTCTTGTCTACTCGTTAGGTCACAGAGCAGCAGTTCAATCAGGAGAGAGACAAAGATTCAAAAGTGCTTAAATGTAATTTATTACCATAGTGTGCATAAGAGACGTGAGAAGAGACTTCCGTGATTAGAGCAATTAGACATATGATTAGAGACCAGTAGCAATTAGACTCTATGGAGACTTCACTTTATGTAAAAGGGAAGTCAGATTATTAACATGGAATATCCCCTGATGGAGGCTAGACACTGGTGGTGGTGATGTGAAGGGATGGTTGAACATGTGGATGTGGTAGATGCAGGCTGAGGAAGAGTCTGAGCCGGTGAAGAATCAGTGTAGGACCTGTGTGATGATGATGAAGAAGCAATGGCTGAAGATGTGGATGAAGCAGGAGTCTGATGAGCTGGTAAAGGACCTCAGGAACGATGATCTGATGGAAACTGGTGGAGGATGGGTTCTAGGTGGGTCGTATTGATCAAATAGACAGCTGACAGCTGAGGCAGGAATGGATTTAAAATGTGACAGCCATGGGATGATTGGCTCACAGAGACCGTGGCAGAAACCGACTGGTTAATAGGAAGAAACACCCTCAGCCAGCTGATTGAGTGAGGAAGTGGAGAGGGTGAAAGAGAGAGGATCATTATTCTTAGACGTGCACTTTTGTGCTAAATAAATAAATTGAATTGAACTGAATTAATTAAACTAAAAATAATGTGGGCTTTGTCATCACTGTATGAAACCTCAGAGTGTGGTAATGTAAAGTTGACGGTTTAGTTTAAACTGCTTTTGAACTGTTTTTAATCTTCTATTTATCTTCTGTGGACTATTATCTTATTCTTCAGATGTGGTCACCCCACAGTGTGATTTCCCTGCAGGTGCTGAGGAGCTCCCAAGCACCCACAACATATTACAAACTTCATACAGTGTAACGCACACTCACTCTACACTGCTAGAGTTACCGTGACAAAGTGTTGCTTTCTTTTGGCAGTGTGGGTGGTGACACGCTTTCCCTCTGCTTTACTCTATCTGTACAGTTTCATGCTGAAACTATTTAGTACTACTGGTGAATGTGCACACCGGACTCAATTCAGCTCATATGGTAGTGATACTGGAAATAATGGCAGAGTAGGAGGTCTATTGTTTGTGATATTATCAGCATGCACGTCTTGTTTGTGTTGCTGCCACTCAATCAAAAGGACGTCCACAATAAGCAGATTCAATTTGTAATAACATCTTTTTTTTCTGTTTCAGCCTTGTGTCCAAACTAAATCAGCATTTTCCTTCTATAAAGGTTTCTGCAAAATGGCCTTCAAAGCGTGTACATCTGAAAACATCACTGAAATGTTTTAGCATGTATGGACTAAACTGACCTGGGTGGTAGGCTTTAGGTTTCTCCTGGACTGTCAGATTATTGTACAGTGAAAGTACAGTATTTCCTGTGATAAATGATAAATTAATGTATTCAGGTAAAGTACAAATACCTCATAAATTTACCACTACTGTACTGAATCAGAGCAAAAACCACCAGCTCTCTCCTAACAGTTACTAATTTCCTCTTTTATAGGCTTGAATCCACCTAGAAACCCCATGGAGCAGGATGTGGAGAGCCCAGCCATCATCAGACAGCCCAAGTTGCCCAAGCAGGCCCGTGAGGACTTGCCTAAACAGCTGGCAGAAACAGACAGGTCAAAGAAGGTCCAGCGGTATGTCCAGAAGGACGGGAAGTGCAACGTCCATCACGGGAATGTTCGAGAGACATATCGCTATCTGACAGACATTTTCACCACGCTGGTAGATCTCAAATGGAGGTTCAACCTCTTCATCTTTGTGTTGGTGTACACAGTCACGTGGCTCTTCTTTGGCTTCATGTGGTGGCTTATTGCTTACGTTCGAGGTGATTTGGACCATATAGCAGACAACCAGTGGACTCCATGTGTCAACAACCTGAATGGGTTTGTATCAGCGTTTCTGTTCTCCATTGAGACGGAGACCACCATTGGTTATGGATACAGAGTTATCACAGACAAATGCCCCGAGGGGATAGTTCTGCTTTTAGTTCAGTCAGTGCTGGGATCTATCGTGAATGCTTTCATGGTGGGTTGCATGTTTGTTAAGATCTCGCAGCCCAAGAAACGAGCTGAGACACTAGTGTTTTCCACCAATGCCGTCATCTCGATGAGAGATGGACGACTGTGCCTGATGTTCAGAGTTGGAGACCTCAGAAACTCGCACATCGTGGAGGCTTCAATCAGGGCCAAACTTATCAAGTCTAAGCAGACCAAGGAAGGGGAGTTCATCCCTTTAAATCAGACGGACATAAATGTGGGTTACAACACAGGAGATGACAGGCTTTTCCTAGTGTCGCCCCTCATCATCTGCCATGAGATAAATCAGAACAGCCCCTTCTGGGAGATCTCACAAGCCCACCTGGCCAAGGAGGAGTTGGAAATTGTCGTGATCCTGGAGGGGATGGTCGAGGCCACAGGTGAGTCGTCAGGTTCATTTATGAAATGAAATACTTAATTACTACATCTGATTTCCAGTGAACAGTGTGTTGGTGCATGTAATATAAAATGAGACTAGAAATCCACTTGGACCAGAGGACCATGGTCCAACTGGATTAGATGACCATGTTCAAAGTTAATTAGATGCCAGAAAACAGCACAGCGGTTTGTGATATTTGCAGACAGGGTTGTATAACTCTGTTGTAGTTATCACATTAATCATAAAGTTACCAAGGCAGCAACTGTTTAAACAGCTGGAATGTCAGCTTTCCTGCACCTGATTGGCCAACGCTTTGTTCAGGTGACGTCATGTGGGGCTTCTCCCTACTGCATAACACCAAACCCAAGTGAATGAGAAGGGCTGTGTTTCTCGTGCAGACAGTTGAAGACAAGTTGAACATGGTCATTTTTAATTAGGAATTTGTGATTTCTACCCTTAATTGGGCCTACAGTGTAAATTTAGCAATTTACACGTTAGTTGTCTGTGAAACTGAGACAGAGTCAGTGTGTTACAGAACATTTAGAGTCTATTTACAGTCTATTTATAGTCACAGACAGAAATCATTATTATTATTAGTTAGGATGAATATTAGTGACTTGAATGGTCCTTTGGATGGATGGGTCTTTTCTTTGCACCTGACATTTAGTGGATTAAAGAAATCTGTCTGGACAAACAAAAATTTGCTACGTAGATTTGTGTTTCCTGGGTAAATTATAATAACGTTGTTGAGATTTTGTTTATTGGCTATATTGTCCAGTATTTTATTACAGCTAACACTCTAAGTTAAGTTAATATTTATTTTACCCATTAAATTAATTGTGGGAATATTCTCTTTTTGTGGGACACTAAGAAAATACTAGCTGTAATTTATGAATAATAAGTGATGCATGATACACCGTGTTCTTTAGTTAAATTGACAACATAAAACACCAATGATTAACTGATTTCATTATATTGGTAATGACATACAATTTTGCTGTGACGTCTTTCACATGTAACCATAGTGCAGCAAAAATATATAATTTCCCACTGAAATGTACTATGGTGGATTAGACGAATATAGAATGGAAAGCTTATCTGAAATACAGGTAGTACTGTCAGTAAATGTACTTTGTTAAATGAACATTAATTAAAACGTTTAGCATGTAAAGGCTTGGTGTTGCATAGTGTTCATAAAATGCCCTGAGCTGTGATGACAGGAGCAGACTTTACGATGCTGTATGTGTACAGTGTAGCTCACCCAGTACTCTACTCCTCATCCTAAAATAACTAAATAAAAACATATATTAATATGTTGAGATGCCTGGTATCTGTTGAAACTGCTTTTTGATCATTCGTCTCACTGTTAGCCATAATAAAATGAACCGATTACATAATGCCTGCATGGCGTGTTTTGAAGCAGCTGCTGGAGGCTCACAGAGGACCCTGCAGACAGCTGAGCCAAAGAGCACAGTGAGAAGTAGATGGCGTCAGAAAGCAGTGGTGCAGTGCACACTAATATATATATATATAAAGTCAAATACTATACTGAAGTGTAGATTTGAGGTTTGTATTCAGGCCTCAATAACTAAAACTAAAATGAGTTAGTTGATGCAAAAATATTTCCAGGTTCCAACATCAGTTCCTTGTATTAGATTAGCTCTAATTTAATATGTTTAGGAGGTGGCTGATTAAACAAAACAAGCTACTGGATTTGTCACTTTAGTAATAGTGATTGATATTTTCTGGAGTTTTACAAACCAAATTATCAAACAGCTGACGTGGGGACATCCATTTTGGAAACACATGGGCCCGAAATGTTCATGTGCTGATCATATTTTTATTGAAGGAAATTGTGGGGCAGGGAGAGGGACACTGGGATAGATCCTGGTTTTCTGGAAACAACATAAAGTTTATTTGCTATGGTGTTGCTCGCTGATTGACAGATGCATCTCTTCAAGGCAATTCGAAACAACTGTCAACCAATTATCAATAATTGTTGCAATTAGCGTCAAAAAGAATTTTTTTATATGAGGCGCAATTCAGTCAAATCACACACAGATGATCCATTTATATTTAGATTCAGTATGACTTGTTCTCCCTGAGGATATATTTATCTCGAATGTCCAAATAAACAATTAGCACTCATAGGAAAACAGATGCTCCTTCTAACTGCAGAGTCTGCCTGATAATTTACATCTTCTTAAGTTTCCTTCAGTACCAAAGTAATTGGTGACAACAGTGTACTTAGTGTTCCTTTAGTGGAGCCAGTTTACTCTTTGGTAGGTAGGGTACAAAGAGGTAGACTGAAACAGTAATTAGGATGAATTGACCAACCCACTGTTTTATATAATATTTTTATTCTTAATGCATCTCCAGGTATGACTTGCCAGGCAAGAAGTTCATACATCAGCAGCGAGATCAAGTGGGGCTACCGCTTCACACCTGTCCTGACACTGGAGGACGGCTTCTATGAGGTGGACTACAACAGTTTCCACGACATCTACGAAACCAACACACCCACCTGCAGTGCCAAAGAGCTTGCTGACATGACCAGTCGCACCCGCTTGCCCCTAACCTGGTCACTGGCCAGTAAGCTGAGTCAGCAGGGGCTGCCAGAGTCTGAGCAGGAGGGTCAGGAGACCAAGACCAGCCCGGACGATGAGGGGAAGAGCCAGCAGACCGAGAGGAACGGGGACATCGCCAATTTAGAGAGTGAGTCCAAAGTGTAGCGAGTGTGATGGAGGGGGGAAAGACGTTTAAGGTCCGTATGAGATTACTGAACTGTTCTGTGCGTCTCCCACTCGGGATGACCAGACGAGCTTTCAGAGCACAGGTGAGAATTTGAGGTCCTAAAAAGGACCGATGAGCACAGTAGACCAAGTATCCCTGCACCAAGAACCGCTTTTTCTCAGTGATTTACAGTTACCCTAAAAACCACAACTAAACATCTAGACATCGCTGAACTGAAAAACCCTTGGCGGCCAGTGCATGTTTCAAATATAATGTGATGTCCTCCTCATGAGATTCCTATTATTTTTTCTATTAAAATATTCTTAGGGGCATTTGCATAAGTATTTTTGTATATACTACAAAATGTTTTGAATTCTTTGTTTTGTTGCAGTGTGAATATTTGACAGATGTTTGATACTAATGACTTTAGGTTAGTTCTGTATATATTCTATGCCTTACTGTATGTATAAAGCTTTCATTATTTGTTTTTCAGAAATATATAAGCATGTATAAACACTATCTGCAGTTAATTTATCTTGTATTGTGTATATACTGTATGATGATAATGTAAGAAAAACGTCTCAATGGATGCAAACTCTAGTTTAAACCAATGATAAATTCTTCCCCATGATGTTTGTTTGTTTAAGGTAGTACAATACAATTCCTCGAGAAGCCATGACTTGCTGTTTAAAGCTTAGTGACTTCAGACAATGGCCCTTTAAAACTGCATTTTGTCACTTTTGCACATTGGAGGCCTCTGCTGGAGAAAGTTAGTTACTATTTCAGTCTCCAGAAATCCCTCACATGTCACCTAACAGTATCAAAACTAAATAAACAGTAAATTGCATATTATGACGTTTTCTTTCTTTGTGCATGTAGATTTGTTTTGGTTTGTATGTTATGATCATGTTTAAATATTTTTTACTGGTGGAAGAGATACTGACATACTTTACTTAAGTAAAATTAACTCAGTGTAAAAATACTTTATTAACAGGAGTCATTCATTTGAAATCCTGAGAAAATATATAGTATCAGCAAAACTTAATATATATGATTACATTATTAATACTGGTGCATCAATGTGTAATCCATCTGTTGTCGCTGCTACACGTGGCACTAGTTTTAAATATAGTCAGCTACTTCAGCCTCATCTTTCCCAAACTAGGCGTCAACATCTCCCAAAGTGTCAACAATATGTTTTATGTCATCAGATGATTAAAGGAAAAGGTGGATCATTCTCTGTATTTTTTTGTATTTTCAAAAATTTCCATGACAAATGCGACTTTAGTGCTTTTAAAATGAGCTGACCTTTTACCTTATAATAGTAAAATCATCACTAGTAAAACATAAATGTGGTAAAATCACAATTTTCATTATGAACAATCACTTGAGTCTTTTTGTTTTTGGAGAACAGTGGAAGACTATGGCACAGACAAATAAGCTAAACCAGGTCCAGGATTGACAGATATTATGGTGAGTACAGGCAATAAACAGGCTTTAGTCTCTATATGATTATTGTTGAAAATAGTAAATATCCTATAATGAGAAAGGAAAAGAGAAAAACTTATTTTCGTGTTTTGAAATGTTTGGATATAAAATATAAATTTTATTATGCCTACACTCTTTTTCTGATCAATTTGATGTTATAAAATTAACTTTTCTTTCCATAACAAGGACTAAGTCAGCCCAAACTTTAGTACTGCAGATAAGAAAATGTTTCCAATACTGCAGTGTTTTTTTTTTTTTGTGGACTGTTGCTTTCAGCCAGTTTGGTCTCTGGTCTCTCCAATACTGAGTCAGATTCATACAACAGATGGAGCTAAAGTGAGACATCTTTAAACATACACAAAGTGGGTTTAAAGATGCAGTTTACGGATTTCACTGGTGTTGAATTTAAACACTAATAAAACAGTAAAGTAAGTAAAGATAAATTAAGGAGGCTTTAAAAAATTTACGCCATGAACACTTTATTTATTAATTAATTTGTTACAGCAATGTTACAAAAATAATGAAATCAAATCAATTTAATTATTAAGATTCAGAATATCATGAGATATTTCTTTTTAACTTTTCATGAGACTTATCTTTTTAATGAACTGTTATTGAGCTTAATTTCAGTTTTATAAATGTACTTTACATGAGATACAGTTGTTTCAGAAAATGTTTGACAGATGAGATTGATGTTATTCTATGTTTCACTACTGTCACAGACCAAAACCAACAATTTCACTTAGAAACCAACTTAGATGACAGTTTTTTATTTTTAGAAAATGTGACTCTTCACGGGGTGGTTTCATTATATAATAACACTGTACTGGCTTTTATGATGATTTCATTTTAGATTTAAAAACTTAATCAAGCAGCTGTTGTTGACTACGTTGGCTTTTAGACTCAACAGGATAACTGTAGCAAGCTAACATGCTACACTGGATTTCAACACCTGCCAAATGTTACACTTAATATGATACAGTACATCACTAAAAGACAAACTTAATGTTTTCAATGCATTATTCATTGCTTTCATATAACAGAGAGACATACATGCAGAAAGTATGTCAACATACAGTAAATTAGGCACAAACAGTACTGTGTTGTTTAGAGTAGGTTTCCTCTAAATTAGTTACAGCTAGATTTCAGTTACACACAAACAGCTGAAATGTGATTATTTTTGCGTCTCAAGTCGTCTCAAGCAGAAGCACATCACTAGAAAGTGTTCTTATAGATTTAATGCCAAGCCAGGCACACCAAAATCTGTGGCTACTACAAGTGAGACTGCTACAGTACAACTACTATAAAAAATGAGCAATGGCAGCTACACTGTCAAATGACATAAAAATCTAAATAAATAGAATTATGACATTATGTTTGCACCTTGCAAACATTAATATGGAAGAAACGGATTCGGACCAACTTAATGCTGCTACTACTCAATAAACTTTCAGTTCACTCCCTACAGGATTTTACAGTTTCATTAAAGCTTTCTGTGGAAACTAGATTGCTAATGGTGCCTTAGTTTACACTTTATACATAAGAGATGTATTTGTACCATTGAGTTCTGTCTAACTAAACACACCAGTTGTAGCTTTCTCCATTTTGGACTGCACCAAACAGCACTACCTTAGCTAAATGCAAGTGACTCTAGTAGCTGGTCATGACATTTCAATGACTCAGTGTTTTTTGTCTTTGTCTGTCTCGATCTAGGGAATTTTCAAAGTTTCAAAGGCAAAGTCAGAAAAAGCGACTGGCTGAAGCCATAAAGTCAGCACAGCTTTAACAAATTTGAACTTCTGGTGCATCTCTGCTTCAGTGCACCGGGGACATCCACACAGAGCTGTTGCAATGCCCCATATACACAATAACAAAGAGGTGCACAGAAAAGCTGTTCCTTGAAAAGGTCAGCACAGTCGAGATGGTTTTCTCAGCAGCATGAACTTGCATGTCAAAGTTCACCAAAGTCAAAATTGACAAGAAATAATCACGCACGATTATGCCTACAAGGAAATGGTTTCTGTGTTTCCACTGAAATAAACTGATTTTCTTTCTAATGTAAACTGTCATTCAGTCTATAAAGTGAATATTGTTTTTGGAGTGCTTCTCGATGTTCTGACAACAGACCAAACATTTAATTAATAAAAGAAATGTCATAGTGATGGATCATAAAAGTAATCATTAGTTGTAACATTGCACACAGTAGAATTGTTGTAATTTGTTATAACAGTAATTTGATTTGATCTATAAAATGCTGAGCATTGCATTATGGGAGCAGATAATAGTGTACACACTTTGATATATAACCTTGTGTAAAAATATATACACTAATTTGCGCACTCAATAAAGTAGCGGCCTGTAAATGCAGCACACTGTTTAGTAAATTGGGAGTGGTTTTGGACAAGGACTACTGAAGGCCTTTAAGGTGCAAAAGTAGCTCAGCAAGATGAGACTCCAGCAGGAGATTTGTGCGTGTGGAAGGTTACCATCAAGCTCAAAACACAGAAATCAGGCCGACTTTTCAAAGCAGGAGTACCGTTGCTGTGTTTAAAATGTTGTTTCTCCCTTTATAGATTCCACTACCCAGCAAACACCTGGGGCGTGAGGGGTGGTGGCAGGTTATCATTGTCCATGTTGTTGGCATCAATGGCAGAAACTGTGCACGACAGAACCTCCAGGGGGTATTTTTCCAGGATGTCTTGCACCTCCCGGTGAACTCTCTCGGGCCAGGACAGGAGGTCTGCCTGCAGGCTCTGAGCAGCCTCCATCAGCGACTCCTGTCGGCTGCTGAGGCCTGACAACAGCTCCAGATTTTGACTAAGCTGAGCCAGGACAGGGTTGGTGGCAGCCATGCCAGGTGCAGAGCCAGTGTGAGGCCAGTCACCCTCTGAGCTGTTGAATCGCGGTGAAGCTTGTCCAGACATGTAGCGCTCAAATTCCTCTTGAGAAAGGTTGAGAGACTGGCCGTCCAGCTTCTCGATGAAGGCCGCTGCACAGCACTAAAAACAAACAGATAACAATCAAAACAAAGGAAGCGCATGAATTGAAAGTGAAGGTTGAAACTAAACTAAAGTTCCCCAGAAAGGTTTTCTAAAATATTTTAATTTGACAAATGATCTTTAAGACTAAATAATAACCATTGGTTATTCAAATCTTTACACTCAAAATGTTACTGAGCGTGGTTTGGTCAGATATGATGACTGAACAAACAACAAAGCAGTTGGTGCTGGAACTTACCAGGTTGGTGAAGTAGTATCCGTCCTCTCCAGTCATCAGCCGGCTGGGATTGCAGAAACGGGTGATGTACTGGATGTTGGACTGAAGTCGTGGAGGGTTAGCCTTGAGTACAATGTAAATGAGCGCAGGGAGAAAGTCGTCTGCAGAAGCCGGCTCCTTCTTGGTGATCCTGATGGCACTGAAGATGTGTTTACTGCAGCGTGTGATGCACGCAAGTTTGTCTCGAGGAACCCTCTTTGAATCCATCTCAATGATATCTAGCAAAACATCACAGAAAGCTATGAGAAAACAAATTAAAAAATACGTCTCTCTAGTGGAATAAAACCCCAAGTTGCCCTTGTGAAAATAATAACACAATTTAATCTCAGTTAAACTTCAATGAAGTGAAGTCACTAAAAGTTCAAGCACAGTCTTACCTGTTATTGCGTTGACCACATTCTCAGATACTTCAGGGATTTCTTCCTCCATAGACACACACAGCATCTGGATTGTCACCCAGTGTAAGGCCCTGTAACACAGAGAATCAAAGGTGTGTTCGTAAGAGTAAGTAGTTTTTTGGGGGGGTTCTGGATGTGATGTAACCAAACACATTTGTTACAGTCAGTTCTCCCGTAGGTGACAAACACATGCAGTCAACAGCTGCCACTGTGCAGTCACATGTAAGAAAAACACAGAGAACACTGCTAAATATGGCTATTGTGTAATCAACTGCACAAACAGACTAATGGCATTCAAACAGCTTTAACAGACTGTTCAAAATTAAAGAGAAGCTTTGTACCATAATGCTTCTAAAGCCACTAAACGAAATCCAGCCTGCATATATGTGTGTACTGCATATTATTCACTGCTTGATTTGAATGTATGAAGGCCCACCTTATCCTGTTCTGTGTGGCCAAGTCTTTCTTCTCATCATCAGTGGTTTCTGGACAGAATACGCTCTTATACAGACGAGTCATGATATACTTTTCCACTTGATCCATCACCTGCTCCACGGAATCCAAAGAGCCTGGTGAACAACGATTAATCACATCACATCAGTTAGAGTCACAGTGCCAAATTTAAACAGGAATGATATCTAAGTGGAAAATCCTACTTGTAGTGCCATTTACTTTGTCTACACATTGTGCAGCGCAGAACATAACAGGTTGCAACGACAAAAAGCAATAGCTAGAGCAATATGCAAATGGTTATAAATAACTCTAGACGTTATCTTTTTTTTATTCATATACAGCTACAGTTCCCACAAGCTAAATGATCAGTGCCTTTTAAGCATAAGAAGAAGTCAGCAGTGCTTCTTCCTGTGTAAAACTGAATATGGAGTTTCAATTTCAAATTTACTGAGAATCCCCTTTTTCGACAGAAGTGTTATATTTGTGCAAGCAGCCTCGCTGAACAAACCTTTAAAGTGACTCATCAAGCGATCGGACATGTTCTGGTAGAAATCCTGAACACACTCCGACAGTTCATCAGCACCAAGATCCTGTCCAGACAATAAGTTAGAAGGCATAGTGATGTTTCTCCAAATGATCGATCTTAAACATTTAGAGCATTCTCCTCAATTTGAGTGCTTTAAAGTACATTTTCCTAGATGCAGACCTTACACTCTTAAACTCATATTAAAACTAAAATGAAGCAGTGGTGGTTTGCATTAGTTCCATGAACATGTCTTCTACCAGACCTACTGTATATAAGTGTACACCAAACAAATGAATTACTCAATTTGTGCTTGTTTAGTTGTATTTTATTATTTTGTGATCTAAATACTAGCGCACAAAAACACTAGATTTTATGCTATAAGTAAAGAGTTGAAAATGAACAAAAACAATAAATACTTTTACTGATTACCACAGACCTTCTTGTTCGACATGGTCACAATGAACGCTCGACACTGCTTATGGATGTCACGGCCAGGTTTCTGGAGATTTTTCAAGAAGTCCACAAAGTCCTTGGACACCTGGTCTGTTTCAAAGCTAGCGTGACGGCTAACAGAAGGACTGGGTGTCTTGCCCTCTTGAGTTTCTGATGAGCGAGAACCACATGTAGAGAAAGAAATACTTTAAGTTCATCAAGTTTCTATGCGCATTCTGTGTCTGCATGAAACATTGAAGCCAAGCAACAGAACAGTCTTAGGTTACGTTTAAGTAACTGCAGTTAAAATCTAAACTTGAAGGTTCTTATCGTAATCAGACTGTATAGGCTCACTTCAGCTGAATCCATGTTTACTTCTGTGTCCACGACATACTGCGTATGACATCACATTATTGTTCTTCTGCACATGCAGGTCCTTTCAGGGCCCTGGACAATCCACATTGAAGTCTGATATATGTAAATGTATGTCACATTTTAGCAATTATGTGAACAGACACACAAAAAATGTGTATAACAAACTGGAGAATGTACTGTGTTGTATGTTGTACTAACGTCATACCTTTCTTGGGAGCAGTGCGTGATGAAGGGCTAAAGAACTTTTTAACAGTGGTGACTTTTCTCGTCTTCTCATTGGTCTTCTTTTCCTCAAACTTGGAAAAGGGCCCCAGGGAGGTATGTCCGGAGTGTGGTGGTGTGGACTGGGGGTGGGTCTGCACTCCCTGACTACTGGCATATGCTGCCTCCTCCTCTCGTTGCAACCTAGAGCAAGGAATGTGAGAATTTCATAGTGAAGTGTGATTTTTTTATGAGGGCTGTACCAATCAGACTGACAAAACAAATTAGTGACACGGGTATTGGCATCAGATTATAGCTATGTAATTTTCATGAGCTGGTTGAACTGATTTACTTAATGAGAACATTATATAAAGAACAAAAGTAAGATAATCAACAGTCTCCTGATTCAAGCTCGACAGCAGTAAGATATTAATATAGTGTATAAAAAGCATTAAGGAAAATAACATAAAGAGCTTGTTTTGTTTTGATACATCAATATAGAGACTACGTTTTTAAGGAAATTCAACCTTGGTCATTGTTTACATGTGTGTTTTAACTTGCTTTCCTCCTGTGTAACTTTCACACAAATCAGAGCAAAATGGTTACTGTAAGATGTAAGATGGTAGTGATCTTACTTTTCTGCCAAGGCCCAGTCATCCTGGATCTGCTTCTGCCGTACCCGCTGGTACTCCTCCCTCCAGCACTTGGAGCACAGACCCTGCCATGCTGCGTTGCCGTAGTAACCACATCCCTTTTTGCACAGCAGGTCTGACTGGTCCACATGTATCCCCCGCCGTCGTTCTGTCCGCTGACTCATAATGGTTGACAAGCTGGAATGAAAAATTCATCACTGACTGATTAGTGGATTTGTATGCGCCGTTGTACAGACTGACCTCCACACTGTTGTCTGCACAGTCTGCACAGATTATTATTATTACACAGTTTATATGCAGTTTATCTCCAGATTTTTCATATCCTGTCAATAAGGTACCTAAACACACAACTCTAACTGAATGCTAATGTGTCTACTGGAAATTGAACTTTGCATTTCAAAACTTTATTATATTCTAATTTTAAATATTTTAACATGTGTTTATAATTTATTATCTACTTTGCTTTCACTACAATGTGGCTAAACAGCAACAATCAAGACATGGTCCTTTAAGTTAAGGGTCTCAGTACTTCCTCACTGTCCATTACTTTCTGTTAATGACTCCAGGACAGGATACACACTTTACAAAGTGATGTGTGAGTTACAGAATAAAGTAAACATCATCATAAAACTGTTGGTGAGGTGTTATTCCACCTGAAACCTCCAGATCAGCTTCAGTGCTCTGTGTAAAATCTCTGCCAGTTGTATTTTTTCTCCAGGTGCCCGAAACCATTCCTTTTAAACCAAAACAATTAGTTGATTAAGCTATTTGTTGTGACTCATTTGATAGCGGGGATTGCTTTCTTAGTTGTTTTTAATATTATTAAGACAACAAAAAGCTGTCTGATTGTGCTAAACTAAGCTTTAGGGTTCGAAGATAAATGATTTTCACTATTTACTGATATTTCGATATCAGTTTTTAAAAAAAACATTGTCAGACATGATTTTTTAGTGGCAGACCTCCTTTTGTGATCATGGGTTTTGCTGTGGGGACCTCAAAACTAGACTTTGACACTGCACAAGACCAGGCTAGAAGATGGAGGATGGAGGAACAGCCTTCCTTTAGCTTCAATTATTAAAGTAATGTGAATCTGACGTAGCACCTAGAGTTGTTTACCCTGGTTTTCATCTTCATAACACTGTTGTTACTGCAGATATTCCATCATGGCTGTCAAATCTCTCACTGAAGATGAATTAGCTTCAGGTGTGGGGACTGTAAAGACCTCAGCATATGATTGGCATCATTTTAATACCAATTAAACCATTCAGTGACCCCCCTGCCTTGTATTAAACCATTTGGATTCTTATTCCGGGTTGAACTGGTCGCCCGTCTGTTGGTCAGTTAGCTAAAACTGTAGCTCTAGTTTAGCTAGCTATAACAGAGGGGAAGTTAGACAAGCATTCATGGTCAAGGTCTAATCACTAGTGTTTTACTTGAACATGTCATAAAGCTACTGACAGGTTTGATACTTACCTGTTGTGTTTTCACCGCTGTGAATCAGGAACAGACCTCCTCCCTCTGCCCTGCGTGGTGGCCAGGCTATCGCGGTCAAGACAGTGACGTGTGCTGGACAACAACAAGAAAATCTGGTGATCAAGCCATTTGCACTGAAACTAGGGGCATTTTTCAAGGTATGATCTGTAAAAGATGACAAGCTGTTTCAAAAGTACTGGCTGTTTTTTACTGACGCTGACCCTTAGGGGCGTAGTTAGTTTACTTCCGCATTAGGGACTAATAATAAGGATGGGTATATGACGTCATGAGCCTCGGATCTCATGGAGAGGGTCGTGTAACATGACCGGAAAAAGCCGAGATAGGACGAAACAGTCCGACGAGCTCTGTGTTTTGATTTGAAATGACATCACAGTGGATAAGCCACACTATTTATTGTTATCTATCTGAAATACTAAGAAATATTCTGAAAGTGAAGAAAGTACAATCGTGAAGTGTGTTTTAGCAGAACTAAATGTCAAATGTTTGGCCACTACTACTAAAAAAAATAACAGATCATTATTTATTACAAGGTTCATCAAATATTGGCCATAGTCTAGAGTTCACAGATTATCATTTGATTTGTAGACTAGGTTTTAAAATGTTTTCTGATTTTCTTAGAAATGTTTGACTCAAACAATTGTTACTGAAAATGAAGTTTGATTAAAGTCCAGTAGAGTAAAGCACTGTGAGCTGATGGCTTTCTTATTGACATTAGGGTTAATGTTCAGTGGTTGTGACTAAGTATTAAAGCTAATCGGAACAGACAAAGTGCTGTAATTTTAATAGACTATATTGATTTGCTGTGGCAGTGGTATTTGTATTAATAGTTTCATTTTGTTTTCTTTGTGAAGCTGACAACATACCAGCAAGAGCAAGAGCAGTGTTTTTATTATACTTTGAACCACTCATCAAATAAATTGTGTACTTTCAACTTTTGGCAGGAAGGAGTGAATATGTGGGTATAATACAGTGGGTGGGATTTGTATTTCTATGCAAGAGTGATTGTGTGGGCTGGTCATGCTAATAGCGTCTTTCTGACTGGGTCAAATTAACAGAGGGTCAGTAACACAGACAACAAGCAGGCCTGTTTCAAGCACACATATAGATATACCAAGACGCACTTGTGAGACACACATAAATAGCCATGATTCTACTGGGTAGGAGTATGTGTCTTCCCTCTCTGGCAACTGTGCAGGAGCTGTTCTCTGTGGCTCGAGACGCCAACATCATTCCTGATATTTCCTTGGATCCAGTCCTCACCACCTTCCTGTCGTTGGACTCATCTGCAGCTCTGCAGCATCACCATGCTTTTCTACAGCGTAGTATGACCAGGGAGCAGGCAACTAAATTTAGCCTTAATTTAACTGAAGAGCTGGGTGGAAGCAGGGTTGTCTATGGAGGGGTAGGGGTTGTTGCTCTGGCTCTGTCTATCCTGTTTGATCAAGTTGCCCAACAAGTAGGTAAAACTTTTCTTTTCTTTTGTCAACTGCCTGTGTGTCTATTTTAAATAGTGTCTTGTGCAGGTTTCAAAAACTTGTTAATATTGTGTAGATAAAGATGTAATACGTTGGGTTTAGGGTTCAAATATGTACCCCCACTAGGATGTTTTCAACCCTGAATTTTGATAATAGATGAAAAAAATAGTATTTTAGCAATGTAAGATCTAGTTGGTCCAGACTGAAATATGTTATTTTGATAGAACCCTGATTTTTCCTTATCGCCTTATCGAGTCCAAATGCTACTATTTAAATTTCCCTCAAATTGTGATTCAAACGCTTATTTACATCACTATAAGGCACGTGTTTTAAATCACAAAGCATGTTGTTTAGTGTATGCATTCCAGATTTTCTGTTTTCTCACAAGGTCCGAGCACAGGGATCAGCAGAGGGTGGCACATTAACTCAGAGATCCCGAGCTAACAAGATTTTTGGCATCAGCACCTCTTCGAGAATTGGCTGGATTATCAACAGCTACCTCAACTTAGTTCCTGGCATGGCCAATGACGAGGAGAAGATGGCTGAGACCACAGAGCTCTATGACAGGTGGCTTAAACTTGAACTCTTTGACCATTATGAGAGGATGACCACTAAGAAGAGAATGAGTTCAGTTTCCATGCAGCAGTGGCTGACAGGAGCTGCAGTTCATCTGCACATGAGAATCCACCAGGTCAGGGCAAACTTAAATCTTCAAAGACAAAATGCATGTCAATATATATATATATATATATATATATATATATATATATATATATATATATATATATATATATATATATATATATATATATATATATATATATATATACTCTATATATATATAGTGGAAAGATCTGCTTTGTATGTTGCATGTCCTCTGCAAAATTCAGAACACAACAAAAAGACTAAGCTAGGCTTTGTGTAAAAGGTTAAAAGCTTCAATACAACAAAGCTTCTTTATTGCATCCATTCTTCTTCCCACTCAAAACATGGGACCCACATTACCCACAATGCAATGTAACCCCTGACAGTTTGGCCAAAGTCTGTGCTGTTCAATGCTAGGATCAGCTAATATAATATAACAATGTAGTAGACAATGTGAAATTGGTTGGTTGTATGTATTATGATGACCATTAAAAAGGCAAAAACTAGGCACAACTTCAGGTTTCCTGCCTGAAAGCATACACGTATACGCACATCACCTAATCCTGACGTTCTGATTCAGTATGAGCACAACTTGTGGCAATTCTGGGCTGATTGAACTCACATTTTTTATCTTGTTCTAACAGGTTCGGCTGCACTCTGTGCCATTAGGATCCGTCGAGTCACTGCGTCTATCTTATAAAACAGGGTTAGGTAGGTTGACTCAGGGCTACACAGCCTATCTACGCAGAAACATTCAGGAGACTGAAGCTTCCGGTCCACAAAAACCCAAAACCAGGACAGCTAGTGGACCAAGACAGACAAACGTATCTAGCACAGTCAATATGACCTGCTTAAGTAACCGCTTTGTTAACCTTGGCCAGGTTAGTCCAAGTATCTCAACTGAGAGCTTTAATGAGACTGTTGCACCCAAATCCAGTGCCGACATTAGCAGACGTTGTGAAGGTATGATTACTAGAGAGACGCTTAACGATTTGACTACATATAGTCCAGAGTTGGAAGCTGGTACACTGGGGCTGTTAGTCATTGAGCCATGGAGAAATGTGAGTCACAATGTGCAGCATCACCCCTGTGAGTCTCCTGCCATACAACAAGCTTTGGTGTCTCGGATTATAAAGGCTCAGGACCTGGAGCAGAATGGAAACTTTTTCCTGTACTCTGAAAGCGTCTTGCGGAGCCTGCTCAGGCAGAAGGATGACTTTGAGTTGAAGACAAATTAGACAGAATTTAACTGTGTGCAATGAAATGAATGAACTTCTGGCTTCAGCTTCATATTTAAAAAAACATAATCTCAACAAGAGAATAAGTTTTTAGATTGTTGATCTCTTCCAGTTTATTGCATGTTCCTTTCTAAAATCAACACAGTATAATACTAAGTGTACATCAGCACTGTAACCTGTACTTTAAGGAAAAAGAAAAACAGTACTAAAATGGAGGAATATCAGTTTTAAACTGCATGTAGACTGTTTATTCCTCATAGAATGTCATTGTTGTTGTGAAGAAGAAAATATCTGCATACATCCAGGCCAATTATTTCTTATGAACTGTATTTGCATAAAAGAAGAAGAGCTGAAAAACAGCCCTGACAGCACCCTGCAGCACATCACCAGATTTTTCTCACAGTACCTTTACACCTGCTGATGGAAGCTAATGGGGAGTTTCTGAATCTCCAAATACCTCATTATCTCTTACTGAAAAAAATATCATTACTGATTTAAACATCGCACTGCAAGGATTTCTGACATTTTGAAGAGAAAGTCCATTTTGATTTCTGCTGAATATGTTTCTGCTGTATGTGTATGCTGTTCCACTATTGTATATTTTAAATCCAAATCTATGCAGTTCTGTTGGATATGCTGCTACTTTTTCACCTCGAAAACATTTTGCCTTAAAATGGAAGTTAACATTAACAACTAATGTAGAACCCATTTGTCTTAATTTATAAACCTAAAACATGAATTTGGTAATTTGTTCTTTCATCATTTCTATAAATAACACAAGCAGCTTTTGAAGCCTGTGGGATGTTGTAGAGTGATATGTCTCTTAGTTATTGTACAAGATACTATGTTACTGCAGAAATGAAAGTGTCTGCAGTGTAACATTTCCCTCTAGTGGTAGAAAATGTGTGTTGTTGTGTTCCTTGACAGTTGCCAATAGTTTAGTTTCAGTGTTGGTGAAAGGAAAGCAGATCATTTCCTTTAATAACAGAAGAAATATCACAATGTGAAAACCACGTATTTAACATTTTGCACCTCATCAGATGAGGTTAATAAATAAAGAATTACTGAAATTTATGTTTGAAATGTGTTAGCATTTAAAAGTATAAAGTATAAGAGAATCAGTGTTGGAACAGGTCAAATAAAAGTCACTTGTTGTGTGTGTTAAGTCACGAAGTGAAAACAGTGACTAACATAAGCCGTGCAGAGTGCAAGGACAAACAAGAATGGAAGAAGAAGAGTCAAACTTTTTTGAATTGATAACGGTAAATACAAGTCTAATAAAGATAAATAGTTGTTCACAAATTCTTGAATATGAGGAATAATTTTCAAATATCTTCAAACATATCTTTAAATTGTTATGAACTACAAAGAAAGAAATAATTACGTCTATGTGCAGATTTATACAGTTGACTCAAAGCTTTTAAATAATAAAGTAAAAATTACATTTAAAATTATGTTAATTGTTGAAGAGCTACCAGAAAAACAGAAGGTCTGATTATCAATCGTCCAGTTGGTGGCAGTAATGCACCAGTTTGTTCGTTTCTAACCGACATAAAACACGAAGAAGAAGGAGCAGCAGAAGAAGAAGATAGAAACAGGAAGTAGAAGGAGGAAGAACCCGCCTATTCACGCATGTTTAGTAAGAGACGTGCGTGAACTGCGCTTCAGTTTTAACTTCCGCAAATTATGATTATGACAACTCACTGGTACTCGTTTACAAGATAGATAACACAAGGTAAGTGTATCTGGTTGATTAGTTCTGTGTATCAGTGAATAAACTCGCTAACGTTGACTAGCTAAACTGTTATTCTAGCCTGTGACGCGCTAAAATTAAATAGGCAAACATGTCCTGGTGTTATCTAAATTTGTGCCACGTTGTCAGAAAACAGTGTTTATAAAGCCACTATATTAACCACATAACACTTTAATACAATTTCAGAGACTGGGTTGATTTTACACTGTGATTATGGCGAGCGAATGGTAGCATTTTAACAACAGAAGGTATTTTGTTTTAGCTAGTAGGCTACATGCTAACATCAAGGAGTGATGTTCAGCATAATAACAAACATGATGTTGTATAGACACTTTCAGTGATAAGCTCATGTTCTGCGTTACTAAACGACGTCATGTAGGAGTCATAAATCTCAGGTGGAGTCACTGCGACTCTCGGTTTGGTCCCTTTTCAAAACTAAATTATCAGTAATTAATCTCAGTTGTGCGTAATGAAGTCAAAACGCTGTAAGTGACCACGCCCACACAGTCACATGAAGATACAGTGGTTAGAAACATTTTATGTGATGGGGAAAACAAGGAACACGTCAAGAATGCAATTCATCTTAACAAACTACTAGTGTTTTATCTTATAGCAATGGGATAAAAGGCGTCGATATCCAAACTTCTTAGAGATGGCGTATATGCATGGTGTAAAGTAGGCTTGATGTGTTTCATGTTTACTGTGTTCTTCCTGGCTCTATCTTTCTCAATCAGTGTAAATGTGGAACAAGGTAAATGAGTGCGTTTGGTGCCCCTGGTGTTTGGAGGACAATGAATGTTCGAGACATGAATCATTTCTTCTAGGTGTGGTTTTCAGCAGTTCAGAGGTGGTCAGAGTTTTTCCTCACCTCTTACACCGTGTTAAAACTGGCTCATATTTTGCCATAACAATTTCCAGTCTTGGCCATTAAAATGCTTCAGTACCAATATCCTTTTTGTATTGGTTGATAAACTCTCAAAAATGTTAGTTTATGTATTTTATGTAATTGCACCCAATATAAATGACACAATGTCATTTATATTGTTACCATAAAAATAGTGTATATTGCTGAGCCCCTACTAGAAAATATTCACATTACCTGCATTACCACAAAAGTAAAGGAGTTTAATAAAATAATAAAATTATTTTTAATAAAATAAAACAGCACAGTGTTTGCTGAAAATAGATGGATCTAAGTGATGAATGTCAATATTCTTACAGCATTGGGCGAAATGTCAGATTCCGACTCTGATCCTGGCTACCACTGTGACGGTGAAGACACAAAATATCAAAATGTGAGTTACTAACAGATAAAATTATATTATTCACTCGCCTCCTTCTCTTCTTTATGTCACTAAAGCTGTGTTTTTTTGTTTTTTTTTTTGGCCACTCAGATGATCCGTACAGTAAAAGCCCTGAATCCTTCAGGTAAGGAGCATTTCATTTTTAATTTAATTTAACAGTGTAAATAACAGCTTTACCTGTAAAAGGATGCAAGAGACCAGGACGCTGATTCTGATATTTGTGATATATTGTACATCTAAGCAAGCCTTTATTTAATGGAGCTGCGGGGAGATGAAAGGAGATTATTGCTGAGAAATTCCTTAATCTACATTCTGTGAATAATAAAATAAAAAGTATTGCACTCTACATACAGAGCATCTGCTGATTGATTGATTGATTGCTTGATTTATTTATTTATTTATTTATTTATTTATTTATTTATTTTAAGACGACTTGTTGGATAGATGGTGCTGCATCCCTGTCAGTACCAAAAAAGAAGCTGGAGAACGTATGAAAGTTTGTGCCTTCTGGTTTCCTATCCTGCTGCAGCCCGAGGAGCCCAGCAATGCTGGTGCCTGGGCTGTTTACATAGGTCTAATCAGCCACAGGTAAGTGCAGTTATGATGGGGATCTGAAAATATTTGTACCCCCAGTTTATAACGTGTTCATACTTTAGAGTTAAGGCTGTTACAGAGTTTGTTTTGTTGTAGGGGAACAGAAGAATTCACTATGACGGAGCTGAAAAGGATAGAAATATTGGAAGCAATCCTTAGAGCACTGGAGAAAGGAAGCGTAAGTTGGCCAAGTAGTGGTCCAGTCAAAAGCATCTTTTACATGAGTGTGGAAAGCAGCACGGATGAAAAACGCGGTTCAGCTCATTTAATTTTTGCACTGAACTTCTTGTTCTCTGTTGCAGTTGGAAAGAGACCAAACAAAGCACCTTTTCCATATAAGTAACATGCTAAATATGGTGAGTATGGATAAAGGTAATTATTGCTTGAAGCGTTGTATGCAGTGGCAGAACATGTTTTTCTAGCTTTTGGCTAATAGAAAAAATAATGCTGTATCTTTTGTATACAGTGGCAAGAAAAAGTATGTGAACCTTGGACTTATATGGTTTTCTGCATTCATTCGAAATAAATCTTCATCTAAGTCAAGAGTATTAGAAGATTTAGGAAAGAAATCTGATCTCTTTCATTTCTTTATTGGGAACAGCCATAAATACCTCGCAGTGCTAGTGGAAAAGGTATGTGAACCCTTGGAATTAATAACTGGTTGACCACCCCATGGCAGCAATAACTTCGAAGCTGTAGATCAGACCTGCACATTGTTTAAGAGAAATTTTAACCCATAATCCCTGCAGAACTGCTTTAGCTTTATCATGTTTGTTGGACTTCTACAGAGTTTCAGCTGACATACAGACATTCTCACATTATCCTGAATAATTGTTTGATACACTTGGGAATTAATCTTCCCCACAATTGCTGCAAGTTGGCCTTGATGCAGCAAAGCAGCACAAATCATTTTTTCTCTACCATACTTTAGTATTGACATGATGTTTTCATGATTATATGTAGTGACCTTTGTATGCCAGATGTAGTGTTGTGTGTTCTTTCCAAAAAGTTCAATCTCAGTCTCTTCAGTCCAGTCTTAGTTATTCTTCTAGACTTGGATGAAGATCGGATCACATTTTATGACAAATTAATTCAGAAAACCATAAAATTCCAAAGGGTTCACATACTTTCTTGCCACTGCAGATCAAAGGTTGAAATAAATATTTAAATACAGTTAATCTGGGTGGCATTAAAAGGATTTCGTTTAAAGTAAGATTGAATAAATCAGGGGCCGGGGGTTACAGACCACCAAAAAGTTACATTGAAGAGGTTGGACTTACAGATCACAACATAAATACAATTCACATTACATTGCAACCATGAGGGAGATATTTGTTTGACTGTTGTTGATTTAACTTTTTGCCATCAATCAAGGACCATAGCTTAAAAGCTATCGTCAGACGTTAGACTCGCTTTAAAAGGATAACATGCATTTATGCAATTTTTTTTTTTATCCCATCAGAATGCCATTGAGGTCTTTGACAAGGCAATGCACTGGTTGGAGCGAACGGAAGAACCTGATATTGGACGCCGCATCGCGGAATTTGGCCACATAAACACCTGCTTTGCAACCCTGCAGTTCGTCTTTACAGAGTGTGAGATATGACACTACAGTTCACACTGATTTACAATAAGCAAAATACTCATGTATCTATGACATTTACAATTCATTGTTCGCTCAATTCTCAAATTTTTATAATTTCATGTAAAGGGAAAACATAATTGTCATGGGCAGTCGAGTTATGATTATAAACTTGACATTTCAGCCATTCTATAGCACAGATGTGCAGTGTTTGATGTTAGAAGTCATTTCAAATGCTGGTGTATTATCAGTGGGTCTTAACACACACTACCTCGTTGGCTTTTAATCAGTTGCCAAGTACATCAAGGAAATGGGAACCAACTTGGAGAAGACAATGGAGGCACTGATGGCTCGACCACAAGAATACATCATAGAGGTAAAATAAAACAAGACCTCCTGGCTGCCTCTAAACGATGCACACGTTGGTCTTTTCTGTAACTTGTACTTACTTACTGTAATATGGTTGAACATACATATATTAGGTAACAGCAACTCAGGCACTGATACTGTAAATTAAGACCAATCATTCCAAGAAGGGAATGTCTTCAAAATGATGTTAAAGATTTATGACACAGTAATAATAGTGAATTGAACATCCTCGTCTTTATTTACAGTTTAATCAATGTGGGGTGTCAAATTCGAAGAGCTTCGCCATGAATGGTTTGGTGTCATAGTTATCTGTTGGGCATGTCCCACTATTCTATTTTCTTTATATTCCCACAAAAGCAACAATAGTTGCAGTTTCCTGAGCAAAGTGGGTGTGTACATGATCAGGTTAACACCATTTTTAAACAACATCAGTTTTGTGGCATACACACCCTATTGATTTTCTGTTTCTCTGAAATTAAAAAAATTCTGAATTAAAGAATTTGGGTTTGTCTTGTTCTTCACTTAGAAAAGTGAAGAAATGAAGAAGAGAGGAAATGAGCACTTCCAGAAACAGCAGTTTGAAGATGCTGTGAAATTTTATTCCAAAGCTATCAAATATTAGTAAGTAATTTTTTTTAAGCCTTAAGTGTCTTTTTTAATCTTTATTATAAATATATGCAGTTAATATAATGCAGCTAAGGTATTGGCTTAATATTTGTACCAATGCCTCTATACCTGCATTATGTACTTGTACTAGACAACTTTTATGAGTAAAATACACCATTGTACAGTATTATGTTTACGCACATTAACTGAGGTGGGCAGAATTAGTGTTTCAGTATGTTTAGTACTGAAATTCAGGCAGTAACACATTTAATTGGAAAGATGGCATAGTTGTTTTTGCAGAGGTTAATGTGACGTAATGAGCATCAGCTTCCTGTTATACATTTTCTTTGTCTAACTTCTAAACTAAGATGTATGAACAAAATTACCTGAAATTATTATTAAACAAACTGTAATAAAACTATGTTGTATTGCTGCATTTAGGAGCAGAATAACATAATGCAATAACACATAAACGAGAGGGTTGATTGCATGGTTCTTACTATGTCTAATATTTTAGCAAATTGGTTTACTTTTGTAACTGACATCTTGCTGATTTCTTTCCCATCCAGCCCTGACAATCACATACTTTATGGAAACAGAGCCCTATGCTATATCCGATGCAAGAAGTATGGGTAAGTAGCCTTAATTCTGGAGTGCTCTGTAGAAGTATAAAAGATGATTGACCTAAGAAAAGGATTTTCAGTATTTAGGTTGAAGTGGCTGCAACAATTTAAAAAAGTCACCGATGTTAAATAAAGAGTTCAAAGAGTGCAACTATTTAACAACATTTAGTTTAGTTTCCACTAAGGAATTTTAATGCACAGAAAAGGAAAAAGAAGAGAGTGGAAACCTACTCACATATTCATGAAAGCCATTATAAGACAAAACATTTGATTAATGTAGCGTCATATTACAGCATACAGGATCTTGTTTGTTAATTGTGGTATTTGCCAATACACACAAAGCACTAAGACAATGTGTCACAGTACATAACTTATGCTTTCTGGTTGCAGAGACACAAGATGTTACTGTGGCTAAATGAATTGAATGGGTAGCTGTTGCTGTATGTTTAATTTAATTCTATACATTTCTTTTACAGAAAAGCGCTTGCTGATGGAAAACGTGCTACTTTGATAAAACCACGATGGCCAAAGGTACCGCTCTCTCCTAGAGTCAAGTCACTGCACAGATATTAGTGATGTTGACATAGTCAGAAGTGTCAGTACTGAAAGTAATGTATTTAATGGTATACATTTTTCATCACATAGAAGTGGTGTCAAAGATTCACACAGTGTTAAATACACTTTGATTTGCCTGTTACAGCAGTTTGATCCAAATATATTTTGTGAGACAGTGATAATTAATTATTTTTCTATTTTTTATTAATGTAATGCATGGCTTGTTTTCAGGGTCACTACCGCTTTTGTGAGGCTTTGTTCATGCTGGGTTTTGTAAGATATGCTATTGAGGCCAACAAGGCGGCCCAGGAACTGTGTAAGGATGATCACGAGGGAATGAAAGACCTTGAACAACAATTTAAGTTATTCACTCAAACACCAGATCCTAAAGGTATTTTCATTACCGAGCCTTAGGCTTTGTATTTTAAGATCATGATTGTTGGTTGTGTTCCTTTAAACAAAAACTCATCTCATCTTTTTGCTTTCAGGTGGACAACTAAAGAATAAGACTAAAAGGTAAGTGTGTGATACCTTATTATACAAAGATGATTAATAAATGCTCATAAACTTATGGATGATGTGTTTTTGTATTTCTTATTTCTATAGATCAGGCAGTGCTAACGGAGCAGATACAGTGGAGTCACACCAGTCTGTAAAAGCTAATTTTAAGAGTTCCCTAGCAGCAAACAAAGCTCCACAGAATAAGGTTTGTAATGTTTTTCATTCATAATTCAATAGGTAACACCAATGTTGGCGAATGTTAATTTCTCCAGAAGTAGTGGTCTCTACCCCATCAAGATAGTAGGGACACTAGGTGTACGTGTTCAACGATTATCAGAACCTTAAATATTAAAATGTTTTGGTTTATTTAAATTGTGGGACGTATAAATATCCAGAAATTGAGGCGTATCCTCGGTAATGAGTTTTCAGTTCTAGTTTTCTCAGTTTCTCTGCAAGTGTTAGCTTTGAGAATAAATGTTAAAGGCCTTCTGTTTGTGTGGAGGTAAATGGCCTTGACAATACATTTTGATGTTAATACTTAACTCGTCTGTTGACAGGCCTCAGAGGTTAAACTGAACAAACTACAAGGTGAGTGTAAAACCGTGTTGTGTTTAACCTGCTTTTTTACAAACGAGTTTTTAGAATTTGTATTTTTAAGTAGTATTCTATCATGTCATTATGCCATTCATGGTAATTGTTAGTCACTGTCTTTGAACAGACAATTAAAAACATTATTTGTTCCCATTGTCTGAAACTTTGTAAAGCAAAAGACTAACCAAGTAAATAATAAGCAGAATAATGAATATAATTTTTCAGTTGCAGTTGTGTCTTAACAGATCGTAGTTTAATCTATATTTTACGGTCAAGACTTCATGGCTAATATTCTCTGTCCAGTGAAAAATGAACAGACCACACAGGCAGAGAGCAGTACCAAAGACTCTAAACCGTCAAAAAGGTTAGTGAAAGTATTCACTAATGGTTGTTGTTGTTGTTGTTGTTGTTGTTGTTGTTGTTATAATAAATTACACAGCCTACACATAGCATTTTCTTTAAAGGTAGTTTATTTTGTTTATTATTATTGTTGTTGTTGTTGTTGTTGTTGTTGTTGTTGTTGTTGTTTTTTATATATATATATTTTTATTTTTTATTTTTTTTTTACTATTGAAAATAAATCTACTTACATCAGTGCAGACCCAACTTACATCACATGAGTTCTAACAAGAGTTTTTCAATAGAGGCCATTGCCTAAAGAAGTTGTCCTTCACATTTTGTGGAGTACAGCATAAAATTAACTGACTGTATTTGAAACAGTAGAGCTGATTGAAAATTATGTGCTTCCAGTGACTTGTCTTCAAAGTATGGAAAAGGAGAGTCTGGTACTGGAGTGAAGAAGAAAATCAAGAACACAAATTGTCAGTCTGAGGTAAGACTGTGCTCATGTGTCATGCAATGAAATGCTTTTGTCATTTGACCAGCACATTTTGTAAATATCTGTTGTCATTAGTGTGGCTTTGAGGCGTGTTATGGTTTTCCTTGTTATGATGCAGCATAAATACTGTAAAACACATCACAGCATTAGCACGTCTGGAGACATGCCTAGCATGACAGAGCTGGAAGAACTGACTCACAGAGGCTGTTGTTTGCTTTAGTCTAATTTTGCCAACCTCTCACATACTTGATAAATGAATGTTACCACACCTTCCATGGTGTTAATAGCTTTTTAGTCACAACAGTATCACTGAAAGAAATGGCTGACCTGTTGTTATGTGTGCTCTGTTCAGAACCAGAAAGTGTCTGATAGTAAAGTGGCTGTTTGTAAAGAGTTGAGATCAATAGTGCAGGATGCTCACACTGCACTGACCGACCTCCGCAGCCGCAACGCAGAGCAAACCTTCAGCCAGGCACTGTCCATAGTGGAAACCAACACACCCAAGGTAATCATACCTCTGATATATAAACAGTCTTTTGCACTTCTTACTGTTGCACAATGAATGAGCCACAACTCGCAACATCTTGTGAGTAAGTTCCATAAAAAGCCAATTAATATATGCAGAATTTGATTGTGATTGTTTACAAATAAAACATTATGTACATGACAGAACTTTTAGTTTGTGCACAATGTAAATTGTTCTGTGTATTCACATTTGTCCAATTTGCACTAAAATAGTAGTTTGTGAAGATATTGTTTACCATGTAAATGCAACATCATCATTTGTCAAGCTGCTTTTGTTGAAAATGATCCCATCTCTTTCTAAACATTTCATGTATATCTTTAATATCAACTATTAAATAAAAACAATGTACCAGATAGTGTGAACTACATTCTTATGTCAGCACATTTGCAGTAAGCTATAAAAGAATAATTTGTTTTCCTTTTGCCTTCTCAGGATCTTGGACTCTCCACAGTGGATGTGCAGTTGTTACTTTATGGTCGTGCATCTGCTTTGACAGAAATTGGTCAGCCTGAGGTAAAACATAAATGTTAGTGCTAAATGTAATGGTGTTCATAACCTCCAAATCATAGACTCTAGCTACAATAAATAACAGATATTGGTTGCTTTTGCCATTGTACACATCTGAATTTCTGTGACACTTGCATGAAAGAAACTTTACTTTTCATATCATGGTTTTGATCATGATTCTTAAAATGTTCACATTATGAAATTGTCATTTCACAATGTACACCGCACAGACACATAATGAAACAAAATGTTGTTCATTTTGCCTTAGCAGAAAACATGCTTACATATAAAATATAGTAAAAGTAGTAAATAACACTTCTCCAGTGTAGTTACTGGATGACATTTAGTGTTCAGTCAGTGTTGAATATTTCAGTTTTTACATGTGTAGCTGCTTTGTGAAACACAGGAACTTGTGGAGGCACAAAAACTTCTTGAGAAGATCAAATCATTTGAGGAGAGGACATTTCAGTGTCTGGTTTACTATGCCATCGGCAGGGTGTATGTCAAAGAGAACAGGTACAGTTGCTTCCAGTCTTAACAGGTTGGTATCACCGATTCAGACCTTTTTCCTGGATCTAATTGTGCAACATATGCATTTCATCTTCTGACAGGTTTACAGTTGCTCTGGAGCAATTTTCAGATTCATTGCAGATGGTCAAGAATCAAATAACACCTGGTAAACTCACATGGCCTTTAACGAAAGAGATTGTTAAAGAAACACAGTCAGAGTATTTGAAGGTAAGTCTCTTTCTAAGATGGGGATTGAATTGAGCAGATTAAAATGTACTTCAATTAAATGCCATTTAATATAATAATTAATTCAGTTGTCTTAGAGTATAGCTTACAAATTAACCTTCAACTTGTCTTATGTTTTCTCTGTTTAGGAAATACTCGAACGTTCTATAGAGTTTTGCAAATTTCCTCCTATTCCTGATGCCATTTGTCGACTAGTGAAATGCCTTGTTCCATTGAAACCTGAAATCTACTTCACTGACCCAGATTTTAAGGTAATTGGCAGTGAAACACAGCCAGGCAGTTTTGGAATTTAAATATTAAAAACACAGATGGACGTCAATATTATGTGCTTCTTTACATAGGGCTTCATTAGAATAGGCTGCTGTCAGAGCTGCACGGTTGAATACCACATTGCTTGTTGGAAGACTCTGAAGACATCGTCCTTTTCTGAAAAAAGTGAAAAGGTAAATTGGGATTTGATAAGAATATCTGTGTATTTTTACTGTATACAGAGCCAGACTTCTCCCTGCTTCAATTGTAAACTTGTGTGTCTGTCTAATTTTTGTGTTGTAGGATTTTCTTCAAGAACCTTGCCTAACTCCAGACTGTGTTGGCAAAATATGTAATATCAGAATTTATGGTCCAACAGGTTTGCTGAAATGTAAGGTAAGGTAATCAATTGGAGGTAAAATGAGTGTCGCAGTCACTGTGCTCATGAGCGACAGGGTTAGAGCTGACCGGATTTCTTTCTCTTTCCAGTTCGAAGCTTCTATCGTCAGACCAGAAACTCCAAAAAAGCCCAAAGTTAATCAGAAATGTACAAGGTGAGGCTTCATTCAAGTACTCATCATGCTGGTGACTCACTGGACTACAGCTCTTAAATTCGTTATTTGTTGTTAGCAAAGGTGTCCTACAAAATGGTGAATTTATTCTTATTAGTATTATTGATTAATTATAGAAAGATAACTTTCACAATTTTTGAAATGCAGTCACAGGTTGGACTTCACTCTGCTCAGATGTTCTGTTCTTGTCTTAATGCAGCATTTGGAATAGATCAATTATAAAGTGATTTAAAAAAAAAAAACTGTTTGTCTGTATATGATATTATGTCAGGATGTGTCCGATTCAATCCCCAAAATGTCATAGCAAAAATAAATTTGTGATTTAGAGCAGGAAGTAAAGGTCCATTCTTTGTATGATTAGTTAAAAAGGTTCATACTATACACTGATAAGTCCCTTGTTGTTTAAAGTAACTGCTTTTAATTTCAGTCTAAAGAAGTTAAAATCAAAGGAAGAGCGCAGGCTCAAGAGGAAGCAGCATAAGTTGTCAAATGAAGATAAGCAGACTATCAGTGAAGATCTGCTACAGAAGAAAGAAGACTCAGCAACTCAGACTCAGCAGAAAGGTACTGCGTCTAACTGCACGTCTGAAACATTAATCCTCCTGCGCTCATTGTTCTCTGCTGGGGATCAACTTCAGATCTACAAATGATCCAACACAGATTAGATTGGATCACTAGTTATTTAATAAGATCTCTGTAACAGATCTGTCAGTATCAAAAAGCAGAGCTTAGAGGAATGTGTGTGAAAACTTAGTGAAGGAAACTGGGAACTACATGTGTTTACTGTAAGATGAACTATTAAGTGAAAGTTTTTTCCTCTTAACTTGACCTTTATACCAGTCTCTATGATGCAGTATTTTTACTACTTTTTATATCTGTGTTGCTGTTCTTGATGAAGTACTAGTACTGTGATCATACAGTATATGTTCTTTCTTCATAGTGGGACTCAAACTGTGAGTTTACATCTTAACCCACACTAGCTTGTTGTGTATTGTTTTAGAAATCTCCGTGTTCACTTTGTTGTGGCTAAACAAGTGTAGATTAATGAATATTTGTAATGTTTCCTTTGTGTTGTCAGCCTGGTTGATATACAGGGATCGAGTTCTTCTGCAGATCAGCCAGCACATGGAGCTGCTGAAGGAGGAGAGCGGCCTTCACGTGTCGGCCCTGATCACTAGTCTGAAGCCCTGGCTGGAACTGGATTCATCGAGGGGGAACCGTCTGGCTCAGAGGATGCTGAACTGGCAGCAGGAGGCACTTGAGACTCTTGGCCAGGCTGTTGAGCTGCTATTAGAGAGGAAGAGCCGGGTTTGGGCTTGTGTCTTTATCCAAGTGCTAAGTAGTTGTGTGGACGTGAATCCCAAACTGAACACTTGGGCGTGCAAGCTCAACGACGCAGGTCAGCATTTATCATGTTGTAAATATTGAAACTTAGTGGTCAGGTGGTGTAAATCAAAGCTCATTGTTTATTGAATTTAATATTTAAATTAGTCACTGTAAAGTTCAGTTTTGTGTTCACTTGTAGAAAAGTGGCACAAAGCTTAAAAAAAGCATTTACCAATAGAAATCACAATGACTGTGGACCTTAACATCAGTACCAGGTTGTAAAGACTTACCAACAACTTTCTGATCCCATTAGGCCTGGATGCTGCCAAATCCTTCATTGAGCGTTACACAGACCACTTGGAGCAGCTGGACTTGACTCTACTGCTCACCTTTGGTCCATTGCAGGAGATGATGAAAGAGAAACTTGGTACTAGGCCAGAGGTTTTTTCAAGCATCAGCTTCACTGTGACTGAATACCTAAAACAGGCTCCACCACATGACACAAGACTCTTTATCTGGACTCTGGAGGAGCATAGAGATGAATATCTATCCTGTCACACTATACTGGATGAGTATTTTGATATGATGGGTACGTGGATTTATCTCGATCAACATTTGATCTCAAGGCTTGTTGTTGTTGTTATTGTTGTTGTTGTTGTTGTTGTTGTTGTTGTTGTTGTTGTTGTTGTTGTTGTTGTTGTTGTTGTTATTGTTTTTTACTGTTTTTGCCCTTCATAGTTACATTTTTTGTTTTTCAGATGGACATTGTTCAGTCTTAAAAAAGTCTGATGAAAGTCAAAATGTGAGTCTCTCTAATCTACTAAAAAAATAGAGGAATACTTTGTGGTTCTTCAGATAGTAAAGTTTGCAAATGCCTGCACTAGATCGTCTTGTAACTGAAATCAAATTAGTTAATGTATGTTTATATTAATAGTTTTCTACCGGTGATTTTCTTCCAGGTCCGCTTAAATGTTAATTAATAAATAACTACTGTTAGAAACAGCTCAAATGCACTGATGAACATGAGAAATATTTTTTCATATTATTTTTTTCCTAATGGTTCATTAGAAATGTGTATTTTACTTCAGCATTTCTAAAGCTCTAAAATCACCAAGCATAACCTGACCAAAAATATACATTGACTCCCTTTAACCCTCAACTATATTTTCCTTGCCCCATTTAGCATTAAATTACCCTATATGTTTGTTTTTATTTCAGAATTCTCCTTTGAAAACTAAGAATCGTGGCAGGAAAAAGAAACAGAAAGAGCCAAAGGTCAGGAGCTGGATCAGTGGCTTTTGCTTGAAAAGAGAATATGATGCTGTAGCTCTGTAGCTCTCTCACTCTGAATTGTTTTCTCTTATCTTCCTCTCAGGGTGTTATTGTTTTATCTGGAATGAGAGCTGTAACTCCAAGAGATGAGTGGGACCAAGACTTTTTTGAAGATGACTCTTTGTAAGTAGCATCATCATCAGTTATTCATAGACTGTAACTATAGTTATTTTGCGCAACATTATTTATAACTTGCTTTCTGTCAACAGATCATTCCTTCACCATGCTGAGCCGTTCACTGTACCGAGTCACCTTCGAGATCAAGTGGCTGATTTTGAGGAGCAGTACAACAGCACCAGAAACAGAAGTCACTATAAAAATGTTTTGGACAATAACCCTGACCCAACTAAAGAGAGTTTGTATGAGTAAGTGCAAAACACAGTTCTTTAAATTTGTGAATAATTAGTCTGGTGATTTGTTGTCACATAAAGACAAGGGTGCTGCAAGATTTAGTGGATAGATGAGGAAGTATATAAAAATTTATATTTTCATAAATAGTCATTCATTATCATAACATATCCTAACTAAATCATTTTTGAGGAAATTTGATTTGTCCTATAAATGACATTGTTGCTATTATTCTTGTTGAAGGATTATTATTAAAGTACTCCGCACCAATATTTATAATGCCATCATTAGCTCAAAAATGTGTTGCTGAATATGAGGTACATCGTCAGGTCACAGATTAAATTTGTTCAGGCCTTTAGTTCATCACCTAATACGGTGAAACAATTGGCAGATCCTCAGATGTACTTTGTGTTCAGTGTTAATTAGCACCATGGCATACTCAACTGTAAGTGTTTTGTTTTATTTAATTAATTAAAATCTGTTGTCTGTGAGAGATTTTACAGTTATAAATACACTTTACAATCTGAAATACAGTTCTGTCCCCCTTGGTGATCGAAACAAACAGCAGTTAAATGCTTTCAAACATCTGTTTTGCATGTACTCTGCTCTTCCTAATTGTTATTTCATATAATTATATAATCTCATAAATCATGGCTTTTCTTTGATTCACATTATCTTTCTACTGCTGCAGCTACTTTGCCCAGATCTTGGAAGAGCATGGCCCCCTGGTTGCTGAAGACCCTCTATTGGTGGGTGAATTGGAAAATTTCCCTCAAGTGGCTCAGTTGAAAATCCAGGAAGCAGGCGGCTTTGAGTCTTTCCTCCTGGATTCTCTCCGCTTCATTAAGATGGGGAGGCGTATTGGTCTGGCTAAGCATGCTGTATCACTGCAGCAGGCTGGACATGGAGACAATCTTGATGACCTGGATGTCATAGTGGATCCTGACGCAAACTCTGAATCTCCTAATTTGGAAGAAACTGCTTTTACAAGCTATCTGAACAATATTTCATCTGCAGAGACTGACGTGTATCCCATTCTCCCAAATCCTTATATGTATAACTTTGAGTCTGCTAGTGGAGTTACCCCCTATGTAGACGTTAGGCCAGGAATCAATCTCTACCCCCACTGGAGTAACGGTGACAATCAACAGCAAGATCCTAACTTTTTATTTCCAAACTATGGGAACTTGGATCTATACACCTGTGGGTTTGATGGTGGAGATTGGCAAATGGACCCATCTTTAGGCGGAACTGCTTCATTGTCAACTGAGGAAAACAAGAGACATGCAGCAGTTCAGGTTAATACCAAACCTTTACTCTCTTTTAAAATAAACTAGATAGAATACGTAAACACATAAATGTGTCTCTTTTTTTTTCTCTTAGACATGTCAGGAGACTGGGAGGAATGTAGCAGTAAACACAGAGCTTCACGAACGCTTTGAAAGCTGTCAGGTGAGTTGAGCAACGACATCCATGACAGTATGTGTAATGTAATGTCAGGGCCCAACAGAAAAAACATCTTTTAAATGCTGAAATTTTTTGTAGAGGTTTGTGAAAGGAGGCATCATGCTGTTATCCAGCTTCAGCTAATTTAATTTAGTGTAGAACAACCATCAACACACAAGAAAAAGGCTGTTTGTAGGCCACGTGAAATTCACATAAATAGTGAAAGTATTTTAAAAAAGGGGTTGTAGCCTTCTTTGTCTATCATAAATTAATGTACCAGTGTTTTTATAAGTATCCAGGAGTCACTCTTCATAAACATTAGCAGGAAAAGAAGAGCATATCATCACAGAATATAAGCCTAGCAGAGAGCAAACTGCAAAGTGTCTGCACCTAAAATAAGCAAAAGCACCAAAAAGATGTTTGTTTAAGATGTTGTCTTTTTATGGGCTTTGTTGTTGACCCTTTGGCTCACTTCCAGGGTGACATAAACAAAATGGAAAAGAACAACCACCAGCTGGAGCAGCAGATAAAGAATATGGTGAACGGCTGTGACAAAGTCAGCTTAAAGCACAAAGAAGAAATCACCTACCTGGGGGAAGAAATACAGACGATCACTGCCAATATACAAGTAATTCACCACCAGTGACATTGAATTTCCAATTGATGATCTGAATTTAAATGACTACAAATTTTGTTTTGCTCGAATTCTCTTGTCAAGGTGACCAATAAAGAGCTGGCACTGTTCCAGCAGAAGCTGGAAGAAGAGGTGAAGCAAGATCAGAAGGAGAAGAAAGCCAACCAGGAGGCCCTGAAGTCCCTCAAGCTAGAGATTGAAAAGCTGGTGGAAGAACACGGGAGGTAAACGTGTAGAAGATGAGGGTGGATGTTGTTGTTGTTTTTGTTCAGTGTTCATCTGTTTCTGCTTTTTTATTTAGTTTTTTTTCTTCAAGCGTTTCAGTCTGTATACATGTCACTTTACATTTGCTCTTACTCAGTTACAGTCATGAGATCACTGTGATATATATGGGTTTGTTATATTTTACACGTGTAGCCTGGCCAGAAACATCCGGGAGAAGAAAGACCAATATGAAGCAAAGTTGGCTGATTTCCTAGAGCTGGGGTAAGTCCAGAGAGAGCCGTGACAGCGAAGCCTGAACTCAGACTATCCCAGACTTTTTGTTCACTTCTCTTTGTTTCTCAGAAATCAATCAGCAGCTGAGAAGATGAGTCTGGAGGATGAGGTCAAGCGCTGTAAAGCCGTATTGAACGCAGCTACCAGGAGGTCCCACACAGCTCAGGTAGGTCCTACATCTTAACTAACAATCACATTTATTAATAAGTTAGTTGTTATGTTATCAAATGGGTGCAAAGTACTTTACATATGAACATCTGACATAATACTGTTTCTTTTATTCCAGTTGTTGGTTGTGGAGAGCAGCCGGGATCAGGGTTTATACAGCCTCTACACAGAGCTGGCAGATGCCAAAGCTTTGCTGAGTAAACTGGATGAAGTAGCACACAGGTGAGAGGAGAGAAACAAAACTGTGGATCAGTCCTGCTACGAAATGGACCCAACATGGACCAGATGGTATCAGATTTATATGTGATGTCCTTTCTTTCTAGATACCCAAACCAGGACTTGGAGATTATCAAAAACACCTGGAGGGCCAATGTCCAGGAAGTTGAGAAAAAAATCTCCATTGCTGAGGTAGATCACTCCATTAACAATATCAAAGGAATATGTTATGTTCCAGTGTATCTCTATATCTGCAGTGCCACTTAGACTGGATCTAACATTGTGCAGAATTAATGATCTATGTTGTGCGTATAGTGTGGTTTTTGAACATTAACACTTGTCTTTGTTTTCTCCACAGACACAGTACAAGGAGCAGATTGATCAAGTGAAGAACGGCGGAAGAGTCAGTGAGTTAATTGCAGTCAACATGAACAACCAGTCTGAACCTGCAAATGCACCAGTAAGTCATCTCACCACATCATCATGACATATCAAATGTAAATGAATAGCTTTTTTTCATAATGGTTATGTAAACTAAGCAAGTTGAAAACATTACTGCTATAACTGCTATTGTTGAAGCTCAGTTCTCTTACGACAACTGGGCTCTACTCTCCCAATAGCATGTAAGAGCCAAAGTGCCATATTTAGAAATAATGCTTCAGTGTTGTCAACATATTCCCTTAAGATTTATGTAAATATGAACTTTATCAGCTGATACTGAATATCAAAGGGCTCAGGATCAAACAACTAACTAGACATCCCTCATAATTTATAATTTGACTATTTCTTTGTTCTGTGTTTTGCAGCTCACTGTGGCAGCCAAAGAGTTTACATCTCAGTCTTCAGCCCAGATGTCATTCAAAGCGCCATCACCCATTCAGTTTTCTGTAGCTGAGACACCAGTCATTCCGGCTCAGCCTCATCCCAAACCTCCGACCAGAACGCTGGAGCCTCCACATGGCACCGTGTTCAACAAAGCTATGGAACGCCTAACTGCCATATTCCCTGACACTACAAGGTAAGAAGTTAAACACACCACATTGATTCTTAATATAAATAAATATATAAACAAAACAAAACATCTTATTTACATCCTGCCTGAGGTATTCACTAAGCATGTCATCAGATTCATTTCATCCTGCTTTATTCCATGCTTGGTGAATACCTTAGCGTAGCTTACGTACTTTTTTTTGGTGTGAAACCTGTACATTCAGTTATGTGGAATGTATTTTTATTAATTTCCATGGAGGATACTGCAGTAGATAAACTGTGTGTGTGTGTGTGTGCGTTCAGATCAGACTTGATGAAGTTTATTCAAGAGTTGCGTTCATCCAGCGGTGGAAGCTTTGCCAGCATGTCTCTGCAGGATGTGGTTGGTGGAGTGACCCAGCTGATCCTGGACCACCAGGTAACTGGTTTTTAAAAGGTTTTACCAGCTGCAAATTTACTTTGATTCATGGAAAAATCAGCTTAAAAGATTTTTCATACTTCATTTTTAGTAGCAAAAAACATTAGTAATTTCAATGTATGTTTGTTATTAATAGCTCAGTCAGTTCTTATAAAAATAGTCACGTCGGCTGCTGTTCTCTCAGGACAAGCTTAACTCTGCCAGATCCAATATCGTGGGAAGCAGACATCCATCTCAGTGTGCCACTCCTCCTTTGGTGACCCCAGCTCCAGTCTGGCAGCTGGTTGGACCCCAGAGAACCACACATTCCAAGGCAGTAAGTAAAAATATCCATTAGCCAAGGTTAGGGATGTAACAGTTCTTTTTTTACTGATCCATCACTTCAGTAACAAATCAACTGAAGAACTGCTGATGATTTCCTATTATAATTCACGAGAATCCACTGTAATAATACTGTTTTAATTAGAGAGCTCAGTGCTTTACAACATACAATCAGAAGAAAATAATTCAAATACACAATAACAAGCATAACATTGTAAATAAAAAGGATTTAAAAATTGTTATTGCAACTCAAAGTGTTTAAAAGGAGAATGGATCTTTTCCTTTTCAAGTTTGTTTTGAAGTACATGTTTAAAAAAATTTTTAAACTCTGGTTTCCTACACTAATGTTGCAGGTGTAATTTTTTCTACAGTTTACCATCAGCGTTTTATTTTAGCATGCTAACATACTGACAATTGTGACACATTTTGACCTGATGACATGGCACTGCATGATGTATCCATCAGATCTCACATTCATTTATCCACCTTTGTGTACAGCAAAATCTGTGTATCATTTGCTTTCCAAATATAAAAAACCCCACAAATTTTCATTTCCAGAACCAAAAAGAAAAAACGGATACCAAGCACAGCCTGTTAAAGACATACCTCCCATTTTATAGGCTACAGCTACTTATTTAGGTATCAAACCATCAAAATGCAAAATCTGTACATTAATTATTTTCCTGCGGTACGTCATTTAACAGTTAATATTTTTTGTACTGTCCCACTGACAGCAATAAGTTTATGGTGGACAATCACGCTTTGGCACAACATTCCCAATGAAAAAATGGAATATGATTTTTTATTTATTTTTTTTTCTTTTCATTTTAAATGGAAAAGGGAATAAATGGTTGATACACGGATTGAGCAATACTGCTAGTGTGGCTGAAAACAACTATTTTACAGCGTCGTTATCAGCAGACATTAATTTGTGTGTGTGTGTCTTGGTTGCAGCTGAACATGGAGGATCCCTGCATCATCTGTCATGAAGACATGAGTCCAGATGACATCTGTGTGCTTGAATGCAGACACAGCTTCCATAAAGAGGTGAGGAAGAATACTGAACTGGTGTTTAAGTAGGACCACTACTGGAGGATTTTATTCTGGTCGTTCAGTTGGATTCTATACATTCAGCAAACAGATGTTACTAAAATGTGTTTATGAAATGGAATCATTACAGTTTCTATCTAAATGAGCTTTGATTTACTGAATTCTGATTAGTAGACTGTGCCTCCTGTTCCTAATTTGCAGTACTTTGTGTCTGTGTTCAGTGCATCAGGTCGTGGCTCAAAGAGCAGAGCACTTGTCCAACCTGCAGAGATCACGCCTTGCTTCCTGAAGATTTCCCTGTGCTGACTGGCAGGAAACGCCAAATCCCATAATGTCTTAAACCTGACCCCTTTTTCTTGACTACCTAAATGTCTGCTTTTATCTTCTTTTTTTTTTTTTTTTACTAATTAATCATTAAATTCTAAAGAAAAAAATCAATTATTATTTTAATGGCATCATTAAAATGTTGATTTGAAGGTAGACAACAGATTATATTCTCAATAAACTGTCTTTGTCTCTGAACATCTGTCACATCTCAGATTGATCAGGTTTGGAAATTAACTGTACTTGAAAATCCTGGCACAGTGTTTTAAATTAGACTTAGGTGATCATGTTCAGTCTGCAACAACTACCTTTGGTCTTTTTCAGTATGTTTATCTTTAACATCACAGGGCTGAAAAGTTACATAATGCTTTTCATTAGGAAAGTGACGGTATTATTTCTGTATAGATCTCCCAACAAACCTCAGGAAGTCTTGTGCACGTTTCTGGCTTCAAAACAAACAGTCCTGGGTTGGCGGTAGGTGGGATCAAAATGAGCAGCAACAGCAGAAGGACCCCTCCAAGTACTGATACAGGTTCAGAGTCTGCACAGCTTCAGAGGAAAATTTTCAGTTATCAGATGATCATCATGAAGCACGACCACAACGTTGACTTCGAACTCTGAAAGAAACGGTAAATACAAATCTTTTAGTTGGCTTAGGGTGAATGGACTTATGTTCATTAAATATGAAACAAGCAGTCAGTTAGTTTAGTACCATAATGAGTGGAAGTGAAGAAGTCTGTAATACAATCTACCTACAACACCACTGAAAAAGCTTATTTGTTCTAAACTGACTAGGTTTACGACAGATTTCCAGTAACCAGATTACTTAAGTGTATGTAAAAGCAGCCTAAAGTAAATACTATTTCAGCTCTGAGAAGCAACACTGTAGGAAAATGTGAATTTAAGCTGCACAAAGGAAAGAAACCATGTTAAAGCAGACTGGAGGATTTACTGACCAACTTTGAAGTTGGTGGTCTCCAGTGTGGGGCAGGTGAACAGCCTGGGAAAGATCATGTAGATGGGAATAGAGAGGCCGTGACAGACGTCACCTTCAGCTATCTGGATGTTCTGGATCTCTGTGGCATCTCTGGCGTAGCCTTCAGCACAACCTGAACACAGCAGACATTTAGAAAAACAGAAGCTGTGCAGCTGCAAAAGAGGTTGATCCAGTCACTGACTTACCACAGGTTTCAACTCGCACAAGTTGCAGTTCAATACTCTTGATGGGGACGTCCGAGTTCTCCACCACCACCTCTCCGGTCAGCGGCTGGCTGATCACACAGTTGGTGGCGTCTAAATGGCCTCTGATTAGAAACTTTGGCAGTAAATTCCTCTGAGGAGACAAAGGATGCTTATCGTTTCAATACTTTAAGTCAAACAAAGTGAAGGAATAAATTAAGCTAAAGCGTGACGCGGTTTTCCTCACCTCTCGGATGTTCTGCAGGGTGTCTGGAGTAATGGTGAAGTTGACAGGAGTGGGGACAACTTTAGCTTTCTGCGGCTGAAAGTTAAACAAAAACAGCTTCCACAGTTTGCAACATTCAGTCACCCAGAGACATAAAGCCATGTGCCGTCCACAAGACTTAAAAAGACATTTTTGGTCCCAACTGTTGTCATGTTGACGTAAGCGTGCACATCCAATCCAATTAATTTACAAGATTGTTATAAGACTGAATCAGATCAATCAATTAAATCTGTTTTACTGACCTGACAGTGCACAATGAACTCACAGTTCCTGCTCAGGTCTTTGGCAAGCAGGGAGCGCTTCATGTCACAGCGGAGGGTGTACTGAGGAGACACACACAAGGTGGTTTACATGGAAAACAACACAGCTATTCAAACCCTGACTTTGTCTGCTCTTTGTATATGCTTTTGACTTCCTACATTTCCTGCACAAGCTCTTGTTTACTTTGGATTTGTTTACATCTGGGCATATGTAATTAAAAGTGTGTTTAAATGTCTCTGTGTACATGTCTTCTTTTTAACTAACTGTATTTTAATGTGAAAATAAATAGGAATAGGAGAATTAAAAATTAAAGAGCTAGATTACTATTAAACCTGTCTGCTGATGGTGAATTGTTAAGAAGCGGTCTTTCACCATGTCACCATGTGAGTAACTGGATTTTCCCTGATGTATGACAAGGTGAAAGAAAGTTAAACCAAGGGTGTGTTGAGAGTGTGTCAACAATTTACTGATAAAAACGAGATGACAAGGATTAAAACCACACAGTTACTATAGTACTAGAGTCACTCACTCACCTGAATGTTGACAAAGACACCATGGTAGGTCTCATACAGCACTTTGTTGCCTTTTGTGTGCAGAGGGAACTCAAAAGGGATTTCGGTCTTGCCCCCTGGGATCTTTCCTGCCTTGGCCACCTCGATGTTGCTGCTGATCAGCTGGATGGGCTGCAACATATAAGAGATCAGACTGATTAAAATCAACAGTTCTTTACCTACACTGAGTGTGTAGTGTCTGAGTTTCAAACATCATTACTATGGTGTTGAGTTGGGAGATCTGTAGCCTTGATTAGCCTATGTATGATGCAGGCACCTGCAGTTAATTAGTGGCTCAACACCATCTCATGTCATGGAAAAACTGACGTACGCTACTAAAGGGTACTTAGAGATATCACAGAAAAAAAAAATACAGACCTATGGTGCACAATTGGGAAAAAAGTTACACACATTTCTGTACTTCCTGATTAAAAAAAGCTACTTTTTTTTATTATATGATGAACATAATACATTTTTTGACATTGAGCATACCTCTTTAGTTTTAATTCTATGGAAACCAATAAATTGGTTTCATGCATTGATAAATTGGCTTATCAATGCATGAAGCTCCACATTTTCAAAGTCACCAGCCTGAGAAAGTGTGAGCTAGTACATGTCAGAAAGTTCCACGATACACGGATTCCTGAGCTTTAATGGTCACTTCTCAAAATACCAGATAACTAGGAAAACGTTTTTCAGGTTAATATTATATTAAATGTCCTGTTATAATGTGAGCTAATGTGATCATAACAGCCAACATCATACACTTAGGAATGTGCCTGTGCACCTGCTCTTACAGTACCTAAACAGTCTGGTCTCTAAGGATTTGGACCGTGACTACCACTACAATGGATCTAACAAGAAACAATGAAGATGCGTTTAAAGTATTAAATACTGTATGAACATTGGAAAAGCTCCGAACCCCCCTCAGTATGACAGTGGACAAACGACCTTCCTAGTTACTTCTTGCAGATACAAATTCTTATAAAAAATACAATCAACTAATAAACTGTGATGTAATATTATAGATTAGCCACACTTTACCAGCTGCTGTTTTTGTTCCACAACAGGCCTCGATAAAAACAAAGGTTTTTTATTTTCATTAGTTACTATATATTATCAAAAAGAGTTTACTTTATCAACAACATCAAATCAAAGTATCCGGTGTGGTACTTCTACTTGTATTGTAGTAGTTTTTCAGGCAAGTACTTGCACTTTTACTTCAGTATTGACTTTGTGTACTTCTACCACCTCTGGTTCATCCGGAGGTGGTAGATTTTTGACCAAATCTTTAAATTTAAGTTGACAGTCTACATTTAAAGTACTTCTTAGTTTAATTTTAAAACTACCACAGTGGTGTGCAGAGCAAAAATCATACATTTTCAATTTCCAAATTATTATGGCCCCAACTGTCCTTCTTCAGTGACGTATTTTCTTTTAACCTGTTTTGTTGTATTAATATAAAATGGAGAACAAATAAAAACCTTCACTTTTCATGAGTTGGAACCAGAAAAGACATTTGTTCTTCAATAAAAGATTAATTCTAAACAATAATCTGTTCATTAAATAATCACTTAAATGATTCAGCACGGGCAAGAATGAACTTTTTTTAGATATATATGGATTTTGATATTATGCTTCCATTCTGTATTCATGATGAATCCTATCGGCCTAAGAGGATCAATGAGGTTTCAACTATCACTAAGAGGGAAACTACACGTGATTGATAGTTCACCTTGACAGAGTTGTAGAAAGCTTCGAAGACGCCGACACTCTTGGAGCTTAGCTGCAGGTTCACCAGTCCCTCCAAGCTCAGAGTGATGCCATGATGCTGCAGAGGCTCCTTACACACCAGCACGATGACACCAGCCACCGTTTCCTGCACGCAGACAAACACTGTAAGGCCTGCTTACTGTTATAGGAGCTCTGAGGATGCCAGTCACAATTTAATCTCTTAAACTCAAATGTGAACAATTGATCCACCTATGGCACATTATGTTCACAACTCAGACTGCAGTTTACTGCAGCAGCAACCCTAGCAGAACCATTATCTGGTGGTATTAAGCTAATTTTGTGACCAATCAAATTATGTCAGCTGATTAGGACTTTCACACCTACAGGTATAAAATAATTTTAAAAAGAAGAAGAGAGACACCTAAAAAATCAGATAATGTTTAATGCCTTAAAATATTTCAGACTTTCTTCAACATCAGGTTTCAAACTTGCGACACTTGGGATCCTGGAACCTGTTGCTCAGTATTAATATTTTAAATTACAATTATACAAATGTCTTAAGTTAATACTCATATGCTCATGTTCGTATGTAATTCGTTGTTGGTCGTTTAAAGCTGTTTTGCTAATGCGCATTTCTCACAGTCCTCGTTTTGTGCATCAGTAAAGTAAAATATAATGCCTGTTTTATTTACATCTGTCTAAGGAACTTCTTCCAATAAAATGAGAAGAAGGAGTTTGGTTAAATTTAACTCAAACAAGAAAAATAGCAACTCCATTGAACTTGGTGCCATCAGCTCATCAGCTGCTGACCTGCTGCTCATGTGACCTGATGACGCCTCTAACATGCTAAATTAGTTAAATGTCTTCTCGAAAAATTCACTCTTTAAAGTTAAAAGTTACATCAAAAGGCAAGACAGGTCATATTGTATAGTGTTAGCTAAACAAGTTACAGATGAAGATGACGCTTGTTGGTTAGTTAGCATTAGCGTCAGTTGACTGTGTTAACGTAGCTACTTACCCCCTCACGATAAACTTTATTGGCTCTTTTTAGTCTTATATCCAAAGTGACGCTCATGTCTGCACATCAGACAGATATTCCAAGAGGGTCCAGACTCTTTCTTGTTAATACAACAAACAAATTAGCCTTCGTTTTTGCGTCTGCTAGCTTAGCTTGTGTTGGACAAGCAGCACAACCTCCGGATGACAATCCTTCACAATAAAAGTGGAGTCTTAACGTAGTTCCTTGACAAAAGGGCTTCCGGCCTAATTCCTTCAAAGTAAAAGAGTTCCACCCATTTAACCAGCTGAAGAATGCAAAGTATTTTTTGTTTCATTTAAAAAAGAAAAATGAACCACACATTGAAAATTACTGCAACAGTTTAACGCGTTAAGCTATTACTTTCCAAAAAATGCAAAAAATATACACTAAAAACTATATAAAGAAATCATAACCTTGTAAAAGTAGAGTTGCAGGGATGCTGTAGCAGATTGCATTATATTGTAAATGTGTACCCCAAAAAGTAGCCAGTGAGTGTATACTCTATCTCTATGCAAAGTGAACAAATAGCCCCTGTGAAAACTGCTGACAGTAGTTTTATGCATCTTTTTTTAATTCAGTGTGCAATTTTTTTAATGTGAGACTATGTTTTGTATAATATGAGAGAACCTACCGTTTAAAATGTGTACATAAGCAGACATAATCATATGTTGGTCTGTGCTGTATTTTCACATAAGTAGCTATTTGAAAAAGATGCATACACTGAGTCACACAATGTGCAGTGGTGACAGTTTGAAATCAAACTATCCAGTCCACAAATTCTTATAGTTTCTTAATGCACCAACTAAATGTCAAAATGCTCCTCCTTACCTGTAAAGTCAGCACTTTGCTGTATAGTGGTGATACTTTGAGGCTTATGTCTTAACTGACAGTCTGGACATTATTACTTTGATATTTTAAGGATATGTGGTTATGATACAACTGACTTTCTTAAGACTGCCAGAACTGCAGTCTATAGACATATTTTATAGCTCAGCTAATACGTTTTAATAAATTTGCCTTTTTGTGTGGATCAAAATGATATCACTCTGTCTCTGAGAGTAAAAGGTTAGTTGTGCTTAGGTTTGAATGATTGTTTTGACCAGATACAATCGCCAGCAGTCAGGTCAAGATCCTCTGTGTTGCCACAACAAGAGCTGGGAAGACAGACAGATGGTAGATCTGTTGGCTGAACATGTTTAGCCATCAAAGGGCTCAGTTCATTCATCTTTCTGCTCATTCTTTGTAGCCACTTATTTATGCAATTAATCACCATTACCACAAAAATACTGCTCTCATAACATCAGACTTTAACAATTGTAAATTACAATTATAAACTTAAAACGCTGTTGGGAATTTGAGTAAAATTGAATCTTAAAATTTTATTTTATACAGTATTTGATTAAATGCACATTTACAAAACCCACCGGTTCTACACAGCATCATTGCTCACTGGCACTGAGATACCATTCATTTAACCTTCACAAAAATGAACATTCAACTTTTACTCTTCCAGACTAAAGCAACATTCATTTACAAAAGAAAACCTCAACCTCTACATCAAACAGGTATGCCACCATTATATATGTATCACCACCGGTCAATCTATTTCTAGGCAAATGGAGTAAAATAAAACAAAAATAAGTTTAACATGTGTTTGGATCAGTCACATGGAGAATAAACCACATCCCATCTTGTCTAACTCCCAGAAAGAAAGCAAACAAGTCAGTTTCACAAAATGTTCAACTCTTCCTTCAATTGCTGACCTATTAGTCTGTCACAGGAGGAAACACTGGGTAAAAAAACATATATCGATATAAGATGTACAGAAATGTGATGTACAAAAACAGAAAGTCACAGTATTGTTATAAAAAATAGGACTTAAACAATTGTTATAACAATACAAAGTCCAAAGTTGTTTGAAACCAAAGCCTAAAATCTCACATTTTCATGAAACAGTACTGATAACACCTTTGTCCTCTATTCGTTTTTATAACCCTCCTCAAGTTTTTGCTTCTCTGTGTTGTTACTGAGGAGGGCTGCATTGTTTATCACTTGGACCTTGTCAAAAAATTTGAAATCTGCAACAAATCGTCCACCTGTGGTGCTGAACAGCACCGGCTTGAACTCATAGCCCCAGAGGATCTCTTGAGGAATGTAGGAGGTGCGACTCTGGCACGTGGCGGCCGTCGACTCCATTGTGGCGTTGAGAGTGATCAGCAGCTCAAACGCTCGAGTGTGAAGGTTTTCTGCGTTCAGTCCTGCCAATGGGCTGTGCTCATCCAGAACATGGTAGAAGGTGATTGGCAGGATTAGGAAAGGGCACTCGCCACTGGAGTCCATGTGGAAATTAACAGAGCTCTGGTGTACTTGTGTCTTTTCGCCCTCCTCTGTCACATTTGAGTGGAGGAGCTTTCCTGTTAGCTGGCACTGGATCAGAGGGCTCTTCCTCATGTTAGCCACTCTCACCATCAGACACAGTTTGCCTTGGTGCCTGCAGATGACTGCCAGCTGGCTGAACTTGATGGTCTCTGCTCGCTTCTTGGGTCGAGCCAGTTTGGCTAGAAATGCACCCGTGACGAAGATTTCAGCCAGGCCAGTGATGACGAGCTGAGCCACCAGAGTGAAGATAGCCAGGGGACATTCCTCTGTGATGTAACGAAAACCATAGCCAATGGTGGTCTGTGACTCCAGGGAGTAGAGGAAGGCTCCAGTGAGGGTCTCCACATTCATCATACAGGGTGTGTGGCTGGAATTCAAACCAGCCTCAAAGTCTCCATTGCCCAAGGCAATGAAGTAAAAGATGACTCCAAAAATGAACCAAGTCATGACGAAGGTGGAGGCAAACAGAGTGAGTTTGTAGCGCCATTTCATGTCCACCACAGTGGTCCAGATGTCATGCAGATACATCCTGACCATGCCTTCAACGTTTTCAATGCGCACATTGTTGTGGCCGTCCTTGGAAACAATCCTTCGCTGAACCTCTGTCTTCCTGTTGGCCATGCTCTGTGTCAACAAAAACTGATAATGTCTCCAGAGGTTTTAGTTTGGCATCGCCAGTAGAAAGACTGAGAAAAGATCAAAAAAAGAACTATCATCTTACTTGTAGATATAACAGTTACACATCACAATAATGTCTATGTGCATATAAAATAGAGTAAAAGTGTAATTTGAATAAAAAAGCACATTTGCTCTCTTTCTCACGAGGTGAAATTCATTTGTTGTGGTTGTATTTGTCCAGTTTGTGAGATGCCTATCTAAGATTTCTGCATTCACCCCAGAACAATAGAGGTAGATGAAATTTAATATGCGGAGCTCAACTTGTCTTTCCAGGAGCTGTGAAATGGTTACTCCGAACAATCCACACTTTCTACCAACAAACTAGTTCCACAGAAAACTGTTCACATTGTGCTCTGCTGACGCAATGGGAATCAAACCTGTGAACCTATTATGTAATCCATCCTTTATACTTGTATTTAAATTTTTCACAGTAACATAGAGTTTTGATTGGTTAAACGCTGCCAGTCTTATTAATTCCTGTTTTTATTATCCAGTTACTCATCAGTTGATGACATGCTTTATAAATGTTTTCTTTACAGTTGTAGTATTGAAGGTGATTGCTAGGTGGTGAAAACTGTTAAATATAATGTTTATAATGTTTAATGTTTCTGCTAATTATAAAATTCAAACCAAATGTTTCTCAAAAGTGACATATTAGCACAACTTATAACAAAATAAAACACTGTTACAGAAAATCTGATTCATCTAAAACTGGCACAGTCCACCTCTATGATCCATTAGGTTATTTTCATGTAATTTAATTAAAAGTATGTACTAATCTTGTAATGTCAAAACAGAAATGTTAAATGTAATAACTTAAATTATGATAAATATAATAACTCATTACACTTGACATGTTGTTAAATATAGAAAAAACAAAAAGTCAAATTGTGTTAAACATGAAACAACTTTGTATGTTCCTTTAAAGTCGATAAATAAAAGATACAGCAAAGCATTAAACACAAGAACATGAGATGAGAAACTACAAAAAAGTCGCAATTAATGATTAAAATATTTCACAGTATTTGATGTACAGCACACAGTGTCTGAACAACACAGTGCTATCACAAATTGCTGTTACGTCTTACTGTTAATACAAGTTGAAATTTAACCTTGTAGTGAACAATTGCAGGAACCTGAGATCATTAGCTGTACCTTTAAAAGAAATCATTGCATGATAAATGTAAATACAGTATGCATTCTACTCACTTTCTATTGTGCAGCTTTGTTGATTTACCTCAGGTGTTTGCCTTCACTTGTCACACACAATCTGTAAGTTAAAGTTAGTTCAGTGTCTTCTTTCCCCTATTGTCCTGGGCTGTGAAGGCTGAACTTTGGCACAGCTGTAATCAGGGTAAAACAGAGATGAGAGACAAAGCCAAGCTGTAAACGCTGATCTAAATGTGGGTTGGCTTTTATTCTGCCACCTCCCCTGCCTCTCCACAGGTAAGAACAGCAGCTCTGTAAGCTTATACTTTAGTTTGCTGCTTTTATGTTTGCTATTGTTTGACATACTCACCCAGATTTACTGCTTTTAGTGCCTAATAATTCCCCGAAGGGCATTATGAATTCATAGGGCCCTTTTGATATCAATACAAATAAGTTGTGGTTTGACTGAATTCCGGTCTGACATTAGAATTAAAACCTATGAAGATTATAAAGTGTGTGTGTGTGCTGGAAACCATTTCAGTGTCTTAACATGATGAGTATTTGCATCTTTTGCAATTGTTAAAGTAAGTATCAGTCCAAGTGTTGGCAAGGTGGCATTTATGTATTGTATTATGTAGATTAAATAAGAGCTGAATGAAGTTGAACACTCAAATGAAGTTCATCAACCACTTTATCTGAGCCCTTAGGGTAAAAATGCAAAATAAAAACTGTTAAAAAATAACTCATGCTGTACACAAGTTAAAGCTATTTAACAATTACCTAAATTATGAGAAATGACGTTTACAATTTTAAGGTGTGTCACCACTGAGAGGAATTAAGTGAATACAAAGACAGTTAAAGTTTTACTGGGTATTCAGACCTGGTTGGGTGGGGGGGTGATGTTTTAAGGCACATAGAATTTTCCATAAAGCATATATTTTAAATTTCTCAATCAAACTAAAAACTTAATTTTGTATTAAGCCATTAAAGTTGTTGTAACATTTAATGGTTTAATGCCAGACCATCCAGTCTTATTAAAAATTGTATTACCTCAGCATCTGAGTTACTGGAATTTGTTATTCAGAGAACAGACTAACTTTGACCTTTACTTTTTACCACACCGGACAGTTGTCACAGAGGCAGCTACATTTAATCACTTTAGGCGGCTTTTAAGTCCACCGCCATCAGACTGTCCAACAAGATCTGTGCACCATCCAAACAACACTACACACAAGATGTCAAGAGTCATTCAAAGTTTAAGCAATAAGAGGAGCTCAAGCGTTGACTGGAGTGAAAGTATTAGATGAGGTGTGAAAGCTAAACAGAGTCTGAAAGGTCAGAAGAAGTGGAAGAGCTGGGAGCAATTTCACTGACACCTAAAATATAAAAATCCTTTGAAGTGACATGTTGACATGTAGGTGGTATGAATGGATGTACTGAAACTAAGTTGAAAAGCATAAGTCGCACAGACAACAACTTTTAAAATACAGCATGTTGTGTGTTGAATGTTTTTTTTAAGTCGTAGACATAATTAACTTTATGACCTTGAATTGCACACCTTTGCAGCTTTGTTATTAACCACATTATTATTATTCACATTCCTGAAGTCTGTGTGTGTGTGTCTGTGTGTGTGTGTTATTAAAGCCACTTTTCCACCACACAAGCTGTAATTAATTCCCCCTTTCTCTTCTCCTGCTTACACACAGATGGGGCTGGGTATAGGATCACCAGCTGATTTCTCATTTCTTGTGGTTGTTCTTTACAATTTCATAAAAATGTTAAGAGACAGAGATAATCAGAAAACACACTTTGCATACATGCATATCTCTGTTGCCAGCAATAAAGCTAGTTGATCAACTGGGAACTGCAAAAGTACCTGACAAAGAGCAATAGCACAACATAGGAAGTCAAACGAAGGTGCCCTTATTTTGGGTAGTCTTGCTGTCTGGTTTGTAAAATTGATACCAAACATATTGATTCATGTAGACTCTTTTTTATATATTTATATTTATATGAATTGTTAAGTTTATCATTAAATTGTCTCCTAATACAGTGGAAACATGGAAAATAAGTCATATGTGAGCAAACATATTCGACGTTCGTCAGTCAAATGTCACATTTAAACACTAATAATTACCTTTAAAAAGTATTTGTGGGAACATATAACACTGTTAATATTACTAAGTTAATGAAATCAGGCATGTTGCTGTGGAGTGAGCGTCCCTACGTCATGCCAAATTATTCAATCTTAAATTTGACAAGAGGAGATGCATGTGCCATATAACCCTCAGTCCCATATAATCCATCTCTTTGTTGGGAACACTGAGTTTCACTTAGGTTTTAGCTGTAAAAGTCGTTTTAAAAAGTTTAACCAAGATGAAGGAGCCCAGCCCCACCTAGTGACCAAAATGTTTAAAGCACCGTACACTGCTTTAAAACCTAAAGCTTTTGTGTCTTTAAACAATGTGAGATGGTTCATTTTCTGATGTACATCAATAATAATCATATAACTAGTGACATTTAAAGTTTAGATTTTATTAATGAGTATTCAGCATCATACTGTACATCACTCATACTACTATACAGACACAAAATGACCACTCATTGATTTAATTTACAAAAAATAGCATGTCCCACTCCAGGACCCAGCGTTTTGGATATGTTTATCTAGGTATGTAAGTAGTAGTCATTGTTGCAGTAGTATCCTCAGTGAACCAATGATGTATGGTGCGTGTGCTGGTACTTTTCAGTTACTGCATATGGAGCAGAATACACTAATTCTGCTGATCTGCATTATTCAGAGCTGAGTCCTATAAAAAATGTAAACAAGTGAAAAGATTCAAGACTGAAGAACAGAGGAGTCAATGTCACCTTATCATTATTAAATAATTTTTTTCATTAGTAAGAAGTGTTCATCATGCTCTAAAAGATAAAAATGAATATGAATAACTCTGTGGGAACCAAAAACATACAACGCTCATTATTGTAAATCCAATTAGTCCCAAGTCTTTTGGGGTGTAAATAATTAAGACTGGGTTCAGGAAGGTGAAGTTCATGCAGGGGTCATTGTGGTGTAGGGTTAGCAGTGGTGGCCTTGAGGATGCCTCGCAGCACCTTGTAGTTGTTGAGGGGTTGGTTTTCTTTGGGGGGGTAACAGGGGCCTCGATCTGTTGCATATGAATAAGGGAACCGCAAAACCCAAAGACTGTCAGGCGGCAACACTAAATCGGTCTGCTCTGGATGGAAAACTGGACAGGGAGGAGGACCAGGCTGTACCTGAAAACACATGAGTAACACACAACAATGTTAGCAATAATGAAATGTATTAGTGATAAATTAATTAATTAATTAATATGTTTCTATTCAAGCATTGGCATGATACTGCTTAGAAAACGAAATATAACTTTCACTTCAAATTTCCAATTTCTGACTGTTAGCTTTAATTAATGAGAAGTCCAATAACTGTAGCAGCAGTAAGTACATTCACAGTGAACATGACACTCCATTAGCTGTATTAAAATGTGAAAATAGAACTAAAGAGAAATCCAACAATAGGAGCTTATACAGGGTCCTTGACAAAGTGGTGCAAAAAGCAGTAATTTACCTGTGGGTTGAGAGTAATCTCCAGCGGGGAATCAGGCACCACAATGAAAAGGCGAGCCAGCTGGGCAAAGTGAGGCTTCAGGCCGCGGCCCTGAGAAGGGGAAGGGATGTAAAGTGGCATGTCTGTGTTTAGCACTCTGGTGGCAGGATCTTTAGCACCTCCTGGCCCCATAACCTTCACTATTTTATCAGGTGCGGAGCTAATGAAGCGTCGTCCCCTGCTGTCTTCATATTCAAACCCCACAAAGACTCGAGCCATATCATCCCTCCTGCGACTTCGACCAAGACCTCCAGTGCTTCCTCTCTTTCCCACTAATGTTTTGTTGGGGGCTGGCCAGGAGGATGTGCCTCCATTCAGAGGTTCTGTAAGTCCTGTATCGTCCTCTGATCGAGAACGGATCACCAAGTCCCACGGCAAGAGAAAGGAGGAGCCGGGGAGGAAGCCTGGCTGTTCCAGACCAGTGTGGCAGTTGTATGACTTTGCTGGGCCCAGTTTGACCAGTGACCAGCTGGAGAACTTAGGTAGCAGGCCTTTGGCGCAGCCAGAGTGCATCATACCAGGCAGGTATTCCACAGTGGAGGGCTGGCGATCTACAAGACTTGGCCTTTTTTGCTGGACTTGGGTTTCAGCTGAGTCTCCATCCCCGTAGGGCCCCAGACTGTCCGTTGACTGGCCTAGACTGAGAGCCAGACTGAGGCTGGTGTCTCCAGGTGTGTGGCTCTGGGCAGTGCTTGGCTCCTTCAGTCTCTCTGTCTCACCAGACCCCGTGGTCTCACATGGCAGTCGCTGAGCTTGGTTGCAGGCTGGGGCTGGGTCAGGAGTGCTGGGCTGGAAAACTGGAAATTCAATCCTCTCCAGCTTCCCACAGCATTTCTCCTCCAGAATCTGTTCAGAACAGAAATATCAAACATTTCTAACAAATAAGTGGGAAAACTAATACAGAATGTAGAACTGGACAATGTGACAATATATGTAATTCACATCGTCTTATTACGAGGTTGAAATGTTTTTGGGGGTATTCTCATTCTCATTTCTCTCATTTTTTCTGATATTAAATCAAATGTGTCTGTACTAACATTTCTCAAAAAAAATTAATTTAATTGACAGCAGAAAAATCATGCATTCCAAAATATGTAATTATGTATACAGAACAAGGACTGTGAAATAAAGTGTGAACCTATATTTTAAAGTTTCTGGTTGCATTGGGTAGACAATGTTATTATGAAGTTTGTATAATTTGGATCTCTACGGAGAAAGAAATAATAATTATAATATAATACCATCCACAGATAAATTGCAAATATGGCCAGTTTGACTGACTGCTGATGTCCATGTGTTACATTGGACCAATCAGAGCTGCACGTGATATTTGATATGACCACTTGCAAAGCTGCTCTGCTGCGGTCCTCAGAGCGACTGTGTTGTGTGAATCCTGACCTGGAAGAAGTCATAATTGGCAGCTTGGATGTCAAACGGATCCTCACGTGGAGCCTGTTTCCTGCCACAGTTGCAGGAGCTTGTGGAGCGCCCCCGGCTGTTGTGGTTCAGGATGGGTGGGTTGCGATCCATGTCTGGCTTCTCTCCTGCAGAAAGCAGAGTCAGATTTTATGAGCATGTCGTGTCATTAGTTTGATACATGTGAGAGATTACACTGTGCAAGTCATTTCTGAATCATACACCTTGTATTTTACATTGACCACATTTCAATCAAAAAATGAAAGTAGAGCAAGAGCACTCACCTGGCTGAGGCAGCAGGTGGAACTTGTGAACACAGTGTTGGTCCGTCAAGCTTCGCTCCTCACACAGCTGATGGCCATTGCTCCAGAACTTGTAGCAGTCCTCATGAAGCTGTAGTGCATAGCGCTGGAAAGCCACACCACGAGCATGCTGGCTGTATACCCGCAGAGCCTGGGCCAGCTGGTTTTTGTGAACTGTAGTGGTGTAGTTATGAGGAAGGTTGGACTGGTACGCGTTGTGAGCCAGTGGCAGAGCTTTCTGACACCTGTTCTCAGAAAACTTTGTGTCAGCGTCAAGAAAACCCTCCAAAACCTTCAACTGGCTCTGCACCTTAGTGGCTAGCTCTGCTATTTCTTCTTCTGTGTTGCTAATTAGGACTTGATAAAGTCTGGAGGCAACCTGAACCCATTTGGAGTAAGTGGGCAGCTCAAAGTGTGAAGGTTGAGGGTTGCGCCCGACGCTGTCGTCAAAACCTTTCTTGGTCAGCACCAGCTCTACATGCTGCCAAAGAAATTCTTTCAAGCTACAGTCCACCAGCTGACCGCTTCCTGATAAACCGCCTGAGTCACCACTAAAACTGGACTGCCGAGCTGAGCGTCGCATCTGCTGATAACGCCTCGGCCCTGACACTGATGGAGTAGAGTCTTGATCACCCAAAATGCAGTTGGCACGCAACTGACCAAGCAAGGTGCCCACAGGGTCTTCATCTGCAGCTGGTATCACATACACAAATGCTTGGTTGGCAGGCACTGTGAACAAGCAGTTGCTGCTTTGGTTGGTCAGGACCCTGCTTTTACGGAAGATGCGATAAATTTGGTCCTCCAGGGCATGCTGCAGCCTCCTCCTGGGAGAGTGCTTTTTGGGCTTGTCAGGGTTTCCTCCAGACTCTGATCCATTTGCAACCTTTAGAAGAACAATAAAAAGAGGTGGAAAGTCAAATGTGTTTATGTGATAATATCTGTTGTCAGGGTTATAATTCTAATATAATAAATAAATAAATGTAAATACACTTAGTTAGTAAGAACGGTGCCTGTTGGATGCCTGTGTGTTGTTTCTGTTAGTTTTCTTGAGCAACAAATGTTGCGAGTATTTCTGAGATGATAGGCAGAAGGGAACTTACTGAGACCTTTCTGATCACCTGTATTCGTGAGAGGCCCTGGCATCCCTGACAGCCCCTTTGACCATTGCATGGTTGCAGGTTTTACATGACAATAAAAATGATAAAATATGCAAGGCTGATCATAACTATTTTTGTACTTAATTAAAATAAAAACCTTCAGAGTGCCGTTTATCTGGAAAACGAAGAGCAGACGTGGAGGGCAGGGCCGACAGTTCACCTTCCACTCTTTGGACACCGGGCATTCTTTGATGGCAGCTCGAATCAGAGGAAGGACCTTCTGCCGCAGGGCGTCCAGGGCTCGGAAGAGCCGGTCGTAGTTCACGTCGAAGGTCTGGTTCGGGTGGACGAGCAGCAGGACGTGGCACACGGAGAACATGTAGAGCAGGTGGAGACAGTGTTGTCTGTCGAGGCCTTTCCAGAAGTCGTGGGCGTCGGAGTGACTGGTGCCGGTGCTCATTGACTGACAGGCCCGTAGCAGCTGCCGGCTGTCGCAGACGGAGGAGAGAAGCAGGTACAGCACCCGGTTCTCCTGGTTGTAGAAAGCCTGGATGTGGCTGTCTGCGGTGTCACCGTCCTCCGTTCCGCCGAACAGCGAGAAGATGTGTTTGTCCGCCAGAGTGTTGATAAGAGACTCTTTCAGCGGCCCCGGCTGCATATTGCTTTTACCGAAAACACCGACAACACATAAACCATCGTCCCGGTAAGCAGCGTCCTCCAGGAGATCCGACTGAAGCAGAGCTCCCATGCTCACTGGGAGAGCCATACTTGCTTCCTTCATGTTGAAAAATCAACGGACTAAAAACAACGATGCACTTATTTCCGGGTTCGTCAACTAAAACGTCCGAGTAGATACAACATCCGCTTTGGAGTTCCCTTTTGTTATCTAAATGTGTTTCTTCTGCATTAAATATAAGTACGTGATGAACAGGTAATGAATGTAGCCGAAATATGTTGAATGTTAAAACCAATATTAATAAAAAGATGAAAATCGAAAACAATTAAACAAAAAAAATAAGCCTATAGTTATGTATACAGCATATACTGTATATGTACAATATGCGCTATGATAATCTTAAGCACATGCATGTTTTCTGGGAGACCTATAATAACGATTGAAATCATTTTCAAAATAGGTATTATGTATGCAAAATTGTGCTGTTATGTAAATACATCAAACTATTGGTATGCATGAAAAAATCAAATCAATAATATTTATTTTTGTCCAACAAAATAAATAATCTTTTCCAGAAGATTGGAGATATTGCATGTTTAAAAGCGTGGAATATTTTCTAATTTAAATATTAATAGTATTGTCTATACACAGATTTGATTGTTGTATCTTTTGTAATTCATTATTAGACTGTTGTTACTAACGTCTTCCTGTATGAAGTATAATTTCATTGCTTTAGCTGGTTAAGGTGATGCTGAGTATTTAATATACTGTGAGAAACAACAGCAACTTATTTGTATTATTAATTAACATGTTGATTAAATTTCTAATCTATTAATCAAGCTACTGTAGCAATGAGTTGACTGCAAAAGTCCCATCTCCTGCACCGTGCCTTTCAGGTAGTAGTCCTGTACAAAATTACAATAAATATGAATGCCACAGTTTTTATTTAACCCTTTTTTAAAACAGATAAATCCCCATGAGGTTAGCAGCCTCTTTTCCAGAGACACCTTTCCAATACACACAATTATAACACAACATGTACATGTAGCATACAACGTTTTGATCAAATAACAAACAATTAGTTAGGAACCAACATCATATAAAAGCTTGAGTGCAGATTTGATCCACACTAAATACTGTATGTTATACACTATGTTCTTCCTGGGGTCACTCATCCATTGATCATACAAACTGACAACACAAGTTACAGCCTCCCACAGCAGAATACAACGGCTGGTTATGCTTGGGTTCAGACGAGCGTACAGGGAAACACTTATCTATAGGGAAATAGTCTCGGTGTCTAACATTAACCTTTCGACAAAGGTCTCAGACGTCAGAAGACTGGAGCCAGCGCTACGTGCGCGTCCCTGACTGTGCGTTCTTCCTGACGTCACCGCCCTCTGATCATCTGAAATCCCTGATAACGCGGTGCGCGCTCCCGCACGGCTCTGAATGGGGGGCTCAGTCCAGCTCCTGACAGCTCGTCCAGTAGTATTATCATAGGCGCCAGGGTCCACTTATCCACTCAGGTCCGCTGTTTTCAGACACACTGGTAGTCGACAGCCCTGCTCCTCCGGTAGTACACATTTAGTCAGGTAGCCTGGTAGTGTACTGACAGTCCAACTAGTTCGGTTAGTGTGCTGACTCTTCTCTTCTTAGCCCGGCAACTTAGTCTACTGACGGGCGGAGCGGTCTCTGTCTGTCCAGGAATGAGAAATGATGGCCGGCTCTACAGCAGAGGAGAAAACCTTCCGACGGTTCCTGGAGCTCTTTCTTCGGGAGATGAGAATGCCTCTGCAGGAGAGCGACCCGCTGCCGATGCGCCCTTTGACGGACCTGGTGTCTGAAGAGGAGGTGGAAGGGGAATGCCTGGACCTGTGTCTCCAGCACCTGTACAAATAGTTAAGTGTCCACTTTCTGTCATGGCATCTTGTTATGTCCGTGTGTCTAATGTTTCACATGAGCTGCAGCAGTTAAATGGCTGTGTTTGATCGTCAGTGTGTAGTGGGGGAGCTATAAGGTGAACGGGCTGCGACCCTGGCTGGGTCCACATCCGATAAGCACCGGGATCCCCGCTGGCCGCCTCGCAGGATGCCCGCAACCTGCTTCATGCCACGATGGGTGTGTCCAGCACAGTGTCTTTATTGAAATGTGGAATTAAAGCAAAAGCAGAAATTAAAAGCTGACACCCGCCGGCACTGCCTCGACCAGGGCTGTGTTGTATTGAGCTGTATTACATTTCTGTGCATGACTTATGATTGCCATATCGTGCCACACATTTACGCCAGCGGTGACAGAGCTGGAGGTCTACAAAAGGTGAACCCCTGGTTTTGCGTAACAGCACGACGTCATCGTGGTGTAGGAGGAGGAGGACGCCATCGCCATCACTGCTGAGCGCATCTCCATGCAGGCTAAAAATAACCTCACCGGTTACGTTATTAGCCTCATTTGTTAGACTGATCTTTAAACTGTAAAATCCAAGACGCTCAATCAATTGGCACAGACTGGAATGCAGTTTTCTGGACGTATATGTAGTTAATGAAATTCATTCTCATTACGTTTATTCAAATCAAGACTGTAGCTGATCTAAATCAACTGTATTTAAAGAGGCTATTTGCTTCATTAGGAAAGCAAACTCCAGATGCAAATTCATACATTTTACTGACAAAGGATGCTCGAATTACAATATGCATGACATTTATTTGACAGCTGCTGAATTACATTCTGATGGATCCGGCGTTTAAGACATGGACAAACTTGGCAGAAACAGTGAAACTGAGATGAGCTCTGCCCTGAGCTCTGCTGCCTGGCCTGGTTTTGAATCCAAAATAGGTGCAGAAACTGTGCTGGGAAGAACAGAGTGGAGGGATTCATCTAGGGCACTGAGTAGCAAGGGGACTGCTGCACGCATATCTGTAAATGACTTTGCACACAGGCCCATTAGGGTGTGTGTGTGTGTGTGTGTGTCTCAGAAGGTCAAGGTGCCCTCCAGCAGTGATGGAGAGCACATTGGTGGCAGGATGGGCACAGCAACTAGTGGTGCCTTCAGGTGTTTGCACTAAGCAGGAGAACAGGATGAGTGCCATTGGACGTGTTCACACTAACGCGTGTTGTAGTAAATGCTTATTTGGAGGAGAGTTAGAAGAGAAGATAGATACCAATAATGTTTCCAGTATCCAGTTTGTAGCCTCAACATACATTTAAAACATGCCTACAGCTCGATGAATGTGTTTATCTAATCCTCATACACAGAAGTATGTACATTTACGGAGGAGCTACTGCTGCGCCTACTGTTTCTTGATGAACACCATCAGCTGTACCCTTCATCCATGATTAAATATTGTATTGATTTCCCCCATCCGCGAGTAGACGTCGAAAAAGTCCTAGAGCTGAACTAAACCAACCAATGGAAAATAACAGTTTAGGAGAGTAGCTATATTTAAGTATAATTTTGGGATTCTTGTTGTACATGAGTATACTTATTTTGTGTTTTTATACACATGCACATTTATTCAACATTTGGAGTTATTGGTAACTTTGCAGATGTGATCAAAATATAAATGACATTCCAGATTTATTCACGTAGCTGCACTTTAGCAAAATGATCAATTAACATCGTAAATACTTGTGATGTTTTCAGTACATTTAGCTGATAATAGGCAAGTATTTTAACCCAAGTCATATTTCCATGTTGGACTTTTATTTGTAATGGAGTAGCCTACATTTTACATTGGGGCATTTCTGCTTTTACATGAGTAACTCAGATTCAATCTCAGTCTTTCTCTCACCACTGGAAAATACAGAAAGTTCAAAAATAGTTTTTTAACAAGTCTCTGGGCGTCCTGACAAATAGACGCCTTCTGATGTTGAACAAAGCTAAAACAAGGCATGAACACGGACAGCGATTGGGTGCTGGCCAATGGCGCCCCCCAAGAGGCCCCCACCCCCCAGAGAAGCTCCCCCACCCCCTTTAATAAATCATATTCATTTCTTACAAACCATACAGCAATCTTCAATCAAGACATGAATGAAAAACTTAATAAATAAATAACTAAACCATGAGTTAACAAGTAAGTCATGAGTAAAATATACATCCCTGTTTCTTACTGACTGAGGCGCTCGCTTACAATGAGGATATTCAATTCCAACCTCCACCTGTGGGGGCGCTAATGCGGCAAAAGGCGTGCACTAAGTCTAAGCCGTAAATTTAATTAAATTGAGACATTTTGTAAACTTTATTCATTAATCCACTCACCTAATTCTCTAATTTTCCCACCGACTTCTCCGTTGTAACTTCTCTCTGCCTGTCACAGACACGGCGGTACGCTAACGCTAGCAGCTTGTTAGATCATGTCCATTGATGCCAATGCGTCACCTCGGCCGCCATGTTGGATCAGGGAATCCACGCCTCTTAATGCATAAATGGATATGGAGCCACACTTCAAATCGTAATAACTCACCGATTTTACATTTAGACTTTTCTGCAGTTGGGCTTGTTACAAATGCCCCAAATATTTTTATGATACAAGATAATGAAATTATAAAATGTGGATTATTATTATTAATCAGAACATGGGATGGTGAGCTGCCCTAAGATTTTCACTGGCCCCATACAGCCACCCCATGAACATTTTCTGCTGGCGCCACTTCTGCTGTCCTTTTTTAGTGGACAGCTTTCCAAAGTGCATGAAACCAGCCATGTTGGTGTGTGATTCCTCATGTTAGTGTTGCTGCTGCTCCTGACCAAGTTTGGCTGAAAGCTGAAGTTGCCACAGTCCTTCCAATGGAGTCCGTCCAATCTGGCTTTGTCAAAGAGCCATTAGCCAAACTAACCAAAATAACTGCAGCTTACCGCCAAAGCTTGCTTTGTAAAATATCTCTCCGTCTCTGTTTTCTGGACAAGGTAGTGACTTGTACATTTGGCTTGTTGGAGCTGCTGAATCACTTGTTGGCTTTTCTACTGTACATGGAGCAGTTTATCTTGGTAGACCCTACAAAGGAGCGAGCTCTTCCAGCTGCACACACATTTGTTTTTTGTGTGTTCTCCCCACAGGATTTCTGAGCTATTACAGTGTGATATGATGCTAGAGGTCAGAGTTTCACCGAAATCACAAGGAATCGTCTTCTAAAGAACATGAATATCCCAGACTGTTATATCAGAAAATGGCAAAAAAGCATATGTTTATGTTCATGTAACAAAGCTGTAGTAGTTCTAAACTGTTGAGAGCAAAGGTTCTTATATGACATAATTATTGAGAATAACATGCAGAAGGTTGAATGTGGGGACACGGACGTGTCAACAAAGGCTCAATTGTCAATGTGGGAGATCATTTTTTTCCAGTTCAATTCTGGTTAAAACTTTCTTTTAACCAAGACCGAGACTGAACCAAGTTGTGATGAAGGTCCGTAATATTGTCAAAGGAGTTACTTTAACCCAAATCATGTTTTCCTACCTTAGTTTAATGACACAGTGCTATTTTCAATATTTTATTATAACAATATATTAAATAATGATGATGTTTAGTTGTACAGCCTGATTGAGTTCACTCTCCTATCCTCATTGCCTAACCATCATTGCATAGGTTTTGTTACAGTAAGTAACTGTTTTTATTAAAAAAGCTCTACAAACCCGCTGTACACTACTTGCTTAGTTAGCCCAGCGGGCCAAATAAACCCTTCAGGAGGTGGTGGAGACCAAAAAGTGACATAAAAGAAAGTGACTGTTGATTCATTACATTCAGAAACACAACTCTGAATCAACGATAATGTTTCTCTTTATCTTCTTTGACGTATTCACAGTGTATTTCATGTCAAATGGTCAGTTCTTACACAGCATCTTGAAAAAAGGAAAAGCAAGAACCCTGAAAGACAAACAACTCGCACGGAAGAAGATGCAGGATTTGGTCCCATCACTTTGACAGCAGATCTGACAGACAGACAGATTTCTGGCTGTTTTTTAAGCGTTTTACTGTGTAAAATGAGCTGCTACAGTAGGTGGTAGCAGTCTGCAGACTCCTTCTCTGGTATAGGTGTTACAGAGAACACAGCTCAAGTGTCAACTCTCATTCAGAGCTGATACACGATCTAAAGTATCACTTATTCTTCCATTAACATTACCTGCTGCCTGCTGTGCATTTGGGAACACAGTACACAGTGAAAATGTACATGTCAAAACTGTCTGACAAGACCTTGTGTGTGTGTGTGTGTGTGTGTGTGTGTGTGTGTGTGTGTGTCTTCTTTGCATCATATACATCAGTTGTCATGGTAACAACTCAGGCGTCCTTGCACGAAGTAATAATGGCTTTTTGTAGTCAGTCTGAATGCAGCAGACAGCATCAGCAGGAGTGTTTCAGTCAGACGTCTTTATATATGGCAGTTTGATAACTCTGCTGTACACAACACCAGAGCCAATGCAAGAGCACCTGCCAACTTCTGGACCTCAGTGGTTAACGGATGAGAACTTTTGCTGCAGGTCATGAAGCAGACTGATCGTTTACGTGTGTGTGTGTGTTTGTGTGTGTGTGTGTGTGTGTGTGTGTGTGTGTGTGTGTTTGTGTGGTGGCCAGCATCCTACATGGCTGTCTACTGTAGCTTTTCTGTGAGTGTAATGATAGTTGGAGGCAGCAGCTCTGGTGATTCATCCCAACATGTCATTAGTTTGTCTCTGGGTTGAACAGCTAATAATAGACTTCTGCAAGAAGAGAGATCCCCTCTGTGTGTGAGTGTGTGTTAATAGGGGGCGGGCGAAGCACTTGGTGTGCTAGAACGAGTTTGGGGGTGTGGACAGGGTTTGTGTGTGTGTGTGTGTCTGTGTGTGTGTGATAAAATTATGCCAATTAGGTTTTAATCCATTTTCCCCCAGGCAGCTGGGAGTTACATCTGAAAAGAAGAGGATGTGGTCTACTCCCCCCTAAACACTGTGATTTGGAGTATGTGTGGAGGGTTTACGCCAAAGTACTGTATGATTTAAATGCATGTCGCTGTATGTGCAAAACAAGAGGACATATAAACCAATCTGGCAGACGCAGACAAGCCGCCGTTATTCCAGTGGTACCTGAGTTGTAGACTCTCACATAATACTGTGACGTATGTAACACATTTTTACTTTTAAGCGAAAGAAATCTGCCTAGGGGAACCTGTTAAAGTGGTTTTATGTTTAAATCCACGGTACAAAAAGATCTCCAAAACCTAAACTTTTAACCAAAGTTGTAACAGACAGCTAATACTAGATATCCTCTGAAACTGAGACTGAAAAAGAGAAAGTCACAAGCATCTGTTCCATAAAATCAAATGCACTAATCCTATTGATGATTTAAATAATATTTAGCAACAAATTCCCGCTGGGTTTCATTTCTTCTCTATACAGAACCTTCACATGTACTTGTTGGATGTTATACAGAAAAGGTATGTTAATGTTATTTTTTTACAAAGCCTGTGTCCTTTGACACATTTCCACAAACCTTTAACCCCTCGATGAGTATGTTTGGTTCCACTCTGGCACTGAAGTGATGATGCATCAGATTAAATTGCACAGATTAAAGGTAAACTCTTGAGGGGAGAAACATAAGAAATCTGGACGCTTCTATGCAGAACAGGAGGCCTTGAAGCAGATGTAACCTTTAAAGTCATCAGATCAACTAAATTTAACATTCAGACAGCCCTGTCCACCATGACCATTACAATACAACATCATGATGATGTTCATCCATCCAGTCAAGTTTAGAGTCTTGGAGATGCCAGGGAGCGTTGAAGCTGTTCTGTGGTCTGATTTGGAACATTTTAGCAAATGTAAATTTGTAGCATTTAGGACGTACAACCTAATGTCATATTAACATTGTATTGTTCCATTGGCACTTACGAGCAGCTGAGTGAGGGAAAGGCGATCATGTCAGCCTCTAATTTGTATTTCAGAATCTGAGAGATCTGCAGTTTGTGACACAAACAAAATGTCCCACCTGAAGAAAAAGAACTACTGTCACCAAATGTTGGCAGAATAGCTGTGAATAGACCATCGCTGGCAGTTACATCAAAATATAATTCAATCTTAGCAGTAATACAATCAAATCCGGTAATTTCCAGGAAACCACTGTGGAGTAATAAACATTCCCAATTCCCAATAACTAAGGGATATTTGGATATGTGATTGCAGCAAAACCAAAACACTGATATCATCTAGCTAGCACATACGTTTACACATAAACTATCCTTTTGAGGATTACTGCTTGGATGTATTTGACATATTAGCCATTATGCAGTTTAAAATTCTGATGTTGAGCAGGTGATTCTTGTTTTGCATGTTCAGGAAAAGTCTATGCCAGTTGCAACTTTTGCTTCGCTTTGACCTTGTACACAGAGCAACATGTGTATGACTAGGCCAAGTGCAGATTGTCTGCTGGATTACTACAAGTGCGACCTAGCCTCATGGGAGGTTGTTTTAAATTCATTTAAAAGCACCTTGTTGAATTTTCTTCAGCTTCTATCAGGACAATGAGGCAGTGTTTTTACAAGGAGATTCAAGTTTGTTTTTTTTACACGCATGTGTGTGAGGATGTGGGCAGCATAATTCACATCCCATCACTGGTTTCACGCTATTTTTGTATCAATCATTAGTGACAATAATGTGAGAACAAAGGCACACATTCAACAACAACAACAGGAAATGCATTCGGTGTGCTTAAATGTGATACACCATGTGTTTTCGTGAGAGACAATGAAGGTAAAAGTTAATTTAACAGCGTGTCATCCCGGTGGCCTATGGATTTAAGACGCTGATACTTTAAAGACAGTGTTGCTGCTTTGAGTACATTGACTGTGACCTTTACTGATCTCAGCATCACCCATTCTGTCAATGTGAACCAAAATATACATTTAATGCACAATTGTATTTATCCAGAATAAGAATATCTGGCATTAGCCTGATATTGCTGTCTGTTTGTATTGACTGTTGGTGAATTGATGATGAATTGAAGAGAACTAAGAGGGTTAAATGACCCTCCACACACACAGACACACACTGAGAGCTGATAGATAGTAATTGAGGGGAGAGCCTTTCTAGACCTCATTAAATAGAAATGTCTCCCACAGCTGTAAAGAACTAGGGGGTAGATCCGGCTTCCTTCAGCACACATGATGCACTCAAGCATGTACACACATAAATGCATGTACACACACACACACAGGCACCATTACAAGAGTGGGTGGTGTTAGAGGAGCTGCTCGTGACGGGTGTATTAAAGGATAAACCTCAGACTGTACAACTGCGGCATCATCAAGGACTGTGGTGTTGCCTGTACTATGTTATTATGCAGTCTTTTTTTAATCGTGTTCATCATATGAGTAATAATTACACTTGAAGTATTATTTTTTGTTACATTAAATATTCTTTTAATAAACCTGTGAATAGGAGTCATATGGCCACAGGATAAGTGTATGTAACTAGCTAATTTGTACAATCCAGTGCAAAACACATGATCTGTTTATGTCTACTATGTTGCTCTCTATTTAAGTTTTAAAGCCGTGCTGGTCTGGACTTGATTTCAGACTAATGTCTCCTTGTTATTATGAAGCATGGACGCATCTTAAGTTGCAGCTTAGCTTGTTGAAGAAGCTTCCATCAAACATTCACCAGAGTAAAGGGCATCACTAATGTCAAATGGTCAAACTGAACTAACCAGACAGACTCTGTAGCGTTCAGCAGCAGAGCACTGAGAGATCAGATAATTTTCACAGTATGGTACTTCCTCATTAAAGGTATAGCAAAGGCTTTTTGTGAAAGCCACAAAAAGTGTAAATAAAAGGCTGCTAAGCTTTTAACCTTGTGTGTAGTGTTAGTTTTGTACTGACCTGATCGTAACACAAAAACAGGCCAGAGCTGATCGTCCATCCCTGTGAACATTCATCCTGTTGTACTTTTTTTAACTTTAGGCAATAGTAAAGCTGTTGCTACCACCCTGTTACACTGCGATTTATTAATCAACATTAACATTCAGTTACTGACATATCCCTTCCTGGCAGGGCAAACCTCAGCAATTATTAGTCATGTCCTCTACACTGGTTCAAGGACAGGCTTGCTTTGTTTGGAACAAGCAAACCTCTCAAGGGCTTTATTAATGAGGACTTCCCTCAGGCCATCAAGCAGAAGTAGGATGCTGCACCGGAGAGAGGAAATACTGCCAATACAGAAGTGCATAGCAGCATTAACGTCCACCTGCCCACACACTCTTATCACTCCCACTCTCCAGGGGCTGTTTTCACATGTAAATGGTGCTTCTCAAAATTAGTGACCTTTTCAGCTGCAGCAAAATAGAGCAATCTGTACAGTTAAACGACAGTTTAATTAATGAACAATAAATACCAATAAATAATAATAATTTGAGCAGTAACAGCATGGAATCTGATGACAAATAAAAAACCTTCTTATGGAAGCTAATGCTGATTAATGAGAATTGAACTAAATAGCAATACAATATAAGATTTTCTATTTTCTGTGTGTCTTTTTTGGCCTTTTACCCCATTATTACTGCCCCAAATACCTGCTGTTTTAGCCAATTTGTTGGTCCTCCAATAATTAAGGTCACATCTTGGCAGGCAGCTTTTGTTTTAAGCTGCATGTGTGTTTCCTGCGCACAGTTTGACTTCTGTGGAGTGAAAGAATACACATACAGGCCTACATTTGGTTTATGAGTAATAGGCTGGGGACTACGCTGTCTCTTATGAACAATCTCTTGTAAGTTGGAGTTGGCTAACATGGCTCCGTTACAGAAGAACGCATTTTATCACTCACACCCCGTAGGAATAATAATCGTGTTGAATGTCCCACTTGTGCATCATTTGAAAATGTCGGTATTTATGATTCTGTTGTGATCACAAAGGGTCGTATGAAGGAGAACACTAGTAACACAGAATACTAATTCACAAAGAGACTGGGGAGGGAGATTTTGAGGTTTCCTAATGAAATGAAAAAAGCAGCTGCATTGGAGAGGAAAATGTTCAAACTGTGTATAAAGCTCATCTGATAGTTTTTGCTAAAATATATATTCAACATGAAGTAAGTTTTCTCCCAAACAACTGGATATTTGCACCTCTGGCACTAAGAGTGAAACATTCTGTAGCCTACAAACTAATAGTTTAATTTAATATCTGTACGTTAAATTCAAAATAGCAAAGAATATTTTTGCCAAGATGATTTACTAAAATATATATTAATGATGCACCACGTATCACGTTATAGCTGATACTACACACACAGCACACTCAGTATCAGCTATGACATTTCCTATTTGGGTATTCAGACATAATGATACTGTGGCAGTGAAACAAGACTCTACACTAGCATATTAGACTGGGTATAATTTACTAAAAGGCTCACAAATGCTTTTACTGAGGGAGACTACACAGGCAATGTAGGACTTTGTGGTGTTGACATTTGTGGCAGTTAAGTGTGAAAAGCATGCACTCACAGCAACACCAAACATGAAGAATGAAAGGAACCGTGCAACACCCAAAGTCTGCCCTGCTGTCCACATCTGAGTTTAAAGTGAAGAGTAATAACACTGTCACATCCGTCTGTTAGATGTAAAGTTTCTGTGAACAGCTTCTTAGTTGAGCACAAAGACTGGTAACAGGACAACTAGCCTGACTCTGTATAAAGGTAATGTAAAAGAAAATCTACCAACACCTCCACAGTTCACTAATCAGCACGTATCTCATTTGTATTTGTATATATTTGTACTAAGTTAAATAACTGACTGCTAGCTGCAGCTTAATATTAAACTATTTCCTGACACCTTGAAAGTGGTATCAGTGTCCTCATCTAGCTGTGCCAATAACTAAAGAAGCTTTTCAAAATGTCACACTATTTTCCTTTGAAGGTTAGAGAAGAACTACAGATATGATTATGTGTTGTTGAGCTTTATGTTCTTGCTCAGTCAGAACTATCAACATAGCAATGTCTTCAAGTTGGAAGGCAAGGAGGGAGGATGTGAACCTGAAAGGTGGTGTTTACTTAAAGATTGCATAGTGCAAAAAAAAAAAAAAAATTGGGGGGAGTTGACAGAAGGAACATGAAATGAAGGGGAAAGATTAATGGAGATATGTAACAAAGATCCCTGATGCTGTCTGACTTGGTTTCTAGAAGGACACCCTAAGCTTTTCATTTAATAGGAGAGTCCCATTAGCCTTCAAGCACCAGGCTGAAGCTGCATTGATGGAGCAGCCTCTTGAACATATCTGGCAATATGTTCCTCTTTCTGCTTTAATTAGAACATGAAAGGTCAGACCCTCAGCAGACACTTCAATGGCAAGGTGTTATGTGATAGAGGAATGCACTGTGTGTGTTACCACAGTAATGAAACCAGAATAAAGCTGCAATCCAGAGCTCAGAAGTCTGCAGTGAGCAAATGGTCGATGATTTTCTCACTTTACAGCAGACAAATCAGACCATCCACTGATGTCCCACATGCACTGTCTCAGAATGAAGTGACCTCCTTTTGAGCTGAACTAGTTACAAAGACAATGAATACAGGCCTCACATTCAATGTATATAAAACATCAGACAGTCTCTTGTGATATCATTCGTGTGATAGCCGTCTTTCTCCATGAAGAAGCATTACTGCCAGCAGGCCAAGCTTTAAATGAAAGTCAACATACGCTCCAGCACAGAAAGTGCGTTTGCGTTACCATCTGGCTGTTCACTGTTTAATCAGAGCAATGTAAAGCCAGGAGATTTGATCTCTCTGGAGATAGACATCCTCTGGGGCTCCTGGGAAGTAACTGAGTGGCTTTCTAGAGCACTTGAAAATTGAAACTGTTTCAGGGTCTCTGTGTTTCTCCTCTGTCTCTCCTTAAAGGATTTTTTCTATGACTTTTGAGGTATTCTATCTTAGAAAAACTCAGTCTTGCAAAACAAAAGTCAGTGCTGCAAAGACCATGACAGTGCGTATCTGCTTTATATCCATCCTTCCTCATCCATGCTTGGCCAAGCTCTCTATCAATCATCCATACAATTTCCCCTCCTCTGTGCTGCCGAGCTGTGGTCTGGACTATCCCAGCCCTTGAAGTTAGCTGCAGCAGTAATCCCTTAATCAGAGTGTCTCACTGGGATTACCACAGAGGGCAGCCTCAGTCACTGCTGTGATGTCCAGCACCACTGGCAATTGTCGAACCTGCAGTATTTGATTTATACACACGGTGTTGTCCAACTGGTAGAAGAGTGCTAATGTGACCTTTCTCTCTGCAACATCTATATACTAATGAACACTCTGATTGTGCCAAGGCAGGCATTAGAATAAAACTAGTAGTCAAATCCTGTTAAGTAATTGTGTTTATTGAAGGATAATTAATGTACGTCTCCTTAAGTTAATTGATAAGTCAATCAATTAAGTTAATCACCAGCTATTTTTGTAATTGATTGTTCATATTAGTCATTTACTGGTTGCAGCTACTTATATGTCAGGATTTCTAGCATTTCTTTCTTTCTTAACATATACTAATTAAAATAAAATATTTGGGGTTTGGGGACTGACTAGAACAACTTAATTCCCTGACATCTTATATTGACCAAACAATTAATCAATCAGAATAAATAAAGTCTGATAATGTCCTGTTAAATGCTAAATAGGTGGAGCACACTTCATTATTCAGTCTGATTTTGCTTATTTATTGGTTGTATTTTGTGTGTTCATAGTTAAATGTGCAGGGATATGTTTATATGTTTGTCCACCTTTGGCTAGACTGAAATATGTTGACAATTATCAGATGGATTGTTCATGGTCCTGAGGTGTAAGTACTTAATGTGCTTCATGTACTTAATGTGCTTCATGTGTCACACCCTGCTATGACTGGGGAGTTCAGACTATCCAAACATGCTCTAGGGAGGACTGACAAAGATTAGGGATGGTCCATCACAAGGCTGAGGCAAACTCACAGTCGTGAGTATTTCAGAGTCTCCTGTTCACCAGAGCTGTGGGAGGAAAACCAAGCACCCAGAGGGAAACCATGCAAATACTGAGAGAATATGCAAACTCCACACATGCAACACTAGGACTTGAAAACTGCAGCCCTTTTGTCATGTGTTACAAACTATTATGCTGCTCCAGCAAGATGCACATTTCATTTAACAAATGTTGCTGCCTAAAGAAACACTCCACTGATTTTACACCACGTTCAGCCTGTGAAAACATTTGTATAATGTGTTCTGTAACTCTTGACGAACTGCAACAAGGATTTTATTTTACTGAAAATGTGTGTATGTTATAGACTGTAGAGATTCAACGTCTTTTCTTTTATCTTCTTTTGTGTTTCTGATGCTTTCTTTTTGTAATTGTGGACAATTCAGAATCAACTACAGTTACTTTAAGAAATGAAAAATTTAACAAAGTTAACTAATGATTAATTTGTGAGCACAGCCAAAAAAAAAAAACAAAACAGCACCTATGCAAACTTCCCAGTGCAGCAGCACGGTTACTTTTATGACTGTAACTTGGTTTGATTCATAACCATAAAACTCACTAGCTCTGTCTTCTAAAGTCATTTTTCCACTTTGCTTTCTACAAATGCCTACTGCGTTCAGCCTTCTCTGCCTGACAGACAAATAAAACAATAACAGTGTTACTGACAGTCCAATCTAGACACATGAAGCAAGACATATGACTAACTGTTTTTTACTAACTAATGTGGGAATTTGGATGCAATTTTCTTTGTATATCTAGGCTCTCTACATCTAACAGGTAGACTAGTGCAGCCTAAACAGCCATGTGTTGTTTCTCCCCACACTTGCATAGAGGCATTCCTCATGGTGGGCAGGCTGTTATTAATAATAATATTAAACGCACAGTTAAGGTTATGGAACAGTTTGGTTAGGTTTGGCCACAAAAAGCTTAGTTAGGTTTAGAGTTAAAATAAGAACCTGTTGAGCTTAGTGGACCTTTGTCGTCACAGTTCCAGTAATAAACACACCGTTAGAGTTATGAAACGGTCATGTGTCCTGTTTTAACAGTCAGTTTGAAACAGAAAATAAACAGTCTCCCCTGTTTTTGCACTGCAATAGCATGATAGCTATTTCTAGACTATTATGCTTTTGATTATTTTTTAGCCTAATTTAGAACTTTGACCATCAGTCAATGAATCAATCAGTTAGCCAACAGATTAATAGATAAATGTCTGTTTTTAGACAGTTTGTTTTTTTATGACTCAGTAGCAATCATCTCTTTCTGGCACTACTTCATTGTTGGTTTGTGGTTCATAACACTGTAACACTGGATTGAGAGAAGAATGGAGAAACACCAGTCTTTCCAGCTTTTACACTGATGTCTCTAAAACAGGCTCCTTAATTAATTTCAGCTCTGGAGAGGCCCCATTTTTGGAAGTGCAGTGACCTTAAAAAGTGTGCACTGTCCTCTTTTCCCTCTTACAGCTTTATGGATAGACATGCACAAACTGCTGCTTCAAAGTGTCTAGGCATTTTTGTTCACACAAGGTTATCATAATGTTGGTGACCAATGAACTGAGTGCAAATTGTCCATGATCCTTGATATGTGTGACCTTAAAAGATGAATTTAAAAGCTGCTCAATAGGAAAGATGGGGCACCTCCTCAAAAAGCATGAAGGTCAGAAAATGTGTGTGTAATATGGGTTCTCCTCTGGAGAATATTTAAATTTGAGTCTGATGCAAGATGCAAGCTTAGGTCACCAAAATGCAATTGCTTCGCTGTCAAATCAGAACATAGGTGTGATAAAAAGTGGAGTACCATAATCATTTCATCTGTTTATTATTACCTCAATAAATCAATTCATCAGTTGATTATACATCAACCACACCCACCCATATTGATGCTAATGTCATTAATAATGTTTAGAAGGTATAAAATAGTTGAATTGCAGAAATAAATTAGACTATTTTGCAGATGAAAACAGAACTAACATCTAAAATTATCCATCTTGAGGTTTATTTTCATCCTGAAGCTGAGCTTAAAGTGCTACTGAAGAGATTATTAAAAAAAAAGAGCTGATAAAGCAGCTATAATCTGTGTTATTACAGTAACACAACTGTGAACATGAAAAAACTAAAGGAGGAAGTTAACTACAACTCCAAAGATGCATTTAAATAATTTTAAATTCAGTCGGTTTTGCATGAATTTAGCAGATATGGCACTGGATATCATTCTCAGCTATATCGAAGAGTCATATTTAATGTGCTACTGCTCCAGCTGATCACCGACTGGCCTCTTCTCCATGGCAACAGCTGTTGTGGTTCCTGTATATTGCTGTTTTTAGACCTTTCTCATAAATAATGCTGAAATAATTAAAACTGCTGGCCATATCACAAACCATACATTTGTTACACAGTTCAAAAATGTCACAGTTAAAGGTAAAAAATGAAATAAATGCAAAGTAATGTGTAACATACATAACAAAAAAATCAACACTTTTAGTGTAAAACAGCCTCAAACTGCAGGCGGACAAGTTTAGCAGCTGACTGTCAGCAGAGACAGCAGTATTTACTAAGCTATAGGTTTTGTTGGGGTATATTTGAAGAAAGCCAGGCTTGCAGCTTCCTGCTGGTCTTTATGCTAAGCTAACTGCCTCCCGATTCAAATTACTTACATAAGGGAGAGCCTTGACACCAGATGCCAAACTATTCCCAACTATTCATTTAAAAAGACAGATTTTTTGAATTGTGTGATAGCTGGCATGCATCAGTTAAAATGGCTGTGTTGTGTGCTAATAGGTAGTTTGAAAAAAAAACTGCATTGATGGCAAATCAGTCATGCCACTGCCCAAGATGTGGCAACACAAACGTTTCTCTGCTTATATTAATCACACAGACAAAACTATTGTTCCTGTGAAACTGGTTCAATTAAAAGGTGCTTCCAGAGGTCAGGGCATGATGCGGCTCCCATAGGCTCTCACCAATCCACCAATGATCCAGCTGGTAGATTACATAATACTGCCTTAAGGCTTTGTGCAGAGAAGCACTGGGCCTGCTCAAAAACCTGAGAGGGAATTACATGTAAGTTCCCTGGTCTATCTGTGGAGGTTGGGCAGAGACTGCAGGCTTATCTGGAAACTGACTACACTTAGCTACAACAGACACACTGCCACTTCAAATGCATGACATGTGCAAAGCTTTATGGCTCATTTTCCTTGATGCTACGCGTCACCTTTACGTCTCCAGTTACTGTCATGTTGTGTTGAAAGAGCAGACACAGTGCCTACGCAACAGTCTCATATGTACTGTGCGCTGTTCAGGAGTTTTGTAGCTGCAGAGTTTTTTCTTATTTTATGTCTTATGATAGATTAGACACGCCTCTCTGCAGCCAACATTGTGCACTTCATGGAAGGGGAACACAGCATCGCAAATGCATAGAGTAGCACTCCGTGACGTCTGAAGTCACAGTTGCTTCACCATTTCCACACTGTTTGAAGTGCACAGTGTTACATCAGCAGAGCTCAGAAAACATCCAGAGGTGTTCTTAAGGTAGAACTGCTGAGAGGGCAAAACACGGCACAGCTTTTGTTGACATCTGCTAGATTTTACACAGCTACACTGTTCAGATTTTACTGTTTACTACAGATGACCCAGTCAGTAAGAGAACACATCTGCACAGAACAATTTTTATCCCACAGTCATGCACTAAAAGTCATTATCGCTCATTATGGTTATGGCTTATGTCATGCTCAACTACAGTGTTCTCATTTCTTGGCATAAACATCTACAGCTCTGTTAAGGCTGTACTTCATGAAAATTAACAAGTCTCATGAAAAAGATGTTGTTGTTTTGTTCACAAATCCAATCGAACTAAATCAACAATGAACTGATCAGTTCTTTGTTTGACATAGAGTTGTGTTGTTGTCCAAACACTGTCACTTCATTAACATAAATACACACACTGTGGTTAATTTTTAGTCAAACTTGCTGCTGGCAGATGCATAAAATGGACAAAGAGAAAACTATTAACAGGCATTTATTTAATAATATTTTTTATAGCTGTGTGTTAAACTGGGGATGTCTCATCCACAGCATCTGAGACAGTCCTACAAGAAAAATATAGTCTGTATAAATAAATAGTTAATTTCACTAAGGTTGTTTATCAAGTGCCCCAACACAGGGGGCAGTAATAAGCACATTACAGCTTAGTGCACCACAATGATGTGAAAAAGACAGTGTGTTACTAAAATTACTTTAACAGAAGACACAAACGTGAGATTAATAAGAAAAGGGATGTGGACTATCTGCTCTGTAGTTTTCCCAAGTTATTGCCCGGTATCATTACATCATAGAGCAGAACTATTTTCCTGGAAGCACAGACAAATAATACCAATGATGTCATCTTCCTGATAGTGTTCACAAAATGGGAAACTCAACACCTACAGTATTATCCTCATTTCACCCCTTGGTTGCTGCAGAAAAATCTATGAAAATGTATTTAAAGAGCAAACGATTCCGTTGCAGACTAACAATGACTGACAATCTGAAAACAGGACTGCAGATGGGGCAATGGTAAAATAATATTAGATTAATGTTCAAAATAATCAAAAGAAAGAAAGAAAATTAAATGGATGGGGATTACATTTATTACAAATTATTAAAAATGTAAATACAATAGAATAAATGTTTAAACATTAGCCCAAAAACATTCTAATCAAAAGTTTTGGATAAAGAAGTAGTTTTTCAAAGTCTACCTCAGATCCTCAGGCAAAGTGTTCCAGGCATAAATATGTATACAGCGGTCTGAAGTATGCATGAGGTGCACACAGTCTCACAACACATTTTGTATTTTTAAATACCAGTTTACGTGTGGGAAATGGTGTGTGCATCGTTAATAGATGCAGTTCTGCTGCTCCACTGCTGTAAATACTCAAGCACCAAATGTTCTTTTATACGTGGCTGAAAATAGCCTCCGATAAATTCTGCATTTACTCTGAACTACATTTTCTATAAATTACAGCGACCAGCTGTTGTAGGAAATTATGTAGCATTTCGTGAAATTGCAGCTAAATATTTTTGACCTGTTTTCAGAGATTTACATCCTCTACATGAACCAATGGGTTTGAAGCTGAGAGCTTCACACAGGATTAGAGATGGACTAGAACATTGTTAGTTTTGGTCTTTTTGTAGGATTTGTTGACAATAAAAAAAAATCCTGAATAACACCAACATTATTATTGTAAAATAACACAGTTCTTAGTGTCTAGATATAGATGGAAAGGTATCTGAATTAGTGCAAAGTGACACACAATGTGTAAAAGATCCCTCAAAGACATAAAGACCTTAAACACGTACCATAAATGGGGGATGCGTGGTTTGTCGTCGTTTTATGTCTGTTTCAGCAGGGACTTCTACATGTCTGTGCCCGGGGGCTGTTGTGTCATGATCTGTCCGTGGGCGTAATATGGAGAAGAACAGCAGTTAGGAGTACTGAAAAATATATCACTGTTATATGTGATAATTATAAAATAAAATATTAGAATGAATTACTGGATGAATTCATGTCCATTGAAACCATGACATGATCATTTTAGTATATTTCTATCCACAGGTTTTTATTATTATTGTAATTTGGACCGTGATACAGGCAACAGGATGGAAATAGAACAATAGGTTTTATTCCCCTGGTCGTGTTGTAAAATATGGAATAAAAGCTTATTTTTTTGATTTCCAGTAGTTTAGATACAGCATCAGTGGATTCCTGCCACTTAACATTAGATGCCAGAAAGCCTGGTAACAGACTAAAGCGCCACATGGTGTGTGTGTGTGTGTGTGTGTGTGTGTGTGAGTGTATGCGCGTGGACTGAGGAGACAAATTAATTCATCAAAGTCATTTGAAAGCCATCTTAAGGGAGACAGAGCAGTAAATCACTGTGATTTAAGGGTTATGTAATCCAGTTATACCCTCTTGAGAATACTGTGTTCACATAACAGTAGTTGTTAGAAACAGACCAATCAGATTTTTTTTTTTGACCACAGTTTGGAAAATTGGATAAAAATGTGGGGCTGGAAATAAGCAGAGGATTTTCTCTGTTCCCAGAAAAGCCTGTGCCGCCTTCCAGGTTTAATATGAGGAATGCCTGGTACAAGCAGAATACATCAATAGAGTGGATCTACACTCTCACCTCCACTTGGCACAGAAAAGTTCAATATTTAAAATAATCAAGTGGAAGCCTGTTCTGTGGATTTGGCAGGAGAACGACTGACACCACCGACTGTCAGTCACTCGCTTCTGTGTTGCTATGGAAACAACCTTGTTGCTCGACTCCGGGGCTAATTCTGTAGAATAGAACAAGCTTGTAGAAAGCGTTGGTTAAAAAAACATGGCTGCATGCATGAGTCATCTGCTAACACATACACTCAGGGCTCTCCAGTTTTATCACTGTGAGCAGCCTGTCAGAGCTCCCTGCATGATTGTAGCTAAACACAGCCGCAGCAGAGACCACACGAGAGAACAAAAGCAGCACCGGACTGTGGTAGAGACCATGGGAGAAGACTGTAATCACCTCTGACTCAGACATACTGTTACATCCAACTCCAAATTTCCTTTGTTCCCAGTCAAAGCTGTATCCAGGGAAACGCTGTAACCGACGTCCAACAGCAGGCGTGGGGGTTAGATTGTAAGTATTAGAAGGACAATATTATAAAAAGAGCTGAAACAAAGAGTCAGTTAAACATCAGCTGTTCTATTAATCTTCAGTCAATTTTTAAGCAAATGCACAAGTAATTTCCAATGTTAGTTTGTCTGGTGTTCTATATTATACACTGCCTGTCCACAAAAAAAGTCACCAAAAAATTTTTGGATGATCATTGAGATCAAATTGTAGAAAAACAACAGTAGAACTCACAGCTATGTTTAATAGTAAAAGTAAGAACATTTCCGCACACAATGTAAAGGGAACTCAAGGGATTGGGACTAAACAGCTGTGTAGCCTTAAGAAAACCACTTGTCATTGTGGCTAATTGGAAAAAAAGGCTTCAGTTTGCTAGGAAGCATAACAATTGGACTCTGGCAATGAAGGAAGGTCACGTGGTCTGATGAGTCCAGATTTACCCTGCTCCAGAGGGATGGGTGCATCAGGATAAGAAGAGAGGCGGGTGAAGTGATGCACCCATCATACCTAGTGCCTACCATACAAGCCTGTGGGGGCAGTGCTATGATCTGGGGTTGCTGCAGTTGACCAAAGCTGATTACCTGAATATACTGAATGACCAGGTTATTCCATCAATGGATTTTTTCTTCCCTGATGAGCATATTCCAAGATGACAATACCAGGATTCATTGGGCTCAAATTGTGAAAGAGTGGTTCAGGGAGCATGACACATCATTTTCGCACATGGATTGGCCACCACAGAGTCCAGACCTTAACCCCATTGAGAATCTTAGAGATGTGCTAGAGAAGACTTTGCGCAGTGGTCTGACCCATTATCAACACAAGATCTTATAATAATAATATAATATAATAATTGCAACGGGAATAAATGTTAGCTTATCGTAATGATTCCACTGCAAATGCAGGCCGTAATCTAAGCTTAAAGCTGTCAAATGAAATATTAGAGTGTGTGACGTTTTTTGTGGACAGGGAGTGTATTTTTTTATACATCTGATGCATTTTATGTCTCTATTATTATATGATTTTTCCACAGAGCTAAGAATGCATGTTTTTTATGACTGAAGACTTTGTGTAGCCAGCTCAATTACAGTCTTCAAAGACCCCTCCCCTACTGACTGCTGCTCTGTTGTGTTCAATCAATTAGCAGGTGGACAAAACCATCTCAGATAAAGGTGTAGTGGGGGAATCTTCTATATCTCTGTAAACCCACAGCAACAATTTTTTGCTCATATTGCTGTTTGATCTAGAGTTTCTGCTGGTAATCCAGCTGCTGCACATCTTTGCTGGGATATAAATCCAGACAGATATCGATGCAATATTCCTTAAGTTGGTTTGCTTGTTTTTTTAACTTTCCTTTATTGTTGGCAGAGGCATGATGTCATTTACCAACAATAAGATTATTTCTAAATCCCACCCTGCTGGTGTGCAGTATGTTTGTGGTCATGAATAAACCAAAAGCATGCCAGTCCTATATCAAAGCAACATTTTCTCTTTTCTCCCTAGAAACAGTGTGTATTCTATAAACTATAGCTGATAATGAAACATAAAACACATAATTACAGTATTTAAATAGCTTACAGGGGACGGACAGAATAACGGAAACACCTGTACCCTGACCAAGCAAGTATTGACGCAGTGAGGAGCTGATTATCAAAATTTTGCAGTCTCTTCTAGTGGAAATGTTGTTTTGGACTGTTTTGCTTAAGCTGTGCATGTGGGTGTCTCCTCACCATATGTGTTAATTTCACATTGAAACACTGCAGTAAAAGCCACAGAACACATTGCACGATACATTTACACATAGACTGAATGTTGTGTGAAAGTAGTATCCCTTATACTTCACTATGAATTGATGATTTGGACAGCCAGTCTAACCAGTTGAACCAGTTCTGGTTTATTGAGTCAGTTGTGTTGTTTCAGTGTGACGGTGTGAACTGAGATTAAACTCTCCTTTAATCCTCCTCCGCTCCACATGACCTCACTGTGATGCACAAGCCACCGGGAGCTGTCATTGGTGCACTGTGTGTTCTCCTGTGTCACCTGCAGCCAATCAGGGTTCCTCAGCTCAGCATCCACCCCCACGGGGCAGCCAGTGGTGGAACAGGAAAGAAGAGAGAGGGGGAAATGTAGTGGGTTTCTATGAATGGAAACATGGAGGAGAGGACACTGATGATGAACAAATACACAGATTGACAGTTTCATGTTCCCCAGCTCTCATCTCACAGCCCATATTTTTCTACTTCTCTTTGTTTTTAGTTCTTCTTTTATCTGCTCGTATCATTGTTTCTTTATGGCACGTAGCATATTATAGTGAACAGTAACTAATTTACTTAAGTAGATGCAGCTTTATTTATACAAATTTGCATCAAAGGTGAAAAAGAAAATTTTAATAAAAGCTAAAATAGAATAACACACATTGAACAGTAGAATTAAAATTCCATTGCAGTGCCTGATATAAATACTGTATGTAATGAATTAATTAAGCAAAAGCAAACACATCAAGTTCATTCAGAGTTTTCTGGGAGTTTGTTCGAGATAAATGGAGCAGAAACTGAAAGATTCTTTTCTGTGTTTAGTTTTGAGGCAGGGAATAGGAAGGAAGTGTTGTCCTTTATGATCAGCGAGAACTGATCATCTGGGAAACATTTAAAACAAAACTAGCTTAAATCAACACTCACATACTTTATGCACTTCAAAGTCCCCACATCTTTCCAACATGAGTGCACTTTTCTCTTTTTCTGGGAGATTTTTCTCTCTTGATAGTGGCATCAGAATAAGATGTCTGTGATACGGTAATTAAACTCACGTAATGACTTTGCAATTAGATTTTATACATAATTGGTCTTGACAGACGTTATACCCTTTAAAAAGGAGAGCAGGATACTTCACCGATGCAGCTGCCACATTTTCAAGGAGAGGTTTACCCAGGAGGTTACTATGGTTACTCCTTTATGGGGGCATACTTTCACTACTGTGTTCCTGATGTTTTTAGCCCTTGACCCAGTTTGAGAACAAAATCAAGGACCTGAAGTAATTTCTAATGGAGGAGAGGAATTACAAGACTGGACACACATATTTCTTATTTAGATTACCTAAGTATGAAAACCAAAAGTCACCCCTGGAAGACACTTCTAACATTTATTCCTAAAATATAATGCCACAACATACTCCAAACAACTTGGACCATCCCTCTTTTTCTAACTAAAGATTTTCTGCCTTTAAAATCAGTGAACAGCAGCCTTCTAACCAACTGCATCACAGAACAAAGTGCACTTAGATAAGTCCGCACTGCTGCATCACAAAGTAGGAAATGGGTTTCTACCACAAGCTGCAGATTGTTTAAAGGTTTTACAGGACTTCTGCACGCTCTGTGCTCAACCTACCTCAACCATTTTTAGAGAAGTAGAGAGCGCCCTGTCCCTTCCTGTAGACCTGTAGCCTCTGTGCTGCATTTTAAATTCAGCCTGTTGTCAATGTGGACTTCAATATATCTCTCTGTATCCCTTCCTCTCTAAGAATGGAAATGGTGATGAACTTAATCCTGGTCCTCCTAAAATCCAAACCATCCCCTTAGTCTTGCCAATGTTCAAGAGCAAGTTGTTGTTTTATTACATGTTTTAATACAATCTGAATCAATGAGTTAGATGTTTTTTTGATTGTTGAAACATTCAGAGAAGTGAAGAGAGTTAACACTTATTGTCTGGGTATAATCTGTCCAGTGACAGGATGGAAATGGCTAAAGCGTTTAAGATTTTCTGTGAGATGATCGTCAGGGAAGTTATTAGTAGTTTCTGTGGTAGCCATGGAGAGAAGAATATTCCTTATTGTGATGTCCTTTGATCCAAGTTTGTAATTTGGATCATTAATTGAAATTAGCTCACATAGCTACATCGATTAACTAGAATAAAGCTGAATTAATTAGAGTTGTTGGAGCTACAACTGACTTGGGTTTTTGTTGATTAAACCCATGTCATTTGATAAAAGAGCCACAGAGGTCTGTTCACGTTTAGTGTGCGGTATTAAGCTGTGGAATAGGTCTCCGTATTGCACTTAGCCAACCCTTGTTTGTGTATTTGGGTAAATTAAGTGCAGCACATTGACTGTTTGAGGATTCAGCTACCATTTAGCTACATTTTAAATGAATGCCAGTCTGTTCACCATTCGAGTCCAGCTAATATGTCACACCAGCTACTTGACACACTGTCATGGTTTCCAGATCATGAATGCTTATGACTTTTGAGAGCCTCTGACTTCTCCTCTGGTGCCACCAAGAGGTTGACATTTGCGGTTTTGAGTGAATTATGTCTGTAATTATTAATTATTGGGTGGATCATAATGACATTTGTTACAGACATTCATGCCTCCCCGAGGAGGATTGTAATTGATTGTAATAATTTGACTTTTTATCTAGCGCCATCATTAGGTCTTTTCTTTTTTTTTTTCCACCTGCTAAACATCAGCATGTTAGCTTTGCATCCCACCTGTTGCCCCAGTTGACCAATGAAGACTCCCCCCTTAAAATCTAAGTATAACAGATCAGGCTCTGGTGTTCACTCGAATTTATTTGGTTATTTGTCTCTTTTTCATGAACAACTCATGTACTGGAACCAGAAAATGCTTTTAATGAAAGCTCTTCATTACTCCTGAGTATACTCATTTGTTACTGCAATTAATCAGATTATTTCTTTTCCGGAGAGAAGATATGAATAAGAGAAGATATGAATAAATGACTTGATAGTTGTTTTAATTGTTTCACAGCACTGAAGCAGGCATTGGCACTCACCCCTTGATTAATGAGCCGTTAAGCTGAGGCCAGTTCAGGTTTCTTTTCAACTTAAATTGAGAGTGATGGAGAGCATGCAGAAGTTGGGTTACCATGGTTACCTCTATCTGGAGGTGGCCTAGTTATCTTACTGATTCATGTGCAGCAAGCCTTCAGTCCTTCAAACGACCCTCTCTCCCTTCCGCTCCTCCTCCCTTTCCTTGACCTTAAGTAGAGACACACCTCCTCCAGCACAGATAGTCAGAAAGCTCTTGCCAGATGTGGTGGCCAGATGTGCCACTGCACTCAAACAGAGCTGGTAAATCAGGTAAACGCTCTTCATGGCAATCACTGGCACCAGTGCACTGCTGCTCACAGAACATCTGGAGGTTCACGTAGAATTCCTAAATTAGGAATCGTGCAGTGCGCAGGTTATAGCAGTATTTAATGTTGCTTGTTTTCAAATGAGATATCAGAGGATCATGTTGTTTAAAAGTTCAGGCTCTTTTTAAGAAACAAATTTGACCTCGTTAACTCTTGTTTCATTGTTCTTCTGTAGCTATAATGTGCATGTTGCTGTCCTCAGGAGTGTAATTTGTCCTTCAGATGCAGGAGTTCTGCGTCTTGCCTTAAGGAGTTGGCTCTCCTGTGTTGAGTTGTGCCACTTTTTAATTAGTTTTGTTTCTTTATAAGCTACAGGCGATGCCCATTGGTTGGTCCAAGCTTAAAAAAAGTTGAATAGATTTCCATTACATTCTATACAACTCAAAATGACTCGAGTTTTTTCAGTCAGTGATCTTCTGGCTTTTCTTGGATCGCCATAATATGTATTCATGTGCCTTCGGGAAGAATTTTGAAGCTAATTCTACTTTTCAGTGCTCTTGAGTAAACGAACTGCTGAATGTAACAGAATATCTCTAAATTATCTCAAGCATACAGTAGATGTGACATTTCTGTGTGGCGATTTGTCAATACCATGTCAGTAGACATATGTAGTTTGCTGATACTAATATCTGCGATCAGCTAAAATCAACCGATAGTATCTGCCAAGCCTCAGTCTGTTTTCTACTGGCAAGGAAAAACGTGCTTCTGTTAAGGCTCTAAGAATAGCTAAACCATTGGTTTGGTGTTTATTCCATCCAAAATGTTGATCCAGTGGAGCTGCTGCATATTCATACGTATATTTTTTATTAAACGTAGATTTTGCTGTCATTCAAAAAAACTGTCAAAATAATAGAACACCCTGTTGATCCCCTTGGCGGATTTTTGTAACATTATTTTAATTTCTGACCCATTCATAACTGTGTCATCTCTCCTCCCCACAGTAACTGTCCATGCTCCCTGGCTGCAGCCCTGGCCAGAGCCACAGCAGACAGCATGCTGCAGACTGACCTCTCCATCCACCACCTCAATAAGACAGTAGAAGATGGAGCTGACCCATTACCACGTGAGTCCTCGGGGAGCCCACGAGACTGTTCTCTCTCACTCTCTCTCTCTCTCTCTCTTTCTCACACACATGTAGATGCAGAGTCAAATTAGGTCTCTCTCTCACTTCATCCCACACACATACACATACATGTAACCACCAGGGCTTTGTCCCAGTTCTCCCCCACAAAGCTGCATTAAGTGGTATTTGACCGCTAGATGGCAGAAAGTAGACTCCAGGACATACTCACATTTAAAAGCAAAGATGTACTACTTCCACTGCGGACCAACAGAGTTTTATTAGAATGGTCTGCTCCTAAGTTGATTAGAACAATAGTCCAGTAGAAACCAAAGGACTTTGTGCCCACTCAACACTAAATGCACATATAAAACATACAAAATTTTAGTTATAGCAATATGTAAAATGTGCTTTCATTTGTATGGACTTGCACTTGACTGATCTTGGTGTTGTGTAACAGCTGTTTGATGTTGCCTCACTGCACCTTGGCTTTTTTTCGAGTGTAGCCCCTTGATGTCAGATGCAGTGCTGAAACATCTCCATTTGGAGCAAGTGGGGGGAGGGCTGGAGTCAGTTCACAAAGTGGAGTTCAGTATTGGGATAGTGTTTAATGTGCTTGGACTTTTAGAAAATAGAAGGCTGAAAAGAGGAAATGGGACACTTTCTGTGTCTCTCAACCTCTGTCTATCTCTTATTTGAGAGCAGGCTGGGACAGAATACAAAGGCAAAGACAAGAAGGACTGTTATACCTGCAGCTAACATTAGTAGGTCAAGCCCATTTACTCACACAGCTTGTCTTGGTTATTAAAGAGAACCAAGGCCTTGATGCCACCTCCGGGCTCACCTCTGTTCCACTAACTTTTGTAACCCAGTGCAATCTCTCAGAGAGGGTTTCTTTCATTTGCCTCTCTAAAAAAGTAAAACAGGTCCACGGGGGATTCTCTACAAGGGCGTAATTTCCCAGTGGGGATGAGGAGTTTTCAAAATTTTTGACACAGCAGAAAAATTCATTTAAAACTTTAACAGATTTACTGTTAAACTGCTTGCACACTCATCTGATTTGCCTTAAATTACAGTGTGTTCACAGCAGTTAAAGTAAAATTGCTTGTTTTTCTGCCACAGTGTACACACATCTGCTCTGTAAATCACATCTGCGTTGTCCTTTGAGAATAAAAAATAGACATAAGGGATAATGTACACTTAATATGTTGTCCTGATGGAACATGAACACGTGTCATGTCATTGGCAGAGTAGATTATAAGAGAAGCAACCGTTGCACAGAAGTACTGTATTAATACGTACAGAATAGTGGATTAGGTTTGGGACATTTTGATCTGTTTATTTTTATTTCTCTGGGTCACCATTATAATCCATTGTGATTGTTCTGACTGCTAACAGCCTACAGCTACAACCCTTTATCAACGTGTTTGATGTTCAAAACTTTCTGATGGAGCTTTGCACTCTAAAGCTGAACTCACACAGGAAATAGCGTATCCTCTGGTTGACAGTTGGATAAATCAGAGACAAATCTGAAAAATAACTATGATATGTACAATAAAAAGGATTGTAGATCAGCTGATTCTTTGTGTGTGTCTTAGAGATCGAATCTGTAAAGCTGGCCCGGCTGGTGTTTAACAGACTCTTTGAGATGTGCTGCCTCTGGCTGAAGGAGCTTCCCTTCCGCCGCCGTCCACAGCCATACTACGAAACTTCTATCCATGCCATCAAGAACATGAGACGCAAGATGGAGGACAAGCATGTCATCATTCCTGACTTCAACACACTCTTCAACATTCAGGTAGACACCACTTAACTACACCGAACCCCACGCACAAGCAGGTTCTTATAGCAGCAAGGTGAGAGCACTACAGTGAAAACAGATACTTTAACCTTTTTGATACTTTTAACATTTGACCTCTGATTGGTTTTCAGACTCAGGTAGGTTTAGGTTAAGAAACATTTACCTTTTCAGCTTACAGCTTTACATAAAGCCTACAGACAAGTAGGGCTTATGGAAAATAATGTTGAGCATATTTATTTTTGTGTTCTGGATTAGTTTTTTGTCATTTCAGTATAATTCAGCAGCCAAGTGTCATATCTAAGACCCTTTACAGCACATTTTTCTTTCTAACTATTGGCTATTGATATGTCCCTCAGGATCAGGAAGAACAGGCTTTCTTTGCTGTGTTTGATGGTCACGGCGGTGTGGACGCTGCCATTTATGCAGCCAACCACCTCCACGTCAACTTGGTTCGTCAGGAATCCTTCAACCAGGACCCAGGCGATGCACTCTGCAGAGCCTTCAAACTCACCGATGAACGCTTCGTGAAGAAGGCGAAAAGAGAGGTAATCAACTCAGCAAAGGCCCTTAAAACCCTTAAACACTATAAAGTGATGTAGTTACAGATTGTAACACGCTTCTTGGTTTGGCAGAACCTGCGTTGTGGCACAACAGGAGTGGTGACGTTCCTGCGGGGCCGGACATTATATGTGGCTTGGCTGGGAGACTCACAGGTCATTTTGGTCAGGAGAGGCCAGGTTGTGGAGCTGATGAAACCACATAAACCAGACAGAGAGGTAACACACTTATAAATGAACAAGAATAAACTGACTGAATTTTAAACCTATATCTAGGACTTTCAATTACATAACTTAAATAGTACTACATAATGAAACACCTGTACTGTGTAATGTAATCCAACACAGTAAATATATTACACATAATAATGCTAATGTCTGGACTCAATTCCATAGTATGTTTAGAGGTACTTTGCAGGATTGCTGTATTGCTATTTCTAATATAGGTTATAGTATTTTTTTCATCTTATTTATAAGTAGTTTACAGAGATGCAAATGTATTAAAACACTTCACAATATAATACAATCATATAAAACAGCTTCATAAACGAAGACTAAGAGTTAAATTAACAGCTCTGCAAGGCAGAAGACAAAATGTTTTTTCTTCATTTCCTGAACATCAGGTTGCTCACTAGTTGGGGTTTTGAAAATCTTTTCAAATTTCGCTATAGCAACTTACATTCTGAACATTTCCTATAAATTAAACTACAGGTCTACAGCCAGTTCTTTGCATACTTTTAAATTCTGCACTACAAATATTTCAAGAAACATCAAAACAATTTTTATAACTCGTTTTCTTTCCTAATGTGAACAAGGGAACAACAAACTCCCATTTTTATTCTTCCAGAGTCAGTGTGTTGTCTTAAGAGTGTGATTCACTTTAAGAGCACCACAGAGGGAGGTTCTGCACTGGACTGAGTCATTTGCAGTAAATAATAGCAGGGTGACACTGTTAAGTACCATGTGACAGTGATCACAGTTATGGCCATCACTAAAGCCACCTGTGCTGCTTATCTCTTTAGGATGAGAAGCAGAGGATTGAGGCACTGGGAGGATGTGTGATCTGGTTTGGCACATGGAGGGTCAACGGCAGTCTGTCTGTATCCAGAGCAATAGGTAAGCTATCAGTTCAGTCAGAATCTGTATCTGCTATAACACACACTGGTATATTCTTACACTTGACTATGATATTCTGTCTGTGTGTGTTTTCACATGTTCCCTCCCAAAGGTTTATCTATTAAAAACACAGTCTGTATAAATATTGAGGCACTTGAAGCTTGAGAATTCACAGTAGTGTCACTGATCGACAGCTGAGTCGTCCTAGTTCAGTTTAGATGCATCTAAAAATATGTTCAGGCTCTAACAGATTTACCTGTTATCTCTGTTGACAGGGGACTCGGAACACAAGCCCTACATCTGTGGTGATGCAGACCATAGTATCTTTCCGTTGGATGGTACAGAAGACTACCTGATTCTGGCCTGTGATGGTTTCTGGGACACAGTGAGTCCCGATGAAGCAGTGCGGGTGGTCAGTGACCACCTCCAGGAAAATACTGGAGACACTACCATGGTAGCACACAAGCTGGTGGCTTCAGCTCGTGATGCAGGCTCTAGTGATAATATCACTGTCATAGTGGTCTTCTTGCGGGATCCACGTTCCCCACCACCGACCAGCACCGAGGATGATGAGGAGGGTGTAGCCGAGGGAGAGGTGGAGGAGGAAGAGGTAGCAGAAGTGGAGGAGGAGGAACAGGACGAGGAGGAAGAGGAAGACGAGGCAGTCAGATTAGAGCGCGATGGTGGCGAGGGAGGCAGCACTGCGGACATTGGGGGGAAGAATCGCGGAGGCTGGCCCCTGCAGCAGTGCTCGGCCCCTGCTGACCTTGGCTATGAAGACCGAACAGACTCGTTTACTGACAGAACTAGCCTCAGCGTGCTGGGGCCATCACTAGAGGGCCGCATCTCACTGACCCAAGGATCACGGCAGCCTTGTTCTGATTTTAGCCCAAACATCCTCACAGCCTCATACATCTACCGAGAACAACGCCCACTGAGGCGCAGGTCCTGTCTCCCATTTCAGGAGGCCAGCATCTCTAGGTTCACGGACCCACTGTGGCCCCAGACAGCCATGCTGTTGGGCCAGGCAGTGAGGCAAAGCCGCAGGCTCGGTTACGGCAGTCGCCAGTGGGTTCGAAGGTCTAGAAGATCCAAGGAGCTGCCAGGCCTGTTACAATCTGGCCATTCGGTGCCCTACGTGCAGCGCTACCACTACCAGAGGCCTGGAGTGGCAGTGCCTCAACTGCCCTACGATGCCACCATCTGAAGTAGTGATCCAAACCAAACCATCCCCTTCATTTATTTAGCCCCACTCCCTGCCCCTCAAGCCCACCCACCCACCTCTGCCTTCAACAAAATGTCTTTCTTTGATAGTAGGTAGTTGTGGCTCCTGCAGTCGTTGTTTGACTATTGAATCTCTGTCGGAAGAGTGGTGCTCTCTGTCATAAGCCGAAATGTTTCTAAATGTAAGCTGGCCCACTTAACACGAGCCCTGCTCCTCAATGCTGTAGGTAAAACGCAAAAGTGCATCCTCTACGTACTGACAATTAATCCTTCATAAGCCAGAGCCGCAAATGCAGGTTAGTATGATGTGTTCAGACTAAATGTGACATGAATTTTAAAGGTGGCTCCATTGACTGAATAGACTCTAAGCTGTCTTATGTGCACTTCTGTACTTTCAGTGCAAGCTTGCTGAAGTTTGTATAGGAACCAAAGCTCTTCAGTGCAAAGTTTCACTTGCATTCAGTCTGAACACTCATTTAAGTTAAATTTCTATGCTTGGTTGCTCCACATGCTTAGCGGTGTCTTTAGACAGAAAGTAAATATGTATTTTGGATGAGAAGAAGAAAAGAGAAGAAAAACTTGTTGTTCTCAGGTACATGCAGAAAGAAAAACTTGATCTCACCACTTATTAAGTAGAAAGAAGAAAGAACAATGTACACAACTTGGTCTATAAATAAACTACATGTACACCTGAACATTACCATGTGATAGCTGAAAATGTTACTCTAAAACTATGGGTATAAATATACTGTTTGAAGACTTTCTACATGGTTTTGGAAGCTGGCTACAAGGATTTTCAAGGATGTAAGACAAAAGAGCATTAGTGCGGTTGGAAACTGATTATTAAATCAAACTATAATGAATTGGTAGAACTGTAGTCTACAAAGGAATGACTCCACAACAGCTTCCACAAAGTTAAAAAGAAAGATTCCTGTCTAAAATACCATCATAGCTGTATATTAGCATTAAGATTTCCTTTCATTCAAAATAAAGACCAAAAGTATACTAAATAGTTTTGTGTATTGTGACTTAAATAACCTCCTAACATAGGCTACACTTCTCTGTGCAACCAGTCATACCAGCAGAATGAAAGAGGTTGACTGTGGTCACTCAGCTTTACCAGTTGTCGTCCTGGTGTCATGCTGGTGAGTGTGCAGGGTGAGCTAACAAATGTAATAGTTTGTCTTGAGGCAGCTGTCGAGAATGTCAAGCAGCGGAGCAGCAAATTATGCTCTAATGGCCCAGCTTACCTCTTTGTCTCCTCACAAATCCTTTGGTGGCAGATGAATAAAAGTCATAGAGGAGACCAGAACAATTCTTGCACATGGTTTGAGGACCTGAAGGCACACGACATGCTGCCTGCCATTATCCAGCCATAATTTACAGATAAAAGATCTTAACAACAGATTATAGAAGATAAGTAGTCACATACAGAAACTAAATAAATGCTTAATGTATACATCTGGGATAATGTTTTTTTATTTAAAAATATATTTTTGTTATAGTTGCCATGGACCACAGTTATTGCTAGAATGTCAAGTGTATTTATGATTTATTTACAAACACCTATTCCAGCCGGACTAATGTACAACCACTACATTTTAGGCCCAGGATATTTGAAAGCTGCAGAACATGTGCCTTCCACACGTGTTACTTTTAATTACCCAATAGTTGGACATTTTGAGAAGTACGCCTATTCATTTTCTTGCAGAGAGTTAGGTGTGAAAACTGATACTAGTCCCATCTCTATTACCTAACACACTGCATGAAGCCAGTGTACGCATGGAGGAACAGCTTAGCGTGTTTGAAATATCAATAACATCAGCTTTAGTCGTTAGTCTCAGCTCTGTCAGAAGGTAAAGAAACCTACATTTGAACCATGTTTAAAGTTAAATCAGATTTTTGTTTGGATCTGGGTTAAACAAACAAACAAACATACATGTATGTGTGACTAATCTTTTCTAGAAACAGTTGTATTTCTCACTATGTCCCTATGATTCATAGACATGATGATTCAAAGAGAATCTGCCCATTTTGAAGCCTCAGTAGCCTGAAGTAAGACAGTAGAAAACATTTACATCTGTGAATAAAGTTGTTGTGTTCACACACACAGCAAACATCCCAATCATCACCAACGCCCAGATAGCCCCCTCTGTCAGAGTAATCCACCGAGGCTGGCTCCAATGGCCCCACAGCAGCTTTATAATTGAATCTTTCTCTGATCCGATCTAGATAGACAACAGAGTGCCCCATCTCTGTTATCTAACACATTACTCTGAGTGCTGCACTTGTTACAAGTCACAGGAAACTCTTTATCCTACCATTATAATACTGCACTTGCCTACATCTGCCTGTGGCACAAAAGCTATTTTACATTGGTATTCATTGATTTGAATATATCTTATGCTAATTCATAGTCACAATTAACAAACAATGTAATCATCAAATAATAATATTTACAAATATATGATGATAATGTATTGCATTGTTTCATATTATTCCCTTTCTGATAAGGCTCATAGCACTTACCCAGGTGACTTGGTGAGATATACACATTATAGCATTATTGTATGTAACCATGTTAGACGTCTGTAAATTAACCACAGGTCTATTAGGACAGCTATGAGAATTATGGGTAAACCCCGACTCAGTTCATAAATAATGTCCCAGCTCCCATTAACACGCTTAAACCCTCCTCACCCTTTTACTGCTTTATTTTTAATATGTTGTCAGAGCAGATTGCTAAGCCCCATCCTCCCAGTTACTGTTGCTGCACCTGCATCTCGCTTTTTGTTTTTGCACGGCACATAACGGGATTTAGAAATAGTGGTGGTCGATTTAGGAATTGGCTGAAAACTTATTTTTAAATAAAAAAAAAGCTTTTCAGGGGTCTTAACTGTTCCACAATAATACAAGGTAAAGATAAATGGCTAAAATAACTGCAAAACATTAGCATCCTTGCCAGCTGAAGATCCATGTAAAAACATCCCCCAGTATATTATTACAAGGGACAGGGAAACATGTAAGACTGACCATTATCTTCTTCCACTAGTAACCTTGGAAAAGCAACACAGACATTATCCTTTTAGCCGATATGTTTGGCAAATGCTTTCTCAGGGAAAGATCGAGCTGGAGCTGGTAATGTTAGTTAGTTTTAAGTAATACTGCGTTAACTTCTTAGTATTGTAGTCAGATAGCTAGACTAGATACTAATGTTATTGCACACAAGCACAGCTCATTTCCTTATACTTCACTCTTGCTCAGCCTTGATTGGACAACACTGTTTGGGGGGTGGGGTTTACTGGGGTCGTTCGGATGGCCATTACAATTACATTGCTGGACATTCCCTAACTGTATGACGTCATCATTCCCCATTCTTTGATCGATGGAGTGAATTTCCAAATATCCAGGATGTTAGTGACAACCAGGTTCTGTCACTCGTGCCTCCACATTTCGAAACACTCAGCAGCGGTTGTATAAAACGAAGATAGGTACTGGTTTGTCGCCCCTGACACTGAGGGCCAGCACTTGCCCTTTCCATCGTGATGATAGTGGTGACTCACAGGCTCTGACGTTCCTGTGACCATCCTGTGGACCGACTAGTGAACATCAACATTAGAGCATCAGACTGTCATCGGAGCAGAATGTACCTCATGTCCCAGAATGTCCTCAGAGACTTGATAAAGTGGGTTGAGAGTGAGGAGTTTTTTTTGTTTAGTTTTTTGATGGGTGGTTCTTCTTTCTCTGGGGCATCCTGCTGTGAGGAATGTACTGCTGAGACACTCAACAAACTAAAGCCACTGGATCCCTCTGTGGAAGTAACTACAGTCATTGTCTCTAGATGTGTTGATACAGAAGAAGATGGGCAAAGTACCAGAAGTCTTAAAACATGGGTGTGTATGTATATTATGAGTAATAATTGTGAGTTGTGAGTGCTGGAGGAGTGTACATATAATAATTCTGTCTTGTAAATCAATGGTTTTAATCCATGAAGGGGCATCAGTCTTTAAACCCAGCGTCCATCTTTAAGAGCTGCTAAAGTATATAGGTCTGAAGATGTAGTGTCCTATTATGGCTCACCCTGCTTTCTTACCCTGACATAAATAAAAATCTCAGAGAAAACACATAGAAATATCTTAATTACTGGCCTAAAATAAAGTCTCCAACTGTATCTGCAGCTGTGATTTAAAACGTAATCAGCATCAGCCTTAACAAACATCTTGCCAATGAAATTATTTAGTAGTGTGTAGGTTTTCATTCCAACTCTGCAGGTGTTAGATGATTAGCAATGGCATTAATTCGAGGTGAGGAACATGAGTAAACTGAGCAGTAAACTGGAGCTGCCACAGTGAGACGAAAATTATTTTATCACATCTTGTTATAATGACAAAGATTTTGCTCTGGAATGAGACGCTTGTCTCATGAGTCCTCTTTTTTTTTTATCAATATGGAGAACAATTAAATTAATTTACCTGAATCCTGAGTAAAAGATCAATAAGAATGAAAACTTCTGTTTGGGTTGGCAATTGCTAATTAAAAGGTAAATGGAAGATCAGGGGATCACCAAAATTATGAATTAGGGATTCATCTTTTGAGGACCCCGAATGTCACTACTAGATTATGCAACACATCCAATAATTGTCTTATTATTATTACATTTACAATTTTCAAATATGTTGGGTGACAAAACAGAATGCAAATAATTGCTAATCATTTCAAGCCTATTTTTGACAGCATATCAAATGTTCAAACTAAGAAATGTGATCGGATTTTGAACAATATTTACTAATTTTGAATGTGACGCATTTCAAAAACAAATTGATGCAATAGAGGTTAACATTCCCTTCTTCTAACCATTTTGATATATATTGTTTCATTTATTCAATTATATTGTTTCAATATCTGATCAAATTCAATATATATATATATATATATATATACAGATATTTAAATTCTCAGTTTTATGTCATTGTACTATTTTCAATTGAACATAGGTTGTAAATGATTTGCAACTCATTGCATTCTATTTTTAATTAACACTCAAGCTGGAAACAGATATGTATACCGTACTGTAATGAGATACTTGGTCTTTTGTCATTATAACAACAAAGGGACGTACAGCAACAGTGCTCAGTGACAAGGATCCATGGGTTTTATTCACCAAAACCCTGTGAATTAGTTAAAAAGTACAATGTTACTCATCATTTTGAGAAATCGCCAGAAGTTGTCACTGTATGAGCAATAAAAAAATGTTAACCATCATTACTTGTGGTAAATCCTCTACCTAATCTTGACAAACCCACACTTCCTCCCTCGCTCAAGCTCTGCCGCTTGCACTAAAGGTTCCTCTGAGTCATGTTTCCCTCTCCTGATGATGACAGCAGGCAGAAGTTCAGCTCTGCTCTCACATATTCTCTAACTATAGGCCCTCCATGAATCTGCACTGTGTCTATGTACACAAAAAAGCTTTTTCTTTTTCTATGTAAGCAATAATGACGTTGCATAAACGGCTCTCTGTGGGTTTGTCTTCTGCTGAAGGATGCAACAAATTGTAGTTCTGTCAGCCATACTTGAAAGGTCACAGAGCATAAATGCCAAGTTCGTGAAGTCAATTTCACATTCATTTTTCCCCCATAGAGAATAGGATTATGAGTCATAATCTGCTGCCACTGGCAACTTAAACTCCTACACCTTCTGCAAGAAATCATTAGTCTTATTTCACCTGCTCTTAGTGAAACAGTGTTTTACTCTAGGTCACGTCACGAAGTCTGTGGCAAAGTAGTTATTGAGTGAAAATGCTGAAAACCAAACGATCTGCATGTCCATGGAAATATGAATGTGAAGCTTTCTTCCGTGGAAAGTAGCCATGATAAAGGAGGCAGGACTTTTTTCGGTTGTATTGGCAATCCTCAGCAGTTTGGACATCTGTGTACATTTGAGAAGAGTTTGAACCTATGCACTCTATTCAAATGTAGACCAGAGACTAATGTCATTAACGTTATGGTCACTGAGGGTTGTGATTGAGCCAGGCCAGCAGCCCACTCCTTCTCCTCCAGGTTTGAAGACAAACCCCACGATTGGCTCTTCTTCAACATACAGGTTAGGTTAAAAAAAAAAAAAAAAAAACGAAAGAAAAAAAAAAAAGGTGAAACTCTTGTTGCGTACCTGTATTATCTGTGTTCCTGTAGTATATAAATATGTGTCATGTAACTGGTGATTAATTCTAATGTATATAAAGATTAGACCAAGTTATGGGCTGGTGACTTTTCTTTCATCTGTCAGTTTGGTTTCTTCCCTAAGGTGAAGTCTCTGCAGCCTTTTGTCTGTTACATTTAATTACCCACAAGTGTCAGGCACAGTTTTAAAGAAGGGAACGTGGACTCAAAGTAAAGGTCCAGCAGTAAAGTAATAATAACTTCAAATATTCCAAAAATGAATAATATAAATTATTAGCTGCTGTTTGTAACACCAAATAGCCATGGAGAGACTAAGAGACAAACTAAAGACAAATGTACTGTAACAGACCCTCACGCTATCCTCCGAATATAGGAGCACCACAATTACTGCAAACTATGTGGCTGTCATTTTGTCATTTATTTTTATTTTTATATCCATACCGTTGCAGTGGTTAGCACTACTGTCAACAGCAAGAAGGTTCAGGGTGTAAATCTGCACACCAGCGGAGGCCTTTCTGTGTGGAGTCTGCATGTTCTCCCTGTGCCTGCTTGATCTGATTTCCTCCCACATCATAGTCCAAAGGTAGGTTAATTGGTTACTCTAAATCCCCCGTGGGCGTAAATGTGAACTTGAGTGGCTTTCTGTTTGTACTGTATGTGCTAGACTGCCCGGGGTGTACCCCACTTCTCGCCTTCATCCATAACATGTCAGACACACATACAATAGGTCCAAAGATGCCAGAACGATCACCAGGAAGTTTTTTTTTTTTTTTTTAGTCAGAGGGGTGCATTATATGAAATATGAACAAACTTGTCATGTAGCAGAGTGAAAGGCCAGGAGCTACGCCGTGTGAAGAGTGATGTGATGCTGTAACAGGGCTTTCATGTGGAACAGTGCTGTCTGCTGTTACATAAACAGCTTTACAAAAGTGAGCAGTCCTCCACATTCTTTCTATAAAAAGACTCATCATTTCACCCTACTCGTAATCTGGCTTTATTCTCTCCTTTTCAGCAGTTTGGACTTTGAGGACGTCAGGCTGTTAAAATCCAGAGAGACGGAAGAAACGTGACAGTTTTTCCTTTAAGGAAATGACAAGTGTGACTGGAGACACTGACTTGAATATGGCAGGGCAGACTGAGGCAGTCATTTCCAGGATTGTAAATATTTTATTTGTTAAAAAGATAATGTACACATATCACATAACGCCGAGCGCATTCTGGAAACATAAAAAATAAAAGCAGCTTGACACAACAAGCACAAATAAAGAAAGAATTATTAGACAGCATGAGAGAGTCAGCCTAAATCAATAAGGAAGAAAAACCAACTGGATTTATAGAGTTAAATGCAATTCAAACATCATCTGGTGGATGATTTCAATTCGACTTGTCTTGGTGCAAACCTTAACCCATTCATTAAAGTCATGCACTTTAAGGCGGATGTATAGCAAGCTCTCACAGCGTCATATGTGCAGATATTTACAATGTAAACTAATCACTACAGACACGTACAATATGTAATGTCATACCTTTTAACTGAAAAAAACTATGAAGTGCTCTTCAAATTATATTAATAAAATAAAATAAAATAAGAAATGGCTCACTGAAGGAGAAATGGTCCACTTCTGAGTATATCAACAGTCTTGCAAAGTGCAGAAGTCTCCATGTTTTCTCCCAATCATGTGCACAATGTGGCAGCAGCCTTAGATGTTTGTGCTTTGAATGTGTGTTTGGTGTTAGTATTTAGATAAAAATAACACTGAAGACAAACCAAACGAGCGAGCTATCAGTGCAGCAGAGTACGTCTTACATAATTACACAGATTGCTAAGCCTTCGCTGTCAAGTTCTGAGATTTAAGAAGGATCTGCAGACACTGACATGTCACAGTAGGAAAACACAGGTGTTTACAACAATATTAATTAGCTGTGCTGTCTGTGTAGCAGAACAATCATTAATGGTTATTAATGTCAGTGACGTCTTAGCAGATGTTGAAGACATGGACAGATCTGCAGCATGCTTCAAAGTTTAAGCCCACAGAGAGCAGTGCAGCAGCAGTTTTATAATCCATGTGATTCTGTGTCCATTTAACCTTTTCAAACGTTAAATAAACACAGATATTGCAATTGCTGCTGTGACTGTTATTAACAGTGAAGACAGTTATACAAGAAAAGCTAATCGAGCACTACAGGTCTACTTCAGGAAAAGAAGCACCAGATTTATGCAGCTGTGAAACTGCAATGTTACAAAACTGAATTTTTAAGGAGTAAATAGTGTATTTTAAGCACCAACACTGGGAGGTTCAGAGACAGGACTAAAGGAAGTGGAATAAATTATCAGATGAAAGCCTGGACAGACTGAACTAAACTTCATATGCAGTTATAAAACACTAAGGTCTTATTGACAGGCTACAGTTTATGTACAGTTGATCCTAAGCACATGCAAACTTGTAAACTTGTCAGATTTAAAAAGCATTTACACACTGTATGGTAACAGACAGAAAAGGAGATTCTAGAGTCTAAGTAAATGCCTCACTGTCCAGGTGAAGTGAATAATAAAAGTAACAAGACACACCAACAGAGATTCAGTCATTGTGGTAGTCACATTTTCCTATGAAGTGGTTACTGATATATCAAAGACGTGACAGGAGATCTCTCTCTAAATGACCAGAAAAGGCAGCAGATAGAGTAAAAATATCAAACTGCTGAGGTCATCATTAGTAGACAAACATACAATGAAAACTGACAAAATTGCAGTGTTGATTCCTTAAAGTTTTAATAATATTAACGTTGGTACTATCTGGTCATCTGACCAGTTAATAAATAATGAGGACATTAATAGTGTTTCTGGAAAAACTAATTAGCTTTGTCTTCTAGTTAAGATCATGTATAACAAGCAGCTTTTACTCTACAGATCTGTGTAACTAGCATGTGTGTTGTCTCCGGCCGCTATTGCATCATGGTGTGGCCACTGAGCACAAAGCAGTGGTTTGCCAGGTCTGACAGTAGCAGAGGGAATCACCTGTCACTGGGCATACTCATGTCATCTGACAGAAGCTGCTCTCCTGTAAGAACCAAGAGGAGAAATTATTTATCTGTGTTTTCTTTTCTTGTCTACACTCACTCTGGGTTAGAAATAAGTGTGTGTACAGCTGAGGTGATGTGTTGTAACATGGTTGATACAATAAAAACACGTTAACACCTGCATGCTCCTAATGGAACCCACAAACAAATTCGCTCCGGCGTTATAATCAGTAGTTTTATATAAAAGAGGTCACATGATATGAAAGCAGACGACTGAAGCAGCTAACTCACAGAGACTAGCCACTTGGACTGGACTTTTTTTTCCCAGTTGAGACTTGGTTAATAAATTATAACATAAATTAATCTTGTGACTTGAAATTGACAGTAATGCAATGGTTTATTGCCACCTAATTGGAGATTTAGTTCCAGTAACCACTGTTCTCTTGAACCAACGTTTACATAACAGGAGAGGATCTAAACAAGCATTTAATTAGCATTTTCTTTGCAGTGTCTCAAGCCTTTTTTCAAATCTGCACTTGGAAGGAAATTTGTCCAGTGTGCTAAAGATCAGCCAAACATCTGAGTCCAACACTATACACTAGCATAATGATGGCAAAAGAGGTTGTTTTTGTTTTTTTCCCCCCTGAGGAGTAGCAATAACCATAACCACGCTTTCTAATGACAAATGGCAGTGTTATTCCATAACACTGCCCAAAATCAGACAGTGTGAGAGGGTTGATGTAAGACCCCCAGCTACATGTGTGTGCTATCAGAGACACATAATGTGTAAGATACCTGTGCAGGGAGGAGTCTGGTTGTCATAGCGGGAGTTGTTGCTCTGCAAAGCCTCATCCTCAGTGTCGCTGTCACTGCTTGTTGCTGCCACCACGACAGATGGCAACTGATCTACAAACAACATAGGGAAAAAAAGTGTTCACGAAACATTACTAAACATTAAAAATATATCCTACATGCAATGAGCATGAGCAATGTTATGGTGTGGGTGCTGCTGAGCAAATAAATGTGAGACCTAGGTTGTAACAAGTGTTTTTAACAAGTGTTTTTAACAACATCCGTTCACAGCTGTATATAACAGATGGGATTCTAAAGAAAGCAGATATTTCAACTTAGACCATTATCGTTTCAGATAGATGTGACTCATACAGCACAGAGCGTCATGCAGCTGTACTGAAAATGAACATTTTAAGTTGCAGTGCTGCAGAGGTTTGGTTTGTGTAAAAGAAGAGGGCGAACAGACCTTCATTTGATTGTACAGAAGCTTCCTCCAACAAGGACTGATTGGAGTTTCCTGAGCTTTCAGATTCACAGTCCAGCATGGCTGCCCTGGAGTAACATGAAATGGCAGAGATAGTTCTAAGACAAGAGACGTGGGCTAAATGGCTACATTTGTCCTGTGAATAAAAAGCCTCACCCTAGGGTCCTACTGCCACAATTCTTGCTGGCAGTCATGTAGCTTGGTCCTCCCAGAGAGAAGACATCGTCCCTGGGCCCTAAGGCACCATACTGCTTGGAGGTGGAGGCCTGCTCTGATGATGAGTTGCCAAGAGACACAAGGGGGCCCTGTGTGCCATCGGCCTTCAGCACTCCTGGAGCAGAAACAGACACAAAGTCATACAATAGAAAGACAAGGTTGTGGTTTAATTTCGCCAATATCAGCCTAATTTGTTAAAAAAAAAGGAAAGCAGCCTTTTAAGAAACAAAACTTATTCAACATCAGCTACATCTTATGTGTATGTTGCATTTAAGGGTTGCTTCAGTGAATGAATATATATATATATATATATATATATATATATATATATATATATATATATATATATATATATATATATATATATATATATATATAAATGCAGATCATTTAAGTAGTAATATAAGTTAATAAACTATTGACCTTCTGCACATCCAAGTCCCTCTTTAGGAAGCAGGCTGAGCTCTGTAGCTGCCTCTGCTCCTCTCAGTTCTTTCTCCATCTCCTCTGGACTCCTCCTCTTCACAACCATGTCCAAGACAGGGGAGAGTGATTTCCTGGCTGCATATACACAAAAAAACAGAAACACATGCAAACATGTAATTATCTCAGCTTTCCTGACCCAATAACAGTGAAATTACATGTTAGAATCGTTTGAGATGAAAAAAAAAAACTGTCAGTATCAACGTTTGGAGTCTGGATTGATGTCAATAAAAGTTTTAAGTCTGTTTAAATAACAGTGACTCACTGAGGTCATATCAAAAAAGCCAACTGTATCATTTTAAACCAAAATAGAGTAAAGCTGCTCTATATTACTCAAAGATCACAGCATTGTGAGAAATTAGTGTGGATTTTCAGTGGATGATTTCCAAAGTGGCAGCAGGCAGTGATAAGTGGTTGATGAGACTGATGCCAGAACAATATTCTGGATTTGAGCTGACTTGTCTTAAACTACTGATGGAAATGGTTGGTGGAAGCCATGAAATCAGCCAGTTACAGTATCTATTTTCAAAACACAATGTTGCACGTCAACTCTTAGACACACGTGACGGGACAGACTTTCAGTCTTAATACCTATACCATATGAACTACATATTCATACCCCATCAGTTCTCCATGAACCTACACATAATAATCTAGAGGGACAAAGTTATAGCATATTTTTAGATATCTCTTATTTACAAAAGTAGCAATGTAATTTTATAGTGACATCACAAATTACAGCAAAGTATTCATTCACTCCCTTGAAGGATTAAGAGAATTGCTCACCAGGGCGACAGGATCTAGACCGAGCACCTCCTGCTCTCCCCAGCAGGTCCAGCTCACTGGGCTTTCGACAAGCCGACAACTCTGAATCATCATGGTGAGATGATACCTCTTCCACACCGAAGGCCCCTAATGGGCCTGGCCGGGGCTCTGCAGATCCCCGAGCCTCCAGCACCTGACTCTTGACATCAGACATCTTGCTGCGGACCTCAGCCATCTGAGCCTTGAGGCGGATCAGAACGCCTGAGTCTGGAGCTGATCTTCGCACCACCTGAGGCCGTCGCTCTCGTTCTTTCCTGGAGTGAGAATGAGCTGAAGAGAAAAACAGGAAAAGGAAATTCATTAGATTTTATTTGTTTGTTATGTTGTATTGGCTCCATTTATTATTTGATTTCATGTTGAGCATTAGCATCAGCCTGAGGTGATTTCAATCACTGGAGAGCAATGAAATAAACATTTATTACTGCTCTATACAGTATGTCTAGGTTAGAGTTAAAAACAATATGCCACTGCGTCCCTTTAAAAAAGATCAATCTTTGTCAACTATAGCTGCTGTAGAACAGGGATTTCTTATTTTGGAGGGACCCTGTGTGTGAGTTTTAAGTATTGATTCTCAGTTTAGCTGTAATGATTTGTTGTCAGCAAGCTGGCAGTTGTATTTACAGACCTTGGCTGTGCAGGAGAGATACTGGAGGCCGAGGTTGGAGGCCCCAGAGAGACTCCACGCTGCTGCGCTCCTTTAGATCTAACAGCTGGATTAGTATGACTGGGTCGATTTCCAGGAGGCTGTTGTTGCCTGGCCCAACAGCACCACCATTGGCAGCCCCACTACTACTGGCACCACGGCCAGCAGCAATGCTGCGATGCAAGGAACGTGCACTAGAGCTGGAACCACCTGCAAATCAGGTAGTAGACAAGAGTTTAGAGGCTTTAAAGGAAAACAAATTATTAAAAAAAATGACTACAATATGGAAAATAAAGAATGTGCAGCAACATTGCTGCGGAGTTCAACTCTTACATCTCACCAGGCAAACACACACAATCCCCCCACACATGTCCACATACGGACACCAAGTGTTTCTATAACAGCACGCTGCAAGGGGTCCAGTGCACCAACAATGACTCATCCTCTTCATGCCTTTCAACACCAACACAGTCAAACACACTGAAGAAGCTGCTTTGAGATCCACCATCAAACCACTATGCTCTATTTGTGCTGTTGCCAAACATCGCCAATAGATTTGAGTCTGTAAATTCTCAAATAGTGGCTGAGTCTTTATTTGCCTCTATTGAAGGCAGAGCAAGACCTTTATCTGGGGCAAAACATCAAATATTTGATAGGTCAAGGTTTGCAAATGTGTCTTTTTTCTTGCTTTAGCACAAAAAATACATTTAGAGAACTACTGGTCGAGGAGATCAGAAGATATAATTGATGTCACCCAGGCTCTTGGGGTTAGGCATACATGAATATACTGTATATGTACTTTATCCCCTGACCCAAAATATAACTTTCCACCAAGTTTCAATGAATTCTGTTGACAGGATTTTCAGATACAACATTTGCAAACAACAACAAAAGCCAGGTCTCCTCTGCAAAGCTAAACAGTGTAGTGTAAGTATATTGCTACACAAGAGGTATAAAAATGTATATGTAATTAATCATGACAAACAATTTTATATTGGTTTATAATTTATACCTGTGGCTCCAGCGAAGTCATCAGGTAACTCTCCTTCTTCTGTCTCCAGGTTTCCAATGAAATCAACATCATTCTCTCCTGACCTGTGCAAATATACACAAATACAAAGTATGGTGTTAAGTAATTATTATTCAAGTGGTAAATGCGATGCTTTTATTATTATTATTAATTGACATTTTATTACAGGTAGGAAAGTCAGTATGAAATTCCCCCTTTGTGTTACTGTCCCTTAGCTGTCTTTGCATTGCATTAAAGGAAAGTTGAGATACTACTCATACTACTCACATGGTCTCTTCATCTATGTCATTCTCCTCTGTGTTACTAGTGGCTGTCGAGCTCCCTGAGGTGCTGCTGCCATCCAGCGGGTTCACCTCCTCCTCTGTCAGACAGTCCACCTCTAAGTCACCGTCTGACAGCTCCTGGACAACACAGTGACTTTATGATCACACCAAGCTAATGGCCTAATATATGCTTTCTATATTTTGATCTGTAAAGACCACTGCAGTCATGGTTCTCTTGTTACAACTAATTGCAATCTGGTTACATGTCTCATAAGAAGATCCCAGCCAAAGAAAATAAACTGGATTGGTTTTGTCATAGTTATGAGATCCTAATCTCAGGAGATAAATATGAGAATTGTTTTTGGCAACTATTTGAAGTCGTCTCACTTTTTTCCCTTTGGAGAAAGAAGTGCTATTCAAAACTAAGGAGAACTGCTTGCATGAAAAACGAAGACAAAAGAAAGAACAATGATTCAACATTTACAGGTTTTTTGGTTTGATCACATTTAGCTGGTCACAAACTGCTTTTGGCTGAAAGATTTTAGCATTTGTGTTTAGTGTATTTTGCCAAACAAATTATTCCCCAAACTTGCACAACATTTTCCAAACTAAGACTTCCCCAGCAATCTTAAAAAAAAAAAAAAACACTGGAAACCAATAAAGATGTGCTGCATGCAAAATAAAATAAAAAAAGACTCAAACAGTATCTACAGTATGTGAAGATTTAAAACATTCTTATGTTTTGATAAATCAACATGGTTATTGCCTCTACAGGGTAATGTCAAGTGTCTTTCTTTTGCTTGCTCCACAACTTCAACGAGACCAAGCCAAATAAATAAACTGAAAGAAACATTAAGCTGCAGCCTCAATATATTCCATTCTTACGTTTGAGTCATCATGCTGGGTCCTTTCTTCTTCCTCGCCTTTTTTGCTGTTGTTCAGAGACGTCTGGATATCATCATCACTCTTTACTGAGCGAGGCTCTCGTTCAGAAGTGGTAGTTCCTGCAGTAAGTCTTGCATCAGGGGGTGAGGAGCTGCGTGACGTCTGACGGCGAAACAGCTCGATGGCCAGTCTCTGAAATCAGAAGAGTTATAGACTGAGCAAATCATTAATTCATTATTTGTTAAGGTTCTGTGCATGATTTAACATGGTTTTCCTTAAAGTGAACGGCTTCTCAAATTTAAACAAGGGCGCACACACACACACACACACACACACACACACACACACACACACACACACACACACACACACACACACACACACACACACACACACACACACACACACACACACACACACACACACACACACACACACAGGGTGTACCTCTTTGAGGTTGTTGATCTGCTGTATGTAGCCACTCTGGGCTGATTCCAGCTGGCTGATGTACCAGTACTGATCTCTGCACTTCTGGAAGAACGTGGGTGAACGAACTTGGTAGCTGTGCAGCACACACACAAAAAGCAAAAAACACTCAGTCTGCAACAACAGACCTGCTATGCTGTGCTGCTTGGGTCTGTAATATAAGAGTGTGAAAGTGAGCCCACTCAGGATCATCAGGATGATGGGGGTGTTTGAGTGTGAGCTCACCGGAGGACCAGTGTGTCAGTCTGCATGTTCAGGTAGCCCTCGCTGGCAAGAAGATCCAACCTGAAGAAGCGGTTGTAGCCCCAGCATTCACCAACCTCAAAGTCTGAGGCAAACTCGCGGATAATATTCTTGGTTGGGTCACTAGAGGCCTGATGGACCATCTCCACACGATACTCATACCTACACAGAAGCATGATAACATCAGTTTGCAGAAAAATATGAAATGAGAGGTATGAGATGATGGTACCAAAGATATGTTGTTATACTTAAACAACTAAATGACAGTAAAGACTGACTGATTTTAACTGCAGTTTGTATATCAGCAACACACACAGCTGCTTGTGTCAAAAGTGAATGTACAGTACATCTGTCTTTAGAGCTTCTGCTATGCAAGTGGTGACTAGACAGAGGTGATACTTTTGGTATAAAAGAAAAAAAGAAAGAAGTCTTGAGATTTTGATATAATTTTGATGTAAAGGTAAATTTCCTAAACATATCAACAGACTAATCTATAAAGAAAAAGAAAGAAGTTTGCAGGGACACAGAAGGTCTGATGAAACAAGAAAATAACAAACAAATTATATATTTATTTGAGTTTGTAGAGAATTTAAAGGACATTTATTAATAAATAATTCATACTTTGATGTTTCAGGGAGTCCAGCAGACAGTTCCAAGAACACAGACAGGTAGTTTCCACGGACTACACCATTACCATCCTGATGAAAACACATTATTATTTATTTATTATTATTCATTCTGAGTTTCCAATACAAATTGTTAGATAACACAGCTCCAAGGTTTATGCTATGTTTATGCCAAACTGAGGCGTAGTTACTGGGACTAGCAAGATCTAATGGGGCTTATTAGTGAGATTAAAATCTAGTTCTAGTAGATTTTGTTGAGGCTGGGCAGAACCAGCCTATTTGGTTTCCCGTGCTTCCAGTCTATACGCTACCCCTTGCTAATGGACTGATGGCTGTAGACAGATGTAAGAGAGGTATTGATCTTCATATACAACTCTAACAGTCATTGTTAAAACATTTCTTTTTTATGGGAAAGATACAAGAGAGAGAAAACTGTTTCAAACTCACAGGGTAGACTTTGAGTCTCCAGCAGAGCCCAGATATCTGCAGAGGAGGGCTGTACACTGGGTCAGCCCGCTGCCTCAGGGTGCTACACACACAAAAACACACCAATATAAAAACTTGTAGACAAACTGGCAGCAGCAATGACATTATTTATTCAGTTTTACTGTAAGTAAAGTGATAATAGCAAATGTGTACATCCTAAAAGCTTTGCTCGTTAGCTGGGGTCCTCCAGGTTTAATAAGTATAAGTGGAAAATGTTCTTGAACCAGATTCAGTGGTGGGTGAAACTTCTTCAAAGTGCCCCAATCTCTCCGTTAACAACCCCAGGACCCCACCAACTTTCTTTTGTCAGTTATTCGTCCATGACTGTTAGTTACATTATCTCTAAAAGTAATGACATTAACTAACATTGTTTAAATAGTGTAAGTAGCAATGTAGCCAATTTTCAGTTTTTCTGCTATAGCAGCTATACAGTAACAACAGTAGATTTGAGGTAGTTTACCTGAAGTTGACAAGAACAAAAGTGCTGGAGTCATAAGCAGGAACCAGCTCACTAAAAGAACACAGAGGAAAGATTATTACACACAAAAACGCACTGACCAAAGCATGGAGTTCGTTATCACTGTCAGGCAACTGTATAACTTGACCTTTCCTACAGCTGAGGAGATTACCTGGTGAAGTCTGGAGGGACTGGTGTGGTGACGAACGACTGCATGGGTTTCCGATGGACTTGCTGGAACATGAGCAGGATCTCTGGACTCTTAGAGATGAGTTCACTCTTACTGCAGGAGTGAAGCTGTTCAACACACACACAGACTCATAGTATCACAATTCTGTGACTACTAGTTACATTAAAATCTTACAGTAACAGTTTCAGCCAAAAAATAGGTCAACACATAACTTTGTTGTTATACTGCACAACAATGTAACAATACAATTCAATGACTACCAACCTGATGCTCCACTTCCTGCAGAAGAGACTCCAGCAGCTCTGTCTCCTGGGTCAAGGACGTCTTCTGGCCTGGTGAGGAGGAACGCAATTTCTATTTTCAGTATACTTAAGCTGTAGGTCAACTCTGATGGAGGCTGGTGAGTATGAGTGGGTGGGTGTGCAGGATGTTTATGTATTAGATGAGTGCATGCATTCACTCAGTACAGTTTAATATTTCATATGTACATTACCCATAGCTATAAAAAGGTACCTATCACTGCTCTCAGCACAGAGTCTGCAGATTTTGTAAGAGTAATGGCTTAACTCCGGGACAGATTTAGTGCTAGTTCAGGTGTCTTATGCCAACAAGAACCATTTTCAGACATGAGACATACAACATTGATGATCTGATCTATCTTTATCTGCTGTGATGGCCTTTTGTCATTCACACATTCCGTAGGTGTCTTTTACATTAATGTTCCTTATGGATTCAAGGGCGCTGGATACCTGCTTTTCTTATACTGAAAGTACAAATAAATTCTTCTCTCTTTCCCTTATGAATATGAGTTAATACGTAGTAAATAAGTAAAATAAACCACAAGACAAGACAAACGTGGGATGCATTCAGTCTCATTCTCTGTATTTGACCTTTTGCTGCCGCAACACTAAGTTCAGATTTGTACCAGAAGAAGAAAAAAAAAAACTTTGATAAAACTGTGACTGCTTGCAACATGCATGTGTCTTGTAAACCTAAAAATCAGAACACATGCGATGTAACAGCGTGTGTCCCTAGTCCTACCCATGAGGGTGATAAGCTTGTTCTTGAGTTGGTTGTCCAGACGGGCGATCATCATTTCCACAGCATTTCTGATCTCTCTGACCCTCTCATCCTTTGCTCCTCTGACAGCCTCTACGTTCCTCTCCTAAAAGACACACACATTCACAAAGTGACTAACAACTTCATAATCCTAAAAGCTTAATTAACATGTCAGTGCCATCTAGTGGATGTTAACAGTACAACAAGCCCCCACTGCCTTAAAGTTCTCTGTACACCAATTTAAATGCATGGAACATACCGTAGACACTTTCAAACAATGTTTTAATGTTTTTTCTAGTCTTGAAAAAACATCAAAACATTGTTTATTCATTTAATCCTAGTCTATCGATGAAGTGAAGAGATGGTTGAGTTACTTAAATGATTTTATAGATTCATCTGATGTGATTTCTCCTCTAAACTTTAACTTATGTTTTTCTGAGTTTAGTTTAAAGTGCTTATAAAATTCACACTTATTAATATTTGTTACACTTGTGTCTTCAGAAGTCAGAATAAGAAACATTATCTCCTTCACTATATTTTATCCAGTGCCTCATCATTGTGACTACAATTTTGTTTGCGTGTTTTGTTTTTGTTGTTTGTTTTATAAATTACACTTAGTAATGGTCAACTCAAGCTCAAAGATTTTTTTAAACACAAAAAAAAGGTTCCCCCTTTTGTGTAGCTGCACCAGTGATCAGTTATTGTCACGAGGATGAATACTTATGCAATTACTTATTTTCACTTTCATATTTTAAATATTATATTACTTTGTATAGACCTGTTTTCACTTTGACATGAAAGAGTATTTTTTGTAAATTCTTTAAAAAAAAAAAAACCCAGATTAAACCAACCATGACAAAAAAACAAAAACATAACGGGAGAAACACTTCCAAGGGAGTGAAGACTTGTGCAGTTTAGAAACAAATTTCATACGAAAGGAAAATAAGAATAAAAAGAAATAATTTTAGCAAGAGGTCCATTGTGTACACAGATGACAAGCATGCCAGAGGGCTGCACTACAGGAAAGCTTAAGTGTCCAAAATAGAAAGGATTCATCCTCTGAACAGTCCTCACCACTTCCTGCACCAGACTGATAAGCTCCATGAGGCGGCGGCGGAGCTTGGCAACCTCCTCTTTCACCTTGGTCACATGCTGCTCATAAATCTCCACTAGAGGTTTGAAGGTGTGGCCTCCGTGCTGGACACAACAAAAATACCAATTACACTCAGGTTTTTCTTTTCTCTGGTTCAAGTCACTGCAAATTGAACATGCTGGGCTTCTGTACACTAAGCAAGCAAGCACCTGGGGAATTAGCAAGCATTCATAAGCATTTTTTCCTGACATTTATATTAATCGATAAATTAAAAAAAATATGTGTCAGCTTTATCATTAACAAAAATAATATATAACCCCAACTCAACAGTAAACTGTAGTGAAAAAATAAAAGATGGGAAACACTACCATGCCTCCCCACAAAGCACACTGGTGACAGATGCATTTCTTACAAGTCCAACAGAAAACACTGAGCTTCTCATGGTGATTTTCACATCTGCAGAGAAACCGTTGAACAAGACACAAACATGTGAGATACAAAGGCTTTTTAAAAATATCATTAATCAAAATGTTGTTTACCTTCAGCGTGTGTTCAGAGTTTATAAAAACAAGACAACAACAGGAAAAATGCTAGGATATTTTGTATTCTCTCAACTAAACCAATGCAATCACATAAATACTGTTTGCACACTCTGATAAGGTATTATGACATATGACTACATTAGCTTTTCAGCTGCAGGTTTCTTCTGGATATTTCATGGATTTCTTATTTTTACAAAAAAGGGAAAAACAAACCCGCTCACAAATACAGCTTTCTCTGGCTGCAAAACCCTGAACATCAGACATAAACACAGCGTCTCTCTATCTATAATTTTCCCAAGTTAATAATAATTAAAACATTTTTCTTTTCCAGACATAACAGAACATCTTTCATGTAGGTTTACTTTTACCTCTTTCACTTGTGTATATAATTCAGTTAGAAATGTCAATTGAATAAATCCAGTTTGTTTAGTATTGTTGTAACATAAAAATGTTAACATAAACGTATTATAATGAATTTAAACTTTTTATTTAATTCTTAATCAAGTTAAAATTGGATTTTTTTGTGAAGGGGAGAAAAAAAAATCACTTTTAAATTAATAGGTGGAAATGAGGACAGAGGGTGTAAGAGTAATAAGAGGTGCTCACTTGTCCTTGTCATTGTCTTCGTGCTTTGTGAGGTTGCAGAGCTGCAGTGTGTCCAGCTGCTGAGTGACCTCCTCTGCCCAGCGACAATTGACCAGTTCCCTCAGTTGAAGAGGAGCACTGTGTGTTACACACACACACACACACACACACACACACACACACACACACACACACACACACACACACACACACACACACACACACACACGTTTATATCTTATAAACACATACACCATATAACATACCAGATATTTACACAAAACTATATAATGACAGTAATAAAAGTTTAGCTTAAGTCTAAGCATGTTTGTATCTGCTATTTTCAAGTCAGATAAACAAAGATGTGCAACTTAATTTTCAGTTTGGGTATCAATACCAAAAGTGGAATATATAAAAAGAAACTTTTACTTTATATTGTGGAGAATATTGTTTTCTTTAATACTTTATATTCCATTTTACCAAATTAAAACAAACATATTTATTCAAACCTGGCAAATGTAGCCACTTTATTAATCCCAGAGAGAAAATTGTTTTGCCTTTCAAAAGTCAATTCAGACAGAAGAAAAGAACCACAACCAGAAAAGATCTACACCAACACAATTAAAAAAGTAAATATATACACAGAATTCCAAAAGATGGATGAAATGGGTTAATAATAATAGACCAGGGGAATGATAGCATAAATAATGATAAAGATGATAGTCAGTTCTCCACATCCTTATAGAGGGAATAGGAGTTTCTTGTCATGTTTTATGTCTTCACTATGCTCATGTTATGTCCTGGGTGGTCTAGTTTGGTTTTATGTAGACTTTTCAAAGTAAATTCCTATCAATTATCAAAAACAGCCAAAAGATGACAAATGTCATATATTAATATCATGTAATGATCTATAGGTATAAGTCAGCGTGCTTACCGACAGTGTGGACATTGGGCTCTTTGCTCTGTCAACCATCGCTGCCAAACAGGAGATTTCAAATTATTAATTCAATCTAAATACAGAAAGTGAAAACACTGTAAAATAAATACATCTGATTCTGTTTAAGATATGGCTGGTAACGCGTTTACCGTCACTAAATTCCATGAAAATACCAAAACCAATGTTATTATTTATGTCCAGCTATATCAGATCAGATAATGTATGTCTTAATCCATTTTGTCATAAAGGTTAGTTGTTACCCCTGTAAATCTATAAACTGTAAATGCACTTTTCCATAACTCAAATTCCTTAAACATTAAGCTTATATCTGACAACCAGAATCAACTTTTTATGCATAATTAATTATTTAAAACAATTAAAATATAATTAAAACAATATTTTTTAATACAAGGATTTAGAAGCTCTATTTATACCAGAGTCAGAGTAATACAGGGTGTACTCAAACCTACTCGTATGCAGCTGAAGCAGCAGAGTTTAGAGCAGTGTGGGCAGAGACGAGCATCCCTCAGTTTCTCCATGCAGATGAAGCAGCGAAACACCTCAGCGATGCTCTGCAGAGGGGCGGGAGATGAAATGACAACTAGCTAGTCACAGAAATCACCACAAAGTTCAATCTGCATCATTTACAGTGTTCGCAAAAATGCCAAGGTGAGCAGGTTTACACAAATCAATAGTACTATTACTATTATTCTACATTTACTGCTATGTATACTGAGAAAAGGTAGGCACACGTTTTTGTTTACAAATGTCTCTCACTAAAGCTGCATCTGCCTCTTTTTTTGGTGGATCTGGTGTGTTTCAAGACCATATGCCCAACACTGTCTAACTGACTGTTTATAATAATTATCTGTTTTGATTACAATAAAACTTACTTTAGGCCTATAGGTTTGAATATGAGCGTTGTACAGTCTGTGGTTAGATCACAGTAAAGCTGCTATACAGAAAAATGGTAGGTAAGTAAAGGTAGGTAAAGGCTTATATTGCACAGAGTAAATGTTTTTTAGTTTGGTTCGAATATGAAGACGATGTATAGTTACTGTCCAAAATCACTGTTCATTTGCCTTTATATTTAATCAGAATTGTTTCAACACAACATATACTGCATTTAGTAGTGGCACTTGCAAAAGCTGCAGTTACAGGAAAATAATTTAAAAAGAGATGTGTCAGAGTTTGATCTTCTCCCACTCATAACTTTACAATATGATTTTAAATACTGACACAGTTGTAAAAAAAAATTGTGTTCATTGTTGTACAAAGTCACACAATAGTTGCATTGCGAGGCTAAGTGTCAGTTGTATGTGTCTGTTGGCCTTAATATCTGATACACTGTCCAGCCTTCAGACTGTCACCAGATGAGTATTAGTGGTAAACAATAAAGGGTGAATATTAAAGACCTCCAACTACATGGTTAGTGTATAATACATACCTCAACACTTTGTTCATCCATTTCAGCCAGTTTGAAGTTATTGATCTCAAGGACAAGTCAAAGAAGTCGGAGCCAACAGTCTAAAGAAAAGTAACATTAAAAGACACTATTTTAAATTCTGTATTACATTAAGCATGTACTTTTTTGGTCTTCTAGTCATTGTTTCAATTCAAAACCAATGCTTTCTGAGGCAGTGACCCAAAAACAACAACAACCATTACTACTACTACTACAACAGTTTTATTTGGCGGTGGTCATCACCGCTAGCTTGTAATCAGTGTCAGCCAAGGCCCAGCATCAGCACTGACAGCTAACCTGACCGGAGGCAGGCATCACAACGGCTATGTTTGGCGATACGAATATCAACATTAGTCAGAGGGCTACACTGGAGAAACCAGAAAACAGATAATTTAGAAACTGGAGGCTAGCTAGCTAGCTAGCTAGCTGGTATGACCATTATAGCCCTCTTACCTCACAGAGCCTGGCTTCGTCTGGTACACCTGATCAACACAAGGCTCGAAAAAGGCTACATTATATATCCTAGCACACAGGTGGTGTTACCTCCGGCTCGTTTAACTACATACAAAGACCTAAATATGCATCGGTTCAGCTGTGTCTAAGCACAAGTTAGACTTTACTCCAAACTACATCAACACGGGTTTTTCGCCCTGAACTGAAGCTGTAACTGTAACGGGAGCGGCTGCTGTGAGGCTGCTCGTCCCCTAGCAATCACCAATCAAATGGCTCCTTTTCTTCTTCGCTGGACGTTGTGGTTTCGAGGTTGTCAAGCAGCTTAAAGGAATACAGCGCCACCGCCTGGACTGCTCCTAGACTACAGAAGAGATCTGCAGGAGTTTAAATGCTCAGAGTAAAGGATTTAGAATAATCTATTTATTTAGCTTTATTTATTTTTATGTCTACATAGGGAAGGGGTACCCTTTCATGAAGGATGTTGAGCTCTCATGTTTTTACACGATGCTGAATGCTGGATGCTGGCTCAAGAGAGGGAAGAAGAAGAAGAAGAATATCTACATTTACCCGTTTAAGAAACGTTATGTCTTATCTGGGAATGCCTCTGGAAAACAGTTTTGAGACAGGGACACGTGAACTGCTGTAACTTGCTTAACCTGTTGCCAACTAAATGTGCAGAAAAAAATGGTAGCTGGATCCAAATCAAGTCAAATTTGATTTATATAGCCTACAAATGACAAATTTGGCTTAAAGCGCTTTACAGGACAGATGGAAGTGCCCAGTGCCTATTTTCTCATACTCTGTTCATGCCACCGGGGAATATATACACTAATAATCCACAGTATTAACAGCATGTAATAGTTTTAATTTTGTTGTAGACACAAGTAAGAATGGGATCTCTGGGTTAGGGTTAGGGCCTAAAATGAACAGTCCTCCAGCTGTGCAAAATGTATTTAAAACTCAAAACACAATATAAGGCTTCAATATTCCATACTAGCCCTATGAAGTGGATACCCTTTTTAGTTAGCTTCATACATTCATACACTACAAATCAACAGAAACACTAACCAGGGAACCACAAACATTTCACATTACTAAGTGTAAATAAATCATTTTATGTTTGCACAAATAAGGAGTGTAGATGTTGATCCCCTGACCTCTATTGAAAGGGCTTTCGGAAGTGAACAGGAGGAGTAATTATAGCAAGTAGGACATCTTTCTGTGTTCCTGCAGGCACCTGAGTACTGTTTTAAGACACAATTAAGACATGAAATATAAACCTTTCCTTTAATGTCTGAAAAAAAAAACAGATGGTGAAAAATAATCATATTACTTCAAATTGTGAGATTAAGATCTAAAATTATAAGACCAAATTTACTTTGTCAAAATCATGAGAAAGCAAAAGCAAGCCTGACAAAGAAAAGCTGCTCTGATCATCGCTAACGCACACTGAGCTGTCTCAGGTAAAATGAGTAATACAAACATCAACTTGTTATCCATAGTACTTTGAGAGGAGGACTGTCTGTGTGGACACACACACACACACACACACACGCGCGCTGTAAATTTGCAGTAACCCTATTGTTGTTTTATGCAAACAGGCTGAAGCTGGATAGGACACACAGAGACATATGCAAATCAGGCAGTGCAGGGTGTACTGCAGAGGTGAACGTTTCTCCACTTAGGAAAATGCCAATGAGCAGCCGTGGATTTCCAAAACTTTTTATCCCACTGTACTAGTTTCTTTTGAATAACCTGGGACACAGACAGCAACTGGAGTCACACAAACCTTTTTATCTGAGGTGAGTCACTCCTCCAACACAGGCTTGTCAGTGACTTTTTAATGTCTTTAGTATTTTACCTGGCCAAAGTTTTAATAACAGTTTATGTGCTGGGTGCCTACTGATGTCTGGTAGTGCTTTGTGGCAATGTCTGCCTTGCTTATGAATATTATAACTAGGGATCACACAGGAGTGTATAGAGTTGGTGGTGTGGAGGGGAGGGCGCATTAGAATAGACTCAAGATCATTTTCCTGGGTGGCCTGAGTGCTTCATTGTCCTGGTAAAGTTACAATCCTGTAGGAAAATCAGCTATATTTATCATTACAGATATTAAGATGAGCACAGACACAGTGGAGCAGTCGGAGACTCCAGCTGAACAGACAGGTAAGGATATTTCACCATCCTCATGACACACGTAAACACGACTAAAACATCTCAACACACAGACAAATTGAATAGATGTGACTCAGGAAAGTGTGCAGTGTTTATTCTGTCACTGCTGTTGATGCTGGAGTTCCATGGAAAGAGGTGGTTGATTGTCTCTACATCTCTACAGCTTTTATTTGATTTGTTCCTTTAGATAACCATATGATATCAGCTTTGGCGAGAAGAGTTTGTTATAGGAAGGTTGCTTGTATGGAAAGTGGAAACATCATGAAATAGTCATCTGGGTTATATCAGAGAGAGAATTTTGTTGTGCTCTGTGTCTAAAACTTTTATAGTCAAATATGTTTTATACTGTGTATCTATAGAAAAAAAATTTGTCTTAGCTTCTAAAGTCTTAGTGCACCCTGACTGTTTGTTCCTGAGTTTTATTTCTGTTCAGTTATTTTGCTGCAGGAAGCAAGTACAACCTTTCCCAGCAGCTACATGCTTTCAACAACAAAACAAACAATTCCTCATACTCGTCCCTGTGATGCCAAGAGTTGAAAAAAAAATCTAAACAAATATCATTTTGTCCCGCTTGTATGGATTGTATATGTGTGTGTGTGTGTGTGTGTGTGTGTGTGTGTGTGTGTGTTTGTTTTTCACATTGCGGGGATAAAAAACCTGTTTACAGACTCACACTGTGGGGACAATATCTTACTTGTAGGGACCAGAAGCTGGACCCACCATGTCAATCATTGAATTTCAATCAATTGAGTGATGATTTGGATTAAAGCTAAAATTAGTCAAGTAGGGGTTATGGTTAAGGTTAGGGTACGTCCCTAGAAAATAAACGTCAGTGTAAGGTTCTGTAAAATCATGAAAATGTGTGTATGTGTGTATGTGTGGGTGTGTGCGTATGTGTATTGTGGCAGTTGGTTGAGATACCAGGATGCACCTGAGGCTGTTTGCCGAGAAATGCTTCCTACCTGGGGGCTGAGGACAGCAACCGGCCATGAAACAAAACCAGGAACCAGCAACAGATAAAGTGGAACTTACTTAGACAATGGCTGCAAGAAAAGTGAACAGCTTTGTTCATGGAAGTGCTCAATGTCTGCATTTTTGTCAATGTATGATCATTGAGTGTTGTTTTGTTAGTAAGTGATCAGGTGTGCAGGTGCTTTTTTTTTTATTTGGAAGGATCACTGGTCAGACTATTGTTCATTTTACAGAGGCCTTGATGCATTATTTCAAACTATTTGGTCCATTAAATGAAAAACTTGTATTTTTCTAAATCTATTCACGCAGATATTTTTGAATCTGTGTTTAGAGGTATGTACTTCTGTGGTTTTTGCCACCACTTCAGAACAGTTGCGGTAAATGAAATATCTGTTGTTGTTCCAGTAGTGAAAAACTACATTAAAATGACCAAAAGCAGTGAATCGTTTCAATGAAGACCTCACTGTTTTCAATTGAACCTCCTCCCTCTGAAGAAATAGTCCTCAACTCATCAGGGAAACCTAATGGTTATGTTGTGCCGTCATGCCATAAATCACTTTTTAACTCTCTCAACATTTAACTAAAACTGTGATCATAACTTAAACTTACTAAAGTAAACTTACAAATAGCCTATGACAGTATAAAGATGACTTGACTGGTGAAAAAATCAGAAAAAATTGCAAAATGACACAGTATAATATGCTTCTGCATTGTTGAATACATAGAACACAGAAAACTCTGCATAAGTAGCAGCTAAGTGAACATCATTAACTCACTGAGATTATTACGCTGATAATTTGGTGTCAAAGTTCTTTTGTGTAGGTATACTGCAGAATGGTATTTAGTATTTGGTAATGGTATTTTAATGTATTGGTAATGGTATTTTAATAGTAGTTTTCGAATAAGTGGTCCTTACTGAACTCTGTCCTTTTTTCCATACACAATACTAATTAACTAAGCAGGTTCTGAGTAAATAATGTGTTTACACAAGAAAAGGGACAAAATGAAAATACTCAAAAAAGTAATTATAAATATATCATCTGCTGGATATTTGAGGTCATTGTGAATATATTCTATTGTCGTACAATACACAAAGTAAACAGATTACCAACTCACAAACTGTGAAGGGGTAGCTTAAGGCAGATCTCAAAAGATGCTCTGCATTATGTTTTTTAGAAGTTCAGAGCCTGGTGATATTCAATAAATGTTTCTTATTGTCACTAAATCCCCAGAAAAGACCAAACCAACAAGGAAGTATTGTCTGTATAGGCAAGCTATCAAAGCCTGATACCTACCTCAGAGCTTCATAGTTGTCTAAAAATGAATTACACCATTACCCTAGATGACATGGTACTTCATTTACATGAACACACATGTTGTTTTGACACAATCCTACAAATTAAAATGCCAAATACATATTAATCTTCTGTTAAAAAAAGTCCCCAACACAACAATGAAAACTAAAACCTAGTGCTCATATGTTGTAGGATTTAAAAAAAAAACTGAAACCATATGTTTTTAAGATTAATCTTCACTAGGAACTACAGCTACAGGTAGAGTAGGGAAGTCATTGCACTGAGAAACAAACTAACACATTGGTTTTAGTTCTTTTCAGGTATTTTTTTATAAATAGGCCTACCTGTGACATATATTTTTTACAACCACTGGAAAGCTTAGTACAGTAATGTTTTGTATAATAAATCCAAACTGTTTATTATTCTAACTAGTATATACTAACAAACTATTAATATGTAGTATGGGATTGGGGAACAGCTTATTTGACTAACGTAAATGTTATAATCAGCCCTCGAAGGTTAACTAGATTATGATAAATAATAATAAATTAGAACGTCTCTTGTTCCCAGTACAGTTTACTTGCATTCTTTTCACTTAGCAAAATATAATTTCAGGCCTAACACATGACGTAAATACTGAATTTATCATGCTGCAACTGACTTTTTGTGTGTATGTGTATGCTTGTGCACAACCAGCTCCAATACAGGCTCTCTGCACTCAAAGCTGATTTGCATGTCTTGGTCATTTCCATACTGGAAGTTTCGCTGTGAAGCTGGTTGGGCTGGGGGGCAGTACCATAATTGGGTGAGGGTTGGAGAGTGTGTGTGTGTGTGTATGTGTGTGAGAGAGAGAGTGTAGGGGGTGGGGGTGAGGATTATAGGTGTATTTGCATTGTGTGTCTCCAGCAGCTCACAGATCACTGCCTGTCTCTCTCACACACACATTCAGCCCCAAAAGTCCAATTTGACATTCAAATGATTTGACATTCGCTGTAACACACCTTTGAACTGTCCTCTCTTAGCTCTCTCTCTCTTTCACTGTCCACATAAACTCAACTCTAAATGTTGTTTATCTCAGCAGGGAAAGTGCATTTCTTGAACATATTGTACCTGTCTGAAGTGTGTGTTTTTGTATACACAGCTCTTTGTGTAAACAATCAGCCGTAGTGGAGGAAGTATCCAGATTCTTTCCAGTAAAATTACTAATGCCACGATGGAACAGTCCTGTGCTGGAAATATGATTTCAGATGCGTCATAATTGAAGTGTTTTATCATTAGATCACTCATTATTCATGCATTGATATGTAGGCAGGATTTTATTATTGTAGTTGCACCTTATTTGCACATGTCTGTGGATATTTTCAGTCGTCCAGTTGATGGTATTCCCAAAAGTGATATTTGCCGCCAGCTAGAACTCAAGATCCTTGAAGATGTTTCACTTCTCATCACAGGCTCCTCCAGTTCTAACTGACTTGTCGTGACCCCCCCTAGGCATTTACTCTCTGTGAAATTGTTAATTTGTTAACATCTCCAGGGTTGTTGAGATCACATGTGGGTTGTTGACATTTTGACTCGTGAATCTATCACCAGGTGGGACACTGACCCACATGTGACCCATAGAGCCATGTGACACATACTAAACAGCTTCTTTTGGAGAAACTGTTTTTAGCTATGTCATATAGACTGCCATTAAAAGGTTTAGGGTCACTTGGAAATGTCTTTGTGTCTTTTAAAGAAAAGCATAGCTCATAACAGCAGTTTTTTTTACACATTGTGTTTATTATTGCAAGTTTACATCTCAAAAGGCTAATCCTTTGCGATTATGTTAGCACAACTGAAAACACATATAGTATATTTTCACTGACAACACAGAAATTTGTAAGTGACCCCAAACATTTAAACCTTAAAATGAGACATGGCTTAAATCAATTATTCAAATAGTTTTATATTCAGGTCTAATTTTATTTACAATTGTTAGTTTAATTTCAACTAACAAAGAATATGATCTTGTTGGTCACTGGATTTTATAATCTGAGTTTCTTTCTCTCTTCCAACATTTAGAGCAAAACGGAATCGACTTCAGTCGACAGGTGAGTAACTAAATTTATGAAACACTGCTGCATGTCCTATTTTTAAATTCCTAAAAATGTGGCCCAGCACACTTATATACTGTATATACTTATATACACTTAACTACCACAAAGAATGAACAATTGTAAATCACTGAAAAAAAAAAAGTACAGTTTTGCTCCATCATCCACATTTAGCTACTTTTTTCTTTTTATAATACCTGAAACTGACAGAAATGCTGAGTGGAAGAGCAGCAGATTGAAGCGGGACCATAAAAAAAAGAAAGAAAAAGACTCAAATGAGCTCCTGCTGCTTGAACTAACGTTGCCAGTCTTAGCATACTGAACAGAAAGATTATTTCATTGGATAAAAAACACTCGGCAATTACTTAAACCAGCTGGTCTTTGCAGCTCTTAGCAAACATCAAACTGTTTTAAGCAGATTAGTAGGCTACATGTATAATGTTCTAGTGAGTTGATATACAGCAGCAGTGGGATGTAGATGTCACCCGTGCATAAGCGTGGCTCATTAATTTGGTTTTGCACACCAATGAAGCTGTTACACAGACAATATATAATGTATCAGGAGCACAGAGACAAATGAACAGAATACCAACTGTATAATAGTTGGTGGGATCAAATCATTGTTGGTTTAAGTCTTTTCATAGGATTTGTTAATAATAAGAATGTCACAGACTTTCTGTATTGTTATGACAGATGTAATAGTGCTGTTCAGTTGGAATTAAAATACCCTAGAGCCATGTGAATGGTACTGAATCTGTCTTTACCCAAGACACAATGTTCTAATGACTTTCAGACAGCTAACATCCTCAGGATAAACTACCAGCTCTTTCAACAGATGTCAATAACAGCATGTCTTTAGAAACACTTCAAATAGTTCGCAGCTATTTGGATACTTCTCCAAACATTCATTTTGGCACGGGGGGATCATTTTTTTTGTGCCTATGCTTTCAGGAAGTACTGTGGTTTTTCAGGGTTTGGGGGGAGCGAGTGGGAGGAATATTTGCATACTGGCTTACCCAAGGGGAGGGAGAGAGTGTATCACTCTTTGTCTTGTGTTTAGTGACCAAACTGGTCCTGGAGGCAGCGTACATGAGTATGCGTGTGTGTCTGTGTGTATACACAGGTCAATCACACATACACACAGTCAGATACATGCATTTGTGATTATGATGATGATTCATGTTTTCCATCCTCTCAGTTCTACTTTAGTAATCTACTCATAAGAAACCTGAGTTAACACTGTCTGGTTGTGTTTTTGGCATCTTAGATAAAAACAGAAGCAATCAGCGACTCGCCTCATTCGGCGTCCACACTGAAGACATGTCACCTGACACAGAACTCTCCAGTGCCTGGAGGTCAGCTGACTGGGGTAAGGCACAGACTCACAATTATTTATCTGCGTATTTTACATTTAAATGTGTTGTTGTGATGTATAAGAGCCTTTCTTAAATTTCATCCATCCATCAAGAGGATTTAAACAGCGATCTGAAATGTTAAACATGTAGGTCTGACAAAAAGCAGCTTTTCAGTTGCATTATGGGAAATGCAGGATTAAGTATTCTTGTAGTCCAAATACTCAACCTAATACAATATTAGTTGTAAGTAATGAATATTAACTTCTGAAGTGAGTTGAGACTAATTTTCATTATGTTTTATGCTTTGCTCCAGGAGCTCACCTCTCTCCACACCATGCAGCAGCTGGTTCTGATGCCACCGTCCCACCTGTCATCTCCCTCTCCCTTCCTGCTTTCCCAGAGCCCCACCAGTCATCAAGGTGGAGTCTTATCAAATTTCCATACTATAGTGTGATTTCATGACAATACAAAATGATTATTTTACAAACTTAAACAACATTGTACTTATATCAGCAGAGAGAACATGTGAACCCTTTCTCCTGCATTAAAATACAGTTAGATGTTAATCTAAGTTACAATAATGACAAAAACATCTACTTGTTTTAGCAAATAATTTAAATATTATATTGAATGCATCATTAAACAAAAAAAGTATGTGAACCCCTTGGCTAATGACAAAAGGTGGAGTTGGCAAAGTCGGTGCAAATATTTTGAGTTTGCTCTTCACAAACAGCATCTGTTGATGTGAACAATGCCTCATAAAAACAGATCTCAGAAGATTTACAATAAGAACTGAGGATTTGCATAAAGCTGGACAAGGTTACAAACTCAAGTCAAAGAGGCTGCTCAGCACAGAGCTACTTTAAGCTAGTTATTAGATGCATGCAATGGGTTCACTTATTTTTTCCACAAGAACTGAGAATATTTAATGGGTGTGTTCTGTAGATTCTGGCAAGATTAGAAAGTCTTCTCAAAAATATAGTAGATTTGTCTACTTTGTGACTAAAATTACATTTTAGGACCAGTTGATGCAGAAAAACCAGGTTAATCTCAAGGTTTCATTTATAATTTTGTCGCTACACCACAGTACCAGTGGTGTGAAGTACAGAGATGGTGTCAGGATGTTGTTTACATTTACATTTAGTAGACGCTTTTATCCAAAGCAACTTACAAGTCATTACAAGGTACAAGGGAGGTAGGGTAGCACGTTGTTAACCTAGTTTAGCATGAACACCCAGAACTTATAGCTCATATTTAAAAAAAAACAGACTAATACATCTAAAGCTCACTAACAGACGCATCTGTGTTAACAGAAATTAAAAAATGACAAAAATACCTGCACATGATAAATTATTTGACAAAGAGCAGTATCCCAGAGTCTTGTTATTATACTCATAGTATCATATCATGATACTTGATCAACCCCCTGCTGATTTTCCTTGCAGCCCTTCTGCAGCAGAACCTACTGTCACTTCCTAGCCAGAGTCAAACCAGCCTTCTTCCGCATCAGCCTGGACTGGCTCTGACTCCACAGGTGAATCCAGACTACTTCCTTTCTATGCACACAAAGAACCGTGTAACACACCAAAAATATCACATACTGTATACTTCAATATATTTTTAAGGTACAAAACAAGCCAAACAATGCAGATACGTTCATGTTTCTGATCCAGGCCATGAGTCGCTCCGGTCTGGCAGGACCATCTATGGAGAACCACATGGACATGTCCCACCTGCAGATGCCTAAACACATGTCGGTCCCACCACAGGAGGAACCCAGTGACCTGGAGGAACTGGAGCAGTTTGCTAAAGCTTTCAAACAAAGACGCATCAAACTGGGCTTCACTCAGGTAAAAAGAGGAAGAACCTCACCTTGTTTTCAATCACATGTCCTGAAAACTCGCTTTCTCAATCCATGAGCAAAATGTTCTACATGAGCACATTACTTTCTGCCATTTTCTTTATTTGTACTGTTTAATGTGGACAAAGTGGTTCCCATATTCCACATACTAATCTGTATTTAGGAGCATTTAAATGAAAACTGGATAACAGCTGTGGAGCTGATGGTTTATCATCACTGTTGGTTAAATATGACACCTGCAGTTCTGATTAAACAGATTATTTTACTTTCTGAGTGTTCAACATTAAATAAATAATAACTCTCAAATTAAGCTACATATATTTGGTGTTGTAAAGACGGTTTGACCCCAGTAAACCTTGTTTCTAGGTGTTTAAAAGACAGTTATGTTGAAACCTTTAACATTATAAATTCTACAGTATTGCTCAAGTTGCAACAGAGCAACCTTCGCATCCCCACCCAAGCAGAAACAAGCTTTACACTTATGATGTACAAATACTGCATATTACATGTTACTTACTGCTTTAGATACTGAATTTACTGAGAATAAACATAACGGATCAACAACATATTGGATAATCAGGTCAACTAAATTCACTGACGGTTAATGTGTGTGTTCTATTACAGGGGGACGTGGGCCTTGCAATGGGAAAACTCTACGGAAACGACTTCAGCCAGACGACAATCTCTCGCTTTGAGGCACTAAACCTCAGCTTCAAAAACATGTGCAAGCTTAAACCTCTGCTGGAGAAATGGCTAAGTGATGCAGGTACAGCACAGATACTGTTTATTACAGTATCACTGATTATTCTGTCTTGACCTGAAAATAAGTTTGAAAACAAGGAAAGTAAATATAAACATCTTTAAAGGGCCTCTTTAAGGAGCTATTAAATGAGATATAAACAAAATGATATATTCAGTATAATTAGTAGGGACATTCTATCAGTATAGTATCTATAAAAATGATCTTTTGTCTACTGTATTACCACCACTGTCAACAGCTATGATAATGTGTTGTAGTAATATTCTTTTATATTTTACTTTTCATAATTCATGTCAGTAATAATGATTCTGGATTTGGGTTTTTACTGATAGTGCTGAATGTCACAGTTACATTTGTTTTCACGTTAGAGAACGCACCTTCTGACTCAATGAGCAACCCCACCTCTTTGCCGCCCCTGATGGAGGGCTACGGACGCAAAAGAAAAAAGAGGACAAGCATCGAAACGAACATCAAGCTGACTCTGGAGAAACGCTTCCTTGATGTGAGTTTTTCTATTGACTTTGCTCTTCTTTCCAGGTTGTTCACAGAAGAAAACATGATGTCTACATTTGCACTAAGCAGTGTAAAGGTTGTCATTGTGAGAATATTAACCATATAATTTTGCTCAAAATAGACTACTTATGCACTGAAACCTCATTTTTTTATACTTTTTATAAATTTGTACATATAGCACAACAGCTGTTGCACAATGTTTTATTCACACTTAATAATTTAAGTAATTAAAAAGTTAAAACTACTGTTAAAGATCTTACAGTGACAGTATTGTCAATATGTGACCTGATTTATTGCCAGACTTTTTGTAAACCCAACTTTTACTCATTAATTCTATTGTACAGATCAAATCGTGAACATACTTTCATTTCTGTTTTTTTCCAGAACCCAAAGCCCAACTCTGAGGAGATAACCCTGATCTCAGAGCAGCTGTCCATGGAGAAAGAGGTGGTTCGAGTTTGGTTCTGTAATCGGCGTCAGAAAGAGAAGAGGATCTACTGCCCGGTGACTGCCTTACCTGTCAAATCACACAGCTACAACTCCAGAGTGGTTAGCCATCTTCCTCTTACTTATTATTTCAAATATGCTAATATAACATTATAGCATATTCTATTGTGCTTTGAAGAGAAACTTCACACCAGCAGAAACCCTCCAGTGGTTGAAGCTCTTACATTGCTGCAGTGTACACATCACATTTGTGTGTGTGCGTGTGTGTGTATGTGTGCTTACAGGTGCAATAGTTCAAACAGGTGTAACAACAGCAATAAGTCAGGTGCCCAGATAAACATTGGACACGTGCTACCTGCTGTAACCATTCCTCTCCTCCTTTTTTTTCTCTTTCCATTGCAACTCAACAGGGTACTGTGCGCTTGATTTAATAATGTCAGACTAAACAGAAGAAATGGTTACAGAGAGCAAAACCTGTTTCAGTGTTCAAGGACTGTAGGTTGTGTGATGAGATACTGCTTAAAATTGAGAATTGTTGGTTGTAAAGACGTAGCAACTTAAAGAAGCAAACAAAAAAAGATGCTGAGAGGCTGAGGTAGGGCCTTGTTTGTCAAAAAACAAACTTTGCTGAAATCCAAAGATCATATTTTAATCGAAAAACAAAAGAGGCACTATACAAAAATAACAATGATGACGATCAAACAACACAGTGAGACACAAACTGTGACTTTATCCATTAAAATAATAATCATAATAGTAGTAATTAAAATAATAATATAAATATCCTATAACTTGACTTAAATTCATTCATGGCTCCTTAAGGAATATATATTTTATTGTCCTAATGTGATGGAGGCTTTATCAAATCCATTTTCACTCTGTTTCAGGCCTCTGCATCCAGATCCTATAGCCCTCTGGCTTCAGGTGGAGGCAAGTTCTGTTTCCTACATCCTGCTACTGATATTGATCTGATTGTTGTGAGATTTCTGTTTATAAGCTGATATGAATGTTCATTTCAATAATGTGTTGACTTTTTCTTCCAGTTTCATCAAACTCCTCTCCAAACAGTGCAAGCCGTGAAGCTTCACCTAACAGTTTGTCCACAGCCTCTGTCTCCTTAACATCTCAGGTCAACCCAGCCTCCTACACCACACCAGGGTATGATTTATTCAACTACACATGGCTGAACAATATAAATATTTTAACATTTGCCTGGTCATTTTTTATCTGAAAATGAGCTGAGAGGATCAAAATCAGTCTTGTCACCACATTGTTTGGACACTAAATGCTATGAACTGGTTGGCTGAGCATAATGACTGGAGAAAATAGCAAACCAGAGACTCTCCAAAACAAAATCTGCCTGCCAGCACCTTTAAAGCTCACTAATTAACATGCTAAATAAAACCAAATTGTAGAAAAGGAAAGTGCTGTTTTATGCAGGGTTGTGTCCCTGAGTGTTACATGGCTTGATAATAGGCAATTTGTGGTTTTAAGGGGAGCTACTTGCTGTTCAACTGCTTCTTGGCCAGCACAGTCATTCTGGACAGATATGAGATAGTATCAATCTTCTCATCCTTCTCAGCAGGAAATCATTCAAACAAACAAACAAAACAATGTATTTTGTAATAGGACTATTGAGATTTAATTGTTGAATAAAATAGTTTTCACATTTTTATTTGAGTAATTGAATAATCCTGTTATCCTCGCTTTTCATCTTAGGTCCTGGTACCGCACATGGAATCCTGCTGCATATCATCACTGAGAAACGTGAACTGTATCATATGAAGTTTTTTTTGTTTGTTTTTATTTTTGTTTTTTGTTGTTTTGTTGTTTTTAGAAGGATGTACACTGAAGATGTGATAGAGTATCACAATATTCCTGTTATGAACAGGGTTACAACTACAGGCTAAAGCTTAGATGGACCCATTAGACCAAACGTGCAGAGGACTGCAACACACCAGACTGCTGTCAACACTCATGCAAGTCATAACAGCCTTGAGCTGTTTGATTTTGTGCTCATGTGACTCGTTACTTTGCTTAGATCAGCTGCAAAGACAAGGAACACACAGAAATCCACACAATGACAGATATCGTATAAACAGGTGGGAAATCTAATGTTCAAGCCTAAATGCTTACAGGTTGATTTATTGTTATTAACCCACAAGACTTGTTGTATTTAAATGATGAAGGATCCAAGTCCAGATTCATTAAGATTGTACGCCCAGCTGTTATTTATGTCATCTTTACACTGCGCTAAAACTCTGTGGTTGTTGTTATTATATGTTTTCATGCTCATATTATACTTAGTGTGTATACTTCGTGATCTTGATGCGTACTGCTAGCCTGTCTACATAAATTTAGTGTCAAAACAAAAAATATTTAATACAGTTTTCCTCTGCATAGACCATCTGTGAACAGAACAGCTTTTCACGTGGTCATCTTGAGCGTTATTAGTGCAGTTTTGGTCACCATTTTTAACAGTGAAGATAGAATTGGACTCACCATAGTGAAAGTTGAACAGATGATGCAAGAAATAACTTTTAATTACAAATGACATTCACACAGTTATGGTATGAACAGTTTAGGTTGAGCCAGAATATTTGTCTGTACACGGTGATGAATGTTTAGAAAATTAACTGTTTTCTCTGACTGCCTTTCTTTTATTAATATCATGTGTATGGAAAGTCCACTGTTATTGTTACCAAAGGGCATAGTACAACTACAAAAGCAAGACCCTGAACACACTATTTTCTGACAGAGTCAGAATTATTTCAGCAATATTTGAATAGAAATGCAGAGATAGTTGTGCAACAGTTGTTTTTTCTTATTCAAATCTGACCAAACCACTCCCAAATAGTCCTGATAAAGCAGATCCACATTTGGTTTTAAGTAAATTCATCATAAATACTAAAATAGAAAGTGATTTTTTAACTTTTTAACTCTGATTGTTGCTGTTGCTCATGTGTTAAGGTCTCCCTATGCTTCAAATGAATTAGTTTGTATGATGTGTAATGACACCGTGTCTAAAGTTTAACTGTTTATTGTGTGCGTCCTGGATGCTCACCACCTCCCTGAAGAATTGCCAAAAATATCTTTTGTGTGACTTTGTAGTCTTGTTAATGGCAAATATTACCAGTGGCACAACTTCTGGAAATCTTTTCCTAAAAATAATGTTCGTGTTACACAAAAACCTTGCGTTTCAAATCCAGAAAGGCTCTTTCGTTATGCCCATTGCCTCTCACACACTAAAGCAGTAAAGCTTCTACTCTAGCTGAACTATGCAAAACCAATTGAGATAAATGGTAGAAAAGTCTGACACGACTTTAATGAGCTACCAGGACATACATGACTATCTGAAACATGCTGAGGCGTTTAAAAAATGCTGTAATATGTGGTACGTCTTATGTAATATGTCTTGCTTGGGTCAGTTGTTGCAAAGGTTTCTCATCTGAATAATTAAGTCTGGTTATAAATTGTAAGACCATTTAAATTTGGCAGCTGAATTCAGTGTCTGATAGTATGTTTTCACTAAGACATCCTGGCAGCTTTGCTGTTAGTTGCAGATGTCATTTGGTTAGCTAAGGCTGATGATCCTTTTGTTATTGTCAACAAATCCCATGAAAAGACCAAAACCAACCATGTGTTTGTCCGTCTCTCAGTATTTTTAGATTTCCCTGCTTTGTCTGTGGCTCTCAGCTCCTAAACCATTGACTCCCACTGAAGGTGTAAATCATTAATATCGGTGACATTTTGACTTTTAAACATTTAAAAAAAAAATCTAAAATAGCAGGGTTTTCCTTCAAACATGTCACAAACAGGAATAACCATATTACTGTGGGAATATTTTCAGCCATTGATTGTAGGGTATTGACTCAAAGTAAACCACTTTTATGGGCAAATACTGAGCCCTATGGCACAGAAGAATTACATGTGTCATGCTCTGTCTGCACAGACACTAGTTTCTAGCAAGGTCAGTTCATTGTTGTTTCATGTGACTTGTTTACAATAAGAAAAAAAAAATGTTTTCTTCCTTGGTGGAAAATGTTGACCTCCACTGCTCCAGTCTAGAGCTTCTGTTGGAGCCGCTGGAGCTTCTGTTTAGTTTGTCTCTTATTTCCTGCTGGTGCTCCTGTTCTATTTAGTGCAAACACTCGGAAAACTGCCTTTCAGACCTCAAGTGTTGTTTGTTTGGTTTCTAATGACCTGTTTTGTTTTTTTTATTAATTTGTGGGTGTCCATTGAATATTTAATTATATTTTTCAGAAACACATTGCAGTGGTACAAAACTCTAAAATAAGTAACTTCATCCAGCAAATAACAAAAGCCACAATAATAATGATATTATACAATGTTGTATAATGAAACAGTAGGTACAACATTGTTTAAAGACTAAAGTGAAGTTTTTACTGGTGTAACTGAAGCTACCAAGGTGAAGGCTGAAAATCCTTCACCTCTACCTCCTGGGATCCTTATTAAGTTGTATTTACTGTCATAAACAAAATATGTGTGTCCTGGGTTTGGCTCTCTTGCTTTATTCACAAATGAAGAAATTCAAACTACTGCTCCCTTTGCTGATATAGTTTGCGATGCAAGGCAAACTATTTACTTTGTATATTTCACCATGAAAACAAACAAGGAAATAAGAAGCTAATGTTTCTTGATTCAAAATTTGTAATAAATTAAACTTGTTCTCTCTATAAATGTGTTGCTTTTCTGCTCAAATTGGGACTTTGGGTTGTTTCCTTCCTCAAAAAGTAGGAAAGGCTAGGCCAATCCACTTGTGTTTTCTCTACACTGCAGACATTTGGGTTTAATTTAAAAAGTTATTAAAAAAAAAAGAATTTCAGTTTAAACAACAGATTTCCTAAATTATAAGTGAATTGTTTCCCAGGTATGTTACCTGCATTTTTAGCTGCCTTTGGCATTCCACCAGCTATTGGATAATAGTAAGCTATTTTGAATATGAGAAGAGAGGGAAATCAATCGCAGTCACTGCACAAACATTGGGTAAAGCCAATACAACAACTGGACTTTATTCTACGACTAGAAGTTATTTTGTCCTAGAAGTAGACGTACTAAAGCTGCACACATGCTCTGCTACAAATGAAGTGTGAACTGAAAATATTACGTAAAAGTAAGCATGTATTTAATACTTAAATACCTTATAATAGTTTTATTCTTTAAGTATTAATGTGAATGTAACTGTAAAATAATGCAGAACACGAATCCCAGTCATTGTAGTAATGTCAAAAGGGAATTTTACTGTTGCAGTTGCTTTGGATAGAGCTCATTTTAACTTGTTCATTTAGGCCTCCAACTAATCATCATCATCAAGGTGCACTGATTATGTTATTGCCTGATAATGAGAATCGCAAAAAATGTGCATTACCCAGATATCAAAGTGACATCTTGACAATGCTTATGTGCAACAAATAACAGCAGATCCTGATATTTCCAGAACCCAGAACCATTATGTACCAATATGTTTGGTATTTTTCATGGAAGATGATAAAATTGATACTTTAATTAATTAATGTCAGTTGACTTCACCCTTGAGCTACTTTTCTGTATGTACAATTGGGAAATTGATTCTTAACAGAGCCTTATGTTTCTTCATATCTTCCATATGCAAACATTTTATTTTGAAAGTATCTATAGGCTGTGAAATGTAGTTAAGTAAAATTAGAAGTTGTAAGAAAAGGTAATTCCACTACTTCATTCTGTCAGTTTTTTTTTATTTTTTTTTTATTTAGTTTATTATTTTTCGCAGTCAAATGTGACAGTGTTAATCTGTCAATGCTGAGTCCCCTTCTAAGGAGCTGTGCATTCAGAGGTGAAAGTTCAGTGAAGCTGAACTTTGGATATAAAACTTGCTAAACAAACTATGGTCCTTTTGAGACTGAACATGTCACACTGCAGAGTGCATCGTTAAGATGATGGTTTTCTGTCACTCAAGCATGGTTGTCAGTTAAGTAAAGTAAATATTCCTTAAGGCCTTTTTCAGACATGACAGAACTGTTACTGAAAGAACCACAATGCTCAAACAACATTTGTCATCTGGTGCATGAAAAGAAACCATGTCACTGCTGAACTATGTACTTACAAATGCATTATAGTGTGCTTTAAAACCATTTACTAAATGTTTATGCTATTCAATGCTAAATAGGGATGTGAAAATTAAGTGTTTTCTTTTGGGAATCTTATCTGGTCCTTGGTTTTGCTTACACGCTTTATGTATTGTACCACATATTTATTGATAATCATAATATATTCCTCATCTTTTGCACCACAATTCAATTCAAGACACAGTTCTGTATTTATTTTATCTGACAAAAGAAGAACCTCCTCAACAGCTTGAAAGTGGCTCATTCTCAGTGTTTCCCCGGATTTCGGACTGTACTCTACTGTATGAATGTCATAACAACACTGAAAAAGACTAAATTAAGAAAATGCACAGTATATACACTTTAATGATAAAAGAATATTAAAACAAGTAAGATGGAGTAGATGGGCCATAAAAAAGCTTCAATATAAAGACGTAATTCTCAATGAGAAAAAGGCTTCCATTGTCCGTTTAGTGCCATGAATCTTGTTGATCCTGATGCTTTAGTGGTCCATTGTACAGTGAGGTCTGTTCCAGCATTGATCTCCCTCTTCTGTGTGTTTGGTTCCCAGTTTGATTGTATGAATTTTTCAGATTTCTTTGAACCTGCACAAAAAAGTTGAATTAATAAATAGTTTCAGTATAGTATAACACCCAATCCCACATGTGATGTTCATTTATTAGCATTATTGTTTGTTTGTTTTTTTCTTTAAGGACTAGTTTGACATTTTAGAAATTTAAGAACACCAGAAAAGTGTTAGCTTAGTGTTATTATTAAAAACAGATGAAAATAAAGCTATATCTAAATCCACCTATTAACATATAAAGATTTAACACATCAGAAATCAACTGTGGAAAATTACTATTGGTGGTTTCAGAGGCAGTGACAGGGTGGAGGTTACATTCCCCTTATCCTTAAGGAATGGAGAAACACATGGAAACAGACCTTACTGTTTCTGTGCAAGGAAATAAATGAGAGCATTTCCTAAAATGGTGAACTGTTCCTTTACAGTTTTCCAGACTTCAATTTGAAAAATAACTGGCTTTTAACCTCAAACGACATCCTGAAATAAATGTAAATAAAGATAAAGTTGAAAAACAATTTCCTCTTACCTGAGGGGGTTGAAAAAAATCTCCAGCTGATGGCGATATTCACCCTCTCGCCCGTCCACACCAACCCTGAGCCTCCTTGTAAACAAGCCTGAACAAAAACTGAAAGCAGACAAATGGTATCAGTCAGTCAGGGTGTTGTTATCATCAGTAGTCACAATTCAATAATCCAATGTGGCGTTTCTGACCAGGCAGGCCAAGACATCAGCAGAGATGAGCATGTAGAAGACGTTGTTCCATCCAGTGGGAGAGATCAGACCAGCTAAGAGAGGGCCCAACGCAGCTCCTGCAGAGAACACAACAACATCAATATACTGAAGCCTGTCTCTTTTAATATGTAACTTTAGGAAACACATAACAAACACCACTGAAAAGCCATATGTTTCATGTTAAATGCAAAAGGGATGGAGGACAATACATTTTGTATGTCATATTGTTAAAACCCGCCAGAGAGCTTATAGGAACTGTAGAGCTGGTGACACATTTTTGGCATTACAAATGATGATTAGAGAAAATAGAAAATAAAGATGCCATTTTAAAATCTCTACATTTCTGACATTCCATACCTATTGAACCAGTCCCATCAATAATCGCTGTTACTGTTGACAGTGCTCTGGAGTTTCCTCTCAGGCTCTCATGTGTTCCCTGTTGCAACAAAGACATCATGTAAATAGAAATCAGCATCCACTGTCCACCATCTGTCATAAAGAGTTTAAGATTTAACAGATGGTTTCCCATTGATACTTCAGGTCTTACCAAGTCAGCAGATACCGCGGTAGTGATGAGGGCATATGGGCCGTTCACAAGGCCTCCACACAACAGTAGCATGCCTACGTGATGAAAAAACAGCTCCCATTAAAGGCTAAATCCACTATCTACCTACACTGTACAGATATAAAACACGTTTCACATTCATTTCTGATTACTAATCTCATCATATACTTGAACAGGACAAGCCTGCTTTCAATTTATATACACCAATAGGCATAAATGGAGAGCTACTGATCAACCAAGCATAACTATATATAAGGGAGGTCCATGCATGTTGCTAGTTCGGGTGTTCATGGGTTACTTTGAGCAGTGTTTTTTTGGCAAGGTGGTTGCTGAAGGACAGTGCTGTTCCAACTGTGCAAGCTTATACTAAAGGTTAAAAGGAGGAATGCATTATGGTAGTTGTGTGTTCGTTTTAGCCGTATCAAAGCGAGAAACATTTGTAATAAAATAAGAAACCATGTGGGAAGACTGGGTAAAGTAATTGCTACTGCTGAAAATAACTTCATCCTATTTGATGCTATCAGACCTTTATTCAAACAGCACTGTAGGAAACTGGGCAAACACTGAACATTAAAATATTAATAACAACAATATATATAAATAATATCACAGTAAAGACATCTTACCAATTGTAGTGGCAAGGCTCCTTTGCCCAATACTGTTATAGACAAAAAGCTGGAATAGCAAACATCATACATTTAATGTTTTGTTTCCATTAGAATTACTAAAGTAAAATTTATGTCATGCTGCCATTGATTATTTATTACTATATGAGGTGATACTCACCATGGGGGCAGCTGCAACCAACATGATAAAGCAAGTTGTCGCTCTTCCACCAGTGTAGTCAGATACAAGACCTGCCATTATTCCTCCTGTGTAAAAAAATACATTCAGTTAGATTATAGCTTCCTAGCAGAGTTGTAACATCTATAAATAATCACTGTAAGACAGTTGCATTATTTAGAGTCTCTTTAGATCAATTTGGGTATTAAAAAACTGATTAGAAATCATTAGTGCCAAGGTCGGAAAGAAGTAAACAAAGAAATAAAGAAATAAGAATTTTAATGCTAAGCAGCTAACTGAAAAGTTTAACGGGTTTTGAAAAACTAATGTTGAATTTATGGCATTTTGCAGTGTTCATACTAAAATATTTGTGTTGTCAAGGATAAGCATTCAAGCTTGAACTGCATCAATATATCTTTTGAAATTATGCTCTCACTGAAATGACAACACACATATTTAGAATTTAGCATTAATTTTCCAGTAGTGGTTATACAGTAGTTTATATTAGATATTAATGCCTATTAAGGCTTTAACTTGCTTTTATACAAGACTAAACATTTTTGTAGGTTAAGTATACTTTCCATCTGAAAGTATTCAAACTTACCCACAATTCCCCCTGCATCAAATAACGTTGACATGTCTCCTGCCTGTTTCGCATCAAAATGTGCTGAAAATGAAAATAAAAAATATTTACAAAAAAATCTCTTTTAGGTTTAAGTGAAAACAGATGAAAATTAATGTCATGTTTGCTCTTTGCGAAATTAATAAAGGAGGGTTTATAGGAATTATATTTCTGGTATCATCCAAAAAAAATAAAGCATGTGCATAAATACTGACCAATGTTTGAAATGTAGAGAGGAAGCCAGTACAGGAAAGTGTAGCTGACCAGCTTGGCAAACAGCAGACAGAGAGAGAACTCCACCACTCCCTGTGTAGGATACAAAACATCATGAAAATCTTACATCATCTGAAAATAAATATATAGTATATTCAGTGACAGAATCTTAATTTTAATCGTATTCATGGTATTTGTTGTTGCCATGAATATGCTGAGGCCACCAGCAGAGGGTGCCACAGTGAACAATTCTAAATCCTGCATGGCTTTTGTTCTTTCAGACAGTATGTACAAATTCAGATGATCAAATACCATATTATTATATACTGTATATATTTTATACAGTCTATGTCAAATACAATATTGTCATTATTGTTTTTTAAACTACACTTTCAAAAAAACCAAACCACAAATTTTCGTGTTTAGAAAAGTTGTTTTCACTCACAGGTATCCTGAGGGCCCCACAGAAGCTGATGGCCTCGGTGTGCTCTACAACACTTTCTGAAATCTCAGCAGTGTTGGTACTGTTGATGGTTCGGTCAATGTGGGGTGAGTTGTGCAGCAGTGGCTCCGTCTCACCGTTCTCCACGTCACTCTAACACACAAACACACGGGCGTGAGATCAAGCAGTCTTGTTATGGATAATTTCAGACAGATCATGTTCCTGATATAACTCACATGGTGCTGAGGAGGACTGCAGTTAACATCTTCAGGTTCTGAACAGGAATAAGGTAAAAACATCAACAGTCAACAACTTAAAAGCAACAAACAGAGTTAGAAGTCAGGGAACAATGGCCGAGATACGTCACCCTGGGTTGAGTTCACGTGACAATAATCAGAGCTTTTAAAGTCAGCTAAGCCTCAACATACTCTAATAACAGTGTTGTTTTGATCTTATGTTATTATTTGAAGTGGCAGAATTAAATTTAAAGGTAAAGTGTTTACAGATGTGCTCCTTATGCAGTGTTTAACATTTTTCTGTCAAATGCATTTGTGTGAGTGCTTCTGTGATAAACAGAAACTGACTCTCAACCAGGAAGAAGAAGCACAGGATCCCAGTGGAGGCGATGATGAGACCAGGGACGATGAAGGACATTCCCCAGGCTGTGGAGACAAACACTCCTGCGATGAGGGAGCCCAAGATGTTTCCCACTGAGGTGTGAGAGTTCCACACACCCATGATGAAACCACGCCTGATGATCAAAAGATAAGAAGACCAAGAGCGTGAGTAAATAGTTTTACACTGATGTTTCTATTGTCACTGAACAAAAATTTAACATATTGCAGTATGTATGGAGATGCAAATCTTAAACAATCGATTTAAATAGTCAGCACTCATTAAAAGCAGCTGAACCTTTTGGGGAAATATACTATTCAGCTTTATTTGCAATAATAAGATTAGAGTCAATATTAGTGTCATGTTTGTTTGTTAGGCGCTGAGCTAGTGCTGGAGTCAGTAACAATTCTGGCAGCTTTACTGTTCCCACAAAACCCTAACTCTACATGCTGCTCACAGTCAATGCTGTTAGTCATCAAGAAGTAATTTCTCCTCAAACAATTTCTGTTTGTATACAGATTAAATAACAGTCTGAGTCCATAACTCCTCATAAAACAATTTCTGTTTGGGTATAGATTAAAGAAACAAGATGTAACTTGTTAATTATGATGCTGGCGGGTGTATCTGTGACCTACAGAAACAACAAGGTTAGAGCTTAGCTAACCACATCCTGATTTCAACTCTGCATTTAACACACAGACATGAGACTGATAATCTTTTCATCATACTCTAGATAACAGATTTCACAATGTCACAACTATTCCTTTAGTGATCAATAATTGACTATTTAAAGCATAAAAAAGATCCAGTTTTGTACTTTAGTATTGAACAGCTTCAATACTAAAACAGTCTGGTTTCTCTGAGAGGACTAGTTTGTTTGGTCTTTGGATTTTATCTAGTGCAGACCAAGCTCAGGCTCGTCTAAATGGGGTGGGACCCATTCGGATGGGCGTGACTACTGTTCTAGTTGTAACTTGGAAGTTACTCATAGTCTACTATGGCAAAAAACATTTTCAGCAGATCTAAATCCTCAATACATATTTAGGAGGTTTAGATTTACAATGTGGATTTGAAGTTAAATCAAAACTCATTTGTTTGATGTGCTTTGCAAACGTGAACAATGCCCAGGGGAGAGTCAGCCAGCTACAAAAAGACGGCATCCAATACTGCCTAGTCAGCAGTATCGCATCACGGTACTCACTTCCCCTTTCCAAACCAATTGCCGACACAAGCCACTACAGCTGGCCAGCCGGTGGTCTGCATCAGTCCATTCATGACCTGCAAGGAGAGGGAGAAAGCTGTGTTAAATAACTACTTTAAAGCCTCACGACCTTAAAAAATACACATATAAAAGAGTTTGAGAAAGGAAAACCACCACGGTGAGCAGTACATGTTTACATTTCTACACCAAAGCTCTATAAGCTCAGACACGTGCCTGCAGTCATATGATGCAGCTGTGAGTCATGTGGTATGTGTAAGTTAAGCCCCACTAAGCCAACATGAGATCTTTACATTTTTAAAGTGAAGGGAAGATAATTACTGATCCAAAGTGCTCACTCTGATCACACCTGTACTGGACTAAAATTTATTTCTGACAAATACATTACAGGTATAAAGAGTGTAAGTTAGCCCATAATTTATAGCATGCATTATATTGGTAATTATCATTTCCCATGAGCCATGTATCTACTTGTGGAATGTGACTACAGGAGAAAGTCATGTGATGGGATGACGCTCATCTGACTCTTCAGGGCTATGAAAGAGTCAACTACAAACTAATGAAAAGACTTTTAGTCAGCAGCTGCTTTCAGCAGAGCTGAACAAGTAAAAATGAGAATACTTGCGGGTTGCAAGCTGAACACATAAGAAAGGAAAGTGAGTCCAAAATAAGTATCTTAACTTGTTTCTGGGATCTTCCAACTCCTACACCATAAAAAGCTGAGGTCAGAGTTTAATACAGTCAGAGTAGAAATACATGCAGTTTATCAATGTATGGGTGTGGTTATAACTGCTTAAAAGGGCATTCAACAAAAAAGTGAAGTGAAACAAAACTCAAACGTCTGATGATGTTTTAATTTGCATTCACACAGGGACCAAAAATTATTTCCTACAAAGTCAAGCCACCTATAAAACTGTGTAATGTGTTGATATGGCTAAACGTTTAGATGAGTCAGCAGTAAACAGCTCATCTGATGTCTGGGCTTCCCTCTTTCTCCTTAATGTGATTTTGCTGTATGCAGCAGTTTTTACTGCAAAAATGGATGGAAACACTTGTGCACAGCCATTCAGTGCTTCCTAATTCTGTACAAGGGTAAGCCATAGTATGCATTTATGAATATGACAAAAGGATTGATCCACTGCACAAACTTATAACACCTGATGTGACCCTGCTGCTATTCTCAAACAGAGGTTTTATGATACAAAAATACAAAATAGAAAAGAATAGTTCAACATATGTGATAAATGCTTATTTAAGAAAAGCAAGAACAGTTATTTTTAAAGTGGGTTTGGTTTCTGTACAGGCAAGAGAGCACTTGGAAAGCCATGCAGTTATTGCACTGGTGTGCTGCCTGCCAAGTTTCAGTTACCTTTATTCAACCATGTAAAGTCCCATTGAGATTCCAAACCTCATTTTTAAGAGCCATATCGCCACTAGAGAAATAGGTATACAGCAAGTAATGGCCTTCACTAAATTTCCTGTGTAGCCTGTTGATTAACAGATCAGCAACATTAAACCAGCTACAAGAATGGGTACATGACCAAAGTGGTCAGTGGACACAGGCATTCTCGTACATGTACAAACAAAACAGGGATCAACTCATACTAATTGTTACTAAGCATATCTTCAACCGAGTTCTAACGTCTTTATTTCAACTACATTTACAAAATTACAATCTAATCAATCAAAAGAAAGTTCTGTGGTATGTGGTGCTGTGTGTTTACCTGGATGAAGGCGTAGTATCCTAATGAGTGGATGTTCCAATAGAAGCCGAGGCCAAACAGAGCTGTGAACAATCCACTCATCAGCATCCCAACACTCAGGTAATACCGCAGCGGCAGGCGCTCTCCAAATATCCCACTGTTAACACAAGAAAATAATTATGGCTCACTGCAGAACAAAAAAGCAAAAGATAATATGCCAGCACCAACACATACGAACCTGATGAACATGCCGATGGCATAGGCAACCAGGAAGCAGTTATCCAAGACCCCAAAGAGTGTCTGGTAGTTGTCCTGGTCTAGAACATGACACAGATCCATTACTTTCACTTATGAGTCTCATGACAAGTTTAATATAACTGTGGTGTGAATATCTAGCTTAGCTTAGAAAAGTCAAGGATTTACCAAAGGGCTTCCAGTCGCACCAGGTGTCATTATTGGTTATGTTAAGGTCTGCTGGTCGAATGACTGTGGAGCAGTTTCTGTGCAGCTGACTCTGAGAGAAAAACAGACAGAAGCAAACGGAGCAACACAAAAAAATATCACATGAAAATCTACAACAAATAAGGGAAAGTGGCAAATTTGTTTGTCAAAAAGAACTTTTTGGTTTATGTTTAGACACCAGTATTATTAAAAAGGAACTGCAGGAGGCTGTGAGTGCAGACAACTGAGTAGAAATGTCTGTAGCTTACTCCCACTGTCTCTGAAGTAGTGCAGCAGTCAGAGGTTTTGATCCCAGACATGAGAGCTGTTATTGTTCTATTTGACCTTGAGCAATAAGAATTGGCTTGGAGAGGCACTGCCCAGATCGTGCTTTTATCCAATAATGCGGTGTTACCGTTGTGATTCAACTAAGGAGAAAGATAAAAAAGGACTTAAACCCAGTTACCTTAACAATGCTGATCGGTTTCCGCGACAGATGGTAAGCCGTATAGAAGAGGAAGGTGAGGAAAAGAGTGAAATAGCGATACCTGCAAAATAAAGATGAAATAAATGTGTGGGGGCAAAATATTTAGGATATTTCATTTAAAAAAAAAAATCTAAGATCTGAGAAACATTAACTCTTCACTTAGTTTATCACATAGACTTGAGGCATGTCATGACTCTGTGAGAGTTTAAGCATTTGACCCAATTAGACTTCAGAACAAGAATAACAAGTTTGTAAACATGTAAGTGTTCAGGTACAGCATATAGCCAGGGTGCCCATAACAATGTAGGAAAAACAACAACTATTAACACCAAAAATGGGGAAATAGTTGATTAGAATTAGAAATGTGTTTTTTCTACTATCATTTTGAATATATAATGATGATAAGTATGATTTTCAGTTTCTGGAGCATTTGAAGTCAAATGATTGTGACATATTACTTAACAGTGCATGTAATAAATACTCAACTATTACTGTGACTGTTTAAGTGTTGGACCATCAGGGTCTTGATTGCTTTAATGAGGTTTTTGCAAATGATTATTTAACAGTTTGAACCAGAAAGTACTGATTCATCCCCAAAGTGACCCCACCAACAACATCCACTGACGAGCATTATACTAAGGATATGCCACAGGTTGAGAATTTATTAAACTAAACTAACCCTTGTCTTGGAAAATGTTTTTAAACGCTGAATTGTCGACGACTGCATCGACCTGTTAAAGATCAAATCGGTATCGATAAGGAAGCTCTTAAAATGCCCATTTTTTCAAGGGAGTCTGGCGTGCAGTCGATCCTCGCAGCAGCAACCAATAGTACCAAGAAGTAGTAATGAGTTAGTAACATGTGGTGAGATATGGAAAAGTTGGCCCACTGCAAATTCACAGAATCCGTGTCCATCGATGTGGTTAATGATTTATAACACAGATAAGTTAACACAAAGAAAGACCGAGCAGCTGATGTGTGTGAACCCCAACAAACTCACCAAGTATCTCGGGAAAATGATGTGATAAGTCGTATCCCAGGAGCCAGGGGCGATTTCATTTTTGATGAAAACTTCTCGTCACACTCGAAACACAAACAATCACAACTCGTATCCAGACATGTCCTCGAAGAATCGGCGAAGTACGGCTCGATGGAGGCGGCTGAAAGTGAGGTGGTGACAACAGGGAGCGAGGGAGCTCGCCCGGGGAAAAACACGCGAAATGGACCTTTAAGACTGACGATTAAAGACGAGGGGGGAAAGTAAACGCTAGCTACTAAAAGAATAAAGCAGCAGCCATGCAGACTGTTGTTTACAGTCTGTGAAAAGCGAACAGTTCTCCATTATGAACCGGGTTTATATGCAGCGGCGACGAGAGCCAGCCTCCCTCCACACAGCTGGAACACGGGCTCCGCTTAAAGAGGCGTCCGTCACGAATAGAAAAGAGGATTATTAATAGACTAATAAACGGGTTTTTCCACACGAGTTTCCAGACGGAGCGTCCCGGTGACCGCCCGCTTCATCGGTTTCCTCCTGGCGGCGGAAACAGATGAAGCGACCACGGATACTGTGGTTCCCGATTTCCTGGACGTCGCGACCCTCGAAGTGGTCGCATGCGAACACGGAGCGGTCGCTAAATGATTAACCTGGTGTGAAATGAAGAAGACCTGAAAATTACCTTTACCTTTAAATTATATTTGGGTAACAAGTATATACTGTACGTAGCAAATCTGTAGCTGCAGTGTGAAATATATAAAAGTGTGATTTAATCGTTTTCTAGTACCTTCTTGTACCTGCACCACACCTGGTAATATTAAATTACTACATGTTGACGCTAGCTGTAATTCACTGGATCTGTACCTGTACTCTGCACCTTGATAATAAAGAAATTGAATCTAATCTAATAAAGTACCAGAAATTAAATTAATCATTTGTGACTGTCTACATTATACTAATGCATTAATGGATATTATTACTGATGCATAAACATCCAGTTAGTCTTCAGCTAATTTTAAAAGGTTTTACAGCTGCAACTGAATACTTAGATTTTTAGATAATATTTAGATTTTTTTAGCCTTCAGTTAATTATCACAGTCTATTTATTTGTGTGTGAAAAATGTCACAAACATGTTCAACATGTTGAGACATGTTCAAATTTATTTTGTTACAAATGCAGCATATGATCACAATGGAGAAGCCAGAGGTATACAGGTAAAAATATATACTAAATGCTTCAATTTACAAATAGAGCAGTGCATTACAATTTATCAATAAATCACATTCACTCAGCTGCCAGTTTATTAGACACACAGAGATGTTAACTACTGTGTCTGTGAGATAAATATATCCTGAAATGGAAAGTCCCCAGTCTAGTCCCTATTTATATGTAATAATTATCAGAAAACTTTGAACTGCAGTTACGACTTGAACGTCAATGTAATCAAGGTAATTATCCTAACTTCAACATGACTCAAATCAGGCTGCATCAGGCCACAAAGAAACTCAAACATCTGAGATTCAAGAGGAAAAACAGCTTTGGTGAAGCTGCTCACAACTCGTACGTAAATGGAACATGAAGACAGAGATGCCAGAAAACATGGATGCACTTTATGCCCACAGAATACATGATGTAATAACTGTTGTACACTTCATGTGCAGGTGTCATAGGTTATGTATACAGTCCATTCATATTTGGCTCTAATGAAGAAGAAGTGAAATTTATTTAAAAACATGACATTTGTTTTTCTAACATAAATTACAGTAGATTTTTCTAAATCCTACACAACAAACAGCAACACATCAAAAATACATTCTCAATTCACACATGTACTGACTTTCTTGATGTTTCACTATTGTTAATTGGCTTTATTATTTCTTACATATAATGAGTATGCTAATATATAGATCTCCTCATTATTAATAAATAAACCAAAAGGAAATTCAGTGATGCTGTATAATTTTTTAGGTACTTTCAATAAACAGCTAAATGTTTTCCACAGGACGAGGCAGTCTTCGGTCATGCAAATAGCTCTGTAAGGCTAACCTTTGGTGGTGCATTGAGTTACATGCTAGCATTTTATTTTATCAGTTATTATGATGAAGATATTCACCTGCTTACGGTAGTTTAGTGTGTTATTAGTTCAGTCTGTTCAGGGTCATTTTGATTAATTTTGTGGAAAGCATGAATGTTTGTGTTTTCATCGTACTCTCTATGTCAGACAGACATCATGACTTTAATCTTCTCTTCTTACCCTATGTTTGACAAGATTTGTATTTCCAAATATGCTGTGGTTTCTTCAAACAGACAGCAAGTAGCATTGTTCTAGAAGCTAATTTTGACTGCAGTGAATTAGCTTCAGTTATCGTAAATCCAAACTTAACATTGTTGAATGTAACGCCTGGGAATATGCTGTGGAAAAGACAAATGTGAGTGTTAACAGTTTATTAATGTATAATTCGATTAAAGCTCGATAGTGGTACGTTTAGACAGCCAGTTAGTGTGTGCAGTGAGTACCTTTGGGATTGTTGTGGAAGACACAGTTGTTAGCACATGTGTCTGGATGGGAGTCCCAGAAAGAGTCCGCACACCAACAAAGAGGAGGGAGCTCCAGCTTCTCTTGAGACAGTCGCTCCTTCATTTGAGCTCTCAGAGCCTCAATGAACCTGCCAAGACTTGCAATCAGTTTCATAAAGCCAATTACACTTTTTCAGGATGTGCATTTAGTTTGGTTAGTTTGGTATAGTACAAAGGAAAAAGTATCACTGTTGCCTTTTAGTTCACTGCTCTAATGTTCACAAAGAGTTCATTAAAAATATTCACATTATTTTGTATATCTGCTTACTGCTAACTTAACAGCTGTGCCACAAATTCTACCTTTATGAAGTTTCTATTGTTCAGTTTTGGTGACATTGTCTAAAATATTTTGAGATGTGTTGTCATTTACATTCATGAGTGAAGCTGAACATTAATGACAGCCCTCTATATAAAAGCATCGACTAGAACAAATGACCAATTATGTCCCCAAAAACGTTAATTAAAAACTTTCAATTCATTAAACTTTTCCCAGCTTCCCCTGAAGCCACAAAAAGTCTATATATAACTTTACAAATGTATTAGTTATTTTATATTTATTACAGCAATCGATGTCCATGAATTACCTTGCAGCTACTTTACCCTTATCCTCTCTTTTTCTCCTCCGTTGCTCCACAACCCTCTCCTCCTCTTCAAGTTTCAGTCTCTCCAGAATGAGTAGCTCTCTCTCCTCCAGCTTCTGTTGGGCTTCTGCAAGGTGCCGAACTCTTTCCAACTTTCTCTCTTCCTCCAGACGAATCTGTTCCTTCTGTGCTTTGATTCTTCAGTGATGGCAGGGATATTTGAGATTTTCATTAAATGATGGCTGAGTAGAGGGGAGGGCTTCTAGAAAGGTGATAGCACCCCATAATAGTGGGGTATTTAACAATCTTTTGGCAAAATAATAAAATCTATTGGTGTCTTGATACTTCTGCATGGGCCTTTGGAAGACACATACTGACCTTTTATTAATTTTTTTTATTTAAAAAACCTAGCAGTTATTTTTTGTGGATGCACTGTGTGACTAAATTATCTCAGATCAGGCACAGAATCACACAATCAAGAGGAAGTTATGGATAAGAAAATACAGTATGTCACCTTGCTGTCCTCTTTAGGTGTTCCCTTTGCTGATTGTTCTCCTTCACTTGCTCTCTCTCAGTGTTCATGAACAGGCGGCGGTGCATCAGGAACTGAGACTGGCGCTGTAGAAAGAAAGATGTCCGTAACATTTGGTATGATAGGATCTGAACATGCATAAACAGAATCTGTTGTCTACCTGTCTTTTCAGCTTTTCTGGGTCAGTCAGCGGCCACAGGGCCTGTGGGACTCTGATGCTGGACTTGAAATCAGAATCAGGCTGTGATCTGTCAGTTTCCAACAACAAATGTCCATCACAAATAGATGTGCTCACCTGAAACATATACACCCCCAGAACAGAGTAAGTCAGTATGCCTTAAAAATTGCATTTGCTGGTTGACCAGCTTCAATTAGTATGAATCTAACAAGCTGCAGACAGCACTGGCTAAATAAATATTATTACAGTCACATATTCATTATGTTTCTTATTCTAAAAGTATTGACTGTGTATCCAAGAGCTGAGATGTTACAGAGCTCCAACACATCAAAGGGGCACACCGTTGCATTGGGTTGACACATTATTTCATTACTTTGAACATTTAAAACACATTTGCACCAATATTTGCACATAATGGAAACCAGAAATGAAACTATTTTTGTGGGTTTTGTTCCTTTATAAAAGCCTAAACGTGTTTTAAATTGCAGTCATTAGTGGAAAATGGAACTTAGTGTATATGGATATATTTATCATTAACATTGTATGGTTTCATTATCTAATCAGTCATGTGGTAAACTCTGGTGTAATGGAATTAACAATTACACATAATTATTTTATCTCAGCAGTTTAGGGGCCACATCCTGGTCATACAGTTTAAAGTACACAGGTTTATGAGTACTGGAGAATGTGATGTATGTTTTAGGGAAACTAGGCCAGGTGAGAGTTCAGTGGGGAGGACAAAAAACATATTACCATACAAATGTTTTTTGCATTAGTTCAGGACTGTCCATTATGGGCTGACATGGCAATGATTGAAAATGTGATATTAATGAATATGTAAACATCACGTCTCCTAAATTGATATTTAACAAGACGATTTTATTGGAAAGTCACTGATGTGGAACACAGACTGAACCATGATTAAAGGTTCCACTGCTGTATCCAGTGTATTCATTAACCTTCTGCTGAACAAGGGGACATTCATATTGACTAGTGAAGAGATGATCATCTTCCTCTTTCTCGGCTTCGTCTTCCTGAACATCCTCCTCTTCTTCCATCTCATGCTCTTTTCTCAACATGTGAGATTCAGCTTTCTGTTGGGTTCAGAGGAAAATTATTTTCATTACGCCCCGAATCTGAATGTGTTTTCTGAATGTGCATTCTGAATGTGCAAGAACGCACCCAAATATAGGAACTATGTGTTTAAAAAGAGGAACAAATGTGTGAGAGAGACGCTCACATGTTTGGTTGGAGAGATGTTCCATTTTCCTCCAGGAAGGTCTGATGTCATTTCCCCATGTGCTATACTCCGACAGGCAGCCAGTCTGAGTCGGACCTGCCTTATGCCTTCACTAGACTGGAAAATGATGGAATTAAAATAATACTTGACATTAATCACTGTCACATTATTTTATCACTCACACAAGGAAATATTCCGATCATGTGACTGTCTAAAACACTTGACACTGTGTACGGGGAAAAAATAAGACCTCATAAGGAAAAGATATGATAGAAGACATGTTGGACATAGCAGCACAATCACTTCTAAGGACAATAAACAACATTGAAAGTAAAATGTTACAAATATATTCGAAATTACATTACGAAAACTACTTAGTTTACAATTTGAAACTACAGTCCTGTCTGATGAACAAACACTCTGGCCCAACTACACCTTACATATTAGCATTTTGAGGCAAACATTAAACTGCTGCTGTATTAGCTTTTAAAAGTATTAAGTGTTTCTGGCTTTATAAGTAACTCCTAATGACAATACATCAGGGAACTCTACTTAGTAAAATCTACTACTAAGTAAAATCAGTAAAATAAAGTATTCACTTAACAAAAAAATTATCTGTTCAGTACAGGTATGATATGAAAGGGACATAAATCAAAGCAGAAAACAAAACATAAGCTTACTTTGCTCAATCTCTATTTGTGTAATTATGCTCTAGCATGGCACTGCTGTGTGACACTCCCTCACCTCTTGAGAGCTTCCCTCCATCAGTCTCTGTTTTGCGGCACCTCCTGCAGACATCAGCTTCACACCAGCTGAAGCATGCTGGGCCCAGAACCCATAATGCTGTGGTGGGATTCTCCTGTCAGGTTTCACCTGGACACAAACACACAGTTTTATAATGAGGTGAATCAGACAAGAACAGAGGGCTCAGCCAGAGTCACTATGCTGTTAAACTCGCATCACATAACGCGTCTATGACCAGCTTACGTTTCTAAAATAAATTTATTTTTTCCTCACAAACATTGATAGCTTGACAGTAGAAAGGCAAACAGGAAACTTGGAGAAAAAGAGAGGGTGTCACATGCAACAAGATCCCCACCTCAACTTAAACTAGGGGTGTTGCGGTTACACGGTGTGCGCACTAACCATTAGGCTACCAGTGCACTCCAATCTTTCTCATTAATACTTCACTGTCTGTCACTGTAACCTCTTACCATTCGGTCAGTTTGTAGTTGCTGTCTGTTCTTGAAGATTTGAGCTTGCTTTGCCACACGGTGGCGCACTTCATCTTGAAAACGTTGAAGGCTGGCTTCATTCTCCCTTCTCCTTTCTGCTTGCAGCTCCTCAGTTAACAAAGCAAGAGCCTAAACAAAAATATGAGAAAACTTGGATTACAGAAGTAATAATTGTCAGTTTACATCATGTGACTTTGTACAATCAGCTCCTCCAATCTGCCCACAATTTCACCTACAAATTACAAGTTGAGACAAACTCTGTAACACAATTCAGTAGGCTGTGCAGATTGATAAATACATACATACTCAAACAAGAAACTACAGTGCAAAAATACCAAACTAGGTTTGAGATAATTTAGAAACAGTAATCATTAAATTGTTTGTCCAATTCAAACCATAGGCATTAAGTTATTTTAAGGTATGTACAATAACTTAAGTATTGTACTTAAGTGCAATTTCAAGGTAATCATACTTTACTGGAATATTTCCATTTTATCTTGCTTTTACATCACTGCATTTATCTTTATTTAGCTTTAGTCACTCATTACATTTTGGTTATTACAAATATTACAACAGTAGAGAGGCAAACCAACCAATAAATAGTGTATTACTATGGACCACTGTCTACTACGGCACCACTTTAGTTAACATAGAAATTATAGTATAACGGTACAACAGGAAGAGCTAATGAGTCAGTTAAATACAGATAAACAGATTAGAGGCAAATAAAACCATACAATGGTTTTCTGTCAGTTAAAGAAATCCCTCTCACATTTTAATGTAAGATGTGATGGAGAAAAATATCACCAGAGTCAAGAGGCTTTTAGATGGACAGAAAGACCTGTTTATACACATCACCATGAAAACTGTGGAGCAAAACTCAATATTTATAACACTTAAAAAGTACAATAATACAGACTTGGAGAGTGAATAGCAACTTGTTGCCTAAGTCTAGTGTGTGGCAAAGATGTCAGATATCACTTCAATCTTTGACTTTAGGTTTTGTTTTAATTTAAACAATGGGTGGTTTTGTAATTATATTACCCAAACAAACTAAATTAATGTCTTTATAGACCCTGCAGCTGTCTGGACTCCAATAACTGTCTCTCAGCAGCCTAGCAACAGTCAAGCTAGTTAAGCTAACATTAGCTTTAAATGCCAAACTTACAGACGGGTGCTCTAGAAAGTCTTGTCCGTCCTCCACCCAGGCTCCTACAGCCACCACAGCCTGGTTCCTCTCGGCCAGCACCTTGCTGGCTCTGGATGCCGGGCGACCTCTGCTCCGACAGACTGAAGTTTTATTTCTGTTTGTTGAAGCTATAACTCTGTTAGCACTCATGGCTAATCTCGTTAAACAGGCAAACGTAAGCTGCTGCTATCTTACAGCTAGCTGAAAGAATATCTTCGTATGTTTATGCCTTTATATACTGTTTAAACAGCGAATGCCGTGCATTTCAGTAAAATAAGAAAATTAAAACCGCGTGTTTTTCTCCCTACATGACAACACATTTGATTGTTTGAGTTTCCCTCAGTTCGTCTTCTTTTGTTTTCTGGTGTTCATCAAACAGCTCACTGGTGCATTACCGCCCCCAGAGGACGATAGCAGACATGCAACCACTTGACATCCAGCACTTCTCATTAGTACCAAGCAGTGTGATGGCACTCATCAAACTGGATAATCATTTATAAAAATTAATAATAATAACAATAATTTCTTTATGCTCGTACACCTTTAAATGTAATTTGTATGTTTCCACAATAAAGACTTGTTTGAAGGACTTCTTCTGAGAAGATCATCCTCCCAACAGGTTGTCCCATCTCGGCAGAGAATTTCTTTTTAAAGTTTTGTTGACTGTTGCCCTCTTACCCACCTACCAGACCAAGGCCCTTCCTACTGGTTACTCCATTTGCCCAAGCCTAGGAACAATCCTGGTGGTTCCAAACTTTTTCCATTTCACAATTGATATAACATAGTAAAAAAAAGTAAGTATATTCATTATATAGGAGTTCAGTACAGATTTAATGTCACATTTAGACAATTACATAAAAATAACCCGAAAGGTGACTAAAGGCTTGGAAAGGTTATTAGTTTTGCATGTATTTGCAGGTCAAAGTTCATACATTTTATTCTCAGGGCACCAAGAATATCTGTGTTTGATTTTATAGCAACCCATTCAATATTTAGCATTTGCTACATTCTGTACCAACAAGATGGACTGACGGACAGTCAGAGGTCAAGTAAACAATTATTTTAAAGTCATTACAATAGTTTTTCCCCCACACGAAAACCATTTAAAATCTCCAACTGTGTCTCCTTGTTCAATATCTCAACTTGCTAACCTGATTACAATACTGTAGTAGAGAGGTTTATAAAGGTATGATGCAGTGCACACTGTAGTTACTCCTCAGTATGAAGTTGATTCATTTCTAAATTTGTAAATCATAAATTAGAACTGCACAAAACTACGTGCCAATTATAATTCCCCTCTCTGTGGAAACTAATGGGACCCCTCTTTGAGTACAACCGTATAAATTAAGTCAATTGTTAAACCACTTAGAGTTAAACAAGGGATTTGTTTAATTAATATCTTTATTTTAAAAAAGACAGTATTTTACCACAGGAAAATAGAAATCAATTGCACTGCACAGTGTGCAACATGACCTTTTCAGATATAAAGATTACTCTGGATGTCGGTGGTTTTGACAAACTTACGGAGGACATCTGTGCTCGGAGATGAGTCCAGCTAAAGAGAGAAAGAAATACAGAGGATTGAAATGGTACAACAGAACAACGGGGAAACTCTTCAGTTATTTATTGAAGCCTTATTCACTTCCCCATCCCCATTTTGTTCCTTTCTTTCCCCACTCTGACCTATGAAAAGCCCCACTCAGATATAAAAAGAAAAGCAGCTCACCTCTATAGACTTGCCAAGCTTGGTTAATGCAGGTTTATATGTCTCCATGGTGACAGAGTCGGGGCCAGTGATATCACTGTAGCACTGGTAAGCAACAGCAGCGATACAGTGGACCTGGCAGTGGTTCAGCACTGATGAAACAGCACAAGGTAGAAAAATGCAAGGTTACACACAACTACACAATGAAACAATCAGAATCAGTGATCTGGGTTTCAAGTGTCTAACCTGTCAGTCCTCAGAGATAAAGTTCTTTATCCTGATGATGTATCTGTTTGTTTTGACGGTGTATTTAAGTGCAGAAGCACCAAAATGACCAAATCAGGATGCAAGGCCATGTAGCTCAGTAAGTGGAGAGCTGCCTAATGGCACTACATTTCATTCAGTTGGCAAATGTATTCATCCAGAGCAAGTTTTTCCACACATACATACACATCAGGAGAAATCTCGGATTCAGTATCTCATTCAAGGACACTTCAACAGAAAAAGCAAAGGATCAAAACCCAGCAAAAGCTGGATATATAATTAACAAATAGTGTCAATGAAGGTCTACGACGAAATGTCTCTTTGTAAACTTAAAATAAAAGTCAGTGCGGAGCACATAGTTTCTAGGGAAGGGCAAGTTTTTTTCCTGGATTTAATGTAGTTCTGGCCTCATTTGCAAGGATAGAGCTGCTGTTCTTCAAATCTCAAGAGATCCTGCTTTACTAAACATGCAGAGCAGTATGAGAGATGAGGGAGAGGAGAAGGAAAGCTAAGTTATACAGCTCTGAAATATCTTGTTGTTTTGTGCTTTCAAGAATCAGGGAGTGAAAGAGAAAACCTGTGTAGGGAAAATGAGTAACACTTTAATTAATGAGTGTACAACAGTCATACCTGCTGCTGGAAGTCCAGTAACTATGTTGGGTTGCTCCAGCGACTGGCAGACAGGCTCACCATGGAAAGTACTGGTGTGCAGAGAGCGAAGGAAAGGAGGAGAGCTGCTGCTCAGATAGTCTGCTGTCTTATAATCAGCCACAGAGCTATCTGACAGAACAGTCACATTTAGCTCTCTGTGCTGCAGACAGTCAAAAACCTATGAGACAGAGAAACACATCACCTTTATGATGGTGATTGCCCTAAGCAATACCTGCATGTTTGATGTTGATCACTATTATGTAACAGTGCTTGAAATAGGACAATAATCAAGCAACTATTGCACACTTGGGGCCTGATTTACTAAGACCCTAAATAGCAAGTGTTTTATTTGCGCGCTTTTTGCAAGTGATCCACTAATTAAACCTACGTAACTGACAAAAGGTGCAAACACAGTAGAGGTGTTCGCATTTAAATAAGGTTTTGTGTGTTTCACTGGTGTCCCACCATGAAGTGTGGAGAATCTATCTATCTATCTATACATACATTACATACATTTGTCGATAGTGTTGGTTATGACACAGTTAGAATCAAAACCAGCTGTGTTTATTATTCCTGCACGTGATTTAGTACATGCAAACTTTTAGTAAAACAGGCCCTGAGTTGTCAATTTATTAGATACACACTCTGAATACCAAGCCGAAATGACTCAGTTTAAACCTAAGCCTGCATTTTTGGTGATATGGGTTTATAATAACACTGTTGTAGCCTGGTTATCAGAGTTACTGTTGTCTATTGTTGAAATTTCTTATTTTTCCATACTATTCTCTCTAAAAAAAATGCTAGAGGCTTTTGTGTGAAAATCCTAGAAGATCCACAGTTTATGAGATTTTCAAACCAGCACAAAACATCATTTAAGTCATTTAAATTAAATTTCTTCCCAATTCTGACGTTCATCATATCAACAGGCATTGTCAGATCGAGGGGATTGAACCACAAACCCAATGAATGACTCACATAGACGCCTCAGTGTGTACCCCTTCTTTACCAACAGAGCCTGAGCTGATATATTCCTCCTTATGTTGCCACATTGTTGTGGTTCATGAAAATACATGAACAATACATTTAAATTAATTTAAATTCTGTTGACAGGCTGAGAAAAAGAAGCTGCCTTAAATGTCTTATAACAACACAACCTAATCACAGTGTCATCAAAATGATTTAGGTGTACCAACATACCTTTTCTGCCCACTGAAAAAGCTGATCTTCCGCAATGTAGGAAGTCACCTGGCATATCAAAACCTGCAAGAGACATTTTATGCAACATTTGTTGATTCCAGTTATATTTATACTATTCTGAAACATACAAATACAACTGAAATAGAAGAAGAAAGAATTAAATGAGGTCTTATTGTGGTGAGAATAGACGTCTATAAACGAAGTCTGCATTTAACCAGAGCGAGCGAGTCACTGAATAACTTTCACAATTTATTTATCATATTTTACAAACATCATGGCCATCACATTATACCGAGCAAGTTGGGGTCTATCAGTCCAAGAGCCCGAAATAATTCTAAATAATTTAGAACCAGGAACCAGCGTATTAAGCATTTTTGCTTAAAATCAACGATTGAAATGAATTAATTACTCAATCATTTTCTTTTAATAGATAAAAATTAATATATTATTACAGTAAACTCATCACTGCAGTTTAATATTCACACATATTCTAACCCATTCATCCCCTTTTATAACTTTCGCTGACAAAATGATCCTAAAAGATACACACACACGCTCTAATCTATAGGTGCACTTAAAACAGCATTAAAAACTGAGGTGATGCTAACAGGAATTTTAGTGAACCAGTGATCTATAAATAAATCAGTGATTGTATCTGTTATCTAGAGATGCTTTACATTATATGATGCATTTTCATTCAGTTCATTAAATTCCTTCAACTACCTAAAGGCAGCAGGACAGAAATGTGTGATAAATCTGACGCATCCTAAGCAGCGCAGTGCTATCACTCACAGCCATTCACAGTGTTTATCTTGATTAAATCACACACAAATGACACCAGGATGAAATTAACCTCACACAGCTCTACACACATCACACTTGTGGGTTGTAACTCTATATTATGACAGTTCATGCAAGGCACGTCAGATTACCAGGGCTCATAAATCCTGTGTTTTCATGTTCTATTCTTGAAATGCATTATGGTACAAAGACTGTTTTATCACCCCAGTAGCATAAGATGCGACAGTTTACGTGAGAACTGAACTTGAAAAAATTGAATTGATGCAATCATATAAACTGCTTCAACAAACTTGTTGTTTCTATGATTAATTTCTGTTGTCAGTGGAGGCATCTGCATTCCTTATATTTCTCCAATTTATTCAGGTTCTTCCTTTAATTTGTCACATATCTGAGTCTAACTATGATCTAAGTATAGCTATTATTATGTGCTTTTAATATTGTAGCATTAATCAGGTTAGGAGCAAAGCCATTAAAGTGAATGATTATTGAGTTTACAGCAATCTGGAGCTGTTTGTGAAATGCCAGACACATTCTGAAATGTTCTCAGCTATTTTGTTGAGTGTGTTACTCACTGATGGGTTGTCCTTGTGTCTGTAGAAAATACATGCCGACTCCCCACTGGTTTGCACAGTTGCAGGCCGGCTCCTCTCGTTCCACACTGATGCATGTCCCACTGCGTCCCAGTTTGCAGAGGTGAGAACATACACTGACAGAAACCCTGTAAAGACAGATCCTGTCAGTATTCAACAACACCAACCATGGGACAAGAGTTTTTTTTCTTTTTACAATCCATTTATCTGACATGGTGACATTAAAATGGTCAAACAAATGCACATTGAGATTCTCCACAGAGCAAGATGAGTCTCTGTGATTTTGTCTGGCAAGTCAAAATCCAAAGATATGCATTTTACTTAAAACTGTAAGGACACTTCTGTTCAATTTGAGTTTAATTCAGACAGAAAATAAGGTCTGTGGTTTACAGGCCAAAAAAACATAAATACATCTATTACCACCTGAACGATAATTGTGAAGATGTAAAAAGATTTTTTTTACCAAATAAATGTGTGCATATTGTGAGCCTAAATTATCAACATCAGCAATATCTGCAATTATTTTTAGTTTTTAGTTATCCCTGAAGAGAGCTACCATCACTGGACTCCTCTATGTTCCAATTTTCCTCACAGGGATCATTAAAGATGCATTTGATGTGAAATAATATTGGATGTACTGTCAGAAGGAATAATCACAGGTAATGTATCATACAGGAGCAACTTACTGGCAGCGTTGTGCCCCACAGCAAGGATGAAGTCTGAACACTGCAACTTGTTTCCAGACCTCAGAAACTCAGAGACCTCAGGATTCCAGTGCAGATGAATCTCCCTGGTGAAGAGAAATGTGGGTTTAGAAATGGAAAACACTGTGCAACTAAAAAGTTTATATTTTTACTTGTTGTTACCTGTTAAATTGAAGCAAATAAAAGCAACAGGGCTGTGAAACAGAACCATTAAAAACAACAAACCACCATTACTTTTTTCCTTAGTTCTCCAGCAGATTACAACAAAGATTTATTGAATTGTTTCTCAATTTTCTCATACTTTATTTTTAAAACAATTTTAGTTTAATAAATCATATGGACTGACAAAGGCCAGAACCCTTCTCACCAAAGTACTTCATTAACAAACAATATTTATAAAGTACTCTCATATTGTACTGTTTTTTACTTCCACATCACTGTGTTTTAGATATACTGTACTTTCTATTCCACTATATTTCATTGACACCCATAGTTAGGGCTAGCCAAAGGGAGCAGATGCCGAGGGGCTCCCCAGAAAGCATCAGATTTTAATTGAAAATTGGTTTGGGCAATTTCAGCCTACATGTTAAAGGTCTTAAGGTGAAAGTGAAACATTTGAGAACAAAACACGTGTTTTAAAGTTCACTTTTTTTTAAAAAAGTTTTATCAGTAGCTTGACATCTGTTTAGGGCTTCACCCTGAAGATTTCCATTATAGCATTTAATCGGCTGATGATACAAAGTAATCAATAATTGTGTGTACTATAAAACACACACTTGAGAAGTAGTTAAAGGTTACCTGCCGGTTTTGATTAGTTAGATAACTATTATAATGGATTGAATATCAAAACTGTTGCATAATGCACGAGACTATTAGATAAATGTTTTAGCTCTAGTGGTTTGGGATTTAAAATGCATTACGTTTTTGAAATTGGTGTGCAAAAAATGCTCAATTTCACTTCTTACTTCGTGTAAAAACCTAAGTATTACTCCCTCTTTGCATCCCTGCTACTAGCTAAAGTTACCGTTTGTCACTGAAATGTCATGTGTCATGTTAGCTAGCAATAGCCGACAGACGACAACAAAGACGCGGCGTGTGGAAAAGTTAATGTTACAGAAAGGGTTTAAAAATGCGAGGAAGAGCAGCATTCACATGAACACCTCAGCATCATTCACAGATTTGCTTCAGTGGAAATAACTCTGTTAAATCTACCGCAATCCTTCCATGCTTTCTGACTTATCACTTCCTGTCTCCGTGCTAGCTGGCTAACGTTATCTACCTCTTTTCCTCCAGTTCCCTACGGATTTGTTCATCTTCTTCGTTTTCATCGAGGTCCTCATCGTCTTCCTCCACAGCTCGAGAATACACCGACAAAACCTCACCAAAAAACGTCGCCATAACCAGTGTGTTTGGTGAGAAAAGTGAAAGTTTAGCTAGTGATTCAGACCTATTACTAATACATACTTCCGCTGGCAGTAACACCCTTTCAGAATAAAAGTAAACATAAAATTGAATTTGCTGTGTAGATACTAGGTAGATAATATCCAATTTTATATATACAAAAATAGAGATACCTTTCATATTGCATGTAGTAATTTGTTTTTCATTCATTACCACGCCTTTAAATAGTCTGTCTACACTTGGTATATAGTAAAAGGTCACCCATAGGCATCTTGTAAATATTTCCTGAGCAAATGTCCCAGTGTTATTCTAAAGCGAGTCTTTTTAAAATAAAATTCACTGCTTGTATTTCAAGCACTACACTGCAGCTCTGTAATGAAACACTGGCTACAGAAACATTTTGTACTAAAAAGGCTAAGTTTGGAATATACTCTTATAATTTGATTAAGTAAGACTGCTGAGGCCACAACTTACATAGAACAATGACAGATTTTGTCCCCAACACTTACAGTTGAATCTCCTTGGGTGTGAGTTTGTTTAAGCTATACTTGACAAGATGTGAACCTATCTTTAAGCATAATTTTACTGTGACAAGAACCTCGACAAATCAGGTCCAACTAAATATTTCAAATGCACAGAGATACTTTCAAAGGAACACTTCTGTCTATGCGCATAGATAAGTGCAACACTACTCTCTACACACAATCTCTGTGAGAAGCTCAAGGCCCAGGACTGCACGGCTGTTCAACTAATTTCTGCTTGAACTGTTCTCTTAAATGAATGAATGATTTAAGGCTGTGGCTCTGCAGTGGATTCTCACAGTATCTTGTTGAACAATGCACAGGAGCTTGAACATGTCTAACAATTAGAATAGGATGGCTTGATGTACTATTTTTGGCCCTGGTGCTAATCAAAGGTAGACTTAGCATACCACATGTCTCCACCAGTTTCTTACTAATAATATATAATTGACACAAATAGAAAAAGATGAAAAAGATGCTATATAAAAGATTTTGGCAGATCATTTCCCGTTGTACAGACAGCTGGAAACATAAGCGAAACATAAGCCAAGTGATGTTAGGGCAAATTGGCTTCAAGTTGACTGCAGAACATCCATCGTTTCCATTGTTTTGTATAATTCATTTTCCTGTAAGCCCTGCCCTGGGAGTTGAGGGACAAACAAAAATGTGATGACATCAGCACAGCCATAAAAATACTTCATCGTCACCAGAAAGTGTCTAGTGTTGGAAAGAGAAATTGGATTGCGGAGCAGAGCCTGGAGTAGAATAGAGAGTAAGCTCCATTACCAACTCTGTGCAATAATGTAGCAGGAAGCCATAAAGTAACAGCAGAAAGGTTTCCTGTCACAAAATGGAGCAACAAGCTAGGAGGATGCTTCAGGCTGCTGTTAATGTAATTGATAGTAGAGGGAGGGAGAGAGGGAGGAAGACTGAGAGGGACCGCCTCCAGACTCAATACAACGAGAGAGCAATGTCAACAACTGGACAAACAGGTGAAGTCACCACATCAGTGACTACTAAAAAGGGACAGGACAAGACTTTCAGAGGACCAAAACATCCAGACTGAGGCTGTCTGTCTCTTCTCTGCCCCAATGACAACAGGCTGGATGGATGGAGTTAGACACTCACTCCATCTGTCTTTCTGTCCTGCGTTTTGATCAAGAGCAGTAGATCCCTCCTACTGCCCAGTTGGCAGTGACATGCAGGAATTTTAATGCCCTCTCATATAATTTATCATAACATATCCTATCGGTTAAGAACTAATTTGTTCATGCAAATTTTAAATTTGAGAGCATAAATTATTCATTTGTGTGCAAAAATGATCTTTCCCCCTCCACAACACCTGTCATGCTCAGCAGAAATGAAGAGCAGTTTCCTGACACATTGACCTATACCAACTCTTACTGTATGTGAGGATACACATAACATGAAGCGTGTGTTTATTTGATTTTATGTTGTTATTTTAGTATTTATTTTAGTATGATCTGACTAAATATTCCAAATGCACAAAAATATTTTCAGCTGAGCAGCTAAAACACACACACAGTCCAAGAACCAGAGAAGGACGACATCAGTCAGAGACTACATGCATGACCTGTGCCTGTCTAATGTATTTCTGCCTGAGCTGTTCAGTGAAAATAATGAATGATTTAAGGCTGTAGATCTCCAGTGGATTTACATGGTGTATGCTTCTACATTGTGTAGAGACTTGAACATGGCTAAGAATTAGCATGAGACAGCTTGATGTGCTTTTTTGGTCCCCTGTGTCAATTTTACGTACAATTGTTTTCTGGTAACATCCCCACAATGTAAAGTTTAATTTAATTGATTTCACAATAAAGGTCTGATAAATGGAGCATCCATCCATTATCAGAACCGCTTTTCCTCTCATGGGTTGCAGAATCCATTCCCAGATGTTGCTGAACGAGAGGCAGAAGACACGTGAGGCAGGTCACCAGTCTATCACAGGACTGACATATAGAGACAGACAACTGCTCACACTCACATTCACACCTATGGGCAATTTAGAGTCACCAGTTAACCTAAATGCATATTTCTGGAGAAAAGACACAGGGAGCACATGCAGCCAGCTGTGAAATGACAGTGTTAATCGCTACACCACCGTGCCACCACACAGTAGGAACAAGGTTTTTTTAAAACCTTTTCTGAGCATTCAGTTCTGTAACCCAGAGCTGTTCCTCATAGGTAAACAGTATTCACATAAATGTCAGTGACAATTCTCAGTCATCCAGGTCATGATTATCCCGAAAATTGCGGCTCAGTGGTAACTGGACTTGTTTTAAGTACTTTAAACAAGAACACTGAGCAGCAATTTGAGCTTTTCACAATAAACTATTTCTCCTTTGCTCTAAAATGTCCAGTTGTTTCTCCTTTGTTCCCCATATGAGGATTTTGGTTATTCATTATTGTAACATTTATTTCTATAATTGTTACCCTCACAGAGGTATGGAGCTTTTCACACACACCTTTTCCATCTGACCACCTACAAACACTCAAATAGGGGCAATTTAGAGCTCAGCTCCTTGTCTATGGGTTGTGGGAGGAAAGTGGAGTGCCTGGAGGAATCCCACACAGACACGCAGAGAACATGCAACCCCCACACGGAGAGAATCAGTTGCTTAGGAACAGAATAGTTGAGCAACTGTGGGTGTGATCACTTCTGAGCAAGGTGTGGGTTTTATCCATGTGTGTGTGTGTAAATAGGAACAGGGCTCCGCTAGTGCTATTAGTGCATTAAAGTGGGCAGATGTTACATACTAATCATGTTACATCTGCCAGCTGAGGAAAAGACTGTTATAATAATGTCATGTGAAGAATTTGAGGTTTTATTAAGTATATACAAATTAACCTAATGACTGTTATTTTTACAATTGTTTTTCAGAAATACAATTAGAAATAAGATTATCTGCATGTCTGCTCTCCTTTTGGACGTGCTTCTCTTCACTGACTGTTGCTGATGTGTCTTTGTTTCAGGACAAACTTAACTTTAGTGCCTCTGCTTTTTGTTTTTGGATCCTTGAAACCTTTACTAAATTTGTCACAGGTTGTCTGGATGCGCAGTGTCTGCAGAGATTTGTCTGTGAGGAGGAGACTAAAATTTTTGGTGGAATTCAAAAAACATTGCGTTTATTGTTTATCTGTAGCAGTATAGATTTTTAGCTTTACTATACTTGTATAAATGTATAATTTAGTAGCATTTTAAGTTAATTGCAAGAACGTCTATAATACATATTCAACATTGTGAAGATAATAGCATGCTTCAAACGAAGTGAAGTCAGTCATGTTTGTAGAGGCTAAACATCAAAATGTTCAAAATGTTTATAACATGAAACTCAGTGTTATTAAGGCCGTAATTTCCATTTACTGACTAGAAGAGTAGAAAGTGTTTTCTTACACCGGTGGGAGTGAATCTATTGGTATCATAGAAACAAGAAGTGGGAAACTCACACTATTCGATGCACAAAAGAGTTACAGAATGAATACTAATATTGATTCTCTCTCTTTCTCTACCATAGGTTTTTGGTGCACAACCAACTGCCACTGTGTGAATGTATTCAAGGAGAAACAGACAGAAACATTGTGCTATTCTTGCACAGGCTAATGTCATTCATCATATTGTCATTAAAGATTTTTTTGTATAGTGAAAAAAATATGGTTAAAATTGAAAGGAGATGAATGGTTGCTTAAAACCTGTAGTCACCTGTAGTCCTGCAGTTTGTTTTGGCCACTTGTGTCACACAGGAGACAAATGCCAAACTGTATGAGTAGTGTTAGCAGCCATTAATTTTTCTATTTCTATTTCAAAACTAATCTCACATGCAAGGAAGTGTAAGTGAAGTGGGACAGAAAAGTGGATTTGATTGTGCATGTTCATGATGTTGTGTCCAGCTACTGTAATTTCTCCCTTTTTTAGCAGAGAAGAATATTTTAAGCAGATATAGAAAGAGTTCACCTCTACAGATAACACTCCATGTTGCCTAGCAATTAATTCAACATCTATGGCTTAGTTCAGGCTGAGGACCATGTTTCCAGTGTTTACTGTCACTGTCCAATAAAACCACAATATTTTACACAACTAAACGGTTAACAATTATTTCTTTCAAGTAGCTAATCCTCATTTGCAAAATGAACTAACCAAGCAGGTTTTATGTCTTCATTTAGGATGCCAAAACATAAAACCCTCATAAAAATGCCCATACTTTGTCACACACCAATTCTTGGTGACAGGGCAATCATTAAGAAAAAGAAAAATCAATTTGTGGAAGACATTCCCTCTCTGTGTGTGCAAAAACCTCATTCATTCTTTCCTAAAGCCCATTTTGCCGTGCACAAAAGAAAAGTTGGTATGTGTGTGTGTGTGTGTGTGTGTGTGTGCATGAGTGCATGCATGGTAAACCGGCTTTTGTGCAATTCATTAGAAATTCTGCTGACACAGACTTGCAGTGAAAAGCAGTGGTGTGTGTGCATGGAAGGAATATCAAGAGGATTGTTTCTGCCTGGAGATGGCCTGGAGCTTTAAAGATATCAGCTCCTTCATATGAAGATGCATAACATCTCACACACACCCCAAGTGGACAACAGTGTGTGCATCAATATATGCTTAACATTCAGGCCCACAAACTTTTCTCATTACAGTTAATAATCCAATTTAACACAAGCTGCAGTGGCAGTGGAAGAGAACAGTATGACTCAATAATGGGCAGACACATAATCTACAATGTCAGGCAGAAAGAACCAAATGTAGTTCCAGTCATAGTTTCAGTTTATAATGAAAATATAAATCGTCTATAGAATAGAGGATTTTGTGGAACTACCGTGTGCAGATCCATAAAGACATTTGAAGCTGCACCAATCAAAAATGTTATATTAACATTTGATTGAATTACTGTGTAATGTAAACAGTGTTACTCAGAGTTATCATTTAATCCTGCAGTTTCCATCAGCTAAAAAGTTTTAGCATCTTTTTTTTTTTTCATTTTACAGTCCACAGCTTTATTGTTTGAAATGTGCACATGGTTGGTTACACTCACACCGTGTTCCCAGCTTAAACTATGCTCTGCTTTAAACAAATATTTTTCAGCATAAGCCAGAGACTCAGGAGTTGATGGAAACCTTAAGCTAAAACAGATTGATTATTGGACTATGATTTGCCAGGTGGAAGAAACACAACTCCAAATGAGATGAGATGATGCTTCAAATGTGCACTACTGAATACTTTTGTATAAACAAAGAAAATGTGTGAGTTGTAGTGGTGAACCCAACAGAAAATTATGAACAACTTGCTTACGAAGCAAGAAGCAGTGAGATAGGGAAGGGTGCTACCTGCTGATACACAACAGGCAGTGTACAGTGTGCATAGGTGTGAAATTGGACAGGAATTAAACTTCTTTTTCCAACTTTTTTTTATTATTCTTCACACAGCTACTCCTTCACATTTTCAAGTGCATCACCAAGAAAAGCCTATTAGGACATATTGTCTTTTTGTGTGCATTATTTCTATTTCTATAATTTATCTTGAAGAGACTGCAAAGACACACAAAAGACAGTGTTTTTGGACAGAGCTCAAGGAGGCTGTAATGCAGGCCAGATGAGGCCACTTTGCCAATTTTCCTCACCTCCAAGTGAGCAGATACAAAAATTTTTACCTTTAGAAGTTGCTGGACAACACTTTATCGGAGGCCTTGGACTTTTCAAGGGAATAGAAAGGATATTATTTTTCATGGCTTCTATTTTTAATAGTGTTTATTTTTCTAATTATGATTATTTATATTGACCTCCAGGTTCCAGAAAAGGCATTGATTTGGGAATCATTTGTAAAAATATTTAACTTTTCCAGTCTAATGTGGGTCAGTTTGACCTGCACAGCTGAGTGGGTCTGTATGAATATTAAAATAAGTGCTATAATCACTCTCCATTTAACAGCCTTCATATATCTGCTGTGCTTTAAACTGTGCATGAATAGTTGTATAAATCTTTCAGTGCACACTCATCTACAGTGAGTTCATCATCTAGGGACCCTCACTCTCTCCAAGGTCATTCATTTTTCATGGAGCCCCGCTGGTGGTGGAGTACTTCCAGAACTAGGGATTTTACTGTGAGAATCTTAGTGGTACAAGTGGTGAAATTCACAGAGGCTTTTATTTGATTGAATGCCTTTGGTCAATCTGTTACTGCTGCACACGTCAATGTCATGATCCACTCTGAGGCACTATTGAGCAAAGACATTAGAATTTGTAGATTACTTAAACAAAAATCAGCATTTTAGACTAAAATCTAAGGCCTATTCATTTGAATTAAATTTTTATAGACCAAAAAACAATGTGTAACACAATTACATTTATTAAATTTAACTTATAGTTCATAAGATAGTGTCACTATCAGGTTTTCTTTTGTTGAGAACAACTGTGAGGACAGCAGTGCAAAAATAGATAACCTACACAGCATATGTGACAGTCCTGTCCACCCTCAATACCTCAGATAGATACATCACACCGTGTTTTCTCTGGAGACTCTGCTGTTGTGGTATGTATCAGCAGGGACTAAGAGACTGAAAACAGAGGTGTTGTGTAAAGGTTTGTTCTGTGCTGAACCATCTGCAGCTCAACACCACTAAGACCAAGGTGTTGGTGATGGCCTCCCCTGTGCCTGGTCTTCATCAGACTGTGTAGAATAGGTTAAAAACTGCAAGTACTTGGGAGTTCACCTGAGAAATAGACAAGACTGAGCAAGATCACTGATTTGACTGTACTTCCTGTAATGGCTCCAGTTGTTCAGCATCTGCAGCATCTGCGATTTGGGGCTTTGTTTTCGTTCAATATCGATCTTCTTGTCTAGCTATAGAGTTGATCATTTGCTGGTGGTCGGTGTCCTGCTCTGCTCTTTGATGTGCTGAAGCAGCAGACTGAGAGCAGCTGACACCAACAGGATCAACAAACAGGAACGTCAACAAGGTTGGCTGTGTCCGTTGGGAGGTTGATTTTCCGATGAAGGTGTTAAAGAGGAAAACACTGAGAGTCGTTTTCTAAATGACATCAGTTGACTAATAACATTGAATGGTAATGGGTTTTCGCTCCTCGGCACAAGAATAAAATCTGGCCAATTACTGTTTGACTTTATTACAGATATTTAACGTCCATGAACATGAGCAGAAGTACATTCAAGTTACAAAATAATCTATGAAGAAAGTGTGGCGATTTGAGCCAGCTTCAGTGTTTGTCTTTTTTATTTGGACGCAGGGATAATATTGGTCTGAGTGCAGCCTTAGGCAGGATGGGAGTTACATAATGACTTGTTGACTGCCTGCATCCCATCAGATGGCACACTGCGAGGCAGTTAATGACTCCAGTTCACACATTACGGGATGCAGTATGTTTATGTGTTAAAATGTTACAGCTAATTTAACTTCGAATAGACATCACAAAGATTTAATCAGATATTTGTTTTCTGCTGTGTTCACAAAGCTGATTTAATCTGTGTATTTTAGAGCCACATTTGAGTAAATCATAGGAAAACAGGGTCCGTCAACAGTAGGCTAGGCTACCTTAAAAAATCTAGTTTTTTTAGCAGGTTGTGCGTACTCCACTTTTCTAGGAAGAAACCTGATGGAATTGGGGCACACTATAGGATTCAACAACTGCATGTACAGTCTGAGACCAAGAAATAATGATACTGCAGACATGATCAGTAAGAAAACGAAATAAAAATGCATTTTTGGGGACATATAATATGTTTTTACAGCACTTCAAAGCATCTATAGGTCAAGGTGTGGCCTCATTGTTGAAACGTTTCCTCCTTGTCCTCTCCTTCACCAACACTTCTATATTTGGAGTTTGTGTCACGCAGTCTGCAGTAATCCTTCAGTCAGGGAGGAGCTGAACTCAGTTTGATGCTGAACTAAATTAAAGGTTTTCAAACTTATTTCAGGAGACTTTCTGTAAAAGATTAACTTGCTTCACCAAAAGTAAAAGTGGTACACAAGCAGTTTTAATGTGAAATCACATTTGTGTTTAAGCCTTTTGTAGAATATTTCTTTAATTTCATACTGACTTTAAGTAAAATGAAAATACCCAGCCTGCTTTTATGGATTTATGACTTATCAGCATCAGTCAGAAAGTCAAAGTTTGATCTGGAAGAAACTCTGGGTGGATACAAGGATGACTTTGCAGTCTAATTTTTGGATTTTTTGAGTGCAGTTGAATAAAATCTGTGATTTCATGAAGACCTTACTGCATTTGGCATAAAACTTAAATAATAAGACGCTTAGAGCATATAATATATTAAACTAATGTCAGTTATTAGAAGAGATGTGTGTCTGTTAATGTGTGATAAATATACACTGATGTTTTCCATAATGCCTCATGAAAGCCCTTCTGCACAAAGTTGAGATGTAGGCGTGATGTCTAGAATTAGACTTTCTACCAAGTTTTCTATAAGATTGGAAAAAAGCTACAAACTCACACATACTTCCTATACATAGTTTGGCCCAAATGAATCTATGACATCTGGACGTGATCCACAATCATTATAACAGGGTTTCAAATGCTTCGGATGGTGTGTGTTTGCAGCACGACTGACCACACCCTCAGGAATGCCAGTGGTTATCGATCAGTCTATAGGCTACTGAAACTATTTCCTGAACTCAGTGTATTTATTATTTAATTCTAGTAAGAACTAATAAGCATGTTCAGATAGTGCCATTGGAAGGACACATGAGAGCAGTGGGGTGTTGGTGATAAAAAAAAAAAAAAAACCCAGCTCTGCCAGCTGACTGGTCTACGGGACCTTTTAATGCAGCTGCAGCTCTTCATTCAGATGCTGAGTGGAGCAGACCAGAGGAGGGACGCTGGTCTGGGAAAACCAGAGCACAGCTATTTTATAATCGCGTTTTAAAAAACCCACTTTGATGTAGCTGGACTTGTCGGATTTTCCCATTACGTAGTGTTTAGCTGGGGAAGCGGAGCTGGATGCAGACTGAGCGGATTGCGGCAATAAAAGCGTCTTGGATGATCGGCGCCCAGCAGCAGCATCACATTGTATGAAATGCGTCACCGCGATCCAGTTTTAGCGTTTATCGACTCTCCGCTCACGGACTGTTCCCTCTACTGACAATTTCATCAGGTAAGAATTCACTATTTCCTCTGTTTTATTCAAATATAAAAGCCTGAGATGGAACAAATGCCGACGTGATCTCCTGCGTAAAGCTGACATTGTTGACCTAAAATGCTGCTGCGGAGTGCGGGAATATGGCTTTTGTTAAGCTGCTTCTAGCAGGCCTGCACATTACAGTAGATGTTGTATCACCAGCCCAATCCTCCATTCATAGAGGGTCCGTTTTATTTTATTTTTTTTATTACCGGACAGCAGCATGATGTTAAAGGTTGTCGGGATGTGTCCAACACTGCGATTTGTGCGCACTTCCCGTGTTAATTGTTTGTCAGAGGTGTGATGGAGGTGGCTCGGGCCGGTTAATGAGGGTTGGTGGGCGTGTTTCTGCTGGAGGAGCGACTCTCATGTGTCTTCTTTTCGGTGCAGGTAGCCACATGCGCTGGCCGGTGTCACCGCGCTGAGCCCGGAGAGCACGCAGGGTACTGGGGTCAGAGAAACAAGAGTGTCCGGCAAAGGTGGACCGGATGACAGCCAGAACCTCCGAGGACTCCGGACTGTCGGTGCCGCTGCACCGCTGTCACGGGCTCTTCAAGGCCAACAACGGCACCTGCGCGGAGCAGCTCAGCCTCTTCCCGCCGTTCTCCTCCACGCTCGCGCTCCTCGTGCTGGTGGCCGTGCTCGTGGGGATCGTCCTCGTTTCCCTGGCAACGTTCCACTTCCACAAGAGGAAGCTCCGGAACAGGAAGATCCAGCGCGCGCAGGAGGAATACGAGCGCGACAGTCGCAATCCGGCGCGCGCCGGGGAGCCCGCGCGGCCGTGCGTGATCGTCCGCCCCGCGCGATGCGAGGCGAAGCTCTCGTGCGGGGCGGAAGAGGAGCGACAGGCTCCTCAGGACTGTTAACTTCAGGGAACGAGACTGTGGAATAAACAGGAAAAGCAATAAGGCACAAAGAACTCCCTCTCCCGTCTCTGCTGCTTGTAGATGACCTAGAAACCGTAGGAAAAAAAAGAAAAAGAAGAAGAAGAAGCAAAACACTGAGCAGAACATTAGTCTAGAAAAGAAATAACATTAGTGGCACATAGATTAGGTATGTGGGCGCACATACATTAGTATTTAGCCAGCTGGTTACTCCTTATGGGACTGTATAAACTATTTGCCTGCTTTGACTTTTGGACCTCTTCCTCTTCCCCCAGCCTAAAACGCTGTTTAAACTTAAAAGATGTTTAAACTTTAAATCCTCCCTGGGATGTGACACACCGTTATGTTAAATTATTAAGAGCTGGTGACACAACACAGTCCATAATGGCTCGCTGATCTTCCTTGGCATGTCCTCTGACACACTACCAGTACGTAGTTAGACTATAATGGATGTTGTGGTGCTGTTAGGCAGTGCAAAGCTGCATATAGGCTATACAAATGGCTTATTTGTTTGCGTAGTATTTTTCCTTCAATTAAGTGACTTAGCATATTTGCATAAAGTACTGTCCTCCAATGTCTAATAGACATCTGTAGGTAGCTCTAGTTAGCCTAACAGGATGCAAGACTTTTCGCTGTAGTTATGCACATTGTTTTCTTTAATGTGTCAGATAGTAAGTTTTAGCGTTAATATAGTATTTTCAACTTTGAGTATTTATAATGTATCCCTTGACATGTGATAAATCCTTCCAACAAAGGGTTGCAGTTAAACCCACTCTTGTTCTTTTTTTTTTCAATCCTTCATATTGTATCATAGTGGACCTAATAGAAATTCAGTGTCAGTGACTACATGCATTCACTGTAAATGTATGCCATTATGAGAGCTGGAATGTTTTACAGTAACATCATCTTTATGGAGTTCATATAATCTGCCTTATCAAAGGAAATATGTAATATTCAAAGTTTATAAATAAATACATTATGTTAATCCTTTCAATGTGTCAGTAACCTTAAACATTCGGAGGCTCGGACCATTGACAAACCTGAATCTACCTACGTTCCCGCTGTTCACCCAGTATAATACAGTAAAAGTGACATCTGATAATATGCAGATACCTGAATGTATGGATTTTCATTTTGTCCACCACTCCACTAGACAAGTACAAATGACCTTCCCAGGGGAGATCCATAAAATGTACACGGGCTCTGCATAAGTCTTTATAGCTTCCAAAGAACCACACTGCTGACAGTTTTATAGTATATAGGACCATGCAAGCTTCATGTAATGTAGAACTATGACTATCAAATGCACAGTCAGGTCCACTGCACATACCACGTCTACTGTATAGACCCAATCAATCATCCAGTGTGATTTATTGGCATGGAGATTATCTGTAGAAGTACCATTCTTAATCTCAACATCTCTCAGTAATGGCGCCACAGCATGTCTTACTGGAGGTCAGTGGACGTGAATCAGCCAGTGTGTTGGCCCGGTACCAGAACACCATGTTCCTAATTGTCCCCAGCAAAAAAAAAGGCCTGGGAATATGAAGCAGTCTTTGGCGAGTCTCCAGCACTGGAAGACGTCCGACTATCTTATCTCATTGGCATAAGTGCTACAGAATGAAACCATTTACCCGTACAGGGGAACTGGAAGAAAGTCAGTGAAAGATGCATTTTACATTTAAACATGCTTCCTCCAGGAACATAATCTTTTCATCATGAAAAGCAGTCACGACCAGACATACCTTTGTCCTCCAACATCCATTACACCGAACATACATTCAGTGTAATGGACATAACTTTAAAGCTACCAGGTGGTATTAATGCTGTGGCTTATCAGTGTCGACTTAAAGTCTCGGGGGATGAAGCACCTCTTCCAATTTACGGTGGATGAAAGATGAAGCTGGCTGCCTGACAGTGGCAAGGAATGAATGTTGTCAATGGCAAAGAGATGGATACTGGCAGGTAGAGATGGATGGGCAGGGGAAAGTGGCTAGTAAACTGAGGGATTAATGAGGGTCAGTGGTGGTCAGTAGCTACTGTAGGAATGCATCGAGGTCAGTGCTGGGAGTTGATGAAGGTCAGAGATCAGAGGTTGGATATGGATGCGATGATAGAAGTCATTACTCTGGGAGTGCTGTTATTTATTGTTGCACATGCAGAGTAGTAGATTGAGAGCGACGCAGAGGGGGAGACTTCCTTGTGATTTTTAGTTTGCTCTGGGAATAGCCTAGTTATTGTATACAGCCTAATTTAGAATTAATGAGGACAGTTTTCAGGGTTTTGTTCTCCCAGGAGATCTGCTCCTCTGTGCTGCAGAGATACTTCACAGGACGTGTTGGGTGGACGGCCGCTAAGTCAATTAGATCCTCCAGGGCTGTTTATTATAGCATTATTATGGTTAAATGTGTCGCCTCAGGTAGCTACTGTTTATTTAGTACAATTTATTAACATTTTAATAGAGCTATATAATGCAATAAAAACACATGTAGTTAAATATGATGAGCAATTATGCTTCCAGTGAATAAACCCTCTGAAAAATGTTATTCAAAAGCTTTACATATGCAATCACCTGGGCTTTACCCCCGCACTGAATTTTCATGTTAACCCTCTATTGTTAAGGCTCTAAAAAGTGATTTAGGAAAAGCTCTGAGGTTTTGAGGGACTGTCTCCGTAAATATTTGGGGAATCTAATCTGTTGAGCACACACAGTATTCATGGTTTTTCTTCTCTTTTGACTCTGTTTCAATACAATCATTGACATCCTTTTATTTCTACAAAATGTAAAGGTCAACCTGTGCACACTCGAGACTTGCTTCATTTGGCAGTCTTTGGTTTGCTTTGCCCCTTTGCTCTAGTGTCTTTGTTGAACACACACACACTTGCACTTCTTGCTTCCTTTGGAAAAAAAATCAGCATTATTATAAAATATACAGTATGAGTTTTGTAGACTGTGATAGGAGACATGGAAGAAAATGGGTCCTTTAAATTATTACTGCACAAACAGGAAGATTTATGCATGGCAGGTAGAGTATTTAACAGAAGAATCTGACTGTGCAAGACTTGGGCCTCCTCCAAATAGTGGTGGAACAACTCTGGGTGTTCCTACAAGGCCTGGCAAGTAAACTACTTGGTCTGCTAATTAATGGGTTTCCGGTTGCGTTCAATATAGAACTAACACTTGCCAAACTGCCTGCTGTGGAGCATCACAATCCAAAGAGCCACACTTTAACAAAAGCAACATGGGTGAAGACATACACTGGAATTATTAACATTACACAGTCCATGATATCATAAGCCCGGAAATTTTTACAGTCCACTGAAAATGTTACACAAGGTAGAAGGATGAATCAGGCCTGCATTCAGATACCACTTCCGCATACTGATGAGGCTTTGCCCTCGACTTTACAGCTCATTCTGATTATTCCACAGAGCTACATTAGCAGATTGGTTGTGTGCTTTATATCTCAACTCAGAGCGACGACAAGTGACAGTTCACTGTCAGAAAGAGAGGACACCACTGCTCCTGCTCTCACCTCTGCTGTCACGGTTCGAGGCAGATGATTTGTCACCACCAGTGTCTGTTTAGATGCTTCATTACTGTAGGTTCAAGCTGTGGCTGTGAGGTTTCTAAAAAAACTCAGACAAGTACCTCCACTGCTCGGTAGAGGAAAGAAAACAGCAAGATGTAATTTTATACAGACATTCACAGGACTTGCATCCTAAGAAAGCTGGTGGTCTTAATTGTTGGTTGTAAATGGTCACACTCTATCTGTCCCACACATATTACATTTTGGTCCCAAGTTAGAAGGAGAGTTAATGGGAATGTGAATGCAAGCATAATGGTGCTGAATTAACATCAAGTTAGATTTTTATACACATTCTTCACTGGACAAATCTTTAATTTCACCACAGTAATTCGTTTTCATCCATTTGACAGCAAGTTAAATAGAAATCCTCTGGTGCAGCCTTAAAAAGACCCAAACATTGCTTAATATAAAATAAAACTTTACATTAACTAACTTACATTAGCAACACAAACAAGCATAAACCACAAAACCGACATACAGTACATAAAGGAAACGTTAGTGAGCTGAAAAACTGCAGAGTACTGTAATAATTCCCTTTGGCTTTGTCACCATGAGCGACCTCTCTCACACAGAGCAGTTATGGAATCTACTGTTAACATAAAAATATTGATTGGAGCATCTTTAAGATTCCCGTCATGTATTGCGAGTAAATGGCGCTATTGGTCCCATAGAACAAATATCACATTTCTCCTGTTGATACACACCTCTGAAGGTTCCTGCAGTGGTGGGAGGCTTTAAGATGAGATTACTAATAGATGGTGCTGCTGCCTGCCTGACATTCACGTAGATTTATGGCTGTATGGCTTCATGTCCCATATAGTAATCAATTTGTGTGACACTGCATCATTTTTCTGACGGGTGAATTAGGGTTCTTTGTGATTGCTTACCTCAGTTTACAGCACAAAGGCTTGCAACGTCAAACACTGTGCAAAGGCTATTAACATTTATTAGGAATATTATGCAATGGAGTTGCATTTCTGTCACTCCACGTGACACAGAATAGTGAAATCTAGTTAACAGCATGACAGTATAAAAACGTCAGGATAGACTCAGGCATTTCTAAACAAATTATACAGTTCTGTATAAAGGTTTTAGGAACCTTAGATATTAAGATTCTTTATTACATGTATTTCCAGAAAGATTAATGAATTTATTGTTGTAAATTTTAATTGCAGTCATCCATAAGAAAATACTCTTAATTCACTTTCCAGACATCTGAATGTTTCAATATGGAACGGTTATACTGAAACCAAAAGTAGAATTGGCAGCAAAGTAAACAACATGGAAACAGACAAAACAGCCTCTTTAAAAGGAAATTATCAAAAGCTTCTTTGTGTCCATTTAAATAGCAGTGTCCATTTTACATTTGCCCTCCTCCCACTTTCTTCTGTTTGGGTTTCTTCTTCTTCTTCTTCGATGTCTTGCTTTCAGACTGTGTCTTGCTCTTCTTGGCTGGGCTGGGCTGAGAAGCAGTTGCGCCGTCGGCCGGTCGTTTCTGTTTAGTCTTCTTGTCATGCTTCTTTTTGGCTTGTCCTTTGTCTGCTTGTGGCGCGTTTGTGGAGGTCGAGTTGTCTGCGGCTGGCTCTAAAATAGGCTTGTTGCGCTTTTTACGCTTTTTTGTTTCTGGTAGAAAGCCCTTCTTCTTCTTGGGAGCTGGCACTTGTTCGGGCTCCTTGTCAGACTTTGTCTTCTCGACTTTAGGTTTCCTGTGAATATGAAAACATGCAAGGTCGACATGATGGTTTTAATACACAAGAGGAAAACTAGATGCTCGTGTCTGCAACAACATCATAAAATAAAAAAGGTTGTTATATCACAAATCCTAGTTCAACTCACAAGTACTGGAAGATTACGAAAAATTCACGACCTGATTTATTATGCACAGACAAGCTCTACCAGAGCACTATAACTCACATGACTCCAAAGTGCTTCATCACAGCCCAGTAGGTATCTTCCAGCTTGCCAGTCTTTTTGAAAGTGATTATGCTGGTCAGGGACTGCAGGACCTTCTGAAGGGGTTCCAGCTCCACAGACAGCTTCTACAGAAGAGCGGGCAGCAGGAGCAAAGTCTTAGCCAGGACTGAAAACACATCAGTTGCTCCCCCTCATGATCGCACCCCCCACACTCACAGCCAAACGTACCTGCTGGAGAACAAGCTTGACCAGGAACTGACAGAGTTCCAGGGTTTTCACCACCTTCTCTTTCACCACTTTGCTTTCAGTTGGACCAAGCTGCTGAAGACTCTGAGAGAAAAGGTACAATAAATGGTTTGCTTATGTATACAGTGCCCTCAATGAAACCTTTTTAAAGTATTAATGTAGCACTCTTCTTCTTCATGGTACAGAGTCCCCAACTGGACCCATAGTCAGCAGACTCCTATGCCACCAGGACGTGTAAACTATAGTATATCATATTGTATGATATAAACCAATATGTAATATTTATATACTGCATATAAATGGTAAATAGTGGCACTTAAAGTAGAGTATTACCCAACACTCACACAGCTCTGAAACACTGCATGCACAAAAGTGCTTTTTATTACAAAGCTCTATAAAAAGAAAAGACTCAGAAATCAAGGACTGGTGTTCTAACATCTTACGACAACAAACTTTTATGGGGTTTGGCTGTTGTCTGGCAGATCTGTTTCTCTCTGGGAGGAAAAACATGAGGCACTGCGGAGGTGAAGTGGTTTGGTGAGGAATTGTAGAACCACATAATCATGCTTGTCTTTACAGTCGGATGTCACAAGGACACACAGAGGACAGCGAATGCAGTGGTGGCTCTAATCATCATTTATCAAAGCACGATGCAATCTCATAAACCTTCAAGAACAATATAATTAAAATTTCTACACGCCTAAAGGATGTTGGTGTATGAACAGTGATGTGCGGTTACAACACAATGCTGTCTTGCACAGAGAAATGTGACTTTTAACCAGTTCAATAATCTATGAACCTGTTTGTTCAAATGTTTCACCTACAACTGGACTGAACCTACCATGTTCAAGCTGTTGTATTTCTGTAAATATGTTAACTGAACAACAACAACACTTCCTAGACTGTGTGGACTTACCACTGCCAGCTGACCTGTGACCTTCACACAGAGCTCCGTCCACTGAGGTCCCCTCAGCAGCTCCTGGACCTCCCTGCTCTGCATCGCCCGCAACACCAACACACATGCTTGGCCCTGAACACACACACACACACACACACACACACACACATAATTTACCATTATCAGTAAGTTTAACATAAATCTTCCTGGTTGTTTTTTGTGTTTAAGCAGGAACAACAACCCACTGTGTAAATGTCCCTAAGCAGAAAAGGGATCAAATCTTTACCTGTTGATGTTCTCTGACCCCAGATATGATGTGCTGCACTGCTGTATCTACAAGGCTCACACACAAAACCTGAAAATAACACAAGACCGGCATTAAATATTACCAGCTGAGACTCCCTCTGTCTCCATGGTTTCCTGTACTAATGCGTGTTCTCAGGATGACGTGTAGCTGTACTCACTGGAAATCTGGTGAACAGGTCTATGAACATTTGAGCAGTCAGAGGGCTCTTCCTCCTACTCATGAGAGACGTCAGAGCCTCTCTGAAGATACTGGAGACCCGGTCCACATCCACATTCCCCATGAACCTCAACTGCATATAGAAAAGAACAGACCACACACTGTAAGAGATCAGATTTTCTGGCATTACAGTGAAAATATTCACTCAGTAGGAGAGGCCAGCCAGGAGTGATGCATCATTAAGCAGGGGCTCAATATAATATGGAGATCATTTATTTATTCAAGTATGTGAATAAGTAAATGTTACTTTAATGATGATAAAAATTGATGAACGTTACTTTTTAGTAACGCTCTAGTTTCAGCTCTTATATGGACAATAATAAAAATAAGGAAAAACTAGGAATCTGTATGAGGAGGAAACTCTAGGTAAAAGCGGGCCAAGTTATCCAGAGCTGACCTAATTCCTGACCCAGTAAAATACAGGAACAGACCTAGACTTTATTTGGTGCAAGGGTGGACACAATAAAGGAGATAAAAAATGCAGCAGTAACCACTTCTCGCCATGTAAATACTTCATTACCATCTTGTCGCTTGTCCTGACCTTGATGTGAATTGTTTCAAGTGACGCTCAATAAATGCTTATTTAAATTTTCGGGCCTGACTTTCTTCTGACTCTGAGATGAGTGAAAACGAAGGTGACACAGAAACCCCTGTATGGAGAACAAACCTCGCTTGCGGCAGAGTTCTCCGCTGTCTGATCCTTTTTGGTCTCGGAAGGAGTAGCTCCTCGCAAAACTTTGACGACATACAGAGATGCACTACAAGGACAGTTCAACATCAGTAAAGAGGTCATCAGTGAACACCTGAGGCATAATTTTTGTAATGTTCACAACACACTGAAATTGTATGCTGATTCTAATAATACACTTCATTGTTTATATTTTAATAAAAATGTTCTACTCAACCCTGTCTTTAAATATTAGGATGTACCTGAAGTAGTAGAGGCAGACAGAGGAGTCTGACAGTTTCTGGGTTTTAGTCATGAGTTTCTCCAGCAGGTCATGGAGCTCCTCCTGTCTGTCACCAACAGTCCTGCAGTAAACTTTGGACCTACACAGCTGATTCCTGAAAAACATGGTAAAATAAAAAGGCAAAATAATAATTTGCTATGAATAAGTAATTGCCGAAATCAATCCAAGCACACCTATAATTTAACTCAATAAGTACATGAAATAAACACAGAGCATGGAGACAACAAACATTCAGTCAGTAACAGACACAGATTCTGGGAATAATCTCAGTCCACAGCTAAAGAGTGTTACCTGAAGATGTCAGCAGTTCGGCGGAGGAAGTCCTGCTCCTGCTGGTCGCTTCCCGAGCTCATTCCTCTGTCGATGATGTTCAGAAGAGGCTCCACCAAACCCAACACAAGTGGGCTGCCGGCCTGCCGGGCCACGAACACCTCAATGAGGTCCAACACCTAGAACAGCCAGACAAAGAAGGGACACATTTGGGGTGTTGGGATATGTAGTTCTTTCTCTTTTGATGGCATGATGCTACAAATGTCCCCCTGCTTCTAGTCTCTATGCTAATCCAGGGCAAAGTGTTTACAGATGGTTTAAAAGCGACATACAGAGGAGGATTTACCTTTATCTTAAAGTCTCGAACAAGAGCCCTCTCTTTCTTAAGTTTGGTCTTCTCATCCTTCTTGGCCTGAGTCTTTTTCTTCTGCTCTGAAAACAGAGCTGCCAGGCTCTTATCCAGCTCCATCATGGCTTCATCGTCCATGTCCTCGTCACTGCTGCCATCCTCCTCTGTGGCCTGAACACACAGCAAAACAGAGGACACCTGGTTCTTTAGCACAACGTCACACTGCATATTTGCTATAACTTGATTATGTTTTATCTACTGTAAATCCTTTGTGCATAAAAGACAAATCAGATAAATTATTAACCTAATGTTGAGCTTTCCAGCTGTCTCTTAAATATCAACACCAATGAACTATAATGCTTGCAAAATTCAAGCAGCCAGGTTACAGTCAGCTTTCTTGAGTAAGCAGATTTCTTAAGAGTGATATAAAAACAGAAACCTGGTTAAAAAGTGCCCAGTAGACATCTAAATAAGTCACTTTAACTGTGTATTTCTTTAATTCAGATAGTTTGCACTGTAAAAAGGAACACTGTGTCTGCCTGTCTGTCGCTCTCACGTATAAAAAAAAAAAAGAAAAAAGCTGTCAGGAAGCGTCTTTTCTGTCTCCATACAGCTAAAATCTGCCAACTATGCTTTTAAGATCAGCCCATGGCAGAGGAGAAATCAGATTACTCTCCTGCTGCATGTCTTCTTGGATTTCCAGTAACCAGGTTTCTTGAGTGCATGTAAACTCATTCACCTGTTACCTGAGAAACCTGGTTTCTTTCAGTAACCTGTTTACTTGAGTATAGCAATAAACACACTGAATGTTGGCATGTTGGCAATTAGCAGGTGTAATGTTTGTCACATCAGTGTGATGTTTACAACAGTTTACTTGCTGTACTGCTGCCAGTACACACAAACCACTGACACCACGATGTGCTGAAAGCCTCAACACCCACCAGAGCATTCTGCTGCTGCAACACCTTCATCAGCTCCAAACGGAAATTTTGGTCCACCTCTTCTTCCATCTCCTCGTCTTCCATCTCCTCATCTTCCTCCTCCTCGTCCTCCTCACCCTCTTCCTCGTCTTCCATCGCTTCCTCTTCCTCGTCCTCATCAGAGTCATCGTCTGATTCATCAGATTTGTCATCCTGGCAAAGCCATAACCACACGTTTCAGGATATCAGTTTGGTCAGTACAAATAAATCTAACCTGACAGTAAAGACATACATGTATAAACCAATTAAAATAACAGAAAACTCATGTGGGACTGGGTAGAAAAGAGTCCAATACAAGAAATACAAGAAATACGATAAGATGACAACCTAAGAAAAGGACCAACCTCCATCTCCTCATCCTCTTCGTCATCATCTTCCTCCTTCTGTTTCTTCTTCCCAGTTTTATTTGTGTCGTCATCAGTAATGACCACAGCACTGTCCTCCTCATCATCCCTCTCTGCGTCCAGGACCTACCATGAAAGGAGGAATAACTTTATTACAGTCACTTATAACACTGGTAGTTTTCTACACATGTGCTAAACAAGTCTACAGTAAATTACAGATCACCTACTTCATAACACTAATTAACACCATATGGACAATTAGCAAACTATACATGTCTCACATCAAAGTGAGAGCAACATCCTCCTGATTTAGCAGTTTCTAAATATAAAATAATATCACAGGTATACACAACTAGCTTTATCCACAAACATCAGTGACAACAGGAAACCGACTTAAATTTGACAAAAAATGATTTTGTCTTTGTTACTTACATCCAACATGGCTGTGAGGGCTCCTGCAGTGACATGAGGACAGATGGACGAGAAGACGGTTTTGCAGACCTGTCTCATATGCCGGCTCGGCTGTGACAACAGCGATAATAAGATGTCCACCATCACCTCCACCCACTCAGGCTCCTCCTCCTGCTCTGTGCCTGCATCACAGAAAATTCACACACATTTATACACTTTAAACGAGTATTAGCTGTAAACGCAACAGCTAATATGTTAACACCCTTAGACAGCTGACATCAATAAATGGAGAAACGGTTGCTTAAATACACATCCAACATTCACACGTTACTTTATCTTCATTATCCGTCATATTTTCAACAAATTAAGAAATTAAAACTGTATCTGCACCATACTTCACTAGTTATGTACAGTGACCACACTGATAGTGTGTGTATGGATTAAACAAACACAGTGTCTTTCTTAGTCAGTTTTAAAGGTACTAGGCACATTTGTGAACTACGGGCAGAACCAGACTAACTTTTTCCCTCTGCTTAAAGATATTTTAAGTGTACTTAAACAATGTCTTTCATGTGTGAAATTAACTGATGGTGGAAACAGCACAAACCTCAGTGTGGGACCTCACCTTGTTTCTTTTTTTTCTTCTTGGTCTTCTTCTCTTGGGCTTTGTCCACACAGTTCTGCAAGTCCTTCATGACATCCAGCAGCTCCTCAGGGGCCTTTAGAAGAAATACATTCATGATTGTTCAAGGTCAAGAGGATTATCCTGCTCTTATTCTTTGCTTTTTATTCTTATTCTTGTGTCTGCAGATTGAGCTTGCTGATCAGAAATTAAACAACAATATTCTGGCTGCAGTTTTCAATTAACAACTGTAAGAGGATGTTGTACCTTGAAGAGGTGCATGCCAACTAAAAGGAAGAGCTGCTGGAACGCTCTGCTCTCTGCTGTTTGGCCTTTCTTTGCTTTCTTCTTCAGGTTTGCCACCGACTCCAGCATGCTGGAAGGAAACATGTAAATTGACAAACTATGTAACTCATACCTTCCTCATTTACTACTCACATTAACAGTGTGAAAAAGTAGAAACATTAACATCTGTCTTACATATTTGGCGTGCTGCCTCCAATTTATTTAACTCAGACATGAACACAAATGTAAATATTACTTTGGTGATTTCAGACTTAAAACATAGAAATGAAAACATAAAATCCAAGTAATACTACTCTAAATTATCCCACTACTCTTGTGCTATAAGCTATAAAATTATAGCTCCATCAGAAGAAAAGGAAGAATTAAGCTGTATCCTGTTGCCTTGACCCTGTCCTACTGTAGGTTACAGAGAAAACTTCTTGTTCTACCTGTCCCAGGCTTGTCTTTGCTCAGGGCTGAACGGCTGGCTGCTCTGGACACTCTTTGGCTGTGTAAGCAGCACTTGGGCGTACTGGACCAGGTGGTAGATCCACATGGTGCCATCAGATGTCAAGCCCAATGCCCGTTTTTGGTTGACAGCTGCACCTTCACCTGTCTCGTCATTGGGCGGTAGGTGATGCATGGACAGGAGGAGTCTGAAGAGTTTTACAGATAGAAAACAGTGATGCTTTGAACACGGGGTTTCTTCCTTCTAATCAACTTTACTGGCTGCAATCAGTGAACAATATTTAAGACACAGCTGTCACAGGAAAGGGAAGATTTCATTTCTCACCCAAAGAAAGAATTGACAAGTACTCCTCTGGTTTTATCATCCAGTGGGACAGAAAGCTTTCCCTTTGTCTCTACAATGTCAGCTGATGCCTTCTTGGCGCTGAAGAAAGCGTGGAAAAACACAAACCTGGAAGAGAAACAACGAAACACCAACTGATGGCCTGTTTTCTTTACACACAACAAATTCCTTCAACCTTCAAATTGCTCCATTAGAGATAGGTCTCACCTGGCCACATCCATGATGAGTTCCTCCTGCTTCTTCACCTGGTGGTTGTCAATAATTGAGGCAAGTCGAGAAACAATCCACTTTCTCAAGCGGAATATAGCGTTCTCCCCTCTGAGGAAGGAAAATCCACAGTTATATTATTTGTTTTATCGCAACGTATTTCTGTTTCATTTTTTTGCTGATGATACTAAAGGTATATACTGTGCACTCACTGTTCCCGTCCTTCGTGACTGTCTTTTTGCTTGCGAGTGCTGAAGTCAAGCAGCTTGTCAAGCTGAGGTTGCAGGAACATGTTCTTTAGCCACTCCATGTAGCCCTGCAGAGCTGCAGGCTGCAGGTGCTGCACCACCTTCCACACCGATGGCACCACGGGGTAGCCCTGGTTGGTCAGTGAGGAGAAGCCCACCATCACTGCCAGCTGCTTTTCTGAATCCTCACAGCCCTGCAAAAAGTCTGACACATAGACGTCCATCTCTGGAGCCAGCTTGAAGCGGTCTGGTTTCTGAGAGACACAAATGATGAATGGGATGGATATTAGTCATCTGTTAAAGGCCACTGGTTGAAGTTGCTATGCAGTCACTTCTCATATGTAGTGAGGCAAAACTGAATATTCAGGGTGTGCAACTTTAATTTAAGTGCATCAGTCAAATATATACCACTGTTGCAGTATTGCTAAATGGCAAATACAATAAAACTGACCTGAGCAGATATGACATGCTCGCCATAGTGCATCATCACCTCTCCAGACAACACCTCCTTCAGCTGGGCCACAGACAGAAAAGGCAGAGCACTGCCGAGCAGACGGAAGCTCAGGTAACTGGGCACAAACGGGGGAAAACCAGGAGGACATGTTAGTAAAAGAAGAAGAAGAAAACCTTTATTAGTCCCACAATGGGGAAACAACACTGTTATAACAGCAGAAGTACATTTTGAATATCAGACTCACTGAGTTGGCCCGGGCTGCTCCTTAAACATGCCGTTGATAATGGCTTTATTCCAGAAGAGTTGGAAGCTGTCTTCCTTCAGAGAAAGCTTTAGGAGGTCCAGGGCCACGGCTGGGAGGACGCACTCCTTCTTCACGGAGCGGGCAGCCATCTTCAACACCTCTGTCAACCTGTTGGAGAACATCATGTTAGAGTTTCAACATAAGCTACTAATCACTGCTCCAAATGAACAGTGAGCCAATTTTAACGAACCGGCTGTACACTCAAAAAGATGAACTAAATTGACTGGAAATGGAAACCTTTAAGAAAACCAAATCAAGTAAATCGCAGCGTTCTTACTTTGGGATGGTGTCAGTGTTGATGATGGTCGAGAAGCCCACCAGCTTCTTAAGTTTCTTGGGTTTGAGTGTTTGTGGAAAACGCTGCAGTGCTACCAGCAGAAGGTGCAGCTGCTCTGGTGTCCTAAACGCTGACGCCAGGTCAGTTTGCAGAGCGCCCAGCAGGACCTCCTCAAACACCTCCTCTGGAATCTAACAGGAGATACACACACACAAAGAAATGAAATAATATATCACAGTTTTAAAACTGAAATTCAGTATCCAAGAAAGATGTAACCTCCTTTTGGATCATACGTATTATAGATATATTATAGATAGGTATAGAAATGACAAGAGATGTTTTGTTAAATGTGTAACTGAGCAGTCACCTCATTGAGGATGTCCATCATGGTCTTAGTGGGCAAATCCTTCAGGTGTTGTCTGTGCTGGCTGAGGCTCTGGAGGAGCTGAACACATCTCAGTACCACCAGTGGCTCCTGCAGTGACACAAGACAGAGCTCAGAGACAGCAACACAGAACAACACTACAGGACTCATTCGCAGAATGAGTTTCATAGAGATTAAAATTACACAATCATTTTCTGACCACTACTATATTAACCGACTGAAGGGCAAAACTTACTTTAGAGAGGCGTCCGGACTGATGAAGGGCGAGAACGCCAAACAAGTTCCCAAACATAGCATTTCTGACAAGTTTCTGAAAAACAGGAGAAGACCTTAACAGTCACAGATATCGTTCGCAAAGCCTTTTGGAGATGACAGAGAAAACAGCACCACACACACAGACTCACCTTTTTCACTGTCTGCAAGTTGTGCTTTTCTTTTATTCTGTCAAATATACTCTGCAGAGAGATGTCTTCAAAGGCACTTAAGACCTAAAAAACAAAAACATATTATCAAGCTAAAGCCAACATATGTTCATTATTGCTTAGCTGCTATTACAATTATAATATTCGTAATTGGTCAAATGTGATTTGCGCATTTGTGTCACAAATACATGAACCTGAAATGTTATTATTGACTGATTCGATATACTGATTGATCTCTCACCTGTCCTAGAGCCAGACTGAATCCAGGTCTTGCAGTCTCTCGTGTATGACCCAGTCCATCCACCAGCCTTTTGAAGGTATATTCCAGCTCATCTGCCTGTAACACACAGAGAGCACCACACTATATTTCACAGCTCCAGTTGCATTCAGTGAAGACTCAAAATGTAGATTTAAAGACTTTAACAGTTTTACGTTATGTTGACTTTGTTTGACAGAAGGTTTTGTTTGGTCAAATTATATTTAGTTTTTTTAAATAATTTACAAACAGTCATATTTTTGCACCAGGTTCTCCAAGAGTTTAATTCAGTCATGTCAGGGGGATATAATGTACTTTATATTTCAAGACTGATTTCACAGGATCTTGTACAATATGATGACATTTTACAGGTAAAAGTACACAAAAGTATTTATTATATATTTTAATCTTGATTAAATCAGTATCCATCTCCACACCGAGACAACATTAAAGTGAACATGTTTACACCCTAAAAGCAAAGGTTCAATAATACAGTAACTTAACAATGACAAGGTAAATTCTGTGTAATAGGTACTTTTACTTCTCTTGCTTAGAGTACATTTGGGTGCCAAGACTTCCATGACATCTTTACTTAAATAAAAATCTGGACATGTAGAAAAGTACTTTAATGATGTTGTATTAATATTTTGACATTATTATATAAACACTTCCCAGTAACTGCTTATTTTACCACTGTATACTACTGATACTACTAAACCAACTTCAGAGCAGTAACGTTACACATGTAGAAGAGCCATGCTGGGTTTACACAGCCTCTGTGACACTGATCTACCTTGTTGTTGGTTTTCAGATAGTGGATCAGGTTTTCCACCGCCTTCAGCCGGACCTCCTGATCCGGTTTGGCCAAGTCCCAGAAAAAGTCGAGGAAGACGCGGTTCTGCTGCAGGATCCCGGTCGGCCGAACCGGCTCTGGTGTTTTAACCGAGACCTCCACCATCTCTACAGACATCTCCTCACACAACTGTACATGCTGCTGCTGCAGGAAAACGTGCCTCGCTGCGCAGTTACTGCTTCCGGTTCAACTTGACTTTTTCAACCACCAAAACTTTATTGAGCAACGACAAACGGGATATTAGACAATAATAATGATAATAATGATGATAATAATAATAATGGTGATGATGAAATAGATAAAATGAATAATGGCAGCATAAAAAATATTTACTCGTAGAGCAGCAGTATTTAAGTTTTCTCTTACGCCGATGTCTGTGAAGACTAATTGGGTTTTATCCATTACTGTTATTTCTGTAATAAACACATTCGTCCTAACAGCTACTGAGCTGAAATGAATAAAAACAGCACTACTGTATGTACTGTGGTTGTACCTGAAGCTTCCAGGTGTGAATGTGATCAGGTTTCTCCTGAAACTGACCTCTCAGCAACTTTTCTTTATCCATTCCTGGTTAAAGAAAAGTTACTCAATTAGTTGCATCAATGTTGAGTTTACATTAGGTTTTATTGATTAGTATAAAGCGAACTACCACACTGATTTGATTCTTTCTATCAGTATTAGATATTTCACTTTGGCCTCTAGGTGGCACAACTGGTCTGTATTATTTATGTAAAGCTGGGTTGAGCAAACTGTGCTGCATGTTTTCCAACCATCTCTGCACTTACAGGACCTGATTGGCTGAATACAACTGATTCAGATAATTAAAGTAGAACAGTGGCTCCCGATGAAACATGATGTAAAGGATCAATTTGTCCAAACAAATAAGCTAACGTCTCTCTTATAGCAGTACATAGTCAGAATGTGAATGCAATTTAATTTGTGGTGCTAAAAGAATAAAAAAAAAATATATATATATATATATATGAGTGACATCCACAACAGAGTCCAAACATAAAACAGTGAGTGAGCACTGAAAAGCAAAAAAAAAAAAAAAAAAGATCTGAAATCGAACAATTTGTTTTTCCATAAAAAGATATTCTTTATTAAAACTGCATGCAATTTCCATTATTTCCTGACCAGATCATTTAGTGGCAGAGGGAGAGCTGAGGTTGCAAAAAAGATGAGCAGTCAGAGTCAAACACTTTCACAATCGGACCGTAGTTTCTTGGGGCTCCTTTAATCAACAGGAGCAGCCAGGACAGTGTCCAAAGCACTCTGAGCTTCTCTGATCTGCTGCTGCAGTCTCTGCTTCATGGCCTCATTCTGGGCCTTCTTCAGCATGTCCTGCATGTCTCTGATGGCTGCCCGGTAGCCTGGGGCATTGTGAAACACTCGGATGGCCTTGTCGCCACAGCAAGCTAAGAAGCGCCCATTAATATCAAATCTAAGGTCGGTGATATCCTCACTGTGGACACTATGCAGTTCCTCCTCCAGCTGGCCAGTGGCAGCATTGTATAGAGCAACATTGCAACCGTCACTGACAGCCACCACCCGGCCATCTGGGGATAAGGCCACCCGGCTACCTTCAGACGATGCACAGGAGACCGTTTTAAGGAGGTAGGGATCCTGCTGCTTTTTGTACTCTACATCTGTGTTCCACAGCTTCCATGTACCGTCTTTGGAAACAGTCACCATTCTGATAAATACAATAAATAAAAAGAAAATAGTTACTTTAGTTCAGGCAAATAATTTGAACATACTTGTAATGAGTAACAATTACATTTAGTTTACTTAATTCATATAAAAGTGTAAAAACAACAAGCTCATTTAGTGTACAAACACGAGTGGCATCAATCTTCTCATCTGTTTCACAAACTGACTAAGTCAGTCCCATGTGAGTCAGTTCTTTAATTTTGTATCATAATCAGAAAACTCATCATTACCTATGAGAGTCATTGGAAAAGGCGAATGCGTGAACTCCTGCAGAGTGGCCTTTCAGGTCAAAAGCTCGAGCTACTTCTCTGAACTCGCCTCCCTTCCCAAAGCAAACCTCCCACACCTTTACATCAGGCGTGAAGCCACATGATGCTACAAACCTGGACACACAGACAAACATCAAACACACAATTACATCTCCAACCATGTTACATAAAATAAATGTTGTTTCTCTCCAAGTAATAGTGGAGGGTTGGGACTGACCTGCCACATGGTGAGATGGCAGCATAGGAATTGGTCATCTGGTTAGTGTTGATAGAGGCCAGTACCTCTCCTTTCAGGTCCCAGATGTGGATGGTGGTGTCAGTAGAGGCACTCATGATGAATTTGCCTGCACAGAAGAAATGTGTTTTAAACTAGATACACCAATGAAAATCTGTTAAATTAAGTTGACAATGTTACATACATAAAAACATACATAAATATCTCACTGCAGACTGACCTGCCCAACTGTCTTTATACCATTTTATTATCCAATATTATAGCAGTAGAAGAGCACTAATCATTGTAGGATCATTGTTCTATTTTGTATACTGCTGAACTGTATGTGATAGCTTTGTTTAGGTATGTTTTTAGTGATGTAATTTATATTATTGTATATTGCAAACTTTACACCTAAATTTCCCAATGGGTGATACATAAAGTGTTACCTTACCTTGTAATGTAACAATTGTGTCAACAAAACAATAAAAGTTGCATCTAAAATGGACTCAAACTCTGCCTAGCTATAGTATTATTTGTAAGCTACCGACATCACATCAAACCTTTTCATTTGGACTGTCATTCAGACAAACATCACACTAATAAACTCTATGTTTGGTTTAAGTAAAACAAATAGTCCATAAGAGGGATAAGTAAACAAATCACCCCATTCACAGTGAACTGAATGTGCCGCAAAAACATTCACCAGACAAATTTTAGTGACTTTCCGCAAGAAAAGTATTTTATACACAACTTTGTGTGCTGTACCTGTCTCTGCAATGCCAATGTTGAGGATGGGAGCCTTGTGCTTCTGTGGAAAGTCCTCAGGAGCAGCTTTGAAGGTCATAGTGCCATCATCCTTCTTGATCATTTTAAATATTCGAATGGTATCTCCATTGGCCAACCAGGTGATAAATGCCCTGCAGAAAACATTAGTTAGTGAAGGAGGTGGTGGAATTATCATGACAGCGTATCCAAAAATTATGGCGAGATGAGCAAGAGCAATTTCTTCTATTTATAACATTTAGCTAATTAAGAGAATATCCATCAACAACAATGTATATTCAAATACCATGCATCACAAACGCTACGGTTTTAGCATCTTAAATGTGTTTTTCTCTGTTTAAATAATATCAATACTGGTTGAACTTTCTATGTATTTTCTGGCTAAATTGTAAAGTATTGTTCAATCTGAGTGATTTGACTTGTATGTTGGTTGTGGCCAGGGGCATTCCATTAGCTAACTTGCTATATGTTGGTGTTTGTACTTATTTAGTCAAATCAGATGATTCTGTCATAATCCTTTATTAATGTTTCCTTAATCCCTCAGTGCCACCTGAGCTGTGGGACCTGGTTTAAGTGCTTAAGTTAAACTTAGCAAAGTTTTGGCTTGTAGCTCATCTAATCAAGTTTATTGTGTAGACAGAGGACACTTTATCAGTGAGTCAGTGTAGCAAGAGACCTGGAGTCTGGGCTGAAGCGGACCAATGTAGCATGATCCAGCTCCACATTTGCTCTTAGACACTTATGTTCCCGCTCCAAGAAGTCTTTGGTGCTCCAGATTCGGACTGTGCGGTCATCAGCGCAGGATGCTAGGTACTTCCCATTACTGCTGAAATCAATGCATGTCACATTCCCACTGTGGCTCTGAAAAATACATGTACACAAAGACATAATTATTTTAAAAATTATTTTGGACAAGATGTCTAACATAAGGCAGTAATGATTCTTAGATATAAGATGAAGTTATGAAAAGTAAAATGAAAAATAAATATTCAACATTTGGCACAATTTCTAGGTCAAAGCTCATCCATTAAAATGTGGCTGTGCCTAAGTTTACAACCTTGTTTATGAAGTAGCACTATGACCTGGCACCAGAACTAAGTGGTTAATTGGTACTGACATTTTTAATCTAAGAAAAAAGGAGCTTTCTTAGTGTCAAATAATAACTGGGCTGAAGGTTTTCAAGAAGCCAACAGTGTGTTTTCACATTTACCTTAAGTGAGGCTGCCAACAGTGGATGGCTGAAAGTGTGCTGTGAAGCTTTGTCTTTTCGGCTGCGCTGCTGCTTCTCCTGCTTCTGTTTCTTGGCTGCAGTACCCTTCACAACACTACCTTCAGCTAAAAGACAGGGCAGTGATCAACATTTTCATTCATTATATCACATCATAGCCACAGCATGCCACTGAATCATAAACATCTTGATAAACATCTGGATGATTCTGCATTTGCTATTGTTAGAGCAAGGGCTCTGACACAAGACAACACACTGTATGTGGGGATGACAAGGTTCCTGCAGCTTCTAGCGTCTCTTTTTAAATCCATCTTTCATAGGTTGCATTACTTTTCTTTCATATACGTATTAGAAATTTCTAGCTAAAATTAATGCAGCTCTCTTTCTTATCTGTAATCTGCTTTGGTACTTTGTTTTGTGACTTAAATTAATAAAGGAATGGCAACACATATAAAATGTTCATCACTGTTTAAATAATTAGCATGCAGGGATTATAAAGAGAGCGGACAGCCCCTTGGTCCGTTAGTGCAACTTTTGTTGATAGGTCACAGTCCCTCAAAAGTTGCTCCAGTTTCTTATACTACTGCTACTACTGCTCTATTATGAGCAGCCGATACATATCACATACACACCCCTCTACTGTGCACACTGCTAGTTATGAATTAACGCAGACACAGCCTGTCAGTGTCCAGGGAGAGGTGACAGAGCTGCTGACTCACCACCCTCCACACAGTCACCACTCCAGTGGCTAGCAAGAGTTACGTTAGCTAACATATAGCTCTTACTTGCAAACTCCGCTGCTTGCTCCGTTTCCTCTCTTATTTCTTCTTTCCGTCTGCCCACCGCTAATGCGACTAGTATAATTAATGCACCCAGTAGCAAAGTCAAAGCGAGGAGAGCTGCTACCTCCATATCGAAAGGTTTGTGCCACGTATTTTGCGCCGCTAACGTTATACCTCGCTCCCACTGGCTACTGAGACACTGCGCATGTGTCCGCTCTTCTTCTCACGTTGCGGCAACCTGACCTCACCGCGATCACCGCCCCCTGGCGGTGGAGGAGAGTACACAACTGGAGTACACAGGCCAGACGCATCTGACACAGGAATATGTTAAAACTGAGACTATAGGGGTACTACCTTCTACCACGAGATTTGTTAAAGTAATATAATGTAATTTTATTCCCCTAACTTTCATTTTATTCATGATTAATCTCATTATTTTCTTGTTTGATCTATTTTTTGGAGAGTTTCAGCGATCAAACTCAAGAATGCAATTATACCAAATACAATTAAGTTGGTCAGCGAAAACACTAAAAAAACATTTCTTTGTACCTGTCAGATAAATAAAGATTCAAGCAAATAAACAAATCACTTCCAGTTACAATATAGAAGCAAAAAGTATATTTGAACTACAAAAAAAAAAAACATCTCTACAATTATGTAAACACTAACACTACAGTGAAGAGAGAATGAGACCTTGAAAAGTTTAATGTGTTCTTATTAGAACATCCACATCCATGTTTTTATTAATTCAAAATCAATCAAAAACAGCAGACATTTCTCACTTTTCACAATAAGTGATTACTACAGAGATCAGAAATTAACTTTAATAAAATAACTGACTGCTGATATCAATGAATGTTGTCATGTTTGCTTGACAAAATTCCTCAACTCATGGTCCAGAACAGAGAATTAAAAAACCCAAATGCATCCATCATAGTGTGAATCTCTAACTACCAAGAAGATAAGGATTTATTTATTTCCGATTTTATGATAATTTATTAATAATTCAGAAATGGGTAGTGTGTGTTGCTGTGCAGATGCTTGAGAATTCACTGTACTTTTAAGGAACATATGTATTACTAGTAGTTAAAATCTTGTCAAGATTTGTTATTTTTCAGTGAACTAAAAAAAATAAATTCAGTGCTTGGGAGTAAAAAGAGGTAGTCTGGCACAAACAAACACACGTCAGGATTTAAATATTAGATAAAGATCACAGATGCTTTTCACATGAAGTTGAACAATTGGCTTTGGTTTGTCAGCACAAGTCAAGAGTAGTCATCCTAATCATATACTGACCTGCTAATTAGATCAGTGTTGTCAATCACTGTCAGTAAAAAAAAAAAAAAAAAAAAAAAAAAGAAAACAACCAACCAAAAAAACAAAAACGTCCATGTGAGGACTCTGGGAATGCTTGCAATGACAAACAGCATGACACAACAACACAAAGATCTGCACTAACTACATTAAGACATTTACTAAGTTGCCCTAAAGTGCAGAAACACATCATTCCTTTACAGGGTCAGAGAGCCAATTAAAAAAATAATTTAAAATGTAAATGTTCCGTAAATTTACATTTACACTGCAGCGTTATGTACCCTATCTGAATCAACTGTGCATCTGAATTTACTCAGACTCATTCAGAGAATGTACTCAAATATTCGGTAACATACAAACCAGTGAGCGCTTCACGTAAAAAAATAAATGTTGAGACAAAGCTCAATGTCCCAACTTTCTCCTTAAGACGAACCAATGGGAGTGTCCACATACTGTAAAAGGAAAAAGAACTTTGGATATGCTTTTGTTAAGTATCTAACTATTCGACTGTCTTTTCTCACTTTTCAAGTATAGCACATGGTTCTGGATTCTGTCTCCTCACTGCTACGTTCCCTCGCTGGGTCATGTAGTCATCCAAGCAGCATGAACTCAGCAAGCTGGTGTGCTCTTTCTAACTCCTCTGCAAACACGTTTCAGGTTGGCATACCCACTGGAGGAGGGGCTAGGAAACAGGGCATGGTGGCTGCCTTGCTGGGTGATGTTGAGCTTAGAACAGAGCAATGTTAGCCATAGCAGCCATAGCAGCGACAGCTGAAGTCTTGTAAAAGTGGTGTTGGACACATGTAGCAGGTTACTTCTTCCTGTTGTGTTGCCTTCGTGCCTGCAGCCTCTGACGTGCTCCAGATGGTTTTGATCCAGCTCCAATAGAGAATGACGGAGTTGCCGGGGACCCTGAAAATAAAACAATTGGACAATAAAGACAATTTCTAAGAAACAACAGTTTCTGCTTGATAACATTTTCAGACAAACATCTATTTCTGGATGGCTGCTGGCTCTGTGGTTTAGTATTTAGTTTCTCCTACATTGTTCAATATCAGCTTAATTTTAATTGAGAAATCTGTTGCACTGGAGCTGTGTTAATGTTACTGTTGACACAAACCAAACATTTCAAGATGCTGTGGCTTAATTTTTCCACCAGTAAAGCAGTTATGAGGAAGTTACAGGACATTACACGTGTTTGTCACAAACTTAATAGTTTACATTTAATTGACATTAAGCCATTTTTTAAATCTGACAGGCAGACGTAGCAGAGACAAATACAGACATTTGTTTAGAAACTGCAATTGCCACTTCTGTTTATTAACACCTCATACATTGCTATGCAGCGCTGATGAAAAGTAACATGAATGATTGCAGTTGCTCATGAAAGACCTACCAAAAGGAACAGCATTGAAACCTTGGACTGGAGTTCCAGGACTTCCAAATGGAATTGGACCTGCAGCTGCACTCTGGCCAAAGGATGGGGTAGATGTACCTGCAGAGAAAGCCAGACATAACTAAGCAGTTCATAAAACTACATTAAGATCCCACTCTAACCAGGAGGATCTTTTAAAAAACGAATAAATCTGATGGCTGAAGGCCTCTGTAGCTGGATTTCAAATAAAAACAAGAAAACCTTACCAAACGTTGGTTTGTCAGTAGCAGCAGCCCCAAAGTTGAAGTTTCCCATTTGCGGTGCAGGATTATTGGAGACTGGTGTTCCAAACTGTGGGCATGGCATACCAGCACCAAAGTTAAATCCACCAACAGCTGGTTGAGTAGGGACAGAGGGTGCTGGCTGAGGAGCAACATTGCCAAAAGTAAAAGTGGAGGAGCTCTGAGTCTGGGTCGCTGCACCAAAGCTTGGTGCTGCTGAGGGAGCAGTGGTACCACCGGTACCACCAAAAGCAAAACCAGTGGATGTGGCTCCAAATGCTGGTTTAGCTGGGGTACCAAAGGTGGTAGCTGTGGAGGCAGCTACTGTCCCAAAATTGAATGGAGCTGGAGTCGGGTTGGTGGCAGGTGTGGATGAAGCTCCGCTGGTAAATGCGAAAGGCTTTGATGGTGCTGCTGAGGAGCCAAAGGTTGAGTCAGCAGCCGGTGCTTCAAATGACGACTTTCCAAATCCAAAGGTGGCCTGGGTGGTGGCAGCAGGGGCAGTTGAGGCAGTGTTGGCCATGCCAAAGCCTCCAAATGAAGCTGTGGTTGTGTTCTGGCTAGGTGCTGACTGGCCAAAGGAGAATACTTTTTGACCTGCTTCCTTGGGGTCTGGTTGTGCGCCACTAAATGTGAAGGCACGGTTGCTAGATGTTGTGGTTGGAGGGGCTGCTGGGGGGGCTGCAGCTGCAGCAGTGGTGGTGGTAACAGTTCCAAACTGAAATGTGGTCCCTGTTTTAGGTGCCTGCACTGAGGTTGAGCTTGTACTTGTGGAGGGTGTAGGCCAGTTTCCGAACAGGGATTTCACAGATGACTGTGCTGAAGCTTGTGTCGTTGTGATGGAACCAGTGGAGGCTGCTCCAGTAGATGCGTTGGTCAAGCCAGGAAAGACAGATGGAGCAGCTGTGGTGCTGCTTGTTGATCCACCAAATATTGATGCACTACTTAAAGAAACTGTAGATGTTGCGTTGGTGGTTGTGAGAGATGGAGGTTGTCCAAAGTTGCCACTTGCAGCAGTGCTTTCAAATATGGGCTTGAAATTTTGTACAAGAGGTTTGCTTTCTGGAGCTGATGTAGCTGAGGCGGTGGTGACAGCAAAGATGGGTTTGAACCCTGAAGCCAGAAGAGGGTTTGTGGTACTGACTGCCTGTGAGCTGCTGACTGGGGCAGCAGTAGCAGTGACCATGCTGGAAACTGTAGAAACAGAGGGGGTGCTGATCTGGCTGGAAAGGCCAAATAGACCTGTTCCTGCTACTGGTGGGGTGCTGCTAGAAGACTTGGAGACCTGGCCTAAAACCTGAGTGAAGGCAGAGGGTTGCTCCATGCCAGCAGCAGAAGACTGAGACTGGGAGGCAGGAGGGAGCTGTAGGGCATCCACTGTAGTTGATGCCTTCACGTTTAAGGGTTGAATAGGTGTGGCTGATACAGACGCTACAGATGAGGCAGATACGAAGGGAAAAAAAAAAAAAAAAAAAAGACATAGCGTGAATGTCAGATCATAAAACAAGCTTTATTTTCTAAAATAAATAATTATTTAGAAAATACTATCTGCAGACTAACATTACCACTTTTTGATGAACTGCCATCACAAGAGGAGACAGTTTTCTGTTCGATACAGTAAACAATGTTCTCTGCTGTTGAGTTTAGAAGATTACTACTTTAAGATGAAACACATTCATATCAGCAGTCATACCTGAGGTTGTGCTGGCACCAGATGTGGAAGTAGCAGAAGTGTTTATCTTCATTTTGAGAGCCTCCAGCAGTGGGTTGGAGGCAGCAGGAGCTATACTTGTGTTGCTGCCTAGGCTGGGATCCAGGTTGATGACTGGAATGGCAGAGCTGGAGGCTGTGGGCAGGGGAGCTGCCAGAAGGCTGCTCAGGGTGGTGGTCGTAGAGCTAGTAGAGGAGGTGGGCTGGGTGGAAGTTGTGATTTGGAGAGGTTTCGCTGGCTCTGGAGCTAAATAAGAACAAAATGACATGAGGATCAGAAGATGGGGGATATCCAGTCATCATCCTTACAGGACTAATCAAGCCTAATAGTGATGACAATCTACTCAAAGAAAAATTATTTTAACATACACTGAATGACATAAAGCAAAGCAAAGCATATTGTAAATTAATTGAGTGTTGAGTGATTTCTCATAGTGATGTTTTGTCAAATAGTAAACTTCAGAGTGATTTCTCAGAGTGATGTTTTGTCAAATAGATAAAGTAAACTTCAACCTTTGTATGAGATTTTAAATTACTTTACTTGAAAGATTCTCGGCTCGAATCAGTGGATTTATTCCAATTACACATATGGACTCAAATTGCCAAAACTTCTCTTGCTCTAACAAGTCTGAACTTAAACATTTATAACCTCAACTCTGAGTGGAAAGTTATTTTCCTATATTGCCACTTTCCCTTATACACAAAGCAGTTCATTTCCAGGTCAATATCTTTCCATATCAGAAAGTCACTGACTACAATTAATTGTTTTATTTGAAAGAAATTTGACGAGTAGCAAACTGTGATTTTGCATAAAGAGGACATTTCTTAGTTTCTTGAGTGAGAGTGGGCAGAGGGATGCTATTAAAAAGGTTAAATTAACATTGAATAGCAGTCAGTATTCTGTCATTAGACTCTGTGTATATGAACTCACCGGGTGTCTCCAGGACTTTCTGGATCTTGCTGATGGCAGCCTTTTTCTCTTCATCTAGGTCTTGGACAGTGATGGTGTAGCCCAGCTCTGGAGGAGGGGGCTGGAAATCAACAAGCATGCAAAGTGAAACAGAAATCTAGATCGCTGTAACAAACAAGGTAAATTGTAGTTCTTCTTACTAGAGTGATGTGATCATCTCTGTGGCTAGACACCAGCTGTATCTTCCGTTTCCTCTTCCCACCACTACCATTTGAATCTGTAGATGTAGAAACGGGCATCTTGGGGACTGGAGTCAGTTTAGCTGCAAAATAATTGTAATAAATAATACATCTATATCCTTTACCATTAATGTTAATCCAATGAAATAACACATTCTTATAATGACTTGTATACATGAGACTTACATGTAGCAGGTGCCTTGTCGGAGGCTGTTTGGTCTGATCTCACTGAAGATGCTGAGCTGGGAGACTGCCCGTCATCCTCTCTGTTTATGAAACTAGATGTTACAAACTGGTCTCTATTAATATGTTGGTTGTTGGACTACTGGCATGTTTTGGAAGGAGGCAGGAAAAGAAGTGGCCAATCATCGACAACAAACCAGGCAGAGTAAGCAAACAACCACAAACCAAGGGGCATGCACTCGCTCTGAAGAATGACTGCAATTACATAATTGTAAAGTACAGAAATTAAAATATACATTTACCTGAGTCTTTTTGTGACTCCGTCTGGAGTCTGTGAGCGAGATGATCCTGGGCTGGACAGAGGGGGGCTGGGGGCAGATGGTTTCTTCCACTGTGAAGGTAAAGGGTAATGTCTAAGAACTTAATTTCATCTCTGCAGTCAAGTGTACTGTAATGTACTGGGTAAAGCCTATGACACACCAAGCTGAGAGCTGGCCAATGTCATCTATCATTCTGTTTTCAAGAGCTAGTGTGTCCTGCATCATTGGCACTAGTTGGGCCCTTCTACTGCTTGTCAATTAACAGTTTTAATTTAGTGAACAAAACAAAAATTAAATTACAACATCTGTCAAATTTTTTATTTTTAAATTTTTTTTAACATATTTCCCCCTAAATCTCACAACCTTGCCAGCTAGTTTTAAGAGTTACCTGGCTAAAGCCTAGTGAGGAACTGTAAGAGCTCTGAATAGGGTTTCTTTTGGTGCCCGGGGTTCCTCTAGCAGGATGGACTCCACTGCCAGAGCTGATGGAGGACGTGCGAGACCTCTTCATGATAGACTCCTCTGCCAGTGAGACCATCCCTCTTTTCAGGCTTCCTGGCCTAAAAGAAGAAAGTAAAGCATTTCGAGCTCTATTTAGAAAGCCCCACTATACTTGATACAGGGCTACATGCTTCACTATCAGTCACAACAACTCAAAGACAAGATCTGAAAGATAAACTCACTTAGGAACCAGTTGTGATGGTGTTCCATTGGGCAAAAGAGGTTCAAAAGCAGAGTGTGCACTTCCTCCACTGTCATTACGCCTTGGGGGACAAAAACAAACATACATCATACTTAAATTCTACAGAATTCAGATTTAAGACAATCATCATTAGACAGACGGAGACGACTGAAAACCTCTGTAGGTTACTTTTCCAATGTATATATTATAGATCACAGTGGAGTGTTACTTTTCTCATGCTGAGATGCCGGCAGTTGTGCCGGCCATTCAGAGTTCAAAGTAAATAACAAAAGTTTGTTTATCTTGTCCCTCCAGGGTCTCCCAAATTAGGAGCAGAGGAAAGTAAGAGTTCATCTGTAGTCTTTTGACAACAGCATAAAGAGAAACAGGGAAAGATTGATGGCCTTTTATCATTTTGGGCAAAATTTATTTCTAAAGATGTGGCTGCTTAATGCCATTTACAAATGTCAGAGATATAATCATAATGCAGGAAATATCCACCTTGAGATGTGATCCAACAATAAATCAATGAAGAAATCAGATCTGTATGCCAAAATATCTTTTGCAACAAATATGCATCTGTAGACTGTAGATAACGGTTACTTGATATTAAAGTATGAGCGTTCACTGAAACACATCTGTTGAAACTAATACAAAGGGTTTACTTGTATTTAAGATGATCTTTCAAGCTGGTACCTTCTTTTACTTTTCTGCTCAGTTGTGAAGCTCCTGTCCTCATCGTCTACTTCTCTCTTGCGGCTGTCCTTCAACACCCTTAGGACACTTTCTCTAGAGCAGGGGTCTGCTGGCGCTCTCGGGAGCCTGGCACAACTCAGGTGGTCCAAACTAGTAATTAAACAGGAGACATTATAGCTTTGATAACTTTAAAATGTCTCCGCTGTGTGAATCATAATGTGATGATCTAGCTATGAAAAAAGTACTGTACAACTATTATACAAGTTGTGTAAAGTGGGTATACTGTATGTCATTTAGTGCGAGATAATGGACAAAATAATAACACTGCTATGACAGCAAACTAAGCACATGAATGTAGAGACCTGGGGGTGTTGTGGTCGGGCCTGGCAATCTTCACAGTGACAGGGCTGAGGGCACCTGGAGAGTTACGGGGGCTGAGGATGTTCTTTTTCCTGAAGCCATCCCACTTGACAGGAGGCAGCACTCCCACTGATGAGACACCTGCCTGCTGCAAAGGATAGTGACGCTGGGGAGTGATGGTGAACCTGCCCGCTGGGCCCAGTGGCTCTCTGCAGGACAGAAACAATATGGTCAAATATTCGCTTTCCCTACACAAGCCAGAGTAGACTTTCTTTAAAACCTGTTTACCTCTTTACCAAAAAATGCCAATAAATCCTGTGAGCAATGTAATAATGTAATGTATCACACCTGTAACAATATGCAGGTGTTGACTATTTCTGTTGTTTAAGAAAATAAATAACGTTCATTGATGTTAATTAAAACCCGCCAAGCTGAACCATCATCTTCTGATCTGACAATGGCTCCAACGTTGCCGCCTCCTAACGGGGTGAGCTAACTTACGCTGTTAAAGTAATTTAACGATAAACCTACCCAGCAAATGACAGCCTCCTGTTTGGGGTATAGACCGCATGGTTGGGTCTGGACAGCTTCTCTCGCAGCTGCTCTCGGGGATTTCTCGCTGCTCTTGGCCTCCCATAGTCCGTATTTGGACTTTCGGGTTTCCCGATGTAACTCCCCATGAGGAAATCCCGAGGGCTGAAAAGAAACGAGTCACTTGCCAAAGCTTCCCTGCGATAAATCCCAGTTTCACTGTGCCCGTGTTTGAAATGTCCGTCTGATTCCCGGAGCTCGGCCCTGTTGTTGCTACTCTTCGTTCTTGCCCGTGTGGTCGCCGACACGCCGGTCAACCCCCAACTCAACAACCAGCGACGGAGAACGGCTGGGACGTTAAATCCAGCCCGCGGATTCAGGCCTAACCTGGCGGGAAGCGGTTCTCCGCTATGATAGTAACACGCAATGCCACAAACTGCAAGAATTAAAGTCGCGTAAAGGAAAGTAGGAATATAATAAAGAGCAAGACTAACTACGCCTAAAGCAGACAGAAGAGCTAAGTGTTTCTCTCTAGGTGACATGGCGGCAACGCGCCGCCGGAGGACTCTCATATCCCATCATGCTGTTCTCCTGGCACCACTTCTTCTTCTTCAGATTTGAGGGCGTTCATGTTCGACGCTTTGCTAAATCATCGCCACCCATCAGGCTAAATTGAGAATAGCATTAAAATAATAATTATTATTTACTGTAATAATTAATTTATTTACTCACTACTACTTAATACAAGCCAGGTTATGATCAAATGTATGATACATCAAATATCAAAGTTCTAAAACACATATCTGTGGTCAGGTTTGCAGCCAATGTAAATTCTATGGTGAATAGCTTTATAAATATAGACACCTACTTTATTTCTTTTCCTTGGCTTATTTAAGTTTTAGTATATTATTTAGTTTTATCACTATAATTATGTGTACCGTGTTTGTTATGTCTGAAACAGTATTGTTGCCACCTTGACCAGGTGGCTCTTGAAAAGTTGAATGTTAACCTCATTGGAGGCAGTGTGGAATTTCACTCTAAGGGAATTGATCCCTTTAAAAAGAGAAAACAGCTGAAATTATTAAGAATTTACATACATCAGAAAACTAATCACCAGCTATTTTGGTCAGAAACTCAGGCCAAGCCGCAGATTATGGCGACGTGAATACTGACACTTGATGCTGTCTCCTTAGGCTCTAGAAGATTCATTAGCACAATAATTGCAAGACAGCTAGAAAATGATTCACATATTATTTTAAAATATTATATATATTATTATATATTATATTATATAATATAATTCCAGATGCATAAAGCATAATACAGTACCACAGTTTAGCTTGTGTATGTCATTAATTAACAAATTACGTTAACCACAATGTAAAAAAACAAGACGTCTATTTCTGTAGCCTGTCCTAGTGACTCATTCTTAAACCAGCGGTAGTGAGCTACCATGCAAGGTGTTAGGCTAACCATCTTGTGCAAGTGGATCAGTGTCTTGTCAAAGAACACATCGGATAACAAAACATTATCTCAGTAAAATCAATATTCACGTCTTAGTTTTAAAAGGTTACATGACTGATGAAAGTATAGACAGATGTAAAGAAGTTCCTCTTTAAATCTAATATCATCATATTCATTAAAGCTGTTTTAAAAAAGGTTCTATAAAGTGGAGACCTTTGGTTTATTTATTGGTAATAAATACATCACAGAAGAGTTCACTTTAATGGCTTGAACAAGAACAGTCTTAATAGAAGGAAGGTCCAGGTTTTTTTTTTTTTTTTTTTGTCAGAGCCAAAAGTTTTAGAAGCACTGAGGTTTGTACACATATCACTTAACTCATTGTTCAGAAATGAAAATCGCTGCAGAAAGGCTTAGACTTCTTAACTAAGGATGAACTGTGATAATTAATGTGCAGCAATAAACCCTGGATACATCATGTTAATATATGTAATAGTATGCTACTGGTGGCACAACCTTTGTTGCAGTAAATCCCCATAGATGTAAACTGAGGCTGCAGGACACTGATATAAAGAAGAGTTCATTTAATCTGTTGGACTAACTGCAGTCTGAATGCTAAAAAGGAAAATATCCCACAGACTGATAACACCCAACAATGTCCTTATGACAACTGTTCAATCTAATGTCCATCAATGTAAATTCATGTATTTAAAGTATACAATAGAAAATGGAAAAGCATTGAGGCATGAATCATATTTTCCTCAGAGGAAAAACTGGGATAGAATCTTCTTTGTGGTCATTTGTTCCAAGTGTTTATTTGATTTTGGTCAGAGCCACAGCTCGTCTCTCTGTATTCTGAAACAAGGCTCGGATCAGATTCTTCACCTCTGAACTGGAGAACTCCAACGCCAACGGACCTTTACCATCAGCCCACCTGTGGAGAGAAGTGATGGACAACTCAGCCAACTGTACAAAAAAGTATGAGAATAAACCAGATTTCTTACTCTACATAGATAATTCTTTGTTTCAAAACTAGACTATATATTTTTTTCTAATACTTGTCAAGTTTGCTTCTCACCTGTCAACAATCTCCTGCAAGTTGGCCCGCAGCACAATAACCAGCTCCTTGAAGGTACCCCACTTCTTCACATAGAGAGGCACTTCCTCCTGATATTTCTTGTTCTTGTTTTCCTCAGCCAGAGGGATGAAAACCAGTGGACCTTCCTCAATAATGGTTTGGCACAGAGTGTGGAGGTGCTCCCCATCCTCAGAGGAAATATCCTGTAAATCAAAAGCATGCTATGTGTATGCAGTACATCATCTTCATATCTTCCCAAAACTCTTTGATGACTTTCTCTTTTTTGTAAACCAAGAGATTTGTTAATGTTTTAACACCTATGGGCTCCATAATTTGAAAAAAGAAAAGAAAACAAAACAAAACAAAAAACAAACCTCTAGCATCATAATTTTAGCAATGATTTCTGTGATCGCTGTGTTGAGGAGGTTGCCCATCGCTTTACAATATATGGTGACTGGTAGGACATCCTGCCACACTGTGCCCAGCTGTTTCAACTGATGAATGACCTGTAATCAACCAAAGAAAATAACACATGTAAAAAATACAAACAAAGAATACATAATAAAACAAATTCTTCAACACTGAAATGGTATCCATTAAAAACTGCCACTGAACAGATTGCTACAGAAGTTCAGTGAACCTTTTTTCTCACCTGTCTTACTGCTTTACTGGCTGCTATGTAATTATCTTCATCATCTAGATTGCAGAAGTTGTGAGCAGTGGAAAGTCTCTCCAGCAGTTCAGCTCTCTGGACATTCAACTGAGCTAAGAAGCACTGGGCACCTAAAGGAAAACAAGTAGAAGTGTGAATGAATTTCCACAGAAAATTAATACAGGAAATGTTTTGGAGATGCCTTGATATGGACCAGCGTGTTGGTAAAAATGTCACAAAATCACCAAGAATCATCTGCCAACAACCATAAATTTCAGTATTATTTTTCATGGCAATGTATTTAACAGCTCTAGTACTACTTTGTTTACCTAGTTTCCTGAAACCAGGCACCATGTCGACAAATGTTGCAACACCTTCACTGAGGGGCTGTGGCAAGTGAGCTCTGAAATGGTGGCCCAGCGTGAGGAGGTGGTGGGCCAAGTACATACAGTTGTTGTGCTGGATGGCAGCAAGGTGAGGGAACTTGAGCAGGTTCTCCCTAGATTGAGTAGTAGAGAAACAAGAGACAATCATTCACACTTTCAGGTGAAATGGTTGGTTTAGTTTGTTGTATGTAATGTGACTAAAACGTCCTTACTTGTGATAGGTGGGTACAACATCATGGAACAGCTGGAAAATGTTTCTCACGGTGAAGAAGAGTTGTAGTGCACTGAAAAGAATGAAGATTGATTTTATTTTACAATACAGTATTTATTCACAGATGATGATCTGAAAAGCCTGACAAGCCTCAATATGCTAGGATGATTTATTTAAAAAAATCACAGGGGCTTAAAAAAGGTGTCTATTTATTTACTTATCAATATGTTGAGAAATGAGAAACTTTTATGAGAAATGCTAAAACTTTAAAGAATTTGAATTTACTGTCAATGGAAACTTGTTCTGTTTGTTTAGCAAAACAAAATAAGACACAGGCACACGTGACCCAGGTCAATACAGAAGACAGTAAGGTCTTTGGTGCTGTAACATACCATTGTGTGGAGCTCCCCACGGCCTCACACAGGGTGTTGAGTGCCAGCTCCATCAGCTGCTGCACTGACTCACTGATGCGACAGGCTGGTAGACACAGACTCCAAGCAGAAAGCTGCTTTGTGTTCTCCATTGTCGTCTCCTCCTTTGTGATGTCTTGCTTCACCTTCACATCTGACTTTGGAGCAGGCAGCTTGGGGAGACGGAGTTTTGAGTCTGCTGTGATCTAGAGATAAAAATTAAAGCAATTAAATAGGGAGGAAAAAATGGTAAAACAAATTTCAGGATAACTTAAAACTTAAAACTTAAAAGTGAAAACTAATACAGTAGTTTACTTTTTAGAGCACTTCATCGAGCACTAACTTTAGTTCCACAGACAGAACATGTAACTGCGTGTGTGTGTGTGTTTGTAAAGATAATAAGAAGTCTTACAATATTCTTGTCTTTAAATTGTGTATTTCTGTGTAGTACATTTGCTACATTAGTACATTAAGAGATTGTGGTGTTACAGGTAGTGTGGGTGTGTAGCTTTATACCAGTTTCCAGTATATTCAAACAGACACTTAGTTAATGCATACTTTCACAGTGTTGTGCATCTTGGAGGTCATGAGTTTGCGGGCTGCCACGATGACATCCTTGCACTTCTTGCTGGCAAAGTGACAGTTAACATCCCTAGCATATTTGAGCAGGTCTGTGGAGTCCCCCTGCAGGTACTGCATCTCCTTCAGAGACTTTTCAAACTCCTCTGTTTCCTTGATCACCTTCAATATGTACAAGAAAAGAAATGTGTTCAATAAGAATTCTACTCTATATTCATTACACTAAAGAAAAATCCATTATGTCCATACAGTGTTGTATTTCTCCAGCTGACTGCTGTTGGTGGGGATGGAGTAGAGCAGACAATCATGGATGATGCACTGAGAAAGTTCTTCCCAAATCAGTTCTCCCAAGATAGTTGACAGTTTCTTATCACCAATAGATACATCTGAAAAATAATAAATGTAATATTTCAGTAGAAAGTTAGAGGTAAGCATGGATAATAGATATGATGAATATTTCTGCTGTTGGGTCAGGGTATTGCTACTGATAATGTAATGACAAACATTTCCAACATTTGGTTAACACCAGTTTAACACCTGTGACTGGTTAGGGAATGAGAAACCAAAGAATCAGGATGCCAAACAGAATGACAAAGGCTCAAACCTAAAGGCTCATTTATACTGTACCTAGCAAGTGGGAGTGCAGTGTCTTGAGCACCAGCAGCAGTTTGGTGTAGACCTGTGAAGGAGTAGATCGCTCCTCGTGGCTCTCGTCCAAACACTGTAAGGACAGGAAGGTTCCCTCACCCTGCTGCTCTGACACCCTCACTGAAAGTGATGCGTATATCACCAGCGGCTTCAACATATTCTTTAGCAGTACTTGACCTGAGTGACAGAAACAACATAACAAAAACCAGCACTGAACACAACCTTGAATACATAGTATAATATAATACAGATATATACATCAGTATTTAAAAGCTAAAACTGCCAAAAAATGTTATCAAATATCAAATAAAATGAAAGAAAGAGTGAAGAGAGTTTGTTTTTACTGAAGAGTTTGATCTTGAGCTGAAGATCTCTCTGGATTGCCAGAGCTTGCAGAACACAGCAAAGCAAAGCAGGTGGTTTTGCTTCACCGTCCTTCGTGAAACCCTGGCTCAGGTTCAGCTCCACCTTCAGGAGTGAATTCAGACCTGCAGGCTCTAGTTGTAGAAATACAACACTGTCACTGCTAATGCAACACATCTGGACAGCCTGTCACATTAATAAAATGCATCCAGCAACACTGGTGGGAGAAAGTCTCGTATTTTTTAGTGATTGTCTCCTTTACCTTTAAGACAACACTGAGCCCTGTAACATTTGACAAGCTTAGCCTATTTTGTTAGATGAAAATATATTTTGTAGCAGAAAGTTTTTACCCATCATATGGTACAGTTCACTTCATATAGTTGCGCTATGTGACATTTTACTAGACACTGAACATTTCAAACAGTTTTATGTGGGAGTCTTACCCTTAGATGATGGTAATCTCCAGATGACTAGGCGCTTCCATTCATCTCCCAGGTGGTAAATTAAGTTTTCTCTCTGCACCGTCAACTCAGAGCTGAGAGCACTGAGAAGTGGCAGCTGGGAAGTCTTCCAGCCCTTCAACAAATCTACACTGACCCTTGCCTGATAAAAACATTACCCATTGATTAGTGTGGTGACTGCATCAGGGCAGGAACTTAGTGTGCCAATTTCAACTTCTGAAATGAATCAGATTTAGCTTTGTCTTGCAGAAGAATCCAAATTAGCTTGGTTGGTGTCTGTGTTAAATTAATTTTGCAGGTTTACTTAATAGCAGAAGGAATGCTGCGTGGACATGATGTAAGCAGCTCTTACCTTTTCCAGCTGGTTGGCTGCATCAACATAATTCTTTTCCAGCAGAGCTTTGCTGAACTCCTCCATTGCACTGTGAAACTGAGTCACACAGAATATTCAACACCCATCCAAAACTATTTTTAGTACTAGTCATTTGTTTTAAATTTACAACTCTACACATTTAGGACAACATACGGTAACTTTTACAAGAAGATATTAAAAAACAGTTTATCTTTTTTTTCTACATGATGCTTTATGTTCATAATTTCTCTGACATTATTTGTGTATTTCATTATATCAACAGATGTCAAGTATAATGTACCTCCTTCAGATGTCCTAGCATTGTTATAATTATAGTGTTTTTCTCCAGCTGCTGCTTCAGCTTTGCATATTCAGCCACGGCCACATGGATATTTTGCTGCACCTGTGATGACGCACACAACAGTTAAAAGTTGAACCTGTCTGTTCTGTTCTTTCAGAGGAGCTAGCTTTACTTATAAACAGTGTCACTCATACCTCATTCTCAATGCAGCTTTTAAGGGCATCCATTTCTTTGGAGACCTCATCAACCTGCACCATTAGCTCCTCAGATCCTTGAAGACTAGGTAAGAAGTCACCATACCTCTTGTTTATCATATCACATACTTCTTCCTGGGAAGAAAAGATGCAAAAAAAAAAAGTTAATAAAGTTAATAGAAAATTTGTAAGGATGGGCCCTTTGTTTTAAAGCCAGGGCACTGATTGTGAGGCAATATATGTAGTAATATTATTTATATTTATTCTTTGTTTATATTTCTCAAGGTAATTATACTGGAAATAACAAACCCTGCTGCACTATGCACTTGCTCATTTTTGACATGATCTGTTTAAATAGTGTAAATATAAGTTTTTAAATAGTTTTTTCATTCTTTTTACTGTATTCTTGTGTTCTGTTTTTTTTTTTGTTTGTTTGTTTCCATGAATGGTCGTTGTCATGCAAGGCCTACATAAGCATCTACAGCAGACAAAGTCAGACATTCAATATAGCACAACATTTGTACTGGATTCTTTTCACAATGATTAGGAATTCACCCCAAATCAGAAAAGCTCAGGTACATGTTTTTTCAGGATTGTAATGCATAAGATTTCATACTTTTTCCATACTGTTTAAACTCTGAAAAAGTGAATAGTATAAATACTACTGGTAAAACACAGAAAAACAAACAAACAAACAAACAAACAAAAAAAAGAAATTGTAAATGTAAAAAAACAAACAATTAAATACTACATAGTTCATAGTTCAAGTCTATTTGATCCATTTTTGCAAACAGCAACACATCTATTATGGATAAAGTATTTTTGTTTGACACAATTAACCCAATTAAATTTAGGTCTTTGGGAGAAACCTAAGGAAAGATGTAAGTTATTAGCAAGATAGACATTCTGATGTGCCAAGAAGGTGAAGATCAAGTCCCAGTGTCACTGAGAGCGTCTTAGAAAGCGAGAAAAACACTATTCGTGCACTAAACATTCATACAAAAAGTAAGCTTTACGCTATTTTTCATAAATTTTGTTTCTATTATTAATATTGAACTTTTGATGTCGTTATTGATGTTTTAGCTAAGATGTTTGTTTATAAGCTAAAGTTACACATATAGGCTAAGGTTTTTACTACAGTTATACTTTCCCCAAACGCATCCTGAAACGATAACCAGTTATTCAATCTACAAAGGTAATACTGCTAACGAAAATATAAATATATTTAGTTAATGTTTCAAATATGTCCTCACATCGTGTGATTGTATCTGATGGAGCCACGTAGTAACCCAGATGTCACAAATGGTTAGCTAACAGTCTGGCTATTAAACTCACTTTAATAAAACTGGCTAAAAAGCTCACTGTGTATTATCTAACGTTAATGGTCTTATTAAAAGTCATTGGGTGTTTTTTTTATCTAACGCTGCGTAGGATTAATAAAGCGTCCTAACCTCTCCATATATCATAGCGCTAACAGCTAACGCTAGTTTAAACTTTAGCATTAACGTTACTTAGCGTAGCTAATGCTATGCTAGATAGTAGACTTAGGTTACCTTTGTATCTTCCACCTTGCGCGACATTTTGCTTATTTTGCTGGACAGGTCTTCTTTCTCAAGTTTGCCAGAGCTGGCAAGAACATCAGTCACAAACGACGCCATCCTGTAAAGAAAATAAAAAGTTCCAATATTTGAGAAAAGTGTGACAGGTCAGCACCACAACAACAACCCAGGACCCGCCAGGCGGCGTGATTGGTTCCGCCTCGCCTGTCTTCTTCTTCGTTTGTCATTTAACGGTAGATTGCGACCACAGTACACCGTTACCGCCGCCAAACGATAGGGTAGAGTACTGTTAGTCTGTGAATTTATAGGGCCCAAGGTCCCATAAATGAATCCAATAACAATCTGGAAATGTCACACGTGAAAAGCAAGGAAAATAATAAACACACAATAAAATACAAAAGCATGTTTTGTAGGTAGTGGAATAATACAGGACAGAAATGGCATTAATTTGTATTAAAAACAGTCTTGTTCACACTTCATCCCCACTGAATGTTGTTCCTGTACCAACAAAGACCTTTCTAATGCTGCAGTAAAATACACTACAGACAGTATATCTGAAATATTGTCCAAGCCTCCAATTTAATGAACTTTCCTGTACTTTACATACCGATAACTAGTTTTATCCTGTAGAGCTTCTTCTCAGCCTGGGGGTCGAGTCACAGAATAAATCAAAGTGGAAGTGAGATAACTGACTGGAGAAGAAAGAAGTTTTTGATGCACAAACCCCTTTTTAGACTTGTAGTATTCTCTAGTATAGAACGGTTGTTGGGATTAAAGCCGGTGGGCCGGTTAAACTGCAAGCAGCACATAGACATAAAAAAATGTACCAGAGCTCCAATAAAAAAAAGAAAGAAAATTATTTATTAATTCTTGAGCAGAGGTAATCCAGTATGAAGAAAACCTTATTGCATTGGAACTGGTTCTACTGACTCCAGCTCTGCAGGTGGCGCTGTAACCCAAAGAACAAAAACAAGCCCTCCCCCATCTCTATGGCAACGACAACTATCCATTTGTTGTGCTTCATTCTTGATTTTAAGTTTGTTGACTTATTGTGGTAAATATTTTCTTCCTGCAACACAAACTGCTTTGTTGAATGCTGCGTTGACATTCCTGCCAGATATATGTTACAAACGCTGCGCAATAAGGCGCACGTTGCAAGAGGTAACTAATAAAACCAGTTGGGTGATACCTCTAGCTAACGAAACGTGCTAGCGTTAACCTAGCTAAAATCAAACCATTAGCGTTTCGCATATGTTTAAGGTTTACTAAATGCTAAATACATGGCGGACAGCTGGAACACAGATACGGGAGAAGCTGTGTATCGTTCTCGGGATGTGGTCAAAAACCTAAAAATGAAGTAAGTAGTAGTAATGTTACTGTAATGTCAATATTAGCATCGGTACAAAACTCAGACGTGCTAACACAACTTAGAAAGGTGGACTCGGGGCATGTTATTTATATATATATGTATCTTATTGCATATGTTCCCCCCACCTAAGGGTGCGTATAGAGAAGGTGACTTCCACAACAGCACTTTCTCAGCACCTCCAGCAGCAGGTTTTGTCCCAGCACGACGGTGGAGCCATTGAATTGGAAACCCTCACTTCACAAGGCCATAAGGGTAATGTTACTTATGCAGTGATCTTAATTTTCTCAGAAAAATATTTCTGAACAGTCTCGTTTTCATAATTTAGTGTTTTCTTTGTACTGTGCGTGTGTGTTACACCACTTTAGTCATCATACTGTCCATACATCACTTGATCTTGACCTTAAGTCATTTAGATAGAGATGGCAACTACTAAATAGTTTTAGTTTAAACACCTGGAAATAAAAGCTGAAATATTGATGTTTTGTCTAATATGAATCTTTTGATGTAAAACCCAAAGATTTATTAGTCTACAGCAATTTTCCAATACTTGTGTATGTGTGCATGTTTTAAGTGCTTGTTTCCTTCAAAGAATATTTTATTAACATAACATTTCTCTTACTCTCTCGCCAGGTGATAATGAGGAGGAGCTTGTGGTCGGCTGGCAGGAGAAATTTTTCAGTCAGGTAGAACTTTGTGTATAGTATAAGTATATAGTATAGTATCCTTATCTGACAGAAAGTTCTGATAAACTTTAAATGCCAATTCTGAAAATGCCATAGATTAAAAAATAACCCTAAAATTCAACAATAAAAGCCAATTTTGTGATTAATACTTTACTTTGCCTAGTAAAAATCAAAACGTATGTATATTTATGAATCCCACTACAAATGTATAACATCCTGCGTGTTGTTCTAGTATGAGATGGAGCTTTTCCAGAATGAGGCAGTCTGTCAGACGCCTCTGGACCGTCAGTACCACAAAGAAGTCAAGGCCCTCAACAGGAACAAGAGCCGAAGAAATAACAGGATTTTCACATACACCGACCATGACCGTTACACAAACTGTCTTCTTTTCCACCAGCTGGTAGGTTGTGCTGCACCAGTGTCGGCACCATCATCTAGTAACTCACATTACAGGGTTATTTTTTACATTCAAACCAGATAAACATCAAGTTCAACTTAAATAAGTTTAATTAAGCTTACTAATATATTAAGCGAATAAGCTAATTTCCTGGAGTTCCTACCCTGACTGTGGTCTTTAAATTCATGGCCACCTTTTTCTAGTACCACTTTGAAAAGATGAAAGGCCCTTTCTGAATGCAATGACAAACACAGATTTTTTTGGGGTGTTCTGCCATTTTAGTCAGCGGCTTTAAATATGTGTGACCCAGAAGTCGCACATATTTAAATTTTCTCGTTTGCAGTCACTGAAAGAAGAAGCGTCTTTTCTCCTGTTGTAGTCACATGTTCCAAATTAGCTGTGAAATAAATGCGACACCACAAAGTTTAAAAATAGTCTGTAACTGTGTTTTTAAGTAGTTTCTTGTTTTTATCCATAAAGCAGCAAGCCACTGACTTATTGACCCCAACCAAGTCCAGCCCCACTTTTTTGGCTGAAAGGATGGCCAGTGTGAGACACAGACGTCAGGACAGACACACCATGTAAGTGAAACTCCAGCTCACTCTGTGGAGCGTATAGTACTAATCAAATTGTATAAACACATTGGCATTCTAGCAGGATATAATTTTATTCAGAAGCTTAATAAATTCTCAAAGACAGGGATTCTGGTGTTAAATGTTCTAAAAAGAAATGTGACAGAGGGTCTGGTGTATTTTCCAGGGATTGTAGCATCCCTAAGTCAAAAATCGTCAACTGGGAGCCCACAGAGGAGTTTGTGAAGAGCAGTCATGTAGTGAATAATGCAATGCAGACCATGCATATCATGGCAGACCTGGCACCCCCTGGAAGGTAAGACCATAACCATACATTCTGTTCAGTAATGGGTGAATGTAAACATTGCATTTAGGACACAAATCTTGTAGCTCAGAAATTGACCGTGGCCAAACTTTTTTGCTATTAGCAGGTTTCATTCACAAATTAAAAAATTCTTGATGTTATATAGTTCAGATTTTCTCAGTTTCACTATGCTTAACTTCTCAGCCTGGGACAGAAAGAGAATGAATGTTTGCTGGTAACCATAAAAACAGATGGGAATGGAACAGTAATTTTAAAACCTGACTTCAACAAAGGCAAAGAACCTTACAGGCAAGTTCACAACATCACTATCTCTAGCATTCTCTGATATTATGTTTTGAAACAAATGTATGGCTTACAGGAAATTAAGTTTGGAATGGTAAAACTGTATGAAGGCACACTAGCTGCTAAAGGTCCGCTACTTTATGTAAATATAATATTGAAATATCAGCAAATGGGTGCATTGTGGTGATATAAATAATACAGTTTGTTTATTATTAGGATAATATTTATTTTTTTATTAATCAAAATAATGCCAATATGTAACCTGCTGTCAAGTAGGATTGTAACAGAGGGGGAAAGGAGAGAAGTTTGGCGCCTTACTGTGGAGAATGTATCCACAGCCATGAAACCAGATGATAAGGAGAAGGAACAGAACATGTACAAAGATGTGAGTTCACCTTTTTGACCTTTTCTTCAGTGGAGTTTATGATTATTTATGAAGTCAAGTGACATGTATTGAGAGATGGGCCTTTTTTTTCTATATTTCTAGTTGTATGTAAGACACAAGGATTACCTCAATAGCCTAGTTGGACAGGACTTTGAAATGGTAAGTAATATGATAAAATACAACTGAACTTTCCCTGCGCCCAAAGCTACTAATACAAAGTACTTGTTTTGTCTAAAACCCAAATGATATTCAGTTTATCAAATATGACAAAATAAACCAGCAAATAATCACATCTGAGAAGCTGTAGTCAGTAAATGGTTGGCATTTTTGTTTGAAGAATGATTGAATTTATCAGTATTAACATTAAATTGATCTCAGAACAATACTTTGGTGGTCCACAATTGGCCTTGTAAAGTCCTTTCCACTCACCAGATATCTTTCCACTAGCCTCCAGGGGGAATTCTGCGTTACTTGATGAATGGAGAGATAAGTGAGTAGGAACTCTGTGCTCACAGTACACGTTTCTAAATGACTAGTCTTTAGTAATTATATCACTTTTTTTCTCTTTGTGCAGTCTCAGCTAAAGGCTTTGAATATGACAACTTATACATCCACTTCTTCATGGAACTGCCCAACAGTGAGCCATACTTCATTATTATTAATATTATTATTATTGTTCCACTATGTTTATTGTTGAGGTCATAGTGAGGTCATGCTGTTCAAAAAACAAATTCCCAGCTGCTGTTTTTTAATCTGTCAAATCTGTCAGAAACCAAACAGTGTCCCGAATGACTGTGAACATAATCCATGAGTGGACAGCTTTGTGTGTAATAACAGCCTTGTTGATGTTTGTAGACCCTGACATTATCTTTGTATGATGACAGTTTGTGACTATAATGTATTAATAGTTTTGATAACAATTCACCTTGCACCTTACCTTTACCTTGTGAGTGGTGCCCCCCTTTTTACATACATGAGGGGAACTAAACATTAGGAAAACCTCTCTATATAATGCACACCAGTATGACTAAACCACCCACTATGACCTTAATAATAAACATATAGCAGAACAGACACTTTCAACCTAAAAACCGAAGTAGAAGTTGCATTAGATTGTACTTAATAAAGAGAATAGTGACTATTTATGGTACTGTTTACATTGTGATTGTTGCAACATTATAAATCAGTTAACTTACACTAAATTTATCAATTAAACTTGAATTATTTTTGTTTGTGTAAGATTGGTCCAGTTTGCCATTCCAGTCTCTCTCAGGGGTTACCCAGACATGCCGGACCAAAACCTCAGGGAAGGTGTGTATAGTATAAAATAAACTGGTACATAGCCTCAGAACATGTCTGCTGAGATTTGTCAAACTTTAAACATTCACTCTGCCAACAGGAAAATGTAGCTTACTTCAGTTTCCCCTTCAGCTTTGAGACTTTCTACATGAGTGAAAAAGAGAGTGATGGTTAGTATAACACATGGGATATTATAAATTATTGTGTTGTGTTACTTAATTTAAAATTTTTTACTTATATAGAAGTTTTCTCCATATTTCAGAATCAATACCCCAATGGCCAGTGCTCTACTTCAAGGTACTTTCACTTGACTTCTGGCAGCGCTATCGGACTGAAGGCTATGGTTATTTGCTTTTTCCCGCTATACCAGGTATACCAAGCAACTACTTCTACTAATCCATTATCTAATCTGGAGAGAAGTTCACTGTATCAAGGGAGATCACCTAGCAGTCTTACATTTCTGTGTGTTTTCAGGTAAACATATAATAACATGCCATACATGGAGACCACTTCAGATAGGGACAGTCTCTGCACTGAGACGTTTCTTTATCGGAGGTTCTCCAGAGCTTGAAGACAACAGCTATGTCAGAATACCAGGAACCTTCAAGGTAGGTTGAAGCTTTTTTTGAAGCTGTCTGGAAGAGAGAACTGAATTTATTTAATTTTACCTTTTTTGTGCTCGAAGATGTGCAAATTACCTTTCGTAGCACTATGGTTATTTTTTAAGTTAAACAAGGCCATAAAATGTATAATACAGTTAAAAACAACATTAATAAAACTGTATAATTGTGTGTAAGTGTTTTATGTGTTATGTAACAGCTTCACCAAGGTAAATGATGCTCCTGTATGTCTGTATATGTTTTGTTGTTAAATAATTACACAGTGTACATTGGTGAAGATTTTCAACTTAAATTATTTTTTCATGAAGATCTGATATGTGATTCAGTGTTCTGTTTTGAACTGTGTACATGATTAGATATCATATCTGCTGAGGTTATTAGGCCAAAATACAATAAGTAATTTGTTTTCTTTGGTTTCATAGATAAACATCAATGTGTGGCATGTTTTCTGTTAGTATCAGCTAAAGAAAACGTATATACAGTAAAAAAAATTAGACTTATTATTATTATTATTATTATTATTATTATTATTATTATATTTTATAATTATTTCTATTAATTTATTGTTATAACCAGTGTATTCATTGTGTCAGTGTTCTTATTGTGTTAATAATGATACCGATTTTTTATTTCATTTTTTAATGGCTATAGGGAGAGAGACTGAGTCGCTTTGGCTTTTACACTGAAACCACTGGAAGTGTCACTTTTAATTTGCACTGCATGCAGCAAGCACGGTAAGCCATGTTTAGGTTACCCAGCACTGATGGGAAAAACCTGTCTACAGCAACACAGTGAACCAGTTTACTGCATCTGATTTAGTGAACTTGCCAGTCCAGGACAATAGGACCATTTACTGTTACCATTTTTCTCATGGCACAATATAAACATCAAAAGCCAACCAAATTGTTGTTTTATGGGTTTTTAGAGACGCAAAATGGTAGTGGTAGAGTTTGCGTATCTTATTTCTTACAGGCTTTATCCCCAGTCTGCGTCATTTGACTGTTGTGTGTTAAGATAATTAATTTATTATTGAAGTTCTGATGGATTTCTTAAATTAGTAATGTAAATATGGCAATGCAATAGTGACCCACATCTATTAGTGTGAACATTTGTGTTTGTTTGTTTGTCTACAATATTTTGGTGCTCAGTATTTATTCTATTAATATCTGTATGTAGTATCTGGAAGTGTGGTTTATTATATCAATATTATGTTCATTTAAGGGCCTTTGTTGATGCCTCAATGTTGAAGAAGAGGAGGCAGAAGGTTTTTGACCAACTAGGAGGATTTAGTCAGCAAGGAGCTGTCTGCACCATCTTAGGTAAAGACATTCACTCAAAATTCGTTGTTCGTTATTTCCTATACAGTTCACTTAAGATCTGGTGGTTTAATGTTGAGTGGGAGATCAGTTTGCATAGGGTCTGTATTATTTATAATGTTTTTTTTTCTTTGTCAGAGGCTTTTCAGAGGGCCAGGACAAAGATGCAAGAGGCCCGTGAAAGTCTTCCAAGAGACCTCATCAGCACTACCTCCCAACCCCCATTTGAATCCTCTGCATAGGTGTAAACACTGTAGAATGGAAAAAAACAACATATTGAGAAGGAATTTTGTGGTATAGGAGAAAACTCAAAATGTCTGCTAAATGTGATATAGTATAATGTATTAAATAGTCTTAATTTTATACAGTGAACAATGCCAAAACTGAAAAAAAAAACTGCAGAAAAAGTAACACTTTTTCCATATTTATTACTGTCATATTTTTTATATATACATTTTTTGTATGACCTATAACCAGCGCTTTGTGTATTTTTATGATTAAAGTGAAGGTCCTTCATATTTCATACAAATGTATCTTTAGACTGTCTGCTTTTTATATGTTTTTCCACATATCTTTTAGATAGAGGTAACTATAAGCGTGTGGTGTCAGGCCTAAAGTTGGTCACAAGGCTTTGATCATGTTTTCAGTGAAGGTGACTGTAAAAACTATTTGATTCCATGAGGAACATAATCAGTTGCTGTTGTGCAGTCAAATACTACAGATCCATGTTTTGTCATGATCACTTTACATGACAGTTAAAAATAAACTTCATTTAGGCTGCTATGTGTATACACCATGAAATTGTCTCTGTAAATTGTCTGAATTGCACCACTGTACTTACTTTACTCAACCACAGTTTTTTCCAGGATGTGGTTAAACTCGGAGACCACAGGAAAGCTCTGTCTGCATCATCTTTACTTGAGTATTTAAATCCTATATTTATAATACTACGCTACTACATTTATCTTACGACTGTGTACGTTACTATGCTGAAATGTAATAAGCATTTTTACTTTTTAATCGCTGTTCTGCATGTTTTCAGTTTCCACATCAACAGACCTCGATCCCATCCCAATGCATTTTTCTCGTGCTACGTTTACGAGCGTCGGAAATTGTTGCAGAATAACCGGTCACGCCCGTCGCCCGTTCTAACACGTATTTATCTCACTTAGCACTAATTTCTCACTAAATGTGAGAATCTAAACAACAAAGAACAGACAGATCTGACCACACCATGCTAACACTCATTGGGTGGTGTCACCGGCCTCCATGATCTTTTTATACGTGGTATGTCATAAAATTGGCGTGCATATATAATACCTTCTGCACTATGCACATTTTAAAACCACACAAAATGAAGCAATAGTTCGCTATCGAGCACTTGGACGGCCAAAGTTGTTTCTAACACAACATATCGTGTTATGTACTACTTCCTTGAAGGCTTAAGAAGAAAGTCGTCCAGCTTCCGAAGGCAGTGAACGCACCGCACGATCCAGATTCTCCATCTTCCTCAAACCAGGCAAGGGATCCGCCTGAGTCTTGACCCCACTGTAACTTAAGATTTTACCGCTGCCACTCAGTTGGGTATGTGAAATATGTTACTGGTCACAGTTTCTACAGCTGTATTGCTTTGTGTACTGATTTCGTGTCTATGAGTTTGCTGGGCACATTTCGCTACGTTAACGTTAACATAGCTCCTGTCAATAGCAGTAGAAACTGGGCCGCTGGTCACTCTTCTGTTTTGATGATAGATTTAATACTATAACGTTACAAGTCACACCGATTGAATGGAATATGTTTCTGATTGTGGTTGTGCCGGTGCTGGTAGGGTTTGTTGTTTGTTGTTATCAGCTAGCGTTAGTTAGCATTGCTAGTTGTGATTAGCGTTAGTTAGCGGCGGTCACCAAGCTGATGCAGTTAGCATGCAGCCGTTTCACTTTGCTAACGTTAGCGAAGAGAAACTGATGCGACAATAGTTCAATAGTTCAGCTGCTAACTTGACGTTTGAGAGTCGAGGCACTGTCACACGCAAAATGCATTATTTTAAATAACATGTATAATTTAGGCTAAACGATAGCTGACGTTATAGATTAGCGAGGGCTTAGGTTATTGAAAATAAAGCTAGCTAACATAACCTTAACATTAAAGACATCGGTACTAGCCACTTTATGTAGCCCCCGTACATAACACAAGCTAATTAGCTTGTATATGTTGTGAAAGTAACCTGCACTATTAAGCTAAATATTCACGGTCTTTTTGAAGGAAATCGTTTCTGTATTAAACATGTTTGTGTAGCATCATACAAAAGGAACAAAAAACTCCTTTAATAAATAAAAAAACTTTTATTTCTGGTTTCACACAGTAGCTTTAGGTTGTTGATTCTAGTTGTTGTTTATTTATGTCAATAAATTAAAAGACACAAACGGCCCGACACTAACATAAATTATTGAACAAAAATATGCGTGTTACAGTTGAACATTTCAGCCACACTGTAGATTGTAGAATATAATTTATAGCGTCGTCTCTTCTTGGAAAGCTTTTCACAATATCGTAGAAACCTATCTGCTACCAAATTTCACTCCTGGCATTTACTGTGTAGTTAGTAACTACTATGTAGTTAGGTAGGGTTCTCCTGACAGGTTCCAATTATACTATAGTCTATCCACTGCCAGATGGTCAAGTCTGATTCATATCTTCAGACAAAATATTTTCACTACCCAGCGGTCAAATAGTGGTGTTATCTTTGTGATCTCACTACACTTAATCCAACATGTGGCATTGTGCATGGAGATCATAGGCTTGTGTGCTAACACTCCATCATGGATACCCACATCACAAAGCTGCCATTGAATAGTGCTGACACTGCATTGCTTCCTGAGTTTGTGTGGTCTTCTGCTTTACAACGAATTTGCTGTGACTATTACAACAGCATAGACTTAATTTCAAAACAAAGACATGTCGATACAGGCCTAAAGGGAGAAACATATCATAAATACAGAATCATGTATAGTTAACATTGATTCATACAAGAAAACAGACTAACTGATGTCAGTATTGTTGTTTGGTATTAATGTTTTAGTTTGAATCTATTTACCATTTGAAGATGATAATGGTATTAGATACATATCAACTGTATGACTGCTGGAGGTTTCATAAAATATCTCAGAGAGGAATGGGCAGTAAATAGATCTATGTGTTTCCTCTTACAGATCTAAAGGACCACAAGTATGACTGACTCCAAATATTTCACAACCAACAAAAAAGGTGAGCAAGGAAAGCCCAGGTGCTGAAAATGCCTGACTAGCTCATCAGACTTTGTCCTTTGCAATCTGTCTAATGATGAATTTATTTAATGCATCAAACATTCAGTGGAGTTGAGAAAGTGATCTTATTGTACCCTGTCACAGTTTTCTGCAGCATCACTTTGTGTTTCCTCTTCCAGGAGAAATCTTTGAACTGAAGGCAGAGCTAAACAATGAGAAGAAGGAAAAGAGAAAAGAGGCAGTGAAGAAGGTCATTGCAGCTATGACTGTTGGCAAAGATGTCAGGTACTGTAAACAAGAAGTCATATAAAATACCAGCTGTCTGAAAAAAAAACAAAAAAACAATTCCCCTTGATAGTGTGTCCATCACATACTGACTAAGTACATAAATTAGTGTGGCAAAAGTATGTGTAACTGTTCCTTCAGTAAATGGTATTTTACTCCAGATTATGCATCAATTAAAAAAGAGGTTCACAAAGTTTCAATGTCCCTGTATGCTGGCCTTTAGGGTTGCTTGTTTGTTAGGTTGCAGGTGATTAAAAACTTAAAAGGAGAAAAGCATTTGTCCTTTTTATTCTTTTCTATCAGCTCTTTATTCCCAGATGTGGTCAACTGCATGCAGACTGACAACCTGGAGCTGAAGAAGTTGGTCTACCTGTACTTAATGAACTACGCCAAGAGCCAGCCTGACATGGCTATCATGGCTGTAAACAGCTTTGTCAAGGTAAGTTTCTAAATGAACTTTTTGTTTTTTGGCTGTGTATATAATATCCTAAACTGTAAACTTATGAAATTTGACTTTCAGACCATGAAATCTAACATCATTTTCTTGTTCTGCCTTCTAGGACTGTGAGGACCCCAACCCATTGATCCGGGCTCTGGCAGTCCGCACCATGGGCTGCATCCGGGTGGATAAGATCACTGAGTACCTGTGTGAGCCATTGAGGAAGTGCCTAAAGGATGAGGACCCATACGTGAGGAAGACAGCAGCTGTGTGTGTGGCCAAACTTCATGACATCAATGCTCAAATGGTAGAGGACCAAGGTTTCCTGGACTCGCTCAGAGATCTCATTGCTGACTCCAACCCCATGGTAGGTGGCAGTCATGCATGTCATGCGTTTTAGTAAATGCTTGACATATGTATGTGTTCTCTGCTCTTCAGCACAACCCATAAAAATAAAGGAAAGGTCATACATTTTAACTCAGAGATTAGAATTAATCAAAGTATGTAGCCTTTATTGCTTTGCTTCTGTTTTGTCTGATAATTGTTGTTACAGTATATTTGATTTAATTCAAATCAGTCAGTCTCAGTCAGTTTCAAATTATATATAATACTTTAAATTAAAACAGAGCACACATGCACTTATTGTTATTTAAAGACAGCATTATGTAGCAGGCATTAGCCAATCGAACCATTGTAAAATGATGACGAATGTCTTTTAAAGCTCTTGTCACAGAACATCTTGGTGTTTTAGGTTGTGGCCAATGCGGTTGCTGCCCTGTCAGAGATCAGTGAGTCTCATCCCAATAGCAACTTGCTGGACCTTAATCCCCAGAACATCAACAAGCTGCTGACAGCCCTCAACGAGTGCACAGAGTGGGGACAGATTTTCATCCTGGACTGCTTGTCCAACTACAACCCCAAGGATGAGCGTGAGGCCCAAAGGTGGCAGTGATGTTGACAAAATTGAATGCATTTAAATGTAACTAGTTAATTTGCTTTTACTGACTCTCACCTTTCCCTGTTTCCTTTTTGAAGCATCTGTGAGCGCGTCACTCCCCGGCTGTCTCATGCCAACTCAGCTGTGGTGCTGTCAGCTGTCAAGGTGCTTATGAAGTTCTTAGAGCTGCTGCCCAAGGACTCTGACTACTACAACACCTTACTGAAGAAGTTGTCTCCACCACTGGTCACCTTGCTCTCAGGAGAACCTGAAGTCCAGTATGTGGCTCTGAGGAACATTAACCTCATTGTCCAGAAAAGGTGTGTGATTACAAACAATACAAATTGGGTTGTTATTTTTTTTTTTACCTCAGTGGACTTCATATTGCTACTAACCATGATACTCTAATAGTAGTCTAATGCATGTGCTTATGTGTGCAGGCCTGAGATTCTGAAGCAGGAGATCAAGGTATTCTTCGTCAAGTACAATGACCCTATTTACGTGAAACTGGAGAAACTGGACATCATGATTCGTTTGGCCTCTCAGGCTAACATTGCCCAGGTACCTACATGAAACAAAACTGGCAACTTACTCTTCTCTGTTAATAGATTGTCATGCTAAAATGTATTATTTTAGTGTTTGTTAAAGCTGTTTATTATGCGTGTGTGTGTGTGTGGTGTTGTCTACACATACAGTTTATTTCACTGCTCACTGTTTTGGGGCATTTTTAGGTGTTAGCTGAACTGAAGGAATATGCCACAGAGGTGGATGTTGACTTTGTGCGTAAGGCCGTACGAGCCATTGGACGTTGCGCCATCAAAGTGGAGGTAAGAAATGCTGTAATCATTAATCTGTGTACATATCATCACAAGCATAATATATAATAATATTGACATGGTGCCTCTCTCCTGTACTTATTCAGCAATCAGCTGAGCGCTGTGTCAGCACCCTGCTCGACCTGATTCAGACCAAGGTCAACTATGTGGTTCAGGAGGCTATTGTTGTCATCAGGGACATCTTCCGCAAGTATCCCAACAAGTATGTTTCTCACTGAACTACTGAGAACTCAAAACATACATACATGGTATATCAAAACTGGAATCTGCTTGTACAGTCTCCTTCTCACCATTGAGACACTATCTTCTTTAGATATGAAAGCATCATTGCCACCCTTTGTGAGAATCTGGACTCTCTAGACGAGCCCGATGCTCGTGCTGCAATGATATGGATCGTTGGCGAGTATGCTGAAAGGATCGACAACGCTGATGAGTTGCTGGAGAGCTTCCTTGAGGGTTTCCATGATGAGAGCACTCAGGTTGGTTCATTGTAAAAGACTAAAAAGTTTTTTTTGACAAAAACACAAAAAATTTACAAATACTAAAATCATACATTTTACCACTGTAAACCGAAAAAGACCATAATGCAACATTTGTATGTTTTGGTTTAAAGGTCCAGCTCACTCTGCTGACTGCCATCGTCAAGCTGTTCCTTAAGAAGCCATCAGAGACTCAAGAGCTGGTGCAGCAGGTCCTCAGCCTGGCTACTCAGGTGAGTGATGTCATTGTAGAAAAAAATGCAGATTTTATATGAGTTTGGTTCATTTATTCCCTGCTGGAATAAGAAATATGTTAATATCTGTGTTTTGCACTGAATAAATACAGCACATCTCTCCTCCCCTTCTACAGGACTCTGACAACCCTGATCTGCGTGACAGGGGCTACATTTATTGGCGACTGTTGTCAACTGATCCAGTGACTGCCAAGGAGGTGGTGTTGTCTGAAAAGCCCTTGATATCAGAGGAGACAGACCTGATTGAGCCCACGCTCCTGGATGAGCTTATCTGCCACATTGGCTCGCTGGCTTCTGTCTATCACAAACCCCCCAGCGCCTTTGTGGAGGGCAGCCATGGAATCCACAGGAAACACCTTCCTGTCCAGCACAGCAGGTCAGACAGGGCACAGTCTTCCTCTTCTTAAATCTGTCGCATTGATTGTTGAAAAAACCTGTTTCCTCTGTTTTCAGCTTTCTCGTTTCCAACTGTAATGCAACTGTATTATTTAGTGTCATTTTAACATGCAATAGTTGAAACTGAACAAAATATTCAATGCATTACAAACCATTGTGGCACATATTGTCATTTTGCTTAGCATTGAGTCTAGGGGGAAACTAGATCTCAAGATAAGTTATGTAAGTTTTCAGCATGTTAGATAAAAATAAAAATACTCTTCACCTGACAGAATCACCAGTTTAGACCTCAGGTGGTCATTTTGGGGCAGTTAAGCAATGTCATCTGGCTTGAAAGCAGTTGGTGTCTCATAAAATGTGGCATCAAACCAATACAGAGCAACATACAACACTGTACATCTAAACACTCATTTCTGTATTCACACGTACATTTTTTGCACCACCAGCTATTCTGGAGAACAGGAAGTTACCCAATACACTGTACATGTCTCACTGATGCTAAATAAGGAAGAAATACTTTGTGTGAAAATGGTTCCAGTGGTGCTTATGAACAGGAAATCATGGGACAGATGTTTGAGTTTTTCACTGACAAACAGTTTGACCTCACAAATCACAATTAAAAGTTACACTATCATTTTATTCTTGTGCCCATTGATTAGTTCTCCCAGTACACCAGTGTAGCATGGTGTATCTTATTTCTGTCAATGGACAATGATTTTTAGCCTGTCTCTTACTAGTCCCCTGTTTTTTCCTGTGGCAGCATTGATACAGGTGAGAGCCCAGTGAGTGGAGGGCCAGCAGCTGCTATGGAACAGCCACATGTGATTCCAAGCCAAGGTGACCTGCTGGGTGACCTGCTCAACCTGGACTTGGGCCCTCCAGTCAATGTCCCCCAGGTCTCCTCCATGCAGATGGGTGCAGTGGATCTTCTGGGAGGAGGCCTGGACAGCTTGGTGAGCTTGATCTCTTTAAAATAGTATTTAAGCTTTAATTCCCCATTACATCAAGGTGAGGCCGTTTCATGGTGAAGACAAGCTAGATAGGATTGTGCGTTATTTTTGCATAAGGGTTATTATAGTGTGAAGCTGGCAACAACAATCAAAATGAATGCGGCAACAACAATCAAATGAAGGAGGAAAGAGCCCCCTGTTTTTAATTTATAAAATCACTGGGAATTTCTCCTTAATTTCAAATACATTATTGGTGTTTTTTGTTATTATAATATTAATGTATGTTTACTGAATATGTTCTGTATTACATGACTCATGTAGGTTTAGAAATAACAAATGTATCTGAAATAGTCATATTTAGTACAGTAACATATTAGCCTAATTAAAGTATTTTTACAAAATAAACATACATTAGGTCCTGTATGAGTTCTGTATGAGAACTTTCCCATTTCTCCAAGCAGCAGGAATAATTGGGCATCTTGATATCATCTTGCAGATTTTAGTCTCATATCAGTGTGTGATATACTACGTGTAATTATAATTTTCCCAGAAAGTGAAGGCTCCTCTTGATGGGTTGCGGTTGCTAAGAAAGTCTCTGTCTCTGTCTTTGTGTCTGTGTTTGGTCTGTCTGTGATATTTGGATGCTGTCTTTGGGTCCTCTCCTCTCTCCTGTAGCTGGGGGGAGACCTGGGCGGAGGTGTTGGGGGAAGTCCAGCAGTAAGTCAAGCCCTTCTGTTTGGCAGCCTGCCTGTCTGCATGCGGCATGCTTCCTGAATTTATCCTGCCACACTCAAACCAATTCAATTTTTTTTCAGTTTATTTTTTAGTCTGTCATCTCTGGCCTCACAGTCACTTAATTTCACTGATCACATTCACATTTTCTGTCTTAAGGATCTTGGCTAATCAAAGAATCTTAATATGCTTGAAATTTAGTTTTTACTCATAATCTCTGAAGAGTTCCAGTAATTGTCTCTTACTTTGGCATGACTTTGTGATTCTTCTTGTAGATTGACAGAACTAAAACTGTAGTTACTTAGGTTGTGTGTTTTGTGTGTGATTCTTGCTGTGATTGCTTTAGGTGGGTCAGAACTTCATCCCCTCATCTGTCCCCAGTACTTTTGCCCCATCACCTACACCAGCACCTCCAGCTGTCAGCAGTGGCCTCAACGACTTGTTTGAGCTTTCTACAGGCATGGCCATCACCACTGGAGGCTACGTAGCTTCTAAAGCAGTAAGTTCATAGAGCTGCAGTGTCAGCAGTTATCCCAAAGTTTACATAAATAATGCAGTAATACATTTAAAATTGTCTGAACATTTTTAACTGTCTCCTGTGTCACTATGGAGGCAGTTTCTGTAATAATAATACAGGGACATTTATTATTGGTTGACGGATGTCGTTACATATTGTTTCAGGTACCTGCGAGAGGGTAAAATATAACGCAGGAGGGCAAATTGAACCCAAAGTTTTATCTCAGGCCAAATTTCTACATTGTGTTTTATATTATGTACAAGTACTTACTGACCAGGTCAGTATTGAAGCTGTAGAAATGTGAGATTACATAGCTGTAGTTTTAAAGTATACAAAATATATTCTGTCTGTTAATTTGACTGTACTGGTACTGGTACAGGTGTGGCTTCCTGCTGTGAAAGCGAAGGGACTGGAGATCTCGGGAACCTTCTCTCGCCGCCAGGGCCACATGTACATGGACATGACATTTACTAACAAGGCTCTGCAACACATGACTGACTTTGCTATTCAGTTCAACAAGAACAGGTCAGTGCAAGAACTCACAGGAAAAATCACGTTTAGAAAGTATTCAGACTTTTACTCACTTTTATTTAACTTACTTTTAAACGGAGAAAACGTTTGCCCATCAAACTATTCACAATAACTTTAAATGAAGTTATGGAAAACCTTATGCAAATTAAATCATTTGTTGTTGAGCTTTTTGTATAATAAGCTGGATTTTTTAAATGTAACTTTTAGTTTACTGCTGTGGCACCTGAATTTCCCCCTTGGGGCATCAACAAAGTCTTATCTAAATTTACACTGATAAAATAATAAATAATAAAAAAATTTTCCACTTTAAAATACATTTATGACACAGACACATGTGCAAAAGTAAAAGTGTCTGAATAAATTTCAAAGTTTTCCCGCCAAACTACTTACTTACTAGATGGTGGCCAGGACATGTTCCAGTCATGCCCCTGGACATGTTTACAGCACAGTATATGACCCCTTCAGAGAAATGAGACCACTGGTGTGTTCATAATAACTATATCTGATAGGCACTGTTTGTTTTCTACGTACAGTTTTGGGATGATCCCTACCAGTCCTCTACCCATTCACACTCCACTGATGCCCAGCCAGAGCATTGAAATCTCACTGCCTATCAACACCATTGGCCCAGTTATGAAGATGGACCCGCTCAACAATCTGCAGGTACAGAAAGATTCACTTGCTGGCAAGCAAAAAGCAAAAGCACGAAACATTAGAAACTTGGATTCAACTTTCTTCCTTAGAGATGCAAGTTGGAGGGCTTTACTGTGATAAAGCTGTCCAGCTGTTCACAACTTACACAACCTATTATTTATTTAGTTCAATGCTGTTTCTTTTTGCTTCCACCATTAGATTTTAGCACATCTCAGCCATACAGAACAATCAAGATGAGTATTAAGATTTATGTTCTCTTTTGTTTACTTGTATACAGGTGGCTGTGAAGAACAGCATTGACGTCTTCTACTTCAGTGTACTCATCCCTCTAAACATATTCTTTGTTGAGGATGGAAAAATGGGTATGATTGTAATTGCTTTATATATGTATATATTTAAATCAAATATTAGGTTGCTGCAATTCAAGTCAAGTCAAGTCAAGTCAAGAAGCTTTATTGTCATTCCAACCACATATAGCTGAAGCAGTACATAGTGAAATGAGACAACGTTTCTCCAGAACCATGGTGCTACATAAAACGGCAACAAGACAAACATGGGGCTGAGGACTGCTAAGTTGTCCTAGCAAAACACATAAAGTGCATCCTGTGCAACCTAGTGCAAACAGTGCAAGAACACAAAGAAAAAGTGCAAATAGTCACTAATCACTAAGTCAAATAGGGAAATAAAATTCATAATATGGAATTCAAGGTTGGAAATCTGAGATAATATAATGAAGCAATCAAGCCTCAATAGAATGCGTCAGACCTCTGGCTTAACTCTGTTAAATGGTTCCTACATGTATTAAAAAACTGGCCATTATTTATTTCCATATCTATCAACCATCCAATAATATGCAGTCTTTTACTATGCAGAAAGCAGTTTTCAGTATTTACAAGGTAATGTTGATCTGATAGTTTTACTTTTTCCCCTTGGGCAGAGCGGCAGGTGTTCCTGGCTACCTGGAAAGACATCCCCAACGAGAATGAGCTACAGTATCAGATAAAGGAGTGCCATCTAAATGCAGGTAAGCAAGTTCGTGAACAAAATGCCCTCAGTTGCAAAACAGTCTTTATTTCCTAGTAGTATGATGTCTGTGAATCTCTATATAAATTCTAAGAGTTTTTCTAGAGTTTTGAGTAGCTTTCTGCATATATTTACATATTAATGAGGTTAATTGTTTTGTCCACTGGAATCTAAATTTACATCTTTCCTTTCACAACACATAAATCTTAAGTCAGTGGTTGTTTTTTTTAATAGAAAATTAAAAAAATAATTAATAGTAAAACTAGTTCCTTCTCTGAATCTTCTGATGTGCTTATTTGGCTGGGGTACGGCCTAAGTCCAAAGCATTTACAGCAGCTTTCAGGTTTGTGCCCAGTATCGCTTCAAATACTCATCCAAAGACCTCACTCTTCTCTCTTGTGTTTTCTTTATCTATCCACATGCCTATCTTGGGATTCTTCAACATTTCCATTTCTTTCTGCCAAAAGGACACCTTAAGCTTCTTTCCCTTTTTAATCTGATGTGATGATTGTCTGCCAACAGGATGGTTAACAACCCATGTGTGCTGTTCAAACCAGGGGCAATGTTGTACAATATTTGCCTAGGTTATTCAAATCTGGTTCGTGCCAGTTCCATAAAATCTTTGTAGAGCTAATTTATCCTGTTATAAGCCTAATGCCATTATTAGTCTATTAGGCATTAGCTCATGTATATAATAGTGGTAGTAGCAGCTATAGTGATTATGCCTCCAGTAGTGATTACAACTCTTCAATTGTTTCTCTTTGTTCCTTAACTAGATTGTAGAATAGAAGTGTGACATGTCTATTAGCTAAAGTAAACTCAATTCCCATCTTGCAGACACAGTATCAGGGAAGCTACAGAATAACAACATCTACACCATTGCCAAGAGAAATGTAGAAGGCCAGGACATGCTGTACCAGTCCCTCAAGCTAACCAATGGCATCTGGGTCTTGGCTGAGCTCCGCATTCAGCCTGGCAATCCCAACTACACGGTAGAGTATACTTATTGGTTTTTACTAACTAATGTCCAATTATTTGCACATTATCTTTGTAAAGTATAAGTAGTATGAAGAAAGATTAGATCACTCTGCATTAGCTTCATATTTCAGATTTCAGAATGTATGAATGATGTTTTCTCCCGCTGTAACTCTGTTTTTACAGCTCTCTCTGAAGTGTCGGGCACCTGAGGTTTCTCAGTACGTCTACCAGATGTATGACTCTGTGCTGAAGAATTGACTTGCTCTATTATTTACCCATTCTGCTTCATCCTGGCAACAAACAGCAGTGTTTTATCATTTTCTGTCACCTGAAGCTAACTGCCAAAACAAGGGAATCCAAGCATTACATGATGCATGCTGTATAATTTGGAATATTTTACCACTGACAAATGAAGAAAAGAAGTGTAATCGTACTTCTGGTTCTGTATAACACACTCAACTTAAACATACAGCTTATTCCTTTATTTTGGCAGCTGAAAATACACTGCCTGTCCAAAAAAAAAAGTCACTATCTGCATTTAACTAAGCAAATAGGTAAGAGCCATCCATTGGATAATTACTGCATGGATGATTATTTAAAGCTGGCAACAACTTATTTAACCCTAACTGATGCAGTTAGTAGCTTCTCATTTCTTAAACAACCTTGTCAGAAAACAAATTCTGTGGTTGTGGAAAAGATGTTCATCTGTTTTCTTGATGGCTCGTACATATTCCAATATGACAATGCCAGGATTCATCGGGTTCAAATTGTGAAAGAGTAGTTCAGGGAGCATGACACATCATTTTCACACATGGAGAGTCCAGACCTTAACCCCATTGAGAATCTTTGGGATGTGCCTGAAGACTTAACACAGCGGCCCGACTCTCCCATGATCAATACAAGATCTTGACAAAAATGAATGCAGCTCTGTACAGGAATAAATGTGACATTGCAGAAGCTAATTGAAATGATGCCATGGCGAATGCGTGCCGTAGTCAAAGCTAAAGGCAGTCCAACATAATTTGCCATTTTTTTGTTTGGACAGGCAGTGTTTATTGAATTCTCTTATATAATTCCCCATTTTCATTTTTACCTCCCAGTGAAAACATGTCCATTCCATCCTTAACTTAGTGTCTTAGTGTTGTAAAGATGTGACTGATGCTGAAACTGTCCTAAATAGGGAAGAAAAATCTCAAATGACTCCATGAAGCCTTTTTTATTATTTGTACAGTATGTGGCATCTTTTGCTTTTCTTTTCTTTTTTGTTAATGACTTTGTTTCACTTGTACCCATAGAATAATACTATTGATGATTTGTTCCGTTTGCCAATAACAGTCTGAGGAATCAATAATGTGTTTTTCAGTAGCTACTAATGCTTGTTCTGCAGCACATGGCCATGGTCAGCACCCAAACATTATACATCATACTGAACAGTGTAACATGTTTTTCTTCTCCTTTTTCCTGTCATGACTTCAACTATGGAGATTTCTAAATTCAGAAAGTAAGCAAAACATTAGGCCTTGTGAAACTGTCAGTGAAACAGTTATTGTGTAATGAAAGAAATTTCTATATAAGCAGAAAGCTGTTAAAATACATAATATTTCAGTGTAGTCTTGTATCTGCTGTTTAAGTAGAGGAGGGTAAACTGTCAGAGCAGACAGGAGCTTCTCACTGGCCAGTAACATAAAGAACATTTGTGGGTTAAGGTTTTTAGGCAAAATTGCCAGGTGCCATTATTTTCCCTAATATGTTGGAACTACTGCACAAATCACAACTGCTATTGATAATGTGTTCACATGCCAGTGCCACTCCATTTTAAGGATAATATTTGTTATTCATTTTAATAATTCTTTACATAATAGCCCCTATACTGCAACCACAAACAGTAGTAAACAGTAGTTGTACCCAGCTTTATACACCTGTATTGCCATTCCTATTTATTGTACATCTACCTCCGTGTATTTACTTGCCATTGCTGTTAAGGCACTCCCACAGGACCAAGCATTAAAACAAATTAAATGCCAGGTTGGTTTTAATATACTTGTGTCAGTATAACCTTATAATGTTGCTCTTATGTACTATTGAATATTTGAGTTCAAATTCCCTAAGACCCAAAGTTTCTCTTACACAGTGCAGTCCAGTGATTGTGTAGTTTGTGTAACTAATCAATTTAAATGTTTTGGTATTCCCCTTAAAATGATGAAGCCTCATCTCTGTCTATTCAACAGAATGAGTATTTAGCATATTGAAAAACGATTCCACTCCTGTCTCATGCCCCTGTTGTAGATCTGTTTTTTTTTTAAGCAATATAGTCACAGGCACTCCCATCTCTAGTTTATTCAAAACTGTTGCCAGCAGAATGTATGGAGAGAACTATTATAGCATCTTATGAAACGGAATATGTCTAGTGTCATTGCTGTCCTGTTGTGAATGATTTGTTATTATCACACATGTCAATAAATAATCAATCAATCATTTATCTTGGTGTCTTGTTTTCTTCAGACATATTTACACTACAAAAGTTCATCACAAAAACATAAGATTAATGTGTTAGCTATCATAATTTACCTTAACGCAACTACTGGGTGGCACAATGCATGCTCACTTTAAAAGAGTATTGTAAATGTGGTGGTTGTACTTGTTCTAGTTGTCAACAAATATATGTACAGGCCAAAATGAACAGTTATTTCACAGGAAAACACATGGTACTACAGAAGCTTATTATGAATCTGTACGTACAACTTCCTGCAACTACATATTCAATATAACACCAAATATTTATTAGAGTACTTTTTACTTCAGTTAGGCCCCATAAAAACTACAGCCCAGCTGTTTTAAGCTTTGATTGTCTTTAGGCAAACAATGAAGCTCACATAAAGCATGTTCTGTGCAGTATACACAATAGGGGGAACTGAAGCAACAGGATATGTACACAATGCAAAGAGGAAAATGGGGCTTTACATGTGGCACAGAGTGAGTGAATCAAAGTCATTTACAGTTAGCATAGATATTCCTTTACAATAAAATAAAAGATATTTTTGTATTTCATGTGAAATCTTTACAGTATATAAAAGGCGTGACAAAAACAGTAGATAGAAGAGAAAAAAGGAAAACATTTTTGTCACCTAGGGCAGAAATCCAAATTTACCAAAGAACATTCAATTCACTAATTCAATTCATTTTGTTTTTATTCTGTTTTTTAATAAACATTTGTCTTATATACCCAGATACTACAGGAAACTTTAAAAAAATTACTGTAGTATTGGTATAGTTCAGTAATAAGTTTAGGGCAGGTTGCAAAGTATCTTAAAAGGTTGTGAAATCTAAGCACTATGCGTTTTCTGTAATAATGTAAGGCTTAACTCTACTGGCACTAATGCCAGTATCTATAAAAATACTATAGTATGTGAAAGAGGAGTTCCCCATTATGTGCAGATCACTAATAACATAACTTTGTGACCTGAAAATAGATGTGCTAGTAATTAATATGGTCTCTCTGAAAAATAATTTCAATTAATGTATATAGTAAATATGTCTTTTGGTGTATATGTAAATGTAAAGGATTGCATAACTAATCCATTTGGACAAGGATGATATATAGAAATCCATTTTAAAACTGATATTCTCAAATGTTATCACTGTAATACACCAACAGAGCTTCATACTGTACCTCTTACCTTTTTAGTGGAATCCATTTTCATGTGGAGGTGACGCCATCTTGAATATCCTCCAGTCTCTTGAGGAGATGTTTGGTGAACACCATGAGAAACCACTTGTAGCGGGGCACTGCCAGAGGTTCTGGAGCGAGCGACCAGGTTAATTGAAGTTAACTACATACTTACTTAAGTACATTCTCATGCCAACTTCTGAATGTCGAATCTTAATAATTAATTTAATGGTAAAATACTACGTTTATACTACACCGTGGTAATGTTAGCGTTCATTTTATTCACGGAGAGGATATCAGTACTGTGCAAAATTAGCTTAAAAGGCACCCATGTAACTCAACATTAACTTAATAGTTTATTTCAGCAAGTTGACATTGTAAATACAGTAACGGTGGTAAAGTAAATAGCCAGCAACATGCTAATGTGTTCTTTAACAGTTGAGCAAGCTAAAGTTGTAAAGAGAATATCCAATTAGCTAGCTAACACGTTAGCAACGGTGATGTTACATTAGCGCTAGATGAACGTCCATGCTAGATATTAATAACGTACCTAGCTAACGCTAACCTTATACTTTCGGTTAATTTATGAACGCCACTTGTATTAATAATAATTTAGTGATAGGGCGAAAAGGGTAACTTTTTACGTGACTTTTAACAGTTATCTTTTTCCCACTTAGGTCAAAGTTCAGAAATGTGTTCAGTACAATTTCTGTGAACAATTAACCAGCCGGAGGCGGAGGTCCAGGACGTAAGGAAGGTCAGTAAACATACCCAATAAATCAAAGGTAAATGCAATGGCATTTAATCTGGCAGGTGGATGCTGGACGAGGAATGTTTATATATGGCGGTTTGGTTGTTGCTATGTTAAACATGGACACAGCAGAGCGAGTGGCTATAGAAAGATGAGGTCAGATATTTGATTCTCCACGGAAAGATGATGACTCTCAAATAATCAGTAATATGATTAGTGGAAGATGTACTTACTGATTTGATTCACTACAGACAGAATCTGTCATGTCATTTTCTCTTGAAACACATTTTATTAAGGATCTCCAGAGAATCAAAATCTCATGTTTAACATTACATTCTTCTGAGCCTGGGAGTAACACTGCAGTGCTCCCAAGGACACTTGATGAACATTACGAGGCTACACGACAAGACCAAACCTACCCGATCTTACAGCCAAAAACGCAGGACACAACTATGCAAAAGCGCGTCCTTTGAGCCGGAGTCGAACCAGCGACCTAAGGATCTCTGCCATGATGCACTCTCCAGTCCTCCGCGCTACCAACTGAGCTATCGAAGGAAGAACAAGGCCGCTTTCTCCACAGGTTCTGCGGAAAATCAAACTCTCATGTTTTCACATATTATTCTTAAACGCCTGAGCAAATAAATGGAGACTAGCCAGAAGAAGGGCCACGTGGCTCACTCTGCTTGCCTGTTGAACAAGGGAATTGTTCTCAACTTGAGTTTTAGAGTGACAAAAATGAGTGAACCTAATGTTGTTCACTAAAGAATGAACATTAGATGTCATGTTTAACATTACACTCTCAACAGCATAACGTTGTTTACTGAAGACTGAACATTACGTGCAGTGTGGACAGATTAGCAAGACACCACTATGAGAAGGCGCATCTTCCGAGCAGGAGTCCACCCAGCGACCTAAGGCTCTCTGCCGTGCCGTGCGACCAGATACGCAGGACACAACTATGCAAAAGCGCGTCCTTCGAGCCGGAGTCGAACCAGCGACCTAAGGATCTCTGCCATGATGCACTCTACAGTTCTCCGCTCTACCAACTGAGCTATCGAAGGAAGAAATGGAGGCTAGCCAGAAGAAGGGCCACGTGGCTCACTCTGCTTGCCTGTTGAACAAGGGAATTGTTCTCAACTTGAGTTTTAGAGTGACAAAAAAGAGTGAACCTAATGTTGTTCACTAAAGAATGAACATTAGATGGGGAAGAACAGCCATCCCGTGGACCATTTGAACTAGCGACCTAAGGATTGCTGCCTTGATTAGCCTGGCAAAAACCAAGCAGTCACCATGGAGCAGCTGTGCAATGTCGTGATTTTGACTTGATGGCTTCCATGCCAATTTCATGCAAGATGAAGGCAAGGTTTTAGATGCAGGTTGTCCAGAAAAACAAAATCTCGTGTTTAGCATGATGCTCTTAAAAGCCTGAGCAAATGAATGGAGACTAAGCAGAAGACAGGCCACGTGGCTCACTCTGCATGCCTGTTCAACAAGGAAGGAAATCGTTTTTAAAGAATCTCCTCGGCCCCACCAACTGAGCTATCAAAGTAAAAACAAGCACGCTTTTCCATCCAGGGTGTCCAGAAAATCTAATTGTCATGTTTAACATTAGTGTCTCAACAGCATAACGTTGTTTACTGAAGACTGAACATTACGTGCAGTGTGGACAGATTAGCAAGACACCACTATGAGAAGGCGCATCTTCCGAGCAGGAGTCCACCCAGCGACCTAAGGCTCTCTGCCGTGCCGTGCGACCAGATACGCAGGACACAACTATGCAAAAGCGCGTCCTTCGAGCCGGAGTCGAACCAGCGACCTAAGGATCTCTGCCATGATGCACTCTACAGTCCTCCGCTCTACCAACTGAGCTATCGAAGGAAGAACAAGGCCTCTTTCTCCACAGGTTCTGCGCAAAATCAAACTCTCATGTTTTCACATATCATTCTTAAACGCCTGAGCAAATAAATGGAGACTAGCCAGAAGAAGGGCCACGTGGCTCACTCTGCTTGCCTGTTGAACAAGGGAATTGTTCTCAACTTGAGTTTTAGAGTGACAAAAAAGAGTGAACCTAATGTTGTTCACTAAAGAATGAACATTAGATGGGGAAGAACAGCCATCCCGTGGACCATTTGAACTAGCGACCTAAGGATTGCTGCCTTGATTAGCCTGGCAAAAACCAAGCAGTCACCATGGAGCAGCTGTGCAATGTCGTGATTTTGACTTGATGGCTTCCATTCCAATTGCATGCAAGATGAAGGCAAGGTTTTAGATGCAGGTTTTCCAGAAAAACAAAATCTCGTGTTTAGCATGATGCTCTTAAAAGCCTGAGCAAATGAATGGAGACTAAGCAGAAGACAGGCCACGTGGCTCACTCTGCATGCCTGTTCAACAAGGAAGGAAATCGTTTTTAAAGAATCTCCTCGGCCCCACCAACTGAGCTATCAAAGTAAAAACAAGCACGCTTTTCCATCCAGGGTGTCCAGAAAATCTAATTGTCATGTTTAACATTAGTGTCTCAACAGCATAACGTTGTTTACTGAAGACTGAACATTACGTGCAGTGTGGACAGATTAGCAAGACACCACTATGAGAAGGCGCATCTTCCGAGCAGGAGTCCACCCAGCGACCTAAGGCTCTCTGCCGTGCCGTGCGACCAGATACGCAGGACACAACTATGCAAAAGCGCGTCCTTCGAGCCGGAGTCGAACCAGCGACCTAAGGATCTCTGCCATGATGCACTCTACAGTCCTCCGCTCTACCAACTGATGTATCGAAGGAAGAACAAGGCCTCTTACTCCACAGGTTCTGCGCAAAATCAAACTCTCATGTTTTCACATATCATTCTTAAACGCCTGAGCAAATAAATGGAGACTAGCCAGAAGAAGGGCCACGTGGCTCACTCTGCTTGCCTGTTGAACAAGGGAATTGTTCTCAACTTGAGTTTTAGAGTGACAAAAAAGAGTGAACCTAATGTTGTTCACTAAAGAATGAACATTAGATGGGGAAGAACAGCCATCCCGTGGACCATTTGAACTGTTAATGAAACTATCACAGATCAGGAGTTTGATATACTCTGTTTAACAGAAACCTGGATTAAACAGGACGAGTATGTAGCTTTAAATGAAGCAACTCCTCCTGGATACAGCTACATTCACCAGCCTCGTCTGACTGGTAGAGGAGGAGGTGTCGCAGTTATTTATAATGATAAACTGACTATCGTACAAAAGCATGTACACAAATTTAAAGCTTTTGAATGTCTTTATAGTAACATAACAAGTATAGATACAAATATAAAGTCTGCTCAGCCGATCCCGCTAATTATCATTTACAGACCCCCAGGGCCCTACTCTGAATTTCTTTGTGAATTTGCAGATTTCCTTTCTAACCTAGTTGTTTCTGTAGACAAAGCGTTAATTGCTGGAGATTTTAATATTCACTTTGAGAATCCAGAAGACCCTCTGAGAACAGCATTTATGTCCATATTGGACTCGCTAGGAGTAGATCAGTGTGTAGTAGGACCCACTCATAAAGCGGGTCACACCTTAGATTTAATAATATCATTCGGTTTAAGTATAAGAAATTTACTTACGCTCCCACTGTCTGAAGTTATCTCAGACCACTATCTTGTTTCAACTACAGTGTGTCATATTAACAATGTATACTCAGCGCCGCGCTATCGCATTAAACGTACATTTACATCAACTACCGCACAGAGCTTTATTAGTAATCTTCCAGAGTTATCAACTTTGATTGGATCACCGTCTGACACCACAGAACTAGACCAGGCGACTGAATATCTCGAGTCGTCATTACATTATACCTTAGATAAAGTAGCTCCAGTTAAAAGAAAAGTCATTAGAGATAAGAAACTTGCTCCTTGGTATAACGATGACACGCGCGTCTTAAAACAGACTACTCGAAAGTTAGAACGTAAATGGCGCCAAACTAAACTGTTAGTATTCCAGATAGCGTGGAAGGAGAGCATCCTGAACTATAAAAAAGCTCTTAGTGCAGCTAGATCAACGTATCTCTCCACTCTCATAGAAAACAACAAAAACAACCCTAGATTTTTATTTAATACAGTAGCCAAATTAACTAGAAAGAAAACCACTGCAGATATCTCCACAACAACGTTGTGCAGTAGTGAGGACTTCATGAACTTTTTCAATAACAAAATTGTAAATATAAGGCAGAAAATTCAAGCTTTAAAACCAGACAATTTAGTTGACGCAGGTGACGAGCTAACCTCAGCAGATCAGTACCTAGATTACTTTACTCCTCTTGAAGAGAATGAACTAATTTCACTCATCTCTTCTGCAAAATCTTCAACCTGTACATTAGACCCTATACCGACACACTTTCTAAAACAGATAGTGCCAGAAATAATAGAACCCCTGCTGACAATCATAAATTCCTCACTCAGCTGTGGGTATGTCCCAAAGTGTTTTAAATTAGCAGTTATTAAACCGCTAATCAAGAAACCTGATCTCGACCCTTGTCAGCTGTCAAATTACAGGCCGATATCAAACCTCCCCTTTATCTCAAAGATTCTCGAAAAGATAGTAGCTGGGCAGCTATCCTCGTATCTTCATAGAAATAACATACATGAACTCTATCAGTCAGGATTTAGGCCTCATCACAGCACAGAGACGGCCCTTGTTAAAGTAGTAAATGACCTCCTATTGGCCTCTGATCAGGGTAGTGTCTCTATGCTTGTGCTACTCGATCTCAGTGCAGCTTTCGACACTATTGACCATAGCATTCTCCTTCACAGACTAGAAAATGTTGTTGGAATTAAGGGAACGGCCCTCTCCTGGCTTAGGTCCTATTTGACTGATCGTTATCAGTATGTAGATCTAAATGGCGATTACTCCACATGCTCTCCAGTGGAGTTTGGTGTTCCACAGGGTTCAGTTTTAGGCCCCCTGCTTTTTTCCCTCTACATGCTTCCTCTGGGCAACATTATCCGTAAACATGGTATTAACTTTCATTGTTATGCTGACGACACACAGTTATATGTTTCATCAAAACCAGATGAGATCAAACTGCTTAATAAAGTTGAGCAATGTGTAAAGGATATACGAGACTGGATGCTAATTAACTTCCTTCTGCTAAATCCTGATAAGACAGAAGTACTAGTTATAGGATCATCTGCAGCTAGAAGCAAGATGTTAGACCACACCGTAACTCTAGATGGCCTTTCCGTTACATCTAGTGCAACAGTCAAAGACCTTGGTGTAATTCTAGATTCCAGTCTTTCATTTGAAGCTCATGTAGATAATGTCACCAGGACAGCTTTCTTTCACCTCAGAAATATTGCCAAGATAAGGAATATTTTGTCACTAAATGATGCAGAAAAATTAGTCCATGCTTTCATCACCTCTAGGTTGGACTACTGTAATGCCTTACTGTCTGGCTGTTCAGCCAGGTGCATAAACAAGCTTCAGTTAGTTCAGAATGCAGCAGCGAGAGTCCTCACTCGAACCAGAAGATACGATCACATCACGCCTATCTTATCTACACTTCATTGGCTCCCCGTGAAATTTCGCATTGATTTTAAAATACTACTTTTGACATTTAAAGCATTAAATGGTCTTGCGCCGCATTATCTAAGTGAACTGCTAGTGTCTTATGATCCACCACGCCTACTTCGCTCAAAGGATGCTGGCTGCCTGTCAGTACCTCGTATCCTAAAAACTACAGCTGGGGGCAGAGCTTTTTCTTACAAAGCCCCAAAGTTATGGAATAGCCTTCCAAATAGCGTTCGGGACTCAGACACAGTCTCAGTGTTTAAGTCTAGGCTGAAAACCTACCTATTTAGTCAAGCATTTGAGTAAATAGATCTGGGAAGGACTCATGGACGTAGAGCTTTATGGTGAACTGGTATGTTTAGATGCTGTCTTCCCAACTCTCACTGATCACTCGGGTTTGTTGATGGTGAAGTGTTTGGTTGCTCTACATCCCAGTGCGCCCTCATGTCTGTGTTTTCTTCTGAACCCACCCTTTTAGTTAGGCTGTCATAGTTAGTCCTGCCGGAGTCCCTGCTGCACTACACTAAATATACATTCACCTCAAACTTTATCTGACTGTGAATACAACTAACTGCAATCTCTCCTCTTCTCTCTCTTTCCCTCTCCCTCTCTCTTTTCCCTCTTCCTGTCTCTCTGTCGAGCTACACGTCATTCCACCCTTTGCCCTCTGGACCTGTCTGACTCGTCCTGATGCCCAACTTCTGGCTGGAGATCTCGTCGCCTGGATCCACCGTTTGCCCTTTGGGATGCGTTTGGAGACTGGATTGGTCACAAGCTACTATGATGTCGGTCCCGGCCTCGGCGGACGTCGGAAGCTGTTTCTTGGAGGTCTCGACTCAACGCTCGATAGTCAAGGAATGGAACTAGTCTGCCTGCAATAACTAACTGGACTCCATATTAACTTAAAATACTTTAACTGTTATACTGGACTGCTGCCTACACAGCATGTAATCACCCATATGAGGATGGGTTCCCTGTTGAGTCTGGTTCCTCTCAAGGTTTCTTCCTGTTGCCTTCTCAGGGAGTTTTTCCTTGCCACTGTCGCCCTGGGCTTGCTCATCAGGGACAATCACATTATTATGACTCATACACATACACTGTTCATGTACTGTTCTTTGGTTGTGTAAAGCTGCTTTGTGACAATGTCAATTGTAAAAAGCGCTCTACAAATAAAATTGAATTGAATTGAATTGAATTGAATTTGAACTAGCGACCTAAGGATTGCTGCCTTGATTAGCCTGGCAAAAACCAAGCAGTCACCATGGAGCAGCTGTGCAATGTCGTGATTTTGACTTGATGGCTTCCATGCCAATTTCATGCAAGATGAAGGCAAGGTTTTAGATGCAGGTTGTCCAGAAAAACAAAATCTCGTGTTTAGCATGATGCTCTTAAAAGCCTGAGCAAATGAATGGAGACTAAGCAGAAGACAGGCCACGTGGCTCACTCTGCATGCCTGTTCAACAAGGAAGGAAATCGTTTTTAAAGAATCTCCTCGGCCCCACCAACTGAGCTATCAAAGTAAAAACAAGCACGCTTTTCATCCAGGGTGTCCAGAAAATCTAATTGTCATGTTTAACATTACGTCTCTAACAGCATAACGTTGTTTACTGAAGACTGAACATTACGTGCAGTGTGGACAGATTAGCAAGACACCACTATGAGAAGGCGCATCTTCCGAGCAGGAGTCCACCCAGCGACCTAAGGCTCTCTGCCGTGCCGTGCGACCAGATACGCAGGACACAACTATGCAAAAGCGCGTCCTTCGAGCCGGAGTCGAACCAGCGACCTAAGGATCTCTGCCATGATGCACTCTACAGTCCTCCGCTCTACCAACTGAGCTATCGAAGGAAGAACAGGCCTCTTTCTCCACAGGTTCTGCGCAAAATCAAACTCTCATGTTTTCACATATCATTCTTAAACGCCTGAGCAAATAAATGGAGACTAGCCAGAAGAAGGGCCACGTGGCTCACTCTGCTTGCCTGTTGAACAAGGGAATTGTTCTCAACTTGAGTTTTAGAGTGACAAAAAAGAGTGAACCTAATGTTGTTCACTAAAGAATGAACATTAGATGGGGAAGAACAGCCATCCAGTGGACCATTTGAACTAGCGACCTAAGGATTGCTGCCTTGATTAGCCTGGCAAAAACCAAGCAGTCACCATGGAGCAGCTGTGCAACGTCGTGATTTTGACTTGATGGCTTCCATGCCAATTTCATGCAAGATGAAGGCAAGGTTTAGATGCAGGTTGTCCAGAAAATGAAAATCTCGTGTTTAGCATGATGCTCTTAAAAGCCTGAGCAAATGAATGGAGACTAAGCAGAAGACAGGCCACGTGGCTCACTCTGCATGCCTGTTCAACAAGGAAGGAAATCAGTTTTTAAAGAATCTCCTCGGCCCCACCAACTGAGCTATCAAAGTAAAAACAAGCACGCTTTTCATCCAGGGTGTCCAGAAAATCTAAATGTCATGTTTAACATTACTCTCTTAACAGCATAACGTTGTTTACTGAAGACTGAACATTACGTGCAGTGTGGACAGATTAGCAAGACACCACTATGAGAGGGCGCATCTTCCGAGCAGGAGTCCACCCAGCGACCTAAGGCTCTCTGCCGTGCCGTGCGACCAGATACGCAGGACACAACTATGCAAAAGCGCGTCCTTCGAGCCGGAGTCGAACCAGCGACCTAAGGATCTCTGCCATGATGCACTCTACAGTCCTCCGCTCTACCAACTGAGCTATCGAAGGAAGAACAGGGCCTCTTTCTCCACAGGTTCTGCGCAAAATCAAACTCTCATGTTTTCACATATCATTCTTAAACGCCTGAGCAAATAAATGGAGACTAGCCAGAAGAAGGGCCACGTGGCTCACTCTGCTTGCCTGTTGAACAAGGGAATTGTTCTCAACTTGAGTTTTAGAGTGACAAAAAAGAGTGAACCTAATGTTGTTCACTAAAGAATGAACATTAGATGGGGAAGAACAGCCATCCCGTGGACCATTTGAACTAGCGACCTAAGGATTGCTGCCTTGATTAGCCTGGCAAAAACCAAGCAGTCACCATGGAGCAGCTGTGCAACGTCGTGATTTTGACTTGATGGCTTCCATGCCAATTTCATGCAAGATGAAGGCAAGGTTTTAGATGCAGGTTGTCCAGAAAAACAAAATCTCGTGTTTAGCATGATGCTCTTAAAAGCCTGAGCAAATGAATGGAGACTAAGCAGAAGACAGGCCACGTGGCTCACTCTGCATGCCTGTTCAACAAGGAAGGAAATCGTTTTTAAAGAATCTCCTCGGCCCCACCAACTGAGCTATCAAAGTAAAAACAAGCACGCTTTTCATCCAGGGTGTCCAGAAAATCTAAATGTCATGTTTAACATTACTCTCTTAACAGCATAACGTTGTTTACTGAAGACTGAACATTACGTGCAGTGTGGACAGATTAGCAAGACACCACTATGAGAAGGCGCATCTTCCGAGCAGGAGTCCACCCAGCGACCTAAGGCTCTCCGCCGTGCCGTGCGATCAGATACGCAGGACACAACTATGCAAAAGCGCGTCCTTCGAGCCGGAGTCGAACCAGCGACCTAAGGATCTCTGCCATGATGCACTCTACAGTCCTCCGCTCTACCAACTGAGCTATCGAAGGAAGAACAGGGCCTCTTTCTCCACAGGTTCTGCGCAAAATCAAACTCTCATGTTTTCACATATCATTCTTAAACGCCTGAGCAAATAAATGGAGACTAGCCAGAAGAAGGGCCACGTGGCTCACTCTGCTTGCCTGTTGAACAAGGGAATTGTTCTCAACTTGAGTTTTAGAGTGACAAAAAAGAGTGAACCTAATGTTGTTCACTAAAGAATGAACATTAGATGGGGAAGAACAGCCATCCCGTGGACCATTTGAACTAGCGACCTAAGGATTGCTGCCTTGATTAGCCCGGCAAAAACCAAGCAGTCACCATGGAGCAGCTGTGCAACGTCGTGATTTTGACTTGATGGCTTCCATGCCAATTTCATGCAAGATGAAGGCAAGGTTTTAGATGCAGGTTGTCCAGAAAAACAAAATCTCGTGTTTAGCATGATGCTCTTAAAAGCCTGAGCAAATGAATGGAGACTAAGCAGAAGACAGGCCACGTGGCTCACTCTGCATGCCTGTTCAACAAGGAAGGAAATCGTTTTTAAAGAATCTCCTCGGCCCCCCCAACTGAGCTATCAAAGTAAAAACAAGCACGCTTTTCATCCAGGGTGTCCAGAAAATCTAAATGTCATGTTTAACATTACTCTCTTAACAGCATAACGTTGTTTACTGAAGACTGAACATTACGTGCAGTGTGGACAGATTAGCAAGACACCACTATGAGAGGGCGCATCTTCCGAGCAGGAGTCCACCCAGCGACCTAAGGCTCTCTGCCGTGCCGTGCGACCAGATACGCAGGACACAACTATGCAAAAGCGCGTCCTTCGAGCCGGAGTCGAACCAGCGACCTAAGGATCTCTGCCATGATGCACTCTACAGTCCTCCGCTCTACCAACTGAGCTATCGAAGGAAGAACAGGGCCTCTTTCTCCACAGGTTCTGCGCAAAATCAAACTCTCATGTTTTCACATATCATTCTTAAACGCTTGAGCAAATAAATGGAGACTAGCCAGAAGAAGGGCCACGTGGCTCACTCTGCTTGCCTGTTGAACAAGGGAATTGTTCTCAACTTGAGTTTTAGAGTGACAAAAAAGAGTGAACCTAATGTTGTTCACTAAAGAATGAACATTAGATGTCATGTTTAACATTACACTCTCAACAGCATAACGTTGTTTACTGAAGACTGAACATTACGTGCAGTGTGGACAGATTAGCAAGACACCACTATGAGAAGGCGCATCTTCCGAGCAGGAGTCCACCCAGCGACCTAAGGCTCTCTGCCGTGCCGTGCGACCAGATACGCAGGACACAACTATGCAAAAGCACGTCCTTCGAGCCGGAGTCGAACCAGCGACCTAAGGATCTCTGCCATGATGCACTCTACAGTCCTCCGCTCTACCAACTGATGTATCGAAGGAAGAACAAGGCCTCTTACTCCACAGGTTCTGCGCAAAATCAAACTCTCATGTTTTCACATATTCTTAAACGCCTGAGCAAATAAATGGAGACTAGCCAGAAGAAGGGCCACGTGGCTCACTCTGCTTGCCTGTTGAACAAGGGAATTGTTCTCAACTTGAGTTTTAGAGTGACAAAAAAGAGTGAACCTAATGTTGTTCACTAAAGAATGAACATTAGATGTCATGTTTAACATTACACTCTTAACAGCATAACGTTGTTTACTGAAGACTGAACATTACGTGCAGTGTGGACAGATTAGCAAGACACCACTATGAGAGGGCGCATCTTCCGAGCAGGAGTCCACCCAGCGCCCTAAGGCTCTCTGCCGTGCCGTGCGACCAGATACGCAGGACACAACTATGCAAAAGCGCGTCCTTCGAGCCGGAGTCGAACCAGCGACCTAAGGATCTCTGCCATGATGCACTCTACAGTCCTCCGCTCTACCAACTGATGTATCGAAGGAAGAACAAGGCCTCTTACTCCACAGGTTCTGCGCAAAATCAAACTCTCATGTTTTCACATATTCTTAAACGCCTGAGCAAATAAATGGAGACTAGCCAGAAGAAGGGCCACGTGGCTCACTCTGCTTGCCTGTTGAACAAGGGAATTGTTCTCAACTTGAGTTTTAGAGTGACAAAAAAGAGTGAACCTAATGTTGTTCACTAAAGAATGAACATTAGATGGGGAAGAACAGCCATCCCGTGGACCATTTGAACTAGCGACCTAAGGATTGCTGCCTTGATTAGCCTGGCAAAAACCAAGCAGTCACCATGGAGCAGCTGTGCAACGTCGTGATTTTGACTTGATGGCTTCCATGCCAATTTCATGCAAGATGAAGGCAAGGTTTTAGATGCAGGTTGTCCAGAAAAACAAAATCTCGTGTTTAGCATGATGCTCTTAAAAGCCTGAGCAAATGAATGGAGACTAAGCAGAAGACAGGCCACGTGGCTCACTCTGCATGCCTGTTCAACAAGGAAGGAAATCGTTTTTAAAGAATCTCCTCGGCCCCACCAACTGAGCTATCAAAGTAAAAACAAGCACGCTTTTCATCCAGGGTGTCCAGAAAATCTAATTGTCATGTTTAACATTAGTGTCTCAACAGCATAACGTTGTTTACTGAAGACTGAACATTACGTGCAGTGTGGACAGATTAGCAAGACACCACTATGAGAAGGCGCATCTTCCGAGCAGGAGTCCACCCAGCGACCTAAGGCTCTCCGCCGTGCCGTGCGATCAGATACGCAGGACACAACTATGCAAAAGCGCGTCCTTCGAGCCGGAGTCGAACCAGCGACCTAAGGATCTCTGCCATGATGCACTCTACAGTCCTCCGCTCTACCAACTGAGCTATCGAAGGAAGAACAGGCCTCTTTCTCCACAGGTTCTGCGCAAAATCAAACTCTCATGTTTTCACATATTCTTAAACGCCTGAGCAAATAAATGGAGACTAGCCAGAAGAAGGGCCACGTGGCTCACTCTGCTTGCCTGTTGAACAAGGGAATTGTTCTCAACTTGAGTTTTAGAGTGACAAAAAAGAGTGAACCTAATGTTGTTCACTAAAGAATGAACATTAGATGGGGAAGAACAGCCATCCCGTGGACCATTTGAACTAGCGACCTAAGGATTGCTGCCTTGATTAGCCCGGCAAAAACCAAGCAGTCACCATGGAGCAGCTGTGCAACGTCGTGATTTTGACTTGATGGCTTCCATGCCAATTTCATGCAAGATGAAGGCAAGGTTTAAGATGCAGGTTGTCCAGAAAATGAAAATCTCGTGTTTAGCATGATGCTCTTAAAAGCCTGAGCAAATGAATGGAGACTAAGCAGAAGACAGGCCACGTGGCTCACTCTGCATGCCTGTTCAACAAGGAAGGAAATCGTTTTTAAAGAATCTCCTCGGCCCCACCAACTGAGCTATCAAAGTAAAAACAAGCACGCTTTTCATCCAGGGTGTCCAGAAAATCTAAATGTCATGTTTAACATTACTCTCTTAACAGCATAACGTTGTTTACTGAAGACTGAACATTACGTGCAGTGTGGACAGATTAGCAAGACACCACTATGAGAGGGCGCATCTTCCGAGCAGGAGTCCACCCAGCGACCTAAGGCTCTCTGCCGTGCCGTGCGACAAGATACGCAGGACACAACTATGCAAAAGCGCGTCCTTCGAGCCGGAGTTGAACCAGCGACCTAAGGATCTCTGCCATGATGCACTCTACAGTCCTCCGCTCTACCAACTGAGCTATCGAAGGAAGAACAGGGCCTCTTTCTCCACAGGTTCTGCGCAAAATCAAACTCTCATGTTTTCACATATCATTCTTAAACGCTTGAGCAAATAAATGGAGACTAGCCAGAAGAAGGGCCACGTGGCTCACTCTGCTTGCCTGTTGAACAAGGGAATTGTTCTCAACTTGAGTTATGAGTGACAAAAAAGAGTGAACCTAATGTTGTTCACTAAAGAATGAACATTAGATGTCATGTTTAACATTACACTCTCAACAGCATAACGTTGTTTACTGAAGACTGAACATTACGTGCAGTGTGGACAGATTAGCAAGACACCACTATGAGAGGGCGCATCTTCCGAGCAGGAGTCCACCCAGCGACCTAAGGCTCTCTGCCGTGCGACCAGATACGCAGGACACAACTATGCAAAAGCGCGTCCTTCGAGCCGGAGTCGAACCAGCGACCTAAGGATCTCTGCCATGATGCACTCTACAGTCCTCCGCTCTACCAACTGAGCTATCGAAGGAAGAACAGGGCCTCTTACTCCACAGGTTCTGCGCAAAATCAAACTCTCATGTTTTCACATATTCTTAAACGCCTGAGCAAATAAATGGAGACTAGCCAGAAGAAGGGCCACGTGGCTCACTCTGCTTGCCTGTTGAACAAGGGAATTGTTCTCAACTTGAGTTTTAGAGTGACAAAAAAGAGTGAACCTAATGTTGTTCACTAAAGAATGAACATTAGATGGGGAAGAACAGCCATCCCGTGGACCATTTGAACTAGCGACCTAAGGATTGCTGCCTTGATTAGCCCGGCAAAAACCAAGCAGTCACCATGGAGCAGCTGTGCAACGTCGTGATTTTGACTTGATGGCTTCCATGCCAATTTCATGCAAGATGAAGGCAAGGTTTAAGATGCAGGTTGTCCAGAAAATGAAAATCTCGTGTTTAGCATGATGCTCTTAAAAGCCTGAGCAAATGAATGGAGACTAAGCAGAAGACAGGCCACGTGGCTCACTCTGCATGCCTGTTCAACAAGGAAGGAAGTCATTTTTAAAGAATCTCCTCGGCCCCACCAACTGAGCTATCAAAGTAAAAACAAGCACGCTTTTCATCCAGGGTGTCCAGAAAATCTAAATGTCATGTTTAACATTACTCTCTTAACAGCATAACGTTGTTTACTGAAGACTGAACATTACGTGCAGTGTGGACAGATTAGCAAGACACCACTATGAGAGGGCGCATCTTCCGAGCAGGAGTCCACCCAGCGACCTAAGGCTCTCTGCCGTGCCGTGCGACAAGATACGCAGGACACAACTATGCAAAAGCGCGTCCTTCGAGCCGGAGTTGAACCAGCGACCTAAGGATCTCTGCCATGATGCACTCTACAGTCCTCCGCTCTACCAACTGAGCTATCGAAGGAAGAACAGGGCCTCTTTCTCCACAGGTTCTGCGCAAAATCAAACTCTCATGTTTTCACATATCATTCTTAAACGCTTGAGCAAATAAATGGAGACTAGCCAGAAGAAGGGCCACGTGGCTCACTCTGCTTGCCTGTTGAACAAGGGAATTGTTCTCAACTTGAGTTTTAGAGTGACAAAAAAGAGTGAACCTAATGTTGTTCACTAAAGAATGAACATTAGATGGGGAAGAACAGCCATCCCGTGGACCATTTGAACTAGCGACCTAAGGATTGCTGCCTTGATTAGCCTGGCAAAAACCAAGCAGTCACCATGGAGCAGCTGTGCAACGTCGTGATTTTGACTTGATGGCTTCCATGCCAATTTCATGCAAGATGAAGGCAAGGTTTTAGATGCAGGTTGTCCAGAAAATGAAAATCTCGTGTTTAGCATGATGCTCTTAAAAGCCTGAGCAAATGAATGGAGACTAAGCAGAAGACAGGCCACGTGGCTCACTCTGCATGCCTGTTCAACAAGGAAGGAAATCGTTTTTAAAGAATCTCCTCGGCCCCACCAACTGAGCTATCAAAGTAAAAACAAGCACGCTTTTCATCCAGGGTGTCCAGAAAATCTAAATGTCATGTTTAACATTACTCTCTTAACAGCATAACGTTGTTTACTGAAGACTGAACATTACGTGCAGTGTGGACAGATTAGCAAGACACCACTATGAGAGGGCGCATCTTCCGAGCAGGAGTCCACCCAGCGACCTAAGGCTCTCTGCCGTGCCGTGCGACCAGATACGCAGGACACAACTATGCAAAAGCGCGTCCTTCGAGCCGGAGTCGAACCAGCGACCTAAGGATCTCTGCCATGATGCACTCTACAGTCCTCCGCTCTACCAACTGAGCTATCGAAGGAAGAACAGGCCTCTTTCTCCACAGGTTCTGCGCAAAATCAAACTCTCATGTTTTCACATATCATTCTTAAACGCTTGAGCAAATAAATGGAGACTAGCCAGAAGAAGGGCCACGTGGCTCACTCTGCTTGCCTGTTGAACAAGGGAATTGTTCTCAACTTGAGTTTTAGAGTGACAAAAAAGAGTGAACCTAATGTTGTTCACTAAAGAATGAACATTAGATGTCATGTTTAACATTACACTCTCAACAGCATAACGTTGTTTACTGAAGACTGAACATTACGTGCAGTGTGGACAGATTAGCAAGACACCACTATGAGAAGGCGCATCTTCCGAGCAGGAGTCCACCCAGCGACCTAAGGCTCTCTGCCGTGCCGTGCGACCAGATACGCAGGACACAACTATGCAAAAGCGCGTCCTTCGAGCCGGAGTCGAACCAGCGACCTAAGGATCTCTGCCATGATGCACTCTACAGTCCTCCGCTCTACCAACTGAGCTATCGAAGGAAGAACAAGGCCTCTTTCTCCACAGGTTCTGCGCAAAATCAAACTCTCATGTTTTCACATATCATTCTTAAACGCCTGAGCAAATAAATGGAGACTAGCCAGAAGAAGGGCCACGTGGCTCACTCTGCTTGCCTGTTGAACAAGGGAATTGTTCTCAACTTGAGTTTTAGAGTGACAAAAAAGAGTGAACCTAATGTTGTTCACTAAAGAATGAACATTAGATGGGGAAGAACAGCCATCCCGTGGACCATTTGAACTAGCGACCTAAGGATTGCTGCCTTGATTAGCCTGGCAAAAACCAAGCAGTCACCATGGAGCAGCTGTGCAACGTCGTGATTTTGACTTGATGGCTTCCATGCCAATTTCATGCAAGATGAAGGCAAGGTTTAAGATGCAGGTTGTCCAGAAAATGAAAATCTCGTGTTTAGCATGATGCTCTTAAAAGCCTGAGCAAATGAATGGAGACTAAGCAGAAGACAGGCCACGTGGCTCACTCTGCATGCCTGTTCAACAAGGAAGGAAGTCATTTTTAAAGAATCTCCTCGGCCCCACCAACTGAGCTATCAAAGTAAAAACAAGCACGCTTTTCCATCCAGGGTGTCCAGAAAATCTAATTGTCATGTTTAACATTAGTGTCTCAACAGCATAACGTTGTTTACTGAAGACTGAACATTACGTGCAGTGTGGACAGATTAGCAAGACACCACTATGAGAAGGCGCATCTTCCGAGCAGGAGTCCACCCAGCGACCTAAGGCTCTCTGCCGTGCGACCAGATACGCAGTCACCACGGAGCAGCTGTGCAACGTTGTGACTGTGACTTGATGGCTTCCATGCCAATTTCATGCAAGATGAAGACAAGGTTTTAGATGCAGGTTGTCCAGAAAAACAAAATCTCGTGTTTAGCATGATGCTCTTAAAAGCCTGAGCAACTGAATGGAGACGAGCCAGAAGAAGGGCCACGTGGCTCACTCTCACTCTCCACATTATTCCCTCTGAGACCAGTGTCATTTTAACTCCCACCAGCGTGATTTCTAATAATGATGAACAGCGGTTCAACCCAGACAGCTGATGTCAGAGAAATAGTCTGCTTTCAAAAGTGGGGACACTGAGAAATACAAGGAAGCCAAGTACAGATTTCGCATGGAGGTGAGAAGAGCTAAATCACTGTATAATGAGAGAGTGGAACATCAGGTTTCATCTAATGACTGTTTCCTTCTGGGAAGGGCTTTCAGCAATCACCAACTACAATGCTAGAGCCCACCTTTTTGTGAATGATCTGCGCCTAACTATCAGCCTGAATAAATTTTGCTGCCTCTTTAAAACACGATGTGACATAGCTGATATGTTAATCTCGTTGCACGATGTTGCAATGACAATAAAGTTTATCTCTTTATCTTTATATCACACATCATTGATCTGCCGCAGCCCCTCCTCTAATGCTTCACCTGGATCACCTACACAGCCTCACACCTCATTGTCAATTTTCCCCTCACTCCTGTCGTTAATAGTCTGTTTAATTGTTCCTTTTACATTTTTGAAAAAAATATATCTAGAGTATATTAGTATATTACGTATTATTGTAAAGAGATTGTTTACTTATCCTTCCTTCCATAAAAATTCTGTAGAATTAAATAAATAAAATAAACATGAATTACATTTATATTAGTACGTATTTATTCATATCTTTTTTTTATTCAGTATATAGTCATTCGTGTCTTTATTTTTCTTTAATTAATTTTTCATTCTCCAAAAGTGTTTAATGCCGTTATTCCACAGTAAAGTTGGTTTTATAGCCATACCTTGAGGGGAAACTCCTCAATATTGAAACTATGGGCTATTGTCATATTACATCCCTTTATTAAGCATGAATCTTATGTATTTTTTATGTGAAAAGAGAAATACGACACTATTGCTTTTGATGGCATCTCTTGCATTCCTGCCAACACTGAAGACATTTTGATGGATGGATTATTTTACTAAACATTAATAAACAGGGAAAATTTAAAGGATGTAAAGACCAAAGAAATTTAGTAGAATTTCTTTCAATAAATGTAAAGTTTGAAAGTTTATTAAAGTTTGTATAATATTTTAACATAGTGGCTTCTTATGCTTTATACAGTGTTTTTCTTTTTAAATTGCTGTTAAATTACCTGGCAGAGCTACAATAGCAGGCTGATTTTGTATTTCACAAAAAATGACAACTTAACAACCTAAAAGAAAACAGAAAAAAAAATCACATAACAATTCAATAGACGTTGTAAAAGTGTACCTTTTTTTACATTTCTCTTTTACAAACGGTAAACCCCATCTTGAATGAAAAGACAATAAAGATAAACAGAGGAATGTGTTGGAACGGAGAACTTTCCTTAATTGAACTTCTCTTTACCACACTACAGATTCACAGTTGAATCTTACCAATAAAATCACAGCTTCATGCAGACTCCCTAAATTTTCACATGTAGAATTTCCAGTATACAACAACAATGGTGGTGTGTTGTAATCACAGACTTCAGAGCTACTTTTAAAAATTGTCTGATATTACATTGCCCTCATATTTCCCCACAGGATTGTAACTGGTGTTTTTAACTATAAAATAATTGCTATACTTGTCCTCAGTTAACAACATTAAAAAGAGAGATAGTTCTCAAACTCTGGGAGGATGTGCAGAAGCTGTCATTGAGAGCAGTAAACATTAGGATGGCCTGACCCCCCACCTGCAACAAGACTTTAAAATGAGGAGTGTTCAGGTGTATCTATGGGAGCAGGCAGGGGAGCCAGTAGACTGGGTAAAAGATGTGGTGTACTCAGGGGATCTGGTGTAACATGGTGGGTTGTCAAGCTCAGAAGGAGATCCAATACTGTTGCTAGATGAGTCATCCATGGAGGGATCCTGCAAAATAGGATGATTTCAGCTCAAATCCATTCACTGCTTAACAAAGTCAATTTTCGTATATGTATTGGGATTATTTATTCTGAGGAAAAGGCCTAGATTACCTATTATGAACCCTTACTATCCTGCCAATCTTAATAATCAGCTATTAATGACAGCCAGTTAAATAGGCCTTGTACTTTTCCATTTATTTATTTTTTATGATGTTCATTAGAAAAAATTAAGTTGTGGCATTTTCCTTACTGATTTGCTTACTTTAGAATACTTTAGACTATACTTAGCTCATAACTTGACTTATTTGTTTCCACTTTTTAAAACAGTTTACTTAAGTGCTGTTTATTAGGCTTTGAGCTGTGGTAATAATTCATCTTCTATAATTTTGGACTGTGGAGTCATATAGTTCCACTATTGATAATATTATTTAAATGTTAATGTTATTCTTTATGTTCTATATGGCTGTAAGCCTTGCTACCAGTTGCGTGAGTCGCAGAATGTGATAAAATCATGATGGTGATGAGAGATACCTTTTGTTGCAGAATGTAAAGTGAGGTTACTGCATTTATTCCATTATGCTCTGTCAGTTTGGGAAGTGCAACACCTGTGGAAAAGCAAAAAACTTACTGTCAATTCATAGGCATTGTCTGACTTTTTGATTAAGATTATTTCAGTCACATCTTAGATTAGTTAATCATTTTTGTATTAACTTTCATCACAATGTTATATGAATTAAATATAGCAGGACTGTAAAACTGTAGCTATACCTGTACGATTGATTGGTGAGCGATGAGTGTGGTAGAACCTAGAGAGAGCCTTTCTTGTTCTTGGATGTCTTTGCCTAACAAAAACAATATGGTATCAGTTTGTTATTGATATGTTACAGGCTTTAGTTGCCTATCAACCTTAAAAACCAAAAAGCCATTCTTACTTTTTGGAAGGCGTCCAGCAGGCACATACGGTTACCAAGGTGATGAGGAGGAAGATGCCTCCAGTAGAAAGGATGATATAGAGAGAAGTTCTTCCTAGTAGGATAAGAAAGATTACAATTTGAGTCCAGCTACCAAAATATGCATGATATGGGAACTTTTACGTATGTCAAAGAAAGTAAAGAAAGCTGTTTTGGATAATAATCCATTTAAACTTTTAAATCATATTTATGAAATGTGTTAGACATTGGCTGGCAGGGTTTGTGCTTCAAACTGTTTGCTTCAACCTATGTTTATGTCTAGCATGGTGTGTTCTGGCACTGGCAGCCAATAACTAAGACAGAATCACCTACTGTAGACAGTCAGTCTGATGGGCAGGCTTGTTGCACTGCCCACAGGATTCTCCACGGTGCAGCTGTAGATGTCATCATCTGTCATCAACACCCGCTTTATGGTCAAGAGCTTTTGGTCAGGTGACAACAAAAATCTCGTCTCATTGGTCAGCGGCTTTCCACCTTTGAACCACCTGTATGTAGTCCTGGTTCCATTTTCATGGGAGCAGTTGAAGATAATATTTTCGCTGAGCTCCAGTACTGATGAAGACTCCACATAGATGTAAGGCCTGGATATAGGTTCTGGATAAAGGCGACAAGCAGAGCATTAGTACTTAACATATAAACAGACAAAAAACTGTAAACATACTTTTCTCCATGTTTATTGCTACACATTTCACATTACACATTATATATAAATTTAAGTCATTGTACAGATGACAGATATCAAGCCTTGACACTCAAGTCCCAAGTTTGAAAATACAACAAAAATTGTAGTAAATTATAAGTAATTATCATTGTACTTTAATTCTTAAAGACGTATTGAAATAATTATGGCATCAGAACAGAGAATGACATTCTCAACAAGTCGAGTCGAGTAGGACGAAAAGGTCATCCTGACACAGATTGGCTCCTGTGGAACATAGTTTCTTCCTCCCGCTCTTCTTTAGGATTCAGGTGACCTTCACTCAGGCTTCTATGTAGGCAGGAAAAATGGCATTCTTTCACTACAGCAGCAGTGAACAGTAATATATCATGTGGTATTCTCCACTTTCGTAGGCACTGGTCTGTGACACTGAACGTTGAACCTGTGTGCCTGCTGGAGAGATTTTAGAGATAAAGATAGAGAAATGTGCCACAAGATGACATAATACACAGAGTATTAAGTGATGGGAGCTTCTACTGTAAATACAAATATTACATTTACCTATACATATAACAGTCACTGTCTTGGCTGTCTAGATCCCCACTCTGGACTGTGTGGTTTAAAGGCCTTATTTTTGTAAACATCTTCTTCAACTGCCTAGGCAGTTGACTTTTGTCACCACTGAGCTGCAACCTTGCTTGTCTAAGCTGGTAATTGAAGATTAGTGGTGAACATAGGTCACAGGAGCAGAACATTAAATTGGTTATTCCACGAAACAACACTAGTGACACCTGCAGTCATGCAGATGTAACACCTAAGCTAGAAAATAGACATACAAAGATGTGGAGCTTTTTTCTGAGCATTTATAGCCTTCACCATAAGAATAAACATTTGGCCCTTAGTGCAGCAAGACAACACAAAATGTAATATATACAGCAGTCCATCTAGCTGGTGAGTAAAGCCCATTAGTCAAGAAATAAAGTAAATCTAAGTCAAGTCATTTGTCAGACTTGGGACTTGAGCTGGACTTGAGTCTCAGTTGGAGATAAATATGCTTCTAAAACACAGATGCAGACTAAAGACAATGAGATGTGATTGTGCTATAACATTACCCTGACAGAACTGTACAATAAAACCTGCCCTCTTACCATCCACAGTGAGTGTGATGCTGCCCTCTCCTGTAAAGATGTCATCTGTGATGGAGATCGCCACATCATAAATTCCATCGTCAGAGAGTCTCAGATTGTGGAGAAGCAGTGTCCCATTTTCAAATACCAGGATACGATCCCGATACTCAGACCTTGGGGTCCCAATGATGTCAGTTCCAATTGACTGGACAACAGTGACAGACTTTTCTCTCTTTAGCTCCCACTTTATGACCGGCAGGTCAAGACTGAAACTATTGTAGCGGACGGACAGAAGGGCCTCACCCCCTACCGTACCTCTGATGAGAGTGTTGGGGATAGTAATATTCACTGCCCAGACTTCACCTGCACAGAAATACAGATGAGAGGTACCTGTGTTAAATTTATTTTTTATTTTTTTGGCTGATAAGGATCCTGAGATATGGCACTATTCTATAATAAGTCATTATTAGTACTAGTGTAAATAATCCTTGCTGAAGGCTGGTGTGGGTGTCACGCCCCATCACTGCTGTATACCGGCTGTATACTGGAGCCAGTTTACATGGTAGATTCACTTTACCATAGTAATAGCTGACAGTCCAACAAAAGTAGGGATTGTTTGTCCAAATTTCCTTCTTGGCAGTTCATGAAAAGAGCAGATGCCATGCTAGCTTTGCAGACACAGAGCAGCTCAGTGACTGTGCTGTTAACCACAACAATAGCAGAACAGTATGGAGACAAAGTCACAACTGAAAATAACTAAATGTGTGAAAAACACTGGCTGTGACACAGTCTGTAAGTACAATTACTGTATTACTTAGAAAGGCTGGGCACAAGACTGTAAAAGCTCCCACACAGTCTGATGCAATGCAATACCCCAACAACAAACACTACCTTTGTGAAGTCTGTGGTCTTTGGTTTACAGAGAGTAGTCAGTGTCACTTTAAACGTTCTAATACCATTTTTTCTGGTAATACTGTTGCAATACTCTCTGTTCATACAGTATCGTGTTGTGTGTGTGTGCAGCATGTGTTTAGAATAAGTACGCAACTTTAAAATCACCACCCACACCACAACTCTTATCTAATGTTGTAGAAGACTAGCAACTACTGACATGTGCATGGTTATATCTATAATATTCTGATGAGCAACAATGCATTAGTAAGATCAAAACAGTTAACATCAACATCTGCGAGTTGTAGTATGTGAACCCCTTGTTCTGGAAACAACAGATTTCATTCATACATCATAAACTAGATCTAATATTAATCTTTAAATGGACACATCCTTTTCAGGGACAATAGTAACACAAGTGAAATGTCAGATAGTTATTTGGCAAAACTTTAGCTTGACACAGCTTAACAATCGCTACTTTTAAAGCAATCTAAATCAAATAGTAAAGCAGAAACTGTGACGTACCTGAACTGAAGAAACCAAGAGACATAAGAAATAAAATCTGTGAAATCGTTTTGGCTTTTAAAGGGACATTTTTCTCTGTCTTCATCTTGTGCCTCAAGCTTTGTTTTGCTACCAGACAACCCGCATAATTCGTGACTCTGGGCAGGACGGGGGACACAGTTAGTCATTCAGACTCTGCAAGAACTGAGTACATGTTGTTCTCAAAAGCGACAAATGGGACAAAAGTGAGTGTGTGTCTGCAAATTCATTTTGTATGATTAGTTACTTTTATCGTTATTGCAATTATTATAATATTAACTGTTGTCCAAATTAAGTGATGTATTTAAAAAAGGTTTAACAGTGTATTAAGATGCTTCAATGTCAGTGTTTAAACAAATATGATTTTGTGTTTTGCGCTTTTTAAACAGTGGTAGAGCTAAATTTGTAAAGTATAGTACAAGAGGCGGGAGAGGGAAAATATGTTTATCCTCTGTAAAGTAAGAAGTGAGTAGTTGCATTCTGCTATAAGGCTGTGTGGTTATAAAGGGCTCATTCTGAAAATTGGCCGAACTTTGTATGCAAATGTATTTAATGTGTGTCCTTAAGGGTGCCATTTTTTGTGGGCATATTTATATCTGTTTTATTTCCCTGCTCTTGTTTTTCCATCGCTGCATCTTAATTAATATTTTAAGAATATAATGAGCAGAACACCTACAGTTAAACTATGACAATCCTATATAAACATGTACTATACAACAATGTGATTAAAAATGAGATTGATAAAATTAAGGAAGTCTTTCAAATACTGACATAAACTGTCTCAACACGCCTGCGCATCTTTCAGGAAAAAGAGAACGTTTCGTTTTGCAAACCGGAAATTAAACCGATTTTGTACTGAGTGAAGCCTCCTCTACAGTATAGACGATCTTCGTTACAAAGATGGCGGCCTGCATGTGAATGTCATGCCATTCTTAACCGTTTATTATCACCTGGATTAGCTCATGTTTGGTTGCCGTTCGTCACAAGTCAAAGCTATTTTCTAAATTACAACTTGCTGAACGGTGCATGTATTCACCTCAGACCGTAAAGAGTCGGTAAGATCTTAACGAAGTCATTATTCGACCAGCTCTCATGTTAGCAGTTTAGCTAACCAGTCGACAACTTCAGGCGGAATCATGATGGATCCGGACCAACAACTGAGAAATGTAAGTCACATGAGCACTGCACTGGGCTTAATAGATAAATGAACACCGTTTGATGAGTTATTGTGTCTGTTACAGCTGCGCGATTTCCTCCTGGTTTACAACCGCATGACAGAAATCTGCTTCCAGCGATGTACCAGCAACTTCAACTACAGAAACCTGACCATGGACGAGGTACAATGAATCAGCTTGTGATTAATCTGTGAACATACTGGGTGTCTATGCATAATACATACATGCAGTTTATGTCTGGTCAACGTTTATTTACCTACTGTTTCTCAGAAGAATAGTAACTTGCACCAAATCAACCCCCCCAAAATTTTGGAAGTATACCAAAATGGGAAAAGGATTTACATGGTCTTGACCTCATAATGTTTAATGAATATACATATATTATAGTTAGGCACTTTTGACCTTATTGTTGTTTCCTCAGGAGCGCTGTGTGGACAACTGCGCTGGGAAGCTGATTCGTTCTAACCACCGTCTCATGGGCACCTATGTGCAGCTGATGCCTCGGATGGTGCAACGCCGGATGGAGGAGATGGAGAGCAAGGCTGCGGAGAATGCCAAAGCAGCAGAGGCAGCTGCTTCTGCATCACTGGGGTCTCCTGCAACAGAGCCATTAGCAGCATCTCAAACACAGAACAGCTCATCTCCACCCCCACAAATACCTGGACTGTTAGCACCAGACGTTAGATCAGAGAGCCATGGCTCAACTGTAAAGCCAGCAGGACTAGATGTTCCAGTTGAGCTCAAATTATCAGCTGCCACATCACTCACACCTGCATCTGAGACTGTGAATCCCTCAGAGCTCAATAAATCTGGTGATGGACAATCTTATAGCGTAGGATTTCCTCCACCCCCTGTACAGTAGCTGGTGTCGAAATAGTCTGTGAGGTTTATGTCAACTAAACAGACTTCATAATCACAGGGTTTGTAGTGAAAGAGCTTGTCAGACCAAGGGAGAGCTCCAGAGGTCGCTCTCTGTCTGTCAGGTTATGGATGCCTGGAGGTCAAACTGTAATTGCTGATCATTATTTGAAGTTTTTGGCCATATAAAAATTAGCATCTTGTTACAGGAATTATTACTTTTAAAAAATTTTTGACTCATCAAATAATAAAAAGGAAAAATCTGTAAAAAATAAAAACAGATTTAGTGCTCCTTTGATCTAGCATAAGATGAAGCACTATAGTCAGACAGCATAGTCGTACTCAGCAATTATTTATAAAGTACTGATAATGTAATTTTTAACTATTGCAAAGTATGTCAGAGCTCTTAACAGGTTCAACGTGTTGTGATAAGAGGCAAAGACAACAATGAGAAGGGATTTGAGCGATGGCAGTGTTTTTGCCATAAAAGCTCTGTAAACAGGCCACTAGATGGATCCTGGATTGTGGAGGCCTGATTCTATTTGGACTTCTGTGTGGACTTTCAAGAGTCAGGCTGGCTCCAGCTAATGCTTGACACAGAAAATGCTGAAATAAGATAATCTCCACTAATAAAAATGAGTTAGTTTCTTTCTTTATGTGACGATGTGTATTTGTTGTTTGAAAACATTAAAGGCCACTGTGCTGCCAGATGTCATAGCAGTGGTTTGGGGCATGTGCCACATTTCTGTTATGGGTGTGAATCCAGTTCATGACCTTCATCATATCATCACCTCTCTTTCCTCTCATTTCCTGTCTTTGCACTGTGCACGTTCTGTACTCTCTATTTCAGCAGCAAAGTATGATAAGAGATCTTAAAAAAACATTCTTAGTGATTTTGCTCCGTTATTAGTTTTTAGTCTTTAGGCTATTTATGAATAAGCTCAAACCAGTAATATATTAGTGCAACAGGCATGTTTAGCTGCACTGTTACTGTAGAATTAAAGCTAATTTGATTCACAGTCTGTTAGGAACCAGCTAGAAGACGAAGACAACAACAGTAATCTGCATACTACAACTTTTACAATCGTACACAGAAATGCGGTGTTGTGATGAGTTCACAAAAATGTAATTATCACCTCTCAATTAGTGTACTAAAAAACACCATCAACACCACCAAGTTGTGAGGAAGCAAGTAAAAACCTAAAATGAACACTTGGTGGATTTTCAGTGTTTCGGGCAGCATCAGTTTTGCTTCTTTATGTATACACATTTAGTAAATATATCATGATATATGCCTGTTAATAAAATAACATGTTTTATATCATTATATAGTTCAAATTGCACTGTTTTCATGAGCAGTTTGTGAATTAACTTTAGCAGCCTTACCTCACTGTTTACACCCCATGTAATTATGCCCCCCGGGTGTAGTAGCAACGCATAGCCTCCAGCAGGGGCCGCTGTTGTGTCGTTGCCCCGGAACAAAGCTGTCAGTAGCGGAGCGCCTCTCTCCAGTAGCCCGCATCAAGTCGGAGGAGCGGGGCGTGGACTCGGAGCGACCATTCCGTCCTGAGAAGTTTGAGGAGACGGCGACTTACGGGGAAACTAAAAAAAGAAATTAAGAAGAAATCGAGAAGTTGGTAAGACTTTTGAGAAGTTGTGGTGTGTTAGGTAGTTTTATATCCCCTGTCGTTGGGATGTTTTGTGGAAGTCAAACTTCACTTTGACTCTTTAACAATAGATTTCAAAGTTATCCAATAGGCCAGCCCATCCGATTGCAGGGAGGAAGATAAAGCCAAGGGGAAATGTGCCCAGCTATTTAAGTACTTGACTGCATGTTTTATTTAGCTGGACACTGGTTGACTGTTTATGTTTCTTTGACCATTATGATTATGTTCAGTGATGCTCTATAAACGCCAGAATATAATGTTCAGCCAGACTTGTATACAGTCCCACCCGAGGGGATAGTATTTTTCTCATCATACATTAATTTCACAACCTTAAAAAATGAACTTAATAAATGTCTAAATCTAACAAGAGGCAAAAGACAGTGAGCAATGTCAGTATTTTGGCTTATATACTACATGTGCATTGCTTTGCGCAAGAATTTGTACAAACATTTATTTTTACTTTGTTGTTTGGTGGGAAAGAACAAAACCAAGTTGTTCCTGACATAAGAGTCTTTGTTTAACAACTTTTCCAGGCTACATGTTCCTGACCCTAAAAGAGACTGAAAGTCAAGAAAGGGCACCTACAATATAACCATGGATGACATCTTCACACAGTGTCGAGAGGGGAACTCCGTGGCTGTTCGTCTGTGGTTGGACAACACAGAGAATGACCTGAACTTGGGGTACGTGGATATATCTGCACACACTATGCGCAAATATGCAAAGGTATGAAGGTAACTGCTCTGTGTCTTCTCTTTTGGATGTTAGAGTTGAATTACAGGCTGTGCAATAGAGAACGGAGCATGGTCTAATGATTGTGGAGTTGACTTGTACCACATTTGGTCTGGTAGGGCAGTGATTCAGTGCTTATGTGTGTGCGAGTGTGTGCATATGAGGTGATCCTTGGCACATTAAATGTGGTCAAATAGTTTCCATACCGTGTTCTCCCTGCAGCTCTGAATACTGCTGAACATCACCCAGCTTTGGTAATTCCAGTTCAGTCTGTAGTTTTTCCTTTTTCTTCCTCTTCTTTCCTTATGATGTCATTCCTAAAAATTGTGTGTGCATAAAAGTAGAGGGTGGTTTAGGCAGGTTGTGCAGGGACAAAATGACTCAGGCAACAGAATATAACCTACTATACTGTAAGAATATAATGCTGAAATGTATAATTTTGGTCATGTACAGCAACTGCTGAAAAAATCACCAGGGCTTTTTCACATTTTAAATATAAAACAATATAAATTTAAACAGTAGATGCATGTATTATGGCCATGAGTTGCAACTCCATGACATTTTTTTTTTGTTTGGCATATACAGCACACTGCTGCCTGTTTACATAATTTCCTTGCTAGAAAGGAACTAGAAGACCTCACTGCTAAAGACCTTGGTTATCTCATTCCTGGGCCAGGCCATATATGTGCAGTTTGTTGACGTTGACTTTGAGGGCTACAGAGCTGCTAGCCAACCACGCAACAGCCAAGGCCATTTCCTCTCTTCAACTCCATACAGGGCCAGGCCCTTGCTGACAGAGCTTCTCGGGCAGCTAGCTGCAGTCCCACATAAACATCTGAGAGACCAGTCATTATGCTGTAAGGCCTGTTTTGGTTGTAATTCTGAGGAGGCTCAAGTGTGTGAACGGCCTCACAATTCCTAAACAATATTCAATATTGTGTACTGTACGGATGTTGGTGGGAAACATGAAGCAGTAGAAACTGAAACAAACTGAAATTGAAATTTTGACTGTAATTAAACTAGAGACTGAGTCTGCTGAGACTTTCAGATATCCCCCAGGAGTGGGCGACACAAGAAGACACATGACAAAGAAAGAGAGAGAAATGTGTTGCTGAGGATTAGACTGTGTTTTCCACTCTGTTATTCCCTGAGTTTTTTCCCCTGTTACTTTTTATAGCACACAGGGTTGTTGAGTATGGTGGCTCTGAGGTGCAAAACACAGTAACATTTCATGAAATGCAATAGCACAACAGAAACATATTGGAAAACCACAAAAAAAAAAAAAAGAAAACACAACATTTTCACAAAATATTTCACAACATTCACAACACAACAGAAATGTGATGGATCAGAATTGTCCATTTGCTGTTTCGATTTAGTTTAAGCTGAGGTTTGAGGTTTATTGTCGACCACACTGTAGGGTTTGTGGTTTTGCAGGCTTGGTAGATGCCCAGCAGCTCTGTTGGGTTCAGCTAATGTAAAGATTCACTTAGGTGAAGGGGCCCAGTCACATGTAGGTGATAGTTTGAATCCTTGCAGACTGCAGCAGTGCGCTGTGCACCCTCTGTGTGTTTGTTTCTCTGCATATGTTAGCAGGCATTCCAGTTTGTACACACACAGACACACACACACATTTATCACTAGAGACAGTCGTAATATGGGTATAGGGTGCAAGCAGAGCAAGGAGGCATGTGTTTAAGTCTAAATAAAGATTGGTAGGTAATGCATGCAGAGGACCACACAGATAGTATTTGTCAGCTGATTTCTACTCAGAGTTGTTAGGTGAGCCCATCATCACCCTTGTACACATGCTCCACAGAAACAAATACTGTGTGTCTTCACCTCCAAATGTTGTCGTCTTGTAAAACCATTATACTTGAATATATTAGAATAAATTAGACTTGAATGTGTTATAATTGCTGCTAAGAGGCTGGAGCTAATATTTCAGAACCTGACCCTCTTTGATCTTTCTTCTTCTTGTGTTTCAGTGATGACCATGGCTTCAGCCCCCTTCACTGGGCCTGCAGGGAAGGGAGAAGCAGTGTTGTTGACATGCTCATCATGAGAGGTGCTCGCATTAACGTGATGAATCGTGGAGATGATACCCCATTACATCTGGCTGCCAGTCATGGACACAGGGATATTGTAGCTAAGGTACACACTCTCACACACAGAATGGTCAAAACTGGGTTTTTCATGTTTTGTTTATACAAAGTCTGTAGGGTTAAAACATGTTTGGCAGTTATGTTTACTGATTAAATGCCTTGTGAATGCCAGCTAATTCAGTGCAAAGCAGACCCCAATGCTGTCAATGAACATGGAAACACACCACTCCACTATGCCTGCTTCTGGGGACAGGATGAAGTTGCAGAGGTACAGTGTAATACACCCACAGACACTCCAGGCCCTCTTGTGGGGAGGAATGGACACTACTGTATACCTAACCTTAAAATATAATCTGTGCATGACATAGTTTAACCCCTCTTTTTTTAGGACTTGGTGACCAGTGGTGCTCAGGTGTCTGTGTGCAACCGTTATGGACAGACACCTCTGGATAAGGCCAAGCCTCACCTAAGACAGCTGCTTCAAGGTCAGACTCCCTAGCAGGTTTTTTCCTTGGTTGGCAGTGTGTTGTAGCATCACTACTTTATTTTATGTCGTTCTTATGTTGTTTTTTATGTATGATTTTAGAAAAGGCAGAAAAAATGGGCCAGACTATGTCAAAAATCCCTTATAAAGAAACATTCTGGAAGGGCACCATGCGAACACGACCTCGTGAGTAAATTTATAAAAAAGGAACAAATAATCATATTAACTCGGGATATTTGTTTAATTGTCTTATGTCTTTGCTCCTTCAGGTAATGGGACCCTTAACAAGCAGGCTGGAATTGATTATAAGCAGCTCTCTCTCCTGGCAAAGATCAATGAAAACCAGTCTGGAGAGGTCTGTTGCAAAATCTGTTTACTGTTGTGTGGGAGCCTTATTTTAATTTTTCAGCTCATTAGTTGTTTACGTGACTCTGTTTGCAGTTATGGCAGGGTCGGTGGCAAGGGGATGAGATTGTAGTGAAGGTGTTACAGGTGAGAGACTGGACCACCAGAAAGAGCAGAGACTTCAATGAGGAGCATCCGAAACTCAGGTAGTTTACACTTCGGCTTTCTGACAATGAACAGTGGGGATTTGTTTGGTCTTTAACAGTGTCTCTTAGGAAGTCTGCAGTATGGACAACATGGTGTCAGTTTTTTTTTTATCTGAACCATAGACCTCATGCGCTCATTTGCACTGACTGTCACATCTCAGTAAACACAGTGCAGCCAAGAGAACATATGATCTGCTGCAGGATTGTTGTGCAACAAGAAGAGCAGTTGTAATTGTTAGAGGTCAAAGAAATTGGGGCTTGGTTAGTGTTGTGGTGAAGTTGTTGTCAGTTGTTTCTTACGTGACGTATTCTGCTCTACAGTGTGAAAAACACATTTCCACAAACCTCCTCCCATCACAGTAAACATTTTTCATGTTAATATTACTAAAAATACCTTTACACACACACTCTCTCTCTTTCTGTTACTGTCTCCATAGGATCTTTTCTCATCCTAACATACTTCCTGTTCTCGGGGCCTGTCAGTCACCTCCCTCTCCTCACCCCATCATCATTAGCCACTACATGCCATATGGATCCCTCTACAACATACTTCACCAGGGCACTAGTAAGTTATTTGTGCACAGAACATGTATGAAATAAAAATATGTACAATTTGCAGTAAACATACCAAAGTTATTTCAGTCCTAGAACCTGTTTTTACACCACCTGACTTGTTACTCTTGTCTCTCACCTCCTTTTTCTCCTGTCCTTTGTCTTCTTCTTCTTCCTCATCCTCAGCTCTGGTGGTCGACCAGAGCCAAGCAGTAAAGTTTGCACTGGACATTGCCAGCGGCATGGCTTTCCTTCACACGTTAGAGCCGATGGTTTCACGGCTTTACCTCAACAGCAAGCACATCATGGTAAGACAAATCTTATTCCGTTACAGCCACTATGCAAACAAACTATTAAGATGATCAGTTGACTGTTTTATGAGTAATGAGCTGATGTGATACATTTACAGATTGATGAGGACATGACGGCCAGAATAAGCATGGCAGATGCAAAGTTCTCCTTCCAGTGTCCTGGACGAATGTACTCTCCAGCATGGATGGCCCCTGAAGGTATTTATTCATTGTTTTCCTCTTTTCTCTCGCTTCAGTGGTTTAGTTGGTGTTTACCTGGTGTGTTGCTCATGTTACAGGATAAAAACAAACTCAGTGAGTTATCTTCTTTAATAGTTTTCTTTGTCGCCCTTGTTTTGTCTTCAGCCTTGCAGAAAAGGCCTGAAGACATCAACAGAAGATCTGCTGACATGTGGAGCTTTTCTGTGTTACTGTGGGAGCTGGTTACCAGAGAGGTCCCCTTTGCTGACCTCTCACACATGGAGATAGGCATGAAGGTACGTGGGTGCATTATTTAACAACTCACAGGCTTTTGCTGTTTGTTCAAATTCACATCTACACCACAAAACTACGTGGAAGTGCCAGAAACACCCTCCTTTTATATGAACTTCTTACATGTTTCTGTGTGGGATATCCCCAGCAACTTCCAGTTTCAGTTCCAGGTCTGAAATAACTGCTTGCCTTGTTTCTCACTTGTAAGTCGCTTTGGATAAAAGCGTCTGCTGAATGGCTAAATGTAAATGTAAATGTGATACCGCCTCCCATTTTTCAGGTGGCTCTTGAGGGGCTTCGGCCAACCATTCCTCCAGGTATTTCACCTCATATCTGCAAGCTGATGAGGCTCTGCATGAACGAAGACCCAGCCAAGAGACCCAAGTTTGACATGATTGTCCCCATCCTGGAGAAAATGCAGGACAAATGAATGCATTTGCAGCAATTTGTACACTCCTGGTCCTGTTTTTACATCAAACCACTCTTTATCTTCACTTCAGTATGTATCTGCTAAGCCACTGTAAATAATGTCTAAGGCCACTTCAGCTACACACTTCAGACTATAAATATTGTATTGGTTTTCTTGTGTAATTTAAATTTGAGGTATAAATGATCTTTAGCCAGTGTTGCTTTTTTAATATGGCAGACACTAAAATATCGGCAGACTTTTTAGTCTGTATTCAGTAATGAATCAGACAGAAACACATCCAAAGAAATGTGTATAGGAACAGTGCTTTTCTACACATAAACAAATATCAATGCAATAAATGTTTTATATTTATGACAACTTTTGTTCTTTTTGTTTTGTTGTTCTTTACAGAGACATTGATTTGTGGACACATATGGTAACTGTTCTAGTTTCCTCAAAAATCCATTTCCTATATATATATTTTTTTTATTTAACCATTACAAAAATGTCCTGCATTGTCCTTTTAAGTTGTTTCCCAATGTCTGCTGCTGAAAGCCACAAGATGGGGCTGAAAAGCTCCAGCATATTTACTGCAAGAAGTGATGATAACATTTTAACCTGAAGGAAAACATTCTAATTATAAGTTAGGATAAATACATTATAGTTAATCATGATTCATTATAAAACGTAGTTATTTGTAGTGTTTATATTATTATAAACATGCAGCTGAAACCTACAGGAGACAGATGTCACCTCCTCTCCGCTCTTCATTACTGTTTCTTCATGACTATTTGCAGTTTCAGTACTTATTTATTGCCACTATTTCATATCAGATCACATTTCATCTGTCACTGTGAGCAAACACCAGTTCATCATTAGGAAGATACAGTTTAATATCTGCTTTTGAATTATTTCTACAGCTGTCACTGCTCACATGTACTGGTTAAAGATAAAATATAGAGTTTAATATCCTGGGTGTTTATTTTTAATAGATGGTAGAAGTGTCACAGCACCTTGAATCTGATGGATTTCGTGGAGGGATTAGTTAGTGAGTCCCACAGTGAAAACAGGAGAATAAACAGAGATTCAAAGTCCTGGACCAGGTGTTATGCCGAGTTCCGCCTGCCTGCCGAGATCTGCGTTCCCCACGCGGGAGCGCGCACAGGTTAAGCGTAAACCCAGGAACAAATGATTTGTTAGACAAACGACGGTGTAAAAGCTAAATTATCTATGTTGGAGATGTTAACGGATCATAAATCCATGCTATTTTAAAAAGGTTGATCCTGCGGCAGCTTTATTGGATTAAACGTAATGTTCAAGTATCGTAGTATGTCTATGTCGGGCTTCGCTATAAAACTGCAGATTTTATTGATTAATGGGTTAAAACATTGTTTGTGTGGGTAAAATCTTTGCCCTATTAAAAATGGTGTAGCAGATTAGCCGTGTTGTGGTTAATGAAGGTTTTCATGGTGGTTCGTTGAATGTATGAATGTTATCAATGTGTCATACTTTGTCAAATCACACTCAATCTAATAAAATATATGCTTATAATAACAAGATTTGCAAACTTCGGTATGATTTGGCCAACTCACACTTTTGTGTATGTGTATTTTCATTGTCAGCTTAAAATAACCTAAAAGATGGACAAATGACAGAATTTGGTTATAACGTGTGTTACAGTTAATTAGGGAAGGGATGCATGATTTGGCAACTCTGAGTTGCCAAAATATGCATCCCCTACTCTAAACAGGGAGTGGATGCATTATTCGGCAAGTCTTAATTGCCATAATATGCATCCCCCACTGTAAACAGGGAGGGGATGCATTATTCGGCAAGTCTTAATTGCCATAATATGCATCCCCCACTGTAAACAGGGATGGGGATGCATGATTTGGCAACTCTGAGTTGCCATAATATGCATCCCCCACTGTAAACAGGGAGGGGATGCATTATTCGGCAAGTCTTAATTGCCATAATATGCATCCCCCACTGTAAACAGGGATGGGGATGCATGATTTGGCAACTCTGAGTTGCCATAATATGCATCCCCCACTGTAAACAGGGATGGGGATGCATGATTTGGCAACTCTGAGTTGCCATAATATGCATCCCCCACTGTAAACAGGGATGGGGATGCATGATTTGGCAACTCTGAGTTGCCATAATATGCATCCCCCACTGTAAACAGGGATGGGGATGCATGATTTGGCAACTCTGAGTTGCCATAATATGCATCCCCCACTGTAAACAGGGATGGGGATGCATGATTTGGCAACTCTGAGTTGCCATAATATGCATCCCCCACTGTAAACAGGGATGGGGATGCATGATTTGGCAACTCTGAGTTGCCATAATATGCATCCCCCACTGTAAACAGGGAGGGGATGCATAATTCGGCAAGTCTTAATTGCCATAATATGCATCCCCCACTGTAAACAGGGAGGGGATGCATTATTCGGCAAGTCTTAATTGCCATAATATGCATCCCCCACTGTAAACAGGGATGGGGATGCATGATTTGGCAACTCTGAGTTGCCATAATATGCATCCCCCACTGTAAACAGGGATGGGGATGCATTATTCGGCAAGTCTTAATTGCCATAATATGCATCCCCCACTGTAAACAGGGATGGGGATGCATGATTTGGCAACTCTGAGTTGCCATAATATGCATCCCCCACTGTAAACAGGGATGGGGATGCATGATTTGGCAACTCTGAGTTGCCATAATATGCATCCCCTCCCTAATTAACTGTAACACACGTTATAACCAAATGCTGTCATTTGTCCATCTTTTAGGTTATTTTAAGCTGACAATGAAAATACACATACACAAAAGTGTGAGTGGGCCAAATCATACCGAAGTTTGCAAATCTTGTTATTATAAGCAGATATTTTATTAGTGTGAGTGTGATTTGACAAAGTATGACACATTGATAACATTCATACATTCAACGAACCACCACGAAAACCTTCATTAACCACAACACGGCTAATCTGCTACACCATTTTTAATAGGGCAAAGATTTTACCCACACAAACAATGTTTTAACCCATTAATCAATAAAATCTGCAGTTTTATAGCGAAGCCCGACATAGACATACTACGATACTTGAACATTACGTTTAATCCAATAAAGCTGCCGCAGGATCAACCTTTTTAAAATAGCATGGATTTATGATCCGTTAACATCTCCAACATAGATAATTTAGCTTTTACACCGTCGTTTGTCTAACAAATCATTTGTTCCTGGGTTTACGCTTAACCTGTGCGCGCTCCCGCGTGGGGAACGCAGATCTCGGCAGGCAGGCGGAACTCGGCATAACACCGGACCTCCCTCCGTCAGCTGCAGCTCGTCCTGTCCCCGTTTGCTCAGAAGAAATGAAAAACAAAAACTTTGCCACGTGATGAGTCAGCTGACAAGACAGAGAGCCCGGAGGGAGCAGCTGAGCCACTCGCAGGGCTGCTCGACCCCGTTTCCAGTAAACCTTCACCCGGGGAACACGACGACGACCCTGCGGTCAGCGCTTTGCGGTCGGTACAGAGGCAGAGGAGGAGCTAGCTAGCTGGTTAGCTAGCAGGCTTTTGCCGGCGCGTCCCTCATTCACACCTCTGATGTTACTTCCTTGACGCCGCTCGCTTCTTGTTTCTGGTTTTGTTTCGTCTTCGGCTCAGACTCGCTGTCAACAGGACGCCAGCCGTCCGGACCATGGCTCCCCAAACGCGGCTGCTCTCTCTGGGGCTGATAAGCTGCGCTCTGGCGTCGGTGCTGCCGCCGTTCGGATCCTCTCACCCGGCACCGACCTCGGGGCAGCACGGGGTGGTGTTCATGGAGCAGTTCATCCACCCACAAGTGAAATTTAACTGGAGAAATATCACCTGCCCAGTGTGTAAGGCTGTCTTCGCCATCCTGGACGTCGCCTTGCTGGTAAGGTTTAAAAAAAAAAAACATAAAGTGGATGTGGGTTAACCTTTAACCTCGTGTAGGGACTGAGAATAGCACCTTTAAAATGTCAATTTCATATGATTCATGTATGAAAAGCTACAACTAGTAAAATCTGTGTATGTCTTGTTGGAGACTGCAGGTTGTTGATTAAGTCTAGATCATCTAAAAGCAGTTTAATCCAACACATCCTAGTTTCATCATGTGTATGTAGTTGATTTTGTGTTACAGCTGTAAAAGAGGTGTTGATTTTACTTACAGTCAGACTGAAGGCTGCGCTTGTGCTGGTGTTGGTCTGTATTTGATCAGAGATGTGTTCACAGTATCACACCACAAACTACAGCATCCAAAATAAACTCAATCCAGCAGCCACATAAGATCAAGACAAACGTCAATATTACCTTAAGATAAAACAAGATATACAAAGGGTAACTTTTTTTGTACATCATTTAGTGGTTTCCTTCTTTCGTTTTATTCTTTAAACTCGTTAAATCGTGGTTGGACAGCACCCCGTTAAAGGTCTGTGACCTATTACAAGTTGTGTTGATTACGATTCTGATATGATTACACGTTGGTAAGTCAATAATGAGAGTCATTCAGATCTTATTACAACACACGTTTGATAAGTTAACACCGATTCTATTGTAATTGTGACTACTGTTCTATGTGGTTACTCAGGTTGGGAAGCAAATACTGCATGTGACTCTAACATCCTCATGAGGAGAAGGCATACTTCTTGTTCTGTCCCTTTAAATACTTCTCTTTTTATATCTCCCTATGTTTTAGCTGATTTAGCACAAAACATGCTTGTGACATCTAGATCTTATGATGCCTTGTTTGTTGTTTGTTTGTTGTTTAGAGTCAATAAATGCAGCTGTTGACCTCCAAAACGACATTCGACATTCAGTCAGTCAAATGACAAATTTTATTTATCACGCTGCTTCTTTGGTCCTGTGCTGTCTTTCTGTTGCCTCTCCTAGAGTGATGCAAATGAAGAGCGAGTGGCACATGCAGTAGGTGAGGCATGCATCCGTCTCCATCTGGCTGAGGAGCAGGTGTGTCGAGAAATAACAGAACTGTTCAGGAGTGACTTCATCCGGGTCCTGCAGGAGTCCCTGCTGTGGCCCAGTGAAGCGTGTGGCCTGCTGGTGGGCCCTTCCTGTGGCAAATTTGACATCTATGCCCCCTGGAACATCACTTTGCCAAAAGTTCCTAAACCCCCTGTTATACCACCCTCTCCACCCACACCTAGTTCGCCAAAGAGCAGGGTCTTGTTTCTTACGGACATCCACTGGGACCAGGTGAGTGTGGGCTAGTCAAATCAGAACTTAAATAATTGGCGTAAGACTTTATTTTAAAATCAGTCATATCTACTGACAGGAGTATGAACCTGGCAGTGCCGTAGATTGCAAGGAACCACTGTGTTGTCGTAACAGCTCAGGTTCTCCCAGCTGGAAGAAGAGAAAAGCTGGGTACTGGGGAACCTATGGAAAGTGTGACCTTCCTCTACGGACGGTGGAGAACGTCTTAGAAAATGTTGCCAGATTTGGACCTTGGGACTGGGTCTATTGGACTGGAGACATACCGGCACACAACGTTTGGTCTCAGACCAGGAAACAACAGCTTTCAGAGCTTTCAGTTGTCTCCAGGCTCATCCATAAGTAATTCTTCTTTTGGATTTACATTGATAAGATATTTACCCTTTGACTCGTAACAGTAAATGTTTAGTCTATCTACTACTGCACATTATTTTGTTAGTAATTACTTATCTGTCTATGGTTTTAACTAGAATAACACACAGTTTTCAACCATGTTGCTGGTACTTGGAATACAGTTGCATTTCAAAATCCCCTTGTATTCTGAAAACCTGTTAGTCAGGATGCTTTTCTCATGCTATTACGTTTGTCATGTGTTATTTAGAATTGATCTACGCTGTTACTAACTCTCACCTCTTCATTCTAACTTCTGTGCAGATACCTGGGACCTAATGTGACAGTTTATCCTGCTATAGGGAACCACGAGAGCACACCAGTGAACAGCTTCCCACCACCCTTTATTCGTGGCAATAGGTCCTCTGCCTGGCTCTATGATAAGATGGCAGATGAATGGGCAGTATGGTTACCAGAGCAGGCCTTGAAGACTCTGAGGTTCTTATATTCATGTTTTTATTAATGTCTGTTGACATTGTGATGCAGGTCATGCCACCCTCTAGATAAGACATGATGTAAGTACTTCTTAGAGTACAGAGGGACATCAAGCAGACGCCCACCACTGTGTAAACTCATACACCAGTTACCAGGAAGAGCTGCTTAGTGGAATGACCATTCTGCTGTTAATATAGTCATGATAATCAAAATGTGTTCAAATTTGTTTTAAATGCGTCCTAATAACAAATTGAACTGAAATATTTCTATATACATAACAGTTTTTTATATAACAGACTCATCGTTCAGAAACAAATAATTCTAAATTATCTGGATTAGCAGTTTTAGCTGGAGTTAAACATGCAGTAACATAACTGGAACCAGGGATTGGAAGTTAGAAGACATTAAGTGGAAATGGAGAGAATACCAAAAGGGGCAGTCCACATAAGGTCAATATAGAAGGTGTAGTGTAGTATTTTGGTCAGTGCCACCAGACCTGAATTTTACTGTCTGACTGGTGTAATTACAGGTATGGAGGATTCTACACCGTCGAGGTTCAGCCTGGTCTACGAGTAGTCTCTCTCAACATGAACTTTTGTGCCAAAGAAAACTTCTGGCTGATGGTGAACTCTACTGATCCTGCTAACCAGCTGCAGTGGCTGGTCCATATTCTCCAGGCCAGTGAGGACAAGGGAGAGAAAGTGAGTAAAGCAAAAAAGATAATAGAAAATGTTGGTTCAGTTTTGTTACTTAAAATTTGGAGGATCTGAAACAAAAGGTGCTACTGTATGTTCAGCATTGTTTAAAATATGTACAGAATTGTAACTTCAGCAAACACAAACTAATTGGCCGTGCTAAACCAATAATTTCAGGTACTGTACACCATAGCCACATGCTCTGTTGCTGATGCAGATAGTTACTCTATGGCTTTTTTATTTTACCACCTCTATTTGCTAGTACTGAACTTCAGATTGCAATAAAATATACTTTTTATTAGTGCAATAATCTTCAGTTTGGCATTATTTCCTCCTTTTACTCAGGTACACATCATTGGTCACATCCCACCTGGCTTGTGTCTTGGCAGCTGGAGCTGGAACTACTATCACATTGTCAACAGGTAGATACATTAATCATTTACACTTGAAGATGCAGAACCAGAACTTCAAGTTGTGACGTAAAAGTCAAAATTAAGACAGTTACAATAGTAGTACTGTATATCATTTTTAGCCTGTATATATGGTGTCGTCATTCTAGCAAGAACAAGAACTCTTGGATTAATATGCTGATGTCAAGATAATTTTAGTAAATTAAATGTGGTTAACATATTACCAGCAGTGTTTATTTCACTTCCTTGTTCTTTGCTTGGCTGCACTGGGTGTTGTTTGTGGTTTTGTGAGTCTGTATTAATTAATAAATATACAAATATGATTTTCTTTATTTCTATTTCAAAGTCAGTGTCCTACTGTCATTGAAGTTGCTTCAACTTAACAAAGTGAATGACAGATTCCCTTTTATTACTTTCTTTAACATCTTTTTTTTTCAGATATGAAAGTACAATTGCTGGACAGTTTTTTGGTCATACACACCTGGATGAGTTCCAAATGTTTTTTGATGAGGAGACCATGACCCGTCCGGTGGGGGTGGCATTCATTGCTCCTAGTATCACTACCTATGTAGATCTTAACCCAGGTGAGTCCATAAACCAGTTTGGGAAAATTCTAAACTTTTAGAAGTGACAGTTAAAAATCTTAATTGTTTTCCCTCTTTCTAGGATACCGTGTCTACTCTGTTGATGGGAACTACAAAGGCAGCTCACGTCTGGTGCTCGACCATGAAACCTACATCCTCAACCTCACAGAGGCAAACTCCAGCCCAGCACCAAACCCCAAGTGGTCACTGTTATACCGCGCCACTGAGGCCTATGGTCTTTCTAGTATGTTCCCCTCCAACTGCAATGGACTGATTCGGACCTTAATCAATGATGACAGAGTCTTCCAGAAGTTCTGGTACTTCAGATTTAAAGGACACGTGTCAGAGCCCTGCAGGGAGACCTGCAAAACTACAATTCTCTGCTTCCTGCGAAGTGGGCGGTATGATGAGTTGGAGCAGTGCGACCTCCTCAATGGTTTTGGAGGAAATTTGGCTCGAGCTGCTAGAAAAACTCTTTGCTGACCTGTGGAAGTTTTGCATAAATGGCTGGGATAAAAAGCAATATGACCAAATATGTAATTGAGCCAAAACAGTTAATTTGTCCTGTTGCTACAACAGGCCTTGAGTGTGAGTTTATCTGTTGCCATATTGCAAATCCTATTGTGTAATTATTGCCAAGTGTCCTGAAAGATGTTTTGTTTACTTGAAACACACAGAGGTTAAGTGGTTTGTCAAGATTTTGGCAGTCCTACTGTATTGGGTTCCATGTATCAGGGAAAATTATGTTTGTTTATAATGCTTATCTATCCTTAAAAAAAAAAATCTTTCAACTATTAAAGATTATCATCATAATCAAAATGACCGTTAATCTCTTTAGGGATTAGTTAGAAAATTTGATTACGTGTTCATCAGTTTTTCATCACACAGGATGTAGCAAATTTGCATTAAAACCGATAACTCGGTCATTTGCTGGGAATTGAATGTTGTCAAATATTTCATTAGGTCACATTATCGAATCTGCTGAATTAATAGATTTCAGCTGTTATTAGTTTAGAGCTGTGCTGACTTTAGCAACCCATATCATAACTCAGTGTGAACTGTGCTCCATTACAATTGTGAGGATTTAACTCTGTAAATTTTGATTTGCAGAACAATCTGCCTCAGCAAATAAGTGCTCCAAGCTCTTAGTGTTAGTATTTCTTACTGAGGTTTACTTCTGTCTGCACTTTAACTTTTTTAGGTTTATTAGAATACAAGTTTAATAGAACCAGAGTGTACAAAGCTTGGAAATGTTCAGATCTTGATGAATGTGTATTACGATTTAACCTGAGCATGTTAAGAAATGCAGCTTAAAAAATGAGCAATAATGTAGAGATTGTATAAATTATTAATAAAAGATTAAATTGCTGCCAGCTTATTTTGTTTGCTGTGAGTCAAGAGCGTTGAATACAAAATAAAAAGTTGTTTATTTTGTGCAATACATTGGTGAGTGACATGTACTGGTTTCACATCATAACAGTGTATTCACTGTCTAGTCTTCTTCAGAAGTAGCAAATCTCAAAAGTCATTAACAGATCACTAATTCCTTTAGTGTCCATATTCATATCAAAGTGTCCACTCTCCTTCTGCAATTGAGACTATAGCTCCAAGTGGAGCTGTGTGCAAACTTTTAGTTTCACACATCATCCTGTGTTCTGGTAAACGTTTCTGTGGTTTCCACTGTTTCCTCAGAGAGTACACCTCCATCTGATTCCCTTCACTAACCAACCACTAAATACATATATTTAGAAGTAGCTGCTCATGGTACATAAAAAAAAAAAAAAGTTATTTTCATATTGACTACTTCAGAAGTGAGTAGTAGTTCAGGGCAGAATAACTGGACATTAAAAAGGACAAATATATCTGTATCTTTCAGCATCAAAACTTCATCAGGTGCAAATGTTTTTAAAGGAGTTTCCATTCATAAAGACTAAATCACTGCAAGACATCACTAGTTATTTAATAATTAGTGTTGAATCTACCAAATTCTTCCCACCATCCATCATTAAATGTATCACTGTAACAATTCATGCATACCTCTTAATTGTTCTAGATGGCTTTTTATTATTGGTCTGAGAAGTACAAAGTGACAGCAAAGTCACTCTTGTAGAGGTCCCACGTTTTGGGTTTGTGTGGGTTGTCCAATTCCTCCCTGGGTAGAAAGAGCCTGTGGAGAGTGAAGGCATAGTTTATGGTTAGAAACTGAACAATTCAGAGTCACGAACTATAGCAATTAGTGAATCACAGCAACTGTAACATACTTATTATCCACTATGAAGGAAGTATTGAACCAGAAGTAGAACGGAACGTCTTCATATCCTTTTGGAAGTCCCTAAAGGAAATGATAAAAGCAAAATGGAAGGACAGTCAGGCTAAACGCAAGCTTTCCCTACATACAGTACAGTATGCAGTTTAAAGGGGCACAAGTATAAAGGGAAGTACTCACAGCACTGGAGTCAAACATGACCTTCACATCCCCTTCAACCACAGGCATATTCTCTAGGCTGATGAGTACAGCATTATTGCCCACGTCGGGAAATACCTCAAAAAGAAAGAAAAGAAATGAGGTTACCCTTCACTCATTCAATAAATGAATCAGTATGACCTGATGAGTGTGTCACTTACTTTGCAGTTCTGCTGTTCAGCACACACACAATGAAAAACCAGCTCTTTCTTCACAATTATCTTCACCTTTAAATCACTGCCATCACCTTTACCCACTCCTGGGTACACATAAAGACATGAAGAGACGTGTAAATGACAAAGCTGTTCTTTTATCTAATTGCAATACCCTGCTGGTTTGGTGAGTTTTACCTGCTATGGAGCTGATGCGGATGCTCTTGATCCTGAGGGCCTTAGGAGGTGGCAGCTGTCTGTTGAATGTGGTCTTCATAATCTCGTAGTACCCCACATACCGGCTCTGGTTCACATAGAATCACAAACAATCCATTCCAATCCTACACTGCAAAGACTAATGAATATATTCTATTCAACTTGTGCTAGTTTTCCTGACATAAATGTATGTTTGTCGAAAAATAAGATTTTCTTTTGGTAAAGATTTGTCCTTTTTTTCCACTGCTTTCATTTGCCCCTGTTTATTTTTTTAATAGTACCACTAGGAGGCGCCAGTATAAATTATTATAGATCTCCATGCAGTGGCTTCTAGTGTAGCCATGAAAGCTACAGTATTTAACATTTTCAAAATAATTTTTAGTACAAAAAATTCCAAAATCTGCCTCTATCTTAATCATCAAATTTTGTGATGAGATGCTGTTGACACCCACACTCACTCACACAGTCACAGAACAGCTCAGCAGCAGAGCAGAGATATTCACTTCTAAAGGATTTGGAGTATCTGCTAGATTAGTATGTTTTGCTGAAATCTCATTTATTGTATTTCAATAATAATACCCACATTTTTTGTATTTTGATAATAACCAAAGGGCTGTGCAGAGGGTATATATATATATATATATATATATATATATATATATGATAGGGCATATTGTAGCTTTAAACAGCCAGGATTTCTGTTACCTCTGTTAAAAACTAGTATTTAAACGTGACCCCTGTGTGGCTCATTGTTACCTGTGAGGGAGTCTCCACTCCCTGAAACTTAGTGCTCTGAGTCTTGTCTGTCCTCCTTTCACCAAAATAGTTAAGACTGTCCTGGTGGACAGACAGAAACTCATGTAAGGAAATGATCTGTTGCAAATTTAATAACACTTGAATAAATGTCAGCTTTAATCAACTGTACCTGTGCACTCTCGAACTGGTCACTGTCAATGAGCCAGGTGCAAACCATAGTACCTGTACGTCCTGTGGAAAAGAGATTATGCACTACTTTTGGTCAGCCAGAAGAGTAAACTAAGAATGAAAGTCACATATTGTCAGCTACAATACACCAACATGTTGTGTTCATCATGCTCAAATCATTCAGTAAATGATAATGAAACAAGCAGAGACTTCTGGCATCACCTTTCCCTCCTTTACAATGAATAGCGATGATGTTTGCAGGGTCAACAGCCATCCATTCCCTCACGCTCGCTGTGTATTTCAGCATGTCCCTGAGACAGATAGTTCAACACAATGATGAAGGCAGTGAAATAAGCTTGAAAAGTAATAATAGCAATATTAGTTTGTGACACACCTCGTTCCTGTACAGTATAAACAACTGTGCAAATGTGGTGGGGATTCATCATTCAATGATAGAGCAATAACACGGGATGATGCAGAGCAAATGCAAATTATAAAGTAAAGTGCTTCAAGCTAAAGGAGAGAAAAACAAAAAGGCCACACCACAACAGAAAACATTACTCACTCCAAAGACGGAACGTTGTGGTCATCAATAAACACCCGTTCAACTCTGTAGTGGAAGAACTTGGGGTCGTAACCTTTTTCACCTGGCGACAAACACATGATAGTGACATGGTTTGTGTTGTTCTAGATAAAATCCAGTACATGTGACAAGAGGAGGTGCCCACTTACTGCACAGGTTGTAAACTTTATAGTGGCCTTCGTGTTTAGTGTCCAGGAACCTCGCCACCTCCTGAACAGAAAGACAGGAGCGGTTGGTTAAAGCCTGTAGATGTGTGTGTATATTGCTTCAGGGCTGCCTGTAAATTCTTTTAGTTGTCATTTGTGTGTGTAATTACTTCAAATGCCAGGAGGTGAATTCAATGAATTGTTTAATGTTTGACGCACCTTAATTGGATTCCTGTAGAAGGACTGCTTCCCATAGGAGGGGAAAGACATGGCGATAACACGGTCTAGAGAAGTGGGTAAAGATTCAAACTGTGTTGAATGTTGTTTCTTGATAATTTAATGTAGATGTATTGTTGTACACTTGAGTGTACAGTGTTTCATGCACCTCATGGCACCTACCTGTGACATAGGTGAGATCAAGGTCAAATCCATCCTTCTGATAACGGCGCTTGTTCTCAGAAACCTGAGAAAATGTAAGTTAATGGTCAGGATGTAGCATCTTCTCTCCTTATCCATCCCAAATTATACATAGTATACACAGCAATCCTCCTGGAGGTGCTAATGAACATCAGGTAATGTTAATGATCTTACCATCCTCCTGGTGACTTTCTCCAACTCTTTCTTCTGAGCTGCCAGTCTGAAAACCCTCACAAGGATTATTATCCTCAAGCCACGAAGGAATGTCACCACCCTGATTAAGACCAACAACAATTTTAACATCCCAACACCACAGAGCGTTATAATATAGTCTCAAGATGGCTTATGAATGAAAAATAACAACAACCCAGTAAAGCTATAACAAGCAAATGTTATTCCCTAAATCCTTTTTCAGTAAAAAGAGCTCTTTTACAGGGAAATACATCTTTTTAATAAGTGTTTTTTAATGACCTAGGGTGTTATTAGGCACGATCTCTACTGAGCAACACAATTTTTTTTTTACTAATAACTTAGACCTACAGTGTACATTATTATCTGGACATGTCCACTTTTTTGAAATGCAGAGCAAAGGAGGTACCTGGGGATGAGACTAGCTCCTGATAGGTCAGTGAAGGTGTAGACGATGGTGACTACCAGCGTGACGACTACCACACAGGCATCTATGATGTTCAGCTTGGAGCTGAAGTATACGTGGAACCTAAAAGGTGGCAAAAGAAAGTTAAAGACAACATGAAACAGTAAACACGGTACCAAGGGACTGGACTGTGCCACCAGTGCTAGTACTCAAGAGTTACCACATTTCCCAATGCTACACATTTCCTGTCCACCTTCCTCTTCAAAATTTCCTGTTTAACAATCACAGTTGGTTTCTGCTGACACAGGACTCTGAGAATGTTCACATCACTGCGAAACATTTCTTGTTATTACATTTAAAAGTAAGCAATTGTGCAATGATAACTGTAGACTCAACAATATTTTACAGTAACACCAGGAACTAGCGTCCAAATGAATGCAGACATCACACAAATTAGACAAATCTACATGACTTCTTACAGGTTATTACTTCTAAGGATCAGTGAAACGACACTTCTGTACAGCTGCACGCGAGGCCCTTTCTTTCTCACTCACCCCTCCACATAGACCCGCAGGAGAACGTCAAAGAGAAAGAAGAAGGAGATGGTGAGGGACACGGCCTCTAAGGCTTCTCCAACTTCTCTGCTTTTGTCAGGCAGGGAAAAGTCCACAATCACCAGCACAATGTCCACTATGATCAGGATCACTCCAAATATACTGGAGGAAAAGGAAGAGCACATGATCATCGGCATCAAACGCTACTTGGAAAAAAGAGCCAATCATTATGCTAGATGATCCAAATCCTCTTCATAAGCAGACTCACCGAAATCCAAAGGACATGACAAAAGGTGTGATCTTCTTCCGGATATTGCTACAAAAGAGGATAATAGTAATGGTACAGTTAAATGTACTTCTCCATAAAGGGGCTGTATAGAAAAGAGCCTGCAGTCCAAACTGTCCAAACTTACTGATACATGGTGTCTGGTACCATAGACTCATCCTTTCCATCATCAATCTCCACTTTAGCATCCTCCATCTTTGCAATGTTTCTATAGTACATAACATAGACAAGACTATAGTGTTGCACAGCATCATGCACAATGTACAACCACAGTTAGAGTCCAGTAAAATATCACATAAAAACCCCACACACACTAAATAAAGATAAACTAATCTTTCCATATCAAAATGAGTTTTCTCACCCATTTACACCTGCGTCCGACCCTGGACTGAAATGGACAGAGGACATGATTTGCGTGTCTTCCCTGTTGTTTTCTTCTGAACGTGTGATCTCTGGATTTGGACACAAACATTAGATTACAATTCTATTGCTAAGCATTGCTGCATGGTTACAATGTGGAGGAAAAAAAAAAAGTGGACATAAAGTGTGTGTCCTTTCCAACACACTGGGCTGTCTCAACACACTTTACTGGTTAAACTTTGTAACCAGCAACCAGGAATCATTAAGTGCTGCTTCCTAAAACTGCACAGAACCCAGTGTTGAATGAATTCAAGACGCAGCGTGCACGAAAAAAAACAAACAAACCATCACTGTTACGCACAGAAAGCGAAGTATCCAGGATTCACCATCACGTTACCTGTTGTAAAAACATGAGCGATTTAACAACACGAGTCCCCCGCTTTTTCAGCTCCTCTGCAGCTTCCCTCTCCTTACCTGAGGTGTTTGTTTGTTTGTTTTTTTATCCCGTCGATACTAAATCAGGCCCCAACTAGATGAACTGCAGCCGCCTGCGCACGGTTTCCACAGCCATTCGTGAAATCACACAGACAGCTCGTCTTGTGACTTCTTGTGAAGACAAAGGAAGACGGTTCAAAGGTTAACTGGGTAGATTTTTTTTCCTATCCATCCACTAACGTTGCTCCTCATCGTTTTTTGCAAACGTAGCGGTTTCGGACTTCCTGGACTTCAGCTTAAAAAAAAAAAAAAAGCGCACAGCCCATTTTTTCCTCGCTATTCCTCACTCATCCTTCCTCCACAGCCCACTTTCACACCGACACTGACTGAGTGATCCTAGACGACCATGAGCCTCCTCTGCAGAGCTCTTTAAACCAGGCTTTACTTTGAAACTAGGCCGTGCCATCTCCCTCCTCTCTCCAACATCTGGGTTTCATTCAGTGCGCGTTCCCAAACGCCAGATCCACAGTAGCCATAGCTGCAGAGTAGGACACAAACACTGACTTCATGTTGAGGAAACTGGCTCATAATCTCGAATCCTCTCAATTAAAGTTGGCATAAACATAAAACAAACAGCGCAAACTCGAGGAGTGCAGATTCATATGACAGCAGTAAAGCGTTTTTGTGTTGCAAGTTTCTTTTAAAAACATTCTTCAAAAACAAAAGCATGAGCTACAACTAAAAAAAAATAGAAAACAAAACATGAAACCAGCTTAAACGGGTTCATAAAAATAGATACAAAAGGAGAATATATAATATTTATATATATAGAATATATAAAAAAAGCAGCATTATTGCAGTTTAGTGCAATACCCCAAAAGTAACACAAGTGGGCGCTCTTCTACACCACACCTCTCTAATGAATTTTAATTGGTTCTGATTTTCTGATTTCTCAGTTTTAAATCAATGTGGATTAAATACTTTGGTGTCTTTTCACAAGAGTAATCTAATAATTTCTTGGTTCCAGCCTCACTCTCTTGCTTCGCTGCTGATCATATTAACTATTAACTGTTTGTTTTCTCATCATAGACCTTAGAGACAGTACTCATACGGGTCTCTAAATAAATGTATTTTTTATTATTATTACTTCTGGTATGTAAGGAATGAAGTTCTCTCAACATGTTCTGTCCACGAGGCCTAGCAGAACAGGTCTGGGATCAGCAACTCAGTTCAGCGTTTGGCAACGCTAGGTCAGGTCTGGATCCTCTAATGTGGACCATGACCATAACTGGCCCAGCCTATAAATAATACTGACACATTTTAGAGGAGAAGAACACCGGACCTGGAGAAAACAAGGGGAAGCATTGTGAAATCAAGGTAAGCTTGTTCAAGCTTTACCATTATCCAGTTTGTCTTTGATCTTAAATATTTATTGCATTTTTAACTTCAGATGGATGTTTCAGCAAGGAGCCTCTTCCTAAAAGTCATGCCAGTGTTGCTGTTGTTGGCTCTGGTGATCTCCATGGCCTCTTCCACACAGCCGTCAGTAAGTATTTGATCGTATTCTTTAAGAGCTGCAGGGCATGTTTATCCCTTTGTCTTTGTGTTGACATTTGAAAATTGAGAATGTACAGTTCAGAAAGTGGGCTATAAAAGAACTGCCAGTCCTCGAAACCCTCGAGGATTATGCTGTTTAATAGATCTCTGCAATCGTGGACCTGTCAGTTTGCTGGTTCCTTCTGTGGAAACCAGAGCGCTGTGTATTAAAACAAAGGTATAGATGTCATGGATAACTTGAAACTGGTTCTCCTCCTTCAAGGCAACAGACTCATGCGGGCCAGAGCTTGCAACTATCAAGCGCAACATAAGGACACTGGAAAAAAAACTCTTGAGTGGAAAATGGCAGGTTGAGCACCTGCAGAGGCACAAATATTTCCGTCCATTTCAAACTGCGGTGTCTAAAACCAAACCTGAAACTGACACAGCTCCTGGTGTAAATCACAACAGCAGTGGGACATCAAACACAGACATGACACTGATGAAACAACTTCCACCCGCAGGCAGTTTAATTGTCCATGACAAAGGTAGGAAAAACCAACATTACTGTAAATAATAATTATGCAACATAAAGTAAAATGTTAATCATTAGTCTTTCATGCTATCTTTCAAGACTGTTCTGAGCTGTTTGACAGACTGAAACCACCAAGTGGTTTTTACCGCATCCGACCCAAATTACACCAGGACCCGCTTTTGGTCTACTGTGACATGGAGGACGGAGGAGGCTGGACAGTGTTTCAGAGACGCCGGCACGGAAAAGTTGACTTCAACAGGTATTTAAGCACAGGAATAGGTGCTGGTATAGAGCCTACATACAGTAGCTGTTTCACCAGTTAAAATGACGGTCTTCATTTAGAGACTGGGTGGACTACAGAGACGGCTTTGGTGACTTCAAACTGTGGAACGACGAGTTTTGGTTGGGGAATGAGCACATTTATTCCCTGCTCTCAGAAGGTCAGCAATTACTAAAAACCCAACTCAATGACATATAAATTCCTGTTTCATGTATATGTCCTGTATTGTATTAAGTATTATGAAATAGTCTTCTGTCTGCTAGGTTTCTTATTTCTCATTATCTTCTGTATTTCTTTGCCCTAAAGATAAGAATCTGGTGAAGATAGATCTAATGGACTGGGATGGACAGAGAAGTTTTGCATTTTATAACAACTTCCGGATCACTAATGAGGCCGTAAGAATAACAATTTTATGGTCCCGTCTTTTTGTTATGAGGAGTTAGTCCGTTTTAAACAAACATTATTTGCCCATTTTAGGATAAGTATCGTCTCCAGTATGGGCAGTACAGTGGGAAAGCTGGAGATGCTCTGACCGGTGGTTCCGGGATGGTGGAGCAGTGGTCCGCCTGCCTCAGTGGCATGCAGTTCAGCACCAGAGATCAGGTCAGTCATCTATTCCTGTTCTGCTAAAACTAAGAGTAAGGTTAATGTGCAGATGATGACTGTGGCAACACTGGTTTGATGCTGACAGGACAATGACCGCTACCTTCATGGCAGCTGTGCTGAGGAGAATAAGGCCGGATGGTGGTTCAACAGGTGAGAGCTTTCAAATTATTGCCAGCGTTTTATTTCCTTCTGTTGAATTGTTACAAACATTAAATCACGCAAACTGTTTTCTTTTACATTTTCTGAGTTTCTGTCAGTTTTTGTAAGAAAATACTTTTGTTTATATTCCAACTTTGACATCTTTATGTTTGCAGATGTCATGCTGCCAACCTGAATGGGAAGTTCTACCGCAATGGGAAGTACAAGGGCCAGTATGACAATGGTGTGGTGTGGGGGACCTGGAAAGGCCTTTGGTATTCCCTTAGACACACCACCATGAAGGTGCGCCCACAGTTTTTTTTGGATGACATAGGCAGTGGAGGAGGTGGGGAATGAGGACGAAGACTGACTGCCATGTTTCAAGTGCTTCATTATTTGAAAGTATTATCAGAAGTCAGAAGTCTATAAAACATAAAAATGTTAAGTGTAAAGTGTACGACATTACTCAAATAATAAAACAAGCAGCATCTCAACAACGTCTTGTCTAATTTTTACTACTAAGATAACAGTAACTTGAGCACTTTGCAGAAACCCTTTAAGTATTGTGACACTGCTTACATCACACATTAAAATGAAACGGCCCTTAAACGTTTTATAAGATTATAAGAGTGTTTCTTATTATAGTGAGAATATTCAGTGATGTAAAGAAATAGGACTCTAATCTTTCTCCTGTAGGGTTACACAATATCTTATATTCTTCCATCAATACCTGAGGATTTCTGAGGATAAAATATAATGTGGACAATAATTGTAGGATGTCCAAAATGAAAAATATTTCATTCATACATGTATTCTTGTGCTGCTTTTATGATCAGTCAGTGACAGTGCCGCTATATCTATTTATATTTGTCTTAATTCCTTAATTCAGAAAAGGGAAAACCACAAACACATACATATAAACAACTCTGATTCTTGAGGTATGGGACACTTCTAAGCAGATAGAAAAACAAAGAACCAGATCTCCAGCAGCAAAACTTATATTAATAATATTAAAACACATGAATCGTATTAGTGGTGCCGTGTTTTACACCTGGATATAGACTGAGTACAGTGATTCACTGTCGGACCTGGTTATGTAGTTTCAGAAATAACTTTACGCGTGGATTTAGTGCGTTACCGTCTTTGTGGCTCCAGTGCGAGCTGATTGAGGCACAACTTGGAGCTACAGGTCCGAAACTCTGTCCATTCGTGCGTCAGTATGTCTGAAAGACACTCCAGAGGCATCGTCAGCGCCAGAAAGGTTGAATCTGTTGAGCTTTGCAACATATAGTTCAGTATATTTGGAATTAAAGTCCGCAGGAAACGGTGGCGGCTCGGACTCCATTGTGGCACCTCTCATCTCCACCTCTGCGTCTCCTGCCAATATGGCAGCATAAACAAAACGAGTCACCTGACGCCCGGAGCTCTGTTCGTAGACTTGAGTTCAACAGGTTATACACACAAAGGTACAAGGTCAGAATTAATAGGACTCACTGTGGTAAATGCTGCACTATTGGTTAACACAGAAAGAAAACTACTGCCAAAATGCTTTGAAAAGACAACTTAAAAAAACTTTTAATAAGATAATAAGACATAACATCAAACACAATAGAAAAACATTTTTAAAATAACAAATTAAATATATTATTTTTATTCCATTCACATCCATAAAAAACTGTAACATAAAATACACTCTTTACTGATATGTAGATAGTGATTGAAGCCATATATGTTGCAGAAAGGCTTAGGTAAGGGATGGGGGTAAAAATAAAATCTAAATGATAATGTTCTACAAACATGTGTCATCTACTCTTCCTCCCCTACATATGATGAGGACAGATCTAAATCCAACATCCTCTGTTCGGCCTCAGTCAGCCTATAGGATGAGCCACCACTTCTGCTGTAGTCTCCAGACATCGGCAGAGAGTGGCAGCGACCTTTCCTCTTCTCCAAGGACGAGACGCTAAAGGTGGAGCTGCGCTGGCGCCCCTTGACCCCGGGGCGAGCCTGAGCCTCCTTTAATTTCCGTGCCAGCATGTTCCTCTGGATAGGTGATGGGCCACGACGGTTCCAGTTCTGCTCAGCCCGCTCTGCTCGATCCACACTGAGTTGGTGTAGTCCAATAGAACTGGCAGGTCCTGTGCCTGGCCCCCCTATCCCTGACATTCCCCCACCACCTCTGCCTTCTGGCACATCACTCTTTTGCCTTTCCCCATTTATACTGAGTTCTGCATTAGCATGTTTCCCAGATTCTGAAATGCTACTAGTGTTGTTTCCTGTGCATTTGAGTTCAGTGTTGTGAGGAGGAACTGCTGAGTCTATCCACGGCCTCCCCTGTTCATTTCTCTGGGGTCTGGCCTTGATCCACTCTGTGGGCCCATGCTCTGGAATTGGGTAAGAGAGGTACGGCTGCCTCTCCCATCCTCCTTTGGCCCAACAACTTCCATCAGGAAGGGTCCGAGATCCCACCTGCAAAGTACGATTTATGATCTTAATTAATAACCTAAGTCCAAAGACTGCTTGAATATGACATTGAATAAATACTTCTAAATAATTAAAGCTGGTCTGCTGACCTGGGTCATGCTCCTTTCTCTGAACTGTGCAGAAGATCGAGGCTGAGGTTTGGTATCATTAAAACTGGAGGTCCGGCGGAAATTTGGGTTTTTTTGATAATAGTTTCCCATCCCTGAATCTCCCCCTCCTCTCAGACCTGCTAACGTGCTCCTCTCTACCATCTCGACCCAGTCGGCAGTGCGATCACGCCATTTTGAGCTACCCCCACTTGCATGACCAGAAACAGGAGGACCTAAAACCAGCTCCACCCTGGGACTTAGTCTGTCTGGTGTGACCCTGAAAGTCTGTGTTTGTGGCTCAGAAAAGGGAGCTGCAATTTGAAATTGGTTGTGGTTGGTATCATTGTGGGGTTCCACGGGGAAGGCAGAATGAACAAATCCAGTTGGTGTAGGAACAGGGGAGCTGGTGGGTGAAACAGATGTCTCTACCAGGGTATCATGGACAGGACTTGAAGAAACATGGTACAGCTGCGTGGCCTCCTTTAACCCTTTCTTCTTCATCTCTTTCAACTGCTGCTGAGCCAACCGGTACCTAAAGAAACAGCGATATTTCATTTTCAAGACTAGAGAGTAAAGAGAGACAGACTAACCTTGACAATATGTGTCATGTATATATTTTAAACATACCCAAATATTGGTGGCACAATCTTCTGACCTGTGGGAGACAACCTTTCTGGGTCTTGTGAGAGAGGTATCACCATTGTCTGTGAGAGAGGCTGACTGTCCAGGGGAGGTCTGTCCATCTGGGCCACACCTGCACCCACGCCACCTAGTGGGCCATGGGTCTCAGAAACGCTGGGTCTTTGAAGGCTCTGCCCACAAATGGAGGCCTCATCGGAGAGCTTGCGTCCCCCAGGGGAATGCATGGAGCCTCTGTGGACAGAGCTGCATGGAGGGTTCTGGCAAATCTTTCTCCACACAGCCACTACAACGGTAGCCAGAATCACAGCCAGACACAGGGAGATACCTGCCACTACGACCATGTTACCACCTAGGGGTGCAACTCTGACAGGGACAGAGGGAAGGGATGGAGAAAGGGTGGGCAACACTGGAGGGAGGAAAAGAAGACGGTTACTAATATGTAAATATTACAGAGACAGAAAAGGATAGAAGGAGAAAAAAGTGATAAGAGGTACTGACCGACACAGTCCTCCAGGGAGCAGAGGGACTGCTCCTTTACCATGCCAGTGCAATGCATCCCTCCCACACCTGAGGGCAGCAAACACTCACGCACTCGTTCCCTCACCCCCTCTCCACAGCTCACACTGCACGTGGTCCATGGCTGCCAGGGCCCCCAGGTGTCTGCAGAGGAACAAATGACCAAATCAAAAAAGCTGCAGATAAATGCATTCATGTACAAATCTCACATGAGGTGGGTTGGTAATTTGCCAAGATACTCAAATGATAACACAAATTGAGGCCTCTATGCTTTTTTATCCGAATGATCAGAAGCAAAGAGTTGTCCTAGTGACAGTTTTATATAAAGCTGAGACTATTTCGATTAAATATGAAGTAAATAAAATGTTAACACAGTCATTTGTTTCTTATGTTAGCATAAAACAGGCAGAAAAAACATCATGATTGACAGCTATTTATGACTGCATCCTACAAATTCCTGAGGGAAAAACATTTAACTGTTCCACCACTGAATCTTATTTATCTGGGACAATCTGGATGAACCCTCTTCTCCTCAAATTCATGTCTTACTGAATAAATCCCTTTACCCCTGAGCCACTGCGCTTAATGACAAGCTGAAGTAAAGTGTAAATATATTCATAGTAGCTGCCAAATGGGAATGTGTCAACCTATAAAATCTCACCTGCACTCCTGTGAACCACCAAACAGGTCTGTGCTGGACTGGGGGAGCGACTGAAGTTGAAAACAAAGCGAAAGCAGTACTTATTTCTTCCTGGGTAAAACACAGAGCAATTGAATTCTGTCTCATTCTCTCCCTGTGTCAGCCAGTTGTAGGCTAGCGGTGGGGAGGAGGGCTCCTCTGGACCAAAGCCCATCAGTGCCGTTCCACCTGCTCCTGCCGCAGAGGAACCCGCAGTCCCTTTTCCGTCACCTGCGTCCTTATACAGCAGTACCTTCCCATTCACGTGAGCACATGGTGGGCTCATCAGTTTGACAGTCATCGTGCCTCGACAGCCACTCTTGTAAATGTTGGCGTTTTCTACAAGCAGCTTATAGGAGAAGATACGGGACAGGTAAAGAGGTCCAGAGCTCTTCACCTCCTGTGTTGTATGAGGAGACAGCAGAGCTACTCGAATAAAGTCTCTTTCTGTGAAGGGAAAGGCGCAGGGAAGCTCTATACTCTGGGAGCGGAGGGGTTTGATTGGGTGTTGTGTGCGGGCTCGGACCTTGTCAATGCTATTACGTCCAATTTGGTTGAACTCCATGTAGCTGACTTCTAAGAAGAGATCCGACTCAAGCTTGCTGGAGCAAGCCTGAAAATATTCACTAGTAGATATCCCAACCTGGAGAGAGGCGAGAGAAGAGGTGTATGAGAGTCTTTCTGTAGCACAATAAATCAGCTTAGGTTGCAGAGTGTGAGAGTTGACTTGCCTGAAAAGATTGTGAGTGATTTCCGGCCCTATCCACAGAAATGTGAAAGGTGGGCCACTGCACCTGCAGTTCTGAACTCCACCATCGGTCAGTGCGCACCACACTGCTGTCATCCGTGCCATTAGCATGAGAAACAGCAGTGGTGCTGGTCTGCCTCAGCAGGAACCGGAAAGTTCCCGCATACAGGAAGCAAGAACAGTTGAACTCCACCCTGCCGGCCGATTGGTTGTTAGGGAGGGTCCTGGTCAGAAGGGTGGTGTTGGTTTCCATGTTGACCAGAGACAGGCTTGTGTTGCGGATGGTGCCGATATCAGATTTTTTGCTGAAGTCCACAAATACACTAGCATTGCTAAGGGCAATGTGGTAGGAGGGCCAGATACTGAGCCCTGCAAAAGCTACAGGAAAGGATGAACAGAAGAGAGACAAAGAAAAAAAATCTGAATCTAAACACTATGAGCTGCTCTTTTATTTTGAGTTTTGATTTGACTTTCCAGGGGCAGTTATAAACAATTAGTTGTTAATTGCTTAGCATCACATGTGAGTACATTAGGACAGTATCGGGATGTTATTTTAAGAGCTGTGGTCTGTGTTAGTGTGCAAATCCCACCGTGCAAACCTCATGTGCAACAAAACAGAAAGGTTGTGGGAAGAGGAAGCTGACCCTACTCTAATTCCTGCCATCCGTCATCGTTAAAATTAGAGCACATGGTAGCACACAGGGTGCAAGCTGACCTGAACCTGCCAGATTTTTAAACATGGACTTTAGTTATTGAGCTGATTGGCTAGGTGACACTCACCATATCCCATGAGCACCAGCACAAAGGGCAGCAGTGAGATGGCCCGTGTCATTCCGATGTCTGTGCCTCTGTTTTCTCTTACACCACATGACCGTCCTCTTCCACCACTGACCTCTACAAATCAGAGCCAAATTGCAGAATAAACAAATGATCCCACAAGAGGAGGCAGGAGACGACCACTGGCGTGGTCGGTGTCACAAGACAGGAGAAGGCGCAGGAGATGTTCTGCACTCGGCTAAGAAAAACAGGAAGGCTGCAGCATGAAGCCGTGACCATGAGCTTTCTGGATTTACAGTGGCGTCTTCCTCTTCCTTCCATCTTCACAATGAGCTTGGAGAGTTGCCGTCATCACACAAGCGTAGGAGCCACAGGGAGGGCTTTGTCCACAACAAATATTTTCACTGATGGTTTTAGTCTATGCACTTTTTATATTTTTGAGTTTTTGTTGTCTCTTTACAAACACAATGGATTACTAACTGTCTCAGAAACACACATGCATGATAGTTTATAGACTGATAATACTTTTACTACACAGTTAACTTTGCACAAACCATGGACATAAAGTGAAGATAAAGTGAACTCTCAGCCTTATTGATAACTTGCTCCTCAGATGTACCTGCGCTTATAGCCATCATGAGGCTGAATATTTACATACACTACATGTCACTTTAACCCACAGTGGTCAGATCTATACTCTCCTTTGGGGCACAGTAGTTGCAGCCTTCACTGCGCTGTATGGTTGGATAATAAAAGCCGTTGTACTCACATTTCTTGATGACGAGGCGCAGCATCATTCCTCTGCACTTTTCCCAACAGAACCACCTTAATAATAATCACACATTTCTCCCGGCTGATCAACTTCACTCACACTCAGCGACACACAAGCCCCACGAAGGCGCGCATCAGTGCTCGGAGCGCGTCAGAGAGATCCGCTGCTCGCGGGCGCGTCACTGTGCGCGGACGCACTGTGGCGCACGCTTTAAATTGGTTATAGCCAATGTTGATGATCATATTTAAGAAATATATGTGTATACATATAAATGACGTTTTAAGAGGCTCCACTGTGCATTTAAAAAAAAAGAGAAATAACATGCAAATCAATGACTCAGTGATTTTGGAAGTCTTACATTTCATGTTGTACTGAATCTTAGAGTACAGCACGGACCGGTTCTGACACATGCAGGTTTATTTGTGCAACGTGAAGTTTCAAAAGTGCATTACAGGCTATAGCTCAATCGAAACAGGCTACTCTTTTCCTCTCCGGACAGGTAATGTATTGCACTATTCAATATGAAGCACCTGGACCACAAAAGACTTGAACACAGGTTTCTGCAGACAGTGACTATATAGACAAATATGTGAGACTCAGCGGATTGCTCTAATGTTTACTGCTTCAAGTGGCAGCCACACATAAATCATTCTATATGTAATGGGGGCGATTTAAAAAGAAACTTGTGATATATTGTTAAGATATTAAAAGGAAAGTGTATTGTATGCCATGCAAAAACGGTCAACTATTCATCTCACTGACTACCATGCCCCACATAAAATAACTGAAAAGTCATTCTTGTAAAATCCACTGATGAAAACAAACATTATTGAAAATTGAATAGAAAACACTGAGTCTTTTATCATGCGGATTAACTTAAAATGCACCATTGAGTAAACCAGTCCATCTCAGCATGTAAGGACAAGTACCATTTTATATAAAGATTATAATTCAGAGCTCTGCATCCCTTATTATTTTGATCAGACCTGTCTGAATTCAGCACTCCCTGAACCGGTGGAGATAATATACTATCAATGAATAAACCACATGGCAGAGTAATGTAATCAGCTCAGCAGACCTACATTTTCCCACCAGAGAGAGACCAGCAGAAAACAGGAAACTTCTCTAGAGATGAAACACTGTTAACTCAGCTCACTTCACAATGGGAACAAAGAAAGTTTCTATCCTGTGTGCAAAAAGCCCTACAGGGGCACAGAGAGTTAAAAATACAAGTGGTGCCAACGCTTCCAGCAAATATAACATTTAGACATGACGCTACTGAAACCAGGTGAGATTTAAGAACATTTCCACATATTTATTACTTTGTATGATATTATGTGAATAGATATGGTTAAATGCAGATTACAAGCACATATTTTCAAAGCTTTAGTGTGCCAGTCAATAAGGTCTTCACCCTCCAGTTTGTCTTTCGAAACAGATACAACTGGAATGTCTGTAACACAACCTCCGCATTGATGGGGTTAGTTACCTGAAGAATGACATTTGGAAATGTGCCCTGTATTTTATCTGCTGTGAACCAAACTGACATTTTACAGGTATCTTGTTTTTTTCTTGCATGTGTGCTAGGGAACCATAATTAGACCCAAATATAAGTTAGTGAAAATACTTTATTTTGATAGACAAGACTGTAGGACCAAAATAAAATGAAAGATGAAACAATTTAGAGTTATTGAAACTTTACTAAAACATCAACCAATCAGCAGTGATGAGGTTTTCATGAGACAACACTACGTCTTACATTGTCACTTGACAAGCACTCCAGTAGGCAGAACATGTACATGATTTGAATAGTTTTAGGTTTCTGCTCAATAACTTAATAACTGGCTTAACTTTATGGATAAATTCTTGCTCTCAGGCAGAAGCTAGTAAAGGATTTACAGAAGTTTAGGAAATTCAGCACTCTCCTACTACTGTATATATTAATATACAACCAGTACACGTAGAGCTCAAAAGTTTGTTTTAAAGAATCAGCCTATGAAAAGAGACAGCACCACAATGACTGCAGACAGGTATTAAAAGAGGTTTGGGTAGAATCTCAAACCCTCAACAGAGTCATCTCTACACAGGTGGCCCATCTTCTCAGCCAGCAACAACCTAGACCATGAGGAGTGAAGAGCACACAAAAGAAGATGAAACTTTTCTGACAAAGTGTCTGTTTGAATACCAAATACAAATCTACAGTTTTTATGTCTTTTATTCTTATAATCTGACATACCGTTCTTTAGACAGAAGTACTGACAGACCAAGAAGTTTTGCAAACTCCTCTGCCGTCAAGGAGCCTTTGTCTGACACCTGTGGAAGAGGAAGATGAATAATAAAGAAAAATAAGAGATAAGACGTCCAAGTCTCAGCTTGTATTTATGTCACAGATATATTGTAAACCAGAGGGTATATAACAAGCAGTTTAACTATTTTAGATTATGCCTTTTTTTTATATAATGTATTGCTAAAAGCTTACATTGTCCAGTGCTGAGGCTATCATTTCCTCTTCGCTGTGAGACTGCAGCTGGACCACCATTACACCACTGTCAAATATACGCAGCCTAAGGACAACAAGAAAGATGAAGGAAAGAGTCTGTGGGTGTGTGAGAGGATCAGTATTCCAGTCAATAGCTTCATGCTGAGGTTATACTGTATTTTATTAAGCTAAAAGAGAGTTAGCAAAAGGACAGCAACTAGTGTGGGGACTCTAAGGCCAGTGTGGTTGGGGAACAGCCTAGAGTTTCTTCTGAAACCTTAAGAAGTGACAGGAAATGACAGCCACAGAGGGCTGGACACAACTTCCAACAACAGGAAGCCAAGCAGGAAGAGCCTGGCCGGTGAAGCAGGCGCCCACCCTGCCCTATATTCTTTTAAAGGTCTAGACAAATGAATGTAGGCAATGTTGTAATCAATACAACAGAAAGTCAAACAATACTCAGTCTCACCTCAATGGTAACTTCAATGACTCAAACATCTTGCATGCATTTACCAAATCTTCTGGAGATAAAAGCTGCAGAATGAGGAAAAAAAGTTACTTGAGTATCTGAGAGGCCACCTAGTACATCTGTGAGTGACATGACTAAACACAACGGTGTCATATTATTGATTCAACCAGAATGAACATGCAGGCACATGCTCACTTAAGTACAATCTATTAAATTACCTCCATCCCTCTAGCACGGTTGACAAGACAGTACACTTCAGTCAGAGCCATCATCCCCCCACGTTCCTGAGAGAGAAGGGACAGGTAGAAAGAGAACAATAAGAATCACATAGACATTAAATTTGGAAAGAAGGGGACGACTGAAATTAGCCTGTGTAGAAAAGGACGCACATACATATTTACTAACCTCTAAAGGGGCCTGTAGCATATCTCCCAGTTGCTTAGCTAGCTGCATATGGTAATGTGTGCCTGATCCATGCGTTTCCCTGGTAACAGGGTTAGCAATACCCATGCTCAGTAGATAGGACTTAAACCGAATTGTCTATAAAGCAAAACATAACTGTTAAAAAGCAGAAAACCACTGCAAAATTGTGTGTTTTTGATGATAAAGACATGTCTGCATTAGGCCTCACATTAAACGTCCATGTGTATAATAGTCCAGTGAGGTTTTGCCTGATTATGCTGATAAAGTTCCTACCTCATCTTCTGTTATATCTCCTTGTTTCTCTTTGATCTTGTTGGCTATAGATCTGGACAGCTCCACCATCTCTTTGGCCTGTTAGATAGAGGAGACAATCATTCAGTCAATCCCACTTCATAAGAGTGCACTGTATATCATACATCATAAAAAAGGATTTCAAAGACTTTAAAAAAGCTAATTATTATGCTACAATTCAACAACTACAGGAAACTGTAGCAAACATACAAAGTAAAATATTCTTTACCTTTACCATCAGCTTACTGAGATCCTCAAATGCCTGAAAAAAGGAGACTAAATGGATAATAGAGCTAAAAAATGTTCACAATTAAAAAAGCCACAAAACTTCATGGTTACAGATACAACATTAATATCATTCCACAGAATCCCCATCGCTCCTCCAGCTGATGATAAAACTAAACATTCTCCACAGTCCTCAGTTCACCATTTGTTTCAATATTGTACCTTTTATGAAGATAAATATATTATTTGGATTTAATTACTTTATGTTTATGACACACATACACTAGGTCCAACACTGGTTTTGTATAAACACATATTCATTGTTGTCTAATGACTGTCATAGTGGCTGTCGTCAGCTTAAATTCATGTCAGTTAAATTCCAATGGTGACAAGATTAATTATCGAAACGTGTAAAACTAAACCAGTTCAGCTTGGAGCTTTGAGGAGCTTTGAATTTCTTCTTTCTAGTACCTCAGAAATGTTTTTGTCAGTTTCTTTCCTCTTTTCCTCTATCTTCCTCTCAATGCCAACAATCCCCACTGCACGTGTTCTTCCTGCCTACGGGACCACGAAGGAAAGAAAAACACAAGAGTTAGTCACAGACACTACAGAAGAAGGAAAGACAAACATTGAGGAGGGAACAAATTGTGGTCAAATGCTGTTAGAGAGCCTACACAAAGAGCTTTACTTGAATCTCAAAAGCAGAGTCCCACTAGTGTGGGACACTAAACTTAATTGGATTCATACTGAGATGTAAGAAATATTCAAAAATAGTCAGAAGCACTGACTACTTCAACTGTAAAATATGGACAACAGTGCCATCCTGTGGGATATACACACTTTAAACAGACATGGTGAGGACACAAATCACACAACATTCTTTATCTGAATGTTAAAAAAATGCAGGAATTTAAGACAAAAGAATGAAAGCTGTTATAGTTAAATGATGTGCAGTAACTAACCTGAGAGCCAGTTCCTGTGGGGATAGGTTGGGAAACTGGTGTATTCTCCCACCTTTTCTGAGTCATCTCCTCTGTCAGCCTCCTGTAAAACTGAAAGTGAACACCACCATGTCATTTCCGGGATACGATGAATCAAAAGAAAAGTCTATTTATAAAAGTTTATTGTAAGGTAATCAGCGAGATAAAAATGAAAACAAAGAGCTGCTTGTTTGAGTGAGAATACCTCAATCTGCCCATGTTCTTTGAAGGACAGCTTGATGTAAGAGTACTTGCTCTGTTGGTAGGGACCTGGCTCCTTGTTGGCAGGGGCTGGATGCAGGTGGATGACTATTTTGGCACTGTTGAATGAGACATATCAGTAGTTAATTTAGCATTTTCTTCTTCTTGTGTCAGAACTGAAGGGTCATTCTCAACTACTTCTACTGCTTTTTCCAGAGCTTTCCACATGACACAATGAAGACCTACTGAAGTTGATGATTGATATATGAATGTAATTGTTGGTTGCAGGAACAATGTAATTATGTAAATGTATACATATGTACTAACACAATTAAGGTCTTAGATTTAAATAGAGTCCCTTTCTGTGCCACCTTCAGTGGCACATTTTGAAGTCCATGTAGATCCAAATTGTGTAATAAAACAAGGCCATTGTTCTTTTTATCTAGTTGATAATGAGTCTACATCACAAAATCACTGACACTCACCTTTTTCCTATTCCTGCAGCCTGCTCCTCAAAGAAGATGATATGTGACAGAGGTATGGCTATGCAGCATTCCTAAAAAAAGAGAGGCATACAGCAGTCATAATAGGTCAGCATACAAAATGCTGAGAGGCAAGCATGCGAATAATAGCACTGCTTCTCACACAGTCAGCACAGCATGTACTGCATATTGAAGTCATTTTTACTGGAGGACTCACATGATTTTTTATGTCCCTCCAGATCAAGCGGTGGGTGCTCAACAAGGCAACACCAATATCCAGTTTAGCCTGTCACAATGTCAGACATAATGTTATTATTTGCTTATATTAAGTCACTTTTAATGTTGTAATCACTTCATATTTAACTAGTAAACCCACAATAATCTACCTCACCTTGTCCAGCACCTTATTATACCGTCAATATCACAGTATTAATCAAATACACTGCCCCTCCAAAATAAAGTCACACACTCTTATATTTAGTTGGACCACATTTAGCTTTGATTACAGCATGCATTGAATACTGTGCCATTGCAGAAGCAATGTTGTGAATGCTGTGACATTTATTCCGATCTTGTATTGATGACGGGAAAGTTGGACAGCTGCACAAAGTCTTCATCAGCACATCCCAAAGATTCTCAATGGGGTTAAGGTCTGGACTCTGTTGTAGTCAATCCATGTGTGAAAATGATGTGTCATGCTTCCTGAACCACTCTTTCACAATCTGAGCCCGAAGAATCCTGGCATTGTCATCTTGGAATATGTCCATGCCATCAGGAAAGAAAAAATCCCCTGATTTAACTAACTGGGTCATTCAGTATTTTCAGGTAGTCAGCTGACCTCATTCTTTAAGAACATAACACTGCTGAACCTAGACCAACTGCAGCAACCCCAGATCATAGCACTGCCCCCACAGGCTTGTACAGTAGACACTAGACATGATGGGTGCATAACTTTATCCACCTCTTTTTTTTACCCTGATGCACCCATCACTCTGGAACAGGGTGAATCTGGACTCATCAGACCACATGACCTTCTGCCAATAGACAGTTCTTAAACAAGTTTTAGTAGTTAGCATAAATCTCCTTAGATGTTTTCTTTGCCAACAATTTGAACTTTCTGAAACAGATGAACATCTTTTTCACAACCACTGGATGTGTCTTCCGACATGGTTGTTAAACGAATTAGAAGCTACTCACTGCATCAGTTAGGATTAAATAACTTGTTGTCAGCTGTAAAATAATAATCCATACAGTAATTATCCAATGGGAGGCTCTTCCCTATTTGCTTAGTTAAATCAAGGTGGTGACTTTTTTGCACGGACAGTGTATCTTATTAACATTGTGGCATATATATATATAGTTTTAGCTGTTGTGTTATTGTCAGGCCACAAATGTATAAGGAAACAAAACTATACCTTATCATCCCCGTCATACAGTCGCACACCTCGCTGCTGTATTACTAAAGTTTCATTTATTTCTAACAGTCCACTTGACCAAGAAAATCGGTCCATTTTTACAGATACAAGAACAATTTGTTTCCTATTCTATCCGCTGCCGAAGCTCATTTTATGTTTACTTCCTGTGCACTGTCCAAAATTTGCCTGACACTGCCTGAAGATAAACACTAAAGCAAAACTATTAAATAATATATATCTATCAAGTCCATTAAATAAATTATCAAATGAATTATACATTAACACTGTGTGCTTAGAAAATAAACTTAACCAGTCGTAAATTTGTTATTCTACACAATTTCCTACACGATGTTTTTTTTTATGATAAGCCACCTAAGAGGGGTCCTTTCGGTGTTGACGTTACTAGCGCCAGCTGTCAGTGGAAGCTAGCAAGGCTGCTATCTTTGCTAGCGCGTGATTTCAAGATTTTTAAAAAATGAATTTTTCCATGTTTCAGTCTCCGTTCTAGCTATTGCCAAAATTAGACTTAAACGTGCATGAATGAAAAGACGTGCAGATGTTTTATTCTCTTATTGTAATGTCGTTTTGCTGAGCGGTGCTCAGTCCTGAGGTAGCTGTAGCTAGCTAGCTTGTTGTTAGCCGCGGACAAATCTGGTACAGACAGGTTCTCCGCTGCACATTCAGAGTGTTTGGAAGTCATTGTTCACCGGCGGTAAAGTTGTATCATAAAGAAGTGTAGCGTTTAAGACCATGCAGCTTTATTTAGGAGCCGATCGTGTGCTGCGAATTTACATTGCTCTAAATTATGTTTTCGCAACACAATGCATTTAAATCAGTGATGTTGGGTCAGTCATATAGTAGTAAAACCTAAATTTATTTGAATGAAATTAATCTTAAATTCATCTTAAACTTATCCGCTGTATTACAAAAAGGGGATTTATCAAGTGGTTACAATTAACTGTTTACTGCCAAAGAGAGAGCGTTTCTTTAAATCATCAAACATGGATAAGAAATCATTTGATATCGTCTTGGATGAGATAAAAAAGGTAAGGAGTGAACAATCCCAAATGATCCGTCTGATTTAAGTGTCAGTGTTCGTAACTTTTAATTCTGTTTTCAGTGCGTCCTGACCGATCAGCGCATCAAAGCTATAGAGCAGGTGCACGGATATTTCTCCAGTGAGCAGGTACCTGTCCAAACAGCATCACTGTCATGTTTACTCTTTTTATTATATGCTTGTAAATGAATCGCTCACTAAAGTTTCATTACCGTTTTTTTTTTATGAAAGGCAAAATTGTTTTCTAAATATTAGTTATCATTTGAAACAAATACACTTTGTACTAATGCCAGATTATTATAGGCCTCATTTATCTAAATATTCATTTCAAAAGCATCTGCTTCCGGCTGCAATTCTCTTGTCTACACTGGCAAGAAAAGGTATGTGAACCTTTTAGGATTTCTTGGTTTTCTGCATTAATTTGGCTTGAAATGTGGTCTGATCTTCATCTTAATATATTATTATTAAATACTATGCACCTAAAATAATAACACCAAAATATTCAGATTTTTCATGTATTTATTGAGAACAACTATAAAATCCTCATATTGATAGTGGGAAGCATGTGAACCCTTGGAAAGCAGCAATAACCCTAACCCTTTTAGTTAGCGCTGTGTGTTCTTTCCAAATAGGTCAATAGGCGTGCAGTTATGTTTTTTTCAGGAAGTATCAACTTCCTTTGTAGTGTCCTGTCATAGACACCCTTCACCCTCCAGACTCATGAACACAGATGCCAGCAATTCCAGTGATGCCTTTAAATCTTTGGCTGTCACTTTAACTCGTTTCTTTACCTTATTATTAGTGTTTCAGCTTTATGTAAAACAATTCTCCATTGTTGATCCTCTGAGAGTTCCTTTTGGCAAGGCATAGCTCACACAAGTGTATTCTTCTTGTGCAGAGCAAACTTAAGGGGCTCTAGTCAACACCTCCAAACTAATTTACTTAACATGCTAACACCTGACTCCAATTAGCTTTTTGGAGATCATTATTCAAAGGGTTCACTTTTTTTTTCCACTCGCACTTTGGTTTTTTTTTTTTGTTGTTCTCAATAAATAATAATAATTTTTTGTGTGTGTTATTGTTATTATATTTGTTAATACTCTTGATGTAGAAGAAGATCAGAATACATTTCATTACAAATTAAAGCCATGAAATTCCAAAAAGTTTCACATACTTTTTTTTGCCACTGTATGCATTATAATATATTCATTAACTATGATCATGAAAACAATTATATTTGTAAAATTTGTTTTCAACAGACTTTATATCAGGTCTTCTAAAGCAGTTATGGTAACAGTTGTAACATTCGTTCAAACATTTTCAGGTGATGGAGATACTGAAGTATTTCTCATGGGCAGAGCCACAGATCAAAGCAGTTAAAGCTCTGCAGCATGTGAGTAGAAGATGTTTCAGATTTTAGGGCACCACAATTTGTTTACATGAGTACATGAATCTATTATGTTATGTCAAAAATAGATTTGTGTAAAAACTGCAAAGCCAAGATGTAACTAGAGGTATTCTTTTGCCACCTCTTTCTGTTGCTGACATGTTTTATGTTTGGAAAAGTTTAATGTGTTTCTTATTCCGTTACCTATAGAAAATGGTTGCCATCCCTACAACCAAAGTTGCAAATATCCTGAATTGCTTCACCTTCTCTAAGGACAGACTGATTGTTCTTGAGCTCATAGCTTTGTGAGTAAACTTGAAAAAACAAACAAATTGAAACTCCCTAAACTGATATTAAAATAAGTAGAATTTTCTATTGTGATATTAGCTTGTTTGGTCCTTAAGTAGTTATTTAAGTTTTCTCTTCTCATACAGGAATATTTCAGATGCTCAAAATTACCGTCCCGTGGAGGATCTGTTTCGCATACACTTGTCAGAGAAAAAGCGTGCTCGCAGGATACTGGAGCAGGTGCGTCTCCGTCAAGGTCATTTAACAGCCATTGACAGCCTTTTTCATGCTCACACACCTAAACTGTTCCTAAAATAATGCCACATCTCTTTCAATAGGTGTGTAAGGTTGGCTGCAAGGCTCCTGTAGCCATGATCTCCTCTTGTGGTATGATACCAGGAAATCCATACCCTAAAGGGAGACCCAGCCTGGTCAACGGCACATTTCCGGTAAGCATGTGTAATGTGTGTCTGTAAGGTACCCTGTAGTTTTTTGAATTAATGTGAGTCTTAATACTCTTTGTAGACAAAGTGCTTAAAGGGTAAAATCTTAATAAAATGCACATTTTTCCCGATGCTCAAAATAACCTTGACCATTAAAATGTGTATCTCGTTCATGATCACAGGGAATACCTCCATTGAAAAAAGAAGGAGAAAAAAAAGATGATTCTTCGAATAATATGGAGGGGAAAGGAATTGCTTCCCGGATTATTGGACCATTCAAACCTGTAAGCACTAGAATAGGAATCACTTGAATGGAATGATGTAACCTTACCTAACCCTAACCCATGTACCTGAGTGATGAGGCCTCACATGACTCATAACTTTACTTATACACAATAAAAACCTGTTATGTTATTCAAGCTAATGATAGAGGCTACTGTGAGAGTGCTAAATGGACTTGTTTGAAGGCTGTGTGAAAGAGGGGCTAAGGACCAAAATGTATAATGAAAAACGTAATACACTATAAAAAAGAACATTAAAAGTTCACATTTGATTATAGAAGATGGAAAATTACTTTACACACAGCATTTTCTGTGGTATGAAAGAAGACTTGGTATTGTGCTTTTACGCCTTGTTTTCGCTTTATAGTTTCCTTCGACTTACAACCCTCATCGGCCTGTGCCCTACCCTATACCACCGTGTCGACCTCATGCTACTATTGCACCAAGTAAGAAAGAACTCACTTATACACATGTCCCTACTTTTTCCTATGTTGATTAATACACAAGGCTGTATACACAATATGTCAGTGAGCAAATATAAGATATACAAAGACATTTGACAAATTAATGCTATACTAAATAAAAAATGCTGCATTGAGAGGTTTGAAGTTATAGTTAGATATGTCTGTGTGTCTATAGACACATACGTTCATACACACAACGCAGCCAACCACTAAGTCTCACCCATTCCCACATGTGAGACTTAGCTCTGTGTTCTGTGTTTGAATGCATTTGTCTGTATGAATGTGTGGTAGACACTGTTAATATTTGCAACTACTACTCAGGTGCGTACAACAACGCAGGCCTTGTTTCTGTGGGAGGGGTTATAACAGCCAGTGTGCCCCCTCCTCCCTACAACTCTACCCACAAAGTAGCAGGTATGATTTGTTGGAAGCGAGTGTGTGTGACAGCAAATAGGCACTCCCTCAAGCTTGCTGCCTAACTACCTGGCATGCTGCTTACCTGCGCTTCTCGAGTTTAACAGGTGAAGAATGTGCTTCTTACTTCTGTTTGAGTACACTGAGTGACCAGAAAAATACAATCTCCTGTGAACCTTAATGCAGTATATTTCATATAATTATTTTTGTTTTGTTTCTGCTACATATGTGTACTGTAGATTGAAGGAGAAAAAAAAATTACCTTTGTATATATAGTGCCCACAGAACATCATACTCTTGTCAAAAACAAAACAATATTTTTTGCAATGTTGTTTATTGCGGCACATCTTGCAGATGTTTCTGTTTTCTGGTCAGTCAGTGCAGATGTTTGTTTTGGCGATGTGTCAGGATGGATCTTGGTTTGCCTGGACTAGGAACAGCTTCAAACTAATGTCATTAATCTTTTTCTTTCTCTGATCATGCTTTGTTGGCATTTAACATGCATCGCTTGGGATAACTTATTTTTTTTATGCAGGGTCTTGTCAGTTTTCACAATTGAAAGTATCAGATATCTCCTAATTGACAAATGCCTAAAAGCCAGAGATACAGATAAAAACAGAGTAAGATGTGACAAAAATAAAATTCGAGGTTAGCCGACCAAAGGTAAAAAGAAGACGTATTTCAATTTAAAATGGAATATCTGTGTTAATACATAGGCAGGGAAGCTATCTGTCTATTCCTCCTTTTTTATATTCTGTATTATTCTACAATAGGTTTCTGCTCTTTAAGTTTATTCTAGAATGAAAATACTGATGAGCACTGTTTTTTTTTTCTTTTCTCTTTTAATATTTGAGTTTATCTTTTTCACCAACTCTGATCTCCTTCTCCTAGGTTATGCCAAACCAGGCAATCCACAGAACACCACACCTGGAGTCAACAGTGGCCCCCTCCTCATTCCTCATGGGTCCACGCCTTCTACCCCTGTCCCGCCCCAGGCTTCTCCCACACAGCCACCTCCCACAACTCCTATCACACCAGTCTTCCCTGGCATGGTGCCCTCTCACAACCCCAATGCTCCCTCTCCTGCCCCAGCTCCATCCCCGTCTGTTATCAAAGCGGGGCCACAGACCCCCAGTGATCATGCTCCACCCACACCCTCATCTGTCATTAAAGCCCACACCCCCTCAGGCACACCTTGTGGAACTCCTGTCCCCGGAAGTGGGAGCTTCACTTCATCTCCCTTCCATGTCATTTCCCGACCGGGTACCCCTGCCACCTCTCGTGGTGGCCCAGAACCACTACCTCAGGTGAACTCCATGGGCTCAACTCAGCAGAAGGTTTTTTCCCATTCCACAGACCACCAGTCAGGACTCACTTTTCCAGGCATACACCCACAAACAGGTAACCCCTCTGGTTCAGTGATCCGAAGTTACACTCCCTCTGGACCACCTTCTCTGACTCCTGGATCATCAACTCCAGTAATTCCAAGTTGTTCCACCCCAGGCCCCAGTCCCAAACCCTCCCCTGCTCATTCAGCACAGACTCAGGCTGCCATGGCTTTGGCCCTTAACAGACACTCTGGCAGTAGCAGCAGTGGCAGTAACAGCCCTGTGCCTTCTGCTTTTAAGGGCACCTCTCGCTCTGGCACCCCGTCTGTTAGCTCTCTTGTGGTACAAGGTTCTGCACAGGCACAGGCTGCCCTGGCACGTTCCTTGGGTCTGCCACATCCCTCAGCCTCTCCGCAAGTGTCTCTCCCTAGCCCTGTTGCTATCACCAGCCTCCAAGCTCTGTCCTCCAGCCCAGCACCCTCTCATTATCCCGGCCTGTCCCCTTTTTCCACACTTACTTCCCCGCTCCCTCCTTCCTCCATCCAATCATCTATGCCTGCAGTGCCTCCCACTACCAACATTTCTAACCCCCCGCCAACCTCTATCTACCCAGGCTTGGCTCCTAGTGCTACCCCTAGTGCTGCCTCCCCTTTCGGTCTAGGCCTCACAGCTGCCCCTTCTATATTCCCAGGCATTCCGCCTGGCCCTAGCCCCACTGCCTTCCCAGGACTTAGTGTGTCAGGGGGCCATGGTGCTGGGAGCCCTGTATTGTCTTCATTCATGGGACTGCCAGGTGCTTCTCCATCTTCAGTAGCATCAGTGGCACCACTTCAGGCTGCAGCAGCAGCAGCAGCAGCAGCTGGGGTTCCATCATCGTCACCAGTCTTACCAGGCTTTGCATCTGCTTTCAGCTCCAATTTCCAGCCTGGGTATGTCACACACAATTTATGGCCACATTATTTAGCATCAAAAGATGTATATTCAATTCAATTCAATTCAATTTTATTTGTATAGCGCTTTTTACAATTGACATTGTCGCAAAGCAGCTTTACACAACCAAAGAACAGTACATGAACAGTGAATGTGTATGAATCATAATAATCAGTCAGATTTAGCCAAAAGGTTAATTTTCATTTGCTTAACTAGCTGATGTTTTTTCAACTTGACTGTACTGTACAATACAGCTAACCGTATCATACAACAGTATCATAAATCGTAATGGATTTTTCCATTTTTGCTTTATGTGGTAAGTGGAAACACCACTTATAAAGTACGAAGTCCACTTGTACTCCTATACTGGAGTGTCAGGCTAAGACTTTGCTGGGCGTTGACAGCCATATAATAAGCATGTTATCTTCTCAGTGTTCCAGTGTTATAAGCACAAGCTTTACCTTTTGTTGACATTTCATGTACTCAAGCAACAGGCAGTGTCCTTTGTGCTAGTTTTTACATGATCCAGCAAATGGTACTTAGGTTTATAGATGGGGAGTGGAAAATAGTACAGTAAAAATGACATACAATCACATGAAAGCATGAGATATGACATACCAAAACTATAACGTTATACTATGCTATTATTTTGCTGCTACTGATTAGATAAAATAGTTGATAGAATTAATAGAATTGTTTTGCTTGCCTTGTTCCTCACTTGTAAACCGCTTTGGATAAAAGCGTCTGCCAAATGAGTAAATGTAAATGTAAATAAAAGAAGAGATATACACGTTCATACAAATATTTGCATATTCTCATGGCATATGAACACATTGTGGTCAGTTACACTGTAAATGCATTGGCTTTTCTATCATAACATAAATTATACTACTAATAGCTCTGTAGTAATTGTGGTTTGTGCTACAGGTTGAGCAGTGGGCTCCAGCCTCCAGGAAGCAGTGGGTTCCCCAGCTTGCTGTCCTTCCCTGGGGTACCAGGTTTCTCTCCCTCTGCCTCTCCTGCTACCCTTGGTGGCCTCCACAACCCAACCATGCAGTCTGCCCTGCTGCAGGTAGACACACACACCGTTATCTGGCATGTGTTTGAATGTCAGCTTGATAAAGTCTTACTGCTACAACGTGTTTCTTTGTCTTGTTCCAGGCTCACCCCACGTCTGCTTTGGAGAGCTTTCCTCCTCAAACCAACAGCTTCACCAACTACCCTCCAGGCCCTGGAAACCCCTTCCCCCTCCAACCCGGTCTGCACCCCCAGTTGGGTTGGCAGTGAAACCCACAGTACACTTTAACACATTGAATAGACTTGAATGCTGACCCTTATCATACTCTGCCCTGTCCTTCAGCAGTTGACATGGTTTATGGTTTGAACCCTACAGAGCACGGCCCAACAGATGGGGAGATTAATTACTGTGTTAACTACAGTATGTTACAGACAGAAAGGCTTACTACTGTGAGCAATACTAACATGAAAACAGTGAAATAGTGTACTGAGAAAAGGGCATATATGTATTTGTTATATTATTCACTGTGAACATTTGTACATATGAGTTGTCAGTTGTTTTAGGTTTTTTTTAAGTAGACTGTGACAGGTTTTAATGACTTGGCTGTTTTTAATCAAGTTTATCATTGTTAATTAGTCAATTATGAATTGTAGAAAAAATGACAAATGTACATGACATCATGTAATGAATGAACTGTAGCCTCATAGAGTATTTCATGTGACCCGCTTACAATAATGATCTCTTGTCCTAAATTAAATATTGTATTATGACATGAACTATTTTTCTTTTTCGATGGTATACTGAATCATATTTTAAATCCATGTGCTGTGTCAAGGGTGTTGTACACAAAATGCATTTGGCAGCTCTGCTCTGTTATTTTCAGTACAGTCAGAAGTGATACACATTTGGGTTCAGTAAGTTGTATTGACAGATGTGACACTGCAGTACTTTTACTATAGTATTTGACCCAGACAATACTGTAAGCTGTCGTTTCTGAGAAAAATCTAATGTTGATTCATAATGACTGTATTCTTCAGTAATGCTTTGCAATATGGTAAAAAAATCATTACTCTTTAATTACTGTACAACTCAGTAGTAATCAAGCTTACAGGAGTTCACTCAGTGACAGTTACTTTATTGTTTGAGAGTAATAGACATTTTGTTTGTTACACTGTCTTTTGTCTGTTTTACCCTTTTTTGTATTTGCATGTTTTATTATTTCGTCAGTAAACTGCTGATTGCTTTAGCCATTGTTGTCTTTCTATGCAGTGACATCGCTCTGAAACAAGCCTCTAAAATTATTTAACTGAAGTGGACAAAATTAAGACTGTTGTAGAAAACGACTGAAGTTAATGAATGTGGTATAGAGACACTTCCATGCAAAATATGATGGATAAAGACTCAAATTACAACTTAAAAAAGGAAGAGATAATTGAATCTGTACTGAAGGCTAATGTTACCAAATGTTTTCATTGAGATCCCTGTTCCTTCTCAATCAACTATTATTTTTTTTCCAGCTCTCAGTATTAGTTTTACAGCCTTACTTACTCACGTCTGTGCTATTTGTCACGACCATCTGTAATATTGCTCAACACAGTCATTTGTAAATTAGTAATGAGACTTCACAGATTTCACAATATATTTGGTTATCTGCTTAACCAAACCTATTACACATTTACTCTTTTTTAATGTAGTTTACCTTCATAACACAACTATTTCCTGGGTGAATCCATACCTTACAATATAGTATAATGTAAACTATACTCATCTGTCAACAAATGATAAGCTCATTAAGTCAGACTTTTGAATAGTTCCTTGTTATAATAGAAAGTGAAATGAGAGAAGATTCAACATTGAAGTTGTAGAAATACAGAAAATGGGAGGGGAATGATATTCCCTTTTTAAAGACACTGTTGTGTAATCTCTTGGTGACAGTTTGAATAGTGTAAAAGCTCTGTTATCTTTCACTAAGACTTAATCAATAGATTTAATATTATTGTATATTATACTGTTTATTACAGTATTGTAGACTGGTTTCTTTTATATGGTTTATAGTCAGAACGTGCATTTTATAAACTCATTGCACTGTGTTTACAGATTCTGAGATTATCAGGTGACGATTATACTTTATTGACGATCAACTCATCGTCAGAGCCACACCTTCCCTTACCTTCTCAGGGCTACATTATATTGCAGCATTACAGCTTTAAAAGGCTGGGTGACTCCTCCTTATTAGATGAACTTCAGCAAACTCTCAACACACTACCCCTCTCATAGCTGACCAGCATATGGAAATGGAGGACCAAATGGAGAGCCAGAAAAGAAGAGGAATGAGCAAAGAAGACTTAATTTGTAAGTGAAACTACATTTCCTCGTTAACCTTTGAGCTGTTAAGTGATATTGTGTTTAATAAATAAGAAATTACTGAAGCCAGATGACTGAAAGCTTAGATCAACAAAGGAAGGAATATGTTCCATGTTGAATTTCCATAAAGGTATCAGTTATGTGAGTAAGACTATATTATGTTCATTTTATTATATAAGTACTGTAGGATATCACCTGGAGGTGGAAAACAGCTACAGAGACGAGAGCATAGTACTATTGTCAACTCTATCGTCATAGAGACACTAATCACACATCGCTGCGATCCAGAGTCCCAAGGCATGTGACTGGGAGTGTGTGTGCGTATTTATGCAGTGAAGTCCAATGACCAAGGAGAAGGTGCCATGTTATGATGACACACAGGGAAGTTTGGCTGTGTCCTTAATTTGGTTGTTGATAAGGGCTCATTATCATTCAAAATTATAGGGGATTTGTTTCACAAGTCTTTGTTACCAACCTGTTTGACTGGAATATGACCTATAAAACTGTTTACACATCATTTGCATGTATTTACTTTCATTGAGGCCTTTGTTAGAGAAAATAGACCAAGAAGCCGATGATCACTCTGACTGAGCTCCAGAGATCCTGTCCCGTCTATATACAGGATTTCTGGAGCTGAATCAGGGAAAGTGAGAATTATGGAGGCTCTTGGGAACTCTCAGTGGAGCAGAAAGGTTTTGTAGCCATCCACAGATCTGTTCTTTGCAATAATCCAGTCTCTCTCTCTCTCTCTCTCTCTCTCTCTCTCTCTCTCTATATATATATATATAAAATTGTTACAATTGTTTTCATATGGTCTTGATCCATATTCACATGACACTTACCAGTAACTATTGTAAATCATGTGAAACAGTGAATGTTGATTGTGTAATTATTCAATTTTACAATGTATAGCAATAGTGACATTTCCTTTTGCTAAACAACAGGAAATGTGGTTTCTGTGGTTTGACATAGATAGAGATCTATTTAGAACAATGTGAGAAAGGAAGCAAACAAACAGGCAGGATAAAGAAAGTTATGATGCAGGTGTTAACCATAAAGTAAAATGTCAATGTGAAAAGTAAAAGCTTTGCTGGGAAACATGTAGAGATAAAAAAAAAAAACTACTACTTTATCTTTCTGAACTTTACACTTGATAAAATGTTCCTCGTTCATATCAAATATCGTTTCCTCTTCATGTAATCCTGTTTAAGTCTTCCTCTCTGTTTCATATTTCTGTCGGAGGTTTCACAATATGTCAAAATCTCTAACTATCCATTGTTGTCTGTCTCGCTTCAGCTGAGCGGACAGGGTCTTTGGGGTGCGTTGGCTGGTTCATTGTCATACTTTCTGGCATCTTCACAATTTGCCTCTTCCCCATCACCGTTTGGTTTTGTCTGAAGGTGAGTAAACTCAGGAGATCTGTCAAAGGATGGGAATCATTATTTCATGCCGATGGTTTGAGCATGTGCTGTCTTCTTTCTGATGCTACTGTAGATTGTCCAGGAGTATGAGCGTGCTGTCATCTTCAGACTGGGCCGCATCACAGACAGGAAAGCAAAAGGACCAGGTAGGTCCAGACTGTAAATACTTCAGTTGCACATTTTTTGTCCTGCAGGCTCATTTTGATATTATTACCCTGAGGTCACAACTTACTACTACTAGTTTAAGTAGGTTTCATCTCTATAGAAAGAACTGTTTGTGTCATAGTTCTTTTAACACATTTTATTGCCAATAGTTTCATCAGTCCAAAACTCATTTTTGTATGTTTTTGTGAGCTGCATTGTGGACTTGCAAGTCTGTTCTCTGAAGCTAACCAGTTGTTTCCAACTTGTGGCATATTCTCTGAGGTTATGGTCGCGAAGCAGTCTCTTGATAGATGACAGGAAAGTTTTTACACCTACCTCCTGATGTCTTGACTCTCTGTGCAGTGTGCAAAAAGGGGTTTTTCTTCATCATGTTTTTTAGTAACCACAGGCTTACCGTTCATTTTGCCAAACTACCTTTGATGCACGTCTACCAGTATTTTCCAGCCAATATTTTGTTTCGCTTCCGATCCCTTCTTTACTGCTTATACTTACAGACAACTTCACCTTAATCTAAACTTCATCCCTCAACTCTAAGTCAGCTCTGAGCAGATTGATGTACTGTAAATTTGTCTTTAAAAAAAACTAACAATAAATGTTTTTCCTGTTTTGGACACAGGAATTTTCTTTATTTTGCCATGCACTGATTCCTTTGTGAAAGTGGATCTTCGAACTGTTTCCTTTGACATCCCACCACAAGAGGTAGGGTTGGCACCATGATCATCGCAAAACTATCATTACTGTTTATTCATCAGTTCTGATCTTTGGGCACACATGCACACTCAAACTATCATGTATTTCTACCGTAGATCCTGACCAAAGACTCGGTTACAGTTTCTGTAGATGGAGTGGTGTACTTCCGGGTCAATGATCCCATAGCCTCTGTGGCCAATGTAAGCAATGCCGACTTTGCCACACGTTTGCTGGCACAAACCACACTCAGAAATGTCCTGGGGACCAAGAACCTGGCTGAGGTCTTGTCTGATCGTGAAGGAATCGCTCACAGCATGCAGGTATAGAATGAAAAGCCAAAACTAGAACATATTGCACACTTCTAGGTTGATGGTACACTAATCTTTTTCAAATGAACCACATTTGCAACACCAGCTCACCTCTGTGACACTGTGCAGCTACAGGTATGAGTGCCGTCTCTCTGTCTTTTTCAGTCCAACTTGGATGATGCCACAGACAACTGGGGCATCAAAGTGGAGCGTGTGGAGATTAAAGATGTGAAGCTGCCAGTTCAGCTGCAGAGAGCCATGGCTGCTGAAGCAGAGGCTGCACGAGAAGCTAGAGCCAAGGTCAGGACATGTAACATGTTGTAACATAAAGTACATGCATAGTGTCATATAGTTTCATGTAATGCAAAGACCCAAGCACAGAGTAATCATTCAGTCAGTGAAAGAGAAAAGGTGCATTATTTCAGATGTTTACCATTATAATACGTTACATTGTGCTGTCCTAATTCCTAATCTCACTGTGTTCATCAATGTGTAGGTGATTGCAGCAGAGGGTGAGATGAATGCATCTCGTGCCCTGAAGGAGGCGTCTCTCGTGATAGCGGAGTCTCCGTCCGCCCTGCAGCTTCGCTACCTGCAGACTCTCAACACCATTGCAGCAGAGAAGAACTCCACCATCATCTTCCCGCTGCCCATGGACGTCATGTCTCACTTCATGCGGAAGTAAAGTAATTCCTCAGTGATAACCATAGTTTGATGCATGTCACTGTCAGTATCGCTGGCAAAAAAGGGGTTATATTCCTGGGGTACGCTGTAAAATAAACTGTGAGAATGCAAGATAATACTGTTGTCAAATGTTTGACATTCATCAGTGAAACACCTTTATGGTATACTGCAGTATACTGTTTAGTCAAGCTGTGATCATATGATTTGGATTAAGTTTGCAGTAGAGAGTTTAGTTTTCATACATTTGACATTTTTTTATGTAACTGGTATCATATTGTGTCTAATTTGTGATATTATATAATACAATGTTAAATATTATATTAAATATATGTTTCCAACTATGTGTTGAAGTTTGACTCTGAGTCATACTTAAAATGACACATTAACATCCGATGACTTTTACTGAATTTTTTAATACTGTATTCTCCCAAAAAAGTACAAATAAAATCAGCAACATATTGTGTATACATTACATGTTGATCTCCTTCTTCTTCTTCTACGCCTCCTATGCTACAGTTACATTTTGACCATCACAAATGCAAAGAGGCAAAAAAGGGAGAACGAGAAACAGCAAAGACAGAGAAAACATGCCTCTATTACTTTGTTGGTGCACTAAGACACAACTAATGTTATAAATGTATTTACATTCAAACATACAATCAGCTCCAGAACATATTCAGTAGATTTTGTCTTTGGACCAAGTCCACACAGGGTAAATGTACTGTATAGCTTACCTCCACAAATTAGAAATTCTAGTGTTGAGAGCCATGGAAACATTTGCTACAATAACATTTAAATAGCAACATGGATGTTTCAACCCTAGTGATCAAATTAAATTACCCATGTTTTTTTGTGGGGAGACCCAACCAAGTGCTACATTTTAATGGCTGCTACATTGTGGTCAGACAAGAGGTCCTTCTATAATAAACAAAATGACATGAATGACTTGTATAAAATGCAGTCATTACATTTTTGACATTCAGCGCATAGTGAGACACAGATGTCCACAGGACACATTGAAGGGTAATTAAAATACCAGTTCATCAATTAGAAATCATATTCTATTCAAAGGTGAAGTATTAAGTTATTATGAAATTGGTAACTTTACACTATCATTTGTAAACAACAGTTTTTGTTGCATCCTTGTAGACTGTAGACTGCCTTTAGGTGGACCCTGAAGAATCATTCAATGATGTAGGTGAACTGTAATCCTCCGTTTTTGGAAACACAGTGACCTTTTGACTGGTATTGTCTTACAATTAATCGTTATGCAAAGACATTCTTAAAATCGAATAGTGTTGGTATAAAATCAGTGGGAATTGAGATACCTTTTCTCAAATCCTATGCTGTATGCTGACATTCTTTTGTTTAAGAGTGTTTAACCCTGCGTACATATCATACAAAAAAGAATTTAAGATGCATGAAAAGAATAAGTTTTACTTTTCACAACCATCAAAAGTGCTGGTATGGCAATTAAAGATCTACTTAAAGGTCTATTACTGAAAAACTGGCAACCCAGAAACGTTTACATGCTGGTAAAAGGTTACCTTTACTCAACTTGTAACTAAACAGACAAGTGAGCAGGGGCGATGCAAGGTATTTCAAGGCCTTGTGGCAAGCCTTGCAACTGCCCCCACCCCCATGCATCTACATGACTTTTAACAATATTACATTAGTTGCAAACCCTAACCCATGCTCCCAGCATCTATGTTGCTGTGATGCCCAACATCTAACACAGACCTACCCCATTTCACTAGCCTCCTTTCTTTGCAGCAGTCTGAACAGCGTTAGCTTTGTTTGTTTTAATGTGTAATTCAATCTCTGACATTACACTGTATAATACTGCTGTTTTCAGTGCTGACTTGTTCAAAGCCAGATGAACAATTTAAACCCTGAGGCTGTGTTAGTCATTGGAGTACAGTACAGCAGGCAGCGATGACATACAGTTTGCTATAAAATAATTTTCATTTTTATATAACAAAGGTTGGTTTCTCTATTGTCTTTTATATAAGTGGAAAGTTATCTTGGGAAATATATTAAGAGATTGTAATGTTCTGCAGAGAAGCTATAAAAAGGGAAACTGAAATCTCTAATCTAAATTTAGAAAATAATTCCCTGAACAATGTATTCGTGCACACTGAGAATTCAGTGTAGTTTGCAAAGATTTAAAACATAATAGTCATGGAATAGAAACTGTCATCCAGATAAACAAAGCAGAGGAGGAAAGTTTAGAAAGGGCTACCCTAATATAGTACATCACAAAGAGGTAAACGGAAGGCTAACCTGTATTTTTTTAAAATCTTCATAGCTTATAGACTCATATCATAAGACTGTCCCCTGAATACCTATTTGAAAGTCAGAAAATCTGCAGCGTATCTCCTCTCTCCTGGGATAGATCATATTTTCCACTTGTGCATGTATAGGTGATATTTTCCAAGTTACAAACACCATTCATTTTCTTCACACCTCAAGCTTAATAAATAGACAGATCACAGCAATAATAAGAGTGGAAGACTTTCCCCAGTACATGCTTGCTTAAGTAGCAAAATACATTTAACAAATAAATTTGATATAAATATCACATTTTAAAGAAATTCACAACAACATTTAAAACAGTGATTCCTGTGCTAGGTTTCCCCCTTAGCTTTGAGCTCCCTTCCTGGTAGCTATGTGTTTTTGTTGGTGTTGTTGCCGTTGAGCCACAGACACAACAGACTGCACATTCCCGCTGAGGTAAATACAAAATGGCAGACGTAGTTTTTGCAAGTTGACCTGAGGGATCCCAAAAGTGAAGAGTAGCTCATGTGGTGAGACGCTGTAGGAAGACCTGGCAAGGTTATAAAAAAGAACTCTGTATTTTGCAGGTTAAATGTCTGGGGGTTTCAGGAAGGGCTGCCCCGCACAAGTAAAACTAACAGCATTGAACTAATTACAAAAGGTTAACTACACCTTGAGGATGCAGAGAAATGTGATTTGCTCTGATTTACAAACCAATTCTTTATGCAAAGTCCCTTATGGAGTAAAATGTTGGTCCCTGTCTGCTGGTGAAACGGCAGGACTGAGTGTAAGGCGCTTTGTTGGGGATTTTTCCAGATGAAAACCAAAATATAAATTTGAGTCAGTTAAAAGCTGACTCATTTTTCAGAATTGCAATCATTGAATGATGAGAAACTAATCCCAGTGAGAGAGAATATCATTTTTTTTACGATGGACATGACCAAGATTTTAATACACCAGAGTATGGTGGTGACAAGAATGTGCTACTTTCTGTTTTTGTTGCGTTGGGACTCATGACTTCCCATGAAAGGGGGCGTTTAACTACACGTCGACACCATCTGTGTCACTATCATACAATATATACAGTCCACATTTCAAGACTCTGTGTACAAGGTGAGATCTGGAACAAAGAACTGTGTTGTAGTCATGTGAAACAAATGTTCACTTACAGTATGTATAAGTACAGTATGTGTTATAAAGCTGATGCATAATGGACAACAACAGCTGGAGAGGCGGGACAAGTTATAAGTGCGTGATCTCAGTACTTTGACACAAACTGTACTGCCGCTGCACGTGATTATGTGATGACTACAGACCACAGTCCTTGTTCCTCTTCAACATGTACTAAAATGCCATTCACATTCAAAAAGGGAACACCAAAGGGAAAATGAAAGAGAATGAGCCTCATAATAAAATGAGTGATAATTATTCGAGCTTATCTCTGTAAAGAGCTGACACAAGTGGCGGAGCTGCAGCGATTGGCTGGTGCTCTGTGTGTGGGCGTAGCTGGGCCGGAGGAATAATTCTGATTGCTTGCTGCCCTGTGAGTAGGTGTGGCTGGTCCTGGGGAGAAATTGTAATTGGTGGTGGCTCTGTGGGCAGGGGAGCAGTACTGAGCCTGCTGGGGACAGCCGTGGCAGTGAGTGGGGGAGTCACAACCTGCTACAGGTGAGGAAGAGAAGAAAGGGGATGAGGGGACGGGGGAGGTCGAGAAGGAGCGGTGCAGCGGAGATGATGCAGGGGACATGAGGGGACTGGTCTGGAGACGCCACAGCAGCTCCTCGTTGTTCTGGCTGAGGCGTTTCTTCTCACTGCTTTCCTTCTCGACGGATTCCTGGAGGTTGGCGTTGTTCTCTGACAGTTGCCTGCAGAGAAAGCAAAGAAATGCAGAAAATGATTCCTGTTGCACACTTAATGTTTGAACAATTAAAAAAAAAAAATTTAGCATGACAGTAGTAATGACTCAATGGTTCTTACCTGGACAGGGCTAGGTTCCTTTCAATACGAGCCTTCAGATCTTCATTCTGCTGCTGCAGAACTTGGACCTTCTCCTCGAGGAACACGTTCTTTTGAGCCTGCTCAAAAGTAAAAAAACAACCACAGTGCAATCTTTCATTCACCAGGCATGTTTCATGCTTAGCATCATGCGTCTCTGTAGTGACAGTGGTGGAGACAGGTGTGAGATGGTCTATTTGAGCCTACCACTTTCTCCAGGTCAGAGATCTTCTTCTCTTGCTGGTGTATCTGTTGATTCTTCATTTCTACAACCTCTTTCAAGCTCTTCAGATCTTGCTCAATGTGCTGGTATGGAGCTAAAGCATCCTGTTTCAGACAGGCAAACAACACAAAGAAGATACAGAGAGCAACAATGAGATATGGGATAGATACTCTCAGGATCGCACTATAGGTTCAATTCCCATTGTGGACATTTAGAATGAATATGTGGACAAATAACTACATTATTTTCATTGACACATATTTATTTTATAGTATTTTATACATGTAGGTTAGGTAAACTCACAACTATCTGTTCATCTGTACTCCTCCTCAAAGCTTCCTCAAATCGCTTTGCTTTCTCCCTCAGACTCTGGTTCTGAAAAGTGAGAGTATCCACTTGATCCTAAACAAGCACACACACACAGACACACACCCACACACACCCACACTACAGAGATTAGTGTGTATCCACAAAAACATAAAACATTAAAGACTTTTTATAGACTCATACCTGTAGAGAAAGTCTGAGTTTCTCGAAATCCTCCTCCAGAAGCACCTTTTGTTGCTCGTGAGCTTTTCTTAAGTCTGCACAGATTCAATAAAGATTAAAAAGGTTCTAGCAGTGCCAATTACATGTGTTTTATTCAAATGAGGTCTACAATCATACCTCTCATGGTACGAGCATGCTCCTCGTGCAGTGTTGCCATGGTGATGTTATGCATGTCTCTGAGCTCCTGAATGGCCGCCTGGTGGTTGACTGTCATTTCCTCCATCTATGACATATTTCATATGTAAGATCAGATGTCAGCAAACCTAACATTAAACTGACACACCTCCCGTGAGGCCTCTCTCTCACCTGCTCCTGATGCTGAGTTCTCAGCTCCTCCATCTCCGAGCGATACTCCACCTTCAGGTGTTCTGTCTCTGCTGAGTGACACTTCCTAAGACTCTCTTCCACCGCAGCCAGCTCTGCCTCCTGCTGCAGCTGCAGCTCCTGCAGCTCCCGCTCAAATGCCACCTCCAGCGCTGTCTTTTCCCGGTGGAGTCTGTCCCATCGTATTGAATTAGAGGCTGTGCACAGAGAAGCGTGTGTCTTATGATGTTATACTGTCATGATTGATTTACTTCTATTTTAAACAATATAAAAGTCTACAGCATATACTGTGGATGATAGAGTGCATTAAATATTTTTATATCAATGAATAAATGCTGCAAAAAAGTTCTGTTTCTAGATTGGACTGATACCATGTTTAGATTGTTTAATCAGACACTCACCTATTTCCTCTCTGATCCTTTGCATTTCCAAGGACAATTTCCTTTGATTTTCTTCTGCAGTTTCATTCTGAAAATCAGAAATAAATGTGACAATGTGAGGCTTCCAAGTATTGTAGTCTACAATCATGCAAAGTTTTTTTTATTATGAATGTAAACAGTGAAACTACTTCTTAACTGCTGGGTAGGGTCTAAAAAAACTAAAGCTATGCCGGCATCATTGTGAGTTCTTCTGGTCATGGTGGTGCCTAAAGCTATGAAGTCAGCATGCTGACATGTTGATGTGTAACAGGTATAACAGGGTAAGAGACCAGGTTTATATCTATTTATGTATTTTACAGATAGGAGCTGACCATGTTGGTAAACCCAAATTAACCTGTGCGAGACACTTACGAAATCTACTACTGTACAGTAGATGTTGGTTATTGCCAGCAGAGGGAGCTAAAAACCACTAAACCGGACTCACACTTCATCCATCACTGTCTACATTGTGGGCCAGAGTGATTGCAACACTCAGGACGCTGACATAAAGAAGTCAGACAGTCCCTTGAGAGTCTAGCAACAGTTTTATAGCTACTGGTATCTCAGGCTAAATCATTCTGGATGAAACAAGCTCTGTGACCCACTGAACTCTGGAAGACCTTTCTCACTCATCATGCTGCCCATTGAGCATACTGTGACTCTTACTTCACTGTGTTAAATACTGTATGTGTTCAGGAGTTCATCTGTAGGTCCTGTATGCATGTGTGTTCTACAGGCCAGAGTCAGACCAAATGAAACAGTGTGTTAAATAAATTAAAATAATATATATTTATGCACTCTATAGTGGCTACCTTGAGACAGTACTGCTGGGTGGTGATGATGAAGGCCTCTAGACCTAAGGATGTCTTCTTTAGTTCTTCTCTTAAAACCCTCAGCTGGCTCTCCTGCTGCTCACAGCGTCCCTGCAGCCTCTGAACCTAAGTGGCACAATAAAATAGAACAACAGAGCAGAACAAAATCCAAGTGGTGCTACAGATTTCCTCAACAACTCACCTCCTCCCTTTGTTCTTCCTTCTCTCTCTCCTCTGCTTGCCTTTCCCTCTCTTTCTGTTGAGCCTCCTCTTTCTCTCTCTGCAGGTTCTCCTGCTGTTCCTGCTGCAGTCTCATAAGGGCCACGCGGCTAGGGGACCCCGGAGGAGCTGACCCTCGCACTGCAGCTGCAGGGCCGCTGGCCAGACTGGACTGTAGGCAGAAAAAAAAACAAACACAGGAAATTAAATTAACCATCTGAACTGTGTTTGCATGAGCATATGTTTTACTAATAAGAATGCTGTAAAAATATGAAAGTATTAACCATATGTCAATAATTTGTCATTAATTAGCACTAATTTCTAAATCTAAGTAGAGCAGATCTATGAAATAGTGAAATTGATGAAGACATACATCAGAGGATGACCTCACCTTTTGCTAATGACTGTGTTCACATGATAAATGACAGTAAAGGTAATTGAATCTTCTCTGCAGAGGAAGCCTTGGGGTAATTCCCAGTCTGGTGTTCCTTATAATGGGTCATTTAATCTCTTGTTGAATGTGATCAAGATCAAGTAACTGCGGTGCAGCATGTACAGTATATAGGCATTGTTAAATGATACATCTGCTGATATGTTATTTGTACTGTGTTTATGGAACAACATTTGGCACATTTAAATAGAGACTTAATTTATTAATGATGGAGATAATTTAATGGCAGGTGGAGGCCATTGTTCCTTGGAGGGGGGTGGCCAATAAGCTGCACTTGACATACAGACAGGATGATTATCCTGTGTGTGAGTCACCTTGTCATGTAGTGTGAACACTCACTAGCCTGTGGGGATACAGAGTGTCAGTTCTTTTGAACATGAAATCCTTTTAAAATTTACCATCTGCATGTTCACATTCACTGCGAGTGCGGATGTCTCCACACACAATGTCGAAATCGCTGCAGCTGCGCACCACCTGCCTCAACCATCTCATTCAGGCCTACTGAAGCATGGGGAGCGGTTTCCATGACAACGCGAGGCTGGGATTGAGGTGCAGGGTCCCAGGTAATGAGTGAAAGATTGTTTGGAGGGAGGTGGGGGATAAATCGATGTGAGTTCTCTGGCCCACAGATAAAAGCGAGCAGAGAGCGGAGAGACAACACAAGTGATAGAAGTTTGGAAGGTTCTGTATATTGTGCAAATACAAAGTGTAATGTGGGAATTCATTAATCAAGGATCAAGGAAGAAAATGACACAGTAATGTATTTACATGGCTTCTAACAATCCAGACTTTGATTCTAAAAATGGGAAAAACTGCAAGAAAGTGCAAAGCAAAGTGTCTTTGCCCTGAAGGTGCACTGGGAGCTTTGAATACGGCTTTCAGAAGTCTTATGTAAATTATGTCTAGCCAATTCTTTGCAGGAACACACACATGCGTGTGCACACACACACTCACCACAACCTCTCTACCTGAAAGGTTAGAGAGAGAATAGTGAATATTAAATGAGTTTATGTGGATCTGTGTGAAGGCAGCATGCAGATGGTAGTCGAGGGGTTTCATTAAGGTGTGGTTAAAGGTATTCGTGCTGGGTTACTTGTGAGGTGACTCTTAATTTCATTTTGCTGATACTCTGTCCAAAGCAATTTCAAGCTGGAGCTCCACAAGATGCTGTCAATATCTGTAAATCTCAGTAAACAAGAGAAAGCACAGTACTGAGAATTAGAGAGAAGAAAATGTGTGGGAGGAGAAAAGACCCAGCAAAAAGCAAGTAAGATGAAATGAAGTGAAGGGTGAGCACCACCAACCGCACAATAGTGAAAATACTGAAGTGGGCACAGAGAGTGTAGCCTGAGGAGATGTGTGTCAGCTCTGCACGGGAAGATGGTGAGGCCCTTTGCAATTTTGGAAAAAAAATATTTAATTACTGCAGAGCTAAGGAGAAGAAGAGTCCAGACCGCATGGATCAAATCGTGGCGGAAGAAAGTAGCAAGCATCATGAATCTCCCTTTGAAGCTGAGTGCAAGCAGCACTGGCTACCTGAAATGGATGCAAGCTACTTCTGGGGTGTCATAAATATGACTATTTTTGGAAAGGTTTGAGAAGGTGGATGGTTTGGTGGGCTGGAAAAAGGAGCAGCAGGAGCAACGGAGAGAGAACAAGACCTAGTAGACTCTTTTACAAAACTTTGACAGAGGCTGTAAAACATTTAGAAAATCCACCCAGAGCAAGTCATCGAATATCTGACTGTAATTATCCATAAAACTGAGTAATTATTGCTTATTTTTAGTAACATTTGTGCTTTTTGCACATTAATAATTTTCTGGTCCAGTTTATAAGAGACAGACAGATATTCACCGCTCTTTGTTTGTTCCATTCTATGTCTACGTATACAATAATATTGTTTTGTGTGTTGGGATATTGAATGAGGAAAAGACTCACCTGGAGACTGAGGTTTGGGAGGAACCACCGCCAGCCGCTTCGGGGAAGATGGGAGGGAACGCGTGACCTCTGAACTCCGTTGAAACTCCTTTCTCCCAACTGTGAGTGAGTCAGGATACAATCAATCAGTGTTTGCCGTGCGTCTTACTATAGTAAGAAAAGCACTTGTTTGGCTGTTAGATGACAAAACATACGCAGCTGTAACATACTTCAGCTTTTTGTATGACTCGTCACTCTCTAGCTTTTTCCTTATTTCAAATACATTTTCCTCTGTCCTAAATTTTTTCAATCTTCCTGTTATCTTCCTGCTTTCATCTCCACCCATCTCCCTCCCCGCTGTGCAGTATAACTATATCCCATGATATTCTGGGTCAAAGAGAAGCCGAGCATGTTGGAGGAGCTTTGCCCATCACGATGTTGCTCTACCGTGACATGACACACTTTGCAGCCAAGACAGACAAGAATAAGAATAAGCTCTGATGTTGTTTCTGTGCTCCTGTGCTCATGCATTTCTCCTGTGTGTCACATTACATCTGTTGCAGAGATGGCGTGGTGTGTGGGCGTACAGAAAGTAGCTGGATTTAAAGTCATAAATGTGCAATATGTTACACAGGAGCTCAGAACAGGGAAGAGTTGGGAAGAAGAGAAAAAAAAGACACAGGGGACAAAAGAAAGCAGATGATAAGGAGGCAGATTTGAAGAGGTTAACAGGGAAACAGAGAGGAGAGGAGGAGAGAGGTCTTGAAAATAAACTAATTAGACCTGTAATGGGTGAGAAGCCTCTGATCCTGAACAAATCCCCATAAAACCCTGGAGAGATAGTTCAAACCTTCAGAGACACAGTGTGCATGTGTGTTCCCTGTGCAAGCCTGGCTCTCAGAGTGACTCATTATCATTGCCAGTACACACATAAATACAAAAACACACACACACCTCACAAATGTAGCAACACTATTTTGAACATGAGCAGTGTAAAGTCTACTTCAAACAAACATTTACCCCAAATTTATTTTGGGAAGCACGCTTAGCAGGATTTAGAGGAGAACATCAACAGAGCTCATTTTTCTCAGTTTCATTGATTTATTAAACGCAAACAAATAAACAAATATACCCTCATCTCATTCACTGTTGAAGTTGAGATTACACTAAAGATTTGGGAATAACTGTTCTGAGTATCTTTAGACATTACAAAGACAACTGTGGCTTTAAACTTTCAGGGGCTCACCAGCAGAGAGATGTCTGGTCTGTACAGATAAAAAATAGTTGTGTCTCTGCATGTGTTGCTTGTTGACAGGAGCTCCTCAGGTAGTTATTAATTAATAATTTACAGGGCATTTAAATTCAGCTCTGACCTACTGAAACCTGGGTCAGAAGACTTCACTCTGCTGTGAACAACACACATTGTTTCGCTGCCTAAAGCGTGCTTTGCCCAGTTAAGATGGTTATTTTTGGTACGGTCTGTTCCACAGCAAAGACAACGGGGTTTAGTGTCTTCGGTGTACTGTAGATGTTTTAAGACAGATGACAAGTGTGACTGAGCAAAGTGCCATACTATAGGGCTTCAGGTGTTAATTTCTATGTGTGAAAACACAGCAACGTGTGAAAAGCATCACTGCTAGTGCGACTCTTCTCGTTGCAACAAGCAGTATTGGCACAGTTAACCACAGCCTGTGTGACCTGTCAAGTTTGTCAAAATTTATTAGCGGTGGACTGTAGAGAACAGGTTATATGAGAAATGTTCTACAGCGCCTGTCCCTGGTATGTCGTAAATGGTAATAGAAGCTCTATGATGGTGACATTTAAATATTTTCTAGGACATAAATAAAAAGCTACCATAATGAGTAGAACTGGAATAAAGGACCAAAACTTCTAATAATGTATTGACACAGTGGATCATATTATGTACCGTGAGTCATTTTGTTATTGTGAAGTGTTCAGCTAGTGGCTTCCAGCAGTTCCCAAATGACTTTCAACAACCCCAAAGGGCTTGTGCTTAGTTACTGTAGGTACTTTATTGGATAGTGAGGAGGCAGAGAACGGTTACGTCCATGTCTCTTCATAAAACATTTGCGAGTGTGTGAAATACTGTATCGTGTAGTTGCTCCTTGGTTAAAACCTTTCTTCTCTGTTATTGACCTGAAAATGTGTATATGTGTGTCTTCTACTGCAGCTTCTACTGACCTCCAGGGGAACTTCTTGGCTGGGGAGGCAGGTAGCGTCGGGGCAGGGCTGGAGTGGAGGGCGGCTGGAGGCTGTTACTGCGACATTGTGCACCTCTCTGGTGATCTGATGACGGCAGGCCCGTGGTCACCCTGTGGAGAGGAGGCTCCTCGCTCACGCTCAGACCTGAAATGTACAGGATTACATTTTATATATATATTTTTGTTAAATTTCAGTTGGTATGTTATATATTCAGCCTTCGCTTTCTGATGTGCTATATCTCAGTTGCCATCTTTCTTTCTTTTTATAATCACATATTGGTTTTTCTACAATCTGATAGGGCTGTGTTAAGTACTAATTTAGGTTCACTGGACTGAGAAATGGTTTGTAACCTCTGGGTCTTGCTGCTGTTCTCAATCTTCCTTTTGTTAACCCGGAGCACACACACATACACACACAGAACCCTTTTTTTTCTTACACAAGAACACTTCAGCACAATACGCACTCACACATACCCATTGCTCATCCCGGCCTATAGTACAGATAGTTTACACACTGTCATAAACTATATTATCTGTCTATCTCTGATCAGCGATGACATTACAGATTGCCTGCACTGTGTGCCTTGTTCATGTAACAAACGGGTCTCTGTGCTTCCCCAAAAGATAGCAAAATGTGATCTCAAAAACAACTGTTGTGAATATTTTATACCCTTGGTCTGATTTGCCTTATGTTAGAGCTGCATGCCTCACGTATCAGAATAGTTCATACAGTTGCAGTGAAATTCATCTGTTCTCAGGATGTGCATTGTTGTTGATTGGTTATCACCCTGTGTTCATTTGTGTTTAATGAGTTGAATAGACAACTGCTTTAAAAGTGACTTACAAAGAGAATCTGCAGCCACACAACTAACTTTTGTTACTAAAATACAAACAAGAGCTATTGCTGCAACACATAAAACTTATCTGTATGCATGTAAACCCATATCTTAGGTCTATGCACCATCTACTGTAATTCATTCATTTTCATTCAGTTCTGTTTTGAACTTTTATATTTCACTTTTCTGTTATCAAACAGGCATAACTGGAAAAATAGGTGTTTGTTCCCATTTTGTGAACTGATCATGCAAAACAGCGGAGAGACAATTGTGAAGATGTTTTGTGTTAGCTCACAGGGAAGGTATTAAAATAGGAATAATAGTGCAGCCAATAGCCTGACTATCCATTGCAACCTGGGATTCGGTGTCTTGCCGAAGGATACTTGACATATTTTTTGGGCATCTTTTCCTTTATTTGACAGTAGCAGTAGAAGAGAGGCCGACAGGAAATATAGGCCAAGAGAGGGGGGTATGACATGCTGCAAAGGATGGCAACCAGATTTGAAGTGGGGATGCTGCAGTTGGCTGGCATGTGCTGTAACCATTTGGCTACCAGGATACTCCTGCTTGACATGTTGACACGTGGAGCCTGGTAGTAATCTACCAATGCACCCAGTCTCCTGAGGGAGATGAGGGTTGATGACAATAACTTATTGATAGCGAAGAAGTCGAACAAATAAATAAATATATTTCAAAATAATGTTTTGCTTTCCTGTCCTGTTCATCATCTTGGATCTTACCTCAGCTCAGGAAACACTGCTTTATATATTCTGCTCACATTTGAGAGGTAAAAACTGAAACACACACACAAACACACACACAAACACACACACACACACACACACACTCACACACACACACACACACATGCTTAGATACCACACAAATAGATCCGACTGCTGCGTGCACATGTTGCTTACGATGCAATCGCCATACTAGTACACGTTAAATTGCCAAAGCCTCCTTCGGGAATTGATTAGTGAGGCCATTCACAGCGTTTCCTCCCCATTAACCAGTCAAGGACAGGGGCTGTGTGTCTAGAGCAGTTATGATCTTGGACAAGGCACAGCACTGCTATTATAGGGCTCTACACTTATTCCTGTTAACATTTTATAAGTGACAAGTCTTAAATCTAGATTTACAAATAACATTTGTATATAATATATAAATTAAAGCATTAACACCCCTTTTGCTGGTGCTCAGCATTATGAGTGATACAGACCAGTTGTTGTGTTCTCATTAGTTATAGGTCAAGTATGAAAAAATTCCCAGGGCTAAGCTCACAGAGAGGAAGAGCACTTGATGGTGTTGTGTAGTCAGAGATACACAGTGAATGATAAAAGGCTAAAAGAGTGTAATTGCTAGAGAAAGCAAGAAAAAGGGATGCATATTATTAATGGAAAAAGCAAACTGATATGCATCGCTGATTGGCGAAATGCCAGCTGATGATGGATAACACTGTGAGGAGGATAGGAAAAAAGGAAGGAAGGAAGACTGGGTGTATGGGATCACGAGTGAGCAAACAAAAAGATAGAAAAAAAAACAGAAGGAATAAATGGATGGTGCCGCAATAGAGTCGGCAGCAATTTTAGCATTTTATGAAGATGAATGGAAAACATCAGTGATATTAAGAAGGGACCATGAGCAGGAGGAAATAGCTGAGAATAAAAGACAGCAGGTTTTTCTAGCTCAGTGGGAGGCCATTTTATTGGAGCAGCTTGCCCCTCACAGCAAAACTGATGCCAGTAGAATAATGCTGACTTATTATGTCTTGGTTCTGAAGAGAAAACAGATATTAAAGCAGTGATATAAATTTGAGCCATGTGTATTCTTAAGAATTTGAACGGCAAAATATCAGACCCACAACACAGCTTGCAGTGCTGCTGAGCCAAACAAATCTGTCGTAATCTAAAAAATCAAATTTGTGCATATATGATTAGTTATTATTCTAAATTACACTTTATTTGTAATGCGCTGATTATATAGTTTTTGTTGACTTTAAAGTATTAATCTTAATTGTGCTTTTTCAAATTATGCGGCATGATTTCACAGACAGATGTCAGCTTCAGTCAGCTCTGCTCTGCACAGAAGACAGTGTGTGTAATTCAATTTGGAGATTGTTTTCATCAGAGTCTATAATTTGTTCTGCTTCTTTGAAGCTGGATTCCAAATGTCTGTCACTCTTCATCCACCTGTCACACACTACAGGCTACTGTACTGTATTCTCCGTTAATCACACTTTACTATGCTTGCAGTATAGTATGTATCATATTGTCTACATTATGTTTTATCCTGTAACAAGAAAAACATGGAAATCCATCTAAACACTCAGACAACATGTTACTTAATGTTCTGCCAACCCATACTTCTCTAATTCTCTCTTCCTCTGGTTCTCAAATAATTGAAAGAACACACTCTCTGATAATGCTTTCAGAAAACAGAATCGAGCTGCTTAATTTACTCTTATTTTATCAAAGTGAATGCAGAACATTACAGAAATACAAGGTACATTTATTTAAATTTAGCATCGGCTTAGTAGAAGCTGGGCGAGCATGACATTTTGAGCTTTGATTACATACAAGTAAGTGTGTTTGTTAGGACAACAACAAAACCCAAGTAAATGAGATGACATGTTTAAAAGAAACAATATCTAAACTCTGAAAACTTCATAACACCTGTGAAAGTGTGTGTTTTATACAACAAAGTCAGCAAATGCAAATGACTCATGCGCATGTGTGTGAAGTCAAGGTTAAAGCTGCATACATAAAGCACAAAGTAATGGCCTCTGGGCTGTGGCCTAAGAGACAGATTAGATGATAACACAGGAGCTGACAGCAGCAGCTATGGGCCTCCTGTCCTCTGTCAGAACGCAGATGGGGAAAATTAAAGGTTCGGTCCAACAATAACTGAGTGTTTCTCCACCACATACCTTGTTCCTGTGCGAATCTGCTCCTGCTTTTCGGTCACATAAACATAAACTCTAAAACGCTGTGTGCAGGGTGCAGAAGTACATGCATCATAGTGCAATATCAACAAGGTATCAAGGTAACATTATTTTCTGCAAAAATAGAACATGGATCTTAAAAAGTAATTAAATGTAAATGCTAAGTTACTAAATCTCCAAATGCTTGCATTTGGTTGTTTTACAGTTGAAATGCATAGCTGTACAGCTGCATAGCTTTATTAACTTTGGGAAAACAGGAGACTAGCAGAAGCCAGGATTAAAAGTTCACACAAGCTCGGCAGTGTAGACAGAAATGAGGGTTCTTCCGTAGGAGAGAGGACGAGGATTCAGTTGTGTAAACTGTTTAAGAAAATAAAAGATGACTTCGGCTCTATTTTCAGCACAATGCAGAATCACAGATAAAGGCTTAAATGTGATTTTGATGCTCCTGTTTTCCCATTCCCAGTGTTTTTGACAGCTAAGCTCTTAACAGTGATTAACATGGATCTGGATGAAATACGCTGGGAGTTTATCAGTTAATGAACAGGCCTATTGAGCCCATCCTCACTATCGCAGCTCTGCTGTTTCGGTACGCCACTGCCATGTTAGTTTTTCTCTCCTCAGCTGTGGAATGGCAGCCATATCTAATTGGCCCATCTAATCTGCTGCTCTAGTAGTGTGTGTTTAAATTGTGTGTATATGCACACTTTTTGTGTAAGTGTGTGTGTGCACATGCAGCATAGAAACCATCTGTTCACAGTGAGCTAGTATGAGTCAGAGACCAGATCTGAGCCATGGCATCTGGGGTAGAGCATCCACTCTCCACCCTGTGCCAATCACTCCAAGCTTCTCTCTTTTTCCCTCTTATTTTCTTTCATATTCTCCCTTCCTCCCTCGTCTCCACTCATTTTAACTCACTGAATTTGCTTTTACCGGTGCATCTCCCTTCAGTTTGCTGAATGTCCACCGCTGTCTGCTAAGTGCGGCTAATTTGATTTTCACCATAATTTCATTATCACCCAAACAGAAGATGGATAGAGGTGACAATACTGTTTGTTTTGGCAATTGAGTTTCCATCATGGAGTCACTGTGGCTCAAAGGCGCAGGCTTCATCAGCCTCCTCCTACTGGATTCTCCTCTGAGCTATGTAATAGAGTCTGTCAATCAAAAAAGAATTAACAATTCCCTCCCTAGTGTATCTTATACGCATGGACGTTCTCTCTCTAACAAACACACACATCCCTCAGCGATTGGGATAAAGGGTGGATTGGGTTAATGGCTAATCAATGTCATGTAAAGTAACCCATAATTCCCCAGAGATTAGACAAACACATGTTTACCTGAATGCTAACTACAAAGAATGAACCAAAACATATTATTTTGGTTCACTTGATTATCTTGGTGAGGGGTTTATTATACATTTATTATGTATTTTTTTTAGATATCTCTATGTTTGTTGTTCTAACATCACAATAATACACTCTAATACCAATACTTTTCAAATTCCTTTTCCTCTCCTCCTTCCCTATCTTGTCTACAGGAACACAGTGCATGCACACATAACCCATTGATCAGAGCAGTTTCATGAGCTACAACAGTGGGGAGTTTAAACTCAAGGGATCTTCCTCTAACCCACTTCACTACAGCTTTGCAATCCTCCCCCTTTTTCCTCCGTATCGCTCTATTCCTTAACGATTTCCCCTATCCATATCATCCGAAGCCATAATGGAGTCCGTTTTGCTTGCTGATCAATGGGGGGAAAACAAGCAACTGGGCTGGTCTTTTGTTCTCTGTGTTGCAGAAGGAGATACTGGGTTGCTGCACCTCCTCAGACATCCTTGATGAAAACATGTGTGAAAATGCATCTGTCAGTCTGTCTGTGTTTTGATCTGAGCAGTTTCCTGGGTGGAAACAAACAGTTCCAGGGCTGCACATCTATAGTATGTACAACAGGAAATCAGAAGCTGAAGATGTTTACAGCTCTTATGACTTCTACTTCTAACTTTTCTGTCCCCATCTTGATGCGAATCACAACATTAGACTACTAATGGGTTTGTGCAGTCACTCAGAAACATACCAATACAGACATACATAAAAATTTCACACACTGCCTTGAGCTACATAATGATTCAAAATGTAATTACTTTTAGGTACAAATTTCAAGTCAAGGACATTTGCCCTTAACAAAACATACATGCAAAAGGCCCTGACTCATATTCAGCAATGGCTTTGTGGGGAGCAATGTAAACAATCATGACAACTAAATCCAGGTCCAGAAAAGACAGGGAATTGTGTGACTTTAAAAGTTCCCCCAACATCCCAAAGAAAGGTCAAAAAGACAACAGATAACCGTCTAGTTAAAGCTCAACAAATTCTCACAGTAGGAGAGACAGAGCAGGATCTATACTGAATCCCAGTTTAGTCTGGAGGGTTCAAATAGAGCAGTGCGCTCAAATGGCTCCCAGGTAAAGGTCACACGCCTCACACAGTGGAAATAAATGTTACTGCTCTCCCATCCTGCTGCTCTCTCGTTGTGTCGTGCACATGCACACGCATAAACACACACAGAAATGCACATCAAAGACCCTTAATCTTTTGCCTCTCATGTCTATCATCCTCGACTCCATTTTGGTCTCACCAAGCTCTGAGCAGCAGCAGTTCAGCAGCAGGAAGGGGAACATTGTGCTGCAGGCATAACTTTTAAAAACTTCTGTCTTTTATGCTCTGCCGGCAGGTGTTCCTGTCCTTTGTGAGTATGTGAGTGAGTGTGTGTGTGCGTAATATGGAATTCTAACCTACGGGTAATATATTATAGATTAATCTGCACACTGATTTTAACAGCTGATTATATAAACTACATACGTTAACAAGAAAGAGAATTAAGATTTGTCAATGCACTTGTTACGTGATGCACGTTAATGGTAAATGTTGCTGGGAATGAACTTGATCTTTGGACAGACTCTGCACCAAAGACCTTTTCCTGCCTGAATCTCATTTCATAGATTCAAAGTGTTGATATTAATTTATTTGTACAAAACAAATAAAGCAATTATCTGAGGAAAAGAGAGGGGTTAATTCAGTATGTTTGTTTATCTTTGATAAATATAAGAAAGAGAAGTAGAAAGAGAAGAAGAAAGAGAAGTAGAAAAACCTAAATATACAGCTATAAGAGGCAGTTGGTGGCATACAAACACACAAGTGCCTTGCAAACAATGTGTTTCAGTTTATTGCTGTTCTGCTATTCACTGAGCTTTTTGCATTTTAACTTCACACAGATTCTGGAGGGAAGCATCATGTTGAACAATGGGTTGCTCTGGATTAAAATTGAGAAGATTAAAAATCTTTTTTTTTTCTCGTATAAACACCAAATTGCTTGAAAATTCAAATCCTTGTGACTAGATGCACCGAATTCAGTGGCATGTATGAGAAAACAAGAGAAGACAAAATTACAAACTTGGCAGCAGCATTCTGGAGCGATCACATCCAACAAGCTTTTCAAGAAATGACAACCTTCACAATTCTGTCACTTTAACAAATATAAACCGATTCTGCTCTGTAAACCCAAGAGACTCTGCATTTCCCTGCTTACTGTTAGCTAAATAAGTGTCTTCATTACATTATGAATAAGCTTGAATACATTTTCAACCAGTGGTAAAGAAAAAAGAAACCTAAAAGAAGTATGTGTACAAAAACGCAGATATGAGGGAAAGAAATGATGACATAACATAGGGCCTGATGTGCATCAGAGTGGAGGTGCTTACGTCAACTGTAACTGAGGAAGAGCAAGCATTCCCTATGTAGGTCACATTAAAAACACATGCAGCAACCACAAATTCAGCCAACTAACCAACCAGCCTGTCAAGCAACATTGAAATCACTACTGTAAGTACACTTTCAGTTCTCCATGATTGTTGAAATAAAAGCTACTGTTCCCTCAGCAGTGTTGCAAAGTCACATATATATGTTATCATGCACCGTATGCACACATCTTTGCAGATACCGACTGAATCTGCAGCACAGACCTTGCTATGAGATTGTTAAACTACTGAATATCACAATTCATATGTTTTCTGCTTCTCCAAAGCCAAACAAACCATTATGTTGGGTCCCCGTGTTATATAAGATGTACTTTACAAAACTGCGGCCGGTGAAGCTTGTGTATGAAAATACAGGCTGACATTGTAAGTGGGGTGGAGCACTGACACAGAGAGCAAACTGTAACATAATGAATGTGGGAGGAATGTGTTTATGCAAACTATATTCATGAGGGAACTACATAAAAGTAGGGAAGAAAAACAGTATAGTGAGGATAATAGTCTAATCACGATGAAGCAAAAAGAAAGTACACTTTGGACAAGAAAGACTAACCATTCACCAGGAGTCAAATCTCACATACGGTAGCACCCTTATCAACAGATTTGTCGGAAGAGTAAACTCACGGTGAGCTGTTCTGCAGGGGTCACTCTGTGTGCTGTCAGCTGAGTGAGCCGAAGAGACAGAGGACACACTGGAGCTCCTGACGAAGCCAAAGGCTGCCAACCGGCCTGCGGGGAGACGGCTGGCGGTGTAGCCTGGCGGGCGGAGGCCCGACTGGCTTGCTTTGGGAAGAAGAGACCTGGAGGCCGTGGCCAGAGGCTGGGCCGCTGCTGTTGCTGGGGCAGGTGAAGGAGCAGGAGCATAATGGGTGAAAACCTGATCATCTGTTAGAAAAGCATAAAATGAAGAACAGTGTTAAGGGTTAGTACATGCAGAGTATATTAACTGACAGACACTGGTTAATAAAAATACAGGATGTAAGATAGTGTGTGTTTGAGTGCACACTCATTAACCACTGCTCACGTACTGTAGCAGCAAAATAAAGATTAAGGTTAGTCATGATGTTAATTTAAGTGGTTGATGTTCATTACTCTGGCATAAACACTCATCACCCAGAGTCACAGTGGGCACCAGGATGTTGTTTGTGTTATAATAAGAACACCCTCTAACTGCTTTTGGCTGAGATCATACTGACAGAATGGGCTAGAGTCAATAAGTGTCTCTAATACCAAAACTGTTGATTGACTGACGTTCAATATAACACTCACGTTTAGGACATAATTTATACATCCCATCAATACATACATTATGTGATCCTAGTCTACCTGTGTTTATAGTCAAAAACGTTGTCAGCAACTTCTCATATCATGGCACTTTCTGCAATATGTAACCCCCCTAAAAGTTACGACCATGTCAACTTTTTTTTTTAAACTTTGAACTGGGAAAGAAGAGACTGAAATGAAAGAGGATAAAGACTATCATACTGTAGCTGAATAGTTGCAGCTGTTGTCAGTGAGGAATGTGTCTCTTGGTAATCTACAGCTTCTAACAGCAAAACAGATGAAACGTATAGACATGAACAACGGAGGCTGCACACACACACACTGTGGGCAGAAGGGCATTCCCCTAGCCTTGGATTGAAGCCCCATCTTGGCTACCCCAGCATGCAGTGCAAATTCTAGTCCTGGGCAAAAGAAGAACATTATCCCCCAGCTGGCTGCAGAGATAAGGTGCAGTAGGCAGCCCTCCTTTTCTCTCCATTTGGCACAGCGGCATGCCTTAGTGCATGCTACGGGGTAACCACCGCATCTGTACATGACAAAATAAAAAGTTTTGAGGAGAATACTGGCTCTGACAGGAGAGGGAGGCAAAGTGGGAGAAAAGAGAGGAGAAAAGTCTCCAGTGTAACTCCCGTCCCTCATCGTCAGCGCTGTCTCCCCCCGTCCCACTTCATTCATTCCCTCGGAGAGACGAGTGAGACACACACACACACACACACACACAGACACACACATAATCGTCAAATAATGTGGTTCCTCAAAAAGTAGAAAGTGAATTAAAACGTGTGAAGTGTGCACTATGAAATCATCAAAGCCTGGGCGCGTACCTCTTCCTCTGTCAGCAATACCGAAGATATGAATATTATCACTTTGCTAATGAAGGTGAGCTACTAAAACCTGGATGGATTTCCGTCACAAAGCATCAAATTGCATTTTATTAACTGCGATACTTGTGTGAACAGCTATCTCTGCAGCATTATTAGGACACGGTACAGAGAGCATGTGGCGCTACAACATGTAAAAGTTACACATAGAATGGATTCAAAACGAATAAGCTGTAATATAGGTGCAAGATCATTGTTATCATAGCTATGTAGAGTTTAAACCCCACACATTAATTATGTCAGCAGTAATTTGATAGCTATGCAATACAGATACAGTATAATTATTATGTGTACAATATAATGGGTACAACAATAAAAAGGCTAAAACTGTTAAAGGTCGTAGTTCAGATTTCTCTAAGAAATAAATTAAAAAACAACAGGAAATCTCGCAATTGCAAACATAAGCAAAGACACTGATGGTGGACCATTGCCACATACAGTACACACTGTTGGTGTTTACTATAGCTTGCAGTGTGGGGAAGTTTATAGTAGAGATGAGAAATGATTTCAGAAGGAAGATACCAATGTTACTAAGTGTTAATTGCTTTGCACTTCAAAGCCTGTTGTTCCCAGAGGGCCAAGTAGCAATGAGACACTAGGAAATCTGGCACATCATAACCCTGCCCTGGTCAATTCTATGTGTGCAGTTTCTGGCTTATGTGTGTGTACATAAATCTCTGTGTGTCTAGGTTATCACAGCCACGAAGGGAGCAGAGCAAATATGCATGGAAGTGATAAATGCCACAGCCTTCCAGCAGTGTGCAGGGTGATGAGCAAATTTCATACTTAATTTCAGATGTAATGTAAATCTGACTTCAGCAGGTGGTATCTGAACCATCTGAATTATAAAATGTGCTGAGTGGGAGCAAGCTTTTATTTATTTATTTTGTTTTGTAGATGGCAGCTTTCTGGAGCTGAAAAAGTCCCCTCAGAGTATTTCTTAAGGCCCCCAAATCACATCAGCCAAAATTAATCTCGGAGAATGCATTTTAATGAGCTGCCTTCATCTCAGGCCAATTTGAGGAGGAACAGTCCCACAACTGCTCGTTGCTGCACAGGAGAAGAAAGATAAGGTAGCTTTCTAGCGTGTCAAATTTTAGGTTGCTGAAATAAAATCTGACACACACTGTATCTCTAATCAGACCATCTCCAGCTGCCATTCAAGCTGTTTTCTGTCAAGAAATGTAAACCTGCTCAAAAACCTAAGATGGAGAAATTATTTATTTACCTGTATTATCTTGGCTCTTCTGACTGGTTGCTGGGCTAACGGGTTGAACTGGCTGGCTAAAAACCAGCGTTGATCTCTGACTTTGGTTAGGTCCTCTGCCCTTTGCTGGCCCTGTAGCTGTCCTGGTAACAGCTCCCAAGCCGAGACGTAGACCTCTGCCAGATCGCAGGAGACTGCCACTTCCTCCGGCCTGAGCTGCTGTCCTAGGCTGCAGCTGATCCTCAGCAGAACTCCCTTTAAAAGTGGCAGGTCTTCCCACCTAGACATTATTAAATTGACAAAATTATTATTATACAATGAAAATTGCCTTGTAAAATTTTCATTAAATGTATAAATATTCTGAAGCATACACATTACACAAGGGCCAAGGACCTTGTCAGGTAAAAGAAGACAATATTTCAAGAAAATGTTTAAGCTTAATCTTGGACTCATGGGCATGTTTCATATGCTGCGAGAAGAAGTCGGGAAGAGTCTGATGAAACATAAAACATATTAGCTGTAAAAGAAATGTTAGAACAGACTTGCAGGGACAATGAGATCCAATGGTCTTGTTAAACAGTTTAACATAATTCAAAAGCACATGTAAGTGTGGTCTCTTACTGGCATTATCCTATACACAAGCCAAAATGCTAACATACGTCAACTGACATATGAAATGTTGAGAATTGTCTCTGTGGGCTTTGTACTTCAGTGCTCATTAAGCATTTATGTCCACATGCTGGTGTTTGATGCTGTGTGAATATGAATACCAAATGAAGCTGTTTAATCAGAATCAATAAAGAATGATTTTAATGCAATAATGAATGGGGATAAAATGAAGAAGATCTCTGATTAATTATACATGGTCTGCTGTGAGATAGAAGCTCTGGACACTGGCTGGGGAAATTAATATGTCGTGAGTCAACAAAATTAACAGCTTGAACTCAATCTTTATGGCATACTGTATGTCGTAAAATAACTTAAAGCCTATCTCTGGCCTTCCTCACTGTTTTTGTAAAAGTGCTGTGATTATGGAGAAAAAATCCTTTGTTGAATGTCAATGAACTCTAGTTCCATTTTAATAAGGAAGGTTTACAGAAATCAGACTTAGGTGAAAATAGTACAAAATACTCACCTCTGATGGTGCACTAAAGTTGTCTGCTTTGCTTCCCAGTTTTGCAGCTGCTGCATGACCATGTGTATGTGCAGGGGGAACAGTGTTTGTGTGTCCAGGCGGCCTGATACTCCTAGTCAGCACACCTGATGGAAACACATTTGCCTGCATCTCTTGGCGGTACTTGTCATAGAGTAAATTGGAGGAAAGTAGTGGGGCTCCTCTGGTTTCTGCGTCAGGCTTGGAAGGGTCTTTATTTGTGTCTTTGAAGGAAGCGGGTGTTTGGCTGTGTGTGTATGCTGAGAGTCTGGATGGTAGTGAAGATACCTGATAAGGTCCATCGGCAGCTTGGGGTTTAAACTGAGGATTCTTTCGGACATAGGTGATGATTTTGGGTCGAACTCCTTTAGGTTTAAGTGTAGGTGATGGGGAGCTTTCTTTGGGGCTTGAGTGGGGGGGACTTGGCTGGTTGTTGTTAAGAGGCGCTTTGGGGATTCCACTAGTGCTTATATTAGTTTTGACTGGTGCTCTTAAGCAACTGTTGCCGTAGCCCTGAGCTGAAGTTGTTACAGCAGGGTTGTGTCTAACCCCTCCAGGGACATTCCTGGTAACGAGGTACGTGGATGGTTGCCTGCGTGGTGAGCCCTGGGGTGTCCTGAGAGGGGAGTTGGGCGGAGTAGATGACCTGGAATCAACCCCGGTCCTGTTGGGACTGGAACAATTCCTTCTGTAAGTGAGCTGTGTTTGGGGTCTCTTTTCTAAGGTAGAAGGGTTTGAAGGACTGGAACTCTGTTGTACAATTGCACATGGCTGTTTTTCCACAGAGGGAGCCTCTCTCTGGGTTGTCTGGTTGAGCTGTCTGGAGACTACAGATGTATTGTACAGGTGGGAGAAATCTGATGGTTCACGTAAAGACGATTTTGTAAACTTTCTGTTTGAGCCATTATTGTGAGAATCTGCAGAGGACTTAGAGGAAATAGGTTCCCCTGTGTTGGCTTGATGAGCACTGGGTTCTGCTGAGCTGGTTGTTCTTCCCATTCTCTGTTTGGAGGGGTCTGACGAGCTGTTGCCGACGTGGTGGTGGCACAGTCTCCTCAAATCCAGCCTTCCTCCGTTGGCCCAGGCCTCCATCAGAGAAAAGGCCATTTTTATGATGACTTCCCTCCGGTCTCTGATCCTGGCTATAATATTGAGAAGAACCACATTTCTCCTGAAGATGTAACGGTGGGGAGTTCCGGTTTGCATCTACAGGAACTGCCCTTCTTCTATTTTGAACTGAGGTAGTGTTGTTACCATTGGAATAGGGGTTGGACAGAGAGATAAGAGACGGTGCTTCTCCACTACTATCCAGAGCACTCGACAAGCTCCCACTGAGGGCAACGGCTGAGAGACTGGAGACAAACACATTTGTCTCCGACTTGGACTCCTTCAGACCTGTCTTGCGTCTCTCCCTGCCCGAGCTTATGTCACTTTTCTCTATTGAGCCTGTAACACATGTGTCTAACTCTTCGGTGCTATGACAGGCAATCCTTTTGTGCACCTCTTTGCCTCTCTGCATTCTGTTCTCCACTTTGTTGCTGTCATTGTCATTTCTCCTGGTGCCGATCGAAGCTGAACTGGCAGTTGAACTGGATGATATGGACATAAGACCCTCGTCCTTTCCATCTCTCATACTTCCTCCATCATCTTCCTCCTCATTGTCTTCTTCCTGATCCCTGTTTCCCAAGAACGTATGTATCTTCTGACACTCAAACTCTCTACCCTCAGACTCCATAAATTGTTGGTCAGAGGCCCAGATCACTAACTTCTCTGGGGATTCACTCTTAGAGACCAAAGAAGGAATGGAGCTTGTGCTGTACCTTGTGTGTTCTATCAGTCCTTTTCCTTCTTGATCACCAATAGACGATAATTGATTGGCGTTATCATCCCCAGTCTTGGGGAACTGAATCTGGTTTTTGTTTCCGAGCTTGTCTCTGTCAACATTGACTCTCACTCCTTGGACACTGGTCGGGATGCTCATGTTTGACTGATTCTTCTGGCATAATCAAAGACACCTGCAGGGAGCTGAGGCCATCTGTGGAGTTACAAATGTTTCTTCCCCGTTGTGTGATGATGGCTCTTCGGTTGAGTGTTCCATTAAATATATATAAATATATATATTTTTTTAGTTCAGCTCATTACTTATCTTTCATTTGCTGTGAGTTACCAAAGCTGCATTTCATGGTTCTCCATGGAGATGGAGGTCTGTTCAATCTGAAATAAAAAAATAAAAAAACACAGGATACTGTAAGATAAAAAAAAATGCATAAAATAAAGCCATGCTTAACCCATTCTGTTTCCTCCAGGAGATGCTTGAGATATATTATCTGTAGTCTGGTCTAACAGCAGCAAAGTCTGAATATGCCATATCAGTGAATTGATTGTTTAAACAGCAGAACTGGATGCACGTGGGACAAAAAACACTGGCACATAACAGGAAGTGCAAGTCTTGTAACCTGTTTACTATTACAAAAGGCATTTTTTGAATCTTTTAAGCACCTTAAAACATATTGCATGTAAATGTTAGTATAAAATGTGGTGTGACATATACTCAAAGTGTAATAATATTCACATTGAAGTCAGCAAGTAAACAACAGAATTATTACGCGAAATAGCTCAGAGTACAGACTGTTTGCATGTCTCTGAAGGAATCACTCCAGGGATAGCTCATGAACACAGGCAAAGAGAAAGCGAGGGAAGGGTGCAAAGTGTTTTGTAATGAGTATTTGTCCTCAAGAGATATTAAAAATAGAAATGGCAAGATGAGGATATGGTGAATACATCTGCAGCAAGTCTATGTTCAAAACATTATAGTTGCATAAAATAAAAAGAGTGTTTCTAAGATTTAGTTCTTTATGTTACTAATATTCCTAATGTGAGGTGTAAGGGAGGAGATAAATATTCACCTAGTTGAGAGGGATAAATCCATACTGCACTGTGTGATCACTACAGGAGGTTTAATGTAACATGCCTTCTCTTACATGCCTTATGGCTGATTAATTCAGTGCCATGATTTGATTGTATACCACAGCACATTGTGCTTCATTTAAAATCAACATTCTGCAGGGTGTACAGAAGCTAAGATGAAAAATGGTGTTGATCTGCGTTGACACCATTTGAAAGTAACTGTGTGTGAAGAGCAGATGGCAGGGAGGGCAAATGTCTGACAGGTTTTGTCACACCATGTCAGTGCGGGACAGTGGCTGTATGGTTTAATCACTGCACTATAAAAACACAAAGCAATAAACCTCTACCCCACTGTAGTGACTCCGACAATAATCAAAACTGTCAAGTAAACGTTGCATCCTGTTATGTGTCCATATATGCATATAAGCATCCTAGCCTGCCCACATATACAGCAAATAATATATTATAGATAGAAATAGTCATAACATAGTCAAATATGTGTCTTCAAGCCATCATGGTGAATATTTGAATGGTTTCCAGAGTTCAAATAGAACTCCCACCCCTCAATTATATGTGCAGTGGAGGAGGCTGTTTTCATTAGCAAGTGCCTTCTCCATGTGTCCTGTGGCAGTGATGTCTGTGAACTGAGAGAACTGCAGGGATGGCAGTTCCCACCTTTTATTCAAATTCACTGAGAAGGGAAAGATTCGCAGATATAATCTGCATTCCTGATGGTCATCTTAAAAATAATTAGGAGACACTATTATTATTATTCACATGACTGTTTCCTGTTAATAATCTTACACATTAGAGGAACTAAAGAGCTGAATATTGTTGAGAAACTGTTGTTTTATAGAAACAATTAATAAATATAACCTAAATATGTAAATGCGCTTCATATATTGTGTTTGGGATCACAGATTACTAAGAGACAGAGAGAAAATTCACTGTGGTAAACAGACAACATGTAGGATTACTCGCACTGTGTCTGCTGCACTCTGTGTCTGTGCATACAGCTAATATTTATTCTTAACTGGTGTACGCAATCAAACAATTAGCTAATTACAAAACATGAACAGACAAATTTTAAAGAGGTAAGGGAGGGAGGAATGGGAGGGGTAGAGAAAGAGACAGTGGGTGTATATTATAGCGGGAGAAGTCTCTGAGAGGACATGGTGGCAAATCGATTACAGCGATGAAATGGTAATCAAACTTGTGCTCATGACAAGGAGAAGCTTGGTCACAGTGAATGACCCAGAATAAACCGCACATCACCTCACAATGAGGCAAACAAAACCAAATCCTAGTTGCAGCTGTGGCTCAGGAGGTAGAGCAGTCGTTTACCAATCGTGGGATTGGTGGTTTGATTATATGGGGGGGATTCCTGCAGTGTGTGCCATCAGTGTGTGAGTGTGTGTGTGCTTGAATACCAGCTAAGTAGAAAAGCGGTAGATAATTGCAGACCATTTACAATTTAAACAAAGAGTAGACTAGACAGACAGTGAAGACCTGCTTTACAATGTAAATAAATAAAAAGCATAAAAAATAGGTGTGTGAAGAAATGTGGATGAGGAGTTGATGCTTTGACTGGAATATTAATTATGCAATTACAAAAGCGTTGAATGTGAAAAGGTCTTTAATAAGCCTCTTTTTGAGCAGAGGAAACACATTAAAGAAATATGTTTGGTTTTTTTGAGATGGGTTACGTATGCATTGATGTAAATAGTGCTCCGAGCACTATTTCTTCAGCAATATTTCTTTAGTAAATCTGCACAATGAATAACTACAATACATTTTCCTGATGATGATATGATGTGGTGAGTAAGTGACTTTGACTTTTTGATGGAATTCAAAATGTGCCAGAGAGGACACTGCTCAAATTAGTCCTGCATATATGCATGTTAAGGTGATCTGGGCTAGAATATGTAATGAGAGAAGGCTTTGTTTCAGCTGATGGTGAGACCCAAACAGTTGAGGTAACTACTCAGTCTGATGTCCTCTGGGAAAACAGGAAGAAAAGTCTGAGAAAAAAATGACCAGCACTGCTTCTGTAGTCATGGCAATGCCATATCTCTTGGAAATGGCGAACGAGCTTCTGACCCCTGTGCCGTCCATCAGGGAAAAAGGTCAGTGGTTGAGAGAGAAAGAGTCTGAAGGTCAACGTTATGCTTTTGCACTGTCTACTCATGCATACATTCTCCTATGCATCACTTTCAAATGCAGGCTCACTCACCTATGCACAACCTTGAATGTAAAAGCATCCAGCAGCACACACAATACACCCAAAATACACGCAGTACTACACATAGCTGAGTGAAAGTCAAGTACATACTCATTTAGGAGCAATCACATCCCTGCAAGTAGGTAGACAGACACCATCGCTGAAGTGGTGAGAGCCCAGGGCGGGATAAGACGATATCTTAGCAGTGATCAAATTCAGTGAAAGACTGGGATTTGTGGTTTTCAGCAGGCTCCTAACCTAACACGTGTGCCATTCAGCCACAGAAAAAGACTTCTCAGAATGTGGGGAATGACAAGCTGAGAACATGACACTGTAAATGGAAGGAAAAATAAAACACAAGTGGAGTAGAAATGGAAAAGAGAGCCTTCCTCGCCCTCCTTTTCTCCTCTTAATGCGAGCAGGAATCAGTCTGTGTGGGTGAAAGACTGAGACACAGACATGATGTGGGAGAGATGAGACATGCTGATGGATGCCGAAAGGATGAGATGTGTTGCGGAGGTGTTTCAGTTTGTTAATGGATGGAAAGGAATTCATCATCAAAATATTTATGTAATATGAGTTAAAGAGACAAAATGTTTTACTGATATAAACTCAGGAAAACAGAGTAAAGTATTTATTAAAAATTAATTACTATATATAATGCTAATTTGATCCCACTAATTAAACTGGGAATTTCTATTTCTATTTACTAAATTTCAGTTTCTTAGCTGGTAGAAAAGAAAAACGAGAGTCCAAGAAAAAATATTAGGACAATCTCAATAATAATACATTAATATTTATAATACTGACAAGGGTCTGTTTACAAAATTAAATTTTATATACTGTGAAATCAGTTGATGTTCAACGGGATCTATAAGTGTTTGTGTACATCCTCGCCTGCTCTCACATGCCTTTCCCTAGTGTCTTTGTTTTCGCTCGAGCATAACACGTGGTTATTACAGAAGCCATTTGTCTTTGGCACTTTGGCTTTATACCTCTCCTCCCCCACTTTAGAGCAGACAGGTTTTATAGCTCTGTAGTCCCAAGGGAACCCCGACGACACACACACACACACACCCCCACAAACATTTCCAATGTCCCATCTCTCTTTCATCCATACATACACATACTCCTGCAGAGGTGTGAATTCCAACACACTGATAGAGTAGCTAAAGAAAGGGAGGGAAATGCAAATGGGCAGAGCAACAAATTGTGAGTAACCATAATTTATGATCCCTGCGTGTTATCCTGAGAGGGGCATAATTAGATTTAGTGCAGATTTTAAATTGAAATGCAGGTTAGCAGCTATCCTTACAGATGAAACCTGTTCCTTTAATATAGCACCTGCTGTGTCTTTGCATCTTTTCATGCATGTGATTAGTCTCCATTGGCATCATTCTTGCATGTCCTTTAACACTTTCTCAAGACTGGATGTGAATTGAAATGTGTGTGTGTGCACTTGTGAACATCGATCCTCTGCAGGTTGTTGCACATTCAAAAATAAACCAGCAAACACACAGAAAAACAACACATCCTAATGTCCATAAATATACTATTTCCTTCTCTTTGTGTTTTATTCACATCTAGCCGGATAAAGCTTAGTGAGAGAGTCTATTCAGAAATAAGATAGGCTTTAGTCATCCATTCCTTCTCCTCCCAACAGAGCCAGAAATAGTGGTGAAATAAGCTAAATGCTCCATTTTCACAGAAGACACAATAGACATCCTGTAGACTGAATTTCACAAGTGATGATTCACTAAACTCTGAGTGTGAACCGAACACTGACTCACTATGGGGTATCCAAAAATAGTTGCAATAGTTGATTTGCATCAAACAAAACAACAACAACAACAATGAAAGAGCAGCTCCTTCTTAGCAATCTTTGCTTCCCTGACTGCAGCACAATACAAGCTCACAACTGTATTCAATTAAGGCCTGGCCCTTTAGTGATTTCTGTCCCTTGTTGAGTGTCTGTCCCTTTTTCTCTATCACCATTATAGTACAGAGCTAATGAGGGCAGGGTGAAACAGCAAATCAGCAGACGATATGTACCCAAATAATGGCCTTTCTGTCTCTCTCTTCCATTCCACTCCCACATACTCCCACAGTACCCCAGGGGGAATTATTCCATGTCGCATGGGGATCTATAACAGGATTTCTGCAGGATCTCAGGTCATACCTAACTGAATAAGGAGAATGAGAAAAATCAGATCATCCGCAATAAAAGCAAATTTATTTCTTTATTGTTCACAGTCAGGCGGTACGTGCTATGAAACGGTTCGGGAAATCACAATGTGCCAATAATAGGATTTAATAAGAGGATCTGAAGCAAAATGAGGAAATGCCAAACGCAGGCACGCGTTCACAGACAAAGTCTGTCTCTTTGCAACACGGCTAAAAAAGATGATAGCAAAAACATCCAAACCACTCTAGTGTCCACCTTCCAAGTTAACATGAGCTTTAAGTAGACACTTCCATACACATGTGCATGCAAAGTTACACACAAAGAAACATGAGTACCACCTACACACAACACTCAGGCAGTGACTATCACTACAGTGGGAGCAGAAACAAAGAGACAGCTTCTCGGTGGCAGAGAATGTGTTTTGCTAACTAGAGATCTGTCGACTAAAGACACAATTACTAATGAATTTATGATGGTATGTATCGCTATTTCTTCTCGGACTGAAAACCCACTAAATCTGATATGGCTGATGCACGGCTTGTAAGGATAGATTGTAGTTGAGATGGATAAAGAAAAGTGTGGAGGAAATGGAAAGAGAATGACATGGGGACGAAAAAGAAAGAAAAACTGGCGGATTAGCTTCATTAGAAACAAACTGATGCTACAGTCTGGAGGAGAGGATGAGGAGATGGGAGACTTGAGCTTATTGGCTCATTGTGCCCTGCAGTAAAAATATACACAGACCCAGACAGGGTGGCACGGAGGAGAGGAGAAAAGGCTGTCTGTCCGTGCTGATGGCAGTAGCACCGCATTGTTATTAGAAAAGCCCCTCCACCCACTACCCTCACTCTAGTCGCAGAGAAAAACATTAACTCTTGCATGGCTGGTGGGCAAAACTGTATGAGGGGACAAAGAGGAGGAGAGGAGTTCATTACACATGTAAAGCTGTTGCAGACGGCGATGATAATGGAATTCTCTGTGGGACCATAGGGAAGTTGCCACAAGCTCACACACACATACACGGATACAGAGCACTTTCAGATGTGAAGCAGCCAAGGTGAGACAGGCCAGACAAAGAAAAGCTGAGTGCAACTTAGACTGGCTGAGTCACTTCTATTTATTTTAGGAAAATATGATAATAGAAACAAATGATGCTGCAGACAGACACGAGGGGTGGAACCAAACTGGGATATGGGGGATCCTAGTTTGTATTGTAATGTGTAATTGTGTGCATGTGTGTATGCATGTGTAATGTGCAAGTGTTAAACCCCAGGGGTGTGGGGGAGGGAGAACTGGTAAAGGATCAGTGAGAGGTGAGCAAAGAATAGTGCGAGCCGAGGGGTTTGTGCCGGTGATGATGTGCATAAAATAAAATAAAATAAAATAAAATAAAATAAAATAAAATAAAATAAAATAAAATAAAATAAAATAAAATAAAATAAGGCAACGTTTTGAAGTGGCTGTTTTCATACAGTTGAGGAGTGAGGGAGTACAAGATGGGGCAAAGAACTCCTTCGGGAAATTAAAGAGAAAGGCAGCTCAGTTTAAGGATTTACATGTGCTGCCGAAGGAAAAGTTTTTTTTAGGGGGGAACATGAACGAGATTCAAAAAGAAAGTGGATGTGGATATGTCATAAAAAATGAATGTTGTGGACTCACTGAGTGTTTCTGTGGCTTCTTACAGTCAAGTTAACTAAGGCTCTTTTCACACTTGCATGGTTGAAGCTCATTCATAGAATTGCATTCATTTGCTTAATAAAGCCCGTCTCTTGCTGACTAATGTAGTTAAAATTATCTCGCACCAACATACATTAAAAGCAGAAGAATCTGCACCGCTTGATTTGAACTGACTGCACATATTAATGGATGCACGCACACATACACACAAGTGAAAAAGGTCTTTCATGTTGACTCCCTATGGGACAGTGAAGGGTGTGTGTGTGTGTGTGTGTGTGATCAGCGGAGGCGTTCCTCCTCTGTTCACCCTCTCATGTCTTGCCTATGACTGCAGGGGAGGAGCTACAACAAGCTCATTGCCACTTTCCAGACAAAGGCAGTGTGAATTTGAGACGTGTGTTTGCACGTGTGTTGACACTTCATTCACACCAGGCTGACACCCACATGTGCACACATTCCCAGTTGACACATACATCCTCAGATTGAACTGAGAGAAGATTCCTAATTACTAACTATGACATATACTATATATAACTATAAGATCACACCAATCACAAGTTATTTAAGTAACTGCAGCTTCTCCCTTTTTCCATCATTCTCTCTTTTCACTAGTCAACCAGATTTAACTCTGTGCACGTTTATGGTTTTACATGTGTTTAAAATATTCTAAATTAAAATGTATGTATCCATAAAGCCAAATCCTTTCGTCCTGACTCTCAGATTTAAATAATAAAAAACTAATTCATACAAATACAACATATAATTTTTCAGCTGCATACTGACATAGTTCCACTTCCTTCTCTCGTTCACTTATCATCTCTATTTTCTCTCCCCCTCTTCCTTTTTCTGTTCCGTCCTATAAAATGACCTTGAAGGTCGCACTGGTACGCAACACTCCCGGGGCTTTGTGACAAACTGTCTTACCTGCAGTACCACACACACACACACACACACACACACACACACACACACACACACACACACACACACACACACACACACACACACACACACACTCATTAGCACCTGAGCTCAAATCCCTCAACAAAATATACTAAATATACACACACTCAGGGCTGCAGTAGAGAGAGAGGAGAGATCTGCTGAATTGATCACTGCTCAGACATTGCAGAGGTCAGATGTAATGAATCAATCACACATGCATCAGCATCTAGAACAGCAGCTACAGCAGACAAGCTACAAGCCAAGGCCACAGGCTCTGCTGACCTGCTTTGATGCAGTGTCAACCTCAACATTAACATGGCTGAAAGGGATTGGCAAGATTTTACAAAATGGACTGGCAGATCCATAGATGTGGGAAGTGTAAAGCCACACTTCCCTCACGTATTTTATGCACAACATCTCCCGGTAGAATCATACTGGTCACATCATATTGAACATTACAGGCAAATGCTGGATGGTATAAACTTGGACACAGTTGCAAAGCAGATAAAAAACAATTAGTCAAGTTAAAATAAATGCTCCACTTTTATAAAGAAAGGAAAACTGGACTAGAAGACAAGCTGAGCATCAATCAATCTGAACAAGTGACAGCTCAATGTAAAAATCATTTCCTCAATCTGCTCACCTATACTTGACCCATCTCTGCCTTTCTCCTTGTCCCTCTCTGTTCTGAGGTGAAGTACAATACAAAATATACACATAGGATTCCTCTTAAGATACTGAAGAAGATGTGTGCAGCTGCAAGAGTGTGGAAACGTCTCATTCACACCTTTACTGACAAGAGAAAGTTAAGAAAATAATGATTGAAGTTAAAACAATATTAATAGTTAATCCTCTAGGGTTGGCCACTCTATTCACTAAGTATATGTTTACTTCAGTTTCAGATGTGTGTTAAAAAAAACACACATCTGTTAAATGGCTGAGTCAAATGTTAAAGACAGGCTCTGAAATCTTTTTTTAACTTGTTGCCAAAAATTATTATAGTACGGGATCTGACATGCCCAGAAATCTGCCTAGACTTTATTACACAAAACATTCATTCATACAAAATAATTATAAATTCATCCAAACTCTCAACCTCATAGCTGGAGCTGGATAATCTATGTGTGGTCAATAGATTCACCTGCAGAGACTTGACCAGCTCCATCCATCCGACCAACCTCCTCTTCTCTGTCTGACCTCACACTCCTGTAGCCCACTGCTCCCCTTGCATCGGGTCAAGATTCACATTATAGTATTTATTTTTATTATTATTTTGTTGGAACAAGATTTGATATTTCACACATTTTCCCCACAAACTGCGCGCTATCGGGCCTCCGAAGACAGAACAACCAGAACCACATTTAGCTGAGAACACTGAGCGAACCGAGTCAGCAGCATCAGGACCCAAGTCCTGCAAGCAAAACAAGTGCGACACTTCTTCAAGAAACCGATGCGTCGTGGCAACAATACCCGCAAGGTGTGCGACTTACCTCCAGGTTCCTCTGGTGTTGATTCGCTGAAGGATGTTGTTCAAATGCAGGAGTTGGACGAAGCGCAAGCGTGTCACTCCACCACCGTCCTCCCCTCCTTTCTCTCCCTCTCTCTCCCTCTCTCTCTCTGAGTGGCAGAAAACAGAGCAGGGAGACAGAGAGATGCTGCGGACACGAAGGGGAGGAGGTGGAGCGGTGCTGATGCTGATGCTGATGCTGGCGCTGCAGCCGTCACCTGGCACAGCATCCTCCGAGCAGGCAGTTTCCAACACATGTGCGCTCTCTGCCGGATTGTGTGAGAAGTAGTAAGAGCCAGTCCGTCTTCAGGAGAGGATTTTTACCACGAACAGGAAACTGTTGAGAGAGTCGGGACGTTAAAAATCTCGTTTGATTTTTGAAACATTTAAAGTTTACAGGTGAAACTGTATTTCTTACCTTTTTACACATTGACTTACAGTAGAAGAAAATTGATTTACTGAATGATTGTCCATCTTTCTGAGGAGTGTTTCTCCTGTTTCCACCAGCAGATGGCGCCAAAGTAGCGGAATCACAAATCCCACACAGCGGGTTTTTCTAAATCACGTCCATCATCTCTCTGTTTTTGTTAGAAACACACTCGTCGCATGTCAGGCTGCTACTTAATCTGGAAATCCTTCAGTGCTGGTTTAGCAAGGCCTGTCATGCTCATTACATTTATTTAGCAGCCATGTATTATGAAGTAATGTTTGCAGTTTTTTGCACATAAATGCAGCAACAGAAAGACAACGCTCATCTTCAGGGAGTCCGTACTGAGAAAGAGGAACATTAACAGCATCAAACGAAAAGGAAAAAAGCTCATTCTTTCATCCATTATAACATATATTTATTTTAAAAGTACACTCTAGGTTTGGCACAAGATGTAGGAATATTTACCAGAAGATACACATACATACACATGCATCCCTTTGAACTGATTCAACAGAAAAAATCATCTGTCATGGGAAGTATCGATTGTGAATATTCACAACTAACAAGGTAAAACATGAAACAATAAGTATAAATAACGATATTATGTAGTATTTTCTTTACAACAAATATATTTATGTGGAGTGTGAATTGTTGTGTGATTTGACTATTTGCAAAACTTGTTAAATTTTATTTTCTATGGCACTTTATTTATTAATAAGACATTAGGCTATTGGTTAAGTCTGCCACATGACAAAAGAAGGTGAAGGCAGCTATTTGCCAACCCTGAGTACACAAAGATCATCTAGATCATGTAAACGCAATAAAAGAAACACAATCTTAGACACAAAACAAGCAAAGCTAAAGGACCGACATATGGAGTTTCCTGCGGATCAACAATTGTCACAGGCTTTCAAAATCACAATTTACAAATAATTTACTAGCAGAAATATTCACATCTTATATACACAGTCTTGATTTTACATTTATTGTAATAGACTTTCAAAATCACAGTGACTATACTGCATGGAGCCACATTATACTTTTTCATATAAAGAAAGGTCAAATGTCTAAAAGGAGAGCTGAACATATACAGATAATTTGTTCTAAAAACAAATCTTGCGATCCTTTCATAGGACTTTCCTTATTTTTTCACTGTGCCTCCTGGTTGTTAGGACATACAACTACCGTGAAGTTCATAAACAGACCCTTTTGAGTAGGCACTCCACAAACTACAATGGCGCAGGTACGCTGGGGTGTATTTCCTCTGCTCTGCTAAGAACCAGTGTAAGAAAAATAAGCTGTTTTTGAAATTGTACTGTGTTCAAAAATATTTCAGCAGAACCACAGAATAAAAAAAGAAGCCTTAAATTCTGCCTACTATGGCCTCTTCAGATGTTAAAACTAATGAGAACATATGTAAGACTAATGACATAATTAATCAATATGTCTGCATTTGATTTATGAATTAACATTTTATTAAAGGGGAATTAAACAGATTATAACCGCCAAAGGTTGTCTACAGATCTCTGTGAGTAATATTGCAAAAAAAACTTTATGAAGCTTTGTGAGGTTTTCCAAGGAATCTGGGTGAAGTCTGATAAATTGTCTTAATTGATGTCACCTCAGTCAGCGTTTGCTGAGGCAGAGGACTACGCGTTTGAAAAAATAATAATCAAATAAGCTTATCAGACCACTGTAGCCTGCACCTCACCTCTGCACAAGACTCAACACTCTGAGTCTGCATTAGCCACTGTTTGCACAACACACATGAATACCTGGCCACACTGTTTGTGGTTGAGTTGCATTGTGGGTATTGTAAGCCTCAGGCTTGATAGGAAAAATAATGTGTGGGACAAAAAGACTCTGACTTGACTATTATAAGTCTGACAGTGTTTTCAGGGCACAATGTTAAATCAGTGAAATACGCTTTTTTATAAAAGGAGAAAATGTATCTAACAGTATTCGATATTTTAATGTCAATAAACAAAAGAAATTATAGAAATAAATGTGCAAGTGTGATCACAATCTACCTGATAAAATACTTTGAAGTCCTTTGCTTAATTATGAAAATTAATTTAATCTGATTCATAATCTAAAACATACAGTGGAAAAGAAAGGAGTAATATAAAGAAATTCATAAACACTGTAAACACAGTAAAATAAACCGATAAAACAAATGCCGTCATTCAATTTGAAAATCTGTATCATTTTTGAAAAAAGAAACTAAATGTTATGTGTTACAGAAGCAACAACACACAGCAGCCAGCACTGTGAAAATCCACTATTGTCTAATGTTACATGAAGCTGACATTCAGCAAATGTTGATATCTTAATAGAGTAATCGTAAAATTGCATTTTAATAATTGTCAGTTGTATGTTTTATAACTTTTACTAGACGCATGGTCTGAGAATTTAATATGTCGCTCTTATGTTTCAGAAACTCATTCATAGAAACGGTGAGCTGGCCTGCTTACAAATGCAGCTATTAGCCTCCCCATTGTTTTGTGCTGGTGGGCAACGGTGATAACATGATTGATAAGCGCGTGTTGTAGTGTGTATTGTGCAAACTCCCATTTGTCAGGGAGGAGTGGTAGAGCAGCATTTCAACAGCATTACATAAGATTGGAAGGTTTAAAAAAATCTAGCTATTGGTACCAATCTGTATTTAATACTGATGTGTGTGTATATATACACACACTCACACACACACACACAGTAGTTACTATGTTTTAAGAGAAAAAAACAGATAGAAAGTGAATTATGGCTAAAGGCCACCCAGACGACATGAGCACCTGGTCCTGCTGCCGGCGATGTAACCCAGGCACTCTCCAAAGAAGGAACAATGACCAACATGAAGAAGCTACATGAAGAGACACAGTTATAATAGTCTCCCAGTAATTATGACCCTTCCTCCCACCATGAGCACCTCCCCCCTCAGACAGGCAAGACATACTGTAACATGCAGTTGAATCTCAAGGTCAAGCTAAGGTGTAAGAAACAAAAAGCAAAATACTGAAAACATACAAGTTCTGATTTGCATAAATGTCCTCATCAGTTGTCTTTGTTTGGATCAACAGCTGTGAGGGAAAGTCTGAGGTTTTATTTATCGTTACTTTCCCCTAAAGGCAGCGCTGACAGTGAGGGACTGGGAGCGGTTCTTTCCGAAATCATTTACCACAGACAGACCGGCGTCACGGCGGGTTAACATGTATGCGGCATGTTCGAATACTTTCTACAAATCTCTGTCGTCCTCTTCCCTGGCGTTGATCCCATCGTGGAGGAATGCCTCCTTTTCTGGAGACATGGGTTCTAATTCATGATCACGCTTGAAACCGCTCATCTCCGTGTCCCTAGATGCGCGGACCAAAGCCGCCTCGGTGCTGTGATGGATACCGTAGCAGAAGTAGATCAGTAAACCTGAAAAGAAGAAGAAAAAAAGGAAATCAAGGCACAACATCATTGTTTGTGTAATATACAGTAGTCTCCAAAACTAAATTAGGGTTTTTGATTGTTTCAGGAACTTCCAGTCTGTTGTGACAGCTTATGCCAGCAGATGGAAACTTGAAGAGGGCTTGAAATAGGCTTCTCCATTTAGCAGGTCATGGAACACAGGGTGTTTTGAGAATACCCTTGTTGATCAATCCCAGTAAATTCAACAGATGTAACTCAGCTTTTTAAAGCAACAAACTACTGTCAGCAGTGAAATGTATAAAAATAACTATATTCACTTTACTCTTTTTACATGTCTTTTTTTTTTTTATGTCATTTCCTTTATAATGATGAAAAAACAAGACAACATAAGTAAACAAACTGCCAGTTGTATGTAAGTGGTCTGGACATGTCAGTGTAATCACTAGAAAGTAAAGTATTCTCAGTAGACATGTACCTAGAGCCATCCAGACCGAAAATCGTATCCAGGTGCCTCTGTCTAACTGCATCATGAGGTAGACATTGACAAACATGCTGATCACTGGGATGAAGGGCAATAGGGGAACCTAAGAGTCAAACATCAAGAAAGCACAACAGCATTTATAAAAACATTAAGTATAGGAAGAAAATAGTGTTTATAAGTATTTATTCTACACAGGATATGTTACTGGAATCAAACCTTGAAAGAGAGTTTTGTTTTGCTCTCAGGCTGTCTCCAGATGATAAAGGTGAGGACGAGACACGCCATAAAGATGACACTGAGGGCTGCAATGTTCCACAGGGCAAGTCCTCCCTGCACGGCTAATATACTGAACGTCAGGATCAACGTTCCTGCAGAAGAACGTGGAATTATATCATTTGAATGTGCACAAGTGCCATATGCATATGTAGTTTAATGTAGTATAATCACATACCCATGGCAGAGGCACAGATGTTGACGGTGGAGCCTGACAGTGTGGATGGCTCAGGGTTCTGTGGGAATAGCACGGTCCTGAAGCTAAATCTTTCCTCCACACCAGGCAGGATGCCCATACTGGGGACACTGATACCGTCGGCGAGCTCCACTTCCTCCTGGGTATTGGCTATATGATACACCAGACTGGGCTGATCTGGCTGATACCTGACACAATCAAACATATCAGGCAGTTAGTTGATTGTTTGACCTTTTATTTATTCAGGTTAAGTTTCACTGAGGTGCAAGATGCCTAGTACATGATGTCAGATTTCCATCTCACATACAAGAATGAACATATGGACAGATTCAATGTTTATATTTTGCATGTCTCCACACTGACCTGAGTACCAAGACGCAGGCAGCTACTAATGTATAGGCCAGCAGCGTTCCTATTGACATCAGATCCACCAGGTCCTTCAGGTCAAACAGAAAAGCCATGATTGCTGCAGAGAGAAAAAAAAGTAGAAATAGAAAGGTGAAAATATTGTTGTGTTGATTTGTTACTATCACTAATAATTTCAGGAACGTGTATCAAGTTTCCAAAATCGCTGGGTTTCCATCACAACTTATGCACAGAAAGCACAAAATTAGCAAATTATCACAATTATAAAAATAAGACCAGCTTATGGAAATATGATTATTGCTGTTCTTGTTTGTAGATAACAAAACTTCACAAAGGGAATACCAGTACAGAACCTTAGACCAGCCGGTTTTGAACACAAACACAACCACAGTCCTCAAGGTGAGAAACAGGTGTGACCATTTTTAATTAGTTTTCCATTGAAAACCATTAAACCCACTACTGGTGCCACATGTTTTAGTGCCACCACAAAGACGACTCTTTTGGTTTGGAGCTGTGAGGATCTCTTGGTCTTTTTAGTCCTCGTTTCCTTACTTTTTCTTGCCCTGAAGTATCCACTGATCTTCCTCACTCATTCACACACTTGTTATCCAGTATATATATTAGTTAGTTACAGTTGTGCTGTCAGGTAACTGTCATGTTTCCATGTTTTAATCTTCCTCACTGCAAATATAAGCCCCCCTTTTCCCTATCCTTCCTTATTTTACATTCCCTGTTTGTCTTACCAGACATAACCCCGGCGGTCACAGTGGACGTTATGGGGGATTTCCTCTCGTTGATGTGGGCCAGGAAGGAGAAGAGCAGGCCATCCCGAGCCATGGCATAGATGATACGGGGTAGGGGAAACATCGAACCCAACAAACTGGGGTGATGTGGGGAGGAAAACATCAGATTGGAATGACAGTTTGTAGGCATAGGGCAAAGGAAGAATCCAAAGAGGTCAGTGAAGGCAGAAGAATGAAATGGGGACAGGCGGGATGTTGGTTCAAGCATTCTGTAATGCCACCCTGCCAGATTTCTCTCCTATGGTTCTCCACATTCTTTTACTCTTCACTCCAATATTAAATATTGGGTTGTGTCTTCATGCAGTTTAGTTTGGCATCGATATTCATCCATGCAACAGCAAAATACAAAATATCTGTTAAGTTTCATTAGAAACCATGTTTAGTCATTGACCCATGTTAGAAGAAGTACTGTAGATACAGAACTTGGACTGCCTCAGCTAACTAAAAAGAGACCTGGTTATGTAAAGCAGGATTACAGTTAGTGATACCCTTTTCATGCTTGGCTGCAGGTTTCTTCAAAACCCACTTAAAATAGAATCTACAACCAGCAGGCTAGAGCATTTGAAAACCACCGCAGCTCAGCCCTGCGGCGTGACAAGAAACCTCAGCGAACATGGATGCAGTTTTAATACATGCGTGTTAGTGTCTCACCTGCTCCTATGCCAGAGGTTAGGGTTGCATTTAGCGGGGTTTCAGTGCGGGGGTTGATCTTGGCCATGAACTTGAAAAGCAGCCCATCGTCGGCCATAGCCCAGAGCACACGAGGCATAGGGAACATAGCACCCAGCAGGCTACCGGGGAAGACCAGCATTTATAGTATCCACACTTATACCGTGAAAGCAAACATTAACAAAGACACGGCTCTTACAACGAGCATCATACAGTATACATGTACATTTTGATGACATCATATACTGCATACCAGTGCATAACATGTTGTGTAAGTATATTAGTGGCATGCGGGAACCTGTTAAATATGAAATCATGCATTTTTTCACACCCATATAAATGTACTCTTAAATGTACTCTCTACATAGCTTTAATCATGTGTACAGTTCATAATTCTCAATTCAAAAATATTAAAATTAAACTATTAAAAAATTATCATAAGTAAAAATGCACCTTGTGGTGACCTTTGATGACACGACTTTATGTAATCCAATCACACATATACTAATGGTCCAGTATATTCTTAGGAGGGCTCCTATTTTTAGTTAAGGGATCAAAAGCCTTCTAAAGTTAAATACACACACACACATACACACATGCACGCACGCACACACACACGTACACACACACACACACACACACACACACACACACACACACACACACACACACACACACACACACACAAGCATATTTATCTGAGAGTAAGAACTGGAGTACATGGGTGACTCCTTACCTAGTAGACAGAGCACAAAGAGACCCTACAGCTACAGCGTATGTGGCTCCTTCCCAGCCCACATATTTAAAAGCTACAGGCAGAGGGCTGTTGCTGTCCAGCAGGTAGTATGGCATCATGAGGGTGAGGGCAGCAGAGACACAGAAGTATGCTACAAAGCAGATGAGCAGTGAGGATACAATGCCAATAGGAATGGCTCTCTGAGGGTTCTTCACCTCTTCACCTGGGACGCAGAAAGTGAACAGACACATACAGAAAAATTAATAATTGATCTATTACTTGCAATAGCAGCTGTTAATATTTTGTATTAAAAACAGTCTAGTTTATATTGGAGTTTGGAAGAAAACATTCAATCATTAATAATTGAATTAACTTGCATTACAAGTGTTTGTCTGTCACAAACTGTTCAATCTGAGGTTCGTGCACATCCTGATTCACCACACAATTCACTCCTTTATAGCCTCATTGGCAGAATTTCAGTATAGATGGAAAACTTGGCAAATAAAAGTATCTGGGAAACATTTCGTCTGCTATTTTGCAACAAACTGAACAAGGAGCTTATTTTATCTGTGCACCCACAAGACTGAAACACCCGAGTCATCAGCTGCAGGTGAGTATGCAAAAGTGATCCCAAAGGGGAACTGCGGTGAAATCCCATCACAGTGATGGAGAGTGTGTAACCTCCAACACCATTCACGACAGGTGAGAGTTACTGACTATAGGAGGTCAAAGGTCGTAGGCATAACAGTGCCAACTATTGTGTGAGTGTATGAGTGAGTGTGTGTGTTGAGGGGGAGGGGGTAGTGACTTCATACCATGTTAACTTTATTTAGCTAGAAATCACACTCACACATACAGATGCCACCACATGCCAAACTTAAACAAACACTCAGTTAGCTTCCCTCCAGCCAATCAGAACTCTGGAAAAAGGGGCGGGTAAAGCCAGGGGGCTAGAAAGCAGACATAGTCCCTTATTTTTAACAATCTACAGTCCCCAAACAGAACATTACATGTGTGAAGGCACCTGAATGTAATCGTTTTTTTTACATTTTAACATTTTCTTTCTAAATCTCATATCGTGTCCCAGTGCTTGGCACTTTGTGGTATCTTTTCTCTCTGCCTGACCCCTCTTATGTAACACTCTTGGGATGTTTAGACAAGCTTAGGATTGAAATGGTCCCAACTCCTTATCCAGTTCCACCACCCTCCTCCCCAAACTGAAACAGACCCTTGACACAGTCCAATAAATAACACGAAGCACAACAAAAACATGGCAGACAGAGCCAGTGTTTTGTGATTTCATCCAGCTCTGACCTGTAGTGGCGATGCAGTCAAATCCAACAAAGGCATAGAAACAAGTAGCAGCTCCAGACAAGACGCCTGTGACACCAAACGGCATGAAGCCACCCACTCCTAAACTCTCTTTGGTTGGCAATATGTCTGTCAAACTGAACAGGAGAAAAAAAATTATGATGATAATGATGACTTTGTTGTTTTCACTGAAATTCAAGTCATTTTGATAAAAATGTTTTCAGTGAGGTCTTCAGAACAACATCAACATGTGACAGAAGTGACGTCCTTACTTGACAGTGGAGTTGCTGGTGTAATTGGGATGTAGGATGTCTTCAGGGTCTATCTGCCAGTTCTTCAAAGTGCCTTTGACCAGGCCAGAGATCACCATGAACAGCAAGACGAGGACGTTGATACATGTAAAAACCTTGTTCACCATCGCTGACTCTTTGACCCCAAATGCCAGCAGACCTTACGAAGAGATGTGGAATGACTCGTTACACAGGTTGTGCATAACAATCTGTCAACTAGGTGTCTGTAGTGGTGAAATATCGAGATTAGGTGAACATATGAAGTAAAAGTGATAACACAAGTGAGAGGGTTGGACTGAAAGAAAGAGGTTTTCCTACCTGTGAGGGTGATTATGATGAAAACAGCAAACATGTCAGGATACTCTGCCAATATACCCGGTGCATTCATGGACATGTATTCCCTGCAGAAGTTCTCTATGTGCTTTCCTATCAACTCATCAAATGTGGCGCTCCATGCGCGGGCCACACTGGAGGTACCTGAGATGAAGAGAACCCAGTTGACGCATATCTCTTGCCCTTTGTTGCTTCACTCTCCCTCTCATCCATTTACATGTAAGAATGAACTACACCCTGTGCATCAACTAAAACTAGACAAGGCAAAACAACATAATGGGAAAGGTAGTGTTGTTTCATGTTTACCGATGATATAGGAGAGGATGAGGTTCCATCCAGTGATGAAGGCCCAGAGCTCCCCTACAGTCACGTAGGAGTAAAGATAAGCTGAGCCTGTCTTGGGAACACGGGCTCCAAACTCAGCATAGCACAGACCTGCCAACACTGAGGCTAAGGCTGCTATAAGGAAAGACAGCACAATAGCAGGACCTGTGGGCGAAGATGGAGAACACATAAATGAAGAGAAGCTTTTAAGATTTGTCCCACACCACAGCTTTACAATGTTTATAGTGATGTTACCTGAATTCTCTCGTGCAACAGCCCCCGCTAAGACATAGACGCCAGCGCCTAGTGTGCTGCCCACTCCCAGGGCCACCAGGTCAAAAGTGTTTAGACAACGGCACAGACGAGACTCCTCTGAGTTACAGTTCACCACCTTCACCCTTAGCAACTGCTTTCCGAAACGCAGGAGCTTTTCCAGCGCCATGGATCCCAGTCTGGCGTTAGGTAAGGGATGGGAGGGAAGAAGGCTGACCGGAGTCCAGAGGTCACAGGGGAGAGGTCACACACACCCTAACGAGAAGCAAATGATAAAAGAGATAAAGGTCAGTAATAAAATACAGCTTCTCACACGATAGATGAATGTACCAACATTTGTTATGTCTTACTTAATGATTAGACACAAGAGCATAGTAACAGGGAGACAAAACATTCCCCTTTAACACATTTATTGCAACAAATATTAGACTAATTAGACTCTCGCCACAGAGGTTGTAGTCTTCGCCGGCCTGCTTTGCAGACGATACATTCCTCTAAACTATAAATTTAAGAAAATATATTGCTGAGGACAGAATGATCCTGGAGTTTCTATTTGAAGTCACCCAGGATGTTTAAATGAGGAGTTATTGTTCCAGTGTTTTTTGTGTGATGTCTTCTAATGTTTCATACTAACTTTTTAAGTAATTGAGATCATCTTGTAGGAATGATATAACTGGCGCACAAGTGTAATTTATAAACATTTGTCACCAGGGATTCTGTACCTGCTTTTGCTATGTGGTGTCTTTACTACTTCCTTACCGTATGTAAAACACACTTACAGTTGAAATAAAAGCGTATCTATGCAGATCTTTTTTCACCCATTATCAATCTGGCCTGAGCCAGCTCTGAATGGTGTAGTTAAGTGCCCCCGACTATACTGGCACAGCAACATGCCATGAGTCTGAGTGAAAGTATATATACAGTGAGCTTGTATAAACACTGGCCTCACAGTGATTACAGAATGAGTAAAAAGGTTCACTTGTGCTTGACAAACTTGTAAGTAGAATACTGTTTCCTGGGGTGTTGCATAATGTAACCCAAATCCACAATGTGTGACAGCCAAAAAAAAAAAAGGGTCCTATAGGGACAATCCATCTTATTGCTGGAGATGTTGCCGACATATGTTATGTAACATAACACAACTCACCAGAGAGGAAGCAAAGCCCTGGAAAAGACTGTTCAACACAAAGAGAAGCATAACTCATAGGCTCATCTCATTTAGTATTAATTATTGACATAACAGAAGAAACCAAGCTTATGAGTATTTGTACAGGGACAAACCACCACTACTTTCTGTCCTCAGTCAACACAAGAAGAATAATGCAAACAATAGCTAATCTGCAAATGCTGAAAGACATTTAACTGTGAGGATGAGGTAGGTACATTTCCTTTTAACTATTAAGAGAAAATGTACATTCAAACATGCAATGCTCATTTTAGAAATTAGTTGTAATATCTAACACAATTCACAAGAGACAGTTTTAAAAACAGAAGCAGCTGAGGCATCCCAACTTCAAGTTTGGTATGTGACAAGCTACACAACAGACAATTCTCAAAATGCCCCTTTCTATAGAAGTCTCCACCTTCTTACTGTTCGCTTCTTTCTTAACTGGAACAAGTTTATCTTTGATAGCATGTTGCTTTCTCACCAAATCACACCGTCAAAAGCTTAAAACAAAGGGAACGAATGAACAAGAACAGTTTGAAACTGTCTCCACAAATCGAAACTAAGCTGTGAGAACGTCTTTCCTAAATGGTTTGCTGTGAGGATTTTCAGGATCCGTTTTGTGTTCGACATCTCTTACACATTCCCCAGTGCTGAGCTCACATGAGCTTGATGGGTGAAAGAGGAAAAACTATGAAGGGCAGATAGAGGAATGAAATGGGGGGGAAAAAGGAAGGAGGGTGTATAAACACGGAGTTGAGTGAGTGACATGCATTAGCAGAAGCATTTGTAGATACTGTAATGGCACCTCTCCAGAACCCACGGACATGGGGACATAATCCTAGAAAGGTCATGTGCACGGTCCTGTCACACCTCATGGAAACTTCCACATGGTAAATTAAGTGAAACCTTTTTTTCCTTTATCTTTTGTTGCAATGTCAGCAATGAGGATGGATGATTTAGAAATGGAGCGGAGCGGTGTTTCACAGGTGTAGGTCAAGTTGGGGGGTAGAATATACCATATACCTTCTTATTTTATGAAGATTAAAGTATATAAAAGTTATATTCATGAATTTCCTGCATTTATATATAATTATATTGGCAGTGTTCAGCTTGAATATATTTCGTTCAATCAAGTGCTAAGAAAGAAAAAAGTTCAATAAAAAGCTGTTCCTCAAGTAATAAATTAAATTACTGGACTAAATCAGCAGCAGTGAGACCACTGAGCCTGTGCTCATACCATTATTCATCCCAGGTAAATACTGTAAGTAGCTGATTATTACAACAGCTTGTTGTATGCAGTTATTGTAAAATGCAGTAAGTTCATTAACAAAGGCTTAGAGTGAAAATACTATTGGACTAGCCAGGGGTCAGCATGCCTGCAGTAAACACAGACAAAAGAAGCCTACATGAACTACGTGACCCCTCATTCACCTAAGCACAAGGGGTATACAGAGAGCATGGACAGTCTTCGATCAATATAATTCATCTGGCCAAAGGATAATAACTTCAATAGAGGCGAATCTGGCAGCTTAAACAACCTGTGTTTGTAACAGAAAGCCCAATGACATACACACACTGTTAATAATGCATACAGTGGCAATGACCAGATGATAAAGACCTCTGCCTGCATGGTGGAGTTTGAAACTACATGAAGCACGACCTACAGAAATGTACTACATCAAGATCTAACAATAAGACACAAGTCAGTGTCCTTCATGCACTGAAATAGATTAATTCATTAGTGCATGTCGCTTTTGAATTCATAGTTTGTTACACAGACTTACCACAGATTTCGATAATGTTACAGGGACGTCATTAGAAAGCATGTGTTCTGATCTTAGAACATTTTGACTGCATGCACGCAGACACACCTACATGACCCCATCAGTCAGTTTATACACAGATCTTGAGATGTGAACAAAAAAGATGCAGGCCACCAGCAGGAAGGAATGAATAGGAACGGGGGTGTGAGCTTTAACAGCCAATGAAATTAAAGTACATGACATGGTTTGACATTTAGGATTCATTTTCACTGCTGCCACTAAATAACTTCATTTATCAAGCAGTGAGTGTAACTGATGAAGGACACCATCTAAAACCGAAATGTACAGTAGGAGGAATGTATTTCAGAAGTCCACTGAAGATCAGTTTGTTCCCTTAAGGGAGAGACTCTGCAACAAAAGGAAGCTTGAGCAAAGACCTGCTCTTGCTGCCGTTTCGTTCTCTTGAGCAACCTCACTGCTTATTGTAGAAATAACGATAACATATAATGCATGTTGTCTGTAAGTAACCACTCACGTGCATACACTCAAACAATATTAACATTTTCCATCTGTTCCTATCCTGTGTGTCACAGTGTACACGCGATGCCATCAAACCCTGCTTAGTGCAGTAGACATCACTATATTAAAAGGCATAACTACTCTGTTAACAAGTAAAAACCCAGCTAACAGATTCAGCTGTGTACAGTGGCACCTGGAAACAAACTGATGCTGCTGTTTGACTGGCAGTGATGCTGGTGGTTTTATGGGCGTCCCATTGGGTCACCTTCCTATCTGTCAGGAACAGGGAAAGTAATATTCTGCACCACCTCCATGAACAGAAAAGCACAACAAATAGTATGTGATGAAGTGGCAATAATACTCCACATACATGGAACACCCATGTTTCCTAAATAAAGATTATCTACAATCAAAGAAAGCTTTGCTTTAAACCATACAGAAGAATCACGTACAATCTTTAATTAGCACTTATTGTAATACATAAAGCAACATACTGGCAGCCAGGTTCTGACCATGAAAAATACGTGTTTATAGTTTCTTATAACAAAACTGAGAACTTGTAAGAAGGGTTACATGACAGGCGAAGTGTCCTTCACCTGTTGGGACAATCCTCCTTCCTAACACAGGCCAGAGAAGTAACATATTTTAGGAAACAAACCATTGAGCTTCTACTTCCTGGACTTATTGTCAGCAATCCCAGAAGGGGGAAATTCGTTTTAAACATAAGCCTCAATACAATTGTGTATATATACATAAATATAGTATAGTTATACTTGTAACACTGGTATATTTGTTAATAGTGTGTGTGCGTCATTTATTGTGGTACTTTAGAGTTGACTGTGTGTGGGTTTAACAATTAAAAAGCTTGTTTGGGGGTTCACTGCCCCTTGAATACAAAGTTCAGAGTCTTGATCTGTTTAATCAATTAATCACTTCCTATTACAAAAGACCGTAATAAGCCTGTGATCCATGTTTTGTACACAGTATTTTCTGCAGCATTTGTTTCTGTGAGAATAAACACAAGTTACAGAGTAACATAACTTTATACTGGTGTCACTGAGCATACAGGAAACCTAATATTTAGCCTGGAGATGGAGAAAATATGAAGCCATAGCATGCTGAAGCTATTCCCAGAATCCATAGGAACCATGAAGGCTTTGACACACACACACACACACACACACTCCTCTGTGCATCAGTTTAGTCTACACACAGCCCTGCAGTCAGCAACATGCCTGCTAGTGACCCACTTTCAGTCCGGCTAAAGTTAGACCGCATGGAACTGGTCTGAACTGTCATCAGGATCGAAAAGGTCACCTCTTTTTACCAAGTCACTCCTGAATTAGGGAGTCATGTGGAACATAAAAATACTGCTGTGTAATCATTTAGTCGTTTTAAAATGCCTTTTTGATACACTTAAAGAAAGATTCAGCTCTCACAAACCAACAGTCACTCACACTACATATTAAATGATTATTGATGTACTCTCTTGCAATCAATGCAACACCACTTTGGGTGTTTTCCACACTTTTGATTAGTTAGTTGGATTTGTTTTTTTTTTTCTTTTTACCACTATGATTTGTCACAGTGTGAGGGAGTAATTTCCAACCACTGTTTTGCTGCTGGTTCTCCTGGTAGTGTTGTATGGACACTTGATGCTTTCATTCCACGCCGCACCACATGCACCACCCCCTTTCAATAGGTCTAAACCTGTCTGTCCTGCTTTCAGATCAGTTACAAGTCCAGGACTAACTCCCTTACTACTCTCACAGCTACCACCTTCCTCACATGCATCACCACCTCCAGCTCTCCGGGCTTCACTGACGCACTGAAACCCAATCAAATCAAGTCTTAACATACTTTGGGAATCGCATCGCATCAATATAAGATCACCAACCTAACTACCGAGGCACAGAGGTGCAAGTTTAGGGGAAACAAATTCCAATATTCACTTGATGAAAGGCGTGGACAGGCACATGCAGGCAGGCTGCAGGAAACAGTAACGCTACTTATAGGCACGGTAAAGTAAAATGGGGTCCAAGCAAAGCGAACATGTGGTTTACAGCTTGAGTAACTTCGCGCATTCATGAACTCATTGAACTTTACGCACGGACGCGCGTTTATTTAAAGCCCACCAACTGATGCAAACCCAGAAAATAATCCAGCATCTACATGTTAAACACCCCTTAACCATATGTTAGCGTGTGGATTCTTAACACAATGAATAGCGACGCTGTGATAGTGGTTTACCTTGTGGTTCCTGCGGGAGCGCATGAAAAGGTTGATCCGGGATAGTGACCGCTCGCTGGTCTCTAAACCATCAGAGACTGGAGAAACAAAAACTGTGTCGACACACGGTGATAAGTGGGAAAAAAGTGTCTTTCTCTACAGAAGGCAAGGACAATTTAAGCTTTAGGGTAGTCGAGTGCGTTCACAAGGAGGAGGGGATACAGAGGAAACAAGCAGCCCCGCCCGCTCATTAGTATTAAAGTTGCGCAATAGCTACTAGTTGAAACTGCCTTTGATGATCCAGCTACAACTGGAAAACGGGTTGAAATTAATGTGCATGATTTAGAGAACAGCTTTCATCAGACAGGTGGATTTAAAACACACTGACAGAACTTTGTGGTCAAAAATAGTTCTCACCTAAAATGTCAATCAAAACTTTTCAGAAATAATTTAAATGAACATTTTTATTTACAGGGAAACAAACACTAAAACAAAAGTCTTACACGTCAGAACAAAGCTTTCAGGTTTGGTATGGTCACCAGGGCAGTCTGTAAGTGAAAGAGGATGAAGTGGGGGGCAGAGAAGCATCAACATATCAACTGACTTTTGGCTGCTGGGAGAGAAATCGGTTTTCGCCTGTGTGCAGTGCTGTGGCCAACTAGAAAGTCTTTTTGGCACAAAAAGTTGAGTATGTAAGAGAAATAAAGCGGTTAAACAGAATCTTGTTTAAAGTTACAGATCATATCTTCCAAACATAACCCATGCCAACAAATGTTAACTCCTAATAAATTACACATTTAAAATATTGCCAGCGAGTAGCATGACTGAGCAGTACTTTTTGAGCTTACAATACAAGGCCTCATTTTGGCATCAGTCTTCTGCTGACGTGTTATCACACCTTTCTATACATAATTCACAATATTTACAATGTTCTGTTAACTTTCTATTTTCAGTCACGGTCACAGCTTTTGAGTTTTTACTTTTTTTAACGAGTCCTGAATCCATTGTTTGAAATGTCTTAAACACAACTGAAGATGACTAAAATGTTGCTGCTGTCATCTCCTCCTCTACGACTTGGCTTCCAAAAATAGCTTGATGTCTTTAATACCATGCTCTGCTGCCACAGTGATGATGTGGTCCAGTGCATTCATGTGGCGCAACATCTTCACGACCTCTTTAATCTGTTCCCTGTTGGCAGATACAGTATGTTATATTAAAAGCAGCACTAACAGTTCCAGCATTACAACATAGCCAAAAGGTACGGAGTAATTTAGGAACACTTAAACACACACAGTAAATTGTTATTACAGAATATTCTATCCTATTCAAAGCAACAGGTGTACTATTACAGCAGAAAAGTTCTCCAATCTAAAAAGCTGTATGTACAGGGTCACTCACTTTGCAGTGCGCCGCTCCACATCAGACCCCCCCAAGCTACTGCGGTGAACTGAGTTGGCCATATGGGTTAGGTAGCGACAGAATGGCTCCAACTGAGGCAACGTTTTCTGGCCCTTCAGCACAGCGAACCACTGCGCTGGCAAACACTCCACCACCTGAAAGAGGTGCAAGAAAGAGTCAAACACCTGCAGGATAGGAAGGACTGTACCAGTTGTGTGTACATACATCTACGCACACCCACTCTTCCAATGTCCACCTAACATGCCTATTTAGGCCAGGTGAGAAGCGAACCAGCCTAGAGGATAAATGTGAGTGTCTCCTATCAGCATTCCTCAGACTGAAGAAGCTTCTTGGATGAGTAATTAAATGTTTTGACCTAACAAGAAAGAAGTCCAGTTGCCATCACTCAACCTCCACACAAATACAGGGAAGTGATGAAAAGCTAAGCATACTGACATCAGCTAACAGGCTTTTAATAGGAATTACGAGCATCTCTCATGAAATTGGCAGATCCAAGAGAAAGGTCATTTTCACTGCTAATGTTATAAAAAAACTGTTCAAATTTTAATTACAATAAAAGACCCTGTAATTTCCATAGGTCTAGACTGAGACTGAGTTAATGGACATGTGAGATCTTCACTGCACTCACTGACCAGCTTGCACGTCATACAGCTTGTCCCTTTTAAAACGTCTGTGTCACATTTACAGAGGGAATGGTATGTACCGGTTTCTACATTTGCTATTACATTATGTTAACAATGGTTGTCCAATAAACAACACACCACACATCAACTCAACTCATCCTTTGAAACATAGACTGACATGTAATGAACTGGCTGAAAACAACATTTCTGAACATAATTGTTTATGTACAGTCTACTGTCAAGAGTATGAAGACAACACTGCCGAAGAACTCATTTGCCTTTTACATTAAAATCCCTGATATCTGCAAGGTAAACTAGGTTATCTTAAACCATAAACCAAGCCAATTAATCATTTAAAGTAATTTAAGTAAGTTCTTGAACGAGAAGTTTCGCTCTCGTCAGAACAAGACATTCTTGTCAGTTGAACATTAATGAACAAGAACACTTCTGTACCGTTCTATGTTTTCACATCTAACATAACAGAAGAAAAAGCATCTCCTACCTTTTGACACTTTTCAAGATTGTCCTCAGGCGTATCGGTGGTCTGCAGCGCAGAGAGGATGTATCTATTGAGGGTGCTGTCCAATGCCAGGTCCCTCAGACAGGAACTCGATAAGATACCATCCCACTGCAGGATGTTGCCCAGAAGCTTAGGAAAGACAAAAAAATTGGCTTCGACTGTATTCATAGACACCAGTGTAGCAACACAACAGTACAAATGTCAATTACTTCTGTTGAAATAGAAATAAAAGCTGCCAACAAAGTAAATCCAGCCAAATGACTTTGCGAAGTGTTCTTCGTCTCCTCCTCTACTTTTTACTATTCTGCTAACTGTCAAGTATAAAAACAGTCATTTGCACTTACCTTCACACAGGACCAGAACTGCCTCTGGTAGAATAAGTAGGGGCCGCTATTCTTGTTCTCCAACACGCTGAACAAAAGCAGTACACATTTTTAATCAGTTAAGTGTCATCTTACAGAAGAAAACACGGGACTACCTATAATATTAACAACTGTGTACCGTACTTTTTAGGGTAGAGTGGAAGGAAGACATCTTCATCCAGTGTCCGCCTGGTCCTCATGACAATAGAGTTCAAAAGCTCCTAATGAAGGAAAGTAGGAAACCAAGATGACAATAATTCTACCACAAGACTAAAATAATTCTATAATCCTGTTTATTTACAGGTGAACTAGATGATGTATATGTAGGTAGTAAGCAAGCAGACAATACCTGTGTGTATCGATTATCCCCGTGCAGCACAGTGGGGTAACTTTTTGTTAGTCTGTGAATGAAGCCTATGAGCCTGGTTGTCTGACTGCTTGACAGTGGGTCCCACACTTGCTCTGCCAATACTGACACACACAACACACACAAAGAAATGCATTATTACACATGAAATAATTTGTTAGGTCAGGAATTTTTTTTCTTGTAAGCCAAGTGCTGCAGTTTTCTCTACCTGTCAGTTTGCTGATGATGACCTTCTCCACAATAGCGGGCAGCAAGCCGATATCACCGTCTCCTCTCTGCAACGTGCTATTCTCTTCAAAGCCGTAAAACAACAATGACTCAAACCAGAGCATGTACTCAAAGTTTGCACACTGTGCCTGCACAGAGAATAAAAAACAAAGAACATAGATTTCATCCTTAATCTTTCACTGCCATTTCAATTATGAAAGAGTTACATGAAAACCATCCATGGATGCCCTACCTCGAGAGGGTTCCACGTAGTCACTTCTAAACGCACGAGGGGGTTAAATAGTTTGGGCAGACAGAGGCCAATGTAAGCGTCTCTGTAGCAGTCAGCATAGTTTCTCCTCCACATTTCAAAACGGGATTTGATGCAGTCAAGAGAATGAAAATCCTCCACCACGTCCTCAAATACTTTCTTACATTCCCTGATGATACGATCTGGATGAGATAAACGGCATGAGTTTGATGTGTCTGTGTTTAATCAAATTTCCTCAAAACATTTGCTAATTTTTCCTCGTTATGGTTGTCACTATCATTGTTGTAAAAAGTGAATGATTAACCTTTCTCCATGTTGAAGCTGGTAATGTCAGTAGAGGTTTCTTCATCATCAGATGATAAGCCTTCGTTATGCTCAGTCCTCTTTCCATTCTGCTCTCTAGCTTGTCGCCTCCGAGTTCTACACAATTAAAAATCAAGGACAGATTATTATATTTGTGACCAACAATAACCAGCTTTTGCTTGGCTAGTATCTAACCTAATAACTAAGCAAGTCTGTAGAGACAAGAGACTTTTACGTTTAGCCTAGAAACATGTCAGAAAAATTCATCCTACAAATCCTGGAAACATGTCTTTGAATTTAAGTGAGCTTCATACCGTCGTGCTTCTCTTTCTGCTATTCTCCTCTGACGACTGTGCTCCTGGTATGCTGCACGGTCTCGACCAAATGAGTCTAAATTAGGAGCCATGACAGCTTTATCTGAAAGAGAAAGGAGCCATGTTAGAACCGGTAATGAAAAGTTGAGACAACCCATAACCTATTTCTTAACTTTAATATCTCTCTCAACATAAAAATTATTTACTAATCTGAAAAACAAATTAGGGGTGTAACGATTCTCCAAATCCACTGTTTAGGTGCTTTTTTTTTCTTTTTACAAGATACAAGATACAAAGCTAGCTTTAACTTAAAACAGCATAAACATGTTTTGTTATGATTGTAATGTAATAAGAGCTCAACAGCTCTTAGTACATTACAGCTTTAACTTTCTCACCATGGGGAAAGTCATTTCAGGCAGGTGTTGGGTCAGCAGGGTAGAGTGGGGGTAAAGTATGCTACTTGGCACTAAGCACTGACCCTGAGTGGCATGCCAACATACAGACAGCTTTGAGTTGAACACGGCGTTACTTTCTTAATTTAAAGACCATGCACAAATGCAAGTGACAGGTCCAGGTAATATTTTAATAATTTGAGTCCATCGAGAAGCTCCTATATGGGAGAGCGGATTGGAGGTGGGGGGTGTCACACTTTTATCTTCCAGGTTCAGATCTGTGACATGAGGTGCTTACATGGCAGTTTTAGTCTTTGTTTTAGATGCGTTACACCCCTGTCAGGTTCGAACCAAGCCTCCCAAGCTATTAGCTAGCAGCAGCAATAACAATAATAAAGTATTTGTAATTCATTTCTAGTCACTTACCTGTCTACAACTTCTTACATGTTATAGTGAAAGTGACAGATGACAAGTCACCAACAGAACATTTTTTTCATCTTTTCTGAGTCAAGTAATGACTTGACCACCAAGCTGACTCAGCCATTAAAGAGAAGCTGAAACAGCTCCTCCAATAAAACATCCATACGTACATGCTCACTCATTCAAAAAAATCACACTTCAAGAAAGTTTAAACACACGGATGAGGAAAACACAACAGCGTAGTGGGAAACAAAACACACGCACACTCACACCCACATTCACATATACATACAGAGAATTAACAAGGCTGTTCCAATAAATCATAAAAACCTTCAAGATGGACTGACTTGAAAGGCTTGCAAACTCCGACGATTCATCTTTAATATCATCCTGTCTTCTCTGGACAAGTCGTGAAGCCCGTTGCCTTAGTAACTGGTGCATGGCAGCCTCCAGCTCCAGGACAGCAGGCACCTGAAAGATACGATGCCTTCTGTGACCTCTGATCCAAACAAAATCAGGGCTCCGACTCACAGGGATGTCTTGTTGTGGGGACAAGAGGAGCACGACGCACAGTAAAATACTGGAACTAGAATATCACTAGTGTTGGATGAAAGGTTCTCTTTAAAACTTCCAAATAAATAACACTATGCGCTAATGTTCAGCCAATTAAGCAACAATTTAGTTTACAATTTTCCAACACTGACAATATACAGTTCCAGTTATGATGTTTTAGATGAATAATGGACTCCATACTAAGTCATGCTGATAATGTTTGGTTAGCCTCCATCCATCACAATGTTCTGTGCAGAGAGTCATCTGATAGGGTTAAAACAGACATTAGTGTGGGTGAAGAATTGCATGTTGGCAGCTGGGAAGCCAGTTCTCTCCAGGTTCCATGTAGTTGCTGCTCTGTTACTGTGGGACCAAGACTATGTCATTTTGTTTACACATGCATTTAGTAAGTAGCTGCAGGTGTATAAAAACATGGTTGGTGTTGGAGATGACAATTCAGTATATTTTAAGAGAAGGGACTCATCCTCTTTTTTAGACTAGACATTTGTGTATATGCTTAGTTACACCATTAAATGTGTTTTTTACAGCTCCATCTTATAATCAATGTCACTAGATAATGACATATGACAATTCTGTTCAAGTATTTGAAAACGTGTATGTGATTCATTATGAACTAAGGGTTATTTGTAAACAAAACCCAATTGCAAAAGTATATTGCTGAGATAATTTTTACATTCCATTTTTCAGCAACGTGAGCACTTGTGCAACTGAGAAATATATGAAGTATTGAAGGCAAATGACTACATTAACTATAAAAGCAGTAACAGCCTTCTGATAATTCTTATTAATGCGTCACAGAATTCTTATATTCTATCCCTTTACAGTCCACACTACTTGCTCAAAGATTACACAGACACAATACAGAAAACTAATTACACAGCAGACAAATTCTCCCTTACCTTTTCACTGAAACACTCAAGCAAGTCTCCAACATACCCTCGCATTTCTTGCAAGAATTTATATTGATCTGCATTGTCATTGGATGAGCCCTCCAACTGCTGTATGGTGCTCTCAGATGCAGCTAGGTCTTCTTCAATCTGTTTGTAGCGCTTGACATTTGCGTTGTGGCCTGCACACATTTGGCTCAGCCTAAGGACACATGACATACAAGGAAAAACAGAAAGGATGACTTAAATGGGGCCCCAAGGACAAACAAAGTCTGTTTAATCTTATGAACTAACATGCACCAAGAAGAAAACTGTTTTAGACTGCACACATAAAATGAACACACCAATAATAATGAAATAAGGCAATGAGCTACAATAACTCACTCCTGGTTGGACAGGAGTTGTAATTATGGGGAAAACTGTAACTCCTCTCCAGACCCCCCATATTCCCTCTCTGGCCCTTACACTTGCGGGTAGCTTTGCTGGGTCCTCAGGACCACAGCACATAGAGATGGCAGCAGCTGAGCAGAAGACTGATATTAGACGTTGCTGTTGTTTTCCACTGAACCTACCTATCCTGTAGGCGTTTCTTTACCAGATCAATGGATACTGGGGTTAGATCACTAATAGGGACCCCATAGTGAACAGTGCCGTTGTCTGTTCGGCCTGTTGGCTTGCCAGTTTGTGGGGCCACAGTACTGTAGGTGAAAGGCATGCTGTAGGAAGAGCCATAGGGCTGGCTCTCATAGCTGTTCTGGTAGTAGACAGTGTTGTCCTCAGGCTGGGTGCTTTGGACCTGGTCATTGGAAAAATAGAAAAAAAACCATGATTTTACTACTATGAATAAAAGCAATGCCATCTACCTCAAATTCAACAGGGATATATAAAAGAAAAAGGTTGTTTAAACTAGTGGATGACCAACATTTAATTTTCCATGGCTGATGTCAATTTCAAGCTTTATACAGCAGGATGTTGATCAGGTTTTTACAATTGAATAATTACCATGTAACAATCTGTTAACTAAGTGAGCATTTAATGAGTTATGAAGATTCTGTACTGTCCCTGAATGCCTCACCACAGCTGCTGTGAGAAATGTTATGTGGTTTATGCCTGTGTATGTTAGACTCATTTATGACAAGGAAAGAGAAAACCTCTCATATATGGGAGATGTTATATAATTTGCAAGACTCAGTGAGCCTCTAAATAAAGGGAGGGACACTCTGTGTCTCTCTGAGCCACTAATCTCACTCTACTGTCTTCAAGTGCTATTACAATGCATCCTGGTGAATCATTGACACTGGAACAGCAAGACAAGAACAACAACAGCCACATTTTCAGATTTCTGACATCATCTTGGTATTGGTTCTCGTGGCATCCCTACTACAGACAAATGCTATTATTTAGCCGGCAAAACTGCAGACACTGACCAATGCTGATTAACGATAAATGTCAAGGACTGACCAAAGATTGATCAATTGTTTGATCACTAATTTGAACCAGCAATTGATCTACAGATAAGTTTCTGGATTACTTTGGACTAAAGTCTATAAAAGCCCTGATAAACTGTTCCCATCACAACATTCCAAAGCTGAAAGTAACGCCATTAAATGTTCTTGTTATCCAATTACTAGGGTCTAGTTATCAAGCTTTAATCCCTTCAAATACTGTATCAAAATTCATGCCTACCAACAAATGCAACCACTGAATGTTTGATATTTTTACTTGATAAATGACAATTTAATCAATAATCAGGCAAAATGTTTTGCAGATGGTGATAATGACTCAGGACATCTTACCTGGGGTATGCTGATTCCTTTCCTAATCTGCTCCTGCTCCCAGCGGCGCACCTCCTCATCTTGACCTGCATCCAGTGCCTCATCATCACTGCCTTCGATACCTGTATATGTGAAGGGATGTTTATAGCTTGGAGAAAAAAAAGACTAAATACAATAATAGCTTATTAATGTATGGTCATTGCAACATTTTTGTACCTATCTCCTCAGCTATCTTTTGTCTCTGGCTTTTGTTCCTGACGCCACTGAAGCTGATTCTCTTCTCTTCTTCATCGTCACTGGCATCTTGATCTTCTTGGACCATACGTTTCTTGGTAACCTCTGTCTCTACTAGCGGTGCTTCACCACCGAGCTCTCTAGCCATTTGACGGCGCTTTCTGGCAGCGTGGATGAATGCTGCATCTGGGATCTCCCCTGGAGTAAGAAAGAAATTCACTTGATCTTGATCCAAGTACTTGTGTAGACGTGTGCACTAAAAACATCTTTCAGGTTTGGTTTCATAATGCTGCAAGCAATGCAATCAAGGTAATTCCAAGAGTACTTCAAAGACTGAATAGAGAACAAATAACTTGGGGAACAATAGAAAATGTATTCTAAAATCTTTTAGGACAATTCAATTTTAAAATATTATGAAAAGTAAACCCAACATGTCTATTTTGAGTAATACTGCAGAAACCTAAAGAGCTATTAACAAGAACAGGAGCTAGCACTTTCTTTACACAAGTATTAAAGCGGTTGTGTTAGTGCTGATAATGAAAGGACAGGACAAGACTTTAAATGTGTGTGTATTATACCTGGTCTCAGGCTGCTAAGCGAAGAAAGTGTGTTGAATGTTGCTCCAGTGTGGTTGCTCCTGGACACCTGACTATGCGCCTGGCCACCTTGACTCTTCACTTCATCCTCCTGCTCATCAGCACTGTCCACCTCCATTTCTTCTTCCCCCTGTTCACTACCTGCTCTGCTAGTAACTTCCTCTTTGATGGCAAGTGCAACTGGGTGAAGTGGAGCATCTAGAAAAAGAGGACACAAAAAATAGGCTCACAAACATAGAAGATCTAACAAATGGTGATTTGCTTATACATTATAGTTGTATAGCTGAACCATGTAGTGACTGATTTTATGCTTCACTTATGGAGAAACTACTGAAATGCAATGTAGTGCAGTAGTTAAACTCTGAGGCATTGAGTCTTTAACTTACGATTTCAGCCCATTTTCAAATTCTAGCAGTGCTTAAGTCAAACATTAAGCATATATATTATCTCCAAATGTGTGTTAGTATGTTGCACAGATCTTGATATAAACATCTGCCAATACATCCAGAAATAACAAAGATGTGTATTAAACCTTTGGAGATATTTGTCATAAACTATATTACATGTGCAAGACAAAAGATGCTAATACAAGCCATCTTGTATTAGCAAATAAACTTCACGTTGGCTCATATATGTAGATGTGCTCACATACAGGTTGCTGATGTGACAGCAGAGATGACAGACAACGTATCCCACCTGATTTGATTTCCTGTTTGACATATCCAGACTTCTCCAAATCCTCTTTGTACTCTTTCTTCAACTGTTTCACAATCTTCTTGCTGTGGTTGGATTTCTTCACCCTGAACACCTCGGATCCTTCTGTTTACAACCAGGTTATAAGAGAGAGAGAGAGTTAGATTAACCAGCATCCACATTAGGTTGGTGGTCACAGAAATGTGTCCACCTGAAGGAAATTAAGCATTTATGATAGCCTGTATTGAAAAATCCGTATCCTAAGTAGAAACAAAGGGGGTAACATTAAACCCAAAACAACAACAACATGCTGTCTTCGGCTAACGTTAACTAGCTAGTTAGCTAAGTTAGCCCTGCGTTAACAAGTTACCTTCATCGTCGTCGAAACTCAACAGAATGGATTTAGTGGGTGCTGGCACCGTGGCCGGCTCTTTCCCTTTCTTTTCTTTCTTGGCAGCTCTGACGTTGTTAAGATTAGCTTGAAGGCCGTTGCTGTGACAGATATCAGCGGTGCTAGCTGCTCCGGTGCTGCTGATACTTGAGGTCTCCATGAACGGGATCTCCTCCGCCACAGGCCCAAACGATGTCGGCGCCAGCAGCTGCTGCTGCTGCTGCTGCTGCTGCTGACTGTCCTCCTGGTCGTCCTCGTCCGACTCATTCCTCCGTCGAAAGTTTGCTCGTTTCGCCTTTTTAAACATTGTGTTTCACGGTTACATGCATTGAGCCATGTTAAATCGCAGGACACATCAGTTCAATTCTGCAGTTGGAGCCAAAGGGAATTATCTCCACACCATCAAGCAGCCATTTTCTGTCATAGCTTTTCTTCTTCGGCTTCAATCTTCGCAGCGTCGCCGGCACATGACTGACCTCAAGTGGCCAAAACTGGTATAGCGGGCAATTACAGCTTTGCAGCTCAAAGCTGGAGGAGGTGTGTGTGTGTGTGTGTGTGTGTGTGTGTGTGTGTGTGTGTGTGTGTGTGTGTGTGTGTGTGTGTGTGTGTTGAATGTACGTGTGATAAGGCTTTTCTTTGCAATTCCGCCTAAAAGACCAGCATCCTGCTATCATCTCTTAGCTGTTCATGCTGAGACTGGACTCTGCAAACCTGAGGCATCTGTTTCTTAAACTAGACAGTCTTAATGTATTTGTCCTCTTGCTCAGGTGTGCACTGGGACCTCCCACTCCTGTTTCTTTTCTATTTAGAGCCAGTTTGTGCTGCTCTGCCAGTGGAGTTGTGTTGCATGAGCTCTTCAGTTTCTGTGCAATTAGCCTTCATCTCTTGGAATAAGAATAGACTGATGAGTTTTAGAAGAAAGTTCTTTACTTCACAAGTCTGCAGTTGCTAATGCACTAGATTTTATGAGTTTTATTGCTTTTTTTGAGCTGAGAGGGTTTTCTTAAAATCAATTAGCCTTTAAACTGATAAACACAACATGCCATTGGAGCACAGAACAAATGTTTACTTATAATAGGCCTCTGTATGCCTATATAGATATTCCATTCACAAACAGCTACATCTACAGTAGTCATTTTCACCTTTAACAATGTCTACACCACAAGGCCAGGACAAAAATCTCTTTTTCTCTCAAAAACAAAAACTGAAGTGACCCCAACATTTGAATGGTAGCATATATATTCACAGCATTCATTTCATTTAATAAATGCCAGACATGTGAGCTGCAGTTAGGGAGGATCATTATAGAGCCATTATGACACAGTGTAGTCGATTCTTTGGTACCTTAACTGCTGAAATTAAAGTGTCATCACAGATGAGGCTGTAGTGATAAGTTTTGATTAATTAACATCGAGATGACCCTTTGCCATTTAAATTATAATTGGAGATAAATATATTCCAATTAATGTTTTAAAGTCCCAGAGCAATTTCCGCCATAATAATACTCATTCATTATTGAGGAGTAGAGTTGGCATACCAGAAAACATGTTTTTAATGTGATGCAGTAAGAGGTAATGTGGAACTGAACAAATGTTAGTGATAAAGCTCTCATGTTCTGGATGATCGACAAGATCATTTTGCTTGATTTACAGAATAAAGTAAAGTATTATATAGATTTTTTATTCTTCACAATTATTTTTCTTCATAAATATTGAAACTATTACAAAATACAGTAGAAACATGCTTGAGTATCACTAGAAAAACCAAATAATGCACTTTCAACCCATTCTCAATGTCAAGCCAGGAAACACTGGTGTTTTTGTCAAAGCTGGTGTTTGTAGATGTGCAGCTCATAGTTGTATATGAATTTCATATTAGAAAGACTGAAAATTGTAGAAGCTCTTTCTCTTGCTATAGACTGATATATAAATTAGGGCAATTTGAACACAACAAAAAACTATTCATGTGTTTATTACAACTGAACGTGAGGTGAAAATGTTGTTTTCTTATTATTGAGCGTATTACATCTAAAATATACCCTTTGTGTCAGTACAGTGTGCAGTGTTTGATTAATTTGATTTATACTGCAAACCCACCAGTCTGTCAATGTTGTGTTGATTGGGTTAATTTCCTAATTCTGAGATTCAGAATCCATTCTTCTACTTCATGGTGTTTAAAGTGCTGGATGATCAGCAAAGGTTGGGCAACATCATCAGATGAAACCAGGTTGGAAAATCAAGAGAGTTGTTGCATTGGCACCACAGGGGACTTCTCAAAATTAAAATGAGACACAACACACACAAATGATTTAACAAAGCAAAAGCTTGAAGTTGATCTAAAAACCACTTGGGGGCGCTGTAGCTCCTTGTAAGCGGAAAGCTGGGTCTTATTGGTGGCCAGGGTAAGCTCATAGTTCAGGCATGTATAAATGCTAATGAAATACAATGACATTTCCTGATCCAGTGAATGTATCTGAAACAAGCCAACATGAATATAGATGACATCAATACTGCTACTCTAAAGGACCACAGTATGTTTTTCTTTTTAAGTAGTGCAGCTGCGATGATGCCACTTTAAATTGCCCCCCAGGATACAGTAACTGTGAAAGCAAAGTTATAGAAGCGAAGGTTTCATTTGCACTGATAGAACAAACATCAGGGTTGAATAACCCAGCTTATTAAATACACAATATGCATGTCAAGAGGTAATGAAGATGGAATGAGTATAAAAAATGATTTGTAGTGATGGAAGGACAAGAGGATCTGCACCTTCCACATCTCATGACTCCATTAGTGCAAGGCTGTTTACAAGAGAAAAATAGAAATATCAAAATTCTTCGCTTTTCATGAGGCATATTTTAAACATTTTATCAGGGCACGTCTATATGTGTGAAAAATAAAACCAAGCTTTCATGAATGCAATCATGTTTTTGTAATATAGTCCATTTTTCTCTAAAGACAGATATCTAATTTTGGAATGAGTTCTTTATATGTCCCAGTGCTCTCAGGTAATAGTGTCCTTTGAAAACAGAAGATTAATGTTGTGACAATCACGCATCTACAAAGCTGCAAAAATGACTACTGTGGATAACTAATTATACTTATCTCTAACAGGGGATCAAGATTCACTGTTTAGACTCTCTGTATGCTTTGTGCTAGCAGAGTACATTATTCCTCTTCCGGGAGACGACGAATAACAAGTGCACGTGCCAAGGCATACTGGCCAATCTCACCATCAATCACTAAGATGAAATCGAGCAACTAACCAGGGACACCAGCTATTTGAACACAAATCGATCCCAAAAGTTCAGACAAACAAGAATGCACATTTGAAAGGTGTGGACAGTGTGATTCTCATACAGAGAAGGAAAAATCTGTAGATGTTTTGATCAAGGATAGTGTTATCTTCCATTTCTTGTGGTTATTATTGTTCATGTGCATGTGCAAGATGATCCATTTCAGTGGCCGGCTCTGTGTATTTCACTAATATCTACTGTGGCTGTTCATATCAAATAGCAGATCATTGGTACATACACTAGTGGTATGTACCAATGATCTGACTTGATTATGGTGCTGGTATGTTTTTGTCTGCTTTTTTTTTTTGCTGCAGTGACCTCTAACTGTTTCCATCATGCATTAAAAATACATCTGACATTACCCACTTCATGTCTCTTTTCAGCTCCCCTCCATCCCTTCGTCTCCCAGCCCCAATTTTCAGTTTATACTCCTTACATTCTTTTAAGGAAAGCAATTGTTTTTTGAGGCGACTTTTAGGAGTGAAGCTAGAAAAGTGGCAAAGACATTTTAAAAAAAAAAAAAGTATGAGGAGCAAAGTTATCCCAAACTACTGTGTCAGCAACATCACCTTTCCTCTCCTCCAACCCTCCTTCCCCTCTCTCATCTATCACTCAAGGTAACATCAAAGCGTAATCACTGGGAGACTTAGCCATAGTTACACACCCTGACTAAAACTTCATCAGGACTTCAGCTCACATATACGTACAAGCACACATACACCTCCTCCAGCTTTGCATTTATGTGACTCTTCCTCCCTCTTGGGTGTGTTCCTGAGGAATCACTGGACTTCCAGACTTAAGCATTTAAGAAAACCAGCACACCTTGATCTGTAACTCCTGACAGGGGAGAAAAAGAAACATCTTTTTCAGAGACTCTGCACCGAGAACTTCCCCACAGCACCTGTAGGCAAAGCAGAAGGAGGCTGAAGTTGAGGAAGGGGGTGGAGGAGATGATATGACTGATTAAAGAGAACACAGAGAGAAAATGATGATGTTTAAACCCACTTTGAAGCCTCAAACTGGTAAATAAATGATGCGTTCAAGAAGACTCAAGAAATGGCTGCAGCTCCTACACCTGCGGCTCAATGCTTAAATATTCATTTCCTGTCATAGTCGCATACACTTGAGTGTGCATTTGGCTTATAAGACAGCGTGTGTGTTGGAGATGCACATAGAATCGGAGATGTATGTACTAAGAGATGAGCAAAGAAGAGAAGAGAAGAGAAGAGAAGAGAAGAGAAGAGAAGAGAAGAGAAGACTCAAACATCCTCAAAACTCCCTCATCAGCAGATACCATAGCGAAGAAAAAGCGAAAAGGCTTCCGTGCTTTTCATCCTTTACTGTTCTTTCATCCCTGCAATGCTCATAATGGTCCTGAGATTAGAGCTGGATGTGTTATCTAAACTTCTCATTTGGCAGAAGAGGAGGGTGCGAAGAATCTTGTTCGAGAAAATTACTGCAGGAAAAAATGAAAAGAGAGAATTTTCAATGCAGATGTTTCGAAGATGAAAGGGGAGCTAATTCTGAGAGGAATTTCAACGTTTTAGTATAAACTAAAGCAATAAGTACGTCATTGTGCAGAATTGCACACATTCAAAAACATACACACTTTCGGCAGCAGATATTCCCACTCGACTCCAGTCAAACAGCACTCTAAAGTTTTGATGATTATAGACAATATGTTTAAAATCAATTTAGCTCATTGTTGGGTGATTGACAATCTACAGTACATCAAATGCCAAAATCATCCTGACGCAAAAAGAAAAACTATTTGACTGAAGTTTAGCTCACACAACGTACACAAGTACACACACTCTTCCTCTGTACTCCTTCACTCCACTCTTCATCACTGCCTGCTGATTAATCATTGTATCTGACTGCTCATTAGACCATCTCCTTTAAAACTGCTTGACCTTGTATTGACTTTTTTCCCTCTCATCTCTTCATTTCACGTTTCTTTCACCAATTTGGCTCTCTTCTCTGTCTCTTCATTTCCTAGGCAGGTTGTGTTTCAGACAGTCCTTCAGGGGCTTTTCTCTTCCATCAGCCTGAGTACAGATATTTCAGCACCTTGATTTCAGAGTAATTACATAAGGATAAATGATGACTCTCCTTGAATGCGTTTCTCCCCTCTTTCTGTCAACCCATCAGGAATAGGACCTGGGGCACAGCAATCACTCACTGCTACTCCGCAGGAGGGCGTCTGAATCTCCCAAAAGTTTACATGTAAAGACAAAAAGAATTTTCTTCCCTTGATTTCAGAGTAATTACATAAAAATAACTCTCCCTGAATGGTATTCTGAATTCTGTCAGGCCGACAGGAACAGGACCCGGGGCACAGCAATCACACTCTGGTGCTCAGCAGGAGGGAGTTACAACCTCTCAAAAGTTTACATAGTATTTTTTTTATTAGCATTTTACTTTTTAGATCTTTATTTATACAGAGGCTTTAGTTGCGAATACATGCTTTTTATTTTCCAGTACGACTGTGTCACATTAATACAGTGATATAGATTCCCACCAGGGAGTTGCCAAGGGCAACCACATTCTGCTGTTTGCCGCTGAGCAGCTGCACTGGAACAACTGCAGGTTGCTCATAGGTACTTCAATAATAGCTGTAGAGGGACAACTCATTTACACCTGACCCAGATTTTCTCACCTACTGCTCAGTTTCAATCCTGAAGTCTTTCTAAGCTTTAGGCTACCTAAACTAAATGTCAAAATCTAAAAAACAAGGTTACACTTCTTAATCAGATCTGGCCTGTGTGTGGACAATCAAGGCATATTAATTGTAAAAGGCCTCGTTTGACTTGATATTGCCTTTTTGTGATTCCAGTCTCCTTTACACAGTGCCTTTTGTTCTTGAAGGCCAAGGGCTATGTAAAGTATATCAGTGAGGGGAATCAAAATCCAACCTGATCTTATGTTTGATACCAAGCTGGTTAACAATAAGATCTTGAGATTCTGAGCAGGCATGGGACATCAGTGGGTGATGTTTTTGGCCCAAGGTAGGTATAAAAAGTGTCCTGTGAGAAAACTTGCAATGAATTCAGAAAACCACACAGGCACCTCTTAGGGACACATCCAAGCACACCGGGGGTAGAAGCACACAGCTGCCCCAGCAGAAGGCCTCACACCAGGGCCTTGATTTAATCACTGCCCAGCAAGGGGAGAGGCCAAACAGGCAACAAAGCTGCCCTCCAGCCTTCCATCCTCCTGCCAGCACTGCTCCCTGTAGTTTGACCCTGGAGAGGCCATCCCTCACCCTCCACGCGAGCTGTTTGATGATGAGAGGAACTGAGTGTGAGGGGAGGGACGGCCAAGCCGAGGAGAGCTAGATGAAACCCTGGTTGTTCTCTTTGAACTGCTAATCACTGTGTTTAAAGCTGACCTTGCTTCCTGTCTCTCATTCTGTGTTTGGCTCATTAAAATACTGTATAAGCCCTGATAAAAGGTCCAGATGGGAGTTCACCACGAACCACGACCTCAGTTCTCATTTTCTCACCCATTAAAAAACAAATATCCAGGTGAGAACTGAGCACGAGTTATTGGTACTCAATTGGAGATGTTTAATAATTCACACCTACACTAATTTTCCATTTCATCAATTCCTGATGAATAAGGATGGATTCCTCTATGGCTGACAATGGAATCAGGGATTTTAAATAGGCCCCGACACACCTGGCAACAAATGTGTCTTGGGCAAAGTGGCTGTGCATGCAAACTGCTTTGTAGATGCACTGGGACTAGACCACCAAATCAATATTGAAGGTAGTAAAGTAATTATACAGTATATATGAGCATAGGACACATGGTTGACAAGTGAATTGCACAAAAAGTGTCAAATCTTTCAAACACTCTAACACAGTTTTTGGTGACATTTAAAATGTGGCCACCACAGTGTTTTTCTACAACAGTTTGTGGGCTTAACAGAATTTCTGTTGTTAAAAAAAACATTATAGGATCATAGCAATTGTATGTCATTTCCAAAAGGGTTCTCTGTCCATACTGAAAGTGAGAGGTTGTTTTCATTCTGTCTGGAAAACTGGTTTGATAAGTTCAGTGTTTGGGTGTGAAAACACTGGAATGGTGTGGACTGAAAGTCTAAACTGAAACCTGCTGTTTTCAGACTTGTTTGGACACAGTCTGAAATACAGTTTAGTGCAATGTGTGAACTGTGGTCCATGTCTACTGGCTCTTGATCTAATTTGGATATATCTGCACTAAAGATACAAGGTAAGAAGTCCACAGAAACTGCAGGGAGAGGGGAGGTGGGGCATGGAAGAGGGACATGATGATGCGGAGGAGAGCAGGGTAGCAGGGGATCAATCAATCATTGCTCCTGTTGGTTTATATTGACTCTGCAGTCCCACTGGGCTTCCACAGTCAATGTGCTTTCAGGCATTTTGTGTGGGTCGATCAAGAAGCGTGCCTGGCTTAACACTTACATTTTATAGGGATACGTGTGTGTGTGTGTTTCTGTCAAATATTAGATGATTTTATGCAGTGTTTTTTGACAGGTTTTCATAAATGCAGATCATATGAAATGTGTAGTCATTAGTATATAATAAGTGGATAAAGATGAGCTTTAAGATACACAATGGGGAGGAGGATTGAGCTCTTTTAATATTAAGTTGACCTTGCTAACCAGCCACATTGTACCAAGTGGCAGCCTCCCAAGAACTAACAGCAGCAAGGTTGGCTTTGGCCTATCAACTTGGTGCTTGGCATTCATTGAGTCATATAAATAGGTGAAGAAAAACGGTCTACACCACACAGTGCAAACATCTGTGTGACCCATTAGCCTGCACCGATGTCAATCTACAACAATAGCTCAGTCAGTTTGAACTACAGTAATTGCACTGATGAAAATAAAGATTTATTGTTCCAAGTGGCTTTATCGGTTAATTGAATGTCAGCACACAGCGCCTTAATATTTTACACCATGATGGCAAACACCTTTCTCATGTGAGTCAACAGTGAGCATTGTGCTTTGCTGTGCTTTGTCTTATTTGCTAAAATATTTTAAAAATAGGATGGGTTGGTAAAAAGTAAAAATTCAACCATGGCAGCATTTTTAGATTAGTATGAGTATATATATTTAAATCCAGAGAAAACGAGTCAGTAGTATACATGCATGAGGATATTCATATCATCAGTAATTCTACTTTTCTTGCAATCACTCCTTTGCCTGAGTTTCACTGTGTTGTGTAACTTTGAATGATCTAATATGACATGCAGGCTGATATTTCTTACATTCTCATTGGACTCCCCAGTTGTATTGAAGCAGAGTCTTTCAATGAACTGGAGTGCTCATGAAACAGAGTTGATAGGGCAAAACAAAAGTCAAAGAGGTAAACACTAACTCCTAAAAAAATGAAAGAGAAAACAGGACCAATGATGCCTTCTGCTGGGAATAAAAATTTCCTTTGTTTGCCGGTTAAAGAGAAACCCGCTCAACAGCTCATTCTTCATTAAGCCCTTTGCTTGTTTTCATCCTTCCATCTCCTTGCATAAAAGGATAAGAAGCCTGTAAACACAGGTTAAATTACTGGCTAACTGTGTCACAGTGGTGTGGCATGTATGTTCGTGTGTGTGTTTTCATTTTCAGCTGCGACTTGCATTTCTGCATGAACTTACATGCGGGAATCTGCAGTATTTGTAAGAAACAGATTGTAAGGCTACTATTTTTTTTAACCCAGATGGTCATCAATCACCTAAATGATGTGATGCCATGTACCGACAGACTGTGAGTGATGGATGATTGACATCTGATTATTACCTGAGCTGAGGGGTGTTTCTGGTCTCGAGAGTAAACCTCTCTAGAGCTTTTACAATACGTTGTTGTTCCAGACTTCAAGATGACTTGAGGTGGATAGCGAATAGATTTACTCTAAATAAATAAAAATTAGCTGTCTGCTTTTATTAGCAACTTTATTAACTCTTACGGGTGTGATAGTTTATGTCTGAGGGTACAGAAGAAGTCGGCAACCCATTCTGAACCAATGCATGACTGCCTCATTTTGTGGTTCCCCACTCTGAAAAGCCAAATGCATCACAAAAGGATCATAGCAGGGTGCTGTCAAAAGAGTGAATAAGAATGCATGAGGTGTTACTTACTATTCACCTCAAGTTATGTGCATGCACAAGTTGGGCAAAACTGACAGTGCTCGCACAGTCTTCACTGTTTTATTTTTAAAGATAATAAAGACTAGAACTTAAATGTAATTACAAGTAGATTCATGAAAAATATTATTAATAATATTAAAACGTAGAAGAAAGGGAGCATTCCAGCTTTTGTTAGCTGTACACTTTGTCAGTATGTTTATGGCTCAAACAATCCATTTTTAAAGAGACAAAATATCTTCAGTTCACCTCATAAAAAGCTGGCAGTGCAGCGCATGTTGACAGGAAGTGGCACACTTGAGTAGAGTGGAGGTTTGGTTTTTACAGGAGTAACTTCATACTCTGTAATGTGTGGTTTTTTTTCCACCACCCAATTTGCTGAGCATCTCTGACACTGTGACCCTCCTTTTATTAAGAGTCTGAGCAGCGTGAGAGGGGACAATGTTTCTTTGAGGTGGCAGGCCCACTCAATAGAGTCAAGGTAATAAAACGAATTTGAGAGAAAGGCTGAAAACAAGAAGCGAGCTGGATTGAGCTGAGTTGAGAGGCAGCGGGTGGACTGGCCAAAAAAAATGAAAAGGCTTTCTACCTGACAGGTTATTGATTGACTCAAACTTCCTAAAAGGATCCTGGAAGACCCTTTTAAGAGCTGCGACTCACTTAAGCAACCCCTCCTTTAGGCCGGTTCTTCTTTTCTTCCAACACATGATGTGTTTAAAATCTTTCATATGAGATCCTGAGGAAAGTGTAGATGAGTTAAACAAATGAAAGGTTAACTACTGACTAGTAAGTGACACAAATTCAGTTTACAATTTTTAACCTTATGTTTCAAACAAGACAAAGTAACCTGTGTTTATTAATGTTTTGACTACCGAAAGGCTTGACATAATATTAAAAATGATACATTTTTGAATGTCTGTCTCTATTTGTCTCCATGTAACTTTATATGTACGCAACAAATTAGCTTATTTGGCACTACTGCAAAGAGAGATGGACTACAGACTACAGAAATTCCTACTATCCTACATTCCACCACAAATAAAAATGACAATACCACCCTTTTTTAAACCAAACCAACCAAAACTATTGCATTTTTCTCCAGTACAAATGAGATTTCCTTTTAAAAAGAGATTTCCTTACTTTTGAGCTATTGTAAATTACCACTATTTGGTTTGTCTCTCTGTGTAGGCCTCTACTCAATTTGAATGACTTGTACAAAGCCATCAGTGAAGATAGAATTTCAAAGACATGTCATGATGTGAAAGGTCTTCAGGAGAGTGTGAGCATGGCCTCCGAAATGACTGATGAGAATGACAATTGTTGCCCTTTAAGATTTTGACAGCGTCATGAAACTTTATTTTCCAAGAAAAATAGGGGGGAATCTAAAGTGTCACAATCTGTGGACAACATAATATAGTTGGAGCCATTAAAAGGAAACAAAATAAATGAAGGTCATACACAGAAGCATATTGTTTAGTTATAAAGGCTAAAACACAACAGTATGATAATGATTAAATATAGTTGAGTTCTGCTTCTCCTCACATGTACAGAGCTGGCAGGCTTTAATACTTATTTTCCAACAGTTTCTTGCATCAATGTTTGGACTGAGTAGGGTTAGCAAAACATAAGCATCCCTGATAAAATGGACAGACTAGTAAACGCACAAACACGCAAAATGAAAGACATGAAACTTTAAGTTGATCTTGTTGATTCCTGAATGTACTGTATTAGAGCTCTTAATGTGCAGTGAGTGCAAAACAGTGGCGAAGTTGGTCAGCAGAACAGAAAAGTGAATGACTGAAAAAACAGGCAGCATCAAAGGCTTTCCTGGTATCTCTAGAGTCAGGAAGAAAAAAAAGTAGGAAGTTACATCATACATCATACTGTGACAGCCATGAATGCAAGTATTTCACTTATATAGTTTCCTTTTCGGTTCCGAACTTTAAGTACTCACTGTCATGTCCACAAACTCATCTTCCCAACAAACTCTCACGTAGAGTCCCAGTGAGAAACACAGCAGAGGAGGCTTGAACATGTACTGTATATAAAAGGTCTTATCACTGAATGAGAAATATGCTTTTTGAGACTGAGCAGTCTATTGGCACAAATCCCAGACCACAGAGGTCCTCTCATTGTTGAGACCTCAGACAGAAGCCCCAGTGCTTGCTTATTATTGTGCTACAATATATGATTAAATGTACAATTTCTGATACAATTGGATTTTTGCTGCTGTGTTGACTATTTTGAAGTCAAAAAAGTCAGCATTGCCTTCAGCCCATGATTAATGATGCAGTTTGTTCTCTGAGCTGCTGCTACAACCGAGAAGAAAGTTGAAAGGTATTGGATGGAATTATGTGAAGTATGTATAAGCTTTCAGTATGTAGTTGTTAGTGTTATAATGAAGTTTTGAGAATCTAATCATCGATGTTGAAAGGGAGAGTGCAGGCCTAAGTCACTAAAGCATTTGTAAAATCCTACTGAAACATCCAAGCTAGGATTGAACATAAGAACGCATAGAATCAAAGACAGTTGTGTGTCTCTAAATGAAATGCTTGCAGAGTGCTTTAGGATACTTTATGAAAACCTTCTTTGATTGCTCATGAAAAAAAAATGGGGCTAAAACATCATCCATCTCCAGTGATTAGAGCTTTGAGTGTGCATGCACACAATCCCTACTCACAAACACAAACACACACACAGCGTGTGTCCTCCTCACAAAAACATGTCCCAACTGAACTTATCTCACAATTCATCCATAATCAAAACTGACACTCCTTACCTCCGCCTCTCCTCCTCACCCCCAACCCCCTTTCCCACCTACCCACTTCTGCTCTCACATCCCAAAATACCGGGCTGCCAAACACCAGACTCTCCCTGTAAGCCCCAGGCCAATTAGTGTGGTGTTGCAGCATTGTTATCTGCCTGTCATGGAGGGGTTCTCCTGCCCGCACACTGTTTGTGGCAACACAAACTGCTGCTGCTGGTCCACAGGCAGCTTGAGAGCTGGAGAGGAGATGGATGAGGAGGAGTGAAGGAAAAGAAAGGGCGAGGAGTAAGGAGTGGGAAAAATCATCCAATTTAAGGAGGGGTGACTTTTGAAAATGACTTATTACTTTTTGACTAATGTTGCACACAATGTAGTTACCACACACATAATGAGAACACACAGCACGGGGGGAAGAAAAGGCTTACTTCTGAATCGAAGGCACTGAAAACAAACACCAAACCTTTAAAACATTTCGCTCCATCATCATCACATTATGCAGGATTTAAAAATCATTCTGCTCTGGAATGGAGAATGAGAAAAGAAAAAAAGAGGATAAGGCAGGAGGGGGGTGGAAAGAGTCATTTATAGCAAGAGCTGCTTCTGCACTGTTTACCGGCACAAAGGTGAGCTGTGTTCAGTGGTGTGTACCCAGAACAAAAATTAATTTAACTGCTACACACTGTAGATGTTGCAAAAGTACTTAGCTATTTCTTCTACATCAGCAACGAGGGTGTCAAACAGTGAGCCGACCAATTAAAAATTCACTCTGTCTTGAGCTCAGACAGTTGTTTCAGCCAGCCATGCGATGGACCTACAGCAGCTGATGCTGATGATGATATTTATACATTCAGAGTATTGCAATGACAACTGCTGGCAATGGCTTCAGAGGACAGCGAACCTGCCACTGTAATTACTCTTTATTTCACCTTCTGCTGTGAAGACAACCAGAAGACTAAAAGAAACAGGGTGAGCATGTCACAGTGTGTTGTCCTGTGTGTGTCTCTGGGAGAAACACTTAACACAGACAGAATAACTTTGCTACAAGAGTGATTGATTCCTTTTATACTAAAAGGCATCAAACATGGATACAATAATAACATACAATTGATTCACTGCACACATGATGCGTTCACACAGGCTGTAGGCACAAGGCTTCCTCATAAAGGATAATTCTTACTGAATAGTCTTGGACAATGTAACAGAGATATGCTGTAGCTTTCTAACAGAGAAGTAAAACATGTTATGCTGCCTTCAGTTGACAAAAAAAAAAAAAAAAAAAAGAGGACATGAATTTATCTATAATTAGTACATTGTTGCACACTGAATATAGCAAAGGTGCTGCAAATGGCTTCATTCTCAACCGGCTTTATCATCAAATGTTATGACAGAAAAAGAGAGCAGGAGAGAGCAGAAGCCAAACTCAGTACCAGACTGCTCACTTCCTGATGGCGATACATTGCAGTCCTTTTTAGTAGTTTTTCCTTGAAATGTGTACTTTAAAATTCCCTATGAAAAAATCTGACTTTCAGCACAATTCCCCACTTTCAATAAAGATTTAGTGATACGAATACAGAAAAGCCCCGCAACTCTCCTGAATGTAATTCTGATAAAAACAGAACTTTGAGTCCCGCAGCTCTCGTTTGAACTTTACTTTGTCGAGAGACATTTGTGCTGCTTAAATTTCACATCCAGGCATTTTTGCAACATGCACCGACAGTAGAAAGTAGAATACCACTGGCCATTTATCAGTTCACTGAATCGAAGTGTCTTTTATGCTATGTAGGAAAAGTGACTATGTAGAAAAGTATCAGTTTTGGGGAATGGGATGAAGTTTGAAAATGAGAGCTGCATGGGATTTTCTGTGGTCACAGGGTTTATCAAGTGGGCATTTCCTACTTACACACTTTCATCTTTCTTTTTTGTTCTTTTTCAAGAACAGCCCACACAAATTCCAAGAGACTTTGTTAAAAAGAGCCACACTCCTTAAGCTCCGTCATCAATACTGATCAGACTTGTAATCATCTGCAACAGAAACTGACATTAAATCAAAATCCAGCAGGACCCATGGGACAGGAGTGTTTCTGTGATGTTTGTTGATTTCCGGGTGAGACTAGGCTCGCTTTGAGTCTGGGGAGTAGATAAAAGTTAGGAGAAAATGTACATTTACATGGAATTATATAATGTCTATTTTTATCACTCCGTGTTTTTTGCCACAGATTTTTCAGCGTAAGTATTTGGTCAACATAACTTATGACAACTGTGCTGAACTGACTTCATGACTTGCAGCTTGATAATGTACATACAGCACCAGGTAACAGTGTGATTAAAGCTTTCATCTTGTTCCTATACTTTTTTAAGTTCAGAAATCTTAATAGTAGCAGCAACTAGATGAAGCAGATACATTAATACAAGGAAGGCAGAGGGATGTTTACTGCCATTCATTAATTTCATAATCTAGCACTGTAGGAAGCAAGTTAATTTTACAAAACAGAAACTGATAACATTGTATAACTAGCTTCCAGTCTATCGTTGCCATTACAACACTAGATCATAACCTGCTGTTATACTGAAATTTATTTCCATGTTTTTCCACTACAAACAGTATTTTCTCTTTTCAGCCAGAGTCATCGGTTGCCCTTTCTGGCCCTGTCCACAAATCTCTAAACTCATGTACATGTAGCTTACAAATCCACAAAGAGTACTCTGACCCTAGCAGGACAAGTTCTACCAAGTAAACAGACGACTCAGAGTTGGACTGTAATTCAAATTCAGACCTCAGACTGCAGCTGACAGTCTGGTGGGACTGCAAGTTGCTTTCATTTGTCTGCTTGAATCCTCCAGCTCCTTGCCTCCCTCAGCTGTCTTAACATGCAGCTACTCAATAATAAACTCTTTCCTGACTTCGGCATAAGCTTTAACTCCTATCACCGGTTCCTGTGTTATACTTTCCAAATATGATGACTAATAGTTACAGAAACTCGTTTGTGCTGCTCAACATGAGGGTCAGAATGTGGGTTGGTGTTTTCCATAATAGGACCTAGAGTTGAGATAGTCGTGATGCCCACTGTTAGTCAGAGTTGATGCTGGGGCAGCATATGAGCATTTTTATGCAGTGTATATGTGTCTTTATACTTAGGACACAGGACATGATTTTTCATACCTGTCTTAAAACAATATTTATTAGGTTATGTAATATTCTCATATGTGCATAAAATAATAAACCTATTCTTTATTATGTCAATTTCCCATGCACTGTTTTACATAGTCTTCTAATATGCCATATAACTTTTGCACTTGAAATCACCCTCCAGTGTAAAAGTGAACCTGGACTTAGAATAACTTGTTCATATTGTTCTCTAAGATGAAAAAGCTTTCAGTTAAAGTTCAAGCAGGGAGACGATTATCCTTCTAATTTCCTCATCACGCCTGGTCTCCACCTCTCAATTATTATCCAGTCGACTTAGAGGGTTATGTGCACAAGCCTTTCTGTCAGCCAATAATCTTGCCAAGCTGAGGGGTACTTATGATAGTTTAAATGTCAGTGTCTCTTTGCTGTCATCACGCTGCACTGTGCTATGCCACGTTATGACCCTCTGTCGCGCCACCTCCACTTAGAGTTGTCAAGGGTCCATCAGTAGTTCCACAGGAGGAGGTGTCTCCAGACAGGATGCAAGCGGTTGTTTATTGTTATCAGTTCCAGGAGTGAAATATTTCAGCTTACGTTCAGTTGCTGCTGCCATCGAAAAAAAAGGCCACATGCATCCTGGCAGGATTTATGATAGACGTAAGGAACCCAGACAGGTCCAAGTTAAACCTGTTTATTTCAGATTATATTGTTGCTTTTCTCTATTTTATTTCCCTGATCCCATATTAAGCTTACATAATAATTTAAACATTATAATACTGATTTTCCTTAGAGTCGGGATCATCACATGTGCGGCTCTGGCGTTGTAGCTGTTGCCACAGGACAGCACTGTTTGATGAAGAATTCCTTTAGAAGTTACGCTAATGTGCTTCAGAAGATAAATTAGAGCTCAGTCCAGTTTGATTTTGTGTTACAGGAATTCTTTGACTAAGGTTGAGCCAAAGTCAATGGCAAACTTTACTTCATTGTGTGTGGGAGAAAATGGAGGAGCATTCAACTTTTTTTCTTGGAGGAGTAAGAGACCCATGAATAGTAGTAAGCCTCATTACTTTGGTAAATGGGTAAATGCCCCATGGCCTGTACCACCTACAGTATGCCAGCTGCAGGAGCAAATTGGTCTCTAGGGATTCATAGACAGCTGTGGGTGTGTGTGTGTGTGTCAGAGAGAGTGTGAGAGTGAGAGAAATAACGATTGGCAGAGAAACAACTACAAAAGACTAAAGTCACATAAACAACAAATTTGTTAACTTGATAAAGACAAATCAGATAAATGCTGACTGTAAAAGATTATACTCTTCTCATCTGTATTTCAAAGTAAAAAAAACGAATAAAAAACAATCTCTCTTTATATCCAAACTTTTTTTTCGCAAGGCTTCTAACTTCTTGCAGCACTGTCAAGAACAGTTTTGGGACAGGTCAAATATAATCCCAGTGTTGCACTACTTAACTCACTGTCTTTCTTCCTCAGGCTTGTGTGTACACTTCATAGCTACAGTACAATGTTTATCTAGAAGGCCTGCTTTCAGAAACACGCATTATCAGAAGATCTTTAAATGCAAAAAGTTACTATTAATGTTTGTATTAAGATTTCAACAAATGCAGTCACATGAAATGACAGGAGAGGCAATATTATTTACAGAGGTGAATATCTGCATGGTGGTGGTGGTGATATGTTCAACTCTGACTCTGCCTATATATTATGTTTTATTAATATTAACAGCATTGTTTTTTAACAAAACTGTTATTTGAAAAACTGAACTGTATTCGATGGTGATGCCAGAGGCAACTGAGACACTGGTGTTTTTTTCTGCAAAGGACAAAAAATGTACAACTTTCTCCCAAATCAAACAATTTGTGTATTGCCAGAGACAAACTGACAAAAAAAGCCTTTTCCTATCCTGTATGTTACCAGGTTTAACTTGCACAAGCAGAGAACATTGTCATTGTTACCCTACCTCTAGTTTACTGGAGATCATAGCATAACATTTCATAGTGTTTTTTTTTCCTTTCAAAGTATCAGTTCATGCCTCCAAGGAAATCTTTTTATATGTTTTATCTGTGCTTTGTGTGCCGTATTAAGTGCTTGTTGGATTATTGCAGAGAAAGCACCTGGAAAAAGGATTCTTGTTAAATGTGTGCGGCTTAGTATTCAGCTGCTTTCTTTTCACAGTCACCTCTAATTCTCAGCCAGTGCTGAAGAGTTCACCATCAAGGTCAGGAAGTACAGTCAGACTGAACAGATATTTACAGAGACCAACAAAAGGGATGTGAGGGAAAGAGGGAGAGAGAAAGAGAGAGAGAGAGCTTAAACCAAAGCGAGGCTTTTTTCTGTATTGTGTGTTTAAGAAGACCTCGGTATAGACAACATTTCCAAAAAAAAAAAAAAAAAACCTTTTCACGCCTGTGAGCCTGACAGATCAGACACACAAATACAAAGCAGAACCAAACCGACACACTAAGTCTGTGCTTTTGTAAGCGATGAAAGGTGAATGTAGTTACACAAAGAGAAGCACAAATAAATACTTACCCATTGGGCCTCACACATCCCCACACACACAGACACACAGACACACACACTGACTCACCGATGGAGCTGAAGTAGCCCTCCCCTCCTGAAGTGTGTGTGATGAGTCAAATCATCTAGTGAAGCTGAAGGCCCCAGTCAATGGCAGGAGGCAGTGAGATCAGACAGCTCAGGTTTGTGTACACATCTTGATCTGTCGGCCAAAAGGCTGGAGACAACACGTTATCTGGTTCCATTTCAAATATTTAATGGCAAACCTCAAAATGCGCCATTGTTTAAATACAGATTTCATCTTTTTTTAGAGCTCACTGAAATATCCTACAACTTGAAGCTATTTGGTTTATTTTTCATGAATAAGAATAAAGTGTAGAATTAATATGAGGCAATGACATGGTTAATTAGAGACTAAGATCTTATTAAGTAAAAATTTCTGATCTTTATCTTGATGATATTTGATGATTTTGTGGGCTGATTATGATGATTATGCTTCTAAAACGCCTAATAATCTCTCTGTAATGCATCACAGTTCATTACAAGTACTGCCAATTTATGTAATGAGGAATTTCATTATCAGGGTCATTATTTCCGTCAGTGGTGATAATCTATCTATCACCAGTCAACCATGCCATATAAAGGATGTGTGAGAACACAAAAAACGTGGACTTTAATGAAATTACTGCAAGAAAAATTCACTGCTACCTTGAAACGTCCACAAGGAATGAATGTTTAAAATGTCTTGTCTAGCCTTGCCCCATGCACTCACCACTTTTCTACTTCTATTGAGTGAAAATGATCCTAAAGGAGGATGCTGAAAGAGCTGCCTTGTGGTTTCGGGTCAATAACACGTTACTAGATTGTCAAAAAACTAAACTTACCATCACCCTCAAACCTAGAAACTGTATTACTGATTACATCTACAAGCAGGTTTTCTCATTTCCATGTCCAACAAGTCTGTCGACTTAAACGCCTACATGTCACTACACTGGGAGTTAGAGTGCATAAAACTAAGTTAATCAAAAATTAGTTGGTGGTTTGGGTGCAGTAAACAGAGCAAAGATATATACTATGTTCCTCCTTCTTACTACTACTGTGAAGACTCCCATCATTACTGCAGTGATACAGGAAGACAGAGAGAAGGCCTTAAAGCCAATTCATGCTGTCAGTTTCTGATTCATACTTGCACTATGGATGCACACATGCTTCTATTTATAGTTCAAATGAGGATATGGACACAGACATGTTCCACACATGCACAGTACAAAATGTGATGCTGGTTCTGCAGAGTAGTACTTCTTTGTTAGCTGCATTCCACTGAACCCATGTGAAAAATGGGCAGCTTCCCGGTATGAGTGCATGTAACAGTGGGAAACAGAGAAGTAACTTCTCAGCAAATCATTCCTGAATAAATAAAGGTAAAAAAAACAAAACAAAACCCTTCTATGTATGAAATGCACGCCTGGTTTTGGTTTACTTTTCTGGCACATGTGCAGTCAGTGCACAACTAGAGCTGCAGACAGTTTGTGCAGACACATTTGCTGATCTGCACGTTACATCCATCACAAACTGTTTTAATCGACTAGGCAGACACGATTTACATATAAAATATCTGCAATGTGTTTATGATATATGCTGCTACATTTGGACTAAAATCTAAATTAAAGATATCAATAATTACAGTTTGATTAAAATTTGAATAGGAAAAAGGATTTAAGATATCTACACTGAGGTTCAGTTTTACCATTCTGTAACATGATTTGTTGATATCTTTATGTAATGACCAGTCACGACAACCAACCATGAGTGAAAAAACTAAGAAAACTATTCACATGTACTCTGTAGGTTACAGTAAACAGAGTTAAGGAAAGGATATAAAAGCTTTTTCCTCTGGCATTGGAGAGAGTACAAATGTCTGGCGTCATGCAAAAAACAACTCAAAGATGATGTTGTCAGAACAGCCAACTTTCTCAATCCCTGTCCAGGGGGTGATTCTGGCTATGTCTTGGGTGGGCTGCTGCAAGTGTTGCAGCATGGCAAATGTTTTCAGTGGACATCGAAACCATTTTTCAGTTGCAAGGCAGCTGTGTCAGAGCTGTCACACTCTTGAACTGTGTCCAGAGCTGATCTTCTAAAATACTGCATGATCTGAAGGGTGCAGGAAAACGTTGAATTAGTCTTTTACTAGACCTGTAGAAAAGCCCCACTCAGGTTTGTCAAGTTAAGTTAAACATCTGCAGATATCTATGTGGGTGTGTCTGAATTACGTGGTGCCAGGTGTGAGTGTGGCTTCAGTGGAAGCGTGATAGGTTGATAGCAATATAAAAAAACCGTTTCATTTCTTTCGACTATGTGAATGCATAGTATGTGTTTGCTGAGTCTGAACAAGTTTGATCAGCAAACAGGGAGCATTTATGTAATAGGAGCAATCAAGGAACAAGATTTCCCCAAGTACTAAACTCAAGCCAAATCAATAGCTAATGCCCAAGGTGTAACTGCCCCAATTCTTTTCATTTCTGGCATTTTTGAGTGTTAATGTCACAATGGAGAGAGCTCCTCAGCATGTTCACCACAGTACATGTCTGAACTGAAGTCATTTTTTAAAAGTTATTTTCAAAAAATACAGTTAATTGTATTAGTGTAATTAAAATTGATGATTTGAATTTGTATTACCTTGGACTGCTGACATCAGTGGTTTGTTGCAGTGTTTGCCAGCTGACAAGCTTTTTGCAATTTGTAATGCCAAGTGGGAGATATCGGAGCCAACAAAAATTCCCACACATCCTACTTGTAATTAGCACTAGGAGGCTGACATGCCCATTTTCCCCACTTGGCTGCTCATATTTATGGTAAACCTGATATGACATGAAAGCTGTATTAACATCTGAGTGAAGATGTCAGCAGAGAGGCTAGTTTTATGTCAGGTTCCTTCAGTTCTACTCAATTCAGTTCTTAATAAGGGATTTTTTAAGCTGTAACCTGTTTCAGGATGTTTGAGCACTGCCATAACTCTGTCAATTATTGATGCCATTTTTGTCTGCTCCCGTGGTTTAAAAGTTCCTCCTTGCATCATAAAATGCAAAGGTGTCATCCAGTTCCAACTTTTGCAAGTTTCAAGTTTTAGTCAGTATATCAGGTGTGAACTCACTTGACATAAGAAAATTATTTGAGGCACAGTAGGTCTACTGAAAAAAAAAAAGATATATATTTAAAATTAAGTGAGTGCAAGTAATTGGCAGTGTGATATTTCAATTCTCTCTACTGAGTTTTTGTCCTGTGCTCAGTCACTAAAACTTTGTGTTGTGCTTTTTACAATGTTCACTCTGTTATACCTTAAATTCAAATGAGCTAAATTCTACAATGGCAAAATACAGTAACACACACTATAAAGCAATTTATTTCAATATATACTTGAATGAGCAGAACCAATAGTCCAGTGAAGCTCTTTAGAGGACAAATATTTGAAAAATGTAGTCAAATAACTGGAACACAGTAATGGTGGCATGTTTCTGCCTACCTCTGCAAATGATGCATTTCAGTGTTTATGAGTATTCAGCCGGGTGATTTAACAAGAGCAGTCTTTGTTGCAGGGCATGGTGGCCTCTTCCTTTCTCTTTCTCCCTCTTTTACACAAGTGCACACATTCGCACAATTTACTAGCTAGTTGTCCTTGGTGTGTCTCATAAAGACAGGCTGAGGAGGCTAGGATAGTTTTAGGCAGTAAAAGCGGCCCATGAAATCGCTTCGCATGTGAAGTCACAACAGATGGCTACTACTGCTATGTCCTCCCTGAATATGACACAAGAAAGGACGCTATGAACACGAGCAGCACACTCTGCGGCTATGCTTTCCCTGAGTGAGGACATGAAAGCTTGTTAAAGACAAGGTTGCATATTGAAAGTTATACTCAGCAGCTGCTTGTTGTGCTGTAAAAGGAAAAAAATCTGAATAACTAAATAAATAAAAAAATTATATAAAAATGTTTAAACCCAGTAGGGGGCAGAATTAGTCTAGAAAAGGGAATGAGAAAAAACAAAGGGAAGGGTGAAAACATGTACCTGGCTACATAACAAGGTTTTCTGAAGCAAGGCAAGAATGTCACTTGTATGCTATTCCACACTAACATGATTAGAGGACATACAGATGCTATAGATGGAGCTCTTTCAGCTTTTTTCTCCATGGTAACCTCATAAGTTTCCCTCAGACATTCAAAAAGCAGCAAAACACAACTTTGCCCTAATCAAGAAGAAGGGAGGGGAGGAGCAATGAATCACTGGCCTGCTTCGGTGTGTTAGCACCACGTTGGAAGGATGTTGTTATTTGGACATCTGGAGCATTGTGAATGGGTTAGAGCTCCACTCCAGCACATAATCAGCTCATTGGACCATGGTTCTTCTGCATCATAGCCCATACAACACATAGGCACAAAAATAACTTGAAAGGGTTGAAGCACAAATCATCATTTAATTTGTTTCTTATATCAACAATTGGATTGAAACAGGAAATTCCCTATTTGAAAGGCCTGCACAAAATGTGCAGATAACATGCACCTTCAGGCCTACTGGTAGGAGCAGTTTGCCCCTGCTGAAGTGTAATTATGGCCGTGATAACATTCAAAGAGGCTGCTAATTGTTCCTCTAGAGGGCTATGCCAAAAAGAAAAAAAAAGTGCTGGATAGAGAAGACAAGAGATGGCTGAAATGACACAACAAATCCACTTCACTTAATTATCTTAAGTGAATTAGCCCAGTCATTGCTATTCTGTAGCTGAATATGCATCTAGCAAATGATGATTGTGAGGACGATGAAAGCACCTTAATGGCCCTGTTTGTTTTCAAGTGCCAATGCCTTTCAACAGTCTCTACATGGTCACAGAAGGAGAAGAGCACTTAAACTCTTTGACTAAATAGACAGGCTGTGTACAGATTTTAAGGCAAAACAAAGAAACCACAATTCTCCGGCCTCCCTCCCTTTTTGTATATGCAAATCGGACTATAAAATCTTCGGATTTCATTAAATGAAAGGTGGGAATTGGCACAGATCTGTAGGAGTGAGTAAATGTAATAAATGTCTTCTGTTTTCTGAAGTTAAGCTAAAGCCATGGTCGTCACATCTTACTTGAGGATGCAGTTGCCCTGTGATGTTGCTGTTTTTCTGCAAACACAGACACATTAGTAGTCAAACTCCATTCTTCTACCCTTGATGAGCTTACACAGTTCTGGCATGTCAATCAAAATACAGAGAGAGAAAAATAGTGCAGAAAAGTAAAAAACAAACACAGCGGAATAATTCCTGAGATGGCACATCTCCCCTGTTTCATCCTCACGAGGACTGTGCAAACTCCAAATTAAATAAAGATGAAACTGGGGAATATGTCTGAGAGCAGTTCAGAGCAGAAAAATGACAGTGGACCTTGCCATAAAGAAAAGAAAACGCTGTAATGGATAAGATTAGATCTTCCTCTTGAAAGGTTGAAGGAAAAAGGTTGTGTTCTTTTGGAGGTGAGTGTTGGGCTGAATGTGAGAACTTTTGGGGATAAATGAAAAAAGCAGAGAGACTTTGCGGGCATTCCTTCACTGCTACAAGACCTCAATTATCCATTATTACCTGCATTTGATTACCACCTCTCTTATCTGGCTTCTCTCTTCTCCTCTCAGCTCTGTAGCTCTTAGGGAGCTTAGAGACCGGCACAAGGAGAAGAAAAATGAACAGTAGTTCTGCTGTGAATACTGCAGTTGTTATTTCCAGTGAAATCATTTCATAGGGAACTCGCTTGTTTGTCAAATTTTTTTGGAGTTGATGAAAAATCTACAGGAGACAGAGACTTTTCTAGTTTTCACTTACCAAGGAGCCACAAGCCATTTGGTGAGTGCACTTGCAGCTCAAGACTAGAAGGTGGGAGAATGAAACAAAGGACACAAATAATGGGAGGTACCTGGAATAGTACTTGCTTTAATGAAAAGTTTGTCTGCCCAATACATATCTGCATTACTGCTCTCAACAAAGAACATCCGTGCATTTTCAGCGACTTGACTGTATTTTCACTTTTCTTTAGTTCAAAGTTGCTTTGTGACAATTTTAGAAAACTGTGCATCATTAGATGTTGAGTTGAGTACATCAATAAAGACTCTAAATGAAACCAAAGATTTTTTTAGTGCCTTTTGGGAAACAGCTTCTAAAGTCCACATGTTCTTTGAGCAAATTCAATTGCTTGGATTGTTTTATGTAGTTTGTGCATTTTAATTGCACCGTCTATCTGATGGAGGTAGAAGGGTTGTTACTCTGAGATGGGAATTAAAAACACACAACGCCTGTGTTAACGCCCTGTTTACACTCAATCATTTGACCATTACTTGTTTCTGTTTCAACTCGCTCATAACCTTTGTCGAACTGCAGAGTGCAGCAGTACTTTCCAGTTGTTGTAATAATTCCCGAGCATATAAAATCATTTCCAATAGTTTTCTCATTTATGAACCACATTCTATTGTGGAGCACTTTTCATTAATTCATCTTGCCTTTAACTTATGCACGCTCTAATCACAATCAAAACTCCACAGTATTGTACCACTTGGTCCTATGCAGATAAAACCTGTACTCATTTTTATGTGATGCACTGAGAAGTTTAGCAAGAACAATCACACTCTGCATATATGGAGGACTGATCATGCTACATTCTACCTTTCCCTCTGTGTCACTCTTGAAGTTGTGAGCCCCTGTAAACCCCAAAAGATGAGTGTATGTGAAACAGTGTGAGATGACAGTCTTGCTGCCTTGGGGTAAAGTGTCTTCAAGTTCCTCTTGTTTGTGAGAGAAATATCTTTCAACCAGAGAAGGATACGAACACTGACAACATGCCCACATGTATATACACTCTCTCCACACACACACACCAAAGCCTGACTTCATAGAGCTGTTTCCGCCTGTTGGGATTCAATTAAAGAAACTTAAATGATACTGGGTTGAGTACTTCACAGCCTAATGGCCTGAGCTTCACACATCTCCTCTTCTTCCCTATTATATTTCATTAATAACACATTGCTTTAAGAGCGGTGGGGGTGGCACAAAGGGAGAGACTGATGGAAAAAGAAAGTGTGTGTGTGTGTCTCAAAAGGGGGTGGGAATGCTGACTGAAAATGAATGTTGGAGAAGATGATCATAACTAGCTCATAAACAAAAACAAAACATCTGAAGTACAGTAAGCTCTTGATTGTCGGTTGCATCATGAGCAACTTTAGCTTCCTTGCGGCAACTGAGGCTGCCACCATTGCAAAATTCAATAGAAAAAATGTGAACACATACTGTGAATTCACTCAATAACAAATACCTCTAGGTATTAGATTGTAAAGCAGACTATTTGTCATCTCAGTGACATTGTTAGGGACTCTCACACTCCACAGAATTAATATCCCCACCTAGCTGCGTGAACTATCAGGTTGTACATTTGTACATCACTATCTGTAAGTTCCATTATTTAAAAGCAGTGAACTGAGATTTCTGTGATTGTGGGACCCTGGAGAAGGTGAGTGTCTCTTCATTTGATGCCAGACTGTCTCTCTATTAGTGAAGGACAAGAGCAGGGAGATGAGATGAAGGCTTAAAAAGGAAGACAGCTTTATAATAACACTGCTACTTATCTTTCCCATCTCTCTTTCTCCCCTCTTCCTCTCTTTCAACCTCCCTTGATTCCCCTGGTTGCTTTGTAATTAAGTTATCCCACAGCAGTTCTCAACCCAAGCTGTCTTAAGACAGAGGGGGGATGGAGGGAGTAACAGAATCACAGAGAGGAAGAAGTATCAAAGACAACAACCAGACAAAAAGCCAATGGAGGAAGTGGAGAGAGTGTGGGAATAAGAGAGGACATAGTGATGTTGATATGTGACAACGTGTGAGAATATAAAAGGTGTACTTGAGCTTCCTGTGTGTAATCACTGTGACATATTCAACAATCCCCAGTTGTATCTCTCTGCTCAGGGCTAACATATCAGCAGTATTGAGGGATAGTAAGCCTGGCTCATGGTATATCAGGTTTGCTCTGGTGTTACTCCTTTAAATGGCAGCTGGAGGTAGCATCAAAAATGCTATAGCCAACAAGCAATGTTAATACATACAATACATGCAATCTATACTTAGTCCACTGCTTGACAAATTGAGTATTAAATAATGTGAAGACTGCTTTGAGTGACAACATGAACAACACTGAGAATGAAGTAGCATTTCCTCCACACTCTCCAGTCACACAAAATTTCAAAATTGCATCATTTTTGAAGATGAAGAAATTGTGTGAGCTCCAGTGTATAGAAAAAAGCATGTGATGGAAAACGCAAAAGTGTATATGTGAGTAGGAAGCACTTGGGAAATGGGGCTGGACCTCTAAACTGAACATGATAGTTACGTCTTTGGTGACAGCAGATGCCCCTCTCCACCCACACTTGGTGCTTCAAGTAGTAAAGTTTGTTCCTCTTGGCAACTGAGACCTTGTGGCAGTTAGGGGCAAGGCCTTGCTCCAAGCCAACTGGAGTGGTAATTGAAGGGTTGGGGTGCTGGCTAACAGACATGTGGCCAAGCTCGCAGATGGAGTCAACCTCTTAGGAGTTGCTAGTGAGGTGACAAGCTTATGGACATCCATGATTTTGTCTCAAAAGGATGCTATCTAGGGATCAATGCTTCTTCTTCCTCTGCTCAAATTTTGCCTGAGTGACTTCAAGTGAGTTCCCAGAAACACACTCCGGACAGACTGACTCATCAAAGTAACCGACTGTGTCTCTATTCAACGCTGTGCCACCGCTGTGCACCCTACTTCTGAGGTATGAAGCTGCACAGTGGGGCATATGGAGAATATAATCAGTAGCATACCTGACCTTGAGTATCAAAGTTAAGTGGCTCTGTGTTGGCATCTGCACATCAGGGTTTGCCATAGATTGACGTGTGTACAAGAACTCTGGTAGTGAAAAAAACAAAACTTCTTTTCCACTCTTCCACTGCTTACTTCTGCTTTTCTTACACCTCCTACACCTCATGGGCAAAGTTTTGACTGTCATTAGATGAGGCGCCACAAAATATGATGGAAGGTTTTTAGAGAGGAATGAGCTCATTTGCCTATTTATGAAGACTTTGTGTGTGGTTTAAATTTATTATGATGATGTCTTTGCTTGAAATCAGTCCCTGTCTCAGTTTAATGAGGGGAGCCCTGTCAACATACACCTTGGTTCTTTGTCTTTCCTGAGTTTGTGTCAGACCATCTCTTTCCGTTTTTCCCTCAGAGCATGATAATAACGCACAAGCACTACAATAATATGATGTGACAAACACATGCACACAGTAACGACACACACAAACGCTCAGTATTTAATGTACAAATGCTCATACATAAGGCCAGGGCAGACGTTGGCTGGATACAAGTAAAGCACACACACACACACACACACACACACACACGCGCACACACACACATATGCATATCCACATGGCGTAAGCAGTCAGAAGTGATTAAAGTCTCCCCAATTACAGTCTAAAAATGTTGCTTTGCTTTGCCACAAAGCCTTTTTACTGTTATTGCTGAAAAAGCAAGTTCAGCCCCAAGGTGTTTGATTCCCTCTCGCTTTATGCTTGCCTTTAAAACACAATGAAACAAAGCTGTTGTACAAAACTGTTGTTTTTAAGGCAGTTCTGTGAAACAACGCAATTACTGCTAATGCGGTTTTGTATTCGACAACAACAACACCTTATCTCAACACGAAACTTTAGAAGACAAAATCTAAGCCAGCAGCTCCACTCCATTTCCAAGTTCCCGACAAAACAAGGTCAAATTCTAAGTGAGGTAGAAAGTCAGGAAGTTGGAGTCAAAAGTAAAGGAAAAGTGGCAAGAAACAGCAAACACGTGATTCATTATGTTCTGTTTCTTCCTGTGATGGGCACAAATCAATAAGGAAATGACCATCTCCACCAGCTGCAGACAATACTTTGCATAAAGCAATTAAAATTACACTTACATGAACACATACATAGATACACACATGTCTGTACAAGCACACAAGCAACAACTGATCAAACCACCTCTGTCCAATGAACAGACAACCACTCCAAGACTGAGAAATTAGGGTGCAAAGGGAACATGTTTGACAGACAAAATCACTGTCGTCCTATTCTCTCTTTCTCTCTAAGGTAGTTTTTTAGAAAGCTCAAAGGCTGTGAAAGTCTCAAGGTTGCTACAATGAGGCTACAATGGGTGATGATTGATCGGAATGGCTGCTGTAAATTGTATAATGAGTGTGAGGTGGTGGGATCATGATCGTGGCCAAGAGACCAGACAGTGCTTGATTTTCCAGTCTGGGAGCTTATCACTTCATGCCATATCATCAACGGTTCACATCCGAACTGCCAACACTGATGGAGACGTGGATTGGAGAGGGAGAGGCAAGTGAGGCAGAGGCGAAGAATGCCAGTTGTACATCTGCATATGCGTGTATCATAGCTAATTATCACTGTTGTTAATATCCCTCTTGATAGTCAGACACACCAACAATGTATCACACTGTATGTCACTAATTGAATAGCAGCATAAAACATTGTGATTTTCCAGTATTATCAGTGTGTGTTTGTGGTGTTGTGGTGTTCTTGTTCTATGTCACTGTGCATTTTAAACTTCAAAGACTTGCTGACTATTTAGTGTTTATGCACAAGATTTCATGCACTGCATGTAAAGGTCAGTGTCTGTTAGCAAAAGGAGGTCAGGAAGATACTTGTGATTGTGTACATCATTTCCACAGTAAGTACTGAACAAGCTTGCTTTGCAAATTCTTTGTCAGTCTATGACAGGATGAGTCCAAAATACACAACATGTGAGCATGTAACACAGTGTATATTCAGACTCATATTGAGAATAAAGCCAAACCTTTTAAGACCCACAGAAGCTTCTAAAAATCTGCATCTGTCTCTCCACAGCAGTTCCCCTTGTTTTGTGGCTGACCTTCATTGTGAATCAACAAAGCCATTGCGATGAGGGCTGTGCTCACTTTGAAGCTAATTCACATTTCCAGTGGATTAATTTCCGCTGGAGCAGCGCTGTTGTTTGAATGATTCAAACAGCTACTTATTTGACATGGCCATGATAGTCAGAGAATTTAATTGTGAGAGTGACTTCTGTTGAATTTAAACAATTGCCCTATTGCACAAAATCTAAAGCAACATCTTTTGCCTTCTAGGTCTCGCTATTTTGGAAAGCGTGGTTTTGAATTAATGTTATCTGACAGACAGTGAAAGAAACAAGAACAGATGGAGAAGGAGCCAGAGTATGGAGAAAGAGTGAGTGAATGAGAGATTAAAACAGATTCTGACTGAATGATAGTGAAATAAAAGCAGACAGAATAATACAAAACAGCCAAAAATAGAAATTGAGAGTGAATGGGTAGAGAGCCAAAGATAGACAAAAACACAGGGTTATGAGACAAGAAAAGAGGGCAAAGAAACATATAGGGAGAGTATTAGACACATGAGACAGCGAACAATAAAGACAAAATGCCACAAACACACTGTATGTGAGAAAGCCAAGAGAAAAAGAAAGGGGAAGGAAAGAGAGAAGGGACAAATGCATGAGCAAGGCGCCCTCCCTCCCCTGTTGAGTGTGGAGACCAGAGTAAATGAGATCGACTCATTTCCAACACATAGACACAACCAACCACCCCCATCTGTCTTTGACAAACACGCCCTCATACACACATAACCACATGCACACACACACACACACACACACACACACACAGACACACACAGAAACACACACGCACCAGCACCAGCAACCAGAGATGAAAGGAATCAATAGATTATAAGCAGACATCTGAAGAGTCCAGTCTGCTCCCGGGAGGATCAACCATAATTGGTCCAGACAAACAACCAAAGGACAACAACAATAACAAAGCCTCCATGCACACTGAATGCAGCAATTAATAAATCAGAACAGGAATAGCAAATTAAATCTATGAACAAATATCGACAGGGCTTTGAACACATCTCCATTATTCGTGGCCAATTGTTGTGGTCTGCAGGTTTAGGAGAGCATGTTTGTAGCAGCATTTGCATATCTAAACAAATGACCATCGCACCTGCATGTAAGCCAGGCTACTGTAGGTTTTCATATTTGGTGTGCATTTACTGCTGTCGCTCTGTAGCCTGTTAGGTGAAAGTTAAGTGGAAGTTTAGCTTTAATATGATGCTGGAGGGTGGTGATCAAAAGACTGTGGGATTCTGTTGGTTTGAACTCTGTCTAGGGCTCTTGTTATTCACTCCAGACACTGCATGTCAGGGTGGTTATATGTGCCACTGTGTGTATATTTGTGGGTCACCTGTGGTAGACGGAGAGATGGAAGCCACGCTGTGCCCCTCTTGATCCAGGGTGGAGGAAACAAGTATCTGGCCCATATAATCAATTTAATCCATCAGCTGTGTTACTGGAGGCGTGACTGAGGCCCATGTCCACCAGCACAGTGATCCCTTTAGGTTGGATAGCTCAATCAATCTCTTTAGATGTTGTCATGAGCACCAAAGTGACTGAATTAAAAAACAGGAGAGGAAAATCAGAACATGCTGTTGTGTGTGTGTGTGTTTGCCTGTGTCTAGGCGTGAGTGTGAGATTCAGAGTTGGGATAATCAGGTTGGGACAGGAAGAGAGACACTAACATGCATTTGTAAAAAGCCCTATAGTGCTAAAGCAGTCCAAAAAGCCTGCTAGGAATGTGCACTGGGCGACCAAATTGCACAGAAAAGAGCTACCTTGGAGTCAATACATCCATGGCCTAAATAAGCAAACAAAAAAGTGGATCACCAGCAAGAAATGGTATTGCATTTTGTAACAGTAACCTTGAAATTTTGTAGCTATTAACCTTAACATTAGCTTACATTGAGTTCATTTCCTTGTTTAATACCATTTGCGGTGCAGTGGAAATTGAATCAGTGCTATTTGGGGGTGTGGAGAGGTTAAATAAAATACTGTAGAAAAGAGAACTAACTACCAAGCCACCAAAAGGACAACACAAAAAGATGTAGAAGTTGAGAGAAGTATTTTGTGTGTCCACAAAGTCAGTGCCTCATTCATTTTCAATAGAGCTGCTCAAGAATGGATATGACATTACACATTAGAGTCTGTTTTTGATCTATTTCTGTCTTTGTGAGAGAGCTGTTCATATTCAGCTTACTGGAAAATCTTAACTTGAGGGAATGACTTACAATGAACCCCTCAGTTATTTGACAGTGACACGGCTAATTCTCCAAAAGAGCTGGGCAGTCATTTTTATTCAAAAGGCTCAGACTTGGATCCACATTGCTATTAGAAAATCTGGGCTTCCTGTCCAGTGTTTATCTTGAAATTCTGGAGAACTAGGAGCACTGAATATTGAAGCTGGTGACACAGTTTTTTTGTGGTGATTTTGCCATATTAGCTCCAAACTAAACATAGTCATAAGTGAAGTGAAATTCTGTAACAGAGCCTGCTTCGGCCTATAAGGGTCACAGAAAGTCTGTGTTTTATTGATTTATGTAGCATCCTCATTGCACGAATTGATTGAAAGAAAAACTAATTATAATCTTTCTTAATTAATGATGATAACTGATTTTAATTGGAACCGGCATTTACAAAATAAGACATCTACAAACAGCTGGTATGATACTTGTATTACATTATTTAGGACCATATACTGTAAAAACATTATGCAGTTTTAACAGAGCAGACTATATCCCCCTACTTCCAATGCAGCAGTGCAGGAATCAGCGCCATTTTATTGCGAAATGGAAAACACAGAATGCAAATATGGTAGAAAAATAAGAATAATAATACAAAATAAGACCAGAAAGAAACTCAATGGCTCAGGAAGAAATGGATCGACACAGTGGTGCATGCCAGGTAGGAGCAAGGTATTAATGGCTAAAGTGTAATTATGAGTGACAGCGAGATCTTGACAGATTAGAATGTCCAGTTAAATGTCTTAATTCAGTGTGACTGGTAAGTGATTAACTTGAATGTACTCATTATTAACATCAGCAGGACTATATTAGCAAGAAAGAAAAAACAAAACAAAAATGCCTCCATTAATGTATGCAGCTTGTTTATTGCATTTCAACAAGGTGTATTATGTAGATTATATTTCATAGTGTATCTTCAAAATGAATATGATATTAGTTTCTTTTCAAATAACACACATTTGACGTGATGACTACAAAATGGACAAAATCCTGATTGTGACAGTGTATTAATGATGAAAGTATTAACAGTTTGCCTCCCACGTCTGAAATCTGTAAATTATTTATCAAATGTGTGATGATGAGTTCTTTCACAGTTGGCTAACATTTCTTCATTATTGTTAGTCTGTTTATGTGTCACCATATAATATAATGAAACAACTAATTTTAAAGGAAGTAAAAAGAACAAACTGAAACCGAGTCATGTCTGTTTAATGACATTTTTATAAAAAAGAAATTTAAGGGTTCACATACTTTTTCAATTTGCACTGTGAGGTTTTTATAGTTTTTCTCAATAAAGACATGAAAGATCAAAATGTTTTGTTATTAATTTAGGCACATTGTATTTGTTTATACTCTTGACTTAGACGAAGATCAGATCATATTTCATGACAAATTAATGCAGAAAACGATGAAATTCCAAAAATCTCACATACATTTTCTTGCCACCGTATTATTGGTTTGATGTGAAGCAAAATAAAACCTGTGAGAAAGTATGATTGTACATATGGCTTGAATTGATTACTATACCATCTGTGTTGACAATTTCTCCAGTCTTTGAAATGATTGTAAACAAGTTTTTATATAGCTATGCATATTATCCTGTCAAGTTTGTTTTTAAACATTTTTAATATAAATTTTTTTCTAAATCTCAACTTTTCTTTGGAGGGTGGTTTGTGCAGCTTTCGCAGCTTGTTTTTTGTATAAGCAGCAATCGTTTATTCCCACTAAACTCTCTCTCAGGAAGTCACTGCTAAATTTTTCTAGTTGTAATCTAAAGTCTAAAAATACATTGTTCTGTTTTGTGTCCTGCAGTTATTACAGATATGTTGGAACAAGAAGGGATCCCATGACTCATTCTCCTCTGTTCTGTCAAGCCATGATGCTTATGCCAGATTCACTTTATATCACTTAAATCGTAATTATGAGCAGCCAAATGGAAAAGCATTTATGTTATGTTTGCTTCTGAGTTGCACGTTGTAGTAGTGAGTCAAAGATCTCAAGGATTTCTGACAGTATCTTTGATATGGTGACAGGCATGTCAACAAACAACTGCAGAATGGCAGGAAACACATCACCACTGTTATTTTCATAACAACCACACATTATTATACATACACATACATACTATCTACATGCACACATACGAAATTAAATGCATATGCATGACATTTTTTTTTTCTCAAAATATGTGTGAGGCGTTTAAGAACCATAGTCTATAAAGTTTAGGTCAGTTGCATTTTACAAGCTCTTATAGCTAAAACTAACCACAAGATTAGCTAAACCCAAGGCGAGCTGTAGTATCACTTCCTTGTAAAAAAGAAAAAAGGAAACCTTTAAAGGCTTTTTTGTACATTTTGCTAAACCTCTTGATCCAGCTCACTGTACACTCTCACTGAACCCTCACATGACTTAAACATGAGAATAAACACTCTCCTAAGGATTTCTTAGTCGTTACATAAATTATACGAAGGACTGTATCTCCAATTTCTAACATTGTTGTCATACATTTAACACAAAATAGTACAGTAACAAATATATTTGGACAATCAAAGCAGTGTAATTTTAGGGTAGGATGATTTGGGACTGAGAAAATGATAGCACAGTTGTCTTTTTGGCCGCGTGCTCTGAAGGACATGAATACTATTTGTTGAATGAACATTTTACTGTTTACTGGGAGAGATTTTCTCCTGTGTGCACAATTAAACAAATCACATAACATAACATGTGGCCTTTGCTTTTATTCACTCTAGACTTGATCTGAAGGTCAGGGAGGCTAATCACAAATACTAACTGAGGCAGTTTCAGTGATCTGGAAATATTGCGTTGATGCCGTGTGAATATAGGGTTTATAAACTTTGTCATTACTCCTCTGATATTTACTATGATTTACCCAGTCAGGATAATAATAAATGCAGCCAATGTAATTGAAAGGAGACGTTAGCTATAAAAGCATTGATCCTTTTAACCTTTCCTATCTCTGGGAAATATCATTGATCAAAGAAAAAGTGCTTGTGCTTATGCATTTAAAAGAGAAAGTGGTTGAGAAAAATTAATATAGACAGAGCTATTTACTCAGTACCCCTCACTGCTAAGAACCTGTCAAACCATTTCACGATATAACTGCCCTTAATGCCTCCTTTTTCCTGTCTACTCCAATCCTCCACCTTTGTGGATTTACTTGCTCAGTCACCTGTGTCCTCATCCCTCCCAACACTCTGTCCTTTATATTTTAAAGAAAGAACGCCTCTAAAATACCAAGCAGCCTTTTAAAATGTCATCCATTGAAAATGACAAATTCAATTGTAAATAATTTCAATACAGTTAATTGATTCTTTTTTATATTAAAATGACAGTGTAGACTACTTCACATATGTAATAACATAATAATAACATAAAATATCAGTAGTATATAATCTAAATATTACATAAACTAGAAAATAACCCCTCTGTAAATATATCATCAAATATCTTTTGTGTGAATGTGAGTGTTAATGTTATGTCTCTGTAGCCGATGTAAATGTACCTCAATACAAGTATATTTACACTTGAACAACACACTGCTACATATGATGACACAAAATTACATTTTCCAGGAAGCCAAAATCTTCACAAATATCATTAAGCCAAGAAACCTTTTAAGTAGCACAAAGTCAATCATCAATCAATGCACAGTAGTGTCTGTGGGCAAATGATGCAGAATGTTTACATTATTAGAACCTATTAGAAAATCAAATTACAATCTCAATCGGTAGCAGCGGAATCATACAATTAAAGAAGGGAACTAATTAAAGCAAATGCACAACCAGAAATAATAATAAAGTAAAATAATAATACAAAAATGCATAAACCATGTTCATATTCCATATTATTTTGGCATTTTAATATAGATAAAGAAATCATCAACCAAGCAAATGTGATCATACATAAATATGTATGAATACAATGTCGATGTAAATATGTGAGTGGTTAAATCAATCATCACTCTGTGGACATTTATTCAAACCATTTGAATAACATTAAGTTGCTTAAATGTAGTTTAGTATAAAAAAACATGTGAATAAGAAAGCATATCCTGTCTGATCTACATTTGGTGTGATTAATTCATCTTTGATTTCAGGATAATGAATACTAATAATAAACTGATGTCATTTCAAGTTATTATGTTTATTTATTTTTCTTACACGCTAAATCAATACTAATACTACCACACTACTTTCAGCCTCATTTCAGTATTATGTTGATAGTTGGGAATATTTTTTCTCAGGGCTTAAGGTCATTAACCATACTATAATTTCTCAGCTACATAGACCTGGAGATCTAACAATAAATAAAGATGCTTATTTTCTGCATGAATATTATACTCACCTGTTTCCATGACACCCCCACACAACATTTGTACAGTGACGCTGAAGGTTTTGTGAACAAGAACGTCAGCCCTAGTTGATTGATGGAGTTTACCTTTGATTTGAAGTGAAATGCACAGTGAACAGTTGAGAGCAGGACCTGAATGCACCCAGCAGGAGTACTCTCATGGTGCTACCCTCCACTATCCAAACTGACAGAATAGCGTGACGATAGATTTGTCAGAAAGGAAGGTGAAATTATGAAAGTGCTGACTATGATATAAACTAGGGGACTCTTGGGGTGTTTATGAGCAAGAATGTTGAAGAGGCAGATCTTTAGTGTTTGTATAAGATGCTGAGGAAAATCCTGAGGGCTCCACTCGGGCCCAGGTTTCTAAATCTCAAATGCAGCTATGGTGCACAGTTTAAATCGTTGTGTCTACATCTGTCAAAGGATGTATGTACAGTATACACTCAAACTAAACATCAAAGACAAAGGCAGGATATGAACATTAACTTTGAATCTGAGTGCTCTGTCTTGCCGGACATGTTATTTGTGCAGGAAATGTGCATCAGGCCTCCTTTTCCCAATGGTAACGTCAAAGCTCTAAACATTCAATATTGCCACAGCTGGTGGCTGTTCTGGGAGTTAAATACTACCATGTATGGACTAACACTGGTGCCAAAGGGATGTCCTGTGTGTCTCATGCTGATCCCAAACGGTACCTTTAGCGTCAGCCAAAAAGCTTGATGCATATGACGTGAATGAGAAAAGGTTGGTATATGTGGACTTGGACAGGACCCATCATTTTCCTCTCTTGAAAATCTACACAAACGCACATACGTACATCCCCTGGAACCTTGGTGAAGTAATCCGGGTATTATGTCATGTATCATGTCGGCTGTGTTAAAGTGTTGTTGCTTATGTTTAAGGTTACAGCAGAAACATAGAGCATGAAACATCAGCCTGAAGCCAGCCTGATTTCAGACCAAAACTTTGTCTGCTAATGGTCATAAATGTGGACTGGGGTTGACATTTTGACACAACTGTTGACTGTCATTTCTAATGGCCCGAAGTTGTGTGCACACTCTACATCTGCTCAGTCGACTGTAGTTGATAAGGAACAACTGAACATGCAGCTATGAGTGCTTGTGTATTTGTGTAAACACGAGTTTGGGTTATTTTGAATTAAATTGAACATCCATTCTCTTACCTCAAGCTCCCTGTGTCCGCAGAGATTAATTTGTTTATTCTTCCCATTACTATTATGTATTTTTAAGAGCCTTTTGTGTTCCAGGATTAACAGCAAATGTGTTTACAGTTAGATTAGCTATCCTGTCACATTTGCTCTGTGTGATTTAGTGGCTTACTCTGTGTGTGTGTGTGTGTGTGTGTGTTTGTAATGGGCTGTTGTGTGTGTTTGTTCTTGGGAGAGGGTTAAGGTGATTTAGTAGCAGTGGTGCAGAATGCAGACCAGCCATGGAAAAGCAGAACTTTGACATTTCTGTGGTGTTGACAGCAAACTGTAACCATTTGGTTATTGTCATGTCCCTTGCTATTGCACAGCTTTTCAAGGAAACTATGACAAATTAAACACCGGTTTGGTTTGGGTCTGCACACATGAGGAGAACGAGCAAAAGGAAAGAGTAACACTCCGTCTTTTCCCGAAGGAAGAGTAGGGGGCAGAGCCGAGAGGCTGGTGCGATTGAGAGATACCAGCAGTGACCCTGAGTTAATTGGCAATTAGAGAGCTGCCAGCATTATTGTTAAAGGCTATAAATAGGATTCTCTCACATGAATGTGTTTTTTATGTTTGTGTCAGGTCTTTCTTTGTGACATGTTCATATACAGAAGGTCAGTTTCCAGTCTCTTACGTGACCCTGTTTGTTTTCTGTCATCTTTGTATCCAGCTGGCTAGCTCTTATTTTCTCTCTTGTCATGGCAACAGCACAGACCTTTAAGTGAACTGCATTATTTTTTCTAGGTTGCCTAAACCAAAAAATAAATAAATAAACTTATATAAAAATACATTTATTTAATCTAGAGATGAAGTTCTCAAAAAAGATATTAAGCAAAATTACAAGAATCTTAATCTCTTGCATGTAGTGTATTTGTGTGTATATCCATGAGTGCACATTTGATCTTGACACTTTTTCCTGATTGCAGCTGGTCATTTTTTTTTCTTACAGAAAGAGAGGGATGATGAAAGAGGAGGGGATAAGGTAGAGAAAGGTAGAGAGAGAAGCTTGCCTCCACTTTGAAATCCACCTTTCCAAGGATGGATTTCCTACTGAGAGCCTCAGGCTTTGTCCTTCTGTCAGTTCCTTTTGTGTGTGTGTGTGTGTGTGTGTGTGTGTATGTTAGGTAGAGAGCCAGTGATTTTAGTCTTGCTATCGGCTTCTGGTGTCGGTCTAGTCTCCTCTCAACCTCCCCACTCCCTCTACTCCCCACGTACTGTCAGAAAGCCCCTCAGGACAGTCCGTGAACCTCTTGGCTCTGTGTTTCAAGAAAAGAGCTAGAGGATACAGCTTAGCTTGTGCCAGAAATGGTGATCAAGGTGCCAGCAATGAAAATGCATCAGCCACATCCAGTTTTAGAGTACGGAAATGCACAGCGAAGTCCTGAGTTGCTTACTGGACCCAACTTGGTTACTGTAAGCAACTCACACAAAGACACAAACACAGGAATAGAAGCGTAACATGTAATTTTGGTGCTTATTTTATCATTTAATGAATTTCTCCTCTGCGCACTTGTCTGCTTTTATATCCTTGACACTTTCAGGGAGGGGCCTTTGTGGCAGCTGGTGTTGCAAGTGCTGAGATGGTATCTTGAGAATACACTCAACAGGTAGTCATTTTCCTCAGCCTCACTAAATCAACTGCTTTTCATATTCAGCGACTTAACGCAGACACAGATGTGTGACATGTTTAACACGGCTCTTTCAGCTAAATTTCACAAATTTTGCAGCTACAAAAGCGTCGCTGATAAGAGAAATGATTTGATGTATTTTCCTGTAATCCAGAGATATACTACCAAATTAAATTTTGTTTTGACTCCTGTTATTTAGACCTTGAGTTCAAACATTGGCATGAAAATATTTCAGTCTTGTTTTTGAGTATTTGTGTATTTTGAGTAAGCTTGCCTGATGCTGTTGTATGAGTTGTGTAAGTTTGTTCTTCCCTGCAGTCTTTTGTACTTTAGTTCCAATTATTTATGTTTTGGTGAATGCTTTTTGCTAACCCTTTGTGGTGCAAGGATCTCCACACTGGAATAGGATACAAAGGCAAATTATTACTACAATTAGGAGAACAAGAAAACATTTTTTTCCACCTGTAAAGCCTCAGATGCTGAGTGCAATGAGAATGAGAATTTTCTATTTACAGTACCTTTAGCTTTATTCATTTCCTCTTTAAACAATTTTCAGAACGAACTCATAGAAACAAAAAAAGCTTGATTGAAAGAACTGATTTTAACTGGTTATTAATTAGATAATGAAGATGTCCAAATGTCTGCCTCTATCTAAACTATTCTACCTTTACTTCCATTTCTTTTCCACAGAGTATTTAGTTGCCTGTTTTGAAGAGAAAGTTGATGACATCCCAAGCACCTTCTACCGACCATGATCCTCCTCTACTCTCCCACAAACTTTTGTAACCTCACTGATTATGCTCTTCTCTCTTCTGTCTCCAGGCAAGGGTTTGTAACTGGTGTCCTCCAGCTAACCTCGCCAGAGACTTGATTGCACTCGACACAGCCTCAAGTTCAAACCCACATCTCTTTTCAGCTGCACTGCAATGTTTCATGGTCTCTTTGGCTCCCCCAAGTCTCCTGCTCTCGAATCTTATTGAGAATCTTCCAGTAGCTTCAATCCTCCACTCCTGTCTCGCAGCGCCCGATAACTGACCACATTCAATACAATGTGAAAACAAAGTGATACTTTATTGATTTTGCAGGAAATACAGAGAGGTCAGAGCTCAGCAGGACGCAGAGCACACAGTTGAAGTCTTTGTAAAGAACACTTGAGTAAAATGAAGCTGAGTTTTAGGCCAGGGCAGTCTCCCTTTTTATGCTATTGCCTCAAATCTTTAGATTTGTCCTGCAAGGGTTAAAAACAAGTTCAAGTTCCAGTTTCTTATTTATGCCACAGTCCAATGCATCCTGCCCCTCCAGACATTGCACATCCAAGTTTTATTTCAGGGATCCAAAAATCTCACTTTTCTGTTTGAATGACCTTTTACATAACCTTACATTACTTTTATATTCATTTGCACTTGGACTCCAGTGATATAGTCTAAATGTGTTTTTTTCTCAATGTTTGCAGTGCATATTTCTACCTGTATCGTTTAAATATTTCATTAAGACGTTTTTGTGCAATGTGTTACAGTCACTAGCATCACCGAACACCTTCCGGCAGAAAACATGTTGTGTAGAAAATTTCATCACTAAAAATGAGTTGTGAATTTTCTATGTAATCACATCTAATAACAGAATAATACTATGGACCTTTGATTTATTTTTATCATTCCTTCTGTAGGATGTACAGCTTGAAACAAATAAAACTGTTGACAGTAATGCATCTAACTTAAATTAATAAATCACTTGGTTCAATATGGACCCACCAGTCCTTTCTTAGAGGGATGTCTGCAGCACAGGCAGCCATATACATTGCTTTCCTTTTAGTCTCTTTGAATCTCATGCCTTGCAGAGATGTGGTAAAATGTGGTCTCAGCAGTTTTAGTGCTGTAGTTGCTAAGTTTATTTTTGCAAGATGCAGTTTTCCATAGGGTATCAGTTTACAAGAATATTAAATTAAAGCAATGTTAGATCTACCTCCAGTGCTCCCCAGTGCTAATGCTATACCCACAGTATGTTTTTCTGTGGTACATGATATCATTCCTGTGTAATGTTACAAATCTGGTACTTTTTAAAATTTAAAATGTACAGTATAAAGAATATCATAAAGCTTTGTAAGCAATATAAAGCAATGAAAAAAAACTTTACAGCTTGGCAATAACAGGGTAATGGAAATGTACAGAGCTTAAAAATACAAAACTGTCCATTTCTACTTATTTTCAGGGTAATGTTTTCTAAAACTGAAAATGGTCAGAGACATGTTACCTTAATGATCAGCCTGAAACAGTTTTTGTGGGACCTTACCCTTTTACAGCCTGTGTCATGATTATGTTACAGTGTTAGACAGCGTGTCGCAGTAGGGAAAGCTGGTCCCATGGGTTAATGTTAACTTCTTTAAGTAACACACCCAGTCACAGGGACAAAAAACTACCAAACCTGCTAGCCAGTGTTACCTACAGAGGTCACGGGGCTATTTTGTTTCACTTCAGTAAACTGTAGAAGTAAATCTTTAAATGTCCAAACTAGGAGTTTCCAATAAAACTGATGCAAGTCAGTCCACTCTTAACGCTGGAGGAGCCCTCATCTTCTGCCCTGTGCTGACATAGGCCACCTCTGTAAGAGGCCACAATACACACATAAATATTTCTTTATTTTGGGTTGTTGCACGTGTCGCCACAGCTCTGTTTTTCCACAGAAATTACTGTACCAGGTGTATTTTCAAGGAATTACTGTAGCTCTTCGGGTTTTGTTTGATGGGATATTACCATGCAACCGTGTCCCCTGAAAATAACGTTTCTATGCAACTAAACTGCAACCGCAATTATGTTTTTGTAGTGACAGCAATCCTTATGTTGTGATACAATATTCTTGAATGAAGCATTACACTTCTAAACAGAAAGGGAATCCTAAGTAGGTGGTCGGGTTGGATGGAGAGTGTATACTGTCCAGGATAAACCGCAGACTCACGTTTGGTTAGGTTATGTTTAAGAAAGAAAAGCACTTTGGTTAGGATTTGGGAAAGATCACGTTTGATTTAAAGTCTCAACCATAAAAACAATTTAATGATGTTGGAGTCACAAAACTCGTCTCTTGTACTGTAAGATCAGATAATTGGTGGTGTGGACATATGGTCAATACGTTAACAGAAAGTCAGGTTGTATCAGGTTGCAATTATGTTCCCCACAAAAATGTATTGTATTGTGTTTCCCAAACATTTACTTGTTCCTAAACACAAAATAACATAATGCTTTACTGTATCTCTGCATACTGTTTTACTTGTGGTGTAGTTAGTTTGTGTCTTTGCTGTCACTCCTTATTTAGAGATGCAGTAGTGATGCAGACTAATCACTGTTTTCCCCACTACCCTCAGTATGGACACAGACAACTGCTCACCCACATGCTCAATGCGTGGTAAGAATTAATAATGACTTTCTGGTAGGAGGTAAACTTTCCTTCTATGCTGATATGGACCCCATTGATTTTAAGGGAGAAAGGATGCTTGACGACTGAACTCATGATTTTAAGAAAGCTGGAGGTGGGGAATAGGGAACAGAGTTTTACAGTGAGGCAGACATGAACAGGAGGGCAGAGATGGAGAAGGTTATAGGCGCACTAAGCTGAACAACCTGGACTTACGACGTGTGCAGAGAGAACCCTGGATAAAATAGGTGTCTTTGTTTGTGTCTTTCTCACCTGCCCAAAGTGTTACACACCTGCAGTAATCTTACATCATTTGAACAGCATCGTCAGTCAGCCTGGAGAGAGAACAGCAAGACAACAAGGTCTTAGCAGAGGAGAAGGTATGTAAAGCAGGGGTGAAATTAGGTTGGAGTGTGGAGAAAGTGAGGCGCAAGGGAGAAAGTAAAGTTTGCACTTTAGGTATTTTTTAGCCACTCCACAAGACTTTGACTTGTAACCACAGAGTATTTCTATGGTTCTGATACATTTACGATAAAACTAATTTTAGTACCGAGCGCCACCGGCTGGTGTGTGTGTTTGTGTCTGATTGGGAGACTCATGTGTCTGTGCCCACACACTTGCAACCAAGAGATGTGGTTCTTACCCACTCACTGGTGTAACATTATAACACAGTAAAAGGAAAATCCATGGCAGAGTTGCTGTATTGGATTGCATGAGATTGTGCAGGTGTACCTAATAAAGTGTCCAGTGAGTGTATGTGTCTGTGTGTGAAGGAAGTAGCTGTGGAGAGAGAGACAGCTGTAGAGAGACTCTTGTCACTGTGAAAGTTAAAAAAAAAAAAAGCTCTCTGGAGACATATTTAACAAGGGGAAAACAAAGGTCCAGCATCTGTCTCCTCTCTGCCACCTGCAAGCCCAGGTAATCATATACAGTACATATGCAGCCAAACATTGGATAGATACCAAGAACGGTTTGGAGAAGATCCCAGAGTGCTGGAGTCCGGAGCCTTGTTAACATATTTGGCCTTGATAGAGAAACAGAGCAGCTCTTCCCCCTTCTGTATGTGGTCAACATGGAGAGAGACAAAGCAAATCATTCCCCAGACAAAGCATAAAGATTGCTCAGTCACAGGGATTTATTATATTTTGAGAATAGTGCTGCAGATGCAAAAAGGGATTCAATGCCCTGATCTCCTGTTTGCATCCTCATTACTTTGGTCAACAGCGAGAAACATACAGACTCAACCACTTTGATCAGCACTAAGTGTGACAGTGTGGGTGTTATACACAGATGACAGACTAATGCCTTCATGTTGAGGCTGTTGTCAACTTGCATGACCAGGACAGCAAATGAGACAAATACTTTGAGCTTTGAGCAGACATCATATACACAAGGAAATGTGTGATGGACAGCTATGGAAAACACAAGACAATAAACAAAAAGGAGTCAACATAATTAAAAATAGAGAATTTATTTGAACTAATTTTAGCTAAAAATGTATTGCCCCCCTGAATCTAGTATAGAAATTGTCCTTACTACATTATTTTCTGTAGAAAAACACTCATTACTAATGGACAAGGGAAGACAGAGAAGAAAAAGACTCTTCAGTTTGTATAAATAACAGGTCCATAAAACAGTTGAATATACTGATAAATAACTGAGAAATTCATTAGATTGGAAAAGGCCCATTAGCCTCCATTAGTCTCCATTTGTCTGTCTTTCTAATGCATTAATTGAACCTTATGAGGACCATCTACTCGCTTTACTCAGACATTTTAAATGTTCCTAGGTGCTGATGTGGGGGCTGAGTGGGGGCCAAAAGTTTGCCATCACATTATTGCCTTGAAAATCTGAATCTGAATCTGCCTTGGTTGGACATTGCTAATGAATCATGCAAACAACATGGGAATATTTCATCATTTCTCACCCAAGCATTGCGCTACAAAAGAAACAGCGATTTTCAACTTGCTTTATGATTTGAAGTGACAGCCGCAATGTCCCCTCAGCAGGGCTCTCTGGGTCCCTAGCTAAGTCTGAGGTGGCTGCCTGTCAGATTGGTTGGCCAAAATAGTGAGGAGTGTGGGCCAGTAGCAGAGCAGGGAGGCACAGATAACAGGCTTATCACCAGGTGAGAAACCAGGAGGGCCAGGAGTCTGCTTTTTTGACACTGGGTAAATGGGCTGCTTATTTATCAAAATTGTCTGCAACATTGACAGTAGCTTTAATATTCTTTCCACTATTGTATATGCTGGACTTTCAACACTTTAATCTTAAAACATGAGCTACATGTAGTTACTGTTTAAAATGCATCACAAAATTATACTTCTCCTAGTTAAGAGCATTTAAGGTGTGTAGCAATACGCAATAGATAAGTATTTATCTCACTTATGATGCAAATAGACTTTAATAATGATCCTTTCGAAACCCAACACAGAGCAATGCTATAGGGCCATTAGTGGAAATAGAAAAACAAACACAGTCCTGAAAACTGCTCACATAAACAGAATTGTTTAGGAGGAAATGTATTTATTTATGTACTGCAATTCATGCAATAAAATAAAGAGTCAAGGGGTTAAAATACTGCAGCCTAAAATACACTCAGCTTCTTAATGTAGTGTAGATCCTTGTCTCAAATATGGTCCATCTAGACATAAAAAGTGATACTTTGATCTAAGACACAGTGTGTGTCATGTCAAGAATGTGCATTATTCAAGATTTTATTGCAAGGAGAGTTTACTCACTTGTTCCCCATGCACTCAGCTACAAAAATGTGTACGATAAGAACCTACTCTGAAAAAGCAAAATGAGCAGTGTTTCTGCTATATAAAAGCTTCAAACTAAACTTTTATTCACCAATATTTGTGTTAAAATAGTTAAATATCTGCTGGCAGATATCAAACCACTCTGGATCTATTCAAACATTTCATTCACAGCTATAGAAATTAAACCACATGCACACAGCATACCCTGGAAACAAAGTCTCTGCATTAGTAAGCAAAACTACAGGCAGATCTTAACAATTCAAATGCAATATAAAGTATTTATAAAGTTTTTTGACTGCTGCTAGCAGTCGAGGCAGATAGCCTCCCACCCTGAGTCTGTTCTGCTTGAGGTTTCTTCCACTTAAAGGGTGTTTTTTCTTTACACTGTTCCCTAATGCTTACATAAGTGGGATTTTTTTGGATTTTCTATGTAATTCTATTTAGTTATATTGCTGTTTTGAACCTTACATTTTAATGCGCCTTGAGATGACTTTTGTTGGGATTTAAAGCTAAAATAACTAAACAAATAGATTTTAGTGTTTCAGGGACAATTACACTGGTTACATGGTAACAAACTTTAATTTTACTGTGGGTGAGTATTTTAAAACAAGGATCCTTATGATTGCTTTTCAAAGTATAGGAAAAAAGGGTGATTGTGTAGTTTTGAAGTGAAGTTAAGTGTGTGAACAGTACATGCTTCCAAATGTTGCTTCAGAAAACCAGCCCACATAGTATGTGCTGGTATGTAATTTCAGTTTGATTTGTTCTCTACATCTACCAAACATAATTGTCAGGAGAGAAATTCAAAGTGTTGAGATGTGCTGATGTTGAGATTTGATTTGTCCATATAAGAAGTAAGTGAAAAAGATGGCCCTTCTGATAATAACAATGCACATGGTGATTGTGGTCAAAAGTACATTTCCTTGTCTGGATCAGACACCGACTCTCTCATGTACAATAAAGGTCAACAACTGTAAAAGTTTAGATAAAAGGGACCAGAGGGACAGTCCATCAGAAAGACATAATGGCAAAATTTGTTACCACACACTGAAAGCAAGGTTTATAACACTGGTATGAATTCTACTTTATTTCAAACCCAATACCAAAACCTCTCAAGATGTGGCTGCTTTGTTGTTGGCAAAGAAAATAATTTCCCATGGAGCCATCACACCATTTCCAGATAAGTTGGTGCATTTAAAAAATGTAGTAAATACTTACCATGTGAAAAGGTATTTTGATTTTAGCAATTTATTTTAGCAATATTATGTTCCCTATCTGTATCTTCAGATGAAAGATCTGAATTCTTTGAATACTTCAATCAAAAAATACAATTTTTTGGCAATTCTCTGATCACTTTGGCACAAAGTGAAGAACTATTACTTATCCTTACTCAGGCAATTCTGAGCCTTTGGTGGCTGCTCCTTTTATACCCAATCATGATAGCTTCACATGGTATTAACTTGCTTTTATAATCATCTAGAACGGTGTTACTTGAATATTCCCTACACTTTTCAGTCTTATTTTGCTGCTGTACATAATTTATGGAGGCTGCTGTAGGAAACTCAAAATTTATTTTTATTTACAAATTAAAGTTAATTGGTCAGTGAATCAAAAGTTGCAGTGACACAAACTGACAAATCACAGATTCTAGTTTTTATTGCATGTTAGAAAAAGTCCCAATATTTCTGGAAATGGGGTTTGTACATAAACGTAATGCAATATCCAATTAAGCTAGCCCTGTAACTCAGGCTATTTGACTTGTTTGGTTGTTAAAAGAAGAGCTCCTCACAGCAAATTAGTTTCTAACTGAAGACAAGAAAGACAGGTTCCACCTTAAAAGCTTATTTTCTTTGTAATAACTGATCACAATTCATTTGCTTTAATTTACCTCAAGAAATAAGGTACTTGATAAAGAACAAATGACTCAATTACAGTCTGGGAGATGGATGGCTTCACATATTGATAGAGACTTCATCCATTGAGGGTCTTGATTTAATCTGGAACAGAAAGGCTGTCAAATGAACACCAATAGGTCTTCCTGCTTTTACCTCCCTTCTTTTGACAGCAGTGTAAGACAAATTGAAGAAAAACAGAGGGTGTGATGGACAACAACTCGAGATGCTGCGTTCTTCAGTTTTTCACAAAATGTTAATAATTTACTTTTTCCCCACAGGAACACTCAGTACCTGGCCTAAAGACAGTAAGTTGTTACTGCTACTTTGCATGATGCAACAGGGTGATTTTACCCTCTGGTGCAATGTTGAAAATCCCATGGGAGTGACCTGATGGAGATAAACATATAAGGTATGCACCCTATCGATTTATATATATACCCCAAATATGTAAATATATGTTATATTTACATAGCATTCAGAGGTTTGTAAATGTCTTTCCAGTCAATGTTTTTCTTGGCTTCTATTATTTTCTACATCAAAGATATGAGTTAAGTCTGAGTTAACACATCGAATTATGTAAACAAAGTATATATATTACTTTCATATTGTAAATGCACTCTAGTTACCACTGTTTACCTTAATGTCATTATTAGTAATATTTTAACAATTAACAGTATCACAGGAAAATCTCATAAAATTCTCCTAATTATATACAGCGCATGTATGACTTGTCAAAAGTTAGTAGGTGGAATTGTTTGTCCTCTTAATACTTTTGATATCATCACTTTGTGATGATATCAAAAGTTGTGTTGTGTTGTGCTGCAACAGCAAATATGCAAATTCACCTTTCAGACACCACTGACATGATGCAACAGTGAAGACATCATATACTGTAAGTAAATTTCCCTTAGATTCTAGTTACTGTAACACACCTGAATCATCCTAGGGAATAGGTAGTGAGTTTTACAAGTATAGATCACAGTGACATTTAAAGGGCAGTCTTTGAAAATTGACTGCCACAAGGTATGCAGGCGTATATCACTATATTGTCACATTACCATTGTCTAGATATGATGGTGTCAGCAATGAATGAAAGGAATTTTCACAAGGCAGTGAAGCAGGAGTAGTAGATTGAACCACAAAAGCAAAAACATAGCAGATATCCCCAATAGAAAATAGAGTATCAGGGAAAAGGCTTGTTAAACTTTCGCTAAAGCTTTACTAAGTTAAATTAATCTCAAACCTCTTTTGTCTGCCTGTCCTTCATGAACTATCCATGATGAAATAAATGGTGTTTATTGGATATTTCTTTTCATTTTAGAGACCTCTACATGCCTTAGCTCATTTTATCTGAAGTGGAGACAAACGTTCATACAGAAGACCAACACATAAAAGTTTGGACATAGTTTCTGTCCAATTTTTTATAGAGAGAACAAGGAGAGGAGTGACTTTTTTATGATAAACACTTGTAGAGAAGAGCCATAGAAAGAAGGTGGAAAAGAAAATCACAATCCTAATCAAAGATGATAGACCTGCAATCATGACTACTGAAACCGCACTCTCTTTATCTCTATTTTTCTCTTGCAACAACTAAAAGCATACTGCAGAGATCTCGCAACACCATGCCTGCACCCTCAGAACCACTACTGAGGATTATATTTTTTGCAGAAGGACGATAGAAAAGAAGAGTTTATATCAGTCTCTGGCTGACTCACAATGCCTTGGAGCCCTGTGCTTGTGAACTGAAAGTTTTATGTCAGCGGCTGACCGTACATAGCTGAGGTCTCCTGGCACTGCTCAAACTTACCTACAGTATGACCCTCACATACGTACAGCTTATTAATTTTTAACTCATGAACCTAGGATATTCTTTAAGAACCCTCAAGTTAGCGAGACCGAGGATGTAAAGTCAGATCTCTACTACGAGCATTTACAGTAAGTATTGGTGACTGTGTTTATATCCATACTTTACAGTGTGTGGAAAATAGTGCCTAGTTAGTATATGTTAAGCTAATCCATTTTTAGTGTGTGTGTGTGCCTTTGTGTATGTACCCACGAGTTAATTTACTCATTGATCAACAGTCTTACCAAACCTGTCACACATTTTTACATGACTCTTTATTCTTTATTTGAATTTGATCCTTTATTTTACTCTGTTCTCATCCCCACTTCTTACTCTCTGGATACACGTGTGGTTGGTGTAACATTTCACAAACATGATTTTCACAACCTCTCACGCCGCACTAATTTCTGTGAAATGTAAAAATGTGAGGTTGTGAAAACACGTGGTCACCCGAGGCAGAGAATGAAGCAGAGTGGGCTACTGTATGTTGCGTCAGGTTATCTCACACTTGAACACTGAGCTACCATTTGGGTGTATTCATGTTTCCAGAACAGCCTCTGGCTAAAGGATTCCCATCTTCGCACAATCTGCTGCTGGTTCCTTCAGTGTCAAACCAGTTTGAATCCCTTCCTTTAATCTTCCAATATAAAAAAATATTGATTTGATCACAGGAAAAAAAATGCTGGTGAGAGCAGAATACATCTCAACATCAGATACCAATAACATGCAGAAAAATGAATAAATAAATGAACAAAATAAAGCCACAGCTGCACTTGCCTGAATAGACATGCATGTCAACTGCACCCTGACTGGGTGGCAGAGACATACAATGTTTAGTGTTATTTGCACTCCACAAGAAAATATACCCAAAGCTGGAGGGTACCTTCCACATCACCTTTACTAAAAAGCTAATACTAAACAAGTTCAACTAATTCTTGAACTTGCATTGTTATCAAGATGTAGAATAAGAATCCACTTTACAGAGGATATTTTGGAAAAGCTGCCAGTTTGTTCTTTTTTGGAACAGCCTGGTTTATTTACTGGCTCAGGTTTTAGTGCTCTTTCTTCAGGCTTTCAGTTTTTCATCACAAACACTGATAGCTCACTTCTTCTAAACACATGATAATCCTAATTATTAGTTTTAACTTACTATCAACTGTTAACTACAATTTTGGAATAGTGAACTGTTACAGAGAAATTACTGAGGCATATTTCAGACATATTTTATTTCATATTTGTCCCAATGTCCCATTGACACAGCCTTTAATCATATTTAGTCTTCATCCATGAAACCTTATTTCTGTTGCCCTGAAGCTCGATAGCCTACAAGTCTCTACACAAGGAGCTGTGTGAAAATCAAAAGAGATTTTGCTCTTATCCTGTCTCGTCAACAAGGAGCAAAGAAAGAAGTATTTTCTGAGAAAATTCAACACAACAGAACGCATGAAATCCAACCACAACTAACGGCAGATGGCTTCTTATTGCATATGAAAGTCCTGGAACTCTTATGAATCTGCAACAGATCTCCACTCTACAGCAGGACTACAAGCAGAGATACAATTTTAAGATGCACTAACCTCTAACTTTTCTTTTTCTCTGAAACTTTGACACAGATAAAGTTCAGAAACAACTGATTTGAAGGATGTTTCCTCCTGGGACCATGAGTCACAACTTGAAACTGTATTAAGTAATATTTTTTATTGATATCATGAAACTATTTATTAATGAACAATTTATTAATTTATCTATTGTGACATTTTGTCACATAATCAACAAAACTAAACAAGGAAATAGATACAACTAAAAGTCTGACTATTCCAAAAGGTAAAAAAACAAGCTTCCATTACTGAAATACATTACATGTTCATCTTTGCAAGCAATCACGACATTAACAAAGCGAACTGTCCTTCCCACTATTAATGTGTTTCTGTCAAGCTATATAATAATGCTAGTTTCCAACTTTATACTTAAAAGGACCAAGAAACTACCCACATAGCGACTGATTAATGTGTCACACATGCATTGGTCTCAGTGACTTCAGTTCACTAAGCTGGATTTGCCAATATATTGCCCCAAATGACAAGCTGATGTATAAAATCATAATTATGCTGGTAACACACAGCCATGGATATTCTGCTCCCCCGATAGTCTGAACTTTGGTCAGTCACTAATGAACTGCATCAAAACAACTGGACGTCCTGTAACTTTTTGCAACTCAGTATTAATAAAGCAGATTCTTCTTGTTGGAGCTAAGCCTCAGGCCAGCGGAGAGAACCACACAAGACAGTAATTTGAGCGTGATTCTTGATTCTTCCCAGAGCATTTCGATATCTCAGCCTGGGCAGCCATAATTAAATGTAAGACTTTGTGTTAATGCTCTAGTGTATACATATAAGTTAGATGACAGCACTGCTCTTCTCTGGTCTTTGTCTTAATTAAGGCCTTGAAATACTTCTTCTAAAATTATGTGCAAATCTTTCAAGTAAATAAAGCCTTTTATGCAGTGTTGAAACTGTATATATATATATATATATGCAAGTTAGCAACATCATATACTGCACATCCATCAACTGCTTCACTTGGAGGAAGATCAGATAATGTTTTATGACAAAGTAATGCAGAAAACCCCAAAATTTTATTCTTGCTACTGTTAATCAGATTTACAGAAAAAGAAGTGAGGGATAATGATTAAGTTACTTCATGTACTACTGTACTATTCTACATGTACTGTTAAAAATATGCAGTCACGTCAAAACGGAAAGGGAAAAACAGGAGGGGACAGGAAATAGTGTGGGCAGGGTTAGAAACATAACCTGTAAGATTTAAGCAATGTCAGTGGCCTAACAACAGCTGTCCACAAATTAGTTAATCCTCCGTCACTGTCCTCACAATTTCCCTCACAACAACCAAAGAGCAGCTCACCTTCTCTGTTTCTATTAATTTGTCCTACAATGATAAAACACAGATATAATCAAACATTATTAATCAAGGTTTATTGAATTATCTTCCGAATGCAAAGTCTGTCCTAGCCCCTCTACCAAACCAACCGGACATTGGAGATGAAAAGTCACAGTTTTGGAGCAAAGAAAAGGAGGTTTGATGGTACTACGTTATAACCAAAGGTAGTCCCAGCTGCAGCGTTGGCTGTTTAAGTCATTCGGATTCTGTTCTTCTATATACTGCAGGGCCCTTTGGCGTTGCCACTGTTTCTTTTTCCGTGCCCTCTTTGTTCTGCCTCATTACAAACAGATCTGCCTGGTCAACCTATTGTGTACCAATAATGGTGTTTAAACATTGTACTGGTTAAGGTAGTATTGTCTGGCTCTTCATTGGCCTTTAGACTCCAAATCTCACACTCTCTGTGTGTTCATCTGCGCTTATTTAAGCTCTGGCAAGGAAAATACTTCTTAGACCACAATTTGTTAGCGCCTGTACTAATAAAAAGAAATCCTGGGTGAGATCAACAGTGTGTATAACTGCGATTAAAAGAGGGCAAGAAGAATATGACAGAAAAGATAACAAGGAGCATTTCTGAGATGGTCGCCAACAACTACGAGGTGACCACAGCAAGAAAAACAGAGATTGAGCAATAACAAGGTGTGTACACAGCAAGACAGAGTACCAGATCAGGAGAAGGTTAGAGAGTTAGTGTGAAAGAAAGACAGGTGAAGAGGCAGATAAGTGAGGGGGGGGGGGGTGGCAGCAGAGAGTGCGGCAGAGAGGTTAAGCACACACACTTACACCTGCAGTTAAAGCCTTCACCCTGCCATATTATCCCTGGCCTTACCCCCTCTATGTTCGTGGATGCCAAGAAATCCGATTTGCCAACTTTGGGAAGCTGTGTGTGACAGCCAATTACTGGGGAGAGGACTCCCAGTGGAGTCACCTCCTCACCTCACAGCCCAAACATCTGCCTGTCACACAGTCAAGGGAGGCAGACAGAACAGTGGACAGAGGAAAGCAGGCAAGAAAGTGGAATCAAAAACCAAAGCACCATGTTATCATTTTTAAATGTTTGTCATTGCAGTTGTTGGCTGTCATAGCTGATAATATCTATGGACGTCAGTCATCAGTTACAAAACCACAGTTCAATTTGCTTGGAATTGTGCTTTGAAGACAGGAACAATGAGCATAAATTGATGGTAAAAGTTGCTGATGTCAATATTATTCCACACTAGACACACTACACTAGTTAGTGTCACACAGAAAAAACACAATTTTCCTACATTATATTGACATTCAAGCAATGCACTCTCATAAACTGCATGGGACGTCTAAATAGATGGCAGTGCTATTTACATTTATGATGAGATAACTGTGGGACGTCATTCAACAACAAACAAACACAAACAGCTTGTGCTGATCTTATTTAAAGGGCAAAATGCCACAAAGCAACAGTGTAGCTCTGTGATCTGATTCGCTATTAACATCCATACTATTGAGATTTTCAGCTGGACTTATTTGGAGATATTTGGGATAGTTTGCAGTAAAATGTCTCCTCTAATCTTGGGCTGACTAAGCAAGCTTTATATCAGAGCTTTTGTTTTTCCCTGAAGTGTAACAGATTATGGCATTATTCCCACATTTAGTTTTTAGATATTATTACATTATATGTATTATATTATAAAGATAAAGATAAAGATAAACTTTATTGTCATTGCAACATCGTACAATGAGATTATATTATTTACTTTATCTTTATTATATGTATTATATCATGTATTTATACATTGTTTAGTATGTGCTGTGGGAAATCAGGGAAATCTTTGAGCATAGTTCAATAATCATAATGTATAAATTCATTACTTGTTCTGTGTCTATGCACGCTATAAACATTATTGATAATGGAAACTGTGGGTAATAATTCTGAAATGTTACATTAAATTCAGAATGATAATGTTACTCCACCCAGTTTTTGTTCTCATAATTGTGCATGTTTGAGTGTGCTTGTCCTTCCTAGGCTGGGGGACACCAAAATGGTCAATAGCTGGTAAATTCATTTGAAGCTGATACCAATGCAAAAGCAAACTAAAGTTTAACTTGGAAAATGAGATTGCTTGACCCTTTTCGTACTGGCCATGCAGTACAACATCAGTTTTTAATGAATAATCTCTCACTGTCTCCTTGTCCCCAACCTTTTCTCCTCTCTCCCCTCATGCTGTTGCACAGTAGCTCACTTTTGTTGTACAGAAAAAAACAGTCAATAAGTGAATAGAAAATGAGGAAATTGGAAAGTATAGTGCAATCTGTTCAGCCAACAATGCCTTTGCCACCTGCAACACATTATGACAGGAAGATAAGGAGAAAGGGTGAGAAGAGGAGATACAGGGACGAAGAAAGTCGCACATTCCTCGCCAAGCAGTGAAATTGAAGGGGAAATAATATGAGGCGTGTCAAAATGCAATATCACCCCGTTTACCCTGATGTTCAAGCCCTTTCCTGACTTGGTTGCTTCCCAAGAGAAGCAGAGAATTAAAAAAGGAAAAGCAATACGTAGTGAAAGGGGAAGACATATGAAAGCAGACAGAGGATGGAGAGATAGAAATGAATATGAGGTGGAGAGAGAGGCAGAGAAAGTGAGAGAGCAGCTGGTAATAGGGATATAAAGAGTGTAATCTCTGGCTCGAGCAATAACATTTAGGTATGGAACAGTGTGTGGAGGGCACACACACATACACACACACACACACACACACACACACACACACACACACACACACACACACACACACACACACACACACACACACACACACACACACATTTACGGCAGTCTAGTAAAAAGTTCTGACCTGAACAATTTCACAGTCTTTACTGCAGGCCAGTGGAGAATGCACACACACACACACACACACACACACACACACACACACACACACACACACACACACACAGGCGTGCACGTGCACCTCCTGTTCAATGCAGGCACACATGCACATCCACCCTCAAGCCCTTTCACTTATAGTTGCACTGCAAACTTGTTAACATTGCTTGAAGGCTTGAGAATAGGTTTGACATGCCAGCAGCAGTCTGGCACACAATGGTCACATTGCTGAAATATTCTGATAGAGGAGACTTATCACTACTTGCCTGAAATGCTGCAAAAATCTAAGCAAACTCTGAAGTAAGGTGGGGGAAAAGTGTTCCACCCCTGATAAGGAGCAACACACAGCAAGAGCAAAGATATGACTATCTCCTGAGAATTCTTCGTTTGTGTAACCACAAACACATATTGCTTTGTTCATGAACCCCCACCCCCACCTGCATATAGCATGTTGTATTGTGGGACTATTCACAAGACGTACACAAATGAAATGACACACAGTTACCACAGTTCACTTGTACAAAGATTTAGACACACACACACACACACTTCTTGGTCCCCTGGCTGCATTCGGAGACAGTAAAGGTCTTACTGTGGCCTGAGGCACAAGGATTGCTGCTTAATAACTCGCCCGGGGCATCAACCTGACAACACTAGGCACTAAACACAGACATGCATACACACAAACACACACACACACACACACACACACACACACACACACACACACACACACACACACACACACACACACACACACACACACACACACTCACACTTGCAGGCACAGAGTTGCAAGCTGTCTGTGTGTCTGACTGTCACTCTCTTTATTTATCTCTCGCCTCCTCTCTCTCTTATATCGAGTAGAGATTTCTTATCAAGAGAAGAGATAATATGTGTTCAAACAAAGACAAGCTCTTGTTTTAATCAAAATGATTAAATATTAAAGGACCTTGAAACAGAATTCATGTGTTTGTTTGTATGCTTTTCAGGATTTGTGGTCCTGTTAGTATGATGCATACAAAACAATTTCCTTATAAAGCTACTACAACAAGTTTCAGATTTAAAATGACCAAACATGGACCTCTAGTTAATTTTCAAATAGTCTCTTAAAAGGTATTTTTGTTGACTCACTGCATATGTACCATTTGTTTTCTGACTGTTTGTCAAACCAGCATTAACGGCTGTTCAGTTATCAACGTGCTGTTCACATTCACATAAAAGACAGGTCACGGGAACACGGTACGTTTGTTTGAAAGTCATGGAGCTCACAAAGTAGCTACAAAAAGATGCAAATGTCAAAGAGAGGCAATGCGATTACTAAAAGACAGAAAACAACAACACAGAGGCTCAAAGTGGTTTCAAAGACATGCAAAACAAGCAAAGAGATGTAAAACATTTTAAAAACGGACACAAAACAGTCGATAGAGAAGCCAAATGAGAAAAAAAGGCCTGAAAGAGAAACAAAACAACGCCACACAGCCAAAAAATGACCTCAAAGAGACGCAAACTTTCTGTATGTGTGCCCTGTTAGGTTTGAGGTTTGTCCCTCCATGTGGGCATGTGGTTCAGTAGCTCCACAGGTTCATCCGGTCTTCAGATATAACTAGAAAACGTAATCATGCTCACAGCTATAGTGTATATTAGATGATTTGCCACACTCTAGGTTACCACCTTCATCTGCAAGAATATCTTGAACGTCTCATTCATTTTCTGGAACTGTGATAGACTTTTGAGTGGAGCTTTATATGTATATTATTAACCTACTGGAACGTTACTTCATCATCTAATGTCATTCCCCCATTATTAATCATCAGTTTTCTCCAGTTGTCCCCTTTCTTACCATTTTCATTATTTAGCTGCTATCCTGTAACCCAGCCGACAGCCTCTTATTCCTGATGTTAGTATCTTCTGACCTTTTGACCTTGCCTTTCTCTTGAGGAGCAACCCTTCCATATAGCTTAACTTTTCCGGTTTCCCTTTCACCATTGTGTTTTTTCTCTGGCCAAACAGACTCTGACTCAGATTTCTCTCAACTTCTCCAAGTGCTAAGACTAACAGCATTTGAACAATCTGCTAAAAAGTATGTGAGGCTAAATCCTTTTAGTAGAACACAAAATGTTCACAAAATGTACAAAATACATATTTATTATATTAATACATAATTAAGATTACTATATTTTACATTGTGCCTTTAAGGAATAATGTCTACATTAATTAATTAACATTAATTATAATTACAAATAATATTAGCCATTGACTCAGCTGTTAAGCACACAAGTAGATGTGCACATAATCTAGTCATTACTGCTAAGTAAGTTTTTTTTTTTATAATGGCTTACTGGAAAATGTGAATATGTTTCTATGGCAACAATAAATTGCTGACAGATGAAAAAACATAAAGCCTAAACGTCGAGTGAATGTCATAATTCATTCTGTACAGATGTGTATCTGCATGTGCATAATGTGTGTGTCTCTGCTCAGATAAAGCTTGTGCTTCATGGGTTTTAAGAAAATGACCATTGTTGGTCTAAAGTATTTCTGGACATTGTAGCTCTGTTTTTCTGTTCAAAGCTGCCTTCAGCCTCTACAGCATCAACTTTTACTCAAGCAAAAAGTACAGCCTTACACGGAGCGAAGGAGAAAGAGCAGAAGAGAGACAGAAATGGACCAATTTTCTGTTGCACAAAAAAAAATGAGCCATCAAAATGAATTCATCTCCTTAATGGGAGAGACCACCATTCCTATCAGTGTCAAAATACTTCAGTTGAAAATTAGCAATAAGTAGGTCTCCATCTGCCAGCCTGTTCTGGGGTTGAATTCAATGAACTCCATTAAGCCATGGGACAATTCTTGGCTGATCAGACCAAACCAAATTATAGCTAAAAAGAGAACCGTATCAGCAAAATAATGAAATTCCAAAGGAAATGGGAAACACATCTGGTCTTAATGAAAATTTTCACTGACCTTAAAAATTAAGTAAAAATCAAGCATTAGACTCACTTAAAGCACACCATGACCTCAAGACCAAGTAAAACAGCTGGCCTGGAAATCCTGTTCTCCCGAGGGCCTTCACAGGTTCTGAAAACAGAGCAGCAACATATTGTGATTTGGATATGATATGGACGGTATGACTCAAAACACTTAAGTCAAACTCAGATAGGATATTATATATCACTGGCTGTCATTTGAAAATTAATGTTAGCCTAAAGGTGAAACATATTCTGTCTACACTAAGCTGATATGTGGCAAAGCAGTTAAAGAAAAGTTAATGACTATTTACAGTTTGCCGTAGTTCACAGTCACTGAAGATGTGTCAGTAATTAATAGATGTGCTATTAGCTGTGTCAAAATTAGTAGCTCCATTTGAATGTAAATGCCTGTTGGTATAATATATGCAGTAGAAAAGAAAAAAAATCCAGACACGAAGACAACAGTGTGGAGGAAATCCCTGAGAGAAAGTTTCATGAGGCATTTATGAGACCTTGTGCTCTTGCTATTTAATGCCAAATTTGAGTTACATGTGGTGTGCACCCACTGAAAATCCCACGTACTTAAACATGTGCGTGCGCACACACACACACACACACACACACACATACACGCATCTACTGTACAGCAGTCTGAACACGAGCCACAGGGGGTTTTTTTTAGAGGGGAGCGAGATGGAGACAACGAGGGGTGCTTGAAAAGTACAAAAGACTTGCACAGACAATCCCATGATACTTTGAGAAAATCCAAGTCTGCACTTGCTTTCATTTCAGATATAAAGAGACAGAAGAAGAAAGTTGAGCAAACTTTGCTGAAAGCCTAAGGCAAAAGACAAGAAGCTACACTGCATAAGCTACAGCAAGTGAACTTTTCACATTAGGACGGACTGATTGAAATGATCTTTTTTCTATGTTATGGTAGAACCAAATCAAATACCACTTTATTTGTACAGTGGATGTGATTTGCAAGTAACGCATGTATTGGGATTTAGCATAGCTAAAGCTATATGTCATGAGTTACTGTGAATATCTATCACGGAGAAGCTAGTGTTGTCTAATCATCAATAATGAGGTGATCACATTTATATCATGCACAATATCACTGATGCTCAGACAGGAAGAGCTTAATCTGTCCCTCTAAAGGAGCAAATATTATCAACATAAAAAAAATAATGTAATTCCCAATCTTTGGTCTGTCTGTAAATGTCTCAGGATTGGACTAAAACATGATGGATTCCCTGAGTGAAAAATCACCTCACAAGCTCTGGGCTTTTCTCAGTCTGGGACTGAAAAATAAGGCATTACCACTGGAAAAGAGCGAGTATTTGTGCTGGGGCCAACTGGGGGTTTTGAACATTCATTCTTTGCTTACATAACTCTTTGCATAGTAAGACGCTGGAGTGGTGAAAGACTGTGTGCTAGAGTATTACTGGTGAATGTGAGTAGTGGGATTCATATGAGAATATGACCACAACTCTCATCCAATATAAACCGAAATTACATCAAACAACACTTTCTAAAAAAAAATCATAGGTATATAAACTGTGCAAAAACACTTTTCACAAATTAGTATTTCTTAAAGGTTTCGTCCTGTAGTTGCACTGAGATTAGTTTGACACTTGTTGAAATTCACCTGCCCTTGATAGAGATGTTTTAAATTGATCAAATGTGACTCGGGTGTATTTGAGTCACACTTTGACCCACATGTGTTTAAAGTTGATGAAAGTTGCGATAAAGTTGAGGCACAAATATTTTTTTCCTCATTTACAACCCATCCTCATTTCCATGCTGCAATCCTTATAGACTATGGTAGAATTAATTAATCCTCAGTGAAGATGTGCTGACAGGAACTCAGCCTTCCTTTACACTCTAATTGTTCCAGTGAGACTGAGATTCAAAATGATACTCATCTTGAAGGGTGTGTGAGCCTGTGTTAGTGGGTTGGTCCCTCCTGACAGCCGCTTGCTTGTCTCATTCTTGGTGTGATCCTTTGTTCCAGTTTGTTGCTGTGCATATTCAGCAACAAACACTACATGTTGTATGTGTTTATGCAGTAAACTCCTCATTACTGTTTTATTGTCAGCCTTGTAGAGTAGGCTAAGGTGCCAGGATGTGTGTCCTGATTGCTGTCTTTTATCCAAACATGCCTCTTTGCTCTCACTGTCCACATCTTTTAGTTTACCAATGACCTGCAACAGGAGAAGAATGGACTTGCCAGGTTGTGAAGACTTCAAGTCTGTTTTCCTGCGTTCACACGCGTGAGCCAGTAACTGTGCATTGGCCTTCGAGTACCTCCAAAACACAGGTGGCCCACACATTGCAATACACCCAAAAGCCTCATGTGTGAAAACAAATGCAGGACTAAAACAGCTGCTGTTGCTCTGCTAACCCACTACTCACATTATGCTTTCTGTGTAGACACTGTGTCTGACTCAGGGAAATGTCTTGCCTCCCAAGTAGCTGTGCCATCTGTCAACATATGGGAATTATATATAGATAAAAATGCAAAAAAGTCATGGATGTTTTCCTTAAGCCATTAGCCAATCCAGTATGTCAATGATCCACGGTGTTTGCAAACAGCATAGCTGCCTGTTGATCAAATGTGACTTTCTCTTTAAAATCTGTTGTTCCATTCGGACCTAATGCAACTCAGACTGTGGACGCTTTCATTCATATTTAATGAGGTGGTCAGATCAATTCACGCAGCTGTCAGGTGATAGGCCCACCCATCCCGCTACCCCGTCACCATTTTCACAGACACGGACAGTAATAATTTGCAAACTGCCACAAATTCATACCATTTGTGGCAATTCACAAGTCTGCAAATGTGGTTTTCATTCAGTGATTTCTGCTGCTTTCTACCGTCTCTGCTGCGGCTGCTCATGTGAAAGCTGTGGGTTACTGGCTCTCCTCTGCTTACATTTTCTCTCTGAGGTTCTTTGTTCCAGCCCCCTGGCAGCCTGCCCAAAGCTTCTTGTCCTCCTGTGTTCCTGTCTCCAGGGTGCCCTGATGTGCTCCAGCCCCCTGGCTGGCCACTTGAAGGTTCCTATGTTTGTTGCACTTCATGCCACAGCATCCCAGTCATTCTTTGCCCAGTTGTCCTGGTTGGATTAATGTCCTGTTTAAGTTTTTGAACTGCTTTACCAGACAAGTGTATTTAGATTTTTGTCTGAATTTATGCAATTTGTCTCTCGTCTCTTCCTTCCGACCTGCGCTTCTCTTCCTTTGCTTCTCCTCTCTTACTTGGACTTTGTGTAAGACTGTTTTACTTATTAAATCTACATTTGTCAGCCTGGCTGCCTAGTGTGTCTGCACATGGGCCCAATTTGTCTGGTATTTCAACACAACTATGACATATGTCCCCTACAAATTATACATTTAAAATTATTCATTCTTTAATACCCCGAACTAGTTCTATAGCCTCAACTGAGAATCTGATGACTGTCAAATCCTTCTGCCGAACCCCACTCTCAGCATGAAATCCATTAGACATCCAGCACGTACCTGTACTCAAGCTCACACTGCAGTCACCTCAGAGACGTACAGTATGTGCACACACATAAATGTGAACACAGTCACACACACAATCACACAGTGAACATATTCAGGAGTGGCAGTTTTAAAAACCCATTTTCCCCTTGGTTAAGCAAGCAGCAACAACACTTGACTAATGGAAAACCCTGCTCCTAAATGAGGTCGGAGAAATTCTATCTTACACTCACTGGTTGTTGTGAATTCTAATAAAGTTGCGTTTTCATCTCCTGTAGGATGAATTCTTACAGTACTGACTGTTTTGGCCAACCAGACCATATTAGCTGTCCTCCAAAGCCAGACAAATCTTGTGAGTTGATGATATTGTGAGTCCTCCCGCCTCGACACAGATATTTGTCTATATTAAAAAAAAAAAAAAAAAGACAACCCAGTTACACTTTTCAACCATAACACCAACACTAAGGGGTAAAGTGGGAATCCCTTCGTTACTTATGGTGCTATTTACATATCTTTTATGCAGTTTCTCAATATTTGCAAAAACATATAGTTTCACAGGAAACTGGTAATTTTCCCTAAACTCTTTGTTAACTGTTAAACCCACAAACACAAACAGCATTATGTCTTGAACTCAATAATTTGTCTCCATCATAGAAAGGGAGGCCACGGAGAAACATTTTGTGGAGCATATAACCAGTATTTTTCCTCTTCCTTGCAGCCTGGGAGGAAGGGCTGTCCTCAAATATAATGCAAGTGTGCACTTTTTTGTTTGCTGATTTGCTTTTGGTCTGGAAGATGGACCCAAAGTTTCCAGTAACCCGAAAAGTTGTGATAGGAATGTAATTTGTTGTCACCTAAAACAAGTACAGTATGCAAGCAGAGAAACAAACTTGTCCCATCGATTGGGGCTTTCCGCTGTGTAAGCGACGATGCAACTGATCCTTTGTTAGGAACCACATCTTCCCCCTGTCTGTGTCCCCAGTGCACGAACGTACTTTGCAGCACAGTTCTAAAATACTGAATGTCCTCTTTCTGTTTCATTTCCCTGATCTATATCTGACAACAATTCCGCTAAAAACCTGGAGATAAGGGATGAACAAAATTTTGTGTGTTCCCCATGCCTGTTGCTCCTTGCACATGTTTTTATAATTGGGTTCTATACACTCACACCTGTCATACATGCTCCTACTCTTACTGGTATTATTGTCCATTTTTTTCTGTCAGTTGCTTGTTTGGCTGCCGTAGCAGGGCTCTTGTCCCAGAATTTCTGTTTTGCTGGCATTGAAGGTGTCTGCTGGGTCTTTCCCGTGACACACTGCTCACTAGTAGTAAGAGTTATGTCTTTGTTGAGCTTGTCAACATCAAACAGCTGCTTTGTTGACCAGACATTGACCTTACCACAGGCTTCTTTTCAAAGAAATATGCACATTGAAGACACGGCTCTTGCACAACAACAGCACAAGGTCTCATGCAAAACATGTTTGTCTTGCTTATTTTTCTTTCTCGTCTTTTCTTTATTTTTGTTCATTTTTCAAGTCCCTGGAATACAAATAAATAAATAAATAAATTGGGAGTTGCCAGTTTTCCAATTGTCTGGAAAGAAAATGAAAATAATCCCTACCTACATGTAATTCTCATTAGGCCTAAGTTATGTATTAAAAAAATAAAAGCATAAAATATTTTACAGTGGGTGAATGCCTATAGAGAGACAGGCATCCACCAAAATCAGTATGAAATCTGATTTCCTTATACAAAATATGTATAAATGTACATGCTGTACATAGTACAGATACCAAAGTATACTGCAACATATACACTTAGTTAATACATGTATTATTCTGACATTTTCAACAGTATCCTCTATGGTATTCCTTTTAGTTGGGAGCTTGATGCTCATTAGCTGAGGTCAGAAATGTCCTGTTACACTGCTACAAGTTGTTCTCATAAGAGCTATCGCTGTACCTCACACTCTTCTTGGTGAGACCCTTCTTACTTGCAAACTGTCCATGTGTGAAGAAAGACAATCATATATACTGCATCCATAACTAGGCTCTAGAGCTTGTTTTTGTCAGTTTGTTTCTCTCATCAAAAGTTATTAGGATTTATTTCTAAGTGAGCACTAAATCATCTGTACTACACTTAGACTTCACATACACTTTAAGCCTTTTAGCATTTAATAGAATCATTGTGAGAAATGTTGGGTGTTAGAGTTAGAGGACAAAGTTGATACCACTACAATGGTATGAAAATAAAATATCAAACTGCTATTCTTATTTGTTACTTGACACAAGGTACTGTATATGGGTGACTCGCACACATGAAAGGCTGCAGAATAATTTAGTGACTCCTTAGTAGGTGAGATTTCTCATTTTTAAATTAAATTCTAACGTCACGTCTTTGCAATCTTCCATCATGCAGAGAACAGTTTCAGTGATTGTAAAAACCTAATGTAGTTTAACAGTGTATGATAAATAACAATCAATCTATAGCACACAGTAGGCTATCACTGCATGTTTTCTACGAGGTACAGTCAATTTAATACAATATTAAGCAAGTACAAAAGCAGCTCTCAATTGATTAAGCAGCTGTAAGGTGAACAGGGATGAGAGGACGGAAAAGAAAAAAACACTTTTGACAGCGAACTCATTATCTATGTCGTTATCCTCCAGTAGCCAGCTCGTCCCCGCTCTCCCTCTTTCAGTCCCTCTATATCTGTCAGTGGAGGGATAAAATCCCTCTCTCCTGAAGGCTTAACAGAGATTATCCCAGTGTCCCATGGGAGGGTAGAAGGGGTGCTGAGATGCCACATTACAGATGTAGCAAACGTTAAAGTGACTTTAATGGGCCTGAGGTTGAGCAGGAGGGGCAGGAAAGGAATAGAAGCCAATAGCAGGTAGGTGGATTCCACCTCTCGTTCTCTCTCTCTCTCTCTCTCTTGTCACCTCCATCTCTCTATTCATGCAGCCTTCCTGTTTTACTCAGTTTTTCTCCTTAAACAGCAACTGTCTTTTTCTGTTATTGCTCGGTGCCATTTTCCTTTCTTCACAAACTTTTTCAATAAATCAGGGATATAATCATTGTCATAATAAGTAATTGTAACTAACCTAGCATTCAAATGGATTAGTTCCCCTTCCTGCAGTCCCTCTTTCCTACATTACCTCTTGTCACCAATACCCTAATTTTATTTCATTATTCACACCAAGAAGAGCACCGCACTCCAGTACTCCCCTACTCGTCCTGCTGAATATGTAAGAGCTGAAAATGAAAATGACATCCACCCACACCTCTATCTCTCACCTGGTTTCTCTTTGGTGAGCTCCATCCCATCTTCTCTCCTTCTTTTATCTGACACTAATAAGCTGGAAGCCTTTCTGGTCTGAGTAGCCAGGGGGGACACAAGTAACCTGCCCTCTCACATGCTCATTGACTCTCTCTCTCACACACATACAGTAAATACAGTAGCTGTAATGACAGGCGCCTCATCTCAGCTGTACATTTATATTCACTGTACCACAGGGTGCAGTTGCAACAGAGCACTGGTGTAAAGTATAACTCAGGTTTATTACTGCATGGGCCTGTGATTGATTAATTGATTAATTGATTGACTGACTGTGCAAACTAAGAATATGGCAGCATGACTAAAAGTGATTTTATTTTTTCTAACCTTAATTAAAGTGTTGTTTCATTTTAACCTACTGCCATGCCTTGCGTGGTCACCACCTTTCTATGACTTTGTGTTGTTTGACATCATGTCATTTTTTTGCCTGTGAGCATAATGCTGGTGATTTGGCACCACAGTGTAAATGTAATTATAAGACAGGGTTGAAATCAAGACACAAGTTAATGACAAACTGGAATTATACTGTACTGAAGACAGTAAACATTTCCTGAACACATAAAAAAATATATAAAATCACTGATTGTAATAGCTAAAATGCAGCTTTGCTACAGGTTCATGTGATACACACAGTATAAAAAGAAGGCATACAGTGCTAGTCCCATTCTAGCCACACGATTGGCTGACAAGGCAAGGTATTTTAAGCTTTAAATGAAAACTGAACAAGAAAAACATGCAATCTTTCCCCATTTTTGTTTCCATCCAGTCAGAGCCACTTATGCATGACTACTGAGACACACCACATCTTTAATTGGCTTGTTCCATCTTTATTCAAATTCATATTCTAAATATCATTACGTTGTTTTTCCTCCTCCAACCCATTAAATTTGTGTGTTGAAACAAGCCCCTGAGACGGGACCCCTGAATGGCAATGTACCTTATCAAAAACACAGACTGAGGAGGGGAATACTAAAGAGGGTCTATGAGATGAAACAAGCCTGTTGGAAAGGTATCACCAGTGATGTTGACTGGATTTTGTAGAAATTTATAATTTTTCAATTACGTACTTATTCACACTTCAATCACAATTTTACTTACATTCAAGTTTCTTTATTTAATCTTTATAGACACCTAATTGGAAACTCAAAACGAGTCTACACATCATTGATGCATTTGAAGCAGTTGCCCTGTGGTTGCCTTCTACAGTTTATGTGAATTTATTTATTTCAAATTAAATGCTGTAGCTAATTTAAGCACTATAATAATCTCAGAGATACTGTTCTAGTCTATACAAGATAAATAACTTCTGACAAAACAACAACAACAACAAACAGATGTACCGGATGAGCTATTTTTATTTGTCAAACCAGGCTTGATCAATACTGAATGAGGTGTGATGTATCCTCTGCTGCCAGCATTCACACTAAAAAGACAGCAGAATCTGAAAAAGTACCGTATTGCAGCAACATGTGTCTATTTATGGCCGATATGTGCTGTGTGAGAGTGACCACAGATGGCTTAAAAAAAGAATCACCTAGTAATAATAATAATAATAATAAAAGAATCACACATAACAACACAGACACAGATAGATATATTTGAGCATTTGCTCACATCAGGTGCCCAAAATAATTACAAAATTGAGAACTGGCTTGGGGAGATGCACTGTAGCTTACCTTTAAACTGGAAGATCCAAGGTTTCAGAGCACCCACCAGAGTTTGAAACAGGAACTGCTTCATCCTGCAACCACAGGGTGTGTAGAAGATGAATAGAGTAAAACTGATAATGGATTCAGGAAATAGGTGGAGGCTGAATTTAATGTAAGACTGCTCTGGGGTAGAGATGGAAGAAGAGTGATCACAGTGTTAGGAAGCTAACACTGTGATCACTGTCTGCTTCTGCATTCATTCAGTGTGTCTGCAAGCACACAGGAAACTGGCCCAACTCTCTATTCCGCCCTTTTTCTGCATATGGCTTTCTGCTCAGCATTCTGCTACACAGATCCTCTTATGAGACACATGTGGGATGAGCAGAGTCTTAAAACTTCCCATACAGCCATTCACTTACTATGAATTTGGAAAACATTTGTTTAAAATGTGTGACAATTACACAATGAGCTCAAGAGCATTTAGAAAACCTGCCCACAGTGTGAGATGCTTAGTATACACCTACAAAGTACCTGCTGTTTGGATTAGGGATTGACATGTTGCTAAGATACCTTGACAGGGTTGTTAAGGCAGGGGACAGGAGAGCACAGAGCAGACATAATTCCTGCCACAAATGAGACGCATGGCGAAAGATTATATCAGAGTAGAAATGCCATGCTCTCAGTAATGTCTCCATCAATAATAATAAATCAAAAGGTGTTAATATAGCTGTGTTTTGATAAGCTGAGGAAAAGGATCAGACAGTCATCCTCTTCATGTGTTTCATCTCCTAATAATTGGTTGTTATTTTTGTCACATCTGTCAACAAATCAGGATATAGAGGAAGGTGATGCTGATGTAAAAGCTTATTTTTGAAAGGGAAATAAATAAGCGTCAAGAGGGAGGAGAAATGTGAGAAAGCACAATCAAAGATTTGGGTTTAAATGGACTTACAGGCACAAATATTTCACTCCCCTTTATTTTTAAATGGTTTGTGTCTTTTATGCGTAACTGAGTGTGACTTGTTTGACTGTCGAGAACTTTCTTTAAAAGTTAGAAATACATAAATTTCACATTCATGAGAGAGCATGTTGAGGTAATGCTGAAGAAAAGCATAGCATCAGCTCCCCGATGGCAGGTAGGGTACACTTGTGCTGACAATGCACGACTAAAGCACACAAACACACACACACACACACACACACACACACACACACACACACACACACACACACACACACACTCTCTGTCCCACTATCTCTCTCCTACTACCTTGTCACGAGATGACTTCAGGTGAGAGGAGAGGTGCTGTCGCTTAACAAGCTCGAACGAACATGCATGTTCACATGTTCTCACAGTTTCACAGGATCTTTTTTATGCACAATGTGATCACTTAAGGCAGTTTACAATGTAAGCTGTCCATACAAAATATAACGGTATACAGAATTAAATAGATAACCCAACAATTGCACTTGTGCAAGCATTAGGCGACAGTGGAGAGGAGAAACTCAGGGTGGGTGGCCATCTGCCTCGACTGGTTGGGGTGAGTGAAAAGAGGTGAGAGGAAAAAACTGCAGGCAACAAAAAACAACACCAAACAGCAAAACACTGGGCAGGTCGGTGGGGCCAGTAACCAGAAATATACAGTTTTGAGGCCGAGGATACCTGCAGAAAGGTACAGAAAGAAGGAGACAGAGAGGAGGAACCACAACTACGTGAGAGAGAAGACACAAAGCTATTGACATGCAATGGTGGTGAGTTTATGTGTGATATTTTATCGTCTTTCAAAAGATAACAAAACTAAATAAAAATCCAAACCAAAATCAAAACCATAAGAATGTACAACTCCCAATATGCACATAAGTACATGTGCGCAGCACAAAACCTAATTTACTTGCACAAAAGCAGTGGGTATTATCATATAATCTGTATCAAAGCAGTGAAATAGAATCTAGCGATATGTGCTCTGGCTTAAATTACCACCACCTATTAATAATCAGCCATGACATGAAGATATTAGGGCTGTGACAAGACCATTTATGTCAAAACCTTTGTCTAACCCCAATTACAAGCCACATTATCGTTCATTTACTTCAATCAAAAGCCTTCACATATGATGAGAGTTTTTCTTTTTGGATAGAGAGGAACAGTATTTTCATATCCTACATAGTTTTCTCGCATGATAGGGTTGTGTAACATTTCAGGTTTCCTGAAATCACATTTTGTACAGAAATTACATCTGAAACGCTGCCTTCTTCTTTTGGATTCCAGTAATAAAGCTTTAATTTGACCTCACCAGGTTCATTATTTGGTCTCTTCAGTACACCACAATGATCTTTATGCATTTTAGCTCCTGCTCAATGAAAAAATATAAGGACAGAGCTTGTTAATATACAATACCAATAAAAAGTCTTTGCCCCTTGTAAGTTTTCACTTTTTTTATATTAAAAAACAAAACAAAACCAAAATACTCCTTCATGTTGTGTGAAAACACATCTCTAGAATGTAATAAAAAACATAATTACAAATACAAAACGGAAAATTAGTGATTGTATGGATATTTACCCCGTTTGAAGTAACTTGTAAATCATCACTGATGCAGCCAGTTAAGCCAGTTAAGTGTAAGTGATTCTCTCATAGATATGAGAGCATCACTTACAGCTTGGAGACCTGTCCAGGAAAGGTTTACTTTAACCAATTTATAGATATAGTTAGTTGTTGTTGTTACGGCCCATCACACTTTTTCACACTGCACCAGCAAGAGAAAGAGATATGAAGAAGCAGAGACAATGAGAGATCAACATGAAACTGAATCACTCTGATTATTTTGACCCTGAACTTACCACCAACTTCTCAGTTTCAAATCAGTTGTTCATATAATGTTGATATGTATGTATTAAAGTTGATCTCTATATTGGGAGAAGCTTTGTTAGTTTATTAATCTACTTTTTACAAGATGTTTGATCCCAGTGTATCCCAGGTTCTATAGTGTAAGTGTAGAGTGCTGGAAGCTGCCAGTACTTCAGATTTTACTGTATTAGTCACTTTAAACTTACAGTTCATCGGGTATCGTCAATGGAATAGCAAAACAGCTTCCACTGCTGTGTCACAAACTTGTAAATCAACATTCTGCACTGCTCATTCTCAAAGTAGAAGCATCTTTCATACACTCATGAATCCTCAAAGACATGCATACACACACAGTCATTATTCCACTAAACTACACATTGTGGATTTGGAGCTGACCTGTAAACTGCCCTGCTTGTTAAAGTGGAGTTGTAGCTACCGACCTCCTGTTGTGATTAAGTGGGAGTGAAGTCTTTACAAACACACATGCAGAGGTATGTGTATGTACACACACACACGACATATTTCAAATCCAAATAAGTACCGCAAAAGAGGTGGTAAATGAAATACTTGTGCAAATGTACAATACTTTCCAGCACTGCAGACTAATCTTATTTACTTTAAACTCAAACCAGGAAGTTTTTGTCTCCATGCCCAACTAAGCTAAGACTCATTTTTGTTGTTGTTTTGTGTTTTACTCCAGGAGTTTGCCTTTTTACCCACCACGCAACAGCTGGTTCTGATGCTGCTGTTCCACTTGTCATCTCCCACAACATTTCTGCTCTCTTGGAGCCCCTCCATGCACCAAGATGGAGTGTAATAAAACTTCCACTGAGTCAGCGCCAATGCAGCAAATCAACTGTGTGACTCATTTTCAGCAGTAACACTTTTAACCTGTTAAATCCCATTGATCCAGTATTGGATTATAATGTCCATTCAATCCATTCTGCACATTCAAAATATGCTGATGTAATGTCATTATAAATTTTGGGGCCAATGTGCAGAAAATAATGGCCTAATCAACTTGAATATTTTAGGTGATTATACACTTAAAATAATCAATATAAAGCAAACAGGTTGCATCTGACCACAATTGGAAGTGCTTCAGCAAAGGTCTGAGTACTATTACAGTTGTATTCATTTAAAACCTAAACATCTACAACACAATGACGTGTGCTACAAGTAAAGATGACTGAATGCTTTCTACAGCAAATGTAGATCTACATTCTGTTGGTTTAACTGACCCCTTTATTGTTGTATTGTTCAATTAGATGACATTTACTAACATGTTGGGGCAGCAGTAGCTCAGTTGGCAGAGGAAAGTCTTCTATAAACCCCAGGGTTAGTGGCTTGATTCCCACTTCCTCCTGGCTACTTGTCGAGGTGTCTTTGGACAAGACACTGCCACCCAGTAGTAGCAACAATATGTACTGTCTGACAGCTGTGCAACCACACTTTCCCCAAGGGGATCAATAAAGTATGTGATTATTGTTATTATGTCATATAATAAAGACAATGCTTGCAACTAGTAGTATGACTAATGTTGAGGGTTTGCTATGTCCGTATAGTATACTGTATATACTACATGCTGTTTTGTTGATATGTGCAGTTAAAAGAAAAATACTGAAATACTGCCATTAACCAGTGATGAGAGAGAGAGAGAGAGAGAGAGAGAGAGAGAGAGAACAAAATCTCTTTAGGCCATTTCTCCCTTTGGTGGATTGCTGAGAGGCTCGCTCCACTAGTGAGCGCATATATGAGATGGAGCGCTGGGAGCTTGCTCATAAAGTAAAAATTATAAAGTGGACATTTTATGGAATCCCTTCTGATTGGTATGATAGTGGAGTGATGACAGAAAAGACACAAGGTAGTGCATAGAGAGACTACACTTTAACTCACAGATGGGTACTGCTAGAAATTACCTTGGGCCCTGAAGCAACAATTATGTATAATCTCTGGCATGTCCTAGGACTCCTGTCTAGCTCTGAGCTTCCTGAATCTTTCAGAAGCTGTGCACCTGTCCTGTGGTTGTCAGATACAGTAGATAAAAACAACACTGAGTGTGCTGGGAGGTGCCAGCTCACTGAAGATAGCTTTCTCTCACTGGAAACACCAGCGTTAGAGTTTTTTAATGTTTGTTTTAAAGCAGTTTGTTGTTGTCGTTGCTGGTGTTTGAGTCCTATAAAAACTATATAATGACATATAGGGGGTTGAGCAGGCCCGCTGAAGAGCAGCACTGACATCACATTGGAAACTCAAACTCAAAGACCTAGAGTACACCTGCACTGTGTAAGCCAGCAATGTTTTTCTGAACTATTAAACAAGGTTTTTATTTGCTATGCAGGTAGTAAGGAATGATAACATATACAAATCAGCAAATTTAAGAATATGGCTGAGGAAACCTTAGCTATACAGTATTGTGACTATATTATTATTATTATTTATTACATTATGACTGGTAAGAGATTGCAGAGTGTAAACACAAAATTTCTGCATATAACCTGTCTTTTTCATAAAGCTCCTGCAGCCAGTGAAAGTCTAATAGAATATGTGTGTTAAAGGCTCTCAAACAGACCACTTTGAATTACTGTAAAAGGTAAATGGGAGCCATGTTTTGCTTCTTAAGTGCTTCACACTCCATCAGCTGCCATCTGGCCCCAGAAAATCACAAGGACTTGCCTTCTTCCTTGTCAATGGCTTAGTTAAAGCCAGGTCATGATTTAGTTCAACTGTCACTGCAGATTTAATGGGATATTATTCAGGCAGCAAGACAGGGTCAAGGGCCATAAAAATCGCAAGGCTTTAAAAGCCTCTGTGTAAAAAGGGGTGACACGTTTTAAGCTTAAATGAGAAAAAGAAGAAAATGACAAATTTGAGTGCATGTTTTTCCAAGTTCCAGTGAGGAACTCTGGTTTCTGTGATGATTTTAGTTAACAGATATTACAACTTTACTTGCTGAGCAAGCAGCAGATCATCTAGTCCAATTGTTGAATTGTTGTGTTTCACAGTGCAACATATTCGTATAAACTTTTTTTACTTACATATTCAACACTACACTACAGCTTTAGCATTCACATCTTTTCTTAGCCTCTACGACAAAGGTGCATATTGAAAATCACAAAGCCACTGCTTCAAGCAGTCGTTTTCAGCTATGCATGCTTTAAATGTGCAATAAAACCTATTTTTTAGTGACCTTTGGTCTGTCATCTTCTGTCTGAACTGGGATATAGGTTCGCTGTCTCAAGATTTTTTATCTCAGCCGCTCGCAAGAAATGATACACTAATTCATGGTCCTGCAAGACAGACTATGCAGCTGTAAGTGAAAATGAAAGGTCAGACGTGCTGACAAAACTGCACAGTTGACATACGGTACCAAGATTCTGTGATTACGCAGCATTCAAACCGTAACCAGGTCTCAACTGGTGGCTACAGTAATGTACACGATAGGCACTTTAGTTGAAGTTTTACACTCTCTCCTAAAAAGCATAGTATATACAAAAAGAGTTTTGGTGTTACTGTTATCTACTAATGAGATTCTACCACCACCTTGATACAGTTTGGGCTAATACATTTTAGCTTGTGATGCTAAAAGTGACATACAGTATATGGATTATCTAGAGTGATACTGTAAGGTGTTGTTTCCCAAAACATATTGCTTTTGAGGTTTAAAATGCCAATTTTCCCTGGTTTAAGCAAAACCTAAGCAAGCAATTATTTAGCTGCATGCTTGAATGATGTGGGTGAACTGAACCTTAACTATAACAAAGAAAGTAAAAAAAGTTTAGTGCATAAGGGCAGTATACGAGCTGCACTACTTCAGAAAGAACTAATCAAAAAATCTTATTGCCAAAATAATAAATTAAATATTAATTTATCTTTATAACTTAACGCTCAATACAACTCCTGAGAAAATGAATGTTTCATAAAGCCCTGCTACTCAGTATTCATTCAGTGTTACACAAGTTCTCATCCAATGTGGAAAGGTCAACAATGAGCTGCTTCTGTGAGTCAACAGCCAACCCTACAATCTCCTCAGCTGTCTGGACGAGCACTGTTTATTGTCTGCATACATTGTTCTGAATCTACCCGTCCTAGTTTTACTGAAGCTTCTGCAGCATGGTCAATATTAATGGCTTATTAATTCATTACAAATCACAGCATTTTCCCTGTATTTGTAAGTGTGGAGACATCATGCATCCAGCATGGAAGCCCAATTCTGTTAAAGGACACTATAAACCACAAATTCTTGCTTCTCTATTTTAATTTAATTTATTAGTGATAAAAGTATATTAGCAGCCAATTTGTATTTGCACAGAACTAGGCAGACATGCTACTAACTTTGGAAATCCTCCGACATGTCATCTAGTGCAACCAGTAAATGATGTCTTAAAAATATTTAAAGTGTCACCATGGAAGCTGCAATCAATATACAGGTAATGTTAGCAGACTTGAGGATTTTTGTTGACTGTCATTTTCACTGGTTCAAATGACATTGAACATAACTGGCAAAAGATAACATCAGGTGTAAAAGATAAAAAAATCTGAAGAGTGTTCTTGTCGGCAGTTATTGATGCCACACTTTGCCATTAGTCTTCATGAGTGTATAGATTCTGGAGAAATGGATTTTGTCGCTGGAGTGGAATTTTCAGTGGTTGTTTTTTGCACAGTAAATTTCACTGAAATGTATAAGGATTTTATGATGCTAGAAATTTTGGAGTCGGTACCAATGCTGCTTGTCAGTCCCAACTTAGACGAATTTAATGGATGTATTTCAAATTTATTTTTATTTGACAATTGAAATACTTTGAATCTTTGCACAAACTGGAACGTCCGGCATTGAGATGCTTAGCTAAATTTGAGGTGTTTGTCATTCCATATGTTCTGAGATATTTGATTCAAATACAAAATATCTCCATAACCTTTGTGTATTTTTTTCCCACAATGTGATGCACCTGCTGACACCAGCGTTGCACACCATCTTCTCAATTGGGCGGCAACTAAACAGCCTGAACTACCAACTCTTTCCTCTCATTTGGGAAACGATTTACCTTTATGCCAAACTGGACACCCACGTACAGGAAGGCGAGGATATGCAGAATAGCAAAGAGAATAGTAAAAAACAAAAATAAAGGTCAGATTTTTTTTAAATTGACGTTCTGCATTTCTTAGTTATTTTCATTTTTTATTTTAAAAAGTAACAATTATACTTTTTAAAAAATTTTGATAGATTGATAGTTGATCTTTTAAGGGAGGCTGAAATGACAGACAATGACATAAATGACTAAAAAGGGTCTAGAACCACCCCTGCCAAACATTCCTACTAAACATTCGTACTGTACAATACATTGTACATGTGGTAATTAAAGTGAACTGACCCTCTATGAGTCAGAATATTACCATCAAAGGAAAACACTAATGCACAAAGATTGTACACTCGCACAGTTTTTAGACAGTACTGATGCTTCAGCCTATTTGGTGGAGCAGTGGGGGTTTCCATCTTTTTAAAATGCTTCATGTTGTGCTTTTGTATTTGGTTCTTCAAAATGAAATAGCTGCAATTATCACAAATTACCTTAAATACATGTATGGGCTTACTTCAGACGTATTCAACAGATAAAGGTTTTGTTGTGCCTAGAGTCTGTTTTACAGACCACCCTGTTTACACTGTTTTAGCTGCAAAAATAAAATCTAGAGTAGAGCTATATTTTTTTTAATATTTTTTCATCATCACTGGGGACATGGTACAAGCTTTTTTTTGTCTCTTTCTGTTATAGCACTTTCTTCACCCTTTAACAACAGGACAGCACCTTACAATTGTAAAATGTATTCCCCTTTGTTGACTTATAAAAGTGTTTTAGAGTGTAAAATGGAGTCTCTTTACAAATACCCTCTTACAGTCCATCACTGTTATCACAAAATATAATCAAATTTATTAACTAAATTGGAGAAAAACTGTTAAGTCAATTAAAACTACCCAGAAATTATAAATAGCATACATTTTGGAGTGCTATATGACACAATGCATGATTTTTAAGTTAATAACATACAAATGCATGTTATGATGCTTCTTTTTGCAATAACACCTTTGGCCACACTAAAGAGGTTTGTTTGAGCTTATGTGTCTTTAGGCCCCTCTTCCCCCCCATCCCACTCTGCTATTATTGCTTTGCTTGTGGAAGGGTTCCTGTCAGCCAAATTACACCCAAAACAGTGATTGTTGGCACCACCCCCTTTCTTCTGCCAGCTCTAGATGCTCACTCAATAAACTGTGGTGCTTCAACATCTTACAAATATATTTGTTTTCATTTGAAATGTCAGCTTGTAAATTCCCTCCATACATGTTAGAGCTGGAATCTGATCCAGAATATGAAGATGTAGAAGTTGGACCAATTTATGAAAAAACAATAGTTGCCAGGAACATGAAATGGCAGTGCCTTCATGTTATATCTTACACAGATAAAGCTCTATTTAACAAAAATAAGTTACATATAGAAAAGCATGGACCATGTAATAAATAACTGACATATCTGAACTTCACCCACCCAGGTACAATTGGAACAGCATTGTCCTTTATCAACAACCTAGACAAAAATCCTGCTGCACACTGCGCCAGGTAGTAAAAAAAAGTCATTACTAGCTTGTAACTGTATTCATTGTTGTTTTATATTTTCATCTTAGGTAAAGTAAAGGCAATAGCCATGCTCGAAGTGGTGACAGCAAACCTGAGAGTGTTAGCAGGACGGAGTATGGCATAGTCTGTTTAGGAGCATAACAGTGCACTATCTATATGTTTTTAACTTAGTGCTACCAAGTAGGAAATTAAAAATAAGTATATATATGTAGCACCTATTATAACATGCAAAACAAGCCAGGGGAGGGAAAGGAGCAGACAGACAGCCCAAAAAAAGGATCACACATTTCCATACACATTAATCATGGACAAACAATGATATTTCAAAGTAAAAGACGTGGCTTGGTGAAAACAGGCATTTGTAGACAGGCAACAGTGTTTGTAAATAACTACAATTTAATGAGGAAACCAAACCTTATCTTAGTTTGCCACTTAGACTCACAATTATTTGTGAAAGTAGCCGCTGCCAGTAAGCACAACGACAAGCAGGGGACAACAAACTGAAAAGTGTCTCTTTATTCATATTAAAATAACAAATTAAAGTGTAACAGTTTATAGAGAGTGTTTGTGGAGAGAGTGACACATGTACCGATATTAAAGTCTAAAAAGTCAATAAGCTGCCTGTGTGAGTATCACATTTAGATAAAAGATCTCCCAGTAACCCGGTGTAGACTGATGAAATACTGTCATGACCTCCAACGGCTGGTGTGATTCTTATCTGGTTTATTAGGAGCCTACTCTGCATCCTAGCTGAGTAGGATGTGATGTTCACATCAATTTGTTGTCATGATCACAATAATAAACATGATTTAGGCACAAAAAATTACTTGTTTAGATTTAGGTTTGTAATAATGATGTTGATAAGCACAGTATACTGGTAGGAGAAGATAAAACATAATTATGGATATGATAACAACTGATAATGATGAGAACTTTCAAAGCAGCTATTTGTTTTGTTTTTTTCAAAAGCAATTTTTCTCCAAAACTATTTTCCTTTAAGCTGTGCATTATAAAACGTTAGCAGACCAATTCCCTGGGGTTGTGGTGACTCCAACTCTTTACATGTATTAAAAGCTTTATTTAGTTTTGTTATTTAGTTTAAATGACACAACAAAACAATTTATGCAAATGTGACTTTGCTGTTAAAATGGTTTCAGTGTGGGTGTAAAATGTGACCTTTGTATTCCCACATCTATGTAAATACTGTATTATGCCAGAGGTTTCAGTAACTTAACTTCAGTAAATCTGTTGGTAACAGGGTTAGTAGGCAGTCTCTCCGACAAATACAGTCGGTACCATAAAATCACTAAAGAATTGATTTTAGCCGCTCATCTATGTTGACTCTGACCCAGCCATACTGAGTCGAAAAGGAGGTACAGTATGTATTTGAATGTGATAATCATAAATGTTTGCAAGGTGCAAACAGTGTGTGAAAATATGTTTGCATGATTCTGTATATGCGCAGTTGTATGTGTCTGTGCCTCAACATGTGGCCAAGAGGAACCAGGAGTCTAACCACCAGTACTGGGTTCATGGTCATGGACACACACACACACACACACACACACAGATCAGCCACAATTTATGGTTATTGACATATAGAAATCCTTGATTAATTGTTTATATATTGTAGGTTAGTTTTTCAAGGATTTTAACTAAAAAGGGAAGGTTAGTGGAGAAGATCAATAAAATAGATAGATAGATAGATAGATAGATAGATAGATAGATAGATAGATAGATAGATAGATAGATAGATAGATCATCCTTTATGTCTCTGCTTTTATGTCCATTCCTTCTCTTGTCCTGGGAGTGTGGAAGGTGACAGTAATATTCCACCCTCCAGCAACAGTCAGGGAATGATAATGTGTCTGGGTTAAACCCCTGCATAGTTATATCCTTCATTCAGGGCTGTTTTACAAACACTTGCCTGTGCGCACACGCACGCACACACACACACACACACACACACACACACACACACACACACACACACACACACACACACACACACACACACACACACACACACACACACACACACACACAGTGAATGGGCTGTTGAAATGACAGAGGTGAAGGAGAGACATGATGATAATATTTATATGATTTAATGCAGGGTCTCTAAAAGGGGAAGGACAACAGGGTGGATAACAGTTGTTGTTAAGATAGTTATCACACAATCTTTGGCTCTGAAGTGTTGTTCAGGAGGACTGTAGGGTTCCAAGATCACACAGACCTCTTGTGCTCAATGTGAAGTGTAGCATTTTCACATAATTAGTACTCCAGTTTGCTACACTAACCACACATGCATTATCACACATGCATAAACAAGTGCAATCAAATGCGTCCACACGTCTCTACAGTATATCCCACTCGTCTTGGTGCACGTACACACAAAAAGAGCAATACTGACAGGGGCATAGTGTGCAAAGAAACTTTGCTGGCACATTGGTTAGAAGAGCCTAAATATCCTGTTAAATATTTATTAACCCCTCCTGGCTCACCAGCATTCGTTCATACAACTGAAAGAAGATTTTACTCTCCTGTTTCTTCTCATAACACATTCCTTTCCAGCGTAGAGGTGAGCAGGAGGAGAGCACATTGTGTGTGTGCATGTTTCTTGCTGTGTTAGAAGAGGCTCAGTCTGGAGGGATTCATATATATATATATATATATATATGAATAAAAACATTCACGTCCACAAGAACTCAGTTTGTCAAATGCAATGTCAACACTTATTTGATGACAAACTTCATTGATTCGCCAAACAACATGGCCATGTTATGATTTAATGGCACAAGGAGACAGTGAAACACATGGTTGGTCAAGCTTTAGGACATTCATGAATTAGAAAATAGAGACCAAATAGAGTAATATTGCTGGTGCATGTGCTTAATTTTGTGCTCCCAAACCTTGAAATGAGGGCATAATGAGAATAGCTCGGGCCATGGTCTGATCCCTCTTATCTGAATTACTCATGAATAACTATGAATGTTATGTTGTCTCTGCAGTAGAGATTTACATTGTTATTCTGAGTTACCTTAATAATTACTTGTGTGCTCAATTGTAGCATCTAGGTCAGGGGACAGGGTTGGTGGCGTGGGTGGCTTCAGGGAGCACTTTAAATTTAAATACAGACTGCAAACATTAACTAATGGTCACAGATTAAATATTTGGTTGCCAAACTGTTTTCTAAATTAATAACAATCAGCATTATCTAATGTGAGTGATGAACAGCCAGCACTAACTTTAACTGTTGTTACTAAAACTAACATCAATGTCTCTAACAATCTGCGTCTCCAACCCACATCTCTGTTTCCTTTCTTACTTTGTGCCAGAGTCTTGGTCTAGTAGCTTAACTACAATATTTTTGCACCACTTTAAAGGAAACTAATTTAGGACAAGTCATACTATGCCTTTCAGAAACTGTAGTTTGGCGTTACTGGTGATTTAAAGAGAAAAGCTAATGTGTATGAATAAGTTAGGCAAGCACTGGGCCGGTGCAATACAGCGGGATGCATTAGCTTTGTCTGAAATATACAGCATTCTGCTTTTTACACAAGCACATTTGCTATATAATGTAAGGGTCTCAACTCTTGATATAGCTGCTTGCATCCTTAAGATTGCTGGCACAGATAGATTGTCTGAATGACTATTGTACCATTAATGCAGCTTTGTGAACATCACCTCAAGCTGCTCAGCCCACATTCTGAAGACTATAGAGCTCCTGTTGGCTCCCAGGTGTTAAAGTGTGTACCTTTATGAATACTGAAAATGTTGTTGCTGAATAAAAGCATGTGTGCTTCACTCTCCCCAGAGGAGCATATTCCCATTTTAAATGAGACTGCTACAACTGTCTTACAAAGCTGTGTAAGTAATACAAAATAAACTGACCAAAGACAGTTGTTCAGCTTCTTATCACCTACAAATAGAAACACATCAGTTGACGTTCATGTTGGGCCGTCATGTAATCTGGATATACTAACAAACTTGCAAAATAAAGGGCTGATACCAAAACTACACACATTAGTACTACTGATGAAACAATATTAAAATTTAATTTCACAATTATAGTGACCCAAATTATTACAGTTATTACTATTATCATGCTACTGTTGGAGTGTGCTGCTGGGTCTGTTTCTCCCTGTATGTACTAGTGCTGGCGCCTAACATGCAATAGTTTTCTAGCTACTATTTACTTTTCAAGCAACAAGAATGCAGGACACATCAATGTATAGGCTGGATCACTTGATACAGCCTATACATTGTGATATCAAGTGATAGACTGAATAGACGAGTAGTCTGAGATGTACAATTGTCTAAAATAAAGATACAGTTTCTAAAGTCAATGAGCAATTTGATTTATGTGCTTCGTGGTGCATGGTAAAAAGCAGCCACCCACTGAACAGGGACCTGTTTGGTTTGTCTGTGCAGGTCTTTTACTTTTGTCTATTCTGTTTTCAGGTTGAGTGTGAAACATACAAAGCACCATAAAAGTTGTGCAGTTATTGTGTTTGCATTGCCTTCTGGATATAGCAATCTGTAAATTTACATTCATAGCCACACTTGCTATTTGTCAGTATATGTAACTCTGCTCTGCTTTTTAATGCCAACATGGGGGCTATAATTTAATTCTATCGGAAGCAAGGCCAAATCTAGTCTGGTCTCTAGTGGTGGAAATTGTACACTGTGTTTACGTAAAGTTTTGAGCAAGAATATATTGTACTTTTTAGTTACCAATATGGACCCTCTTGATTAGTAAATTAAGTCCTAATGTGTTAATGAAGTTCTGGGACTTTAATGAAAACTTGCCTACACTACACAAAACAAGTTTTGGTTAGTTTTTCCTTAGTAAATTGTAATGTTTGTTTTGTGCAATGGTCACATTTATCCCCTTTTACTTCAACACAAAAAGCAAAGTATGGAATCTAGCCAGGGTTGTCCAAATTGTTTCATATAACAGGCTATATATATACAGTATATATACATAAGACGAGCCATGGCAGATGGCTAATTTTCAATGGAGAATGGAAATCCATCACCTCAATCCTCACTTTCTCTCAGACACAAACAATTCAAATGGGACACTTTACAAAAGCCAAAAAAGATGTTGAGCCCTCAGCCTTTCCTTATCTTCTCTCAACTCGCAATTTAGTGACAAGTCTTAGTCTGCTGTTCGCTGTATTCAGCTATAAACCTTATAGCCAGTAAACAGTCATTTTGTGAAAGTTAGACTGGGGGTTCTTAAACAAGACCATTTAGCTTCTTTCACAACCAAATGATTCATTTACATAAATTCAAGATAAAATCCTTTTCACTGATAATGATAATTACACTCATTATTGCTTCACAAATAACTGTATCAGCTGAGTGAATAGACTCATAAATTATTGTATTTAAGCCATCAAGACTTTTTCTCTTCTTGTTAGCAATTGATAATTCTGTTGGTATTTTGCTCATATGGAATCAGGATTTGCATTTGTATGTCTACAGGAATAACACACTTGTGTAGTCATCATAGTGAGTGTAACATGCTTCCTGTGGCCTTGCTCAGTGTTGTTAATTGCCGTTTGCTACTGCCAGATGAGGATTTTCGTACTGACAATAAGGTTAGAAAACTCATGATGATGTAATGACGATATAAAATGATTGAATAAAAGTTTTTTAGGATTACAAAGGGAAATTCTGCTGAATAGATTTGAGCAACAAACAAAATCACCCTTCTATATATTATCATGATTCCTCAGGGTTCTATAGCTGGGTTTCTGTTTTATATATTTCTGGCACTGTCCATGTTTTTTAAAAATCAAGTGTTGAGCAGTAAAACTACATAGGCTGTGTATGATCACTCTACCTTTAGAATTCAACACAACATCACACTGGTCTGTTATATTCAGATGTAATATAGCTTGTATGTAAATGTGGAGGATAAAAACTAAAGACAACACCAGTGCAGGAAAACACCACATTTAACTGCTGTATGATAAATGTCTGACAATTTACCAAAAACAGAAACATTACGCTTCATAAATATAGAAACGCAGACTAGCCACAACACATCAGCAATACCAGACCAAGAACAGTCAACACCACGGGTCTGAATTTATCATCAAAAGAAAATGTAAAAAAGAAAATGATTCATGATTCTGCAGCAAGAAAAAATGTCACTCTCACTGTTAACGACTGTATTTGTAGAATATGAATAACAACAGGATCCTGTGCCTTACAGTTTCTATGTTACAGTAGTTTATGCATCTCTGGCAAAACCAACAAACACAATCAGTAGGTGGTTATTTAACACAGGAGCCAAGATCTTGTCTTAGTGAAATACACTCACTAGTCACTTTGTTGAGAACTGTACACCTGTACAATCTAATTCAATTCAACAGCACCTGCTCTGCCATTAATCATACTTTTATAACAATATCATTTTTCATTTATGTAAATATAAAAGCCAAAACACGAGAAACAACGGTTAATATCATTTGCTACAAACTCCACCTCTATGACTTACATATAGTGGAATTATCACTTTACTGACAGTCTCAACAAAAATAGTTTTTAGTAATTACAGCATAACCTTGTAAAAGCAAAATTCGTGGCAGAGCTTCCATATTGGATTGCATTAGATTGTACAGGTGTACCCCAATAAAGTGGTCAGTCTTTATATATTTAGCAACGTCCATGAACTGTTTATTGATTTTAAACTAACTTAACAACACAATGAGGCACTTCAGACACAATTTTTAAAGAACAGGATGTGCAGGCTTCAGGTGGATACCAGCCAGACAACACTACAGGAACTGTAATAAAATGTTTATCTGAGTAAAAAGACTATATTGACTTTTGTTAAACTTAAGCAGGGACATTTGGCTAATAGCTTTATTAGTCAAACATGTCAGTTAATTAATTCCATTGCTTTGGCAGAAAAACAAGTAAAACTGTACTGTATGAACAGGATTTGTAATTAATTAACATTTTACTGATACTGACCAGGGCTGTTAGAGTATTGTAGATAAGGTGCTTTATAAGCTATCTGCTGTGTGTGTATCTGGTAATTCTGTCTTTCAGAGTTTTTGTTTGTTACTCTCCCACACATAAAGACACATCCATCATCTCCTAACATTTGTGTGAGCAAACATTCCAGATGATTTTCAGCTGAATGTACAACTTACCATTCTGGAGCCACGAGATAATCGTAGCAAATAAATTCTCCTGCTGTGTGGGGACTGTGCCATTTTGCTCAGTGGCAAGATGACAGACATGGGCATTAAAATGTGTGTGTGTGCGTGTTTGTGTTTAAGTACCACACTTTGTTTTAGCTCATGTGCATGTGTGTGTTTTGGTATAGGATGAAACCACTGAGAGTCTCCGTCTGTTTGCCGCCATCACACTGTGATCGTCTGAACCACAATTCCACAGGTCAACTCTCACAGATGACCACCCAGCCTACAAGCCCTCAGTCTACGGGAAGGACCCCAGTGCCGCCCCCCCTAGTGCTGAGGCTTGGAGGTGCTTTGTGCCCAGATGGAGCAGAGTATTGCTGCTCATATGCATCCGTACACACACACACACACATTCACTCACTCACACACACACACACACACACACACACACACACACACACACACACACACACACACACACACACACACACACACACACACACACACACACACACACACACACCCTGAGCTTGCTGTTTTCTACTGGCTATGATGTTAGGACCTCATTTTGTCCTCAATTCAACCTATCCACCTTCTGTTGTCTCTTGTGTAGCACAGGTCTGCACAGTGGGACTTATGTCTATCCAAGTGTGAGTTTGGATAATATAATCTGCTGCTCAGCCCACCATCAGATACCCCTCATGCTTTTTTTACATGCCAAACTAGTGAACTACCTGAGGACTTAGATACTGTAGCTGTTAAATAGCTACAAACCTTTGTTTTGGTATCATTACAATCCCCAAAACCTTTAGATCCTATATTAAAATGCTAGTCTAGACGTTGTTGATGGTGCTCAAACACTTGCTTAATAATAAACTTGAGAAGCAAAAGCATCTTAATTTCAGTGTGATACTTATAATTGCTTACAAAAAAAGAAAAGACAGAACAATATCAAAGTAAACATATCACAGAAAAGCTATACATTGAGCTTCTTTTAGTTATTTAGTCAATCACTGACTTATCAGTGAATTGAATGGGTATGAGGAGGAATATGTGTCAGAAAGACTCTAGGCACAGACCTCCTCTTCAAGGAGATGTTCATCTCTCTCAACATTTGAATACCACATTATAAACAGTTCAAGCCAGGTTGGGTTGTAGCCATATGGGAAGTTTTGGGACTTAAAGGGACTTTGAAGGTTTGAGGCTTTGCTTATATCATTAGAAGGAATCTGCAAGGTTGGATAGCCCAGCTTCAAAGAAGAATACCTCACTTGCCTAGCGAGTAATTAATAATTCACCAGCAAAACAAACAGAAATTGATCTTAGAGAGTATATCTTTGAAGAAAAAATAAATTCAAGAAATAAAAAAGAAAAAAGAACACACACTGACACCAGCACAGTGCAGTAAAGCAACACATACTTAATAAGCAAGGAGTATTAAATGAATACCTGCTAATTGAATTTAAATTAGGGGAAAGTGTCATGGTAATAATAACTTTTTTTTCCTCTCATTATTTTTTAATACATTCCACACACATACATACATAGCACACTTCTTCTTGCCCTTTTAGACAGACACTACAAAAAGTGCCTTCCAATACAAATCAATTAAATGGCTCTCGTGAGAGAGCTGTGACATTTGCAGTTAGTGGCTCTCTCAACCCACCCTGTCAGCTCTCCCACATTTCTATTTCTGTGCAAAGGAGGTCTTTCCAAAAGTTAAGGGAAGACAATGATGCACGTGTGCACTGACTCAGAACTGCATAATATACAGTACAAAACATCTGGCTTACTTTGAAAGGAATAAAGTAAAAACCAAAACACTGACAGTGAAATCAGTGCCTTATCAATTCTTGATCTATTTAATGTAGCTTTTTTTTTTAATTTACTGATGCTTTAGGTTCAAAATGTAACCAGCCTTTTTTTTTTTCAGAGTCAGCTCTCTGTGACACACTGTATCTGGGCCCAGATACAGAGGCTTTTTCTTGAGTGTCAACTGGAAGGCAGCCACCTACTAGGTCACGTACCATATAATGTAGCTGCAGCTATGGGGTGATGTTTGAACTCAAAGAAGGGGAGTGTGGATTTCAGTTGGCTGGAGATTACGAAGAAAAGCTGCTGTGATGAGAAGAAAACTTGTGAAGGTGCTCAGACTGAACTGGTATCAAGTTGCTCTCTGTACTTGTGTGCTCACATTTTTGAATAGTAGTTTGGAGGCTTATGTTTAAAACACTGGTTTTGATCATTGCCCCTATACATATGCCAAAATATTTTCTGTAAAGCAAAAGGTCTCTACTGTTACCAACAGGGTTATGAATGGCCTGGTTAGCAAACAGCCAACCTAACACTGTCCAATTCCTCAACCCGTTTTGTTATGCTCTCACTGGGACGCTAATTCCCCGCCACTCAAGCCCCCTCCCATATGCATACACACACATGTACGTTAGCCCATAGCAGGAGACAAATGGAAATCCATCTCTTTCTTACATCCATCAACCTTTACTGCTCACAAAGGAGCACATGCCAACCATCAGCCAACAATCCCTCTTTCCACCTCCCTGTACTCATGCGCGTGTGTATGTGTCTACTTTGACACATGCATACAAGCCAATCACTTTTGGCAGCAATTGCAAATAATTAGTAGATGAAGAGTTGCATTCACACAGGCTTCACCCTCTAATAGGGCTTCACAAAAACAGCTGCTTATCTTTGGAAATGTTTGTGAAATTTAGCATACACATACTTGGACAATGAAGGTGAGTCAGTCCATCCCTTTGGGGCCTCCCCCTGTTATAAACTAGGTGATCACCCCATTCGTCATCCATGTTTTTCTTTTTCAGAAAGACTGGATGACAACGCAGCTATTTTCAGGAAATTGTGCCAGTTTCTCATCCTCAGTTTGGTTGCTGCTGAATACACAGTATCAAGCATCTGCAAATGTTGTTTACAGAAATGCCCTTGTCTCAACAGTAGTCACACTGTTGTTGCACTCCCTTTATATGGAACTACATAAGCTTGCATATACTGAAAAATACAGAACTGCAAGGACAGTGGAAGCTCAGTTCCCCTAAATTGCATGACTCTGTATTGCTCAGCAAGGGTATGTCTACTCTTCTGTCTCCTGTGGGAAGATCTTACGTGCCACATTCATTAGCATCCACCTGTTGCCTCATGGTCCACCACACTGGACTAGCACACTCCACAATGACAGAGAAACTGGCATTCTGTTAAAATACACTGAAGAGTCCTAAAAAGAAAAGATGTTGTTTTAATCAACATGACCAAACCATGGTGATTCCATAGTTGTAGCGATCGATTTAATATTGCTTTGATGTTTTTGCTTGATGAGAAAGCTCATGAGAACAGGGTATGAGCAAACTATGGTAATTTATATTGGAGAACATGTTAATGTTTTGAAATGATGGTTTTGTAGTTTGTAGTCTGTTAGATGTTTTTTTTAAAAAGTTCTAACCCATCCCGTAACACCATTTAACAAAAATATCTTATATTTTAGAGATACTGAATATATATTTAATTTTTTTCTGCTAAAATGAGACAACAGACATTTGCTGAAATGGTAGGGCATTATGGAGACAGAAAATGACCATAGGATTTATTGGAAAAAGAGAAAGTATCAGAAAGGATGAGGAAAAAGAACAGTGACAGATTGACAGACATCCAGAGACAGATGTGGAGTGATTGACACAGGGAGAACCAGTGACTGATAGGCATAAAAAATGTAACTGATAGCTATGACAGTTTGGTGGTGGAGTGTGTGTGTGTGGGTGTGTATGTGTGTGGGGGGAGTGGGTGTAGCTAGATACTTCACAATACATCAGAAGTACAGCATGACTGTCTATTCACTGACTTCCCTGCTGACCCATTCATGCAACCTTATACACGAGCAGAGACAGAGAGAGAGCCCATTCTCAGACATATAATAACTAATAAAAAACATTCCCGTCTCTCTCCATCAGCCCTCAGTCTCAGCTCTCCACCCTCTGCGGCCTGACCAATTACAGTCGCCTGGCTTCTCCTTTGTGTCTGGATATAAGCAGCAGCCTCTCATCTACAATCAATGGCAACACTTACATCAATTAGCCAAGCCTAAGGAACAGGCTGGAGCTGCAGAAGAGTGCGGTCAAATACCACTAAGGGTTCAGATGGCCGTTACAGATTGGCACCAGCAAGAGAAGTAATAACTGCAATCATCATTTATTCTAAGAGTGCTTGTGAGAGATTTTCAGAACCATTTCCATTTATGTTAGCTGTTTATTTGCTCTAATCTGACACTTGTGCCCAAAATAACCCAAAAAGAAAGACTTGCAGTGATGTAAATAGGATTAGCTAGATACAAATCTCTGTTTCCTGAATCACAATTACAAGAATTTATTCCTATGAGAATGCACGAGAGAGGTAGGGACTTATTTTGGGCACACATTTTTGGCATAAAAAGGTTCATGAATACAGCACAACAGAGAGCACAATTCTCATCTTTGTGAATGTCTAATGCGTGAGTGTGTGTATGTGTGTGTGTGTGTGTATGTGTGTGTGCAGTATGGTATTTCTGTGTGTATTTCTGTCAGAATTCTCCATCTCTGTAAACCTCCGTAATTACATCCTAACAGAGGGAGGAATTAAACCCAGTTTCATCTATTGGGATGATGAATATGACAGCGTACTGTTATATAGACTTCATATCTGCAGACAAACACACATAAATCTCCGCCTGTGATGGTGCTGCTCTGAAGGCTGTGTAATTAAACATTGTTATATGAGAAAGTGAATTAATCTATAGTCTGTGAATGTGCCATCAGGATACGGTTGATGGCAGGCTGTGTTAGAGAGAGGATGATTTAGCTGACGAGGCTGGTCATATAAAACCTGGGGGACTCAGTTGACGGTGAGCAGAAATTGAGTATAATTTGCAAGGTTCCTAAATGATGCCACTTTATTCATTTTTCAGGGATGAATGTCATTTTGATGGAGCAGGGAAAGTCACAAAGAACATGCCGGAACAAAGAAAGTCACAAAGAACAGAGAAAGCAAAGGCACATGGTCATGACTGCAGGTGTCTTCTTTTATGTTCTGATGTATGAATCTGTGGGGTCATATGCTGCTATGGAAACTCACTTTCTCTAACACTGGCATACATTAACACTGTTGTTCCCTGGGTTTGTGTCCTGGCACCAGTCCTTGCTTTGTCCTTTGCCAGATTCACAATTATACATATGCATGAGCACCATAGGTGATGCATTGTCGTGGAGTTGTCCACTGTTCTCACCCATCATTTTGCACTTAAAGCACAATTAGTTATGTCCCATAACTAATCTTAATGTGGCGAGATGCTGTCAAAGCCTCCACTCACACAACAGCACTCGGAGTAGTGCAGAGACACTTTACCTTCAAATGATTTTTGAGCGAGGCACCCCTTCTTAACCAATCAAAGATCAAAGCCTGTGTGACACGTTCACTTATCTATGTGATGTCACAGAGTTTGACCACAGATGTAGTGCCAGTATCTGATGCCCTGGTTGGATTAATTTCGAGTATCATGCTACAGCTAACTTAACTTCCCAAAAGTTGCACATCGTAGCTTAAAGAGAGAACAGCTATTGCTGCACTGTGTGTATAGAGTAACAACATTTTAAGTAAATATAGTTGTAATTATATTATGAAAAGACGTAACATTTTAGAGCTCTATAAATATTTCTCAGATGTTCTTTGATTTGTCATGATTAATTAACTTTGACTATGGGTTACGTTCACATTTTTTCTTTCTATCTTCAAACAGTTCTACAACATGTACAAATAAAGCTCTACTCACTCCTTCCTAAGGCAATACCAGCGAGAGTGATGGGACAAAATCCTCATTCCTCATTCTGCTTTATAATTAATTCTAAACTATAAGCAAAACTAATGATAATATTAAGTATAATGAGCTTCTACACCCAGTGTGTCAGACAGCATCTGCTTGTGAGTGTGTAGAAACACAAAAAGAGACTTTAGTGTTAAAAAGAAGAGTCTGTATTCGTGCCAAACATAGGGGTACACAGATGTTTTCTAGTGATGGCCAAAGTAGGACAAGAGAGTGAGGCAACGCCAATCCAGTGGGTATGCTACAATCTTAGTTTCAAGAATGAACGTGCACAAGAAACCACTTTGATTTGACATATTTCAACAAAAGAGCTCTTGTGTATTCTACTTCATCACCAAGCTGTTACATAGCTAAACTTTGAGTTGATCCTACCATAATATTCAAGATATTTGAGCATGTTATAATAGAATTGTTACTGTAAATGTGAGTGCATGTTTATGTCCATGTATTATGTGCATGTGTGTGCACATTCCTTTTTCAGGAGGCTTGAGACCTATGGGAGCCAATTAGAGTGTAATGTTGGGGATGACAAAAGAGACTCAGTTTGGTCCAGCCCACCCGTCTGTCTTGCACCCCCCGGCTTGATAGCCAAACAGAGGTTTAATAAGAGAGGTGTCTGGCACTCTCATCTCCTCTCAGACACATAGGAAGCCCAGCGGTCACAGAGTTTGGGTTTAGATGAGGTCGCTGCCCCTGTGGGCTCAGCTGGAAGAAAGGAGACACTGAAATAAATGGACAAGAGACTGGAAAGCAGAGGAACCAGTTACTAAAGCTTGCTGTGTGTCTCTGAGATATTATATAACAGAATATGGGATGAGATTGCAGATCAAGTATATCCCATATGACTGGAAGTCAGTCCCATCTCTCCTGTGGGGAAATGTGATAGAACAGGTTCACCTTTCTACCTTCACTTGGTGAACTCATTTCAGTGGTTATTTTGATGACTCAGGAAGAAGACCACTTGTGTCTGAAGTACACACACGGGCAGACATTGATGCAATTTTAATACTGTGGCTGGCTCTGCTGAAATAGTTTACTAAAGCACAAGTGTAAAGTGTAGTGTAGATTCAAAGTTATGCAACTCTAGCAAAGTAAACCAGTGGCTAGTGGAGTGTAACTCTATTAATATAAATATCTTCTGTCTTTTTTTTCCATAAACTATTACTACAGTGTTTGATAACTATGAAATAATAACCAAATGATCTTGAACAACATTTTGTCATGTCCTTATAACTTCCTACAAGGATACGCCAAGCTCAACACAGCAGTAATTAGAGGGTGATGATAATAACTTCCCTCGGGGGAAACTTAAATGCAGAACCAACAGGTAGAGCAGCACAGCATCAGGTAAAGCAGAGCAGTGATGACACCACCATATTGCACAGGGTGTGGTGCAGTGAATGGAGCGTGTCATGTGAGAGCAGCAATGACCTCAAAGTGTCACAGGCACATATCCACTTTGTGTTGTCTTTTCTGTGAATCACAGCATACGTATAAGATATTAAAAAAAACAACCTTTGATACATGTTTATACTGTATGTCACATTTTTGGTGCAACAATTGAATAAAAAATAATTAAATGTTTCAGTAACCTAACACTGATGTAAACATGGTGTATGATTAAGATTCTAAGATTGTAAAATAGAAACAGATACTAATTAAATATCGGCACTGACTGCAGCTCTAGCCTGTATTGTAGCAGTACTGTTGCATTGCATAATATGATGTTTTATTGAAAGCTGAAATAAAGGGGTAAGGTGAAAATGCAAAACTACACTGGGGGCTACTAGATTATTATAATATATATGTATACATTAACTGTTCATGTTTTAAAAAGACTTTTCTATTTTTGTCTTCTGATTTGTCGTCTGCTTAGAAAATCCATCACATGTTGCAGATACATGGCAATATAGCAAAACATTTGGCCTTTTTTTCACTTTAGTCCATAGCTATAATGTCTCAAACAAATATTTTTCCTAAAAATTCTTTTACATTGTTACTTTTACTGGGCTCCACACGCCTCTGTTCTTCAGCTGGCAGAGTGAAGGTCTCCGGCAGCAGAGACAGTTGGGAAGCATTCAAAGTCTTTCCATCACTCGGTGCGTAACTGTAGGTTCCTACTGTGTCACTCTAGGCTCCCTCAACATGGATTTTCCTTTGCTTCTTTCAGGTTGTCTGACACACAAAGAATGTATGGTGCACTGCAGGGCTTTCTGTATGCCTCAGAGCAAATTTTGTAGTTTTGTTATTGTCTAAGCTTCTTGATCTTTGCAGCTAGTAGTTAGGAACGTATAAAAGAGTCAAAGTTTTGCTTGTCTGCCATATTGGCATGGTTGCTACTGTTAGTGATCTTTAAATGGTGATGTACTCACAGATATGTCATGATATGCATGGATGACTTTCGCCCTTACCCACTGTTGAAGCTCAGGTGTGTCTTTATTTCATAATGGCACAAGGCTGTTTTGTTGTGTTGAATATTTCAGGACAAAAACAATGAAGGAAACTGTCTGGAGATTTACTTTCAACAATTCTAACATGGTAAATTAAGTTGTTTCTGTGAAAAGAACATATCAGTCACAGTTTCCTATTCAAAGAAGAGGAACTTTAAATCACTTAATGCATGACTAGAGAGGATCTCATAGGGATTGCTTTTATGTTCATAACAACTTTGTTTCATTCTTTCTTTTGCTTGAGTAGAAAATCACTAAGAGAAGGTGCTTTGTATTTAGTTTATTCAAAGAAGACATAAGTTATCATCCGCTGGAATTAAGATTCAGTCAATGCAAATTCAACTTTATTCAGCTTCTCCTAATCATTTGCGTTTGGTTATTTTGTCCTGATCTGTCTCTGGATGTGAGAATGACCAGTAAGCTGCTGTGGCTGGCGCTGGTTTGGGTGACAGTTTCATCTGTCACACCCACTAATCCAGTAGCCCTCATCCCTACTTATCTAGCTTTCTCAGTCCTAGTAGTTATCAGATATATCTAAAAGATTTTGTGCAATAATTCATGTTATCATGTTACATGTTACATAACAGAGCTGAATTGACTGGTACACGGTGGTAGACTGGCTATAGACAATAAAAATACACACCCAATAATTACGCACAATACAGTTGTAAAAACAGGAAAGTATCTTGTTGTGTTTGCTCTAAAAAACTATGTAGACTGTTGGTTCTCAAACAATAAAGAGCTTAAACACCACAGCAACATAAAAGTATTGATAAATAGGTGAAAATCTGCAGTACTACTGCTGTAATTCTACATAAAATCTGGCTATTTGTTGTTTGTACACACTAATCTTTAAAATATATATATATATATATATTTTTTTTATTTTCTTTATAATTGTTACTCATTGCTCAAGATTGATAGGTTGAAGATCAAAGATTCACTCACCATCACAAGATAATGCTCAATGTTTAACTGAAAACGAATGAGCTTTGCACAGATACACACAAACTCATACACAAATGCTTTCCTTTGTCCGTCAGTAAATCACCATCACTTTGCTGTGCACATTCAAGTCATTTAAAAACACTGCATGGACCAGAATAAACTGTGAATTACCCTAATTCCATCCATCTTAGCTGTCATGTCTTTACCAAAACATACTGAGCATGATTGCGAGGAAGTTTTAGTGGTTAGCCTTTTGTCCTATACTTCTCATACTATTTCCATTATCTTAAGGTCAGAGGCTGGCACTGCCTGCCAGCTGCAGTATTTATCAATCAAACAGGTCTGAGACAACAGAGAAAAGTGGAGTGGCACAGCAAAGAGCACTTAGCCTGGATAAACAGGCGGTTAGTAGCATGGATCACTGCACTGCTAAGCCTGTCACTAGGAGAGGGGCGAGAGGAAGACAGAGAAGGGACAAACTCTGGACACAGTGTATGTGTGCAAGTGTGTGTGTGTGTGTGTGTGCATGTGTGACTTAGAGTGAGGCTTTGGGGAGAAACACAGGCCTGGTCAAAATGTCATCAGCATGCCAGCTTATAGCAGCTTGAAAGGCTTAGAGTTGTGATATTTATCCAGTGGGCTTTGGCAGGGAGGTGGACTGGGAGAGAAAATATCTGTAATTTCACGGTGTCTTCAGGGGAAATTTGATTTCAGATGGCTGGCAGTCTGATAAATAGGAACTGCTGCCTGCAATCCTTTCCTAAAGGAATAGAAGAAAAGGGTACAAGTCTCCCTTACGTTTCAGTCAGTATGAGTGTGAATACGTGTTTGTGTGTGTACTTATACAGAGATGTGGCACGTGTTACGATAAGATCACAAAAACTGATCTTTTTATGCACGTTACGACACTTGTCTCTGCGCAGTGTGAGAGTAGTGCTTTAAAGTGATCTTCCATTGAGTCACTGGATTGGTTTTGATTACCCCCTGTGCTGCACTGGTTTTCATTTCAATTGTCCCTTGAAAGCACTTGTCCAAAAGTTAAATAAGGTCAGAAATGTTTTATCTTTTTTTAATGTAACTGCATTTTATTCTGTCCCTCTGTGCTGTTGCCAGTCCGGGCTGTCGGTTCTCGCCGAATTAAAACCAACATCCTCACAATCTCATCATGAATTTTTAACGATGAAATCATACCCTATTAATTCAATAGAGACCTCTAAAATTCAATATGGTGTCTAAACAATTAGATTTCTCTGCCCATCATTTCTCTCTATTTATATTTAATGTGACTCTTCACACAGCTAAGGGGAGGGATATGGAGATAATATAAGGGAGACAAGAGCAGAAAGCAGTTAAGAGGATGTGAAAAGAGAGAATGAGAAAATCCTCATTTGGTTTGCCTACACACTTCATTATAGTGGATCAGGCCCATAAATACAGTAACAGCTAAGTACTGATAAACAGCTCTTGCTTGATTAGTCCTCATTCATTTTCCTTTTGTTTCACAGCTATTTCACAGCAGCGCACATATTTTGTTCATATATGATAAGTGTATGAAGTGCTAGATCAAGTTACAACCCTTGAGATACTGCTTCACATCCTGCAACATCAGTGATTGCAGCGGAGGTGAAATGTTTCTGAAGCACTCGTGTGCCTCCAATTAGATCAGGTATTGTGAAAACAGTGAACGCCAACCCTGGAAGAGATTCAAAATAGCATGACATTATTTCCAGTGAAAGAGGCGGTGGGTGGCAGAAAGGATGGATTTAGCGGCTCTAGCATGGAAACACACGATTCTGACTCTGGTTCCCAATAACAGGTCTATTTAACTCATTAACCAAAGCCCAAAAGGCTTCTGAAAATGGTAACAAAATGTTTGTGAAGTGTCAGGCCCATGGGTTTCTATTGTCCATCTGTCTCTCTCACTTTCAGTTTGACCATTTGTGTGTGCACGAGTGGATTGGCGCCATTTCTCATGTGATCCCCAATAGCATTTCACAAATAGCCACCATCATGCATGGATCACAAGAAGAAGGTGAGAAACCATCTTTGAGGCCAGAGGTCTCAGTGCTATTGTTGGTGAGAGAGCACAAACAGACAATCTACAGTACTGTATGCAGCTGTGTCTTCTTAGAAAACAGAGAAAAGTCCCTTTTCTTGTTTAAGGTATCTTGGTGAGAGCAGTTTAAGCTCCCAACTTATTCTCTGTAACGTCCTAGTATTCACCCCCTCGCTCTGCCCGTGTATTCGGCTTTATCGATTATTTCCCTCAGCATCTGGACTGAATTCTGTTAGGTTTTATGTTTGTCACTGACTGATAGCTCTTGATGTTGCTATCCTGTGTAGATGCAGCGTGTATGTGTGTTCTGTATGTGTTTAACATCACAGATTTATTTCTTTTTATTATGGTTGGTCCTGAATTTGGGCTTCAACTGAGTTGCCTGCAGAACATTAGTGGCCTTACTAGTTCTCTCATAAAGAGCTTCTTCCTGCAATATATGAACTTCCTAGAAGCCATTTGAGTAGTAATTTCTATCCTCTTGTACAGTATTGCAAGTTATTCCATGTGTCACGCCAAAGTGACATGTTAAGTAAGTTCCAGCTTCTTTTACCATGTTAAATTGACCACTCCAAGGTAACAAACTGACTTTTGATCTTCTCCAGAGGAATTTCTGCACAGTAAAGACAAACATCTCTAGGCACTGTGTGAACAGCCTTGTCTGAGAGAAAGAAAACTGTTTTCCTTTGAAATAAATCAGCATTTGGATGGAACTTGTGACCTTATACTTGCTAAGTTCACAAGTTCCTCCAAAGACACAACTGCAACAAAAGATGCTTGTTGGTGTGAAGACTCTGGAAACATTTGCGGAGGCTAGTTTATTTCTCCCTTCTGGTCTTGAAAGGCCTCACAGACCCTCACAGGTGACACTCAAGTAGGCAAAACTTTACTCCTTTCTGCTCTATGGAAAAGTGATGTCTAGAACTAACAGTCATAGCTGCATCTCCTAAAATACATGTTTAATTTCATTGTATTTAATTTTAATTTAGTTATTGTTTAACTGTCAGATTAGCCACTTTGTCATGCCATGCTACTTTGTTCAACATGAGCGCTATAATTTAACAATCGATCAACTAAAATGATGGTGGTTTACAGTTATGTGTGATGAATCAGTGGTACATGTGCTGCAGATGGTGACAGCCATGCGTAACAATTGTGTGATAAACCTCACTGATACAGGACAATCTGTATAACAGTGCTTCCTTTTTGCCTTCTGTTCTTCACATTGTCAGGTCTACAGAGTGGCGGAGTGAACATTATGCAAACTGATGTTTTAGGGTGTTTCTATTTCCATTCACGGCAAACTGTGTGAGTGGAAATGAGACACGATGATTGAGGCTTATAAAGTAGAACCAAGCATGCATGCGCCCTTATAAATCTGACGAAAACATGAAACATGTTTTTCATTTTGTGTGCGCACAGTCAATTTTAGTTGTGAGTCTGTGCGTGATTATACATCTGGCCTTAGTTAATTAAGTTACCTTACCCGAAGTGCCCTATGTTGTGTCAATACACTTTGCATTCTGCTCATAGAACTTTCTGCAGTCATGCACTCGCGTCCTAGATCTAAACAGAATGAGAAAATAATGTGGTATCGCTGATTGCTGGCGCCAGATCAGAAGGTGCTGTGGCATCTACAGTACTGTGAGTGCATGCTACAGCACAACGTGCTGCATGCAGTGTGTTAAAAAGACCAAGTATGTTATATGTTGAACATGGTGAGATTTCCATTCAGCAGCTCCAAAACAGGCTTTCGCACCAGACTGCTTAAACCACTGGCTCTGAATGCCAATTGAATTTAAATTAAATGGCACCACTTGTTTGAAGGTTAGATGTTCAATTACCTACACCAATTTAATGAGAGTAGCATCAAACCTTTGTGACATTTATTTCCATCTCTCTTGCAAATTACTACGACGCATCTTAAAATTGTCTGGTTTGTGTGGAAAAAAAAAATCTAATAAATGTTTGTATAATATGTATAATTTAATGATAATACTCAGAGAGATATTTTACAGAATACATTTAACACTTCTTTTGGTTTACAAACACACTCACTCACTCTACAATAGTTATCTTCATAAAATTCTTGCATACAATTTTCTTTGCAGTAATCTCTAGGTCAATCACGTACAAAGACTGAGTGTGAATTTACAAAGACACATACACACGCACACACACACACACATTATGAGGCTTTGATGTAGGCCATCCCCGTAATGATCAGGGCTTTGCTCATCTCATTTCCTTGATTGAAGCTGTACAGCAGCATAAATTATTCATTCTCATGTATATTGCAGAGTTTCGAAACATTTTTTAGATTTCAGTTTGATCAGTCAATTCAGAACATATGTACACCTTTGCCAAGTTGCCAGTCCTAAATGTAAATTTATTTTAAAGTAATCTCTATGTAAGACAGGTGAAGATCAGATATGACTTGGGACTAAAATAAAAATAGTGCTGATATAATTTTTCAGTGGCTATTATCCACATTTATTCCTAGTTAGGGCTAATCGTTTTGGTACTACAAACTGTTTTGTTTTGACATGCTAATTTAACACATGCCTTTGCTTTATTGCGCTACATGACATTGGAGTAGAGCCTCAGTCTCTTTTTAAATATATGTAATGTATTTTTGATTTTTTCCCTTTTCTTATCACATGCACACAACAGCCTGGAGTATTGTCAATGAACAAGAACCTTTTAAAGCCTTTTAAAGTATCTGAGAGTAAAGAACTAAACTTTCATTGTCACTGGTCTAAGCTCATTCAACCCGAAGCTTAGGGCATTTAGAGACCTGCCAAATTTGCTTTTACAGCAGCATAATTACACAAGGTGACATTCGAAATTATCATTCATTCACACAAACAAGAAGGCAATTAACCAATTACAGCTCGTTAGAAACAGTATGCCAAGCTTAACTGGGGAAAAAAAGTTGAAAGTTCAACCTATCTGCATCATAGAGGTGATTTGAGCTTTAAGGAGTTTCACACTGATTCATTGTGAGAAAAAGAAGCAGATTCTGACGAATTATTGCAGATTTTTCTCCGTTAGTGATGTGACAGCACAGTCAAATAAAACGTTGTCAAAATGTTATATCTTCACGAGTAGTCTGGAAAGAAAATTAGTTCCACAGCATTGTGTGTCTCCAATAAAATACTACATCATATTATTGCACTTTTGTTTCTTCAGCTTCATCATCCACACACAAACTAAATTTGCATGAACCCATCTGTTGCAGGTAGCACTGATGAAAAGTGAAAATGCGCATCAGAGAATATCAGAGACTCTTGTCAGCAATACCCTTCACAAAAAGTTCACTTTGTATGTATCCACATCAATTATACAGAAGGGCACAAGTGTTGCAAGCTAAACGTGTCACTGAGTTCACTGCAACAAGGCTTGTTTGTTTGGTTGCCTGGAATGCTGTCAATTAGACAAACAAGATTCATGCTGCTTTTCTGCAGGGAAGTGGTGGGTTTCAGTAGAGCTTCTGTATGGTGTTCCTGTATGTGTGTGGTTCTACATGGCTCTGCTCAAGTTGCAGGGGGCAGAATGGTCATTCTGTCACCACAGATGGACAGGAAAAACCCGGGGGGCATCTGAAAAGCCACAGGCAATGTAGTTTACATACTGTGTGTGTATGTGTGTGTGGCATTTGTGTATTCTAGTATTTTCAGTCTAAGCGTAGCTGACAGAAGCAGTACAACCCCCCTCTCATGCAACAAATGTCATCCCTGTCTGCTTGGGTTTCACTCCAAATCATCAGATCAGTCACACACTAACACACATATATACACAAATATACACATATAAGCCTGCACACATGCACTCTCTCTCTCTCTCTCTCGTGCAGACAATATGGCCAAACAGAAACAAATATCTCTGGGACCAGAGAGGCCAGTTTAACATCACTTGAACTAATGTCTTATTTAGTTCCCTGGGTGGCAAGCTGTGCAGGAGTAGTATTGTAACAGAAGTGATGGAAAAAGCCGAGTAGGATATTATTGACATGCCTTGTAGAAAATGCAGGGTGGGGGGTCTCCATGCTGCTTATGCTCAACCAAGAGAGCAGATGCACAACAAACTTATCTGCTGTCACATTTAATAATCTATGACCTTCTCCTAAAGCATTCAGACTGGACAAAATAAAACTACAACTTTCCGAATATTTTAATACCTTGGTAAATACTGTATACTGTCAACTGTCATTCTGCTCTCTGGTGCATTTTCAAGTTTCCTTAGTATATTGCCAATTCAGTCCATGTCACCTCTCTATAATTCCCTAACTAAAGGATACAGTAGATATTGATGGCCAGCTGGCTGTCACAGATGGTAAGGAATTATTCAAAATTGCAGACTGACTAGACTGCTCATACATTGCCCATCAGGACTCTTAACCTTAACATTGTAGCATGACACGTATTTTATGGCAGTTAGTTGTCAAATATAATTTTCTTGACCAGCTGCATCAAAATTGTACAAAACAAAATCTTTGATAATGACCTGACATATAGAAACAAATAGTAAACACAATTACATTTTTAGAAGTGGTTTATGCTGCAAGTTACAGTAAAGTTTAACACGTGTACAGTTACAACAAACTAAATATGTCAAATGTGTCTTAAATATTAATATCACTTATTGGAAGATGGGACAAAATCAAAGATCTAATTACCAGTTTTACTGCTGTATATTGACAAATCCTTGTTCTTCCTCCCAAAAGTGCAACTAATTCTTATGATCTTATGGGTCAGAACAGGAATAGAATCAGTCAATACACAAAACACTCACTATTCTCTGTCCAAAATCGGAACAAATGACTTCTTGAGAACAGAAACCTTCTCAAGTGCTTTTTGGCTTTAAAGAACCTGAACTCATATGGTTTTAGAGCACCTACTGGGATGGAACATTTATGTAAGTGACTTTTAAAATACTGCAATATACTGTATGTTTCAATTCAGCGTCAACCTTGAAGCACTCTAGACCTCTTTACTTTGTATGATGGCTCACCTTGCTAAGAGGCACACTATTGACATGGAAATTACAGAAGCTCTGAAAAAAAGGTTTACCTTCGCTGAGAGGACTCATGAATTTATTCTTTCTTTCATTTTTTTCCAGCTTTGCTTCAAAGCTTCACTAACTGTGGTTAGAATACTGAAAGACAATAATGAAATCTTGAGGCACCTGACGAAAGCAGGCAAAACATAAAATCCTTAACATGCAAACGTAAAACATAAATAATCTGTGACCTACAGGTAAACATATTTTTGCTGCTTATTCAAATCACTTTATATTCATCGTAAATACATTGTCAACACGGATCAAGGTTCTACAGGCATTTAACCACCACAGACCATAAAATGTCAACGTCTGCATGGGCGGCATTGCAATGAATTCCAATCAGAATACATTAAACATTGCTGTGATTATAAAATGAAGATACAGATATATAAAATGTAGTCTAATCTCAGTGTGTACTGTGATTAGGGCATTAGTAAATGTGACAACAAATTAGGGAGGTTAAACTACAAATCATAAATATATTCACAACCTTAAATGTGTACAATGTGTTTGTACAATTAGTAAAACCGTGTTTCTGCCGGTGTGGTCAGGTGGTGGCCTGACAACCAGTAAGCGAGTTAGGTCAAATAATGCTCAGGGCTCCAGTTGCCTCAGGCAGTTGGAGGGTACCTGACTTATCTCCATCAATTCATGGCAACCATGCAGCATCATTAACATGATCAATGCAGTGCATTCACTCCTGTATAATTCTGTGTAATATTTATCAAATAATCCACATGAAATTCCTTAAACTTGACCTGGAGGGAAATTGAAGGGCCGACTGATGAGAACTGCTGTGATGTTCACACCAATCTTAGTGGTACAGCAATGCTTTCAGCGGGCTTGAGCGGTTACATTACACAGTCGGCTTGATGGTTAACATTTTCCTTTTTCAAGCTCATAACAGATTAAGTTGCTTCTAAATGTATTAGTTGGTAAAGCATTGCAAACCTTGGGGTTATGAGCACACAATCGATATCAATGTATAGGACCCACAGTAGTTTATAGCTGGGTTACTTATTTTTGTGGATTTTGTCGAGGAAGTCAAAAGGCTGTTTCCTGGAGAAATACTTTTTCCCAGCGCAAATCTTCTTTCATCTTCTACTAGTATTCAGTGGGTCAACCTACTCTGACCCAGGCCTGCTGCGGTACTACTGGAGAATATCATGCCAGATTTTGCCACGAGTTGCCTTACTGCTTTCATAATTAAATGGTTTGTGCTTTGTTATTTTCACACCATAAGAGAAAACAAATGTTCTCCTGTTTTCAGTTTTTAAAAACAACAAGCAATTTTGTATGTTTGTCTCTTCAAGTTGTAACGTATCAAAACATTTCCTTTGACTTCTGGAGCAAATTCTGCTGTGATTCCTGCTCCTTGTGTTTTGTACAGTTGCATGCAAAGATTTGTGCAACCCTGGGCAAATTACATGTTGTATTTTGTTGCTTTTTATGTGTGAAAAGAAGTAATCCAAGCAATGCAGCCAATAAAGCATAGTTGTTCACAAAACAACAATTTGGGCATCTTCTTAAAAAAAAAAAAAAAGTGAACTTCATTTACTGAATTATTAGGTCACAGACTGGCATAGGGAATCATCAGCAACTGAAGGAAAAGCTAAGGCTGACCAGTGCAGCAGGTCAATACTCCAGATCAGTATACCTTACAGCTTTATGCTTTATGTCTGTTTTATAACATTTTTACATAAAAAAAAAAATAGTATACTTTAATTTTGAAACGGTCCAACATGTTGATGCAACTGTGTTTTTGTTGGTTCACATTTAATGATAGTTAATAACCAATATCAATGAAATTGTGTGCGTATGCGTGTGTGCGAGTGCGCTAAATGTGTTCATATCTTACTGTAACCCGATAGAAGAGATAATTATATGTTGGTAGGCTGTTTTTAAATCTGTTGATAGTTGTGGTCTATGTGTCAGCAGGATGATGGCTTTGTACTGCGAATCTTCCTGAAATCAGTTTCATTTGAGATGATTGCTAAGTCAGTGATCATGCATATTCGTGAGCGTTTGAATAGATGGATTTCTTTAAAAAAACATAAAATACATCTGCATGTGTTCTACAACTGAGTAGACACATATATTCACATACACATAGACAAATGTGATAAGTTTTCAGCTACTTTGTTGGTGATGGTGCATTTGGTGGAATTAGGATTCCTGCTGATAAAAGAACTCTTTTTGCCGGTTATGCTCAATAATAACCTGCAATTTCCTCACATTTGTTAATCCTGAATGACAGCAATCTACATGAATTCCATCTCACTCAATTTATGGTAATATCGACTGTGTAGCGAGCCGCTATTCTTACTAAATCAAGTTAGATGTTTGTCACACAATAGACATTCTGCTTCAAAGCACTGATCTTAGTTGGGGTTGGGATATCATGATTTCAATCAAGAAACCATTCTTTAGTGTCTGTCAAAGAAAGAAAGTCACTCAAAATACTACTTTTCAGTCCTGTTGAAGATAAAAGGAGCTGACAGAGTTTTATGAATGTGTAGATCACAAGACTCTACTGAAACAATCAAAGACGTTGAAACATGGTCGTCTTAATTGTGTGTTAAGCGTAATCTAAAGAGTAACAAGCACTTAGCTTGCAACTTTTTAACTGATAGGATATATGGATATAGAGCGAGACATAAAGTGTATACATTTCTAATCTCAATCAAAACCCAGCCTTGGCTGTGGAAAAAAAAACTGTACTGTTCAGTATACATTAGCATAACTATATAAAGCCTTGGATTTATTTCAGCTTACACACATGACTAAACTCATCAGGAAATAAAGATCAAGGCTCAATAAGGTCTATTGGTTCTGATAACATAACAGGGGTAGTGAAGGACAAACAGTACTGTATATAAACCGGCATCTTTACAAAAACCAAACAAACAAACAAAAAGAACACTTTTACAAGTATAAGATGACCTTATTCCATAATGCTAAGCTTGATGAAGATGAACATAAAAGTTATGTTCCTGGACAAGTGCACTGCTTTTATGCCCATATAATGGAACTGTAATGAAACTAGGATCACAAAGCAAGCATTCACAGTAAGCTGAGCTAAATGCAAAGGTCAACATGGCCACATTATCATACTGACAACTCTAACATGGTGATGATAAGTGTCTCTTTGGGTATTTAGTCATAAACTAAAGCATTAGACACCTTAAAGCTCAGTGGGGGCTCTAGATCAAAAGGCATAGTGATCATACAAGTTATTATTGTTATTATGATGGTAAAACGTCACGCTTAATACTCTGTAATAAAATATCTCAACTCTTAATGTTCATGCAACTGGGTTTGGGTGCAATTCAATTTTGCTCAAACCCAGTTGTTAGTCTCATGGTGGATTACCAACAACATCCCTGAATGTCTGTAGAAATCAACCTGCCAGTCAAGCCAGTGGATGTTGGTACATTTCACCAGGATACGTGTAAAACGTTGACCTGCTAGTGACACTAGCTTGAATGACGGGACCAAAGCCATTAGAAGTCAGCCACTCAACATCATGAATTTTGATGTCAATCCATTCACTAAATGGTTTCTCTAAATGTCAGCTTCACAGTGGAGCTACTGTAGATACTGTAGCTGTCTCTGGCCATGAATATCAGTACAAAACAACATGAGAGCTTTTGAACTATTTATCACCATTAATTGTACTAATAGACAAATCACCATGGTTCAACTATACAGTATATTTAAAAGCCATATTCAAAATTTAGAGCAGCCTAGTATTGTTAAAGAGTGTAATAGATGTTGACTCAGCAGCCTTTTGTAAAGTAGACAAGCAAATTATATTTTAATATGTAATGTGTGCAGTATTATGAATGTAGAAAAGATGACTTCAGTGCTGGCTACTATAACAAACAGCCACGGTGTTTTCTTATGATATAGCCTTCTCTTTATCTCCTTGAGACTGACAGTGGAGCACTCCTGCCATCTCTCTACCTCCTTTTTTTTCCTTTTCACAGGACCCTGAACAAGACAAAAGTCACCAGATCCCCAGAGAGCATTTCTCACAACTTTGCAAACACTGTTTTGATGTGTCTGTTTTTTGATGACGCAGTACGTTTCAGTGATCAAGGGCAGTTCAGAAGAGGACAGAAAAGGTGAGCGGGTAAAAAAAAAAAAAAAAAAAAGAAGAAGAAGTGCACACAGACACACACACACACAGACAGACACACACACACACACTTTGAGTTGTTTGCCAGAACACCTGCGTGTTTGAAAAAGAGAGCAACACAAAGCGTCTCTCCTTTTTTTCATTCAGGAGCCATGAGGTGACACACCATTGTTTTCCCCTGGATTCCTCCCCTGTGCATTTTGATTCCTGACAGAGAAAGGATGGGCCTATTGAAGTGCTGTATGAGAGAGAGGCCATTAGATACTGAGCTGGTCATCACTCTACTGTGAAAGGCATTCTACTGATGTGCTGTCCTTCATACAAGTAAACTTTTGAAAATCATGAATTGCATTTGGTGTCCACGGGATTCAAATCCTGCAGACCTCTTCACATGTTGCACCTCTGATTCAATTGCAGATTTTTTATAGATATAATAGCATTTTGCCCTCATCACTTTAATATGTATTATTTTTTAAAAATCTGAAAATTATACAGACACATTGGAGTGTAAATTTTAAATTATGCTGTGAGCGTTCCCATTCAGGAAAACAGTGGCCTAATTAATTGTGACACAGAAGAACGACCAGGATTTGTATGCTGTTTCTGCTCAGCCTATCCACTCTGGCATAATAGAGACCTAAATATGAGTCCAAAGTTCTGTGTGCAGCTAGGTTGATTTGTTTAAAGTTTATTAAAGAAGTGTATAAAGTGACTGTTCATTTGTCCCTAAACCCAACCATAGAAAAAACTTGAATAATGCTGCAATCTGCATGTTGTTGGATAATTAGGGATATAAAATGTATTGTCTGCATACATTTTATTCATATGTATTTGCAACTTTTCATTTATAATAATTGTCAACATATTGTTCTCATTATGTTAACAGAAAACTTAATCTACATCTGCTTTAAAAATATATTTCTAATTGCAGTACATAAACTTTATTTTTAGATGACAGGGTTGGACAAACATTACGCACAAAGTCAAACTTGACACTGGATATTTAAACTCTGATCTATCAGCATATGGTGAAACTCATCACAGTGAGGATCAAGGGGTTAAAATCATCAGCATCATCTGCTGCACGATCACCAGCTGAGCACCATCCTGTTCCACCAAAAAATAATAAGCAGATAACAACCATGTTGTTTGTTTAGTTAACTCAGCTGTTTGCACTTGCATCATAAAAAATTAGACCCTATTTATCCAGCATGTGCTTTTCAAAAACAACAACAATTGACTCAAATGATTCAGTATGTTTGCGTGTCTGCATGAGATCGTGTACCGTATGAGAGCAAATCCATCAGTGTAAACATATTGACCTGTCAGTGTGGTGTCTGGTTCACTGTGTTACTTACCACTGGTGCCCAGTTCCAAATTAATCACACATGATGAGATGATTAATCTGGTTTATGTCCCTCTATCTGTCCACTGTACCCATCCATCTGTCTCTCTGCTCAGCAGTCAAGGTTTTCTGTGGGGACGACGGCTCAGTCTAGTACCACTGACAGGGCTGTGCTCCTGCTACTGTATATACACTAACACAGAAGGTTAGAAAGAGTTCAACACTGTTCCCTTAAGCTGGTTTATCTCTTACAGGTCAGCGCCACTCTTCATTACAGTGGCCACTGTTAGTATCTTAGACGCTAGTGCAGATCCAGCTCTACATTTTGGGATTTTGCTTCTGTAGGTTTACACAATTTGACAATAGGGAAAAATGAACGCAATTCCATCTGAAACTTCAATTTCAAATTGGCGTTGACGCACAGAATCGGAATCATAACTTGTAACTACAGGTATCAAAACTTGCTCGGAAGGACAGCGGTGTCTCGTTCTGCATATCATTTTTAGCATCATATGTCATTTCATTTTTCAATTTTAAAATCTAAGACAGCACTTTGTACAGCCATGTTCAATCTCCAGAGCACAGTAGATTGCACAGGTTTGCAGAAGGCCGATGAACATTGCTTTATGTCACACCAATGGCATCGGCAGTACCTCGAGGCCAGCGGCGTGATTGTCAACTGGGGGGTCACCACACTTTGAAGTTCACGTCTAAATCCCAGGACATCTCCAGGCGGGCGGCGCAGTGGTCAGGGACTTCTCTCTGCTCCTCCTGCTGCTGCTGAATCCCTCGTCTGCTAGTTGGTGTTCTTTCATCTTTGTGTTTGAACGTTGTTTACACATATTTTACCTCAACATGTTTCCTATGGAAACATACCCCTAAATAACTAAATCTCATATTTTATACAGCTTCAGACCTTCACAGATATGTATAAAAAAACGGATAAAGAGCTGTAATCAACATGTTTCAAGAAAGTGAAGTAGGAAATAATAAGAAGTATCTCCATTTTATTTTAATTTTACTCCATTACAGTTTAGATGGAAATATTGACAGACAGACATTCACTCCTGGGTAACTTAGAGCCACAAATTAATCTAACTGCTAGTCTTTGGACTGTAGCAGGAAGCCAGAGTATCTGGAGAAAACACACACAGGCACAGGGAGAACATACAAACCCTCAAAGAAAGACCCAGCTGATCAGTGCATTTGAACACAGTTTATAGCGCAAATGTGAAATGAGTTCACGATAAATATTTTCTGCTGTTAAAACAAAAAGTTTCAGTGGAGTGTAGCACATTTACTTTACTTTCTTTTTTTACATTTTAATTTCAAAATATAAATAGATAATTCTTTGTGATCTGATTTTGATTAAAAATGTAAATATCTAATAATCAAGCACACATTACTTTTTTTTTTTTACAAGCTAACTTATCCAAGCACAGGAGGTCGTCGTTCAGTAATATATGTTGTGAATGAAGGAATAACAGGAGAACAGACATAATGGTCTCACGTACAATGATTTGTTTGGCTCTGTACAGACACAGGCTACATACATCATGTTTAATGTTAACCATTGCCAGGTGAAAAAAAATACCTGCTGCTGGAGATGTTTGTCATTTTAACTCATAAGTGCAGCATCAGTACTGGTTAAACATGAGAAGCTGCTAGCTGGATTTGAAAGTGAACTGACATTTGCAATTATGGACTAAATAAGTCAAAGTTTAACCAATCGATTTTGGGCATTTTGCCAACATTGGTGTCTAAACTCAGATTCACTCTGTGGTTTGTTCTAATCAGTTTTAGCCAGACAGTAGAGCCTGCTCTGACTGAAAGAAGCAATGCCACAAAACTAGTAGGCTGAATTAAAGCACGTTACATTTCATTGAGGAAGGATCAGCTTTATTTTGCCAATACTAATCCTAAATAAATCAATGTCTGGATAATTTCGATATTGATCCTCTGGATCAGTATGGCACCACCTCCAAATTGGTATGTCCTACAGCTCCATTATTGGGATCTTTGTCACCATTTACTGTACAGTCCAACCCTGACACGATTAATCTTAATCTTAGCTGTAGATGTATGAGCGAGAGAGTGAGTGCCTGTGGTTATGCATTTTGTGACTTTCAGTAGGTAGAGATGATTCTTTTCTTTCTTTCTTAAATTGTAGTGTAAATTACTTTAAATGGTCACATAATATTATAATAATAAGTTTTTAGTGCTTACGATAAATCACCATAGCAATCATAATATCATAGAATTATTGCTCATTATTCCTATTATTCATGAAAATAACTCCAAACATCACACAAAGTCTTTCAGAACTATGGTTTATGCTTTAACAAAGTTTAACAAGCCACTCCTGATTAATATACAACTGTATTTTACAACATTGTCAAGATGACTGACTGTGGAACCCAAGACAAAGCAATTAAATGTGTCTGCTATCAGGGGACTGGAACACACTCTTCTAACCTTTTATTATATCGCTTCTGTCAAAGTACATACATTAACATGAATGCCTCTGATGTAATTAACTTTTCTATTAGCACACTGGCCTCAGAGGCAGCCAGCACCACATTTTAAAAAGGAGTTGTTCATTCAGAGTGTGGAGTTTCAGATGACTCATTAATGATCTGCTTCTAATTAAAATGCAGAAAGACTTTATTGGCATTCTGATCTTTCCGAAATTCTAATGCCTTTACCCTTGTGCAGCAGCCGTCTGCTTTTTAAAGTAAAAAAAGAAAAGAAGAAAGAAAGAAAGAAAAAGATTTAAAAGTTAATTAACAATAAGTAGTAGTAATATGTCAAAATCAGATCACATTAACATCACTACAACACTGAACTGAGTCTTTCTAATAAACACTGCATTATTTTGTTAATGTTCTCGAAATCTTCTGACTTTGTTCAAAATTCAGCATACCCCTGCTAAGCTTCATCTAATTAATATCATAAATTAATGCCACTTATCAAAGAAAAAGGCAGACCAACGTGAACACTATGAGCGAGAACATTCTGTCTGAAATAATTATAAATGTTTTAGATGTGTACCATTAATTTTAATCAAGCATTAGTTTTCCATGTGTGAAACTCCCCCAACTAACAGCCCCTTCACAACACCCTAAATTATTAATATGGTTTTAAAAATAAATAAAATTTCCTTTTATTTTCTAACTGTAATTTGTACAACCTTGGGAGTCTCTTTAATGACATGGTTTAAGCTAATTAACTGTTTCTTCTTTTGGAAGTTTAATAAAAATAATAACACATGACAGCATGTGTGAACACTCAAGAATTACAATTGAGTTTTTTCTTTAACTCACTTATGTACTGTATATATTCTTAACTTTATATTTGTATAAATTGGAGCTGTATAATGTGATTTACATGGAACTTTTTAGATGTATTGTTAATAAATATTTGACAAAAGTTTGTTCAAAAAGCAAGCTCTAAAGCTTGTTTTGCTTTCCACTGCAACATTGCTTCCATATGTCAGGACCAGATATGTCCTTTAACACAGAGAGAATATTAACAACAACTTACATTATAAAGGATTTTAATCAAACACACCTTTCATGCTCACATTAACAGTCATACTATAAAACTACAGGAGTTTTCTCTCATGCAGCAGAGAGTAATTCAGTGGAAGACATCCAACATCTTAATAGAAAATATGGTACTAACCCATAACATGAAATACTACAGAGAATTGATAAATTGAACAATTAGGGGTGAATAGTAAGAGGAAATGCTGTTTAGCAAATTATTTGGGGATGATTAACATATGTTCAGGCACATGGCCTATTTATAAAACATTCAGCTCATTAATAATTATATTTCTCTACCTCACTAGAGTTGCTCACTACTGTAAAAAGCAGTAGTATTGATTTTGGTATTGATTCTCAACTGGTATTACTATCACCCGCCCTCACCCACCCACACACTTTACCATCACATCTAACAACTAAGCTTCCACCCCCTTCCATGTGCTTGCACTCTGTTAATGGCAGTATTATGACAGTAGTCATGCCCCTGTAGAGAAACATAATTCAGTAGACAACCAGGACCTTGTTAATTTCACAGCCATAGCAACAAGCTTAACACAGCATTTTAGCATAAGCATAATAAAGGCTAATGTATCCAAGACCCAGTGTGCTTTAAAATTGCCCACTGAAAAGCAGGGACCACAAATAAACAATGAAGATATAAATCTTGAAGAAAATCTCTTACAGTTAAAATAGAAAAGTCACCATTAAGAACATATAATCTATAACAACAAATGCATTTGAAGACTGCTGAGATTTGCTGACCAAAAACACTGGGTGTAGCTGACCTTTGGCAGCAATCGCTTCAACCAACTGAAGGAAAGTTGAAATTAAGCCAACAATGTAGTGTAGATCATAAACCGGACTGAAGAATGAGAACAAGTGGCCATACTACTGTATCAAGCTAATTAACAATTTGAGCAAAATGAAAAGAGGATCGGAGGCCAAATGTCTCACATAAGCTTCAAATCAACACTTTACACATCAAAGAGGGCAAGTAAATAAGGCAGTGGGTAGAGAAATTGAGGACATAAGTACACACACATACAAATATGCTACCTCATGCACTCTGCTCCTCCTGACATTCACACATCTGAGCAATAGAATTGCAGGCTGGATCGACCTAGTGCAAATCTTCTAAAGGACGCTGATCTATCCACATATCATCTTTAACTGTCTGGTGGGATGGCTATTTCCAGACCAGGTCATCAGACATTACGTCAGCATGTTTTACGTCCCCCACACCAACTTAAACCTTTAAGAAATAAAACACCAGTCATCACAGGCTGCATTCTTACATTTTAGTCCAGAGGCTGCTTTAATTGCATCACAGAATGTCAAATGAAAAATCAATGTTTTATTATTTCTACCCAAAATCCTAAAGGACATGGATTATTAAATGAATGTAAAAGAGCAGAATAGCAAGATATCTTGGAAATGTAACCTAATTTGGTACTGCTGTGAACACAACTGTATTTCATTCATGAAAGCATGACTTGAAAAGAAATTAGACTATATTGGCAAATTTATGAGACATTTTCTATCATCGTATTTGCTCCCTTCTTGGTATGTATCGGAGTTTGCATGCTGCACAAGCACATTTGTCGGTAAAAAAATTGCACAATTTACATAAAATAGTGTTTTTAGAAGAATTGGCATTGAAGTTACACAAGGAAAAGACCAAAGAATTACTTAAAATACCCTAATTAGCATCAGTGGACAAAAACCATCTTTCATTCATCTTTCACCACTTCCTTCATGGCAGCTGAGTGCTATCATATACAAAATGTTCCAATTAATGATTCAATCAGTTGATTGTCAAAAGATGAATGTGTACACGTCAACATTCAAATTACAATTCATACATTCAACTGCAACAATAACTAATCTCCCATTAAATTTATGCATATGTACCCTGGGAAAATTAATTGCCACACAGAACATAATTACTTCAGAGTTCTTGCAGCTTTCATTTTGAAACAAGAAATTAAACAAAACCCAGCAACAGGAAAGGTGCAGCAACACAAATATGGCACCGAGGCGATGAACAAAAACACATGAAAGAAAACAGAGTATATATTTACCATGCACAGTCCCACTGAGCCACCTTGGAATGCACACTAACATCTAAAGAAACTTACCAAAACTATGATAACTCCATGTGGGACTGTTCTGAAAGCTTAGCAAGGTTACAGCTTTGCACACACTAACATTACCCTGCTAGACAACTGAGAACATAGCAATTGACCACATGTCAAAACCTTTCATGACTTACTGAAGCCCTAGTAAAATTAAAATCATCCCATTAAAATGTTAACAAAAAACTTATAAAGCTATCACCTGTGCATTCCTTAACAAGACATTTGGCTATTGACCTACTTTACATGATGAACGTGCAGCACCATTTCCAATTCCACTTCATTTTCTCAATCCAGGAAGAAGGACCAGCATGCATTTGGTGGCACAAGGGTAAATCTACTCAATACTGCCACCCTGGGTTTAAAGTCAAAAATAATGTGAGATTCTGGCAGCGCATTCTAAAAATATTTAGAAGGAGTCTTCTTAGATGTATAAAATTATGGGATTTAAATCACAATCATAATTGTATTATTTATAGTTTTTAAATAGTTATTTTCATCATTATACAAAACATTGTGGAGATTTTGAAATAACAAAAAAACACTTTACTAACACTAACATCATAGGACACCACAAAACATTATCTGACACCTCCCTCACAGTGTCTGTCCTCTAAGAGAGAAGCAGTTTCTCTCAGATTTGAGATTAGACGTTTCTTTCTTTCTTTTTTTTTTACTTCATAAATTGTGTGTGTGTGTGTGTGTGTGTGTGTTATTCTATATCTATCGCTGACGCTACTAAATATGAGGCTTGTTTGCTCTTCTGCTTCAGAGCTCAGGTGAGCATGGAGACACACAGCCTTTCACTTACATTTTCAGTTTCTGTGTGAGAGCCCTGTAGTCTCAAAACTTTAGATGTCTTTAGACCTATGTGGAAATTTACTTAACTTATAAACAGCACCACCTAACAAAACATTTAAATTTTTTTATTTAAAAACATAGTTTTGGCTCCAGCACATTCGTTATCAGTGGTAAGCTATGTACACCGGGATTGTTTTATGTTTTCCATTCAGATCTGTTATTATGTTTTCGTCCGTCTCTATCTGCTGGTTCAATGGTGTCTTTAAAAGTTAGACTTCAAAAAGTCATTTGATATGATTAAAGACAATATTTCAAATGTTGGATTCATTTATGTGCTGTCAAGAAAAGCTGTGATATTTTGGGCTTTCATTGCACATCGCCAAACAATATTGCATTAAAAAGCTTTTGTTTAAAAATCAAACACTGAAGACAAACAACAAACTGTGAACCAATCTGCAGTACCTGAATCTCAGCAGGCAGTTCCTCTTTCATATAACACTGGAAAAAACTTGTTTTGAAGTTTGACATAAATCAAAATGAGCTCTGCTATAGTCACAGTGGAGTATAGCTATTAGTCAAAAGATAGTTATAATGTTCATCAGAGATTACTTTTTAAAAATTCAGAGTAAACAAAATTCTGCTGACAGCTCGTGCCTTTGCTAGCTCATCTTTTGCTGTGTAACACAAACTGTATGTGTGTTTGAGGTTCTGTCTGTGTGTTATTGTATTCATATTAACATTTCCTTTGCTACACACATGAACTCAATAACAAGCCTTCCTGATCCTCACTCAATGCCACCATGACAAGCTGGTACATTTATATGTATTTTGTTCGTCTTGCTAAATAAAATCCATATCTCTCACTATTGATACCATCATGTTTTCCGCAGTCCAGGCTTGTCACCATCTATCTTCCTTTGTCAATTTCATCCTCATCACCTGTCTTCCTCCACTTCTTCCTCTCCTCTTTATGGTGTTGGTAATCCTGCCATTGTTGTTGAGATCATGTTTGTATTTCCCACATAATTGGATGAAGTGCTGCTGTCTAGACGGGATTGGCACATCAATTGTTAGCCATCAGTCTCCTTTACAGATGACTGTCCTTTGCCAGATCACTTTCCGTCTATGAAAAGAAAGAGAAGAAAAGAGATGGGGCTTCGGAGAAAGGAATGAATTATCAAAATTTTAAAGCCAATGAATGATGGACACATATTCTTGTTGGTGCACGTGTGTGTATATGTTTTTAATCATCCATTCATAAACATATGCTTGGACTTTCTCTTAAGATATCCTTTGTCACATCTAACAGATTAAATGTCTGTGTGTGCATTTTAACTTGTGAAAACTGTAATATCCTACTATTTTTTAAAGAAAGAACCATTCTCGAATGTCACATTTTTCAAAAAGTCAGGGTGTGGTGAGGAAGGCAATTTACCAACCGTATGCAGATGAAACTAGCTAATGGAAACAACACCACAGGACCTAAAATCACAGAGATTCGTTGAGAGAAATGTCAGAGTCTAAAAGACCACAGTGGCTTAAAAACTGAGCTGAATGTAAATGAGAACCTTACTGGATTCTCAGAAAAGTCTTTTACGCAAATTTTCCAGTCCAGAGTGTTGTTTACTGGATAGAAAGCACAGTTATCATAGATCAGAAATGGATAATGAGGTTACCTCATGCTGTAGGCCTGAAGCCACTGAGCTAAGTACAGTGCTAATAACAACTCGCTGGAAGCTGAAAGAATGACGTAATGCAAAGATGATCTGACAAAAGAAAACAGCACTGGTCACTCTCAAGTGTTTCCATCCATTGTAATTTACCTTCTGTCACCCTATCTCGTTAAAAGTCACAAAACAGAAGATAAATACAATTATGTATGGTATAGATATAGTACATAGGATGTGATGTCAACAACACCAACTGGTGATTTGAAAAAATAGTTAAAACAAAAAAATTATAATTTCATTTGTAACAATAAAAACTACTTTGTGGAATTAGACCATTGATCTCTGATTGATCTGATTTTTTGAGTGGGGCAGAGAGGATGTTCGATGACTTACTGGACCAAACTCCATCCAAAATCCTGTTGAGATTTCTCCATCCCTAATAACTCCAGCTCCAGGCTTGGAACACAGACTTTATGATGTTATTGTTTACCCGATATTTAGTTTTATAGTGTTCTTTAAAGAACACCTGTTCCCATGAACCCTAGGTCACGGTTCTACAGAAAAGGCAAGTCCATGCGTGTATGACAAACCAAGAACACATATTTATTACTGCTTTACCTGAACTTCAATGTTTTAACTTGATGGCACGGGTGCTAGTCTGAGCCCTCTTACCGGTCTGCAGCTATGCAGTCCCATTAAATGTCCAGTCACGGTGCTTTTACTAAAATCTGTCTGCTACCACAGTGGACAGTGTCCTTAGAGGACATACAGTGACAGTGCACTTTGTACTACCAAGATCAGATTGATGTTGATCTTACAAGTTTGGAAAAGAATCCTTGGAACTGTTTTTATTATTACACAGATATTTAAAACCAACATTTTAATCTTCTTTGCATAGGCGTTTACTACTTGTATTTGCAGGGGCTCTGTTTTACTGTAGAGATTATTACATTTTCAGTTGATCTATTTGAACCTGAACTTAAAAGGAATAGGTTAGACTTGAGGATTTATCGAATGGCATTTTAAATGTCACCTCGTGGCACATGAAAGGCTCTTCATCTATAGTAATTAAATGAATATTTAACAAGCACATTATCTGTTCCCGACAGCCAAAAACAGCCTAAAAAGATGGGCTCATTGTGTTTATCATGGGCACAATGAGCCATTACAGGTATTGTTTCTTGCTCACGCTAAAGGTGACACTCCTTCTCTCACTGTCATTTACTCACTATTGATGAAACAATGTGGTCATTTTGCTTCCCATGGTAATGGGATACAAACAATAATAACAACTGTACATTTTAAATGCCATCTCCCTCTGTCACACCCCTATTCAACTACTTTCTCTGTGTCTCCTTCTTTCTTTGCCATAAATTAATATAATGATTCTCCTTTTCTATTTCTATTTTGAGCGTTTGTCTTTCTTTCTTTTAGGATGGAAGAGATGTCTCCTGATAGTTTTGGTGACACATATTAAATCCGTAGTTTCATTAAGGAACACATGACTATCTTACTAGATATTTTGAAACCTTAATCTTTATTACTACTCCCAATGTATATGATCTGTTGCTGTATATTGAAAGTACTGTTCATCTTTCCCTGCTGTGTGTATTGTTTTAATTCTGGAGCTGCATAATTCTAAGAGAAAAAAAACTGTTTGTGAGCGTGGGTCACTCTCTCACAATGTTTTACATACCCCATGATGAGACACTGGCACCAGTGTATGGGCACTCAGCCTAGGGTGGCAGCTGCATGTGACGGCTATCAGCTTCGCTTATTCACATGTGTGTGCCTATGCCAAAACACACACACTCACACACAGACACACACAGCAGGACCACAAACGGCCATGTATGGTTTTGATCCTAATCCCACTCAGTCGAATCGTGCTCCATGTGATGCTGTTGTTTGAGTCATTCACAGAACACACATACATACAGATTCAGGTGTTTTTGTGTGCATGTGGTGAACAACTGCTATATCGTGGTTTCATTTAAAACGTACAGCTGTATGTGTATTTTTTCCTTTACTCTGCCTTTCTTTGACTTCCCAATTAGTCACTTCACCCTTCACTACAGCAGACTGCCTAACAGGATATCCAGACAATGAGTGGAAACAAGACTCAAGGAGGGTGAAAGGAAAACTCTGTCACACCAACATCTGTTCCAATTACCTGCGTGCTGTTTGGGTTTACCTGTGCTGCTATGTTTCCTCTGTTTTACAGTTTAATACAGCATGCCACATGGTTTAATTTCCTAAAGTGTTCAGTAAAAATAAATAAACAAATAAATAAAAGCTCCCTGCTGTCAATTTTTAAGCCTGTGCACAACCTCAGCCCCTGCCTGAGTCCCAAACCATCTCCCTTGGAATTGGCATTAATTGCCTGAGAAAGGAAAGTAATTATCTCGGGTAATTATTACTCTGGGTAGAGTGAGAAACTTGACAAGCCTTCTCTGTTGGTCCCCTGTGGGGAGAAGTAAGGAGAATTCTGCCTTTAACGTGTTTTAATTGGTGGGGCTGGGTCCTCAAAGCTATAAGCTATCATGGCTTAAGGGTTTATAGCACACACACATGCACCCATGAGGGCACGCACACGCATACAGAGGGACAGACACATTGGTATTCACCTTCACGTTCACACGTTTCCGTTCACTTGTAGGCCTGAAAATGACTTAGATGTATACGTGTGCAATATTGTTTCCTAAGGAAAAAGAAAACACAAAGGAGTTCATGCACAGTAAAGTACTTTTCCTTTTGGGATACTGCCTCCATCAATCTGTTAAAGCAACGCCCTCCTCCTGGCTTTGAGACAAACCCACAACCAAGACAGAGAGAGCAACGCTACACCCACAAGATTAAATAACTTAAACAATGTGATTATTTTTTAAACATCAATTATGTGTATTGAACTAAAAACATTAATAACAGGCAGATTCTCCGAGCTGCTCTTTGGATTTCCACCACAGTAAATTAATTGATACAGACAGCCTGTGGAATTTTGAATTTCAGATCAAGTGCAGCAGCAAATTCTTTGCGTGTCACATGATCTGGCTCACATACCAGCTTCAGTGAACAGATTTTTAGCATTTTGCAGTTTTTTCTATTGACTGGAACTGGTCATCCTCCTCTGATCTTTCAGTGCGTTGTGGTCTGTTGGTGCTGGATAATGATGTTTCCCTTGGTGCTCCTACTCTTCACACTGTATCTTTTTCCGCCAACAACGTGAGTTAGTTCGAATAGTGACTTTAAAAAATTTACTTGTTTTTCTTTGATTACTATGCCACAGACACTGTTACATGAAATGATTATGGTCTGAAACAGATGGGCTAAGTGGTCCGACTGTGTGTTTTCTTGTAGTCTGTCTGTCTGTAGTCTGTAGCCTTTGTTTTAGATAATAATCCTGCTGCCTACCTATTAATGTGACTGTGTGCAATTCAGATTTCTGCTGCATTAAAAGTGACATGCAAATGACATAAATGTCTGACCCAGTTAGATTGGTGTTGTGACCTTTACGGAAAGTGACCAGGCTGTTCATTTAGACATGAACCTGACACTTTTAGATGCAGTTTTATAAATGGAAAGCAGTGCATGCCTGAAAGGGACCTTATTGTTTATCCTAGTAAGAAAAACCTAACTACTATTCAAAATGTAATTACAATTGTCTCTGACAGTCTTCCTGAAACATTTGAGGTGAGAAGGCAAGAAGGATAGGACCACTGTTGGTTGATGTTAGTTTTAGAGGCGTTATAATTCTTTGATATTATGTTATTTAACCATCAAACAAATAAAGCAACTAAAGGTAGCAAGTGCACTTAGAAAGTATGAAATAGGTACAAGGTTGTATAATGATGTCTCTGGAGATGTGTCTCTGTTACCTGCTGTGCAGCAAACATGCCAGTCAAACACCAGGTGGTCAGAACCCTGCTAAGCCCTCACATTTTTGAAGGCTTAGCAGGTAAAGTCACACATACATGTACAGTCACATATACACATCTAAATGTAGTTAGTGACAACTAAAGAAATGACAAGAAAGGAAGAAGAAAAGGTCCCGACATGATCACCATCCCTGGTGTCCTGCAAATATTTATATTTGTTTCTTAGGGTAAAGCCTGGCTTAAATAATCATGAACCACACAGGGCAGCAGATAGATGATTTCTATTATATGTAGAATCACATCTACCTTAAAAAAAAAACAATGAATGCAAAGACGTGGTGTCAAATTTTGAGAACAGAATTTCACGTACTATGAACAGGACATCCCAACATTCGTTGCAAGCATTGCTTTGTTAGTGCACCATGTCTCCATAGTGCAGAGCAGATTGAAACTGGTCAGAAAATGAACAACAATGTTGAAGTGTAATATCATGCACACTAGATCATGTAGGAAATACACTTGTATTCATTTTTAGACTGAAGATCAATTATCAATTATAACACAATTAGAGAGAGTAGAGGTAGCTCACATCAAACGTTATTATATTATATATGTTATTTTATGCATATTATAGATTTTTGCATTTGATTATTTGCACAGAATTATTGCATATAGTGATCACTGATATTATTTTTTTGCACTCCCTGTTTAACAGCCATGTGAGTGAATGTGATAGTAGACTGTCTGACAGCTGGTTAGCTGACAACCACAGATGTGGACGTGTTTGTGTGTGTGTGTGTGTGTGTGTGTGTAGATATGGTTGATTTTAAAGCTTACTTAGAGAGATCCAGCTTTAGTTCAAACAATTTTGTCCTGGGCACCTTTTTGTCCATCTACAGAGTGTGTGTACACTCACATCTTTTAATTGCCTTGCCTTTAAAATTCTCTTGCGTTCAGTGTGTTCGCCTCTTAGTAGACATTGGGAAGAATGTTCTCTCATTTCCTAGTTATCCAAAGACTTGGCTGCAACTCTTTGGTTGAAAATATGTTGAAGAGTGACGAAAATGATGACTCTATAGCCCACAGTATCTGGCAATTCCTGCTCTAGAGGATGTGCTCTCAGATTGGGTGAAGACATTCTTGTACTGGAGAAAATTAACCTAATAATTCATCACATTAATGGAGGTCCATTGTGAATTTAAAATCAAAAGAAGTCCAATGAAATAACTAAATGTTACAAATAGCACAAGGAATTCTCCTTATATGGAGTTTAAAGAAAAGACTTAAACAACTGACATGTCAATAGTTTCCGAGCACACAGTGAGAACACAGCTGTGGTTTAAATGGCCCATTCCCAACCACGCTTCTGGCTGTGGCAAAGAGCTTTGTACAGTCATTTCAGAAATCACTTTCTGAAATAACTTTAGACACACTTTCTATTTTTGAGAAAATGAAAATCCACTTTTTACTTTGCTTCATCAGAATTTCACAGTCACATTCAATTTGTCACAAAATGAGGTGTGTTAATCACACTGTAAACTGCTGGTGCTAATAAGTCAGTGCACACTGTTTCTGCTATCAGAAACACATAACACAAATAGGAAACATATATAGAATTCAAATGTTGTGCTTATCTGGTTTGGTTTTTGAGTACATAATGACATCCCTGCTGCAGAGGAAAAGAAGATTTTGACCAGATGGAGAAATAGATGCTACAAAGAGCAGACTGGAAAGCAGTGCACAGTGGGAAAAGTCATGCTGGATCATATTTTGATGATGGAAGAAATTGCCACCTTTGGATCCTGTGAAGTGATGTCTTCCACTGATCATCCTGAAAAATAAAGGGGAATTTTTAGAGCGACAAAAATGTTTACACACATGAAACACGTGTGTGGAGAAAAAAAGTGTGTGGAAAAATCAGTTCATTCAAAGCAACATTTGATTCATGCTACCTGGATTAAGGTTGTAATATGGTACATAGAAAAGAATTTAGCAAAATGTCATAAAAATATCAGAACCTGTACCATGGGACTTTTGGTTTAGCACCTGTTTTACCCACTTTATTCTATCAATCCTCTTCTTGGCCATGCTTATTGTACAGACAAAAAAGATAAAAGTGTAGCAGTGCAAAAGACTGTCTTGCACAACTAATACTACTGGGAATCAAAGAACATCATTGTGAGGCTGTATGATGTGCTTCAACTTGTTTATTTGAGTTCTTCATAGTTCAAAAGGTAAAGGCCAGCTCTTTGAGGTGAAAACAAGAGGAAGGGAAATATTCAGCTGGGTCTGTGTTGAAACATGGATTTAGATTTAAATTTTCTTTTTTTCTTTTTACCTTGAATTCATTAATCAGAGCAATCGCTATAACCTACATTTTAAATAGGGCGATTCATTCCATCATTTCGAGAAACAGAAAGAGCCATTTGTCCAATTCATGCCTGCAAATGAGTGAGATAAAAATAAGCCAATCTATATTCTGGGCTGATTAACTACCTCAACTAGCCTACTTCAAAATGTGCAGCCTGCCACTACAAGATGCTATAATACGGAGTAGCTATATGGTTCAGTAAGTGTTTGGTCAGTCACCATCTGGACACAAGCATAGCAGCAAACATGTTGAAATATACAGCATTCTGCATGCAACAAACATTTGCTTACTACTCCCAACCTTTTTTTTTCATGGGGGCTTTGATCCTCAAATATGTGCTAAACATAGGCAGTTTATTTTTAGAAGTACTGTCGGCAGTATTTTCAAATTATGCTTCATCGTGGTATTAAAGGTGATATTTAAAATGGTGATTTTCTCTCTGGATTCCCCATAACGCCACCTTTGCTGCTGCGCATCAAATTCCAATCAGGTAAGTATCTGCTTAGAATTCACTAAACAACCCTTCATATTTACGGTGGGAAAAAAAATTAAAGCTTTCTAGGATATTGCTCATTTTCTCCTTCTGCTGTTTGGGATAAGAGCTATGATTTATTCATTTCTAAACATTTTGGGCTCTAGATGGTATTCAGGGCCAGTTTTCCCTTTTAATCAATGTTGAGATAAGCAGAAGTTGCATTTTGTAATTTACAGCACGATCCCTGGCTGACTCCATCTAATGTCCTGAGTGTGTGAGTGTGTGTGTGTGTGTGTGTGTGTGTGTGAGTGTGACTAAAAGCATGTGTATATGCATGTATGCAACACATAAATAACATGTCTACAAATTAGTTGTTTCGTTAATATCTTTCTATGGTTATGTATGTCTGTTTTGTACGTGGCTGAATCAGAATCTGTGTGGAGGTTAATTATCATTAACTGAAATTGATATATACCCAGAACAATAAATGGTATAGAGGGAACATCACATGCCTGATGTTGGGGAGAACTGAGTGATTAAACTACTTCAAAAACAGCCCTTCATGTGTGATTTAGGGCAGCACTCTAATACACAAGCACATTTGTGAACATTAAAAAATTCTTTCACCTTATGATGAATAATTTTTTTTTCCATACATTACCGGTTATAGTATTGGATAATAATAATACTTTCTGCCTCAGTGTGGAGTTTTATTTCTACATTCCCATTAAAGCTTGGTCAAAATCAGGACAAAATGCATCTGAATAGCTTCGGTTTTGCAGAAGCATTACTTCACATTAGGCAGCAGCATGCAGAAAAGGAATAATTCACTAATGCAAAGATGTGTTATAAAAACCACAAATACAAATAGTGTGTATTCAGCTTTTCCCCCTTATATTTAAATTGAAAGAAACAACAAAAAAGGCTTCTCTGCACTTTGACTTGCAGGATAATTAAATTGATATGCTTTGATCAAACAAAAGCTAGACAGATGCAAAACACACTCACTAAGAAGGGAATTTCTACTAGAATACAAGGCTATAGAACTTAATAACATGTGTAAATTGAATATGATTAAATCCCAAGGTTAGTGTTTGCTGATGACTGTCTGCAGTTTGCATACAATGTAGGCGTCGTTACATTTTATGATTAATGAGAAAGACAAGCCGTATTGTGTGCTCTTCATTTAGTGTGTGAATTACCTTTTTTTTTTTTTTAAAAAAACCTTGACATAATTTTGTACAAGCCAGATTACATCTTCCACTAAGTCATTTCCCAAATCATGTGAGTTTTTTTTTGTTTTCTAATATTTTACAGATATCTCTGAACAAACAAAATCTAAAATCTCTTTCAGATGATACAGCAACCTTAATAAATAATAAAACTAACTAATCGTTCATGATTTCACTGCCTTCAAAAAGTTATTTTCATGAAGGACATATACAGTGGCAAGAAAAGTATGTGAACCCTTTCGATTTTCATGGTTTTCTGCATTAATCTGTCATAAAATGTGATCTGATCTTTATCTAAGTCAAGAGTATTAACAAATATAATGTTAACACAAAATGTCTTTATTGAAAACAAACATAAATAATCGTAAAATGCTAGGGGAAAAAGTATGTGAACCCTTGGAATTAAAAACTGGTTGACCTCCCTCTTGGCAGCAGTAACCTCAACTAAGTGCTTCCTGTAGTTGTGTGCCTCAAAAAAGCTAATTGGAGTCAAGTGTTAAGAAAATCAGTTTGGAGTTGTGGACTAGACGTCCAAAGAATAAGATAGAGCTAAAGCTCTGACTGAGGTTCATGGTTGTTCTCAATAGAGACATGAAAGAGCTGAATTTCTTTGTGATATTATTTTATTTTATTTTCACATTTTATTCTTGGATTATATTCCTCGTCAGGCCTGTGTGCGCTCTGTGATGCATTTCTGACCAAATCATTTTAGCTTGGTGGTGGGATGCTCAATTGTACTGTGTACTGGCAAGAGAACACTGAAACCATGAGGTCTGTGGTTCCCTGGTATGAGAAACAATGTGGTGAAGACACTTTCCCCTCTTCTTTTCTTGTTCTTTTCCCCTGCCCTCACTCGATCACACAGTCAGCTATCTGAAGGTGTATCACTTTTCTACCCAATCATTCTCTGCCACAGTCTCCGCGATCCAATCAATTCTTACCTGTCAGGTATTAAACATGCCTCTCCCACTCTGCTCCTGTCAGCCGTCCTTTCAGTGGTACTGTACGTGACTCAACCCTCCACCACCGTCAACCTCTAGCTCATTGAATCAGTGCTCCACAGGTCCTCTATGCCGTTGCCCTACTCTCCCCAGCTTCACACACCAATGCCAATACAAGGCAAAACTTAAATTTAATGCTGTATTTTCTCTTTTCACCAGGAATTATAGTAACAGAAAACACTGTGTCCCCCGCTGACACCGCAGCTGAATTTAGCACTTAATTGTCAGCTCAGACAGGTTCGAAAATATGATAATGGAAAATTTAAAAGACATGTCCAGCTCCCTGGGATTCAGGTTGGTGCTGAAATCAAGATGGCTGTCACATATGTTTATCCACAGCATATCTGCCAAAATGTCCCATTCATGGTTTGATATGTGTGAGCAATACCCAACCAGCAGATGTTTGTTCACAAGAGAGTTCAGCTCTCTGGTTGATGTGGGACCAGCGTCCTCTCTTTTTGCCCTTTTCGTCTTTTTCTGGGCGCTTCAGTACAATTTTCTCCTTAGTGCTCAAACTGATACAGTACAACAGCTGGTTTTGTGTGAAGTGTAACACATCATCACCAGATTCACGGAATGACATTTTCTTTGAAACTGTCACTACTCAAATAAGGATAATAAAACCTTTTTTATAGACCACCTTTCCTAAGCAGAGTTTACAAAGTGCTTTACAAAAAATAAATGATTAATAACGGAATAATGGAAAAAACTAATAACGACAAATCAAGGACAAAAGCATCATAAATTTAAAGGAAGAGTTATTTGTGGCAAACTTTTGTTTGTTTCTTAATCATATGTGCTGCTCAGGGTCTGTCCCTGACTCTTTCCCTGAGGTTTCTCCCCTTTCAACCTGGTAAAGAATTTTTTAAGGTTTTCCCCGATTTCAGTTGAGAGTCATGTTATACAGACTGTAAAGCCCCTTAAGGACGAAGAGGAGAAGAAGAGGAGTAATGGTGCTCTTTGTGACACAGTGCTGCTGCTACTGACAACCAATCTGAGGCCAGGAAAGTAAAGTAACTTTCATACACCATTCAATACACCTGCCTCTGAAATATGCCTGGTAAATCTGGTTCCCTAACATTAAAGCTTCAGAAAGGAATGTGGCAGCTAAATGGAAAAGCTGTCATCAGACCTTTGCCTTACTATGAGAATGGAAGGAATCTCGGATCACTGAGGAATTTTAACACTATTAAAACTTTAAGTAACTACAACAAATGCAATATTGTGTTATTATGATGCTTCAGTTGCGTTGACCAGCCAGAGTCTGATAGTTGGCTAGCTAAAGTTTGAAAAATACATACCTTTCAAAATATTTGTCTTATTACATTGTCTCTGGTATTTTCTTATAGTACCAAGGTCGGTATGGTAGCACATTTCCCACAAATATATTTAGCAATTTGGATAAAGTTATAAAATCTAAATTTTGTGGAAAAATCTCAGCAGTTTTGACAAAAATATTTACCAAATGCAAACATCCTGTTGTAGTCTTTGTTGCTAAGGTTGCTCATCTTCTTCACCAACCTATTCTTGATCAGACTGTGACTTGAACATGTATAGCTGGATTGCAGAAGCCAACATTTTGAATGAAAACTAATATGTTTGTGGGATGTTGTAATGCCACAGTTTTATTGAAAGAGCATCCAGAGCCAATGAAAGATAGCGGTGGTGCTGACAATCATTGTTCTGGGCATAGTTTGGCCTGCAGGAAGACTTGGGGGGTGTATCTGACTGGAAGAAGTGGGCCTTTAAAATACAGGAGCTGCAACATGCGTGAAACATGCCTGTATTAAAACATTCTACAGTATAGCATGCATTTGCATGTTTTTAATTTATAAAGAAACAATCTTGTATCAATGGGCCCCCAGAATAAAAATATAATTTCTAAATCAAGAATAATACAGCCACTTTAAGATTCACTGCTCTTCGCAGGCATGAAGTGTGTCTGAGTATTTTAGTTTTTAAACCATTTATATAACAATGGAAGTTTTTATGCAGTTGACTTTTCACCTGGTTCTTCCAAAAGCAAATTTCTTAGTTGAGCATTGGTAAAAATAATAAATGCGGTTAGGGTTAGAAGTTTGGATTTTTATCAGGAACAGACAGCGTAAACTCATGAGTCCAATCAGAGCTATTGAGGACTGCCTAGTGGCTAAGAATCTGTAATTTGGTTGGGGCACTCCAGACTGGGCTGAATTCAATTTGAACACAATGCCCTCTACTTTGGCATCATTACAAACGTTTAACGCTGAATAATGAGGAAGAGTGCAATGATAATTCATGATGGGAGGCAGAATAACAATACTCATCCTAAGAGAAAATTTACATGTCAGCATTAATTATGAAACAAAAGCTCTCAGGTACAACAGGGAGGTAAAAAGTCTGTGATCTGAGGGAAGCCAGATTGCACTTAGACCTTTCTTTTCTTACAGTATATCCCTCTGGGACTCAGATGCTTTGTTAACAGTAGATTAAGGGGCATAATGCATTTATAAAAAAAAATGTAATACCTTCTAAACGCTGTAACCTTGGTTTTCAATTCCACATACAGGCTACTCTCTACTTAATGCAGCACAGCACAGCTCAGAATAACAGACTGCAAATTTATAAAGCCTTCAAGAAAGAAAAAAAAAACCCTCAATATTCATTAAGTCACTCAATGTGTAATTTAAAGGGAGCAATGCAAGTAACAGAGGAAAGCATCCCTTGTGTTGATGTTCGTGTTTTTATTACTTATCAGTGCTATAATCATAATTATACTTAATCACAGTTGTAGCATCTACTCCTTCTGCAAACTTGGTTACCTCTCGTAATCAACTGTACTGGCACCTCTGTTTTCTTCCAGGTTCATCAGAGGAGTCAAGACTGGATGATAAACTATTAGTGGGCTAGAGAGCTCAAATGCTTCCTGAGGCTTTTTCTGAATTGATCTACTGATAACCTCTATGGATGTGTGCATGGATTTGTGTGTGTGAGAGAGAGAGCACATGTTAAACAGTGTAGAGACTGAAGTCTGAAGTCTCTCAACACAGAGTAGAACAAGCTACGTGCAACATGTAGATCGTTTTGTGTTTCATATTTATATATTCATATTGGGATGTTTTGTGTATTCTTAGTTGTGTGAATGTAGCAGTTTGGCATTGGAGTGAGCTAAATGTATTCAAAAGGTTGAAAGAAAATTAATTTAATTTGAAGGAAGGCATGTTTGGTTTTTTTGAATATTGCTCCAATAATTAACTATATTTTCAAATCCTCTCAATTGACATTCCAGAAGACTGAACCATGATATTTCATTTTGACAAAGTGCGTTTGCTGGTTATATCTACAGCGTTAACACACTTTAAATTATGAGCCATCATTCATTTCAGACACATCAACCATTACAAATACAGAAAGCGCCGCAAACTTTACCCAATCATGCTCTAAATTCCAGTCTCCTTTCACTCCCTTAACATTAAAATATTTTGCATGTCAACAAGCATCTATTGGCATCAGCACAAAAACAATTTGGGGGGAAGAATTTTCCGCCAAGAGGAGGTTGGGTAGCAAAGTTCTGAGAGACGATTAAAAACCTCAAACTCTGAGCCAAATAGGTTTGATATCCTGTGCTCAGGAGCATTGGGTTGTGTATATACCAATCACTGCGCTGCTTGTTTTGTTGAATGTGCTGTCAGGATCCACAAGCTACGACTGAGTAGAGCCTAATGATCTTCAGCAGTCCCAGTTCATTTTGGTTTGAAGTGATACATGAAAATTATCGCACTGTTTACTTGTAGAAATTTAGTAAACCTCTCTTCTGCTCTCCTATCAATTTACACTGAGCCAGCTTAGCGCAGGCTACCTCAAGCATGGCCGGGAAAGTAGCGCACAATGGAGTCAATCCTGCTCAAAAAAGACAGCTGGGAACTGCTGCGCACACACACACACACACACACACACAAACACACAAGCTCAGTATGCAAAATGTATGGTAGTAAGGCTGATTCTGTAAATTACAAAATCAATTCATTCTGCACATATTCAAGCACACACATGCACATCGACATTAGATTTTACTGTATAGACAGATCAGTCATTAAATTACCTCACTATTACACCATAATCCTTATTACCCAACTCATCATCAAGGTAAATTTAATTGAAATGTTTACCATTAACCAACCTGTCTAAGTAATTGCTTTTTAAAGTTTCTTTCACCTAATCAAGTCTATTCATGCAAATTGGATATTCATGTACAAACTGTGCTCGTGTGACTCATATAAAGTGCCAGCGCCTGTATAAAATCATGTAAATTGTCCTTTCCTGTAATTATTTGTCATTTATTTACCGATACCTCTGATAAGATGTTGTACCCAATGATTAGACTTTTTATTACAACACTGCAGATAAAGTGAAAAATAACGTGTGCTGAGGGCTGTGACTGGAAGTGGAGTAACTGCTTGTGTCCACTGGGCTACCTATGACTGTGAGGTGCTGAGTGACAGATTGTGAGCAGTATAATTGGGACCTAAAACGTTTCATGTATCATGTTTTCGTGTTGGTGATTTCACTAACAGATCTCTGTCACTATAATATAGGACAGCTTCAAAAAGAGTAATCTGATTTATCCTTATGGATTATCATCAATTGCAGCGACATTGTCAAAATGCAGATTTCACACACTATATATATATATATAGTGTGAAAATTTTATAAAAAATAAATAAATAAAAGAATATGCCATGCTAGCTAGATTTCAAAAACATGCTATTAAGTTGTGTCAGTCTTAACACTATCAACTTGTAGTTTGATCACAGCCCCTTCCAATGTTTGCTCTTTTTCATGCCATTGTCTGATAAAGCAGCCCATTTTTAAGTTAGAAAAGAAACAATTTACCATGGTGCTGCACTAAAGTGACAATGTGATAGTCACTTAATAGATTGTGCCTGTGTATTTATTTTGATTTACCAAATCAGTGGTTCCCACTATTGGGGCCAAACATGTGCAGATTAAAGGTTAGTTGAGAAGGTACCAAGAAGACGATCCTGAAAAAAAAAAAAACTGTCTCAACTAGAATCTCCAGAAAATAGGGTGTAGAAGTCACTGGGGGACTGATGTTACCTTGCTGTGTGTTCCCAGTAATTTGATTGTAGCAGGTCTTTGGTAGTGCCTCTAACAGACTGGGACGGCAGCCAGGTGTGCGAAGTGATGAGCTGCCAGCTCCAGCCCTGGTGATTCCTTACATTTATGTTCTATGCTCTTCTTTGTTTGCATGTGTTCCTTCCATAGAGATGCAATAGTGGTTTATATGTCAACAAAATTTATCCATAATTAGCATTATTTTATCCTCACATTTTTTACCACAAATAAAATGTAACCTGCTCGGTTAATGTACATGCTGGATGTCTGCATTCTGTGGACTCTTTTTTGTTGACAGGCTGCTCACCACAAGTGGGCTTGAGGATTCTGTCTATAACTTTATTCATGACATGAGGGAAATTTAATTAATGCACATCAACACCACCTGTAAACTGCTTAAGCACCATAAAACCTCTGCTACACTATAGCAAGTATTGTGTTATGGTACAGTACATAAATGTGATGATGCAGACAGATGCCGAGAGCTCTCTCATTCAGCCGTGACAATTTCATATGACCTGAAATGCATCTTACACAGCTGTGCAAATGTGCCACAAATATTTATTGTATTCTGAAGATAAAGGAATTTATCCGTGTGCTGTTGTTCAGGACACACTGTTTGTTGCTAGCATACTGTACAACCTTTTCAAGACTGATCCACTTGTACATGACAGAATAGGATGGGCAGTCTGATGTTGGTAATTTAACAGTAACATGCTCTATATAATAGTTTGAGCATTGATTTCTATGATAACTTTTAAGATTGCTAGTTACAACAGCATTTTTATAGGAATACTATAATTTTATGGTAGCTGGTCATGTTGACTTTTCTTCTTCTAAACTTACATAATCTAAATGTTGAAATCTGTGTGTAACAAACACTGTAGTGAATTTTTATACATGGCCATTGCAGAAAAGAATATTCACAAGCCTGACAGGAATGTGTCTGTGTGTTAGAAATGAATTACATCTGTGATAAACATGTTCAGTATCATGCCTTGAATGAGGGTTGTTCTGTATGTGTGAGTGTGTTGATATAGAGAGAGTGTTGAAAAGAGATGAGTTTTTGAGGACGTACAGTAGCCATGACATAATATAAAAATATAAATGTCCTAACCACTAGACATCCACAAAAATATCACAAATCGGTTTTATTTCATGCATTATACAAGTTCTCCTTGATTTCCATTAGCACCTGAGATATGATTCATCAAGCACAACCACCTCTGCCAAAGACCTTGAACGTAGGGGTGTGTATTAAAGTTATACAGTATGTGCCACAACAACAGAATGAACAAGTAAGAGATCAAAGATCCAAATTTGCGATGTCTTTTACAAATAAAGTTCCATTCACATTAATTAACAGTCGTGATTGCCATCCATTGCCCTTTTTCTCATGCGTTTCGTTTTATTAATGCCATGCATCCAGGGGTCCTTGTGTTCATTTTAAAAATACAGTTGTCCTGTCAACAGAACAGTGCAGAAAAAGCAAATGCATGTTAAATAAAGTCTAAATGATGAGAATTTGAATTCAGTCACTGCCTTCCCTCTGCCTGTGCAATTTCCATCATAATAACTGTAAAGGTTTATGAGGCAGTGTGAGCATATGTGCGTGCATGAGTGTGTGTCTGTGTTTGTTCCCAAATGACCACTAAACAAAACAAAGAGTTGCAAAAAGTCTGAAGATTTACAGCTGACGCATAGGCTTTCAGGAGACATGAGTCACACAGGAACATTAAATATTGCAGTAGTGTCTGGGTTTGTCTGACTTTGTTTGTGGATGTGGGTGCATGCATACCTGCTTCTATCCCTGCAAGCATGACAGTGACTATTTGTACATATGCTCAACTTCCCATTTTAAGCTGTGTGAATGTGTGTGCATATCTCTTTATTGGGATATCACCCTCTCTTTCTTCCTCTACACAGTAACATAATCTTGGCTGGCTTACAGCATCTTGTCATTAGCCTGTGACCACAGCAGCCACAGTGTTGCTCTGATCTGTACTCAGCTTAAGACAGAGGGGCTTAGCAGCATATTGGAGAATGAATGAGAACAACTAAAAGGGGTAAAGCTAGTGAAGAGAGACGTAATAGATGAGGGAGACTTGATTTAGGAGGGGCTGGGACAGGTGGTCACTGAGAGCCAACGAGTAAAAAGGGGCCAAAGACTGTAAGAATAGATGAAGAGTGATGAATAGATGTCATGTGGGTGGAATAGGTGGATATTGATAATAAACTGCATAAGATGAAATTGAGCTAGTGAGGAAAATATAGATAACAGAGTGGGCTGAAGTCATGTGAAGAAAGATCAAACCTCCCTCCAAAGGACAACACTGATGTATGAATACGCCATTATATTATTAGAACCTCCTCATCGCTCTCCTCTGTCTCTGTCTCTACTCCTTTATCTCTATACCCATTTTAGACTATTATCTCTAACAGATTTCTCCCTTTGTCTTTGCCTTACTCCTGAGTTTCCTATCCGTCTCTTCCCATCAGTCCACCAGTATGTTGCAGGGCAGTATATTATGGCTGCCATTATCTGTGTTACAGTAACTGCCTGTCCACTGATAACAGTAATCAGTTACATCTCTCTTCACTGCCACTAAAAAGTGAAGCAGACATGACTTTATATAACAGGTTTTCCAATCTCTGCCCTTTTTTTGGTCTCCAGTTCAAACCTCACTACCACCTCATTATTCTCTTAAATCTCATATCTTTGTTGCTTTCAACCATCCTGGGTTATGATGATATTATTTATTTTTGAATTCCAGTCCCATTGCTCATTTTAACCTAATGTAAGCTTAATCTATAGGCAGCCTAAGGTGTAGCAGTAGCAGCTGTGAGTGCAAGAAGGAAAAGAGTAAAGTGCTTGCAAAATTGTTCTAATAAGTACTTGCATCTTTGTTCTCTCCAGTTTGCTGCTATTAAGTGTGACAATAAAGGTAAGAAGCCACACCGAGTAAAATATCATAGCTTTAAGTGAAAAATCACAGCTGTAGAAAAGTAATGAGGCCCTTATCCAGCAGAGGGAAACACGTTTCTCTACAGCTTACCCAAAACTATCTTCCAATCACATGTACTCAAGCACAAACAAACACTGTAATAGGTAACTAAAATGACTGCCAACATGTGCACAGACGTCGCTGCTGTTGCGATTGCAGTAACTGAGAAGAAATGTGAATGTCTACAATGAAAAAGACTTGAATACTGATAGTTTTCCTGTGACCGCCTGACAATAATTGGATTCCCTGTTGTTGTTAAACAGGTGGCCCACACTGTATATTCTTAAACTTGAGCTATTTTAAACTTAATTTAGCCTTGCGTCCTGCTACAAAATAACAGTTTCACTGCAGGTTTCCTTAGTCACAATTCCCTTAAAATACACAGCATTCAAATTCATTTCATTTAAATGGACCCACTATGTTATCATAATGCACAATACAGACACTATACACTCTGATTTTTCTGCGATCAACATACTGTACAAATGCTCATAGTAAAATAAACATTGAAAAAAGTAAATTGCATTCAGCCTTTTTGAGATGCTAAATTTAAAATTATAGGTATTCCAGCTATTAAGTGTATCATAGCTGGACTAACTAATAATAAAGTTACAGCAACCTCTAATTTCATGCTGATTTGACTGGGGATTGATTTGTCTTTGCCTGCGAGGTCAAACATTGCAAACCTCATGACGACACAAAGGAAGGCAGCAGGCTTTGGTCTGTTAAATAATCTATTAGGCGTTACAGTGAAACAGTTCAACGTCTTATTGTAACAGATTACAATGCATGTCACTTGTTATAAATATTGTTTATCCACATTTACCAAACTCCAAATATTCCATGAATCATTTATCAACAACTTCCTGCAGTCAGATTTTGTCCTTTCACCTAAACTCTGAATAATATTTTGTGGTACCCTACTTATGCACTGCAGCAAAGCTTTTCCTTGTGCTGTGTTATAAAAGCAGCTCTTCAGTAAACACGTTTTAGTGTTTCCCCCCATGCGCATGTGTGTGTGACTGTGTTATTATAATAGTAAAGAGACGGCTTGTAACCTCAGCGAGCCTGATGACCAGAGGGTTTGTCAGCACCCAGGAACCCTTCAAGCCTATCATCATCAGGATCTCTGTCATAAACCCAAGGTTTATTGTATATTTGGGTCTAGACAGGCCCACCGACACCTCGCTCTTGTAAAAATAATATAAGCAATTTGATGAGGCAGTAACATTAAAGGATTCAGCAAGGATATAACCTAAGTCAGAGGTTTCAGCCTTAATGCTGTGTAGTCATGGGGTGTACAACATTGTTGGCACTTCCATGGCGTTCAATGCCGCAGCTGTTGCTTCAACCAACCATCTCTTGACCTTGTTAAAACTGTTTATTGTTGAGTCAAAACCTCAAAGTATCTAAAAAGTGTAAACTATCAAGAAACCACATGGCTTCACAATTCATTTTCCAGTGTGCTTTGTGTGGCCAAAAGCTAATTTTAGATCAGTGTCAGACAGAGAAACCATATACTGTAGTTATGGTGCTAGCCAGAACAGAAAAGAAATGCAAGCTGTTGTGTGTGTCTGAGCAGCAAAATCTCACAAGAATACTATTATAATGCAACTGAGAGAAACAATGAATTCACCCTCCTGCAAGCACTTAGCACCTCTGGAAGGAGGCAGAAAAACAATAGAGAAAGAGACACTGCATGTAAGTACCATATTTGTTTCTGCTCATGAATTTGGTGAAAAATGCAAAGTGGATCTCCAATCACAAGTAATGGTGTGTTGTATTTGGACAGCAATCATCAAACAATAACACACCAGACACTTGTTGTCTCAGTAACACACATCACTGCCAGTCGCCTGCAGCCATATCTTACATGTTGGTCAGTCACCTTGACACAGTCTTTTAAAAGTTATTTGTGCAACTAGAAAACTGTTAGTTATTGCATTATGTTGAATGCAGATATGAAATGCTGAGATACCAGCGATTAAAATGAGACCAAGAAGTATATATGAATTCTTAACAGCTTCTAATATATTTATGAAATGTGATATGCAAACTGATTAAACACTACATAAACAGTAGTCTGAGGTTTGTTAGATATTTCATAAGAGCCTATTCAATATCCCATGTGTTATGAAAACATTTCAAAGTTAACCATCTGGAAAAGTAGATGAAAGCATTTTTGGTCCAGAGAAAGGAGAAGGGCGTATCACACTCCCAGTTTGTGATTACGGGTCCATATCTGGATCAACTGGTTAAGTCAATGTTACCTAATTTCTGCAATTCATTTCTGTTTTGAGAAGAATGATCTCAGTGGTTTGCACAGAGTTGTTTGCTGAGTCTGTTCCCTCTCTCACTCTGTGATCCCATCAAAGCGATGGCATCCAAATCCTGCCCACTTCTCTGTGGTTCTGGCGTTTGGTCACACTTTCTTGCCCCCCAAATGGCTTCAGGGTCATGTATCATAAAACCCAGTGCCGATAAGAGATACCGTGAAATGCCACGCCTGTCTCGGGATGTTGCTGAGCCAAAGTCCGGATGGAGTTTTGTTTGTAGAGAGACGACGCAGTTGTTGTGGTGGGTGGCTGGGAGATTTAGCTGAGTGCTGAGAGTTTGGTGTGCAGCGCTGGGTCTTTTTGTGTTGTCTGTTTTGGTCGTACAGAGGAAATCCCCCAAAAATGCAAACACATTAATAAAATTCTCGGAGACAAAGTAATTTATTTGTTTTCAGGCAAATATCATCTCTCGCAACACAATATCCACCCACAAAATGATTAAAATGTTTATGGTTCTCCTCAGGCACTCTGAGCACTTGGTTAATAACCATGTCATGACTTCTACTGAATTAAACCATGGCCACAGCCTTTCCCAAGCTTTAACCACAATGCTTTGGTTGCATAAACCTAATTACAGATGAATCTTATGTGGTACAAAAAGAAATGTTTTGGGGGGGAAGTGGAGATTTTAATTTAATGGATACACATACTGTATAAGTGCAGTTCTACATTCTTTAATATTATTCAAGTTCAATTTTATTTTTATAGCATCAAATCACATAAAAAAAAAAAAAACATCTCAAAGCACTTCATGCAGTGAGGTCAAGAATTATAGAGAAACACAAATTCCCAAACAAGCAAGCACAAGGCGAAGGTGGAAAGGAAATTCTAGTGTTTATGGGACAATTAATGATCTCAGATAAATACAGGCATCTTTACAACTGAATGGATGAACCACCTTACCTGTGAACATTAGTACTTTATTGAGAGGTGATATGTCTTGGGTGATATGCTCACTACAAATAATAATTATTGTTCTTGCTTGAATGAGTTTCAGCTCACTTAAATTTCAAATCCATCTAATTAGGCAAACAAAAAATAGGGATCACAGAAACCGATAACATGCTGTTCCTATGCAGGTAAAGTGGAAATGTGAAAGCATTAGTAGGAAATGTAATCACTAGATGGACCATGTTCCAGTGCAATGTCAGACATGACCTGAAATCTGATCAAACTTCAAGATTTAAAAAAAGTATTGTAATAATACACTCTTTACTTTAAGGTTGGAGAGACTAGACTAGCTTTCATAGTGCATATAACAGCATTTGTGGGCACTAAGATTGTCACAGTTGAGGTTAGGAAGGAAATGCGGACATGCTGGCAGGCAGGCACGGTGAAGAGGTTACAAGCAGGCTGGCAATTAAAGGCAACAACGATCCATAGAGTACAAAGAACTCATCAATCTGGCAACTCACCAGGGAAAAATGGCTGGTCTTTATTTAGGGGAGTTAAGGAAGGAAGTGGAAGCTGGTGTGTAGGCAGAGAGGGAAGGTCCAGTTATTGGGAAACACATGAGCAGGTGGATGTGGGAGAATTCACCTGGCTGGGAAAAAGAGGAAAGTCCTGGAACATCTGGAGGGCAGATGTAGAGCGGCAGGCAACAGGGACAGAGGGGCCAAAATGAACAGCGCCGAGTTAGGAGTTGTGACAATGACACCTGAAGGAGGCTCACATGCATTTTCATAGATCTCAGTTTTACATTGCATGATATTTTAAGATCAGACGTAATTAAATTAACATTGTAGATGAGGTGAGGGTGAAGCATAGGAGTTTTGAGAAAAGTGATTAAAGCGTGTTTGTGTTTGTCTTTATCTGCTGGCACTGACTTAGTTTACCTTTAGTTCTCTCCTCGAAAGCAACTTTAGACACTTTCATCTAACAGATAGTGTTAGAATCGCAGCCAGCATCACAATTTGTTTCCAGTGTTTGAATAACAAAGAATGACTATCAAAATATTTAATTACCATTTCCCCCAAAGTCTACACTAAAAAGTCAATACTGACAAAGTGAAAATATGTGTTTTTAGCTACATTTAGTCATTTGGCAGACACTAGCTAATCTTGTTTGTATCAAGCAGATACAGTTTATGAAGAATTAACTGTAACTGAAGAAATAACTAGAATTATGTTACATGGGATGCATACATTGACTATTCCAGGTCAAGCACAGCCTGGGTGCCTGATCATACCAACAATAACAACAGTCTTGTCTCATGAGGACAGGGTTTTTCAGGATTTCTAGAATCTATGACACCTTCAGACATCCAAAAATCCCAGGTATCACTCTTATCAAGTGTGATGAGCCAGCTGTCAGTTTTCCCCAAAAGAGTTAACTTTGGAACAGTACCTGTGATTTAGGTTAGCCATCACTCTCTCTCTCTTTGTCATCGCGCTGACTCTCTCTCTCCCACTCGCTCCCTTTCACACAATCACACAAACACACACCCGTGCGAGAACTGTGGCCCATGGGGATATTTTTCTTCTGGCTGAGGGATCAGAAGGATGCGGAGCTGTGAATGCTTCAGTCCTGCTCTCATCTGGTGTGCGCTCTCGCTCACACTGTGTTGGGAATTAATGACTTCTCTGTGGCCCATCAACAGCGCGAAACACGTGGGGAGAAAACATAAGCAATAGAGTGGTGGTGGGGGGGGGGGGGGGGGAGCAGCTAGGGGAGCAGAAAATAACAGATAAACCTGGAATTCCTGGGCTATGCACAGTTCTGCAGCAGGAGAGGAGGTAAAGGATAATACTAATAGGTGACTAGAGAGCAATAGGAATGAAGAGAAAAGAACAATAAGTTGGTGCTGAGTCAGATTGGTGATATTGCAGGAAGAGGTAATTTCATTTTAGCCTCCCACCAGAGACCAAAGAGAAGAAAGTGAGGTTTAACACTTCATGCCCTTTTCTTTCACCTTCTCACATTCAAGTTGAGACATACTGAATGCCCTCATTCATTTCATCTTTTTCTTAGTTACACAGTTACAGGATGTGTTATGTATACAGAACTTAAAGAGAAAATGGTGAAGGAAGATATAAATGGAATAAAACGAACCTGGTTGGAGGGAGAAGATGGGATGGGAGCAAGATTTTTTTTTTTCACTTATGGTGCCTTTGATAACAAAGAACTTCTCTGAGGACTATACCTCATTAAACAATAATCAATTTATATGCACAATTAAGAATTAACCATCACACAATTTAATTACATCTACCGGCATACTTTAAATAATATTAGCATTATCATATCCTCTATTTCATCCCTAGCCCTTGTGAAGCAACCACTTCACCCATGCCCATTACAGCAAGCTACAGGCACAAAAGCAATGTTATTTTTTGAAGGCAATATAGTCTAGGTTGACTCAAGGAAGGATGTAGAAGAGAAGAGAGAGGATTGAATTTTCTCAGGTTTTATACAGCGGAAAACCTCTTTGATCAAGCTTAAGTGTGTAAAGGGAAAGTCTCCAAAGTGCTCTTTCTTACAAACTAACATAGTCTGTTTCATCTCATATGCACTGTGGACGTCTAAATCTACATTGTCCACTCTACAGCCCCCAAAATTTAGAAAATGTACTGGACTATTGATCAAATGCATCAATCTGTGAGGTGTGTAGTGCCAAGCAAGGCATCGAGGTTGGGGTTGTAAATGACCATGTTGTTACAGGGCATGTAACTCTAAAGATAATGTTATCACTGTATGTGAATGTTTCTTTCCTCGTCCCAGTTCATTGAGTTGGATCTAAACGGGCAAGTCTCTGCAAAGAAGTCCCTCTGAATTACAAGGCCTGGGATACCCTTATCTTTATTTCAGAAGTCCTCAGACCTGTATAAAATCAGTTCACTTGTTCATCATACCTTATTAACCACAACTGTTCCTGATCTGTATTTACAGACAACCATGCTATCGCACTCATCTCACTTTTTACAGTTAAGGTTTGACTGCCTCCTTACAACTCTTCGGAAACTAAGATGAACCTATTCATGAGCACTTCTTTTTCATTTTATCCTGTGCTCTCTCTAGTCACTCATCTCAGTCTTTAGGCGGTACACTGTTAGTTATTATACTCTGCAGATTTCACCTACCAGTGGACATCCTGTACATCTGTTGTTAGAAACTGTGAACATAAGCTAAAAGATATGTGTGTTATCAAACAACGTGTTTATAAGAGGCATAATATGTCCAAAATTACCAGTGCACGGCATGAGCACTTAATAAACTAGTTGTCAAAAACTTACTGTATGTTGCACAGAGGGCAGAATATAAACGTGCTCCAATGCTGCTTTGGTGAGAGACTATAGCAAAGGTTTTCCTGCTTACAAAGCTGCTACTAACAGAGCTCTTGCTAATTAGTGAACCCACTGCAGGAGCACAGGCTGCAGTGGGTTTACATGAATCAGATGAGTAGGCTGTAGAATAACAAAGCTTGTACCAGCACTACCAGCTATTCTAACATGTTAGTTTTACACTTCCCGTTGCTTCTTGCTAACGTTTGGATGAATGAAGAAATGCAAAGGCTCGTTTCTCCAGTTCCTAGTCTTTATAAATTCATACTAAACATGGATTTCCCACCTTTTATCTAATTATCAGCCTTGACATGTCAGTTTGTTCTTTTAACTGACACTTCCCTGGATAATACGAACGTTTTAAACAGCTCGAAAATGGTAAAATTATGCAGTGACAATGCACAGAGGAAGCCAGATTGAGCAGGTTCATTCAGAATGGTTGGTGTCACTGCGGTGTTGTTTCAGTTCTAACATATCTGGCAAGTGATAATGAATGCAGCTTAGACACACAACAATAGAATGATGAACATGAAGGATGTGGGATATTCGTGGGATTTATTTTGTCGAAGCTGTTATTTGATTGCCCGTAAACTGAAACTCTGAAAAAAATCCTCTGAATTATTAGTTCCGAATATTTTGTTAATTAGTTAGTAGTATGCTGTATAGAAAGATTGGTTCCAAACTGTTACTGAACAAGGTGTCCATAATTAAGGTAGACGCCAAAAACGAACTCTCAATTCAAGAAAACAGATTTCTATTATTTGTTCAAGGCTTTATCAGGAGGCAAGGGCACAGCACATTTAAAACAATAATAAGACAAAGATAAAATGCACGTATCCATCAATGGCAACAGTAGAAATAAATATCTAGGAAGACAATATGAAGATACGAAGAATGTGTGTGTGGGTTGATGATGATAAACACAAAAATAGAAGATATCCTAAAAACTTACACCTACAATCTGTGTTACAGCTGCAGAATGAGACAGTTTTCATTGAGCAGCAATCGCTTTCATAGCTGCTGGCATTTAGGGATAATGAGCACTGGAAGATCATTTGAAATCAAAATTGATGTTGGGAACCGTCACAGACACAATTTTGAACTGGGAAAGCGAAACGTTCCCACATCATGGAAGATGGTGCAAGGTGCCTGAAGATGCGTGCTGGTTTGTTTGATCTATGACATTTATATTTAATTATAAGCTCACTTCCTAGATATACACAAGTTTTTCTAAGCTTAAGATCTTGGTACAATATATTCTCAATTTACTGACTATAACAATAACATGTTTCCCTAGCTACATTATGCAGAACCACAGTTCAAGTGAAAAGGCAAGAAGCTGCAAGAGAACAATCTCACACAGTTATTTCAATGTAACCTAGAAAGATGTGATTCATTTATATTGTAATTAGCCCACAAAGGAAGCACATTTGACCTTAACTAGACAAAATAACCTTGACTTTAAAATGCCTACTGTGTAAACGGATTGGAAGAACTGTAATAAAACTATATCAGTAAAGTCCACACTCAGGAAGAACCTTGGCAAAATCTGCAACTTCCTACGTCCAAAGACAAATAGAGTCAACAACAACAATAATGAAACACATGTTGTACGTCCTTTGGGACCCAAAAATCGCCAACCACTATCTCCAATATCCCTCCAGTGTTGTGGTCTTCTTTAGGAGCGGTGAGTCAACACTTTCTGTCCATCTTCCCTAGTTCCACCATGCAGGGTTGGATTGATTTCAGAAGTGATGTGCGGTCACCTTAAATAGTGGAATTACACTAGAATGATGGACGCTCACTTTTTGAGGAATGATAGAATTTAAAATAATTCTCCTACATACACTGGGGACATTTTGAAATTAGGACAGATTAACACTAATGGGTATTTAAAGGGATGGTTGTCCTTATTGTGCAAAAGACAGACGGAAATTATAATTACAATACATGGGATTATGCAATAAATGCAATTAATTAGTCAATTAATTATGCAATCCGTTGACTGGAATATACAGTACATGCATCATTATGTTTTAACTAATGATGAATGATGACTAAATAACAATAATAGGAGATTTTGATGACTAAACAAGCAGTGACAAAATATTAAATGTTAATGATAGACTGCACTGGTAACAAGAAGGCAATGCAAATGCAGCCTTGAAGGAAAGTCATATTTAAAATCAAAGTGCTGAAAGGTTTTACTAAGCAATTCCTTCACTGTCATCTAACAGTAATACTGCCGCTGCCTTTGTTGAAGAACATGAGTTCTGAAGCACAGCGGGATATACAGTGGCAAGAAAAAGTATGTGGACCTTTAGGAATTTCGTGGTTTTCTGCATTAATTTGTCAAAAAATCTGATCTAATCTTCATCTAAGTATTAACAAATATGATGTGTCTAAAATAATAACACAAACAAATACTGATCTTTTATGTCTTCAGGATGACGTGAGAGTGTCTGAAACTCTGCTAAGCCAGTTCTGCAGGAAGAATCGTCTAAAACTCCTCCTGAACAATGTGCAAGTCTGATCCACAGCTACAGGAAGCGCCTGGTTGAGGTTGTTGCTGTCAAGGGGGTTGACAGTAAGTTATTCATTCTAAGGGTTCACTTACTTTTTCCACTATCATGATGAGGTTTAATGGTTGTTCTCAATAAACAGATGAAAGATCTGATGTTCTTTTTGTGGTATTTTTTTTAGGCACATTATTTTTATTAGCACTCTCGACTTGAAGATCAGATCACATTTTATGACAAATTAATGCAGAAAACCATTAAATTCCAAACGGTTTACATACTTTTTCTTGCCACTTGTAGGTTGGCGGTCTATTCACTCTAATAAGGTGATAACACCCACACAGAAAAGCAGTAGCATCTTTAAGTGACATCTCATGCTGTGCATTTTAGCACTTACTGGTTGAAGAAAGGTCATTGGATCGGTTTTGGATAAACTTGTCTCAGCAGTCCATGTCGGCAGCCAGGTTGGCGTGGACCAGCTGGCTGTAGTTCATATATGAACTGAGATTGACTATACTGAAAGCCCAAAAAATAGCAACAAAATTATGCTTTGTTAGTTAAAAAGTTTTTTTTTTTTTAAATGTATATGTCTGTACCAACAGATCACATCGGTCCAGCTTTCGATTCCCCCATGCATCCCAGGTTGTCCACAGTTGAATGTCAGCAAACTGTCACAAACAACATTCAAACAAAATTCACACACAATTTCTGTCAACATAAGATTAAAATATCCTGAGACTTCCCGTAATACATATTGAGATACCCTGAGTTACTTACAGTACAGTACCTGTACCATAGAATATACTGTAATAGCACAAGTACAGTATTTTCTGCATTACTTTTCTGTGATCACCATGAAATTACATTGTCTTTGTTACCTGCATTTGAACCTAGTGTTAAATATTCTCTTACAAATGATTTGCATTCTGGATTTTATAAAGCAGATTAACAGATGAAGTAATTGCAGCATGGCAAACCGCAATGTGAGGAAAAAGTCTGAGGAAAAAGTCAAGAACTAATTATTAAATTTGGACAAACACTGGGTTCCTTGCAATGACATTTTAAAATTTGGAGCAAGAAAGATGTCTGTGATTTACTGGACATTGAACAGTGCATTTAACAACAATGGTGATGTTTTCTACCACACCATTGCACGAGAAACATAATATCTTTCAAAGGGTACAGACAGGTAGAAGTGGAGCAGAACATCTGGATCACTAGTAGCCAAGTTTTCCAGCTGCCTCTAGCAGTAATAAAAACATGCACACGCGCACAAGCATCTGTGTATCTGTAAAAGCTACAAATTTAATTGCACTTCACATATAATTTCCTTTTGGCAGTGTATGAAGGTGACATTAGGGAATGAGAGGTAATTTAAACAAGATTTTACATTTAGCCAAGAATTTAGCAGATTGTGCATCCAGCTTTGCCCTACAAGCTGAAAAATCTAAATGTGCCTGTAGATTTTGTCCTTTACGATGAGATCCAGGGATAGATGAGTTGCCAAATTACCCATTTTCCTATACTTACCTCTGTAGCCGTAAGGTCAAATGAATTAAAACTAGAAAATGGTGGAAAAGTGCTGAGAGTGAGGTTTGGAAAATAGTATCTACTAATTAGTCACATACACCTCTAGGCTTTTAAACTGTGTGAGCATTTGTATGCAAGCGTGTATCCATATGTGGCCAGGTTTGGGTTCCAGATTTCAGGAAGTTTCAGACAGAAGACAAATCACCAAATTTTTATTTTTTTTTTTTTTATAATATTTTCCCTGTTTTGATCTCTTTCACTGTTATTTAAAAGTAATTGCTTTGTAACTTTTAGAAGTCAAGTCTTGTTCAAATAAAGTTCATGTTTATCTAGAAAAAATGTGAAAAAGGTGTAGTTGTCAAATAAAGTTAATTCCAATTCATTTTCTTTAAAGAGGAAAGATTTACTATGTTTCCCTTTATCCCTGTTACAGCTTCTTTTATGTGAGAAGCTGATAAATTCTCACTTTTGGCCTTTTATTTTCCCCTTCCTCCTTTCTAAATGTCAGTGCCGCCAGATCACTGTGCCGTCGTTCCACTGCTGAACACTCAAACGGAATTGAGGGGAGCCAAGAGGAACCGGAACAATTTGGCCTGATAGCACACCCTCTGCTCAACATTGCTAAGCGACCACCGTGAACTCAATTTCGTGAGCCTTCCCTTACCTACAGGCTAGAGCTAGTGAGAGAGAAAGTGTGTGTATGCTGAAAGGCCCACTTCTCCAGTGAATCATCCCAAAATCTGTGCAAGTTCTGGTCTGTTGGGTTTCGGCCTACACTCAGTGTATGTTCAGGTGTGTATAGTACTTGTGGGCATGTTTGCGTGCACATGGCATTTGTGTGGTTCTGCATGAGTGACAGGTCTCTGGCCCGACTAGATACCTCAGCTGGGGATGGTCACACTCATATTACATATAAGTGACCAATGATGGAGCATCTTACTCTGTGTGTGTGTGTGTGTGTGTGTGTGTGTGTGTGTAGTTCCCAGTCTCCCATGTAAAAACACAGGACTCAAAGAGTTAAATATTCCAGTATTTAACATCAAATTACTTTGAATTGTGGTATGTGATTGATATTTTTCACGTGTGCATGTGTATGTGTATTTTTTAAAGTAGTCTTATAAATGATATGATTGCGTGTTCCTATTGTTTGAATTACATATGCACATGTTCAGTGAGACTCCATAATTGCTTGAGAATTCTTCACGTCTACTTGGTAAAATGTCTTCTCGTTTATTCCCCATGGATAAAGCCTTCAAAGAGTATTTTTTTTTACATTTCTTTTATATAAATACTATGACTATTCATCATGTTACATTCAGAATTTCCTCTTTTAACTGGCTTAATCTTTTTTTTCCTGCCATCTTCAGAGTGTGGTTGAAAAATTGAAGCATCAGGAGCCTGTTTTTAGCACTTGATATTAGCTTTACTCCCACTGTTTTGGCATTGCTGGCACTGCCTAGCTGAATATGGCAATCAAACATGGAAACGTACTTAAATGGACTGGCTAATAATTTATTCCTCACTGCCAAGAAATGGTGTATTCAGCTCTGGCTACTTCCCATCAGACCACTGCTGGATCTGACTGAAATAGATGATGTATTGTGTCCAAGCACATAGACAGACTGACATGAAAGGAAAGACAGAGCCGAAAACAAGCGTAACAGCTGGACTAGTCCTCAGTGTTGTCTAATAGTCACATCAGGCTTTGCCCTTCAATGTTAATTCAGTGTAAACAAATTAAACCCTTCTTTTGGTCACAGAAAAGGAACAAGGATGATGTGAAACATATTTTAGATGTTCAGTATTACAAAGATGAAAGCATAAAGTACAGTACTTAGTTATAGCTGAGTACAACTTAATGATACTTTACGTTATACTTTTTCTTTGTAACATGATATAACTGAGTCAGGTATGTTATTTTTGAACAATTGTTGTCGGCACAACACATACTTTCTCTCAGAGCTGTCTGCAAGCCAGTTTGAATATGCAAATTCTGGTTTGAATGCTATGTAAAACTACCAGCAAGACATAATGTGACATTTCACAGGCAACAAAACATACAAGTAGAGTATTCTGACCTTTTGAAGTTTAATTTTATGAGTCAACGTGAAGCCTGTATACAAACACACATACACAGACACACACGCACACTGCCATTCTGATTGTCACACAGGTTACACCTTACAAGAAAATGAGTAACAAAGAAAACTGGGCTTCATTCACGAAAAATCTCCATTGGATTCATAATGTGTTTTTATTTGCTTGTACCTTTGTTCTTGTGCAGATAAATCTCGCTGTTCCTGTTTAGCAAAGGTAAACACGCGGCCAGTGCACATTATACGGCGTGAGACTGCAGGGCCATGTGCACACACAGGATCTCATGCAGAAATCGAAAAATAATAGTTAAAGCCAGTGAAACAGTAGTTTAGCATAATTATTTCTGAAGCTAAGGCAAGAAGTGAGCAGTAAGTGAGCCTCATGTTTAGTAGCATCATTAGTGGAAGTTAAATAACACCCAGCTGATGAACTAAAAAAATATCTGATCTCAAATTTGAGAAAAAGAAAACCTTCTTTTCTGAACCATGCTTGCCCTTAGTTATCTGAGCTGGGTGTGGGTCAGGATATTGTGGTTCTGGCTGAGCGGGGAGCAGCACATCACGTTACATTGTGATGTACGATGTGAATTAAAGTGCAAATTAGGGGTTTGTTAATTACAAAAGGACATATTGCTTTGTAAAATGATTGAATGAATAAAAAAATAGGATCGTAACTTAAATCCTATAATATAAAAATAGAACAACAAAAATAAGAAGCATTTCTATGCACAGACTTGTGTGCTGTAGGGCTTAGAATCTTAGTTAAAACTGTGTAAGTGGATTTTTCATGAATAAGGCCCATTATTCTCAAAGGTGGATTGTAACAATAATTCAGTTGACTTGATATTATTGAACATTTTAAATAATTTCCATCTGTCTCAGTTGGGTTTCCCTTGAAATGCAGTGAAAAGTCTACTCTACTACTACAGAGTTGTATATGAGACAGAACACCGGTGAGTGATATTGGTTATAATGATATTGGTTAAAAGAGAAACTACACGTGTGTGTGGGTGAGATTGAAAATTTATAAGAGAAGAATGTATCAGTGTCTATGAAGGAGAATAGAAGTGATTAAAAGAAACAATAATATGCATTAAAGAACATGAATGAATGCATGATCACTACAAAAGATGCAAATTCACACATGCTTATTTAAATGATTACTATGCTGTCAATGTATTATAACACAACAACACCATGTCACATTATTTGGTTTGGCACAGACATTTAGTTCTGTAGTGGCTGTTTATTGGGATTCGTGGAGGTATGCAGCGATAGTGGCTGGACAACTTAGTTGGACAGGCTCTCTGCTAGTTAAATCATCCACTAAAGCTTAACCTGAGCCGATACCATACAGATTTAAAGCTGGGCTGCGCGGCAAAGTACCTGCTCTTTGCTTGGGTGAGGATAAGAATCACAAATGTTTTAAAGGTGCTCTGGCAACTAGAGGCAGGACTAGTGAAGATAGATAAGTTGGGATAATTATTACGTTATTATTATTTTCATATTATACCAGTTACAGTTAACCATCGACTATTTTACTTTTACTGAGTTTCCCCTTTGATACACCTCTATTCTCAATCACACGCTGTATTATATTCCCTGTGTTTCAGTAGGAACAAAATGTGCAAATTAATTTAGTTCTGTGTGTTACATTAGGAGTGTGTGAGTGATGCAGAGTGCAGTTGTGCTCGTATCAGGTGTGCGTGCGCATGAGAGAGCATCGTGGTGTACTTTATGTACAATTATGATTCTGCATGTGTGAATAAAAAAGATTTATAACCTAAATGACCTGTCACACTAATGTTGTAGTAACACATATAAACCACTAACGCAATGACTGATTTCCACCAGCAACCACTGATTTTTCTTTCTTAACAACCAGAAAAGAGCATAAACTGAGTTGATAACCAGGAAAACACTGAGAGCAAAAGGTAAAGTATTCACACACCCATTAGCACACAGCCTTGTAACCACTAACAGTAAATGTGCTGTTACTGAATATGCCCGGATATGAACTTGACCTTAGTTACCAAGCAACACAACATATTTTTTATTCCCCATCTCATTGCCATGTATCTTCTACAAATCAATCAGTGGTACTCGTAGAAATACATTCTTTAGCATAGCCACATATTAAGGGTTAAATTGTGAGAAGAATATTATCCAGACAGTCTTTTACACCTCTGAATGGATGTGGAATGCTGCCATTCTCATTAACAAGAGGGCAGTTCATACTGTCTTTGTATTCAGAGTTTGGTCTAGAAACACTTTCCGAGTGAGTGGTACTGAAACAATTGGTGTGCCACTCTAATCTCAACACTGCTGCTGAGCTTTGGATCTGGTTGTATTTGGCGGACATTCTCCTCTTGTGGCATGGCAGCCTGCAAAGACTCTGGTCTCTGTAGCACTTCATGGCTGCCAAAATCCGAGAAAGGTCATTTACTGTATACTGCAGACTCGCTGGGAGAAATACGCTCAGGTGTCACACAATAATGAGGATACACATCCTGAATATGTGGATAGTAGATGGTAGCTAATATTAAATATAACTTACTACAGCCTGCACAGGCAAACTGAGGCCTGACTGTAATGTTCCACTCCTGGCATGTACATATCGTGTCCACTATATTGCTATGACTACTATGCTAACAGGCATTCGGTGCTGAACTTCCCACCGACGTGTGAATAAACACAGCTAAAAGCAATATTATCACACATAATTTGATAAATCTCAGCTGTCCTTAAATAGCAGTGATTTGAAATTGGTAATTTTTATGCTTATAATCTGTCTCAAATCTCTGTTAACTACCAGATGATATGTTTTTTTTTTTTTTTTTGCTTGAAGCAGAGAGTCCAAAGCAGGCAGCAGGAAAATGGAAAATGCATGGCAGGAGAGCACTGCACAAAAGAGAGGGCTCCAAACCCACCAAATCCTGGCAACAACACCCACGCACTTCCAGATGTCACACCACAAACTTCTAAACTGTATGTTATTAACAGATGCCATGCATCCAAGAAAAGTGTGAAGGAGACATACTGTGTTATATATTTTTTTTTTTTTCATGCCAGCCTCACCATTATCAGTTTCATCTCTGTATTGTACAACTAGTCTTCAGTTTGTGGTGGGTAATTACTTTCTGTGATTAAAAAGTAAATCTGAATTCATGATTAATCTTTAAACAAATAGATCTTCATGTTTGAGCATGTTTTATAAATAGGCATGCTGGACAGTTTGGGTGTTTGCCCGATTCCTTCTGAAATACAACTAGATGAAGATAAATTATTAAATACATTTTCAGTATTAACCGTGAGGTGATTTCTGTTGTGTCCCGCCTTGTTCCGTCCAAACCAAAGTGCTTGGCCCTCAGTTTGGCAACGTGTCAGCCTACATTAGGTGGACTAGTGAACAATGGTCTCAGCCATCTCAGGAGCAGGTGGTGGTACTCAAAACTCTGAGAGGAGGGTATGCATTAGTGGCACTGTGTGTCTGTGAGTGCGTGTGTATGCGCGAGAGAGAGAGAGAGACTGGTCTATCTGCCATCTGGAGCACCCAGACAATCCCAGGTGAGGCGTAAACTTGAATGTGCCGTTTCCATTAGTCCACTGACTTTCCTCTCCCCTGGATCCAAAGACTTTTTAGAGAAGAACCGGTGGCTCCTTTCTATGCCTCTAGTGATGGCACACACCAATTCTGAGAGTGTGAAATGAGGCATTACGAGGTGTGCTGCACCCCCTCTTAAAGTGGATTGACCCAAAATGAGATCAGCAGACCAAGTCAAGTTTATTTATAGAACATCTTCCACAAACAGATTAAAATGTTTTAGAACACAGGGTGTGTATGCATGAATGGGACACTGCGATTTTATGACACAGCAGGAAGGAGGCTGGCATTTTCTGAACGTATCAGTTTGCAGAAGAGGAGAATGGATGACTCTAAAAGTCAGAGTTAATGCAGGTGTTGTAATAGTGATAAATCTGAAATTAAAACTATTAGATCATTTTCCAATCAGTACACACTGTGATGAAAAAGTGAAGTGCAACTGACGGTATGACAAATACCACTTGCAGTCTATGTTTTCCTTGTGTTGTCTGGTAGAGGACATTCCCTGCTAAGCAGCTTTAGTTGTGTGATTGAAGTGATGCTGTTATTTGCATAGGCAACGTCAAATAAGCACAGCTAATTTTATAAATAATGCATATGGTGTTTTCAAAAGCAATCTGATAATAAAGCCAAAGATGCAATCTAAGAGAGAGAAGAGAGAGAGAGACCCCACGGCTTTGTACGTCATAGAAAATATAATGTGAAACAATATGTGATTGCCAAGTACATTTCATTTCATAAAACATTTGATAGATCCTCAATTAGCTTAGCTTTTCAATAACACAAGTCACACTTTGCCAGCTTTTTATAATCAGCACCTTATTAATTCTTAGCTTTGCATAAAACCTGTGATTACAGAGCTTCTGATGTCACCTGATTTGCCTTACAATAATTGACATTCATTTATATATACAGCATGGTTCAAAGCAGCAGCCAAATGGTCATAGGCAAAAAGTATGGTCAGGTAATCTACAAAGGATGATTTACTCCTTATAGTGTTCTTTTTCTTTATGTAGCCCCCGCCCTTTGATCCATAATCAGAATTTGTGAGTTTCTTTCCCAGATATAAATTAATTTGTAAGTTATGGCTTTTATAATAAACAATTCTTATTCATTTCTTTGATTGTTTCTAGATAAAACACACACTACATTCACTGCTCTTTTTCTCTCTATTTCAGTCTGAACAGTCTTTTCAAAAGCGCTGTACTCTCCGTCCCCTACACCTATACACCACCTTGTCTCATCACATCCCACCTCACATCTCCGCTCTTCTGATTGTCCCCTGCAAGACAATCTTCGAAGCTCAGGCAGTTGTTAACGTAAAGGGCAACTTACTGATTTTGACCTTGCTCTGGCTCGAGTTTGGGAGTACATGTATATGAATGGTATTATGCTTTTCTCGGATTCTCTATGTTGAAATATGTCTCTGCATCTAGCTGAAAACTTCCTCAGATTATGTTCTTGTTATGGGATTTTCAGATGCAGAGATCTATTTTAATACATACTTTCTAAAGCAGAACCACAGAACCAACATAAGAAATCAGTGATGTTTCAATGAAATCAAATCAAACTGTTGATGTAAATAATAATGATAAATTATTTACATAGCCCAGTATCAGAAATCACAACATTCCCTCATGGGGCTTTTAACTCCATACAACAAATGACATGCTCCGTCTCTTGTATCAGATAAGAAAAAACTCTTCACCGAAAAACCTTATAGCGGAAAAAGTGGAAGAGACAGAGGAGCCCTCTTCCAGGACAGACAGACCTGCAGTGGATTAAAGTTACCCTTTAATACTTCACAGCCCTCTAACCCAGATCATGACTGGGTTAGAGGGCTGTGGAGAGCAGCACGGAATGAAACATTTAAGTTACCCACTATATAGCTTGTGTGGAAAGATACAGTAGCTCACACCCAGGAGCAGGTCTGCATGCTCCTTCTGTTTTGAATTCTGAGCCCATACACGTACACTGCAAAAAATGAAAGGACTGTGTGTCGCTTCATACAATGATAAAGTGTGTTATGAGCATTCAATTTCACACCATATTTCATGCTCTGAGCTCAAGAATCAGCTCAAATAGCATTTTGCAACCTTGTACAAATTGCACATCTTTGCTTTACAACTCACTGTTGCAGAGAATCCAGATTTAAAATTAAAACGCATTCACTTGTTATGCAAAAAATCTATATGTTTATTTGATACAGAGATGATATAGTCAATTTCAGCATCCCACCTTCCTACTGCTTATTTCATGTGGGTTTATGTCTACGTATAACAATGTGTTCTATGTTTTGTATTGTATTATTATTATTATTATTTTACAATACAATTAAATTAAACTAAATGTTTTCTTTTATTGAGACGACTCAATGCACTATGTTCCAAAATTGCTCGTTTCAGGAAGTTTAGACAAAATGTACTTCAATACTCAAGTAAGAACTAGATAAGATTATTATTTTTTGCAGTGTGTATTTTTCTCTGCACCCCCCACTACCACCCCCACCACCTCCTACTCTTGGTTCTTCGTGATTGGTTCACCTATCGTGTCCATCAAAACTTTATGGGCGGGACTCAAACAATCCACTCGTGTTCCCTGCACGGTGGACTGTGCGCCACAGCAGAAGCAGGGCAGACCGTATTACAGCAACGGCAGCATCTACTCTATCGCGGGAGGACGACTGCTCTTAGTCTCTGATGGTGACTGCTGTTGTTCACAGTTCTCTAAACTGAGCCAGAACCTTACCGCCGGTGCATCCCTGCAAATATCCCAAATATTGTTTTTGAAGAGCGAGAACATTGTGTTTTTAAGTAACCAAACAGTCTGCGGGTCGGGAAGTCGCTTATCTTAACGCCTTTCTAGGGACGCACAAAAGACGCACTCTCAAGTCCACCTGGATAGCTGACAAAGCCGTCCGGTCCGGTTCGAGGTCCAGTGGGGAGACACGGTCAGGACAAATTAGCGCGGAAGGCAAGAGCAAGAGACACAGAAGACAGGATGAAGCTCAATAGTCATTTGATTTTTCGCCTCTACACTATTTATGGGATTCTTTCTAAAGGTGAGCCGGGGACGAGTGGTGCGTACGTGAGCTGGTGTTTGTGTATGTGCGTAATAATGCGTGTATGCGCGCATGTTACAGGCCAGCAGCAGGGGCAGGATGATGAAGGGGGGCAGAACACGCGGTCATACGCGGGTCGAGGCACAGGCTGGGGGGTTTCTCATTCTCATGCACGTTGTCGTGCGCGTTAATTGTGCCCGCGCAAGAGTGTACGTGCGCTGAATGTGCGCGTGCATCTCTGCAAATGTGCGTGATGTGAGTCAGCTAGAGATGAGAGAGCGTGTCCTGTGGCATTAGGGGTAGCTTGGATATTAATGTTTAAGTATGAAGGGGGGATCCTATTTGCGTAATTGTGTGCTCAGGACCTGACCCGAGCACGTCTGTGAAGTCAGATATACACACGCACACACATAGAGACTGGTGCGTGTCCTGCGTCCATGGTCTCGGGTTGTGCCGCTAGGAAGACACACCTCACCAAATAACCAGTGGCTGGGTTTGACTTGCAGCACTTGGATGAGTCACAGAGACGCTGGAAACATTTTACGCACCGAGCTGTTTGGTGCTGGTTTTTACAGCAACATTAGACATTTACACACACGCAGAACATTTAGCCTCGAGTAGGTTTTCTTCTTCTCTTTCATGGTTTTGACCCATGTTTTCTTGTGTGCAGGTGTGGTGTCTGTGGTTAGCGCGCACAGCCAACTCCGTTATGTTGTGTGAGCTTGTTATAAGGCTATTGTGCATAACCTCAAACGAGTTGTGGGAACAGCAGTACAGGTCTGACCGGAATGACTAGGTTGTCATTTCAGATGTTCATTTTCCTTTATGTCTCCAGCTAATATTATCATGGTTTTCCCCTCAAATTAAGCCTTTTATATTGCATGTTTAGAAGACTGTACAAGTCATTTCTGTGCAAAGAGTTGAGTACAGACAGCGGAAATCTATTTGCCTGAACTTCACAATATGTAGAAATTATTCTGATTTGGAGAATTTGTGATAATCATATAATAAACAACTTGCAGTGATTTCGAGGTGGCGGAGGACCAGACTGTAAACACAATAGTAAGGTGACTTTGGGGGTCAAGGTCACAGTGAATTGCGCCTCTGTTTGTTAGGCCGTTCTGCGTTTATCACAGGGTCACATGTAGGTAGAAGTAAAATAGATATAGAATAGAATGAAATAACATAAATCAAACTTAAAAAGATTTTTCTCAACAACTTTTACATTTCTAATCTTTAGTATAAATGTGGAGGATATCTAAAATGCAGTATAAGGAAAGAGCTTACGAATTACAAGCCTACAGTGGTTTTATGGCTATATTTCACATTTTAATCTTAAGGCCATTAAAAACATCATGTTCATATCAAGATCTGAGTTTAGAATTAATACTACACTTCATACAGAGTGAGAACTGTTTTGAACCGCGTGCAGTCATCTTCTTTTCAGGGATTGTTCCGCCTTTAACAAAGCTGACACAAAGTCACCTGAGTACAAGCCAGCGTTCCAGTGGAAGCGAGAACTTAAAAAGGGAATCCATCTTCAGCTTTCTGTTGCATCAGTGGCAACAGGGTGATGGATTTACACCAAAAAAAAAAAAAAAACAGCATCTTAGTGTAACAGCAGGGCCACATATGCCACAGTGAGTTTCAGTTTCATGTTGCAAAGGGCGCTCTATTCTCCTCGAATCATATCAGGTTGCATTTAAGACGCGGGCGAGCACATTTATTAACATGAAAGACAAAAGCATAATCTTGACTTTAACTGCGGTTTCAAACGGGAGTAAATGAGAAATCCCAAATGAGGCATAATTCGTGTTGGATTCCCTTGATCATCTGTTGTTGCTTCTTTGAAGTGTATGTCTGTGTACATGTGCGAGAATGACAGCAGCCTTTCCTTAATAACAGACATGATTAAGGCCATTCTTGACTGGTGTGTAATGAGGTATCTTAGAGTATCTGGTGTATCTGACAACTCGCACATTGATTGACGTTCCACAGCCTTTCTCATCCTCTTTATTCTGTTAAGGGCAGCGCACTCATTATGAGCGTGTGTATGCGTGTGTGTGTGTGTGTGTTTGCATATATTCCTGCAAATCTGTGCCCTGTTTGTAAAGCTTAGGCTTGAAGAGGCAAACACATAAGCGTGCCCGTAACGACAGGGCTTATTTTATGTGTTGCTCTCCACCACGCTCACTCACCACATCATTCTCTTTCTCTCGCTTCCTCTCTCTCTCCCTAACCCTGAAGAGGATAATGCTAGGCTGCTTGATTTCAACAGTCATCTCTCGGTGCAAGACCTATTATTGTATAGGTTCCACACAGCAGGCAGGTCAGCCTCCTCCTGAATGAAGTCTGTCTTGCTGAAGCCGTATCCGTGCGCTCTGTAAATGACAGCTGTTTCAGCCCCTCTGTCCTGGTGCCAGCTGGCATCAGAGATTCAGAGACACTGAATCTCTATCACTGACTAGACCTGCACAGTATACAGTGCAAATGTGAAATGCTGATGGAGGTTGTTGTTTACCAACAGGCTGAGTTGTTAACATATTATCCAGCGTGTATCATGTGCCCGTGCTGAAGCCAGAGAAAACAGCCTGTTATGCAAATGGGCCTCTTACGTAAGAGCTCGGGGCTGAGCGGCAGGCGAAGGGAGATAGAGGCGGAGAGTGACAGAGAAAAAAGGGAGATGTTATAGAACAGAGGAGTTGATGTAAGAGTAATGTAGGAGGAGAGGTATGGAGGAGGAACGTGCGGTCTTCTCAACTAAAGGCTGCGATATGTGCACTGGTTGTTGTTTGCTGTTTATCTCAGCTGCTCTGTCTGTTTCCTGTCACTCTGCCTGCCTGGTAGTCCGTCTGTTTTGAACTCTGATCTTGCTAGCCTAAATACAAACCCCTGCTGAGGAATGTGTTTATCCCCACAGTGAGTCTAAGCTGGCGGAGGCTGACCCTCCATCCCTCTGTACTTCCGTCCATTCCTCCCTCGCCTTATCCTCCCGTCCTGGTGTGGAGCTTTGTACCACAGCAGCGTGGGAAAGCTTCTGATAACAAGCGGCCTGTGTGTGTTTGCAGAACCACTGATTACATGGGAGAAACAAGATGTTCTCCCTTTCTTGCTCACTTGCACTCTTCCTCCCACTTATGTGTGTTAGCGATGTATTAATTTTCATGGCTCTGCTTTGATGAGTGGAGCATGCGAGGTGCTCTGTACCTTATACCAATGCCACGAATCTTCAGTGCTGAGAATCCTCAGTAGAGCATCACTGGCTCAATGTGCATCGCACTCAGACACACACACACCGAGCTCTACTGTGGGTTCATTGCTGCTCTGCCAAGGGATTTCCCATGATCAAAGCCAGTCTTTTGTTAGTCCAGGTGTTAAAAAGTTAAAACAGAAAGGAGGAGGCGGCTGGAGGGGAATGTGGTAGGATTCACAGCTTACAAGCTCTTCATGGCAGAGTAGAAATGTGCCTCTCTAGAATTGCTCCAGAAAAAGTGATGATCCTGTTACAGCTCTTTCTGCTATCGGTAAACCAGTGCATGCATGATTTTGTGTGGCAGTGTACCGCCAGTGACAAATTCAGTACAGATGCTCTTTCACTGCGTTTAGATTCATAGATAAAATGAAGATGAAAGAAGAAGGAAGCTGTAAATGTTAAGCTTAATACACACACACACATACAGTTGCAGATGGCAACAGGCGATTCACAGGTGGCAAAAACACACCTAACCAGAGAAGACTTTTATGATCTTGCAGAAAAGGTTGCGCCCACACTGCATGACGCAGCACACACTGCAGTGGCAGCCAGATAAGCCATCATTGTTTTACTATACCCTCAAGTAATGTTAGATATAGAAAGGTGAAGATTTTACCTAGCACAAACAGTAGAAACACACCAGATACAAAAACACCTCACAAAACATCTGCCAAAATGCTTCGTGTTTACAATGCTGCATGTGCTCTTTGCTAAATATGCCCGAAAGCCACAGATTCAGTGAGAGGGAAAATTCATTCTGCTGCGATGTCTGAACACGCTGATATAAAGATTGTGTCTCCGGAGATTTTGCCTTACAATATGCCAGCTGCTGAGATTTCATATATAACTCCTAGGTTTCCATCTCACCTCATCGTGTGGGCACACACACACACACATGCCCTGAACTTTAAAGCAGCCATTCAGTTTAGTGAATTGTGCAATATTAGGCTTTCCTGATTCTGTATACTGAATACTCTCCAGTAACCTGCCGTGTGATGCACTGTCACAGGTGGTTGTGTAACTCACTGCACATGTCAGGCATACAAATCCAAACGCAGTTACAATTATGTTGTCAAAATTAAACTCAAGAATGTGTCACATTTGCAAGATAGTAGTTTAATTCTAATAAATCGCAGAGTACTTTAGCTAAATGGTTAGATATTTCAATCATGCATTGGTAAAGCTGTTCCCTGAAGCCTCCTGAACAACAGTTTCTAAACAGTTTCTAATCTTAAATTTTAAACTGGATAGTGTAGTGCTAATATCGCCACCATCCATGCAGGAGACAGTGGCTCGAATCCCAGACTTACGCAAGACCTCCTCACGCTTACCCTGCCTTTGCCTTGTACCTTGTACCCTTGTATGTCGCTTTGGATAAAAGCGTCTGCTAAATGTAAATGTAAACTCTTAAGCAAAGTGTAATTTAAAACCAGCTCTAAGCAAGAAAAGAGAGATCAAATGCAACCTCCCATGGAGAACGTTGAGAATACAAGCCCTCAGGTGCATTTGGCTGCAGCAGCAGGCAGCAGGTTTGCACCCTAAATAGACCTCCCAGTAGGTGAAAGAAATATGCAAGCTCAGCTAACATATCAGCTGGTGGGGCTTTTCCATCAAAGTTAATACAACTGTTTATGTGTACAAGTCAGTATATCAGCTAAAGGGCATTTAATGATCTGAGACTTATGTAATAAGACACAGTAGTTTGACAGTAGAGAATACCAGAGCTCCAGATTAACTGTGTGCACCGGGAGCACTGATGCTCTTTATTGAAAATGTTCTTAACTGTATTACTAATTAATGCTTTGGTAATAAATAGACAATTTACAGGAATGTTGGGCTATCGTGACAGCAGTGCTGTACATATGGTACAAATACATTTAGGAGCACCTTAGAATTACCACTTTGGTCAGTGGATCTTGTGCATCTTGATTGACAAACAAACCTCTTGGGCTGCCATTGTTAGTGCTAAGACTTAAGCGATTAGATATAATCTAAATTAAACACAAGTAAATGCATTGGGAACCGACTTTGATTGTGTTCTTAAATATGGGTGCCGGGGGTGGGGGGGTCTGTGTGTACGCATGTTCACGTGCATGTATATGTGATGTCTGTATTAGCATTGAATTCCAAAGGATTAGCGAGTGACTAATCTGAAGCTCCAGTCTTTGACAAGCCATGTGTCACTAATCTCACACTCCAGAATAAAGAGACACAAACACAATAACCTTTTGGATTAAAAAAATCTCTGTGTTGTAATCTTTCACTCAGAACAGGAAATAAGGCAAAAGGCCAAAATTGAGGAAAAAAAATTGTCTGCACCTCATTGTTTCACACACAAACGCTAAACATGCAAATGAGCACATAAATAACTAATTATTTAACATAGACTTTCAGTTGAACTGTGCACTGAGGTTCACATATAGCCCCCTCTCTTAATAGCCCTTAGCCTTGATAATGTTCTCTTTATGTTATGTGCCCTTTCACATGACAGCTCCTTTTCATACAAATCCCAGAGGGACAGAGTCTGGAGACTTGGCAGTACATGTTACAGTAATCATTTCCTTCAACAGAGATAAAGATATGGACAGCCATGACTCTCCCTCTCTCTCACTCTGCCTACTCCCTCAACTCTGCACCAACTCTGATATTGTTTGGGGACTCTGTGTCTGTTCTTGACAGAAATGAATTCAACCAAAGCATAAGTAGTAGCAGTAGCATTCACAGCCGTGTCCGTATGTACAGTACCTTTAACCAAAAACACACACACACACTCACATTTATATAAACATGCACATTTGTGCACACAAAACCCCCGGCAGTGTAAAGAAGACAGAGTAGAGAGAAAACAGCCTACAAATCATTTGTTTTCACAGACTATATTTGTTCTGATAATATGGACTAAAACGGGAGAAAGCTAAAAATTGTGACATTTTTTGACTTTATTGCTTCTGTTTTTATGACCCAGATAACTTTCTCTGTCCACACACACACACACACACACACACACACACACACACACACATGGTTTTGTTGTCAAATTGGGGTTGACAGCAAGGGGAAAATCTCAGGGAGCATGTTGAGAAATGCTGGAAACAGTGAAAAACAAAGAAATCTTTATGTCCTCTCACATTCAGATTTCTTCAAAATGTGTCTTTTTTCACTCTATTTGCTGAAGATTCAATTAAATTTCAATTTTATTTGTATAGATGCACATCACAACAGAAGTCATCTCAAGGCACTTTACAGTGTAAGGTTTAAAATCTTACAAAATATAACTGTATACAGAGTTATACACTCCCTTTAGAGGACGAAACCTCCTGCAAACCCAGGCTCAGGGTATTATCAACAAGACTTGAGCAGGAGTAAAGTTAAGTTGACTGCCCTCCTCTGTTTTAGTACATGGCTCTGAAATAAAAAAAGAAATCAGTTCCTTAATTTTGTCAACAGCGTTTTCAGATAAACATTTACTGTCGTGAAATGAAGCTTTGTATATCTATGTATGTATTTCAATGCTTATTTGATATAAAGCAAAAACATTGATTAAGTGCTTAACTGCTTAACATGCATTTATACGATAACAATATGGAATTATGGTATGATACTAATTGAAAAGCAGGATTTACTGCATCCACAAGTACACATGCACCAGCATTATGGTCTCAGAGGATGCCTAGAAGTAGCTAAAGCTAATTGAAATATAATTCCCCAAAGACACATGTTCATGTTAATTGACTTTCTGTGTGAGCCTGTGTTTGTGCGCACTTGTGTGTGCACTTGTGTGCGTGTGTGTGTTTTTGTATTCATATTATTGCCAGAAGTCACTTGCTAGTCCCTTGTCTAATCATCAGCTTGAGGGTCCCCCCACATCTTAATTCGGTCTTTGAAAGCTATTAGACACTCTTTTGCATGAGCACATAAACACATCTGATGTAGTGAAATTATGCAGCAAGAATCCACTGATGTTGTCTCAAATTGAACCGGTCCTTCCACCGGAGTTAGTGCACAACATAAATCAAAGCAGTCCTTACCGCTGTGTTGTTTCGGTTCTTATTTCTCAAACAAGTGGTAATGTACGGAACAATAAGGCTTCAGATGGGAGCAAATAGAGATTTGCGCAGTATCTTTAGAAGACTGTGTGAATGCGTGTGTGTTTGTGCAGGGGGGTTCTGCGTGTGAAACTAGAGGGAGAACATTATATTTAAAGGCTGTAATTAAATGATTACTTTTGAGAACTACAGGTGTGAAATTTCATCCAGATGAAAAGGTTTCACGCCATGAACTCATGCACCTGTTAAGAGACATACGCTTGCACACACACATGCACATTGGGTTATTTTCTGCACTACAGTCTATTTACTTGTTGATTTTTTAAACGTCGGAATATAAATATATTCATATTCATATGTGTATAACAATTGTGCATGTCTATGTTTGTGTTGTGTGGCTCTGCTTTCATACTAAATTATGCTTTCCCTTCAGCTGGGATTACTGTTATCTATATCTTTATACCAGCATGGATACTGTTTATGAATATTCCAAAATCCTATATTGGTTCTAAGTTTGGAGTCCAGCCTGTCTTTATGTGGAGATTGCTCCAGGCCTGTTGTAGAGGGGAGGGAAGATGGAGTCAAGTGAGACAATTTATAACAGTTAAAAACCAAATGAACTGAGACCCTTGGCTTGGGTGAGCGAGCGGCAGCATTCATAATGCGCCTTAGGGATTTCTTCTCCACACGCCTTTTTGCTGGGCACGGTGTGTGTGTGTCCGTGTCCAAGCTAGCAAACACATAGTGCAGCGAAACACACAGCCCTCTCCACCATCTGTCTCTGTTTGCCACATTGCAAATCCATTGTGTGCTTCACAACATTATTTCCCCCACCCTAAGTGGCACACACCCCTAAGCTTACTTCCACTATCCTACTCAGTGGAACGGTGACAATTTGCTACCGCATACACATCTTTGTTAAAGATGCTGTGGCACATTTCCAGCTGGATTTTAATACATATTTTCATGCTCCATTTGAATTTTTTGTGAGTTAGTGTTTAGCATTGATGCTTTGAGATTTTACAAGCCCATTTACTTGTTCAACTGCTTCAAGTGGGAATTTGTGTGATATTTTCAACTGGTCCCTGTTGAACTCACACTGGACTTTAATAAACCTCCAAAAATATTAATTTTTGCATTTTGGCAGACAGATTTAACCCGTGTACATGCACACTGCATGAATCTGCCCAAGGTTTGGCTCACTAGTTTTATAGCCAACTCATCTCCAGTTCTAATCAAAAAGCTTCCCAGTCCTGAACCTCCTGCTGAGGAAACAAAGAAGTTATTATGTTTTTAAATGGTCTCCAATTACGGGTAATTTCACTGCCTATCTTAAAGCTATTTGCTTTTCTCTCGCTTTGCTCTGGTTGGGTAGAGCAAGCACTGTGTTTTGCAAAACAACGAGCAGACAAGTTAGACATACGGCAGATGCATTCTTTCGGAAAGCAGAATGGTCCCCTCTCTTTGCTCTGCCTCTCTGTCTCTTCTCATCTCTTATCATTAGAAAAGGGAAACACAGTTAACTCAATTTCTCCTTTATCTTCCTCATTAGTGTTTGTCTCACAGTGCACTCAATTACCCAGTCCATCATTCTCCTATACCCACAAGTCAAAAAGCTTCCACTGGCTGAAATGAGTGTATACTCGCTGGTAGTTAGAATCCTTTAAGACTCATTAGAGACTAAAAATGTGCTTAACATAAATATTTTGAAACCATGATATGGGGTTTGCAGCACTGCTTGTGTCCTTTCCAACGATTAAGCCATGACAGTTGAAAGCCTGCTGTTACACTGGTGTTACATTTTTATGCTTATATAACTTTTACAGTGCTCATCAGAGCTTTCCTTTTATGACATTTCAAACCTGGCATGTGAACTTAGCACAGCTGAATTACTTGATGGATTGAATTTCACTCCTAACCTGGACTGTATCTTCTGGCATTTGGTCATTTATTTTTGGATTGTATGACATTTCAGTTTTAACAGCTCTTTTTAGTGAAGGATTTGTCAACATAATAATAACAATTATTATTATTTGTCCCAAATTATTACTGCTTCTGGCCACTTCTTATCCACATAAGATGAGTAAAAGACTGTCTTTGCAGAAACTGACCTATTTGAAATGTAGAATACAAAGGTTGAATAATTAAAATCATGACTCACAAGTGAAAGGCTCTGTTTTCTAAAACAGGCTTTTTGTACTGCTTTTATACAGCTGAATTAAGTAACTACCTTTTTGATATTTAGCATCTGTAAATTTTGCTTTCTCGCTTTGCAAATTCATGTAATGCCTACAATCGGTGACTAGTTTGCCAACTTGCTAATACTACTGTGTGTGTATCCAGTTGAAATGAACCAGTTAATGCTAATCTCTGCTTATCCTCTGAGAAGCACCCTCAGAGTGACATTATCATACTACTCTGTAGTTGAGATGAATAGTGGTGGAGAGGGCACAAGAAAATTGTAAATGGAGACATTGGCATAGCAAATATTAAATCATAAGCGCTGACACACACAAATCCTCACACCAGTGGTCACCTTCCAATGCCCGCTTCTCTGCACACATACGCCCACACACACCCCACACACCCACACACACACACACACACACAGAGCTGCCAACATGAGCTATTATTGAAAAGATAGACCCAAAATCTCCAGGCATGGCGGTCATAATGAGACAGTGTTAACCACAGTTGCACTGAGCTGGTAAATTGTAGCCCTCTCTCCAGGACTAAGCACTGATCCTAAGCCCTTGTAGTAATACACTGGTCACCCTAATCCTGACCTTATTAAAAGTGAGCCTCTAACCAAAAAGGAGCCATGTCTTTAGACTGTAGTAGATCCTCAATACAGCTGGTCCTAGTGGAGCCTGTTTGAGAAGAGGTGACCTTCACAGTCCTTAATCCTGGAGCCACCTTTTACCCACATAACATAATGATCACAGAGCTTAGGTCACGTTAGAGTTACATTTCATATCATTTACTTAGAATTATTTTAAATCTAGGTAAAGTGCCATGCGTTGTCTGTTGCACATGGAGCATTTCAATATTCATGTTCTATTTAGGTGATATTTCCTATGGTAACTAGAAATAATTTTATATGAAATAGCAAGAAATTAGAACACTAATAAACACACAATTTAAATATAATTGCCTATAATGGTAAGTATATAAAGATAACAATGTTTTTCTTAGGCGAGATCTCATACAATATGTTTGAGTGACTGTGAGGCCTATAATAGCCTTGATGTCCCAGAGAATGCTGTTCTACTTGAAAGTAAAATGGAAATTAGTAAAAGATAATAGTGAAATTAATTAAGTGCAGTATTACCCTGTTCTGTCGTTAACACGTGGTTCTGTCATGCTGTTGGACTGTTGGGTTTTATTATGTCTGCAGAGAGATAATACTGCTTGTACAATCTAGGTCTGTCCCACATTGCAACGAAATAAATGATACTCCAATTTAAAATAAACAAAGTTCTGAAATGACTGACGTGATGCATTGATGGACAGTATGTCGTGCAGCTAAAATCTCACTGTAGACTATGGCAAGAAAGAGACTACTGCAGAATGTACTTGTGAGGCAACCAAGAAGACATTTATTTGCTAAATTGTGTCAAATTAGGCCTTTAAACTATGTTGCCATACCGAACAGAAATGTTGCTTAGACTGCTTGCAGTGCTTTCAGCCCTTCCCAGCTTGATGAGCAAAGTTAATAGCATAATCCTTGAAGTCTCAGCAGTTCTCTTGATATCCTGTGGGTACTTGTCATTCAAAGGAGGCCACCTTTGATAGAAGCGATAACAGAAAAGCAAAATGTAGGAGAGGAAAAGCATAACTACGACAGCAGAAAATGCGCCAGGGGAAGGTGATGGGTTGTTTTGTGATATTATGTGAGTATATGTTGTACCTGCAGTTTGACTTGGATCTTGAGTGACAAGTTATTGGCCACCGCTGTGCCAGTGCTCTCCTAAAGCCTCGCTGTGATAAGATGAGATGAGACAGAGATGAAGGTAACATCAAAACATTGTACAGTATATGTGTTAGAAATGGGCTAAAGGTGAGGGGGAGATGAGAGAATTAGAGGGATGTGGGGGTGATATGATGGATGGGGCAGGATAAAGAAATTCCTATGTGCTCCTCCACTATGTACAAACAGGACGTCGGATCAGACACAATTTAACCAAGACAATTTTGAAAAAGAAGTAAATTGAAAAAAGTGCAGTAGTAAACAATAACAAAAAAAAAGGAAATTTAGCAAATGAACCCTCCTGTAAACATTTGTTTTTATTATTATGGATGATGCATCAAAGTACACACATACTAAAATATAAAAAGCTTTTGATACAAACTTTTCTTTCCTGTTTCTTTATTGAATTGGCCTCCAGATACAAATGCAAATGACTCCTGTCAGAAATACTGTCTTTAACTACATTTCGTCAGCGTAAAAAGGAAGCTGGGTTTTCATTCCTACTTGCCTCTCACTTTTGCGCTTCATGTTTGTCTATCTTTCTCTTTATGTGTCTCCCTCAACTCTCTCACTCCTTCCTATCTGGATGTTTCATTTTTCTCTTACCCCAACACCTCACTCTCCAGCATCACCCAGGGCTTTCATCTTGGCAGGGTGCTTCCTTTATGAGAATACTCCAATTGGCAGACAAGCGCCCTTGTCAGACACCATTCATCGCACTTGCATAGATATGAAAAGTGTTTTAACAAGCACCACTGAGTTTTGTGGTGCAGTGGAAACTGCATACCAATGGTAATGCAGATTCTGTGACCAAATTAAAGAGGCAGTGAAGTTTGAAGACAGTTATGTTGATGTCCTTGTCAGACATTAAAGTTTCACTGCAGCAGCCCCAAGGTACAGAGTAAGTAAAGTTTGCATTGCTTTGCTGATATCCGTAGAGACTTTGGATTTACTTAAGTGAACTATATGCTGCATCATATTGTCTGAATTAGATTTTCTTGCATTTAATTTGGTGAAATATATTATTGAAATGTATTTGTTCTTATATCTGCTTAGCTGTGACAATACCTTGTCTATGCTATACAGATACTAAGTCACATACTGCATATTTTGTTTGGAAAGTGCAAGGCAGTGGTCATTTATCCATCAAATGACTGGGTGTTAGTTGATGACAGAATCTTCTCTGAAGTCACTTTATGAGGGTTTTGGCTTTTTCAGACTGTTGCACAGCTACTGCAGAAGTTATTCGGTTGTTGTTGGAGTTAGAATAAGAAAATGTTGAAAGAGGTGTTTAGCCTGAGAGAAAAAGGAAAAAAAAAAACAAATCAGAGGGTAGGTAAAAAAAAAAAAATTCAAATTCAGCCCTGTAGCAATGTTGTAGTTCTGCACTAAATAAAAAAGTGTAAAACAGCAACAACAGCCTCTTTGTAGGTTATGTAAAGCGAGCACAGTGGGGGGTAGCATGGTGATGAAAATTTCCTCCCAGCCTGCCCAGTCAACTTCTTCCTCCACCTGGTCCTTTTCCTTTTGTTCTTACTAAACCTGATATCGTCCCTTTTTGTTTCCGATTCCAAGTGCATTCATGTTGGCAGCAAACAAACATGCAATTAAAGAAATCTGTGAGGCTCAGGAGGCTCTAGGTGATAATGTTCTCTGTAAATATGTTCTCTAGCTTTAACTTTTTTTTCTCATCTCACTTTTAGAGAATTATGTTCACGGCAAGTCTTCAAAATGCCAATTAGACATGAACCAGATGAAATAGGTTGGTTCTACTTTGGCTCCTTATCCTGGGCAAAATATGTGAATGGAGTTTGGGGAACTGTGTCCTCTCTGGAGCTTTATCTTGTGTAGTCTCCTACAGCAGAGACAGTAAATGGCTTAAAACGAGGTGATGTCATCATTACTGAGTGTTGTACATCCACCGCACAATGATCTAAGCCACAAGGAGACTGTCTCTGAAAATATATAAAGTGCCTGCTTTATAGAGCATGACATATAATTTCCTCTCTTCAGAACGATACGTACAGTGCTGTGATTCCATCAGAATGCACCCAGGCTGTTCTGATGAAACTGTTACACTCGCCAGCTATGTTCGTTTTGTTTCATCCTCTGCGTCCTTTACTCTCGCTTTCTCTCCGTCTATCTCCGAATGAAGTGAGGCTTCAGCTTTATCTTCGTGCAAGGGTAATTCAGCAGCATAAAGGTTGTGTGCGCATCCAAATGATATGCAGCCACTGTCACAGGCCTCAGATCAGTTCTGACCTAAGCATTTCTGTGTCTTGTCATGTAAGAAGTTATAAATTCCTGCAATGGAGTCAAGAACATAATCTGACGTTATTTTATAATCATAATCTAAGGTCAGAAGACACATATGGACGGAGCTGGGAAAGAAAGCTTTCTGGCTTTTTGTTCTAGCGATGTGGATCAGCTTGCAAAGGGAAATGAAATGAAGGAACTTGATCTCCCAGATTAAATTCAGAGCTACTGTAAGCTCTAATTGTTTCTGTTTAGCTTAATAATGATCTGTAGTTGAATCACAATGTGAGGGCTGCCTCATGATGAGTGCAGGAGGTGGCGGTCCTGGTGGTGGAAGTGGGTAGATGTACTGATACAGCAGCAAGATGAGTGGTTAAGAGCAGACGTGGTGAAGTCTATTTGGTTGAACTGGAACACCAAAAGGGAGCTGACAGTGTGGAAAATCTAGGAATATAGTCTTTATGATTGAACTTTGGCTGACATCCATTTTTGTCTGCAATGAAAAACGGTTCATAGATGGATACATGCCTGATAAGCTTGGGTCAAATTCAAATTAATATCTCATTTCATTTAAAAAAGCTGTTGTCTTTGAACCTCATGGATGAGCAAAACAAAACAAGAAAAACATAATATGATTAGGGCTGACTGTACAGGCTGAATAGTGTCTGTAAGACACAAATCATTATTACATCACAATGATATCTTCTCTATAGATGTTCTTGTATGGTGGCTTTGTACATTTTTTAAATTCTACTAGAATAAACCAAGGGTTTATAGAAAAACAAACAACATTAGAAAATCAAAGCTCAACTATTGTTTTGACTGCATACCCTAAAATAATACTGTTATAAAACACAGTATAGACGGGAGGGCGCTGCAGTGGAGATGCAAACTTGTGCTAAGGTGGTGGAGATGATGGTGGAAATGTAAAAAAATCAAAGGGTATGTTTGTATTGTTTTCTTAATCATTCCAAATATATTAACCTTAGTGGTCAATATACATTTATGCACATTTTTACCTTTGCATCCTACTCCAAATCTTAAAAAGGACCCAGCCCTTATCAGCCACGTGAATTTGGATTTTGTTAAAACTTAGCTACAGGTTTCTGTGGAGTTTGCTTTTCTCGCTGCCGTCAATTATATTTGCAGGATATGCTCAGCAAGAACGAAAGTTCGATTTGAGCAAAAGAGAGGTCTCACTATTTTACACTTTCAGTTGTATGAGGATAAAATGATACTATTAATTTAACACGGAGGCACTTAGCGGGCTACAGGTGACGCAGACACATTGAAGATAATGAGACTGCATCAAACTTTCACGATAGACAATGGCGCATATATTTCTACTAAGCAGCTGCAAGGAATCAAACATCCTTCTGACTTTGCCTCTATCTGTGTGTGTGTGTGTTTGTGTGTGCTTTCCTTTCGCTCCGTCTCCTGCAGTGGTAACATGACTTGTTTACAGTGTCTGTAGCGACAACTAAATTAAATCACATTTCCCATCAGTCAGTGGGCTAATTGAGGCTAGCTCTTCCATTAGTTGTCTGCTCACATCTTCTTTGTAGGGAGCCACACCGATCAATGCTCAGCCAGAGTTGGATACTTGGGTGCGTATGCATGCACACACAGACACATACACACACACACACATACACAAGTATACACAGTTTAAGGTATATTACTTGCAGGTGCAGCAATTTTGCGTCATTTTCTTTGTTCCAGACTGAAAATGTATGATTTGTTTTCTATTTCAAGTCTAGCTTTTTTTATATGTGAACGTTTTGCAGGCAGGTCAAGCGGAACAATACTTCCACCGCTGAAACCGACAGAGAAAGAATGCGATACGATTAAAAATAATACTTTAAATGCTCTAAATGTACAGTATGAATTAGAGAGGGAGAGAGTTGAGCTGCTCTTCCTCCAGCTTTTGTGGTATAAGAAGGAATCTGGCTATTCCCACAGTCTTGGCAAATCCTGCCTTCTCAAATCCTTTTCTCAGTATATCTGTTGTCCTGCCAACGGTGAGTGAAAGCACAGAAGTGCATTATGGGCTGGTCATGCATGAGTAACGAGGGGCCCCACTGAATCTGTGCGTATTTTCTCTACTTTTCTGCCCCATAGAAATGTATTTATTATGCAGTGGTCCTAAGTGGCCCTCCACACTCTGAAGTTATTGCACATGCACACACACTACTACACGCAAACATGCAGAAAAACACACCTCAACATTCATTAGAAAGTGGCGTCTGTCATTCACTGTAATGAAAAACACCCACACTATTCCATTGTTCAGTACCTTGTCCCCCAAGCAAATTTCCACACATAATCCATCTGTTGCACTGAGGCATTAAAAGTAAAACTCACCAAGTCTGATTTCATACGAGAACAGGTTGTTGGGAGCTTTTTTTTTTTTTTTTTTTTGCTGTGAACAAACCAAGCCAAGACAAACCTGACTATTTTAGGGAGAATTAAAATGTGACAATTTTCCACATACCAGAAAGAGATAATTTTGCTGTTGGACGAGACAGCAGTTCGGATTCAGTGTTGTGAGGATTATGGTGATACATTAGTCCAATCTGTGTTGATCTAGCAAAGCAGGAGATGAACAGCCCATATGTCAGATTGTCGTTTGGATTGGTTTGCGTTTGTAGCATGTTTGATTTGGTCCAGTGTGTTTTGGCAAAGCTTTGAAAAGCTGAGCTGTGTTTAGTTTTCAATACATTGCAGTGTCAGTGAAGGCAACTGTATCCTAATTCAGTCATGTACATATAGTTTAATAACTCTGAATTAATATGTAGAAATGTTGCGGCAGCAAAAAAAGGTGTGATCATAGATGGAGAGGCACAGACAACATAGACTATGGAGCTTACAAAGGAAAATGTAGGTAAATTAAAGTTGTAACATGAAGTTAACTTCAGGTGAAGCTGTAGTTACTGTACCTGTAGGTATGCACTCTGCCAGCAAAATAGTGGTTGTTAGTGTTATATAATATCACAGAGCACCCTGTGTTACTTATGTGGTTTCTCCCGTAATACCCGCCAAACACACACATACACATTCTACACACACGTGTGTCTGATTTCAGCCCATGTCAGTGTCTCAGGCACATGCAGGTCAGATGTAATCACTGTGGCTTTCTCACACACACAGATACACACCTTTAACCAAGGTCATGTGGAACTCATTCAGCATGCTGAGGTGCATTTGCTGATGTTGCGTCGGAGTCTTTCTCCCCAGCCTCACGGTTTGTTTCTTGTGGGTGTACTGTGCACATTTGTGTGTGTGTGTAAGTGCTCAGACATGCTGTCATTTTCCTGGGCTACAGGCGCAGTTGTGGTTTGAAGATTGGTATTGTTTGGCTTTCTTTTAGTCACAGTCTATTTTTGTTGTGCCTCAAATAGAGCGTGACTTTTAACCTATGGCACAGTATAGTGCACAAGTAACAGAATGCCAGCACACAGGATTTGTGTTATATCTTTGTTTATGTTTGTTGTTGTGTCTTCTGTCTCTAATCAGGGAATACCCACTGCTGCACAAGATGCATGAATAAATGATTTAGTACAAGCAGAAATCTAATGGATTTAACTCTCTCTCTGTCTGTCTCCGAATGTGTTGCCTCTGGGTGTGTACATGTTTGTTTACGTGTCCTGAAGATTTGAAAACTGCTAATGAATGGTTAAAAATGCCCAGTAGTGACAGAGACAGAAGCTTCGAGGCTCTAGAGTTTCTGTTTTTCTGAGAGTGATAGCTTGTAGCCAGCCAGAGCCAGAATGGCTCTGCAGGGTCAGCTTTGGCCCCCTGACAGGCTGACGAAGCAAGCGCTGTCTGTCAGGGGCCAGGCCTATTAAATGATCAGAGACTACGTTCCCCTGACGCCACTCTGGCTGAAGGGCCTCAACTCCCTCCTGGAGGCTGGCCCAGAGGTGTGTGTGCTTGTGTGCATGCATGCATGAAAAATGTATGTTTGTTCATGTTTGACTTCACTTCCAGTTGCTTTTTGAAGTGTGCGCATTCCACAAAGACCCTTACACTCCACATTCTGATAATTGGGGAAATGAAATTATACCAAGCACCATGACACATCCATACTCAACCTAAATGTGTGTTGCAGAGACGTGGATGGAGCAGGCACATCAGAGCATGAAGAAACGATGAATTCAGACTGTTTCTGACACCGGCACTCATTATTTGACCATTTCCTATCAGAAAATATGAAGGCATACAGACACAAAGATGAACACTCACAAAGACACAGGTTGCTTCTGCTTGTTAGCTCTGCAGAAAACAACATGGTAGGATAGCTGTTGCTTAAATAGAGCTCCTTTACAATCCTCTGAAGCCACTTTCATTAAGTGACACGTGAAATTCTCAATACGTACTGTGGCATGTTCACAGGTTCTAAAATTGTTTACAGTTTCGAAGGTGCTGATGTTGCTCTGAATACAGCTCACAACAACCCTGCTTGACTCTGGTCACAGAGGGATACTCAACTAGATTTCTGCAAACCCGAGGGAGTGTAACTAGAGGTGCAGTCATCTGTTATTTTGTTATTTTCATGAGTTAGAAACTCTGTAATCTCCATGCTTTGTAAAAACAAACATCCAATTCACTGGTTTCAAAATTTAAAAGTAGGTTTTTACTTAATTATGTCTGAGACTTTAAACTATAATGTTTATAATGGTGTCGAAAACCAAATTCAGTCATTTTTCCTGTTTTTTGCATTTACCACAACATTTTGCAACTCCTTCTTCTCTACTCCCTTTCTGTCTTTGTTTTGTTTGTTTTTTATTTTCGACCACTTTGTGTCTCCGCGGTTGGAAAACATGAGTTGCGTATAGCAGACAGACAGCTCCAGATTTCATTAGAAAACCAACCACAATAACACTGTATAATGCCATCTCCAGACCCATTGTGCTGGTTTGTATCTTTGTGTATATGTGTTCTCTATCTCCATTACTCTGTCTCTGTGCATTTATGAAGAGCTTAGACATATTTACTTTGTACAGTGACACTCGATTTTTTTTTTTTTTTTTTTTAACCATTGAACAGTCTAAAAACATTGTATGATGTTTGATGCCATCTGTCTGCATAACCAAGGCCCATGTGTGATTGGTAGTGGTAGAAGAAGTACAAAAGTAAAAATAGCAGGGAAGAAAAACTCAGTCATAAGGAAACATCCTGCATTCAAAATGATGTTGAAGTAAAAGCACAAGCATTAGCTTAAATTAATTAATTAATGTGTTAATCACTTTAATATTGCAGCTGGTAGTGATGGACCTTTTTACCTCTCTCTGTGTTTTCTGATGGTCATGATTTGACATTCAATAAGGTCTTAAGATCATACAGCTTTTGGATTCAGTGGAAGTAGAAGTTCCTCAAAGTTGTACCACACAGCATTAAATACATGTAGTCCACTACTGGTATCTGTTAACATCTAATTTAGTGATAAAATGTGAGACATATCACAATAAAATACAGAAGCAGTGAAAATTGAACTGCATTTACCAAAAAATACATGCACTAAATTAGTTTATATTCATGCTAGTTTTATAAAACTTAAGTCACCATCATACTTTGTGTGTGTGTTTTTCTGTGTGTGTGTGTGAGAGCGAGCGTGTGTACATTTATTGTGCATGCTCATGCTTTAGAGTGTCATTAATCAAGTGGAGTATTATTGTTTTCAGCATCTCGCCCAAGTCTGCACATTACCATTTTAATGACATTACTCTCCTATTAATCTGCTTACCACACAGCCACTGGTGCAACTTATAAAACTATCAAAGAAGTACTTTGATAAAAAAAAGAAAAGGAAAAAAAAAACAAGGCCATAAAGAGAAAGGGAGCAGTAATTAAAAAGCCACTCTAATGAAAGAAAACTCATAAACAAGAAATAGGGGTAAAAGAATGGAAAAAGTGCAAATGCTGCAGTCTTGAATAAGACATGCGAAAAATAAATGGATGTTCTATAAAGCACATCAACACTGAGTGTGGCAATACAGAATCGTACTCAATGCCTCCAGCTATACCCACAATAATTGTAACTTTGTGCATTCCCCAGAGCCTAATCAGATAGCTAAATTAAAGCTGCCATCAACATCTCACACTCTAGATTTAGTAGATTTAGGAGCTAAGGAGACCTAGAGAGTTTCTAGTTCAGTTTAAAACTCAGCAGTATTTTCTTTTGCTGATTTCTTCAGCATCTAAGGATAAAGTAGAAATCCTTCAACACTTGGATGCGCTCTAAGATTTTTTTTTACCAATTGATGAGCTGATTAACCTTGGTTTCCAGGGCTAATGAATCTGTGAAATTCATTTACATGGGGTTTACAGGGAGGACTTAAGGGCATCTACAGTGATGAAGGGCAAGAGAGGCCCATGGGCTCAACGTGGCCACTGCACCTCTTAAAGATGGGTTGTTCACCTCAATTTCAAACACACATACTTGTACATTTTTTGCATGTTGAAAATGAAAAACCAACAATTACAATACAACTACATTGTTTTAGATGTGTGCATGCGATCAAATATATAGCCACAGGGCTTCAGTCTAACCAACAAGAAATGGTTTGAACAGGTGTGACAAGAAGGGACTGCAAAAAGGCTGCCAAGGGGTAAATGCCAGTCACCCACTCTCAAACAAAGATGTGTGCCTGTGTGTGTGGAGAATACGAAGATAGTGTTTCCTAACGTGTGACGCACAGCATAAAGAGACAAAGGTAATCTGAGCTTTGTTGTTTCTCTAAGTCTAAAAAAACAGACTTAAACTTATCACAGGTTGGCTAAAAGGTTCAAAAAGAAACATATTAGCTGATAGAGTATGGTGAAATACATATATAGAGACTTTTAGATGAGGGTGGGTGTTGTGGTGTGTATTTCTTACTATTATATGCAATTTAAAATTCATTTTAGATTTTGACAGTATCTGATTGGCTCTGATCAGAATCAATCAGTGTATCCATCTTCTAATGTATTAGCTTAATGTGCAAAATGTCACTTAAACGTTTTGTGCCAAAATGTCATCAAATATACTTTTTAAATTTAACACCCAATCATATCATTGGATCAATTTCAGTATTCATTGTGACAGGTCAGGTCAAATCTGTCTGAATATAGACATGATTATTCAAAAGAGAAGCATAACAGGGAAATGTGTTTTGTCAGGTAATGAGAGTGAAACAGAAAAAAAAAAAAAAATAGAGGAAGACTGTGAACGCCTGAAATAAGTTCAGAAACCCTTGAGGGAAAATGTCATATTTTATAGAGATGTCAGGTTATTACAAAAAAGTGCAGGTTCCTGTTTGTGCTGGCATATATAATCAGATAAACAGATTGAAATGACAGGACCTGCTGTTGTGGCTGCTGAATCCGAGAAGTCAGACGTGCAGCCAGTCTGGCTGTAAAGCACATCCTCCCAGTCGACTCCTCCCTTCCTCTCAGTCGCTTGATTCCTCCCTCTCTCATTCAGCGTAGCCGCTCTCTCGCCTCTATCTCTTTATTTTCTGAGCAAATTTGTGCAAGTGTCACTTTTGATACATGTATAGATGCTCTGACTGAAAGAGGATTCTCAAAAGTGACATCCCAGCAGCCCAAATGTGCTGTCCAAGAAAAGGTCTTATTGGCTTATCGTATGCTGAGAAGACCCATTCACATAATCCTTAAGCAGCTAGAATCCAGAACATCCATCCCTGTCAGCCATTGTTCTGTTCAAGAGGACGGATAGTGTTTGTGTGTTTGTCTGAAAGCATGGCATATACATATAAACGGTGCTGACTACCCATCCGTATTTTTATGTATCATTGTTAGTTGCAAACTTCTCTATCTGACTGTGCTGCAAATGTGTGTGTGTGTGTGTATATGTTCAAATGTGTGTGCCCATGTCACTAGGAAAAGAATAGTAGTGCATTGTTACGTGGAAATAAGGGTTTATTTAGATGGCAGCAAAAGGAAAAGAACTTTAACACACATCCTATTGTAAAATTAACCAAAGGATGACAGAGCCCTTTGTTGTCACTAATCCAACTACAAGATTTTCATTTTAAGCTAAGTGGTTGTGATTGACTCAAGATCTGCCTTCCACTGCGAACATTTTCTGCCTGTTGGATCACAGGACAGTAGTTGCCATGGGATGTCCATGTAGTCAAGGGGCAGACATCACATAGTATGCTAGATTAAATTGTGAACTCTTCATTTGGTAATGTGGTAGTGTATGTGTAGTACGTCAGCTGACCAGCACTGTTCTAGTGAGGCGAGCAGTGTGTGCGGTCGTTTGTGTATCTCTGTGTGTGGGAGTGAAGTGTGCATGTGCGTGTGTGTGTGGGAGAGGTAGGATTGGGGGGTGTTCCCCTGGCAACCTGACCAGGGTCAGCATGTCACGCTGCTTCACTGGGTGAGTGTGCTGCCATATGCAAATGAGGGCCTGTGCCAGCATTAGCATTAGTGAGCATTTGCATAATATCAACTTTTGCCGGTGGAAAAATAGGGCACGAGAGAGACAGACAGAGAGAGCGAAGACGCCGCAAGAATCTGGGTTTGAAAAGGGTGAAATTGTTTAGTATCAGGAGCAAGAGTTGGCTTTTACTCGTTAATATCGGGTAAACGATCATTCAAACAAAGCAAAATGCATCTCCTGTATGTGTTCTCCAGCAGGGCGGAGAGTTTTCATAATGTTGAGTCATACCAAACTTCGTGATTGAAAAGATGCCCGAAAATAGCAAACCACTTCATGTTTTCACTTTCAGGTACATAGATATATCGGCGTTAAAGAAATAAAATCATGCAGCATATCTTTCTCTTTGAGTGTGTGTGTGTGTGTGTGTTTGCGTGTCTGCAGTGTATAACACAGCATTCTCCAATCAGCCATCCACAAACCAAGCCATTCTCCAGAGATCAAAGAGCCTACCTCTAACTAGCTTGCTTGTGGTTCAGATGTTGAGATTCCAGCATGCGCCTCTCTCTTTATCTGTGGATTGCACTCTTTCTGTCTCTGATGCTCTATCAATTTCTGTCTCTGTCTATGTTGCACTATTGCAGCCTGTGTTTTTATCCCTACTACTGTGTGTGGAGGAAATAAACAAACCACATTTTCTTCTTTTGCTCATTAGTTCCCCTTTATCTGTACATTTATGAGTTTGCTGATTCTGAGTAAACAGAAATGTTTCCTAGAAATCACATTTGCTGTGCCGTAGTGGCAGGTAAATTACAAAATGTGATGGGATAATCAAAGGACGCCAATTAGGATTCTCTCTTTTTATAGTATCACATACAGGATACTGCATTACACAAAATAAGTATAAGAATGAATGAAAGAGTCAAAGACATGAATGAAGGACGAGCAGGGATGAAAGTGATGACGACTTTCATACATTGAAGGTGTGTGTGTGTGAGAGGAAGCCTGTTAGGCACACATACAGTACAGACAGGTGACAAATTAAAAGACAATCTCTGACTGCTTGACTCCTACAGTGAGGGGATCCGGTGGCTTTATTACACTGTGATGCTACCTTGGTTTGACTCCACTTGTTCTGTTAGAATGAAGACCCATTGCAAATCAATACAGTGCTCTGAGTGATCACCTTTATCCTGTGATAAAACATTCCTATTTGGCTGGGAGTTCTCTCTTCGAGGATGACACTACAGCCATCCGTAAGACACGAGGGGTTTGATGAGCAACTGAAAACCTATGGGAGATTTTGGAGCAGCATGTTATATAAATATGGGGAAAAGTATCTTGATCATGTTTTTGGCCATAATGCCCAGCTGTAGGATCCAGGTGATCACTCAGAATGTCTTTGTATTGATTTACAGTGGCCTTTCTCTCTAGAGGGCCAAGTGGACCCAAACCATGCAAGCAAAAAGAACCCCCACCCCCCGCCATACACACAAAATCCACTCACTATAGGGGTCAAGCATTCAAGGTTTTTTCCTTTAATTTGTCAGTGGTCTGCACGTCTGACACTCCCCGGGGTTCATTTTTAGTAGATGATTGGATATCGACAGAGGCATAGTGCTTTGGGATATAAGCAGACCATACACACTTTCCACACACACACAAACAGAAGATAGATCATGTAAGCGTGTGAGGATATTTTAGATCAGGCTCACATAGCTGTGTAGGTCAGAACAGATACGGTCAGACTAGATGACATAATGCCCATTCATATTTTACTTTAAGTTTTATCATACTTTCCCATGTCAGTCTTCTGCAGTCTGAGAGGCAGGTACATACGCACAGTGTGTGTGTGTGTGTTTTTTTTTTAAAAGCTGTTCCCTCAAAGTGCCACAGGGAGGAACCTGCAACAAGCAACGACCATCTTCTCCTCACACATCACCACTTCTCACCTCCGCAATTTAATTGTCTCCCATCCTTGCTTTCCTCATCTTGCTCCCTTCTCCTCCCTATCTCCCTGTTTTATTTTCACGTCGAGCCGCTGCCTGCTGTGAAAGCTTTTCCAACATCCCCTGTTACACACACACGCGCACACATCTGTCCGTGCACACGCCACACATTTCAAAAGCGCACGGTCACATACACAAACAGACTGACAGCTAAAGTACAATAACAAACAGTGCACAGACAACAAGGGATGACATGTTTTTTTTTTTCTTTGACTCTCACAAATCATAATTGTGTTTTGAACTAACATGAGGGCAATGAAACCCAGAAGTTTATTATGTGTTTGTTCTCTGATGCATTTTGAGGTCTAGTGTTTACATATTTTTCATTGTTCTGTGGCAAAGCTTTGACACTTGGTCAGATATTTGATTAGCTGGAAACAAACGGTCATGTTGTTGATAATGTTTTGGAATTTCTCTTTAAAAACACACCGTATGATACTGGTTATATTGTACATCCTGTTTGCTCTCTGCTTTCCTTTTCCATTTGGATTTTCCTTTTTCAGTTAACACTACTCTGTGGTGGTTTAAAGTAACATTTTTGCTTGTTGGTTTCTATACTTAGATCAGTAATTTGTGAGGAATACATTATAACGTTTTCCAGACAGGATAATTTATATTATAGTATTATAGTATATGTTACAGTGTTACAGTATAGTTCATTTATCTTCTGCACTTATATTCATTTTAAAGCCTGTTGCATGTTTAACTATTGTAATATTCACCTACATTTCAACATGATATATCTTTAGGCTTAATTAAAAATAAATTAATAAAGTGAATTCAGTGGTAACAAGTCAACATGGTCATATTGCTCCCTCATATTGTTAGCAGAGCACACGCAATTAGCTGCAGTGCATCTGCTTCCAGATAAGTTTCACTGCCAGATCTAAAGCTAAACTTTAAGATCACACAGGCCATCGGGTTGCACAAAGATCTCTTGCTGTGACAGTCCCAGCTAATACCGAGGTATTCTTCATGCAAATGTGGTTCAAAGAGCAACTTAGTCCTGTGTGTGTGTATGTGTTAGTGTGCGCACTGTACGTGGGCATATGTGCTAGAGAGAATCCTTTAATCCCATATGGCATACCACATATTGTGACAAGGGCTGTCCCCGCCCACAGCTTTGATTTTGTGAGTGAAAAGATAATGATTTCACCTTTCACTTGAAATTCATTATCAGAGGGAGAGAAAGACAGGTAAATGACAGGTAATTGCTTTTCAGAGTCAACACCACTCTTCCTCCAATATACCAGAGCAAGCGGGGAGATGTGAGGAATAGAAAAAGAGAAGGTGAGAGAAGTGAGACAGAGACAGAGTGGGAGGAATGAGAAGGAAAGGCTAATTTCCATAATGAAAAGGTAATAATTTGTGGTGTTAGTGTTAGTTTCAGTCTAGTGTCTATGGCGTGTCAGCTCCTTGCTCGAGGTCATTGTGTGGTACCAGCCATGCATACTAATTCATTAACAAAACCTCGCCCGCATGGCCTGCCCCTTCTCAAGAATGTCAGTTTCACCTTCCCTCTTTCCTCTCATCTTTCCAATCCCATCAACTCCCACTCCCTTCCCAACATACCCTCCACGCTTGGCTACATTCGCCTCCTTTTTTTCTTCTTCCCACATTTCTTTATCTTTTTCTTGCTCCATCGAAGGGACCCATATGGTAAGAAGGAATATACAAATGAATTATAGCCACTCGTGGAAACCCACAAATGCAATGATATACCATTTCATTCAGTGCCCTCTTTCAATTGTTTGTTCTATTCTTATATTGTAACATCAATATAAGCCTCGCCTTTTTTTCCCCCTCACAAACACTCAATCCCCTCCACCCAGTCACATGAATGATTTAGGAGCATGCACATTGACTATCTGCCACCTGCCTTGGGCTCTGCTCAGGCCCACCTAGTGGCTGCTGGCCCTGCATGTTAATGTCTACAGGATAGGGACTTGCATGTTAACATGGAGTGGGACACTAGGTTAGCTGACAGAGTGACAAGAAGCTGACACTGTGCACCTCTACTGCTGGTTAAAGGGCTAAAATAGGATATCAAGGAAGCTCTCCTTTTAAGTCATTTTCACTTGTGGCATTGCATTCGCTCAGCCGAATTAACCAGCCAATCCAAATCTCACTACCCCATTAAATGAATGTTAATGGTTAACTGATGTAATAATAAGTTGGAGTTACAGTAAATCACGAATCCTGTTAACTGTAAAGATCTGTTGCAGAACTATTAGAGATTGATACAGAAATGTCAAGTGAAAGCAAACCATAGAACCTCTTCTAGTCAAAGGCAGAGGGGATTTGTTGCTTTTTTTCAATGCAGTAGCCCCTTTTTTTTTTTAACAAATGCTTTCAGGAAGCACTGGCAATGGAAGCTGCTGTTGCTATGTGACTAATGGAAACACATTTGAAGCGCATTTCCCTTTTGCTAGCTAAAAGTTTGACTGGTTTTCTACTCACGGCCGTGTGAGCCCTGATCACATGCTAAGCTCCCAGTGCTGTTCGGAGTGTGCAGCCGCACTGTGTGTGTGTTGTTTCTATTGTAAACAGCAAGGAGAAGTTCTTTGCATTGGGTCACACACAGCAACAGTGAATCACAGAACGAGAAAAGAACATACACGAGGTGAAGAGGTGCAGTTGTGTGAATACTGTGCATTTTGCGACAGTAGGACTGTGAGCTCCTTTGCTTTTTGTTAGCCCGAACAACATGTGAAAAACAGTATGTGCAGTTGTTTCACAGGAGCAGTCCAAAGCATGTTGAAAGAAATGTTGCATGCCTTTGATGCACTCATTTCATCCGATCCGTCCATGAAAGAAGTGTCTAATTTATTTTTCTGCCACATGTGCATCGGCGCATGAATATTTGGGCTTCATGCCCGCACGGACTTGGGAAATGACAAAATTTACATGACGGATACAGTAGTAGTTACGTACACTCAGACAGTAAGAATTGGCATTTCAAAATGAAGTGGTCAGATTCAAGTATGTCAGATAACGACAGTCATCGTGAAACTGGCTGGAGTGTTAGACACACTGGTGCAGTGGTGATAAAAGATACACACCCTGTGCACAGGTTGTACACATCACATCTTAGAATAGAGTGCTTTAGGCTGAATTGGAAATCTGCATGGGATGCTTTATTATTCTTAATAAAAATAGTGAGTTGAGTGAGTTTATACTGAGAGCATTTAAATCTTATTTAATCTTCATCATCATATTCAGGCTAGCATGTGTTTCTGAGATCCATGCAGTATGTAAATACCATTTTGTAGCTGAATTGTTCTTTTTTTTTTTGTTGGTTTCCACATCCAGTCAGTGTGTGCCGAGCCGGTGTCTGAGCAAACGAAGGTAATTGAAATTCATTGTATGTGTATGGTCACTTTCTCCCCATTAATTTTAGTTTCCAACTCACTTGCCTTTCTAAATAGACTTCATTCTTTTTCAATATAAAAACATGTGCTTGAAGAATATTAATGTCTAACTTGCAGCCTATTTTAAGGGGTTGAATACATCACCGCCTTAGAGAAGACTTTTCCTGAATTTTTATTAGCGGTTTTATTAATCGAGTAGAGATCATTTTAAAAAGATTGATGCATTTGTATGTGTGATAAATGTGTATTTGATAATCACACATGTCCTCTGCTTATGCCTTAGCTAACTACATAACATGACAACTAAACTAACTAAAACAATACATGTTGCTGTGCAAGAAGCATAGAGACTTGCTTTATTTGGGTTTAATTGCAAACCTGTTCCACTATTTTAGGTATTGCTGTTTGATTTATGCATGTATGCGTTCTCTAGGTGAGATTGTGGTCTGTGCATAACTGTGTAACAGGATTAACCCAGCTGGGTTTCATATCTCTTTTCACTATCTCCCACTGGCAATGCAGAGTGTGTCAGGCTGAGGAGGTTGTCAGTGGGTGGGCGACATATTCTCCACAACTAGAGGGGGATTTTATGGAGTCTGGCAACCGCTACAAATAGGACACAGGCAGGCAGCTCCCCTTCCTCTATCCACCTCCCGCTGCCGTCTGGGCTTGTCACTACTAAAAGGGGAACAAAGGCGAGAGCAGCTAAGGGATTTGATTGTTCTTGTTTGGAAGTGAAACATGTTGTTAGTATGGTGCTTGCATTTTTAACAGGTTGTTCTGTAACATCCTCGACATGGCTTTATGCTAAAGGTGTGCAGGAAGTTGGCTGATTCATCACAACCTACATTTCCTCCTCTCTAGATAATGATTTCCTGAATATTCTTACTGGCCGATGTAAGTGAGAAATATGCTATCTTGGTGATGGCACTGAGAAGGTTCCTTAAAGCAGACAGGCACGACTGCTAATTCAGGCACAGACGCAAATGCATCAACACTTTTGTCTTGCTAAAATAAATCTGATGCCTACAATGGCGCTTGACAACACAGCGGGAACACAGCTGATGGGACAATACCAAACTGTGAGGCAATGCATCTCAGATACACACTGCTACTGTTTGAAAACATCAACAAAGCCCATTTTCATCTCTCATGCGTTTTAATATAGTGTTAATACAAACGAGCGTACACGCTAAACTGAACTGATCAAACTTTGAATAGTGACTTTGTTTTTGAGCAAGTTAAATAAGCAGTCTTCCACTTCTTAAAAATGAGCAAACCTTTATAAAATTAATAATTTAGCTCTGTTGGTCAGAAAAACATGGCACTTTGCATTCTGGGATGTTCCACTATAAGCTATCGTCTTATGATCACAAACTATTGGTGCAGAAATAGAACACAATTCCAAATACACACAGCCTCCGAAGCAGTCATGTGCACAAGCACTTGCAGACAGTTCAAGTGTTGTTGATTGTGCTCATTAGCACTCATAATCCTGGTTCCTGTCACCAACTGAAGCAGTAATTGTTATATATTATTTTTTTTTTTTTTTTGCATCTGAGGCTGTTGATGAGGAAAATTTTATGAAAGTGGAAGCTTGTGTCACTTTCAGAAGCTCTTACCTTCCAGTCAACACAGGCGTGTGTATTCATCCTCTAAGAGGAACATGTGAAATGTGTTGTGGAAATTTTCTCTGCTCTGGTGAGTAAGGAAATGGAGACTTCTGCCGGCCGACAAGGTTTATTCTTTGCAAAGAAGGTCAATCAAACACACTAAATGGTTAGAACGAAGAAAGACCCCGGACAAAGGAAAATCAGGGCTTTTATACCTGGGGAACACCTCCCCAGGTAGGTTTCACAACCTTTTGTCATTTGTAAGTGTTGTCACTATCTTTCTGGGATGTGGGTTTGAAGGAGTTTCCCGTAGGATCTTACACCCAGGTGATAGTTCCTGAGAGACCCAGACGGCTTGATCAAAAGACAACATTTGTTTCATACTTTGGTGAGAAAACAGAAGGTTGTGTTTGAGGAAGTTAGATATCAGGAGATGCAAAGAGCTTAAATTTCCATTACAATTCCTCCCTTTTGATTATTCATTAATCATTAGATAAAAATAAAAAAAAAATAAAATAAAATAAAATAAAATAAAATAAAATAAATAAAAATAAAATAATAATATGAGTCGTTAACCATTAGACAATGACGGAATAAAATATAAATAATAATAAAAAAAAAAAAAAATAGTAGTAGAAATAAGATAATACAAAGCAAAGATGCTTGGCCGTTAGTCAACAATAACAGAAAAGAGAAGAAAGAAGAAAAAAAAAAGTAAAAATAGAAAAATAGTCACAACTGAGATGATAACAACAACAACAGAAAAAAAACTTATAATAAATAAAATAATATGAGTTGAAAAAAAAAAAAAAAGAATTTCTATTACCATTAGACAATGATGGAAAAAAAACGGAACAGAAAAGAAGAGTAGTAGAAATAAAATACAAAGCAAAGATACTTGATCAGCAGTAACAGAAAAGAAAAAAAAAAAAAAAAAAAAAAAACAAAACAAAACAAAACAAAACAAAACAAAAACAAAAACAAAACAAAAACAAAAACAAAAAGATTAAAATAATGTAAAATAAAAGAAATAATAAAAAGAAAAATAGTAATAATCACAACTGAATTATCTAACACATTCATTTCCCTGGATTTTAAAATGTATCATCATGGCAGTTGTTTAAGAGAAAATGGAAAAAGAGAGATTGTTTACAGAATGTCATCATCAGAGTCCGAATCTGAGCTGGAGTAATGATATGGATCAAGAATGTGAAACAAAGCTGAATTTTGGTCGGCATCATTAGTGTTTGCATTGTGTCCTCTTGTCAGAATGACAGTTTTGGCAGGTGTGTAGGTGTAGGTGTCTATCAGTGTTGTCAAACATGAGAAAGTCAGTGGTGCATGGTGTAGTTCTGTGGAGATGTTTTGGGTTCTCAGTCCTGCACTTCCGGTTGGTGTATGTTGAATGTACAGATTGGTTCCTTGTGTCCTCTCTTCTTGTGCTTTGCCATTGACGGTTCTCCTGTTGACGGTTCTCCCGTTGCCGGTTCTGACGTTGACGTTCTCCCGTTGACGGTTCTCCTGTTGCCGGTTCTCCCGTTGCCGGTTCTCCCGTTGCCGGTTCTGACGTTGACATTCTCCCGTTGACGGTTCTCCTGTTGATGTTCCTCCCATTGTCGGTCCTCTCGTTGTCAGCTGAGTTCCTCTGTTGGCTCAGCTCACGTTGACAGCTGAGTTCTGCAGGCAGCGTGTATCCATGTAGATCTCTCTGCGATCTTCATAGCAGTGTGTGTTGTCAGGAGCACCTGGAATGGGCCTCGCCAGCATTTGGAGTGTCAGCCTTTTCTTCTGAGGTCCTTTGTCACCACCCAGTTCCCTGGTTGGAGGTCATGGAGTGATGTGGAAGCTGGTGGTGGAAGGGCTGACTTCATCTGTTGAGAGACTGTGTTGTGTGTAGCACAAAACCATGCATGATTGACAGAACTTCTGAGCCTGAACTGAGCCTGAACTGAGCCTGAACTAAAAAGCCTTTGGTGAACCAGTGAACCAGTGTTGAGTTATGGCGTCCAATATTCCCCCCTTTTGACACATGGTTTAGCCCATGTGTCAGTTTTGTAAAGTGAGGAAAGAAATTGTTAGACAGGTCATGTTTGTTATCAGGTCCCCACCACACTGCCTCTGTCTGTGTGGCACCACAGCGATTCCACAACAGATTCTCTTGTGGTGTGGCAAAGGCCTGTATTGCTGTAAGAGAGGTGGGTAAAGAGATTGGGGTTGAACTAAATACAGGATTGAAGATGAAAGGTTGGAGAGCAGTTCTTTGCAGTGGCATCAGCTTTTGCATTTCCTAGAGAGAAAGAGTCTGAGTTGTTAGTGTGAGCCAGGCATTTACAAACAGCAATCGATTTTGGGCGTAGCACGGCATCTAACAGAGCCGCAACCTTGTCATGGTGGTTAGTGGGTGTTCCATCAGATTTCAGTAACTGTCTGTGTTTACATAAAGTGCCGAAATCATATACGACACCAAATGCATATGTAGATTCAGTGTAGATGGTTGATCTTTGTTGCTAGCTAGTCTGTCAATGCTATCAGTTCTGCAGCTTGTGCAGAATAGTAAATCTGAGACAAGAGTCTCATGGTTAGTGACAACAGCAAATCCAACTCTGTTGTGATCTGTTTGTGGTCACGCGAGGTGGAGTCATCTGCAAAAAGAAAGTCAGGGTTAGTTAGGGGTGTGTTTTGCAGATCTGGCCTTGGGGAGGAAACCTGTTGGAAGACAGCAACACAATTATGTTCTTGTTCATTATCTAGAATGGGGAAAAGGTTGGTAGGATTTTGGAAGATTCTGAATTGCATCTGCTCTTTTTGGTGAAAGAGTTTTCCCTGCAGAAGTGATGACATGACCTAGGAAAACAACTTTTCCCTGGACAAATTGAACTTTTAGACAAGCTGGCTTTGTGACCCTTTTTAGCCAGATGCTTCAGGAGTTTGACTGTGTTTGCTTAACACTGCTCTTTCGTTGGATTGCATATTATGAGGTCATCAATATATTTTACTGACAGCCCACAGTGTCTTGGGGACTTCCTGTAGGGTTGTAATAGTTAGGTTAGTTTGTAGTTAGTTAGGTAAGTTGTTATTCATGCAAAAGGAAAAAGATTAAGAAGAGAAAAAAAATGTTAGAAGCGCTTTTTGGTACCAGCTGGATTGTTGTTGTTGAGTGTGCACAAAATATGTCAAACTTTTAATATATCACTGCAATTTTGGTGAAAATAAAATCGATTAATCCACTGTTCTGATGTGTGAATACATGTTCGTCAGGGCTTTCCCTCAACCAACTTTCTCATATGGCTCATCAGGTCCTGGTGGCACATGAGAGGTGCAACGCACATCCTCTGGTGCCATGAAGTCTGTTGCAGCCGTTGAAGCTAGTGTCCTTGTTTCTGTAAAGAACTCAGAAGAGATTGTTGTTGTTTGCAACTTCCATTGATATGTATGTGTCAGGTCTGGGGTATGGTGAACAAAGGAGTGTGAACAATTTGGTTCCAGATCAGATAGCCTGTGGACTTTGACACTGTCTGGGGTTGAGATCAAACAGAGGCCTAATTTGCACATCAGGTCTTTGTCCTTCTTACTTCAGAGAGTAAGAAGGCATGTTTAAAATTTGTAAAGATTTATCCACACCTTTGAGTGGAAGGGGGATGTTCTCTCTAACTGTTTGCCCTGATGAATCAACAGAGTACATATATTTTACACTTAATGTGGGCAGATGTATACTGAATATATGTTAGAGTAATAACAGTTGTTTGAGATCTCAGTGGATTGTGTATTCTTGTGTTCAGTATATGTGTGTGGGTGCAGTACCTTCCTTTTGTCTCATGAGTTGGTTTGGCTTGTCAGCAGGAATCCATTCCTCTCCGACAACCCTTATCCTCTCTCAGTCTGACTTGTCTTCTGGTGTTCTTGTGACAATCACGTTTCCAATGTCCATGTTGGCCACAGAGAAGACAGATATCATTTGAGGTTGACCTGTGACAATCATGTTTCCAATGTCCATGTCGGCCACAGAGAAGACAGATATCATTTGAGGTTGATCTTTTCCAGTTCCTGCGCTGGCTGCGATCCTTCCTTCTATGATCATAGCTTGATTGTCTCTGTTCTCTGACTGTGGACATGGTTATTGCTGCAAAGTGAAGATTGGAAACTAAAGTTGTATCTTCTGGTCCAGATACTTCAACCATGGGCATGTTGAAGGCTGCATATTGGTTGGGATGTTGTGGTCTATGTGCAATTGGAGATTGTTGCAGTGTGGTGGAATCTATTTCTTGTCCTCTGCGTGTTGTAGAGGTGTATGGTGGTGGAGTTGAAGAATGGAGGGATGGGTTGCCGTTGAGGTCTGGATCCAGCTTCAAAGCCATCAACTGCAGAAACAAAGAAGAGGAGATCTGCGAGTCTGGTGTTCTTTGTGTGTTTGAATTGTGCTTTTCTTGAGTTTCAGTTTTTTTCTTGTGAAAAGGGTAGTTGTTTCTGCATTGTTTTCCTGTTTAGGGTCTCTGCTTCCCCTTTCCACATCTGTAAACATTCTTTTTGCATTTCCATTGTTTCTAATTTTTTAACAGCAATATTCTTTTTTCTTCTCATTTGTTGCTCTTTTCCTTTTAGTTTTTTCTTCTAATTGTGCAATGTTTTTGAGACTGAGGGATCCCCCTATTGGAAATCCAAACTCAGCTGTCCAGACATTTAAAAATTTTAAGCTTTTATCCCCATATTTCTTTCTCATAACATCCACAATCAGTCCCTCCGGAGACTCACGCTCCCCGGAAAACGTACTCCCCATCTCAAATGTGGAGGCCACGCGCGACAGCTACGATACAGACGTCTCTATAAAGACCACTCTGTTAGGCACAAGTGATAAAAGCCGGTATTTCGTTTAAGGAACAAATGCTAAGACCCTTATTTTCGTTATTTTGTTTGCTTGCCTTGTTTGCTTTAGATAAAAGCGTCTGCTAAATGAGTAAATGTAAGAAAAAACAGCTATTTAAATCTTCTATATCGTTTTATGGTACAACTAAACCGATAGAACTCGCTTTGGATAAAAGCGTCTACTAAATCAATAAATGTAAATGTGAAAAAAAAAAACAGCTATTAAACCTTCTATATTGTTTTATGGTACAAGTAATCTCTTGAAACAGATAAAAGTCACTTTGGGTAAAAGCGTATCGCAGATATAATAGCGATACAAAGTTGTGGCATGTGATGAAATGCCCGTCTCCAAATTGACTAAATGTAAATGTAAATGTAGAACCTTATATTTCGTTTAAGGAACAAATAATAAGACCTGTTATTTCGTTTAAGGAACAAATAATAAGACCTGTTATTTCGTTTAATGGTACAAATAATAAAACCGACTCAATTATGGATAATAAGAGAAAGGAAATATTACATCAATTTAACCCAAAATTTAAAAAATTAAAAGTCAATATTTCAGTGCTCACCAGATGAATTTCGCTAAATTGCGTTCTTGGAATCCCAGCGGCAACGATCTGGGGCGACTGCGGTCAGTCCTCCCTTCTCAGAAGGGTTTGAGGTTTGGAGGCTGGAAAACTTTTCTTCCAGGATGGCCTGTCGCTGTCCGCGTTCCGTCCCAGACGGCTGCTCGTGGGATCCCACTTCTGACACCAAACTGTTGTGGAAATTTTCTCTGCTCTGGTGAGTAAGGAAATGGAGACTTCTGCCGGCCGACAAGGTTTATTCTTTGCAAAGAAGGTCAATCAAACACACTAAATGGTTAGAACGAAGAAAGACCCCGGACAAAGGAAAATCAGGGCTTTTATACCTGGGGAACACCTCCCCAGGTAGGTTTCACAACCTTTTGTCATTTGTAAGTGTTGTCACTATCTTTCTGGGATGTGGGTTTGAAGGAGTTTCCCGTAGGATCTTACACCCAGGTGATAGTTCCTGAGAGACCCAGACGGCTTGATCAAAAGACAACATTTGTTTCATACTTTGGTGAGAAAACAGAAGGTTGTGTTTGAGGAAGTTAGATATCAGGAGATGCAAAGAGCTTAAATTTCCATTACAAATGCTGGGGCATGGAAGGGCAGTATCGTGCATACTTTGTTTTGCTTAAGTGGACAACATTACTTGCTCACAAGCATGCACACATCAGAAAAAGTGACTGAGGGAGAGAGAAATAAAGCCAGAGAAAATGATTTCCAGTGTTTTCTTGTTGAGCACTGAGCCATGTATAAATATTCTACTTGTAACAATAAGTGGAAGAGACAGCGGCTGTCTGAGCGTACCTCCTCTCCTCTACTCTCTTCTCCTCTCCTCTCCTCCACTAGCAGCACAAACTGAGAATGCATAGCAGACATATCATAGTTGAACTGGATATCCATAAAGTTTTGCTTTAAGTTTGTTTTCTTGTTTCAAGACAACATTTACTGCTGGCAACCATTGTACAGATCCAAAGAGCCACAACTTCGGCAGTAGCAGTTGCTTTGAGTATAGAATATATTGTGTATGATATTTTGTGCATCATCTGGTTAAATGCTAAAGATTAGAATAATTGTTTGGGTTATATAAGTAGTAGAAGTAGCAGTACTGTAGTAGTAGTTTTTCTAGATAAAGTTTAACCATGACCAAGTACATATTCATTAACACTGTGTATTTTCTGAGCTTAGCGATGATGTAGAAATCTCACCTCTGACACTACACTTCTAAGCATTTCCCCACTTATAGAGCATGTCTTGGTGGTACGGTACAAAGTGCAGTTCACAAGCTGACTGCATAATGAGCTACTGCCTTAGTAAATCACACGCTTACTGCACAGATTGTGGTTACAAAGCATTTTTTTTCAGTATCCCTCAAACTCTACAATATTTTGTCACAGCAAGAGCTGCTCTGCTGGTTGTCAGCTTCCTCCAGCTAGCATAGTGTTGGTGACAGCTTAATTCCTGAGTTCATAAATTCTTTGTTATGTAGGAAACAAACATGCATTGGTGATTCCTTTGACAATTTAAATCTCTGCATGTAGCCATGCTGCAGTCACTGTAGTGCGCTGGGCTAAAGCTACCAATGAATGGCTGTCAGCAGTGTGGAAGTAGAGCTCAGAAGCCAGCAGGTTATGTCCAGTGGTGGATGTGAACAAACATCAGTGGCTACAGGCTATAAACAGAAATAAGTACCCTGTAACATAATGCATTACACTGTATAATGCTCATGATGCACTGTGTTATACTAAATTATAAATACAATATAGTAGTACAAAATGATTATCTGCACACAATATTTCAACATTTAGAAATGAAGATCCAGACGGTTTCTTCATCAGTTTTTTCTGCAGTTCTGATCATGCAGATTTCATATGAAATCTATTCTTCAATTTAAAAAAAAAGGAGTGTGATGTGAGAGTATGTGTGTGTCTATGTGTGTGTCTGTGATTGTTTTGGGCAATCACTCTGCCAGTTGCTGGACAGACAGACTAGCGTGCAGCAGTCACTTTGCCTCCCCTGGGTCAGTGATGAGGGACAGAGGACATCACAGGGGGGCAGCTGACACCTGGGTCACTCTGAGACAGTCTGGACCTCATCTGGTCTTTTTTTTTTCACTTTGCAACTCAAAATGTTCTCCCTAGACACTTAGCAAGAGGTCTTTCTATGTTGTTATATAATGTGCAGGGAAGTAAATAATCATCGTGTCTACATACTGTACTGTGGATAATACACACACACCCAGGCAACATGTCCATCTAGAAAAGGTTCAATCTATGCTATAATGATGCGTGTGTGTGTTTCACTTCATAAAATATGTCCTGAGTACAAAACAGTTGTGTCTGTAATAACCCTCAGTAGTGTTGCACTTGCTAGATGCTGTTGGCATCCTATCACAATAAACATGTAGCTTTCTTTGAGGCATGGTTCGCTACCTCAGGCCTCTGTTCTCGTGTTAAGCAGGAATGAAACATTGATGCTAAAAGGAGCTGCAGCCTTGATTGGAGCAGATGTGACATGTTTGGCAAATGACCTACTTCTATCCCTATTATGAATTAAAATTGTATGATGGCGACTGGGGTGACTAATGAATGATACATGGTGGGGGTGGGGCCAAGTGTCTGAAGAGGGAAACCAAAGGTTACATGGAAATAAATGTGTATTTTTTTGTATGTGTATGCTGTGTATACGTGGATAAACATGTAAACACCACACATTAGTTCATGTACTGTATAAAGATTGCATTCATCTAGACAATAAGCACAAAAACAAATGGTAATTCTGACCCACACACCACCCACCACGTTTAAGTACTAATGGCTCTTTAATTGGTTGAGTGTTGCAGGGAGGTAGCTGTAGACAGATGTTATCTGGCCCTGCTCGCCGTAGGAGGTGAGAGTGGGGCTCTAATGGTCTGTCCATATGGAACCAGGACTGGACCTGCGTGGTGGAGATGCAGCCTGCTGATCTGGGCCCTTCAGCTACTTAGCTGCTGAATTAGTTGGCGTGGGAAGAAAGTTGAATAAAGACAGATTCATTTCCAGATTTTTTTGGACCAGGCTTTTTTGTGTGAACATCAGCAAACTGCATGTCCACTGCTTGTGGTAACAGAACTCTTGCCCTTATGGACAACACAAGCTTTGAGTGGGATGCTGTTTTTGATAAATGGACAGTGGCTTCTCTCAAGAAAAGTTGTATGTCTGTCTTGCCCCCCCCCACCTTCGGTACTCTTTCTTAGTGACTCCTTCTTCCCCTCATCCTCCCTCTCTTTGTCTTGCTCCTCTCTCTCCATCTCTCTGGCTCCCTCCGGCTCAGTGAGGCACAACTGTGTGTCGTGAGAGATCATATCCTCTTGACCTTGCTCCAGGAGTTCTGATATATTTCATCTCTCATCGATTTTCTATCCTCTGCCATTTTTTTATCGCCCACTCCCTCCCTTCCATTGCCATCTTTCTTCCTCTCCACAAAATCATTTTCATCTCTCATCCCATACAAACATACTAACAGAATTTCTATTAGTCAGAAAAAGAAGAAGAAAAGCAAGAAAGTAAGGGGATGGGACAAGATTGCATTTTCCATCAGAGTGAATTCTGAGAACATGTCCACAAACAAATAGAAAAATACAGGTATGCTAGCGAAGTAAAGATGAGAAAAGAGGTGGAAAGGAAAATCAATACACTCATGTGCACGCATATATACACACAAACACACGCACACCACAATAAGGTGAGTGTGTTATGGATGGGTCCTACTTACAAAGCAGCCATTTACCTCTATACAAAAAAGCAGCACTTCAATCTGAAGTCTCTAAACACTTGGGTGTCACTGCCGATAAAGGGGAAGAAGAGACACAAAACAACTTCTTTCACAGTGACTTTTTGACCTTGATGCCCCTGCTAATGTATTTAGACTAACACAGTCTGTCCCATTAGCTTCCATGCTGTCAGAGGCCACCGGGTCACCCACCGTATGGTGTAACGGTCAGGGTTCAGGGTTATTGCTACGCAGGCAGCATAGGCATCGTGTTTACTGTCCACGGAGGTGACTTGGCTCACGACCTGCTGCCCCGCTGCATCTGGGTCCTCCCCGTGGAATGGCTCTGTTGTTTTGTGCATCCGACCTCAGCTGTCACTCAGATCTTTTCATCAGCTCTCATTGGCGCTCTTCATGGCTTGTTAGGGATGAGCAGTGGGAGTAAACATAGGATGAAAGATGACAAAACAAGAGACATGTCTCTGAGGAATACAGTGGCCAGACGATTCGCTGTCGTATTCCCTGCATTCCTTCCTTGCTTCATTGATGGACACACATGCATTCACACACTCCTCTGTTGAGAGCCTCCCGGCCTTCCAGAGTGCAGTACCTTTCTCTGGTCATAAACATGAGTGAGTCAACATTTTTGATGGAGGACAGCACAAACTAGGCAGCAACAACAGGCTCTCTATTGATTTGTCGGCTTGATTCAAAACAGGGTTATGCAATATCTTGCTCCATCTTCCTCGCCATTACAACTAATTATTCTTTTAATTTAGCCATCAACATAATTTGGCATGTGTGCATGCACATGCAAGTGCTTATGTAATCAAATGAATTCACGCACTGCCAGATATATCTATTATTAGAGCTAGAGATTTGGACCGGTATCTGTTTTATGATGTTTTCATTGAGCAAAAATTAAAATGAGGTGTTTACATAATGGTTTGTCATCGTCTTTTTTTTACAACAATGCTTTTTGATTTGCCTTCTTTGGTTCTTGTTTGTGCTTTTGATTTTGTTTTTGTCTTTTGGCTTGTTTCAATACGAGACGACAGTGGATCAGTTCACTGTCAGGCCATGCATTTTTAAGTCACCATTTATTATGACATAAACAGCCAGGTCAATCTCTTCTTCTTTGTTTCCTGTCGTTCCTGCTGTCTGTCTGCCCCTCTCACACATTGTGTGTGTGTGTGCCTGCTCGCTCTTTGTGTCCCTTCTGCAGGACTGTCTTGTCTGCTAAAAACAGAAAGGTTAGAAGCACTGGCACTTTCCAGCCTTCTCCCCTAATTGGCATTTGCAGAGAGACACAGTTAAACAAACAAAATAAGAATTCAATAGACAGCAGATCATACCAGACCAGCTGTTTTTCTATTGATTACATATTGGACTAGCACAAAGCTTATTTAGTAATGTGCAAATATGCTAAATAAATTCAAGGAACAAGCCTCTTGTAAGATACTGGTACCTCTGACAACTTTTTTTAACACACGTAATTTGGGTTTATATCATTTTGCATCTTTGCCTACGTACTTTACCTGTTTAATGATCTTACTGTTTATTGTAATTCAGACTTGTTTACTTTGTTCCACGTTGTTGTCTGCAGACAATGTGAAACAAATTGACTTAAATTCTCTCAATTAGTAGTGAAAGAAGCTGTTGATGTAATGACGCTCCATCCTGCATTCAGTCAGCCCAAATCGGCGAGCTATGAATCCTTATTTAAATAAGAAGAGACGACAGAGAAGAGAAAGATGTTTTTTTTCTTTCGTTCTTTTAAGATAAGGAAGAGGGAATGTTTTGACTGCAGGCTAGATCCCAGTGACAGGAAAAAGAGGCTAGAGACAGCATATTGAAGTATCAGATTTAGGCACAGGAACAGTATCTAGTTTTGCAAGAAATGTTGACACAGTCAAAATTATCAGTATTTCTACATTATTGCCTGTTTCTTGGACAGGTGCCATAACTACAGTCCAATAAGGACCATTCTCCGTTGATGTCTACATTCATTTTGCTCTAGTTGAGGGCAAGGCAGACTAATGTTCATTCTGGAAGCCAACTATATGTGTTCATTAGGCCAGTTAGAGAAAAATGAGGATGTTCGTGGATGTTGTAGATGTCACAGGCACTGGCTAACAGGCTGACAATTTGACCTGCGGACAGATTTGCTTCCAAAATTTGATTTAGTCCGTTCCTTATGTAATAAACCAACTACATCCAAGCTGTTCTAATGATATATGTGTTTATATTAGGATCCATTAGAAAACAAAATGAGTTGTTCATGTGCACTTAGACTTTAGCAGCATATTTGAGTTATTTGATTTTAGCATGTTAAACAGCTGTCACAGTATTTAAATAATGATCTTGTCTTAAATAAGGTTTTGTAAGTAAACATAACTGGATTAATGGCTTTAATAATACGCAGAGAGATGCACAGTTATGATGGCTTGGCTGTGTTGTAACCACTCTTTTGAGGGAATTAAATCGAGGAAAAAAAAAAAAAGAATGAGACGTGTCCTTACAAAATATGTGTAACTGGTTTTGGTTTTGTGGTTTTAATGAGGTAAGCTCCACTTCTACTCAGCTTTGTGTTATTAGCAGGCTTTTCTTTCAGGACGCATTGATCACTACAGAGTGTCGATCACCAAGGGTTGTGGAAAGTTGAGCTGGTCAGAGGAATTAAATGTTATGTTTATTTTAATGGGGTTTTCACAGTCATTCAAATATATCTCTATAGACAACAGACGGCAGACAGTCGTTGTTTTACCACAATAAGCTGGTGTGGCTTCTTGGTTTAATTGGTAGTTTGAGCATATTTTATTAGATCGAGCAATGGGTTGTCGCTCTACAAAACCCAAAGCCTAACAAATGCCCATGCAAAATGACCTGATTGTGCTCATTCTCCAGTTACTGTGATTATTATAATCACCATTTCTAGTCTAGACTATAACAATAATAATTGTTTTGTTGGAATTTATTATAATGTTCTTACTATGTAATAGTTTCCAAATATTGCAATTCCTCAAGCTTAGATTAAATGGTTATTACATGGTTAAGTGATTCTGTATGTCAGAATACAATTTTTTTTTTTTAACATAGGCCTCCTCATGCTTTTGGAAAACCTATTATCCAGCCATATTCTGAAAACCTAAAGTATGATTTGTACTGTGCTCTACCACATAACACTGAAATCTTCAGCATTTACAAAATGTCAACACCCAGTCCTCGCCATGTCTCACCACTTTGTACTGAAAGTTGCTATGGAAATTCCTTTTCATGGATCACTTTCTCTGTATCTGGTCTGTGGCCTTACCTAACCCTGTCCATGCCATCACAGATAGTGGAGGACATGGTGGGAAGCTTGACCCCTGTGTATTTTCATGGTTGACTGGCAAAAACCTGAGTCTACCTGTCCCTCTGGAGGAGAAGAGGATTGTAGAGTGCAGGCCATGACAATCTATTCCCTGTGTGCTCATGGTTGGCCCCCCGTGGCCAGCCAGTTCCACAGTTGACATTTACACACAACTCACTCAGTTCTCAGAAAGAGGAAAGACTGAAAAGGGTGAGCGGATACGTGAAATATCTTACATCATGAACTTATATCTAAAGAGTAAAACAAAAAGCCTTGCCCTGGAATAGCATGTGCAGAGTTCTCTACTGGAAAATGTTCAGCGTCACTATGAGATGTTGCGCTGTTTTCACATGATTACAATGCAGAGCTCAGCTACATTGGAGGAATATTGTTGATTTACCAACTCTAAAAACATTAGTTTTTAATTTCTAGACTTTGTTGTTACGGAGTTACACATGGATTAGCCAAATTCTGTTACATTACAGTCTCTCTTCTTTGTTTATTTCGTGAAGCTGGGAACCAGTAGAGAATTAACTTGTGGAGTTTGTGCTTGTAGATAATTTCTTGATTTATGTGTAAAGTGTGTAAAGTGCTATGTAACAAACGATCTGGAAACATAAATGTGTTAATATGTCTGTGTGCATGTGGCTGTTTACGGGTATTGTTGAAATACAGTCTGTTCGCAGGAAGCGGTGCTACTTTTGAATAAGATTTCACACTAAGTGCATGAAATATTTGGTTTTTACACAGGCTACAGTGTGTGCGTTGTAATTCTTTGACTCTGACCTTTCTCTTTTCCATTTTCTCTTTCTCTTGTAGGTGAGTACCAGCATCATGGGTGTTTGTGACATGGCTGTGAGAAGCACTGGGCTGATCAACACAGTATGGACTTTATCTTGTATCCATTTCTTTGATTAACTTGCCAAATGTAGTACGGTTCCTGAGGGCATCTACACTTAACTTCCATGAGTAATGGCTGATTATATGTAGTTGCAGGTGCTACAATAGATAATCATTAGCCATATGCACTGTGTACTGGCATTGCTCAAGATTTAGTGTGCTGTCCATGGTGCTGAAAACAAATCTATCGCTGCCAATACATTTGCACTCGGTTGTGTAATAGCCCTATTGTATGTGCAAGAATCTGCGGAAACATGTGCCAGTGTGTAACCGTTCGTCTTTGCACCATGTGTGTATGTATTGGCGTGTGTGTAGCTCCATTATCTTTGCGTCTGAACTGTTTTCCCGTCCCATGCATCATCCACCCCCGTCTGTCTCCATGTCAGGCCTGATAACAGCTCCTATTGCCCACAGAGATGACTAATCAATAACACACAACCATCGGAACAACAGCTTGCTGTCTACACACACACACACACACACACACTCTGTCTCTATCTTACAAACACACACACACACACACACAAGGTGGAAATATTGGCTCACTGTCCACAAACAATGCATTGGCTGCTGTGGGCTGACAAAGAGTGGGTTGTTTTCTGATTTCAGGATATCTGGAAAACTTACACTTCCTGGGCAGCCCTCACCACTACCACCACACCTTCACATAAAAAAGAACCCATAAAAAATGAATGCACATGCACACACATACCAATCTGCCAATAGACCCACCATCAGTCATGCTTTATCAGGCTGACAGTTTCAATGTGCAGTGCTGAGGATGTTTCTTTTTACAAAGAATCTCCCGTTTCTTTCTCCTTGCATCACGCTCACCATTTGTTCTGTTGCCTTCTTATCTATTCATGTTCTTCTCTTTAATACCCTCCTCGTACGAAGCCTGTCGACTTCTGTGGAAGCTAAATCAGCGCCTCAGCTGAGTGGGAGAGCTTACTGATTTCACCTGATTCAATGCCCCTCACCTTCAATCAGTATCTCAGTCAGCCTCTGAGGAATAACACAGGATAAATGACAATAAATGCATAAAAAGCCTTAGAAGATACTGACAAAGCACTTTACCTTCTTCCCCTTTCTTTTTCAGTGTCTTTTCTTCTACCTCTCTGTGAGGTGTAATTCCCATAGACAGACTGGCCTGTATAAAAGCTTGTCTGCTGTCCTGATTCCCCCCTGAGGTGCCATTCTGACCCAATAACTCCTTCATTCCTCTCATGCTTCATTCACTCCTCTTTCTGTTTCCTTCCATCCCTCTTATCCTCCTCTCACTCTCTCTGTTGCTTCCTCTCTCTCCCTCCGGTGGCCAGAATGCTGTAATTGAGTTTTTTATTCAAGTCAATTAAAAGTGCAGGCCAGCCAGAGACAAAACAAGTCTGCAGAGTCGCTTTTTCCTCAGGCTCCCTTGTTATTTATTTAGTCCACTCTTTATATCTCAGTAGCTAAGAAAGCATGGGGTGTGTACTTTCATTTCATACATGTCATTAAACTGTTTTGACATTGTTTACAATGTAATTTATCTTTCCCTATGATGCCTCCCCTTCCCCCAAAAGAAATCCTATTTAAATGGTAATTCAAACTTCCATTAAGTTAGGGCCTTTGTGAATGCCATACAGAAGTTGCTCTATTCCTCCCTTCTCCCACAGCAGCCATCTGAGGCTTGATTGTTTACTCCCAAAAAGCCAAATATTCATCAAACTGAAACACCGGCTATGTTGTCCTCACTTGATAATTTTTTCCTATTCTCATTTAGCATCATATTTAGTTAACCACTGAAGTGATGAGCGATGGCGCTAAGTTCTTACGGCTCATCATGGCTTCATAGAGCATCGTAACTATCTGTCGTCTGCTGATGCATGATAACTTTGTAATCAGGAGGAAGAGGTCACCAAAGTTTGAATGAGCTGGTCCACTTCAGAGTCTGAGTTGGTTGCAAATTGATATGCGAGTGTTGCTACAAACTGTTCCACGTATGACAAGTTAAATGTTTTCACTTCCTGATTTGCTCAATTGCAAATTCGTTTTTGTAGTGTAGAGATAGTGAAAGTGAAGGTGATGCTTCTCATATGCAAATGAGAGATGAAATGTGAGATGTGCAGCATTCATTAAAGAAAAGCAGGGAGAGAGATTTACGATGGCTGTGGGGCTAATTTCCTTTAAATGCCTTAATCAGCAAACCATTTGGAAAGCACAACTCTGAAATGGAATTTGGCTTCATCACGCAGACATATGCATAAACGCACACACATATACGCTGCTTAAAGTATATTCCTGTCCAGAGATAAGTAGGTTGCAGGATTGAATTGGAAGGTTAATATATTCTGATTTCCAGGCCAATAGTCTGTCAGTTGCTGATTCAAGAGCAGTTTGGTGCTGCACGAGTTACCGACCTGAAAAACTAAATCCAGTGTACTCTGATTTTTTAAGGCTTTTTGGTTTGCATATTATTCATTAAAGTCCGTGTACTTGTTATAGCCCATTAAATCATGTTGAAATTTGAGTAGACTTTAAGTGAAGCCCTTATATTATTATTGGACACTTAGAGAGAGGATACAGAATAAAAAGAGTCTTTTGAAACTCTTTAGTCCCCTTGTTGATTCAAGCCCTCACACCATCATTTCCAAACCACTGACCTTCTCTGGCTTTGTAGTGAGCTCGTTCACCAGCAAATGACCTTGGGTAATCATGGTGGAAATGTAGAAGGGCCACAGATCCTGGTGTTGAAGACACTGTTAAAGAGTAGTAACATGATGAACTGAAGACACTGTTTGCAGTGACAGTGTATTGAACAGGCTCTTCATGAGTTTACAAGACAGTACTAATCACACATATTACTAATTGCAGTTATTATATATGCATATATAGTATACTGTATGGCAACAGTGGTTGTGTGGGAAAGCAAATAATCAATCAACAATGCAGTAGAAAAATCCAAAAAGCAATCAATGACTTACTGAAGCCAACCCTACACACGACCTTGAGGCGTGAACATTTACAGCTAATATCTCTGGTTGTGTTCAGTGTTAATGCCTTTCATTATTTGCAGGAGGTTTGCATGAGAGCAGCAGAAATGCCACGAATAACTGAAGGAAGATAACCGATGCTACCTACAGAGGTGGATGTGTTTATTCAATCAATAACCTGTATCGATACTCAGTTTAAGCAATTCAACTGTAAGTGATGGGGTTAATAATGTGTGGTTTAGCCTTAACAGAACAAACGTGGGTGGCTGTGAGCTAAGAAAACAGACTTATCACATGAAAACTAGTCTCTTTTGTCACACGTTTTTCTCCCTCAGTCAGATTGTTCACCCCTCTTTCATACACGCTTGATGAGTTGGCGTGTGCATGTCCTCATCTTGAAATGATTGCGAAACCACTGCATTAGATTGTTTGATAGATGTAAGCAAAAGCGGTGTTGATTCTAAGCAGGAGGGCGACTGGTCAGATGGAAATCCTTTTCCATATCTGGAAGATCAGAGACTCTAATAAAAGTGTCTATAAATAAGACACCATACCCCATCCTTTCTTACTGCCTCACACGGTGGCACTCCAGCATTTAGTTCAGGTAACAGGCTTCTGATGATGTACTGTATGGCTTCATCTTCTCATCGGTAATCATTTGTAAGATGGTTCATCATTGTCTTCGACATCCAAATTAGGTTTCTGATTGGAAGCTCAGCAGAGGTTATGGCACAAAAAGATTGTTACATTACATCCTGTTTACTGGTAAACACCACTGCGCTCATTTTAATTGCTCGAGATGAGAGCAGCTCCAAAATAACAAAAATGTAAATGGAGGCATACTTGCCTTCCGTAAACAAAACTTTTATGAGGAACGTTGGCACCATGAGTAATTTCAGATTAGTAAGCATAACTATTTCTGATGAGGTGTCCCAACCTATCAGACCAATGACACATCAATGATACAAAAGAGACAAATATGGGTATACTAGACAATTTTTAGATCATTATAAAATAGATAGAGATTGATGTGCAGCATCTTATCTGCCCACGCAGTCATTGTTTTTGGACTGGTAAATGAGTTCAGAGAACAAAGGCTTGCTGATTCAGTTTCTATCACAACTGACAACATCTTATTAAAAGACCATATTCATTTTTGTTCCCAAACTCTCCACTGTTACAGATCCGTTTCTTCTATTGACTCTATCTAGTGACATATCAATAGATGGTAACTGTTCATTTTGAAACAAGTGAAAGCAAACGCCAAGCCAAAAGCCTGCTGGTGTCAAATCCACATATTATCTTTCATCTTTTAAGCCACTTATCTGAATTGAATTAACACAAGTGAATCACTACCAGTGGTTGACATTTAAGAGCTCCCCCTGTATGACATATTTTAGCAGAAAAAGTTTGACTTGCTTCCTGAGTGTTGTCTGCAAGCCTTCTGTGTGATGGTAGAGGTGTGGTAGTGTTGTCAAATACATTACATGGTGTGCAAACTCTGTATTTTAATAATTAGATCAATCTCTCCATCCATCTATCTGCATTATGTTAGAGTTCAGTCTTCCTAGTTCACCCACATTTCTTCTTTACTGTAAAATCCCTCAGTTTCCATGGTTACTGAAGACTGTAAGAGCCAGGTAGGGGTTGAATATACACTTTGAGTCTCTTTACTATTTGGACTCAACATTTAACAGTGCCAGGTTTAAAGTCCTTAACTGTATTGTACTCCATTTAAATAATCTTAAGTGGTCTAGGTACGGCTATATGTGGAGTGCAGTTGCTAATGCATTTTCATTTTCACAACAAGAACACAGCCAGGTCTTGTGTAACTCTCATTTGCACTCTCTTTGCCTTGTTTTTTTGTTCAGCCTGGTTGTTTTGTGTCATAATAAAAAAGGTTTCTTGTATAAGTACTGCAGCAATATATCAGATTAGTGTGGCCACTTTGAGTTTACAGGGCATTCACAGCCTGTCAGTGCAACAACTACTGCAAACAATAGACAAGATTTGCATGAATGCTCAGGCTAGTGTTGTACCCAGATCAAAAGATACACAGTCTCTGAGGTTTTTCTTTTCTTTTTTTTTTTCAAGGTATTGTGCTGTGAGACAGATGCATTCGTGACCCATTTCAATGAGATTTTTTTTTTTGCACTTAAAAAGTGGACTTGAAAACAAAGGTTTTGTCACTGATCAAAAGCAGTACGGCACAATACAGCATGGTTATTATCCTATATTGTAGTGTCTTCTTATTTTTTTATTTTGATTTAATATAAAACTTTGATGTTGCCTTTGTTTCCTTTAAGTAACACTCCTCTCGCTGTTTCTATCATTTATATTCTTTAAAAAAAAGCTAGGCATAGATTATTTCTTCTGCCACATATCTTGACTTATTATCACTTTTCCCACTGCTGTTGTTATTATCAGGTGGGAATCATGGAGTCTGAACCTTTGCCAGAGATATACCTTTCTTTTCAGATGCTAACTGCAGAGGATCCTCAATGGGCTGATTTCTTTAGCTGTGATTAAGTGATTGATTAACTTTGCTTCTGAAATGCTAAATCTGACTATGAGGAATTTGTTTTGATCCAGTAGGTACTTGTCGCTGGCGAGTACCCTCTGATATGACAGGACAGTGGTGTGGTACTGGATTTGCAACATCACAAAACACCTGCTGATGTGATGTTTTGACAGATTGTAGGAAGGTTTACACAATAGCTGATGTTTTACCTGGGAGACAACAAAGAAGCGTTCCACCTTGAAGTGTTTCTGCTTTGCATTGTCTGAATTTTACTGTCAACAATAGGTTTGTGTCATATTTTTCTGTAGATGAATAAATATGTGTGATGCTGAAATTTCTCTCAGATACATACAAAAACAAAACAAACAAACAAACTGCTGAACCACCACTAGTTACTGTCAACATTTATTTGGTAATAAGCATCTCGGAAAAGTCATTAATATTAGCAACTAACCTGCATTTTTGCAAAATACTGTAATTAGCAATGTGACAGTGTGATCCTTAATATGGTGTTGCTACTAGTGTATTTGAAAGCTTTGAACATTTCTCTTTTTTGGAGGGGGGGGGGGGGGGGGGGGGGTCTTCTCTTTCTCAGCAACTCCTTTTCTTCCCGTATCTTAAATTCAAAGAGGTGTTTTGACTAATTTCTTCATTTTTTATTTCATGCATGTTTATTCCAGTTTGGTGCCTGTTTTAAATGCACACTAAAATTTCTTTGTTTTTAGAATGAAGTAGATAGTCATTATAAATAATAACTTATCAGGCCATCTTCAGTGAACTGTGTTCATTGGGAACTTTTTAGCAACATCAAGTGGACTTATGGACTCTAAGCTGATGGCAAAAACAATAGGCGTGTCGAACCGAGATGCAAGCAAGGCATTTACAATTGGATTATAAACAAGTAGAACACTATTTTGAAATGAATAATTCACTGCACCATCCCCATAAAATCCTTTCATGCCCTTCACGAACACACATACACACATTGCTGGTTTTCAAATCCATGCACACTGAGTCTTGGCACAGTACAGGGTAGTACAGATACAGACCAGATACCTTTGTCAACTCACCTCAGCAGGATGTAATGATATTGATGACAGGAAGTCATCATGGAGGACATGTATCACAGCAGGATGCGTCTCAGGTGAAACATGTCCCCTCTCTCCTCATCAATTCTTTAGCAACCTGCTGTCACCTCACTCTTCTGGGTATAGCAACATATCTCCTAGCCTGGCTCTTTTTGCATTTGCTCTCTCTCTCTCTCTGTCACTGACTCACACACAAACAAAAGCACATTGTAGGTTGACTTCCAGACAAACAAATCCTCACCTGTGCCCTTGGTGATGTTAGCAAAGATGCCTTACATAGTCATTAGACTTTCGAGTGTACAGCCAGGGACCGAAGAAGACAAAACAAATGTGTGATATAGGACAACAGTGAGAATGGTGGCTAATCATAATGGTGTATGGCAAAGTTGAGAAGAGCCAAAATAAGCAACTGGAAATGCATGGTGATGGTACCTCGTATTCATGTTCATGTGTTACATTTTAGAGAAAGAATGAAGTTGTTTAGTACTGTGGTAGCGTGACCTATGTAGGAACTACAGTGTGGCTCTGGGATGAAAGGTTGCTTAGCTTCTCTTCAAAAACCAACGAGGCTCAGCGTTTTGGAATGGGATGTCTATATTTGGATACCTAAGTGAGGAAAAAGGCACATTAATGCAGGGTGTACTGTCAGCACTCAAAACACGCACTGTAATGCAAATGTGATCATGTCTGCCAGATCACCTCCGGATGAAGTTTGGCTTAAATTGCGATTGGATGGCAGCCAAAGTCATCCAGGTGCGGATGCAGTCTGTAAGTAGCGCTCACATGGTTGACTTTATGTAACTTTCCACACAGCCTTACTGAACAAGTGCCATCGCCACCCACATGCCATTGCTTCTTCTGCTCATTAATCTGTACCTGTAAAGGTTGGGAACACTTGCAGCAAAAACAACCTGTTGTGGCATGTGATGCATCCGAAGAAAGAGTCATTAAAGACGATGTTTTTCACTCGTTTAGCCTGGAAAGTAAATACAGGCTGAGTCTGCACCTGCCATATGTTTTTATTGACTGTGCTAGCTCCCCACCTGCTTCACCGCTTTGCTTAGTTCTCATGAAGAATGACATAAAATAGGATACTTATAAAACCTGTGCATAAATGCAAAGAGGGTGACTGGATTCTATCACCTGAGTAGAATATTTGCATTAGTGTCATATGATAATAAAATGTGTCTCAGAGCTGCTTGTTTAAGTTTTATTCTTCTGCTCATGGATGTTGAATGAGGACTATATTTGCACCTGAGGCAGGAAATGCAGGTTGTGTTGTACCAAAGTACATCTGAGTGCATTTCTTCTTTATGTCTGACCTAATTATTGTTTTTTATTATCTGTTAATTTTTGACATGTAAAAATTCCATAAATTGTCTCTTTGTCTCACTATGTGTCTGTGTCTCCTGCTGAGCTGAAGAGAGTCTAGCTGTTCAGCTGAATCTACTAGTAAATTAGCAGCTCTACAGCCTGGCAGGTGCCTCATTAGAAATATATTAGAGCAGTTATCAGTAACCCAACACTGCCTGTTTAAATGTCTATAGCAGTGTCTGTGTGTGTGCGCGTGTGTGAAAGACAAGTGGAGAGAAAGAGTAGTTCATGTGTGTTTGTGTGTTAGTGGTTTCATTGAAGCTGAATTAATTCAGCGCAGAAGTGATTTAATACAGAAACCGAATGCGCTGATTTTCAGACCTCAGATTTATTTTTGGTATGAAGAGCCTCTCAGGCAGCTGTGTGCATATGAGTTGAGGTTTGAAGTGTCCCGGAACCAAATTTTTAAACAAACTGAGACTTCAAATTGACTGCAAATGTCAACCTTATTTAAAACTGTTATTGTGCTCTTTTTCTGAACTATATTTAACAATTACAAAACACACATGATTGTCTTGGTCATATACAGTTAAAGTCACAAGGAATTCATATCAGCTGACACTGCAGAACAGTCAAATAGTCTGTCACAATATGGTAGTTGCATGCAATCATGATTAGTCCTTATCCATCTTGTGTGTGTGTGGCTGTTCATTTGCTAAAGATGATTCTCTAGAGTGAGACTAGATGAGCTCAATCCCAAATCTGAAGCCATGTATGATATTTTTAGAGAGGTCGAGGAATAAAATAACCCTCACAGGTATAGAGGTATGTTACAGCACAATTCTTACCCATAGATTCTGACTCAGAAGGATTTCTGCTCCACTATTGAATATTTCCACACATGTTGTGTAAATGGGCACTAACTGATTGAGTCATTCAGGTGAAAATCTTTTGGTGCTCCAGAGTTTCCAAGTCACCACAGATGGTGTTTTATTTCTTTTTCTGTTTACTTCCCAGCTAATTTCTGACCCTAACACCTTCCAGTCCATTATACACCGCCCGTCCAAAAAAAAGTCAGACACTATAACATTTAATCCCAAAGATTCTCACTGGGATTAAGATCTGGACTCTGTGTTGGTCAATCCATGTGTCATTTACCAGACACACCCCCTTTGTCTCAAAGGAATGCAGATTTGCCCTTTTAACCTTTCGTATCTCTGCTTGACCATTGCAATGTCCTGCTGACGAGGTCACATGCACCATCAAACTGCTCAAATGGCCGTGGCCTACCTCCAGTAGAGTAGACAAGTCCTTACTGTATGTTTACCCTGCCTACCCCTGGATCAGTTGTAAGTTGCTTTGGATAAAAGCATCTGCCAAATGACAAAATATAAATTTTCAGTCCTTTTTGTGCTCTGCAAGCAAACAATGTCTTGTGGTCCCTCACCTCAAAAGATCCCAGACAAAACTCTTTAGCTCTGTGGTTCTGCAGTTAAAAGAAATTTAAATCTTACTCTACTTGTACCCTGAAACAACTCTAGAGCACTTTACTTTAAAGTTTGTCTCCTTGGCTTAGGTATTTGCTTGCTTTGTACCTCACTTGTAAGTCGCTTTGGATTAAAGCATCTGCAAAATAACTAAATGTAAATGTGTCATGCTCCCTGAACCACACACAATTTGAGCCAGATGAATCCTGGCATTGTCATCTTGGAACATGTCCGTGTGATCAGGGATAAAAAAAGGTCATCCAGTATATTCAGGTAGTCAGCTGACCTCATTCTTTGGACACATAACGTTGCTGAACCTAGACCTGACAAACTGCAGCAACCCCAGATCATAGCACTACCCCCACAGGCTTGTACAACAGGCACTAGGCATCATGGGTGCATCACTTTATCCACCTCTCTTCTTACCTTGATGCACCCAGCAACCTTGAACAGGATAAATCTGGACTCATCAGACCTTCATCCATTAGACAGTTCTTAACCTAGTTTTGGGTAAAATAACTTGTTACCAGCTGAAAAATAATAATAATAATAATCATTGATGCAGTAATTATCCAGTGGGAGGCTCTTACCTTTTTGCTTAGTTAAATCCAGGTGGTAACTTCTTTTTTGGACGGGCAGTGTATAATGTTGAATGTTGTGTTGTATACCTTTAAACACACTTAACAAAGAAAACAACAATATTTTCTGCTGTTTGGAAACCATCAATTGAAAGTTGTAATGAGGATGCATAAAGGCCTGTTTGACAATGCATGGGAGAGTAAGTGGTGTTGTGCACTCTTTGGCAGATTTTAACCTTAATCCAACCCCTGAACGTGACATTTAAGGTCCCGTAAGCTCAGCGTGACCCCAGAATTCCCATGATTTACCAGTGTGTGATTTCCTGTTTTCCTCTGCACAGCACTTACAGATACTGATAAGATGCAAATCCCGAAGGCACTGGAAAATATTGTTTAAAACCTCTAAATACATCTCAAACCATAAGCCAATAAATGAATTCCACCCACGTGGGGAAAGTAAATATGTGGCTGTATGAATATATCTGCCATTTTAACATTATTCCCTTTTACCTTCATTTTTCAAATCCTCTCATATCTTTTAGAATATGCTGGAAGCAAAAATAAATAAATCCTTTCCATATAAACTGGTATTTTTTAGCATGTGGCATTTTACAACTACTAGATTGAAAAATGCTTTTTATTTCTCCTTGTCAATATTGGCAGAACATTCCATGAGAAAAAAAAATTAAATGTAACCAAAAACACTTGCTTTACTGTCCCATTTTTCTTTAGACTTCAAACAGGGTTTCAGTTCTGTTGCAGTGTTTATGTGTCAGGGCAAAATGGGTGAGGCTTTTGTGGTGAAGAGCAGAGAAACACTCAGTGAACTACAAAGTGTGGAAACTGACAGAGTTTAGTGTTTGGCTGCTGACAGAGTTGATTGGAGTAGAGCCGAGGTTTTTAGGCTGCTTCCACAGACACTGAGGTCTAAATTAACCAAGACTTTGAGACACGGTGCAACATACTGCATATGTGCACATGGCTAAACATACACTATGTGGGTGAGTGCAGACAAAGAAGCACAAACACGCTCATGGAAAACAATACTATTTGCCAGTTGGACATTTAATTTAAACTGAAAACATGAGAAGAGATGAAAATGTGCGACAACATTTTTACGGTGTTTGTGAAGATGCAGACAGCGTTTGAGTTTCTTTTCAGAGATTCACAGACTGGTCCATGTTAATAATAAATTACATACTTTTCCACACAGAATGCTTCTTTTGTGACTGTCACTAACAAGTAAATGTAGGCAATGATGTAATTTAACCTTTAATCTAACAGGGATGTTATATGTTTCCAGGGGTAAGTGAGATCTTAGTTATGAGCTAAACAAGCTATATATTGACATTGTTAAATGTTGGTTCCTTGATTTTAACACAGTCAACATTAACACATTAACAGCCTACGGACTTGACACATGTTATTTTAAGCTACTTGCCTTAAACCCTGCAGGTCCTGATTCAAAACGCACTGTAGATCATTATTTATTGACAGCATGAATATTTTAACTGGAAGATAAGGCACTGACAACAGCATGTTACATTTGGTTGTATGTCTGCTACAAAAAAAAAATCACTAGGCCAATAGGTACAAGCCTTCCAATGGATAATTACTGCATTAATTAATATGTCAGCCAACGACGTGAATGTACTAAATCAACAGGTTTTTTTTTCATCAGTTAATAGGGCTGTTCCCAATTGGCATGGGCATATATATATATATATATATATATATATATATATATATATATATATATATATATATATATATATATATATTATTTCAGTCAGGCAGTGTATGTAGTTTTCTATTTTCACTGTAGCATTATAGTCACATCCAATGAAAATCAGTAGAGTCTAGCAGCACAAATGTTTTCGGCATAATTTCCCACCTCTCAAAACTCTGTGAAAACATTGTGAACAAGCATTTAACAGTAATAGAAGCATTTCACCAAAACCTAGAAAGGGCTTATTGAGCTTAGCCAGATAATAATATGTAACATACAAAGTTTTTTCTTCATTGAGTGAGAGAAAAGTAGGTTTTTAGCAGATCTGATGATATCTCTAAAATATGCTACTTTTTGTCCACAAACCACCTCACAGGTCACAGGTTTGCAACTTATACACAGAGAGGGCAGTGACGCATTGCCCATCACACTGGAATTCATCTTTCAACAATTTAATAATTTGAGCTTCTTCTAAACCAGGAATGCAATTACAATATAACATGTTTTCCTCTATTAAGCCTGTGCAGAAGAGCTTGCATTCTTTGAAGCCCATTTGAGCTATGAAAAAGCTTGACACTCAAGTCAAGTAGCTGGTATTACTTTAAATGTAACATAAATAAATAAATACAACAGAAAATAACTGTAATTTGATGGCTACCTGAGGCCACCTGTGTAGACCTTCAGCTTAGATTGTTGAATGGACCAGCACCTGAATACCAAAAGCAAGCTTTTGCACTACATATGACTAATGGAGCCCTTAGGTAAAAAGTAAATGCACTGAAGATATCCTTTTAAATAGAGTCCAGAATAAAAAAATGACCACTGCAGCTGCACAAAACATTTCTAAAATGTTTTTGACTAATGTATGTATGTTTTTAATTTCTGTTTGAAGCAGTAGAACTCACATCACAGCTCAGATGCTGTAGATACAAACACAAATGCCAAATGCTATAATTCCTACAGCGATTTTGCCAATAATAGTTTTTTTTTCCTTTTACACCTCCAACTGACAGATACTGTCCTCCCACAAACTATAGCTAAAATAACAGAGCATAATTGTTATTCTAAACCCAGTGACATACATGGCAAACCATATTGGCTTTGTTCTTCCAGACTTCATATTGTTGTAGTTCTTAGAAAATGCATTAGCATTGCATCAATAGCATCTTTCAGTGGAAAATATACTTTTCCACTGTCCACCTGAATGCAGTTTAATAAACAGCAACAGGTTGTTACAGTACAATAAATATACAGTTAACATTGACTTAGTCTAGGCTATTAGAATTGAATTATTTGTGTGCATATACATGTATTGAAAATATCACAAGGGCTCATTTAATTTCGCCACTCTGCTTATTTTTGCACAGTTTGCAAATGTAGAAGAATCAGAAATATGGTGAGAGAGAGAAGTCAATGCATGATAAAGACACCTGGCCAGACCCAGACCACTGGACATTTAACATGTGGCACCCAGACCAGCCACCAACAGGAAAGGTTATTCTTCTAACAAGTCATGTTGCAGTGTCTACAGGACTGTGTCTTGGCACGTTGCCATCTCATCACTCCTTTTATTTCCTCTCTGCTTTTAACAGCTTTTATACATGTGGGAGGGAGGGGTGAGAAAAATAGCCTGACACAGCCAGCCCACAGTTTCACAGTTTCATTGTCATCTGGTAAGATTTATTTTATTTAAGGTAGAACTTTCTCTACACTTGACTGGACTACTACACCAGCCTTTAAATTATCATTGGTCTTTTATTTTTCTATATTATATTAATTAGTATCTTCAAGCAAACCATAATCCACAGTATATTACTTACACCAGGCAGACCTGGAAAATTACAAATGCAGTAAGAAAACAGGTGCAAACTCCTGAAAATGAATTGTCCCGGTGATGATACACGAGCTGCTATAATAACAATGAAAAGAGCAGAATTCGGTAATACTTTTTCTTGCTGTCTCTCATTTATCATTTACTCACTTACCTTGCTCTCCCTCTGCCTCTATGCTGTAAGCCATAATGATCAGTGGGATTTACAATCAGTCACAAGGCTACTCTGCGGCTGCTCACATAAAAAACATGAACTCCAGATAGTTTTGGTCTTTCTTGAGAGGATGAGGCTGTTAGTGTGTTTGACGGCAGCAGTGTTGTCCAAGGATTAATCATCAAGTTTTCATGAAAACATTAGTAGAAAAAGACACGGACTGCATTAGAGGAGAGGAGAGGCTGGCAGTCCAAATGCTGTACAACCAGTTTAACAGAGCAAACACGGAGCACCTCAGGTTGTGTGTGAGTGTACGTGTGTGTTCTGTAAACATCTATGATCATGCATCTGATATATATTTTTATTTTTAACACTTTATATTAATGAATCTTTAACCTGATCCATCAGCAGAGATTCTGACTCAGCCTACTCCACTTTTAGCACTGTGTCACATGTGATAAACAACATGTAGTGAGACATTAGAGCTGGGTACACTTCTTGAATATGTGCACACACACACTCGCTCACTTTCACCTTGTCAGCACTGGCACCAGATGGGTCTTGATGGGTAAAGCATCCATTAACACATTAGTGCGTCTTTATCCGTGTCAGTGCAGCTGCACACCTCAGGATGTACTCCCCTAGACCCACTGCTCAGCTTCCTGCAGCAGGTAGAGCTGAGCTTGTTGCACCACAGCAACACCAGCAGGGAGAGCTGGGACTCGGCTGTTTGCTCTTTCTGATGTAAAGTCAATTCAAAGAGGCATTAATGTGTTTACTGAACAAAAGTAACTATTTTCCACCTGCTAAAGAGCACTGTGTTCACTGATGTGAGTTTGACTGTCTAATGTTAGGTTTTATGTCAATGACCCAAGCTAATGTGCAAGCTCCTGGTTGGCACAGACGCTATAGTGAAGTTTCTTACTGATCCCTCTGTGCCTCATTGGCTTTGCTATCATCTGATTGGAAGAGATGAGCCTCTACTTTGCTTTTGACTTCAAACCAGGGCTCATTACCCTTTCACTCTCACTGTCTGTCCATGCTTATCTTTTTTCCCCTGTTCTCTGTCTTTGACTCCTCGTATACCCACGTACACATACGCCATTTATTTAGGCTGAAGGAACCAGGCTTTCAAGAATGGTCATCAATGGATTTATTAGACTTGTCATCATCTCGCAATTTGCCATCAATAGATGCAAATACAGCCAAATACAATGAAATTGAATAAAAGCCGAAAACCGGGTTGCCAGTGATGGCTGACACTGAAGCACATTTCTCAACATTTCACAAGATGCCAAGATCTCATCCGCCCACTTGCACTCTCGCACACACACTTGGAAGCACACATACAGAAATATACACACTTCGCATCTTTTCTTCCCAATAAACACACCCTCCACCCCCTCTATTATCAGTCACTCAGCAGGAAAAGACAGATAGTTTTTCCTCTGATCCTCCTTCACTGTTTACTCTCCATTAGGGAGGAAAGTAGACCTGATTGCTGTGTGTGCATGTGCATGCATTTATTGATGCCTCTCTTTAAGAATGCCTCAACAAATATACAGTCATTTGTAATGTTAAGAATATAGTTTCACTTTACACCAGTTAAAACTGTAGACATACTCTAATTCCAGAAAGGGAATTCATTGTGTGAAATGATCTGAAGTTTTAAAATCTAACTATTGTTATTCTGTTGTTTTTTTTTATTCTTTTTACTTTTCTCTCTATCTCTGTCTCTCTAGGTGAGTCAATAATGTATGGTGAAACCTTGTACTCTGAAGCGATATGGATTTGTGAGTGATGGGAGCACTTTTCAGATTGTTTATTTGTGCAGTAATAACAGGTCCACACTGAGTCTGTTAGAAACTTTTCGAGTACACCATTAAATCGCAACTTTTCTTAGGTGCAGCTAATTAATTCACTCAGGCAAAACAAAAAGCCAAGCAGCAGTTTTTCCTTTTCTCTCATAAAAATATAAAATCCAGGTTTGTCCAATTGTTGCCAGGAAGGGTTTTTTTTTAAAAGGTCTAGCAGTTCCAGCAGGTTTTCTAGCCGAGCACCATCACAGATACATTTTCACTAGAAATAGGAGAGTCCATTTCAGTTCTTTGAACATGGGTTAACCAGGGGAGATCACCAAGCAATATTTTATAGCACACAGCTTGACATCTCAGCAGCAAATAAACCCTTGTATACCCTAAGAGGCCCTTCCTGCATTTCTCTCACTGCCAATGGTATCTCCCCAAAAGCAAGAAATAAGCAGCTCATCCTTCCCTTCCTTTTCCTTGTGTTTTCAAGAATCAATTTACCTGCTCCTGCAGCTAAACGTCTGCTGTACAGGCCCCTGTTATGGATGCTGTGGTGAAAATCAAAACCATTCAGTTCAAGATGCACATAGAAAAGATGTCCAGGGGGTTTTAGACGGGCCAACCTGAAGCTATGTTTTAAGTTTAATATAGTAATACATGGTTAAAAGAAAAGGTGAAAACATAGTACTACAGTACATGCCAGGTGGCAGCTCCTGAGCAGTGTTAGTATTTCCAGGTGAGATATACCATACAGTACTAATTAGCCCTTGGAACAAGTGAAAATACACTGATGTATTTTGACAAAAGACATTTGTTAACACTTTGTATCGATACATTTTAGATAGTTAGTTGTATTACTGTTCTGCCTCACCAGAGAATACTGCATACAATGCAGCTGCAGTGTTTCCTTGCCTGTACTCATGGGGATTTGAACACATATTGGAGTACTGTTATCAGCCTAAAAATGATGCTATCTGTGCATCCTTTTTTCTTGATCCTACTGCGGAGATTCTTCTTCATATTGTATCATTAGACTATTTATACATGAACCCCAGTAGAGTTGCATTTTGCCTTTTTCAATGGTTGGCAGCACATAGTTAAACAGTACACATTGCACACTGCTTATATATTACACTATGGTCAAAAATGTAATTATTTGATTTTTAACTGGTTGGGCACTGACCTTTCAAATAATGTCCAATCTGATTATAGGTGGGCAGGAAGCCTTAACACAAAAGAAGCGTTTCTGAGTTATCAGTCATGCAGCAATTGTCTAATTTAAAAGTAACTGTGCATTGGCTTTATCATACAACTCATCAATAAAGTGATGACACTGAGCATTGATGTGACCGCTCCCAAATAACTGCAGCCAACCCAAAGGTTCAGTTCAAACCACTTATCTTGTGTAGACAGTGCAACCTTCCAATCCTCAACCAAAACTGAGCCTATTTCTAACTCAATGTCTGAGATAAACCCTGACCCAGACAGTGAATCTCTTTTCACTGACACCATGCAACCGCTCGATAGGAATTTGAGCGGCAACTGTGGACTATCGAAGTGAAATCTGACTATTACTTCACTGCTTACTTAAACGCAACTCTGCGCCTTCACCTCAGAGGTAACAGATGCAGTATTTCACTTATTACTGTTCATTTTTGTATAGTGTCAGCATGTTTTTTTCTCTTTTTTTATATGGATTTATGTTAACTTGAGTCATAATTTAGTTTTACACATTACAGATGCTGACTGATCTTCTTTGGTGAGTGAGATAGGAAAAGTAAATAATGATGATGCCTTTTGTCTTATACATTATTGCGATTGTGAGAAGTGAGCACATCAAGGTTAATTATGACATACTTAATTGTGATATTCTACATAATGACAAAAGCCTAATGAGAGTATTTTTGCTTTTCTCTGTGAGAATGACGTGATACTAGATCAGATCCCTCATTTATTGCCTCTGCCCTATAACTGATATCATCATAACACTCACACACATTCAAAAAACACGTTTCGTTGGTATCATGGTGTATTCTTTTCTATTTTCCACATGTCTTTGTATTTTTTATCTGTTCTTCTTCTCATCCTCATCTCCCTCGCTTCCCTGAACCCCAAGCTTTAATGAAGCTACTGGACTCACCCAACGACATTCTGCCCTTTAGTTCTTCACCAGCACATTAATAGAGCAGGTTATCACAGCATCCTCTGTTTTCTTCTTTTACATACAAACACTCACTCACAAATAGAGAACATTTCACTTGCACACACACACACACAGTTGGGCAGACACATGCACAGACAGCCTCCCAGCTGTCTCTGGTAAAACATTAAGCACCCAGATTTTTGATCATGCAGAGTAAGCCAGACTACAGGAATAGTAACAAATGAAGCCTCGGCAAAAGTGAAACTGTTGTCCCGTCTCGGTGTGCTTTGATTGGATCATGCAGCAGGCAAAACCACCAGCCACAAAAAGGCTGTGGTGCAATGAAACCATGCTGTAGAAAAACACATACATCTGGTCGGCATTAGCAAAGCATTACTCATCTGGATACATGTGTGCCCCTGTAATAGGGGCCACCTTTCTGTTTTCTCTTTCTTTAAGTGGTTACTACAGTCATGAAGTGCTAGGTTGGCTCATCAATAAGTAAAACTGTGAAAAGAATGAAAATGTGAAACAGAAAAGGTTATTATCAGCTCTGCATTAGCAGAACACATCTAAAATTCAACTGATGGTGTACAGGAGCTCATTTACAATTTTCTAGAGTGTATTTTTTCATGGGATCAAGGAAATTTGTGCTACTTACAGTTTAGTGTGCTTGCTTAGTCTTTGTATATATCTTTAAATACTTATATTTATATATGTAGCATTTATTTGTTCATTTGCATCTCTTGGTCAGTCCATAATTTCCAGACCAGTGACAACAACTTGTATTTTAGGCTCACTCTGATATTTGCATTGATAGATATACCGTACCCTTTTTTTTAACAACCCAGTGAAGAAATTCTATGCTCAAAAGTCAATGAAAGACTAAAAAACAGAGTTTCATGTTTTGTGAACAGAAGATATAATCACACAAACAAAGAACAGACTTGAAAGGTGTCAGTTCTCATTATCCTCTGTGCCAGTTCCGCTTTCCTCCCCTTTTTTTCTTGTGAGATGTGTCACATTTCAGGGTGTAAACAACCTCCACGCTGGCTCAGGACTGGCCTAGCCTGCCTTTGCAGACACCAGGAGCTGTCACATCCCTTTAGATGGCACATTAGATTGGGAACACAAACACACACACATTCAGGCAAACATTTCTCAAACCCGCACAACCCTCGGGTTATTGGAAAGGCATAAGCTCATGGAGCAGTTGACTCGTCTGGCCTCCACCAAAACACCAAAAAACATCAAATAGACCCAAATGTGTGACTTGATAGGCAAACAGTAAGGCGCCAGTTGCACTAAAGAAAATTGTTTGAATATCCCTTGTAAATTGGTCTGGAGCTGCTGGAAAAAACAATAAATTCAAGTCACATATAGTCCAAAAGTGACTAACATGCTAATTCAGTCAGTTTTAATAGTTGAGTAAACGTATATGTACATCAATATGCAAATTAAAATCAGCTCATTAAGTGTTGTGGGCTATGCTTAAATCAGTATGTAAATCAACATTCTGAATTAAGGCATGTTATGAACACACACTGTAATTGAATTCTTGTTCCTTGGGCCAGTTAATACCGTGTGCAGATGCCTTCTGCAGCGTATAGGGTGAGGTGTGTGCAGAAATAGACACAGAGACTGTGCATGAGGGCATCCGTTTGTGTGTGCATTTGACTAACAGAGGTTTAGAAAAGAAGGAAGGAAAATTGCGTGTGTATGAATGTAGCATGTTATTGTAGATATGATGGTACGTTCTCGCTACGGGAAGCTAATACTGCTAAGAAACCCACAATACAGTGTTTGGTGCTTTAACTGCCAACACAATAATAGGTATTACTGGTGTCCGAGAGCACTTTACAGAGAGGCATATGTTTAACCTATGACATGTGGCAGAACAGCAAAGCAGTTACAACTGTCCCATTTCTAAGACATCACGCAGCCAGTCATACACACAAACAGTAATGTCAAAGCATTCCAGTAGAATATAATGCAAGCATATCATTTGCTTACATTATACGTATGATGTCCACTATAAAGGTTTAAAAGAATTAGAAAAAATACATTAAACAATGTCTACTTAAAGTACTCTAAAACACAAACTGATACATGTTTGACATAAAATTCATTACTATTTCCAAAACCTTAATTTACCAAATAAAGGACAGTCACCAGATGACAGCAGAGAAGAAAATATGTTACTTCTGTGAATTTGGTTATCTTAAATTGAAGCAGAGAGCAGTGTGGTTTAAGGTTGGTTCAGCTTCTATTTTTACCCTGCAGTTGTTATGAAAAAGAGCTCTGCAGCTTCATTTCTCTGGATATAAAATCACTGTGATTTTTATATCTTTGGATATAAAATCATTGTGTACCAGAGACAGAAAGGGAGTGGTACAGAGCCTATTTCGCCACTCATTTATTTTCCAGAAAGGTCCCCATATGTGTCCCAGATGAATTGCTGCAGATAAAAGTAGAGCCTTTTGGTGGATGTAAAATGGAGTTAGATTGAGTGGGAGGGAACTGTGGTCTGGGGTCTTGGCTTTGTTGCTGTTAAATATAGGCTTGAGAAACACCACAAATTGAGAACCCAGCCTCTGTATTAGATCACTCTGGGGCCCACTGGTACAAAAACACATTAATGACAGAACACACAGTTATGTACACAGACAAAAACAGATTGTAGATGGTTTTGCTTTCGCTCTCCCTCTCTCTCTTTCCAACACACTCATGTTAAAAATAAAAAGATACTCTATTGAGGAGATCTTACAGTACACAGGCTGAACAGAGAGAACTGGCTGAGGTTTGTTGCTTTGGAGCAGTGCTACAGTATATTATCATCTGGCTTTAGTTGACATTTCCATGTGTTGTTTGCTTCACAGCATAATTTCAGTGTGGCATCTTATTAGTCAGTCTCTTCTATGACTCCCTGATGTTCTGATGTCCTATAAAACGCCAACTGAGCCACTCAAATTTGGTTCTAATTAGCTCATCTGCCACAAATGTTCTGGAGGATTTTAGTTTTAAACATAACAAACACCTGTGGAGTATATTAAAATCAAGATTAGCCCATGAGCAGTGCTGGTTTCCAGTTTCTTCAGTATAGACCTGAGATCAAACACAGTGCTGAGAGGATTTGACCTGAAGGGGGCAGGGGACTCTCTTGGGAGAATTTACCGTGGACCAAGTGAGAACCAATAAACACTCCATTCAAACAGTGCAGTGCTCCATCTTGCTGCAGGTCTAACGGATCCCATGACACTTCAAGATCAGAGAACCCAGAAATTGGCACTTGTGAGCACCATTTACCAGCCTTTGATGTAAAAAAGGGGGCTAGCAGTCTGATGGGGTTAGAGATAGGTTGAGGAGAAAGGACTAAATGGTTGAGGTTAAGGAAAGTGTTATGGGTGGAAAAATGATCGAAACTTTAACAATTGTCCTCCACTATAACAGCACAAGGGTGCGTGGTCTTATACATGGTTTTTCTATTGATTTTTATCTTTGTCCTGTCTCATGAATCGTTAAGGGGGGATGTTACTGTCCTCTGCCCCATCAGCTCCAACATCGCCCCGCATGGAGAATGGAGGTTTGGGATTGAGGCTAAAAGGTTGATTGCATTAGTGACTTCTATCAGGATTCATTTGGGGACTGGTTTAGAAACAAAGTGATGGTTTTTGAACTGTGAGGGCCTTGACATTTGGGTGTCCAAGCAATCTTGGAGATGTGTGTGTCTGCATGTGTGTGTACATGTTGGCTGCAGTAGATTCAATTGGATGCATTGAAGATACATAAAGTTAAACTGTATTTTGCAACTCTTTGGCTTTTTTTCAGTGTCATTTTGAGAAATAAGACTGAAATGAACTTTTAAAGACATCTACCACATACTAAAAATACCCAGGCTGCAGAGCAACAGACTTGATGGGGACCTAAAGAACAGACGAGCAGGGCCACTAGCTCAAAAAGTAGGGTAAGGGGCAAGAAGACATTCATTAACATATACACACATGAAAGCTCATACAGTATGCATGCAAATGCACGCAGGCACACCCCCGGGGGAGGTGATCAGCTTTTTCCTCTCTATGTTCAGTGTGAACTAGAGCGTTAGGTAACCATGACAATAGCATACATCATTACATGAGGAGACAAAGATATGAAGGAATTAGGATACAAAATATACCCTGAATTCTTCCTCTGTTTACCTCAACTGCAGAGATTAAGGTGTTTAAAACAGAAATGTGTCAGAGGCATTTCTTGGTTGCTTTTTTTTTTTCTTGTTTTATTTGTATTTTATAATATTTAAGTAACCCTCCTTTTTCATTTACTAATGTTTGAACACAATGTTTGCACACATCCTCAATGTTGAAAGGTTGTACTGAGTCAGGATAATGTACATTTCCACATTTTCAACTGTATTGTGCATTTAAATTTTAACACCAAATGCAAGAGTAATAAAAAAGAAGCGATGTGAATACCTGTGTGTGGTATTCTTACATTTATTGTAATGTTAAATATTTTGTTCAGCTATGTAGCTGCTCATATTTCACTGAGAGTTGAAGTTGTCAGTGTTTACAAATCTAGACATGCTTTACAAAGGTCAAACACCCTCACCCCCCCTCCCACAACACACACACAGACACACACACACACACTCCATAAAAAAATATTTCAGCATGCATAAGTCAGCACCTGTGTGTGCTGGCCTTTACAATTCCCTAGCATTCAGTTTCTGGGTCTACTGCACAGTTTCAGGTATTATGGCGAATCACATTTACCACACATTTCGTCTGTCGTAACCTGAGTTATGAGTGAGGCATATTGTGTGAAGGAGAGAAGGAGAAATAGAAAGGAAAGCTTGTCTAGGGAACAGTGACCTACATGGCAATATACAGTAAAATGCATTTCAGACTGCATCCATCCCTGCTTATTACGTCACTGGCTTCCCCAGAAGGGATAGGAAGGTGGAGACAAACTGGATTGCAACCTTCGGCTTTGTCCTTCACAAAACAATAGCTCTAATAATCTTGCGTTCCCCCTGAGGTCAGTGGTAACAAACACACTCTGTCATGCTGACACAAATTCACGTATTTGCATAGAAAAATGGTTTGAAGAGGCAACAGATTAAAGGAAACTGGCTTCAGAGCAGAAGTAATAGACTGAAAGTCACAGTTCAGTTGTTGGTAGTTCCTGTTTAGATGCATTGTTCTGACCACTATTCTCATCTGCACTGTCCTCCCTCCTCTCCTCTCCACTCATTTACATTTTCTTGTATGTGTGTATGATGGATGGGCTGCTCTATCATATGAGTAATTCTAATGTATGCTTGTCTGCATGCACTGGCTCCAGCTCTTGCAAATTGAATTTGTCAGAAGCTTTTTTTTTTTTTTTTTCATTCACTCTCTCACCTTTTTTTACTGTGTGTCTAAAGGTGTGCAACTGTGCTGGCTAGGTTTGACCTAATCTAGAAGTTTTTGTGATATCCTCCCCCTGTAGGGGCGTGTGGGTCTATATGTGGACCTTTAGTACACATTATTCCACATTCAAATGACCTTGTATTGACCCAGTTCATGTGAGCTATATGTAGAGAGAAAAGACTGCGCTGGATCCACAGCCTTTTCTTTTTTATATACTCTTTATTCTTTAACTTCCCTGCTCCTATTCTCTTTGTTTTTCTCATTTTCAGAGCCCATCTATTATTTCATGATATCTAGTTATAAAATCTTGGTGGTTTTACAAGACTGCTGCGGAACACTTGCCCCTACCAAGTAGCAATTTAAAAAAAATAGGCCCTTTTTTCTTTTGTCCTGTTCCCTCCCTGACTATGTCTGTGTGTGACTCCCATACTAAATACATACTGTACTGGAGACACTGTCCACTGTTAACTGGGAGGTGACAGATGGGCAGAGACAAATCTTAACCCACTTTCTTACTCTCCCCCTTCCTCCTCTCATCTCTTTTTTCACTCTCTCTCTCCGGGTGTTCTCGAAAAACCTCACAAACTGTTACCTGACCGATGATGAATACACAAAATCGTTCGCACAATTAATTTTGACTGTGTATCTCCTCATCTGTGTGTGCATGCACAAGAACGGGGCACACTTGTATGTGTCTGTGTGTGTGTGTGTGTGCTTTGGCCAGCATGCATGTGTGATCACACATGCACCTGATGTATTTACACTTTGTTTGTCTCTCTCAGCCATCAATATGCTGCTGAGGTGAAAGCTGGGTGTAATGATCCTGCCATGACTGGCCAGCTGGCTGTTGCCTGTCTGCTTGTTTGGATGGTAACACATTAACACTTGGGGAACAACAAGTGGTTCCTCTCTCCTTCCTGCTGTTGTGTAAGAGCAGTGTAGCTGAACACGGTTGTATCCGACCTGTAAAAAACTAAATTTTTAAAGCTTTTGGATCTTTTTATGGGTCATTTACACAAACTGTAGGTGGTTTGGTTCTTGGTATCTACAGTATCTCTTTATAACCCTTTTCTCAATCACCCTGTCTGTCTCTATTTGTCTTTTCTGCACCAATTACAGTACCTCTCGCCCAGGCTTATACCCATTCCCTTTTGCCACCTTCCCCTCCCGCCTTACCTCTAACTTCATCTCCTCCTTCACATTCACTTTAATCCCATCAACACATTATTTCCAGCTGTTCTTTGGCTCCAGCGTGTCTTCTCACCTCTTCCCCACATTTCCCTGCAGTTACTGTACCATACAACCTTCCCCTCATAATTGGTGAGCCTATCATTAGGAATCATTAAGGTTTCAGCTGTTCCACAGAGAATAGTGGAGTTGAGGAATTAGGTGGGAGGTATGATATAAGGGAGCAAGTGTGAGATGAGAGTGAAGAGAACTAAATGTAAAAGAGTCAAATGTAAAGGTGAGTTTTCAGATTAATGACGATTAAGTTGATGATTAATGAGAATAGGAATAATCATGATGCACATGCTTGTGTTATTGGTAATCATGGTGAGGAGCAGTATGCAAAATAAGGGTGAGATACTGTACAATAGGACGTGCAATAATATTTTGTGTGTGGGTGGGTGAAGCTATCTATCCCCGCAGTATATGCATGTTATATTGTCAAATATAATGCACCTTCAAACACTTGACTACTCAACTGTTGTATTTGTCTCTGGCAGCTCGGCTTTTATTCACTAGCAAAGCCGTTGAACAGCAGAATGCAAAAAAATAAATCAATAAATAAATGACTATGTACAATTGTACAATATCTATTATGTACTACATCTGTAGTGCATGTGAGGTTGCATATACCAGTGAATCAGTGTGTGCATGGAACAGAGGGCATGGTAAAGAGATCTATCAAAATGACACTTAAAGGCTTCTACACTTGTGAGCTGCTCAGCCAATGTGGAGCAGAAGTCCCTTAGCTCATGCATGGCACTCACACATCTATTTTAATTTCGCTGCTCACTGTCAGTCTTGCCTGACTAACATGTGATCAATATAGTCAGACATCCATGTAATTAAGATAGATTGGATTTCTCTAAACATGAAACTAGTGACGTGCAGCAGGGGGATTGTGACATGCTTAGTGGGATGGCAGGTCTGTCCCTATTAGACAGTGTGTTCTTGTTTCCAGCGTGACCGTATTTCAGAACTAAAACCTTCATATGATGTGTTTAACAATTACTTTTAATACTATACATCTCTGTGTTTGTTTTACATGTTAGAAAGGAAGTCAAGGTAACACAGTGATTGACATTCACTGTGTCTTCCCTTAATATAGTCGTTCTCTCTGTCCATCAGATGTCACACATCCTAGGCTGTGTGTGTATGTGCATGAAAGTACAAAAAAGTATTGTAAACTGTTGAATATTTTTAATACAGAGAACATTCTTAAAACAAAATCCATTTTCCATCCATCCGTTTTCTGCCTAAAACTGTTCACGCTCATTGAAAAGTTCATGTCTTTCAGCAGCAACAGATTAACACCACTGCCTGGTCTTGTACAGAACCAGATAAATCTATTCAGCACACCATTTTGGGGTCATGTGACACAAGTTGGCAATGACTAAAAGTGATAATAAGTTTAATTTTAGCTTAAAGTCATCTTCTAGATGGATAGGACAAAACAGAAGAGCATGTGAGTTTAACACCTACACGGTTTAAAACTAATAGAAACCTGACAAGAGTACATTGTAGTGGTGAAAGAAAAGTATCGTCAAAGTCAATAAAGACACAAGAGAGTGTTTTATTTTACAACAGCTGAATGCAGAAGTATTAAATACTGAAAACTAAATAACACTAATATTGTATTTTTCCAGTTTGGTGCAGTTCTCACTTCACAGTCGCATTTATTCAATTTGCCTATCGCTGATGTCTCAGATAATACTGACACGTCCATGCTTAAGGAATTTGTAGTAATGCAATGAATGATTATAAATGAGTATAGGTGAGTTGTATATATATATATATGTATCCCTCTGGATGTGGAATCGTGTAAGTGCTTAAATCCATATACATGTTTAGACTACATTGGTTAATTGGCAGTGCTGAAACACATGTATCACATCATGATCACGACTATAGATATCTGTTAGCAGGGCCCTACTCTGCCTTGTGGTTAGCTCAGTAGATCATTATATTGCCCGGGCCATTGCTACATGAAAACCAGGTACAAAAAATGTTTGGCAGAGATTTTGACATGGGTTAAAATAACAACTTAATGATAACTGTGGCTCTTGTCACAGTTATTACAGCTAGTGGCTGCATAATTATAACACTGAATTAAAGACAACCTCCTGGCTTATAGGTATAGGTTTGTCCCCTCCTTAAGCTTAATTACAAGCATGATAGTAGCTGAAAACTGCTATTTAATAGGGGGATAACATTTGAAATGGCTGGCTGCGTAAGCCAACAACAATCTAGATAGAGTATGAAGACACAGGCAGGTTCACAAGGTCTTACTAGGACATCAACTACTTGTAAAGAGCTACATGTAGAAAGTCCTTCTTGACTAATTACCCGATATTGGGTCAAGTTTCCCAGCTCTCAGATGAGAGTGTGAATGAGGTGAGATACCCTTCAAACAAGTATAAAAGCTCAATTTCTATTGTAGTCTTACATGAAGACATTTTTACAGTTGTTTAACGTCTCAGTTAACATTTGTGGGTTTACTCCTAATGCTTTGAAGAGGGCTGTTCCACAGACCCAGTGACACAGCAGCAAAGGCATGATTCCCCTTGTGTATCATTTTAGACTGTTGAAGAGCCAAAGGCTTTACTGTAGGTCAAATGGCCTCAGGGATCTTGTGGAAACTTGAGGGGATTATCTGGGTTGTATGACAAGGTCATCTCATTAAGTGCAATAAAAGACAAGGAGTTAAAATAACTTCTTTTTCTGCACTAGAAGCCAGCGAAGAAAGGCCAGCAGCATTTTGAACAAGCTGCAGACATTAGTCAGAGGCTGAATTATATCAACACACACTTTAAAGACTTTTAGTAGCACAGGTGAGAGGAAATATTGATGTTAATAACTCTCCTCATGAGCCAGTAATGAATACAACCAATCATCCTTATGGCAAGAACCTAGGAGATAATGCCCAGGTTGAATATAACCAGAATTAAAGCTTCATCTTATTTAGGATGCAAATGTACCATTAAAATGAATTCACACACCTCGACATGAGTGTGATATGAAGTGGAAGTAAATTCTGAACTGTGGAGAGTTTTACATTTTTCTGCAGCAATGCACCTCCACAAAGCCAAACTTGTTTTTGTTGTGTTGAGTTTGATAGTACAACAACGAAAATGCTACATTTCCTGTGCTGACAAGCAAACATCACTGAATAACTCAAGCAAAGCATTTGCCAATCAACACACAGTAGCGCCAGTAAAAACATGCAGATTACTTCCTCTGTTTGAGTGGACTCCAGCAGGCACTTTTGATGCTGTGCTGGCGTTGCGCGCGTTTATCCAGTGAAAAAACAAGCCACACTTGTTTAGTTTATAAGAAGTGCAAATCACATTTCATATGTCAATCACAAGCGTCCAGTGAAAACAGCGTTCACTCGGTGTTCAAATGTATTTTTCAAAGTCTGCTGGTTAGCGCTACGGTAAGGGAATTATCATATCACACGAAAGCCTCTGACCGTTACACATTTTTGTAATTGTAATAATTCTATTCAGCTTTTTCTTAAATTTTTTTTATCAATTTGTTGAAACAAATACTGATAAGTGAAGTTTGTGCAGGGTAGCCAACATTTCCATCTTGGATTGTAGTAGTATTGCATAACTAGAGTAGAGTTCAAATTTAATATTTGTCTATATCTGGGCAGATATAAAGATGTACAGGCATGTTTAGCTTAGTTTGTGAGGACAATGAAAAGAGTCTGAGTGGCAAAGACAGGTGTGTACACTTTATCTGTCTATTGTCTATACCGTGAGAGGTGAATCTAATCATATGAATATTCACGGAAGGAGAAAGTGAAGTGGTGCAATAAAGATCTTTCCACAGAAAATCACTTGTTTCTACGAAGCTCATTTGTCCTCCTTCAACTTCATATTTTTTCCCCTCTCAATAAATATTATTGAGAATTATGATTTTTTTTTTTTTCTCTTTTCAGTTTTTCAGTTGCTGTAAAATAGGAGAAACACATACAATATATTCCCTCATTGCTTCGGGGTTTGTCTCCGGAAGCAATCTATATATCTTTATTATGTCATTTGTCAAGTGTCACTGGTTGTTTTATTGCCCTGTGGGCTACATTAGTTCCTCATATCGTAGCAGTAGATTTGTGCTGCATATTTAAAGATTTCCCATGTCTTTTTTAAGCTATCGTTGTCTCAGAAGAACTGGGAATTTATCAGGAGTACGGGGGAAGAGGCAAAATAGCTTATGGAAAAGGGTTGCAGAAATTCAAAACTCCCATTATGATGATGGGGAGGGTGAGGAGAGTCGAGTAGAGGCGACATGCCAGCCATGCTGCCAGACAGTGAAGGTTCACCTCAGCGCCCCGCTAAGAGGGTGTTGGGCACGGGTAGAGAGGCTTGCTGTTCCCCTGTCTGACTCTGTCACAGCCTCCCTATGGGAGTCTGCCATGTGTCAGCAACCTTAATTACTACACCTCATCTCCTCAAAGATTAATGATGCCTTCGTTCTCTCTGTATTTATCATCTTATCTAGTAACATGGATATACGTGTGCGTGTGCTGCTGTTTATGAATATATATGTACTGTCCGTGTATGTATCTGTGTGGTAGCCCCAGTAATATGCTTATCCTGCATTTTTGTTTTTGTTTTTTTGCTTGTTTGTTTGTTTTGTTGGATGTTTTTGTGTAAGACTGTTGGCATACTTGCTAAAATCAAGTGAAATGCCTTGAAAATGGGACATGCTGTTAAACTCATTTGTTTTGTTAATTACCTGCTGTGCACAAAGCTCTTAGTGTTGAGACCCTGCCTGGTGAGTTTTTGTTTTGGCTTTTGTTTGTATGATTTCATGTATTATTATTGGTCGTTTTATTCTGTACAGATGGACATGTGTATTTATGTGTGAATGCTGCCTCTTTGTTTTATTGGAATGACTGAAACTGTCTTTGAATAATTGAGAATAATTTACTGGTACTAAAGCTTGGTTAGAAATAATGATGTATCTCATTACCTTGGCCCAGATAGTCACTATGCACGTAGCACCTCCAACTGAAGCAGGCTTAAGGACATCATGTTTGAGAACAAAACATTATGAACTAGGTCAAGAGGTTTTGTCTCTTACTATCAAGTCCTTTTCGCTTATGTAATATTTATGTTGCAGTGACATGCCAGCCAGAACATATATTTGGTTCAAATGCCAATAAACTACAGCCTAATTAAAGGACACTGCCCTACAATGTAAATGTTCATTTTAATGGGGCTCAAGAGTCAGGCTTCCTTCAGTTTGCTACCGTTGTGTGTCTGCATGTGTGTCATGTCAGCGAATCCATTCAAGTCATTGCTCGCTAGCGATATGTATTCATTTAAATCATTGTTCAGATTTGAATTGCTGCAAAAATTAGTCCTGATTATCATGCGAGAACTGTAATTTTACCCTTGAATCCCCTTTCTCTTAAAGTCAGCAAGTGTTCATTCTTCTGATTGATGTCACAAATATAAACAAAATGTGAAAATAGCTGGGCAAGATGCTGCCAGCCAAATCACAGTTATTAATATCAATTTATTCCCAACCTCTCCTCTTTCCTACAGTTTCTGCATAATCAAGCTGTCATCAGGAAGAAATATAGAGATAGGGAGGATGGGGGTAGAGGGGTAAAGAGGAAAAAAAAAGAAATAAACATAGTTAAAACCTCAGGGAAAATGTATTTCTCTTCAATATGCTCTGCACAGTGAGTGTGACACTACAGGAGTTTGTCTGTCAGGAGTTTGAAAAGTATTTGTGCTGAGTGTGTGTGTGCAGGGGGGTAACACTCATTAAGACTGCCTAACAATGAGTCTCACAGATGTGTGTACATAATGATTACAGGGAGATCTCTGAATGGTTAGCTTAAATAGACATTTAAATTTGATAATATTGAGAAAAGTTTCAAATCCATCTGGGAGAGAACATTTAAATGTCCCCGCTGTCAAAGACAACAGTGGTGTATTGTGGTTTTTAATAATTCTTATTATCTCTGATTATCTAAAGCACTAACTGAGAAGGATCAGTGTGTTAATTGATTGAAGAGTCGTTAATTTACATGATAATGTGGTGGAAAAAAATACAACCCTGTGTGACAGATGACAGATGATGATAGGCAACTTAATTGCTGGATAATTAATGCAAGTGGCAGCATTTTGTGGGATGCTGCAGTTGGATTTAGATAAAATTCCTGATTATGTTGTAGTATTAGAATGTGTGCTCACATAACGATTTGTCCAGGCTGTTTTGATGAACTCTTTATGAACTGTAAAGTATATCTGTCATTAAAGGTTTAGCAGTTATCATTTTACTTTGTAGCCATGATATTCTGAATGCCAATGATATCAATCTGGATCTCATCAAGGATGAGATATTTACATGTTAACACAGCATCTTTTATTTGAATGGAGCAAATATAGGACGTACATACATACTACATTCATCTACTGTATGTACTACATACTGTACCAAGAGCACACACACAAAAAAATCATCACAGCGTTAAACTTCACTAATAAACTATATACAATATACTAAAGATATTAAAAGATACTCTGGATTAAACAGATGATTGAATATTGAAACCATGTACCTAAGATACAATATGACAGGTTTTCATCATCGACCCAGTCTGGGTAAAGAAGTAAAAACTTCCACAACAGGCAGCTCTGCACTTTGGATTTTCATTGCAAAGTTTCACTGGAGCTTCAAACTGTGAGTTAGTCTGGAGCTCGCTCTACCTACTGCAAACCTTCACCTTGCTGCTCTTTCTCTCTGCTCGCTTTTCCATCAGCGACATGTGCTCTCTCCAGTGGTACCTGAATACTAACGTATTACTTATTGAGGCAATGCGCAGAATGGTGGCAATTCATTTTTGTCTTTAAGTTAGTTTTTATCAACTGTTAATAGTTTTTGTGTGGCTACAGCAGATGGCAGCTATTCGTTCCAAAAAAAAAGTTAGTCACCAGGCTCATATGGTGAAATTGTTCAGCCTCTGCAATTGGGGTCCATAGCAAATGGTCATCTGAGCCTTTTTTAAAACAGGAAAATAGTAGAAGTCTGTAAATAAATGATTAACTATTAGTATTCATTTTGACAAGATAGTTTTTTTTCTGAAAAGTTTGGAAGATGTAACTCGTTGAGTAGTATTCACAGTGCCAAATGTGCAACAAAGCCATTATTGACTTATCTTAGGCCTAAAAGACCTGATTTGATGCGTCTGAAAAACTTTTGAGAACACTCTGCATTCGCAATAAATATTAATAACTCTGACCTGACAACAGCAGTGGACTGGCTCAGATGTTGGACTCCTAGTTCATGGTGTGTTTACAGATACCGAAGAGCCCAGTGCTGCCCTGGAAGCTGTATCTCACGATGGGGTTGGCACTCAGCAGCAAGTACTGAATATTCCAATAATGCAAAAATATGTGCAAAAACAATGTCAAAACCAAATCATCTCCTTTCTTATACATATGCTGCATAATCAAGTGCTGGTTATTATCTTTGCTTCTCAAGGATTTATTAGCTGCATGTTATGGGTGTGGAACTGACACATGCTATAGCAATTAACCTTGAGATGTTTATGCATGACAGCGTAGGTGAAATTGGTTATAGCCCGTTAAATGAGTGGATGGTGTGCGATTATGTTTGTGTGGTGTGTCTGCAGTGTGTATGCACTATATGCATAGGTGATGTTAAAAGAAAGGAGATGTTTTAAAATGCAGTGAATGTGCTCTTAAAAGTAGAGCCAACTTCATGGGTTTTCCAGCATTGTGCCAAGGTGTTTTATGGTTCCATTGTGCTTATGGAGCCACACAGGATATTTACAACTAACTTTGGACAGAGAGTGAGTTGAGGAGGGAGAGGCTGTGGCAAATAATCACAAGATAACCTGACCAACACTCTCCACCTCCACTCTCTCTCTCTCTCAATCTCTCATTCTCACTCACACACTCACACACACACACTATTTAACAGTAGGCTCCAGTCACATACATGGAGCTCCCTGCCAGACAGACCAAATCATCCTCGGTGAAGCAATGAGATCCCTGATGAGCAGCATCAATAGTAATCATAGAATTTTCCATGACGGTGATGGATTTTTATGCCTTTTTGCCCTCATTATAGGCCAGTCTGATAGCTTACCTAAACTTAAATTTACTTAGCTACAATCACAAATAGTAACATGTATTTACTGGTGAAGTTAGTTTATTCTAAATTGCAATTCACATATTAAATACAAATATAAATATGCTGTGTAGCAGTTGATTGGACAGTATAACACCCTACACTAACTTTTTTTTCCATTAAGAGAATTTAGTCACTATGACTGTGAATGACTTAAAATGTGTAATTCATGGCACTTTACACTGTCCTTTTTTATTTATTTTATTTTATTTTGCTTTGTCTTGGTGTTTAAATTAATAATGCTGATAATTAATAATCCCAGAATGTAATTTTTTAAAGTAGGTGGGCTGTCACTCTGAATAGACTCTTTTTTAAATCCAAATTTTCTCTGAAGCTCCCCTGGCAAAAGATATCTAATTTTAAAACTCCTGCGGTGCGAATGTTGGACTGAGATTACATTACACGCGGTAGCAGCTTTCCCAGAGTAAAACTCTGTCTTATCTTTTTAAAAGCCGTTTCATTTGTCATTTATGTCGAGTACTGGAAAACAAACATGCCCATAAGAAAAACGATGCAGAGAAGTTACTTCCTGTCATTTCACAAAAAAAAAAAAAGAGGCAACTTGGGGTAAGGTGAAAAATTTTCACCTCTAAAAATAGGGCAGTGGTGACTATTTTTAACTGTCACTGAAGCATAAGCATTTTTTTTAAACTTGATTACCTTTCTCCGATGCATGCTAATGAATCCTGATGAAGTATTAAAGCAGGAAGCCTTATTTTTTTTCCCTTTGAAGCATGCCAGCCTTTATAATTATTTGGAAAAAGCTGCTAATTTAATTTGCCAAAACCTTTGACATGTGCTAAAAACAACTATATACAACAATATCCAATATATATAGGGAATGGAGGAGGGATGCTGCCAGGGCCACAGAAGAGTGATGAAGGTCAAGTTAAACTGTTGTGCAAACAAACACAACCCTGCAGGCATGGCTATGTAAGTGTTAGGTGTGTGTGTTTGTGTGTATGTGTGTGTGTGTGTGTGTGTGTGTGTAGGTGTGTGGTAGTGTCAAGGGTATTGTAACCTTTGTTATTACAGCACGCAGATAAGAGCATTAGGATGCAACATTACCCTAATTGGTCATTTGGTTCCCTTTTCTGCCAGATTATGTGGACAGATAACATTTAACCTTCCATGAGGCACATGGGACAACGTTTAGGTCAGGCCATGCCTTGCTGAGTGGGAGTGTATGAAAACATATTTGCATACACCTCCATGCAGAGCTTATATAATGCACATACATGTTGTATTAATATACTGTATCTCTTTGTGATGAGCCCATGTGTTGTCCACCAGATATTTCACTGCTTTTTCTACTTTCCACAAATATTTCTATATCAGTACAAAGGTCATGGGTGCAGTAGGCCTACGTACTGTATGTGCAGTACCACACTCTACTTCATATGTGCAGCATAAACATAAACAGACGCGTGTCCATGTACTGTACATGTATGCCTCAGTAGAGTCATTAGTGGGAAACACAAGGTGATCATTACAAGTGGGCACATTTTTGGACTCTAATTAAATGTTGGTCCTGCTGAGAGAACGCAGCATGGCACACACCACTTGATGAATGAGATGCATGCCTCTAGTGCTCTTCATAATCATTTATTTAATTAATTTCACTTTTATTGTTGTTAAAAATGAGATGCGTGTTATGTATGCTACAGATACAAAATCTATAATGTTGTCAGCTTCTCTTTGTAACAGAATTGTAGCTGAAAATGCTTTTTATGTATAAGTGGGTCCGCTGGGAATTGAACCCTAAATAGTGTTTGTGCTTTTGTCTCAAACTATGGATCCTTTAATGGTAACTTTTTAGCCTGTTTGACTTTTTGCATTTCTAGAAGCAGAAAATTGATGATAAAACTTTTATTTTCAGACAGCTGAAAGGTAAATGAATAAAAGTTAGACATAATAAATTGACAGAGATAAAGAGAGACAGAAAGGAAGTTTATTAGGCACGTTGTTATAGACCATCGTGCTGTTGTTTCCAAGGGAACAGCTATGCTGTGTGTGGAGGTTGCTGTAACCCTTGAATTCTCAGGCATTACGTTTGGCTATGGGCTGAAATTGGCTGGGATATATCAGGATAACATCTAATCTCTTCAATTAGATCCACCAGGGGCCTCCCATCTGTGTGTGTGCATGTGAGTGTGTGTGTGCGTGTGTGTATATTAGCTTGTATGCTTTTGTGTGTTCTTGTGCGCCTTTGTGTGTGTGTGTGTGCTCTGCCATAGGAGAAAGACTGGTTTTGCTACAGACATAGGTTGTCTATCATAGCAATATGTATCTTCAAGTAATTGCAGTACTTTACAGAGCACAAAAAAGAATCCATGTTGGGAGGTGGTAGAAAATGTGGACTATTCAGTATGTAGGCTTTTAATGTCCTTTTCTCAGACTCTTCAACAGCCATCTAAGTGCATACTCAATACTATTTAAGTTAACGTACATAATGTATAATTATTTATACTCAGCACTCCTCAAAGTGCTGCACTTCAGCTGAGTTTCAGCTATATTCTCTTTCAGATCTGTTCTTGGGGCATAAAGAATCTTTCCTCCCATCTCTTGTGAGGCGTAATTCTCTCTTTTGCACTCTCTTCATCTATTTGTGTCCTGCTTTTTCTGGCTCCTGCACCCTTTTCTCGCAGCACTTATTACTGTGTATTAAGCAAGCGTGTCTTAACCACTGTGTAACTGTTGTGTTAACAGTGAGTATAACAACCAAACTGCAGAACATAAAAAAGTACTTAACTCAAAATGTCAGCTTTATAACCCTAAGGAGGATTCTGTGGCGTGTCTGTCAGTGTGCAGTGCCCATAAAACTTATTTACTACCACATATGTTAGTTAGTAGGTTCTTTACCAGTCAAAGCTTTAGAATTTGACAGAAGGTGTGTGAGATATTTTAAAGAAGAAGGTTTTATGGTCTGAACTGACATGCTTAAGTAAAGAAATATAGGCTTTTTGGTCACTGAGTGACACTTAATAATGTATTTAACTATACTCCAGGGGTTATTCAGTGACTTGGAAATGTTCCTATATCTATCCTATAATTTGTGCTACTTAAAAGTCTTTATCAGAGGGTTGCTTGGAGCTTTCTTGTGTCTTTAAGTTGTAGTTACTGTCCAGGATACCAGTACAGGTGTCATCAGTAACTGGATCTTCCAGATACAGGAGTTAGTGATATACAGGTGGCTGGGGATGGAGAGGCTTGTGTGTAGTTAAGTTTGAGTAAGAAACATGTTTTGGTTAAGGCTAAAGAAAGACTGAACTAAATAAATCTGTTGTGTGTGAAGGGAGTGTTGTGATTTTTCTGTTATGCCGCACCACAATCTTTCTCTATTCTTAACCAATTAAGTACAAAAATACAACCATTTAAAGTTTCTTCTGTCTATTTTCAATGACAAATACTGAAATGTTCAGTATCAACATATTTAGGACTATTTAGGGGCATGTATTAGCCCCGTCCCTACTGCAGTAGAGCAGACTGTGTTCAGCTAATCAGAAAGGACCTATAAATGCCTCTGTGTACAAGACATAAAAATGCCATTCATACATTTACTCATAATTGTTTTGTTTTTTTTACAACATCTGAAAAGGCTGACACCAGCAGCCTCAGACTGGACAAGCAGCAGATTCTCATTTTGTTTACGTGGTCTGCCTGAAACAGGAGCACAGAGACTTTGATGTTGAAAACAACATAGAATCCATGAACTTTGAAAAGTTCTTTCCAGCTTTTAAAAACAAACTTTGGTGCCCAGACCTTTGCCCACAGGCAGGTCCCACCAGATTTTCATCACAAAAAGTTAACTTAAAACATCATGACCGAACCTTCAGGTGCATTACTACATCACCTAGCAATCCAACCACATTAGTCCGTCCCATTAGAAGTGGAATAACCTGTTGTCATCCTCTGCACTGTTGATATGACTACCTGCCTATGATCTACTACTGATCTACAGTATATTTCCTGATCTTTCACCATGTCCTTGAGTATCTGTGCAGTCATAGATGGGTTTCTAATAAAGAACACAGCCACATAGAAAGCACTGACTATGTGTTTCTAATTAATAAACACAAGGTTCCCATTTATCATTTTGACATGTTCTAAAATGTCTAAAATGCCTCTGAATCAGTGACAGTGTGTCATTTCACCAGCTATCTGAAGCATGTCACCAGTGGTGATGCCCATATCCAGCTGTGCTTGTAAGTAATACTGTCAGTTCATTAGATGCCCGCCTCTTTGTCTCTGATGTTGATGACCATTCATTATGAGTCCATATAAAACAACTTCCAAGGAAATGTTTCTTTTGATTTATTCTGTATTAATATATTTTTTTATCATTTTTGCAGTTTAAAAACTCCTTTTACATTCCCATTCTTTATGGTTTGTTTTAAAAAACACATATAGAGTGGCTGCTTTTCTCTAGGAAAACGTCAGCTATACAAAACTCTCCATAAGACACCAGGGATCTTGTTGAAATGTTTTTTTTGTTTTTTTTTATAATTTAATGTTTATGTTATTGAAAAAATAATGTCCAATTCTATCACTGCAGAACACCTGACTTGGTTTGGCTTTCTCATATTTTAAACTCAAATTTCATAGAATTGAATTTATAGTTAGTGTAAGATGACAAATGCTACGGTGGATGCTGGTGAAACACATTATGATGCAGTTTTCTCCGTACGCCTTTAAACTTTCATATGTGTTCACATCTGTAAATGTTCAACTTAATTTCATGAGAAAATCATTGTGCAGCTAATATTGAACGTTAGAATTTCCAGAAATTACTTCTGTCTGTTAGCCGTCTTTCCTTTTCCTGACTTAAAGCATGTCAATTATTGTGTTGATTATAAAATTAAAAAGATCCCAAATCGAAATGATGGCAACAAAATAAACATGAGCAGCCAGGCGTGAGAAGAAATTTGTTGGCATCTGTCAGAGATACTTAAAAATTCAGTTCTTAAAAAACAGCACATGGAGGAAAATCCTACATAATTAGCAAACTGAATTCCCTTGCCAGAGGAATTTTCTTTAAATAAATGACCAGCATTACAAAACGACAGACTAAGCTGTCCATATTACCAATTAAAGCAGTCTTTCTGCTGGAGCAATCATTAGTTGTTTGAGCAAGACAGATCTTCTACCTAAGCGAGGGATAAGTTAATCTGACAGCATTTGCATGCTTTTCTGCAATTACCAAATTGTAGGATCTGACTAAATATAGCCAAAGATTAGAATGAGAGACATTACTGCACCATTATAATATAATTAAAGTGTGAGACCATACTGTATGATCAGCACAAAGAAAGAAAGCAAACCAGGTCTTTAACCTCTAGTCCGGCTCAAATACCACAACATTACAGGTCAGCATGACTAGGAATTATCTTTATGTTTTTTAAATGTGTATTTGTAATGGGACACAAATGCTAAACTACCAATGAGAAAGAAAAAATATTCCCTGTGCTGAGTTATACATCCCTCCTAGGAATTTTCCCTCCTTCCTGTAAAGCTATGTGACCTTTAAGTGTGGGCTAATCTCAGTTTGCCTGTCTGGCAGCTGGGCCTTAATCCACTGACTCTCTTTATTCTTTATTCAATCTCTTTATTCAATACTTAAAGACCCACACTAATCTTTATCCAACAAATGTTACATACCATGCTTACTCTTTGCCTTTACTTTCTCTCTGAAAACTCAAGTACACATGCCAAACATTCTTCTTTTCATTTTGTTCTCTCTGAATTGACTTTTCCTACATTCATTTGCCTTATAGTCAAGGTTACCCTGTCTTGGTACCATTAGTACAACAACATGCAGTAATTAAGCATATTTCTGTTATGGGTTTTACAGGAAGAAAAAAAAGGGGGGGGAAACACACTTTTTCCTGGACAGTTATGCATACGTTTTTAAGATGAGTTCATGAAACACAAGTAAGTGAAACAAAAATAAAAATGAACAGCAAGTGTGGCAGCGATAAGCAAGCAGGCTTTTGGAACAACATGCTGTAGCACGCAGATGCTCACAAAACGGGAGAGTTAGGATGAGGTCAGGAGGACTGTTGACTCAGCGAGTCTGTTGTATTGATACTGTGGAAAAAAATAACTGTTCTATGCCTGTGTGTGTGTGTGTGTGTGTGTGTGTGTGTTTCTAAGTGTGTTGGGAGAGCAGGTAGGTGAGCGGATTGTTCTTGAGTGTTGGGCTGTGAAACAGCTGTCTAAGACAATGACTCTGAGGAAGATGGATGAGATGGCTACACAAGGCGCTGTCCACCAGCAAGTGTACACACTGCCCAAAAGCAAGGAAATACAAACGGGCACGGACAAAATGGGTATAGTCATGCCGTGTCATTTTCTGTATGTTCTTCATTATTTTACATAGTGAAGAACCAAAAAACACCACACATCTCAGAAGGTAGCTCTGAAGCTCCACTGTGCCGCTGCACTGCTGAACTGGCAAGTCAAAAGAATGGCCGCTCTGAGATTAGCTAAATCTGTAAATCCTAATGCCACGCTTGTCTGAGCCAGCTGACACAGGACCAGACCTCGCTGACATAAACACTGTGTGTTTACACAACCACACATACACTTATACTGTATAACTGTACACACTGTGGCAGGCTCACATGCTGCATTTCCTGACAGATAACATATTCATTGGATTTCTCTTCTGTTCTTTGTCAACTATGGTGTCATCCAGAGGCCATCCCTCAGTTACTGAGAATTTGAATACAGTACACACAGACATGCATGGACAGGGATCAGTCGGACCCATTAGTGGCGTACTAGCTCGTACCTCAAATTTAAATTATGTTATGAAGAGTGGAAGAATAAGGACTTGTGGGCGTATCTTAATGTCTCCAACATTTCAGCGTCAGGGTTTTGATTCTCTTTTTTTCTTTGGAGGGGAGGTTGAAATGTTGGTAGACACATAAAAGGAGGCTGAGACAAAGAAAGCAAAAGTGAAAAGGAAGGCCAGAGAGGTACTCACAGACATCGTCTTCCTCAGTCACTCTCACTCCCGCGCACACAGAAACACACCGAAAGAGAAGAGAACTGTCGCTTGTCACTGCCAGTCAGTTAGTCACAGAGCCATGGACAGCTACCTTGTACACAGTACGTTTATATACAGTGAGGAGACAAGGACAGAGAGGCACAAGCAAGGGTGGACAGGGCAGAGAGACAGCAGGTTAAAAAAGCGAAACACATGGCAGAAATGAAAACACTGCCATCAGGAGCAAAATGTACAGAAAAACACACTCTGAAGAAAAACAAGATCTTTCAGCGCAAGGGTGGTCTGTGCTGCGGCTGCTCTGATCTGTGTAGCAGCTATGGTTTTCATCAGAGTAATGTGATTGGAGGTAGCTGCTAGGTTTCCACAGAACAGAAACAGATGGGCCATGTTCTAAAAATAATTTCACGTAGAAAAACATTGTTGGTAACCTGTGCTTTGGATTTTAGACAATAACACAGCTAACTTCTCTGACCTATAATTGGAGGATTGTTAAAATGCCAGTTTTAGACTAGCTGTTTCTTTGGAGCTTTGGGTTTTGTTTATCATTCAGTTCTCAAGGTGTTGACAGTAGATAATGCTCCGAACTGCATTTTATATGACATTTGGCCAGTTGGTCTTCACTGACTGAGACTGAGAATAACGATTGGATTGGTCTTTGTTGCTTCTGGTCCATTCAGCACAAGAGATCATTACTACCATCACAGGTTTATATTTTTAGGAGATGAAGAATGTTTGTGGACAAAGAAAATAAAGAAAGAGCCATGTTTGGTCCCAGTATAGTTTGAAAACAGACTGGGTCCCAATGGCAAAACTAACGTGATGCGTATATGTGCTCAGTGTTATCTGATGAAAGCAGACAAGTAGAAAGTAGTGATGTATATCAACAATTGTTATCCGTGTAAATGTGTTATGTAAAGATTATCGTGCCGACTCTTCACCCTGTTTATACTGCTTTAATCATGCTGAAATAACTTGTGTTTCTATCCTGTCTGCTGCCATATTGCTTTTGTGCTGTGTTGTTAAGTCTCTACTGCCTGTGAACCTGTTAACTCCCTTGTATTGTTGCCATCCTCCTCCTCTCTTATATTCACCAGCTGATGTGAGGCAAGGCTGCCTTGTAGTGCCTTCTGTCTATTTACTCCCATTCATAGGATTCACTTGAGAGGCCACAGCTCAAATAAATTCACTCAACAGCCACTGCTCAGTAGGGACCTCTCTCTCCTTTCCAGCTCACTTGCTCATTCTCTTTCCACATATCCCTCCACCTCCCTCACACTCTTCTATTCTTTCTCTGCATCTTTTTCTGTCTTCATTTCTGTTTCTTCCCTCGTCTTTCTGCCAACTTAGTGTTGTTCTGTCCATTGCACCATGGCCTTTCTGTTTTTCTTCTTCAAATTGATGTAGCAACACTTTGGTTTTAACACAAGAGCAATTACCCGGCACCCTGGGAAACAGTGGTGTTGAAAGACAGGATCTGCTGAGTTGTTAAAACAATGACATTTGTTAAAGTTAACAAACAAAACAAAAAAATACATGGTGTATACATTTTAAAAAGGTACAGAGTTACAGTTATAAATCTTTACATTTAGTACATTAAAAATTAAACAGAATATGGACCCATAAGTAAAGATATAAAAAAACAACAACAATAAAACCCCAAACCCCAAGTGGGCAAAATATGTGAAAGAAGCAATTGAGATTATAATTTTGCAGTTGTGGCCTTTAAAAGAAACTGCATCTAGCAGTAAAACACTGTACGCATCTCTACCATGTTTCAGTCATCCCTCTCATGCATGTCGGAACAGAAAATAATGCGTCCAAAATAGACACACACGGAGGACTGGAGCTGCTGCTCTGCTAACATGCTGCTCTCACTATGCCTCCTGTGAAACTTGTTCAGGATCATAATGTGGAAAATGGTTACCACTTGGGTTGTGTTTGTGTGGCAGCAGCATAGATCTGTGGCAGGGGTGTAGTATATGTTGGTTGTGGATAGAGAAAGGTTATAGCAGAATGTTTTTTTTATTTCCATTCTATACATTTTCAGAAGGAGAATTTATCCCTATGGTAATGCACAATGTTTTAAGGCACATGAATGTGAGCACATATATGTGCACATACACTTACAAACATGCACACACAGACACCTGATCTTGTGTTTTACCTTTCCAGAAGGAGCTTGGATAAAACAGGAGTACAGAGACTTATTAAGAAGCAGTGAGAGACACAGGGTGTACTGGCAGATGTCTGCAGCAGTGGTAGTGTGTTCGTGCCACAATCTCCATGTCTGGACTTACAGGATTAGCTCTCTCTTGGATGCTGTCTGCTCTGAGAATTCATACTGCATTGCTAACCTGTCTGAACAAACATGCACACACGTATAGACACCTATTTGCACACACATATGCAGTTTGCATTTCTATAGAACTCAGGAATTTTTGACATAAATCCTGTTTGAGCCATGGAAACTGTGTTTTTTGAAGGGGTATGCATTTATAAATGAGCTTTAAGATATTTTTAGCATCAAAGCCATCATTTAATAGAGTTACATGATATACAGTATAATAACTAGAACTGAATTAAAAAGATGTGTCAGATGTTTTCTTAAAATAGCAACAGACTGTATTTGTAGATAAATACAAATACATATTTTCAGTGCCATTTCTTTATTATTGACATCACTAGTAGGCTATAGCTGTGTGCCTGTGCTTGTGTCTATCTAGTTCTCTTTTAGCTGGTCTCAGAATCAATATTTCAAAATCTCTAGGGTTTCTTTGCCCTGCTAGTGAAGCAGTTATGAATTCTGAAGACTCAGCTGACTGAACCTCTGACCCTTAAAAGTGCCCACTGAAAAGAAATGAATACTGCCACTGTGTTATTTCAGTCTCTGTAAACAAATGGAATGGGGAATGTGATAAAATTCAATGCCTTTCAATGCTTTTAATATTTGATTCTCCTGAATGACCCCAATTCTCAGAAGGTCTAAAAGAAGAGTCTCATTTCTAAATGAGATATCCACTATTTGGAGTGACTGAAAGCACGACTGATGGCCAAAAGTAAAAATAAACCGTCAGACTGCTCATAGTCCTTGAAGAAACACTTTTTTAGGTTGATATTCAAGTTCAATTCAATTCTAATTCAAAAACCTTGCAACCAAGCTAAATTGAGTTTTAAGTATAAAGTCAGATAGGATCCTTTTTTTTTTTTTATTGATGTTGAGAAATTTGTAATAATTTCGGACACTTCGAGGTCACATTTCCCAAAAGCACTGAAAATCCATTTTACACTTTTTTTGAGTTTAAAATGTGTTCTCCAAAGTAAAATGATCTAATGTTAGACTCAGGCCTGCTACAGAGTGGGTAAAAATACTTGGTAATGTACAATCAATTCGAAGATTGTTGAAAGTGACAATGTATTCTCGATATTTAAGGAAAGTTTTATAGATGATCACCTTAGTTTTAGGATTCTTTTGGGGAAATCAGATTATATCATTCTGAAAGCCCAGTTATATCAGTGCACTTTCATACCACTACACCAGGATCCCCATAGATTTTAACTTTTCAATTTATATTTGGAAGAAAACAACCCTTTAAAGAATTAATGAAGACTATTTACAGAATCTGTGAGTGTATTTATATTAGAATTGTACCTTGTTTCCTCTAGACTTGACATTTTTATGACTAAAAAGTCATGTGTCTATATCTGTATGTATCTGTACATGCATATTTCTGCACGTGTGTGTGCGCGTGTGTGTGTGGGTGGGTGGGTGTTTGTCTTCACTCACAAGTGTGTGCATGCAGCTTGGCTCGCTAGTTTGCCAGATAAGAGGAGCAGTGGGAAGCCTATGAAAGCTTAATGTGCAGCTTCATATTTAAAAGGAAGTGCATTAGGGGCTCTGTGCCCCCATCAGTCCTCTCACAGCATCCCTCTCTTGCCTGCAGCCCTGCTAAAATCCCTCTCAAAACCAGCGACCCCAGCTCACTCCACCTCTGTCACAGCAAAGGAATGCAGTCACGAATGAATGAGTGTGCATTTAGCTGGAAATTTTCTCTCAATAGCTCAGTTCAAGTTAGCAAATGCAGCACAAGTGAGCCAATATGTTGCTAACAGTGAACAGAGGAATTGGCAGAGAGTCATGTTTTTGTTTGAATTTTATATGATATAACTTCAGGAATTGGACTGAATATCTCATCACAATAAATAAAATAAATAAATCACTGGATGGGAGATGAACATGTACAATTCCTAGTAAAAAGTGACTCTATTTAACTTTTGCAGAACAGTTAGTACTGTGGGAATGAGTGGCATGTACAGGTCGATAATAAATGGTAAAAGTAGAAAAATGTCAAACAGGCAAAAAGCTAACTGTGTCCTTTACACACCAATATCGAAATAAGGTTTGCGCACATAATCAAAACCATTCCCTTCGCTTTCTTCAGTGAGAGTTTTCACGACATGTCTCTCGAACCACAGATCATTTCTATCTATGTAAAGTACATTATGGTCCATAAAAGTGTTTTGGTCTGGCAGGAGCAGTGTTGGCCTGAGCTGTTAGTTAGTAGATTAAGTTATCTTACGGGCTCTTAAAGGTCACTGACAATCATTTTAAAAGGCAACAGCGTTGCAGGGATTTTGTATGTTAAAACCTAAAGTGATATGTTGCTTCTCTCCATTATAACAAAAAGCATAACACGTTTGTTCATTAGTGTTTTCTACAGCAGGGTCCCCTGGAATGGCAACAGTCAGCCATAACTTTTTTGGCTAAACAGGACGACAAAATATCCCCATCTAATGTTGTGATCCATTGTCCCTGTTGTTCTGCTGTTCATTTTGGGTATTGTTGTTGTTTTGATAAAAGCCTAGTCGGGGTAGCAGCAGGATTCCAAAACCTGTTTGATGTGACTGTGTTCCCTGTCGTTTGGCTCTTTCTGCTGTCCATTCGGTGGTGTAAGATCTGGATTACTCCAGTTTTTGTTCCAGTGGGTGGTGCAAGCCAAAAAAAGAATCCGGTACAGCTTGATTTGGCTTTTTTTTTTTTTTTTTAGGACGGCTGCAGAGTTCAGAAAGGTCAGTATGGTCTATGTCTCCATTTTTATTGATGGGACATGAGAGCATGCTGGTACCTGGTTTAACCCACAAACCAAACATAGCAAAACATAAATGGAGTAATACTGTCTGTTTTGTTAAGTGTAATGAAGAGTGTATCTCGTTGGTAGACGGCTTCTAAATGCATAATGCAGCACACTGTAGAGGAGAAAAGCATTCAATTGTATGTGGACCCTCAGGAAAGCTGGTTTGAGAATTCTAATGTACACATAATGCATCAGTGTGGGGTCAATTGCTACGTCCCTTGTTGGCAAGCATCTTTATCTTGGCATTTCCTGAACACGTAAGTGTCATTCACAACCTGAAGGGATATTACTGTATTACTTTATGCTCACATTGTCTCAGTTGTGATCTCTCAGTTCATACCACTTCATATCTCTAAGCTTAATGCTTAAAAATAATCCATGGTTCATCACTCTCATCTCCATATCATCTCCTATCCATCTTTTAATGTACAAAAAGGTGAGAAAGGAAGACAAATATTGCATTTAAAAATACGCATAAAGAAAAATATGCAGTATTAATAGTTTGTTTATTTTTATTTGTTTGTCTGTACATGTTTTTTTCTAACCAAAATTGTGCCTGTAAAGCTTTGAATGATTGTTTACCTGGTGAATTAGACCAAAAATGTGAATTTGCTCTCTCTTTTTCTCACCTCTGTCTCACATGCACAGCACTAGCACTTCCCTCGTACTGCATCGTAGTCTCCCAATTACTCAGAGTCATTGTGGTTCAGTGCAGAACAAAGGCTAATTTGAGGCATGTCACTAGCTAATTTGTGACATGTGGCAAGCTCTTTGAAATCATATCACACATAGACTGTTGGGTGTCATGAATGAATCAAGCTGGGAGGAAACAGCTCTCCACTTTGATCTCATTAGCAGCCTTTGTTCCACTTTGCTTCCCGTTACACATTTGGAGCTGGACTCACTGTTGATCAGCTCTATAAAAGAGGCCATTTAAGAGGAAAGGATGCTAAGCCTCTGACGACTCTCTGATTTTCTGTGCTAGTGATAAGTATCTTAATAGTTCCCACATATTGGGTATAAGAGTTACTTACCTCAACTGGAGAGAAAAACCAAACCTTTATTAGAATCAGACTTTTGTTAGAGACATGCTGTCATTTCTCGCTGTCCCTACATTATGACTATGCTTTATCACAACCTTTGGTTAGTGTAATAAATGCCAAATAGTACTGTGGGAAGTAAAGAAGTGGTCTAAATTCCCTAGCATGTATTACGTATGCATCATAATTACAGCAATGAAAGAACCCTGCATGCTACAGCACGTTGGTAACAACAGGTCGACTTTTGAAAGCTTGCATAGTTTCACTAGCAAAGTTTTACTCCATTTATTCCCCACAATCATAACAAAGAGCAAAAAATAACATATTTCTTGATTAATGGACCACTTTAGCGACTCTCCAACAAATGTGAAAAACATTGTGGGTCACTCTGAAGTACTCTGCACTTCGCAAGCATTTCTAATCACTTCTCAACTACATACTTGCCGTGTAATTTTGGCCCACATATTATCGTTGGTGTGTTGAGCGTTGGTGGCTTGCAGTAAATGTCTTTAGCCAGATGAGACAAGCTTTTGTTCTTCCTTGCCGCTCAGTTGAATAGGCTCTGTAATTAGTTGCCACAGTATGTCTGGGCAGGGGAAAAGCACAAAGGCCTCAGTACCTCAACATGACAATAAAAAGAAAAATATTTTCTTCTTGGCCTCTTAACTTATATAAAATGACAACCATGCCTCCTAAATATTATTTGTGCTTTGCAACTAAACTGCAAATGCAATTACGTTTTTTGTATCTAGCACATTACGAGTATGTTGATTTTTAATTTTTTTATTTAGTTATTTTTAAAGAAAGAAGCGTTGCATTTATTAAGGGAGAGCAAGTTGTAAGTTGTTGGGATGGCTGGAGGGCGTATGATGTGCAGGAAGGACAAACCACAAAGATAGGTGTGAATGCCTGAACCTAATCATGAAAAACTTTGAAAAACACTTTAGTTACAAAACAGACTGTTGTGCTTGCTATTTACGTTAATAGTGAACATATCTTCGTTATGTTTACTGAAAACATAATCCAGTTGGAATTGCAATCACTCACAGTAACATATTTATGTTTGCAGTTCCGCTGTATAGAAACATAATATAGCAGACTGTGTTACTGTAAGCAGCACCAGAGAGTTGCTGCGCAGTCTCTTGTGGTTTCTGTGCATTTCCAATGCCTGTCGGTTCAGTCTGAGACAGAGAAATTCTTTGAGAATGCAAAATAATGTGCAGCATATGTACCGTCATTCATCAACCACAGCAATTTCTGATTTTAAAATAGGTGTACACTCTTGCAAATTATTTTGCTCAATCATTCCGTTTGTAATGTCAGTCTTAGATGTACGTCTGTAGGTATAGTGGATATAACAATTTCAAGGAATTTCAATATATAATATATTCCTATTGCTTTTGTACCATAGGAATATTAATGATTCTTGTCATGTTACCTGACAAATAATGTTTTCTTGTGCATAATACTATACATTTTTTTGTGAATTTGTGTTTGTAGAGTTATATACACAACCTAAAACATCTGAATGCCCTTTGTGCCTAAGGGATTAATGCATAAACAATTTTGTTAAACAATCTTTTTTACTTAACTAATTGATATAAATATTTCTAAATTCCGTAACAGCAATGATGTATGCCGACACATTTTTAGTTTTTTCGAATAGTGTAATATTTTTTTTATTACCTATGTAACATCATTTAAGCGTCACGTCTTAGGAAGCAAATGAAACTGAATCTCGATCACAAATCAAACCTTTTAAAGACCTGCCTCAAAATAAATAAAAGTCATAGTAAAATTGAGGTTTTACTCCATGTACACAAATGTCACTAAAGTTAACAGTTGGCTTACATCTGGGCATCAAAAGGTTTGAGTAAAAGGTGATTCTGACCATGTCACATTACTGTCATTACTACTTGGATAGCACATTCTTGCTTTAGAAATACAACTACTAACACAGCCTGGGATCTTCCTTGTGAGGTGTCTGAATAAAAGGCCACAGACAGTTTTGCCAAATTCATACACAGAACAAAACTGTGAACTATCACATTTGATTTGTTGCCTCCTTCATTTTTTTATTAAACTTTTTGTCTCTGCGAAGAGCTTACACCGCTGGGTAAGTGTTCATTGTGCTGCTGTAACTATAGTAACAATTGTGGTGATTTTACAAAATAAAATAAAATCTCTCTCTTCCCTTGTCTGAAAGGTGCCATTTACTGTAAATGCCACCGATTACTGTAAATTTCAGTGTCTGCCTGACCCCACCCCAAACACTTCCACTGATAATTCCAACCTAGCAGACAAAGCATCTCCACATTTGTGGTCACTATGTTCTTACACACTGAGGCACCTGTTTTATAGATGGGAGGTGGGAATTGATAGTATTGGAAGTTTCTGGATTTTTCTCCTCTGGTTGCAGGTGGAATATGTTCACACACTCAAATCTGCAACCGTGTTCCTGTGTGATTTGAACAGACAGTGTTGTTGTATTGTTTTTTGTATTTTGCTTTGACAACTCAACAACAACATGGTGACTCATGTGCATGTGCACATATACCCACTGACGCACACACATGCACACACACACTGTACACACAGTACCACTGACACAGTGGTTGCCAATTCGTACTTTGGATCCCCCAGCTGTAACCCCTTGACTCCCGTTCTCCAGTTACTGTATTGTGCAGTGCCTCTCTGTTGCGAGTGAGTCACTACAGGTGTCCCAGGCACGGTAAATAAAACATCCTCCCACCAGTAGTGAAATATTGAACAGACAAGGCACTGAGATGCTTGTCTTGTATGAGGTAGGGGAGCAGACGGCCAGAGGGGTTGTGGATACAGAAAATTGGGAGGAAAAAGCACTATGGTTAGGGTGAAACAGAGAGAAGATATGGGTGAAAGCACATCACCACAGAGAATCCAGTTGGAAGTAGTGGTACTAAAAGACAAGAATGATGGGAAGGTAATGGAAACTGATAATGGACCGCAGGCAGGACTGCTCCATCTTCGTGTTTCTTTTCCCATTTTGTCTCTCACACTCAGGAATACATGTACAAACCGCACAAAAACAGAGGTAAATGCAGGTCATGGTGGATTTTCAGGCTATGATGTGTAACGCTCTCTTTTTTTGTCCATTCATTAAGGTCCTGCTGAGTCACTCTCTGCTCACGGGCTTGCACATGCTGGTATTCATGCTGTAAACACAGGGCCCTTCTAGTTACTCGCGTGCGCCGTTATGTTCACAAAATGTGTTTGTTGGGGCAGGAGGTAGATGATGAGACTATACATTATAAAATTCTTAAATAGTACTCAGGGTTTTCGTCTTCTCTGCACATTGAAACACTTTTCCTGTTCACTTTCTTCCTCAAAATTACTCCAACCCTTGAACATTTGCAGGAGAATTCACAGGTAATACAGCGCTCTTTATGCATTTGTTTGTATGCAGACAACTTAGAACATCACAACTAACTAAAGGCACAGGTTTAAAATGTGCTAACCCACTTTTCTGTAACCCACTTTCAACAAATGGCTTATTCCAAAAGTACTTTGTCTTTCAATGTGGGACACAATGCTTTGACCGTTCACTGCTTTTTAAAACTTGTCACAAACAGCAAACCATACCGTTACCATTATATTTAAATATACTGTGGGTACATCTACAGCTGGGATTTTGAAATAGAAAATCTGCTTGCTCCATGCACGCTAAGACCAACGAATATGATTCGTTACTTAAAGAGAGCATGTAATGTGGTGGGGTTCCCTGCTGTGGCCAAATATGTAATTTTGTCAACCCCTTCCGGTGAACAACAGCAGTAATACAGACACTAATTACTACTTTTCAGCTCTGAATCACAAAGAAAACTAACACCTATAACAAACCTTGAATCAAATGCTTCCATTATTTTACAGGCTTTCAGTCTTCTTGGCATTTTGTATAGCACAAATGGGTATGGAAAGACATTTCCTCGCCGTGTGTTCGAGGTATTTTTAAGTTGTCACTCAGAAATCTGTAAAGACTCAATGAATGTGAAAGGAAGAAAAAGTAAATGGGCTTGTGTGTGTGTTTGTGTGTACAGGTACGTCTGTATGTATGGTTCGGTGTAAAGGCACATGTCAGTTTTATCTTGAGAAGAAAGCGCACCTGAACGTTTGTGCCCGCTGTGATAAATGCAGGTCATGCACTGGAAAAATCGACACCACAGTGTAACGACATCCAGCCTACAGGCAGGTGTGTGTGCGCTCATGTGCACTCTCATGCGCATGCGGTGTACCACAAATTATTCAGCACTGATCACAGGGAAAAAAAAAGCAGTCCAAAGCAAATGTCAAAACAAACACACTTTTACTTGCCGTTCATGTCAGGCATTAACAGTTGTTGCAGAGTTTGGATGCTTTCCATCTGGTATAGATGACAGAGAAGAATGTTCACATTTGTGGAACAGACAGTGTTCGACGTTTTTCTCTGATGAATGAATAAATCATTAATTGATTTGCAAAATAATTTGTTATCATTTTCAGCACTAGTTGTAAACCTTGTCCATCCCACGAGAGCAGTACAACAAAGTGTCATGTGGCTCAAAAGTCTTTGCTGCATTTTCTGTGAGAAGACAAGCAGCTTAGCAAGGTGGAGGGTCCTATTATATAAGTTGTATTTTGACAAATATTACTTGTTCTGTGTATGAAAAGCATCACTGCAAGTTCCATCTTGCATTCTTCATCCCCCCTCCCACACACACACACCTCCACTAGATCAAGTCTTTTAGATCTGTAATTACATAAACTCTAAATGTGATTACATAGCTGCTGTATACTAGCTGCTAATGTCAGCAGTGGCTGTAATGGGATGTAATGATGCTGGATTTGATGTTGCCAGACAGAAGGACATGAATCAGAGAATTAATGGTCTCATTCAAGCCATTAAGCATTAGGAGTAGTTAACTGAGGTGAATCAATAGATGCAGCCGCAGGCGGAACAAAAGGACAGGGCTGTCAAAATTTAAACTGATTTCATCATTTTTTCAGATTTGCATGATGTGTATTTGTCAGTTTGAGTGGTGCAACCCTGGGTTTTTCACACACACTTCCTTTTGAGATAACCGAAATATATCATGTGGCACTTGACTCACCACATTCTAAATGTAGAACAACAAATCTTCAATTTAATTGATTCTCTTTAGCTCGGCTCAGATATTGGCAGGTTACCCTCCTGAAAGTCATTGCAAGTATGAATGAGAAATCCAACAGGCAGACCATCTGTACACCAAACTCAAGTCCAAGTATGAAAAAGTGCTCATGAATTTTTTGTTGGTACACATTTTGTCTGTCGGTGCAGCGTCCCACACAGTGAGGCAGCATTTTATTTAGTCATAAAAAATCCATCTCTCATCACAGTAAGAGAAAGCTTTCATGATTTGCTCTGATTTTTTTATGTAAAGGCAGAAGATTGATGCACAGTAATGTACAGCTCCTGCCAGTCTGCCTTCACAATGATGTCCTGCCATAGTATTATTTTAATTACTGGCGGATTTCCAATGTCTTAAGTAAAGAGCTAAAGCTGCTATTAACATTGGTTGATGAAAATTGGAAACCAATTGTGCAGAGACAGTTATAGTTTGTTCTGAATCTGACATAAAACAATAAAGATAGTAGTAATGAAGAAAACAATTACTATCTCCAGTGTTTAGAGTGTTTTTGTTTTTTTGTGAATTGAATAGATAATCACCTAAATTTAAATAGACAACATTTATAAAGCTAGTCTGGGGTGACAACATGTTTCAAACTGCATGATTAATAAAAAGCACATACCGATAGCAACATTTTCTTTTTTCTTGGTCGTAACTGCGCTTAGTCAGGAGAATACACTTTGTGGTAATCTTACTTACAACATTTTTATTTTCCCACCTGCTAAACAACAAAAACATAAACCTGTGGCAAAATGAAAGTCATCGCCTCCAGGAGTGTGCAGCCTGTTTATTATCAGCATTCTCAGTTTAGATGTTGGCAAAATTACTTTGTGCAAAAACAAAACAACAAACTAACAAAGAAAATCTCTAAATTGCATCGCCTACAGTGGACATGCAGATGCTTACACAAACACACGCACTCAGTAAAGCATCTGGTGGTTATATTGTATTTGTGCTTTAAGTGACTAACAGCTGTCCCCTGGTTGATTTCTAATTAGAAAGCTATTGATTACACTCAATACCAAACCTCCACTTATGGCCTGATGAGATAACACAACAGATGTTTCCAAACATCAATATGAGACATTATTTAACGCATGCCATATTTTCTCTTAGCTTTACTACCCTATTTCCAAACGTAAGTATCAACACATTTTAATATTAATAAACTGCAGGTGCCATCCACAATTTAAGATAAGCAGTTTTAGGTGTAGACGCTCTCTAGCAATTAAAAACTGGCATCTAGCCAGTTGTCAGGCTACTTTTAAACGGCTGAATGTTGTGTATTCTGCACACAATCTGCTACACAACCCAGTAAAGATCATGTTGTAGCTTGTAGAGCTGTAATAATTAGTCAGTTGATTAATGACTGGATCGATAAAATAATGATTTAAGTCATTTATTAAAGTTTCAATATACAGCATTTGAGTATCAAGCTAGAGGTGCCATGACACTCAAAATCAATCCACTCTGCTCTGCCCAGCCCTTCATCTATTAGTTTTTTATTAGTTTAAAACGAATAAGAAGCTCTAAAACCTACCAGTCAAGCAGAAATAATTGGCCTTCTGTTGATGGTTAAAGGAGAAAGCTTCGCTCCAAAATCTTCAGAAGGTAAAATCTCTGCACTGAGCCTTTGATAGCATCTCTCTACATTAAGATTTGCTGTGGGTTATAATTCTACAAAAATTTTAATGGGGCGGGGGGGATTTGTTAAAAAATGTACAGTGGTAAAAATGCTAAAGATTTCTTAGTTCTAGCTTTATTCAGATATACTTCTCCTCGATTAGTAGTAGTGGTAATTATTCTGTATATTTAGTGAACTGAATGTAGGTTATAGTATATTGCAGATTGCAGCAGCTTGTAAAATAGCTTCCTTACTTCATAGTGGTCATCACTAAAGTGTAATAAAAAACAAAAAGAACAAATTTACCTCACCTACAAATGCTAACTAAGCAGCTTGTAAGTCAGAATGTTGGTTTTCATTTTTTCTGACTTTAACCAGGCGTCAGAGGGTGTGTGTGAAGACTATGGGGACTGTGGTTCGGGTGAAGTAACATCTAGTGCAAGAGACTGCTTTTGATGTTGGATGTTGATTTACAAGTTCTGACAGCTATTAAACATGCCTCAGGTTCAAAGTAATGTTTCAGCCAAGGGTGCTTCAGTCACGTCCCTGCCCCTGCGGTTCGCCCCGCAGAGGGTCCCTAATGAGAGCAGTTTTTTTCCTTTGGGCAGTGTGCCTGTGTGTCAGCTCCTTTTCCTCACTGAGGAACTAGACGAGCAGACACACAGTAGAAATACACACTGCTACTACACACTGGGGTTGCAACAGTATGAGATTTTCGGTCTAATAACCACCCATAAAAATATCATAGTTTAATTGTATTGCAGTGTCCTACTACTACTACTACTACTACTACTACTATATTATGCATTTTTATCTTATTATTATCAGTTACAAGGAAAGTACTCACAACCTTTACTTGAGAAAAAGTACTAGTAAAAGTCCTGCATTAAAAAAGTACTGATGAGTTTTATTTGGAGACTGTTGATATCAGCCTTGTGTCTCTGTCTAATGCCAAAGTCAGACGGGCATTTTTTAATACCAGTAATTAGCAAATCTACATGGTATAACAACCAAAGGTACATACAAACCAACAATTGGTCTCTGGTGGTCCTTTGAAGAGTAAGGCCTTGTTCAACAGACTGTGACAACTGGTAAATCGACTGATACTGGTTCCTACCACATTCATAAGCAGCACACTATTTTTCAAACAGACAAACTACTACAACAAATACCACTTGGACACTGAAGGTCATGCTGGTTTAAAAGCAACAGTGTGATGTTACAATAACTAGGAACGTTGCGATCCCTTCAGCACACTGCCTGTGACCACTCAGACTTTCAATAGTTCTGTGAGACTCAAGGAAATTTTATTATCTGTTAAGTTGTGCTATTTCTCACCAGAGGAAATAAGGTTAAGGTGCACTGCCAAGAAGGTCGGTAATGGTAGCTCTGTAGCAGCTCAGACAGAATTACTTGTTAGCAGGACTTAACAAGATGTATACATAAAGATTTGTTTGTTAATTGGCTTCACCTGTACCGAAACTGCCAGCACTACTGCATTTTCACTAAATTAATTTGTTTCCTTTTTTTCCTTTAATTATACTAACATTTTAATTCACTCTCATCAGCAAATGTGTGTATCCATACGTGCACCGTGCCCGTGCCTGCGTAGGTGACATCACACACAGCAACCCCTCACTAAACCCTCTTATCCTTCCTCTGGGGGCACGGCTTAGTGTAAACAAAGGGAGAGAGAGTGAAGAAAGGGAGAGGCGGAGTGGATTATCATCCCTCTCCTCTTGAATCCGGGGGAGATCAGCGAGTCATTTACACAACATAATTCATTTAAGATGTATTATTCCCCAAAAACTAATGGACTTATGCCACACTCCAGTCAGTTAAAGCAACCAATCAAGGTTGCGCTGTCACTTTGGTGCCCCGGCATTTAAGCCTTTCCCCTTGCCTCTGTGGGGAGTTTGATGTGTGTTCTTCTCTATTTCTTTCTTTCTTCCTTCTCACTGGCCTCTAGCCCCAAGATTAATTTAATGCAATTCCTAAGAGACAACTAGAATTTCCATACTGTGCACATCAGTGCCCCTAAAGAGCTTGGTCCCTCACTGAGGTTTATTTGCTTTTACCTTAGTGACTAATTTGTTGCAGAGCTAAGAAATACAGACACACAATGACACAATCCAATATTGCTTTGATTGCGCTGTCATCTTTAACAACAGCAGCACAACTGCAATTAATGCATTACCACAAACATTGTTGCATTCTGGCAATGCCGTTTTCATTTTGCTAAACATAGAATTTCATTACTCTTGAAATGTTTTGTGAACAATAATCCATACTCATTTCTTCTCTCATTTCCTCTCTCCACTGGCCTGACCGTTACCTGACCACTGTTGTTTCATCAACAGGTAAGTGCACAATTTCCTGTTCTCTGACACAAGTCCGTTATCTGACTTTCCACTCCCACTTGAACACATCCATTTGCCCCCCCTCGACTTGATCAAAGCATTTTTTCCTGACAGTTGCCTAGACATGTAACACTTTATGTATTACATTTAGTCCTCAGGAGTGATAATTGTGACCATAATAATATTTAGCTCACTAAATATCTTTGTATAAATGGGATTTGTAATGGAACTTTTTTGACAGCTGTTCAGTTTAGTTTAGTTTAGTTTAGTTTAGTTGACAATGTCAATATCTGCACCATCACTCTCTGCTTCATTCTATTCTAACACTAATTGTCTTTTCTTATAAGGATTGTAAAAAAACTGAGATAGTAAGTGGTCAATAAACCCTTGAATCACATTATTTAGCCACTTAATTTAAATGAGATTTCTTAGATACCTGATAACTTTTTCAGAGATTTAAAGATGTGCAGATACTTTTTCTAATTTGCTCCAAAAGCTATATGTACACCCCCGCTCAAAAGTTTAGGCCAGTTACTTTACTTTTGCTGTAGACTGAAAACATTTGGGTTTGACATCAAAAGACGAATATGAGACAAAAGATCAACATTTCAGCTTTCATTTCCAGGTGTCTGGATCTGATTAACAACTTGGAAGATAGCGCCCTTTTGTTTGAACTCACCCATTTTTCATGTGAGCAAAAGTATTGGAACATGAGACTGACAGTTGTGTTTTGTTGCCCGGATGTGTCCCATTACATTGATTATTCAAATAATAAATAGGCACTGAATGTCTACGCACAGTTTCAGATTTGGGTTTTTCCTGTTCAGACTGCATTTATAGTTAAGAGGTATAACCAACGTGAAAACCAGAGAGCTGTTTATCAGTGAAAAACAAGCAATTGACGCTAAGAGAAGATGGAAAACCAATTTATTCAAGCTAATCAGGCTATTGCACAAACATTGGCCATCACAAGTAGAACAATTTGAAAAAGAAAGAAAACAATGGTGTACTAATTAACAGATGTCAAACAGGTAGACTAAGGAAGACAGCTGCAGTTGACTAAAACAACTGATAGCGACATTAGAAACAACCTCCAGAGGGCAGGATTGAAGATATCACAATCTACTGTTCAAAAGACTTCATGAACAAAAGAACAGATTACACCAGAAGATGCAAACCACTCATTAGCAAGAAAAATAGAAATGCCAGGCTGGAATTTGCCAAAAGGTACAGAAATGAGCTTCTTAAATTCTGGGACAAAGTTTGATGGACTGAAGGGACAAAGATGAACCTTTACCAAAGTGATGGAGCGGCTAAAGCTTGGAGAAAGACAGGATCTGCTCATGAATGCAAACATACAAGTTAATCTGTGAAACACAGTGGGGGTAATGTCATTGCTTGGGGCTGCACGGCTTCTTCTGGGACAGGCTCAGTAATCATAATTGATGATATAACATATTAAGGCAGCAGCAAAATGAATTAGGAGGCATGTTGTCTGCCAATTTAAAGAAAGATGCAACCAAACTGACTGGGAGATAGTTCATCATACAGCAAGATAACGACCAAAAGGACACTGCCAAAACAACAAAGACGTTTATCAGGGGTAAGAAGTGGAAGGTTTCAGACTGGCTAAGTCAGTCTCTAGACTTGAAAGAGGCTGCAGTAATAGCCTGGAAAAGTATCATAAAAGAGAAATACAAGAGTTGGATGATGTCAGTGGGTCACCGGCTAGATGCAATTATTGCAAGCAAATGATTTGCAAGTTAATATTGAGTTTCTTTCTCTTTAATCTATTTTAAGTATTCATCTTACAGTACTTTTGCTCACATTAAAAATGTGTGGGTTCAAACAAAAGGTGCTGTTTTCTAAGTTGTTTAAACACCTGGAAATAAAAGCTAAAATGTTGACCTTTTGTCTTGTACTGTATTTATCTTTTTATGTCGAACCCACATGTCTTTCAGTCTACAGCAAAAACAAAAAAATTGTCATCTCTTTTCCAATACTTTTAGAGGGGAGTGTATATTGCCATTAATACATTAGACCCCTCAGCTGGTCTGCCATACAGTTATGATGTCATAATGCATTCTCATGAGCCAAGCAGCACATTACTGAATGGTGCAATGCTCACATCCTAAATCAAATTTTAGCAACAGAATAATTAGCTGCTAGACTTTGGTATTGCCTGTTGATCCTGTTATGGATAGAGCTGGAGGAGACCAAGCTATACAGTAGCAGAAATGACCTGATATTTCAACATCGCATATGTTGAGCATTTTGTAAGTCTTTCCTTAACTTGCTTATTAGAAGAGAGTATTTTTAACACCCTCTTCTCTAAAAGTTTAATTAACTGATTCATTTGATTGAATTAAGACACTTGGGAGATCTTAATTTGAGATGTGAAAGGTGTAGTTCAAATGCATTTTCATTAATAGCATTTCCTGTAACTCAATATTTATTAATACAAGTAAACACAAAGCTGCTCCTTATATCTAGCCTATTTAAGCTATTTATACTGTATATGGCAGGAAATGAGCAAGAAAACAAATCACAGTTAAATATTTCTGACAGTGATAAAAACTATGCTTAGTGTTAAAACAAGCAATTAAAACTTTCAACCTTTAATTAAGTGTCATTTTTCCAGTACTCGTACAAAATGTGACCCGTCTCAAAAAAAAAAAAAAGAAAGAAGAAAAGCAGACGTTCTGAGCAACAGAAACCCGAGCATCTGTTTAACTGTGGCATCTTAAAAGAGGTTTTCTGTGGAGACAGGGCCTTAGTTAGAGGTTAGTGGGAAGCTTTCAGGGGTTAAGCCACTGATGGTGGCTGTAGTAAATATCTGTAATGGCTAATAATAAACAGAGAACATATAAGGTCCCCACCATTGTCAGCAAAAAGCTCAGTGCTATATCACATCTAATGGCATCCCAAATGGACAGTGTCTGCCACCGACACTAAGAACACAAGGCAGGAACAGCCACCACTTCTTTATCTCTATAACTACCCCAAGGCCTGGAGAAATACACCTTGTGGTACCTCATAACATCTTACCATCTACCACTATAAAGTTCAGCGCAATGAAAAGGTCTAGTATTAGTCTGTGCTGCCAGTTTAACTAGCTTGAAGTAGTAGTACAGAGGACCAGCGTGCAAAGAACTAAGCATTAAATCTTCCTTCTGCTCTGGAGCATTTAATCACCTGCACTTGCAATATCCCACTATTATAGGCATGGATTAAAGTAATTATAAAATGTGCACATTGGAGCCAAGGCAACTTTTCCTTCAAATATTTCATTAATGTCACACATTTATAGATTGGCCAGAATTGTCATACATATGAAATAAATTCAGCTGTACCATAATAATAAACCTAAATCTGATGTCAGTTTTTTGTTTTCACTAACTTCACTAACTGTCTGTAAGCTTAACAGTGTGATGTCAGGAAAGTTTGTACAGTATGCATATCCTCATATACCATGAATGACACTGAACCATTTGTCATTCTGTAGAGCATAGGCCCACAGACAAGGATGGTAATATCCAATGTCATCTCATATATGATATGTGCTCTAGTTAAGGAGACCAAAAATCCCACAGCACACACTACCAAATGTTAATGTTTCTAGAACTTGACTTCTCTGTAAACCAGTATCCCACAGAGGATACTGAACATCTACATAAGAAGCCATCTAAAAGAGAACCACCTGTACACAAAGCCTAAAATGCTTTGTATACCACCACCACCTCTCAAGATGTGTATGTAAAAGATGCTATAAATGTAAACGTTAAAGTTTTAAAGCCATAAAAACATTTGGAATGAATCCAGCACTGCATAGAAGAAATAGTCTCCAAGCCATTTTATAGAATAATGAATGGATATGTACATGTGCAATGACTAGTATATGTTGAAGAATCAGTGTCGTACGGTATTTAAATTGCATGTCTGTAGAGCAAATACAGATCATATATTTCTTTGATGGATTGACTGTGTAAGAATAGAGGCTCAGATAAAGAAAAACCTATGCTGTTGGATTGCATCAGCAGTGGTGCTGGTATTGCAATCCTTGTCCTCAGTCACTTATACATTCATAGTATCATAGATTATTGTATGAACCCCTTTTTGAATAAGAGATTATTGAGATACGCCAAGCAGAATATTCTGCAAAACAAGCAAAACTTCTGTTGAAATGAGTGATCCTGATTAACTATTCATATAAAACGGCAATATGACAAGTGCCAGATGTTTTTGATGTCCTGTGTTTCACTATTGACATTGTCACATTTAGAGAATAGCATATTGAATGTATATAGTGTGGTTAGCACACAGTAGACACTGTTTAATTCAGCATCTAACCATCAGCTGCTAGCACCGGGTCCCTCATTACCCGTCAGCCCATTTGCCAGCTGCCTCATCATTACCCATCTCCCCTGGCAGCCCCTGTCACTCAAAATGCCAGGGAAGAAGCTGGAAAGTCAATTAATGTGTGTTGTATGCAAGCATGTCTCTTTGCCTAACTGTGTGTGTGTAAGAGAGAAGCACGAGAGCAGGTATGTGTGGAGTAAATAGTGTTTGGGTTAGTGGTAGGTATTCAGTACTGTAGGTAAACAATTTCTATTCTTTGAGCCATTTTCTCTAAATATACTGTGGTCCCCAGTTTATGACCAATACAATGTGCATGGGGACGTTGACGCTTCCATACGTTGCTACTGAGTCCTGAACCAGCGGATTGGGAGTTTGAGGGTTCTGCACAGAACTGTAGCTGTTCCTAGCACTGAACACTTCAGGACAGAGAGCTCTGATGTTTTTCTTGGCACCTATTGGAACCACTCCCCCAGCTTACGCGTCACAAAGAGTGTTCTACCACTGCTTTCACTTTCCACATCCTCTCCAGTTCCTCTTATAAGTCCTGATACTTTATCTTCTCATACTTCTTACTTCTTTTATAAAGGTGGAGGCACAAGTAAGGGAAGGAAGCTATCACTAGCATAAAAAAACAACAGAATAAACCCATCATAGAGATAAGAAAAGTATTGGGAATGACCAATACAACAGAAAAGGAATTAACTGGCAGCTCAGCAACAGCAAAAGGCCTGAAAGGCCGTTGATGACAACTAAAGTGGATGACCACAGATTTCTGTCCATGGTGAAGAAGAACCCTTTTAAAACATCTAGTTGTGTCAAGATGACTCTTGAGGAGGCAGAAGTGTCATTGTCAAAGTCTACAGTCAAGAGACAGCTTTATGAATGTAAATACAGAGGCGTCACAACAAACTGCCAAACACTGGTAACACTCAAGAACAGAAAGGCCAATTTTGACTTTGCCAGAAAACTCCTAAAAAAGCCTGACCAGTTGTTGAATAAGATTATCTGGACTGAAGAAAGATTAACTGAAATATTGAGAACAATATAGAAAAGGAAAGGAACAGATCATGATCCAAAGCTTACCACATCATGTGTCAAACATGGTGGAGGTAGTGGTATGGCATGGGCATGTATGGCTGCCAAAGGAGCCTGGTGGTTTACTGATGAACCTGACTACTGATAAAAGTAACATACAAGGGTTATACTCTATGTGTAAGGCTCATAGAACACAATTTTATATTGTAGATGGATAATGACACAAAACCTGACTGTATGTATATCACCACTGCCGTCTTGTGTTCCTTGTCTACTACCACAGTGGTTGGTTAGCCAGTGTCTTCTCTATGTATGTGAAGTCCCACAGAATCTTCACCCTGTTATTCTCCACTACACCCTAGTTAAGAGGTCATTTTTTTCTATTGCTATCAGTCTAATTAATGACAATGGAAATTATTGTGTTGAGATCTTCTTGTCTTGTTGCTTGTCCAATGTTACTTATTACTGTCGGCTGTGAACCAAATTGCCCCTTTGACAATAATAACTTTACCTTGAACCTTGGGTCTTCACATCAGCAGCCTCCAGTCCTCCTTTGGTCAGCTTTGATTTTATTCTTCCAATTGTGCTTATGTCAGGGTCTGGCTTTAGGACCTTTCCTATCATTTGATGGTGCTAGGATGTTGCTGAACTTCCCTCTAATCAATAAACCTTGTTACTGGGCAGTTAGATTATGTTGGATTCTTGTTGAGGTCTTTCATGATTAGCACTGTCCTTCCTTGTGTTAGCCAGTCTAGATAAAAACCTGCTGCTATCAGCTGGTTCAGCTATGCTGCCAGGTGTTCATGCATTACTATTAGGTTGTTTAGCAGTAGATGTGTGCCTGGGATGTGGCTATTCAGCATCAGTGGTTGCAAATTCAATTATTTGTCGTAAAGCATTTATACAGTACCCATATGCATCCAGTGACTCCTATGGGTTTATACTCTGTAAACTGGCAAGTGTGGTTTAGCACAAAGTCTGTGTATTTATTTTGTAGCCTCTTGGTTTTGTTTGTGGAAGAGTTCAACAAATGCACTGTAATCCCATTGCATCAGCATGTGTAATGATGCTTAGCTTTAGTGCAGCCCTTGGTTAGCTGTGGGGACTCAGTGTTCTGACAGGAAAAGCCTTCACATTGCCTAGAAGTAGTTTTGGTTTAGCTGCTGGAAGGAATAACGTTCTAATCTTTAGTGCACATCTTTATTGGTGTTTTTTTCTATACTTACACTAAGGTTTTTTTAGAGATTAATGAAAATAAATTGATATATTCACAAAAGCATCAGCACTAATTTGTATTTGGACATTTCTGCCAATTTGCTTGAACTTACTGAGTACAGTACATTTGCCTTTGCAGAGGAAGTTTTTACTTCTTTGTATCAAAGTAGACATTTTTTTATTTTATAAATTTTGTCAGTACAGACAACAACAGTCCAGGACACTTAAACCACACATATTTCATAACCAGATGTTTTTGCCAATTGGCTCTATCTGTAAGTAGCCAGTGTTCAAATTTCATATTCAGTGGGAGGTGTAGCTTGAATTTCTCAGGTCTAATGTGTCTAGGATGAAGAGCGTGTGGGTAGTTGAGTGTTTACATCATCTGAAAATGTCAAAACGGATGATACCAAACTAGACGCAAATGAACAGATGATGGGAAGTATAGGGGGTGAGAAAGGAAGAGGGAGGCGGGAAGAGAGAAAGAGAAAGTTTTCTCAATGCCAGATGGAAGAGCAGTTGGCAGCTCTCTCATTACTGTGGGGATGGATTTTCCTCTATGGCACCAACACACACACATATACAACCACACAAACAAACGCACATATACACATGCAGAGCTACCTCCTGTCACTTCACACCACTGCCCAGCACCTGGTCATCAAAGCAAGACCAGGGAGGGCTCTCATCTTTAGAGGAGAGTGAAGGAATCAGAGCAAAGGAGGGAGGAGTGGAAAGACACTAATGACATATGCTTTCACCTTTGGTTGTTGCAGCTTTATTGTGATACTGCACACTTCTTGTTGTTAATCATCAATTTAGCAGAATCAGCACACTGTATCATCCCCTGCTATATAACATCTCCGTCTTTTGCTGTGCTCTGTGTGTGTGTGTGTCTGTGTGTGTGTGTGTGTGTGTGTGTGTGTGTGTGTGTGTGTGTGTGTGTGTGTGTGTGTGTGTGTGTCACGTCCTCACCACCAAGGCAAGCAGAGTCTGTTGGGTCTGCGATAAATTAAATGTGACACAGATGGGTGGAGTAGCTTCCCCCTTTGATCCAAGTGGTGCAACAGAAGGACAGACCCTGACCAACACATGTCAGACAAAACTGTTGGGCACCCCCAAAGATAGCTTTATGGTCCCATTGGATGTGAGCCAGGGGGTGAAACCATAGACAGAGTTGGACACACACACACACACACATTCATAGAAACTGAAGCATGGACGGAAACACAGCTGCAAATATTGAATTTGAAGAGTCACAAATTATATGGTGTGAACAGTAGTGTGTGATAAAATGTGTGATAGTGATACAATACATCATTGTCTTGAGAGCTACTTACACCCTAAGTCTTGAATAAATTATTGCTGCAAGTGTGAACTTCTATCTCCAAGTCTGTCAAGTTGGATCTCCTCTCCAGCTGTAGCTGGAAGCGACCGCTCGAGATAGGGCTGAGCAGTGTACTCCAATCAAAATGCACTCTGCCTCACTGTCTGGCAGATATGTCACTCAAACCAGAGCAGACATCAGCATTACAGTGCTAAGCATCCAACATTATCTGATGTACAACATCATAGTGAATGCGATTATTGATTGTCAGGCTGTGTGGCTGCTTTATCTTTTTATTTGAAAAGACACTTAGCTAGTGTCAAATTGTCCTGAACTGTCTATAAATTAATTTGCAGTTGCCTGATTACTGCTGGTTTTCTTTTCATTTATGTTTTTCTATGACGCAAAGACGAATACCTTAGTATATGTTCAGTATATGACTCAGCTATAACGTGGATTCGATCTGGTATGTTGAATATCAGAAACTACATTTACGATTCAATGTTACTGACAAAAGTAGTTTGTTTTATTGAAATGTGTTTATTTAAATGCAAGGGTCATTATTGTATTGTGTCCAGCTCCTGTATGCAGAGCTGGCACCAATGGGTGGCTATAGGACAAAACCTCAGGGGGACTAAAGAAAAGGTCTTTGGTCCAGGTAAGGTGATATTTCACTAAATGCATCAATTCAAAGGAACACTATCAGAGAGAGCCCAAAAAGTACTACACCTGCTGTTAATATTAAATACTGCTAATTAAATTCATATTGTTAATTGCACCCATGTTGTGAATTAATTCACCCTTACATTTATTAACATCATGATATTATGTAAACTTGTTTTCCAAAACTGACACAACAATGGTTATCTATGAACTATGCTAAATCAGTCTATTGATATTTAAATGGTAGTTTTGATTGTAATGTAATACATGTATAATGCATGTGTCCTAATGGCACACTCAGGGCTGTTTCAATGCTATAGCCTTGAAATATAATAGTTACTATGAGATATAATACCATGGCTGCTTCTAAATTGGGTAGAGGGTGAAAGAAAATCATTTTGCTCCCACCCTAATGTCTTTGGATATAATAGCCTATTAGATTCCTTCTTTATAGCACGAGTACTGCAGTACTTACACAAAACTGTCTCCAACCAGCCTAGGTTATTCAGGCTTGGAAACCTAATGAGAACAATGACCTTGTGTTCCATTTGGATGGGTGGATAGTCTGTCTTTCTCTGCCTCCACCACCCTCCATCCCCACATCACCGCCACCCCTACACTCTACGGACATCCATCTTTACGGATTTCCTCCTTTCCTTATTCATTTTATTCTTTTTTATTTCCCCTGTCATGTTTAGTCATCCTTTGAACATTTTTCTATCTTTCTCCTTCTCTCTCTCTCTCTGTCTCTACTTATGGTGTATTCCATTGGGCTCTTCACAGGCATCCTAAATACAATTACAGTCCACAGCTGAATGGAGAGGAAGGGTCCTCAGGGATCTCTAGAAACAGGAAATGGTCAGGAGGGTTGGACTGAGGAGGGAATGGCAAATCCCTAATTCAATTGGCTGAACCTTGGCAACAAGCCCCCGGCGACTCTTACTGTGGAATCAGTGGAATCAAACAATGCGGCTCAAACCGCAAGAGAGATTTTCATCCACACCAGCAAACACACACACACAAACACACACACACACACACACACACACACACAAACACAAATTGCCACAAATGCATCTCATTTTCTCTTCCCCTAGTGTTAGGTTTCTCCCCATCCCCTGTATTCTCCTATTCTTTTGGTTTGCACAATACTTGATATTGGACACAAGTGATAGCCTGCAATTATAGTTCAGCTTTAGATTCTAGTCTCCATAGCTCTGCATGAGGTTCGAAACCAATGAAGTCACAGGGAAGACGACTGATATTTGTTTGTGTGTGTGTCAGCAATGATGACCTCCTACCCAGAGTGTGTGGGTTACACTTGATTGATGAGGAGCTACATGTCACTTCAGCACACACACACACACACACACACACACTCCAAAGAGATAGACAGGCGCACACACGGGACTGTGTATAGAAGAGGAATAAGAAAATCAATCTGTAACAAGACTAAATCTTTTAATCCACACTGTAGGTGGCCAGGCGGGAGAAAGAGCCAGTCAGCATGAGTAGATGCACATAAACACTAAAAACTAATGTCCTGTGGCAAGAGTATAAAAGTGACTTTAAGGAAATCTCAGGTGTTTTACCCAGTATTTACTGCTATAGTCGTGTGAGCGCTGTAACCCGTTCAAAACTGGAGGCATTTCATTAGCAAACATTATCATTTTACATATATGGCAGAAATAAGAAGTCGGAAAGCTGTACAGGTGTTTGTCACCCAAAAAAGAGGTGTGTATAAATAACCTAAACAATTTATTTATTTACTGCATCATATCACGTTCGTCCTACCTGTTTCCATCAGGTCTGCATCATCTGGCTCCTTCTCTCCTAAACCATTCTCAGATGCAGTCGCCTTTGCAGTTGCTCTAATGCTTGTGTGAATAGCAGTATTAGGCCACATACCCTCACTGATAATTGGAACAAAGTGGGGAATCGATACAGAGGTCACACACACACACACACACACACACACACATAAATAATCACATTTCCACACAGGAACACACTGGTGCAATCGTATACACACAGTGGACCAGAGAAATGGAATCAATACAACTCAGAGGCAGGATTTTCCTCACAATGTATGCTCAAGACAATCTGGCACTGAACATTTTGTGTAACAGATAAAAACAAAAGACTGAGCTGTTTACAGTTGTTAGTGTGCTTATTCTTTTACACATTTGTTTTTTGTAGCAGATTTGTACAGTCTCATGTCAGGCACACTTCTCAAAAGCATAAAGTCTCTTATCTCAGGCAAAGCACAAACCAATGCGGCTTACACAAACTACACCAATCAGAAAACACAAACTAAACACTGAAAGCTGTTTTTCTTCTTTGTGTTTTCATAAAATGCGCTGAATTTTTCTACATGATTTTGCAGAGTCGCCTAATATCAACATGTGTGTCCTAATAGTGTTGTGGCGAAATGTGGTCCTTCTAATTATTCCTAGCCATCTGGATGACATGAAGGCTTAGTGCTTACCTGATACACCTGATATATAAATATACATATTTATCAATGCCTCCCTTTTATGTGCAGCAGCATTATTTTACATTTCACTAGAATTTGGCATTACACAACAAAGAACGTCGTTTTTTTAACAACAACGTTCTCTGCTCTGACAGAAATGGGTTCAGGGATCACAAAGACTTTGTCTCTCCATGTGTAAATATGTGTGTGCACGCATGCATGGATGCACATGCATGCGTGTATTCCCCTAACTAAATGTCTTGTGTTTTACTGACTTTCTCCTAGGGGAGGAAAGAGCAGCCAAGTGAGACTAACAGGCAAGTCTAAGTGGAAGTGTGCTGATGGTTTTAAGTGGAAGTGTGCTGATGTAGGATGTTACTACATCCCATTAAAAACAGGAAAGATATTTGATCATGGCCTCCAGTTGTCCTTCTTTCAAGACAACAGCACTATAAATGTCACCTCAGACCGTCAGCGGAGGCAATTTGTCTGTTCAGTGGTGGAAAACCGAGAGAGTTAAGATAATTTTTGTTGTCTCTGAAATATGTGAATGCCACAAAGTCTACACAACTTTAAAGTCTTGAGCTGAGTGCAGCTTAATGATCTTTCAGGTTTTGGATTTCAAATTTAAAACAATATACTTCCAAAATGGTCTTGTTTTTTTAATTTTTTATAGTTTACAATGGACTTTTTTAGTCTGAATGTATGAAATTTTACTTCTGCTAGACACACTGTGCTGTCTAAATATAAAATGATTACTGTTCTTGTATTTAGTTAGACCTCTAATCAGCTGTTTTTGGTGTTCGGATTAGGAAGCAAAGCCAAATCATATGCAGCTTAGTTATCTGGATATTTTTAATTGGGCGTCAGTCTGTTGGAATCAACCTGTCCCATAAGGTGTAGATTAGGAGAAGAGGAAGAAGAAAGACAAACAAAAGATATTATATGTGTGATTGAGTGATTATTTTTTTAAGTTGATACTGTCATGATCATTGCTCCATTTCCTGTTACATGTTTTTATTCTGTCTGCTTCCTGTTCCCCATCATGTTTTTGTCTTCAGTTTCACTCATCACCTCGGTTGCATTGCTCTGTTCACCTTCTCCTCTTCCACATTGTTAGTTTTCATACTGCTCTCCAGCCACCCTACCTTGTTTCTTGCCTGTTCTTGGATTGTGACTGTTGCTGTTTACCAAGACTTAAACTCCCAGAGTTCCTTGCTTCCCCTGTTTATTTCCTGTATCATTCTACAAATTATCTAGTGTCAATGAACTCCTTCCTTTTTATCTAGAGGATGTCTGGCATTTTAATTGGGTTCATCAAACTAAAGTCATTACAGATACTCTTACAGGGGGAATATGACCTTATCAATTAACAGCTAAATCAAAGTATTAGTCTTAGTACCAGTTAAATTCTGGATCAAATTAAATTGAATCTAAATCTGACTAATGTCAAAAGTGAAAAAGAAATAAAAAAGTCTACAGTGCCAAAAAATGTTACTCAAATTATATTTCCACAAATATATTTGTATTGTTCATGTTATTAGACATTTAATTAAGTTAATCTCCTTGCAAACAATTTAATTTATTTTTTATTATACTGTACTGCAAGACACTTAAAGTTGCCCACTTGTTTATCAGCGAATCATCTTCTAAAATAAAGCCACTTTTGTGCATCAATCTGTATTGAAAGCATGGTGACAGTGATCTCATTATCATTTTAAAAGGCACGCAGCTTTCCTTTGAAACATATGTTGTCACACACAGCATCTCGGCTTGATTTGTGAAAGTAGGACCTTTACCATATCTACTGAATATTCTCAGTCTGCCTCCACCTCATCACATTTTTCACCTTGGGAAAAAAAAATCAAAAGTGCAGCTCATTTAGTCCAACATTAATCATTTACGTCATTCGCTTTGCCCTTTTTTTCCTTGGTATTATAAAGTCATTTGGCTGGGCATCAGACATTTTAGGGAAGTGCAGGAAAATGTCAACAAAAATCAGACATTTAACCACATTAAACACATGATTTCCTGGCTATTTCCCTCAATTTCCTTTTTCGAAATCATCAGTTTACACCTATATAGAAACAGACCGAGTGCACCTCTCTCAGGTCAGAAAATGGTTCATGCACACCTGGGTTCTGTGATATTTCATTCAACCGCAGCAAACATGGCTCATGAGAAAGGGTAGATATTAGTCTGCTCTAAAAGCATGTTTGTGCATTTGTTTCGTAGACTTGACGTTTTCCTTTTTACATCTGTTTTTTCTTTTTTTTTTCTAGCAACAAAATGAAAACAATCGTCTGCTCTCGCACATTGTCAAAGCCTGCTATATTGTGCTTGTGTTAAAGAGGTTCACAGCAGCTGCGAGTGCATGTGTGAAGGAGAACACAGAGAATATGTGAGTGAGTGTTTAACAGTATTTGTGTATGTACATTGAAATGTACTTTAGTTATAATTGAAACATACTTGAATTATTTATAGCAGCACAGAAGTCAAAAGATGTCAGTTTTGGCACATACACACCTTTGCATACTAACATATTTGCACACGTACAGTAAGTCATTATCATGCTAAGGGAGCTTTCAAACTTTAGAATGTGACCTAACAAATTGAACCTTAATTAACCTGGAAGTGGTAGAAGGCCAAACAAAAGTTGTCCGGCAGTCTAACAGGTTTGCAGAGGCTTGAGATAAAGTCACTGAATTTCTTATTGGCAGTAAAAAGTGGAGATGAGTCGCGTTCAACCTGAGCTGCAGGTGGAGGCCGTATATGTCAGCTAATGTCAGCTTGACAAACCGAAACCTCAACCAGAGTGTTCTGAAAATTGAGAATTAGATGCCTTGGAAGTTAGTGGAGAGATTACTAAAAAAATATGTCACACCACAATTGTTTCAATAAACCTTTTAGCAAAGAAAAACATTTTCATTGTTGATCATCATAACGGTTATAATTGGATTATGACTGTATATGTATTCAGATGCGGCATCTTTTAGATGATTTAACCATTATTAAATAGTAATTCAGCTCAGGATGAACCCATACTCCGCTGAACATGGGAGCAACTCATTTCCCAGCACGAGGTTATGCTTTTGTCCATCTGAACAAGCCTTTGAAGAGCTTATCTAGATTTTCTGAACTAAATAAGTGCAGATTCTATACAGCCCTGTAATGAATTGTGCTGATGAGATAGATGATTCTTTTTAGATAATGCAAAGGGGATTTGTGGGAGGTGTGAGAAATTTTGCAAGTACTGTAAGATGTGAAGCCTCCTATCTAGTGGAAATAGAACTTTTTTTTTTTATATTCTGCAAACAGTGGTGAAGTTTGACAGCCTCACACCTGACTGAGCAATCTGAATGTGTCTCTTGATGACCAGGGTGCTTTAGCGATAGGGGCCTCATTTCTATAAGTGCTGATTTGCCAGAGTTGACAGGTGTGATTGTAGCAACTGAATACTTGCCTCACAGGATGAAAACATATTCATTCATTAAATCTCAGTGGATTGCTTCTCTTGAGCTTTATGTATGCAGTGGCCTTTTTCCTGAGTTACCAGCTGACAATCACTGGTTACCACCCAACTATGAGAGCATGGCTATGTGTCAGGTAACTGACATTTGAATGGCCTCCTCACTCACTGTGTGGTGTCAACACCTTTGTCTGGCCCTGACAGAAAGTCAGCTCTGATGGATATGACATTGCAGTTCCTTGACATTATTGCTCCCATTGAGAGGTCCGTAGGAGTCCACACCTACAGGATACAGGATGTCTCTGCTCCTCTGTTTCACACACACACATTCAAACACACAAAGTGAGCATAAAGGCATGAAGCCAAATGGCATAATCCTTCAATGATCCATCAAGTGTTTGAGGAGCCATTGTGTGCTGACCATTAACTAGGCGAGAAGAGCATCTTTGAGATGGTAATGTTGCTGCTCTCATTTAGCACATAGCCAAGACAAAATGCCAACTGCTAATCAGCCATGTGTGTGTGTGTTTATGTGTGTGTTTGTGTGTGTGAGAGAGACAGAGGGACCATTAAGACTTTTCAGAAATGCACATAGACATAGTCTCCCTCATTATTTGTGTGGATAACCCCATCGTAATCCAGCCCCAGCCAATAATTGGGTTTTTGCTGGGAATCTTGTGGAATGCAGGAGATGCTCTGAATTTACTGTATGTAAACCCTCTATGAGCAAGAAGTGGACAAGAAGTGGAGCACAATTAGTGGGTGACATCAAATGGAGCAAGGTCCACCAAAAGCTGCAACAACAAAAGAAATGTGGTTTGCATTATTACAGTTATTCTCATTACCTGCTGTAAACTTATTTTATGATCTGTTGTTAAGATGGATGGAACGTTTTTACATCTTTGAATTGTCTTGTTTTTACCTCTTAATGAAATTACAAGCTTCATTTGTTAAAAACCAAAGTCGATTTGTTCTGTATTACTTAATTAGGTCAGCAGCAGTACATCCACACAGTAGACTGAATGAGATTTACATAGTACCATAATACAGTCATCACCTCTCGTGTTCTACTGTAACAGCTGTTTGTATGTGGGAGGTTTCCATCTCTTGGATAGTTTGTTATATAATGACTGGAATTGACATCAAAGATTCTGGACCTGCTTATTTACAAATTATGTTCTTCCTACACAGAGGGTAGCCTGAATACATTTGTAAATGGAAAAGCAGTACCTGTACTCTGTGTATCCAAAGATCAGCAAATTGAAGGAGAAGAGAAAAGCCACTGCATCATGTGCATGCCCACACATATGTACAGCATGGTGCAATGGGATGTTTGGGCACATTGTGTGGTGCACTGTGATGTTGGGGGCGGACATTTAACAGATGGCGCCAGCTACATCGCAGGATAGTAATGTTCAATTATCTGTGTCCAATTTACACCTTGGGTGAGAAAGACAGGGCAAGAGAAAAAGTGGCAAAGTGATACCTGAAAGCTAGGCTAGACATGCATTGTAGAGGATGTAATAGTGTGGAGGATTTGATATTTTAATATAATAAGCTTCTCTAAAGTCCGAATCGCAGTTTACTATTGCTGTCTCCGCCTCCCTTCTCTCCCCTCCCTTCTGTTCTTACACTGCTCCCGTTGGGCTTGTGCCTGTGGATAGCTATAATTGGAGCATGTTGAGGTCAACTTTAATTTACTGGTGAAAAAATGCTAACAAATCACCATTTTATTTATTTATGTAGTTCAATTGTAACGCTCAGAAGAAATTAGTTCCAGTTCAATTTGCTCAAAATGACCCAGATGAGGTCAAATTTGTCTTTGGTAATTGAACACAGTTTTTCTTTTGTTCTGTAAATAAAAAGCTGAGGGATGAAAAGTAATGGAGCAAGGTGTGGCAGGACCTGGATATGATTTTTAAATTAAATTCATTCTATGTTTTTGTCAATAAAAATACACTGGTGTCCATTAGTTCCTGAAAATGCATGTAAGATGCATTTGTATCATTGAAAATCATTGTATCATTTACATGATAATGTAAACAGATTTGCTGGGTGATTGAAAACAAATGCAGGTCAGTTACAAACAAATGTTTATTACAAGGATGATCTGACATGGCTCCTGCCAGGATACCTTGGCATGAGCCAAACACACCCACACAATCATACAAAATATAAATGACAAAACAGATGGACAGCACTGGGTGGAATGAGGATGAGGAAAAGCGATAGAATAGATGCAAATTGCAATAGCTGCAAATATGCAGAAGGTATAAATTATACTTACTTTCAGTTTGAATGCATCATAACCTACAGTACACTTCTGTCTTGTACAGAAATGTGTGCAATTATAGGAAGTAAACAGATTTAATGACAAGAAAAAGTATGTGAACCTTTTAATTTATCATAAAATGTGTGTGGGGGGTTCAACCAGTTAATAATTCCAAAGCACATACTTTTCCCACTATCACTATGAGGTTTTTATGGTTGTTCTCAAGAAAGTTTATTTTGTGTTATTATTTTAAGCACATTATATTGTTAACACTCAGATCAGATCACATTTTATGACAAATGAATGCAGCAAACCATGACATTTCAAAGAGCTGCTGTGAGCCTAAAACATACAGTGCCAAGAAAAGGTATGTGAAATGCCACTGTATGCCACAGTTTTATGTTTTGTTTCCTATACACTAGGCAGAAAAAAGGCTGAAGATGAAATGATTACTGGAGCTAAGAAGCAGGAGACATCAGAGCAGAGCATCCTCGAAAAGAGGTCTGGCTGACCTGGTTAGCTGACGTTGGCTTAATTCCCACACAAAACCTGCTGCAGCACTGCTTTGTTACAAAGTCTAATGCACTTTTCTGCATGTTGGTATCATTTGTGGATTTTATGTCTTTTCTTTATGTGAATTTAAATTACCCACACGCTCTTGCTTGAGTCTGTCTTAAGAACCACCATATCAATAATGCACTATTGAAGTGCCATGAATGCTTTAACAAGTATACAAGGTGCACACAGACACAAAAGGTTAGTAACTTTGTTCTACCTCTGCTGTTCTTTTCTTTTTTCCTCCACTCATCTACTGGCCCACCCAGATAGAAAGAACAGCACACGGTGTATTGTTGATTGTTTCAGGGAACAAACAGCAAAGCTTCAGACGTCGGGGTAAAAGGATGGAGAACGCAGGACACAAGAGTGAAAGTGTAGCAGAGGACTTGAAAGGAGGGTGAACCCATGCATGTCTCAGAGCCCTTTCCTCTTCCTCTTATCCTTTATAGGTTCCTATCAAGTGAGCTGCTGCCCACTGATGGCTTAGAGGTGCCTAATGCCATCATTAAAAAAGACCCCCTGCACTGCAACACACACATCCACACACTTTTTTTTTTTAACTTTTAAAACACACACACACGCACAAGCACAAACATGCAGCTTTCATTAGGGTTGCACGGCTCCTCAAGTCCCGAGCTTTCAGTCACGCCTGTCAGGAGTCTATTCTCCTTTTGACCTATTGGAAAGCCACAGAAACACAATGCCCTAAATAGAAAAGGATTTAAAGGTGATGTTTAGAAAATATGAGGTAACAGCCTTGTGATGACTGAACCTCTAACAATCACAGGGAGCTCGTGCTGTTTGATGCCAAATGGTTCCTTGAGGTTAAGGCACAATGGTCAACTCCCTACAGAGACACAGTGAACACTTTGCCAATTTACTATCATTCTAGCCTTTGTAATGCTACACAGCACAAACATGCCTTTGTTCACTGACCTTTGAATAATTCAGCTCAAGCAAAATGCTGTGACACATTTTTGATCAAAGTCTCATCATCAAGGGGAGGAGGCATCTTCCAGTCACTGTGTGTTGCCTTCCAATGAGGATAAAAGCTTCCCTCCTCAACGCGATCTCCGACTAACAGTAAGGATAAAGCCACAAAATAGAAAATCCCTTAAAAATACAACCATCCATATATTTGAATTAAACAGTACACCCAATGCTGAAGAACACGCTGCTGCCACATGACTCCCCATCCTGCAGGGATTTGACCTCTGCACATGGTAAAAATGAAGCTTGTACTAACTGAAAGGTTTCCTTGGAAATCTACTGTCCCTTCAACCTGTGACAAATGGCTGGAGATTACAGGTTGGTGACCAGGCATACACATCCACCTCCAAGCTTTGTCTTGAGGGAAGCCATTTGTTACCCGCGAGGCATCTATCACAATATAACTTTGCCTTCTAAACTATTCATTTGAAGAAGCAGTGGAAACAAAAAGCATCTGCTGAGTTATAGGCTGTACCCACACTGTCCATCATCCAGTGGCAGTACCTGGTTGACATTGTGCAGTGTGTGTGTGTGTGTGTGTGCGCACGCATGCGTTTGCATCCAGGTGTGTCCATTATCCTATAGCAATTCCTGTTTGACTTTTCCTGTTGGAGAGATTCATTATTTTGATATCCCTTGGGTGTTCTGTGGAAATTGAAATGTGCTTCTCGAGCCCAGGGGGAATTTCTCTAAGGCTTTAAATGGCAAAATTTTATTGAATGTGTGTGCTGCTGTGTTCGTGTGCATGTTCCTGTGTTTGCTTTTTGCAGTCAAAGGGCAGTTTTTATGAGATGACCGTAGCCAAACGTACACTTGCCTTTTATCTTCTGTCTTGTGCTCACATCCAAGTCGTCTCGCTGTTATCCCTCATGCACTGCGTCGTAATGAATGAAACCATTGCATGCTATATTACTTCTAGAAACACGATAGCAGAGTGGATTGAAGATTTCTGTGATAGATCACTGCTATAGTTATTGCTGTCTAGAAGGATTAATGAGAGATGTTTGGTGCTCCTGTCTTGTCAGTTTTTTTTAGTTTAAGTTTAGACTTTTATGGGAAAATATGTATCTTCTACGTGTGGGAAGGGTTTGGTTGTGGATCAGGTTTGTACCATGACACAAATTATAGGTCTGTGTTATTCTTGAGGAACAGACAAGTATGCTGCTGCCTTGATGACACTATACTGTATGTCTCGCTAAAATCACATTATATACTGTACCTACACATTAAATGTAAGCCATCCATGCTATAGCCACTGATATTGGCTTGTCTTTGGCATAGAAATAGGTTCTATTGCACTTTTGAAAAACATCTACTTATCTTTAAATGGGGTTTTTAGAATGTAATCACAGAGATTAAATTATTTATTTCAGTCACAAGGATATCAGCTTTAGAAACAATTAACATGTATTGTGAACACCCAGGTAACTAGCTGTACATTGTTCTTATAAGTCCAAATGCAAGTAAGGCAGATGCCCTGTGTTATAGTTATTACTGACTTGGTGCACAAAATATAGCTTGGGTTTTTAGCTGTCCTTCAGAGCCTTCAGGTTTAAAAGCAAGCTGCCTTTTTTTTTTTTTTTTTTTTTGGTTAAACATTTAATCAGATGTATTTTTGCCATCTGGGATGACAATCTTTGATGTTTAATATCTCAGAACTGTGCTCCATCCAGATAAAACTGATAGTTCCAAGCTCACCATTTGTCTAGCAGTGTCCCAGTTAATTAAAATGATATATAAAACTACTCTAACCATGGGGATAAGATCAGTACAGGATTTTGTGAAATACATACTGCATAGTGCCACTTGTTTCTGATGAGGTCTGCTGTTTGTGTGGGATTGCGTGATGTATGGCAGCGTGGGTGTGCATTCTGTGAATTAAACCTGTGAGATATGCTAATGCTTTTTGTAGAATTACATGTTTTATGACATACAGAGTGAGCATTGTGTGTATATAAATGTAGCGTATTTGTAGTGTACACGTGTTGTGTTTTTGTAGCTGTGGCCTTTCTAATAGAACAACGGTGAAGTCAAGTAACAGAGGAGGTGTAAAACAAAATGTCCTGACATTAAGACCACCAGACCACTGTCACTGAGCTCTCCTCCTGACATATTAACTGTGTGTTGTGTTTAAACTCTAGTGCATACACTGTTAGAGCACAAGACAGTTCTGTCAAAACTGTATAACCATGAAATGTAGAAGCAGAGATTGAGTAACACAAGGATGCATCTGAATACAGGTGACTACTAATAATAATTAATCAAAACATTGCAGGTGTTTTCTTTGCCAAAACCTGCTATAAGTTACTTTTTGTTCACACCTGTCATCCCATGTTTGCCATCGCGTGGCATATATACATACTAAATATGTATTAATGTTAAAATATACTGTCGTTGTTGTCAGTTATGATCACTCTAAATAAGTATCCAGGGTACGTTAGCTTATGCCACGTCAGTGGTTTGAAATATTGACATGTTTTTTGCCATTGTTTCCATATACCATGTGCTAGCTACGTATTTCAATACTTCCAAACATTAATTTATTAAACAATTATGCTAACAAGCCAAGTAAAGACAGGTGAGAAGTGGCCTGGTTAGATGACAGCCTAAATGTATTACAGGGACACTAACATTGTACTTGTAGTCCAACTTCTCTTAACTCCACTCTCATTTGTGCTCCCAAAGATACAAGCAGGAAAAACATGCCTGCAAATAAACTTTTATTCTGTCCGGTCCACTTCACAGTGTTTGATCATCTGCATGTTATTACCCCCTTTAAATGCCTGTTGTCAGTTGTTTTTTTACTCCCATGCTATGGGTTAGGGTTAGAAAAGTTCTGAATGGCACCTTCAAGTGGGCCAAACACTGTATTTCATCATCTCACTATTTCTCATCTGTATTAGTGAAGACAGTAGCAAAAGTTAGGTGTTGCTGACAAATGAAAAAGCTCTCAAAAGGGTAACTGCTGTCAGTTTCAAATAGTCTATTTTTACTTTACTAAGTAGTTATTTTAACCCAAACCACAGTGTTTCTCTTAACCCCACCAAACAGTTACACGGTAATTAGAATAGTACATACAAAAACTAAATACTGTGCTTTTGCACAAAACATCAAAACCTGAAAAGTAGCTCTGGGGAACAGTTTGCCTCATGCCATTCACACATAGTCTGATTCACAAGACTTGGTTATTTTCAGCATGAAAACCTTAAAAACTGCTGTAGACCATTTTAGGTGAGGATGAATTAAATGTTCTGCATGTGATCAACACGTGTGCGTGTGCCCTTGTGCGTTCTTCTTTGTGTTTTGTGGGTGTTCGGCTCTTACGAGCAGATGATTCTACCGTGGACAGGGTATGTATGTGTAATTGTGTTACGGAGTGAAAATCAAATATGCTAGATTAAATGACAAAACAAACAGATGTGTGTCCCCCCTTACCCCCTCACCCCCCACCCCATCATATAATGGGAGAAAACAAGGACGTGGTAGACAGATCTAATAAAGCAGGCAGTGTGGTGGCAATAAGCTGAGTTAAGTAAGCTTGATTCCATCTATTAACACTGTTTACCATCTCTTTTATTACCCTGAGATGAATTGCGGCCCTTAGCGAAAGCTATGCTAAATCAAATGAGATTTAAATACATTTGCTGGTAAATCAAACTAGATTTACATACATTTGCTTGTAGTCCTTCAGAGCTATTTTTATGCAGATTATTCTCTTGAAATCATCATAGGGAAGAACTTTTGTACAATTGTATATTTTGCTGAATATTTTCGTGCACGTGCTTATGCGTGGTTTGATGGCTCTATGTACAGACAAGTCATAAGGTGACACAACGTGTGTAAAGGTTTTACAGCAATCTGTTCACCGGTGGAATATTGGTTGGATTCCAAGGGCTTGGAGTACATCAAACATACGGCAAAACAGCTGCTGCTGTACAAAAGATAAGCTAAACTCTCCATCATGCCATGTGACAGCTCAGAGAGCCACGCTGCACACATCGATCTCCATAGGCTTTTCACTGCATGTCAAACGCTGAATATATCTGCCACTGTGAAAAAGGTAGCCCGAGGGGGGGGAAGGAAATACAGAAGAGGAAAGAAAGATGTGGGTAAGAAAATGGTTAATAGTGAAGTATTGTGAATTTGAAAAGGTGAGGTGAGGCAAACTCCTGAATGAGCAGAAGTTGAAAAGGGAACGACGGAGAAGGAAAAGGAGAGGTAACCAGAAAGGATGTTGCAAGAGAACACATGTCCTCCCAGGAGACTTATACCCTAAGGAAATACTATGATCACTGCTATGTTTGTGTGTCTGTGTCGGTATGTGTGTGTGTGTGTCAACAGTAGGTGGTGTCTGTATGAACTATCACAGCTTATTTACGATGGCTCCCCGCTGACAGTTACAGAGATGGAGAACATGCTTACAACTCAGTGCTTTTCCGTTCAGCTTACTTTTAAATTTCTTAGATGAAGTGTGTGTTTACATACTCTGAATGAACAGAATGAACAAATAGCTTCAAGCCTGGTTTCCATACACACCTTGAAAAATAGTTTAGATAAATACACAAATAAAACTGTTCATTTAAAACGTAGGGTATTAGCCACCAGGTATTCATGATGATGAGCTATATAAATGCCAGATGAGAGTGTACTTGAATGTGCCGTATATTTGGATTTGGACTATTTCCAATTTCAGTCAACTCGGATGTCTTTAAATGTCAGTAGAACACAGGTTTTAAAAGTCAAGGTGAATATCCACACATACCATACAATTTAATTAAAGGTGCATGAAGCACTTTTTGACCACTAGGGGGCAAACAAAATCGCCCATCAGTTACTTTCTTCTTGAAAAAGTATGCGTGCATGTGTTAATAAACAACTGCCTGGTGAGACGTCCAAGAGAAACAGAAACTGAATATTGGTAAGTCCAACATCCACTGCTGAGGTAATGGAAAAGGATGAATCCCAAGAGATAGAGTCGAATTAAAATGCAGGACTGTAATGAAGAATAGTCTAATTCGGTCCTATTCAGGAGACAGTTTTTTTTTTATGCATCTTTAGTGAATTCTGTCTAATCAGGAGTATTGACAGCATGTGAGAGGTGGGCATTGTGTAATTGATTAGGAATACTCTGCTCATGGCATGGTAAAATGGGGAAATAAGAGAGTAGGATGAAAAGTGTTTTATTCAATTTAAGCTTGCCAGGACTTACCCAACTGTTGTGTCGGTTGCCTGGTAACTGTAATACTCGGAGATACAAGTGCAGAGAGAGTAGTGAATAAGACTCCCACCATTTTTTTTTTCCTCTTTTCTTCGCTGCTTGTCTCCTCTCACTCTATCTCTCACTCTCTCCCTCTAGCTGTGTATATATTCAGCTGTTGTTATGAGAGAATAGTTGTAAAAACATATATGATTTTTCTTTTCCATCACTCTTCTGCTGGATGTCTTTTTTTTTTTCTCTCTTTCTCTCTTTCACGGGTATTGACTGAAAGAGATCACAGAGCCGCAGTTGTGACAGGAAGCTCATACCTTGACAGCAGGGATGAAAGGCAAGAATAGGGCGAGGTCAGACTTTGCTGAGGGAATATTTCACAAAGCCATCAGTCTCGTGTAGAAAGCAGTGTTGGTAGCGATGTGACATTAGCGGCCCGGTTTCTCTGTTGGCCCTGCTCTCTCTTGACCAGTGACACAGCAGATAGGTGTGAAATTTACACCGACTTCCTTTGTGCATGTGCATGAGAGGAGCAGTGGAGGAGTCTCTGTGCTAAAAAGAACTTTTCCTTTAAATTAATGTTTTTTTATCACTTTGTCCTGCCCTCATTCGTCCCATGGGGTGTGCCGCTGAAGATACTATGATGCTGCAGCCCAAAAATGTGTGCAAATTAAGTTGGAAAATTAAATTATAGGAAATCGTCAGTTTTCTCTTTCACTTTCTCACTTCCTCACTGTCTATCTTGCACCATGGCAAGCTGCGAAATAGTACTAACAAAACATATTAATCTCCATCAGAATTTAATGACACTCAAATACAAACAACACAATGCGTGCGCGAGACTCAAAAGAGTGGTCATACTAGTCAAGCAGCTTGTTTGTATCTCTAGGCATGTTTTCAGGATTACTTTTTGCTCTCTCCCTCTGACAGTGAACTAAAACGTATTTACAATATGTTGATCATCCAAAATGGAAAAATCTGTACTTGCTCTGTACAAGGAGAGTAATTTATAAATGTGTAATCGAAAAGACAACACAATAATTTCTGTAGCCTGCAGACTCGGCACCCGCGGTTAGATTCTCTTTGTTCTTCCTCTTCCTCTTAGAGGTGTACAGGTTTTCAGGCTCACTGGAGGCGTTCCAATAGATCCATCAATTTGGCAAAGCAGTGTGTGTGAAGCATAAGAGTCATTCCCTCGGGGATACGCACGCAAATGCACAGACACGCGTGCACGCTAATAGACAATGCGTGCGTTTATTTGGCTCTCGTCTGCGTTTCTGCCGACATGGCGTCAAAGAGGTGATGCTTTTGATGATGGTTAGCTCCTCTGTGTTGTGGTTCCCTTTCTTTTTATATAAGTCCAATATATTTGGCCCATACGGTTTTCACTGATGCCTCTGGTATGATGGCATATTCTCTGCTAGACAACAGTTCTGTCTGTGCACCTCCTCACTGATTACAGTGCCGTCATTCACAACATTAGTGTGTGCCTGCATGTCTGTAGTCTGTCGTCTGTACTGAGCACACACACATACAGACACTGTAAACACACAAATTACTACCTCCTGTAGTACATCCGCATAAAACAGACTTCATAGAGACATAAGCAATAAACTTCATCATGTGGTGTAAAAGTATAAAATCTGTATTTTCCACTTCCAATGAAGCATAGCGCTTACTAACCTACAACAATGATGTCATGACATCCACAGTACAGTACGTCCATATTCTTATGGGTCTTGCAAGCTCATTAGATAGCAGCGAGCTACCTTGCATGATCTACACAATGTGACGTGACTAATTAAAAGATGCCACACTGTAAGGTCTCAATTTGCTGATGAGCTAAATTGGGACATTTGCTTTCAGGGTTGAACGATCACAAGGTCTCAGCACTTTTGATTGACATTCAAGATAAAGACAGCGCTGTTTCGGCAAGTATGTGATAGATAGAGGCATGCTGTTCTTCCTACAGTTATCTAATCAGATTCTCTGTTTTCTGTCTTTGTCCTGTTTCCTCTGTTTTCTGGCGTCTGCCTCCGTTGCTGTCCATCCAACCATCCTCGTCTATTTGGGGATTCCAGTGATGGCTTCAAAAGGCAAAGTTCGAGGTGAGTTCTGTCTGCTTTTTATTCTGCTGTGCCTCTGTATTATGAAGCCAACATTAAAAAAGGGAAACTAAATTTACTTTTTATTTTTACAATATGTTTCATGTTTTATGTTTTTGTTAGACAGTAATTTCAATTTTAATTTCTGCTTTCAAATACACAGTTTTGTTTTAATGAGGTTTTCAATGTGTTTTGCGCACAAAACTAAACTACATCCTTTACCCAAAACATGGAAAACACTTCTCTGATAAAATGGTTTAGTTTGGATGAGCATGTGTTTTCTGGTTTTAAAATGGCAAAACTTTTTTTATATATATATTTTCTAGTAAATTATTTTGGCAATAACTAACAAACATGGACAAGGACAGTTGAAGGTCATAAGATAAATAAATGAATATTTAACTAGGGAACTTTTTTGTTGCAAGACACTGGATTGGTAACAGTAAATTACAGTGATCAAAATCTTCTCCATCATTCCCTGCGTCTGCATGGCAGCGAGAACGGATGATAGATCACAGAAAGTCAGCGAGTGTTTATTTGAGAGGAGATAACGTGATTTCACTCAGTTGCGTGCTTCAGTAAATATGCCTCTCAAAAACTAAGAATTTAGTCAACCTCAAATATAATCTCCTTCTGTTTAGTCACCATCTTTGGCTAATGATTATAGAAGCACCAATATTAAATACAGTCACTTGCTGAGCAGAAAGCTCAGTGGGGCATACATAACAAACAGGTTATATGTAGAGATAAGATTGTATCAAGGAATATTTAGCACATTGCAACCTCTATGATTACTGAAGGACCTGTGTTAAAACATATAAATGATGTAAATTGCCTCTATCCTCCTGCCCTATCCTACCCTAACAACATTGTTTCTAATTTCCTCCTCCTCTGCATCACCATCCTGAGAAGTAGTAATGATAGCATCAACACGACACGTTTCCCCTCTGCACGTCACCACACATTGTTTTCCTGCTGTGTACGAACACATAATTAATTTAAACCATCTCCATCCAGGAGGACGTCCAGCTGCATGTGTTTCACTGTAAGATAGCCATCTCATTCACTTCCGACAGCATTCGCTCTTCAAAGGCCATCCTAACCTGACTCTCCTCCTTCTCTATCTTAATGTGACAGTATAGGAAATCCATAGCATTCTTAACAGGGAACTGACGCTGTGTACTGTAGATCACTTTCGGGCACATGTCTCATCCCTGCCTCTCTCACCATTATAATGAGACTATTGGTAAGAAAACATAACAAGCCAGATAAGATTTGTGCTGATTAGTGGGCAGATAAAGGCTCAGTTCACCTCAAAGCACCAGTTCATCAACGGCTGTTTGCAAGAGTGAGAATGATATACTATAAATTACACTGTATAAGGAGCCAGAGGGTGCCTTTTACATTTCTTCATTTGTAAATGTATATACAGTGTAGTGCAGCCAATTACTGTAACAGCACCAAAGATGAATTATTCTGTCTCTTCCTGTTTCTTTTGTTTAAATTTTTTATTGATGGAAGATTAAATCAGGGTTATTTTTAGAAAATGTGACAACATAATGGCATCACTGTCAGGGATGCAAATGAGCATGAAAAAAGACCTCATTAAACACAGCACACAAGTAAGTGGCACATATAGAGCATGTTTGCATGTGTGTGAGTGTGCAGTTTTTTACCGTAGGCACCTTCTGAAGTGTGGTTTTAAAACTGCTCGGTGTGGAAGTTAGTGTCCGTGAAGCACTGTATTATGTTGCCATGGATTCAAATGGCTATGCTGTGGGCTACAAATTATTTCCAGCCTATGTTTGTTTACATTTTGTGGTGACTTGGCAATATTAAAATATGCCAAATTAAATATTAGAAGTGTCCATTAAACCTGGCCATGACTTTATTATTTTATTTTTTTACCACATACCCCAAATTGGTCGATACAGTGGGACTGCATGTGATTTAAAAAACACAGTCCACACTTTCATCACTCTCAGTTGTCACACACGTTAAAAGGACTTCCTCAAATTACGTATTCAAACGTTAGATCAGTCTGAGCGTAGCTCTGAGACAAGATCTTCAGCATCAACTCCGCTACAGTAGTGTGGGCCCTGAATGGAGGTTGTAGTAAAAGAGCACATCAGCAAAGTAAATCTGACACACCAAATGACAAGAGCTGTTTTTAAAACTAGCACTTTCTGCTCAGTGAATCTTGCAGATCCCCCCCTGGGGCGTGAAGCATTTCCCCAAATCACTCTTAAATGAACAGTATCTGTCAAGACATCACCACACATTAGAAAATCACACTGTGTCATGTTGATTTGGGGAATTTGGGAGTTTTTGGTGGCAGCAATGATTAGTCTGATTTCCCTCATGAATACCACCCAACCCTGAGTTCATCCTACTCTCACTGTGTATGAAAGCATAGGAAATGAATTTCTTCCTGTCAGAAATGTGAAGAAGTCAAGTGCATTTCTCCTTCACATCAGTTTGATAGCCACAACAAATCAGATTTTTCGGACTTTATGCTTTTATGACATGTAACTTTAGAAATCGACTCCATCAAGCATGCACTTGACTGTTAATGCTGCAACACCATTGGTCGGATTTATGTTTTTAGAGTGATTGGGGTCAAATATTTGACACTACTTGTGCTATATGCTTTGCCTTCTCTGAAAATAGAACAGATGAGACTGTGATTTTGCTATTTGTTAATAGGATGAATATTGTGGATGCTCACTTTCAGCCAGCACTTCACATTGGTTACACACAAACCACACACGCTGTCGTACATAGAGCATGTGCACTACTAATTCTGCAGAGAGACAAAACCCAAGCACACAGACGAATGCACGCAGCATATATACCTGTGTAGGTTTTATGCATAAATCAGTAGTAGCGTTGCAGAGTAGCGTAATTTAAATGCCGGTTTCCACATCAGTTTAACATCTGCGTGCCTGTGAAAAACAGGTGCTCTTTTGTGTGGAGGATGAATTTAACAACAAAATGTTGTTCACTGGTTTTTGCACTTGCCTCACTTGTTTATTCCAAACCCAAAGCAAGATAAGAAGCTTGCTTTCACTTATCTGTCAAAATATCTAGCCCTGTCCTTACCTAACTCGCCTTTGCTCTCAGCTTCTTCTGCTCCCTTTTGCCAGCTAGAAGAAAGCAGCGTATGAAGTATTTATGAAGGCCAGGTTTACCTCAGTCATAAAACCATGAGATGTCTGGCCTTGGCTCAGAAAGGATAGTGAGATCCCTGGCCATTTTGGACTGAGCGAGCTTGAAGTCCGACAGTTTACACACAGAGAAAGGGCAGAGGTTTATATCTTTGCCCTTTAAATTGATGTGGCTGAATCAAGGGCAGGGATACTGAACAAATGATGTTGGTGTCTGGGAGCAAGTCTGGTCACCATTTTGAAATTAGATGTGGGTTTTTATAAGCGATGGTATATAGGATTGACTTCTGAAGTGCAACATTATACGAAAGTTCAGCCATAGCAATTGTCCCTCAATAACAAAAAAAGAGTGTTTCTTGTATCGTTCTGTACACACAGAAAGGTGCACTCAAAAAGAGAAACTCTTTCCTAGATGGTGGATGTCACTGTCTTAACAACGTCTGTTCACACTTTTCACATCCGAGATGCTACTGGAAACATCCCCAGGCCCCCCACAAAAAAAAAAAGACTTCACTGTCCAACTTTGACAAGCTCATGCTTTATACCAAGCTGTCCTCTCTCTGTCACTCCACACCATACTTAAACATAACACCTAGCATCTCCATGAAGGTGAAGGTGATACTTTGTTGATCTGACTCCAGGGGTTGATTTGGACGTCAAGTTTGTGATGGCAGCACCAACAGCTGTCCAGTCTAATTACTGTATGTAAATGACAACAGTGCTGCCATAGCCAGCCTCTCTGATGCTGGATAATTAATTTGATATCAGCAGATCAGAAATTACTGTCCTGAGGTGGTTGTACGCCAGCGATGAATACAAAGGTAGCTCCACCCTCTGCAGGGGTTGCATTCAATTTGCTCACAGCAGGAAATCTTATCACTGTCAGAGGAGCAAGTTCAGGTTGGAAATGTGCACACGCACACACACGCACACAAATTACCATAAAATACAAAGCAGAATAAGGAGGCTTCATTCCTTTTATAAATAATAAATGGCAAGAACCTGCAGCACATAAACCAATTTATATCAACAGTGTTATGTAACAAAGCTATATGAACAGTCACTGTGGCAGTGTATTAAGGGACTTACACTTTCAGTATGCATTATTTTTATTTATTATATAAAAACATCTTTAGATGTCTTTACACAAATGACATAGAGAGAGGGGACGGACATTTTGACCTATATTATGGGATAAATACATTAATGGTTAGATAGCCCTGAGGGCAGTGTAGATGTTTGTCTGATTGTAATCAGTTATATTCAGCTGACTTGCTCAAACATAACAGTCTGTTGCCATGTGCCAAGCTAAACTTAACCCTTCTCCTTGACTTTCCAGACATTTAGATAAATAAAATAAAAAAATACATTGCATACAGTTCTGTAACTTCTTTTTTTTTTATTTAAAAGACTGAAATATAGTTTCTTTCACACTGGTGACTTTCTTTCACAGGAACTTCCAATTTCATTTCCACGTGAATACTGGAGTCTCATTTTTCATGCCAGGTGTAACAGCGTTATGAAATGTTGATAAATCACATTTTAGATGCAACATGGATTTGGGATGCATGTTGATGGAAGGCGTGAAAAAAGGTCACAGCAAAAGAGAAAGAAACAAGACTATGTGTATGACATGTTCCTGAGAAAGATGGAAGAAGGAGTTTGTGTGAAATTGTCACAGTGGGAGGATGAGTCCCAGAGTGAGGGCACGGAGTGATGATGCACTTGTCGGATATGTTAGCTTCTGTTCCAGTAAGTTACTAACAACATTTTGTATTTCATATTATCAAATATTATCGGTTCTTGCCCAGAAAAAATAAAAAAATCTGCCTGGAAGTTTGTGTTTTCAACATTTTGATGTTTCTCCAAATCAGCGAGGACGACGGGGAAACGCTTTCTCGATCAAAGACACAGACGGGGTTTAAGAATTCACACCGGCTCCTGAGATGATCAAACCTTTGACCTTGTACCGTCTCTCCAATCACGAGACCACCTTGCTGCCTGACACTCTGAGAATCACTCAATCTAAGAAGCCTGTCTACCCAGCTGTGTAGCCACCTGTGTAACCTTACAGACACTAACTGCTCGTGGCAAAGCTGCCATGTTGTATGTAATCGTCGGCGCCTCATTCACGATCTTCTCAGCGGAATGCTTGAGGTCGTGCTTTATAGTGTCAGTGACTGAGACAGTACTGTGCTATGGTGTGGATATTTGAAATGTAGCTGTAAGCTTTAATTAAAAATCAGGAAATAAAAAATGTTTGATACAACAAAACAAATCTTATTCAGGTATAAATGGTGATATTCACTAAGCTTGATTATTTGAAGGATAATTTTGGTGCATTACAAGTAGAATTTGTATTTCTGTTGTGTTATACCAACTAAAACCAGAATTATCCAGCACGTTTACGTTTGCAGTAACACATTCCCATGTCTGTATTTATATGTTATTTTCAACTGGCTTGAAAAGTGGCTCGGCTAATCAACTGTGTACTGCCTCTATCCATTTTGTAATCACGCATTCCCAGCCATACATCATAGCTCTACAGCTCAGTTGAGCTCCAGTTCTGGTATAAAGGTCAGTAGCTCCAGGCTGTCCGTCTGTCTGCCTGCATCTCTCTCTTTTTCTCTGCTCCTTGAATGCTTAAATAAGAAAGGTTGGTAGACTCAGCTGCTCTTGCTTGAAAGGTCATGTCAGAAAGCAGACAGAATGCATCCAGGATACTCTTATCACTATTATTTGTTCAGTAGTTTGCTTTGGCAACAGGTACTGTGTGTCTGAATGTGCCTTGGTATCCTGTGAATATTAGTTTGATCCTTTGTGAAATACTGGAGGCAGTACTACGCACGGTGTGAAGTGCAATTCCAAAATATTGTGGGGAAGCTTCACAACGTCTTAGCTATTTGTGGAGGGTACTGAGCAGTCCCATTAAGACTTAAGATCTCTAGAGAGACAGCTGCACGGGATGGGAATGAGCTTTGGTTTACTCTCTCTGGAGGAAAAACTGATTTGTTGTTTGTTTAGAGGCAGCTTGCAGTACAATAGTCACTGTTGCAAAAGAATAACATTGTGCATTGCTGTAGTATATCCTATTTTGTGTATATAGATATAGATATAGAAATAGATACTGTTAAACAGTCAAAGAGGAGGGCAATTAGTCTGACCCCACTCCCCATGAGAGATTTGAGCACAATTGAGCATAAGAAAGGCGGCAGGATCAAGATAAATTTGAAAGACTGGGGAACACTGGGAGACAGAGAGGATATGAAAATGAGAGACAAAGACAGTGGAAATGCCAACCTTCAGGGATCAACTAGAGGAGGAAAGGCGACAGAGAGAGCAGAACAGAGAGAAGTGGAATTGAGTGGAATGGTTGTGAACTGGAAAAGATAGAGCAAGAAACCAAAAGTAGGAGAAGAAGTGGAGTCGAAGTGAGGGAAGGATCTAAATATAGACATGGAAATCAGGAGAGAACAGCTGCCTCCTTCCCTCAGGAGATACATTTAAATCAGGCCTGGGTGGCCAGAGGGGAGAATGGAAGAACCTACTCCACTGGCCAATTAGGCACATAGCGCACTGCACTGTTCTAATATAACCATCAGTGGGGCCCCCGTGGTCATTTCACTCCCACTGGACATGTAGCACAAGACACTGACGCAGGGCTTAGGCAGAGGGATCCCCAGACTGGTGTAATTTTAACATTTCCGCCGGAGAAGAGAAGAGAAAAGGAAGAATAGGGCATAAAAAAGAGATCGTCTGCCTTGATAAGTAAACTTGTAGTACGAGTGGATACAAACATTAAGTCCAAATCTTTCAGTTTTCAGTTGATAGACTGCAGAGATGCAAGAACTGTTCATCAAATCTCATATTTTCTTGTTTGTCAAAAGCAGATCATTTGAAGAACAAAGCAGCAGATTATATTTTCAGGGACGAGTAAAAACGTAAAAATACAACAAGCATGGGTGTCTCCATTTTCAGTGGCATTTTGCGGTGGCACACGCAACGCAGTACTTACTGTAACTGCAATTATACACGGCGTTACACTGTTCCCAACCTCGCTCAGAAATCATCCGTGCAACCATTCAGTATGGTGGTAAACCATTAACTTCCCTTTGTGTCCAGCACAAAAGAAATAAAACGTATCACACTGGGCTGCGTGTCGCCCAACTGTGTAAGTGAGAAAAATGACAAAAAGTAAGTGATTTAAAGAGAGGAAGTATTAAGGAGAGCGAGGGCAGGTGCATGGGAACGGTAAATCGCTGGCAGATCATGCCTCATGCAAAACTTTCATGAATAATACATATTCCTAGCCTCCCATAGCTCAAATTCATTTTTCCTCCGTTTCCCTCCTCTTCCTTCTATCTCTCACATGCATGATTAACCTCAGGAGGCCTTAATCAACACTGGAAATGACCCGTGCTCCTTGACTTACCTCTCCCCTCCCTGCTTTACCTCATCTTCTCTCCTCTCAAAATGTCCTTCACCGCGGGTCTCTCTGTGATGGGGTTTCTCTCACCTGCTAACCCAGCAGACAAGCGCTCTTTTGGGATTTGTTTATCTTTCCCGTGCAATCATTAACTGAAGGAAGGAAAACACTAAATTGACTGCTGATATTTCCAGCGTTGAATGTGATCTAATACAGAAACAACGCATGAATACAAAAAGAATCAAACACGGCCGCGCAGTAATGGAAGTTGTGGCATTTAAAAACTTCTCATTTCCAAATATTTCTTATTCTTATTCCTTTTTTTTTTTTCAGTTTTATGAACCCTTCCTGAGGGGAAAGTTAGCTGCAGATGAATAATCTTTTCTACCTAAGCCTTTATTCACACAGTCTTTAAAACCTGTCCTCTGGAAATGGGGACGGGGATAGATTTGCAGTTATTATTTATTTGCCTAGTTGCTCCATAAGCACACCCTCTCACATGGAGAGAGAGCAGTGTGATCTATGCAATGTTCTGAAAAGTGCTGGCAACTATTGACTAAACAGTTGCAAAAGTGAGCTGTCCATGGTGCTGCAAACTACCTGTGCCTTGATTCGAGGTCCCACAGGATTAGGTTGAATGCAGGAGGTACACACTTGCTGGGGACGGCCTTTAACTGGTCTTTTAGTGTATGTGGGGTTTCAGGGTTGGTAACGCAGGCTAAATACCTTCTGTGTGTTCTAAATTAGGGTCTAGTAGTGAGTGTCTATGCTCCATGCACCCACCTGATGCTTCCTCGTCTCCTCTCACATGTTTCTCTCCTGTGTCGTGGTGCAGGCATCAGCGGTCAGTACCCTCTGGTTCAGAATGTGACAGTGACAGAGGGTGGGACAGCGAACCTCACCTGCCGGGTGGAATATAATGACAACACCTCCCTCCAGTGGTCGAACCCAGCACAGCAGACCCTGTTTTTTGGGGACAAGAAAGGTGAGTGACAGATTGACAGACTGCAGCAGCCACACGACAGATGGAGTATACAAAGTATTCCCTGTGTTAAGGTTTGTGGTGGTGAAAGTGGTGAAATTCACAAAAACATACAAAGATTTTTTTATTTATTTTTATTTTTTTGAGAGCAACCTGAAAAACCCTTCTGTATTCCTGTGTGTTTGTCACTTGAATAAGCTGCTGTCTTTGTTATGTCATAGTTTCTGTCCCACATTTCATGTGTCTGTGTTTTCCTGTCAGCGCTCTGTTTTCACAGCAATTGTATTCACAGTACAGAGAAGCAGATACACACATGCCCAAGCGTGTTTTCATATAGTCTCTAAAGCCTTTCCTCTGGGGATGGATAGTGAGTGGCTATTATTACTTTTTGTACTTTATCGCGCGCACTCAGAGACAAATACGCACACAAGAGAGATCCACACACAAACCCCACTGCTAAGAAAACACTTTCTCACACTGGTGAGAAATGATAATGACCAGTTATCTCCCCGACTTGTTTAATGTTAAACAGGATAAGCAATGGCGAGCATCGTGTGCCGTGAACAATTTGTTTTTCGTGCTGTGAATTATAGAAGCCTTTTTTTGTGTGTGTATAGTTGGATAGTCAGAAAGTAAGAATGGGCGAGGTGTAATTTGGTTGGCATTCCAAGTGCAAACATTTTTGTGTGGAAAGGTTGGATCACAGTCCTCATGAAGCCATTATTACACAGTATGTGATATATAACAGAACAAAGAAAGTTTGTTAATATAGGACTTTAACAACCTCGTGAACTTCACAGCCCACTTTCTGAGAGAAAATAGCCTGAGAATAATGTGATTTGTACAAAAGACTCCAAGCTCTGTATAATAACCGGTTTATATACTGGGGGCCTGAAAGGTCCTGTAGAGAAATTCCTTCCATTAAAATCGATGCAAACCCTTGTTATCTTTGCACACACACGCAGACACACCAACAAATGCACACACGCACACTGTGGGTGTGGCACATGCTTTAAAGGCTAATAATTACAAAGGCTTTATTCCTGACCTTTCACAGCCTCTTCAGTAAAGTCCCCATAAAGAGGATTCATGGGAGTTATTTTGTTGCTTGATCTCTGCTGAAATGTTTGTAGCCTGTGCGTCTCTCAGCTGTATTAGTCAAGTGTAATAGAGTATGAATCACACTCTCTTGTAAGTGTCTGGATTAAGCACATATGGGATTTACACAGTCTTCTGTTATCCTTCTTCCCTCTGGGCTGCCTTGTCCATTTGTGTGTTCATTCTCTGACATGCGTGCATGTCCGTGTCTGTATTTTATATTTTATACTGTGGGTAACTGAATGCATACATGTGTTTCATTTTTCACTCGCATTTTCACTTACCCCCCCACCCCCACCCCCTTTTTTGTCAGACAACGCAACAGTAAAAAGCTGCATTGAACATCGAATTCAACAGTTGATGTTCTCTGCAGGTTATTCCATATCACAACAGGGGTCGGGCTTGGGGGTCCATTTCATGGTATTTCCAGTGCAGAGCTCTGAGATTGGAAATGAAAAAGCAGCCAAGGACTCACTTATTATCAGAAAAAGCAAAAGGATACTACGCAAGCCGCAGAATTGCATTGCTGTTTTGGATTGACTCTGTGTGTGTGCTTGTGTGTGTGTGCGCTTTGGGAGTTGTCTTGCTGAACGTGGCAAATTCAGATGCACATGCTGATGGGAGCACTGCGATGGCGAGTGTTTCCAAAGTGCCACTGGCAGTGTGAGAAAGGAAAGATGTCTCAGCTGCAAATGCCTTTGAGCACAGTAGGTTTCAGATTAATTTTCCTTGCTGCCTGTTGGGAAGAAGAAGATGGGGATTATGGCAAGCACACAGTTGCTGAAAAATACAGCCCCGGCTCGCCAACTTTTTGCATACACAGCTCGGTTACAATTAGCTGAAAAATGTGTTTTTGTCCAATATGCCAACATACAAGAAATAATGTTTCTAAAGATCAACATCTACCTTGTTTAAGGTTGGGGCTTACTCAGCATGACTTACGACTGATATGGAATTTAACATGTTGCTGTTTGTGCCGCGGCTGCATGTGCGTGTCTCTTATCACAAAGAACGTCACTTAAACCCTTTGTAACAGTCAGCCACCGAGCATTTGCATAAACACATTGCTTTTCCAAAGACAAATGCGGCATCTGACTCCATTACAGTCCTTTGAGTGGTGCCGGTTTCACGGCTGTTGTTGTTTAATGTCAGGGCTGAGGCTCACCTCAAGACGTTTAGTTGGATGAAAGAGACTCCTCTTGTTTACCGTCCTCTCAAAGGTGCCGCAACGGCTGTGAAGAGTTGTTTGAATTTCAAATAAGTCATTGTGCCAAAAGTAGCCAATTTGGTCCTTTCCATCACTTACTACTGAGGGACTTAAGATGTGCTTCGACAGCTAGAGAGAGAGACATAAGCACTGAGCAAGAGGGATTCTCTCTTTTATATGATTCAAAAGAGGCTAATATCTTTTTACAAATTGCTCTTTTGGTTTCGTGTAATTCAAGACTTGATAATTGCTTTATTTCCTGGATGGAGAAATTTTGCAGTGAGGCATAATTACAATTTATTCCTTATTCCCATACTACAGAGAACCTATGTGTAATTACTTTCCAGGCTAAATGTGTAGGCTTATTATAGTGGACTCATCATGTGTGAACACTGGCTATGGTATGACACGAAAATCCTTTATTCAACACGGTTACTGTAATTTGCTAACACTTTTCATCACATTTCTCTTCCAACACCCACGTCTGTTTTCACTGTCAACCTCCAGTAGCCTTATGTATCCTTTTTTTTATTTATCTGTCCACCTCTGCCATGCAGAGCCTGGTAGGATCATGGTTTGCCTGTCCTTATAAGCATCACAGGGTATTTACCGGCAGCACACATTTGGTGGAACTGAATGCATTATAGCTTTGTCCTAAATGTGACTAATGCGGCAGGTATACAGCATGTATTGGCAGCTGTATGGACACAAAACAACGATTTATTTATTCCTCAGGCTGGGTGTCAGTGATTATTTGAGTAGCAGCACGCAGGTCATTTTGCCATACTAGAGAGAATCTAGCTGTTCCGCAGGATGAAGCGATGACATGCTTTGTTTCACGGTGCTGTGCTATTTCTTTCTTCAAGGTCATATTTGAAGAGTCTTTCAAGAGGTTTATTTTAACGTCGGGAAATTATTTCGAGACTGGTCGTGCATGTGTGCTACAATAAAAAAAAATGTAGGGTCACTTAGAAATTTCCTTTGTGTTTTAAGCTACGTCAGGTGAAAAATGAAAATGTAAGGCCACATGTATGGTTTAAGGTAGATTGGTGATGACTCACAGTGTTTCATGGAAAAGACAAACTGACCATGAAAAGGTCACAGTGACTCAGTCTACTTACCGTCAGTCTGGACCACACAAACAGCATGTAGTGACGCATTAGTACAATACCGTGTTTCTACACATGTATAGTAACAGTTCTGTTTTTTTGCAATAATATGTCAATGTTGTTTGCAGAATTACCAAAGTTTGTATGTACCTGTGGTGGACATGTCTGCCTTCACTGTTCCGTCTGCAAATTGATTGAATCTGTTTAAACATTAAGATTAGTGTTATGGGTGAACAGCTAAGAGCCAACTGCTCATTTTTAGGCCCCCGAGCAGCTGAATATTAAACTATTTGGGTCCTCAGATGTCAAATATTCAGCTGTCTGAATCAATTTGCTGGCTGTTTGGGGTTGTGTGAGCGTCGTTCGTGTGTGTGTGTATGCTTGTAAGTGTACATATACGTGTGTGTGTGTGTGTGTGCCTGTGGAATGCCGAGCATCCCACCTCCCCAGTATGCAACCATGAAAGCTTTGATGCATTCAGAGTATCTGTGCCTGAGCAATTTAGGGGATAGGCTTTTAAAAGTTTTCCAAAGTAAATAACAAAATAAGAAATGCCTGACAGACTTTTTATTAAACAGATAGCAGAACTTTCTCTCAAAACTTAATCTTAGCAGGAAAGTTAAACTTTTGAGACAGCTGTCTTTTTTTATTATTTCCTGGAAGACTGCCTCTATGAAACATCCTTTCATATCGGCCTGAAGATTGCTACGATGTTCTCTCTGATAGAAAAAAAACTTGACTGTAAATCTCCAAAGATCCCTAACAAGTCCCCTCTCTCCTAGACAAGGACCATAAAACATGAGAGGAAGAAAAAGAGGGAAAAGGAGACAGAATGTAGGCCTTGGTGGGATAAAGGGGAGGAATTAAGGAGGCATTTTATGAGAGCTTTCAGATGCAGTTATCACCTCTGAAAGACACAGACAAACTTTTTATTTGACCTTGAGCATTATGTGTCTTATTACTTTTGTCACTGCTCCTTGCATGTCTTAGTTTAAGAGCATTCAGCTTTGATTTCAAATAAAATTAAAATAAAAAAAAAAGCCTTTTCCACTTACGTGTGACTGCATTGTATTGCAGACAAGTATAATAATTAGAAGCAGAGATCTGCATATGTCATTGTTATTGACTGCATGTGTGGCTTGTGGATCAGAGAAAACAACATGCAAATGTCAGCTTTGTTTCATCTGCTGTTAAGTAGGTAAGGGAGAAAAAGAGACTATATCGTCAAATGAGCAATAGATCCAGTTATTACTGCCTTTATTAGTGGAGCTACTTATCATTTGTGAGGTGCAGAGGAAAATACCTGAGGCAAATGGGAATAATTAGCTCACACTTAGTGACAGACTTATTATTTCTCTCTTTCGGGAGAAAGTTTGGGAGCCGGGGAAAAGAAATCCTATTTTATAACAGAATTAGAGAAAAAGGTGTTAGTGATGATTATTGAGTGTTGATGATGATAATGGGGCTCTGCAAATATCGTCCACTTTCTTTCGAAAGGGTTTTTTTAAGGGATGGCTGAAGTGGGTGCCCGAAAAGAAAGAGCACCTCCTTATCGTCCATGGTAGCTGTACTTCTACTCTTAAGCTGCAGGAGGAAAATGTATCTCTTGACAAAATACAATATGGTTTATAGGCAGAAGCTGTCTCCTCACTGACCTGCTTCTCACAAAGACTTAATGAAGTGGGGCTGGTGGAGGTGTCCCACTGAACTCGCCATGGCAGGTAGAAACTGATGAAAGAAAATCATTTCTGTCACAGGAGAAATCTCCACTAGCAAATAATTATATGGAGTTTGGCACGTTTTCCATTTTAAAAAGCCAGCGCACGGAAAAGGCATAACAGGTAATGAAGGTTGAGAAACGGCTGAGATACAGAATATACATTAAGCTATTCAATAAACATAGCATTGTGTTCGTTTGTGTGTTTCCCCATCTCTCCCTCACACACACACACACACACACACACACAGACTCAAACTCAGACGGGTTGTTGACAAGGGAAAGAGAACAGTCACATCCACACACTGGCAGCTGAATGTATATTCTGAAATTTGCACTTTTCTCATTATAAAACTGTGTCACTTGAATGAGCAAACACCTGCAAATGTTCTATACTAATACATACTGTCCCTGGATAGATGAGAGTGAGTGTGTATGTGTTTGTTTGTTTGTGTGTTGGTGGTGGTCATAGCCATGTGCACTCATCTGCTGCTTTTAATGATTTTGATGCTGAGGACATTAGCCATGGAAACTACTACTATTTATACATGGTATGTAGCTGGTGTACTGTACCATCGGCTGTGTGTCATAATGACTCCCTTTTAGTTCTAGTTGGACGCACAAGCCAAGTGTCAATGTGTAAATATTAAGGTTAATCATTGATTGGTCAGTCTGGGCCCTTTTTATGTCTGTCAATATAGAGTAGCCATGAGCAATATGAAACATATGCATAAACAGCACTCTGTACTCAGTCTGACTGTGTCATATTCACTTAGATACTCAGCTAATATTCGTGCAATTCTGGGAAAAGGCTGTTGTGATGCGTTTCTGTGACTGTGTTAAGTCGTGCGTACATGACACGTCAAATAACCTCTTATTCTCAAGACACAGTACTGCCGGTTGTAAAAAATTGGAAACCTGGGGAGAAAAAAATAATTAACCATCATTGACGTTGTGAGGAATATAATATGAAATGGGAGAAGAAGTTGCTGCCGCGGAGCCTCAGGTTCAGCTGAGGTTCTGACAGCAACCACGACGCACCGCAGCACATCAGCAGATTCAGCTGAACAGTCATAGTGCCGAGGGCGGCCTGCAACTGGCTTCACAAATCAAAATGCAGCAGCAAATAGCACGAAGCATGCAAATGTGTGTTTTTAATATAGATGTGAGCTTAAAACCGAAAATGAGGACACGTTCAATCCACTGCTCTTTAGCCAATTGCTTTCCAGACGGCAGAGGTAGTAAACACGTCAGTGTTTATATTCACGTCTTCACTTGGCTTAGTAACAACTTAATATCTAACTCACTGTGGAAAGTGATTGATACCACAGCTTTTATCTATGTTTATCATGTGGAGTTTACTACATTATTATTGTAGTCACCTGTATTGTACTGTACTCATATCTTTCCTATTACTACTAAATAAATACTGCAGTCATGTTCAGTGACTAGATCACATTTAACTGCACAGTGTACTAACAATGAGGAGAAACAGCAAACGCAGACACAAGTTCTACTGGAGAAAACTTTTAACACTTACTTACACGTACATGTATGCACGTTTGCAGAGAAACTGTTATTTTCTTAAAAAAATGCTTAATTTACCAAATTAAATATTCATTATTTATTAATCATTTTTTTAAATGTATGTTGGGCTTTGTGCTCGCCTTTGGATGAAAATTTACATTTTCATACCGTATGTTCAGCCCACCTGCTGTGCACTCACTCAAACGCGCTCCAGGTTATGGAATTAATTGGACATGTACCAAGTGAACAGTGGCTTTTTGCTCTATAATTAGTCCAAATTACATAGTTCTTTATGAGAAATGTGTTGGAAATTATTAGGAAATTATGGACCAATCAATTAAAACGTAGACCCACACTCATGCATGTGGATAAAGTGATATCTGTATTATAATTCTTATGTTTCAACAACAAAAATCAAAGGATTTGATACATTAACATGCTTTGTTTAATGAGTAACAGGTTAATATTATGTGTCAAAGAGTATGACTGAGCATTAATATCATATTAAATATTATATTTAATAAGACTGTTCCACCAGCTGACTTAACATCTTCCCTCAGAATACAAATGTCGCTTCTAATTTAAAAGTAACAAGACATCTGTGACCTTCTCCCTTTTGCAGCTTTGCACCTCAGTTCTCCTTTTCAAACATGAGCCTCTACAGATTTTTTTTTTTTTAAGGGATAGCTGACATTTATCACTCTGTTCTGTTGCTTTCTGAATACACCATTTGGGAACAGAAAGTGCTCTGGCTTTGGTCTTATGGCCGTTTACTCTGTTATCTGATTGGTCATGGCTTCAGGGGCACCTCAACACAACCTGCTCCTCTGAGCCAACGGTCATCAGCACTTGTAATTACATGAAAAACGCTCGGGCCCCCGCTGGGTTTACCAATATCGACTTGCATCTGCTTCGGCAAACTCGTGTCTCAAGCTTCTCTGTGTCAGCTCTGCTGAGATTAAGACAATCAAATGTATAAAATCCAGCATTTCCCTTTTCTCCCCGTGTCTCGCTCACAAGCACCGTTACAAGCGTTACAAGCAGCAGAATAGACAGAGGTGTACTGACCATTTGTTGCAGATACAAATAAAACTTTGATGCTGACAAGTGCAGCTTTGCTTTCTGTCGTTCTATATTCACGGAGAGAAACAGGCGGAGGCTAAATGAGCAGAAATACAGTTGTACACTCAGTTATTGCAGAACACAAATCTGCGACTCTTTGATGTTGACAACAACACCATCCTCCATGAACACATTCAGGTCTGTCTGCACTAATGGTCACTAATGGATGGCAGGCAACTGCAGCATCTTTGCAGACAAATAGCAAGGGATACATTCCTCTCGTCTACTCTCTCTGTCGATATCCAACTTTTCACTGGACACAGAATGAGAGATGAGAGGAGGCTGCATTGCTAGGGATAAGAAAAGCGAGAAGAGAATACAGAGAAATAGGACTGAAGAAAACTGGAGGTGGACTGTACTTTGTCCATTTAATAGAAAAATGTGAGTCATATGAAGTGTAAAGTATGTACACTGTGTGTGTGTGTGTGTGTGTGTGTGTGTGTGTGTGCGTCTAAGTAAACAAATATTGTAGAAAAGTTTACAATTACTGAATTATTATTTTAGTGTTTGATGTTCATGATGTGCACTTTAAATCAGACCAGTGCACTTTGAAATATCAGAACCCCCAAAAATTAAAGACAAAAGTCTCAATAGAAAAAAAAATCATCAAAGATAAAACAATACCGGCAACACTATTATTTGTCAGTTGCTGTGCAGGTAGTCTAGTGACTGATATGCTATTCTTGTTCCTTTGATTTGAGAACTGGGATCCTTACCAGTTAAACCTTGATTATCATGGTTATATGCTTCGTCCTTCATGCCTTTCATTTAAATTCTGTCTCAATCCGGGATCTGCTTTTACTTTTTGAGCCATCTATCTCGATCTGGCCCTGTAAACACTGAACAACAACACGAACAACCCTTAAAGCATGACTGGATTTCCAAATTCTAATCTATTAACTGAATCTTCAAATTCAATAAAACTAGGGTATTGGATGACTGATTATTATCTGTGTCCAAGAACATATCACGCAGATGATGATCTTTTAAATATTACCAGTTCCAGAGTGTCCATGTAAATGTGAATAAAGCATCATCACAGCTTTTCAGGTCATTAAGTTCTTGTTCATATTACCTTGCTGAGCCAATGCGTCAAAAATATTCTATATACTTTTCACAGAGCGATCTGTCTATCTGTATCCTTCAATCTAACACAAACAACTTCCCACAATGGGCTGTTGACGAGCAGAGAGAAAGAAAAGGAGTCTCATCACGATGCGAGTCAGCAACAGTAAATGTATTTTCTGACATTTGCCTGCTCATATATCCTTGCCCAAAGCAAATAAGGCAACAGTTGAATTGAAGCATTGTTTAACTTGTACACATTCACAGGTTAGTGGAGCTGCCTGAGTCGACAGAATGAGGTCTGCGGGTGGGAGGAAGGAGAAAAACCGAAAGACAGACAGAAAGAAATTTAGTCTAGAACGCTTCCAAATAATCTCTTCTCTCTCTTAGAATATTCCTTGATGAAACATAGTGCAGATGTTTGGATGTACACGTTCCACATCTTTTCAGCACAGGTCTCAGCATCAGCTCAACTGGAAGTGCATTAGACTCAAATGAATTCATTGGTCTTGTAGTGACGGTCATGTCTACTCATAAATACCCAAACAGGAATATAGTGCCACCAGTACCAAGCCTAAAGACATGTCATGTGCTCATATCAACATGTCACGCCTGCTCAGGCTCAGTACACAGCATGTAGAGATAACCGATGTTGCGAGGGACGGGATGGGACAGAACAAATCCAGCAATAAATGAGAGCAAGCAGCTGTCGTTTAGCCAAACTGATTACAACTCCACTGCCATTTATGGTAGGTGTTTAGCCTGGAACCAGCTAAGCAAAGCTATCCATCCCTTGGCAGACCAAATGACACGAGATAGTGTGCTCGCTGACATTTCTCTACATTTGTCAGTTCTGTGATCATTGCACCATGCATACACAGAAGCTGTATGCAGTCACCGAGGGAGACACTTTTACCAGTGACTGACAAATTACAAGTGTAAGTGGCTCACAACCACAGCTGATACTGTAGCAGCAGGCACTGATTTAAGAGTCAGACTGCGGCAAAACAAATAAGTTACATTTTACATCACTAAAAAGTTTGTTCCAAGTTGATAAGTTAGATTTATATATTTTTTATAGACTGCTATAGATGTTTTAATTGAGAAATGCTTGCTTTACTTTACTGTATAAATGGATTTGCAAGGACAAAAATGTATTTGTGTGGGTTTATGACTTTAGGATGTTAAGGATAATTTCTCCCCATCCATCCAACAACTGTTTAAAGTTCTCTGCAAACAATAAACTTTATCTTTATCTTTTTTACAATATTAAATACACACACCTTTTTGCTCACTCCATAGTCTACATGGTCCTTTCTACAAACCAAGGCAGACTATCGTGCTGCTTGTATCTCACGATGCACCTCTCAGACAAAGACATGAATTTTGTCATTGTCACATTCTGCTTCTGAAACAGACACAGTTTTAAAGTATAACGTCTAATTTGAAGGCCGTGGAGTATCCTTCAACTGGCCATCCAATATCAGCAAATCCATTTTAACTCTCACATCTTGCCAAACTCATTAGGCCTCTTTCTCGGCCAGTTATTGCAGTATCGATTTCCATTCCTGTTATGTCTTTTGGAAGATTACATTTTCATATAAGTAAAATGTCTATGATTGGGTTTCCAGCAGAGGAGACTGTATCAGCATGAGACTGATTAATATATTTTCAGATTCAACAGAAAGTTCAGCTTTGAGGTCGCTTTTTGATATGATTTTTGATTGTTTATGCATTTAAATTTATTCCTGCATTATTTACACTGCACATCTAGGTTTGGCTAGGTAATAGCTACACCAAGCTAATCATTTCAGAAATAATGGGCAATATTATACATCCTTGGGCAACAACGATGTGGACATGTTACTCTATGTAATGGTTTCAGTATTTCTTGGACATGGTTATAACGTGCCTAGTTAAGGTCTCTCTCTGATTATATATATTTTATACAATACAGAATATATAGTATATAGAATGGACATTGACCCCTACACAGATTTCTGCTTTACTTTAATGTAAAATATAATACAGAAGACACAACATAAACTAAAGCTATTTTAATTATATGGTCTCAAATGGTATTAAGATCATTACGTGATCACATTGTAATGTTCCTGGGGTTAAAATAAAACTCCCCACTTGAGTTTGCTGAAAGTTTCTGTTATGTTTCCTAACGCTCTGTCTCTGTCTCTCTGTCCAGCTTTAAGGGACAACAGGATTGAGCTGGTGCGTGCGTCGTGGTCCGAGTTGACCATCAGCATCAGCGATGTGAGTCTGTCAGATGAAGGAATGTACACCTGTTCTCTCTTCACCATGCCTGTGAGAACAGCCAAAGCTTACCTGACTGTTCTAGGTGAGTGAAAAACCTCAACAAACATTTGAATTTTTAAAGGAAATATTCATTTGTGTGGTTGAAGGTACAGAGCTGATTCAAAACATCATTTGAATCAGCTGTGTAGCCTCATCTAAAGGACAAAGGACACTCTTTCGAGGACAATGACGTTCTCATATTGGACAAAGAAGACAAGTGGTTTGAGAGAGAGGTGAGGAAGGCCTTGCATGTGCAAATCAACACCCCCTCACTCATCAGAGGTGGAGGGCTTAAACACAGCCTGTCTTCTATTTATCATGCTGCCTTCATCTATTCCCAGAAAGATCAGGCCCAATTCACACCTGCACCAGGTTGGACACACCTAACGACCCACTCTAGGTGATAAGAGGGGTTGGCAGAGGTGTTACTATTACATCCTTCACCCCCTTCCATTGTTTCACCTAATGAGTCTATTCAGGCCAAGGGGGTGGAGTGAAACAAAACCTGGAGCATCATTTTGTGGTCTCTAACTAACTTCAATCTTCAGACTTTCCTCAGTCTATGTGCTTTACTGTAGTTTTAAAAAGTAACTAAGAAGATTAAGGAATCTGGAGCTTCCTCTGCCTGGCATGGTTGTGTTATTAATTTAGGACAATAACGTTTACTATAGTTAGAAGCAGCCAGTTGCTCATCGTATGGCCACGTCACTAAAGCGCAGACAAATAAAATTAAATAAGGACAAATAAATACTACTGTTAGACGCTCTCTCCTATTAGTAATGTTTGTGTTGTGATCATCCGCCCACACAAACATTGTCTCATTTCCTGTCACTGGGCTTATTATCTTGCCAATTAGTTTCCGCTAATGTTAATAGATATGCTAGTGCACTCCAGGACCATTAGCAGACTCTCTGTGTTAACAAGCAAGCTGAGAATTAGAGACATTAAAGGCTACTGCTTAATAAGGATATGGAGAAAATTATTTTGCAATCCTGAACAATAGTTAATGGTGCAGGCCAGGAAATACAGCAGGAGATTTAATAAACACACAAAATGGTCTGGGAATGGAGTAGTTTATCTGCAACTGTTTCAGGACAGTGAGTGCTGAGAAAAAAACAGAAATGAATATTGCAAATCCTTTGCACAAAATAAAAACTAAAAAACCTTTAAAATAATATGCAGTGTAATGAGCTTCTCCAAATTGTGGGTTCATCTGCTACAGTAATACAACTTTAAATTATAATAAAGAACAAATTGGTATGAAAATATTTTATGGTGAGGTTGTAGCATGTTCACCATCCTAGTTTAGCTTTTCTCACATTAGCTAATTAGCTTTATACACAAAGTAGAGCCAAGCACCAAGGTCAGTAAAATTCATACTAGGGAACATAAGTGTGTGCAACAAAGTTTTATGACAATCCCTTTAAGTGTTGTTGTGACATTCTATTCATAACCACTAATGTGAACTGGTGGTAGCTCTGGAGGAGTGAGGAGATCATCAGAATCATTAGAACTCATCCACCGGGTGTCATGAATGTACGCACATAATTTCAGGCCTTTCCAATCAATAGCTATTTCAGTCTGAACCAAAGACAGCAATGCCGCAAGCTCAGCTAAAAATGCACAACACAACACACTTGGCATCCTGTCCATTGTGAGAAAATAAAAGTACAAAAGTTTTGTAACTGACTTTAAAATTTTGGTTCTACTTATCTTGTCACAGTGCTAATGACCACAATGATCTTTTTTTCAGCCACAATGCATCAGAAACCGCACTCTTCTTTCTTTTTCTTGTCTCGAAAATGCTGTTGGTCATGCTTCAACAGTCATGCACATACACACATAACAGCAGAGGCAAATCCATGATGCACAAATGAGCAACACACACACACACACACAATATTCTACACCAACACATACATGCACACTCACACACACACACAACCAGTGAGAAGGATTAAAGCTTTGCAGCCTCAAGCCACCCAAGGGGAACGTGACTGCATAAGATGAACACTGTATTTGATCTGCTGTCATTCAGTGTGGAAGAAAAACCATCATAGACTTTTTTGATTCAAGCCAACCTTAATCATTAACATACACATCACAATAATACTTGGTGACATATGCTGAAAACTGCACTTTAGGCACAGGAAGACATGCACATTAAAAGTTACATGAGTAGCATTAGGTTAGATGAGCTTGGCTAGACCTCAGTTACCAAACTGACAGTTTGTTTGCATCTAGATTTAATCTAATATCATCAACGACTTTGACAAGTGCTGTCTATGTACTCTGATGGGCTCTAAAGGCAGAAAAACCAGGCTGACACACAAGTTTAAAATGCTAAAATGCTCCTTCCTAGGGAATACTACCAAAGGGTAATGGAAATAGTAAAATTATTTTAAATGATAACGTGTTCACATACTATTTTTGACAAATGAAAAAATTGTAAATGCAATCAAAATATTTTTAGGCCTATTACGTCAACACCCAAATGGCTACAAGCTACAAAGTTATGTCATTTGTTTGATCATTTTTGCACATTTTTCCAAACATTTGTGGTTAATTATTTCTCAAGTTATCACTTTTAGTATAATGATCATAACTTGAGAAAAAATGCCCTTTTTTAACTCACATAATCAAAATGAGTTGCCACTTTGGACCTTTGCCTGTGTAAATGAACACACAACCGATGTACACATGAATGAAAATGGTTTAATAATGTCATGATCATATAGGGTGCCAGCTTCAAAGAGATACAAGCATAGACTAAACTGGTGCCACTTTGTTCTTTGCACTCATCTTGTTAGTAAAATGATATTTGAAATTTTAGATGAGTCTGAAAGACTCATTAAAAAAGAAAGGATGATGGTGACCGTGGAGGCACAGAGGCCAGTGAAGCAAAGCAGGGATTCAAACCAGTCACCTTTTAAGTTAATGAGGGGATGCTTCTTTTGGAAGCCCATCTGTAATGATTCTAAGGTCATTTTCTTCCATCGTGCACAACCGCAGGTCGTGTTGCACAGCCGAGAATGTGCTAAACAGCTCTGCTGTTAAAAATAAACACAGGATAGTCAACAGAAAAGAGGAAGGCCTTTACCTTTGGCAATAAACATTACAGGAGGTGGTGAGACAGACAAGGCCAAAGTCAGTTGTTGGCATTGACTGACAGACCTTTCAGTCACTCAGCCTGAAGCAGACGTACCTCTCACTGGGATTAGAAGGGCAGACGCACTTAAAACATTCAATACAGGAAAAGCTAGTAATTAACATTTTCTATGCCACCTTGTGACCTCCTCTGCGGCTGTCAGCCTATGCTTGTATGTACACTTATACAAGCTACATTTCCTGTTTCCCTGTTTTTTTTTTAGCACAAAGTAATTCCAAAGGAGACATGCTGTTTAATTTTAAAATTTAACAAAACTCTATCCACCCCTTTTGTTTTTTGTGGTAGTAGCAGGTGTCTCACGACCTGGCCAAAGAAAATCAAAACTGTCTGCATGGCTAGACACCACTAGATGTGCGTGTATTTTGTAATTGGTGTGAAGCAGCCGTTAAAGGAGGGGACGGCCCAGTGGCTAAAGAGACCATCCACCCATGTGTCAGCGACATTCCTCTCTGATGGCGTTCTCAGGGATGCTGCTGTGTAGAGCGTGCTCTAATCTCCCTGCAGGAGGGCGAGCTGGAGGAGAGCCGTCAATAAGGCATAATTATATTGCCGTTGCATAATGACACACCGCTGCGTGTGAAATAGTTCCATTGCTGTGATTTCCGTTCCTTTCTACAGGTGTACCGGAGAAGCCAGAGATCGATGGCCTGACAAAGCCTGCCAAGGAGGGAGACCACATCACCCTGACCTGCATGACCCAGGGCAGCAAGCCTGCCGCTGACCTGCGCTGGTTCAGGAATGAAAAGGAGGTCAAAGGTAAGTAAAATCTGGATTTGCATTTAGATCTGTGGGAGACACAGAGCAGAGTACTACAGTATGTCAGGAGTTAAAATACTTCTCTATTTGCAGAAAATAAAGTTGATCAGTGGTTTGTTTGTTTTTTGCGTTAAAAAGTTATACACCTTTCATCACTTAGGCTCTGCTATTTCGAAGTATGATTAATCTACACGTAGGAATGTACTAAATATTTCTCACAGTAAAGCAACTCAGTTACTTAGTTTGAAAAATAGAAACCATAAATCAAGCTGTGTCATTGCCATGTTGTTACAGTAATAACTATTTACTGATATTTCTAAATTTGATAGCCACCCCCATCTCTGCTGTGTGGTCAAATAGAAATTCAATAGTAGTGGGTGTTGTATTTCAGAATGATCCCCTCACATCCAAATGAAGCTGGGTGTGTAAACAGTGTTTTGTTTTTGTTAATTAATTTTATGAAGAAGTTGTTTCTAGTAGAGCAGATTCAGTGTGTGTCCTCTGGCCTGAGACTTATGCATTAACCTGTTATGAGAAGGCTGTTCTAAATCATACTGACTGGATTACACACCTTGTTTATACCCTGCTCCTGCTCTGTTCTGCTCAATCAACCATCCGCTTTGTAATTGTTTGAAAGGGAGGAATGAGGGAGGATACCGGAGAAAAGACAGCCAGGGACACGAAATGACAAAATTAGGTTTCTGAGAAAGAGAGAAACAGATGCGGTTCTGTATCAAATAAAATGCACAACCCACTGGGACAGACTGTCAAAGATCATCAGCACAGTTGCAGAACTTATACGAGCTCCTGTGTTGTTTCACAAAGCAGATTAAAGGCAAATAACGAAATGCAAATCACCCTTTTGTAATTTAAATTAATGCAAGTGTAAGCAAAGAGAAGGGATTGAAAATCGCAGGTTTTTTTTTTTTTTTAAACTGGCAAAAAAAAAAAAAACAAAGCAAATGGTTGGAAAGACACTGTCAAGATCGCAAAATCTTTGTTTAACCCAACAGATCACTGAAACTCTGTAATGAGAATAACGAGCAGCCAGGTGTTGCACATCCTAAATGGCCAATTAAATGAAGCAAACTTCGCTTTATGAAAAGCATTTAGGATGCATAATACACGCACGCTTCAGAGTTCATTTCCCTGCTTAAACAAAGGATTAATAAACCACAAAAATCATTTTTGCCAAGGCATGCATGATTTTTGCATATTAATACTTTTCTTTCTGCAGTTTTTTTGGCTTCTCCAGTAGCTCTGAATAGTCTCTCCATCTGGTGCCCATTTATTCCCTTTCTTAAATGAATGTACAATGCAATATTTTATATGAAATGAAGCATGCTCATTAACATTGACTGCACATCATTCATTAAACTGACATAAAGCACTCTCTGTAACCATTATCACAGTTTTATGTCATGTATACTATAATCTGAGGAATCTTTGGCTTATTAACTTACATGTGTGTGAGTGAATCTCCATATACATTCCCTCCTTCTGTCCTTCTGAGATACATAGAGTATATAGAAAGAGAATATACACTAATTAGCACAGTGAGTATTTTCCTTACAGGCCTATTGTGTCTCTGTGGGTGATTATCGTGTCTCCCGGTGGCCCACTACTGAGAGAAAAGCTCCCTGAAAGGCAAATGGAAACTTAGCCAGGACATAGTGTGCTATTAATTTACCACAGAAAGTTAACAGGTAGTCAGAGCTATCATTGGCGGCTTGAAGTGGAGATGGTCTCAGAGGATCTGCTTTCTCATTAAGGTCAGATGCTATAAATCTCTCCTCAACTTGGCACACTGCAGTCTTTAATGTGGGCCTTGTACAATTCTATATCAGTATTATTCACCGTGAAAGAGTTGTACTTCAGTTTTCCACAATTAGTGAGTGCAGGTTCCGCCTTATGTGTACATGTACTGTATTCTGTACTACATACTGGATTTCATTATTTCAACAGATATATATTGGGGAAACTAATAATGTAGGCAGATGTTTATATTGATTTGTGTAAGGGAAGGAAAAACACCTGTATTATGCAGTCATTTTCTCCTTGTAACAGAACTCTTGGTAACATTGTCCCAGAGCAGAAAGTAGAACCTTCAGACTTTATTCAAATGTCAGATTAGGAGATCCTTGTCTGATCTGCTATTGCACAAGTCAAGAATTTCGATCGAAGGTGATGTTTCGGCCCTCACTGAATTCACTGAAAAGCTGTCTCAGCCTGTGTCATTACACCCTTTCTACCCGAACTTAAGCCCAGACAGCTCCGGCTGCTATCTCACATTAAGGTTTCCCAGGCTCCAGATTAGCAAACAGATAAGTCCAAATCAATGCTGGTTTTCCACACAGGTTTAAGCAGATATCATGGCGATCTTTTCATTTAATTACTTGTGGCTGGGAGATGATGTCGAATCCATGTCATCATGTTTATTCAGACTTCCTGAAACATAATCAAATTCTCAGATCAAATCAGATTTTCTAACACCCCCGAAAGTTAGCTCTAATCAAACCAAATCCATAAACATCTCTAAGTACACGTTTCCATCGCTGGCGGACTAGACTCATCATGAATACCTTTGTGTTATAGCCACAGGAGTACAATATTAAAGTTTATATGAATAATAAAAAGCCTGTTGGTTTCAAAAATGAAAGAAAACATTGATCTCTTGATTAATACCCGTCTATCCTGAGAAGTAGGTGTCTGTTTTTAATTAGCAGTTCGCTCAGTGTGATGCATTTGTCAGACATATTCAGGACATGTTTGGTTCAAATAAAAAGTCTGTTCTCAAGCTTATGATTGACACATACACGTTTGCACATTTTGTTCTGCTTTGACACACCATAAATGCATTTCTGCCACTAATTGGCTGACTTCTTATAGTAATAAGAAGGTGTGAATTATTATATGGATACAGTCTGTCTGACTTGTTATAAATGACACTGGTAGAGAGTTTGTCTGGAGATGTATGTGTAACTGTGTCTTGCATTTTGATGGGGGAAAACTCAAAGGAAACTCTGGCAAGTCACTCCCTGGCACTGTGGTTTCCTTTCCACATTTAAAATGGACTAAATAAATAAACATGAAACCTAGCAAACACAAAAGGGCAACACATGTTAATACACAGTGCACGGCAGCGCCCTTGAAGTGTTCATCACCCGAAAGGTTCAGGGTGTGTTCAGTGTGAAAAGCCATCTGATTGTGGGCGACCATGCCGGGAAAAAATGACAATTGTGACATATTGGTGTGGGATCTGGGGGTATGGAGAAGATTATATTACCAGCAGAGCCACTGGAGTAGTCCATCACCCATTCGCATGCAGTTAACGGACACCCTATGCTAAATGTGTGTGTGTGTGTGTGTATCAGCGTATATGTGTGCACGAGCAAAACAGACAGATGGAGCAGACAGCCTGCATGTAAGGACATAAGCTTGTGTGTGTGGAACGGAATCCAATATTCTTATTTCTCAGTCTCTTTGTCCCTCAGATCCCCTCAGTCCCCACCCAGTAATGATATATTTCTATCTCAGTTACACACCGTAACCCAGAGAGACCTCTGCCAATATCACCGCATGTAGCACTTGTTTACACACCACTGAACCAGAGGGAGCTGTGTGGAGACCAAGCAAGGCAGGGATGAAATGAATATTTATTTCAAATAAGGGTGGGGATGTTCTCTATCGTACTAGTATTATCATACTCTCTGACCTAAACTGTAGAGGTTATTGCTTCATCATGTTATGCGATAGCTCAATTCCAAGGGGGCTTAAGGAAAAAAACACAGAGATTTGATTCAAATTCGCTTGCGGTCATATCCTTATTCTATTGTCAAACTTGTTGGTCAAGGACAAGGAACTATTACTGCAGACACACAGTACCGTGCACTGCTTTAGGTCATGTGTAGACTTTTCAATATGCTATCACTCAAGTCTGCGCAGCGACTGAACAACCTTTTTGAATAGTGCTCCCTGTTTTTTTCATTTAAGGGTAATTGTGCTTGAGGACAGACTAAGGTGGCCATCATTATTCTAAGGTTGGCTCTGGAAAGAGCTGTTGAGGCAAAGGAAGAAGGCGATAGGAGCTTAGTTCAGAGAGGATCATGTTGAAAGTTGATGAGACTGCTTGTGACATTGTGAAGACTCAAAGAAGAATTAAGTTGAGGAATTGAACAAAGTTTTCTAGTTGAAAAAAAAACATTTTCAGTCAATTCAGCAAGTGTTAGACAACCTTACACGCTACTTAAAAAGTCTGTGTTGGGACTACATTTATGCTCTCCAGCTCCCTGGGGTGGAGTGGATCAATGACCATTAAAGATGTAATTTCAAGATGGCTCCTGCGAGTCACAATGGCATGAATAAAACATGTCCAAGTCTCACACACACACACACACACACACACACACACACACACACACATACACACACTCACACTCACTCTCACCTTCACTATGTATGCATAGCACAAACATAAAAGTATGCACATACACACATGTAAGCACATGCCTGAAATGCGATCTGTGGTCATCAGTTGGATTGGTATATTAATTAGCACCACCGAGGCAACGGGCTCAGATGACACACATCTCTCTGGTTACCTGTTTTTATGCGTACATCTCTTCCCAGAGTTAAGTCTCTCCGTTCTTCTGTCACTCTTCAATCACACAATGTCTACAGTGAAGAGCAGAACTATCCCAAGTATGAATATCACATGTGCTTCCTCTACTTTCTCTCCTCTTTTTTTTTTTTTGGGGCTTTGGCAGCATAGGAGTGTGTGATCAGGTTAACAGAGTTAGACTTGAGCACTGTGGTGGTGAAAAAAGGGGAGATCAGACTGCTGCACCCTCTGTCTATGCCCATTAAGAGCAGCATTCTGGAGGTAGAGCACCTGTCCGGTTGTAAATGCCAAGGTTCTGAGACCAACCAGACCTCTTCTTTTAGAGTGGGAAGCTGTCATTGTGAATCCACAGTAGACCCTTCTTAGCTGTGAACGCTCGCTGCAAAGGACATATCACACGTGTCTGCCAAACACAGAAAAAAAAACACAGAAAAGTGCTCCCTGGTCATCGTCTCCTGACGGATATTCACAGAGTCAAGCTGGTGAGACAGGTAAGACGGGAGGATGCCAACAGGCTGCCTACAGGCCCAGCTCCCTGAACACTGCACTGTAGCCAGAAAAAGTGAGAAGATGGCAGAGGGCACAATATATCTTATCAGCATCGCACTGGAGCTGCAGGCAACCTTCTTCCTGTTTGCATTGGGAATTGTATAGTATTTAAATGAGTGCTTTTGTTTTACTGTATATTTTGATTATCCACACATTCACCCACAGAAAAATGTTTATTGTTCTCGCTCGAGCAAATTGTTTTTAAACCGCAGATGGGATACAGTTCAGGAAATGTTGAGTCAACCCTCGAACCCCCGCCTCCAGGATTAGTCAGCTCTGCCTCTGTTGTTGATGATTAGTCCTGCTCTGTCTCTGTCCCCCCCCCCCCCTTCCTTTATTTGGTTGTCCCTCTCTCCTGTGAAAATGTCATTAAGGGGTCAGATTCTCACATTTTTACGCCTGTCATTTCCATTTCTAATCCTCTAAGGCTCTGTCTTGGCTCACAGCAATGATGCAGAGCTCTGAGCAGCCACCCACTGCACAGTGTGCTGCAGTCACAGGCAGAAACTGCCAGGCTTTTTGTTAAGGAGAGGGAGCACAGGTGAAAGCGGCAGGATGGTGTCTGTTTTCTTATGTGGAAAAAACATAAGTGGTTTAAAATGCCCATGATGATAGAGGACTTTTTTTGTACAGGCTGAACACGTAATTATGTGCATAAGAACATTTTTATATTTATACGCTGGTAAATCTGCACCCGTGAGCTCACTGCTGTTTGACCATTTAAAATAAGCCCTTGGACTTATTATGAGCTAATTAAAAACACAAAATAAAATTTGTTGTTCCTACAATAGTTTGTCCTTCCCTGCCAGTGCCAACTGCCAAGACTTATGAATGCAACAGAGAATAGCCGTGGCAAGCTTTTACACTACAGTACATTCTCTGGCACTTTTATTTTGTAGCTACACTCCCAAACACCCCCAAATCATTCCAAAAACCATTTCACTTTACTTTTAAAAACACATTCTCCCAACAAAAATGTCAATTTCTAACAATGAGTAGACTGATAAGAATCTGTGCAAGAGATATAATAACAGTATAATGTGAGAGGGCAGGTTTAGACAATACACAAGGGCTTGCTGCAGGCTGTATTTAAAATTTATACACTCTAATACCGCATCTATTATGACAGGCCCAGCAGCTTAAAGAAGATGCATTTTAAGTTTGTTTGCCAGCTAAAACGAAATTAAATGAAATCACACACAGCAAATTCAAGCATTTTTTGGTTACTTTAAAAAAGCAATGCGATTCAACTCTGATTATGTGCGTATGAATGTGTGCTACACACTAATGTGACCTCTATCCTGAAGTAGCTGAATAATTCACTTGCAATATTTTATGGCATTTATTTCAGCGTTTTATCCTAAATTACATTTAAGGGCTGCAACAGAAAATACCACTCGATTTGAGATGTGTTTCACAACAAAATGTGCAGATTTGAAATGAGTACAGATCAAAACACTGCAGAATTCTTCATATTCATCCTCAAAGAAGTCACTAAAAGAACTGCTGAACTGCTGTGTGTGTGTGTGTGTGTGTGTGTGTGTGTGTGTGTGTGTGTGTGTGTGTGGCCATGCACACATGCATATACAGCATGTGCAGGATGAGATTGGCCAAATGAGTTTTTTGATTGACAAGCTTGAGCTTTAATGGCAGCTTGATGTCAGCTGCTCTTTTCAGCTGTGCCTAAAATGTGATAAGATATTTATAGACCAATTTTACCTATTCTCACCCGCACACATGCACACACAGTCTTGTGCAAACATACACACACACAACAGTGCAGAAGCCAACAGTGTGAATGCAAACACACACTTTAATGATGAAGTACTACTTGCCATTAAACAACTGTCACTATGTTCTCAGATGGACGTTAGAAGACTTTAGATCAAATAATGATAAGAATGAACTTTGTAGTGCTCTTCTGCTAAATCACACTGAGGCAATCAGAGTCCATTCAAATCACCAAGGAACAAGAATCTAAATGGGGTTGGACACTTAAATCAAACAGCAAAATTATTGAAAAGGTGCATTTCTTGATCTCTCCTGGAGCTTATGAGATATAAACATTGTGAACTAACTTTGAGAAGTAATCTTTAGTTATAGAAAAGTTTAAGAACAGACAGAACATAAGATTAGTTGCTACAAGAGCACTGTTGAGTGCCTATCGCATTGGTGGACTTGATTCTGGTCTTCAGCAGCATATATGCACAAACTGTGCAATGTCTAAGCGTCCAGCACAAAGAATAGGATGTTAAGAGAAGGTTTGCTGAAGCCTATTGTGATATTACAGATGCAGTTTTTTCGCTCTCTCTCCAATGCTCCACTCTTTTTCCATTCTCTGTCTTGTGCAATTTCCCTCTATGTGAAGAAAAACAGCCATGTTCCCATGTTGTTACTGTACCAACACGGCAGACCTGTCACTCTCTCATCTCGAGGGGAGGCGGCCTCATCGCCTCAGATGGGGGAAGTGACTGAGCAGAAGAGTTGATTGGCAGAATGGAAAGAGAGAGGAGACAGTGGGGTGGGATGCTTAGAAAGTTTAGATGAGCGCAGAGGAGAAAAGGATACGGAGCGTAAACAGTCTCTTTAGGACGTACAAACAAAGGCATCCAGCATGATAAAGTGACTGCAAGTACTGTACATACACTGATGTCTCTTTGAATTAGCTATGAGAACACAGAAAAACAGATTTTACAAAGCAGAGCAACATCTGAATCCACAGATAAGTCTGGACAGCTGAATCAAATATAGTGGGTATTTATTTTCTCCTTTGAAAAAACAAAACTTGTAGGAGTGTGGAGGAACAGGCTGGATTGTTTTTTTAAACGCTTGCTGCTGGCATGAAGTGAGCAGACCAACTACCCCCAAAAGACTGGTTGAACAGTTGAACAGATGTGTTTCAGAAGAAGAGAAAAAAAAAAACAAACACCTGTTTCGAGGTACTATACAGCAAATTAAGTTGTAAAACAGCCAAGAGGTAATATCCAATCTATCAGTGAGGAGTTATGCAAGGTATGAGTGAGTTTATTGCTGTAGAACATTGATGTCATATGCGTAGGCTGAAACTTCATCAGGAATTGGCAAACATTGGCGAATGTCATCTGCTATTGGCTAATCTAGGGCCTACATCAGTGGGGAGGCAAATGAAGCAGAAATTGGAACGATGTGATCAAGGAGTATGCCAAATTTCAGGACATCAAGTAGATAATTAGAGCAAGCTTTGGAGGACTTCACGTCTTTCCAGTGGCTGTGCTGTTCGCGGACATAGGCAGGTGGATCAGCTGTTTGGGTTTGATTACCAGGCAGGTGTGGCGAGGATACCTCTGAGAACTAATTGTACAGATGGAGAGGACAGTGCATAATGACACTACTGCTAATGTTACAGCGCTCTCTCCGTCTTTTCTAGATGCTCCACGTGTTTGCCAAATGTTTGATTGGCCCTTGTAACATTTTTGTCCCTGCAAGGCCAGAAATGATTGTGAGGTGGTAAGATTGGAAGGGGACGTACAAGTGAAGTGCATGAAAGTGGTGCAATTTAAACATTGTGTGGGAGTGAAGCCTAGGAAGCTTCAGGCAGAGATTGCAGGTGAAGTCAGAGGTGGTTAAAAAGGTCCACGGTGAAAATACAAACATTACATTCAAATAGTCCCAATGAAGGTGAGCAAGATGGGTTTTCTTAGAAGTAACAAAGCAGCACCCTGGGAAATGTGTGATAAGAGTCTGTGCTGAGGTACACAGATCACCAGAGGTACAAAGCATTCATAGTGTTAGAGACAAGAGCTAAAGATGGAACAACAGTGTCATGAGATGGTTGTAGTTCTCTGGAAATGTTTTTACGTGATGCATTCATGGTTGTGATTTGAAAATCAACTGGGTTCTTGCTGAGCATTTTAAGAGTATGATGTTGTAACTAGGAACTGTACACAAAAGGAAATACATCACACTTGTACATCATGTAGAACAAGCACCAACCATCTGGAGGCTAAACACATCCACTCTATATAAAGTAGCTTGGTGATTTTCTTACTCTAGTGGCTCCATTAGAAGAAGTAAAATATTTCTTTCATTACTTCAGCACTTTCTCACTGGTTGGGTTTTTAAACTCAGCTTAGCTTCACACATTGCATTTGCCGAATGGGGGCTATGATTGTGTTCACTATGTTGAAGATACTATAAATACTGTATAATCAGTGTCAGTAGAGCAGTAAAATTAATAAAACTAAAGCCATTTAGGTGATTATTGTGTTGCATTATTGTGGTATAGTGGGTAACACTGTTGCCTCATAGCTAGAAGGACCTAGGTTTGAATCCACTGGCCTATTTGGTGCATTTCTCTGTGGAGTTTGCATCTTTTCCAGGTGCTCCCTCAAAAGACATGCTGTTAGATTAGGTGTTGGACTAGGGTTAGAGGATTAGGGGTTAAGGTTAATTTGGTACTCTAAATTGTCCATAGGTGTGAATTTCAGTGTGTAGGATTGCCTCCGTCTATATGTCAGCTCTTTGATAGACTGGCAACCTGTCCAAGGTGTACTCTGCCGCTCACCTGATGACAGCTGGGATTGGCTACAGCAGCCTTGCCACCCTTAAGAGGGCAGCTGAGATAATGGATGGGCGGATGGATTACAGGCCCTTGTCTATATGGGTAGACAACCTTGATGGATTGTGCAAACTACTGAGCATCATGTTGACATGTAGCCAACACACCTTGCGAGATAAATGTGCTGCATCGCTGATTGTGTGTAACTCTCTCCAAAGGTGCTAAAGAGGTGAATGCAAGTGGGAAGACATTTACAGTTCGGAGCTCTCTGCAGCTGCATGTGGACCGAAATGATGATGGAGTGGCCTACACCTGCAGAGTGGACCATGTGGCACTCGCACAAGCACCACAGCAGGCCACTGAAGTACTGGAGGTCCATTGTGAGTACACACACGTAGAAGAGTTCATATGGACGTACTATAAGAAAAAAGGAAAATACATGAAAGCTGAAGTACTTAAATATGCTTTGAAGCTTTTATGGCTAAAGAATCCTGTTAGCTGCTATTCGGCTCAATATGACCTACATTTATAGCAGAGTTTATAATTATGTTATTTCAGAGTTAAAGTATTTCTAGTATTTTCATTTTTACACTTTTATTTACATGCGCCTCATCAACAACACAAAGCTGGTCTAAGCAAAATTCTAATAATTAATTATCTGTGAAAATCTCTATAGACTGGCTTGATAATATTATAACAATCATATATCACAAAGTTCTCTTTTATATTATTTTTCTCTGTCAATCACAGTGACAGACTAAAATATATTTATATATATTATATAATAATACTTTAAAGAAGTATAGACACCCGCTAAATAAAACATCACACTCAAATCCTGCAGGCCTATGGTTTTTACCGTTAAACCATGATAACCGTGGCACAATTCTCTCAATATTCTCTCTATCTGTCCTAGATGCTCCTCATGTGGAGATCATCCACTCTCTTGCAGTTCCTCAGGAGGGTCAGTACCTAAAGCTGGAGTGTGTGTCCAAAGGAAACCCTTCGTAAGTCATTCAAATTCTGCATCACCTGATATCAGCCTTTTATATAATGCTTCAGAGGGGTAAATGTAACACGCCTTGATTCTTTTTCACATCCTCTTACCTCCAGGCCAGATCCTGTGATGTGGACAAAGGATGGGGGTGAACTTCCTGACCTAGACAGAATGATTGTAGAGGGGAGGGAGCTCACCTTTACTTCACTCAACAAGACTGATAATGGCACCTACCGCTGTGAAGCCACCAACCACCTAGGGACCAGCAGTGCTGAATATGTACTCTATGTCTATGGTGAGTTCAGAAGAAAGGCTGATATGTGGACTATTGTGTTTCACGTGATCACATCCAAAAGTTCAAGTAAAACAGAGAGGACTCTCCATCAGCTATTTGTCAGCACTGATGCATAAAGGGCCTGTAAAACAGGACTCCAATAATGCCACATATAAATAGTGGAACGCATGACCCTCACAGGCACAAGCACCAAACTCCATTGCAAAACTAGGATTATAATACTTCCTCATCTGCATACTTTATCACTGCTAAGAGTGATTAGTGGTACCATCTCTCACAGGGAGAATAAGGGCCTCAGGTGACACAAATGCCACCAACGCCTTTTCTTAAATAAACCTACGTCCCAGATCCTCCCCACACACAAACACACACACACACACACACACACAGAGAAAGCGAGAGGGAGAAATGTGTGAGGGAGGCAGAATTTAGTGCTGCGTTGTCAGGAATATCACCAGGACGGATAAGTAATTCCTAGTAACGCCAGAGGAGGTGGAGGATAAAGGGACTCAGTGTCAGGAAAAACAGATAACTCTTCCTCTCCTTCGTTTCTCCACTGCCATTTGTCTCTTAGCATTAAGTAATAATGCTTAAAAAAGAGCAGAGCAGTTACACATCTCTTTTTTCCCCCTGTTTTAGGAACTTTTTTTTTGCCAGAAAGACCACACAACTGGAGGGAAATAAGAATTTCCCTGAGTCAATCAATAAAATATTACATTATTATTACTACATGCACCTTGGGGGCTTTCATTTTCTGTCTTATTTAAAAGCAGATTTAATCTAATGAAAAACTTGAGAGAATCCACCTCTTAGGTGTTGCCAGCTATGCTTTGCTAGAGATAGAGTGAAGGATGTGGCCGAGGTTACAATCAGAAGTTCTTTTTGCTGGACTTGGGCTACACTAATATATGAAAACCTCTAGATTCAGTAATGTAAAGATAATTCAAATGGTATAAATAACATAACTAGTATAAAAGGTTCATATTTACACATTGGCTGAAATGGACATAGAGTTCAACTGAGTGCAAACACTCTGCACAGATGCTCATGGATGACTGATACTTGCTACAGTACAGCATGACTACTGAAAATATAATATAACCTTGCACGGAGCCATGTGCATGTGCTGTCCACGTCTTTAAAGGCGGAGGTTTGTATGCTCTCCAAGGTGGACAGTTAATTACAAAACAAAGATACTCTCAGAGGGTCTTTGACTTTGGCAAACTCATTGCACCGATGACAACATGGACAGTCAAGCGCATTAGTAGATTCACATATCAAAATAAGCCTGTAAATGTCATATGAATGTCATTTTTAAATGAATGTATTTTAATGGCATGATTAGAATTTGAATAATCTTTTGATTATTGGATTTTTTGATCTTTATAATTACTAACACTATCACACTATGATTTTATCCCACATTGCTACTATAACAAGGCTAACCTAAATACTTATTAAAGATGTAGTGTTTGATGGCCAATCTATTGCAAATGTAATAATACCAACATTTACAGTTCTATTGCTAACAGATTTAGGTAAAACACAGAATTTACATAATAGTTATTTGCATTCTTAGCCAACAAACTAGGTCAACACTATGAATAGTAGGCCCTGTGCAGTTCACAAGCAGAATTCTCCATGTTAGTTAAATTACCACAGCACACAGCAGTACATTGATTAGAGCACTTCAACTTTCATAATTCAATGGTCCGTTTAAATAGGTCCCTTTATTACTTAAACCTTGAAAGTTTTATCACACGCTGTATTAGTGAGCTTTTGCACCTATTCGGTCTCACATTAACCCCTTGCCTAATTGCCAGTGCACAATTTGGGAAGGTTTAATTTGTGTGTTTCTCCCTCACGCCATAGTTTGTGGGTGCACCTAACAATTTCTTCAAATGCCAACTATAACAGCAAGAACAACCAATGTAATGACAGTGATGTTATTAAACTGACAAATTCTACACCACAAAAAAAGGTAATTGGGTATGGGTAGGTCAAAGAGTCCTATCCAGATTCATTACTTGTTCTTTTAGAAATGGCACACGGTCTGTTTCTACCCTTCATTAGTGATTAACACACCTTTTAGCCTTTCACAATTGCCACCATAATTCTTGGAAAATATCCTTTTAATGGTTCCCCTCCAAAGAGGAGACATTTTCTCTCTTCCCTTTTTTCCTGAAGACATGCACTTAGCTGCTTAGTGATTCACACTAAGGCTGAAATGTCAGTGAGACACACAGGACAGTTGGCCCTGAGAAACGAGTACCACAGCCAATTAAAAGCCTCTAGCTCACTAGAAAAAGCAGCGTGACATAAACATAAGAACCAAGGTGGTAGTGTAACCTCATTAACTTTGTCAAGCTATGTTTCGGTCCCACTTTTCCCGTCACTTTAACGTGTGACAGTAAGAAACCACACCTGGGATGAAGCCCCTTTACAGTTACTGCAGTGAGAAGTAAAAAACACATCATGGCAATGATGACTCAACTACCTTTTACTGAAATCACCCGTGCAAACATGGATAACTGGCACAGATCATTTTTCAAATACCTTTCATCATTTAGTGTTATCTACTGTAACTATCTAGTCTATAATACATTCAGTTGTTCTCAGTCCAGGTCTACATAACGTGAAGATGTCATTTTGCAGCATTTTCCTCCCATTACATTTTAACTACATATTGCATTACTCATGTTCTATTTGCATTTGTTTATTTGCATATGCTAATCAAATCTTGTGCTAATTAAACATGTCTACATTCCTTCATGTATGCCTCAAACATAGTTAATAACAGCCAATCAGATCAGAGGGTTTAACTTGATAAATCCTCTCCAGTTTTGAAGTGGTAGAGGTTTTTTTATAGTTCATAAACTATCAGTGATCCTCAAAATGCCTCCTTGCTAAATTAATGAGAAAACCTTGTTGACATTAAAAAGGATAAGCAATGCTTGAATTAATATATGTTTTTAGGGCATCAATTTGCATCAAGAGTAATTCATTATTTCACTTTAGCGCATGTTTTCAACCTTCTTATGTTTAGTCTTTGAATTGTGTCTTAATTGTGCCCTTTTTCGTTTCCCATTACCATGTCATAATTTTTCTCAGACAAGTTTGTGTTGAAAGTATCTAACTGCCCCACTGTGAATTCATTTCTTTTATTTTTATTTTTGTTCTTTATATATGTGTCTGTTTGTCCCCTCCACCAGACGTCCCCACCACCCTGCCTCCATCCACCACTCCCCCCTTACATCCCATCCCTCCAGATCCTACTGCTTTATTAGGCACCCAAGTGTCAGACCCCACAGTCACTGGCAACAGAGGTACAGTACCACCCCACACGTGTCCATATCTCCCTCACTATGTTCCTTTTTATTCCCACTTCCCTCTTACTTTCGTGTCTCCTCTGTCCTGTTGCTTCTTTCAGCTACTTCACTGCCTCAAGAATCTGCGAACATTATTTAATATCAAACTGGGACTTCTGATATTGCAATTTGTTCGCTTTTTTTCTATTCTTCTTTGTATCCCTTTAGGATTATAAGCATAAAATGGATGTCATTTGCTTATGTTGTGTTGACATTAATCAGATTTGTCTCTCGAACACACACTCCAGGTCATTGTATTCAAAAAGAGCTGTTCAAATTCTACATCCACTGTCCCCTTGGGATTTCAAAGACTTCAGTACTTCTGTGCCCCGAAACCTCAAAGAAGCAAATGTCATGTCCTGAACTGAAAATGTCTGGCCACTGGAGATGTCTCACCGTGTGATAAATCTTAGAGAATTCTAAATTCAAAAGTAGTTTTTCCGAGTCACCCCAGTAGCCACCATGTAGACATTTTTCTGCTAACGCTGCATACTTTGTGTTTTTAAAGAATCAATCTCTAAAGAGCATGGCTGTTGTTGTCCTATTAGCATTAGACCTCTAAAATATGAATAATGGAATGACATATATAATAAGGCTGGAAAAGAAATGTTGTGGAGGCAGAAAATGCTGAGGTCATCCCAAATTCCTGCAGAGGTTGACAACATGAAGAGGGTTATACTTATGGATGTAAACTTTAAAATCATTGATACGTAGTGTAAATTTAGATGCCGTATCCATCCTGCACCATTATGCCATCCATGCAAAGCATCTTTGTCCAATAATATTTAGAATGTGTTACAGAGTACAGGACATCTTGTCCTCATAAACCCTACATTGTTGTTGTAGTATTACGGTGTGCTACCAAGCTGCTGGCAGGCAAAGGTGGAGGTCTTGGTATGTCAACACTGTACAGCTTCTTGGAGCTATTGTAGGACATGATTTGATACCAGCTGCATTTAATATCTGCTACATTCGAGGCATGATGTTTGAGTGGCCACTGTGTAGGCAGCAGCTCCACGCAGAAGGTCACTCAGACCTGCTATGGCAACAACCCAAGAACTGTAAAGATGTTTTCAGCAGGGAAGAAGTACTGCTGACCTCAACTGGGGATATTTCCAATAAAAGAAACACTTGTGGAAGCTGCCAGAGGCAGAGATGGAAGTCTTAGTGGAAGCCTTAGCCTAACGATGAACCTTCTGAATACTGTTAGGTTGTGTTGGGTCACACGCCGCTTTGGTGTTGTGTGGATGTTGGAGAAAGCTCATTTGGATTAACAGGCAGACTGTGGTCTAGATATGTTGTGCAGGGGATATTACACTGCTCATTCTTCCCAGTTAAGCATGTACCAAAGTAAACTGGAAGACAAGCCATTGTTTAGTGATCTCAGGACTTTGCATCACAATCTTATTATCTTAATCATTATCTTAATATCTTATCTAAATCTTATGTATGGTGCATGTACTGATTATGTGATCTTATATTATTTACTGTGTGTGCTTTGTAAAAAGTGAGAATGAGCCTTGTTGTAGAGTTTGTCTAGTTTGTCTGAAGAAGCTGTCTCTTTGGACTCTGCTAATATGCTGACATAGCACTATGTCTGCTGATACGTCAGAGTTTATGGGTGTCAATTTAAAACTAATGTGCTGTGGTAGGCTTTATGCAAATACAGTTGCAAGAAAAAGTAATGGCACCGCTTGAAATTTCCAGGTTCTCTGCATAAATTGGTCACGAAATGTGATCTGATCGTCACTAAAGTCACAAATATCAACAAACACAGTGTTTCAAAGTTAATAAAACACAAAGACTGTGTGTGTGTGGTATTTCACATCTTTACTGAAGACATTTAAATATCATAATCAACATTGAGAGTGACGGCGGGACAAGTAATTCTAATAACTGGTTCAATCACCTTTGGCAGCAATAATATCAAGCAAGCATCTCCGGTAGCTGTAGATCAGATCTTTACAACATACAGGATGAATTTTCAACTCAGCTGACTCTGGTGTGAACAGCTCTCTTGAGGTTATTTCACAGCATTCTCAGGTGTGCTACAATCTTTTCTTGCCACAGACCACATAGCACTACGTATGTCATATAAAGAGAACTAATATAAACCAATATAAAACAAATATAGTTTAACTGAAGCAGTTATAAGGGAGAATGGTTCAAAATTCCTCCTGGATGTTGTATAAGTCTCACCTGGTGGTGATGGCTTGAGGTTATTGTTGCCGAAGGGGCTTGAACCAGTTTTTAAAACACTTACTTTTTCTATCATTACCATTAGAATACTATTACTCTGTATGTTTAATGCACATGTTCAATGAAAACAAAAACGATTATTAATGTGATATTTGTGACTTCAGTGAAGGTCGGATCACATTTTGTGATTTATGCAGACATAGAGGACATTGCAAATTGTGCCATCCAAGACTCACTACACCGATCTCTTCCCTTAGTCCTAAATTATTTTATATTTAAATGACTATTTTCTCACCACAGACACAGCATTATTGCTTGATCTATTAATTGCTCTCAACATCGTGGTGCTCCACAGCACCATTCATACAGAAAAGTTCCCTCTCATCTGAACTGCTTTCGCTCAATTACCATCTTTAAAGTCCTTCAGGAATCTTGACTCTCTTTCTACCTCTCTGCTTTGGATTCTAACCAAGCTTTTGTGTAGATTTCTCCCTCACCAGCTTCTCCTCATCTTCCCTCACATCTTTCCAAAGACCCTATTAGATAACAGGCTTGCACACATTGTTGGATATTCCTCATCAGCATGTCTCAATCCTTCTCTGATGTATGTTTGTGTAGGGCACAGACACAAAAAAGAGCCAAGTCTCTCAGCGTAGCATCAGGGAATCTAAATATCAGACTCCTTCACTGCGTCCCCAGTCACAGGATACTACGTTATCTACTTTCATGCGTCTACTTGATTTATTACTAGGCCTTTTCACAGGCTCTGGATGAAACCAAACAACTGTGAAGCTGTACCAGCCCCATGACATTTTGTCTTTTTAATAAGGCTGTCTTGCACAGGAAATACACACTGTAGTTTCAGCACTAGAGCATATATGCAGAATATTAGCATATAATATGCTTGATGATTTTACCTTCCATCAGCACATTCAATGAAGGCTGAATGATAAATAAATAAAAATAATTTTTAAAGCATAAATTTTAAAAGCAGTTACAGTGAATACTGTTACAGGAAAACTTGCTCACTTTAGTGGTTTTTGTTGAATGAATAATTGATGAGTGGCTTAAACATCACCTCAGCTGAGCCCACCCACCTAAACCAGTGAGAAGAGCACAGAGAAAAAAATTACAGAAATCTCTCATTTGAAATTATCACAACTGTTCGGTTCTCCCGCTCTTTACATATCACTTCCATTACAGAGCAAAGCAACAAAAACAAAAGGTCATGAACCCTGCTGGTCTGTGCGTAAGCAGCTAAAATTAGCTTGAGGCCTTGAGGCAAGAGTAGTAGACATGAAGGACATTCATTTATTGACTGACAGCCCTGAGGTCCCACCCTGAGTTTGGCCTTATCTGATTGGTAACAAGGGAAAGCTTTACACTATTTTCAGGCTGTCCAATGGGCCTGAGTTACAGCTTTCTTTGACAGCAGCTCTCCACATTAGGTGATGTTTTGAAGCACATTTCAACTCCAATATGTTAGAAAAGTGTTATATACTGCAGCTTTAATCTTAACTAATGTGCTGTATCAACGTCATTTGTTCAGACTAAAGAAATGGAACGTGTTCATTGTAGTTAGAGCCTGGTTCTGATTTAGGGATTAAAAAAATGAGAATGACTTGCACAAACAAGATCTGTAAGATTTAGCAAAAGTCACACTGTGATTGTTGCTTTATGCATTCAGTAATTCAATTATAATGCATGGTGGAAAAAATCCCCCGTTACAATGGCAGTTGTATAGGCCATTTGAAAAATATAATGAAAATATAATAATAACAACTCCTTTCAGTGTGCTATGTTAAGTGAATGGTGAGTGTAGGCATTACAGCAAAATGAGTTATATAAGGTCGATATATCAGGTCCAAGAGTAAATTTAGATTTAAAAAACTGGGTTACATTCATTCTGTATTAAATAACCTTAATGTTAATTGGCATTTTTGGAACTGAATAAACACCATGTGATTGTATGTCATTTTTAAAAAGTCAACATGATTAATGACAACAACATGTATAAAATGGGTACTGAACTATGTTTTGGACAGCTACACAAAATGTAGAGAACAATTAATTCACTTGTGATCCCGTCACATTACTCATACGATGCCATTTTGGGACCTGAGCAATTTTAGAGAACGTTGAGGTCCAGGTGGAAGAAGAATAAGTTTTTGTGCTTCTCATTTGTTTTCAGGTATGCCAAAAATAGCCTCAAATTCACCAGCAAGGTATCATCCTGCAGAAACCATGACTGGGAGAGAAACAGTATTTACAGGACAGGTGTAAATTGGTCGCAGAGCTGAAAATAACTGCCCACACTTATTTCTTTCTGCACATTGCAATGAATTGTTCGCTTTTAATTCTTTTAATTAATTCTGTTTTTACAAAAGTAAAAGTTTGTAACTTATGAAATGTGAAGATATTCTACAATATATTTCAATTTTCACAGTTATGTTTGATTTTGTCGGCATGGTGACTGTAAGTATTAGTGGTCAATGCAATAATGTAAAATTTAATGACAGCATTTATTTAACCTTGTAGGAATATTAGAGGATAAATATTTCCTACTGCAGAGCTCTGTGGTTCTAATGGGAAATGTAAATTTGACAGTAACTCTTGCCTTTAATTCTAACTGTTGTTGAACTTTGGAGTGTAGGTAGGTATCCACGAAAGTCCTCTGTTTTTCATACATACTGTATAATGCCAGGACTGATGCATAACTGCAGTCAGTGATTCACTTTATTAATGAAGTGCTGGCAGGTATGCCCAACACACACACACTGTTTCAACAGCCCAGCCAGCCTTAATGGCTATAATAACTCTTTCGCTAAGTATCAGAGGTCTATGCAATGTCAGACCCCCCTTTCACGAACACACACACACATACTCGTCCTTTCTGCCTACCACCACTGAGTTCTCTAAAATTTGCCGAATGCTTTTTCATGGCCTGCAAATTAGCTTTGACCTTGTGAAGCTGAAAGGTTGAATCGTGCACACGGGTTCCTTTGGTGTTTAAAATATTTACTATTCACTGCTAATAACCAGCATTTTGTGTGGCCAACCCCAGCCCCTGTAGCCTGATACTGCCGAAGAAAAAGGGCCCACTGCCCAGAAGACAGCAATTATTCATGCCTAGTGTCTCTGTGGAAAATACTGAAAAACTAAAATGAAACCTGTCCACCTCCTTGCAGAGTAAAAGTTCTATTTTCTAAGATATAAGTAAAAAATATGCAACAACCTTGAGATACTTAAACAGAGTTAAATTGTCTTAAATTGATATCAGAGAGTTGGTTGCCAGCGTACCTGATTTTTTAACTGTGAGTGGGGCTGAGAGGTGACCGTGACAAACTATAATCATAAAGGTTTTCTTATGATTAGTACTCTAAAGTGAAATGCATCTTTCCTCACCTCTTGAAGTTGATAGCAGTAACTATATGCTCAAGGAGAATTCAAGAGTGAAGGCAAGGGATTGGTCAGGGTTCAAAAGTTGGGATTAGCCTAAGCTTTTGCTCTTTTCAAGTGAGTGCTGCCAAAAAAAAGAACATATGAATGGGAAAATAGGACCACTCTTACCCTGTTTGGTTTCCTGAGACTATTTCAGACTGCTACCCAGCCTCACAAACACCATCCCTCTAATTTACATTGGTCCTGTTTGTCTCCTTGCAAAGGAATAAAATTAAACTTCATCAGTATCATTAGGATCATGTTACTGTAAAGTCACAGTTAAAAGAGCTCAGCCACCCTAACCCTAACAAAATGCTTTTCAAAGTTAGGTAGATATTTCAGTGAGTCCCATTTTATCACTATTGTGAATTATTTAGGAGTTATGAGGGCACTAATGCTTTATGTCTTTAACACCGCATTCACCTATTTGAGCTGCTTTAGGCTGAGGACAAACCTTTTGTGAAAACTCAATAACTGAAGGGACAATTTTCATTCCATGGACAGATTTGTCACCGCTTTATTCCATTCCTATCGATCCCGTTTTAAATGGAGGGCACGGTTTAGGCCATGTGATGACCAAGAGACATATTTTCTTGAGAGGAAGTGAGCTGGGCAGCTCGATGTTTGCTGCCTTCAAACCAGAAAGGCAGCACCCTGGAGGAAGGAAACGGTTAAATATTGAACAGTTGACCATCTTCTCTCCATTCTCCCTTTCACTCTTGACTCTTTACTCTACACAGCTGAGCCACACAGGAGAAATTAAAACATAATGCAAAGGTCTTACCACTTATTGCAGGGTGAGCTTATTGATGAACTGTCACATTAACTTGCTTCGGGAAAGAATTATAGCAACAATTTGGAATAAAGTGTATAACAGAAAAAGAGAAATCATTAGATCCCAGGGCTAGTGTTATGAATTACATGTAATAGCCCTCTATTCATTAAATCTCAGTGGCAGAGGACCCGAAGACACACCCACATGCACCCACATGCAGTTCACGCACACGGACAAACGGCCTAATTTTCATTTGTTGACATGAAGTTTTTATGTGATCCTTTATTCATTTTTCTCTGCTTGTGTAATCCCTCAAGGGATTGTTGTGGTGGCAACCTGCTTGCTCCAATATCACTCATTTCTGTGTGGGCTACTTTCTGTGCCGCTCTTGTTCAGCAGTTCGCTCACACAATGCCATTCTTCCAGGCTAACCAGCAGCATAATGTAGGTTATAGCAGAAACTATCAGAATAGCAGCAGCAATACAGTCTTGATTAAATTACCACAGGTGTCGAAATGATGTTATCTCCCTGCCTTGTTCTTTGTTGTATTCTACTGCTGTTTTGAAGAGGTTCTGCATTTTGCAGAACACCGAGCTGATTTGATAGACTGATTCTTGCATGTGACTTAATGAATTCATGATTAATTATCTTGCTTTGCTTGTAACTTCATGCTGTTACCCCACTGACCACAATTTCTTTTAATTCTGTGTATAGAGAGGGAGGTGGTTGAATATTCAAGATAGTGTCCAAGTCCACATGTGGGCTTTATTGAATGATTAGCAGAAGTAATTTGTTTTCAGAATCTAATTAATCCACCCTGACCCAGAAAGTAATAATGTGCAAGGACACACACAAATGCACACGTGTCCATGTAACGTCTCCTCCTGACTGTCTCCATATCATGGGTGCATGTATTCAGAAGTGTATGCACATGTGTATTTGAGCCCTCTGCTACAGCCTCTAGGGATTCTTTCATCTTGGCAGAAGAACCAGTATTAGATGCAGATTGGTGAATTTCCAGCCTCAGCCAAAAAGTTGGGCATAATTGACTCATCGAACAGACACAAGTCTGCAGGCACTTTTCAGCACTCTCTCTCTCTCCTCTGCTCTGTCTGTTTGCAAACACTCTTTCTTTTTTATGTCTCTAACTTTAACTTACCATCAGTGGATTGGAATTAATGCAGAGACCTTATGTTTCTTTATGTTAGATTTTTTAAATACTGCAGCACAAATAAACTATTACTGGGCACAGAAAACTATAGAAGCCTTTGGAGGTAAGGTGTCAAGGTTTAATCTATTTGTATTGGGTGTGTTTGTGTGGAGGGGGGGGGGTCTAGTTCAGATTACTAGCCTATATCTGATGTACGAGTAATTAAGTGTAATGATGCACTCTCACAAACACACTCAAAGATTCCCTGACCCACAACAGAGACACAAGGACACTGCAGCTCCAGAAGCTCATGCGTAAGCTAGCTGCTGCTTTATTGATCTGAGCATCTCATGCCATTGCTTCACAGAGCTCTATCCAAGACAGAGCGAGGAAAAAAAGCATAATCCAAAGAAGAGAATGATGCCTGCAGGGCATGAGGTTTAATATTAAAAAATGTAATACCAAAGGGGATCGAGAGGGAGACAGAGGGATATACTCCATGTTAAGATACAGTATGTAAATACCATTTGACAAGCATGCTGATATGCGGATTCAAGGGCATTGCGTCTGATCAATTGAGACAGTTCCTGACTTTAGATAAAAGGCAGAGCAGAGGATGGTATACTGTCAGGCCCAAGAGATGCCGTAACAAGACATTACAGAATGGAAACCATCTCCTCTGAAGTTCTCCAGACACTGACAGTAAACGCAGTGTTTGAAGAACGAGATACGGACGCACATTACATACAGAGCTACAGTAAGCTGCCCGTTTAACAAGCAGAATCAGCTTCAATTAACTGCACCAGCCGAGGCAACTGCTCAGCTACTCCAAGTCAGATATTCAATAGATTTCCCATTTAGCGGTTTGTGCAGGTGTGAAGCAACTCAAGGTCCTTTCCTAATGTATGATTTTGCATGAGGCTAGTATGAAAGTATGAAATGGAAATGAGTGAAGCAGAGGATAGGCTCTTCTTGTATGCTCATGATTCAACTCCAACTGAGCCCTTGATGAAATATTTGAGCTTCCATTCGAAATAATATTGTTCATTTGCACATCATTTTCAAATCTGTGTACCACCTTTTTTAGAGAGCTGCCAAGGACTAATGAATGTTTAGTCCGAATTGTATAATGAACAGTGAAACTTTCTAGATGTTTCACCTAAAGGGTTCATCAAGCCTATTCATATTTTATGCTGGCTTTTATTTCAACGTGTAGTATGCTTGAAATGTTATTACAGTTCTGGTCATTTAATCTAACCAGATAGTATGACTATATTCTTCTTCTTCTATTTTCAGCCTTTACACATCCTCAATAAACCCACATGGTATCACTATCACATATCCTTTCACAGTGACCTCATATGGAGCGAGCATCAGTAAAACAGATCAGATGAGGAATTAGTGGGGCAGTTTAAGATAACGCTTTTGGTTCAGTCCGGCCAAGCAGTGGCTCACAGAAGCCCTGAACCCCTTTCATTTATTAAACGAGCCCAACTCACAAGGCCAGACGACAAAGAGAGCGTTATAAATATTAAAAGAGGAGTTTGCTCTGCCACACTCTCATATTAAATCACACAGAGTAGAATGTATGTGCCCTTATTAAAAGATAATGTGTTCTGGAGCTATAAAAATGTATAAGCCTCCGCTCTAGATCCCTCTCCTCGTTGTCGTTTTCCCTTTTCCATCTTTGCCCAGCTGAAATTTCAGCCTTTTCCTGTCCATCAATCTGTATTTTTTCATTTCCTTTCTCCGTGTGTGTTTTTGTATGCCCTTGCTGTATTTTCTCTGTCTGTGAGCAGCAGTGGACTAGAACAGAATACATAAGAACACAATAGATAAACCATGTACTTATAGTAAGAACCAGTGTACTCGAGTAAATGCATTTACGCTCTTCAAGTTATCCTGACTTTATGTCACAGGCTTGTGTTGTTTCATGAGTAAGGTAAAGCTGTAATATGCAACTTGAGCCAGCACTAGCATCAGATTTAAAATCAATCGACTCTGCTCCACCCAGCCCTCCTTCTCTCTTCACTGCTGCATGAGAATGTTTCAAAACGTACTAATCATGCACAGATAATTGAAATTATCTGATGGGTGACAAGGGCAGGCCTCGCTTATTTAAAAGGGTTGCCCGTAAATCAGCAGCGCACCACTACATTAAAATAGGTTCTTGAGCATATTACTAGTATTTGAAAAAGGCTATATACTGTAGTCAAATAGTCCACTGAAGTCTAATTGTGAGAGTCAAATACCCCTTGTTGACTTCAGATGTAGTGAAAGCGTAAAAGCCAATTTGCTATCACAATGTAATCTTGAGCCACTGGCCTCCAGCAGAGATGAGGAATGGGCTAAAGATGCCCGAGAAGTTCAGAACACCAGCACACAAATATAAATAGATTGACTGTGGAAGCAAAAAGCTTACCCACACGTCCATATCTTTCATTTTTAATCTGTACCTTCACACAGAATGCCAGCAAACACCGACTCAAGTGAAACAATGATTCATCAACATTAATGATGTTCCCCTTTAAAGTTTGTTTTCACACAGAAACCAAAGATCCTACACCTCTGACACACTCAAAGTCACAAATGTTCTTTTAAAGTCAAACATACTGCAGCGGACGGCAGACCTGCCACCTGCGAACTGTGCAGCCAACATGTGCGGCACTCAATAAGCAGACAGAGTACCGAGGATGGTCAAGGCTCGTTTGTGGCTGTGCTGGGTTGTAATAACGGGAATGAGGTGCAGCAATCAGACGGTGTGTGTATGATGGTAAAAGAAAAACATTCGCTGTCCTGACAGATAGAGGTCAGAAGACACAGCCATGTGTGTAACTAAACGCCAGAGTCCTCGGCCTTCTGGGCCGCACCGGGGGAACATTCCTCTACTCTCTGCTCCACTGACCAAGCAGAACTGCAGCACAGTGAAACCACGCTACAGACGCCTGTGTGTATGAGTGTGTGTGTGTGTGTGTGTGTATGTGTGTGAGTGTGTACCAGCGAGAGTGTGTGTTTGTCCACTGGGACGCGGTGAAGTGTGACGGCCTGGTCACTCAGACCGTGGAGAGTTATGGAGCGAGAGCAAGCCAGCTGTTCAATTTGACCACATGAGCGGACACAGAAAGAAAAGGAGAATACTGAAGAGAAACAGCGTCGATATACAACGTGTGCTGTATGTTTAAACTACCTTTCCATCACTGCTCAACCTGCTCTGACATTGCCATATTTTAGTTATTATGAGCCCCCATACACACAAATAGACAAAGTAACAGGGTTGTATATGGCATGCAGTGCCACTCACAGGAGCATAATGAGACGGGTGCTAATTCCTCAGGTGTCATGGACTGATATGAATAATACAGGCTTGTCCGTAACCCATCTCCTCCAACACTGTCACAGTCAGTTTTTTGTACATTCACCTATAGTCTTCCTGAGTCCTTACTCTTACCTTGAATTGCCTGCAAGCCAGGCAGCCAGGCTTTTTTGTAAAAATGGAAGTTAAACATTTTTAAAAACTAATGTGAGTAAAGAAAATAAGCTGTTTTTGGAAAAAAAAGAGAAACCTTTAATGGGCTTTTGCACAAAGGCGTGAACAAGCTCATCATACAGATTCTTCCGTCTTTCGTGACTTGATCATTATTTCTGCAGCTGGGGACCTGTAGCCGCTCTCGAACACCTAATTCATTTTCCTAACAACAATCATTCCTCGCCACGAAACAGCAAAAGATTATTCTTTCCTTTTTCTATTTGATGATTTATTTACTATGTACTACTCTTCCATTGCTGCCCTGGTTTGCATGTTGGGGACTCCTGCGGCACCGTGGGGGTGGTCCTGAATTATTCACTTCCTTTTCCCCAGTCCCTCTTTCATCCTCTTTTTCCTTCATTTTACAGGGTGAATGTTTCTGCCTGTAGCTGCTCTTTGTGTCAGTGTGGTGTCCGTCTCTTTTCCTCTCTCGCTTCGCGTTATTATTCTCCGAGAGCCAGGCAGCTCTGCTCTGACTGCGAATGACGGCAGCTTTGAACAATCATTAGAGAAGGAACAAGCTAGAAATAATCTTCTCCACCTTCCTTGCTCTGTTTTGTATTGTCTGCCTTTTGCCAGTCATCCGCTCTCACCTCACCAAATGGTGCCTTCATCTGTTCTCTTTGTGTCTCTCCCTCTGTCTCTCCTCAGATCCCAATGCCCTGGGGCAGCACAGCACTGACCATGCCTTGATCGGAGGAGTGGTGGCTGTAGTGGTTTTTGTCACCTTGTGTTTAATCATTGTTCTGGGAAGATACCTGGCCAGGCATAAAGGTAAATGCACAGTGGAGCAGTCCCGACTCTCTCGGGACTCATGGAACAAGTGAAGCATGTCGTACATGTCCCATTGGATATTAACGTCCTTCCTTAATTCCCAAGTTTCAAGTGCATGACATACTTGCAGGGAGAACGAAGAATAAAGGCTTAAGTCTTATACAGCAGAACGCACTGATGACAACAATCCATAAATGTGATTGTGTTTGTTTTGTCTTTTGTGAATAAATGCTCACAAATACAGTCATCTAAGTGCTAATAGCTATTTCTTCATAGTTTAAGTGTCAATTTGCCAAAATGTAGATAAATGAATAGGTTTAACTCACTTAATCTATGGCAACATTACACTTCATGCTTACATTACTTAAGGTTTTAAAGGAACTTTAACATTTCTTAGTACTCTGAAAATATATACAAAAATATATCCTATACCTGAAACAACTGAAAGAAAGGAAAGATGGGCAAAATGATGCTAGAAATTAGAGTAAGCATCACTTCATTTGGACGTGCCACTTAAAGGTGGTGCTGTCACCACCAGCAATAATAAAGGTGTTTGCTAACACTGGGTTTCTCCACTTACCCTCTGCTGTATGTGCATACACTGTCCTATCCTAGCTTCTCATCATTCCATATATGAATAAAGTAGCAAACAAATGTTGTCTTCAGATGTTGTTTCGCCTCGGGCAGCAAACACCATGCGGGGCTGCTCTGTATTTGTTTTGCTTGATGTAGGTTTGTTTTTTTCGCGTCCTCAGGAACATACTTGACAAACGAGGCCAAAGGAGCGGACGACGCGCCCGACGCTGACACAGCCATCATCAACGCTGAAGGCAACCATGCACACGCAGAAGAAAAGAAAGAATACTTCATTTAGACTGCAGAGGGAGCTGAGCGGCTCCTTCCCCTTTCCTCTTTGAGTCTCTGTATCTCTTTTTCTCTGTCTCCCCTTTTTCTTCTCCACCTGTGACCCCTGCCCCCATCATGACAATGAGGAACCCGCAGGCTGTCCACTGGCAGAGAAGTTCCCCGAGCGTTTTCCTATTATTGCCTTTGTTGAGCCCATTTCTGTCGTACCCGTCTTCTCCTTTATTTCTTTTTTGTTTCTTTTTTGGCAGCCAGTTTCCACAGGCAGCTTGCCGTTGCTGCCAATGCGGTCCCCTCTCTCATATTTTTTCCTCTTCTTTGACATCCTGGAAATCTGTACATCTACCATGACTGCTTCTTACATGACCCTTCCTTGCTCATGTTCTCCGCTGTTTCCCGCCAATCAGACACCCGAACACATACTGTGTCCCCTTTGTTCACACATGCCCACAAACACATATCATAAATCACATCAACACGGTGCCTAAAAATACAGACGCCACTGAACTTCTGTCAATGCCTTCATGTATCGTCTGTCAGTAGCAATGTAAATGCTTTGTAGATGGTTAACTGGACCATTATTTCATTGCTTAGTTCACAGCTTTTTATTATGCATTGCATATTTTTTTATTTCAATGAAGATCTGTGCTGTGTACGCCTTATACATGCCTATCACACTGAATATGAGACTTTTAGAGCCACCTCCCCCAATCCCATCCCCTCTAAATAGACTTGTAATTAAACAGTTGATCTGTGTAAGATAAGAAGATGGTTTTGTGTGACACTGTAACAAGGTTTGTCAGATAAGTGTACGATTTTCCTTATTATGGTAGGGGTAATAGAGGGTAGTATGGTAATATTTAGAGCAGAGAATACACACCAAAAATATATGAAAGACGCTAGATGAAGCATTCCATCAAATAAACTCAATCAAATGCATTATTTAAAAAAAAAAAAAAAAAAAAAAAAAAAAGCTAAATCTGCTGTCACTTTTGTCTGTATATTCCTGCACTAGCCAGGCTGCAGTTTAGCGAATCACCAACACCTTCAGTGTCCTCTTGACAGACTAAAGTAGTTTATTCCTCAACATAAAGGGTTCAGGTGTACAGAAAGAGCTCCTCTCTCTAAAAGCTGTATAAATTGTACTGAAGTGATTTAGCTTTTAACTTTAAAGATTTCTGTTTGCATTTATGTCACATCAAACATAATTTTAAGGTTTAAGGACCCTGTGAAATGTAAAACAAACCATTACGAGTTAAAAAGGACAAAACAATTACACAGTTAAAGTATGTACAGGATTTTTTGTGTTGAGTTTATTTACCTTTAGTAAAGTCCTTCTGTTGATACCTCCTGTAAGGTTGAGGTCCAGGCAGCTTTCCACAGTAGTTTGTATACTAATTTCTGTTAATTGAATAGCTCACAGTTGAGAAACTAATCATATTATGACTTTATTAATATTGATAATATCAGTTTAACTACGATACAGCAGTGGATATCGCCAACATGTCAATCGCCTCTCAATCTAACTTCTCCTCTAGTTTCAGTTTTTAAAGAGTCGCTCTCCATGAGCAGCACTTTGATTTTCATTTCATGGGGTCCTCAAGCAAAAAGGAAAAAAACTCAACTTTAAAAGGAAATAGAACGAATGAATGTGAGTGTGTGTGTGTGTGTGTGTGTGTGTGTGTGTGTGTGTGTGTGTGTGTGTAGTGGGTCATAAATCTGCAGGGGCCTCCTTTCCAAAAACTAAAAAACTGATGACAAACAGAGAAGCACAAACATTTCTGAATGAGTAAGTGTGTTCCTTTGCCAACAGCTAGATCGCCCTGGGAATGGTTCTTCTATTCGAATGGGTTGTGAAAAGATGACAAGGCTGTCTGTGATTCAATTCTGGAGAAAAAAAAAAAACATTACAGTGCATATTTTTTGAAAATGTAAGCTAAATCATCTTTTTTATATACAAATAAATGTTTCTAATATTTTTTTGGTTTGAACAATTCTAATCTCCCTGCTGTATATTGTGTCTGCTAAAATGTGGTTGATTGTGAAAATTGCTGTTAAATTCTGGATTCCCGTATTCCTTCAAATTTGTATATTGGCCACTTTATTTACTTTTCTTTTCCATGTTTCATTGCTGATCCCTATGATTAATTTGTTTTGACACAAGGTATGTATATAATGTATGGGAACTAAACTTACCACACATGCAGCATGTTTTTGTTTTTCCATTCTTTTTCATGGTTAATTTATTTGAATTGAATTTACTTAAGCGAGAAATACAAGGAAATTATGTTTGTAGCTTAATCTTGGAGAACGGTGACTTGTGTTTGTGGCGTGCTTTAAATAGCTGCAAATCTAAAGGACTTGGCGTAAAAACTTGATGAAAATGTGATTAACAAGAAGGAAACAAATGGCGGTGCCCTGTAAAGTGTCCACTCGTCCATATAAATACAAGAAAATGTGCATCTGTCCTCACTAAATCCTTAAAATGCAAATCGTGGGTAATATGTGAAAATAAACTTTATGCTGGAGGCTATGAAAGTCTAACACACACTAAGACAAACATTACATTTTGTAGTATAAAACTTCTGTTTCTTGTCATATGTCCCCAAGATTCATCTTCCATCAGTTTGCAGGCCGATTTAGTCTCCTGTAAAAGAGGGTAAACACTGTGGCTTCTGGAATGAAAAAAACTAAAGGCAAGCCACTAATCTGCTAAGAGGAAGCAAATTATTACCAAGGGCAAAAAAATATTGGGGCCCAGCTGCCATCAATTCGGTGGCCAATTTACAACATTATGCAAATAAGGTCACAAAGTAAGGTCTTTCTCTATGTGTTGTAACTCAAGCACTGCTGGAGTGAATCACAAGTTGGAAATCATTAGATCGACCACCACGTTTTTCGCCTCATGTAGGATTGAGGTTGCACATTACGTTTTGTTTAAATGCAGAAGCCTTGCCACAGTTTCAGTATTTAACTATTTCATTTAAATCAATACACAATTTACAGGTATAGCGTTCTAAACTGGATCTGGTCTTTAGAAACCTTCTACATCACGTGTGTACAGATACATTGATCACAACGATGTAATGTATTCTTTTTTTGTTTCGTCTTCATCTCTGTCTTAAATCAGTGAAGGTGTCAATCACGTTTTCTGTCACCTAGCGCCTGTGTATCTCCATTAGAATTAAGAGAGCAGTCAAATTGATTTGTTGATTAGATGAAGTCAGAGAAAATGCTGTTTTATATTAAATGAGCACTCATACACAACCAGTTCTGCAGTGATGAATTCATGTTTGCATTAGAAATGAAACAGGTGCCATTTACTGAATTATGCACTCTGACTAATTTGATGGATATTTCTTATTAAGTGGTGGAATTATTGTTTTTGTTCCTTTCTAAAAATCACATGTAAATATTTGTTTTGACATGATAGTAATGAGCTAATTTGTTGCAGATTGCTTTTTCTAATAGTTAGACCAAACGTGAATCTTTTATTTCTTCTTTAATTTGTTGTTTTAACAGCCTGGCACATCATGCACTATCTTACTATGACAGAATCAACTGTAGCTCTGTTACATGTTGGGGTCAGTTATTCGTTGTATTTCTTTGTTGTTGTCGGTTGAAACAAAGCTTTAAACTTGTCGCCTCTTTGCTTTCCAGCATATATCAGTTTGGTTAATATCCACAGCATCATGGGCCTCTAATTTCATTCTGGCGGCAACACGATGATCCCTATACTGCAGTCACAGTGCCATTTTTAATGAAAAGAAGTCACTGTTTTTAGACTTTTGCCTCTGTCTGGTCTTTTCTTGGATCCAAATGAACTCACTTTCTTCTACTGAGGATGGGAGTCAGCTGAGGTTATGTGTTTATGCTAATTAAGCAGTGCATGCTGGTAGTAATTTTGGCATAAAACACCTTTGTAAATTATATTCATCTTTGGCGAAGGCACATAGAACCTGTAAAAAGTTACAAAAGAAACTGAGTTTTGCCTCCTTCACAGTAAATTACCTGTTGTGCATTTACAAATACAACTTTTTAATGTGACTGAAGCAGTTTATAATCGGTCAAATTATTAAATGATTTATAGCAGTATTGTTTCACAACTGCTCGTGGCTAGTAGGACCTGCAGGCATCATGCAGATGAAGTATGTGTGTATGCCTCAGGCAAAAGACAATAATAACTTAACGCGAATCGCATTATACTTGAAGCTGCTGTCAGTGTTGACTAATGCAGAGATATCTCGATCTAACAAAATAAAGCAAGATTTCAGTGTGTTTTCAAAGTAAATTCAACTAAAAAAGCAACATGAGAATATCCTCGGCTACATTCAGAACTCGGAGAGCCATTTATTTGTGCCTTGCAACTGTGCACCTCTGGGTTGCTCCTGTACCCTCCTCCTACCGTCTGCATCTTTTCAAGAGGGATGATACAAGCTGATGTGGATTGAAGCTTGTCCAAAATCCACGTGCTGATACTGCATCGTGTATTCATCGTGCCGCAGCCTTTTCACCACGCTGCACTGCGCCTGAATCAACTCCGGTCACAAAAACATTGCAGCAAGTCAGGCGAGCATGTGCATTTGGCCTCATGTTTGCACCACCCATTGCACTTGTCCCCAGTGTCAGGAAATTAGAGGCCCAAATCAAAGAGAAATAACTCTGAATCCCTGATAATAAAGGGATGAAAATAAAATGAATGGCCACTTTGAGTCCTAACATATCAATTTTAACTGTTTTGGTTTAGATATGAAGTCATGCTTTTAATGGTTTTGTTCACTAAATGAACCAGTCCAGTCCCATCTCTGCTCCTTTGACCCGCCATACGTCTGTGCTGTACAGTTTGGCTTCAATGCACTTCTTTGTTCCTGCAATATTGACACTAGAATCAATCAGTCCAATCCTCATATTGTCACAATGATGACAGCAATGTGTGACACAATCGCATGTAGTGATGTTTTTTTTTTTGTTTGTTTGTTTTATTATATCTGTTTCTTTTCTTTTGCATCTCAGGAATATTTTTTTTGATTTAGAGTTTCTTTCTCTTTGTTTTCTGTCTTAAGATGGGGACTTGTGAGCACTTCTCTTTCTGCTTGTCCCTGTATGCTGACACCATGTATGAGTTTGAGATTATCACAATGTTAATAAAATTATTCAGTGATTCTTCAGTAATTCTGTCATCTCGCTGTCATTAAGAAGCTGTTTTTTTATATGATCACTGACTTGAAATACTGGGATTTAGAAGAAATGCTGCAAATAATCATGATTTTCAATAATGAAGTTGTGTTTATACACAAAGTTATCTAATTTTAGCTTATGTATGTAAACAGTTTGATGCTTCTTGTTTTTCTTGTAGCAACACGCAACTTTATGTATATCAGTCTTTAGATAGAAGGGAATGTCATGCACTATCACTCACTAAATACAAAATATCCACAGTAAAAATCAGGATTAGAGCTAGACGTGGTAGTTTGGCTTTTGGTGTACCGTGGTGAAATAAGGGGTTTCATATCAAGCTGCACCGAGGGAGCTTGATTCAACCATAATGGAGGTGTTTTTCTCCCATTGTCTGTGGGATTTATTATATTTAATTTAGTTCATTCCCATGTATGAAATCAAAATTGTTGAATAAATAGTTGCCAAAACATCTGTATAAGCTTGATTCAATTTTTTATTCATAATTTTTCATTTGGAAGCCTCTTGCCTCAGCATTTCTGAACGGAGAGATTAGCACTGATGATGCTAAATAAAATAAACACCGCAGCTTAGAAAACATCTGAATTCACAAGGATCCATGCAAACGCTCACAAAAACACAAGCAAAAACATGTTCAGGAATTTTTATTAACGAGAATAATTCATGTGTTTAGCTCCCCTCTCTGTGCTCGGCGGCGGTGGTGTTATTATGCCATCCAATTTGCCATGTGGAGTCTTTCAGCTGTCTGCAAAGTAATTGAAAAGAGTAAGAAAAGATACAGCAAAGTACTTTTTTTTCCTGAGAATAAAAATCACAGACTGTGGAGCCTGAAAAACACAGAGGTGGGAAAAAGTTTCTGTATGGGGGTCACCTCATGAATGAACCCTCACTTTGCACGATCCACGCAAAGCTGATCCGAAGACAATGTGTAAGAAAATATAAACCACGGTAATAAAATGCTAGAATAAGTTCAGCTCGTGCACATTTTATGCTTGTGTTGTAAAGTGTGTTCCTACAGCAACAGGCGAGTTAAGAAAGTGCACGAATGCGGGAAAAGATGGAGCATATAAAGAAGAGTGTATGAAAAGGGAGAGACTGAGGAAGCTGCGGATGCAGCAGAGCCTATGAGACAAGAGGGAGTGGTATCCACCCTTTTCAGCGAGTTCGAACATGATGACTGAGGGGGGGAATTAAGTAATGGCAATACGATGTCATGTTAGACTGAAGAAAGCAGCCGCAATCAGCGCACCTGTCTGGAATAAATACAGCCCAGAGAGGTTTGCTTTCCTGCAGCTAGGTGTGATTCTTCTGCTGATGAAAAGTGAGGGGTCAGTGAAAAACTCAATTACCACTCAATCCATCAGGAGCAGTTTTGTGAGGTGGGACATGGAGGTCAAGGAAGACCAGACAGAAATTGCTTTTCTTGCAAAATACTGTTTTGCATGAATGTTTTCTTTTTTTTCTTTCCCCCCCCATTCTCACTTGACAAGCAGATTCTGCAGCCATCAATTTTCAGTGTTTGCATTCCCTGGGGGAAATTATTTTCCAACTTTTCCAAATTTTTTTTTGTTCGCTCTTTTCCTTCATAGTACTTCAGTTTTGTTTGATGGTGTAGAAGAATAACACGACAGATGGAAGAGACAGGTGGGACGGCAGGCAACAATGGATTTGAATCTATGCAATGAATAACCAGCATGCAACGTTGTCCACTGAGCTGTCACAAAACCCAATCCAACCACTGTATTTTTGTACATCTATATTCAACACCTTGTCAACATGATGCTTCATGGCCAATCACACCTTAAATGTAATGTTAAAGTGACTATTACAGTGACACCCAAGATTTGTATTATTCAAGCACAGCTGTTTTTTTTTTTTTTTTTGTAATGCAACAACTGAATAGTTAAACTCATTACTGAGAAACTCTAAAGTCTCTCAGCTTTACGGAGCACTCACACTACCAATGACGAATCACTGGTGCAGGAACAGCAGGTATCAATTGAAACTCTGTAGTTGTTCAGTGCACAGAGAGAGAGAAGCAAAAGGATTCCAGCAACGTGACAGAGGAAAGTTAACAAAGGCTCAACTTTACTACATGACATGACTACATTTTTAATAATACAAAGGAAAAGCTAATCGTGCAATCTTCTTCATGTGTTTAACACGTTATGTAACGCAAACTACCTGGACAGTAAAAAGAAATGTCGAGCGTAGCAAGTGAATAAACTCACTTAACCCAACCTCCAGATCTACAGCTTCACCAGAACCAAGCAATTTGTCACTGGGAGGTGAACGAAACAGCTTTGTCCCAAAAAGAAGTTTTCAAAACATATTTATTTACTTTCTGTAATAAATATTAGATTTACTTATAGGTACCTTGGTGAAAACAGCACAAGGAAAACAAACTTTTCTAAGCTTTTTTTTTTGTTTGTTTTTTTTGTTTTTTTTTTATAGAAACATTTGATCTTGTTGGCTCAACACTCAAATACATAATGAATGGCCTGGAATTCAACATGTCACAAAGTGATTCGCTAATATAGTTAAACGGGACGAATTCTGAAAAGACAGAGATGACAAAATATATCGAGCTTAACTTCACCAATCTGCGCTGCCTGTTACAATTTTGCTGCTTCGTTCTCACCAATGAAATGACACAGGAATAAAGCAGGATGGGACACAGGGAGTTTTGATGGATGCATTCGTTTAGGTTTGTCAGAGCAAGAATGTTTTGGAATGAAGACGAGCCCACCTATTAGCCATGCAGCCGAGTGACAAGTTGAACATGTTCACGAAGGGCGTTTTGATGCAACGTTGAGATCCACAGACAGTGAAACTGGTCCTAAAATCAGTCATCAGCGTAGACACATGCAGCACTTGGGGTGTTCAAATAATGCGATTACACGAATGTTCAATGTTCATGCGATGAAGCACTTAAAAACTGCAGAGAAGGGAACGGCAATTAGAGAGAAGGACGCAGGCTGATGTGCTGGGGGAAAAAAAGAGAGATGACTATATCTCTATTTTTGAAGGCTGCTGCACAAAGGGCTGTTTAAGATGAATGGTTCCTGGTGTGCACACACACGCACACACGCACACACACCACTCGTTAAGTGTCACTTTCTGAATGAGCCACTGTGCCGAGCTTCACACCTGCCCAGTGCTGTCAGTCTGCCAGCTGTGAGAGCTGGAGCTGTCTCGAAGGTACGAGCCGCTCCATATGCAAATCCATTCTTCTTCTTTATGATGTGGATTCACCTGCCCATATCTCTGGTCACCTCTTTTCAGACCTTCAGTCAGAGCCACTTCGTACCATCCCTCTATCAACCCTAATCTTCTCCACAGCCGTTTTTCCCCATTATATTGCCTGCCTTCAACACAGGCCTCTTAACTCATCTTCATTCCCCCTTCATCTCTCCCTCTCTTCTTCCTCCTTTGCACCATCCGTGTACCCAGTTCTCTGTTTACCTTGCAGGCTGATTCAGTTTGGAAGAATCGACCTGGGATGACAGCAGAGATGTTAGTAGCCTTTGATGTTCTGTAATTGTGCTGACCATGTGCAGCCACAAACACACACACACACACACACACACACACTATGACCTGTTTGCTGTGCTTCAAGATGCCATCGCAGAGAATTTGTGTAGAAAAAGGCTTTGATGTCTACCAGCTTTACTTTGAGGGAATTTTCCCCACATGAGCTTAAGAACACACCGAGATGCTCAAGCTGGAACTCTTTGACTGTTTTTTAAGTTCAGGCCAAAGACCAGAGGTGATCAGGCCGGTGACCTCCAGTTAAGATGTTTTACAGGAACATGTCGTGGAGACATGTGGGGACTACAGACATCTTTCATATGATGTGGATACAAAATAAAACCCAGATACACAGTGCTATAAAGGAGCCTATATTAAAAGCTTCTCGTCTTTTTGCCCCAAATGGCTGGGTTTATGGTAAAATACACAATTGTATGCATTTATTATACTTGTCACAAAGCTTGAACACAATAACATTTGATGCCAGAGTGGACTGCACAAGAACAAGAACCCTGAACACAACAGACAAAAGTAGGGTTGGATACAGAAACTCGGTATTAAATGAGCACAGAGGCTAAAAAAGACTTTAGCATCAATATGGTTCGAAGTTATCGGTTCTTCTATTAGTACTTGAGAAATTAAGAAACTGCAACTTCATTTCTGACTAAGACATTCAGCTATGATGCATTTTCACTGTTCGAGAACCCATGGCAGACAGACTAAACGTGCAAAGGTGTGGTTGAAAATCACTAGAGTCGTTGCCACAAGTGCAACAAGTCCTTTACTTTTGTTATATTTGGATTCAGATCTGAAATGCTCCGATCCGATTTATGAATGCACCCATTTAAATATTTTGCACCTATCACACAGCAGTATCACAGAGTACTGTTTAAGTAGCAGATACCCATCCACAGCAGCAGGTGAACTTTGCCAGAGGAAAACACGTCTTGTTTTAGCACCAATATACGATTTTGACCAATTTCCCATATTTCTTAACTTATTTTAAGTTTTCAAAGTCTTAAACTTAGGTAACGGATCTAAAACTAATGTTTTGACTTGTAGATAATATCAGATTTTATGTTTTGCCATAAAATTGCTGTAGCTTTTTGAAATGTACAGTATATAGCTGTCTCACCTAAAGCAAAACACTGCTGCAGTAAGATGTAGGTTTAACAGTTGATGTTTACCAACTGTTAAGGTGTCTCAGATCTTCATGTCATACTATCTTCTGTTGATTTCTTTGTTTATTGTACTTGAGTCTGTCTGAAACAGATGTCTATTAGAAATGTTGATATTTTATTAAAAACTAAAGTCAAACAAAAGATTTGCAAACCGCACTGATAGCTCCAAGCAAATTTAATAAAGCAATATTTCAAAATCTCCGTCAGGCAATAAGAAGACACAAACACTTTCATCACTCAGGTGCTTGTGATCTGCTTGTGATTCAAGAGAGGAAAAAAGAGTTTTGGTTCTCAAGCTGTTTACTTATTTATTCCTTTACTTATCTTTACACAATATTCCAAATGTCTATTCACTCCGGGATCAAAAGACAGGTGGCTGTGGCTCCGCTTGGAGGAGGGTTGTCCACTAACTGCAGGACTGCTAGTTCCCCCAATCTACATGTTGTAGTGTTCTTGAGCAACACACCGAGCCCCCTGCTGCTCGCATTGGTCAGATCGAAATTTGGAAAGGGCTTTGTTCATTTGAAGTAAGCATGAATAGTTTAGGAAAATAGTCTAATTGCAATTTTCAAAGACAATATTGCGATTTAATATGCAAATAAAGTTTTTTATATCTTTTGTTATGTTAATATGAAATTAGATTTTGTATGAACAGATATGAATGACATGACAACTACTTTAATCACAGTAGTACACTGATTGATTAGTTAAACTTTCAGACTTGTAAACGTGCAATAATTATAATGAGAATAGCTCTGACAAATAAACCTGGTGTAAACATTAAAAACAAAAGTCAGCAACAAATCTTTCACCAAACCCATAAATCCAGGCCAGGTTCTTATCTTTTGCTGTGAACTCCGTTATTGCCTCACAACAGTACACAATCTCTGCTGTAATAAAACTGAAACCAGTAAAAACTTACATTATACACTATTATCATGCTAAATCATCTCACACTAGCCTCCTGTTTTCTGTCTACTGTTTACAACGTGACTGTGTTGAACTTACTGGGATCCGTGGTCCTGACCTTGATCTGCTGAACTGCTCCTCTCTGTTGTTTGCACAGTTACTGCAGTTAGATGCACGTGAGCTGTGGGGAAGAGAGGGATGGATCACTGTCACATAGAAACAGAGTGGCAGCCAAAACATTTAATAATTAATAATTCCACACACATAATGTACTGTCCCTCCTTGAGTCCAGCCAGAAATCATTGTAGGTACAGTGTAGCAGTGTCAAGCAACCACCGTGAAACTATGATAAAATCTAGTTTTATCATATTACGATATAATCACAAAAGCATTTAATTGTTCAACCCTAATTTGAAGCACTTTCTTTAACTTTAACTTCTTTACTGTATAGGTAAGAAACAAAAAATGTTTTTTTTCCATATTTAAGCATTTCTTAAAGCTCAGGAAAGTGTTTAACTCTTAACAAAATGCCACCAAAAGCAGGAACATTGTGTTTTTTTTATTTCACTTTATCATCTCATCCTCTGCACAGATTTCAGTGCGCGGGCACTGTGTAATATGGACAAAATGTGTCAGAAGTTCTCCAGCTTCTCATTTCGTGTAGGAGAACATATCCATTAAAGGTGACAGTCGGGGTATGAAAGTAATAGCAGTTGTGCTGTTTCACATCTAAAGTAATAACTGCACAGAGCCAAACATCACTGTATGTCTGTCCAAATGCCTATGAAGCTCATTTTATGTGAGACACCAGTCTAGTAGGAGTATATCATGGTGGAATGTGAGCTTTATGGAGGATTGCAAAGTATTAGTCGGTCTCTGGCTGGATACTGCTGTGGTTGCAGTGATACTGCTAATTTATTTCTGCTGCACAACTAATGGAGGATATAAAAGGCCTCAGGTTTGTCCATTCCAGACAGTGCAGTTTAGGGCACAGCTCCAAATGATGAGAAAGCAGTGTTAAATGAGAGTTTTGTGGCGGTTAGAACGTGCATGAGCTCGGTTGGCCTGGATGGTGGTGTCTCATTAAATAGCTGCAGAGTTTTCACAGTTTATTAGATCGAATTACACTCTATATCTGTCTGTATTTCATGCACATATATACACACTAAATAAATAAACACACCACTTAGGATTGTATCTGACAGCTTGCGTTATGTCATTGCTTCTAGTACAAACCAGAACCAAACCACAACAAAACTGTTTTAGAAGACAAGAGCGATTATTCTATTTCAGTAAATTTCCTCCATTCATCTGTGTAAGATGGAAAAACATAAGCCACTGAACCTTGTATTAAAGCTGATGACAAATCAAAATCGAATCACAACTGAGATTTGAAACGTTGTGATTAGCTAATCGCAAAAGGCTGCAATGTAGATACCATCTGAAAAATATGCAACACATCTGTCCCAGAGAAAAAGCTGCCTCACATATACTGTAGAATATGAAGAACCTGAATCACACCAAAAAAAGTACCTTATAACAGCAAATCTTAATAGATGGCAAAACAACAAATGCTGTTACATCACAGAAAACATAGCGCCAATTCAAGCAGTGAAAAGAAATGGATTTAACTTTTGAATACTTTACACCCAACATGCACACTGCCTGGCCGAAAACGTCCAACAACTCTGTTGCCAAACAGAGCAAATGAGCTGAACAAGGTTTCACATTTTGCCAACAGCATCTAGTTGTCATTATCAATAAAATGCCTGAAAACATTCGGTTTTTTTTTTTTTTTTTTTTGGCCAATATCTCAGACTGATGCTTAAATTCTTACCTCAAAGACTCAGTTCAACCACAGTTACGAGTTCTACTTTACGTCTTCTCTATTCAGGCACCATCCTTAGCAAATAATTTAACATTTTTATGTGTGACCTCTCCCAAAAATATCTATTTTTACATTCTAACCTACTTTACAAAAGTTGATGTGACAGCTGCATACCATTTTAAAGTCATTGCAGAGTTTCCAAATGTCATGATACAGTATTATAACAATAATTCCATCTTGTATTGTGACCAAACGGGTAGACCCACCCACCATATAAATGAAAGCGGCTGAAAAACTTGTAACTCTATCAGCGGTCAGGACAAAAGGGTCACAGTGAACCAGATGTTTTTCACTGAGCCCCAACTCCACACGTCTCTCAATTCACACACGCTACCCCTTCTGGGTTGGCCAAAGGTAATGATCTATGTCGAGAGAAAGCTACGACTTTACACCAGGGTACTACACAGGGGTCAGGGTCACCTTTAAACAGATGTTATGGCAGGGGTTGCTGCCCGTGCATCGGGACATGGGTCAGTATTAAGCAGATGTTGCAAACCAGAAGGGATTAGCTTGTCATATCCTCTTTGAGCTGACTAAATGCTGCAGTTTCTGTTAAAAGACCCCCTGTTTGCAGGTGAATCAGCACGAGTCCAGCTGTATGCTGTTACTGAGAAATGACTGATGTTACATTAATATGAGAAATAAAATCAAACCATGAAAGATACCAACGTCTGCTGCTATTGTTATGTTCCGCAACTGTCAACCAGTGTGTTGTTAGCGTCATCTATATTACTCAGTACAGCTTAAACTAAATGCATTTGATATTAAAAGCCCACTGTATTGTCGGGAGAGGCGAATCCCTTTGAAACACAGCTCACACGTAACAATTGATTGATTGACTTGTTTTATTTGGAAACTCTGCGACTGCATTCTGCTTCTTGTCAGATACGATTTTTTAACATGTCTGCTCATTTAGCAGAGAATGAAATGCATCATCACATTGCTAAAACACAATCACTGTCATCTTGGTGAAACTTGGGCAATGACAACTAATTAAATGGATGTCGAGTGTCTCCAGTAAAATAAAACAACAGCGTCTTAATAAAAGCAGTTAAATTATTGAATGTAGATGATGACAACTGACATCCACACATCCCTACCTACCTACCTATCACTGACAGGTTCATGTAGGAAGAAGGTCCAAAAACAACTGTATTTATTGAATATGCAGTATGCATATGTGTGCGTATAGAAATGGTAGCACAATGACTACCTATCTGACCGCCTGTGGCAACAGAAATGTGTGTTCTGCAGTAGAGTTTCCACTTCTTTTCTCGCTGTCAAAGTAATAAGCACAGACCTGCAGAGCATTATGTTCAACTTTCGGGGGGAAGCAAACCTGCAGAAGAGATGGAAACAGAGTTTTCTAATCAGTAAGCTACAAACATCTCACAGTATTGTGACTTTTAAATCCTAACTTAAGACCCTGCAGTACACGGCTGACCTCAGAATGTCTTTCACTATAATGTGTTTGACTTCTAGCTATAGGGTTACAGTTTGTGCTCTGCATTTCTGAAAATTTAAAAAATTCTTCTCTTACACACCTGTATGCAGGTGTCATAAAGTCCTTGATGAGCACTTCATTAAAAAATAAGCATCTGTCTCCAGAGACTAAGGTCTCAAAGAGTCTGTATAAATTATAAATTATAGTGGCGTTTGCGGACTGTGTCACCTTTAATCAGTAGTGCTGACGGAAGTCAATCCACACTGGCTTACACGCTCGAGATTGTTTATTTACACTGAAAGCTTTCTCCCTCCCCCTTTTTCTAGTCTAGTGCTTCCTCTGCTGTCATTCGAACAACGGCAGCTCTTTGGAGCTACAACAGTAACGCGACCTGTAGCTGTTCCCTTGGAGACATCTGCACGTGTGAGCTTTGCCAGTCAACATCCAGTCTAACGGCGGCAGCCGCAGCAGCTGAAGATTACAACCCCACATCAGAAAGAGGCAGTCATGTTATCTCAGTCATGTGGAAATGGGAGACAGCCCATTTCCTCTCCCTTGCCTTTGTGAGCAGGTTTTACATTAAGAAACTAATACTGTATGTAGACAGAAGCTGTAGTGTAACCAGTCAGAAATTAAGTTCTTGATGCACAGTTGCCCTTGCTAGTGATGTTTTTCTCTTATACATGTACTGTATATTCCACAAACTGTATGTTCCTAGTTACTGGGTACAGCGTATACCTTTTAATAAATAAGACAATTTTTTGTTAAAATCACAGACCCCCGTAATACTGAACTGAACTGTGGTTGACTCAAACATGAATTTAAATATAGAAAAAAAAGAACAGAAAAAATGCATCATGTTGGGAAAGCTGCAATAAGATTGAATACAACTAAATGATAAGCTAAATGCGTGCTGGATTTAATCAGTCATAATGATAATTATCACATGCTAACCAATTCCATTGCACTGTTTTTTTCCTAATCACCTAGGATAGTTTTCCAATTGTTGGTTGTTCTTTAAAAGTCCGCTTTTTCTTCCGAACTGAATTAGTTCATACTTTCACTTTCTCACTCTCCTCACAGTGTGCAGCGCAGCGCTTCTATCTGTGGGAACAATTGCAAATGAAGTGTTTCATCATTTTGTTCTCGCTGTTCCTTCTCAGTAGCAGAAGAAAGTCAGCACTCACAGTTCACAGTGTTCATGGTTTAAAGATGTGTTAATATATTTTTTTAAACCACTAGGACAAGAAATGAATCCAATTATGCAATTTAACAGTTCTACTTTAAATAGTAAAAAAATACTATTATTGTGTTCTCTTAGATTTTTGCGCAGTTTGTATCTTTCGTGTGCACGTCTGCACCGATAGGCACACAAACACAGTTGCTGCGATATGATTTAGCTCAGCAGTGTGCTGTTTATTAGAGAAGGGGCATACTGCTGAGCTCGACACCTCCCCACTGTTTCTGAATAATAAGTATTAACGTTGTGCCATCTCCTAAATGAATAATGCTGCAGTGGAGCAGTACAGGATGATTTGTGTGTGTGTGTGTGTGTGTGTGTGTGTGTGTGTGTGTGCGAGCGTAGTGTAAATATGTGACTACTTGAAAACAAATGTAACTGAGTGATGACCTTATTTGGATTAACCAGAAGGCTTTGTTGTATTGCAAGAGCTTTATTAATTCATGAAACTATCATGCTGTCACTCTCCCTCCCTAAGGTGATTAATATGTCTGTGACGTGGAGGAGAAAAAAAAAACTTTATGAATCATCTTTATCATTTATAAAGTGTGCATTTCTATGATGCAATAAATCAGTTTCCATTCTACGTCTGGACACACATAGGTCATTTTTGTATACTCTGCATGGCCTACCACAATAACACATACAGTTCAAGTATACCAACACACTTATTATTCTTTACCATAGTGAAACAGACAGGCACTTTCCTCTGTTAGCCAATAGTTGCAGGGGAAGTTTCATCGATTTGAGACATTACTATCGCATTTCATTTGGTGAATGATTTGGATTGAACAAAGCGTCAACAGTATGTCATCGCGCCTCGTTTAATTTTTTCTCATCTTCAACAAAAGACTAAAATACAAATACAATAACACAATTACTGTTTTTCTGATTGGTGAGATTCACATCAGAAAGAGTGGGAGCATCATTGATTATATGAAAACTGATGTTTCCTTTTGAAATGTACAGTATGTGTACAGCAAGTTCACACAACGCTTATTTACTGGAAGTGTAAGCTGTTAAAATAGGGTGTTTATGACCTTCGTGTTTTTCCCAGCGTTGACTTGACTTCACGGCACTAAGTCATGCCAGACAGCACTTTAAAATAACCCTGTTTGAGAACTAAATAGATGCTCATGCAAAAATACAGACACCAAAGGTAAGACTGAATAAGTGAAGGAGAGATATAGAGATAGAGATGAATGAGCGAGGTGAAGGACTAAGAAATTTCTTTCCCTGATGGGGTGTCAACATCACTTTTCACTAATGTCCCTCTTAACCCTGAATCTGTCACTGTGCACACACACATTCACATACACAGACACAGGCAGAGCCATTTATTTTCTTGAGCCATCTGGTCGGAGCTCTTAAAGCCAGTTTAGTGGGACAGTGAGCACTGACAGAAAGAGACAGAGAGGGAGAATAAGGTGAACATGGGGAAAAGAGCTGCAGCTCAACAAAAAACAACCATAGGGACTTTCTGGTCACCTTGTCATTAACACCACTACACCCTAAAAAAGCAACAGTTGGAGTTTTTTGCACAGCACAAAAAATAACTATAATGTGTTAATTATAAGATTCATTCTGTAGGTACTGCTTGTTCCACTTTTGGTCAGAGTGGGGCTAGCTGTCACCGTGCTGGTTTATACTAGCTGGCTAATTCTCAACAACAAAGTGAACATGTGTATTTTAACAAATTTCATACTAGTTTTTTAATGTGACCTCTCTGTTTACTAAAGGTGTGCATGAATATTATTTTTTTCATGATTGGGAAAAGTCTTTTTTAAAAGGCATTCATTTTCATACCATAGAGAACCTAATGTTGATGACTTTGTTTCTTCCCGTGCATTACACAGTTTCTGTGAAAAGCAGGTGTAAGTAATATAAAATGTGTATTTTATTTTTGTGATTTTACTTTCCCTCCCTCTAATGCAGAAACATGTTTTTGTCTCTCATTCTACCGTACCACTGCACTTTACCAATGTTTCAGCAGAGGTGTTCATGGAAGTATTTAAAATTTTCAAGTGGAACATGAAGCTTCAAGTACAAGTAACATTAGAGCCCCACTGGGTACTAATCAAGAGCAATGTGAAGCCTGCAGTTAGCTAATGTAAGCTTAAACATTGAAAAACAGAGCAACTAATAGCTACCAGCTAGATTTACATTTGACACCCAGCTATTGTAGCTTGTATAATAGCCCAACACATCCTCTGCTCGGATAGTAACACCTGAGACTGGGGATGGTTTGTGTCACAGAAGAGACACAGCCTGCAGTTGAGAGCAGCAGGCAGATGACACAACCAGTTCCCATTTTACGTATTTAAATTTAAAAGTCTGATTAAAAAGAAAAAAAAAAAAAAAAGAACAGCTACAGTTAGTAACAGTAAAGATGTGTGTGATAATTATTTTTGCAGTCTTGTATTGGTGCCGTTTAAGTTTCTAATTAGGGATGTTTCAATATCAGAAAAGCGGTTGTCAGTTTGATAGGGGATGATGTCACCACTAATTAAATAAATATTAAATGTATTAAACTTAAATTGGCATGATTATTCAACCAAAAAATAAATAAATAAAAGAGAATGTCAGCTACGGATATTGCGTAAAACATTATACCTAGAGGCTCCTTGTGTAGGCAGCTGCTGTTGGTTTTTCGAAGTGCAGACATAATAGGCAGACTAATACCTCCGTTATTCTAACTACAGATTAGACAAAGGGTGAAATGGTGCATTTTGAATTGATGTAAACGAATTATCGATTACCACATTGTGTACCATTCAACAAACACACTCAAATGAGCAGCTTTATCATGAGGCCATTCAGGACATGTCCAGTTTCCCCCCACTAGTCATTGATAAGCCTCTCCTTGCCTGTCACTCAGGACTTAGACTCATTCCCTCTCGGCCCACGAGCCCAATTTAGTCTCCACAAGAATCTATCACACTGCGATGTTATCTGCAAGTAGCCCAACATCCCCCTCGCCCCTTCATTTGTCTTTCTTTCCATTTCCCTTTCGCTCTCCACCTTTCTGTTTCTCCAGTTCAAGCTTTTTCCTTCCTTCAGTTGTTGTACTTTTTACTGTTTTATTTAGCCGTCTTTCATCCCTTCTCTTTCTGGAGGGCCTCACAAACTAATCAACTGTGGGGAGAACCTGACTTTGCATATAGATCATATCCCTCTTGACAAGGGATGGAGAAGAAAAATGTCTACATCGCTCACATATGAAGCCTTTTAGTAATGTGATGGATGAATTGCATTTAGCTTCAGCAAACTTTTGGGACATTTCACTGATAGGACTTGATTAATGGCCGAGCTGAATCAACCACTACAAGAGGGAACCTATTGTGGAGGGAAATTCTCCCCAGAAGATTTGAGATAACACACTAAACAGCTGGTTCTCTCAATCAGCTCCCTCAAACTTATGTCAAAGAGTACCGAGTAGATTTATGTGCGATCTTCTTAACAATGACAGAACGCACAGCACACCTCTTAACGGAAATTAAACAACATGTTTTTAGGGTCGAAAATCAAGATGTCATCAGCAAAAGGAAAGACAAACTGGGAAGTATCATAAATGGCAATTGGCTGGTGGCTAACAGACTGATACTACTTTGGTAATGGGCTCCAGAGATAAGTGAAATAGCAAGGAGTTAAAGGACAACTCCAGGGAGAAACCCTAGGAGAACCTCAAAACTGTGAACATGAACAAGCATGGATCACCTGTCAGTATTACTGTAGACGGGATATTAAATTTCCCAATTATGAAAATTAGGTTTTATTTTAGCCTGGATGTTGTGAAGAAAAGACCTTAATTAATCCATCTCTCATGGTCAAATGTCATCTTAGCATCATGGGAGAGGATGTCCCTAGGGGTTTGTGACCTGGGAGTGCAACTTAATAATGTGAAGCAGATGTTAAAAATAATCAGGGTTGCATCTTAATTTTAATGAATCCTGCAGGGTCATATTAAGTGCCTTTTAATACCACACGGCACCAGAATGTCTCAAAAACCGTGGCAGTAACTGCTTCAGATTATGTGGCAATATGGAGCTCATGAAATGAACGAGCAGAGTGTTTTTGCTTTGAGGGGTGATATACTGCAGAAGAAATCAGCAAGCCAGAATGAGTCTTATTAGTCCCACTGTCATGGCAGGTCATACACTTTAAAGGTCCTGAGATTATGCCTGTCACCGCTTCTCTAACTATATGTACAATGATCAGAATAGGGGGTTTAATGCTTTCCTGAAAATGTAAATATAGCCTACACAAATATATAAAAATATCCAACCCAAGCTGTGTTACCATAAATACTGTATGCTCTGACAGGAAATAACAAGTATTTGTATACACTCTTAATAGAAGAAGAATAACAGCTGAATACCTATCTATTTCTGCCAAGACCACACTTGTGCAAAGAGTACAAAACGTGTACAGCACTTTTTTCCATAATAAGAGCAGAGTGTCCCGAGTCAAAGCTGCCAGAAGGCAGGTAGAAGAGTTTGAACCATGCACATCAATAAAGCTGCACTCTGGCCAGGTCTGCAGTGTCTCATTAAAGGTGTGGTTTGACATCAGCGTTGGCGTGTTACTGCAGTTGTTATCATGTATATGGAAAAGCTGCAACAACAGTTTTTGGCTGTTTGTAGAAATCTGACAGCAACGTCAACACTGCTCTGGGCTCAGGGGACATAGCAACTAGACCATTTCTGAAAACTGAACATTTTTAAGGAGTTTATAGGTTCATGTTTTTATGGAAGGAAGGTGCGCTCACCAAACTCACCTCCAAAAGTAGTGTATGCACCTGAACAGTTTTTGTCATACATGAGTTTCCTGGAGATTTCTCAGGCCAAAGCCAACTGATTATTTTAACATAATTACAAAACCTCTTTCTGTAGGCTGGACAGATCGGACAACTTTTCACCAGCAGTCATAGTGAAAGGCACTGAGTTTAAGCTTTTGTGCCTTTTTGAAGAATAAAAAAAATTAACATTAACATTAACATGTTCCAGCCAACATAACGGCATAAGCAGACATATTCATGTTGTGTCCCAACCTCTATCGGCCGCGCTGCTTTTTAAAGATTGGCGTCGGCATTTGAAAAACCCATATCAGCTGGCCATTAGTTGATACAGTGCAGTCAGAGAGTATTAAGACAGCTCTGTACCACAGAGATTGGATTTGAAATAAAAATGATTATGGGGTTAATGTACTGATTCTCAGGTTTAAATTGAGGTGAACAACCGCAGCAGATGGAGCGTGTAGGAGTAGCCAGTGTGCCCACTGAAATTAACATAAATCAGATCGCCTTAACATAATTAAAATGTAGTTGCAAAGCCACTTCAATCAATGATGGAATTGTCCTCTCTGATTTTTGTATATTTTTGTAAAGTGATTATGTATTGTTACATGTTTTATTAAGACTTATTACTTTAAATTTTGAACTGCTCACTTACTTTATGCCCTCATACTCATAAAACACAGACAAAACATATGGGATTCACAAGCCTTGTGTTTTTTATACACCCTTGAGCAGCTAGTGCACTTGGGAACAGAAAAAGCTTAGTATACCCAAGCTAAATCTTGCAAAAAGTTTTTTGTTATCTGTACATAAACATACAAAAACAAATCAGTTCAGATTTAGGACTCCTGAACCTTAATAACTGCTACTTAACACCTCCATTGTAAATGAGTATAGTCACTGATTTAACAGCATTTTTCTAACTATACATATATTGACGTCTTCTAAATCCCTAAATATCTATGTTAATACTTTTTGATAAGAACTAGTCTTTGTCCTTAGGGTTGTTGAATTCATTGTTTATATAGACTGTAACAGCCTATCAGACATGTCCTTGCCAAAGTCATGTTAGCTTGTCATCACCAAACAAATGACTGCCTTGCCATCACTCTCTCTTCTTTTTCTACATACAGCAGATGTCTGTTTCCATGGGAATAAAGCCATCTTAGCATGTCATGTTTTTTAAATCCTTTAGTCCCCTCTATAAATATTTATTAAAGATGTGCCATTAAGATGGGCCGAAGGGACCCTTTGCTAGACCATAAGCAAACACCTTTTGTTTAACTTCTGTAAAACACTTCTAGTTTACAAGCCAAACCGCAAATGCTGTAAGGGAGCAGGCATGCTCCAGCATCATGTAAGGACATTTGTAACCCTATACAGCTGTATGTCTAGTCAGGAATGTCTTTGACTTACCAATTCAAATCAAATCTGTTGAGAAAATGTGAGAAGCCTTGTTGAGTGACACACGATTTCTAGATAAGAAGATAAAAACATAGTATATTAATATCTAACTGGTTAGTGGATAGAGGTGCCAGACTGTCTGCTATTAAATCAGGTTTTGGGTATATGAACAGGAGATGTACTGTTCATGATGTCCAGTTCTAACATGGATTAGATCCTTGTGACTTAATGAGCTGAACTGTCACTACACTGTTTTATTATATACCGTCTCATTTTAACCACCCAAGTGTAGACTGACAGTGAGATGAGAAAAGAAGTTTCAAAGTCAGTGTGTTTTTGAGCTAAGGGGGCTACATAAACTCTCCTCTTTCTCCCCTCTCACACATCTTCCACTTTTCCCATTTATTCTCTTTTCCACATTCACACCAGACCTCTGGCCCCTACTCTTCTCCATTTGGCTGCTGTACTTTCTGTCCTGCTTCATTCTCCCTCCAAGGCCCTGCCTGGCCCAGTTTAGATCAGCTGCCAAAGTATTTGTGTAGTTCAGTGTGCCTTTGCAACCTTGCCTATGCATTTCTCTGTGTGCGCATGCGTGCCTACGTGCAATATTAAATGGTAAGAAATGACTTCATGTAGTAGTTTTCACAGAATGTGCAACTCAGTGTTTCACATTTAAAATACAAGCTAAAAGTTACAATACACAAGTGTATGCATCAGTGCACACTGGCACACAAACAGTAAAGAAAAATTAAAATCCATCAACACAGAAAGAAAGATGGCATAAAAAAAGAATAATTCAGTCATTAGCCTGAAAAAAATAAATGGTTTTAAGTTGATATTTGAGGTGACTTCAGTCAGTTTCTGTTCTCAAGTCTTTAGGAAGTTTGTTCCAGAAAAGACAAGCTGAGCAACTAGAAACACCTACAGTGGATTTTCCATAATTCATGGTGCTTTAAGAGGGCCAGTACAAAGAGATCAGAGTGATTCAGTTGTGTCTGTGCATATGTACAGCATATGTATATCATTTGCAATATTTAGCTGTGAAAGTAAACTTACAGCAGCTGCAATGACACGGACATCAAGGTTTCCACCATTTTCAAGTTCAGAAGATCAAAAGTGCAAAGAGGATATCAAGCAGACGATGTCCGTGTTATCCACACATAACTATGTTCACATAATTATGCAGAGTGCAGGGGAGGTTTTAAAAATGCTAATGTGTCAGTACAACTAGATTTACAGCTGAATGTAAATCAAAAAGCATAGAGCATTACCTAAAAATCAATACCACGAGGGCATCAGACACATTTCAGGTCAAGTAAGCAAGGGTTAAATTGAAAACTGCACTATATTTGCCACTTACAGCATTTTGTATGCACAGAGTAACAACCTCTCCCCTATCTTGGGGAGCTTGAGCTTGTTTAACTGTGTGGTTGTGAAGCATGAATTTTAAACTGCCATATGGTTAAATTAGCATGGAGTTTGGCACCCTGTTCTTCTTCTGGAAAGCTGGCATGCTTTGATTCTCTGTGCAGTCTTGTAATTACCTAATCAAGAACTTTTATTTTATCAGTTTTGTGCATAGACATCATCACATCACATTTAGTATCAGAATCTACATCATGTGCTATAAACATGATTAACACATACCAGAATTGAGTGAAATGGGCTCTGTGCTTATTCTGTGACAAATTTCACAATTGAACAATGGCTGCAACTTTAAACATGTTTTAGTTCATTTGAAGTGTTAACAGCGAGAGGCCTGAATTTACCTGGATGTTTTCCAGGGGTGTGATGATACACTTAGCTCCCGAGATGAGACAATAAAAGATATTGGGTTCACTATTTTTAAGAAATCTTCAGTGACAAAATACCTGACTGGGAAAATTGAAAGTTACAAATGCAAAATAATGTAGGTGCATTTCAAAGTGTTTTAACTAATTATCTTATAATGAATGTCCCTTCTGTTCTACTTTCTGAGCATGAATAATCATAGCAGTAAAATACAACATGCACACACTGTAAAAGGTTATATCACAAACTCTTTCTTTATGGTTTCATAAATCTAACTGTGTATGAACTATGCATGAGCCTATAACTTCTAACTGAAGCTGCAGTTGAGCTCTTTTCCAAAACTGAACATAAAAAATAAACATAAATAACAAAAATAAATAACATTTGGTTTGTCTTATTTTTTTCAGTGCAAACAGGAAGTGCAACCAGAATCGAAGTAGTATTCTCTCAATATTCAAAGTGCAAACGGTGACTGACCTAATTCTTTACAGAGCTCAAAGATAGCTACAACTACAAAGTTCAGCCAATCATATGGTCACTTTGTTTTTCAAGAATATAAGCATGTCTACGTTTTCTGGCAGTGGTAACTGTCTTCTGCACTGCAGACAAGAAAGCCACCTGTGTTTGCCACCACTAGAATTAAAGTGAGACAGCTGAGACTCGTAAAATGTGAGGATGTCAATCATCAATTTTCTGTTACTGGCACCTGAAAAACACCTTTATTCCATGTTCAATTTTTCACTGTCCACGAAATACAAATTATTCTACAACTTGATCCGAACGTAAATTTGGTAGCCCCATCCTTCTTTAGGGAGTGACTACCTTCATCATACTTGATTACAGATTAGGATTCCCAAGTCAAATGAATGAATTAAATGAAGTCGAGTGCCCTGTAGAGGAAGATGATGAACAAAGGAAAGAGTAGCAGAAAAGAGATGTTTTTACTTTTTGATGGAGTAAAGCAAGTGAAAATGGCTAAAGAAGGAAATATTCCATTTGTGACACAACAACAATGTAGTTTGACAGGTGTCATCTTAACACAATATCACTACTATTAAAACATTGCTAAGCATCTTGAACATGGTTGTTTGTAATTATAGCCATTAATTATCAAATGAATATATTTATAAGCAAAATTAAAAAAAGCTTAATTCTTCCACTGTCACAGCATCCAGCTGAAAGGAAACAGCTTCTGCAAAAGTTCAGCTCAGTAGTCTGCAACATGCTGATGTTAACATGTGAAAATAATAATAAAATAATGTGGCACTTAAACTTTTCCCTTTTTTTTTGTGGCTACCAGATGACCCATGTGCTAGGGCAAGTGTTGCAAAACCTTATCTCCAGACACACAAAATGTCTGTGAGGTTATTTTATTGTCCAGTTCAAACTTCTTTTAATTTTTCAGCAAGATGAATACTAATGGCTAATGGGTAATGACTGCAGCCAAGTCATAGAGGTGTTTTACAGCCCTCCTGGTGCCTGTAAAAGTAGTTAAAGAGAAAAATGATTACCTCATCTGTCCATCTGTCTGAGGAACATGCAAATTAGAGAGGGTCATGGGAGGGGTCAACAATATTGTACAATAATGAAGTGAAGGAAATTGTGACCTTGTCTGATCCATAAAAAGACCTAAAGCTTTTTGTATGACTACAATTTTAAATGTGGTGCAGGAAGCTGTAGCTGCTACAAAGTGGATTCACAATTAATAGTGAAATGTGTGGAAAAATATGATGGGGGTAATTATGTTGCACCACTAATGTCACTAGTCAGTTTATTTAAAAGTAATAATAAGAGAGAACATTACATTCGATTATTTAAGCACTCTGGAGAACGATATGCAAAGCAAAGATAGCACAGTGTTAGAAAAATAGCAGATCATGCACCATGAAAAAAGGTAAAGTCTCATTAATGGAGCCGATGGTAAAGATAACTTACAATTTAAGTCTCATAGTTAAACACAAAGCAGGCAGTACATTTGTGTTAATACGTCAAATGAGTGATACCATAACATAGCCTGCTATAACTCTGTTAGCCCTCACCATGACCTGAATAAAACCCTAAACATATATTGGTTTATGAATCAGTTTTATTTTAAAAGAAATCTAATCTTCAAAACCCTAAATTCCCACCTCTGCCTGTCAAACTGTTACGGCCCTCCACTGGATAAAACAGAACAAAACTGGCGTCCAGCTGAACTTTTTAATGCCAAACTAGTAGTAGAGCAGCCTCGTATATCAGTACCATGCAGAGAGAGAAACACTAGCGGGGTTAATTGTTTCAGCACTTTGAAAAGACACTAGCTGAATGCCAATGCAGGGGCTGGATCCTTCCCTGATGTTTGGAAGTGTACATTCAGACAAGCGAAGAAACCCTAGGAGCTTGATGCATTGCAACTTAGATAAACACATGTAAACAAACTAATTAAGAAAGCAACGTCACCGACAGCATAGCATAAAATAGAGAAAACACAACCAAATCTATATATGCATTGTAAATACACAAACTACTTCAAAATGCATTCTGCAGCACAGGAACTGTACAAAACATCCAGCAAGCAGCTTCTCTTATTTATTCACTGCTGATGCTGTATTTACATGTTATAATTGCCGAAGTGTCCAGCAGCAGGTCTTTTCAGCTTAACTAATGAACATTAAATACACAAGTAACTTGCTGCTTAAGTTAAATTGTTTATGTAGGCTGTCTGTCTGTACTCAGCCAAAGATTGTATGTGAGAGAAGATGCTTCACTCTGTACCTACACTGTACAGCTGCATTGTGCAATGTCGAAAATAAAGCAAAGTGCTCGAACTTCACTCGAGATGTCCAGCATGCCAGTTTCTCAATACACATTTTTTCTAAGATACCATTTCCATATGAAAGTTAAGCTTATGTAGCCTCCTGTAACATACAGAAATGCTTTGAGTGTGTCTTTAGAACATAATGTGATTTACATTTTTAAGGTCGCAGACTCCTGAAACTAGTATATATTCGCTATCATCAAAAAAATATGTTAAAGCTTTAGTGTGTTATTAGCAGTATAACTGTTCTATACTAAACTCATAAACCCATACTATATGGGTGTCCTTCTATAACTTTTACCAACACAGATGCACTTTTTCTCCATAAAAATATCTCCTGCAATAAATCAGACAGGGAGGAAGGAGACACTAACAACAAGCTTGGTTTTTTTTATTGCCTCGCTAAGTGCATGCTGACTGGACAAGATAAAGTGCCTGAAAGGAGAAAATTCTGGTCTGTTTGCATTAAAGCACTTTATTAACTCATTTAACTCCAGCAAAAACAAAAAGTAAAGATTTATAAAGTCACAGTTTAAATACTCATCACTCTCTGAAGAGACTCAATAAAATTCACATACACATTATCACACACTTTGGCTCCCATTCAGGTTTAGAGGTAGAATATGTCTGATAAAATGATGTTGGAAGTCTACATGCTGTATAGTGTGTGTGTTGATAGGGAAGGAGTAAAATGAAGTGAGGAGGATCTGCTTGTGGCTCTGGCGGCGTTCATGTTTTCATGCATGGGTGCAGAGTGAGTGTTTCTGTGCGTGCTCACCATGTGAATTTGATTATGTACATCTTTGTGTCCTCTGCATGGAAATCAACAACATTATATACCCAAGGGAGCCTATTAAAGAGTTTGTCTCTCATATGTGTGCGTGCATGTACTTAAAAATAGAAACCATGTGTTGAGAGTGACGGGTGAACATATCCCGCTTACTCTGGGGAAATGAATTAAAATGAACAGTTTTTTCCACTTCCCTCACCTGCAGTACAAGGACACAGGTGTAGGCCTCAAACATGGTGTGTGTGTGTGTGTGTGTGTTTGTGTGTGTGTGTGTGTGTTTGTGTGAAATGTCCAGAAGACAAGGACTGAACATCATCCTTTTGATGCACACTGAGCATTCCTGGATCTAAAATGTATTATTGTCTATGCATCACAGCACGGTGCCTGATAGGACTGTCCTACCAGCCCTATTAACGCTCTGGGGTGTTCTCACAGACTCCTTCTGCAAGTTGGCTTCGCTTTAACAGCCAGCCTGTACATTAAAGAACCTTCCAAAACCCTAAAAATGGATTTAAATGATAACCCAGATATGAGCTATTCCTAACAATAACAGAATCTAAATAAAGGTACAGCGATCCTCCATCACTATGTACCATCTTACATGTTCTACTAGCAGTTTGATCCTTTAACAGAGTGTGGTGTGCTATCACAGTGAGACAGCTGTGCAGCCATGTCGCTGAAGCATACTACCACACTGACACCGTGTTAATTTGACTGTCAGCATGTTCATTATAATACAAGAGGAAATGGTACAGAGAGACTGAGACACATTCGGCACTGGTAAAATCCAACCAAGATGTCTGGTGTAGTAGTACGGTGGTCAAACACATTACAGTAATGACAGCGTCTCTTATCTTCAATACTGCACAGAGAAACACCAGATATTGGCAGCAAAACAGAGAATGACACATATAAATAACGCCAAATCAATTTATTGCATGTATGTGTGTGTGTGTGTGTGTGTGTGTGTGTGTGTGTGTGTGTGTGTGTGTGTGTGTGTGTGTGTGTGTGTGTGTGTGTTTAGTACACGTTAATCTGAAACTATTCATGTGCTTGATGGGAAAAATATCCACTCTGGAAATGTGTAAACAGATAGATGTTTTCTAAAGTGTACAGTTTTCTTTTCATTCAAGCATGTGAAGCCAAACAATGATAATCTTCAGAGTAAAACTCAGTTTTGTGTAAAAGTGTGCAACGTGGTTGAAAATGTGTCACCAGCTTATTGAATTGCACTGTAATAACATACAGTGCAATGCAATATGTACTGTGCTGGTTATTCACTTTCTGTGAGTAATTTTTTGGTGACCTCAATCATGATGCCAAAATTCATCTGTATTTCTATTTATATGAATGTGCCAATGTGTACTGATACACAGCATTTGTTTATATTGGTACTGTGAGCAGCTTATACTTTACCCTACATATGGATGGAATTCTGTAGATCTCTGTCTCTGCTGAGGTCTATGTCATGACCAAAAAGTAAAGATTTTGAGTCCAGAAAGTGTGCTGGGAGTCTACCGGTTTATTAATGCACAGCCACACCTTAACTCAGCCTGTAACAAACTAATATGGCAACGAAGTGACTTGATAAGATGGGGGATGTGGAGTGATTGTTTACTTGGGTTTCAGTAATCACGCAGCTGATTTACATATTCAGCAGTATCACTGAGATGCCTGCTTACAGAGCTTTCTCATGTCAATGTAATTTAACAAAAGTGCAAACACAGCAAACAGTAAGTGCAAATGTATCATGCTGAATATGTGATGCCAGAGCAAATTATGTGAACATTATGTTCTCCAGAATTATAAGAATGTGTTTTTTTATTCCTTATTTTGTAAAAGCCTGTGTACAAACTGAAGATTAACATGTCATATATTTCTTATCTGGTGTCTATTTGATGTAAATATGAAATTTGGTAATACCAAGTTGCAGCTGGGAGTTCTGTTCCAAAAACAATACGTCATACGATCAGTTCTCAGTTGGATGCTGTGTTGGGTGTGAAACTAGAAGCTGTGTGGGACTTGTTTTAATCGCACACTGCAATGCAGTGAATCTATGTTTTTATGAAGATTTTATCAAAAAACATTTACTCTATAAATACACTCGCCTAAGGAAAGTGTATCACTCCACTGGAACCTGTATCCCTACAAACAACCTGCCTCTTTTTTGCTACTGATGCAGTTAGTTGTATTATATTATTAATCTGAAAATAGAAGCTTCCAGCAACCAGAGGGAATCCACTTTGCAGCTTTCACACTTGTGCCTCAAATGGCATTACTAACTCTGTAATCAAATCACTGGCCAGTGTAGTAATGCGGCCTACAGCACAGGCCCCAGGAAACTCTGGGGCATACAAGCAATTAATTAACTTAATTGCATGGTTAACTTAATTGATTACCTTGTTATTTTGCTGGCCTCGATATAGCTCCATTGCATAGTTATGAGATGAAACCAGTACCATAAGTAGAAACACTGAAATTAGGAGCTAAATGTTTCAAAATACACATTCAATCATCTGAAAATATCTCAATTTTTTTTCACTGTTATAAATCTTCAACTTTTTGAATTATTATTATAAATTTTTTTTTTTTTGCAAACATTTGGCTCTGTCCTTTCAGAGATTCAGATCACGGTTTTGAGACATTCAGCATTTTATTTCTAATCTGTTCTTACTGAGTCTGTTTTAACAGCCAAAAATGATGTGTCATTCCTGTCATACTAATGCAGATAAAATGTGCATATCTGCCAATAGGCTACAACAGTGTCAGGTATCTCTGTCTCCCCTCTCTCTGCTCTTGATTCACTCAGTGAAATACAAGTGTCCTAGTTGTGCAGTGAGTGGGTAATTGATGTCAAATTATCATTCCATTATCATAAGCTTAATTAGTTGTATTTATTAGCCATTAGCTGAATACATCCAATCCAGCACCAAAATGATAAGCAGGGCATGTGAGAGAGCATGAGTGCTGCCGACTGGTGTCAGCACGACTGAGTCACGCTAATGTGACAAAGATAAAGGCCGTGCAAGAACACAGCACGAGAATAAATTACGTTTCAGAACAGCCACTAATGGTCTCCTTTTGTTGGGACTTTATAATGATAGATCAGATATAACTTATCTAAAACTGAAGTGTTATGAAAGAGTTGTTCTCTCAGATATAGAAAAAGCCAGAGAACAGTGTGCGTGCATCCTTCAGTGTGAAGGTTGGTAAAGCCAGAGGCATTTATCAGTGGAATGAGTTGGCCTCAGATTTGGCCTCAGACAACAGTCATATCAACACTGCTTTAGGGTAGGGCAGCCAGCTTCTCTCCACTCTTCTTCCCCCCACTCCCTGCTCCAGTTCTCCAATATCTCATTGCCTTCTCTTTCTGTCTTCCCTGTCCTAATCTGTCCTTCTCCCCCTTCTGCGCACTCATCTCCATTCTTTTCCTCGGTCTCACACTGTTCCTCCTGTGCCTCTCTCCTTCAGTTCTGCGTCTGCTGTGTGTATGAGGGATGAGTCTTCCTCCTGGACGGAGCATATTAGCTCTTCGGCCTCACTCTTTCCTGACAGCTCCGACCTTGTTAGAACTGGGGAGTGAGACGTCCTCTTTCTCAGCTGTAAAAAAAAAAAAAAAGCTGCAAGGGCAGCTGTATGACTTTTTTACCTTTTAGTTTTACCCTTGAAGATGGGTGTACATAAACACAGCATCATCAGGGGATGATCATTAAGAAGAGAGCTGCTAGCGCCAAAACATCTCACTTCAAAACTCCATGTGTGTCTATTTTTATCTGAAGGACTAGAGCTTGGATTTTGAGGCTCTTTCCAAAACTTCATTGTTAGAAAACTTTTGCTTAATGCCACATAATGTCTTGGCAAATAAATGGCAACACCCAACTCAAAAGCTCACCTTGATTTTTTACATATTTTATAAAAGCCAATTACCATACTCTATCATGCTCCATGGCACCATTAAATGAGCTCATTAAATACATTTAGGATTACAAATCAAAGTAACTGGCAATTAGGATTTACCTAATTGTGTGAAACTTCAAGGATCTGATGCTTTCTCATCCAGTTTGTGGCACTGCACAGTGCCATCGCTGTACACCTGTTTATCAGCTGAGTCATTCTGATGATTGATGTGGACAAGCAGAACCAGTCTGGATCAGATTTTGATATACCTACCACAGTAAACAGTACCGCTGAAGCAGAAAGGCGCAAGTAATCCAGTAGCAAAAAAAAAAAAAAGGTAAAAGACCTGTCTATATTTCTCTGGATCATGTCAGCTAAGACATCAGGCCAACCTTGATGTCAAAGAGAGAATATGACGGGTTTTACTTGAACTGGTCTTTTTCTTAGAGTGATACTCATGGGTGATTTAACCCCACCACAGGCCTCTGGACCATTCATTCGCCTAACTTGTACTAAACGTAAGCAAAACAACACAATCGCCAATACAGCAGACGACACCAGATACTGTATATATATAAATGAAAATTAAACACTGACTTACCCTGTTTTTTATCCTGAAGACCAATTGTCTGTGACCTCTCTGGCCCAGTGACGTCACGATTCTGTACCAGTGACGGAGCTGCGCCGTAACGTTAAGGATCCTCTGGATTTTATAACAGCTGGTGGTGCGTTCAGTGTCACGAACAGTAGGTGACTCTACTTCGGATGTTTCCGCGTAAACATTAAAAAGCATTTGTTGTTCTCCACATTTGAAGATGTACTCATTCTCCTCCTGGCTAACATCACTCTCTTGGGGCACCGTGCTAACATTTGCCGGCCGCCAAAAGTTGTCTGGAAGCTTAGTCGCATGTCACGCATCTAAACCTTCAACCTTTAAAACCTTTAAAACCTTTTTAAGTTACTCTCATTCTCCCATCTCATTTCTACAGCCACGTGTTTTATTAGTACTAGTTGTAATACAGAGATACCGGAACAGCCGACACCTGCGACTGAACTGACCAATCAGGGGTAACAAATGTCGCCATTGGCAACAAACTGGCCAATCAGTCCGCCCATTGGATTAATGACATCAGACGCTAAAATGATGATGATGAAAACAAAATGGCTGCCCTAATTATCAGCTAAATGTTATTGTCACCACTCTGGCACAGTGTTGATGGGTTGTTCATATTTAGGACATAAGCTGTGTTTGCGATGCTAACGAGTGATCAAGATGTTTTCAAGCTGTTTCCTTCAATACTGCAAACGTTAACCTCATGGTGCCCCAAGAGGAAAAGGTCATCAGAAAAGACACAAGGATATTTTGAAGATCATACACATCGAGATGCAAAACTGTGGTCCCACTAGCAACAACATCCCACATCCATAGCAGGGTTAGGAAATAAGAGTATTGATGGACTATAGCTCGACGATCAAAACACAACCAAACATTTTAATCAAATGCAGAGCATGATTTTGGTGAACTAGCTGCAGTGGTTTACTAACTCACTGCAGCTTCTGTGCTGTAGCTTAAGTTAAATGTCTCGTTGCTTTACAGCATGATGAATCTAAACACCTTTAGGCTTAGCTATGGAAACACCAACCTCTGAAACTGTGTGGCCATTTAAATAGAACAGTAAATCAAATTTTGCCACAGGGAATAGAAGTCCATTTTCTTTGCTTCTATCACAATATATCGAGCATTTGTACAATATATGATCGTGCCAGTGGGTTTCTCTAAATTTAGGGAACGCGTGTATGTGTGATATGGATCCATCATATGTGAATTCTTGCTACCTTCACACTGTGGGTCATAAAGAGTGCACGGTAGATCCATCCCTGCCACTTTATATAAGAATAACACCCCAGAATGAATTCTGAATTCAGAAGTGTGAAGCCTTGCTGGCCCTTTTCCCTACCAGTATTTAGCTCATGTGCAGGGGTTAACACACTCCACCTAAAATATTCAGGGAGTACCACTCATGTGTTTGTCCTAGTTGCATCTAAAAGGATTTGGTCATGCTCAGATTCTTTTCACAGCTCTGGTGCGCTGTTATTTCCATGTAGACTAGAGAGTTGGTTGACTGAAGATGCATGAGGAGAGTTTTTTTTTTTTTTTTTGGAAGGACAAAAAGTACACAGCCAGTGTTGTTTGTAGGCAACTAGTGCTGCTGGTACTGTGAACTTGAAGCAACACTTTAGAATACTTAAATAGGTTTGCTATGTGTTGCCCCTTGGGCTAATATGTTTCATTAAAGGAAACAGTTCAGCTGGGTTTAAAAATGTGATTCTGGGATATTGGATGATTTAGCTTCATTGCAATTACTCTGATAAATATAAAAAGATATACGCAATTACGACTGAACTATTTCTAAATGAAATTAGTCAGTTCTTACAATTCTTCTGTTTGGTATTGACACACTTTCTGCAACATAAATTATGTCGCATGCAGGATCTATTGTTTGACTTTGTGTTTGAAATTTCCATGAACTTAAAATATAGAAAATTGTCTTGGCTAAATTGTCTAAATCTATTTACTGTGATTCTGAAACACTGACAGAATCCCTTCGAAACAGCACACTCAGCCCCCCGGTCATTGGTGTCCCCCATTGTTGCTAAAACATAGCAGCAGTAATGGAAAACTATAAAAGGCCTGTACGAGATGACAGAGTAATAGCAGTAGATTTAAACTGTGGCAGACTGGGCAGCCCTTCCCAGCCGTAATGACTAATACAAATGCATGTCTGGAAGCCAATAGATTGGGGTCAATAATCATTGTTTATTACCTTTGTTATATGAAAACAGCAAATGTTAATAAAATTGATCATTTTACATTTGAGTTGAGTGCAGTGGAGGAAATAACCCTGACAGCACTGTAAAGTTCCCTGCTTTGGTTTAGGATAAATGAACCTGATAAATTCCCAGGATTACATTCAAATTCAGATATTGATTTCATGCTGTGCGCTATATGATGGTGGCCGTGGCAGAAAGGCACAGAAAGATGGAGGAGGTAAGGGAGAAGCAGCTACACAGAGCCACATAAATCGACTGTGCGGGACACATTTCCATAGAGCTAATATCAGCAGAGTCATACTGATAGGCATACGTACATGCACAAAACTCATGCACGCATGCACACAGAGTAATTCAAAGCCATTTTCCAGAGCTGCCTGCACTCTGCAGGCATCTGCTCACAGTGGCGCAACTGGGATGGGACCAGCCTCCTGCAAATGGTTCGGCATGCTAATAGGCTCACAAATGGGTCAGTGAAAGCTAAATGACAGCTAACTGGGTCTTGCTAATTATGCAGTAACCAGGCCTCCACCAATCAGGTGTAAAGGCCAGAGAGGCCGGTGAACTGACTGATTGTAGACAGGTTGTCTGCCGGTTGTTCAAGTAGTTTGATACAAGTGGGTCAGTATAAGAGGATCATTAATGGATTTCAAGCACTGTCAGTATCAAGGAAGGAGACGTGTAGAATGTGATTTGTTCTCTTTGACTTTTTCTCTAAATGAAATCAAATCTACTATCAAATCACCATTTCCTTTCTGATCCTTTTCAATATACTTCATCATTTTCTGATTACATTTTTACAAGAACAAAGCTGTTAGTTTGTTCTGTATGTGTGCATATGGACATTTTCAATATCGATTATTCATTTACAACTATTTTCCGAACAACTGAAGTCATTTATCTCCATCTTGAAGCCATTTATATCACACACAAATATACTGGAAATACAGATAGGTTGCAACATAGTGACTGAATTTATTCATCAAATTCCTTTGAGTAATTAAAAATGGGTATCCCTGTGGGATTCGCAATTAATTCCAATGTAAATTTCCCCATTCATTATTTGGATGAAATAAAAAACAATATATATAAAAAGCAACAGGAGACAGAAGGTCTTTATGCAGTTGTATCTCTCCAGGTAGTCAGAAGAAGTAATCCTTTTTCTTTCAGGTTAATATGGGAACATCTCCCTAAATAGTAGTTTTATTGGTCCAAGTTGTAGCTTGTGCTTATGCTGCCATCTTCTGGCAGAGGCTGACCTATATTATAAACAGAATAAGCTGAACACAAGACTGTACTGCAGCTCATAACATTTGCTCTGCTGTTTAATCAAGCAGATAATGAGCAATAAGATTTGAGGCTGTCGGTGTGAGTGTGTGTGTATGCGTCAAAACTCATGAGAGATGGGGATTTCAGTATAAATATTTATGCCTGGCAAACAGATCAATGGCTATTAAAAAGGTCAAGGGCAGATGATGATGGATGCTGGCTGTATGTATTGATAAATTTTGACCACAGTTTGGAAATACAAATGCACACACACTTAGACACATACACATAAGTGGCAGACCAAATGATAGGGATTAATTCATTGATCGTGCTCAATCTGTCATAATTAATTCCATAGGAACAACTGTGATGAGAGCAAGCCTCCATTAAACAGATAAATTATTCAACATGAGGAGGAGGTAGACCAAAGAAAAATGACTGTGGGAGACTAGTGGCAGCAGTCACAGACTGAGGCTAATTACAGTCTTTTCTCAGAAACTAGCACAGGTTAACATTAAATATATACATTACATATATATATATCTATATATATATATATATATATATATATATATATATATATATATATATATATATATATATATATAGTGACATAGAAATATCTGAGGTCAGGTTATTGTTAAGGTTCCAGCTTTGTTGATTTTAGAATAAAAGTCTGTGTATGCACTTAGTAAAAATATGCATGAACACTTTGTACCAGAGTTATATATATTTTGTACCAGAGTTATATATATAAAGAAATATATATATTTATATACACACATTTTTATATAATTATATATTTATATTCCTGCATATGCATTGCTCTGTTACACAACTGTCATCACGACAATATGTGCCCTGTACTTTGTTCTGTACTCTGGTCCTTGTAACATCTTGTAAAGTTGCCAGATCAGCTTTTGGTATTGTTATAAAAGTCAGCACAAACTATTGTATTAGTTAAGTCATAAGAGACTGATGGATATATGCACATCTAAAATTCATATTTGGAATGAGACTACATATCACAATAAATGGTAAATGGTCTGCACTTATATAGCACTTTTCTACCTAGCTGGTACTCAAAGACAATAACTGAATTAAATGTGTGTTTTACACAAATATAATTTTCTGTGTGGACTATCCTTTTTGCTGTAATAAGTGCTGAATAAAAGACAAATTTCACCCTTTAACAATATCAATTCAGTTGTATTTTATTTTATTTCCAGGATCATTTACATCTATAAGCAGGCACAGGTAAAGACGTCTGTCATTAGGTTTTGATATTTGGGAGCACTGGCATGATGCAATTGAAGACCGACATAAACAAATTGCCTTTTCTGCTTTTCATATGTGATGTGAACAGTTTAAGGTATGTCACTAATCAGACATAATCTCTTTACAATCCTAAATATTAGGAAATATTTGTGAAACCTGTCCTGGGACTGGCATTACTCAGCCCGTTCTTTTTTTGTAAAATCCCTTGTTTCAACAGGTGCTTAATGTCTGACTGCAGCACCTGGCCAGCTTTGGTTTTCCCAACTTTGTGATTCAGCCTTTTTCTTTTCTACACACCTGCATGTTTCAAAAGATAAAAAATTTATGCCTACAATTTTTTAAACTCATTAATTACAGAAAACAGCAGCAGGGAAATACTGATGCTGTGCATATACAGTACAGAATAACAGTGGTAAAATGGTCTGCTGATAACTCAGTAACAAACACTAGCGAATAACAGTTGGCAAAATGTAATTATCACTTGATTTTATGGGACTTTAGTTCAAGCTCCCACTGAGCACATAAAACAGGATTTTCAGAATCAAACAATGTCTGTCATTTCATTCAAAGAAAGCCTTGGAGAAACTTTCAAACTAAATTGTGTTGTAATTAATTAGATCTTTATATTTGTGATTCTTAACAACCTCCTGTGTGAAGTCCTGAAGAATTATCTGCTATTGTCAACAGAAGATGTGTTAGAAGAAGGTTTCTCTGCACAGTGGACAGGTGGACTTGTTGCTAGAAGTAAACCATTTGTACTGTAGAAAGATGACAGAAATATATTGATGTAAAAAAATGCAACAAAACAGTGTTATCTGTATATTATATCTTATTGTGTATTAGGTATTTGTAAGATATAGCTGTTAAGTTATTAATGATGCCTTCAATTAGAACAAAGTAAAAATCCTCATTGTGTACTTGGTGTACTAAATTACTTATACACACATACTTCACTGTAGCTAGTGCTACTGATCTCTGTTACAGTGACTGTTAAGAAGTCAAATATCCTCAAAGAAATGGCACTAAAGATATTCAAAGTCTATGAATGAGTGTAACAGGATAACATATATACACACGTATCTCACCAAACATGCTGAGTGGAATTTCTTTTTGCAGGTGCGGCAAGCCTTCTTGGGCAGGGAGTAGTTGGAGCCATGGATAACAGAGAAGCAAATCATACAGTCTTCTATTCCCTCAAAACGCTTGTCCACATTGTTCTTCCATAGAGCCAGGCCCTCCATAATACTGCCATTCTGAACACAGAAACACATTCACATTTTTTCTCTGTTTTGATTCCTAAAACAAACATATTTTCATGGGCCTCTTGGCCTGCCTTGTTCTTGAAAACTTCACTGATCTGGATAAAATCCAGCCAAAGGTTGAATAGTCCCTACTTACTTCCAGTGTGGCGTGTTTACAGCCACTGGGTGTTTGTGTTTCTACCTGATGTGTGAGGTATGTGCTCAATTGCAGCATCCAGTTCCTCCACTGCTGTACGGCAACTCCCACGCGCCTCCCACTCTCTACAGCAATAGAGCCTAGAGGGTAGTTCTGCGGTAGCTGAATCACCAACTCAATGAAGATGTCATCCACAGAATAGGTAGCAATCACCTCACGTGCTGCTGAGCGGGCCTTCACCTAGAGCAATAAGGTAAATACACATTTTGCCTGTGCTTTACAATGAAATACCAGAATCATACCTGATCCTTTCAAATTAACAGGATGGATCTATTGGTATTGCACCCTTACACTTCATCTGTGATGCACATGTTGCACCATAGGATTTGTTAAATGCAGAGTTACACTTTTCATAATAATTTTCGTGCTTTTATTTAAAAAAAAACAAAACATTTTAATAGCTGAAGAGTATAGCCAGGTTCTTCTTTACATAAGTTGTAGTCATATATAGAATAATGTATTTGTTAGCTTACGGTCATGCTGTCGAACATTTGCGTACTGGAGTGGACAGATGAAATCTCCTCGGCTGAGAGAACAGGACTGACATATTTAATGGTAAACTTCTCGACAGCTGCGCTCACTCTCTTCTCCTGGCTGTTCCACCACAGCCGGACCATGGCAGGGAGGTCCTGTACTGTACTGTAGTATACACTGCAAGCCAGGTGAGGCAGCTCCCATTCAACACAGTCACTTCCTGCAGGCAAGAAATGTACGAAAGAGAGAAAATTTAACCTTGTTTCATACATTTCACAGTCATGCACAGATACAGTGCTAGGTGCGTACATACTGTCAACAGCCAGAGACAGGCTCTCTGTAAAGAAGGTTTTGGTCTCCTTCGTCTCTGACCCGTGGCTGGGGTAGGCAGGGTTCTCAGGCATCAATTTGAAGAGGTGAAGGAGGAGCTTGTTAAGGGAACAGCTTCTCTTCAGATACTGGGCATAATGGGCACGCAGCTATAGATAAATAAGAGGAGTAATCAATGCTGTGATAGTCCCCTGAGATCAACATCAGTCTTCTAAAAACAGAAATGTCTACTCTTTGCAGAGAATTTATAAATCTGTTGGCATGTATACACTCTTGTACACTGAAAACCAAAGTCAAAATTAAATAAATAAATAAAACATGACTCATGACTCACATGGGAGGGTGAGGATTTGAAAAAAGTAAGGAGCAGCTTCCAGGCCAGCAGGTAGCCCAGGATGCAGGAGTACTCCACACTGAGAGGCTGGACCACTGCAAGCTCTCCTACTTGAACCCCTGCAAGGATGCTATCACAAAGCTCCTCACAGGTCGATAGGATAGCCATCAGAGAAGCGGGAGGCGAACTAAACACAAACACAACTGTAAGAATAGTTCAAAGTAATAGCATAAACTACACTAGCCCAATAATATTTGTTCTAGTAATGTAAGAATTAATTTTACAATACCTAGATACCATTATTTAATTAATGATCTACCCTCTTAACTTACAGACATGGCTCATCTCTATCATCATCAGACTTGTTGCTGTCTCCTTCTCCATCACACTCAGGCAGCTGAGGCATGACCCTGTGTTCGCAATAATCAAATGTGTTATTTCAGAAAAACGTTACCTATATGGGCCTACTGATACACACTCTCATACAAAATTCTTACTTTTCCAACAGGTGATAAACAGCGATCTGCAGAGGCCTGGCCTTAAATAGCAGTAGAGGACAGAAAGTGTTGAGGAGGGTCTGGAGGGGCTCTGGCAAGTTTGTCTTCTGGTCTGCTATGAACCGTGGTGGCAGGGAGTTCTGGTTTAGCTGCTGCACAGGCACGTATTTTAGAGCCATGCCAACAGATTGTAGTACCACCAGTGGAAACACAGGATCATCTGGTTCATTGAAGGCATCTACATTTAGACAGCAAACATAAAAAGGGACTGTTACTTTGTGAAATCATCACTGCTACATAAGGTACTTGAATGAATTAATTTACTCCTTGCCTGCATACTATGTTAATAGATTTGGGACATAGTGAAATTAATATATGCTTTAGCAACTACTTTTTACCAGTGAAAAGCATGTACTATATACATATTGATTCTGTTTCAGAACATGCTCACACTCTTACCTATAATCTTGACAGGAAGGGGCAACAGCAGGTTGTAGATTCCCTCAACAAAGAAGTCTGTCCATTCACCGGTCAGTTCCGATGGCAGATTCTCCACAACGTCAGGTGAGGATGATGTGAAGAATTGATTCAGCTTCACTATCAATGTGGTGTTCTCACACACAAACAGCTGCACCCATGGGTTCCACAGACTGCTCACATTCTCACTGGCAGTCTTATATTGGCGGCAGGAAAAGTCAAAGATTCACAGGAGATAAGTATACGAAAATTGAAGAAAATGTATGTAACAAAAAACAATCCTTGGCAAAATGTCTCTCATCTCATCTCATCTTGTTATTTAAACAAATAGTATTATTCTTTATCAGTGAGCAACAATCAGTAGAAGTTCAAGAAAAAGAACAGCCTGAGATGACAAGCATCAAACCTGCTCCTGTCAATTAATTCAGGCAATACTTTGTGGCTGACTGTGGCCTCTGACCTCAAAGCAAGACAACATGTATGATTTACATCTCACCTCCAACCAGGCTAACATAGAACAGAGCACAAAGTCCCACTGGTTAGTGCCGAGAAGTGTTGAGGAATGAGTCACCAGCCAGGACAGGAAACGCATAATCTCGACAGTAAGATTCAACTGTTCCACAGTTGCTTTAGACAGGTCACTGAAATAAAAATGACAAGATACACAATTAGAACAGTGTTTCAAAAGATGAAAACAACACCTAAAAAACTGTGTAAATGTTTGTATGATTTGCAAGATTACCTGCTAAAGAGGAACCAGTCCTCTTTACTGTTTCTCCATTCCATCACCGTTGCTAGGACAGCCTGCACAATCTCCTCCTCTACTTGTGTGCTGGCTTTTAGACAGCACAGCAACACTGTCAGACACCAATACACATCTGTAACACAGCATAAAATCATTATTTGCTCAATTCAGCTTAACAAATGTGTGAATTGTGTGTGTGTGTGTGTGTGTGTGTGTGTGTGTGTGTGTGTCTGTATTCTTACTGTCATTCTGTTGCCAGTTGATCAATCCAGCAGTTGCCAGGGTCACAAGAGTCTCTCTGTCTTCTTTAGTCATTATGGGGCAGAGCACCTGGAGCGTGCTCAGTTTGCTTTGACATGCTGGGAACAAACTGATGAAACAGACAATTTTCAATATATAAGACACTGTTAACAGTGACCACATCACATGTCTTAATGTGACATTTAAAGATTTTAAAGGTGCAGTGTGTAAGATTTAGTGACACCTAGCGGTAAGGTTGCAGATTGCAATCACCTTAATACAACCTACCTCCCCTCCCTTTCTAAGCATGAGAAAGCCAAGGTGGCAGCCAGGTTCCATGTTTATTGTTTTCTGCCACATCAAGTAGCAATTTGTTAAGTTCTCCCTATATAGATATAAAGAGTCATTCTAAACTAAAGAAACTAAGATTCTTACTTTCATGTGTTTACACACTAATAAAAACATGTAAAACATGTAAGTCCCTCTAACTATTTCACACTGCACCTTTATATTACTTAAACATGCAAGTTACTGACCTGTCTATGCTGTCATAAAGCCTCCTCACATTTTCACTGGTGAAGTTGCTGGTGTGGATGTAGTTTTCTAGAGTGAGAGACCATAGACCTCCATCCTCCAGTGACCTACAGGGTGACAGCATAATGCAAAGTATATTTAGTGGATATCGTTTTAAATTATTGATTCTGTTAATATAGAAAATCATTTCATATGTTAATGAGGCACAGATTTGTTTCTGCTTAACCAAGCACTCAATGAGCCTCACCTTGAGAAGAGTGTTTCCAGTAGTTTTTTCTTTGGGACGTGGGTTTGGAGTCCTTCAGACAGCCCCCAGTCAGTCAGCAAGCTGTGAAAGGTTGATATTATAGCAGGGCTGTATTCTACCTCCTTACACCACTGCAGTGCATACAGCAATTCTGAAACTGCCAAAAAAAAAAACAAGTGAATATAAACATATTAAACAACATCATAGAATGTGTTTCACATATATGTCAACGCTGCAGTAATAGTAATAGCTCATGGCTTGTGTGTTTGTGTGGGTTTACCTGTGTTCTTAAGATTTAGTACATGTGAAGGACATTCTTCCTTCTTTTGGTCACAAGGTGTGAATGCAGTTTGGGCTACTTTCCCCAGCAGGGCACAGGCACATAGATGGGCTGGAAGCCTGGATGACAACCTAAACTTCCACATGTCCATGGAGGGTTTTTCACAGACTCCTCGATGACGGCTGGACAGTAAGGGGATTCTGATCCACTGCAGGATACAAAGGGTTTCATAAGATGGATCAAATGAAACCAAAATCCTTCCAAAAGAAACCTAACCTACCCAACATAGGGTCGTGCCTGAATTAGGGACTACCTTATTGGATAATAGATTGGCTTGCTAACCTGAGGAGGTAAGGCCCCTCTGATTCTTGTCCATTCTGTCTGGCCAGGCATCAACAGGGTAAAAAACTCAAAAAGGATGGAAAAGTCTTGATTGCAGACAGAGATGATTGTCTCCACTACGCTCTGTACAGCCAGAACAAGAACCTGTAAACTAAAACAACAACAACAACAGAGCCTTGTAAGAGAATTCTAAGATACAGTTGGACCTACAGTATATACACATAATGGTGCACAGATAACGGGTCCAAACTTTGGGAACGATTAACAAAAAAATCATCTTTTTTTTTTTTTCCCCTAACCTACATCAGAGGAAGGTGTTTTGTTACCTTTTAATGTCCAGACAGACAGTGAGTAGTTGGTTCTTCACCCAAATAGCTGCACTGTGCAGGAAACCACCTTCTTTGACCTCATAGTCAGAGTGCTGGATCAGTGACTGGACCCCAGTTAAACACACTTTCCTCAGCTTGTCTAAAAGTGAGTCTTTAAAAGCAAAAATAAGTTAGTTTACTTGATAAGTGCAAGTGTTTTAAGCTTTACCCTGTGAGTACCTACCTGACAGGTGAGTATGTTTTTGATCTTGAGCGGTGAGTTGGAAAACAGTGAGCAAAAGTTCTTCAGCAGAGAGTAGTACAAGACAGTCTTGTACAGAAGAGAAGAATGTGGAAGCTACATCACAGATGAAGGAGATGAGTGGCTCCATATTTCCTGCATCTGACAAACTCTTGGTCTCAGACAGAGTGGCGTGGAGCTTCTCTAAGATCTTCTCCATGTACACTTCGCCTATCAGAGGCACTGTGCAAACAAAACCAGATCAAAAAGATTAGGTGGTTTGGTGACTGAACTGAGGATCCACAAATGACGTGCATTTAGAATCTAACCGAAAGATACTGGTGTAGATAAACAAATATTTGATGGTGTGTGTGTTTGTGTTCACCATTGTTGTGGTGTTGGGAGAGGACTAGGCTGATCAGTGTCCAACTGTGGCTGCTTGTAGAGGAGGTAGAACTAGGAGAGCAGTGTCCCACCTTGCACAGCTCCTCAGTTAATCCCAGGAGTTTTTCACCTAGAACTGCACCTTTCAGCCAATCATTACAGTTCTGCAGAGTGTCAGGGTCTGCACATGCCTGACAGGACGATAAGTACAAGACAATTGACAGTGAAAATTTGATACATAGCACAGTTTTATGAAAGTCTGCACAAATAGAATGACACATACCCTCTGTATAATTTGCAAGATGATTCCCCACTGCAAATTCATCTAGAAAACAGAATAAAGACAATGAATGTCAGCAAACAGAAAAATGAAAGTTAAAACTATGATGGAAGGAAGAACGATCAAATTGCACAAAAAGAATATGTGAAGCAAAATCGGGTCACGTTAGAACATTAGGAATCTGCAATGTTATGTACCGTGGTGATATAGTTGAGTATGCGGGTGGCCTCCTGCTTGCTGCAGCAGAGGAGTGAGCTAAAGACCATTTCCACCAAGTGTCCAGTGTCGCTGCGGTCCTTCTCAGCAAGCCACACCAGCACTCGCTCCAACAGGAACTCTAGTGCTGGATTTTTCATATTCACCTCATCCTTCCCACTGTCCTTTGATATTTTATCATCCAATTCGACCAATGTCTAAAACAAGCATAGTTAAGGAGAAAAAAAGATATTTAAAATGCTCACTTCACATTTTCTAATCCAAAGGGCCATACCAGTCCATTAATTAAAAAGACAAATTCAATTAATAACAGTGAGGGGCAATGATTTACAAATATAAACATGACTGACACTGATATACACTTTCATTCATATCAGAATAATGACTTACACTGAAGACCCTGGGTGTGTGGAATGAACGCAGTAGAAGGGAGAGGAAAATGAGATGTCTCTCTGAGTTTTTCTCATTCACATGCACAAGGCACAGTTGTGCCAGCTGGCAAACTACATCCTCAAAATGCTGGGTCTGTAGGGACCCAAATGCCTTTTCATTCACAAGCGACACTGTCTGCACAGGCTTCTCGACACCATCTCCTTCAACTCCAGTTTTCCCATTGTCCTCTGGCTTAGAAAAACAGATCTTGACAGATTTCGTCTTATGGCTGTGCTTTCTGTTTACTTGCTCAGGGTAACGCATTACCTGGAGACACATGAGAAAGTGAGCATAAATGCATTTAGGCATCATGTTTTCCGTTTCACTTTAGCCACTTTTTAAGACAAGAATTGCTCTGACAGCTTTATTGATCTGCTGCACCCTTTGTGTCAACTTGAAGATTTCAGTGGGGACTATGTGAGAATCCGAATTTACCTGCAGCAAGGAGGCTATCCCTTCCAAAGCCTGTGGGTCAGCTTCCTCGTTGTCAACATAACGCACAAAGAGAAGACCTAGGCCCTCCCAGAAGTCTGTGAGAAGCCCTTGAAAGACATCCTTTCTGTTGCTGTCTTCATCTTCCTTATGTAAACATACCCTTTTCTCCAAGGAAACAAGCAATCGAGTGACCAAAAGGAAGAGAGGACCGTTCTGAAGTAAGGGATTTCCCAAGGCCTTCTCTACTAGTGGTAGAAGCTACAAAATGCAAAGAACAAATATAATATACTGTAAGACAGGTAGGAACCTCATTAGATTTGATAATGGTGCGCAATTGTGTGATCCCACCTGCTGTGAAATAAGCATGCTACTTATTTTTTTCTGATGCTCCTCGTTTTCTGTATTGTGCAGTATGCAGTATCTCAAGCACTCAACAACAGAAGTCACTATAACTGCACTTTCCGATGGACTCATCGCTGCACGCTCACTAGACAGGCTAAGAGAGATGCAAAAGATTTGAGAGAGCAAAACAAGAATTGTGACTTTTTTGTTAATTAACATTGCAATATAAATAAAAGTAATGTTAATATATATGTAAATATGTTAATATAGATATGTTAAAAATATGCAAAACTGAATTAGTTAATATAGTTAATATAATCAACAGCTGGCATGATCTTAAATAATAGGACTATATAATAATGGTAATTTAAAAAAAAAAACAAATTTCAATTGAATTACATTAAAACATCTGAATTATTTTCCATTACAAGCACATATGGACAAAAAAAAATTACCCTTGTACGAATGATGTGAAAAAGGTGGTGTAGAAGTCTAAGGCTGGATCAGTGACCTGTGAGGGAAGTTTGCTGAGGAGAGGCATTAAATTAGGGTGGAGTGATTTAGCCATGCCTTTGCCACCCTCTTTTAGTAGAGACCAGAGTTTGGGTAAAAAGCCCTTCTTAGAATTTACATGTACCCAGCAATCCTAGAACGGGAACAGAAATATCAAATATAAGACACAACTTAGCTCAACAAAAATAACAAAAAACATGTCTATTTCAACATCTATGTAAGTATTTCTGACTCTATAATGTGAGTTACACTAGCTCCTTGCACTTCCTGTTGAGTCTATTAAAATAACAAAAGTGACAAAACAATGGCATCTAAATGACTGTACATCAAGGTCATCCTTTAAACACAAGCTTACAGGGATCATAGTTACAACGTGAAGAACAGCTTCCCACACAGGAGGCAGCACTACAGGGTCTGTGTCATCAATGCTGAGGAGTACAGCAGGGCAGAGTCGTGCTGCTTCGGCCTGGGCAAGTCCTGGAGTGAACTCACACAGAGCACACATCATCTCGAAAAATGCCCCTCGTACCTGTGAAGCAACACATATTAGCATTCAGAAATATTTTTTTTCGGATATGATAAAACACTACAAAATGTGTGTGTGAAACCTAGAAGGATGTCCACTCGTTAACATTTTGACTTTGCATGTAAACATGGCCATAGTAAGAACCATACCCAAGATAAATTCTATTTAACCATACCTTCAAATATTTTATAAAACTCAATTCAAGTAGATATTCTGGGCGTTTTAGGCCTTATGGCATTCTTACAGTAAAGATTTGCCATACACATAGATCACATATGATTGCATACAGTCTAAACAGACTACAGATGTTTATTCAAATTAAAGAGTGTAATTCTGTGTTTTAATTTATTTGAGCAAAACTGTACTTAGCATCAGTACTTGTGGTGTCTTGTGTTTGCTGTATTTCCAGAACTTCCCAGAGTTAACCAGATCTGCTAGTCTTTGCTCTAGGGCCACTCTGTCATCTTGAAGTAGCAGGGAGAGCAGTCTTTTCACTCCCAGCAGTGAACTGGTCAGCATGCGAACATATTTGGCTTCTCTCTCCTCCTGTGTCACACTTCTAGCAAACAACAGAAGTTGGTACTTCAGCAAAGATGCAAAATATGTTATGTATACAAAATGAATTGAATGGAAAAACACTCTGAACTCACTGCGGATCACTCAGTGTGTCTGCTGTTTCTTTCAACAAAATATCTTGGAGTACCTGCAGAATGAAATTAATAATTTAATTTTGTTAAATCTACCTTATTGTGTTACACTGTAAATCTCCTTGTATGTACCAAATTCAAAATAACTCACAGTAAGGATCTCATCCTTGCAGAAGCTGAGAGCCTCAGGCTGTTTAGTGGGTGAGAAAGCAGCCTGGAAGGCCTGACACGCAGCAGAGGCTGCAGGTGTGTAAGTGTCGCACTGGGACAGAATCCAGTGGCCCATCAAGCTCTTCAGAAAAGGGGCCAAGCTGCGACGCACTTTTAGCACCAGCTGCTCAAAGGCCTGCTGGGTGGCCTCTCTGATTCTGCGATCATGATCCTGAGAGACATAATAAGAAAGGAGAAAATTGACCTAATGTAGACACACAATCACTCGCACATTTAAATACATTTCATGTCATGCTTATTATGGGTGTAATTCTAGCCAAACCTTGATTTAGAGGTATTTACAGTCATGCATTTAATATATTTTCTGTTGAAAGGGGATCATTAATAAGAATGATGACACTGTGGATATACACATTAAACATGAACTGTTTCTATAACTCTAAAATGAACGTGACACTGACACAAAATAAATAATTTCTTGATCACCAGCTCACCATTGAGATCTTGCAGTAAATTCTAGGCCAGTACGGCAAGACCCCTTTAACCTCCTCAGCATCCCGCTCCTGACACATGGACCCAAAATCCTGCACAGCCTGGGAAGAGTACATGTGGTTAGTACACACACCTGGAAGTTAATAATAATGGTTATATTATAATTATAATACGTTGGATCGCATTTTAAACTTACTTTGAGTCTTGTGACAACATCCCTCTTCGATAGTTTCCTAAGCACCAGTCGGAAATCGGCATCTACCAGGTTGTCTATGTCCTCAGCGCCGTGGACAGCGGGGACATAACTCAGCTCCGAAGTGACCGTTGAATCGAAGCCGACAAACCCCGGAATAACGCCACCCTCCCGGGCCAGTACTTCAGCAGCTCGGCCGCTACTGGACGGCTAAACAGCGAGAGAGAAACGTGTGGTTAGAGAATTACTAAAGTGGCGACTATGAGACAGAGACTGAAACGTGGTTATAAAACAGTGAGAGTAACGAACGACAGTCACACGTAGCCTTAGCTAACTGTTAGCTGACAACCTCAAGTAGCCAGCTAGCGTTATTAGCTTGGGTTCGGGTTTGTTGCTTAACGTTTCTTTAACAACGTTCGCTAACTTACAGGTATTGGTACTTACCCGAACATTTCCTTTAGTTCGCTGTTTATTTTTACCCCCCATGGGTAGGTCTTAATCTGTAAACTACCCGTTTCCCGTGGTAACTTTTAAGTTACAGGCGCTGGCAGTAGTTATGACGCCGATGCTACTTGTGCTACGGAACAGAAGACGTCCTGTCGAGTTTTTCAAAATAAAGTATCTGTAAACAAAAGTATTTGGCGACCAGCTGTCAGGTTTCACTGTTTTTATTAGCGTTACCCATGCAAACTAAAAAAAAAACAAGATCGGTGGGTTATACAGAACAGCAGCATAGGCATTTATGACCAAAAAATCTAATCCAATAACAATAGATTTAAAAATAAAATTAAAATGGCAATCCGAGAACAGCATCAAGTTAATTTCCCAAAGGCACTGAAGCTTTTCTGTCAAGTACTGAATTATATTGGGTTAGTTAAACACTTATAATTTGAATGGTAATTGTAAAACCAAAGGGCTCACATGTGTGCACATGACACAGGCATATTTACTTCCGCCTTAAAAGGTTTCGGCTTGGACATTTGGAGTAAACCAAAAGCCATATGTGCTCATTCCTGACCCCCATCAACACACTGCAGCCATGTGGATTAGAAACAGGAAACTTTGCCAGACTAGAGAGAGTTAATATAACCTTAAACCATATGTTTCCTGTGGAGATCACACATTTAAGCAGCTATTGCTACCCATCACAGTTATTGCGTGAAATAAATAATGGCCAGATGGTCACACTAGAGGAAAAGTTAGGGGTCTTTACAAAGGTTTAAAGTGACATCTTCTGACACAACAAATATCCTAGAAGTCAGACCACTAGTTCTTTATACTTTTTCTGAATCTATGACATTTGACCTGGTAGGTACAACAACAAAAATACTGCACACAGGCAGGACAAAAGTTGAAGAGGTCCTCCATGCTTTCCTTCCTTTGGGAAGAAAACAAAAACACACAAAGGACACAGTAAAATGTGTCTCACTGAATTTAAAGCATTGCTTTTCCAGCCCACTTACCCTGGACCTGCAGGGTTTTTAAAATATTTTTGCAGTTTTAGAAGATATGTTGCTATTGCAATTCAGATGACATTGCCTTGTTATATTGTTAAACATCATCATCACCTGAGGCCTGAAGACTTTATACTTTGAAGACATTTTAACAACAGAAACAGAGAAATGTAGATCTCAGCTGAGATCACATTCAAGTTTTGAGATCAAACTTAAAAAAAAAAACAACACAGGAAACAAAGTGATACATTCTGAATCAAAATACATTTTAATATACAACCTTTGACATAAATTAACCACATTTGCACATAGTTGTATTATAATTATATACAACAGATTTAGTCATCACTATTTTTTAGCACTTCTGCTTTAGTATAAACATGACCTTCATTTTTCAATATTTGTTTCTCAATCATTGCTTCTGGTGTGGAGGACAGATGTTTCAAAAGCTGGGTTCAACAACTAAATAATTTCAAGTAACTAACTAGCAGTTAATAATTGCCAGAAACATTACTTGTGTACAAATTAATGTACAGTCTAATTATATTTACATCTGGAATGACATATCATTTAATGGTCCACCGAAAAATTGAATTGTAAGTGTGATTTGTTTTGAATGAGTTCTGTTTTTATTCCCACAGATTTCTTCAGTAAACAAGTTATTAATATATGTGGTTTCTATAGCAGGATACACTTGTGACATTTAGACAATATATTTCATGGTTTGACTTCAAATGTTACAAAACCAATCTGCAAAATTTGTTCTGAGCATTTTTTGAGTACTTTGTCCTTGTCCTTGTTTTGTTTTTTTTTACAATGGTGTAATTAATGTAATACAGGTGTGAATTAAAAGATAATTTCTAAATTTAGAAGCCTACTTTCTGATCAAATCATTTTATAACATTTAAACAGCTTAACCATATATATAGAGTACATACTGTGTATTTTACTATAAAACAGAGGTGGAACAAAAATAATTTAACTACAACCATTACTTGGAGCCGTTATGTTCAAGTAGCCAAACCAGATAATAGTTTAAGCTAAAGTTACATACACTCAAACAATCTCTGCCAGGCCGTCACAATAACATTAACTGAAAGTATTGTTGGTTAGTACTCTGCATGTCGTGCAAATGCTCTAACTTTTCTGCTTTAAAATGACTCATCATTCAAATAACATGGCTTCTTGTTTGTAGTTTATTAGTAAACAAACAATGATGGCTGATAATGGTATGTTTTCGAGTTTATTAAATTAACTTTATCTTGGTCCTTATTTCCCTGTTAAGTATCTGGAAATATCTGGTCCTTTGCAATAATTACCGTCAGGTGTACTGACAAAAAGGCTTTGGGAAAAATGGCCAGTTCAATGATGATATTATGAAGGCTATCTACCTTGTAGAAAAACCCATTGTAAGTTAAAAATCGTGCCTTTCCACCTCAGAGTTTTATATATTTTTATAGAACACATTTTAAATACATTTCCCATTGTCTGCTACAGAATAAAATATCTGATTGCACACACTGTCTTGAAAAAGTAAACATTCAGAAATGATCAGTAAAGTTATACTTTCAAAGTCATTGTCCTCTTGAATCTGATTCAGAAATTAGGTATCACTGTGCCTATTCTGAAAACATTAGTCAGTGAGTTTCACCCTCAGAGTTCAGTCAGTACCAACCTACAGGTAACACAATGAAGACACATCACAATTAAAAACTAAAGGGAATGTTGCTGCTGCTGCTGCTACTGTTAAGTAAAGATATCTTACTTCTGCAATAGCTTCTATTTTTTTTGTGATTTAGGTAAACTGATAAGATCTGAACTTGTAGAATTGGTTAATGTGATCTTTCCATATGCAAATGGACACCCTCACAAATATAAATGAGTCAATTAAGCAAGTTTCTTATTACTATGCCTTAATTTATCAAGGGTCTCATTAGGGCTTACTTGCATTTTACTCCACCCTACTTTCCTGGACTTTGACATCCTTCAGAGCACATCTCATCTCTCCAAACACAACATCAGCACGTCTGAGCTGTAACACTTAAAAAATCTTTAAATTACTGAAAAAGAACAGGCAAATGGTCCATTTCCTATTGAGGTAACTCTAAAGCCCCTCCCAGAGCTTGGTCCTAATTCATCCAAGTTGAATATCTACTCCCGGTGGAAGCACAGTGGTGAAACGAGGGTCCAATTTGGGCACAAAGCCTTTAAAGTCCCTGGATGCCTGAGTGCCAAACACATCTAGCAACTGTCTGTTCATCAGAGCAAACCTAGGAGAGGAGATAAAATAATCTCTTGACATGCATACAGCAGTACCTGTCTTATGTATTGTAGTTTACTTCTTACATGTTCAGTCACAGCCCTTCACCATCATTCATCCATACCTGCCCTTGGTTAAACGCAGCAGGAACTTCCAATATGAAGGCCTGAGGTTCTGCACTTCCATAACAGCCTGTGTAATAGTAATAAGTCATACATTATATCCATACTTAAAAAAAAGAAAGAAGAAAAATGTGTGTTTGTGTACGCTTTACTTACAGCTTGGAAACAGATAGCGGTGGACACAGCATATAGGACTGTGTCTGCATGAGGAAAGTAGGGAAACCGGCCAGCCTCAATGCCTTTAAAGTACATGGTCTAAAGACATAATTACACCTGCTGTTAATGATAAACTGGGCAATCCAGATAAGCAGACATTTATAACACTGTGTTGTCCTAACCAGGTTACTGCAGTGCTTGCTTATTTCAGATTTCCCAAGTAACGTTAATGGTCTGAGTAATCTAATATGCATATCTGTACATAACATGAAATAATTGTAGATTATGAACAACATGCTGTATTCATCACTTGCATTCATTATGATGGTGTATTTTTAACATCATATGAACATCATAACATAATTTTTTTTTACCTCCACCAGCTTAGAGAAGAGATACATCGATATAGTCGTGCTTTTGTAGAAGAACATTGAGATACCAGCCAGAAAGCCTTGAAAAACAGGGAAGAAAGGAAAGACAAAAGTTCATAGACAGTAAATCAGTCAAGCTATGAGGAAATCCAGGAGGATTGCTCTACACGCATTTTATTTGACAGTTTACACAATATGTTCTTACCAGCTATCAGTGCATGTAGTTCATCATCAATGTTGCGCAGCCAGCGCAGCAAACAGCTTGTTCCCTGAGTGGAACAGAGAAGTTGTTAATATATTAACAATATAATACTTGCAATACTTGTATTCAATAAATACTAAGGTAGGAAAGGGTGAGAAATGTTAGCACACAGAAAATATGTAGTAAAAAAAAAAAAAAAACCTCAAGTGTCTAAGCAGAAGGGAAACACCATTTTTATTTGAAGTCTATGAAAAAATGAAAAAAGGGAAGTAAGAAAAAAGCGAAGCACAGTATGAAAAATAATTTGTAGTATGAAATGTACCTTATAGATACTGACGAAAGATCCTAAAAATGCTCCCAGCTGGAAATTCTCTTTGTTGTAGAAGAGAGAGGGGAGCCGTGAGGGTTTGGAGAACATCTGTCTAAACGCTGAGGGCACTTTGAGACAACACTGAATCAGGTAGCCAACACTGAACATCCTGATAAATCCCTGGGCAGAGAAAGAAAAGAAAAAAAGAAGTGTTTCATATTGTATTATAACTCTTTAATAATAAATCAACCATCACACAAACAAAAACAATAAAGAACACTCAAGTACATCTTCTTTGAGAAAATATCTTACTTTAACACAGTAGGAAATGCAGTTGTCTTGGTGATGTTTACAACATCTGTGTCTTGGACCTTGCTTGCATCTGCATTAAAATAAGACGAAATGCTGGTGATTACCTTGCTGCACAAACCCATTTGTGTCCGTGTAAAGGTGCGTATTCTCTCACATTGACTCTAGCAGTTTTCTTGTGTAGGCCACCACAGTTTTCCTCCTGGAGCTGGCCGATGCCTCTAAATCCACAGTCTCTATCGCAGCTGTCCTTTCAGAGGGCATTGTGCTGATGTGTTCTGCAGTGCCAGAGTGAGATGGAATCTCTTCTTTTCCAACAATAAACCTATAATAGAAAACACACCTCTGCTAACTTGACCAAAGCACTGTCAGTGTCTAAAGTAATGCATTGTCGGGAATATGGTTAACTTACTTTAATGCAGAGAATGCAAAGCCTTTGAGACCGTCTTTACTCCTGCAGCGTGAAACACAAATTTCAACTCAAACTCTTTAACACTTTCTTTTTTTAAATATTTGAAGCATGCTGAAGTATAACGAAACAATAGCACATATTTCACTTTAACAATCTGCCAACTGTGCTGCTCTGACCTGAAGAAGAACATGTAGAGTGATGCAGTAATGCAGAACAAGAGCACCTAATGGGAACACAGAAAGGGGAAATCAGGACAAAAAGTGAAAGATAACAGAGTAACAGAACAGTTTTTGACTTTTGCACAAATTATGTTGTTATTGATAGTGTTGTTACTGTAAACATGTGGTTCACATTTCAATTCATTCATTCAATACAAGTCTGTCAGTTTAGGATCACAACAATCCAATATCTTCAAATGTACTCTCAAAGTCACTGGAGTCATATTAGATGATTTGGTCAAATCATCTGAACATTTATACTGTGATAAAGTAGAAGCTGTAGATCACATCTCAATGTTGATGTTAGTGCAGTGTAAACAGTCAGTGTCCCTGCTGACTATGGGCTTGGCCCTCTGATGTACTGAAATCAACTGGACATAACTGTGGTCGTCATGTGTTATGGGCTGATCGCGCTGTTACAAAACAATATTTTCACAGAGACAATGTTACAAACTTTCCTTTATAGAGACACTTTGCCTCATCTAAATCTATTGCTGTAGATTCAGACATAATTCTGCAGCTGGTTAAACACTCATGAAGAAGTGTGGCTATCTACAAGACACAGATCTACACAGAGCCAGAAGGCATGGCCCTCTCACTTTATATTTTTAATCCTCCAAGACATGTTACCTTTACTTTTCCCTAACTGAAATTCATCTTACCTCGCCGTGCTTGATAGGTTTGAGGACGCCACGTGTCACTGCCATGCGGAACAAAGTCTCAGTGGCCTGACAAGAAGATTATACTGTTATACAAACAATGTAAATGTATAGATGTATATATTTATTTTTAACTAATAAAGTATAAATGAACAGAGCTGCTCTTACAAGATTTGCCATGTATATCGTCAGAAGCCCTCTCCTTTTGGTGGGGGAGGGTGGGGTGAGAAATAGATGCTCAGTAAACATAGAATTAATACATATTATTTATCATTTAAGGCCATGCATGACACTTGGATGCATGGATATATCTAAAAACATCACTGTGCCATTTGGTGAAACTGTTTTAATCGAAATCATTAAAGACTTTCAGATAGAAAAATAGGCAAATATGCATATAAACAGAAATCTCACCGGCTCTTGCGCTCCAAGAGGATGGCAATATAGGAGGCAGGAAGGGCTGCACCAAACCCAGCAGACCAGGAGTAGAACCCTCCCAGCAGTTTTCTAGAGTAACAAATATACTGTATTAATCCACTGTTTTTATTTTTTTTCCTTCTTTAAATCATATCTCTAGAAATTATTATCTATATTGCATATTTAAAACAGCTGCATGGCTCTGGACAGTCTGTGAATTCATTTTTTATTATAGCTAGCTCCTAAAGGTTAAAGATAGCCTGTGAAGTTTTTTTGCCCCCTTCTGCAGCAATGATAGGATGTGTGCATAGTACACAATGTGCCAGCAAGGTTGATGTAGGAGGCAAGCACCATCTACTAAACACAGATGTAAATAATATATTTACATATGTTTTAAAACATTATCTTTGCAAAGGGAAAACTTCAGTGACTGCTCATGAACTCACTTATATCAAGTTGCAATGTGAACCATTACATTGTGGGAAGAGAATCGTGACATGACAAAATTCAAACTTGAACTTCATTGATCCACAATTAAATCTCTACTTTTGGCTCCTGCCTGTGGCGCAGAGGTTGAAATCTCCCCATCAGTTTTCCTATGTTTTACACATCTGCTTTTGTCTTTACAACAGCAGAAATCTATTTTTCTTTGAAGAAAAGTGGATTTAATTGATCTGAAGCCTGTTAATTATTAATGGTGCGAGGCCAAGGGTATTACACAAGCATCAGTTTAAAGATTATTCTTGTAACTTACTGATTTTCCCAGCTCACACTGCACTTGCTCTGATTCTAACACAATAATGTTAAATGATTGGACAAGGAATTATATTAAAGATTCATATTTCATTTGTCAGTCACTGCATTTTTGTCACTTTCACTGACTAACATCTTTCAACTTTTCAGAGCCCTGCAGCTTTTGTCACTTGGACATAGCCATAGACTGTATTTAGTTCATGGAAGACCTATTGATCATGGCTTCAAGGGTTAGTTTGATAGGTATGGTCTAGTCAATAAGCATAAGAGTGTGCAGTTATCCCAGATAAATAAGTACAGCGTTTCTAATCCACCACTTAGTAGTAAACCAACATAATAAGATAAATGTATCCAGGATTATAACTTCCAGCAGAGTCTTTACATCTCAGATCTGTTTAGTGGCATACAAAAAGTAGGTCCCTAAAGTCCAATTATTAAAAAAGACTAGATGTGTGAATAAGAATTATACTGACTTTTATCAACAGCTCACCATTTCAGTTTGGTATACACAGGAAGCTTTAGTTTATTTAGCAAAGACTAACAAAAAAGAGATGTCAGAAGACTGAAATGAAACTAGAAAGTGTTCAGTACTGTGGTGACCTTTCCTGGAAGTGGTTGCTAAACCATGACTTCAAAGGCAGAACAATCAATGGCGTAGAAAAAAGGAATAATCTGAGCTGGATAAGAGATAAAGTGAGGAAAAGCAGTGCCAGATATGGTCAGGGTGCTGCATATCAATATGACAACATCATTCCAACAATAAAGTCCATTGGATGAAGCATCATGATTTGTGGCTGCTTTGCTCACTCTGGACCCAAACACCTTGCCATCATCAAGGGAAAAAACAAATTCAAAACTTAGTCAGTATGGGTAAGTCATGGCTAATGTAGCAGAACAATGGGCTTAAACATCAAAGTAAGTATACTCGAGAATGACCTCAAACAAAGAAAATCCACTGTTTGACCCAGTCAGAGCCCAGACCTTAATTCAACAGATTTGCAGGAGAATGATCTCAAGAAAGAAGCTCACACCCGACGCCCTAAGAATTTCACTGAGCTGAAGCAGTTCTGTGAGGAAAAATTGTTCAAAACTCCTCCTGGACGTCAGGTTATTATGAGCCACAGCTAGCGGTTAACAAAATCCAAGGGTCCACTTACATTTTCCACCAACACTGTTTAATATGTTTGTGCTATAAACCCCTGATTCTGATTGAGTGATATTAACAAAAGCACATAGTGACTCTCTATACTTCTGGGTGCTCACATTTTATGACCAGTAAAACAATAAAACCAGGTAATTACAAAGGGTTGGATTGTTTTCCTACTTTACACAGATCCACACATACAAACTTGTGACAATCGTTGCATTTTAGTTTCAACTCAGCTATAATATTTACTGTGTGTACCTGTCAGAAATTCACCTACTAACCTGAAAATGCAGAAGAAGACAATGTAGAGACCTCCATTGGTAGTGAGGAAGGAGGTAGACCAGAGGATCTCAGGGAGAAGCCTTTTTAAATAGTAGTCCTTCTTCTTTCTCCTAAGAACTGCTGCTATCTGTGGGACATGAAGTGTAAGTCATTATTTATGTTCACATTTTGTTGCCAGATCATTTCATTAAAGTCACGAAAACCTTAAGAAATGTTCAAACATAGTGACCTTTGGGTTTAAACAGTCTTACATTTATTAAAAACTGCAAAGAAACCCTGGCTAACAGGTCAAGCTGGTTAACTCTGGAAAACACCGGTTTTCATAACTTATCAGATAATGGTTAATTAGCCGGTAAACTATGAGTCTACTTGCTTATATTTTAAAGGAAAACGTAGCTGGTGTGGTGTTTCTTTTTGCCTCTGTCACTGTGTTTGTGCACGACGTTGAACTTGAACTTGAATGTGCTGAAAGCCGGCGACATGTCATCTAAGGCAACTAATCTCTTTCGTTTTGTCACAACTAGTTAGCATTAGGTGTTAGCTAGCTAACTTTAGCTTCACAGTCAGTAAGTCCAAAGGTTACGGGGCACACGGTAAAACTTACCAGATACAGAGGGGCGTAGATTTTAAACGAGACCTCCAGAGCACCCCTGGTTATATCAAAAGCAGAGTGCACACAGGACGGGTCCCAGGTATGACCGATCTCGTAGCAGTTGTAAGGTATTTTACTGAGCGCAGCCATGTCTGAGTGGTCTGCTCGCTGCCAGCCAACGGCTGAGAGGCAGCGACGCGCTGTCGTGCGCGCACACGGTGCTGGGAGCGCGCTCAGGCAAAAAAGAGCTGTGCGCATGCTCACAGCAGAAGAACTCAGACCTGTTTCTGAAGCAGCTCCACAAAACTGACACTATCTCAGTAAAGTGAACAGTAGAACTCTACTTCTACAAATTGTGCGCTTATATTTTAGAAAATAAATCACCTTAATATTGTGTGAAGTCTTTCTCTGCACTACACCAGCACACCAGTGCTCATTGGGGAATCCAAAGTACAGTGAGACCAACAATAAACCTGGGGCAGAGAACATCATTGCATAGTCACACCTCTGCCAACCCCTCTTATCGCCTTAGTGGGTTTTTAGGTGTGTCCAACCTGCCGCAGGCGTGAACTGGCCCTGATCTTTCTGGGAATGGATGAAAGGGCAGCATGATAAATAGAAGAAAGGTTGTGTCTAAGGCTTCCACCTCTGTTGAGTGACAGGGTGTTTTGAATTGCACATGCAAGGCTTCCCTCACCCCTCTCTCCAACCACTTGTCTTCTCTGTCCAATATGCGAACATCACTGTTGGCAGAGGTGTGACTATTACATCCTTCACATCCTCCCCTTCCATTCATCCAGGGGTGGAGTGAAACCAAACCTGGGGCATAAATTTATCGTCTCTATCCACCTATCTTCAGACTGAAGAAGCTACTTGGATGAGTAGCAAAACGCTTCAATTTAATAAGAAGGAAGTCCAGTTGCAGTGATTCAACCTCTAAATAACTTCAGTAATTGACATAAGTACTTTCTCTATCTAGTTTACTATCGCCATATTAGGATAGGAGGGAAAATGATCATAAAGGCTGGAATATTGTTGTGGTGGTTGTGTGTTGTTGTTTCCATTTTCTCCCAGCTTGGTCTGCAGCTGTACTGCTTGGAGCTGATCAGCAGGTGTCAGCTTCATCCCTTTCATAAGAGGTGACACACAGCTTCAGGCTGATGCGCTGGGATGTGGGGGTGTGTGACTCAGGGTGGCTCCACTTTAAAAACTTCCTGAACGGCATCACCACACTTGACTGTTAAAAAATATCACTTAGCAACAATAACTACATATTTATTGTTATGTAACAGAGAAGAGAGCAGAGGATGCCAGGTCCTTTCCACAACTTGGCAACTCATGTTGTTGTAACACAGTCTACTGAGCTCAGGTCACAGCAACAGGTCACAGCTATTTTAGAGCGATTCGTCATTGTGCAGATATATTTAATCAAACTGCGGAAATCAGCGTACTTTCAGTAACTCACACAACACTGAGTGACACATTACACCACAGGGGGCGGTCAGCCCTCGCTGCTCCCCGGCTGAATGAACCGACTGTTTCCCTTTGCACAGTTTCATAAGCGCTGCAGCACCGACGCGCAGCGCAACGACGTGCGTACATGGGGCCAGTGGAGGTTTCCACTCGCTGCTCTTGAACCGAAACCCCGCGAAACACTCCGTCCTGCATCCCACAGAGGCATCTCCCGGACATGGCACGGACTTTGAGGCTGTTTGCGACTTGTGTACTTTTAATTCTCTGCTCCTGTGCGAGGACGAGTCACAGCAGGGAGAGGGTTTACTATGTCGGGATCATTGAGGACTTGTGGGATTATGCGCCAAGTGGAAAAAACCTTTTGAATGGGAAAGACATCGAGGAGGATGAGTGAGTTGTGATGTTATTAGTTGTTGTGATTAATGGTATGACTCATTTATTTCATATATATGTATATATCATTCATATTATACACAGTTACACATGATGTCATAAGGGTTTTTCCGGGTCTGAGACGATTTAAAGTTCAAAAACCCCTAAAAAATCCTAAAGATGAGAAAAACAAAAGTTCCACAGTATGTCATCTTGTCAGGGTGTGACCATGTCCACATCCTGAAGCAATCTGGAGTGTTGTGCTGTTTGGCAGATGCACAAGAAAGACAGGGGAACAACAGTGAATGACTATACTGTATTCTTCCAGGCAAACAGGGGCTTTAAAAAATGAAACTGAAAACACAGACTGCAGCTGTGAATGACAGGAGAGTCAGTTTGTCAATGCTAATGGTGGTGGATTTTCTGTGTGATTCCAAATGAGGACAATGATGCTTTGAGGTGAAGTTTAAAATAGTCAAACATAGTGAAACACACAACACAATACTGTTGTTGTTTTATATCTGATTGTGTCCATATCATTTTTGGTCACAGTTCAGATAGCTGATTAGGGGTGATCTTTTAAGTAACCTACCAACTTTTATTTAACATTTGTTTGTCATTTTGTTTATAGTGATGTTTCTGCAGTTGACACCTGAGACACTAAAGAACACAAATGACTAAGTCACCATCACACTGTATCTGATTATTGCTTTGCATTACAAGATGCTGTGACTGTGCCGCTGTTTATCTCATTCATTAGATGGCCGTTTACCGTTTGAGGGCTAACATTTCAACATACTGTAACTGCTGCATCCTTGCATAATTCTGGATTTTACTGACTTTATCATTCAGCTTGTCCAAAACTAATGATTAATGACTAATGCCAGAAACACACTGGCAGTAAAAACAATTTATTATACATTTAGAAATGGATTTGTAGCTGTTGTTGTTCATACCATCAAAAATATATATAATACCATACAATAGGAAACAATAGATGTGATTTAATGTGACTTTAAATTCAGAGTTCCATACATACAAGTCCTTAAAGTCCACGTCCTGACAGGTGGAGGTAGCACATTAATGATATGTTGCTCTGACCCTCTTTATCAGTCTGTCAGCACAGCCCATTTATAATCAAGTCTCCTAAACATAATGCTCTTTGTCCCCCGTGTTGCTTGCTGCATGAGGTGGATATAGCAAAACTGTGTTTGCCACAGCTCCAGCAACAGGTTATTAACCCACAGGAAACATGTAATTACAGTAATGATATGTCTAATTGTTGGAGAGCTTGTAACCAGATACAATTTGTTCTGTGGTATTGCATTTACAGCATTTTGTGACATCTTACAGAGCAGGCCGCATTGACAGCACACTTTTTGCTATAGTTGCCCTTCACTACTTTTTATACCGGTGATATTTCTGTTTAATTTGTATTCAGACAGTGGTTCTTTATTTATCTTTGTCCTAATAGTATATTTTTATACTTTGTACTTTATTTTCTCCAATATTTGTTCTATTTATGTGCTATAACATTTCTTACACTGTCTTATTTTCACAATAGGGACATACAGTTGCTCGTCATTGCATAATCTTGTGTTGTATAATATGACAATACCCGACCTTGACCTGAAGAAATGCCTAAATGATTCAGTGTGACCACAGTTCTGTCTGTACATCTTATTTTTTGTGTCTTCTGCCCACTTCTATCTCAGACATGCATATATATTCCTGAGAAAAGAACCTCACCTCATTGGCCGTGTTTATAAGAAGGCTATGTTCCGACAATATACGGATGCTACGTACAGACACTTTGCTTCCCGGCCTGAGTGGTTGGGCTTCCTGGGGCCCATACTTCGAGCTGAGGTTGATGACGTTATAGTGGTTCATCTGAAGAACTTTGCAACCAGGAGCTACTCCATGCATCCCCATGGAGTGTTCTATAAGAAAGATGCAGAAGGTATGGTGTTTCAGATTACATATGCACACACCTAAACACATACATAGAATATATTATATTCACTGAAACATAGTTAAATAAATAAAACACCCTAAACAGCCTAATTCCTTAGTTACTTTACAAGTATAAGGTACAAAAACAACATAAGATATAGATAAATGTGATATTTTAGGTTTAGGTTTCTCCAGTAATGATGATATAGTATCACTACAGATATCTGAAGAAGTGAGACTGATTGTTCACAGAGCTACAGATTCATTTAACAAGAGTTTTATTTAAATTATATTTATATTTCTCCTCAAAAATATTGTATTTTTCTAAATTACATTGTTTAGATGATATATAATTTTCATAGAAAGTAATGCTGTAAGGGAATTTCAAGGTATTCTCAAGAGACTTAATATCACCGAACAGTCTCTTTTGGCTTTGCATCAGATCAAGACGACACTTGGACCCTATGGTCTCAGTGTTGTAGCACTGACATTGTCTGCATAGTACAAGACATCATTCAGGCAGAAGAATAAAGTACCGTTTGCCCTACCTTTAGTGCAGAAAGCTGTGGCTTTATGTAAAGCTACCCTGAATGTTATACTGCTGTGCTTCAGTATCTAACAGCTCTAGACTGTCTCTGATAACAAGATAGTAACAGGCTCAAAAGACAAGAAACAAATGTGATACTGATTAAAGGAGTCTATTTAGGTCTGTAGAAGAATGTAAAAAGTCACAGTGCACAGCTTTAGTTCCTCTGTGGCTATTATGGAACATTTGGCTCACTTTTATATGTGTCTCCTAAGTATTTATTTATTTTTTTTACCGCTCTTTGTTTTGCGACAGGCCCCCACCTCCCACTCTTCTGTCTAAAGCTTCCTACTCAGGAATTTTAAGCCTTGAGGGGCTGAAAGTGAAAGTTTGTCTATGGCCTTTGTCCTGGTTTATTTAAGGTTTTACTGTCTATCATTCTACATCTTGGGCAGGATGGGAGATATGTGGCTAGTGAAAGAAGAAGAGAAGTGAGGAGGGAAGTCAATAAATCGAGAAATAAAACTGGTTAAATCAGCTTATTCTGTGTTAAGCTTTGTCATGATGAGCAAAGCTGGTGCAGAGGTTAACGTAACAGTGACTTTTGTGACTGAAGTCATTTATGTGTTCATACAAGTAAAGTATGTGAAGCTGTTGAAATTTCATGGTTTGGTGAATTTCTATAGTCTTTGACATCACTTTGTAACACTTTCCAGCTTTTTGTAAATCAACAATTCTTGGTCATTAATTATGATTAATAATCTTGACTTAGATGAAGATCAGATCACATTTTATGATAAATTAATGCAGAAAACCTTTTTCTTGCCCCTATAGATCACACACACTGACATACTGAAAGTTAAATTCTTATCAAAGATAAATCCCATAAAAGAACATAAATGTAACCTTCATTTGGGAAACTACCACTGCATTAATGTGAATATTAAAGTTTGTGGTTCAATGATAATTTATTTCATGCATAATATTTTCTAAGTCATTGTAAAGCATTATAATAAAACTTAATGGCACATTGTCTACTAGGGGCGTTGTATCCAGATGGGACATCAGACAGGTTGAAGGCGGACGACTCTGTTCCTCCTGGGGGAAGCTACACCTACCGCTGGGAAGTCAGACCTGAATTTGCTCCCACCGATGATGACGCCAACTGCCTGACTTGGGTCTACCACTCTCATTTAGACGCCCCCAAAGACATTGCCTCCGGACTCATTGGGGCTCTGCTCACCTGCAAGAAAGGTATAAAGTAAATCTAACTGCAATCTTAGCACAATGAAAAAACAGAAAGCTTCATAGGAAAAACAATCTTTCAATTGATTACATAAATATTTGTAACCATTCTACATGTTTCTCTTTGAGCACAGGAATCCTAAACGAGCCTAATGAACCATTTCAGACCAACTCAGATTCTGCTGTGAAGTCAGTCCGCAACGATGTGGACCAAGATGTCTTCTTGATGTTCAGTGTGGTGGATGAGAACCTGAGTTGGTACCTGGAGGACAACATACAGAGCTGCTCTGATCCAGATGGAATTGACCCAGATGACCCAGAATTTGACGAGTCTAACCTGATGCATGGTGAGTGTCTTTAGATCTTTGTGATTAGCACTATAATACAAACTGTAACTATTTTGTATTTTTTTTATTTTAACAATAAAGTTACTACACCTAATTCATTTTAAAAAGTTTGTTTTTCTGTGTGACAGCTATTAACGGGTACACATTTGGTAACCTGCCTGGGATCAAGTTATGCCAGGACCATGCAGTAGCCTGGCATTTGTTTGGCATGGGTAACGAGGTGGACATTCATTCTGCCTTTTTCCATGGGAACACACTCCTGGACCGAGGCCACCGCACTGACGTCCTCAGCCTGTTCCCAGCCACATTTGCGACAGCTGAGATGGTCCCTAAAGCAAGAGGAAAGTGGCTGCTGACCTGCCAGGTTAATGACCACTTTCAGGGTAGAGTATCTGACCTATGACCTCTGCGTCACCTCTGACCCCTTTGCTGTGAGAGTTTACCGGCTGTTCAGAGTTGCTGACAGTGGAGATTGCTTTTTGTGAGGCACCCTGCTGCTTCTTTGTCAGAGCATAATCTCACAGGCCTTCCCACAGCAGAGCTTGTATTTTTACTCTAAACATGCCAGGACCTGTATTTTAAGGCTGCACAAAGTCCAGTGAACTTAGAACTGTATAAACTATACTTAGTCATCAGGCTTCTTACAATGATCCATTCCTATTTCTCTGCTTTTCAAGAAAAGTGATTATTCGTTCATTTATTTATGAAAAATGCTAAAAGACAAAATAAGTGAAAATGTAAAGTGGCCAGTAAAATATTTTAATGACCATTAAATCCAACCCTGTTAGAGTTATCTGGTTGATTTTCAGCCATTAAAACTGTCTGTGGCTCTGAAGGTTCCAGTCTGCCTAAAGTTTGTTTGCATGTGTGTTAATCTGTTTCAGCTGGGATGCAGGCCTTCTATGAAGTGAAGTCATGTGACAGTGAGGCCAGAGCCACAATGACTGGTGGGGTTGTGAGGAATTACTACCTGGCAGCAGAGAAAGCTGTGTGGAATTATGCTCCCTCAGAAAAGGATCTAATCAATAATGTACCCCTAACTGAAGCCGACAGGTGGGCATTTTAATGTCAAATTAAAGTATTGGTGACATGCCGGAGATTCCAACTTAATCAGTGATAGCTGATGAAAATGTCTAGATTAAAAAAATATTCTCATGTTTACAATCTATCATTTACATTTCAATACTTTTTTTTCATTAGGTGTAGGTAAGGGTTCATCCAAAACTAGGTACTGTATATGTTGCAACCGGAGCTAATTACTTTACAACTGTAATAAAACAGGAAGATATGCATCAGATGTTTTAATGAGTTCAGAGGTTACAGATCGAAAGTACAGCCTCAGAAGGAAGTGCATGAACTGACTTGTGCATAATGGTGATGTAGGCTGATGTAGGCTGTTTTATGGCTAATGAGTGTATGTGAGCGGATCATTCCTGTGGTGAGGGGTTGTCTAGAGTAAACTGTGTGAAAAGTGATGCAGTGACTCAGTTGTTATTGTGTCTTTGTAATTGTTGTTTGTTCTGTTCACTTGTCTCTGTTCCACACACATTGCTGCTTCGTCTACATCACATATTTATTGCAACTCATTTCTTTCCTGTAATCTTCACTTATCTTGTGCTCCATATGCATTCTCTCACCCCCCCCCCCCCCCCCCACCCCCCATCCCTTCTTCCTATAGTTCATCAGAGATGTTTTTTGGCACAAGTGGTGGAAGGCTAGGAGGTCAATATATGAAGGTGATGTTCAGAGAGTACACAGACAACACCTTCACCACCAGAAAATCAGACGCACCTGAACACTTGGGATTTTTAGGTAAGGCCTCCCCTCCTCACCAAGTTGCTGGTTTGTGAGAGATCCCTCTTTTTTTTATTTTGTTTATTTGTTCGTACGTGGACTTCTTGTCTCTCACTTTAGTTTTCTCAGTAACTAAAAGTTCTACATTTGTCCAGGTCCAATCCTGAGGGCAGAAGAAGGAGACACAGTCAGAGTGACATTTATGAATAAAGCTGATACAAACTACAGCATTATGCCTCATGGCCTGCAATATGACCAGCTTTCTCAAGGACGCAGCTCTGAGAACGGTGAGAAAGCAGCTGATTGTGTTGCTACAGATTGTACCAACAAGAACAAACGTGCAGTAGCCTTGATATAATTTTTAGACTAGGATTTATTACTTCTTACTTTAAAACACAGAAGAACAGTAACAGGAAATACAAAATGATCCCTTTGCTGCTGTCTGTGCAGATGAACAGATGACTGGGGTGACTCCTGGCTCCCACGTTGGTCCAGGTGAACGCTTCACCTACACTTGGCAGGTGCTAGAAGGTCCAACTTCATCTGATTCTCCCTGTATCCCCTACATATATTACTCTGGCACTGATCCCATCTGGGACACCAACTCTGGATTAGTGGGACCTCTGCTTGTGTGCAGGAAAGGAACTCTGGGGGAAAGAGGAACTGAGGTGCTGCTAGATTATTCACTAAAAAACTATCACACATACATGTAATGGTAGCAATGAAACAGTTGATACCTTCAATGCATGTTCAGTGATGTGTTTGAGAGCTTAAAACAAGAAGTTGCATTTTTATTTTTTATGCCACGGCTTGCATTTGCAATTACCGTTTGTCCTTACTGTTATTGTATGTGTGCATTTTTAACAGAAGGATGTGGATAAGGAGTTCTTCCTTCTGTTCTCTGTCATGGATGAAAATTTGAGCTGGTATTTGGAGGAAAATATTGAGATGTTTGGCACCAATGAGACAAATCCAGACAACGAAGTTTTCAAGGAGAGCAATAAGATGCATGGTGTGTTTTGAACTTCACTACCTTGATTCAACAAATAGTATTATAACCATATTTTGAGTGTTGGTCCTAATATTTCTTTAGTAATGTAATTAACTATTTAAATCTTGCCTTTGATTTCAGCTATAAATGGACGCATGTATGGAAACCTAGCTGGACTGGAAATGTGTGCTGGGGAGAAAGTTAGGTGGTACACCTTTGGACTAGGTACCGAGGTGGACATCCATGGTGTTTATTTTGAGGGGAACACTTTCAATAAGCACAGCACAACACGAGACACTGTCAACGTGTTCCCTCACACCACTGCTGCTGTCACCATGCAGCCAAACACTCCCGGTTAGTCATTGTGCATGCTGCAGAACAAAAACTGCATCCTTTTCGCTCTCTCTCTCTCTCTCCCACACAAACTGAATTGTTTCATGTTTCCAGACATGACAACAACTTTACTCATTTACTAAACTTGTGTGAATGTCTTCTTGTGGCGCGTACACTGTTCCAAACACTGGACAACAGGAAACATTCGACTAAATAGCTCTTATCCGAAAAGGATATGGCCAAACAATTTGTTACTTATAGTTTACAGTAGTCTGACATATGTTTAAGGCTTTGCCCAAGCCCAGTTAAAGGAAATGTCAACTTTGAATTATGCTGAAGTTGCAAAGATAAACTGTTTGATAAAGTTATCCCCTGTGTAATGACTTCAATACTGTCATATCCTCCACTACTGTATGTTTATTTCTACAGTGTAAAAGTAGAGTATGGTTTCCTTGTGCATTGCAAAGTAAAGGTTGTAAGAAAAGAAAATATATATTTGCACATCATACATAATTGTGAACAGTGAGGATCACACATTAACAACATTAACATCAACAATATGTAAAGATATTTCAGAGTAAATAAAACCTGTGCTACTAGTGGTTTGAGCTGTGTGTTCAAGCTAAAGTCACAAACATACTTAAGCCGATGTAAAAATCCTTAACATCTTTCCCTTCTCCTCACAGGTGTGCATGAGGTAAGCTGTCGAGTAACAGATCACTACTCAGCCGGAATGAGGCAGCGGTACAGAGTGAACCACTGCCCTGCACACAAAGTGAAACTCACACACATGCAGCCGACCAAGATTGTACAGTATTTCATCAGTGCTGAAGAAATAGAGTGGGACTACTCACCTGATAGAGACTGGGAGCGGGAGAAACACAATGGCACATTAGAGGACAGGTGTGTGTGTTTGGAAGATAATTGCTGGATGATGTATTTGGATGTGTTGGAGATTGAGTCTGTGATTAGTGGCATAACTAATTACTGTTTGTTAATGTAAGCATCTTGGTCTCCCAGTCCAGGTAACATCTTTTTAGAGAGAGGAGAGAAAAGGATTGGTTCTCGATATAAGAAGGTGGTGTATAGAGAATACCTTGATGGCACCTTCAAAGTTCAGAAGAAACGAGAAGCTGAACAGCAGCACTTGGGAATTCTGGGTAAGCTTAGTTGCCTTTCATTCCATGTTTATCCAAAAATAAATAAATAAATAAACTAGCAACAAAAAAAATAAAAATAGCAACACAAGATCACTTTTCTTTTGCAGGTCCAATAATCAAAGCAGAGGTAGGGGAGCAAATTTTAATCACATTCAAGAACAAAGCCAGCCGGCCGTACTCGATTACCGCACATGGAGTTAGGGCCAGTGGTGCACACGTTCCTGTTAAACCTGGTAAGAATCAAAAGCAAGCAAAAATAAAAAAAAATACATGCTGCTAACAGGGAAATTGAGCACAAAAAATAATATATGTTTGCCTTCAGGTCACATACTCGAGTTGACGTGGGATGTACCAGAAAACTCTGGTCCTGGGGTCTCCGATCCTAACTGCATCTCTTATGCCTACTTTTCCAGTGTTGACTTCATTAAGGTACATACTGTATTCCCTTTAAACAGTCACATGGAACACAGACACACACACACACATCAGTCACAGTGTTAACTTAAATGTTTAGGTAGGAGTTGAAATGTTAGTTGTTTGTGACAGATAATGTTCATTCGTTTATGTTTAGGATCTGTACAGTGGGCTTTTGGGGCCTCTGGTGATATGCAGGCCTGGGACTCTGCAACACAGTAAAGGACGTGACAGGCACAGGGCAGATGTGGACAAAGAGTTTGCTCTGCTGTTTATGGTGCATGATGAAAACCAGTCCTGGTACTTGGACGACAACATCAGAACATATCTTGACGTCGACCCTGACACGGTGAAGCCAGATGAAGAGTTCGAGGAGAGTAACTTGATGCACGGTAAGAGATAAGAGGAAAGGGATGGGGAGTCACAGAGAGTAACCACTGTAAGAGAACCACGCATTAAAACACAATACATAGAACATATGTTAAACTAATGCATAAACATACGCACAAGCAACTGTGGCAGCCTAACAGTAAACCTAACTGCCTTTAGTTCTGATTACTGCACAGATTGTTTCATCAATCTCCTTAAAAGTTTTCTTTGCTTGATTCATACCAATAATTGGACACATCTGAAACAGAGTAACATCTTTTCCACATGTGTCTTCAGACACATCCTGTGAAAATGAAAAGTACTCACTGCATCAGTTTGGGTTAAATAACTTGTTACCAGTTGAAGAATAATCATCCATGAAGTAATTATCCAATGGGAAAGTGAAAATACTGCTTCTATTAAGCAAACAGAAAACCGTACAGAAGAAGACAAAATTTTGATTTTTTGTATTTGCTTTTGACTTCTGTGAGTGTTTGGTGATCTCTATGTGTCAATGTGTGTTGCAGGCATCAGTGGAAGGCTGTACGGTAACCTCCATGGGCTGGAGATGACCCAAGGCCAGAAAGTTGACTGGTATCTACTAGGCATGGGCAACGAAGTAGATATGCACACTGTTCATTTCCATGCTGAGACTTTTACCTACAAGGTAACTGCCATCCTGACAAATAGCTTTTTCATTATGTATCTGAAACAGCACTAAATAAATTAATAAAAGGCAATAATACAACTGTTATAGGAAGCTGGTTTATGTTGGATTGTCTTTACCATGAAAACATATCTTGTGCTTAAACAGGAAATGTCTCCGCCCAGTCACTCAGTGCTTATTTCCTCTTGTTTTTTGTTCTTTCTTGATGAACTTCTTTTCATTGTGTGTGTGCATGTGTGCACCAGACTGATCGTGTGCATCGGGCAGATGTCTTCGATCTTTTCCCTGGGACTTTCCAGACTGTAGAAATGGTTGCTGGGAACCCAGGGACTTGGTTTCTTCACTGTCATGTGACTGATCACATCCACGCTGGGATGGAGACCACTTTCACCATCAAAGGTGTGCACATGTATCAGTGTAAATCATACGTGCTCCGGTCTCACATATGTACATTTACATATAAGTAAGTTACATAACATCTAATGAGGGGGACTTGTCTAATGTCTGATTTCTTTTATTTTTCTATTCTAGAAAACTCCTCAAATGGTAAGCATCTTAACACTACAATAATAAAGTTACAGCATGTAACACTTTGCTTTTTTTGTATTGTAGATATCACAAGTATAAAACTCAAATATGTTTCAAGTGTGTGCTAAAGATTACTTTAAATGCATCATAGCATGTGTGCCTTTTCTCTTTTCCGGTTCAACATTTCTTTTAAATGCTGCTTTTTCCTGTTGCAGCACCAGGAACTGAAAGCTCCACAAAGACACTGCTGCTCTCACTGGCACTTGGTCTTGTGGCTGCAGGTGGACTGCACTGATGAAGGGAATCTGACACTGGACTCTGTGTGTGTGTGTGTGTGTGTGTGTGTGTGTGTGTGTGTGTGTGTGTGCGTGCATGTGTGCGTGCATGTGTGTTTTTGTGTGTGTGTATGTGTGCACGCGTGTGTGTGTATGTGACCACAGTGGTCATATAAGGATTTTGAAATCATGGGACAAAATCACTGTTGCATATATGTTCACTGGAGGTTTTTTATTTGTCAATATCAACCAGTGACCTGGCCAGTTCTGATGTTTCAGCAACTATATGACTGTGTAGAAAGTTCAAGAATATTTAATTTCTTAGAAGTGAAGGAATTTTATATTTGTGGGTTGTTTCTAAGTTTCTCTGTTTTCTGGCATGTTGCACAGTGTTGTGAATTTTGCTGGTGTTTCACAGCACGGCTGCATCAAATATTTGATTTACGTTATGAATGTGCAATAAAGAAATGTAATTATGTGTGCTTGTGCATCTGTGGGCATTTTTCTTTAGTGTGAATGCATCATCTGACACCACAAGGTGGCAGTAATTCACTTTAATACAGCTTTGATGAATTAAAGTAAATTCTCTGTGGTCACAAATAATGTATATGGAATTGCTGAATATTGCTACAGAGATATCCAGTGGTAGTTCCATCTCAGATAACTTAATGTTTAATGTTATATAAATTATTTTAAGTCTTGTTTCCAACACACAGAACCACTGGATAATAATTCTCAAGAGTTGTAAGATTATTAGTAGGAGACAAAGGAACAAACAACTTTATCTGCACAGCTAGTTTTTCAATTCTTTGCACTTTCAATTTAAATTATATAAGTGAAATACAGATACCCCCTTTTGACATCAAACTGTAATATGAGGCATTTAGAAGGGAAATCACACTTTGATGAAAGTGGTAAAGGTTTAGAAACACAGGAAGTGAGTAACCAGGAGGCCTGAGAAGATCCTGGTTACATCAGCTTGACTGTAAGGGCAGTGTCTGAGCAAATGCATTTGTGTGTGGTGTGATGTAAGGTAGATAATCACTAAATGATTTTGATACAGATGTGTGTGTGATTAGTTTGTGAGTAACTGCTAAAGCGCTTTTTGTATCAGCAACAGTGTGAAATCTGGTGACCAGTTAATGGCCACCACGCAAACAGTCTGATCGGTTCAACTGGGACTGATAACCTAAATGTCCCATCACCATGAATAGTTTTATAGGCTGTCGGATTTAAAAGCATATGTGAATTTCAAAAGCGGGTGCTTTTTTTTTTTACCTTTAATCTGAGACATTGATCATAGTAACAGCACAAATTACCATATCAGTATTTGTCCTGATAGGTTTGTTGTTGGTCACTCTGTGATTGATTTGCATATTGATTAGCTTCAGCATAGTGAACAATCAGTACTCTCTGTCTTGGAAAACAGCTTGTCAGTTTACTGATGATGTAACAATCACTTTCAAACACAAGAATGTATCCTAAAATAAGATTTTAAGAAGGAGAATTGCTTGAAAATGCTGAGTGAGGACTTTAGCTCCATGAAGTCGCGTCTCATTAAATAACTGAGATGGCGCTGCACTTAAATCATCCATCTTTTTTTATTCTTACAGTGCGATTGTGTCTGTGCAGACGTAAACTCCAGCAAATCAACATCAGTAAACTTTAAACATGAGACTCTTTACGAAACAGCTGAATCACAAACAGTTTACGCAACAACTGAAACACAGGAGTCTGCCTCCTGCTTCCTGTCAATAACTGTTAGTGATCCAGACAGCTGTTGACAGCCGTCATCCTTATCTGCACAAATCCATCATGTTTTCAAGCAGCAGACTGTTTGGCTTGATTAATCCAGTTAAAAATCAAACTGTGACACTCTGTTTAAGGTAGATTTCTATTAGCTCCTCGCTTTATTTTAACAGCTTTACTATAAAAGAGCTGCAAATATGTGTTGTTGCAGAAATATCAAAGTGCCAGGCCTGTGTATGAAGCTGTGTGCTGGTTGATCAGAGTGAGCAGACACCCACTGGTCAATAGGGGGCGCCATGTGGAGCTAGCCAGAGTATATAAACTTGGCTTTTCTGATAACTGGTCCCTTAACACCAAGCAGAGTACATCTGGAAGAGGAGCCTACGAGAGGAGGTGAGGCGGTTTAGATTGTACTGAGCAGGTTATAGCCCATATCTGTATAGATGTATGTAATTTACTTTGCATTGCTGGAAAAATGAATTGAGTATATTTGTTTATTATATTAAATGAGACAGTAGATAGATAGAAACAGGAGATCTTGATTGTGCTATGTTTATGCTTATTTATTTTGTATGAAAATGAGTCTGCAGTCACTTCTATCTTGCTGCTGGAACAGACTGTGTGTGGGTGTGTGTACAGTATGTGTGTGTGTGTGTGACAGAGAGACACAGAGAGTTTGACTGTGTGAACTGGTTTGTTTGTTTATTTGTTTGTCTGGAGACTCCTTTGTGGTTTTTTTTTTTTTTTTTTTTTTTTTTTTTTTTTTTGATGCATAGGAGTAATTGCATAGGAAAAGTGTAGTAGAATGGGTCTCGGGGGGGAACATGTAGAGGGCTGTGAGTGTGGAAAGAAAAGGAAAGAGAGAGGGGCCATGAGGTGAGGGAGCAGTGAGAGAGTCCCATTTTTCTCCAGTCCAGTTTGGACCAGTTTGGACCACAGCAGAAAGTCTGGGACACAACTATTGGTGCTTCTTCAGTTATTAGTGCCTATGAAGTGAAGTAAGGTCTTTGTCCCAGCGGCAGAGTGATGTAACGATCTTTGTACTGGCCGGAGAGTTAATCATTCGCCCTCTATTGTTACCATCAGTTTAGCCATTACTTGTCCTCTGTTTTTAATTAGAAGTGGGACTTTCAATTAATCACAGTTTGTTAAACAAGCAGTGCGTGGGAATTATTTAAATGGTAGATATCACAGGTTTTAACTTCAACTCTCCATATTTTACATACTATAGCCAGTTATCTACAGCTAGGGTCAAAGTTTTGTAGTTTTATTTAGTGATCTAATAAAAACTGTCCTGCCTTTCAGTGACTTCAATGATAGGCAACTATAAAACCTCCCCTGTCCTCTTGTGTCTTCCTTTTCACAGATAAGTGATCAGTGATCCTTCATCTGGAGCGCCAGTCAGGAAGGCTCTCTCTTGCTTTTCCAGCTTGCTCTTTTCTTTCCTCTCTGGTTTCTCTCTCACTTTCTTTGTCCTTTGGTTCTTTGCTCTTCTCTGCCTTTAATAATTTTTTCCTCAACCATGGCTCCGACCCTGGCCACAGCGTTTGCCAGGCGCTGGTGGATGGCAGTGACTGCCATCATTGAGAATCTGCTCTTCTCCGCTGTGCTGTTAGGATGGGGATCTCTCCTCATCATGCTCAAGTCAGAAGGCTTCTACTCCTACCTTTGCAATGAAGAAGGTGAGTCGTGAAGGTTGTTTTGTGTGTGTGTGTGCGTGAAGAATTATGAACTAACAGCTTTAATTTGCAAAACTAGTTATTTTGCAGTGTCATCTTGATTTAGGGCAAAGGAGGGTGCAAGCTTTTATTCAGCAGTTGTAACTCAACACCGCTGCCTTCTTGCCTCTTTCATTCTTACGAAAGAATGGGTGTTTTCTGTGAAAGGGTCGTGGGTTGTTTTTTCTTTACTCCGCAGATTAAACCTGATAAGTCAAATTAAAAGCAAGCGGGGTTGCAGGTAGACTAAGTGTTCCAAAGTTAAAGGGTAAAAGGCTCCGATGTCTCATAGACTTGACGTAGTGTCTCTTTCTACTTACCCCATGCAGTGTTTTAATTTACAGTGGCTCCTGCTAAAGTGGCAGTAGACTTTTACTGAGAGGCAACTGATAAATCAGCAATGGACTAAATGTTTCTAGTTATTCTGCAATCACCCCAAAGTCCTTTGTTGCGAAAGCGTCATCTCTTTTTAACTCTTCATTTCACTTTGACCAAAGCTGTTCCCTTAGACTCTGGACTATATGGTTGGGTTCATTTTTATCACTAGAAGCTGCATTGTCTCTTATTTTTAACTGACTTTCTATCTAGAATATGCTGATATTAATATGCAGAATCTGTTAGTTATTTACTCCTTATGATTCAATGATGATTCAGTGGAATACCACTTTGGAGGATACTAAATATGTTTGAGCTGGGATGCTGTGCACAGAGGAACACCTGCCAGTGAAATCAAATTTGAGCATCCAGGGCTGCAGGTGACTTCCTGGAAAACTGCTTATCTTGTTCTGATGATGTAATAGTCAGGGGACAGTTGCACCAGCTCAGCTTTTTTTCAGGCATGTGACATGTGATAGAGGGACAGAGAGATCCACAGCGGGATTTTATTACTGGTAATATGGACGTTTAAAGTTCACTGATAAAGGGCAAGGAGGGGGGTTAAGACCGATAGCAAAGTGATGAACAGTAGAAATCTGACAAACAAGATGATGACGCAGAGTAGATTGGGTTTTTTTGCACATGCAGCAGAGATATGAGGGGAGTAGTTCAAGCTTGGTTTTATGGGTTATTCACTGGGGACAATTCTCCATGGAAGAGAAACCATGTGGCTGTACAGTATATGGTTCCTCTTTACTCTTTGCACTGTTGTTGCACAGACAAACTAACTAGCATCACTTTTTCACTTACAATACGTTCAAAATGGCTGTGGCCCTGTAGTTTCAGTTCACTTATTAGTGTGAGAAGCTTCACAGAATACAATGAGATATGAGGGGAAAATGTCAGGGCAACCAGGACAAGTTGTCCTTTGTCAGTCGTACACAGCATCTGTTTCTTCATTAACTACAGTTTTGTCTGTTCACCTTCACCATCTCACCAGTTACAGCTATATGTTTAACACTTTGTGTGCACCTTTGTCTCCTATGGGTTAAATTTTACTATAAGGCCAGTAAAGAGTGCATTAGGGGCCCCACAACCAAACAAAGCTGCTGACACCAGCTGACTTTACTCATCTAGTTTGGTGCCAGTTCTTTAACGTCAGTAGAAATTTCGAAAACATCAGCTCACACGTGACCAAGTTCCCAAACGGCTGCTCTGCTCACCTGGACTTCTCCTGGACTTTTGTACTGTTTCACATTATCTCTTTTGTAGCTTCTGTTGATAATGTGATGTTTAGCGACTGTTCCTGCTTATCACATTTCATCCCTCCCATTCCAGTGTACTAATAAAATTAAAACAACATCTCAGTGAAGGCAGGTTAGAATCTTACTGTAAAGTATGTAAATAAAGTATATTGGGACGAAAACAAATGCATAGATAAGTGTTAGATAAATGCAGACCCTGTACCATTCATACAATTATCCATTGAACTCTGCCTTTTTGGCTGATGCTTTTGTTTATTTGTATGATGTAAGACTTGCATGACCATCTAACACCCCAATTTCTTTCACCGTGCTCTTCAGGTAATAGCTCCAGCTATAACCTATCGCAAACTGTGGCAACGCAGATCCCCGATGAGTATGGTGACTACTACGACAGTGTGGGTGGCGTAGTCGGTCTCGGAGATGGGGTGGAGATGAAGCCCCTGGTCCCTGTGGATGGGCCTCTGAGGATGAACGGCTGGCTGATCTGTAAAGAACAGGATGAGATGTTGAACCTGGCTTTCACAGTGGGTTCCTTCCTCCTCTCAGCTATCACACTGCCACTGGGGATCGTCATGGATAAATATGGACCTCGCAAGCTACGACTGCTGGGCAGGTAGGCAATGAAGAAATTGTCCAGATGAGGCATGACATCATTTCTGAAAAGACATGATGTGTGAATCATTTATTAAAAAAGAAGTTTAAGTCCTACAGATAAGTTCCAGTTGTCATTAGAATTGAATGTTTAATGGGATCATATTTTTTCAGCACATGCTTTGGACTGTCCTGTCTCCTCATTGCTTATGGAGCATACCAACCAAATGGTAAGTCTGCCTGAAAAGCATCATGTGTTCAGCAACTGTTTGCACTATGTTTTAAACAGACTCATGAGCTATCGTGTGTGTCATTTACAGAACTCTCTGTCCTTATCTTCATTGCCCTGACTTTCAATGGCTTTGGGGGCATGTGCATGACCTTCACCTCTCTCACAGTAAGTGTGTGCACAGTTGTGTGTGCCTCAGTGCATTTCCACCTGCTACATTTATCCAGATGTACATTTTCTGTCTTCATTGGCCTTTGTCTCACTGATAGTGCTCCATTATGATAATTTGCTGGTTCCCTTCTACTCACCCTCTCCCTCCCTCTTGTCTGGCATTCCACACTGTCTCCGTGCTCTCTTTTGTCTCCCGACTCGGCACTCTGTGTTCCTTTGGACAACCGGGCTCAGTTTTGGGTAGCAGGAAGGGAGGGGGTTGATTGAGGAGAGAAAAAAAAAGAATAACAAGATAGTTCATTGGTTCATTCACTTTCAAGTGCATTGATAATTGTGCCTCAGCAGGCGCATGCACAAGTGGTTATTTATCATATAACTTAATATGTAGAAATGTATACAAGTATAGTAGCCTTCATCTCAAAAAGGACCAGTGAGGCAGCATTTATATTGTGTAGCAAGATAAAAGAAACGTACAGAATAGGTAACAAACATAATAATCAAGACTCAGTGGACTGAACATGTAGTTTAAAAGTAATAAGTATTCAACCTGACCTTTGCAACAATCCACTTGAGTCCAACAGTCTAATCAGAGATTCAGATGGTCATGTCATCTCGACCTTGAGACAATCTCAAAGTCTGGTTAGCTCGTTTCTTTCTAACTTTACACACCCATACTGTTTTCATTTCAAACCTACCAGCAGTGGTTTCAAGTGAATTTATTTAACACAATGTGTCAGATCGTGCACTGCTTCTTCTGGCACCACCAAAGACAAAAACAACTGAGGATTCATTATTTCCCTCCTCCTGTTCCCACCACCTTTCCATTAGCTCAGTGTATGGCATCTCACAGCAGAGTCATGGGCTGTACCATGGTGATGATGTTCACCGCTCTAGTAAATCTTCTAATAAAACACCCCATTCCTACACCACCACAGGTCGTCACTGCTGCGTCTCTCATTAGCTGCTGTCCCTGAATTTAATGTCAGAGATGTGGTAAAACCATGATTTAGGGCTATGTTTACTCTTCTCCTGCAGGTTTCAGCCCACGAAAACTTCCAGAGTCTGTGCATAAAAACATGTTTCACTTCATTTCCTTCACAACCTGACATACTGCACTTAAAAGCCACAGTGTTGGGTTAATAATTACACTTTTGCCTGCTCCTTGACTCCTTGATCATGACTCTGTCTCAGACATACAGGCATTCATTCGCAGCTGAGGGGTGTTGGGTAACACTCAGCTGCCCTCCGCAGCTACCACTGGCTCGCTGCCCATGTCAGTCGCCAGGTCACCCTTTCTACTCCACTTTTTAAAAATCTATAGGAACAGTTTTCCAATTTCTCTTGATGATATTTCTGGGAAATACTGTAAGTTGGGCGCCTCGCTGTTTATTCTTTTGCAATGTGTCAGACACATACACAAATACATACTGTACCTCTTCCTCAGCTTTCCCACTGTTATGTAATTGAATGTGCTTGTTGTTGTTTAGTCTCTTGAAAACAGAACAGCTTGTGAAAGGCTTTGTATCTGCATGTTCTTCCGCCCACTGTCTCCTATTTTCTCTGTTTTTTTTCCACCCCAGCTCATTTACATTTACAGGGGCAAGAAAAAGTATGTGAACCTATTGGAATTTCATGGTTTTCTGCATTAATTTGTCATAAAATGCGGTTTGATCTTTATTTAAGTTAAGAGTATTAACAAATATGATGTGCCCAAAGTAATAACACAAAAATAGTCTAATCTTTTATCTCTTTATTGAGAACAACCATAAAAACCTCACAGTGTTGAGTGTAAAAAGTATGTGAACCCTTGGAATAATGACCTCAAAAAAGTTAATTGGAGTCACGTGTTAGCATAGTTAGAAAATTAGTTTGGAGATGTGGACTAGAGCTGCTTTGACTTTTTCCACTGTTGCTATTAGGTGTTTATGGTTGTTGTCAATAAAAACATATAGGCAATTAATATTAATATTCTTTGTTAATACTTTTGACTTAGATGAGGATCAGATCACATTGTATGACAAATTAATGCAAAAAACACAAAATTACAAAAGGTTCAAATACATTTTCTTGCCACTCTACATTTAGTTATTTGGTTATTTTATCCAAAGTGACTTACAAGTGAGCCAAGGTGACTAACTTTAAAGTAAAGTGCTCTAGAAAGAGCTGTTTCAGTTTCCTGGGGGTAAGAAGTGTATGTTGTTTTTTTCGTTTGGAACGAGTTCTAGTTTCAGCAAGTTTTTTAAAAGTTGAGAATGAGACAGTTCGATCCACCATCGTGGAACCACAGGGCTGAAAAGTTTTGCCTGAGATCTTTTAAGATGTGAGGTTGAGATGAGGAGACCACAAGACGTTGTTCGCTTGCAGAGTGCAGTGAGTGACAGGGATTGTAGACCAGTCCCCTCACACCAGACATCCCCCCTGACTGTTTCAGCTGTATAGACTTTGTCAGCGCTGCATTTGTGTCGCGTGTTGCGCAGCTGTGCGTGTTATGTGATGTTGTTTTGTATTTCTTCTACTGGGGTTCCGTGCCTTTTCCTCTGATGTTCTTTCTGTAGGGAATGTCTGCTTGGTAATTGGTTACTGCTGTCCACTTTGACCCCAGTGTCAGTAGACACCATCCTCAAACTGTCCCCAATCTGTCCCCGGCCTCAAGCTTAGAGCCACTACAGTGCAGCTGATATGACTACAATCTTGCCAGTAGATGGTTTAAACTTTGTACTTAACATTTACAATGAATTTAACCATTTCACATGCTAATATGCAGGGTTGCATGTATAATAAACTGGTCTGTCTCTTCTCCTCTCATCCTCTTTTTGTCTCTAGCTGCCTAACATGTTTGGGGACCTTCGTTCCACCTTTATCGCCCTGATGATTGGGTCTTATGCTTCCTCCGCCGTCACATTCCCTGGTGTCAAGGTAAGTGTCAGTCTTAACCAAAGTTACAATATAATGTAAAAAGTATTTTTTTATTCTATATTGATAGATTAATATTTAGTCCTATTCAGTTAAATTAAATGATACAATAAATAGCTGAATTGCTAAAAAGAACTTAAAAAGTGTTTGTTGTCTCCTGTGAATTTTGTATTTATTGGTCACATTTTGAATTGCACAGGTGATATATGACCTTGGCATATCTTTCATCACTATTCTGGTGGTGTGGGCTGCTTGTGCTGGACTGGTCTTCCTGAACTGCTACTTCAACTGGCCACTGGAACCCTTCCCAGGACCAGAGGACATGGACTACACGTTAGTCACGTCCATGGCTTAATTAAAAATTAATTTTGAACGAAAACTAGTTGAAGTAATAACATTCACATGTATGTTCCAAAGTACATTATGTACTCATCACCACTGACACAATTAGATGAGGTTAAAGTGTATTTGCTGATGATAGTGCTATTCAACAAAACTCATCCTTGTTAATTAAAACTACATTTTCACCGGCTTGTTCAGCAGAAATCTTTTCCAGTAGACTGATTTGCACACACAAATTAACCCAACCAATTCCATTAGTTAGCTGTATGTGCTATGTTTTATTTTGTACATGACCCCATTCCTTATCACTCACCTTCCTTCTTTCATCCCTCTCTCCTTCTGTGCTTCCTCAGCGTGAAGATTAAATTCAGCTGGCTGGGGTTTGACCACAAAATCACAGGGAAGCAGTTCTACCATCAAGTGACCACCGTGGGCCGTCGCCTCAGTGTGGGAAACAGCCTGAAAGAGAAGGAGACGACTACTAAGGATGGCAACACGCTCTGCCTCTCCACCATGGACCTGGAAGTCGAGTGCAAGCCACAGGACGAGTGTAAGAGTTCACAATTCAGAGTCCCCTGATATAGCTTTTCAGTCAGGGTGTTAGTTAAGAAACAAACTCTATTGCTGTGCTTTACAACCGAATGTGTGATATTTATCTCGGTTTCTTCTCTATCCTCCTCTGCAGCTCAGTCCTTCTTGAAAAGTATCATCAGCCCGATTTTCCTGCTCAGTCTGGTGACCATGTCTGTGACTCAGCTTCGTCTCCTGTTCTACATGGGGGCCATGAACAGCGTCCTGGAGTCACTCAGCGATGGGGACCTCAACACAGGTTTGTTCTTCTACATATTCTGTCTTTGTTAATAGACTGTTTGTTGTTGTTTCTTGCTGTCTGTCTTATGACATAGGCTACATAATAAATTCGATTTGTGACTTAAAAGCATCTGGACTTACTTGGTTTTAATTGACTTTTCAGTGGAGAGAATGGAAGTCGGTAAGACTGAAAGCAATTCGTTTTACTTGTGCTTTAGTGAAGCATTAGACTGTGACAATGACGAGAATTTAACCTCTAGATTAGTACATGTTTGTCATTACAAACTAATACTGTGCTAGAGCCATTACCACCACTGCCTTGATTTGTTTAAAGCTAGTTAATCGTTTTGCTATTCGTGATCACTTGACCTTGGCTGTTGTCCATGACAATCCTTCAATCCAATCCTTCAGCTCCAGTCTTTCAAAGTCACTGTGAAGCCACCAGGTGCCATTCGTTGCACTCATTAACTAACCTTCAGCATCAGCAAAGTCTGACACAGCATATGAGCATGATGCACGTTTCCTTCATCATTACCCCCTCTGGCTATAAATATCCCTCATAATGGCATCTTATTGACTCATGAATAGCTGTTTTCTTCGTATCCATGTTTCCCTCAGTGTACCTGAGACTAATAATTAACCTGACCATTATAGTCATTAACCACATAGAGAAAAAGATCCATCTTTGTCCTCTTATTTTCTTATTTTATCATTCCCTCTAAACCTTTCTTATTATTCCCGTTTCTGCCATTGATTGTATTCTCTTCTTTTTAACACTTTTAAACTCCCACAGTGAGCCTGTACTCCTCCATCTTTGGCGTGCTGCAGCTGCTTTGCCTGATGACCACTCCTGTGATTGGTCAGATCATGGACTGGAAGCTCAAGGACTGTGATGATGGCGAGGGAGAAAAGGAACCCTCCAGCAAGTGAGTCAACTTGGCATTGTCCCTGGGACTGCATTAACAACTTTCCTTTTATAAGTGTGGACATTAGTGTGCTGTCTATTTGCCAGTGTGGTAAATAGAAGTAACAAATAAAGTTGCTCTGATGTGATCTCACTTTGTTTGTTCTGATTTATAATTCTAGGGGTGAGGAAAAGAAAAAGCGCAGAGACAGAAAAACCCAGAAAGTGACCAATGCCTTGCGAGCATTTGTCCTCACAAACCTTCTTTTAGTGGGATTTGGAATAACCTGCCTTGTGCCCAATCTCCCCCTTCAGGTAAGTGGTTCACTTGACTGTTTGAGATAACACAGACCATCAGCGTGGTTCAGGGAAGCAGCTGCCCTGCTAACAAAGTTATCAGTGTCCCTTTTGGCCTTCACTGTTTTCCTTTTAAATGTTACTGATTAGCCCCATTTTACAGTTTGCTGACAGTCAGTTATGTAAAAGCTACATCATTAACATTATCTCTGTGTGTAATCACATCATCAAGTTTCCAAAATTATATACATCTCTTTATTAGTTGTTATGACCCACGCCCTTAACCGTTTTATTAAAGGAGCAGTTTTAATTTTTAGCACATTAGTTTAGCACAAAAGACAGTTAGTGTACCATAGCATAGACTACTTCCCCCTTTATATAAAACTAAATATGGCCAGAGCCCAACTTGACAACCCTTCAGAATGAATACTATTTTCAGCTAAACGGCTCCTTTACTGACAGAATTACCCAAATGATTAGAAATGATGAGGTACTTTGTTTTTATCGCTCCACAGATTGTGTCATTTATCCTACACACTGTGGTGAGAGGATTCATTCACTCTGCCGTTGGTGGCCTCTATGCTGCTGTGTAAGTCTCAGTGTACTCCTAATCTCACACCACATGCATCGTTATCATCATTATTTTTGTCGTTTGTATGTGAACTCTAAATTTACATCTTCTGTCTCTCCAGGTATCCATCCTCCCAGTTCGGCAGTCTGACAGGCATGCAGTCTTTGGTCAGTGCTGTGTTTGCTCTGCTGCAGCAGCCCCTGTTTCTGGCCATGATGGGACCCCTGGGGGGAGACCCACTCTGGGTATGTAAACACACACACACACACCCAAATGGACTCACACACAAGTGAAACCCTCGGGCACGGCTAATTCTGGTGTTGTCCTCCAGGTCAACGTTGGGCTTCTTGTTGTCAGCATGCTGGGCTTCTTGCTGCCTCTCTACCTCATCTGCTACAGAAGGACACTCCATAAAGAGCAACAGCAGAAGGAGGAAAACGCTAAAATCTACATCAAAATCAATGGCTCTGACATCCCTGAGGCCTTCGTCTAGAGGAAAGTAAACATATAGAACTGGAGAACAGAGGTTCCACACTGAGGAACAACCAGTGCTACATATAAGCGTATAAAAAGTGAAATCTTATATATTGCATTTAAACATAGAACTGTTAGAGAGTACGAACAGAAACATCCACTGTTTTTAAAAATCTCTCAAAGATGAACTGGTACTGCAGCTTAATCCATTGTGCTGTCACTGAAGAGATGTGAAACGAAGAACCAGAAAGAGGAAAGACTGTGAAAGGAAGGAGGCATCGTCCCTCTGCATTCCCCCCAAATCCTCGGACTTCTCTTGTTAATTCCCTCATCTCTGAGCAGCACAGCCATCCCACGTCAGTTTCTTATAACATTTCCAACACCAGGAGACAAAAGGAAAAGCTGATAAATGTCATCCTCATGACCGACCTCACCATTATTTGCAAATGATTCCATTAAGACTATACTTTTTTTTTTTTTTAAATGTTGACTTTAAATTGTGCTGATTGTAATTCAGTATAATTTAATGGTGCTACCTATCTATCCATCAGCTAAGCGATGGAATAAGTGATGTTAATGAGGGACAGGAAGGATAAAAGAGCATTGTTGCTGATGGTTCTCAGGCCAGTAGAAACAACAGTCATTACCATTAGTTTAATAGGCAGATTAACATCTTCTTACCGTTTCAAACTACTGCTAAGTGTATGATGGGGCTGCATTGGGATATCAAACAACCTGCATGATGTTATTCTTAGATTATTTATTTTCTTTCCTGCTTTATTTAGCTTTCTTTTTTATATTTTTGGTTTACAAGAGGTGCCTTTTGAATATGGCTTTATATATATAAAAAAGAAGATTTGTTCATTCTGCTCTATACCCAATGTTTTACACATATCAGTGAAATTGTTTCTTTTGTGCAGTACTTTTACTGTACATGCTCTCCATACTGTAGCCATAAAATCATGATTCAGAGGCCTTAGTGTGTCATTCAGTCAGTCTACCTACCTACTGATAAGAGACATACAGCACTTTATTCCACGTTAACCCATTTAAGTTTCACACACATCAGTTCATTGCAGCACTTCTCTCCCAGTGCCTCACCTGATAAATAGTCTTACCTTACCTTTCAGCTCCTCCTGCCTTCCTATGTGTATTTATTTTATTTTACATTTGCTTTTACATAATACATTTCATGATGAAATTAAATTGTACGGTGCTGGAAACGGCACATATGCCCGATGTGCTCATATACTGTGTTCACATAGTGCTCTTTCTTCAATCATTGAAGATAACGAAGAGATGCTTTGTAAAACAGGCAGTACTGTTTAACAATGGTATGATTTAAGACTGTTAATAAAGATGTGATGATCTCTTTAAATGGTTTTCCATATTATATATGTTTGTGTACTCTGTTTTTGTTTTTTTTTTTGTCTTTCATTTTTGCGTATCATTTAATGGAGCTCTGTGACTTTCACACCACATAGCCCCTCTCCTTTCAGGACCCCTGTGCCCTGCAGGCCTGTTTGGTAACACATCCATGGGTATAAAAATAAGTACAATTTCAGAAAAAGAAAGAAGTTGATGATATTTTAGGTTGTTCTGCAAAAAACCAGCAGAGGTCAGTATTAGCAGAATGATTTTATAGCCCCCAGCCAGCATGCTGGAAAAACAATCTATGGTACATTTTGGCCCCTTAGGGCTAATTACAACTGAATAATAGTTGGGTTTACTGATGTTTTAATAAAATAACATTTAGGTTTGAAACAAATAAGGAAAACTAATAACTAAGATTTAAAACCAAACCTGCAAATATGAAGAATGCAGAAAGCAGTTTGTGAACCTCTCTTGCAGGAAATGTGAATTTCAGGTTCATAATGCTCATGTGTTTTAACAGCAGTGTGTCTGCAAAATCCACATCCCCAGGAAACATGTTTTTGAGGTGAGATAACAATTGTTTGTTTATGACGTTTTAACACCAAACCATCCTGACACACTCACTCTCCAAGTTTAGTTTTAGCAGGTCTGTCAGCACTGTGCTCTGCCACCTGATACCACAGGAGGAGAGCGTTTTCACTCGACACCTCAGACCCTCTCATCAACTGAGAAGGGAACTGAGGGAACAAACACCAGGAACTGTTGCTGGCCTGCCGCTGCTTCTGGTGAAGCAACTGTTTGTTGCTGTCGACCCCCGGGGTGTGTTCAGGGACACAGATCAAAGAAGCAACATGAGACCACTGCCTTTTAAAGTCAGTGCAAAGTCAAGGGTCATTCACGTCATGTTGGGCACACGTTCCTGAATGATGGGATGCTCCTGATCATACAACTCAGTGAGACAAATAGAGAAAAGAGCAGGACATTGTCCAAACTCTATAATTTATGATGCTATTATTTAACACAACATGGATAGATAGATAGATAGATAGATAGATAGATAGATAGATAGATAGATAGATAGATAGATAGATTATAATGATACCTCATTATAAAGCAGTCCTACACAGGAGAAGACATGTAAGCGGATGTTGAGTGACGGATACAGATGCGCTATAAATACAGCAGCAGTGCGCAGTTACATAATTTAGGTCTCACGCACTCACATCCCGCGATCCTCAGGACGTGGGACCGGATTAGGGACCTGTGATGCCTTGTCATCGCATCACGTGCCGACACCATCATATAGACCCGTGGGTGGTGGACCAAAATATGGTCACGGGACCTCCAGCGGTCCTGATAATTCCTGAACAATCTGAAATCTCTATGTGGATTAACCAGATGACTGGCAGCGGTGCCTCCACATATTGATCTTGTAGTTCAGGCTCTGTCACTGTTACATGTTACAGGAAGCACAACAATGAGGCATTTGAAAGTCGTGGTCAGTTAAAGATGCCATGTCCGTCATGTCAGTGACAGACATCAAGTGGACAGGAGCGGATGTAGAATTTCTGAAGGCAGATAACCACATCAGATGTGGGGACTTAGAGCTGACTCACCGTGCGTCTGTGCCAGCGGTGGTGGTCCCCGTGTCATACCCATATATACTGTGACGTGAATAACCACGCTTCTACGTCACTGTGACGGCGATGACGCAGAGGCCGTAGCGCACTCATAAGAAAAACGGTTCAGGGGGAAGCTCCTCTGGTTGGGACCACACTGGAATAGCATTGGAAACATATTTTAGTATTAGATGTGGTTGAATTTAATTGTGTACGTGCTTATTTATGTGTTGACAGTATTTAAATATTCAAATTAAAAGTCTCTGTGTTGCTGTTGATCAATCTTATTATTATTTTAATGTTGTATAGACTATTTGGTTATCATCCCTATAGAAACGACACTGATATTTTATTTCAGCTTGATATTAGTATAATATTAAAATATTAGTACTTGCTGTAGCTGCATTGATTTAATTTTCAAATGAACTTGATTCAATTTTGATTTTTATAACCTATATAATAGTTTAATAGGTCATCTTGGCCCAGTGTGCATACGTGGTGTGCACCAACAATACGAACCACGAACCCATCCTGTGGTGAACCATCGTTTTCTGTGCGCAGGCACTGCTGCTCTGCTCGGGCCTCGATGCTCTGCGCGCAACAGCAACGCCGCGCCGCGGCCCCGATCAGGAAGTGAATCTGAAGAAAATACGCGACTGTGGAGGTAGAATGACATAGAGAGGGGGAGAGGTGGGAGAGAAGCGAGCAGAGGAAGAAGAGACTGACGGAGGGAGGGATCGACCCCGGTTCTGGACCTGTATTGAGCTGCTCCCCTCTGGGATTTACTGCACCGCCTAAAAATGATCATAAAGGAATAGTAAGTAGCTCTGTGTGCAGGTGTGAGCGTGTGTGAGCGTTTTCCGTGTGGTTTCGCAGCGCTGACATTGTGGCCACTTGCCCGGGAGTGGAATTACAAGAGTGCTGCCGGGGTGATGCCCGCATCTCGTATCCGCTTGCCTCCGTATCTGTCATTATTCGTGCATCATCCATCACCTTACTGCATTTACTTAATAAACCGAGAGATATAAAGACAAGCAGCAGCTGTGGTTGCATCAGCAGCCGGCGCAGACATGGCTGTGCCCTTCACATTTTTTGCATCACAAGTGAAATCGAGAGGGTTTCACTGTGGAGAGCGATATAAATCCCTTTTTGCTGTGGTGCTAAAATGACGGATGCTCGAGAGGAGTGGTAGCGCTGGGGGAGAAATGGCTGGTGCGAGCCGCGCCGTGACGCGCCGCGCCAAGCTGGGACCATGTTATCGATGCGCGGTGAAGGTGAAACGACCGGCGGAGCATTCCGGCATTTACCTCTGGTGGAATTGAGACAGGGAGGTGTGGATGGACCGAGGGTGGAGGGATGTTCAAAGGGGAGAAGGGGTGGGGGTTGAGCAGGTAGGAAAGGTGGATAGGAAATAAAAATAAAAGAGAGAATGCGAGGTTGTGACGAACCATTCAAATATATCTCAGAAAGTGTCAGCTGGGCCCGATGGACGGAGTCGTGCGTGCAGAGGGAAAGATGTGGGCATTTTAACACGTTGCTGTAACACGTTGCTTTTGCAGGCCACAGTGTGCTGTGAGGATAAGTGAGGCCTTCTCACAATCAGCTGGTGGTTAGTGGAAGGGTAAGGCCGAGATGATGGAAATAAAAACCCCTCAGATATTAGATGAAGAGAGTATTAGTGCCTACATGTTCATGCTCTCAGCTGGTGTGAATGTGTCCATCATTATGCTTTGAGCATCTAGTGAGCCACCTGTAAAGTTATCAGTTTGGGTTCCTTCATGTTTTTAGTGTCACACCTACATTAAGATGATTCCTTCCTCTCTTTTGTGAAATAGTTCATATGAATTTAGTTATTTCCATTATTTATATTGCAGTTTTATTACAGCTACTGATGGGAAAAGAGCCTGGATTATATGGGCATACAGAAATGTACCAACATGATATTTTCTTGATTTCTCACATGTATTTAATCAATAAATGGTGCAGCACAAAAAGCTCAGGATCAGAGCGATGGCATGGCTAAACATCTGAAGTGATTAGGGAGAGTCTGGGCCTCAGCGGTCTGCCTGGAAATTAATTAAATCGGTCACGATTAAATGTTGAATGCACTTACACACTGTCAACACATGGGCACAGGAAGAGGCTTGTACATGCACACACACACACACACACACACACACACACTAAGATACCACCGTGGGGTCAAGAGACAGTGACTTGATCCACGTCCTGCAGTAGTGCAGTCGGAGTCTTTTGACTTGAGCACTGATCACCTGCACCACTGACCTAAATCTCCCCTGGTTCCCTTTTTCTCCACTTCTTGGAGCCTAAGTGCAATTTATGATGTGACGAAGAGAATTTGTTTCGGTGAGAAAAGGAGAAGACAGAAACAATGAGCAAGGCAGGAGGGGTGTTTGTTTTTTCCGAAGCAACAGAAAGACACCTGATATTCCTGTTAAGACCTTCAGACCAAGGAGATTTGTAGAGAGAGAGATTTTAGTCTGTGTTTTACTGATCGTTTAATTCCCCAGAGTTTTTAAATTGTGTGCTGTTGAATGTTTATCTCACACTAAGCTACACAAAATAATTATTTTCACAAATGAGCATCTTGAAAAGTGAGGAATAAATATTGTATCATGCCAGCTGCAGCACTTCATCAGCAAGAAATTCAGACGATGGTATAAGTCCAGTAATGTTTCATACTATCTTTGGACATTACAGAGCAGTTTTTGCTGTCTCTGCTTTACTTGCAGCATCTGGTCTCCCATCCTATCACTGGCCAGGACTTAGACCCAGATTACATTCAGTAGCGAGTGGGATGCAGGATTATGTGAATTTGGGCATACATCACACAGTTACAAAACAATCAACACAGCTGCATACCGTACACGTGCATTATGTGGTGCCAAATGCACAAGTGTCAGAGATAGAAGGCGCTTAAGCTGCTCAGAAATGGTGCGTGTACATGTCTGTACAAAGAGAACCTTTCTTCTCACGTCAATACTGTAGATGTATTTTTATAATATGTAACTGAACTAAATAGTGAACTAAAGTGTAACACAAAAAGTCTTCCTACATGCAAATCTTGATATTCACAGCACTGTAGTGTTTCACTGTGTGTATGTGCACTCGTTGGAGGGATCCACATGTGTACCTAGCCTCTTCCCAGATGGTGCTGGTGTTCACCTAACCTAGCCTGTGGAAACATTGAAGAATATTTAAGCGACCTTCGAACACTAACACCAGAACTATAAAATAAGAAAATGTCTATACAGTATAGCAGAAATATCCATATGTACATGGAGAACATCATAAGGATGTGTCAGCGAGCACACAACTAGCTGGTTACCACAGGGACAGAACAGCCTTACAAAATGGCTGCAAACTTTTCATTCTATAACATAATGATGATTATAGCCTATTAAATTCAATCAATAGTGATCTTACATAATCTTTGGTAGAAACTATTATAAACCTTTTTTCAGAAAAACTGAAGGATGACCTGACGTCTCACATCTCAGTTTTTGCAGCTGTTTTCCTGCTGCAGTGAAATATCCTTAGTGAATAGATCATCTATTCCCTTCTGGTGACTCAGTGTCACAGTGTCAAAGTGAAATACGTCAGTTTCATATTTAATTGGAAGTTTTATTTATTTATTTTTTGTACAGTTTGGAATTCTTATTAGATTGAGTTTGTGTCACTGTCACATGATTTCTGTGAGTTTATTGTACTATAAATAAAGTATTAAGTTGAAGCCTATGTGACAAAGACCAAGTTTTGTGAGAGTGGGCAGCACATTTTGCTCCAGAATACCTTGATAGTCATGAGATTTCATTGTGGATATCCTGTGCCAGCCCCAGACCATAACCAAGCCTCCTCTGTTTTACACAATAGGTACAGTATACTTTTCTTTGTATGCTTCATTTCTGCGTCTGTGAACTTAGAGCTGATGAGACTGATGTGTGTCCTCCTCGGTCGTCTTCCATTAAGTCCACTTAGGCTCAAACGGTGACTGATGGTGTGATCTGATGCTGATGTACTTTGATCTTGGATTTCACCTCTAATCTCTTTGGAAGTTGTTCTGGGCTCTTTGATTACCATTCGTATTATCTCTCTCTTCAATTTATCCTCGACTATCCTCTTGCAGCCACGCGTCCTGGGAGGTTGGCCACAGTCCCATGGATCTTAAACTTCTGAATAACTTCAGTGACCTTTTTTCTTTCTTTAAGGGGAGGGTGCCAATAATTCCACTTCTGTATGGGCCACAGTCTATGTGCAACTTAAGCTAGTACTAACATGAGACACAGAATCAATGGACTCTGCTCAGCTCAGCCCTCACTCCCCTTGCTCTGTTCTGCTCTTCCACCATGCTCTGCACAGTCAATCGGGTATTAGTCATTGAAATTCTCTGATTGGTTCGAAGGGTGAGACTCACTCAATACAATACTGCTATTTCTGTTATGTGGGTCTGACTATAGCATTTCATCAGCTTCTGAATGTATTTCTTTAAAAAAAAAATCAGATTAACGGTTGGTTTGCTTGTTATTTTATCATTTTATGAGCAACTTTCCTTCTTTCTCTTTCTCTTCCAGTCGTGTGATTCTTCCCATCTCTGTGGAAGAGGTAAGTTTCATTTCAATATATTTTGGCTGCCCCTTTAGACTTCAATATGTACATATATTTAATTTGTGCACATGTTCTAACACACAGTGTATATTTTAAATTCAATTCAGTTTGTATTTTCAGCAGTTCTTGTTGCCTTGATGAGCATCCATCATACTAAAGATGACAAAAGGCAACATTTTGGTTTGATCGTTACTTTATGATCAGATAGTCTTTAATCTACAAAGTCAGCAGTGTCCTCGCCCTCTTTCTCTCTGTGTGTCCCTTCGCATCAGTCATCTTCATTTCCATTGCAGTTTGCTCTTCTGTTCAGGCCTGCATTGTAAATGAGTCACATAAAACTACTTCCATAACACTGTGTGTACGTCATCGTCCTCTGCCTTATATTTATAGATTATTTTCACTTACACAAAAGTAATCTGATTTTCTTTGAGGCAATATTGAGATAAATATTGAAGCACTGCTCACACACACTAAGCAGTTTCAAGCATGAGTGCCCAAAGGAGTAATAACCTGTCTGATATTATATATATTCAATATATTTCAGTATTTCCGGTGCTTTCCTCAGGCTTTAAACCTGCACATGTTGCTTCTTATTAACTGTGGTTATCTTAATCATGCGTCTACATAATGAAACAGGTTTAATCTCGAACAGCAGCCCCGGAAAGCTGTGTAGCATTCAGCATGCTATGTCACGTTGGAAAAATACTAACTATTAAATGTGATCCACAAAGCCTGAAGACAGTTGAGTAACGTTGGCTGTCTCCGGAACCACATGTGCCCCCTCTGCCCTTGAATCACATCCCTCTAGAGCCTCGTCTTCTCTGTCTCCCTCTCTGATGTCTGAAGCAGCAGTCTTCTGCTGTTTGCTACTGAAGGCTAGATATTCCAAACACTTTGATCTGATTGTCCGTTTATTCACATATTGCCCACTATTTGATTTGGTTTAATTCAATTCTTCTTCCCTTTACTAGGGATGCCTTGTAGAACTAAACATTTATTTTAGGGAATTAATTTAGACAGTTTGAGCTGCTAATAGTGAAGCTCCCTGGAAAATACTCAATACAGAATTTTCTGCCTGTTAACGTCTTGCCAGAAGTCATTGGTTAAACTTTATCAGTTCTTTATTTTTGTCAAAGTAAACATTTCTGGTATAACCGGACATGGAGTCATCTGAAAAGGCAAGGTTAAATTATATTTGTCCAACCCTGTTTCCCAGGAGGCTCTGCTATTCCTGCATCCCATTTATTTAGTTGGCAGTTGTGTTATTTGCAGCTCATTTAAAGGAATCTGTCTTTCTCCCTGCTGTTCCCCAGGAATGTGAAGTGATTGAACGGGAGTAACCTTTTAAAGGGACACAAAAGGTCATGATTAAAAGAAGCCTGTACAGGGGCTATTTGGCTCACTCATCTAGTATCTAGTATCGCTGCAAACATATCTAGAATTTGGCTAGTTCAGCCAGTTCAGCATCCCTGTTAATTTCAGAGTTATGGCTATAATGATATATGAGTTATCTGTAATTACCACCAATGTCTAATCTTCCCCTGCCTTGGGCCTGTCACTGGTACATCATTTTTAGGAAAGTCTGCTTCTACAGCTCTAGAATTAGGATTCACTGATATGGTAAAAAATATTCTTTATGGTTTAGTAACACCAGTTTATTAACAGTAACATAGATGGATTGGTTCCTAGTCCAAAATAAAGGTGCAGCAACTTTTACAATCAACTAAAATTATGGTGCAAACTGTATTACATGTATTTATAGGAAATTATTATATGGGAGTCTACAATTCTACAATATGGATCCTGTGTTTTGTTTTAAGATGATTGCAGGGGGACACTTTTACAGTTACATGTGTGTAAACATGTAACATACAATATTAGGTATAATTTTACAGGATGCTAGTTTACATTAAATTACATAATAAAGGAAGATAAACTGAAACTGAATCTGAATCTGTGGAATCTGAACAAATAATAGAATAATTCTGTCTACATGGACTGGTTTCGTGTTTGTGGTGTTGTAAGTGTGTCTTTCTCTAGTCCAGCTTTGTACTAGAGTTATATGGTGGCTTAGAGGTGATTAAGAAGTGAATGGAGCCATTGTTCCTGTGTTTACACACTCACATGGACACCCAGGATCAGGAAAATACGGATTAGAGGAATAAGAGATGGTGAAAGTGTACAGTTTGTGAAAGAGGAAACAAATTCGGCTTAAAATAAAATAAGTTGAGGACACAAGGACAATGAAAACAGACAAACACAGTCCTAAACTCTGTGTATGACTGGGAAACTTAATTCATCTACAGGATAATACATGGAGTCTTCAACGTGCATTATAAACTAAAGGGAAACATCTGTTTATTTCTCCTTATAAACACTTTCTACCTCAATCAAACTACTTTTATTTCCTCTCCTCTATCTTTCAGTACCAGGTTGGCCAGCTGTACTCTGTGGCTGAGGCCAGTAAGAATGAGACGGGTGGAGGAGAAGGAGTAGAGGTGCTAAAAAATGAGCCCTACGAGAAAGATGGAGAGAAGGGACAGTACACACACAAAATTTACCATTTGCAGAGGTAAGCGGTTTTCCAACATGTTAAAATGCTTATAAAAGCCAGAAGCTCAGGTACGGATGGTGGAAGCAGGGTGAAAGCTGGCTCGGTCCAAACGTACTGATCCATGCCTGTGTGCGTAGTGGTGCTTTGAGCTAAGTGCTAGATTCTTCATGTCTTTATTCTAAGCTAAGCTACTCACCTGGTGACCTATAATGTATTTAGCGTACAGCTGAGAAAGCTGTCGTCTCATTCGTTGTTATTTTACTGACTATGCACACAAACATCAGCACCTAATCGCACATTAGTGCATGTGCCAATTTAAAATAATGTTAAACCTTCATCAGTTCGTCCTTCTTTTTTGCAGTAAAGTGCCGTCATTTGTCAGAATGTTGGCTCCATCTTCAGCTCTCAACATCCATGAGAAAGCCTGGAACGCATACCCATACTGTCGCACAGGTAGTTCACACAAATACACACACTTACCAAACAAAGTCTGTGCTACCAAACAAAAGCACACACAACATCAAATAGAAATGTTTTTCTAATTATTATATGTAGTTTAGTTTCAATCCACAATAAACAGGAACTTTACTGATCTCTATATCGGCACAAAGGGGCCTTCAGTAAGTCCCGTATAGAGCTTAGACTCACAGGATGTAATCTCTTCCATTGCATTTAACCAGTCTTTTAAGTCTGGGGTGGTGTCTATTTTTAGGAATAAGCCAGCAATTATATAATTATTATAGATTATAATATATAATAATTGAAAACGTATGCTATGATACCCAGAATTTCCATAACTCTTGTTGACACAGTTAATTTAAATGGAAATAGTGACGTTAAATATACAGCAATCATGGGCATCTATGTTGTAAAAGTGTGAACTCAGCTGACTTCAATTATTAGTGGTCACATAGATGCTAATCAGTCAAAGCACTTGTCCTCTCTCTCTCTGTCTCTCTCTCTCTCTCTATCTCGTCTCTGGGTCTCTGTCACCTTGAAGGAGTAGTTGAATAATTTACTGTATGTCCAGTGAGAAGAGCCATACAATCACTCCAGACTTTCAGGCTGAGATCATACACACACTGCTAGTTGCCTGACAGCCATCTGTCACACAGGCACACTGGACAGTCACAGACACAAGCTGAACCTGGACTGATTAATACTCTTTAACAATTTGTTTTGACTCCTGTCCTGTTGAGTACTGTAAATATTATTATATTCTTCATATGATCCTTAACTGCATTATTTTTCTTTCTCTCTGTTTGCTCCTCTGCTTTATTTCACCTGACTCTGCAGTTATCACTGTGAGTATGCTATTTTTTTTATTTATTGTGCTCACAAATTTCATGTATGTTTACATGGAGGACTCACCAAACTTTGATGCGCATGGACAGAGAAAATTAGCCTGAAAGTTGAGAAAGAAATTTGATCTATTTCTGTGACACAGCGGCAGAAGGGATAGTCAGACACGATTACTCCGCACGTGTGTGTGTTGGATGTGTGCGAGACAATAGTAGATTGAGCCCAGTCAATTGTATTTTCTGTGTTTCCAGCTTGCTTACATATTATTATGTATTTGTACTGTTCCCTCTTTATTCAGGATTATTTCTCTTTTCTCTGCAGAACGAATATATGAAAGATAACTTCCTGATCAAGATTGAGACATGGCACAAACCTGATATGGGACACCTTGAAAACGTAATTAGTAAAATTAGCAATTGTAATGAGCTGAGTATGCGTACGTCTGTGTGTATGAGTGTATGTGTATTGTATACATCTGTTTTTAGGATTTACAACATTAAGGCTTGCGTTACATCATTTTACATCTCACTGTCCATCTTGTCTACTGCATGCTATGTAGTGCCAACATTTCCCACTGCTTCAGTCTGTTAACTGCTCCTTTAATCAGAAATTCTTGCCTAGTTTACCCATAGAAGCATAGAAAACTGCAAAAAAGTGGTGCACATTGGCAGAGAAATGCCTCGCCCATGTATAATTTTCTAAATTTGCATCACGCATGCTTTTGAAAACATTTTTACCCTGAGCCTTGTCTCTGTTACCTTAGGCTGCCTGCAGAGACCTGTGCTTGCACCCATCTGTGCTCTGTGGTTCTCTTTCAGGTGCACGGTTTGGATGCAGAAACCTGGAAAAAGGTGGATGTAGTCTATATTGATATTGCAGATAGAAGCCAGGTGGAGCCAAAGGTAAGCAAAACATTCCTATTGGGTAGGTTACAGCAACTAGACCTTCTGCTTCTTCTTGTCATCTTATCCACGTCATTCATTCTGGTCTTTCCTCTGTGTCTCCAGGACTACAAACCAGAGGAGGATCCTTGCAGGTATAAGTCAGCAAAGACAGGACGAGGACCTCTAGGACCAGACTGGAAGGTGCAGAACAGCATCTTGTTGAATGTTTGAACCCACTGAAATGCATAATAAACAAAGTCCTCCAACCATAATAACTGATGTGCAGAATAAAAGGCATCACCAGTTGTTGCTTAGCGACTGTTTTGATTAACAGTGTTAAAACATTAAGCACAAGATATTTAATCACAATACAACCAGGGCCATAACTACTTTTGTGCACAGTGAGGTCATTTTGTTCTGGGAATTTGTAGGTGTTAATCTTCTGTGAGGTGGTGACATCTTAAAATGAAAAACAAGCAGTTAGTGGATATTCTAATCTTATAAAGTCTGTGGATTTTAATTTGATTATTGTAGGCCAGCTGATATATGTCCATCCATCCATTATCTATATTGCTGATCCTGTCTGTCATTAACCAAGATGTAAATCTACTGCTGTAATTATAGAATACAATGAAAACACTGATCCAAAAGATGTTGCTTTTTATTTATTTTTTTTACTTCTTTTAATAATTCTGAAATCTCCACCTGTGCACTTGCAGAAAGAGCTTCCTAAGAAGACAGAATGCCCACACATGTGTGCCTACAAATTGGTCACTGTCAAATTCAAGTGGTGGGGTCTGCAAAATAAAGTGGAGAACTTCATTCAAAAGGTTTGTTTGCAGTTCAGATTGTGGTATGTACCAATTTGAAGTCAAGGTCACAGTCAGCTACTGAGGAGGGATTGTTGACAACAAGCTGGTGACCATGATGTTGATCTTGCAGGAAACGCTTGAGTTATTTATTTACTGTGATCTCTCATCATTTTAACTGCTTCTCGTGTAATTAAACATCTTGATTTTATGTTTTGCTGTTAAAAATTCCCTTTAAATCTTTCCCTCATTACTTTTCTCAGCAAGAGAAGCGTTTGTTCACTAATTTCCACCGTCAGCTGTTCTGCTGGATTGACAAGTGGATTGATTTGAACATGGAAGACATTCGTCGCATGGAGGAGGAGACACGCAAGGAGCTAGATGAGGTGATTTCTCCAGATCTGATTTCCCCTTTATAAATAGTAATTCAGTTAGAGTGATGAAACAGGGTAGCCTGTGAGGATATGGAGAGATAAGTTTGGAATTTTTATTGAGCTACAACATCGCCGTTTATTTGTTTCGCGTGTTTTGTCAGATGCGAGTGAAGGACCCAGTGAAAGGGATGGTGGCTCTAGAGGACTGAGGTTGTGTCAGACTGTGAATGCTGCTGCTCATCAGGTGAGAGGAATTTAAGTGTCTGTGTGGGACACACAGATGTAGAACGTATGTGTTTTGTGATGTGATGCAGGGAGGAGCTTGGATGATAAACAGTTTGGCAGATGAGAAGTGGGCTGCTATATATACTGAGGAGCTAATAGGAGCTAGTTCCCAGCCTCTTTTGTTAATGCTCTCACCTCTTTCTATCCATTTCAGATCAGAATACCTAGACACCAGCGGATTCACATCCTCCTCCTGTTCTAACTGACACACAACACCCGACCGGATGGTCCAAACCCCCCCCCCCCTTCCCCTGGTACAATCTGGTTTTCAGGGACCTGGACCCAGAAAACTTGCAGTTTTCAGCTGATCTCCACCCCATCCCGCCTCCCTTGAGTACCATTCGTTTGTTTGATTTTTCATCCAGTCTTCTCACCTTAAGAACAGCTCTGAGGCCGCCAGTAGCAACACAATAGATCTTATCAGTCCTCTCTCTCCCAGTCTCTAAACTGTTTTAAACTACAGAGAATAGTGTCATTTATGTCAGCAATTTAGAATTTATTTCTACTTAAGATATCCTAATGGTGTATATACAGTATAGAGTATATCAAGGAGCTGAATAATTGTATTGAAATATATAAATATATATATATAATATATATAAACAGGGTTTTTAAAATGAGTTGTCTGTAAGTTTATCAGTGGATGCTTATTTTTTTTCCAGATCCAGTTGTATCTGCTCAGTGTTTTGATCCTGTGATTTTTTTTTCTTTCCCATTTTGACTTTGTCAGAGGACCTCATCTCCTCTATTTGTGTCATGCTTTATGGAAGTTTTTTTTTCCTTTGTGTGTTTCATTTTGTTGTTCGAACCAATTTGCAAGTCTACAAAGCGAAGCTGCAAGGTCGGAGCTGTGCTGAGAGTGTTCTGTTGATGTTGTCGATGTTACGCTCCCGACCTACCAGATTTTTTCCCCAGTATCTCTCTTAATATGCTGAGACGTTCACCGACTTCTCTGCTGCTTTGTGAGTTGTGTGTGTGTGCGTGCGTGTGTGTGGGTGCGTGCACGCTTCCGTGTGTGTGTGTGTGTGTGTGTTTTTGCATCATTGTTTTTAGCATCTGTAGGTTATCAAGGTTTTCAGCTGTATTTTTCATTTTTCTTTCACCAGAGCATTTCATATCTCTTCCATTTCATTAGGCTGTTAAAACAGAGAGTTTAGTGACGATTACTTCTGCATATAAATATACAGAGGCACACACACATACTGTACATAGAGAGAGAGTGTCTACAAAGATAGAAGTCAAACGTATCGTGCTACAGTGGAAAATGCACAGTACATGTTTGTCATTACAGTACACTAGAACATGAGTGCAGGACTTTCTTCTATTTTTTGGTCTGACGCTCCTTTTGTCACAGATTTTGCAGCCTTTATGACGGCGGCCACATTAGCTAACTCCTCCTGCTCCCTGTAGATACATACAGTAAATTGTTGTTTTGAAAGTAAAACGTTCTGAAAATGTGAATCAATTCTTGCCCTGTCACCCATTCTGTCATCCTCCAGTGGATAAATGGTCTTATCCAGCGATAGCAATAACTACCATGACATGTTGATCTCTCCTTAGTCATCATGAACTTATATTTCTCTACAGTTTGTTCCTAATTTAAGAACAGTTTTAGTAAAGCAGAGCCGGACTGAAAGTTGAGGATGGTTGTTTAGTTATTTATTTAACACTGGCTTTATTGTGTCTGTCTAAGGTTGAGGCCGGTTTTCTCCTGCTGGAATCTCATATTTCTGTATCGGTCATCGGCAACGGTGTATTGTTCTTTTTCTTTTCTTTTTTGCTTTTTGGTATACGCATGAGAGAACAGTAGCATGTCCTTGAAGAGATCTGATGCTTGCTGGGTAAAGAGGGGAGGAAGTAATGGAGCTAGAGTAGCGAGAACAGCAAGCGCTATCCTTCTTCCTCTCTGCAGTGTCTGTTTGGTGTCCTTCATCCTCACTTATCTTTTTCACCATTTACTTCACATCTTTCTTCACATACTTTAACCATTTGAAATTTTAAAAAGCAAGCAAAAGATATAGTAGCATCAAAAAAGGGCCATTGCTCATTGCTATGATCTCAGTGTGGGTCAACCAACTAAAACTAGCCTTTCTCAAATGTAGAATTCACCTGATTTAATACATCACACATGTCATATTCAGACATTCCTACGTTCATGTGGGTTGTGTAAAGCCAGAGCACAGTAGCAAATAATTCAAATCACATTTACTTTGTTGGCCAAAAGGATGATAAGGCATAAAAGGCCATTAATGAGATGTCTCTGGGCTTTATTGGTAAAATTCAACTTGCTTTGTGAACCTTTTTGTTTTTTTTTTTAAATATCTTCAAACACAATAAAACACAAATTAAGATTGTAAACTTATTTTTGTGAGGGATTTTCTGTCGCCTCCTCTGGGCCTGGATATCCAACCGCTCCGCCTCTCTGTATCCATCGAGCATCTCACTCACTGTCTGTGACGGGGCTACCAACTGAATCATGGAGATTTGTGGATGTACTGTATGTATTGACTTTGTAAATAGTAAATAAATTATTGTAGATGAACACACATATATATAGATCGGACTGTCCTGCCAAACCTACAGCCTAACCCAAGTTAAAATTCTTATTTCATAGCTCATTCATCACCTTTACTTAAACCTCAGTGACCACGTTGCTCTCACAGAGCTATTATTATGAGCAAATGTAAAGTCATAGTTGCTGAAATGTAGTGCTCAGAAGTCATTTGAGGAATATCATCTGCTGTAGACATAAAACAAATCACTCTGAATATTATTACAGATGATTTTGCTGCAGATTCAGGATCTTTCAGCAGAGCAGCGGAGCTGAGTTGCTGTATTTCTAGTCGGGATAAAAGAAAAAGATCCCATCCCACTGGCAGGACAGTGTATGAATATATATTTTTGTTCTAAATGTTGTTGTACCTCTGTTGTCAGTCTCTGAGCTACACTCGCTTCTCTCACTGAAAGGAACACATAACGGCAGCTTGGGTCAGTTCATTGATCCACATAATTAGTTGATGGTGTCGGTCCTAAATGGAGCCTTGGTGCGAGTTAGATTTTGCCTTCCTGTGGATAGTGAGGAGGATCAGGGGGAAATGATTCTACATTTACTGTAGGAGCAGCTTTAACCAGGTGCTGGTGGGTTTTAAGAGTCTAAGAGCCCGAAGATACCATTAAAATGTGTGAGAGAATACAGTTTAACAGAGACAATCTCATAGATATCTGTTGTTAGATTCCTCAATTTATAATCAGAGTATAAAACCAAACGATTCCACAATCCCAAACTGTTTTTAAATTGTTAAAAAAAATTCTCTCTCTCTCTATCTCATTGTCTTTCTCTCTATCACTCCTGTTAACTTGTCTCCTGTTTTTATTTCTTTTATTGTGAATTTGTGCCTTTTTGTCATCTTATCTTCCAATAACACTACTGTACATTGGAGACGTAAAGAAATGAATAAAAAGAAGCAAATCAACTGTACCGAAGTTCTGATGTGAAGGTTTTTTTTTTTTATTATTCAGCTATTATCAGTGTTAACTCAAGAGTTGTGATCTCACTTTTTATTTTAGCACTGTGGCAGGCGATGAGAGACAAGAGACTTGGTTTTTCGGTGCAGGATCTTTTATTGTTGCAGCTTCGAAATGAGTCATTTAACAAAACTCATCAAACTAAAACACACAGGCGCCCCCTGTGGTTGAATCAAAATATGGACCGTGGCAGGCAGCAGTCAGCAAACACTAAAAACACTGCAGGGTGAAATTAATCAGGCTTTGGATGGCAAAGATTACTTTAAATCCTGATTATGAGGCAGAAGAGGGGCCAGGACAGAGAGCTGCTCCACATTTTATGAGATACTGATGAGATTCTACACTATTTGTTGGTGTAGCGTATGAGAAGAAGTATTGTCCATTACAAACTTTTAAAGATCTTTCCGGTGATTTAGCTGAGTAAATACTATTTCCTTTCAGCAAGTTCAGATGACCTGTACTTGTCATAACCTTAGAAAGTGTAAAACCTGCTTAATTGTAAAGTATTTAATTCTGTCTGTGTCAAATCTGCTAAAGTGAACAAAAATGAACAGCTGACTAATCTTGAAAGGTTTTATTTCCCATCGTAAACTGTCAAAGCAAACCCAACACTACTACTACAACTACTACAGCTAAAGAATCTGATTTTAGCACTATGCTGTAGGATTGTAGGTCTATATACAGTTAATATGTACAATTACTTTACTGATTTACTAGAAATTGAAACCTTATTTGCCAAACATACTGCTATTTATTGTATTTTAAGTATTATAAATCCAAATATAAGACAACAGTTTAGTGTGAGAAGCTAAAGTTAGCCAATTTCTTTGTCTATGATGATGTATTCGTTAAGGCCTTACGATTATTTTGTGGCTAATCAATTGATAATTTAACTCTGGAACCCATATATTCAACAGGTGGGCTAAATACAATTTATTTTACATCCAGAGCAAAATATTTATAGCCCAATTAAGGTTAATTCTAACACTGCTGATATTTGCCAGGCATAGTGAGATACTGTAATGATTAAAATAAAAAAGTACATTTGAAAAAGGTATGTTAGTAGGACAGGAATAATTATTTCATTGACTAATTGTTTTTTCAGATATCTGTATAATATTATCAACTGCCTACAGTAATTCGTCATCACCAAAGCTGTTCATGTAAAAGAAATAACAGTATATTTATTATTCCCCCACGGTTGCAGAGCACCCTGCACATTCCATACGGCTGAGAAAATAAAGGATTAATAATGAACATACAAAGAGAGCTTTAGTGCAACAAATGCCATGCATCATGGTGACACTTGGTAAACAGACATGTCCATTCATGAAAAAGATAATACTTTCTCACTGGGTTGTTAACCAGCCTGGGATAAAAGCTTGATCCGATGTTACGCTTTAAGTCCAGAGCAGGCACCAGAAGGGAAACAGCTGAGAACAAAGTGAAGGAACCAAAAAGAATCAAACAACGGGTCTCACTGTGGGAAAGCAGGTCCAGGCTCTCAACTCCCCTTTGGAAGTCTCTATTATCTGTGCACAGGGGGTCTGCAGGTTTTTCTGGACAGCACAAGAGGGACACACGGAAAAAGGTACTGTGCAGAACGATAAGAAGCGCCCATTCACAGTAAAACACTAGCAATTCAAGGAAAAAACTGCTGTTAAACATCTTTAAGAATTTGAGAGAATGACGTTCTTGTTCACAGAAACCTTTTCCTTGAGTAGACTAATGGGAGCAGTCATGCGTTATCATCACAGCAAATAAAACCACAGCTGAGGAGGAAACTACAGTTTGTGAAACAGCTTTAAGGAAAAGTCAAGTTAAACATTTTTGTCTTGTCAGTTCACATTCGTTGTTGCTCTGATATCATTACATTTTATGAAGTGATATCATGACAATAAATACTACAATAGATACTTTTAATAAGGCTATACACAGCTTTGCATGCTGTGATTTACAGTAATCACATTGTGCAGACAAACACCTTCCATGTGGTCAATCATTAAGATTAGGACTTTTGGGATCACCATATTTTAGTACAATCATGCAATTCATGCTAAAATGTGTAGTTTTCAATTCCAACCTGCAGTCTTGTTGTTTGGTTCATGCAGTTTGCCTGACTTGTTGTGCAAATTTGACCTCATACCTTGAAGCAGAGCAATTATTAGTTAAAAAACTAAATATTTAAGGAGTTGATAATGGACAACTCCATGAATGCCAATTTATCAGTACTGGATGTGTAATAAGAAACTATGCTAACAAAATGTTATAGCTATAACATTAGCACAATAAGATTATTTTATTTTGTCAAACATCAGGAATCTTTTAATTAAACTCTGAAATACATGTTTTAAAAAAGGCATCAAGTGGTTCTGTTTTTACATGTGACCTTCAGGGCACTGTCACTTTAACGTGGATTAGACATGATTACAAAGCCATTTCACAAATGACTTTCAGGCACCCCTGTCAGGTTGAGCTTTTGTCTGTTATATTGGTCTCTGGTCTGCGCTCCCGCTAAACTGGCTGTAATAGAGGAAAGCGTTTGTACTTGTGCTGTGTGCTTAGGCATATGTGTGTCCACAGGGGAGAAAATGAGTACTGGAAGACTTCAAAGTGGGAGAGACAAGTGCAGGTAAGATCAGTGCTTCTTCTTCTTCTTCACATTAGAGCAACAAGAGAGAGAAACTCGGGACGAGGAAGCACAGACTTCAGGCAGAGAGGGGTGTACTGCTTGCAGAGACAGAGACAGCCCAGAAGAAGGAGGCATGTTTAAATTGCCTAACCTTTAAAAGTTCAGTAGTTTCGAGCCTTCGTAGACATCTGTGATAAAACCTTAATGGTCTCCAATTCACCCTTTCCAGTGAACCCTGTTGATTATCCGCTTAAAACTTGTGTTTGCTAAAGAATGTGCCCTAAGTCTCTGCATGTGACACTGTTACATGAAGTAACAGGGAGAAGTGGGGCACCAAAGATTAGCATTTTTATTCAAAGGGCAATATTCAGAGCTTCTCTATGTCTCTGTTTTCCTCTTACAGTGCAGTCTCCCACGCTTACAACTTAAAAAATGTAGAAGGAATATGAAAATACATTTTTATACTGGTCTCTACTAATATAATTCAGTCTTTTAACAACAAAACAAAGTCATTAAGGCTCCACGTCCATGAAATCCTAAACCATGTTGCACCAATTGTGTCCGAGCTGCACATTGCAACACTCGTTAATTGGAATTATGTGAGCTTTCATTCTTTAAAAACAAACCCTAATACCTCTGTGTCATAGCTTGCTAAGCTGCATTAACCCCCCCGTCCATGTTTCTCTGGGTTTACAAAAACAACCTTTCACCTATACGAGGAGAGGCGGGATTGGGGCCAAAAGAAGCTAATGCTTTTGTGTGCTGCTGTCCCCTCGTCGAGGCGAGGTAATTGCCTAATTGCTGGGGTTGCACGTATTGTTCAGTGTCTGTGCCGACAGAGAGAGAGCGGGATCTGAAGGCACGGCCAAATCTTACAACAATGCTCACAAAGATAGAGGATCAGCCTCTAGTCCTCCTCTTCCACACACAGTCACACATGCACATGCCTGCGATTACAGTCCAAATCGGACTCACTCTTGCCCACATTCCTGAGCAGACCCCACTGCTTTTTCACTCACTGCTCCGTTGCTGCGTGACCACACAGGACTGTGCTGCCACAGAAACGACTGCACCAGCATAGACACACTTCACCGGGACTGCTGGGTTTTTCATCCTGGTCGGTTTGGGGGACCTAAAACAGCAGCTGCCTGAAGCACATTGGGAAAGATTTGACTAACGAGGAAACAGTTCAGGTTCAGTGACCCTAAAAGAGAGGAGGCCTCTCACATCAGATGGCTGCAACTAAACCAACAAAAGGAGACTGAGGACAAATCAAGCCACAGGCATTTCTTCTTCTGGATTTTACTTGCTTCTTTTTGATTTAACAACACTAACACCAGCTAGTCTTAGATCCAAAGATGGACTCCTTGACAGACAGTCCTCGTGTGCGCTCAGACAGCTTGAGCAGCACCGCGTCCCAGGGCTCGAAGTCCAAGATGCTCCTCCGCCAGCGTTTGACCCAGCTGCTGACCTGCATTGAAGACATGAGCTCTGATGATGAAGCCAGCGAAGAAGTATCCCGCACGCTGGATGAAGCCTTTCAGCTCTGTGGGTGCTCCGTTCCCACAGACGTATTCAGGTTGACGGTTCATGTTCATGTATATGAGCAAACTGAGTTCTCTGAAATAAAGAGCTTATTTTGCTTTTCTAGAATAGATATTGTAACTTCTTTAGCTGTAAAGATGAAAAGGCTTACATGCAAATGAAATATATGTGTCTTCTTTCTAAATTTCCTACAATTTGATACTTATTAGTGTTTTGCAGCTATCCATATTATTTTATTAGTTTCTGTATTAGGCATTATATGCCATCAAAATGAATAGGAAATTCAACTGGAGATAGAAAGAGATCTAGAGACCTAGTTTAAATGTTATATTAACCAGTAACTCCTGTCAACACTCGGACAGGCTGCACATGGTGACCTGGAACGTAGCCACAGCTGAGCCTCCTGAAGATGTCATCTCTTTGCTGCATCTGGATGTCCAACCCGCCCCAGACCTCTACGTGATTGGGTGAAAATTGGAATTCAGACCTTTGCAAATAATTAAACTATAGAGTCATTTTTATTGATTTTGCAAAGATGGAAAAGATGTCAGTGTTTTATGTTTTACATTCAATGCCGCTGGTGTATGTGTCAGCCTGCAGGAGGTGAATGCTGCCCCGATGAGGTACCTCTCAGACCTGCTAGTGGAGGACTCCTGGAGCCATATGTTCACAAACACCCTGGCACCCAGAGGCTTTGTCAAGGTGAAAACAAACCCAGGAAAGATGTACCGTGCAATGAAGTGGTTTAAAGAGAACATTCATACGATCGTGTGTATTCATGTGATTATGTAGATGGTGTCTGAACAATTAAAATAAATAGAAAAAGCCTTGAAAAGTGTCAAACTTATAGAAATAGGGGGTTATGTTGCTTTACAGTCCTCAAACCAAAAATAAAATTATTGAAATGTCTCACTGTCCATTCGTGTCCAGGTCACATCAGTGAGGATGCAGGGTTTGCTTCTGCTGCTTTATGCTAAACAGGTTCACCTCCCTTATATCCGAAACATCCAGACCACCTACACTCGCACTGGCATTTTCGGCTACTGGGTAAGAAGTCACGATGGGAACACTGGTCAGGCCTGAGAGCAACAACAGTATTTAACTCTGCACACTAAAAATCCCAGTGGCATCTGATGCTGTAGAGTTTAAGCACATTATGAAAAGCCTATTGTGCTTGTTGAGTGAAATGTGCAACAGCTTTAACTGAATGAAATCATGAAGAAAGAAAGTGTTAAGAGGGGACACTGGGACAAACACTTGCAGGACAAACTGTTTAACATTGTTTAAGAAAAACATAATCTAATTAAACTTTATATTTTGTGTTCTTTACTGATCGATCTATATTTCTTACTCTTAAATGATGCTTCCTCTTTTTCATCTGTTACAGGGTAATAAAGGAGCAGTGTCTGTGCGTTTCTCCTTCTATGGCCACATCATTTGCTTCGTCAACTGCCACCTAGCAGCACATATGAATTACGCTCTGCAGCGCGTTGATGAATTTGAGTACATCCTGGAGACCCAAGACTTTGACATCTCTGACACCCCACACATCCGGGACCACAAGTCAGCAGACACACATAGAGGCACACAAATATTACACTGTGCAACACGTGCACCGTCTGTTGTTGTATACAGGATAAAATGATGCTCCCTCCCTGTTTCACAGGGTGGTGTTCTGCTTTGGTGACCTGAACTTTCGTATCGCGGACCACGGCTTGCACTTCCTCCGCTCGTCCATCAACAGTGGACGTTATAATTTGCTGTGGACCAAAGATCAGGTGATATGCTAATCTGACGACATACTCAGCAGGTACATACACAGACACATTTATGCACACTTGCTAATTTATATCATGTCCCTGCAGCTCATCAATATGAAGAAGAAGGAGCCCTTCCTACAGGAATTTGAGGAAGGGCCATTAAATTTTAAACCCACCTACAAGTTTGACCGTAACTCTGACACATACGACACCAGGTAACAAGTATATTACGCACACATATAGATGCACTCTTGTCAAACACGCATACAAACTTCTTGTATGATCTTGTTTCCGTTTCAATTCTGCACAGCTTTCCAAAGACATGGTTGGGATTTAAGTAAGACAACTTCTGCAACTTCCTTTCTGTTGCATGTACCACATTCCCTCTTTTTTTTTTTTTTTTTTGTTGCATCATGCCATCTGTTCTTTATTCTCAAAGCCTTTGCCACGACATCTTTAGTTTAAATCAAATATGTAACCCCTGAGAAGCACTACGCAGGAACTCCAAGCAGCCACTGCACTAATCCCTGGTAATGATAGATGAGTGTCATATCCATCTTTGACTCTAGCTCCATGTATGCATGCCTCACAGAAAGTGGTAGCACTGTCCCTAACTATGTTCACAGCGCTGCAGCACCACCTTTTCTTCCCCTCCACCTTATTTTAGATTAGGAAAAAATCTCATCTTAACTGGATTTTTTTTTTACAGCTTTCAAGTCACTGATAATAATGAAAAGGCACAAAGGGGTTTAGTAAACATATTAACCTTGATGAATTTCAGATTCAAATCTACAAATTCATCAAACCTGAGACAACTCCCTCTTGAACCCAGCACCCCACTCATGTTCTCGTGTAATGTCTGTGGTGCTTTTTACAGTAACTGTGTGCAGACATAATCTATAATACCACATGATATTGTATACTCACTACCATTACCTCTTCACAGCAAGCTACACCCTAGGTTTGTCAGCCTGCCTGTATGTGTGTCTGGTTTGTTTTCTTTAGCAGCATTGTTTCCAATGGATTCACAAAACAATTGTGAATTGAAAGGTAGGGTCAAAAAGAAACTGTGATATCAACATTAGCATTTGCTTCACTCAGTGGCAAGAAGAGGAAACCAGCCTGGACCGATCGGGTCCTCTGGCGAATCAAACCCAAAAATCCACCATCAGCGGAGGAAGATGAGAAAGCATCGGTCTCTACTGATGATGGACAAGAGGACTACCCTATTCTGGTCACCCAGGATAAATACACAAGTGACATGAGCTATGGAGTCAGCGACCACAAGCCTGTCATTGCAGCCTTCAGCCTGGAGGTGAGCGTTGACTTACTGATGGACACTAGGACTTTGTTTTGCACTGGTCACGTTCACACGTATAGGTTTGCATCTTTTGACAGTTGAGAAAGTACTTTGACACACCAATGGTGCACGTATCTCCTGTGGGAGTATGGAGCGCCGACCAGGATGCACTCTTGAACTACACCATCCAGGAGGACTTCATGTCCTCCACATGGGACTGGATAGGCCTATACAAGGTACTGGGACTGAAAGCAACAACAACAATGTAAATTTTAAAGGCTGCACAATTTCTCATTATATTTCTTATTGTTATTTTCATGTTACTAGAATATTTAGTTGGTATAAATGTATAATTGTTTTATGACTGTGATTTTTCCTGTGGTACAAAGATGAGCAAATAAGTTTCACTTTTGAGGACTTATCAGATTTAAACTTATGGTTATTCCCCTGTAGGTGGGATTCAAGAGTGCAGCTGATTATGAAAGCTTTGTTTGGGTTAGAGAGAAGGAGCTTCCAGAGATAAATGAACTCATACAGGTGAAGTGCACGTGAGCCATTTGGATCATGTCTTGAAATGCTTTATTTGATTGCATGCATGATTAATATGTATTTGGGTGTGTTGTGGTTGCAGATATCTGTGGATAAGAATGTGATCCCTCTGCTAGGGGGGCAGTATGTTTTGGGTTACTACAGCACAAATTTACAAAGCCTCCTCGGCCTCAGCGAGAGCTTCAATGTGAGTGCACATTATTGTATTAGGTACAACAGTAAACCTGATAGCGTACTACAGAGGCCACCAAACATATATTTGCAATAGGAAATGTATACATTTAAGGATTGATCTTTCTTTATGAACTTCCAGATCCTGGAGTCAACGCGAGCTGTCATGGAAGGCCTTGTTCCTGAGAACATCAACGGGCTCAACAAATGAGAACAAATGTCACTTCAAATTGCTTCCCCCTCTGCAAATTCACACAGATCTGATTCAGCCTTTCAAATGCACCAATACATCAGTGCCATATCTATTAAATAATGGTCTTCAGTGCATACTATCACATGTACTCAAAACCTGAATTTGTCTTTTCCAACTTTTACCTTTAAGGAGTTCACCGTAAGGTAAATTCAGTCTTGCTGAAACAACTTCTGTTCAAAAAAGGTTTATCGCTGTAATGAGCCTATCCACGGGCCTTTTCTTGCCTATTAGAACAGAAAATATATAAAGATACATGCCAAACTATAGAGTTGAAAACAAAAAATGTGCTTAAGTTCTGTTTTAGAAAGTAGTGCAGGCCAAGCTCTTGTCAAATAGTATTTAAAACACATTCTTATGTTTTGGTTTGGTGTATACTGGTGCCTTTGCAGCAAGATGGACAAGCATATCTGCCAATCAAGAGGAATTATTGTATAGAAAATTCTTTGCTGATGCAGGCTATTTTTCTTTATCTGTACTGTCTTAATGCTGAAATATCCATCTGGTAATGTGAATGTCTATACAGTATATTGCTTTAAAACAAACGTATAATGATATGAAATAATATAAGTCTCATGCATAACATGACCGACTCTAAGACAGTGACCAGAATCATAATAGGATTATATTTAAAAATTAACTGGATTATAATGATTTGAAATAATTATTTATAGATGTTGTTAAAAACATCTTCTCTAATTAGTGCAATACATGATACTGTACATTTTCTGTTCCAATACAAAAATGATTATTGTTGTGGAAGAAAAACTATTGTCAACATTTCTCTTTATTTGTTTGTGTGTGTGTTTGCTGTCCAGTGAGCAAAATAAACACAATGCTCAGAGACCAGCAGGTCAGGTTTTGGCTTTACTGGGCAGCTTCCAGGGGTAAATCTGCACACTACTGTATGTAAATGCCATTATTATTATCATGTGAGTAAATGACCTCTAAGCCTTGTTGAATTAAATAGACCCCATCCTCTGTATGTAGACTCTAGGCTGCAGGCCACATGAAAAACCAGTGCATTATTTCTACTTCCTGTTTATAAAAATGTACATCTGTTACATATGATGTTATAAAATAATTTAGCCCACATATAGACAAAAGCCCTCACTTAAAGAACTAAGGAAGTAATACATGCGAATCATAAATTAAATAAGACCATTTTACCTCAAGTCAAATAGCAATGATAATACATATTTAACAGAAATATAATAACAAAAACAAAAACAACAACAAGCAACAAAACCCTACAAGCACCTTCCCCGCTCCGCTCTCCCATAATTCACTGCGAGAATCTGCTCCCTGACTTGACAGCTGCCGCCTCTGGGTGCATCTTTCATTTAAAGGCTCTTCGGTGGGATACACGTGGGGAGTTTTAACACATCGTGACCTCGCTAAAGGTAAAGTTTTAGCACATTTATGTGGCAATATAAGGTAATGGAGATAAGATATGACTGTCTAACGAAGCGACGGTCATTTTACTGATCTGTTGTGGCTATTAAAAGCGTATTAGGTATCGGAAACTAACAGCTAACAGCAGGCTAGCTGAGTTAGCTTCATTGGTTGACATAGACTATGGTGAACATAGTAGGCTAGCTAAAGTAAACCGCTTAATACTTCAGTGTCGTACGATTTGGTCAAAGTCTTACACGCAATAATAATGTTAAACAAGATTTGGTTATGTGTGGCTTCGTATTTTGTTTTAGATGCATGTTAGTGAGTTAGTGGACATGGTGTCTGGTAGTTTAGCTAACGTTAGCTAAAATGTTGCCTTCATCAAATTAGTACTACAACAAAATCTACTTTAATGCAAATGTAACGTCGTGGTTTTGGATTTAAGTGACGCAGCATTCATGAGTCCTAACATTTGAACATGTTGTTCACTTTCAGCTCAAGTTTTACAGGAGGGAACTGCTGTTTACAAATTATTCAAACACTAGGAGAAACAAGTGTAAAATTTGTGTTTATAGCTTAATGTATGTGAGGATCTGTTTTTGTTAGATTTGCTGTCAGAGCCAAACACAGGATGACCAGTGAGAACGTAGAGCGGTTACTGATCCAGTTCCAGGATGAGAGTGGGGAGGTTCTGGGTTCACCTTTTGATGTGCCTGTAGACATCACTCCAGACAAGCTGCAGCTGGTCTGCAATGCACTTCTACAACAGGTAACCAGCTGTCATTATACACTGCCCGTCCAAAGAAATGTCACCCAGCTTGATTTAACTAAGCAAATAGGTAAGAGCCTCCCTTTGGATAATTACTGCATGGGTCATTATGTTTTTGGCAACAAGTCACGTTACGCTAACGGATACAGTGAGTAGCTTCTCAATTCAAAATGTCCGAAGACTCATCCTGTGGTCGTGGAAAAGATGTTAATTGGTTTCAGAAGGGTCAAATTATTAGCATGAATCAAGCAAAGAAAACATCTCAGGAGATGGATGAAACTGCTAACACTGGATTAAGAACTGTCCTGTGGAAGAAAGTGATGTGGTAGGATGAGTCCAGATTCACCCTGTTCCACAGTGACGGGAGCATCAGGGTAAGAAGAGAGGCGAGTGAAGTGATGCACCTGTGATGCCTAGTGTCTACTGTACAAGCCTGGGGGGGCAGTGCTGTGATCTGGGGTTGCTGCAGTTGGTCAGGTCTAGGTTCAGCAACGTTATGAGTCCAAGGAATGAGGTCAGCTGATTACCTGAATACACTGAATGTTATTCTATCATGGATGTTTTTTTCCCTGATGTCACGGGCATATTCCAGGATAAAAATGCCAGAATGCATCAGGCTCAAATTATGAAAGAGTGGTTCAGGGAACATGACACATCATTTCCACAATTGGATTGGCCACCACATACTCCAAAACAACTCTGGACAGGAATAAATGTTCTGACATTGCAGAGGCTATTGAAGCAATGCCACTTTGAATGTGTGCTGTAATCATGCTAAAGGCGGTCCAACAAAATGTTAGTGTGTGACCCTTTTTTGGATGGGCAGTGTACAACATGAATGTAGAATTTAACTTGTGTACACATTATACCGATAGTCAATACTTGGTGTTAGAGTACAAACTGTTATATTATATTTCTATATACAGTATATACTACTATAAAATTATAAACCCAATGAAATTACTTGAATTTGCTTTTTACTCAATGTAGGAAGAACCAGTGCCTCTGGCTTTTTTTGTGCGTGGGGAGGTTGAGGTGATCTCCAATCTAGAGTCCTGTGTGAAGGCTCTTGGGGTCGAGACAGAACAAGTCCTGCCGGTTGTTTACCAGCCACAGGCTGTGTTCAGGGTTCGAGCTGTGGCTCGCTGTACCAGCACCCTACAGGGACACACAGAAGCTGTCATCTCAACTGCTTTCAGTCCCACTGGCAAGTGAGTATAGAATTTATTTTCCTTTCTGCGTGGATTCAAGTACTCTTTTTCTTTTTGTTATTATTTACAGTATGAGTCCTGGACATAGCAAAAGTTAGAAGGGATGAAGATGTAGATGCTACACGTCGTATCTTCAGGCATGTTTTAATGACTTCGTCCTTGTTTGTCATAGGTATCTGGCCAGTGGTTCAGGTGATACTACAGTGCGTTTTTGGGACTTGACAACTGAGACACCCCATCACACTGCCAGAGGTATGCAGTCAGTTCTGTGTGATAGCATAGTTTGTGGTGCATTACAACACAAATCTCTTTTAGACACAACTGAAGTTGTATTGTGCTTGATTTAAGGACACACACACTGGGTACTGAGCATTGCCTGGTCACCTGATGGCAAAAAACTGGCTTCAGGATGCAAAAACAGTCAGGTAAGCTTCCAACAAACATGTTTGATCTGCATTTGTAAGGTGTAACCCATGAACAGCTCATATACCTCATATACCTGCCTCATATACAGTATTTATTATTTTGCGGTGCTGTTCCTGTAGATCTGTCTTTGGGATCCAGTAACAGGCGCACAGATTGGGAAGACTTTGACAGGACACAGCAAGTGGATCACCTGGCTCTGCTGGGAACCTCTCCACTTGTGAGTTCTCAGTTTGTCACTTTCTCATTCCTATAAATATTGTCTGTGATGATAGTGTGCACTTATCGCTTTCCTTACTGTTTCTCTGATCGTCCTCTCCTCCTCCCTGCCAGGAACCCAGAGTGTCGGTATTTAGCCAGTAGCTCTAAGGACGGCTCAGTGCGTATCTGGGACACTGTGTTGGGACGCTGTGAAAAGATCCTGACTGGACACACTCAGTCAGTCACCTGTGTGAAGTGGGGAGGAGATGGACTCCTCTACACGTCTTCCCAGGATAGGACGATCAAAGTCTGGAGAGCCAAAGATGTGAGTGTGTCGGACAAAATGTCGATCCGAGTGAGAAGGCATCTGTGTGGTAAAGAAGTACTTAATGTGTGTTTATGTGTGGATGTAGGGCGTCCAGTGTAGGACTCTGCAGGGTCACGCCCACTGGGTGAACACCCTTGCTCTTAGCACAGACTATGTCCTGCGCACCGGCGCTTTTGAACCTGCAACAGCCACAGTCAACCCCCAGGACCTCAGTGGATCACGTAAGGCTCGCCGCTATTCTTTTGGGATACGGTTTCCAGATGTTTTCATATGACGTGTGTGACGTGTTTTCTTTTGTTTCTGGTTTTTTTCCCCAGTGGAAGAGCTGAAAGAGAAGGCATTACAGCGATATAATAAAGTCAGGGTAAGTTATGGTAATGTGTTCAGATCCATATTTGCTTTTGACTTTTCAATGTATCAACCCTTAGTCTTGTTCTCATGCTGCAGGGCTCCGCTCCAGAGCGTTTAGTGTCTGGCTCAGATGATTTCACCTTGTTCCTGTGGAACCCCGCAGAAGACAAGAAGCCTTTGACCAGGATGACCGGCCACAGTGCTTTGATTAACGAAGTGCTCTTCTCTCCAGACACCAGGCTCCTCGCCTCTGCATCATTTGATAAATCCATTAAAATCTGGGATGGACGCACTGGAAAGTAAGAATATGTCTTCGCCATTGTGTTTATTACTGAGTGCATGAATGTATTTGTGTTCAGTGCTGCTTTTGTCCTGATAATGGTGCTGATTGTGATTGTTTTGTCTGCATCCCCACAGGTACTTAATGTCTCTGCGTGGCCATGTGGCATCTGTGTATCAAGTGGCATGGTCAGCAGACAGCAGACTGCTGGTCAGTGGCAGCAGCGACAGCACACTTAAAGTTTGGGACATCAAGACCGGGAAACTTAATATTGACCTTCCTGGCCACGCTGATGAGGTGAGGGGAAGGAAAACTGTCAAAGACATGTCCTGATTGCTGGTGATTGTGTTTTTTTCTTTAATTGCCTTGTTTCTTCTCGGTGTAGGTTTATGCAGTGGACTGGAGTCCTGATGGACAAAGAGTGGCCAGTGGTGGAAAAGACAAGTGTCTCAGAATGTGAGTGAGAAGCTGCTTTAAGTTTTATGTTGTTTTTTTTTATATAGGACACCAGTGTTTCCTCACACCTAAACCTTTGCCCTCATGCTGTGTATTTCCAGATGGAGAAGATAGCCACATCTTTGTTCACCTTCACTTTGATGGAGGATTCACATCTTCTACCAGTGTTTAAGAACTTGACAGCCAAAGCCAGGATGGCTGGATTCTGTCGAACCCCAGGTTTGAATGGGAATATAAAATGCAAGTCCACAGAAGAGGAAGTTATACTGTAATATTTTACTGTATATACTTCAATATTAGCATTTAAGAATGAAAATGTTTCCATTCATGTACATATCGGGGATGTGAGACATGGAGGACTTGCTTGAGGGCCAATATATAAAGAAACTACAAAAGACATTATGTATTTATCAATGAATACATAAGCTAATGCTGTAAAGGATACTGGATATATCCAAAAGAAATTAAATCAGACACATACATAAACATATATGGAGGGTTTAGTAAGAACTCAACCTGCATATCCAGAAAAGCAGCATATTTGTCCTCTCTTCTGCTGTAATCCTTCCTATATGAACTATATTCTGTAGGTGACAGGTGGACTGGCAAGGCAACAGGTGGGAGCGTTAATGCCTTCCTCTGTGATGTTAATACAGACGATGCTCACCCTCTGCCTTCAGCCTTTAATCTCTTCTGTCCTGACGTCAGCAAAGCCTCAACCTGCTGATTTTCTTTTTTTTTTTCTTTTCTATAAATTGACTGTGTTGAAACTGCCTTAATGTGTGACCCAAGTCCCGCTGTGGTGATATGGTGGGAAAAACATTGGTGGTACCCTTTAAGATGCATAATTATTTTAATTTATACTCTGTATTCGGCTGGTTTTGTGGCGATATAAAGCGTCTATATTGGAGCTTTTATTTAGCAATAATGACATGACAGTGACTCATTTATAGTACCTGCATTCAAATGAAGCATTTACAGTAAAAGAAAAAGACTGAGAAGTGTTAATTTTTAAGGCAGGTGATTGAAAATCTTTGCTTAAATGCTTAAGATGTGGCAAGTGGTGATCTAAAAGCTGTTGAGGAGATGATGCTACAGTAAAAGGTTTTTGCTTCATAAAATTAATCAATTCACTTTGCATAAACAGATGTTTAATACAGATTCCCACAGATCAGGTTTAGTAATATCAAGTTTATTGAAACGGGTCTAAATATGCTTCTTCCACATACGATCCTGCAAATCATACACGGAGCACTGATATTGAATTTTTCCATCTGCTCAACAGGATCTTGTGAAATATGATCGCACCCAACTGCATATGCTGTACAATGATGTACGCATGCTGTTGGCCGTTTGAGAAGCAGCAAAGCATCAACACAAAGATTACCAGTATAAATGTTAAGAATGTGCTTCAGTTAATGAAAAAAAAAAAAAGATAGTGACAGAGATTAAACAGTATTCTGTTGCTCTTACTTAAAAAACATAATTAAGATTTTCTCCTTGGAGATTCTTCCAGAGTACTTTGGCAAATTGGAGTAAAAGGCTTCTGTGCAAGGCTGTGTGGTGCAACTTGGTTAATCCAAACCAAGCCTTGCTCAAATACCTTCGCTACACAGTCTAGGACATTAACTTTTCCCATGTAGTTCAACATATGTAAACAATATATTAGACAAGAACAATTGGATTACAAAACCATATAAATCAGGTTAGCTTGATGGTAGAGGACAGTTTGAGGAATGACTCAATGAGAAGTATACTGAAGTAACATGGCTTACAAAGTCGGACATGTTTGAATGTTGCCAATATTTGATGAAGACGTATAGTCGCTTCTGTATTTCAGGTTCCCAAATAAAGCCTACACATGTGATAGTTCATCTGGTGTTGAATGTGAATGGATGGCAACAAAGAGCTGCAATAAAAAGGCAGATTTAAAGACTGCGTGTAATGATTAGTTGGTAGTATGGATGATGTTCTATAATGCGCCCACTGTTACTTCCAATCTGCAGTAGAAGTATGAGGAGCCTCTAAAAAAAATTTGTAAAAAGCCTGCAAGCCACTGTCAGTTTGTAACAGGACTGACGTCACATCTAGATTCATGCAGCCATATATCACAGCAAGGAAATACAGTGAATGCTTTACTGTGATGATGCTGTAAGCACAGTCTAAGCATTTACAACGAGATGTGTTGAAGTACTGCAGACAGCTTGTTTGCATGTAGTAGCATCTCTGTTCTTCACTGTGTATGTGTGTGTTTATCTAGTATTCGGTGAATCAGATGACGTCAAAGTGTTTACTCGACAATATGCATGGTAACAGTCATAGAAAGCTGAAACATTAGACAAAGGTAATATACCTTTTTTTTTTTTTTTTAAACCATCCCAACGTCTTCAAATTACGATCCTAATATTTGCTTGTGTTTCTGGATATAATACTTTAGAAACTGAGCCTCAAGTTTGGTCAGTCACTCGGAATAAGGCAAGATTGACTCCATTCACTCACTCCCTTCGACTTTTCGTCTTTCAAATGAAAAATGATCCCTCTTTATTCCCAATTCTGGCCACAAAAGAAATATACAAAACTGCAACTATGTGTCCTCCAACCCATGTTATCACTAAGAGCTAGTATGACCTAGAATAGAGGTGTTCAGTTGTACGTAGCGTGAGGCACTGGTCTGTGCTTCCCTCTGGTCCTCTCAGTCCTTGTCTGGCTGGTCTACTGGGTCTTCCACACATTGTTGAGTAGCTTGACCACCTCCTCGTAGATGACAAAGACTATGGCCACATCCAAGCATACACGTCCAAGCCTGGGAACTGTTCCTTTGTAGAATCTGGAGACAGGACAAGAAGAAATGGCATGAAGTAGTCAAATTAAAATAGAGCAAAGCATATGTCAGGATCAGGGTTTCTTACGCCTGTGGTCCTTCGTGTTTTAGGATCTGGAAGGCACAGTCCATTGTGTTTTTGTAGCGGTGGGCTTCCAAACCCTGCAGAAAAATAACAAGTGTCAACAGGCCGAGTGTGGTGACAGTAATAATCATAATCAGATGATGTGTTTTGTACCTGCATCCTGGTTTTCACCACATCCAAAGGTGTGTTTCCAAAAACACTGGCAGCGCCGGCGGTCGCTCCAAACATCGCTGTGACAATTGGATGCATTTCTCGTCTGGGGTCATCACCTTAGAGGACGAAATCGAATGTCACGTAAAAAGCATGAGAGGAAAAGAAGGCACGAGGAGGAAATCAAATAAATTAATTGAACCGAGGAAGGAGTAAGAGCTCAGAAAAGGGGAGGACGTTACAGCAGGTTTTGTTTTTAAAGGAAGCCACAATTTCTCACCTTTGTACCAATTGCGCAGTGAGTTCATCACATAGAATCGGATGGCCTGATTGGTTCCTTGTTTGAGAACAGTCGCTGTCAGACCTTGATATGTCCCCCTCACACCTAAATGAGCCAATCAGATTATTTTTCATCATTGAGCACAAACGACACGTGTATTTTGGTAGACATCTTTACCAGTAGCCAGTGAAAGACAGCAGAGCCAAAGTGACAGCACTATACAGGATTGTCAGAGTCCACCCTGTTGTCTTACCCTGTTCTCTGATAATCTCACTGACTCCATGAAAGAAGCCTCTGTAGCGAGGTCTGAGGGAGCACTGGTCATGGATCAACTTCACCTGGAAGACAACGGAGGAAGCGCTTTACCAGACAATAAATTTAATGAATGTGCAAAGTGCCTGATACAGTAAAGAAAAACAATTCATAACAGCATCCAGCTCTGCTGACCTTGAGTGTCTCCATGGGGCAGACGACCACGATAGCCTCTGCTATCCCTGCTCCTAAACCACATAAGAGGCTCCGCGTGTTGTCTAGCCGCCCTGTGGCATCTCGCATTGGGTTACTGAGCATCTCGAATGTGCCAAACCTGAGAGAAAGAGAGGGAGGTGATACAAAGGACAAAATAAAAATAACTGCTGCAATCCATAGTCTGTGCACTGATGAAATATCAATTGAAACGATTGATTAAATAGATCAACTCCAGTTGCTCTGTAAGCAGCAATTGTAGTTGACTGATCATAATTGTTTCACATTCTCAAATGTGAGAATTAACAATTTTTCAGCATTTTTCATTTTATAAACCAAATGATTAATCAACAAGTCATGATAACTAGTTGCAGCCATCACATGTGACTGGCTTTAACTTGAGTACGAAGAAATGCTGAGTCACTGCTTTGACCAGATCAGTCGCACGCTAATTCCGGTTTTCAATCCTGCTAAAATGTGCTTCCTACTGCAGCTGCATCATGCTTTAATGCTGAGAAACAAGTTTTACGCAATATATTTAAAGGAAAGCTACTAAAGATGGTGCAAATGTTCACCTCACAGCAGATTTGGGTATTGATCCGTAAAGCAGGGAGCTGAGACCTCGATACAACCCTCTGAGCCCATGATCCTGCACGGTCAACTTCACACAGTCGCCTGCACACACACACACACACACACGCACACGAACAGACAGACAGACAGACAGAGCATCCCGCAGTGGGTAAAACCAGCAAAAGTGTGGCACACAAACCTGCAGTCATACATGTCCCAGTGACCTACCAATCCCTCTGTATCGTGGTGGGTTTGCTCCCTCATCTAGCTGCAGCTGAGTCTTGACATACTCTGTTGGGAAGGTGATACAGATCTCTATTCCTCCAGCGATGCCACCTTAGTGAGGATGCAGGAAAAAGAAAAGCATTAGTGTTAAGATTTGTTGACTCAAGGTGGAGAATTGTTCTTGAATATTCTTAAGAGGATGAGGAACTTTCCAGCATGGATTCATTGCAGACTGCTGCTGCTGCTGCTACATCCTTCCTGATAATGTTTGGATCATGTATCAGTGCCAGGATTGAAGTGGAAACAACAGCTGAATGTTACTTTAAACTGATGCAAAGGAATAAATCGTCAGACTGATAACAAATCATCACACACACATTACTCAAATCCATGCACACACATCATGGAACTGCTTAGCATCCCTGCTGGCTGAGTGTTTTGACCCAGTTTTGCATCCAGCCTTAATGGGCGACAGACTGAGATTAGTCTGTGCGCAATGGTCGGACATGAGGTGGGGGGGGGAGAGAAATCTGCGGGTGGAGTGTTTGCGTTGCAAAATGCACCTGCGAGGATGGCTTTTCCAGGATGAGTGATTTTCCTCCCTCCGATCGCAGCAGCAGCCAGGTTCCTCCTCGCCGCGTACGACCGCTGGTGGGCCGGCAGAGCACCCAGCCCCGCGGCGGCGGCGGCGGCGGCGGCGGCCAAACGGGGCGACGCAGGCTGCCGATGGGGAGCCGATTTCGCAGCTCCTCTCCTGGCACTGCGGCTCTCGCACGGCCCCTCACGCACCGAAAACGGCTTCAGCAGCGAGGACATCTCCGTCGTCCGTGCCGATTATGCACTAATTTTCCCCACTGTCACTGTCAGACAACAACAAGACGGGAAGGCGTGCCGAAGCGGAGCGGCACAGAGCACCCACATTGAAACAGCGGTCAGGTGATGGGGCTGGCCATTGGCTCAGCGCGCTGCTTAATGCCATTATTCAGTCATGTGACACGTGCATGACTGTTTTTGGACCAATGAAGTGGAGGATGTGGTTGTATTGATGTGTCGAGGCTTATTACTATTCCTGCAGCCAGTTATGATGATCCACAAGAATCAGCGCTACTTGTTCCCAAGTTTCAGTGACACCAGACTAACACTAGACTGTCCTGTGTAGTGAGGTTTCCCATCTCACTCATAGAGCTGCAGAGGTCCTCTAGAGGGATGGGAGAACCTGCAAGTACATTTCATCAGCAGCAATCAGGCCTTCATGTACGAGTAGTTAGACATAAGCCACTTTGCGTAAAAGGCACATGCTTTAAGATTTGGCACAGTTTCCTGACAGACTGGAGGAATATTAGTGAGGAAAACAAGAATTAGATAAACTGACATACAGTTATATAAAATATATAACATAAGTTATCTGAAGGGACTGGAATGGAGAAGAAGACAGATCAGTGTTTGAATGCAGCCAACAGAGGTGTTAGAAGACAATTCAATTTGCTCCATAGTGCTCAGACTTTACACTGGGATACTTAACACTGCACACGTTTAGTCATTTAATATAAAGTAAATGACACAACATTGTGCAAAAAGTGTGAAATAATAATTTTAGTTATTTAAATAATATAAGTACAGCACGTCTGGCAGTGTGTCATAGGTCATGCCAGTGAAGAGTTCGGTCTATTACTGTCGCCTCTTAATCCTTGTTTCTTAAAATAGTGCTCTTGCCATGAGCGGCCTCCCCACATCACCCTGTACAATAAAACTAGGTCAGTGTTTCCACACACACACACACACACTAGGACAACCCCCACCCCTCTGAGAAAAACACAGAGAGAGGGAAAGAACCGAACCTCCAAAGTAAAATGACAGATTTACAGGTGATTTGCATGCTATTATATTTTATTTTAGTTTTTGTTGTGCACTCATCGGTTTGCCTACAAGCACTCGTGCATGTGTTCGGTGATCACACATAGGGACAGAGTATGGCATAAAATTGCAGCTCTGGAGGGAGGTGGCGGTAGGAAGACAACATGTCCTCCAGCTGGTCTTCCTCCTCGCTGGTGTCTTCGTTTACTGAGTAGATTCTCACCTGGAAGACATAATGGCCACAATAGCATGTTGTGTGTGTGCTGTTCATCTCAAACTCATTCAGCGTTCGTCTTTGTTTCTCACTCTGATCTTATTGAGCTGGGTCCTCTCTGTCAGTCTGATCTGCAGCAGTCTCTCCACAGTCCTGATTTCCAAGAACGCCCATATTCTCAGCTGCTCCAGACGCTTACACACCTTGACCAGCTCCAGCAGCTCCTCATCCAGGTCTTCACTGCAGTTGGTCAGGTCCAGGGTCAAAAACTATTTCCAGGAAAGATAATGGTTTACTGGCAACTCATTATGATATGATATACTTCACATAGCGTGTTTCTGGATAAACATTCAGTTTACCGCCATCCAGCTATAATTTGCAGCCATGCTGACCTGCAGGCTGCGTCTGTACTGAGGCAGCAGGTTGGAGAGGACAGGCTTGGCACTCCAGGTTACATCAGGGGAGTAGAAAGCTGTCATCCCGTACTCTGTCAGGGGAATCTCACGCAACAGCATTCGTGCGAGGCAGTCGGTGTTGATGATTTGGTCCACGGTAAACTTGATTTGGAGGTCTGGGCAGCTTGATGCCAAAGCTTCCCATGAGTCACCACTCACCAGCTTGACAGAGAAGATGAAGCGGAGACAGAAATGAACAAAGGAAACCTGAGGCTTTCATTTCTTTCGTCGTGCTAAATCAGCAACAGCTTCCACCTTGGACTATTACACCAACCCCAAAGCACTTACATTTTCTTGCCAAGAAGCATGTTTCACTTGCTGGAGAAGTTAGTAAAATATACCATCTAGACTGTGTATCATCACTGGTTGCTATAACCTACTTGGTATTATACCGTACCGAGTGATGTCCTTATTTCCTACCTGTTGATGAGGTTCATTCAGAGCGCAGTGAAGTGAAAGTTTTTGCAAGGGGCTCCCATCTCTGCTGGTGGTTCGTTTCCCAACTCGATGTTTGTGCTGCAGAGCAATTAGCAGCTGATCAGACACGCAGGAGTAACTCAGCCTCAGGTCGGTGAGGCCACGCAGGTTTCTCAGGATGCAGGGCATATCGGAGTTAAGATGGACGTATGTAGCACTGGAAAAGAATCCCTCCAAGCCCAGAGAGGAGATACAGTATCTGGGGCTGAAGCGACTCTGAGAGTTTGACAGAGCAGAAAGCAGCTCCAGACCCTAGAGATTAAAGGATGGGATGTTTAGATAGTGAATGATAAAGGCCGAATGATATTTATCATGGAGTAATTAAGTCAAGCATAAGGCGAGTGGAACTGGAAATTCTGAATCACGTTGCTGATTCACGTCATTTCATTTACACACAGTAATCTCACACTCACAATCCTATTATTTGTATTACTTTGACTTGTATGAAGAAGATAATATTTTGCACCCAGAAATGTGTTATTTACTCTCAAGATTAAAAGTTATTAAAATATATAAAATATTTGTAGGATGCAGGATGTATTGAAGTTAAAGGGAACCTGCGCCGAAAACTATCCTTTCAAATCCGATAAAAGTCACAGCAAAGGTCAATTTAGATCTCTGCGGTAAGGGTGACATCATTCAGAACCATCTAATGTATTACGCTGCTCCTTTGACATAAGGATAGGTCTCTAACATTACTAGGTCTGCTGTTACTGCACATGTGTGTGTAACACACTGTAAAGTATGAATGAATGAGACGGATCTGTGACACCACTGATCCAGTAATTCCAGCTTGGGGATTTACTGTTAAGGCCCCATTCATGAAGTGATTTAATGAATCCTAACTTACAACTGATTAGCTCTGGCACTTCAGTTACCACTGACTCTTTGATTAAGCATCTGTGACAGTGAAAAGAGGATCTTTGAACTATTGTTCACGGTATATACCTGAAACGTGTTGTTTCGCATTCTGCTCAGACAAATAGAGCTGAGCTTTGAACCCACTTTCTGGATGAAGCGAATCAGGCTGTTTATCAGAGAGTTTCTGAGGCCTGGCGTCCAAGCAGGCCGATCCAACTCCAGCTTTACAATGGAGAGGGAATGAAGTGGGGCCCTTACTCTGTGAAGTCATGTAGAAAGTGTGTTGTCAGACATTTCATTAATTGGGGTTTAATTGGGGTTCTGGACTATGCTAAACAAAATATGGTTTAGAAGGGTTTTCACCTGGTAAGCTCCGAAATAAGCCCACTGATAACTTGCTCCAGTCTCTGTGCAACCAAGGACCTGCGTGGAGGACACACACACACCTCCAGCCTCTCCAGGTAGACTCCCAGGTAGCGGGCATAGGTCACAGCAGAGCAGTATTCAGACTGCCTGAACTTAGAAAGCCGACCACTGAAGTGAAAGTAGCGACAGCGCCACAGGGAGGGAGAGCGCATGACATTGTGCCAGTGATGACAAACAAGAGCTGCACTCCTGCGATCACGGTCGGAAAGAAACGTGAACAGGCATCGCAAGCACACATCAGGAAGTGACTCCCAGCTGCTGCCGTCCCAGCAGTCATCACTGAGATCTGAGTCGTAATCACTCATCTCCTCCTCGCTGTCCTCATCGTCTGAGCCTTGATGCTGAGGCTTGTCCTCTTTGTGCATAGGGAAAAACTTCTCATCCATTTTAGTTTGAATACTTTACTCTACAGAGTTTACCTAAAGAGAGTAACATGTGGATATGATATTTATTTCTGCATCTTTTTATCATTGTGGTTACAGCTTTCTAGTTAGTCACAAAACAAAAAAACAACAAGAACTGTGCAACTGAGCGTTTACCTGAAGCCAGAAGCAGTTTAGCAGGGAAGTGTGCAGTGTGAAGAAACCGGCCACAGGAGTTTAAGGTTCTTTTGTGACATCACAAGAACTCTAGGTTCAGTTCTATTGAGTTCAATTGAAAACAACTACACTTTTTTAAGTGAATGCTGTTTTATTTGTTTTCAACACCACATGTTTCAGAAGAGCATTGCAGCATTTTGTCTAAAAGCGCAGATTGTGTAGGTTTGCACAGAGAAAAACTGAATCTCTCTTTTACTGTGACTCTTCCCAAAACAACAAGGTTGCTGGAATCTGAGCATCTTCAGCTCACATGTCTGTATTATTCCAAGAGCTGTGGACTGGCAACAGCTTACTGCAGGGGGACGTCTGTCTTCACTTTCAATAGGATTTAAATCAACACTTTGCTTTGTACATGTGCTGTTTATTTGTATTAACACATATCACAAAACGAAATGAGGAATGAGCACTTCTAAGCTTAGGTGTAAACAGACTGACATTTACTCACAGAAGCAGATGTTGCACATATTTCCTGAGAGCATAAATATAAAGGGCGGACGGTGAATGTGTAAAAGTACACTTGCAACATTTTTCTCACAATGTGGCTCCATTTATTTCTTGGAGTTCCTCAGCTCTGCAAACAGCAGACACTTGGCCTGTGCAGACAGAAACAGAGTCTCTTTAGTAAATCTATTTATTTGCTATACGATGTAGTGTGTTTTGTTGGAGAGTGTGTGTGTCTCTATTTACTTCTGTGTTTTTACAAGTGTACCAACCTCATGCCAACGCAGTGTATCAAGGGGCATGCCCAGGTGGCAGTGAGGACAGGGATGTGTCTGATCAAGCACTTCCTGGTTTCTTTTCCCCCAGCAGGGCCCCTCGCTGCCCCACAGAGGGTGGCATGTGGAGTGGGAGGACCAAGTCACGCCAAAGTGAGGTCGAGGGTCTGTCTGGTAACTCACTTTCTGGCCACTAGAGGGCTGTGGTGACAAAGGATCGGTGTCTTCCTGCAACACAGCAACAGAGCACATTTGTGCTGCTGGAAATCGAGGCTCTAATGTACATGATATATTTTAAAATGGAAAAAACAATCAATAGAAACCACAATTATCAACACACAGATTCCAGTAGTACAGATCAAGACATTTTTTAACCATGAGCTCATACAATGTCATTACAGCTTCTCATAAGCGTGCATGGCCAGTGCCTGTGCTTGTATGTGCTCCTGACAATGTCTGAGCATTGCCAGGAGCACAATCAATATCCTCGATGATCCTAGACCCGGATCAGGGCAACAGAGAGCTCTTGGACCTTCTGTTGTTGTACAGTGTAGTGTCAGATGCACTGATACATAATGTCCCATAGAGCTGTTGCTCAATTCGATTTAGGTCAAGGGAACATGAAGGCCAGTCAATGGCATCAGTGCCTTTCATTATCCAGGAACTCCCTGCACACTCTGGATACATGAGGCAGGGCACTGTCCTGCTCAGCAGGAGGAAACATCAGGCCACTGCACCAGTATAAGATCTGACAATTACTCTGGAGATTTGATCCCAGTACCCCCACAACAGTCTCCCTGTATTTCATTCATGCTTTTGAGACTGTACCTGGAGACACAGAAAATGTATGTATGGATGTGCCAATCGTGGAGTAACTGGACTACCTGTGCAAATTGATTGGGCTGCAGATACTGCCTCATGTTACAAGTAGTGATAGGGACACTATCAAAGCACACATCTTTGGAAGAATCAGTGAGAAAGGAAGAGGAGAGAGCATTTGTCATGCAAAACTATTCACTGTTTGGGGGTTGTCTTAGTTTTGCTGCTCCACTGCACCTGTTGTCACTTTCATTTACGAAAAACATATTCACAAAGACTTGTTTTCTTAAATTAACAGATTAGTATCCCTGAAGTTTGAGTAACTTGATTTTAAACTGTGACGATTACACATGCCCTTAATTTTTTAAGCAGTCTAGTGTATGTGAACCTTCTGACTGATTACCATCATTTAATCTCAGTGGCCAACTTCAAAGTGTGTTACTGATGAATTCACTTCAATTGATACTCAGTGTTCCAGGTCACGGAGTCAGATTTCTCATTTTGTAGTTTTACACTTTTATTAAATTATTTAACAGCTTACTGCATCGCATTATCATGATGAAATATCATCTGGTGCTGCACCTTTGCATGTCTGCCACATTTGTGAAGCGAATTACCGTATACATATACCAAATCAAAAAACCTTTCTACTTCTCACTGTAGCAAAAGTAAATGAAAATGTTAAAACCTGTTGAGGAGGTTGATATTCTGAGTCCAGAGTTCTGAGACAATACCAGCAGGGTCCACATGGGCGATCTGTGAACACACAAATTGTGGAAAGTGCTGCAATCAACATAAAATGTTACACACCTTTCCTGAAATGAACAGTCTCATATGAGCAGGTGCTACTTACTGAAACAATCCACACATAGTGGATTGTGGTAGTATTCAGACACTTCCACATTTCACACGTACATGTTCTAGATTTTATTTTAAATGCATTACATTTCCTACCAATCTACAAACATATCCTATGCTCACAAAGCGAAAAGATTAGATGTGTCTGACTCCGCCGGTCTGCCAGTGAACACTGTGGTGAAAGTGGATGCTGTGTGAAACCACCGTATGAGTCAGGTGTGTGCGTTTGTTTGTGTGTGGCTTACTCTGGGTGTCGGAGGGATGAGACGACACTGTAAACGGGGTGCCCTCTTCCTCTGTTAACATGGGGGACAATGGAAGGCAGTCAGCATTGTCCTTTGTTTTTGTGGCTATCAGAGTCTCCTGTGGTAAGGTCTCTGCGTCACTCATACATAGATCCTTCCCAACCTTCATCAGTCACACCAACCAAGGAAACACCAAAATCTTGAGCAAAGGTTAATGCTCATTTCCCCCACATTACTATTCTATTCTTTGAGTTAAAATCAATCTGATAGATGCAACTGTAGAGTATGGATGTGCATGCTGGCAAAGAGCGGATGTTTTTCCTGTCAAATCTGACCTGACTGGGCTCCGCCTCACCGCCCTCAGCCTGGTCGTCCTCCTCCGGCACCTGGAGATCTTGGGGCTCGTTGCTGTTCTCGCTGCAGTTTTCATCCTGCATGTCAACGTGGGTAGAAGTTGTCCTGCTGAGGTTTAAGAGAGGAGCAGTGGAATTAAACATTAAAACATGCCCTCCTAGCCACCTGACTAAAAGGTTATCAGCCAATCGATCTCCACCTTGTTACACCAACTGAGTCTTTAGGCAAGCACCTGTTTAACATTCAGACTCTCCTCTTACCTATTGGTGCTTTCTCCCTGTTCCTCTGTCTCTTCCTCCATTCCTGCTCATGTGTACTTTCCCCTTAATCCCACCGTTCTCTGACTTTTTCCTCCGTGCCTCTGCCACCGTATGGCCTCCCCTCTGTCTGCCTGTATGCTCTCTCCCCTCCCTGACCGCGTGTGAAACGGAAACTCCAGGCTTTCAATATTTGATGTGTCTGAATAGCTCACAAGCAGGTTTCTGTAAAGAGTAATACAGTGAGGGATCTGATGTCTCTGCTTTGGAGTCTGCTTTGATATAAGCAAGAACACAAACAACAAAAGCCAAAGCCAGAGGTTGTCTGACAGCTCCACAAAGTGCTCCCATGATATTATCGTCTGTTGAATATATTATTTACTAGAATCACATTTCATTTACTCAGAACATACTGTGTACAAAGAGTTTTCTTGTCATTTCTATAGACACTTTATAAATTCAGGTTGAAAGAGGATTATTTATGATCATTTTAGCAGCTGACTGACAGAAAAATAATTCAGTCCCTTTGAGAATTTCTTATTTATTATTCAAGTTTCTTTGCAAAATGTCTGTACTCTATGTTCCAGACATCTTCAACTTTTGAACAAACAATGTGTTGATTCATTGAGAAAATATAATCAGATTATGATTATGAAAACCACCTTTTGCAGAACTCCAGTGTGACAAAAAATCTCAACGTGATGCCACAAAAGCAAAGTGGAAACGTGTCATAATGTGTGACTACATTGTGTTCATTCAGGACTGCCATCTTGTGCACACAGCTGCACCATCACTGCATTGTAAGTGCTTCGCTCAGCCACCAGATGGAGGAAGAGCATTTTCTTTGTGGGTTACAAAGAGCAGGTGAACAAAAACGACCAAAGCCACATCACTAATGCAGGGAATTTCTGTCACAATCCCTTTTTTTTCCATTGTCCATTTTGCTCTCATTGCATTTTATTTTCTCTCGCCTGTTTAAGGAGGATCTCTCTATGTGCAGTCTGTTGAACTGTCCAGTCCTGTGTGTTGACTCTTCATTGACAGAGTTTTTATTTTCCAACTTAAAATATTATATGAAAACCTGAGAGGCAGCTCACATCACCGAATGTCATTCTCAGCCAGACTTATCAACTTAATCATGTGACTTGGGTTTTAATGTCAGTGTTGCTTTGAAGAGATATGGAACGTGTGTGCGTGTGTGTGTGTGTGTGTGTGTGTGTGTGTTTGTGCGCTCTTTCGTGCACCTAAACGTTATGTACCAGCAGACTCACCCATGTGTGTCTCTGTATGTGTGTCATCTTGTAAGTGCATGGCAGGTAGGGAGTAATTTGAGTGTTTTTCCTGTGTGTGTGTGTGTGTGTGTGTGTGTGTGTATGTGTTTCTTGTGGGAGGAGGGAGACAGGCACATAAGTGGCGATGACTCACCAGTCTTTTGTGACAGTGGTGCAGAGAGAGTGCTTTTCACCCATTTCTCTCCCTTGGGGCTTGCATACAAAACATGAAATGGGCAAAGGATAATGAAAAATGGAGGAAGACGGTGTGTTTGGGAGCATTATGGAGTTGCAGGGTGGGGGTAAAAGGGAGATGATAGAAGCAAGGGTAGGTAGCAGGGAAGCAGGGGGAGGAAGAGATGAAAGGAGGGAGCAAAAAGACAAGGGTCATAAACAAAGAGATCATAATCAAAGGATGCTGCTTTAAGGGAGAGGCCTTCACAGTTAATGGCTGAAGAAAGCACGGGTGATGAGGCATATTATGTGGCAAAGACGATGTTCAACCTTGGCTGACAAAATTAACCAACACGGGGAAGCGAGTGCTGCAACAGATTTAATGAAGATGAAGATGTAAAGGTGCTGGAGGTCAGGATCAAGTGGGAAAGTTCAAACATGTTGACTCTTTGAGCAGCTTTCATACTGACATACAGAGATATCCACTAACCTCAAGTCTCAGAAACCTGGATAAACAACTTATGTAGGTTTATGTCCTGGCCAAGGCATAAAATCCGCTGTGCATGCTTCAAATTAAACTCTACTGAGGTGTTTCTATGTTTGCTGGCATTTGAAGTCATCTTGTGAGACTAAGAATAACTTCATATTTTGCCCTAGAGGTATAAATTTCAGGTGTTTCGTGTTCGTCTGTTAGCAGCTGTTAGATCTTGGCTCATCATGGGTCATGTTACGGTTTAAACACTAAAAAGTGATGCAAAACAAACACGTGCATCCGTCCAAAGTTGCCAAATGAAGTAAAATGATTTAAACACAAGCTAGTTATATTCAAAAGGAAAAAAATAAATTATCTTTAAAATAGCAGTATGATTATGCCACAGGGAAAGAATAAGAAAGGAAGGAGGTTCATATAAAACAGGATGTAAAAATACACCATTTAGTGAACAAAAAAATATAAACAAGATACTGCTAGTTGCCATGCAACCTAATGACCCATTTTGTATGTCTTTGCAGTGGTGATTTGGTCCAATTTCATGCAGTGTTCATGTACTTTTTTCAAACTACATCTCAGCCATTACACCAACCTCGGCAGAACCAGATTTGACAGTGCTGGTCATTTTTGTGCATTCACTGTGGAAACATCTGCATTAACATCGTGTAAACAAGTATAAGATTTGTATGCACAGTGAATTCTGTTTAGCTAGTATCATGATGACATTTAAAGTCAGAGGTTGAACCAAATTTCCACTGGTGTAGAAATACATGACCATTATTTAATTAGATTTTGAAGTTATTATGGCTGCAGTAATTCAATATTCATACAACTGAAGGTTGACATTTTCCCTTGTATTTTCACTTCTGTAAATGCATGGGCTTCTTGGGGCCATTACTGATGAATTGCTGTGCTGTCAGACTCCTTTGTGCCAGACACTGGATGTAAACCAAATTTTGTGAAACCTTTTGAAAAATTCAAATTGCATTTTAATTATAGCATACCCACCAGGCAAAATATAAATGACTGCTTAAAGGACGTAGTGTGATCTAATGCTTGACACGTAATTATCCCATTGTGCTGGAAAATTTTTAAATCTCAGTTGTGTGAAATATGAACATGTAAACAGCGCCGTCTCAACAAAGCTGTTTTTGTCCAAAGCTTGGCAACAAGGCGCAAGTTGACCTTACAAAAGGCTCCTTTAAAGAAGCTTTGGTGTGTGGCATTCCACCAAACATACATATTATTATTATTACCTGTTTAGCCATCAAGTTTCATACTTCTTAAATCTATACATTCAGTGGTGCATTATTAATTTGCTTGGAATACAAATTGTCTTATCAGTGTGAATGTAAATGTTTGTCTCTGCATGTCAGCCCTGGGATACTAAGACTGCCTACCATATCCAGGGTGTACGCCACTCCTCGCCCTGTGTTAGCTGGGATTGGCTCTAGCACTCCTTATACGATAATAAGTGGATGGATGGACAACTTTTCATGTGCATAATGATGTTAAGGGTTAAGGGTCATATGAAGTCACATGGTACTAGTTGACACATGCGACATGACACCAATCTCACCACTAAATGCTGCTCAGTCTATCACGCGTGGTACACTATCTTTGAAAAAAAAACAAAAAACACTTTTAAACACACTTTGATAAATAAAATGGGTAACTTATATGTTAAGGAATTAACTGCTAAAATGCTAAGCAAAGATAATTCCCTGCTGACACTGAACTACTACTAACATCTAAAATAAGAATGGTACTGATCTTTAAATCTAGCCATCTGCAAATTTCCAATATGTCTAACAATAATTTAGCCTCTTCCTAGAAACAGTACACCCACAGCATGTGTGATATTTTCACACTGCTTGACAGAAATGTCACAGTCACCTACTCAGTTGTCAGCTGGATGCTCTCGTAGCCCTGTCTGTACTGGTTGCGTGCTTTTCTCCTTCCCAGTAGAGGCCAGTGTTGTTGTTTTTAGAGCTGGAATTGAAATTACTGTGGCCACCTCCAACATTCATAATAAATTTTACAGTCACAAGATGAATAGGACATCTACGGAAGGTACAAGCTGTAATTAAAAATCTAAATTTGTGACACGGTGTCCAAGAATCACAGAACAAGCCAAGATAAAGCCGTGAAAATTACCGTTCCAAACAACTGGTGAGCAAGCTGGAGAGGTAACATGTGATTAGAGCATATTGACAGCCTGCTAATCACCGTCAGTGTTTGTGCCACTGACAGCATAAGGTTTGTTTTAATGCCAAACAAGTGCCGCCAGAAACATTTCAAGGAATTATAGCAGGAGGGCACATTTCCCATGTGAAGCAAGAGTGAGGAGGAGGTGTGGAAACAAGATATGGCAAAACTCATCTACCAAACACCTTTTCCACCGGCTGATTGGCTGGCACGAGGCGGGAGCGACCATGACTCAATCTTTATCTTGAATGCCAGCAGCTAAATTACTATACAGCTCAAAGAGAGAGAGAGAAAGTGTGTGTGTGTGTGTGTGTGTGTGTGTGTGTGTGTGTGTGTGTGTGTGTGTGTATGTGTGTGTGTCTGTGTGTCTGTGTGAGTGTGGTCCTGCGCAGTAAAGTGTACAGATGGATGAGTCATCCACCAATCATGTGACTCATCAATCACTGCAGTTACCATTTCCTTCCCTCCTTCTGAATTTTTCCATTTTTCACTTATTCCTCCCCTTTTCTTTGCCTTTCTTGTTGTTTTTTCCCTCGTGCTCATTTTTGATTGTTTGGGAATATAATAAACTCCCTCTATAGTTTTTGTTTTCTTCGTTCGTTTCCATATTGATGCGCCTGTGACATATATGAGTCGTGCTGTCACTAAGCTGCGACTGATTGTCTTCATCTTTTGTGGATTTTGATTTGTTTCGTTACTCAAGAATTGAGCGTTCTTGCCGGTTTTTTTTTTTTTTTTACTTCTATGCAAGTACAATATACAGCACTCTCCAAAAAGCCAGTAAAAAACTGAACTTTAATAAAATAATTGCTTTTATTTTTTATCATATAGCAAAACTAGTAATCATCATGCTGTTATTTACACATTGCACAGGCATATTTATTTCACACTGTACATCTTACAATGCTAAAGGTGACATCAACAACAACACTCTCCTTTTACAAGACACACGGCTTCACTGCGGACACAGTGGCCCTCTTCCGTTGAAATTTCTTTTTTTTTTTTTAAGTTCACAGTTTATTCAGAGAAAACAACCACCTTGGATTCTCCATACTGTTTTATTTTTTTCTCTTTTTTTTGTTCTTTTTTTTTTGTTCATTTTTAAGATGCAAGTAGAAAGACGTGCATTTAACGGTTTAAGCACAATCCCTGACTCCCCGGCCTGAAACTTTTCAATGAATTTCTTCTGAAAATGAACTAAATGTTTGTAGCCTCTTGGTGGAAATCTGTTTAAAAAGGCTGCAGAACAGATGTGTGTGATTGTTTTTGAAGTTTTTTTTTTCTTTCTTATTTTTTGAAAGAAAGGGAAAATAGAGGTAATGGATATAATCTAAGAAAAACAGAAAACAATGTTTGAAGACACAAAAAAAAGTAAAGATGTGAACTGGAGAACAATGAGACCTCCTATAAAATCAAGGAGCACTGCATGGTGGTGGTGAATCTGCCATAAGTATGTTGACACAACAACCTCTGAATCCCAAAATGATTGAAAACCCTTAGTCCACCAGGTTGGAAGTGTTTAGTGTTTAAGTTTGTGCTTTTGGAGTCCACAGGGTTTCTACATTGGGACCGTTTGTGATGATAATATTATGCATCATGCTATTTCCCTTATAGAACCATGGTGTTTGTAAGGCAAAAATCTGAATCTTGAGTTTCAAAAACTGAAATGTGTGTATTTGGCACCTTTGCAAATTGCAGCTGTTTAACGTTGATCCAATCTGGAATAAGAAAGGCAACTACACACATCAAATACAACAAAAATAAACTGTCAACGTTTGACAATAGTAGTGTTCCGTTTGATTTTTTTCATATTTGTGTAGCTAAGAAGTCATTGTACTACTTTAGTCGTGTTTTATGACATACAGAATACAAAACAAAAGATACAAAGTGATGTTGTAAACATGGTTCTCTTTCAATGGGCACATCTGCTTGTGAACGTGTCAAAAATGTAATTATAGTGTGTGTGGGTGTGTTGAAATGTGTGCGCATGTGCTTGTGTGTGTGTGTGTGTGTGTGTGTGTGCATGTGTGTGCGCATCCTCTAGAAATCTCTGACTTTATGCAAGAGCATCAGAGATTGACCTGAATGGAGGCAGACATACACCATGGTATGTTCTGTTTCAAAATGTAAACTGAGCAAGAGGCTGAACATGGTTACAGGGAGCTTGAACTGGGACCCCTTCATCCTCTCCCTGACCAGAAAAATCAACAGAATTACAGTGATTAAAACAACATAAATCTAACTTTTTAGTTCTTGACCCTTAAATTCCCAACAGGCTTAAAACACATATCTCCTCTGAGTCTTTTTTTCTCCTCTCTTTTAGCTTTTCTTCATTTACTGTATATCTATCCCACCGCAAGTCAGTCCCTCTGATTTGACAAATGTCCAAAACGTCTCTCAATACATTCTGCGTTTCATGTAGATCCTCTCAATAAAGTTCTCCAGTTCCTCCTCACTGTCCAGCTGAGGCACCAGCCCATCTTCCTCATAGTCATCTCCCGGTGTGACTTGTGGATAGTAGTAAGGGGGTCGCCTGCCTCTCCTAGGCGTGGTTATTGGTTTTGGGGGAGGTAGGGGTTGGTAGGTCCGTGGGTGAGGAAGGATATAGTTAGAGATATAAGGGGTGAGAGGCAGGCGTGGTGCTGGCTGCTGCCTCCAGCCCTGTCCACGGTTCTTACCCCCAGCCCTGTGCCTGCGCCTTGGGGCCTGGAGGTCAAGTTCCTGGGGGCCAAACGACTGGTCTCTGGAGGGGGGGGGCTTGCCATAATATTGTGATTTGGGATACGGGAAATAAACGGGGTAGTATGCTCGATATGGCTTCTGGTAGTATGGATATGAGGGGAAAGCTAAAAACTGTTTCTGGGGTTTGTACCAGTAGTCGAGCTGCTTTTGAGGCTTATACCAATATTCCTGCTTGTATGACTTTACTTTGTCCTTGTGCCATTTCTTGTTGGACTTGTTGTACATATAAGGGGCTTTCTTGGGGTTTTTGGAGACTGTGTAATGGTAGATAGGCGGAGTAGCCAGAGGAGGAGGTACCAGAGGCCTGAAACGTGGGGCAATAGGGCTGCTGTTGATTGGCTGCTGTTGCAACTCTTTCCTTTTCTTCTTCTTCTCCTCTACGTCACTAATAATCTCAATCACATCGTCAGCAGGCAGGTGCAGTTTGCTGCTGATCTCGATCAGCCTGTCAATCATTTGCTGGTCCAGGTCGTCTTCGTCCGGGAGGACCTCCTCGGAGCGCTTGTCCTCAGCAGCCCCCATGCTGCTTTTCTGCCGGGGTTTCATGTAGGGTTGCTGCTTCCTTCCCATGTACTGTAGGAGCATGTCAGAGGCGATGTCTGCCAGCCTCTGCTCCTCCTCTCGGGCTCGCTCCGCCTCCTCCTGCTGCCGGAGCACCTCCTGTTTTTCTGCACGTGCTCTGGCCTCCTCTTCCATGTGAGAGAGGCTCTCCTCTTTTTCCTCAAACTCCTCCAGCTCCTCTCCTTCATCCTCAAAGTCATCCATGAAGTTTCCGCCCTTGACGGGTCTGTTGCCGGACGGGTTCTGCTGCCAGTGCTGCTTCTTTCCAGCTCGTGCTAACTGAGTGTTATACGCCTTGTAGCCCTTCAGTGGAGGCAGGATCTCATTATCTTGGAGACCCAAGTCAATGTTTTGGAAGTAGCCTCTTATTTTGCGTTGCAGAGAGGTATCATCCCCCTGTGAGGGGGAACTTAGTCTGGCCTTGTCTAAGAAACTTTCTAAATCATTTCCCTCCTCCTGCCCCTCTTCTTCTTCTTTCCCCCCCAGCTCACTTGCACTATCAGGTCTCACATCCTCCACAGACCACCCTTGAGCCGCCTCTGACCTTGTGTTTTTGTCCTTCTCTTCCCTTTCCTTTAAGTCATCACCCTGAGCAGCTGTCAAATGGCCTACAATTAGCTGTTCAATAGCCTTATCAGCCCCTCGCCCCTCCTTCTCCTCCTCCACCCCCCTCTCTCCCTCTGCCTGCCCTGTTCTCCTTATCTCACCACCCTGCAAGTCTTCAATGGATGGCAGCTCCTGACTCTGATCCTCTTTCCAGTCTCTGTTTCTGCTCGCCTGGATTTCAGCCTCCCCGGGGTGGTCCAGGGCCTCCAAAAGAACAGCGAGCACCCGCACAGGGTCCGTTGCTTTATCTGATTGGTTATCTTGCCCCAGGCCCTGGCCTTGGTCTTGCGACGTGTTGTCAGGACTGGAGGAAGGGGGTGAAAGGAAGGGGGAGAGGCTGTCCTCTTTTTGGTCTGTCCGGGTGCGCCCCTCCACCCTACCCTCCCCTCCTTCCCCCCACACAGGGGCGGTGCCAGCCAGCTGTGGAGTGACAATGAGCAGGACCAATAGGACAAGGTGGGCTGTGGAAAGGGCGTGATGACAGGTCATGACCATGCAGAACTGGCAGGAGGCAGGTTAAGCACCTGAAGAAGAAGCAAAAGGAGGGAGAGGGAGAAGAACAAAAGCAATCATTTAACATGATTATGAGGAATACCAACAGCAGTGTGAGCATATCTGGATCATTTAAATAATATCCAGCAGCAGTTCTGTAACACGGTTGGTTCAGGAATAGATAAAAAATAAAATCTATTTGACGGGTATGAAGGACTTCACTGGCTTTATGATTAGAGCACACAAAGCTCACCAGTAAATTTAAAGCATCCTTTAAAGATCAGTGACCAATCTCTAATTTATATCATCTTACCACAGAGCCACCATAGAGAAGCAAGTCACACTGCGAGCAGCTTTTGTTTAATTGAACAAATGTCTGAGGACAAAACGCCCAAACGCAGCCTAATGAGCCATGTCAAATACAACAATGAAAGTTGCATGCTATTCTTTCTCTTCCGATTTGTTTTGGGGGTTTTCTTATTTTTTTTTATTCAAAATCATTTAAAATGATTTCTGATATTTCTTATGGGGATCTCTATGGAAATTGCAGTCTAACCTCAATGACTGGAGACATAGAGGTGAAGGTGTGATCTGATTCTAAAAACCAGCCTCGATTCTTTAGATATTTATCGCGTAAACTACCACTAAGCTTGACAGTCTGCAGACAGAAACCCCCCTCCGACCCTCAACATTAGCCATTTTTCGGCTGTAATCGTGCGTTAACCCAGTCATTATCTTTCCACCGCGCTGATTCATTGATGCTTTGATGTTTTTCGTCTTGTTATAAGATTTAACCGAATAAACTGTTCCAGTGGAAATAATCTATGTTAAGGGATTGAATTTTCAGTCTAAATGTATCTACGAGATATTAAAAAAATGCCTCACCTCTTCCTCCAAGGCAACCCAACCAGAACGCGCGCACCTGCCATTTTAATCGTATTTCTTTGGGGGTGAAAAAAGCCAAACAAAACATTCAGATTGATCCGCTGTGTGTCTCTGTGTTAGCTGTGATTTTGGCATTCCGTGCGTCAAAGCGATGTGAGCAGGACTCCTCACATAAAGACCGCACGCACCGGGAAGTCATGCGTAAAGCAAGTGGCCATGGTTCAGCTATTTAACCCTCCGGTCCCTGAACGGTGCATCCGAAATGTAAATAAGCTGGATGTTAAATTTTGGGGCGATTGAGTCTTTTTGCACAAGAGACTAGGGCGAGCAGTCAGGAAAACGAGCCTTGTCCCTGTGTGGTGTGAGCATGTTTCTCGTCGGTGGCAGTGGTGGAATGCAGACAAGCGCAAATTTGGGCAGCACATCACAGAGTGCCGCACAAATTTGAACTATTTCCATTTTTACAAACTAAACCAGCAAGGTGGGAAACGAAACAAATCCGTTTTATAAGCTCACTGGTCCTCCGCAATTAGTCACGAGCCCAATTGAATTAGAAATTAATAACTAAAAACTGATTTGTTCCAATTCTGTTGTGGCTTCTAATCAAAAAAAGATTTTTTGACGCAATTTTTCGTCACATTCACGTTTGAAAAACCGAGCTGAATTTTTACAGGAGCTTCTAAGCAGCAGCTGCAAACAGAAATATTTCTGAGACATAATTGTCTGCGCACATAACGATTTAACTTTTCAAGCCCCCCCATCAAAATAAACACTAAATAACGGATTTCATTCTTTTTTGTTATCAGGCTTATTATAATCATTGTTGTATATTAATAATCTATTTTAAAAACTCGGTTTTTAGTGATTTGTTTATGTCTCAATTTAAGTGAAAAATTCAAAAATATATATATTTCTTTTTAGAAAATAGTTATAAGAATATTGCTGGATTACTCAAAGTTACAAAATGTGTTGCTTCTTTTTAAAAAATAGCTCCAATAGAAACACAGTAAATCCCATTTACTTAACAATTAGACAAACAGCTGCAGCAAACAGATTCATTCTACTGATGATGTTGAGATTTTAAAAAGACATTTTCCCACATTCCCCACACAGAAAACAAGCCTAACTCCTATTTTTTTTTTTTTTTGCAAACAAACACACACAGTTTAAGGATTTAACTAAACAAATGTCTGTGATGAGTGAGGCTGGAGAATGATGCAGAAGGAGAGATGTCGGTCCACTTACCTGGAGTCCCACTTGGGGGGTGGGGAAGTAGTGAAACTCACAACGCGTGTAAAGCCCAGATTATTTCATGAATAGCGGATCACCTGAGAGAATTTCAGTGATTTTTTTTCCCCCTTGTCTCTTCAGCTTGTGACCAACATGAAGAAAAACAACAAAGTGGCGGTTCTTTATTTAGTTGGGTGTCGTGTTTGAATGGCAGCAGCACTGGCGCTAATGTACAATTGTGTGAATGTTTTCAGCACCACGGCCAGCGCAACTTTATTGTATATACCTCCCTCACTGGACCACGTGATCACCCCCCCCCCCCCCCACCCTCAACCAACACACACACACACACACTAGCACCAGCACCCCCCAGCTGCAGGCAGTGCTGACGTCACTCCCATTGATAAGAATGTTGGTGTGGAGATGGCACCGCGAGTCTAGGCTGGCCCCAGCTGATGAATGAACGGAAATGGCATGAATGAAATAGTACTTTTCCTCAATGAAAAGAGAAAATTGTAGAGATAGAGCTGGTACGCCGCCATTTTCGTTCTCACATATTAAAGGTTAGTGTGTTGCTTCTTCCTCCCTTGTTCCTTCCTTCCTCTGCTCTGGTTTGTTTCAGATTCAGGAGAAGGGAAAATATGGAGTGACCTCGTTCAAAGGCTATCAATTAGGGTCATTTGGTGACTTGCTCCCAACAATCAATGACTTGCATCTGCAGCTTCAGACAGAAAAGTGGGGTATGCTTCAGAAGCTGCTTTCTCCTGCAGCCTCATTGTTGGGCTTTTGTCTGAGGTGGCCCTGATCCTCTGTGGTTGCACCGGCTCACGGGCCACTGGAGCAGCCATGCTTTGTGTGTTCAATTTCTGCTCAATTTTGAGGGATAGTATAATTTTCCACCTGCTGACTGACATCATTTCTGGCTGCGCTCCATCTGTCAGCTGGGGCATTGTGCTCTTAACATGGCTTCTCAACACCGTTTGTTTTAAAGATCACAGAGACGCCAGTCGACAACCAGTTGTATTTGTGTTACAAATCACTTTGCATTAAGGAACAGATGCGTCGGAAGTGAATTATGATTTAGGACAACAGACAAGCTTGTGAAATGCAATGCTCAAACCATGATGCACGTAGATGCTTAAATGTATGTTTTATATAAAGTTTTTGTAATACAATGTCATCTGTGACAAGCTGGTAGAATCCTTGAGTTGACGTTCACTGATTAATGACAAACTATGATTGAACTAATCACACTAAGTCACAATGACTTGATAAATCTAAAAATATATGATAGCTACCGCGCTCATTTCATGATTCATTTAATCATCATGAGTAACACATTAGTCATGTGTTACCCAAGCATGCCTGTTGCACCCTTATCATCATGTGTTAGCCATCAAATCAATACGTGCACACCTACATTACACTGTACTGCTTTTCTTAATGATTGGCTTCACGCATGCCGGCTGTAATTCTGATCATTATCAACACCAACTCAAGGAGAAAAATTCGGCAGCTTAGCTGAAAAGTAGCAGTCTGCCTGAAGGTTTTAAACCTCTCTTGTCCTGCCTGATAAGAATCAAAGGTTTGCTGAAGTAAACAACTCTGGGTTGCAGAGGGACGCTTTGATTACATGAACCACACATGAGCATTCACCTCTGCTTTTTTTTTCCCTCCCCCTTCCTTTCAGCTCTGTTTATTATAAAAGAAAAACAACTACCACTGTCAACTTGTTGTTCCCAAGGTCTGCTGTAATGGAGCATTTTGTGCAATATGGTTCAAGGAGAAATAAATAAACAGCCCATGCCCTGCCGTTCTGTTTTCTTGCTGTGCTGGAGTTAATGGAAAGACACTGCGCTGTCATTACTGGCATTCGTGTGTGGGATAATGTAGAAACAAGTTGATTTACAATGTTGAAGCCAAGCTCGCTTCCATGCTCTTCCTCTGTCAGCATGCAAGCCTCCGCTTCGGCCTCGTGTGCTGCTAAATTCAGCTGTCATTCTTTAAACGGGTTTGTTTCTCACTGCATCAAGGCTTTTATTTCCAGGTGTGTGTGTGTGTGTGTGTGTGCACTTTATAGATGGATTTTCTTGCCATGTGTGCACTGTAACGTCCTATTACTAGCTCAGACAGGGATTCTGCATCGTCGGACAACAGGATATTAGCTGCAGACGCGAGTCCAACTTTATGTAGCGATCAGTGTGTGGTCTGATTCAAAATGTCATGTTTGACCAATTTCAGTTTCACATTTTTGAGGCTTCCCATTGGATCAGACAAAAATGATGTGCAGACAAAGAAAGATTCTCTAAAGTCTTTTAAAGAGAGTTTTAAGCTCATCAAAGAAAACAAAATAAAGTCGTCGTCACCCTGAGCCCTGATACAGTCCTGTGTTTCTGTCAAGTGGAAGCTAAGAAAAATGCTCAGCCTCCCTGGAAACTGAAATGGCACGATGTTTCTCTTTTTAGTGAGGCAGGGTGCGACTTGGTCTCCGAGTGCAAGTATGTGTTTTGTGTTAGCAGGCGAGATATGCACACATCAAATGAAGTTGTAATTTGTTACAATGGCTTGAGGCACCGCATAACCTCTGTTTGATTAGATTCTGTGCGAGGGACTGTTTGCTGCAGAATGTGGAGTGTTTGCAAGGTAGTCATGTTATTGTGTGTGTGTGTGTGTGTGTGTGTGTGTGTGTGTGTGTGTGTGTGTGTGTGTGTGTTTATAGATGTCTTTGTTGAAATGCTTGATGGCAGCAGGCTTGGAGAGGTAAGCATGGAGCCGGAGGGCAGATGCTGATATAACGGTCTGGCATTATCAACTGCCACTCAGCATTAGTTGGCCCCTTACCCGCACTCCATGTCCGCACCCCCGCACTGACTCACACTCTGCCACCTGCTTGGCCACTCACATAGATTAACACTAGTACACCATGCTTGCGTTTAATGGAATACACACACTGGAGAACACACACACACACGCACACACACACACCTCAGTAATAGTTCCATTCCTCTCTTGGTTATGCACTCTGTCTGTCTTTCTGTCTCACACACACACATGCACGGAGACGAACGCACTTGCTTACTATAATGTACATTACAGACAAATGAACATTGAGATGAGGTGGGGGCATGCTGTTTCCTGTACAAACTGCTAAGAAGAGATGGTATAGACCGCATGTGGATGCCCTTTTGTTCCATTTAATTAATGTAGTCATTTTCAATGTTGGTACTGGACTGAGTAGAGCTATGGGGTCGTCAGGCGGTGCTGATAAATCAACATGCTTCAACCAGGGAAGATAGCGAGTGATAAATTCCCTGTTTTTGTTTTTTTTTTTTTTTTGCTGACATTTTGGCCACAATTACAGTAATGCAGTCTGGGAATCTTTCAGCAAGTGTGCTAATGCAGCTCCCTCACACAGCGAAGGGTTTCTACCTGCTAGGGATAAAATAGAGCTCATGATTAACAGAAGCTTTTCCGCCCACACCACTTTGTCAGGGGAGGGAAGGACAAGTAATTGCACCGTAAGGTTCCTACAACACAATGCATAGCTGGGACTTGATGATGTGTGCAGGACCTTGGCGCCCACACTATAATCTACAGTTTCATCTAGTTTTTTTTTTCTTCTTTCATACATGCTTTTCAAAAGTTTGAATTTGCTTTAAATGCATGCATGTTGTGTGTTTGTGTCAGTCTCAAGAATAGAGAAGAATGTTTTATGTTATTCTTAAGCCGCTTAAGCTGCTGGATAGTGTAGAGGTAGCATTACTGTACTCCATGCAGGAGACTAGGGTTTGAATCCTGGCTGTGGCCTAACTCCAGTAGAGGTCCTAAGGCAAGACCTCCTTGCTTTGCATTCAAGCATGTGCTTAAAGTTAAATGCTTTAACTTAATGTCTTTATGGCTACAGTGTTTATTTAAATGATCATTTACATTCATCCATTGAGCCTGTTTGTCTGAGCTCACATATTGGAAGTGGAAGTTGTTAGGACTCGGCCCAGTTTTGCAGAAAAAAGGCCTTTTCACCGCCAGAACTCAACCACTCGCTCTCTAACTGTCTCGGAGTCGAACATTTGTTCATGTCAGAAGGTGCAACACACTGTTACATGGCAACATCTGCTGTTCGCCGCTGTTATGTCACACTGTTATATTGAGTTGTTATAGTTAAGCAGCTGTGTTTACTTCCGGAAAGTGAGCAGGGTGACAGCAGTGAGAATTTATAAAATTACTATCTCATTAGTGGCCTCAAAAGCCTCTCTTGATAGACGCTGATACAGAAACTTAAGTATTGAATGTGAAAAATGAGCATTCACTGCCACGTACTGTTCTGACTCCTGTCCTAGACCTGTTAATTTGGCTCTGTCACGTTTAGTCAGACATCATGTTGAGGAGATTTTCAACTCTAAGTATATGTTTTTAAATGTGTTTTTATAGATAATATCATTTCATCATATCATTTAATAGGGAAGACAGAGGGATGTTTAATATCATTTACACATGTAGCTACTCATCAAAGGAAGGACATCGAAAAATGGTGAAGTCAATCTTTAAAGTGGGAAGACAGAATATGTGATGTGCCAGTGTAATAAGTACAAGACGTTTTGACACCAACAGCGTGTCAGTGACTTAATTATGCATGTTTCAACGATGTGGAGTGGCTTGTTACTTACTTTTCAGTCAGTATAAAACATATTTCCACTGTGTTGCTTGTGCTGCTAAAGATGCTGGAAAAGATGCAGTTTGACAGTTACATGTACATGTACAGTCCTTATCAAAAATTCAGAAACTACCCAGAAAAGGGAATGAATCAATAACATCCAAAATGTTAAGAAGCAGCTTTAGCTTTTCTTTTTTTTTTTTTTTTAGAAAAAGAAAAAGCTATTCCCATCCCCTGAGCGCTCTTAGGTCTTTTATCAGTAATTCAAAGAAAAATCTTTCTGTTCCATTTTACAGTGCTGCCATTGATCACCATCATAAGTAATAGGTGATGGGTTAACATCTCCAACTTGATGAATATGGTGTTAAAAGTCATTTTTAAATCTATAAGCCAGTATGAATTATGTGAGAGAAAAGGCTCAGAGCAGCCTCTGAATGCCAGAACCTTATAAATTAGGTCCTGTGAGAAGAGTTATGGGGAGAGTCGACCCTTGGAAGTGGAACCTTTGTGAATAATGTGTGTTCATTTTGGTGATTGTTGTCCTACAGTCCCATTGTCTGCTACTCGGTACTTATTTGCCTCTTTGAATACTAGCTGTAAAATGTGCATTGCAACCTTTGAGAAACTGGTGGCATCAGTGACGGATGGTGTTGAAGGCCAGAAGCAGGCAATGAATTTGAGGTTGATGAGGCGACTCATATCAGCGCGCGCGACATCGGCGCTCACCATCAATCTCTTCCCCTCTCCCCTGTAGACATCTGGCACATGCATCAGCACACACACTACTGAAAGGGAACTGAACCCAACCCTGACAAACACACACACACACATATGCAGGGTTTCAAAGGCAACGTTGCATGTTGAAGGCCTCATGACAAGACACACAGCCTGCAGCCACCTGCTTCTAATGTACTACAGTAGAACCTTGCATGAGCCTTTATTAGACTAATAGATGGCAACCACATCATTTGTAATCACTGCACCAGAGAGCACAGATGGCAAAACCACAGACTGCAGATGTAATGGTAAGGAAACCACTTTTGCAGACCTCCACTGTAAAATGTGCCTGACTTCAAAGCCAGCATATCCCTACACGTCGAAGTGATGTGCAACACATTCATTACCTTGTAGTGTTTAATTATACCAGTCTAATGGTGCTGCAGTGAAGCCTTTATGTTGGATTGTACAGTAGCTATGCAGATGCTTATTTGGAGGATGCAGAGTGGGTGATTGTTCTTGTATATATTTATATATATATATACAGTATATTCAAGAACTATATACAGTATATATATATATATATCCTCAAATCTTCACAATCAAAATAATTTTTCAACATTTTTAAGCACTTTTATTTTGATGATCTTAAATGACATGTTTTGGGTTTTTTGCTTTTATCACTTCAAAATCCTGCATTTTTTTTAGCTCTCAATTCATTACATTTTCCAATTTCTGGCTTCATTTTCTCCAGAATTATTTATTCAGTCCAACGTCACAAAATAAATAAATAGAATTGGAAAGAAATACACTGGATGGAAGGAAGTGTGTGATTACAAGAACAGCCTGCACGTCTGTGTTACAAAATTGTGGTGCACTATTCTGCTGGAGAACAGTGAGAAAGTTGCCTTGAGTTTTCCAGTGTATTTGTTGAAATGCTGCATACTGTATGTTTCTTAATTTGCTCGCTTTACAAGTGATATATGAGTTCATGTTTTGCGGGTCATGTACATGTTTTCTTCATTTGCTTGTGTTTTGTCCATTTGCATGTGCTTTCTTAAGACATTGAGTTCCCAAAGCCACAGTAACTCACCACACCAGGCTTCAGGGATTTTCATTTTCAAAACTGCGTTGTGCCACACAGTGTCTCTGTAGGCAGGTGTGTGGGATACTCTGTGTATCTTCAGGAATTTGTCAGCTTAAACAAGCATGTGATCAACAGTGTAATAGTTTTCCCATTTGTCTTGGCTTTTCCTGTGGATAGTTTTAGTTTGGTCAGCCCAAGCCAAACTACAACTATATATTATTTTTGAATTTCAAATAGGTTGACTGATCGCCTGTGCCTCCATACCTTTCAATGATTTGTCTAGCAGCTCAAAATTTGTCTGTCTCTGTTCCTGCACATACTGTACTGTAGGTCTAATGCAAACATGTACACACACACACACAGCACATAGTCTATACTTTAAGGCTGACAAACAGAAGGGAAGATGAGCCTCCCAAAACTCCTTGTTGAAATGAAAACTGTTATCGGTTATCAGCGCACCACCTGACTGGAAGGGAAGCAATTTGAATGCTGTTTGAAATGCGGTAATTTGCTGGTGTGACTCATCGCCAACACCTACAGTGGCAAAACCTCTGATCCTCCTGAGGAAGAATAGGGTCGTACAACTCTGTGTGTGTGTGTGTATCCGTGTCTATCTGTGGTTTCAAAACCATTGTTGTGAGGACAGTTTGGCCAGGCCTCACAACTTCAAAGGGCTGTTTTAAAGGTAAGACTTGCTTTTAGGGCTCAGGTTAAAATAAGGTTTAGGTTAAGGTAATGTTAAACAGTATGTCTGCTCGAGTGAGGTTTATCAATAGAAATCTATAGGAGAACATGTAGTTTCAGTTATATAATTATGAATCATGCATTTAAATATTTCCTGCTTGACTGTAGAAAATAGGACAACACATTTTTTTATCCTGCTCTAGGTTACATTTACTAACTTTACTAATTAATTGTTATAATCACAACAATCTGGAGCCTTTTTATTTTTCTTTATGCGCCAGCTACAGCATCAGTACCTGTAAAATTGTACGCAGCCTCTTCTGTTCTTCACAGAGTTCACAGATGCTTCCATTGATAGACGTCCTCTGCAGATGTACTGACATTCAACAAAATGCTCAAACAGGTTTGCGGTGTGTTTTTTTTTTTTTTTTTTTTAATGACGTGCAGTTAATACAATTTTGATGACAACCTGATGGTATCGCACGCGAAAACACGGCACAGTCACTTGAGGTGTCAGGTCGAGGGAAATTATCATGATTAATTCAGGGTTACGACTAGGCAGGAACATAATCAGCCTCTCACTTGTTAATCATTATCTCCCTGATTAATTTTGGCTCAAGATTTAAAATAAGATATCAAGCTTCATTGTGTTTGGCAAAGACCTTAAACAAGACTTTCCATCATGGATTCCAGTTTAGAAAATAATCCATTACATTGTGAGTTGCAATATTATGAGGACGTGATACGACATAGTAGAGTTAGAAACTCACACTACACTGGACATATTATTATAATATAATTAAAATAATTGCATTACTTTTATACTACAATGGCATCACAGAAAAAGAATAAATGAGATGCTGTTTGTTCTTATTACACTGTGCTACTACGTGTTCAGTTTCTCTGCACAAGCAAAAAAAACAAAAAAACAAATATGTTCATACTGCAGAAATAAATCAATCAGTCCTCACATAAGTCCAGACACCAACCACACATAAATCGAACTCCTCACTGGCTTCATTCAAATAAGGAAAATGGTCTGTATGTTCTGCAAATACTACACTGATACTACTACTACTACTACTACTACTACTACACCTAATAATAATGATGTCTTTTTAAACTGTATTTCAGACATGTCAAAAATCTATCCAGTCGTCCAACAGCCAGATTGTTGACACCTCTCAAATGATCCACCTGTACCAGTCCTACTCATTACATTGTACCATTCAGGCTCAGCTCAGTCACAAATGTCTGTAACTCAAAATACTCCACAAGCTCAAGTCTGATCTGCTGTATTATATACTATGTATATCGTGCTTTTCGTGTTCTGCTGACTCTACTTTTGTGAAGTTGCCCATGTTGCACATACATGCCCATAGTGAACATGTGTTTACCTCCAGTTTTCCCACAGGCTAGTTAGAAATTCAAAACGCTGTTATGGTTCGGGACTTTATTTATTTCTCAGCTTTGCCCTCCTTCTCTCCACTATTCCACACTCAAAGTCATCTGGTCACGCCCCCTGGTCCTCTGCCACACATACAAACACTTCTACATTCAAGTCTTCCCTAGCTGCAACCAATCAGCCAATCAAGCCCCACACACATAAATACCCTGCTCTCCCAGTCAGCCCTATCTGTGTACTTCCTTTGCTAGATACTCTGCTTTTGAACTTCCTGCACTTTTGTTGCTGTGGAAAACAGCTATGGTTTCCGTTTTTGTATTTATGGCCTGTGAGTTTGGTTTCTTTGTCCCTGTTTTTTGTTAGTTTACCCCATGCGATGCTCCCTTGTTCATGTCCTTGTTTTCACCATGTTCTCCATGTTCAGTTCAGTTGCTTATCTCCATGGGTTCTTTAGTGTTCAGCGTTGACTTTGTCTTTTTCTCTTACCCTTGTTATTCTTTCCTGATTGCATTGTTTTGCTTTAGCCCTCTTTTAGCCTGATAATTCGAACTTCAAAAGGTGTGTGGCACATGACACGTTTTAAATATTCAAAATTTAAAATTCACTAAAATGTGGGAGTGTGGTTATTTTTTAATGAAGAAAATTATCTGACAACACCTGATCATAACAAGCTATTGAAATACCAAATTTGGCATGAAAACTCAAAAAATCAGTGTTAATTGTAAACATATTTTATTTTTTTTTAACATGATGTCTTCTCTGACACTGATAATCACATCAAAGTGTGTACCTTAATCCTCACATCCCACAGCTTAGTTTGATTTACATCACAGAAATAGGCTGAGAAATTAATGAATTCCACAGAGTTTACACTTACTGGGTTAACCTGTTCTTATAGAGCAACGTCTTGGCAGTTTGACCCTACTGAGATTGCTTTTCCTACAGTAGGGATGTGCAATACCACTTATTCTATTTCTTTTTCAATCTAATATTGTGTAAAACTCATGGAAGTTGGTAATATTAATACCAACAATTTGTAGGCTGACGGGGAAGAAGTGATATAGCTTAAGGTATAGAGAAAGCACTTGTTACCTTTATTAGCAACAAATGGTGCCAACCTGGTCACATTATTCTGAAAAATCTTACAGTCACATACAGATCTTTAATTTAATAATTAGCCTAGTCAGTATTTACACAGGGTGGCGACATATAGCACAAACAGGGCATGTTCCTCTAGTTGACGATCATCATGCATGTGTGCAATCAAAATACTCCTGTTTGTAACATCATGGATGCTTAACTGTAGGAAAGTCATGTACTTGTATGCAGTCCTGGCTCAGCATCCATCTCAGTCATTACCTCAAAGACCTTCTTTTTATCTTTTGTTCTTCTAATTTTTCCCCCTTTGGTTATTTGGCTGTGCAGGTGGCCATTGGAAGTCATGCAATCCGCAGTCACTCTGCCATCTTTCCCTCTTTGCTGTGCACTTGCACCTTTTTCCTCCTGTTTCCAGTCTTTTTGCTAAACTGGGCTAACCAGCTGTTGACATTTCTTTATTTATACCACACAATGTATATATCAACTTCTCAGATTAGAGATAGAACAGTACCTCGGCATAGCCTTTGGGTGAAATCTGAAGCTGTAAATGTGAAAAGATTCAGGCAATAAAAGACTGAATAAAAGCTTCTTTGCAGCCAACTCAGTATTCACCAAACCAGATAGGAGCATACAAAGAAATTTCCCATTTCTTTATCTGTCACTTCGGCTACTCTGGACACTGATCTCCCTGAAACAAAACAGTGTTTTCTATATGTAACGGAAAGTCATAAACACTTCTCTTGTCTCCCCTATCGTTTCAACTCCCCCACCTACTCTATTATGTCTGCATGCATTCATTATAATTTCTGTGTCCCCTCTTTTCTCTATCTCTTCTCTATATGTTCTATTTTCAGGCACGCACATTGCTTATCTGTGTCTGCCGGTGTGTTTGAGAAAGAACAAGCAAGAGCACTGACAGTAGAGAAAAAGCAAACACAAAAAGGACACCCTAAGCATTAATATATGAGAGAATATCCAGGTTTTATTTATGTTGGGCTATTTATCATATAATTGTATTACCTTTATTGTTAAATGAAATTACAGAAGCAGTATTTTCTCACAGTGTTAATTCACAGTTAATGATGTACTTCTAGTTTTCACTTTGATTTGTTACTTAACTCAGAAACCTGGGAATCTCCATCTGTTATAAATAAACCAAATGTCCTCATCACTGGCCAGAAAACCAAGTCTGAGCCTGGCATAATAGGAAGTCCCCATTGTTCTAATCAGAGACAAAACAGTTGTTCCAAAATTGCAAGCAGACATTGTGTGCACATATTTCCCAACCTTTGTTTTTCTAATAGACTGTGAAGAAACATATTTCTGTAATATTGAAATTGGACAGAAAAGGGGAAAAAAAGTAATTATATTCACGATCAGTGTGGAATATTTGCCCACGGGGAAATATCCTCACAGGCCAATTTATTAGGAACACCAGTACGATCTAGTGGGCAGTGAGTGTATTTAAAACTCCACTCTACATTTTAAATAGGGGCTGTGCAATAGGGTATGTGATTCATGTACAGATAAGGAAATTACATTTGATCTGAGAACTCAAACGGAGAGATGAAGTGTGTTTTTAAGATATTATTAGACATCAAAAACAATGCAGATGTTTGTAATACTAACATACAGGATTGTACAACTGGAAAATGATGCAGGCAACAACAGTGTCATCTTTGGTTGGGACCCACATGAGGTAAAAAGCAGATTTACTGTGTTCACATGACAAAGTAATCCACCAGAAATATGTGTAATTATACAGACATGTCTCTATTCACACTACAAAACATTATAGAAACCTCTCCCAGTGCTTTATTTTTGACTGAACGACATAAAAAACTGAATAAAATGAAAAAGTCTGTGTAACTGTTATACATACTGTAGTGTAGTGTAGAGCACATAGAGTTGACATTCTCATAGTGCTGATATGGAGACCATGAACTGGCCTTGAACAAGATGCTGTAACATGTAACATTCTTAAAAGAAAAACGTGTGTGCTGTTGTTACACACTGTAAATTTGTTTGGGACTACCGTGAGTGGGAAAAGGTCCTTGGTCAGCTGTCTTGGTCACAGGGTTGATGTGTGTAAAGCACCTCTGTGATGTATTTAGTCTTGTGTTCGTACTGAGGGGGAATGAGACAGTGTTGTAATTGAAACATTTTATCTTGTGCCTGTCCTGCTGATGTAAACAAATGTTTTGCAGATCAACGTCTGTACTTACTAGATTTTGTCACTGGCCCTGATGCACCAGTCTAGTTCATAGTGAAAAACACTGCTGCTTTTGGATCACCTAATGTTTAACTTGACACTGGAGTTTGACACAACACTTCCCGTGACCAGATCTGTTTGTTCTTCTTCTGAGAAGAAAATCCAATTCAATATAAATATAAATTGCAATAGATCAGTAATAAAGCAGCTTGTAATAAAAACTAGCCACAATGAAAAATTTAAATATTGAAAAAATTCTAATTTTGAATGCTCTGATTTAGAGAAAATGTCTTAATTTCTTGTAATTGCTCTGCTATTTTAGGTGATGTTGAGTTCATTAGCAGTTAACAGTTCCTTATTTGCACAGATGCTGGACAGATTTCACATTTTATGCTAAATTGATTTGTTGTTCACCTCAAGGTTCCACTAAATTAGTATTTGGAATAATTTCAATTGCTCACCGTGCTTCTCTCTGTTATTACTTTGGATATTAAAATCAGCTGGTTACTTTGGCACATTGTTTAGTTGTTATCTGTTAGCAGACATTTTACTATACATTTTAATTTGTCTCTGTGTGTGTATACAAGTGTAGATCTGGTGCATCCATTTGCACCTGCAAGATTGCATGGATGCCTCTTCATAAAAAAAAAGGCATTCATAAATGATGATGGATTTTCTAAGTGGAAGAAGGCATTAAATGAGTTTAGTAACCACAAAATATTGAATCAGTGCAGTAAGTGGGATGCCGGAGGTAAAGCAAACAAAGGTGCCTCAACTTCTCTATTAGCTTTATTGTCTGCTGCCTTACAGTTCAAAGATTAGCTATTCACAGTCTCTATAAACCTAAATTATCTCACATCAGGCTGCACACTGAAATAACCCAAAATTACTATAAAAAGCATTTTAAATAGGTTAATTTAAAATGTGGCCTGAAGGAAGATGTACAGATATCAATCAGATAATTTAAGGATATATACGTCTTGTTTTTTCTATTTTGCATGGATGAATGGGTAAATTCACATTTTTATAGAACGATTATGTTCTTGTTCCCAAAGACCACTCATGCAGCACTAGCAAGCCACATTTTTGATCTACCTCTGTACAGTTAGAGTATTTTATTTATTATTTTTTAAAAACGTGTTTTGCATAACTTTAATTAGTGTTGGTTGGTTGATACAGTTGCTTGTCCATTGGTTGGTGTCAAAGTATTAAGTGAAACAGTGATTAATATTAATACAAATGAGTAGCTACTCGTCAATCATGGATGTTTATTTATATGACAGATTGCACAGAAAGTAAAATCACAACAACCCTTATTCAAGGTGTCAACATGCATCCATAGTCAGCTTTCACAGCAGGTATTCTGACTGAAAAGCATAAACTGTACTCACAGGACCAGGACTCTCACACTGAAACAGCTAAATGCAATTAGCATCATCATTTACATCTGTGCAGTATAAACATGTCTTCTGTGGGAAAATCCTGTTTGCAATCTGTGAACATTTTCTGATTCAAATGCATGTTACAGTGTGGTGTCTTCATACCTTCATTAGCAGCATTGTCAGCTCCCTGAAATGAGTTTTTCTAGGGTTGGTTGTCTGCAAAGAGGCCATTTTCACAGGTGGCTGTTAGAATGTGTGCAATTTAGCTATTCATTGTAGAACCAGCGAGCAACAAGACTAACCATTACCATCAGGTACAGTTTATTAGCCTACCTTTATTTACCTATTACATTTTCATTTGCTGTACAATTTCACACACGAAATAAAAAGGTTCCATGAAAATACCACCAAACTCAAAAATACTGAGAAAGGTCTCATAAACCGTCACTTGGAAATAGGAATCAATAAGCCTCACAGTAGCAAGGAGAGAATAACAGTGTACGTAGAATGTGTTCATAATTATAACATTGTTTAAGATCTGACATCACCAAACAATACTGATATTCTTCCCTTTGGGGTTTGTTCTTACGAAGGTCATCGGCAACCCCCATGAATAACAGCTACTCTCAGTGGCAAGAAGGCAGAAGTCAAGTGCTAAAAAGGGTGCAGATGACTGCAATGTAAAAAGAGTTAGAGGAGGTGTTGTAACCCTCACGCAAACAAGCATGCATAAGCATGAAGAGAAAGCGGACTCCAACTTCGTAAAAACAGGCCAAATTGAACAAATTGGTCAAAATTAAAGCCTGAATTTTAAGAGTTCTGGAGAATTTGCTTCCACCAATATCAGCATGGGGACTACTTCAAAATCATGCAACAGAAGGACAGTACAGACTGGTTGTCTGCAGCTTTCATTCTGACTGCAGGTAGATACTGTAAGTAGCTGTGATCGCTGAACACGTTGCTCTGCAATATGTGGAGAATAGTGAGCTCTAGCATGGTGCAAGCCCATGTAATATGTTGTGATTTGGAAGCCAGTGGGAGGACAGGATGGACAAAATGGGCCTAATGTGTCCTAATTATACTGTTTTGTTTGTTGTTGTTGTTGTTGTAATAATTTGGAAAGCAGTTTTAGTAAGAGCTTGAGCAAATGCAACTATTGCAGTAGCATGCATCTAGCTGGTTTCTAAGTTGTAGACATGTTAGTAATAACATTTAAGGTTTTGGTGCTTTCTTTCCTGAGCAGGACAGCAGATATTTGAGACATACAGGAAACACTTCACTTGGCCAGTTGAAAGCGACCTGGGTTGCCTTGGCCATAACGTTGCCCCTGTACATCTCTGAATTCGTCCTCTCCACTTTTCATCAGCCTGTGTACTGTGTAGTGCTTCCATTAGCAGCCATGCATGCCCAAGCCAGAACAGAAACATGTTTGATAGATGAGATGATGTGCTCTGGGTCTTAGTTGTTCCTTGTCCTTTTCTCCTCACTTTCCATCATTTCACTACTGGTTGATTGTTGTTTACTCAGTATGTAGAACCTTTTGTTCCACAACTCTTCCCATTTAATCTGATGGAGGAAGATGACCAGAAGTTTGCAACCAGCTGGTAAACACGTGTGCCGAGGCCTACCTTACTGTACACTACTGTTAATTTTTGAAGAACCAACTACCTCTGACATCTCTCTAAAAGATTTTTGCATTTCTTGAACCTTGTTAGTTTCTTCATTTGCATTGTCACCTTATTACACTTCATGTGGACAGACAACTCCACCTCGATCTAATTTGCAACTGTGAATATCTGAGCTCTTTATTAATTGAACTATCGAATGTACACAAAGCTGCTCGACAAACAGCACCTGAGTCTCCATTACTGTTCAGTATTTGCAAATGTGTTACATCTAAAAAAAAGGTTTTCTCAATATTGAATTAACCTACTCAAAGAGAGTTTGCACTATAATCTAAAATCTATTGTTTTATTTCAAATTGAATGTGCTGAAGAGTATGAGGAACAAACACGTCTATCTGTACTACTGTTAAACAGTCTTGACTGGAGAATGAGAGATTAAAAGTCCAAATGAGTCAGATAGAGGAATCCTCCACAAAGCCCCAGAACAAAAAAAAAAATCTTTAACAGGAGGAATAAAAAGCTAACTTTGTCAGATAATCTCCTTATTGCGAAATTCAAATCTGCTCACCAGTCATTTCATATCTGCAAGTATTATTAATTTTTTTTTTCACACATACTCGAAGTATGTCACTTTGTTTGCGTAGCTACTCTGACAAGCTTCGGCAAAGAGATGTATTCAGAAATAAGGCTATATAGGCTAGAGGCAATCATTTAAATCCCGCTCTCACTGATATTATCATCAGCCGACAGTGGTTGCTCGGCATGCATTTTTCGCGAGCTCATTGCTTGTTGGCTATTATAAGTCTGTCTTCTTCAAAGGCTGCTTTAGGCAACAAAACTCAAGTCATAAATGTTTTAAATCTTGAGTAGTATTGACGATGGTAATATTAAGTCATACACCCACTGCAAGGCTTGGATTTTGAATGATCAGCACCGAAACAAGTGGCTCGTTTGCACCAGGAATATGAATGTACCCTGTGTCTCTCTTTGGTAAGTTAGGTTCACGAACAACATTGAAAAGCTCCATGTTGATTTGTCTTGAAGTTAACTGTTATGGATCCACGTTCTTGCTTTCTTTGTATTCAAGTGTAGCAAATAAAGCTCATTCTAAATAGAGATTCACAGGTAAAGTGATGAGTTTCATCCACATGTTGAAGAGGACAGTGGCTTTATCAGGAACGTCCAGGTTGTACACATGATTAATGTGCACATGCTGGAACAAGATAATAAATAGTACACTTTGGGAAACCCTTGTTACAATCAAGCCCGCATGGCTTTGTTAATGAACACACAGCTTACGGCACCTGTGAGCAGAATACCTTGAATTATCGCTGTCAGCTCAGAGGATAATAGTGCATGATCCCCTCTGTCAAACTGAGACAACTAACGCCGAATACAAAAACTATTGCACTCAAAATGGAATATTTCATCAGACAGCTTTGCTATATATTTCTGAAGGCACTCCTGGGGATAAAACATCTATCAGGAACAGAGGCATATTGGCATACATCCGCTTAGCCACATGTTTTGTGTACCTAATTGGATAACCACACCAAGTAAAGCACGAAATTGCCTTTTTTTTTTTTTGTCCCTCCTGCAGCACTGGATGCAACCCTCTCTGCAGGGCGTTGGTGTGGCACAGAGGCACACACATTTATGACTCATACATTTAATATGCTCTCCCTTCCTACTCATATCATAAACAGAGAGATGGAAATGAAACATCCCCCTTTTCCTCTTTAACCACGTCGGCGGCTTCGTCAGAGAGTTGCGAGAGATTATCTCCTCTTCGTCCTTTGAGTGTTTCTCATCCTTACTCTTCGCTGCCCCCCTGACTCTTCTTCTCTTGTGTCGTCTGATACTCACAAAAGCTGCTTTGACTCTCGTTGTGTTGAGTCTTTCAGAATTTTTTTCAGTGTGTCTGCGAGCGTGCTTGTGTGTTTGGCTGAGAAGATAGGAGATTAGCATGAGTCAGGTAATGATTCAGGACGCCAGGTGGCAAATGCCTCAAATCATGCTCTCCCCTTTTCTCTCTCTCTCTTGTTTCCTCTGACTTGTCTGCTCCTCGCACAGCTTTCATTGTCTACACTGATCTTGTGCTTGCTCTCTTCTTGCACCGTTCCCACTTTTTTCCCCCTCACAGTTCCAACCTGTCCCCATAACTCTCTGTTTTTCCTCTCAGTGTCGCCTCCTTGTCCCTGTCCGCCTGCAACTGTGGCAAACTTAATAACCCACCAGTTCATGGGTGGGCGTGGAGAGGTTAACAGTGGTGATAAAAAGGGTAAAGACAGATCGAGTGAAGAGGAAAGGTGGCGGGGGTGTAGTAGAGAGAGAGATAGCCAGATGTGGAGAGATAAACGGGAGCGTGTCGGATTGAGGTGGAAATTGAGCACGAATCTCAAGGAGTGTATAGGGAAAAAAGCGGCTGCTCGCATCGTGCGCGTGGTGGAGGGTAGAGAGGGATGGTGGGTAATTTAGAAAGAGTGGGACATAGGAATGTGTAGTGAGAGGCAGAGAGGGTTATAGAGAGCTGTGTAGAGGTGGATGGAGGCAGGGATAGAGAGATAGAAGGAGGGGTGGTGATCCTGGGGGCCTGATGACTCATGGCTGTGCTGCGGTTTGTGCGTCACTGGCGCTGGCTGGAGGAGGAGATAGTGGAGAGGTCTACGCATTTAATTACAGCCTTCCAATTTAGACACACTGTACACACACGCACCTACACACACACACACACACACAAACACACACTCGCACAAAATAATATCACAAATAATAGTCTTACAAGTACACTAATTTGCAACACACACAAGTATGTAGACACGCACGAATGGAGGCGCTTGCTGTGAGCAGTCAAAGATGTTTGCAGCGTCTTCCGCACACTTGCAAACTGAATATAAATGTTTCTATTCCTTTTTTTTTTTTTTTTACATTCTTTTTTTTTTTTTTTTTCATCACAGGCGTTGCGTTAAGCGATTGTGGTCACGAGCATGTTGAGTATTCATGTTTTCCATTTGCAGCCACTCTATCCCAGACAGACCTTGAGGCACAAAACTTCTCAAGCACCCCCAGTCCCCCACCTCCACCACCCCCCAAAAAAATCCAAAATGCCAAATACCCTTTGAGCAGTTGCAATACAGAGCTTGTGACTGGAATATGAAATAGAGACACAGACATACAGAGGGACGTGCAGGACTCGCTTTGATGACGCAGTAAAGCTAACTCTTCTCCCAGATACTGCACACGCACTAGTTTTCACTGAGCAATCTGCGCTGCATGATGTAGTCTTCCTGCTGGTTAAAGGTCATTGCTGTAAGAGCAGGAATTCGACATTTTGTTGATTATTTACATGTGCTTGTATTCTTTTAAATAAGACTCATGAGCTTAAATCACTTCTGAGAGATTTTTGAGGGTCTAAAAAAAAACACATTCATAATATCATGGACTTTGCATGAAGACTAATGGGTCCTTGATTCTATAATATCTCTCCTCCAGTGACGTTTATTTAAAAAGTACTGCTTTGCAAACACTTTGAGAAAGTGTTGGACACATGCAGATAGACAGAATACAAATATCATGAAGACCAACATATGGTGGCAATCGAGCGTGCTCTTGAAAACTGGCACAAAATAAAGTATAGCAGCTGGGCTATACAGTGATGGCTGGGTATATTTTGGGCAATGTGCGTTTCTGTGAAGGAAAGATCTAAACGTTTTTCATCATTTATCACAGCAACGCAAGTTAACTATAGTACAAAATGATAAAAAAAAAAAACTTTACAGGCATCTAACAATATAATAATAATGATAATAATAATAATAATATACATATGTATTTTTTGAAGTTTTAAATGCAGCATGTAGTAAGAAATATTTATACTATATTTAACATATATAAGTATTAAAACGTTTGTTTTTGATTAATGCTGTAAGTAAGTAATTAATGCTGTATATTTTTTGTTACATGTAATTAGTTTTATTCAATATAAATGATTATTTTGTTGCCTTTTCTTCCAAATCTATTTAATAAATGTCAACTTATATATTAACACAATTAATACTAATTAAAGCGCATCATCTGCACAGACCTCAAAGTACAAAAGTACACAAATGAAAGATATTATTGTTGTTTTTTAGTATTCTTATATTACTCTGCCTATCAGATATAATTGTTCAGGTTTCTACATGCAGTGCAATCTAATTTGTGTCTGATGATTAGTTTTAAGGTAATTAATACACTTTTTTGTAATTCTCTTTTATTTTCGGAAACTGCCGCACATTTTGATTTCGAGGACTCCTTCACATTTGAACTGACATATAAGGAGGAACGTATTTGAAGTTCATGTATTCACATTCATTCACATTTTATTTCAAATCTTAAAATTTAACCAATCCACAGCGTCCTTTCCATCAGTCTGTTGGCCACCGTTCTTTAATTTCTCTTTTTTGAATTCCCTTTGCCATCCAAACACATTAAGCTCATTGTGTGCCAATTATCCCCTAAGAGGCTGCAAGCTTCACTCTTAAACAATAGGAGCAATCAGTTGCCCTCTCTCCCTCTCCCCCTCTGTGTGCCCCTTTACGTCGCTCTCTTTTCTAGCAGAGAGTGCAAAGGGAGGATAATTTTTCCAAACAACAGCGTTGGGAGGAAAATGGCAGAGGGAGGAGAAAGGAGAGGCAGAAAGAGATAAAGAAAGAGAGAGAGAGACTGCTGATTGGCCAGGTCACGGCAGCTCAGGGAGTCTGGAGGCGCATCTGACAATACAACAGTGCATGCAGATGTTTGCTGTCTTAAGCCCAAACAGGCAAATGCCCAGCTGCTCCATGACCACTGACACAGATCCTCTAAACGCTGAGACACCCAACAACACAGTCACGCTGCCACACTGCGTGACACTTGAATCTGCTGAAATGATCCTGCAACAAAGAAGCTGATGGGGATCACAGCTTCTGCGTTTTCAGAGCATTTCACTTGCACACTTAGAAGCAATCAAACATGCAGGTGTAGTTCTCAGATGCAAAACCAAACTTCATTCATGCATGAAAACGTTTTTTTAAAAATGGAAAAAAGTCTCCCTGTCTGATATTTATTTATTAATAGTTAAAATTTGCTCTTTTTGTTTTTAAAATAATAAGATAAACAGATTATTTGCTTATTATTGTGTAGTTTGATGAACTTTCAACATAAAGATTTTTTCATTTAAAGCTGATAAAACAAGACAACACTTATCTTTTTCGCAGACGTGTAAAAAAAGAAGCAATAGCAATTTATGACATAATTTTAGCTAAATTTTTTTTTTTTTATTAATTCAAGGACATCGTTTTCCTCTGCAGTTTTCCAGACCTTTCAATTTAACCCTTATTTCCCTTCTCATTCATGTCTGCTATCATGAGTCGTCAGGGGCTTCGTCCCTGGGGATGCAAAATCCCAGCTGTCACTAAATAACTTTTCAGATCACGCCAATAAAGCTAATGTCCACAGACACTAAAGGCCGTGGAGTCCATTTAACAGCCGCTTAACGCATGAGCACACAAGTGACACACACACCCACACATGCATGTACGTATGTGTGCGCGCACACACTTACACACACAGATTGTTGTGGATTACTCTAACCAGGCTAATGATCTCCTCAATGGGACAACTGGGACTCTTCTGAGACCGTCTTCAGTCTGAGGCCCCACAGGGACCTGGAGAGAGGCTCAGGGGTAATTACAATGTAAATGCCCTTTTTGTATGTGTGTGTGTGTGTGTGTGTGTGTGTGTGTGTGTGTGTGTGTGTGTGTGTGTGTGTGTGTGCGCGCCTGCAAGGCCAAGATTAGGTTAATCTACAATCTTACATCTTACATACAAGCTTATACTTTTATTATGGTGGCTTTAAAAGTCAATGAATATCCAATTATTAGAAGTTATTATATGTTTCAGTAGCTAAAAAACTGTTTTATGTGGATCTTTGTTACTTCACTAATGTTTTTTCTGGCATAACGTTTCTTAAATATATGATGTATTTTATTATAGAAATAAACAAGTGTATAATAATAAAGTGGCAGTGCAGCGAGTTTCATTTTAATTTATTTCGTTTACAAAAAAGCTCAAATTCCCAATAAAACGCAGGTTCAGCTCCTGCTCTGTTCTGAAAACATTTCTCATCAAGGCGACTTAACATTTCTCTCACAGCACTTGCGTCTGTGAGAGAAATCACATCTGAAATGATTCTAAACATTGAAAATCAGTGACACTGGCTGCAGATGACAGAAAAGCAGAGGACAAGAAATGGAGGATAGAAAGTAATTGAGAGGGAGAGAGGGATGGGGTAAATGGTTGTATGATTGATGTGAGTTTGATGCTGGCAGAAAGAGGCGGGGGCTAAAGGCGGAGAGGGGAGGCAGAAAATGAGGTGGCAGGCACAAATTGATCCTCACCTTTTTTTTATTTTTTTATTCTGCCTTTGTTTCGGCTCATGTCCCCTCATCATCACCCTCATCATCATCATCATTATTTCCCTGTGTCTGACTCTCTCCCTCTCTCTCTTCCTTTCTCTCTCTGTCAGAAGCCCCTCTTCCCGCCCCTTCTCTGTGACGCTCACCATGCCAATCAGATCGTAGCATGACATTATGGCTCATTATACCTGGGCTGGATGAATGGTCTGCTGGTGGCCAGTCTTCCCAGGCGCAATGTTGCGCAAAAAGCAGGAAGGACCCGTGAATGTCCTCAAAATATAAACCTTGTGTTTCATTGTCTTGTTTATTTGTTGCATCTCATTCCTGTGGCATCAAGACAGAATTAGATGAGACTGGGAATTATGTAATTTGAGGATACAGGCTTGTGATGTCTAAACAAAGCACTGATGGAAAGAGACAGCAAGAGAAGGAGCAAAGAGAAAAAGAGAATCACAGGAGGTAGAAAGGTAGCTAGAGAAAGATCCATGAACGCTCAAGCAGCAGAAAAACATTGTGGTCATCTGCAGTGCGATGAGTCACCTGTAGGCAACACACACACTCACACGCTCACACTCTCACACACTCACACACTCACACATGTATATACACACAAACCCAAAAGAGACAGTCTTTGCAATCACAGCCCACAGCTGTGTAGTTACAATGCCATATTGTCTCATAAACGGCATTCGCTCAAAGTGTCGCATTGTCAAATGTGAAACACAATCTCCTGCTGAATGCGCAAGTGAAAGTGAAAAGATGGATTTTTGAAATCAAAAGAAACTGCAAAATGACTCGACCTTTAACAGCCTTCCTGGGGAAAATCAAGATATCAAGCTGATGATTAACATAAGCTGTCGAACAAAATGTTAATGAAAGAGAGAGAAATTAGTCTTTAGATGGTCTAATGCCAGTGTGATGCTCTTGTAATTAGTTAAAATAAAATCTGTGGATTAAATCAACCATCTGTGTCCTGTATACATATTTACTTGTGCTACCGTTCTGCTCTTCCTCTGTGGTTTCAAACAGCTGCATTAAATGTGCTGTGATCAGAGTGACTAAGTCATTCATACTGTGGTTCACATCTAACCAAACATTGAACAGACACGCCAAAATGAGAAAATGAGTAGGGCTGCAACTATTATGTATTTTCACTATTGATTTATTCCTTAATGATTTTATCAATGAAACCATTAAACATAAAAAAAACAGGAAATAGTATGCACACTACAACATACTGCAGCACAAGGTGACCTCATAGAAGAAAGAAACGCTGTAATAACATAATTAACATATACAATCATTCACACTGTGGGTCTAAACATTTTGTTCTAAGCATTTCTATCATTGCCAACTTAATGTTCCAGGTCAACACAATATTTTGAACCTTAATAACCTATATGTGTTAGTTATGTTAGTTAAGAGAGAAACTAAGGAGGTAAAAAAAATAAAGCTTTAATCAGACTTTTGCATTAATTTAATGTTGAATCACAAATATCCGCTTCAGCTTCTGACATGTCTTCCCATCAGTGATGAAGGACTCTCTGACAAAAGTGTGGGTTAAACTGAGTCATTATTCACTGACTGTCACATAGATTACTGTACAACAAAACCAAAGCATTTATCCTGCAGCCTGACAGAAAGTCAGGTGAGCTTTCAGCCGCAGCACAGGCTCATTTTCATACTGTCAGCTCATCACGGGGTGGTAAAAAATGTTATTATTTAAATGTGAAACATCTGGCTGTTGATGTGTGCAGCAGTGTGGTGTATCTCACAGCCGCGTGGGTCATGTGGAGACAAACATTAGTTTTGTTTTTCCTCGTGCCAGCCGAAAGACGGGAAATAAGAAGCAGATCTTGTCATCATTCATTCTAATTCTCTGTGCGTTTAATTCACACTCTCCAGTCCTCCCCTCTGTACCTCCCCCTCCCTCCCAGCTTCATCTCTGTTCAAGCCTCATCACCAACACGCAGCACTACCCCGCTCCGCCCTCCACCTCGCTCCTCTCCCCAATTTCCTACATCCACTTTCATGTCCACGAACAAGAATGAGATTAATTTAGTCCATTTGTATTAGTAGTAGCTGCTTGTGCCGCTTTAGGTTCCCTAACAGCAGCGGAAAACCTAAAATCTCCCCGTCTGGAGAGGGAGCTGTTCCTCGTCAGCCATCTCATCACACTGTGCAAACTCACTAGTGCGTCCTCACTATCGTGCATTTAGTCCCTCCTGTGTGGACGTGTATGCAGTTGTGTGTCTGTGCGCACGTTTATGCAAATTCTGCTGTTTGTATTCATGGACACACGCGTCTTATTTTGGGAACATTTTAGTTAAGTGGTTTATGCAACTTTTCAGGAGACGGGGAACGTTTCAGGTGTGAAAGACCACGGAGTAGCTTTTAGCTTTTTCATGCTGTTGCCATGGCAACACTGTCAATGAGAGACATTGATTATTAATATTTCGCTACCACTTACTGAGTTGGAAACTTTACATTATTGTAAAGACAAAGGGAGACGAGTGGAAAGGTTTCCGTCCACGTCTCGACCTGGTCACAACGTTTTTTTCATATTTAGAGGCTTTGACCTGTAACTGTCGAGCCTGGCCACATATTTGGCCAAACTCTGTTCAAACACAATCTTTGACACATGAACAAACATCCACACTGAACCATACCCTGACCTGGTCCAAGTGCAGTTTCAGAAACAGAGAAAAGGCTCACGTTTGGTCCAAAACCAAATAAGAATGGAAACAAAAGCTCAGCTCCCGACCCAGTTACACTGTGTGTGAATATAATAGGGTTTAAAACGAAAATCAATCATGTTGTGGTAGATCTGATTATATCTCAACTTGTTGCAGGGATTTGAAACGTAATCTGCAAACATTTATTAGAAATGTCTGTCAGAGTTTTACCAAAGAAATTTATCAAAAATATGTCCAAAGAAAGCAAAAGGACAGACACGTCACACAACAACCAGCTGTCCACCAGACGAGGAACGTAATCAAAGCATCTTTAGGATTAATATGGTCATAAAATCAATCACACAAACAATCCTGAAAGCACAGCAGCTTAGATGTGAAGGAACTACGACCCACACGTGGCAGCTAGCAAGAGGTGGTTTGATAGGTTCTGTTCATTTTTGATCTTTATTGTTGCTACACTCGGTAATTGATGGTTGATGTAAAATGAGTGATGTTTAAATTTCAAAATAAGAAAATGAAACAAGCAATTGTTTGGTGCAGTGTCTTGGTCAGTTTCTATCACCACCTCCTGGCTGAAATGTCACTTTCCACATACTTTCCACATGCTGTCTAGTTTTAATGAAGAAACCATGTCAGGGTACTCGGGAAACTTTAAGAACACTACTGCATGACACTAAGTTTTAGATTTGCTCATGAGTAATGTCTGCCTTGCAGCATCTAAATCATTCAAAATTTACTTAGTTCAACACAGTATATGAATCATCAAGGGCAGAAGGCTGACAGCTCTGACTGTTGCTTGCAGATTAATCTTTTTTTCAAACTGAGCAAGCACAAGTGCAAGACATTTATTTGTTTTTTATGCATTTTTAATGCACGACACAACTCAGAGAGAGTTAAATACACCACGTTACTTATTCAAGTGCTTCAGCAGCTTCTGGAGCACCACAGAAAGCCAACATGATCTTAGGAACATGTTTCAGAGGTGTTTGCGAGCATTTGTTAGATATATGAAAAGATGTAACAAGCCCACCTGATTCAATAATGAATAATTAAGGCCTTTATATCATGCATGAGCAAATATAATCCTGCATAATACTGCTTCAGCCCCTTGTCATGACACAGATAAAAAAAAGTTTTTGCTGTAATCTTTTAGGTGTCATGTGCTATAGTTGAAACCAGGTCCTGCTGTCACGGACTCTCGCGTCACATTGTACATCTTCCACTTCACTTCCTCGGACGAGGTGGGGAAAGAAAAAAAAAAAAAAAGGCTCCCAAGGGTGAAACTGAAAGTGAGAGAAACAGGTTGCCTTCTCTCCAAGGTCAACCAGCTGCCACAGTCAATGAGCCTCTTCAGCCTATGAGTCAACAAAGCGCAGAATCACTTCCAAGCATGAATTTGTCACATACAATACAGGCGTACGACCCCATCATGCGCCTGCCAAAAAAACACACAGTCATACATAATAACCCCACATGCTTAATGGCAGGCTTTTGACTGATTCATAAAAGCTGTCCTCAGAGACCTGTTTACATCTGCACTTTTCCAGCTTTTATTTATTTATTTTTGTTTTTTTGAGCTTTTTGTCTTTGGTTGTGCGAACAGCACTTGAGACACTCTTTGGCAGTCTGTTGGTGTTTACCCCTGTGGACAAACCTGCAGCTTCATCAAGGGTGCTATGGAAAGGACAGTGTGTCACGAGGGACCGAGCAGCACGGTGCCGCATTGTTTCAGAGCCTGGATGAGTCACGGAAGACAAATCAGAGTTGGTGGCATTTGAGAAGGCTCGTCCATTGCATTAGGGCAGCACTGGTAAATCAACAGTGGAATTATAATGTGTTCCCATGATGCCTGTTTTAGCAGGTTACACAAGGAATTCATTAAGTCATGAGCTAACCTAATTATCTGGGAGACTCGACAGCTACAGGCTGTGATTGTGATTTGTTTTCCAAGAAGAAAAATACCTTTTCCTGCGCTGTCAGTCTCCCATCCTGACAGTGATGAAGTTGAAATCCTAAAAACATATTAATAGCACAGACTACGCAATGTGAGTGCAGAATCACTGTGGCTATTTCAAGCAATTTATATATGACTCACCAAAGACATCCAAAAGCTCATACATCATCAAAAGTGCACACAGCAAATTTGCTTTTTCTCTAGTCAAGGCTGAATTACTTCTTCTCTATATTGTAATTTTTTGGTGAGATGAGTCCACGCTTCGATTATTTAGTTTAAATGAAGTGCTTGACATTGTGTAGATTCGGACTCATTCAAGTTTTACCATATTTCAAAATCATTTCTCTGAGTGGCTGTCTTTGATTTTTATTTTTTTTTTCTGTCTGAACTGAGGAAGCAAAATTATACAAGATTGCTCACATGTCTACAAATGCGTTTATTTTGTTTTGACATCTCACACATTTGTCCTGTATGCAAATGTCAAGTGCATGCAGGTGACAGACTCAAAGCGTAATCCGTTTTTTTTTTCTCCCCGCTGCCTTTTTTCTCTCAATTTCCACCTCTGTCTCTCTTTGTGTCTCGCTCCCAGCACCCTTACCCACACTGCCAACATGAGATAGCCATGTCTGTGTGTCCAGCGCAATGTGTCACGGGTGATAATCTGTGACGTGTGCGTCACGTGCAAGCGGTTTTTTAGGGTTCCGCGAGAAGCTGCTTATTACTGTTATCGTTTTGAGGCATCATCATTATCAGCCGGAGCAGACGAAACGGGTCTCTCTGCATCATTGCCCCCCCGCCAAAAAAAAAAAAAAAAACGCTAAAGTCCTCGCTGCCAAAGCTATCCACAACGTAACCAACAAAGGAGGGAAGAGAACACGTTGAGAGTCACTCTGGCACTCTCTCAACGTCACTCCCCTCATCCATCCTCTCATCCACGGCCTACTCACCCTCCCCTTGGTGTACCCTCTGCACTCTCTCTCCCTTTTTCTTTTTTTTTTTTTTACCTCTCTATCAAATGTTCACTTCTTTTGTCTCATCCACTCTGTCTTGTTCCTTCGCACTCTATCGTTGCGTGTGACACTCTCTGCCCTCGTCCGCTCTCTCTGGCCGCCATTATCTAAACCTCATCTTTCCCTCAACTCATAGTCCGGGAAAAAATCACAACCTACACACACTGATAAATGCACCCCCTCCCCTGCCCCCCTCCCCAACACACACGGTGACACTGTGCGTGCAAATACTCCCACCCCTCCCAAAGCCTTCACCACCACCTTCTACTCTCTCCATACCCCTACCCCCCCACCCTAATCCTAATCACACCACCACCACCGTCATCAGCCCTTATCTCACTCCACCAAATCTGCTGTGACTCAAAACAATTTCCTCTCATTTGCAATTTTACTGCCCACCCCCGCCTCCTACACCTCCATCAACCCACCTACCCCCTCCAATAAACCCTCTCCACCTCCTCAATACCCCATCACTACCCATCCGGAGAAAACCCCACCCAAACGTCCATGCACATGCACACAAACACATATACAAATGCACTCACGTACACACACTTTGAGCGGTCGCCATTAAGAATGACGGCTCATCGTGTGTAAGCGGCGAATTGCCACTGTCATCCAGTGGAGCCCGAGAAGAACTGCAGTGTGACGTCACGGCGGACGCCGGCCCTGCTGGTTGGTGGAACATATTTACGTGTGTGTGTGATTTTGTGCGTGTGGTAGGGATGGGGGAGCCGAAGGAATACAATTTGGTGGGTGGGTGGACCCGGTGGGCCTTGCTGCATCACTGAACCAGGAAAATGAATGAGAACCTACACTCGGTGTCACCCCCTCTTCCCCCGTTGGCCTCAGCAAAATGTTCTTTCTCTTTTCTGTTCATCTCTTCTCCTTTTCGCCCTGGGCGTCAAGAAAACAGATGAAACTGCAAAAATTCATGTGTGTGACAGTATGTTCAACCATGTGTCGCAAGGCGGCTTGACTGTGTCTTATGACTTGACTCGAGCTGAGGGGAAAATGATTGTTTATTTTGTTTGATTAACTGATCAAAAATCCATTCAAAGTTCAGTGAAGCAGCCTGATGTGCCAGAAAATTTTGAGAGTTTGAATTTCAACAAGAGCAAAACAGCACCACCCAATGGGAGGTTCTCAAAGCCGCAAAGAGAGAAACACATCACTGATGGATTACTAAGGCAGGAAGAATACAACACGATGAGGTGTCAGGATACAAGCCTGTGTGTTGTTTTACAGTGACAGACTCAGTGATTTACCTCACGAATGAGTCTGTCGCCTAGAGAGAAACATTACACCAGTTGTTTTTATATCTCTGCAGTCATGAAATAGTTTGACATCCAACAATAAACAGGGGGGTTAAGAATTCATTTCATTTTTGTATTATAATGTTAATACAAAGATGGGCTCACTTATATGGGACTGGATGTGTTATTTAATATTTATATAGGGCTATAAGCTAGAAGCTGGAGGCTGGAAGCTAGAGGAGAAACCTGTGTTTCATCATTTTCAAATATTAAAACTGCAGGAAACATGCAATGTAAATCTGGTCACCGTTATAGCCCTAGTCCAGTCGGTTCCACCCCTCGTTTTACCTTTTAATTGGTTTTTAATTTTCATTTTGAACTACTCACAGCTGCTGTGGACACCTGCCACTCAAGGTTTCACCTGGGGGTTCAGTGTCTTGGACCACCAACTCTGCTGTTTGTCATCAACTCTCTTTATTAACTGAGTTGTAGCCCCTGTCCACTAAAGCTCTGCTAAGGTTGGGTTGCGTTTTTAATCAGGTATTAATTATTTGACTGAAAACGATTCAGTTCTTCGAACTTTGATGAAACAATGACGATGTGCAGTGCTGCAGAGAGGCTGACAGAAAAACAGCCAGCTTCATTTTGTCACTACACTTTGCTGGAGGAGTGGAGGAGTGCACAGCTTGTTGACAGGCTGGGGTGGAGAGCTCTGACTTGTAGCAGTCCTCCAGGATCCTCCTTACTGTATATCTACGCTCACAGACAGAGAGCAAGCTTGGCCGACATTGCCTTGGTTATTGATTATTACAAAGGTAATTGGTTATTGATTACTCCCTGCCTTCTACCCTGTATCTCAAGAGAATTGCACTGGGTGAACATTATTCATTTGGGGATTGCACTCTCTTTTTTTTGTCAAATCCCATTTCAGTATGGAAGATTTAGCTACACAAAAACACATGTAAAGGAGTAAATGGACGCTCCTAAACAGACAAATCACCTTCTCCTGCCGCGTGCAGTGTTGACTCATGCTGCGGATCCTGCCTGAAAAAGCATCGAGCTCTGGAGACCTGCGGACTGCAATAATGATGATACAGTTTTTAAAATTGGGGGAGGCCTGGGGTAAGGTGGTGCTCAGATGCAACAGTTGAGAACCGACGCAACAAATCCCATTTTCAAAGCTAGAGAGATAAAAGGAGCTAAGAGCACTGATGTTTAGAGTATGAATCATATTAAACATAGCAACATCAGTCTTGTTTAGGCTTTGTACATTTTTAAAACCAGCTATGATTTAGAGTCGGTTTTAACAAATTACAGTACATCTTATCTGTATCTAAACTGAATCTGATCCCTAAATCTCTCAAAATTCCACTATAGCAAACTTTAAGATATTTTTCAAACAGTATTTTTCAATATACCCCAGAAATAAGGTGCATTTTCAAGAAAATTATAACTCTGTGAGGAGAATAACAGTTCTCCAACGTGTATCCACTTTCCACCAACTTCTATTCACAGTACAAACCCAGAACTTGATAGATGAGGACATTTAGATTCCCTTTTGTGGGAACCTTTTGATGCCAGCGACCGTCAAAAAACCTACACCAGCAATCATGAGAATTATTTTCTAAAGAAGAAAAGAGAAGTAGTCAAGGCGTTTATTAACACAAAGGAGCTACAGCAAAACCAAAGCATAACACATGTCAGCTGCCAGAGCAAAGAAGAAGTTTTTCCTACCTCGATAATAACTCAATACTCAGTCAGCTACTGTGTGCTGCATTCGGACTTGAATATTTCATTCATGTTTGTTGAAGTTCATTTATGTTTTTTACAGGTACGAAAACGATGAAGCTGGATTTTGTTGTTCTCTTCATTTCACAGTTGACGAGCTTCCCGATCGGCTTTGTCAGCGTGATTTTCTGCAGTCACCTGGGGAAAACAGAACCAGCAGAGACAGATCTTGTTATAGCTTTGTTTCTGTTTTTATTGTCTTTTATAGCTTTGCTGAGGAATTTAGCTATTTACACAGTCAGTTTTTGATTTTTGATCTGTTTTTGGGTTTTTGTTTTTCTGGATCAGTGTTTAATCATATTTAATTTTATTACATGTAATAAATGTCACAGGATTTCCCACTGCTTATGGTTTTCTTTCATATTTCAGATATTCCATTCATATTATGTCAGTCAGTCCTGGCCTGCTGGCTACTGTTCACTGCATTATTTTCCTGTGTCAGTTTTGCCCTTTATCTTGCACATGAGCCAGTATATTTTGGTTTTTGTTTGTTTTTGTGCCAAAGCATGTAGAGGTGATACTCTGCTACAGCCCGTTTCCTCTGCTGAGCTGCTGTCAGACGAACCTCAGAGGTCACCAAGAGAACCTTTTCTACTTCTAAACCACTGCAACACAGTCACACAATAGCACAAATTGACATCAAAATCCCTTTTTCTGTCTGCCATAAAGACTTTCCCAGCTGTACGTGGCAATCTTTACATCGGTTTTGCCTTTGAGTTCAGATTCCTCCACAGTTTTACAATGTGTTTTTTGTATCTGCAGCCCTCTGCGCGGTATTGAATGGTTGTTGTGTTGCATTATTGATCTAATTAACTCCATTCATCGCCTTGTGTTGACTTCTGCAGATTGCCGTCATGTACCAGCTGCAGAGGAGATATTTTGAGAAGCAGGTGCATTTAATGGCTGAAAGAACATTGGTGTAAAAGCAAATAATGAGAAAAAGTTTATGAGTAACAAGATTATTTTTTGTTGAAAAAGGAACGTGTTGTGTGAGAAAGTAACACACAGCGTGTGCTGAAACTCATGCTTTGGTTCACAGGGCCACATGTGATTTCTGGATGTTTTAAATGCAATAATTAGCTTCATTTTCATCAAGTGTGTAAAACTACTGTGTGTCACTTGAGCACGTACCCATAATAATAAGTTATAATTTCAAGTAGATTTCAGTAGAAGCTCTCTATGTGTTTTGTCTGAGGCCAAAATCCACAGTCCTCCTGTGCAAAAATGCATTTTAATGTTTATCTGAAGACAATAAAACACATCAATCTTCCAAATTAAGTGAATAGTTTCCAAGGTTGCAGCCTTTAATTACAAAATTCACTCCTTTTCTTATTTTCCTTCCAGTCCAACTAAATAGAAAAGGAGGAAATTCTATTCATAAAAATACTTTAACTGTAGCGTCATCCTCTTAATTTAATTAAATCAGCCTGCTAAAGTATACTAGCCTTAGATTAGTAATCTCATATGTATCAAGTTGTGCTAAACCAAAATAACACAGATTGATAGTTGGATGACATTAATGTAACTTTGCCTGAAAGCAAATATCAAAGCACAATAAAAAATACATATTTCTCAAAATGTAAAACCATTACTTTAGTGGATCTGCAGAGAAACACCATGTACATGCTGCAGAAAATTGTTTGCTTAAACAAGGGTGGATTTATTTATGAGCAAGCTATAATGATGAAGCCTGTGCTAGCTACTTATCTGCTCCTGCACAGAGTGAACAGGTGGTTGATTTGTTCAGTTTGATGATGTCTTCACCCAGTATGAGAACACAGACCTTTCATTATCATCAGATTTGGCGACACAGATCAAAGGAAAGAAAAATAAACCAAAGAAAAGAGCAGCTTTTCTGTCTATGATGATGAAAGCATCCATCCATAATTGTGCCGTAGTCTAAATATAGCATTTAATCATCCTATTTCTAATTGTGGTATCTATTCAGACTACACACTGCAAAATGAGAACATATATTTTGCCAGTGTCTTGACTGGAGCTCCTCTCACGCAGCATGTTTCTATATACACATTGCAGCTTTTCATTGGCTGCCTCAGTTAAGCCCTGTTTTTTATGACATGTACCAAAATATGACTAATGCAACAACTGCGAAAGTGACTTAAATTTGAACAGCTTAAGCAAAAAAGTTTACTAAAAATATAAAATATTTTTAACATCAAATACAAGAGACAAAAGGAAGCTGTTGAGACACTGTCCTCCTAATCATTTATAACTTGCAACACCCAATCATCCGTCATGGTATGCTTTTGCTGCTAAACGTAGGTTGTGTCATTGCACGTGTTCCTATGTTCCCACTATACTGCTGAACAAAAACATCTATCATATCAAACAGAGCTTTGTCTCGTGCTGCACACATGATCCGGGAATGGGCACTTATCTAATCTGAACTGTCCGATGAACAGCTCACTGATGAGGACTCCAGCAGTGATGGTGATGAACATACACAGCACAGTCAGGCCATGTTGTACCACCAGCTGCCACATCCCATGTAGCTGCTGACCTGCATCCAGTGCTATCTTCTTTTCTCTGGTCTCTCATCTTTATGTGGGCCTATTCTCACCAGAGTCAAGAGCTGTTCTTCTTCTCTTTGTCACATGGTAAATCTACCTAAGCAGTAGTTAATAATAATAATAATAATGTAATAATAATTACATTATGAATATTACCATTTATTTTATTGTTTTGATATTTTCAAGAAGCCTGCACTGTCTAAACTGAACTGGCACCAGCACTCACTCGCAACAGACTGATGTTTGCTTCAGTCACATAAAACCTGCATATTAATTTATCATTATTCAACATGTAAATCAGCCTTGATTCATTCATACATGGTTACATTGTCATCTAAGCTCCAATCGGGCTCATCAGTGGAGACACTGCCACAGGCTTCTCACAGAGACTGTAATCTTGGCCCGCTCACCTCCAGAGGTTGCAATCAGTAACATGCTGTGGCATCATTAACAAGTGACTGTGTAAAGTCAGTTTGGTTAGACTAGAAGTTGTGATACAGTAGCTTATGAATCTCATATTAACTTCTTGATTTTGACTCCATGAAGTATAGTAATGTGGCTGGAACTTGGATTATGACTGCAGTTGATAATATTGTATATTATTAATCAATAGGTCCAGGGTGGCTGGCTAGTACATGTACAGTTGTCTACAAGCCCCAGAGTTAGTGATTCAATACCTGGTTCCTACCAGCTACCGGTCAAGGTGTCCTTGGACAAGACACTGAAACACCGTAGTATGTGATTGTTATTTACTTGTAAGTCAGTTTGGATAAAAGTGTCTGCCAAATGTAGACTGCTAGAGATTCATGGTGGATCAGTGGAAAAGTTATGGCAGCTATGGATCAGTAGGCAGTGTGGATCATCCACTAATTGTAAATTCCTGTCCAGAACACCAACAATTGCACCACCTTGCACGACAGTGTGCTTGTTCCCCACGACATTGATAAAATATGAGAGTACTAGTACTACATGGCAGAGGTGTGCTCATTGCTCAAATTAATATTTGCTTGATCCATTATCTACAAATCAATGTTTTTGTGTCTGTTTACTTGTTGTGTGTTACTTTTTTGGTATTACCTTTATTGATTTTTTTGCCAATTTTAATTTATGATATGCACTGCCAGTACTACTGTGCTACTCTTATTACTGTATATGTATGTTATGCAACAGAAGTCAGTGCTTACATCTTCTCCTAGATTGCTCCTAGATTAACAAATCAGTGAAGTACAGATGTAGTATTGATTTCTGGCAGTGACATAGCCATTTCACATCAAATGTTGTATTGAAGGACAGAAGCCACAGGGGCTGAACAATTGTTTTATCAAATATCAATGATTAAACAAGGCCTGTTGCCATCATGTTTAATTAATAAACTTTACCCAAGCCTACCTCTCTCAAGTGATTATAAATCTCAGTGGCATTTGTTTGCCTCTGTGAGATTTATTTAAAGCAATATAATTTAATGAAAATATAGATTTAGTCCTTTGGTATTTGTACAGCTGTGCACCATGTGTGTCTGGGAAAGTGGAAATTTTAATTGATAACCTTCAAGTTAAAGTAGCTACTTTAGTAGTAGTCACTAATTTGTATGCAGAGCCTTTTCTGCCCATGAGTATGGCAGCTGTTGGATAGCTTGACACCAGCAACAGGGCCTCAGTACCTGGGTGGGACAGGGTGGAAAGTGGCCTGTGAGGGATGTTTTTAACTAAATTATGTCACAGAAAACTTTTTTGGACTCCAGAGACCCCATTTTAACTGCTGAAGAGGTTCATCTTATGGAACCTTTAAAGTTAAAACATGAGAAGAGGAAAGGTCAGTCAGTAGGACATGAATTTATTTAAAAATCAAAAGCTATGAGTAGAAAAATATATTGTTTGTAATATGTCTAATGAGTAATGTGTGTAGCTCAGGCAGAATAGAGTAAAACATACAACATCTTTACAACAAGACCTTTATTCATCATGCCAGACTCAGTCTCTTTTAATTCTGCCAGATTCGCACATTAGTGCGGCTCTGTGACATCTTTTAACCAATTCCAGTCTACAGTATAGTTTTACAAAATAACACCCATATTTATGAGAAAATGTGCAACTATGAAGAAATTTAACACTTCTAAGGAATAAATTGTCCATTTGTGAGAACTACAGTATGTTCAACCACTAGGTGTCTACATTCAGGGGTCAAAGACAGTTCACAGGTTTGAGGTCAGGTCCAGTGCAGGCAGCGGCGTAGGAGTAGACACGTTGACCCAGTTCAGGGTAAAGTTGCCACTACTTTGAACAGAGGGCTCTGGCACAGGGAAGGCAAAGTGAAAAGCAATACCTACGGCCAGAATAAGAAGTAGAACCAAGAGGGTCAGTCCCCGACGTAAGATCAGCTGAGTGTCGGAAAGCAGTGCTTGAGTTTTGGTGTTTGATGTGTTTTTGCTCTGCTTAGCATCCCTCTCAGTCTCAGTTGTGCTGTTGCCTTTCACCTCCTGATCCTTTGTGTTGACTGGACTGTAGCCATCTGCTTTAGCAGTTGCTTCACTGTTCAACTGGGTCTTCATTGGGCAAACATTCTCCTGTTAATCATTTTGTGAGCAGTTCAAGTATGATAAAACAAACATGGTCAAAGAGGTGATGGTGCATAACATATTGGGTATATATCCACTTACTGTATCAGGACAGTCAGACACGTCCGGCACCATCGCTTCAGTCAGCATTATGCTTGCAGGACGTTTTGGTAACACCAGCACTTTTTTTCCTGCTCGTGTTTGAGCCTAAGAACACAGATTAATATTTATGAGACACATACAGTAAAAATCAATGGTATATTTTTAATTCATGCAGAAGAAAGTTAACTCAAATACTGAAGAATTATGTCCATTTATCCTTGCAAAAATATTAAATTAAAAGGCATTAATCTGTACCGTTGCTGCCGTTGAAATTCTGTCATCCTGCTGAACTAATTCCATTAAAACATAAAGTGGGATGTTTCATTCATTAATCCCAGTTATGCTCCTATATTAATCCTTTCTGTAATGTTTACCCACCATGTATGGGTTTAGAGAAACATAAGAGCATCATACCTTCTGTGTGACTTTCTTCCAGTTGAGCTTGAAGATTAGCATGAGGAAGAAACCAGTCTCAAGTAAAACACATATAAGAAGACCCAGCCACAAGCCTAAGAGGATAAACACACACAAACAAACACACACACGTTGAAATGTATTCACTTCATGTATAATTGGAATAAAGTCGCTTTACAATAAAAGTTAAGTCCACTGAGCTGAACATACAGTATTATACAACAGCATGTTACAGTTACAGTGGCATTAATATTATACTCTTAAATACTTTGGAAGTCTTTACAAGCCCTACTAACAGAAACCCTCTTAATTCAATCCACCCTAGAGCCATGTCAAAATTATTTCCTGAGAGCATTTCAATTAGCCTGTCACAGTGTTTTTCATGGGTCACCAAAGTAAATATAGATACAAGCAAGAAGATACACAGCGCACAAGGTCAGAGCTTTGGTGCACAGTGTGTGTGCGAGCATGGATTCGCATTTATCAATATGTGCACACTGAGTGGACAGCAAAGAGCTCAACTCTGGCAGGGGGTAAATGGCAGGCAGCGGGGAAGGAAATTAAGGAATGGTTGGTGCAGCAGGACCCAGTGGGTTATTTGTAGGCTTTGCTAATGAACCTGGTATTAAATATAGACACACTATCTCATTTTTAACTTCTGCTGGCATACTTCAAAAGTGATGCTCTTTGGACAATACAAGAAATATTTAGATTAAATCAAAGTCTGGTATTGTACAAGTAAGTGGAGAAAACTTTATCATGTTAATGTGAAAACTGATAAACCACACAACTAAATAAATGCGTCCACAAAGTCACGTTGTCCACCAGGTGAGGGTGCCACTGTGTGCTTTAAATTACTGGAAATGTTTTTATTGATTTTCCTGTGCAGCTTCACACAGGACCACTTGATATGAAAATAGTGCTGTAAAAACACTGCTGAAAATATAGATTTCTTTAAGTGTTACAAGTAGCAAATAGTTGGGTGGCTGACTAGTGGTGAGATCACCACCCTCCATATGGGAGACTGAGGTTTGTGGCCTACCTCTAGCAGGGGGCCTTAGGCAAGACCGCCTTACGCTTATCGTACCCTGTAAGTCACTTTGGACAATGCATTGTCCTAAATGTAAATAATTAATAAAAAGTTTTTCACTTAGGTTATACAAGATTGGTTTATCTTAGGGTTACTTTTGGATTTAGAAGTAGCACAGTTGTGATTGATAAAAAGTTCTTTCGTTACACACATGCATTGTTTTAGACCTAAAGTTGGGATCCTGAGCTGAATAATGTTGGTATAAGATCACTGGAATATCAGGCTCGCCCCATGTAGTACTTATTATTTTTTAGCTTCATTGCACATGCAGCAACAGAATAGGATGAAAAGTATTACCTAAAATTCTGAGCTTAGCAGCAAACATCAGCGCTATTCCTACTGGCAGGCCGATGCAATAGTAACAGACCAGGTTGGACAAAGCAGCAATTTTCTGCATCCCAGATCCAACAAGAATCCCTGAGCAGACGCACTGAACATACACACAGATGGAAACAAAGGAGAAAAAGACATTCTTTCAACAAAACATGCAAACTACAATGTGAAACAAGAACTCACTGTAAAACTAGACAGGTTTTATTTTGTCTTCGATGCTAACGTACCAGCAGTGCATCAAAGAATTGTACAAACGTGTAGACTGTGAGGTTCTCTGAGACAATCTTCACAATGTTCCTGCAGACAGAAGAAAATTGTGAGAAGCAGCGTTGCCTTCACGGGGGTGAGGGATGAATGTGTGTTGGTGTGAAACTCACTCATCAGAGGTAAATATGTAGCCAACTACAGACTTAGAGCCAGCAATGACAAAACCCTGGAGCACAGCAAGAGCTCCTATGTGGAAGACAGTTCATAAGAGATACTGACAACTGATAAGTTGATCAAATCTGGCATATGTGTCTTCATACCTGACAGAACAAGTGCTACTTTGCAGGTAACTATGGCCCTGCTGGTGTTCCCCGCCCCCAGAGCATTGCCAACACGAACACAGGCGGCTGCATGGATACTAAGAGGGAACTGCAAAGATCCCATATGAAATTAAATTGTAAACATACATTACTGTGTTAAATGACTGAATGAATCACTGTATGTAGATCTTTAAGTGAATAAAGGTGTGGTTCATACCATGTATACTATGGCTCCTATTTCCACCAACACATGCTGAGCAGCAAGATCCACTTCACCAAGTACACCTGGTATAATAAAGGTCAGACTTAGAAATTTGCAAAGACTTGCAAAGCTCCGTGCATGTTTGACCAAGCACCAGTCCAGATATTGCACCCACAATGCTGCTGGTTTAATAATCTTTTTTTATTGTTGTCTTGAATTTTAATTAACCACACTATACCGGTGGGGAAGTATCCATCTACCTGACCACAATTCAGTTTGAGCAAACATATGATGTCCTTAAATAAAGCTGTAATCTTGTTTCTGTACATACTTTTTCTTTTTTGTTAACTTTCACAGCTAGTTGCAAACAGTCCTACTTAACTTTACTAAAATATTTTTTTAAAAACTTAAAACACATTGAAGTACTTTTTTTCTACAAAATTAAAAAACAAAGGTGTCAAAACAGTCCAGCACTAACCAGCAAGGAAACCTCCAAACTCCCAGATCCACCATTCAAAGCAGATCATGAAGGCACTGGGAACAGCCAGCTTCATATAAGAGCCCCATTCCTGCAAACAGTCAGTGGACCAGCCTGCATAAAGTTTAACAAAGAATTATACTCAATTTGTCCTGTAGAGGACGACAGTTTGCTGAAGACAGATATTAAAACACAACATGCAACACTCTCCTTTTGACCCTGATGAGCAGCAGAAAGACACCGGCAATCTTTTAATATTTGATATTCACATTCGTGTGTATAGCTCACCTGCCCAGGTCTCCAGGTGGAGCTTCTTCCATCTGATGTAGCCAAACAACAGTAAGCAGATAGAGACCTGAGAGAGGCTGCTGGCGATTGCTGATCCGCTGCAAACACACACGACAGAACATGTTTATGCAGGTTATAGGAGGGCTGTCTAAAGACGAGGCCTCAGTAACTGTGTTTCTATCCTTTTAATAGGCAAAGACAGAGAAGAACTGCACACTGTGGGGACAGAGGAGACATCGAGACTTGATGCCTACGTGGGTGAGAATGAGCCATGATATCAACAGGAGTCCATGCAAGGGGATGGTCAGACCTGACCTGACCTGACCACAGAAACCTGATTGGTTAAGTCGACTGCCTGTTGAATCGAATGTTTGTGCAGCTGGACAAGGATCAACTCCTGCTAGAGCTCTCTCTTCTCTCCCTACCCTTCTTTGCTTCACTGTCTTTAAAAAAAAGTTAAAAAGTACCAAGAGAAGAAACTTTAGTTTGTGACAAACTAATCTTAAGAGATAAATTACAATGCATAAAGAGCTCCTCGGCTTCTTTTCCTCTTCTTTCTATAAACTCCTTCCTATATTTGGACAAAAGTCAGTAAATATGTCTGGATCGAATATTACAGAGGCTTAATTGGTATATTTCACTGATCATGGCACCTCAAGCCTATCAAGCACCTTCATATGAACCAGCAATGGAAAGTAAAGGAGATGCAGCACGACATACTCACCAGACACCCAGATTGAAGCTGAAGATTAAGACATAATTGAACCCCAAGTTTAAAACGTTTGCTGCTGCTGCTGTGTACATCTGAGGCAGAATTATTCCCCTGACAGACAAAAAGACACATAATCAATAAAGTTCCCAATCAGCAATCCAAACAAAGTCATGTGCTAACATACAATGACAATGCTAACATGCTGATGTTCAGCAAGTATGCGTTTACCATGTTTTTTTATTTTAGTTTAGCATGTTAACCAAAAAAAAAATATAAAAAAGTTAAGAGATCATTAAAGTTATTATAAGTCATGCTTAAGGCTGAATTTCATGGCTATCCATTTAACGGTTGTTGAGACACTGAGCTCAAAAATATGAACCGCCTGTTGACGCCAGTGGAAAAGTCAAGAGATCATCAAGACGCAACCATGAAAATGACAGTACATCTCTCTAACAGCATGAATCACTACATTTTCAGCATTTCAGTGAATTTCATTCACAATGGACCAATGGACTGACAAAATGTCTGATGTGAGTTGATTATTTTTCTTCTCTTACAAGTGGAGTGTCTTTTTCCGAATTCGATTTAAGGGAAAAGGGATGACATCCAAGTGTGCTGCAGCAGTCTAGTGTACAGAACACATACTTTTCCTAAATAAACATACCTGGTTTTGTAGATAGGCAACTTGTAGCTGATGCAGAAACATGGCCTGTAACAGCAAAAGGCAGAGTAAATATTTTATAAGCAAAACTTAATCAGATTATTCACAGATTTGGTTGTGCTTGTAAACATGTTGCGTGGTTTGAAGACAATACCATGGGCGAATCAAAAGATTAGTTAAAAGCCTTGGTCATAATAGTGCAAATGTGGCTTTCAGACAAAGACATCCCATCATCCCTTGCCTTTTCTTTCCTGTCACTGTCTCTTTCTATTAAAAATTGGTTGCATCAAAATTTAATTAGCATTTATTTGTTTTTAATACAGTAAAAAAAACTTCTGCAGTTAACTGCAGAATATTTTATTATCCAGCAGGTATTTATTAAGGCAGTAAAAAGTCCGCCTATATTTCTTTAGACCCTGGATAGTGTTTGAGTTCAGTGCACTCACTGGAACGGCTGGTAGAAATATCATCACATAGAGCTGGGCAATTCTAAAGAAGAGGAGATGGAGTGATATTATTTTAGTAAAGCAAACACATATACAAAAAATCACTTTTTCAACTCTTTAGCCTCTTATTACTGTGTTTACTCAACATACAACAACCATTCGAAGCTTCATGGACGAGTTGCAAAGATGTAAAAAGTTCTTGTTAATTCTGTGCTAGATTTTACAAAAAGAGTCTGGATCTACTGTATGAGAGGATAGGACACCAAAATTAAACTCTTTGACCATCAAACTAAACGTTACATATATGTAAAGCTCCTGGGCAACTAATGTTGTATGAACAGTTTCTCCTTTCTCCACCACTGAAGTTGGTGGTCTTCCTAACTTGAGGACGGCCTGTTGTAGGCAGAAATGTGCATGTGCCACATTTCTTTCCATTTCTTTGTGATTGTGATTTACTCCAGGGGAAATCCAGTGACTTAGAAATTTGTTATCTGCTCTCTGAGGCATGTTAGGGGGATTCTTTTGTCTTCTTGATGTAGTTTTGGGCAGATGGGTGATGATTTAGATGACTAATTTATTACTGAGGTCATAGTGGGTGGTGGATTCGTGCTGGAGTGGATTATATCAAAAGGTTTTTCTAATATTTTGGCCGTAAATGATATAAATGAGGGGCCAAAACAAACAAGTGACCACTAAGTGTATACCTGTACATAAAATAGTATGTACAGGTATAATGTATTAGTTTCATCAAATGTGAATTTACCTTGCCACCTCATCCTCTTGTTGCAAGATGAGGAGTAAATTTTGAGAGTTGATGAGGAGAGCCCAACAGGGCAGACAAAACAAAAGCAGGATCAGTGAACTCCTCTGTAGAATCACTCCCACACGTTTCAGGTTCTTACTGCCAAATGTCTTAAAAGAACAAAAGAGAACTCAGTTCGATTACATAGGTTCAAACTTAAAACTTTTCATTCAGCATCAAATTACAGTAATAAGTCACAGAGGTAACTCACCTGAGACATCAGTGTGTCACAAGCCACAGCGAAACCATAGCCTGTAGCAGCTGTGGTCACGTTAATGGTCTGAGGGGAATAATTAAACGCAAGAAAAGTCAGAGGAGAAAAACAGCAAGAATTACTTAGTGTAAATGTTCCTATTCAAGTGTCTCACACTGTCTTGACTAACATGTACATTGACGTGATCTCCGGCTCAACCGGATGTGCCTTTTGAGAAACAAATATTTAGAATTGATTCAAAGAAGCAGTTCGATAACAGTTGCCTGTTTTTACCTACTCTAAGACATGATGGCCCACATTTGACAATTACGGCAAATGGCTGAGACTTTTCCTGGCTTGTTACGTATATTGTGCACACAGGTTATTTTTCTTTACTGTCGCTATACTTGGTATTTTCATGACTAGAGTGCAGTGAATGGGCTGGATGCAGAGGACATTTTGACTTTCTTATACGCTTGAGTGTCATCATGTCCTACTGGTAAATCTCACAGGTGGATGTAGGCCCTGCACCAGCACATTTAGGAGTACTCCGAAAAGAGGCTATTTCTGCAATTTCACCAATATCAAGTGAGCAGGCTGTACTCTGGGTACCCTTGTACCCAAGAAAATGAAGATGTTCGCCTATGGGCCTCAGCAGAATTCAGGCAGTTTCAACAGCAGCTGAAATGATTCAGCCAGGTGACTGACAACAGACTTACTACTTACTTACTGGTTTAAATGGGAGTATTTTTACCACAATGTTATGAAGAAACATCATTACTAAATTTTTCACGCAGTCCAATTTGTCCAGGACCTAACTTCATTAGTGTAAAGACCACTCCAACCAGCTGTAACTGTCCGCTGTAATCTGTACTCAATGACTCAAATCTTCCTAGGTTCAGGCTTCGCTGTTAGAAATCAGATAAATTACTGTTGTGTGTAGTCTGTGACAGATTCAGACAGTAACATGATGGCATATCAAAGCTTGTCTTCAGATAGTGATCAATCATGCCATGAGGTTGCAGGGTTTTAGGGTGCTGAATGTAAATTTCACACTTTGGTTGTCGCTCTGTTTATTGATGTGTACAGGCTCTCTTCTGTTGGTTGTTAAAACATTTCAGCATTTTATTTTATTGATACTGTATTATTACACAAACACATTTAAAATCCTTAATGTGGAAGTGCTGATCCAGCCTGTCCTGCTGGAAATCAACACTCACAGTTTCAGACAGTCTCAACTCACTGGTTCAAGGAGCAAGTAAAAACCAGCCAACTATTTTTGCAAACCATGATGGCAAAAGAAAAACTAGGGCTGATGTTGTCAGTGTCAATATGTCAGTTATGTGTGACCAAATTACATTCTTGCTTCTGTTTGCCTTTTTCCCCAACATGTTTTTGCTAAAGACCTCAGTATCAATGAAATACTCACATACATAATAACAATTAAAAATTTAAAAGCAATGTGAATACAGGACAACAGGATTTCCAATGGACCTTCATGTTGCTTTGTTTCCAGACTATGTAAGTCAGCAACTAATTGATAACAAGTTAGCCAAGAAATGGACAATCATGCATTTACCAAATCAGTCATTTTCCTATGACTGTTGAAATGGGCTTAGTGTGCTTTGTGCTTTCTCCTTTTACTTGTGTTTTTTCACTTTAGTTAATTTGTGGAGCTTTGTGCTAAGTTAATTAATATTGCATTTAATATTGATCAGTTGCTTCACTTTGCTCCAGTCTGTAAAAATGTATATCTACTTTTTTTTCTGTCCGTGCAGTTCATCACACAACAGCTGTTTGGCATTTTTGAAGCCTTTTCTATTTGTTTAGCTCTTGTGATGGCAGGATGGTGGAAGCTGAGTCTTTGAAGTCTTTCTTGCACCCCTTTGGAATATACTATCAGAGTATTGCTAAGTCCCCTTGGTATTTAGTGAGCAACAGTCACCACGTCACACCACGCATTTACTGAAACCAAAACACTGGGCCAAACCACCCAGTATAGTAGATGCCCACTGACTTCCAACATATACATTAAAAGATACTGATTAAATGCCTATTATTAGTAGTAAAAGAAATAGTAGATGATCACAGTAATAGTAGCATTAACAGTAGTATTAATTCTAAAGGAAATAGAGAGAGCTGTGGTGGTAGTAATTATGATCAGTCTATAAACCACATTGTAAAGATCGTACCGCTGAGGCCAGTGCATATCCAGCAAGTTCTGCATTGCCAATGTGACCACAGAAAATAGTGGTAACGAACGACATGAGGAAGTTCAGGATCCGAGACAGCAGCTGTAGAAACAAACAGAAATAATTTACTGGTTTCTAATCATCCCAATATTGATCAGGTAGGCTGAGGCAGCAAATCATTTCTATTAAGTAAGTTCAGATAGCTTATCTGTGCTCTGCAAAGGAGTTTTCAAGTTAGAGAGCCGTGTTGGGAAATCACCAAGCTCAGACAGGTTTTTCACAATCATACAGTATATTGCAAGCTTCGTATAGTCTAGATATATTTCAGAACTAGCAACTGATTCCCTAATTATATTTTGTGAGACATTCAGCAGCTGCTCTCCAAAAAGTACTACAGTAACCACATATATTTGTATTGTAACACTTTACAAATAACATACCAAACCCCCCTCCAACAAGACTTCAACTTTCCCCTACTCACCAATGGGCCTATGAGTTGTAAGACATGGTAGAGTTCTTCTCTGTAGGCCAGCGGTAGCCAACGGGTCATGCATGCACACCAAAACAGTTTGGAGCTGACCACTCCTGATGCCTCCTCTCCCTCACCCCTTGCCATGTTGGCAACAGAGGCCCCAGCAACAGGCCCAGCAACGGGTCCTGCACTAGGCGAGGGGTGGGCATGTTCCTGGGGACCCAGCTTCTCCATTCAACCACAGAAAAATAAGAGAGGAAAGAAAGAGAAGGGGAAAAAGCCGCGGGACACTGGAGGGAGGGACAGGGGAAGGAGAGAGCAGGGGTAAGAGAGGTAGTCAGTCTGGCTTTAGAAATACAAGCTATGCAATTCTACAGAGTTATTGATTAAATAATGTGGTCGGGGAGTTAATAAAAGAGAGATATGAGAAAACAGAGGGAGTGACAAAGTGAACAAAAGCCATTTTTATTGAGGTAAAAGCAGAGCTGAAGACTGTTTCTCGTTAGGGACGGAGTATAAACACAGTGAGTGAGTAGTTTCTGAACATGTTTCACTAATATATTTTGGTGTGCGACCGTATGTGTGGACTTACCAGGCACAGTAATCTGATGAAGAATGCCTGTTTGCACAGCGTACACAAGGAGCTCGGATGGCAAAAACTCTGCAGATTTTAATTACTTATGCAGGAGCCATGCCGTTTGTGTTTGTGTGTGCACATGTATTAGCCACTACTCTTATCTGCCTCTGAGTGTACTTTGATCACTGACTTTATCCCTGTGGTCGCTTGCTTCGTGTACTTAACACATAAATATATAGTCACATATTCACAAACCTGCATTTATATAGGTTTGCATGCATTTGCATTTACACTCATATGTTCAACTTATGTGTTGATAGATTACTGAGCCTGATAATATTGATTTGATCACTGGTACAGTGGCATGGTCTAACAGGTACTGACCTTTAGCATAAGAAAGATCATAAACATTACACCAGAAGAGGGTGTGTGTGTGTGTGTGTGTGTGTGTGTGTGTGTGTGTGTGTGATTAACATAAAGAGAATCCTGCATGCATCTGTCTAGTAGGTTGTATACCACAGGTTACAAATTGGTTGGTTGTGTAACATCAAATAAAAAACACATTCATCTCCACAAACTTTGATCTTTGCTCTGACTTTGCCCTACACTTATGTACTTTTCAAGAAGAAGAAGAAGTTCTTCTTTCTATATCAATCAGAAATCCCATATATTTACCATTACTCCACCAATGTGACTGTTGACCATAGATTAGATGTGGGTGGTGGGGATGGGGGGTGGATGGTGGGGTGGTTGTGCAAATTTTAGGCTGAAGATGCTGAAAAGGGTTAAAGGTTGTAATAAAAACACTTTTAACAAACAATGTTTATTAGATATTTGCTGTAACAAGATAGTTTTTAATTAACTGTTAAAATATACATTTAAATATGTGATTTAGATAGATTAGCCAAATCATGACATGTGAATTGAGTCAAAAGCAGCAGAGATACCGCTGACTACTACTCTGATTAAGATAGACTTTGGAAGAACTAGTTAGTCTTACGTTGTTTAAATAACTTTCTTGACCACCGAGGATTATTTCCTTAAATTTCATACTTTGTAAATCATTAACATTCCCTTTAGTCATTACACAGTTACAAACCAAATGGTGAGCCTGCATTTTTAACTACACTATGCTTCACTATACTAAGGTACTATTGTATTATACTTTCCAATACTGCTATGTTACAAGGCAGAGTTCAGTGCATTGCTGCCTCCCACTGGTGAAGTCAAATAATTTGTTCCTTTGTTGCTACTTGAACGTTTTAAATTAATTTTACTCAAAAATTGAAAGTGAGTTTTCTAACTTACTTGTAAGTAACTAGTAGTAACTAGTAAGAAGTGCATAAATAAAGGAATAAAGTTAACTAATTTATGCCCATGGATATTCTCAGTCATCAATGTGTGGTAATCTGGGTGTTGAGTCATGGGAACTGGAGTCTCCTCTTTTTAGGATGAAACATTTCACTACTCATCTAAGGATCTATATCAAACTGATATCTGGTATTTTAATAATTTGTTGACAAATTGGACTAGTTGTTGTTAGTTCAAAAAACCTTTAACTGTTTAAAATGTGAATATGAAAAGAACCTGCAAAATGTGATTCCTATAATGCCCCAACCAAGAAATTTTAGTGCTATACTGTATAAAGACCAGAGCCAATAAAATGTTTTCATGTGTTTGCACATTAAAAGTGAACAATAAAAGAAAGAAAGGACCTCAGAGTGGGAGGATTGAAAGGGTGTTGACTGGAACAGGCAAGTAGAATGATGAGAAAGCCATTTAGAAACAGTCAGGGAAGTTATAAATGTTTCCTCATCTGCATGTGAAGCACGTAAGCAACTAAAGATTCAACCAACTCTCCACATCCTCACAGTCACACACAGGGATCATAAGAAAAAACACACACACACAAGAAAGAAGAATAAGTAATCATTGTCAGGTAAGTGCTTCTTAGTCATTACGTACAAGTACATATCTATATCATAATTATTTCAAATATGTTTTCTGGTGTTTATTTTGTTGGTTCAAATTAAAAAAAAGAAATGCCAGCCCTAACGACGCATTCTAAGTAAATTGGAATCATGGTTTATATAAACTAAATAATAAGAGAAAATGAACCGCATTTTGTTTTTATTCAATGGGATGATTTGCACGGTTTTTACATGCGACATGAATCACGTAAAACACTGTAGAGAACATAGTGTAACAAGACAGTTGTTTCCTTTCACAGTACTCTGGTTAGTTTTCTCTTCAGGTCCTTTTTCTGGAATATTTTGTGCACCTGCTTCAACAGGAAGAGACAACTAAAACTGTACCAGTTGTACTAAACAATAACCAACACTTTCTGATTTTTGGTTTCTTTACTGATGTACATGTCAGGTTATTTATACAAAAGGTGAACAGTAACAATTTCTATTTATTTATTTAGATGAAGTTGGGATGTTAAATAAATTCTGTATTCATGCCTTTTCTGATGGCACTTCCTTTACCTCCAGGTTCATCCAAGAAAGAAAATGAAGTTGGTGTTCAGTCCCCCTCCTTTGCTTTTGCTACTCTACTGTGCAACCCAAACATGCGGTAATTAGATTTGCAGTTCAGATTACTTAAATTATTTTTCCCACTTGTTTTGTGCAATCTAAGATTTCAGCACCGTCTTAAAGATTCAACTTTCTGCCCCTAAGGTGTCAGGATCCAGTCTAACCCAGTAATCAACAGTGAGGGTGTCATTCAGATAGAGCTGGAGGACACTGTGTCTCTGCTGTGCCTGGCTGATGACGACTCTGAAGCTCACAACAATAAAGAGCTAGTCTGGCTGAGAAATGACGCTGTGGTCAGTCTGAAGGATGAAAATAAGAAGAGTAACAGCAGCGTGTGTATTTCACCTGTGATCCATGACGATAACGGTGCCACTTTCACCTGCAGACTGAGCACAAATGCCACAGATGAGGCCTCAGTCACCCTGAATGTCATATGTGAGTCCCTTAATACCGTAAAAATGTAAATATAGAAAAAAATGGTATAACACTGGGTTTTCTGAGTTGGAATTATTATTATTATTTATTTTTTTTTCAAACTGAGTCATCTAGCTGAGGTATCGGGAGACTGAGTCATGGCAACTGGACTTCTTTTCTTGTTAGATCGACATATAAAGAAAGAAGTCGAGTTACCTTGACCCAACTATTTTTATCCATGTTATGCCAATATTGGGGATTTGAGTGAAATACTGATTGTTATGAAACTTTGTACAGAATGAACTGTATTAAAGTGTATCTAATCAAAGTGGTGGACTGTGGTTTATATGAATGCTCATGTCAGTCGGTCTACTGCATTTTAACATCAACATGCAGCATTAACATTTGCTCTGCGATGTTCTTCTTCAGATGGCCCAGAGCTCAATGGGTCAGAGCAGGTCACAGCAGAGGAAGAGTCAAAACTCTTCCTGGAGTGCGATATCTGGGCCAATCCACCAGTCTCATTCGTGTTGTGGACTCTAAATGGAAGTGCAGTGGATCTACTGGCAGGTGGTTTCACTGTGACCAATGGTGGCTATACAAGCCAGCTAACTGCCAACAGCGTGGAGAAACGCTTGCATGAAGGCACATACGAGTGCACGGCCACATCTCCCATGTATGGCGAAAGAAGCAAGAGCTTCAGTGTCAAAGTAACAGGTCAGTTCTCACCATTAGCACATTTCTTTTTTGTGTTGAATAATGTTAATTCTCATCTTCCTCCTCATCATGTGTAGACAAGACCATCAAGTTCCCGCTGATGCCCATGATTGCAGGGCTGGTGGTGGTGGCCCTTACTGCACTTCTTGCTGTGGTGTCACGGTGGAAAAGAATCATGAAGGTAAGACGTGTGTACATGCAACATAAACACTCTGATGATAAACCAAACGTCCTAATGTTTTGCTTCTCTTTTGACAGTGCTGTAAGTCGTGCCAAAAACAACGGGTGAGAAGCTAAGAAGACCCTTCTTTTGTGTGCAGCTTAATTTTATTAAGCTTGAGCTTGAGCGTTTTTTATTCTTCTAAAGGAATGGTTTGACATAGGAATGCAGTTATTTGATTTCTTGTGGCAAATTTAAAACCACTACCACTCTCATGGGTCTTTTTCAATATTAAGCTGTATTACAGCTACAGCCCTTTGATAATGTATCTTATTGACTCTATTAGGTGCCATTTATTCTACCAATGATTAAGACAGGATGATCTGTCATAACATCACCCTGAGATCTTCCTTAAAGATGTGTTCAAGTGGCTTTTGTAATAAATGTGCTTTGGTTGCTATCCACAACTAAAACCGCATAGAAAAAGCAGAGATTAAACTGCAAATTGAGAATTATGGTTTAAGAATAGAGGACAGTATTTGCACTCAATCAATGCAATTAGAGGAGATCTTCTTTCCAACATGTTAATAATTACATAAAACATATTGTTAGAGCTCTACTGTTTGATTTTATTCTTTTTTATTTATTCTAAGATATTTTTAATATTGGTATTACGTAGTACATAGATTGACAGATATATTCAACACTACCGTTTGTTTTTGTTTTGTATGTTGTTGAAATATTATGAATGCATACAGTACAATGTTGTCTGTACAATTAATAAATTATACAATTAATTTAATTTGGTCATTTTAATTAAAACTGTTTGTTTTATAAGATTAAATAAGTGTTGTTAGAGCACCAAATGTAAAGGTTTCACAGATATATTTGTCAGTAACAAATGACTGATTCAGAAAAATCATGGTCTTTCTATTTGCAATGAACTTTAACTCCTGACTCAACAACACAGCTTGTTAAAATCACGTTATACATTTACTCTTATTGAGACAAAAGGACAGTGACAACCATGTCATGAGGGTCAAGGTCTAGATCATTGTGTTACCAGTAAAGGAACACTTAATGGGTACACATAAAACAGAGTAATTTGACAAGACAAGTTTGTTGACTGAGGGTCTGGGTTAGTCTCTGAGGTCAATGTATAAAAGAGGACTGAAAATACACCTCTGAACAAAACCTTTTTTATGATATAATGACAATAGTTCAGACTTTCTCGTAATATGAAATGTGCCAAGACTTGTAAATTCAGACAAAAGGAAGATAAAAGATGATAAGGAAGAAAAAGAAGATAAATAGCAGTTGTGATTACTGCCTGACAATGCACTGACAAAAAAAGCTGCACCTTCTTCTTCCTCTTGATGGCCCTGAACAATACACTGATTTTTGCTTTGTGTTGCGTAGCGGTGTTGTCATGCTGGGAACCTTTCTTGTGCTGATGTTATCTGTTCTCTAGAAGCTGAGAATGTCTAATTGAATTGTATAACATTGATATTGAAAATCACTGGTTATTAACAAGTTGTTTTATATGACATAGAAAAATATCACAAGTTTGTTTATTCCGTTATTTAAATTACCACAGATCAAAACTAAACAGGTGAAGAAAACACAGTGCTCCCAACACTGGTGTTTGAAAGCATTTTACATCCAGGTCTGTAGTGACATCTGCTGGTCAATTACAACAATATTATAACCACAAACACAAAAATACAGTACACTCATTTAAAATATTGCCAGTTCAACCAATATCTATCTGACAATCAATAAAAACAGAACTTTATAAACCTCACAAAGATAAGCTTTACTGCTGTACTGTTTTGTTGGATTGAATTAGATTATAGTTAGTAACTCTTGGGTTTTACTGGACTGATTGTCCACATTAGGTTGTATTCAGCTGCACTAGATAAAATTGAAGGTGTATGTTGGAGAGATATTTGAGAAAGGTTGTAAGAAAGAAAATATTTTTTCTGCTGTATTTCATGTGTATTGTGATGTATGCAATGACTCTGTAACAGAGAGAAATCTCATTTTTAGTAGTCACGAACATACAAAGTGGAACACATCACAGTTATAAAATGACTAAAATTGCAAGATTAAAGTAAAAACATCAGATCAAAGTTAAAACAATGGACTAGAAATTTTACCATTTTGAAAATGACTGAATGATGAAAAACATCCATTTATCTATTATTGTGTGCTGAACAAAAAAGTAATATATATTTCAAATACAGGTGCCTTTTTTAAAACTAAATTCATTTAAAATATCATAGCATAAAAAACATGCGTTTGGAGATGCTTTGGTAGTGTGTCAGTTGTGACCTAATGCAGACTATGTTAGGATTCTTTGTGACCTTTTATGTTCATGGTTACAAAACTTCAACTGCTTTTATCTCATGGCAATTTATTTCTTTTTCAAGTAAAATCTCCTCTCTTGATGTGAATTAATCTTAGTCTTGTTCAATATCGGTGCTAAATCAGTGTCACACTTACGCCCTCTGATGGAATAAAAACATGCTGTTTGTTGGACAGACACGCAGGGACGTAACGTAACGTAACGTAACGTGTTGCGTTATGGGGGGTGGGGCTGCGTAAGGGGCGTGCCTACGTCAGTGTCTGCGCAGTCTACGGTCCACCGCCAAATTCAAACAAAGTCAAAGGAAGAAATCACAGCTAAAGGCAGCTGAAACAAACAACACAGACGATTTACACAAGATCCAGGTAAACCAGCGTCACAGGAGGCTGTGAGATTGTCTTTTTCTCAAGTATTTAATGTAGGCTTGTGTTGATGTAGTGTTAACCTTAAGTAGCTAACGCTGTTAACGTGTCTGCAGATAAGCTAACTGTGCTCTCTTTGTCACTGCACAAAGGTTGGTTTTTTTTTGGGGTGATAATACTAATAACACGTATGAAATGTAAAACTTTAAAAACTAAAATCACTGTTCTGGCAGTGCTGTGATTGGAGCCTAACCTCGGTTAAATCAGAAAGGGCAGGGCAGCAAGGCAAGAAGTCATGATCAAACAATAGCGAGGGAACTTTCACTAACAAGATCAACTTGAATGTACTGATTGCTAATGTGAAGAATTATTTTATCATGTTGTGTGTACTGAACTAATGTGTGAGTGCATGCTTTTGTTTTATTATGTCATTAGAAGTACAGTTTTTATTTTATCTTATTAGGGCTGTAAATAACTAGTATTGCAATTGTTAATTTATCTATTGTTTTATTTTTATCACTTAGTCTAGAGGTTGTGGTCTTTAATGGCGTACCCCAAGAAAGTCTTATAAATTAAAATTTTGAATTCTAAGATGGTAGGAAAGTGCCCATCGTAATTTCCCAGAGCACAGGCTGATATTTTAAAATTTCTTTCAAGTTTTGTTTAACCACAAGCCAAAAACATAGAAAGCGGGAAAAAAACTCACATTTGAAAAGCTGAAACCAGATAAGGTAATTGTCCTTGATAAATGATCTATCATTTCCTTTTGATCTGCTCCCCAGTTGCAGGTAAGCTAATCAATAATGGATGGACTTGGTAGAGCCGTGGTGGGTGTCTGGCGGGCACATACAGTCCTGGATGAGTCTGATGGAGCAGAGAGCTCTCCAGAAGCTCCTGATCGTTTCCGCAAGCTTCGCTCCTCGTCTTCACTCAACTCATTGCGTATGTCTATGCGCAAGCGGCTCCCGCTGCGTTCTGTCCAGGCCAACTCCCTCCCTGAGAATCCAACTTGTGAAACACTGAAGGAGCAACCAAAAACCAGCACCATCCGCAAACTTACTCGCAGTGCCCAGAACTCCATCAGTGGAGTGTGTCAGGTAGATACATTTGTAGGGCTTTCTTTTGACCTGTGGCACTGGAGGTGCCAGTCTAACCAAGTCACTCTCTCTCTTCATCAACAATGACCTATCAGGGCATTAGTCAGTTGCCCCCCTCCCAAAAAATCACTCCTTTCCTTTGTGTCCTTTTCACTTTCATCCAGAGGTTGCAGAAAAGCAGAGAGGTTGCACGTGAGGAGTGCTTGGTAGCCACCCCAGGCCGGACCTATGATGAAGAAGAACCTGGTACATCAACATCTCGTACCCCAAGACGTACTCCCGGTCGAACACCGAGGCGCACTCCCAGAGTAGCAGCCACACCTGGGCGCACTCCAGGATCTAGAGGAAGAAAGACTCCTGAGAATGGTGTACGGGGTGTCAAAACAGGAGGAGGCCGGAGACAACTGGTCCGCATGGCTGCATTACAAAGTCCCTTTGCCTCACCGAACACACAAAATCAGAGACTGTGAGTTTTATCATTCAACATTCAAAACCAGTTGTAAAGTTACATCAATATATGACCGATGTGTGTTTTGGTCCAAATGAGTGAGTTTGTTTGTTTTACTGTAATTTTATCTGTTTATCTTAGTGTTTATCTTTTGTTGTAACAGAAAGTTTGACAGAGATTTGGAGTCGGTTTCAACTGGACTCAGGAGGCTCAAACGTCTGTCCAAGGCCTTTGATGACATTATCGGCAGAGATGACAGGTGAAGCCACATGAAATATTCTCCTAGTTTTATCACTAAGTGTTTGGCCAGTTGCAATTTATCTGTTAATGCTACATTTAGATAGTTGTTGCATCTTTGTGTTTTTATTATTAGTTATTTTTGTCGTTCTGAATAGTATATGGTTACAGGAGTGTTACTAATACTTCAAATAACAATACTGTTCAAAAGTGCTGTTAAAGTAATTTTATTCAGTTCAGCTGTGTGTGTGTCTTATTACGAATGTTGTGCGTGTAAATGAGGAAGCTATAAATCCATTTCCTTTTATTCATACAAATTCTGCACAGAGGACATCAGTCACACCCTCTGCCCCCTCACCCTCCCACCCAAAGAATCCCAGTGTGCAACACAGCTTCTCGGTCACAGATTCCTTCCCCTCCCCCACACCCATTCTTCCCGCCTCGATTTGAAACTGAGCTTGTGTTTCTGTTATGTGAAGCGGAGAGACAGCAGGGAAAGGAAGAGGGTGTGGGAATTGGAGCAAGTGAAAAATGGCAAAAATGTGCTTGCTATTTGCATCACTTCCTATGTTGACATTCAAAATGTTAAAGCATCGTCTGATCCATAAAGATCAGATAAGAGGAAAGACACGTGTACGTGACCTAATCTGTTTCCTATGTGCATAACATGCAATCAACTCCTTACCTCACTGTATCTTTTTGGCAATGTAAACAACATTTGTTTTCCTTCTACAACAGGAAATTCAGCTATTCTCAAATTATGGAGTAGGGAAGAAGGTAAATTCAAATATCAAAAATATGCTTTTAAAACCATATGAATGATGGAAACATACACCCTGAGTGTAACTAATGTTCCAACATGAAAGTGCATGACAGATCTTAACCCGTTGTCAGCATTTTGACGCATGGAATGCAGTGTGTATGGTATGAAATTGTTACTGTCTCCTTTTGCATTGAAAAACTGCTCTTTTATGACTGATGGATAACTCACATCGTCCAAATGAAGGACACCCTTCTTGTGTAGCAGACTCACACCCTCTGTCTTCCTCTATTAGACTTTTCTTTCTCTGTTGCCTCAAAACGTCTTAAATACCTTCTGCAACTTATCACAGTGTCTTCCCAACTTTTTATGATAATTAAATTTAAAATGAATTTCATACTGATAATAATTCAGACATATTGGAAATGTTTTTTTTAGATGCACATCCCCCAAGGGCATCAATTAAGTATTAATTGTTCTTTTATAATGTTTCATACACAAAAAGTCAACTTCATACATACATCTTCATACATAACTAGAGTAGTATATTAAAGTATGTTGATAATTATTACTTTTTTTTAATTGGTATTTATACAGTATTAAAAACGACAGCACGATATCTCTTTATGCTTTCTGAAGTAATTGTTGTTCTGTCTCTGCAGAACCAGTAAACAGGGACGTTCCGGGGGAGCGATGATGAGAAAGTTGGACCCCAACGGTAAACTCAGTCGTTCAAACCTCACACGTCGAGCCACAAATCTCTCCGACCGGTTTGGAGGTTGGGCCCACACAGCCGTGAACACCATTCGCAAACCCAACTGAGCTCCATGCCTGTAAAACAAAACACAGGATCTTTGTAGCTATGCTTCACATTTAGCATTATTGTGTTGTCACTGTTACATGTACATGTAGTGTTGTCATGGTAATGGGAGACTGTTACATGGCAGCTTGTCCTTTTTATTTCTGTTGGGTGTAATAAGCGCATTGAAGTAATTCTTGTGTTTACACATCTCAGGTTAGCTAGTTGTGGGTAAAATATCCTCACTGAAGCTGCCAAAGGGATTTCTGTATTGTGGTGTATGTCATAGCTGCTACAACCAAATGTCTTACTTATGTTTTCAAAATACTAACATTATAGTTAGTTTGTGTTCACACTTGTCTGCCTAGAAAATCTTGTGTAGTTTCTAAAATGTATTTAAGAAGAAATGCCGCACCAAAATTGTATCTGTAGAACTAACACTATGTTTACTGACAGAGGGGAGATGTGGTTTCCTCTACTTTATATGTATGCAATAATGTTACTAACACTATTTGTGCTTTTTTAAAAATGTAATTGCCAAATTATAAAATGTATTGGTATTTTCTATGAAGTGGGATTTTTTACATACATATGTTACAAAGTATTTGAATTGGATTAAAAAGTGTTCTTCAGTACTTTCCTTGAAGTAGAGGTCAGTGCTTTTAATGGCCTGTGGATGATTCATGCAGCAATATTGTACACATAAATCATCTGATAATGTGATGGGGAAGGAGTAATGGCTCATTACCTGATGACAGTTTTGATGATGTTATATAGCCATATCCAGAGGGTTATTAGTCTGGGGACTGTTAAGCAAACAGCCACAAATGAAGCATAACTTCTTCCATTTCCCTGTATTGGTACTCCATTTTTCTACCATAATGACAGAAAGGAAGACATTGTGTCTACTTTGAAACATCTACAAAATTGAACCTGTAAGCTTTTTAAAACATATAATATTGTATATTATACTGACTTAATATGATTGTAATCATCTGGTTTTTATCACCATACCTTATTTTAAACACGATTGCCAATAACAGTGTTGGTACTGTGAAATCACTACGTTTTTCCAAATTAAAAGGCTAAAAAAGGCATTGTTCTTCAGTTTGTGTGTTTGCTTTAGTAGACGCAGAGCTACATAAATGAAAATATTGTGGGTAAAAACTGCTTAGATTTGGAGAATGTCAGTGTGTGTTCAAAAGAAAAATCATTGTGGTATTTGGCTGCCCCAAACTGAATTTTTCAGTGATAAATACACATCCTTCTATACACAATATTTAAACTACAGTTGTTACATTGATCAAAAATCCCAAACCCAGATGATGAATTTTGAATATTACAGAAATTAAAAAAAAAAACTTTATTTTCACTAAATGAGAAATTTGTTATCAAATCCATCAATAAAAATGTACCCAGTATGCTGTATGCATAAATCTCTAAAATATAAACCATCACGTTTTGCTTATTTTTTAATTATTACTTTACATACCAAACAATACATTGATATATCTAAAATTTTATTAATAATAATAGTAATTTACTATTGGTATAATTATAATGATAATACTTATAATTTTCATTTTGTAGCTTTTGGTGTACAAACTGAGTACCCAAGTATATTGTATATAGTATATTTATTATAATGTTAATAATATTATAATGTAAAACATTATTATGTTGTAGTTTGTAAAGTTGCGGCATGTGGAGCAGGAGTTTAATGCATAATAATGCATCACTGCATATTAGTTGAATATTTTGTATTTAGAATCCACATCTGCAAAGTAACTAATAACAAATAACTCAAATAAACCCCAAATTATACTATACTTAGTAGTACTAAGTTCTGTGCTACGGTGAAGCGGCCGTCGCTGTGTTTGTCCCTCGCTGTTATCCGTCCTCAGCTCCACGCCTCGCAGAAATCGCTCCTCCTCCGTCTCTCCGGCTTTGTACCCAGGACTGAACCCACGCCGCGGCTACCTTCTCTAGGATACCGGGGCTGCTAAACATCGCAAAATGGCTCTCCACGTTCCCAAAGCACCGGGCTTTGCCCAGATGTTAAAGGATGGCGCTAAGGTGAGTTAAAATCTGTATGTTGTAGAGGTTTGGTAGCTTTGAGTGTATGGTTGTGAGTTAGCATGCTAGCTAGCGTTAGCCCCTGAGTTAGCACGTTCATGTGGGAGAGTTCTAGAAGAAGCCAGGCCGCTCGGAGGTGCCAGACCCGGGGCTGTTAGCATCAAGTACTAGGCTGGTGTCTGTGTCTGCCACTGTCCTGCAATACCTAAAATATTGTATATGCCCACAGTTTTGTAGCTGCATAGATAACTGACTGCCACACAGCATTCACGCCCCGTTAGCCTTCGGTTAACTGTCAGAGCTGAGGCTTTGATTGTCACCTCAGCTGTGCCTGGCTGCTCATGCTGATGGTTCCTGTTTTGGGTATCCTAGCTTACATGCTACAACACATCTTCTGCTGTCTGTACAAATGACCAAGTTGTCATTTGAGTAGCTTATATAGACATAGATAGACTTTTTAATAAATCCAATCAAATATTGTCATTTCCCTTTCTGTTAGTTTAGATAGAAGGCAGAAGGCCAGTAACTATTTGTCTCACATGATAATTACGACTAATTAATAACTAATCTTCAGAAACGTCACAGCAGCTGAGTTATGTTGTTCTTTAATGCAGCACTATTCAGGACTTGAGGAGGCAGTCTTCCGTAACATCAGAGCCTGTAAAGAGCTTTCTCAGACCACACGCACTGCCTATGGCCCAAACGGTAAGCACCCTGTTCCAGCAGTAAGATATGTTTGCATGAAGTTCTTGGTCATGCTTTGTTCTAATAAAACAAATATCAGAGAAACTCACCTCTCAAAATGAATATCAATGCCTTTCAGGAATGAACAAAATGGTCATCAACCACTTGGAGAAGCTGTTTGTTACCAACGATGCTGCAACAATTCTCAGAGAGCTTGAGGTGAGGAGATTGCAGCATTTGGTCAAACAAACTGCATACTGGAACAAAGGAATTCAACTGTTTTGTTCAATGTCTTTATGTTTTATAGGTGCAGCATCCTGCCGCCAAAATGATCGTGATGGCATCCCACATGCAAGAGCAGGAGGTTGGAGATGGTACAAATTTTGTACTGGTTTTTGCTGGAGCTCTGCTGGAGCTGGCTGAAGAGCTGCTCAGGATGGGGCTGTCTGTGTCAGAGGTAAAGAAATGTAGTCACTGATCATGCTCATGCATGTTGTGCATGTCGACTGTGACAGTAACCTGTTTGTTGATGAAAACACTATTCATGTTCTTGTTTGTACTTCAAGCAATGACAAATCATGGATACAAATCAGCCGTCTCACAAAATGTCACGTTTAAGATGTGTCTCAGTGTCCTTTTCCTCTTTGCCACAGGTGATTGAAGGCTATGAGAAGGCCTGTAAGAGGACTCTGGAGATCCTGCCAGACTGTGTATGTTCCTCAGTCAAGAACCTTCACGATGTTAATGAGGCAGCATCTCTAATTCGTACAGCAGTCATGAGTAAACAGTACGGCAACGAAGACTTCCTTGCCAACCTCATCGCACAGGCCTGTGGTGAGTCAGCAGTCCAGACTACTCAAACTACACCATGGCTGTCAGCTGTTAGGCATGACTGGATAGAAGTGTTAACTTTATTTCTCAAACTTTTCTTTGCTGCTTTGTAGTTTCCATCTTCCCAAAGTCCGGCAATTTTAATGTTGATAATGTCAGAGTATGCAAGATTTTGGTAAGTAGCCTTGTCTGTTATCTGAATGAATTTGGTATAAATTTTCTTTCTATCAAGCTTCTTTTTAAGTTAATGTCTGTGGTATTTTTCAGGGTTGTGGCGTTACAGCATCCTCTATGCTACATGGGATGGTTTTTAAGAAGGAGGCAGAGGGAGATGTTACATCTGTTAAAGACGCCAAGATTGCTGTGTTCTCCTGCCCATTTGACTGCATGGTGACAGAGACCAAGGTAATGAACCAGTGACCAACAAAAGCTAAAAATAACATTATATTTTATGCTAATATGGTGATATGAATGCACTGATATTGGTGCTAACACTTAACTGTCTTATAGGGTACAGTGTTGATAAATAATGCACAAGAGCTGATGGATTTCAGTAAGGGAGAAGAGGATTTAATGGAGGCTCAGGTGAAGGCCATCAAGGAGGCTGGTGCCAATGTGGTGGTAACTGGTGGAAAAGTTGCTGACATGGCTCTGCACTATGCCAACAAGTACAAGCTCATGGTGGTCCGGTAAGTTAAAGATGCTAATCAAACACATTTTGATTATCAAGCCATCAAACTTATTAGGACAGAACAGTTCCTCCTTCAAAATGAAAACGAACATGGTGGCAGTAAATGGCACTAATATTAAACACATTAGAGCAGAATGTTAATCCTCAAATGTTTCCTCATCAGACTTAACTCCAAGTGGGATCTCAGGAGGCTATGCAAGACTGTGGGAGCTGTAGCACTGCCAAGGATTGTGAGTGGTGTCACTTTTCATTCAGATAAAAGAATAATATAATGAACTATTATGTAATTATAATGACGCTTTTCTCATTTTATAGACTGCTCCAACTCCCGAGGAGATGGGTCACTGTGATGGTGTCTACCTGACAGAGGTGGGGGACACACAGGTGGTGGTCTTCAAGCACGGTAAATTAATATTTTCTCCAGTCTTGTAAGTCTTTGTCTTAAAGCTGGCGTTTGCTCCCTGTGAGTTTAAGGCTTAATGTATTGTTTGATCTTCGTTGTTTTAAACAGAGAAGGAGGACGGCACCATCTCAACAATAGTGATTAGAGGCTCCACTGACAATTTGATGGATGACATTGAGAGAGCTGTAGATGATGGCGTCAACACCTTTAAGGTTTTGGTCAGGGTAAGTCAACACAATAAACCCCTGCAGAATTTTGCAACTTAATAATAACTCTAAATGAAAGAATCTGCTTCTGTTATTTGAAAAAATAAAATATAAATACTCTACATTAAAAATAATACCAAATTGATTACCAACCTTTTCTTTGCCTGCAGAGTCTTATAGTTTAAACTGTACACTTTTTTTGTTTTTTTCCCATTTATTGTGTAACCTGCACAACAGCTACAGTTTTTGTGTCATTCACTGTCTCTAGGACAAACAGCTTGTACCTGGAGCAGGAGCCACTGAGATTGAACTGGCGAAACAGATCACTTCATACGGAGAGGTATGCAGATTTAAGTGCGTTAGCTGAAATCACCCAGGTTCAGATTAATGCTTCTTCTTAGTGTTGCCCCTTTTGTCTTTACTACATCAGTGACTGTTTAGTTGCAGTCACGTGACGCCTTGTTTTTCCTCCTGTCTCTAGTCCTGTCCAGGTCTGGAGCAGTATGCCATTAAAAAGTTTGCTGAAGCTTTTGAGGCATTGCCACGTGCATTGGCTGAGAACTCTGGTGTGAAGGGGAATGAGCTCATCTCTAAACTGTACTCTGCGCATCATGAGGGAAACAAGAACATGGGCTTTGATATTGAGGTGTGTATATAAATGAGAATACCTCATTGATTGATATTTTTAAGCATGCTTTATGCATTGCTTGAAAAAACCCATCCTATCCCAACGCTATCAAAACTGATTAACAAACATCTTTATAAAGTGGCCCTGTGCTGCATCCTGCCACTCTGTTTTCCTAAAAACGGATTATTTTATTTTGACGTGATGTATTGCATTAGAGAAATGCATGTTGTGTTTGTATCCAATCTTCAGGGAGACGGCCCTGCGGTAAAGGACATGCTTGAAGCTGGTATTCTGGAGCCTTACCTGGTCAAATACTGGGGCATCAAACTGGCCACCAATGCAGCCATCACAGTACTGAGGGTTGATCAGGTATGTAGAAAAACACTCATGACACTAAAGCTGCAAAGTAAAATATTTCATGCACAATTTTAGATTCACAAACCTAATGTTTAATAAATTTGTATTTTATTGTTAGTAAATCATATGATTGTACTAGAACCAACAATATATTGCTACTTTGCTAATACTTTCCAAAATCCTCTAAAACAACTGGGCATCGTGTTTCAGCAAACATGCATTCAGGTTAAGTGTGTATTTATTGAACTATTTTCAGCTGTTGATCAATACACATTTGGATTTCTTCTTAGAATTAGGACAGCAGTAGGGTGTTTGTAGGGGTTTGACTCACAACAAACTGCACTGCCCCGCTTTTATTATAACTGAGGAATATGTTAAAACAAAGGCAAAAACGTGTAATCTATGGTGTAGTGCAGATACATGTGTGTACTAGCTAGTTGGACTTCAAGATTCAATCATTTAAAATCTTTATTTACACCAAGTCTTTAGCTTAGACATGTGAAGATCAATATTTATGTTAGACAGGGTATGTTGTTAATGTTTTGTTCATGTTTTCTGTTGTTTATAAATGTATGTGAAGTTAATGCTTTTGTTAAATCCAGCAGTGTGTGTGACAAAGAGTCATTTGTCAGGGGCCTTTGTGAATCAATAGATTCCAGTTAGTTAATGTTAGTGTGTGTGTGTATATGTACAATCCAGATCATCATGGCTAAGGCTGCAGGGGGACCCAAAGCCCCCAAGCAGAGAGGTCACTGGGACAAGGACGGTTGGGATGAAGAGCCCGATCATTTTGAAACTCACCATTAGAGGGCGCGCACATACACACACCCTCTGTCAGTAGGTCCTGGAATGTGTGTGTAACTTTGGCTCACACAGACGCACTCATGTGCTCACAGGACACTGGAGTTGTGAAATGTTTGTTTTGCCTGTCACTACTAACACTGGGTGTGAGATGGTCCACGCAGAACAATTTTGTATGGGTGACCCATTAGAGCTGTGTCACAGGTGTGTTAATATTGCTCGGTGTGTCACTGATACCACACTAAATCACTTAAAGTCTAGAAGTGCACAAAACAAAACGTATGGTTTGGTGTGATGGCCTGCTGCATGCACTCATCGATTGTTTTCTTTACAGTGGGCTTCCACAGGCAAGTGCAGAGTTTTAAAAGTTGCATGTGACATTTTAATGTAAAGCGAGCATGTAAATAAAAGATAAAGCTCTGGAGCTAACAATATGTAATGATCAGAAGCAAAGCTTGACTCTTTGATATTATTTGTGTACATTCCCCAGCGTTTCTTGGTTCTAGCAGAGCTTCCACTGCCTGGAAGCTCCCTTGATTTAAACCAATCGATACACATTTAGAGGTCTCAGTGGTCCCAGTTTAATTTTAAATTTCAATTACTGGGAAGATTATTTTTAGACATGAATAGAATCAGTTTGGATAGCCTGCCACTGAAATTGACTTGATGCCATTCGATTTGTCTTTCTTTAGGGCCATTGTATTTTTGTTTGTAAAGGTTTGTTGTCCTACATCATTTTTCCTATGTAGCATATTTTCTCAGGCAGCATATATTAGACTCACATGTGCCTATCAATATTTAATCATTATAAATGCCCTGCCCTAGAATCTCCAGGTATTTAAATGACCCCTTTTTTACTTAAAATGTGTTACAAAGGAATTATTTGAGCACAAGTTTAAGCCAGGTCAAGTTAATTTGTGCCATACTTACTCATTGAACACGTTTATGAAGCACCATGATATTTGAGGGTTTTTTGTTTGTGGTCCCCCCGCCCCCCCTTTTTTCCAACTTCCTGTTCTCGACACCGACGGGTCTGTCAGCCCGCGTCTGCTGTGTGGATCTAAGTCGTCTTGATTTCCAGCCTATAGACACTGACTTTACCAACTGCGCTTCTCTTTGCAGATCATCATGGCCAAACCAGCAGGAGGACCCAAACCTCCCCAGGGCAAGAAGGACTTTGACGAAGACGACTGAACCTGATGCTGTCCAGCTGATGCTGCTTTACCCTTGAACGCGCCCACACGAACCCTTTTCTACTTGTTTATTTAAAGCTCAACAGTTTGGTTTATTTTGTAGCAATGATCGATGCAATGATACATTGGTTAACAGAGAAATGTGTATGGATGGCACTGTTTGCTTTTTATGTTATTAGTCCCAAATAAAAGGCACTTGCGCTGTCATGTCTTGGTTTTGGATTCTGTTTTTACTTTGTGTAAGTGTGCAGTGCTTGTAACGCTTTGTGTTGTTGAATTGATGAATCACGAAGGTTCAACTCTGGAAATCGTTTGGTCATTTATAATCTTGACTTGTACTGAAATTCCACAGTAGGCTAGAGTGAGGTTTGTACTGGGAAACTCAACCAAAACTGGTGCATATTTTTTTTAATTAATTTGACTGCATCCTGTTTAGCTGCACCATCCTCGCATCTACACCTTGTATGGATCATCAGTTGGTAAAATGCTGACCTCCTGGTTAATGCTATAAACGTGTTTGATGTTGCTTTGGGGTTTCCTGTTAATCTCATGTTGAGGCTGCAGGTATTATGCATGCACGGATTTATTTTCAGAACAAGTGTGCATTGAAGATGTATCACTATGAGCCTCAGAATGTATTGAGATATTTTGCATTTGTTTCATTACTGTAAACCAAAAATGACGCGATGAGATAAGACATGCAAATAAAGAAATAACATTAATTGACACACATTTGTAGAATCGAAGTGTGCAGCAGCAGCAGGGGGAGCTGAGCGGAACTGAACCAGGTTGCAGTCTGATTGGATGGCAAAGATGTGGGCGGATTTACGCTGACGTTACTCCTACTCCGGATTAACTTGTTTTTATGTCGCCGTATCTTTCACATTTTGCATCGCGCTCAGCTGCAGATTGAGTATTTCAGAGTAAACTTCTCCAAGTCTGCTATTCTGCGTGGTGTGCATGAGGCTGTGGATATCCTGCCGTGGGGGCGCGCAGTGCGATGTGAGCGCCTGGATGAGAAGCAGACGTCGCACTGAGCTCACAGTGCTGATGTCCTGTCACACCGATGGGGGCCGACGGCAGTAAAAACAGGAAGGTGAGTTCAGTGAAATCCCAGGTTGTTAAAGTGTGACGCATTTAAGGGGGGGGGGGGATTCCCCGTTTCCGTGGCGATCATCTGGTGCCCGAAATTACAAGGCACTAAATACTGTGCTAATCCTAGAACACAGTGTTTAAACAATTTAGCAGGAAATTTACCTAAAGGGTTACGAAATGGCATAGTTAATGGTAAATAAGTATTTGATTAATATTACAATTAATGGTAGCCCTATAAATATTTTCTGTTTACGCTTTTACTTTGAAGGAAAGTCGTCACGCTTCCGGTACTAACATCTAAAAAATCAATTAGGAATTAAACACAGCAAACAATATCCAAACTAAATCCTAATATCGCCCATCTCTGGTTATTTGTGAGGCGGATGTCCGATTGATGGCAGTTATTTCAGCTCAGTGACCGTAGATGTGTCCCTTAATTTCGCTCAGATGATAATAACATCCTGCATGGTTCATTACATACATCTTGCGCCACACAGCATCAGATGTGTTGTGCAGCACAGGGCCCAGGGCAAGAGGGGTTGTGTGACCGAGTCACTGCAGATTGGATGTAGAACATGCATTTTTCTTCTCCTGCTTAGTGGGAGGAGGAAACTAATCTGACAGACTAAACTAATCCCCACAGAGCTCCACTGATGCAAAGGTACAGTGGTGATGTACATTTTTATCACGTTTGCATAACAATTGTACAAGTAAGCCCCCACATTGCTTGAAAATTGCTTAAGTGGAGCTGCAGATTTGGAAACACACTCTAATCTAATAGCTGTTTGCACTGAACAGCTCTTCAGTGTGTGAATCTGAAGCAATGCTTAGGCAACTTTCCCTGGTTAAATAGAGAAAATAAAGGTATTTTAAAAACCCAGCATTGTTGGTGCATGTTTCTGGGATATGAACTCTCAAAAAGGTCAAAATAAAAAAGAAAAACGTTTAGCAAAGCACGCCTGCTCTGATAATTGTTGATACTTGTCCTCACGTTAATCAGCACTCACACAGTGTCAGGTGAACAATAACGATGAAATGTGTTTGACAAATATGAAGAAACACCAGTGGGTCAAAGCCCTTTAAGATTCTGCTAAGAAACAAAGCACTGACATGATCCATAATCATGGTAGTAACTCCACATTGTTGTATTTAATGTTACACGTCCAGCACCATCTACCAATCTGCGCCATAACTGCTTCCTGGTGCATCTTTCTCCCCTGTCTGCCCTACAGAGGCCCAGTGCAGGGCAGGAGGATGAGCACTTCTCATCTGGATGGCGTGGATTCCTCTCCAGCATGGGCATGTCCATCCCAGCTGGCCTCTGCCGCCTGGCTCCGCCAGCTCTGCGTCTGGGGCAGCGTCGAATGCTTCAAGGCAAGACTCCTGACATCCCAGAGCACGTCCTTAGGTTGGCAGGAGTCGGGCCAGACAAGCTGAGAGCAGAGTGGAGCCTGCCGGGGTTCATAACCATGTTCCTGCCTGAATTCCCTCACAGATCTGTGCCTGGGCATGAGTACTTTCAGGTAGACATCTCGGAGGCAAATAACATACCTTTATTTGACTGTGATTAACTGTTACTAGTTATTTTTTTGAATTGCATTATGATAATAACACTTAATTGCTCCTCAATGTGAAGTTCGCCAGCAGCACTTAAAGTAATTAAAATTCTAATTATTATCAAAACATGATCATAAAAACATGGTTGTTAAAATAAAATCCACTGTTACCAGCTTCAACAGTATTTCTACACTGTGGTATTACTACTTTCACTGAAGTAAAAGATGTGTGTACTTTGTCCAGCACTGATTTTCCCTCTCTCTCTGTCTCTGTCACTGTTTTTTGCCCGGCAGGTTTTGGGTTACATCGCCAAAGGTTCTTTTGGACCCATTCTGAAAGTGAAAGACAAGTCGAAACAGAGAACATATGCTGTCAAAGTGAGTCTTCTTCCTCAACATTACATTTAAATATATATATTTGAGGGTCTAAAAGATATTATTTTGTGAAAGTGTGTTTTTGTGAAAGAATATGTTTAGTGTCCATTTGTAGGCATTATAAAAAATATTTAAAGACCACTATATCATTGAAATATGTATATTAATATTAATTTCTAGGCTTTTTAATACTTTTAATACATATACACTTATCAAATTATTATTAGTATGTAATTGTTTCTTATGTTAGGGTTAGGGTTATATCATATTTTATCCGTTTTAAAATGTTTACAGTTATAAAATCCTGTGCAGTCCTATTTCATCTAAGTATTTTGACCAACAGGTAATTCCGAAATCAGAGATTTTAAGACTTGGGGTCTTGGAGCAGTCAAAAGAAGAAGTTATAGTCCAGGTAAGCAGAGGGAATACTGAAAAGCTTTTGTGCTTTTAAAAAACCTTTTCACTTCACCTCTACACATTTACTGCATTCAGGTGATATTAACTGTGTGACTTTCTAAACCAAATGGCTGCACCAGTGATAATTTAGGAGAGTTATTTTAAAAACGAATGATGTTGCAATCACCTAATTTCATGTCATGATTCAATATAAAAAATTTAAAAAAAAGTTAAAAGGTGAAAACTTACAAGGATGTTGAATATAATTTGTAGTCTTTATACAGATGATGTATTATTCTATATCTCTGATTTATTAGTTTTAGTTTCTTCTGCTTCATTTGTACAAACCCTTTCTTGTAGCTGAATATTGATTGACAATGTTCAGCTAGTATAAGTTAAAACACTCAAGACCCCTCAGATAATAAGTATTGTAATTGGCAGGTAATTTTTTTCTGCCCCTTCATCTAAAGTAATGTGTCTGGTCTGACTTAAACAAGAAGTTCCTAAGTTTGTCAGTGAAGTAATATCTCAGGACTCAATCTGGACTAAGTATCAACAGAAATGTAGCCCTCTCTTTATTCAAAGGCTAGAATTGAGAGTTTTTCAGGTTTGACCTTTGACCTTTGCTCACAGCGTCAGGTTCGCCACCCTTTTGTCCATGATCTCCAGGACTGCTGGCAGACACAGCGGCACCTCTACATTAGTGAGTCAGCCAGAGACCAATGACCCTAACCCAGATCCACTACCCAACCTTTCACTTTTCACCTGTTCTCACCTCAGCATTGGTAGATCTTGACCCGACAATGTGAACAGTGACAACAAAAAGCAATGCTTTTAATTCTGGGTGTTTTGCTTGTGCAGCATCTAGAGATGCAAAGTTAACCTCCACAACCCCACAACTCCTTTCCACCACTGCCTTTGCATCCTGTAGCTGTTTTGCTCCCTATCTTCTCCTCCAGAGTGTTATACCCTTTTTTCCAAATCGACCACTGACTCAAAAAGTGTGACCCAGTTTGTTTGCTTCCCCACCCCCTTTGAAAAGAGAGTGTGTTAGCCTGGGGACCAGATGTGGAACACAAGAATACACAATCCAAAGCAAGGACGCAACTTCCTGCCTAAACAGTGAATCACCACTGAATCACATCTTTATAGCCATAAATGTAGATATGGAGCCTCAGTGTTGTTAAACATATTTTATCTATGTGATGTATGTATATGTGACAGCTTTCCACCCTATACACCTTCACATCTGTGTGCCCAATCTTTATGTTTGTATTAAAACGGTGTGGGTGGCAGCCTAGTTTAAAATAGATAACGTTGCACGTTTGTATTTCTACACCCCACCGACCGTCACTGCCCTTCTACACTTGACATTATGCGTCAAAAGCATAATAATTAATCCAGTCTCTATTCCTGCAGTGTGTGACTACTGCAGCACAGGAGACCTGTACACGTATTGGCAGATGATTGGTCAGTTCACAGAGGATATGGTGCGAATATTTGGAGCAGAGTTGGGATGTGCACTCGGTGAGTATGCATGATACATACATGAAGGAAATTAACACCTCACCTTTCTCTGCAGAAATTCTAAAAGGTTCCGTCGTTATTTAAACGTAAGTAATTACAGAAAGGAGATCTAATTAAAATGAGATGAACACTGGAAGGATGTCCCTGCGCAACAAGGCTATGCCAGAGCATTTATTATGCCAGTAGGAAGAAAAATGCCAGATTTGGTTGAGTTCTACTTTTAATGTTCATCTTTTATTCACAGGCTTTCTGCATGACATCGGGATCATCCACAGAGATGTGAAGGTGAGAGAGGATGGATAAGTGGCAGTGTCAACTTATTCTAATTAATTGTACAGAATTCAACTAACATTTATTACTGGTAATTAAAAAATAAATACCTAAAATAATACAGTTAGTTGGTTTTATTTTCTTAGTAGAAAAAACATTTGTCCCATCCAACATCAGTTTAAAGGATGTAACTGTCCCACTTACATGTTTTGTATTTTTACTTCCAACTTGTGCATTGTCCTTGTTTTAAAAAATCTTTCAGTTTTGATTGTACTAAACAATATTTAGCATAAAACAGTGTAGTCAAGATTGTCATTATTCTACTAGCTTATATTGTTACTTTCTTTTTATTGAAGTATAATTGTCCTAAAATATGTAAATTAAGTAAAAATACAATATTTAGTGTTTTCTTCTGCATTGAATTTGCAGTTCCATAATAAGATAATCTGCTATGAGTTAATTCAGTACATTAGTGAATATGGATGGGTGTCTAATTCCATCTTTTTTTCCATCTGTATTCGTAGATGGAGAATATCCTGCTGACAGATAATGGTGAGTATAAGCTTGTCCCCAGCAGAGAGCAGCAGCACTCTGAGATCCAGGAGAAACACAGAAGCTTCCGGAGAACGTCCTTACCATTCACAGCTACTGTCAATACAAAGAGTACATTTTTTAGCACTAAGACAAAATAGCCTGTGTGTCCAATTAAGAATATCAGATTATAATAATAATTTATAATAAAATATAATATTTTTTATTAAAATCTGCACCAATAACTCCATCAACAAGATAGATCTGTATAAGACCTTGTGTCACGTGCTCATAATGACATAGCGAAAATGGTCTGTTCTAGGACACCTCCGCTTAGCTGACTTTGGTTTGTCCCGTCGCCTGGAGAGAGGAGGAAGAGCCTTTACCATTTGTGGAACAATCCAATACATGGGTGAGAATATATTATATTCCTCATCCAGATGGTTACTAAATCACTATCCAGCCATCCATCTCTGTGTCAGACCCTGTAGTGGCGTATTAACAGACTAACATTTTGTGTGTTACTTACATTTTTGTAATAGGGAGATGATATATTACATGTACAAATATGTAGAACATCCAGTGCAGTGAGCATGCTCTGTCTACTCTGCAGCCCCAGAGGTGCTGAGTGGCGGACCCTACAACCATGCAGCTGATTGGTGGTCGCTGGGAATCCTGCTTTTCTCATTGGTTCATGGGAAGGTGAGCTCTTGTTGCCAGTAGGCTCAACATGTCTTCCTTGAATTCTGCTATTGATACATAAAATAAAATGTGTTTGAGGTCATTGTACACATTTGTCAGGCTTCATCTTTATGTACCTTTTACTCTCCTCAGTTCCCTGTGCCTCCAGAACCAGACCACAGCAGTATGTTGAGGAAAGTGAGGAATTTTCCCTATGAAATGCCCCTTAGCTTCAGCCCTTCGTTTGCCTTGCTAATAACCGAGGTAATTACACAAAAAATCATATTACTACAAAACATTAAAATTTACTACACCTAGGATTTAGATTTGTTTAGTCTGATGTTATATCATGGCCTACACACAATTCTCCGAACAGCTTTTGTGCAAGACTCCTTTCCGTCGCCTGAGGACCCTCGACCGTTTCAAACGCCAAACCTTCTTTCATGGTACAACCTTTGACCTCACCCTACTGCAGCGCCAGCCTGTGGAGGTAACCGATTTCTGGATGCAGTTAGTTTGGTTGTTTCCTCACAAAGTTCAAACATCAGTGCTCTTGTTAAAGAAATGTCCAATATGTGAACAAAGCCAGTGATTTTTTTCTCATCGTCACTGTCCAGGTGATTCTGGAGCTGAGGGAGAGACCAGACAGAGCTGCTAAAGCTAGACGAGGACTCACTTTGTCTCTGCAGCCTCTCAAGGGCTTCGACTATGACTCGCTCCTCAGCCCTCCCGCCACACCAGACACACAGCTTGATGCACAACCTCAAATGGCTGCACCTTTGCCCGGCCCTGCACTTCGGCTAAAGCCTGTTCAGGAAAAAGGTCCACGCAGAGAAGTGTTTGTGTAGGACTTTGAGTTTACTGTTTGGTTACTACCACACTACAGGTGAAGGCCTACCTGAATGCATTGCTGCTGTTACACACAGATGTGGCACATGTAATAAAGGCCAAAATAGCTGATTATGCTGATTAAATCTATAGTTTAAAAGGGAATTATTAATTTCAGTAAAAAACACTTGACTCCACTTTTACTGGTGAGTTTTAAGTATTTTTTTGGTGATGTTCTGAACACTACTTCTCCTTTGTTTTGTACTTGTTTGCCTTTCTCCAGTGAGCACATTTGCTTAACATTTTTGCAAGAAAGGTTGCACTATTGTCAATCTATTTTTAGATTTCTAGTTAATTTATGATTGCTATAAAATTCACCCTGCACAGGAGAGTTATGCTGGTTAAAGACAATTAACCAAATTTCTTTTTTTATTCGGCAAGTTGTGATTAAATAGAAATCCAGCCAAAACCCTTTGAGAATTTGAGTGTACTTCTAAACGTATGCTTTAGTTTTTCGCGATTTTGGCAAAAATGGGAACAAGAAACTCCTTTTCTCATTTTCTAAATGAAATGATCTCTGTTATAAAAACCTACTCTGTATTTTTATCAGTGCTGCGATTTGAATTTCTCAAACAGGAAGCAAAAACTGTCTTTCTTCCACCGTATAACACAATATTAAAACTGTGCATCACAACATCACATCAAGATGTGTATGCCTTTAACGTCCACTTTATCACTTTGTGACCTGTGACTCAGGGGAGCACCTGCTGGTTTTTCAAGTCAGCCTCAATTTTGACGCTGAGGTTGCATTCAGCTGTACAGATCTGAGGGGCAACTGTAAAGGTTGAATTAGCAACAGTATTGTTTACCTCCAGTTGACATTTTGATAGATACAGGGCTTTTTCTATTGTCCAAGGCTGTTGTAACCCTAGCCAGTAATCACACCTTTATGCACTTACCTGATTATCAGATTATATTATGATTTTGTAAAGTATGCCCAGATGTGTACCCCGAATGCCTCATGTCTGTGATCCTTTGTTTGCTTTTTTTGTCACAATAAATGCATATTTATAAATTTCTCTTTATAATCTTTGTATAAATATTTTGGATTGCCATTTGATGTAATATTTAACGTTATGATGTATTTTTGTAAATACCATGTAGCACAGATGGAATATTAAACTTACTGTTTAGCGATCTGCTGATTTCGTCTGCATTTGATTGAGGAAAGAGAGACAAATGGAAGGAATAATAAAAAAAAACATTGCTTCACTTTTCCTAGCAGCCATGCAGAAACACTGGATGTCTATATTTGATTAAAGTCAGACTCTACTCTAAAACATGTTATTCTTAAACCCATACAATGAGAATAGAATATCATAAGTATGCTAAAGTAGGAGACAACCATCAAGTAAAAATGAACAATATTTACATATTTAAAGTAGAAGAAAGGAAGAGAAAGAAAGAGTAAAGTTTTTTTAGGAATTCTTTGAATTAATTTGGGGAATTATGTAGAAAACAATATTAGACAGTTTATTATTTAAAGCAGAGTAATTGACCCTTGACAAATAACATTTGGTAAAGTATCTAGTAGTGGACATGTGTAGGATACAATTTTGAGGTACTTGTGTGAGTGTTTGAGTGCACTGATACTTCTACATTCATCATTTTTGGCTCTATACACCACCACAGCTGATTTGTCATTGACTGTCTGAAGTCTGGAACACCCACAGACACCAGCCACTGGTGCGTTTCTTCCCTGGTGATGTTCTACCACGCCTTTTTCAGCTGTCTTCATTGTCTGCTTGTTTTCCAAGTGCGTTGCCTCCTGCAAGTTAATAACATGCTGAACTGGACTGAGATGCAGTGATTTAGCCTTATCTTATGTGAATAAGCTCACTGTTAATACCAAAGGGCTTGGAAGATGCAGACCTCTGTCACATCACATCACCTATTTAGACCCAACTGTACATTTTTCAAACTACTGTGGATGTTTAAATATTCAGTAATATATCCTGACGTGTATATCTTTGACAATGTAAAGAAAACACTTTATTTGACCAAACTACATCCCAACAAAGTTGCAGACTCATGCAGAAGTCTGCCACAGGGCTATGGCACTATCCGGCGCATGCGTGTGGGCGGGTCAGTGCCGTCATCACATGACGCAATGACGTGAGCCCCGCCCCTACTGGAAGCTTTGTAAAAGGTCACGTTTCCCTGCAGCAGAGAAACAGGAGACTGATCCGCATCATCCGCACACTGCTCACCTGCTCTGTCCACAGACACCTTCCAGTAGGTAAGAACCGAGCCTGACCTCGTCAGAATCTCTCCCCACAGCTTCAGACTCTCTTTAGTTGTTGTTAATGTCGGAGCGATGATGAAAATGCAGATGATGCTGAGGAGGATGCGATGCCGCTCTCGACAACGTCAAGCTAACGCGATCTTCTTAGAGACTTAGCCACTGGTTAATCGCGAGTGTCAGTATGTGTGGTAATTACACTTTTGTGTTGTTTGACGGAAAAACGGACAAAATGTTCAAGCTTTTTAAAATTAAAGTGACGCATTTGATGGCGAAATACGCAACAGGAAGAGCGCAGCAATGATGACCTTCACGGGAGGAAGCAGGGGAGGATGGGCCCGATGTGTCCGCTGCCACTTAAAATGGAAACACGATCGATTTATGTGTTTTTATCTTCAAATAAATTGCTGGTTATTTATCCGGTTGGCAGCAGTGGAAGGTGATGGTAGTGTTAGCATGAGGTGGTGTCCTGAGCCCTGTCACGTACACATCCTCTGATGTGGTGGGAGGAGGGCGGACTGAGGAGATCCACCAGCTGACGTTTCATCCGTGTTTGAATGAAAAGAAACACCCATCGGTGAAATAATTTAGAGCTCCACATTTCAAAAATATAATAAATATATATTATAAAAAAATATAAACGATTGTGATTAAGTTAGTTTATATCAATGCTGAAAAGATTTGGTGCATGAACCATTATCATGATGGATGATTACATATGATTGTCTGTGTATTAAGTATATCTTCTGTCTTTTTGTACGTAACATTTTGATGGACTGTCCTGTTAATGGTTCATAGTTTAAGACCAACAGGTTGTGTTGTAATCACCTTATTGTTGCTTGAAAATCAATCATGCGTTTGACCTCTCTTGATGCCATAGCAATTCAAAATCCAGTCATCTTATCATGCAAATAGAATATTTAGTGTAATCTCCACATTTTAACCAGTACTAACCTCTCTCTGAACTGAATCACACGCAGTCCTGACGTCAGCCACAGGCTCCTGCGAGCGCTGCTGCTAGATCAATGGCTGAAAAACAGAAACAGACCAAACACAGGAGCGTGCGTCAAGGCCAGAAGACCCCCTGGTAATAAAATGCAGTGCAGCATGCAGGCTTATAACCTTACCCAGTGCTGCCACACAGCAACCATTTCACCACCATAAAGCTAATGCAGCTTGTAATGTAAAGATAAAAAAACAATGATAGAGAACACTAAAAACGCCATAAATCTTGTAACTGCTTTGCCAGCTTGAGGATATGCAGATAAACTGAGCTTACACCAATGAGACCCTGCATGCAGTCATATAAACACTTTAGTATACAAGCTTCAGACATCACATAGTTTAATGCTTGCAGCAAAAAGACCAGCTGGCTGCCGAATGATTGCTATATTGTAGGTCCAGATATACTGGTTTCAGTTGGATGTTGATGTATTTGGGATATGTAGCGGCACCCTGGCTTGGTAAATGAAGAACACAGTGTGACCTATGATCTAATAACCGTTCTGAAGTAAATGGAAACAGTAGGTATATGAGGGCTGAGTTGTCTTAACCTTAATGAATTAATAGTTGTATCACAAGGTTTAATCTTCATGGCCTAAAGATTAATGTGAATTAATTGTCATTGTTCAGTCAGTGTCTGCACTGGCTGCCATTGTATCTTGATGTCGCAGTGCAGATGTAGTGTTTGTCTTCTGAGGTCAGCCCCTGTGCAACAAGCTGGAATGGAAAGCACAGAGACATGATGGAGAGGTGGTTGCAGATGGCTGTCTGTTACATATCTAAGTTACATATAAATTATAGTTATAGCTTCCTGATTTTAAAGAACTAATTTTAAAAAAATATGTGGACGTAAACAGTCTGTGGTAGTAATTATACAATGTAGTGGAGTTCTTTCAAAGTAAAACTATGAGGCAACTAAATGTTCACATATTACATTTTAATATTATTTTGGGTTTTTTTTATTCGGATGAAGTCACTTGCACATGACATTAGACTGTACCATCAAAGATAATTATTTGGGCTCGACCAGATTGGCTTCTTCATGCATGTGAGGAAATCAAAGTCTGAATGAATGGTTCAGAGCTGAGTGCATTCTGTCAATACATCAATAAATCAATTAATCACTATTTGTTTACGTCATGGTCCTCCATTTTGTTAGCAAAATGGCGTCATCGCATGTTTCCTTCAGGCCTTCATTGGCAAGTGGCTACTTGTGATGAAGGTTAGTTTTTTTTTTTTTGTGGTACATACAGGTTTTAAATGTTTTCCAGTAATTAGTGCATTAGTCAGTGAATCTCTGTGGACACTATTGTCAGGGGGAAACAACTCAGTTACTTCTAAGTTGAGCTCCTGCTTAAAAATTAGTGTGGTAGATGCTCTTATTTGCAGCAGGTGATAATTAGTTTATTCTCTAAACTGGAGCCTCATGATGCCTTCGTCTTAATTTCCATCAGGAGGTGAAAGGGTTTCCTGGAGACACATAAGATTGGGTCACTAAAACAATGCAAAACTACTCTAGTTTTTGGGAATAATACCTTTTGAATGGAAAATCTGACATTCAGCAGCAACACTTGTGGTGTGCCCTGCCATCTTAGTGGCCCAGTTTATTACACTGAATGCAGGAAACTGGTGCAACATCATCACGATGTGTTTAGTTTTTTGTGCCATTGGTAAATTGGAGAAATGGAAAATATGTATATTTTAAACCGTGTACGTTTTTGTTGCCACCACACGTGCTCTAGGCTGATCATATGTCAGACACAGTCTCATGCGGAGTAGAGAGCATTGTCCTCCAAGTTCGTGTCGTCTTCATGTTACATCTGTTGTTATTCAGCTCCAGATTTCCTACTGTGAAGAAGGTGGTTTCATTTTAAGAAGCTCGTGTATTTTGTAACCGTTCACTGAATTTACTCAACATTGCATAAATTCAGATTTCACAATGGCTTGCAAAATCAGTTTTCTCAGCAGAACCCCAACCGTAGTGCTAATGTATTGTGGAAACATGCATGTGCTTCACAAAAGATAACAGGTATTTGCTGAGCATGAGTTTTGTCAGAACAGTCACAGTGAAGCATGACTGCACGTACACCGTGCCTTTAGCCTTTATCATCTGTAAATACTTTCTTTATTCACTGCAGAGATCTGCAGACAGTTAAAACTCCAGATCTACCTTTTGCCCTCTGGAAAGATATTGTACACTGAGGGCTCTGCCCAGATCGTGAATGAGTAGAAATATTAGCAGAGAGCCATGTTTGACGTTAGTATTGTGGTAAGACTGCTTTCATTCAGAGGCCCGTGTGTGCTCTGTTATCTCATGGCTCTAAGATGAGGATTAAAACAAGGGATTGAGTCTGCCAGTGTCCTACCAGCAGCCTCAGTTGGGAATTAAGTGGTTATGAGTTTATTGTGTGGAAATGTTGGTATCAGATTAGGTCTACATGTTTCATATTATCTTGTAAGCCTCTTTTGCCTAATGCAGAAGATGAAAGTCGATGTGGTTTGTGGTCTTGTACTAAGATTTCTAGTAAATAATAGTTTAGATTTAATCTAGATTACACTAGTCCTCTGCATTCACAGGCTCCGTTTGTGTCCAAGCCTTTTGCCCTTTTAAAGCAACCAATCTCAGTTTAGTATACACCTCCATACACAGCTGTAAACTAACCCCTAAATTTATCACCAAAGGAGCTATTAAACAGGGACAGTGATATCTGGTCCCTTCTTGAAGCACACACCGGTGTACTGTTGTGATGTTGAACAACCTTCCACAGTTTAGGGTTTAACTCAGAGCTGCTAAGGAAATGGTGCATTCAACCAGAAAGGGAAGTCACAGCTTGTTCCCTGGCACAGTCTGTATTAGTAGGAGTGGTAAATGTGGTGCTAAAAACCAGGAAGTAAATCTGGGATCAATCAAGCTCAAAGAAATAAAAGGCATGTGTACGTGCTATGCACAATGAGCGTATAATGCTGTTAGCGTTAGGCAGGAGAGTGCAGCGTTGCTGAGGGGAGAGAGAAGCAAGCTTGCATCCAGTCTTGCAGCTATAATGAGGCCTGTCAACAGAGTATATAGGAGGGAGTCCTGTTATATAATCCCTCTCTGTTCTGTATAGTGGGGGGAGGGTGTGGGTTACGTAACTGCTTGTTTACGGTGAAGAAAGGAATAGGACACAAAATAATCTGCTTTAAAGTGTGTGCATCCATGTTGATACACTATGACAGTTTCTATAAGACTGAGCCGAGATAACATATTAAAGAATACAATTTTCATTTCGGTTTGAATTATTGGTCTGATGGTTTAAACGTCAATGAGGAAGCTTCTGCTCACAGCCTTTCATTTCTTCACACACTCCCGGGATTGCGTCACTTGAGGTGTGATCTTGTAGGAGGTTTTGTAATTTTCGCCCATCCTCCGCTTGTCACGAAGAAGAGCTTAGTGGTGTAGTGCAGTAGCCATGTAAATGATGGCAGGGGGATATTAAGTGAGACGAGTGCTAGGCGGTCATCCTGGTCGACATAATGTGAAACAATGTGACCTCTCATTGCTTCTCTCTCTCTCTCTCTCTCTTTCAGCCATAATGACTCACCAGTATCCAGCACTGACTGCTGAGCAGAAGAAGGAGCTGCATGATATTGCTCTGAGGATAGTAGCTCCAGGAAAAGGAATCCTTGCAGCTGATGAGTCCACCGGTATGTGTGTGTGAAATCCTCTTTGGTCTACAGAAACCTGATTCAAGACCACATGTCTGCACAACTACCCTGCTCTTCTTGAAATAATAAATTGTCAACCTAATAACTGATAAATCCCCAGTTTAAAATATGGTTTATCCTTACAACCATGATGATTTTTTTTACAACAAACCTACATTGCACTCATAAATCAATATACATTATTTGTCAGACATGTCCATACCTGACTCCTCCTTAATTTGAGCCAGTGCATATACCTGTGTATGTATGTGTGTTGTCTACAGGCAGCATGGCGAAACGTTTGAACCCCATAGGGGTTGAAAACACAGAGGAGAACAGGCGCCGCTACCGCCAGCTGCTCTTCACAGCCGACGAGCGCATTGACAGCTGCATCGGAGGCGTCATCTTTTTCCATGAAACACTCTACCAGAGCACAGATGATGGGACTCCTTTCGCCAAGCTCATCAAGGACCGCGGCATTGTTGTTGGCATTAAGGTACACTAGCGTGTTCCTCTTAATTGAAAACCACAATCGTGCACGTTTCAGGAAAGTTGCAGGAGTTTAATTTATTTGGGATTTTGTATCGAATGCTCTTGGTATTACAAAAAACAACTGTGGTTTAAAGCAAAGACTGATGTATTTGAGAATTTGAAAATCATTTGTGTAATATCACAGGTGCAACTTTACCTGAAATAGCTTCTGTTTACCTCTTTGCAGGTCGACAAAGGTGTTGTGCCACTGGCTGGAACAAATGGAGAGACCACCACTCAGGGTAAGAGACACACACACACACACTAAACCTCACAAACACTACAAAACCTTTGCTGTATTTCTGATGCATGGTTCTGCTTATGTGTCGGAGTGTAGGTCTGGACGGGCTGTCGGAGCGCTGTGCTCAGTACAAGAAGGACGGGGCAGACTTCGCTAAGTGGCGCAGTGTGCTGAAGATCAGTGAAACCACGCCGTCCGACCTGGCCATCTTTGAGAATGCTAATGTACTGGCCAGATATGCTAGCATCTGCCAGCAGGTTGGTGTTAGATAACAGCAATTTTTTTTTTAGTTAGATTAAAGATGTATCTCTAGCTTATTATTTTCCAGTTCAAGGTTGGAAAAGAATCATTTAGGCCACTGTAACTATGTATTATGACAGTGTATCTATATGAATGAGATTTTTCCTTATACCTACTACTATAACCTACTTTGCAATGTCTCCTAGAATGGTATTGTTCCTATTGTGGAGCCTGAAATCCTCCCTGATGGAGAGCATGACCTGAAGCGTTGCCAGTATGTCACTGAGAAGGTAATCTACTCAGGAATACTCAGTATGCTTTGGTTGCCTGTCAGTGATGTTGCTGTCATGATCTTTTCGATTTACGGTACATATGTGTTTCCTGCTGCTAGGTCCTAGCTGCAGTCTATAAGGCTCTGTCAGATCACCATGTGTACCTGGAAGGGACGCTGCTGAAACCCAACATGGTCACAGCTGGACACTCTTGTCCAACCAAGTATACTGGCGAGGAAATCGCCATGGCTACTGTCACTGCTCTGCGCCGCTCCGTGCCTCCTGCTGTCCCAGGTCAGAAGCAGAAATGAAATAGGGAGGATGTTACATTAACTGAGTTCTGTACGAGGAGAGTAGTTTTCAAAATCCATCCATACAAAATAAATAGATTTATTATCTAAATGGTTCAAATCTGTTCAAATCAATTTTATACTACTAATGGTATGTAATAACAATAAAATATTAGATAATGCGTAATACTTTACATTGTAGGTACATTATTTCTGAATAGTTACACATTATACTACTTCAAATTTTCTTTTAATCCCACCCTATTTAGAAGTTTATTCAGAAAATATTAAATGTTTTGAGCAGGTAGATAATGTTTATGTTGTTTCTGTTTTTTCAGGAGTGACCTTCCTCTCAGGTGGCCAATCCGAAGAAGAAGCCAGCGTGAACCTTAATGCTATTAATAACTGCCCACTCGCCAAGCCCTGGGCCCTGACTTTCTCCTATGGCCGTGCCCTGCAGGCCTCCGCCCTGAACGCTTGGAGAGGAGAGCTGAACAACGAGAAGGCTGCCACTGAGGAGTTCATCAAGCGTGCTGAGGTCAGATAAAACGATGAATATCCATCAGACACAGTCACATCCAGAGTAAAGAGAAACTGAAACTTTCTTCTTGCAATGTTGATTTAATTAATACGTTTTTATGTTTTGGTTTGTTTGCAGGCAAACGGTCTGGCTGCACTTGGAAAGTACGAGTCTTCTGGAACTGCTGGCGCCGCATCAAAATCCCTCTATGTGGCTAATCACGCCTACTAAACATCAAACCACCACATTACTGTGGCCTAGTTATAGTCTTAAACTGTATCTGCTCTGCTATTCCCCTCACTCCTCCATAGATCACGGGCCTGCGCTGTCTACTGTACTTTAGAGTTGTCAGAGTTATTAAAATTACATTATTCGATATATGTATTAAAAATATAATGTGAAACAGAAATGTTAAGGAAACAAATGGGCTTGCATTTTTCTTTTTCTAGTTGATCAAACAAATCAAAACAGTTTTGAGACAACAACTGAAGGGGACTATTTTATTTCATTTCTGTCTGTCTTTAATAGTTACTGGACTCAAAGATGGGAAGGTAGAGACAGTAAAATCTTAACAGCAGAAGAAGTTTTTCAGTTTTTTGACTCCACTCGTCTCCACACCTGGTCCATTCTCCCACATGTGATAAATCTAAAGCTACTCCCAAGCAAGCCCGATAGAGCATGTGTGTCTGTGCTTCACTTCTGTCAGTGTTGGCTCATTAAAAACGCTATACCAACATCCACTCTGACTGTGGGACAAACAGATTCTTTGTGGCATCAGCACGTACATGTTAAGAGGCAAGGCGACAGGGGAAGCGGTGTGGAAAATGTTGACTTTTCAGCTTGACTTGATCTTTTGAGCGACTGTCCAGAAGTGTGGAGCACTCATTGTACTTTCAGACAGCTCCAGCAGCAGCAGAGGTCAGCAGACGCACTGTAACAAACCACTGAGCACCAGTATTCATCCTAACTATTCATCCTGAGCTTTCTGTTCACAAAATGTGTCTATTCTGAGTAGAACATTAGCTTTAAATTGCATACTGTATTTAATGTTATTCAGTTGTGTGAAGGTGTCGATATTATGTGGCGCCTATGTCACCTCCCTCCCTCCCCCCTCCTGATTTCCCCGCCTGCCCCATGGAAACAGGCGATGGTTTCTATTGATATACCCATGAAGTGGACCAATACATGGGGTTAGCTGTGGGGAAACAGCCACTGCTGTGTTGGATTAATGTGTTGTTTGTGGTGTTACTATTGTTCTTGAAGCACTTGGTGTGTCAAATAGTGGAGAAAAATAAACTAAACATTAAAAACTAACAGAGTTCCTTTTGTGTGATATTCTTACTCCTGTGTATATGTTATTTGTTCTAATAATCTCTCTTTGTATGTACTTTGTACTGTATTTTATTTGCTAGATACCTAAGTGAACTTGTTAACTGGCTTACCAAATCCTTTTCACACAGTCCCATAATTAACAGAAGAAGAGTGTTAGTGGACATGATCACCAAATGTTGGTCTGTTGATTTACAATATATGCGTGAAAATGGTATCTAACAGGAAGAATAGACTGAATACGTGACCCCAGGTTTAAAGGGCCAATATGTGTCTCCTGGGAGCCCAGTGTGTAAAAGCTACTGTTTGTGATGGTTTCTGATCGATGATCACTGCATCACGTCAAGGTATTTTAGAAAAAAAAGCCACAGAATTAATGTGCTTTTAAGTAAACAAATGTTAGATGCTGTTTTTTGTATATAGTTTGAATGAGAATCAGTTGAGGAACACAAAAAATTTTACTATACACATGAGTGGACTACTGATCAGGCCTGTGCATAAAATCAGAGTCCTGCGAGGTCAAAGGGACCCTGAGCAAGAGCCCTGCATCTAATGATTGTTAATGTTTCTTATTTGAAATTTGTATTTGACAGATATAAAAGATTTCTGCCAAGAGACAAAAGGTGATTTGAAGAATGTCTTTATTTGGCATTTTTATCTAATAAATATATATATATGTTAGGATGTAGACTGCTAATATTCATCCCACCACATGGGGCGCTGGTTGACCATATGTGTGCGTTTGTGCGTTTAATATCGTCACCGGGTCTGCCTTTTCGTCTTGTCGTGTTTGTTGCGGATAGACATGTGTATATCACAACACTAATGACATAGATCAAATAATACATTTTAATATAGATAAATATATATAACAATATATTGTGACATAAATGTAATGGTCGCTGTGTATTTTTGTCAAGACTTTTTCACATATTTTGTTTTTTTGTGTGTGTGTATCACGTGACTTCCGACTGAGTGGTGTGTACTAATCGAACGCACCCTCCTCCGTTCAATGACAGAAATGACTACCACGGAAGTGGGTGAGTAGACTCATAAATGAATCCTTCAGACTATGTTTCCTTCATATAAAACGGCAGCATTTACGCCATTTTATCGCAGTTTGTTCGTGTATGTTTAACATGTGCAGCAGCCGTAGCATGTGCCTTTTAGTGGAAGGAGGCGGCTGGTTTTCTTGAGGTTTTGATCCCCTGAAGCTAACTGCTAGCTAGCCTCCCTTTATATTAACTTAGCAACGTGCAAGTGCATCTGCTGTTTTTAATTCTACAATTAAATACAACATTATAGTTCTTCACTAGCAGACTGAGTCACCTTACTTACACTAACTGGCCATTAGTAACCTAACTACAGATGTTTTCATGTTAAAGCTTGTCACCTTATATCCAAATTAGCTTACCATGATGTTGTATGGATAAGTGCAGGATCTAACTCAGTGAATTCTAGATTAAAGAGGCTGGTGTAACAGTCACACTTTAATAACAATGTGCAGTGTGGTGCCATAAGAGGTGTTTGAGTGTCAGTGTGTAAAATAATGACATAAGTTTTTGATGGTGCAAATCTACAGTAATGACATCTCGGTGTATTTAATACAAATCAATTACATCCCTATTGATTTAGGTAATTGCCCACAGTGGCCAATACAACTTGATACAATTGTAAACTGCTATTTCCAGTTCATTCAGAAAATTGCCAACATGCAAGTTTTCATACATATGTAAACAACAATTATAACAAGTACACAAAATAATGATAAGAATGATAACAGAAAAATGGTATAACACAAGATGTGTGTAATATCAGTAGTTATACAAACAGTAGTAATACAGTGCCACACATAATAGTAATAATAATAATAGGTGATATAGTCCAAAAAATGTTTTGGACTATTCTGTATCTACTTTTGCTTCTCTGTGAAGGAAGGGAGGTGTTACAGCAACAGTAACTATCATTAAAATGCCATTTTAAAATGTCATTCGACATAACTTAAGCTATAGTAAATCAATAAGTTGATCTTTCTTTGACTACTCTGGCAATAGATTAAGCGTTTTAGACATTTTAAATGCTAAATATTTACTGAGGTATGTTTTCGGTTACTGTTACTGTTTTACCGTTTTATAGAATAAACAAATTCAAGAAATTCAAGAATGCCATCATTAGATTAATGCAAATAATTGTACTGTAGATATTATGGCATATCTAGACAACAACACTAATACCTTATGCTCATTTTCCGTCTTTGTGTGCTTCTCAGAGCGTAGACGAGGCCAGCTTGCTGCTCTGTCCATAGCAGCAGTGGTCATCATAGTGGGAGTCCCTCTGTGGTGGAGAACAACTGAAACGTACCGCGCCTGGTTACCCGTCAGCCAGATAAACGAGTTGGCTAAGCTGCAGGTTTGTTTCTGCTCCTCTACCTTATAACTTGTGTTGTTTTTATCTCCTATGTGTTATACGTGTACCTTTTTTTTTGCATTTGGCAGCTGCAGTTAAGCACTGATGTGGAAGTTGTGTTTGCGCGTGGAACGGTGACACCAGAACAGCAGAAGAAAGTCCCACTTACGCAAACACAGGACGATGAACACACAGTAGATGGTAATTTATTAATGCTGTCTGTAATTTTACAGTTACAAAAAAAAAGATGACTGCAGAGTAATAATTATATCTAATTATTTTGTTTTCAGAGGACACAGTGTTGAGGTACAGGTATGAGACAAGGTATCGCACAGCTACAGTCATGGAGGAGGATGCCTTAAATCAGCTGACAGCCGCAGGTAAGATGTTGTAGGCTCTTCAGATGCAAATGTTTCGTTTTTCAGTGAGACTACAGGTACTAGTTTATCTTTGTCTTTCTTGTTCTTTTTTAGAGGCAGATCTGTCCCTACACACTCTCAGTGAGAGTCCATGTGGGTCTTTGGTTGTATATGTGATCCCAGAGTCATCTTCACTGCTGCCTCAGGTTAGACTTAGTTACATGTATCTGTAGAAGGAACTTAAAGCAAAACATTTTTTGGCTCAAATACTCAACAGCAGTCTATACTTTTATGTCTGTCAGGATGTGGAAGTATATATTGGTCAAAGACGGACAGCCTTGCTGCGTATTGGTGCCCAGATGAGAGTGGGAAGGACAATAGAGCAATTGCTGGCTCATCTGGAGCCTCGGCTCAAGCAGGTGCTGCAGGTGATGTCTTTTAGCCACACCGACATCACTGCTGCCCTCAGCGACAGAGTTCGTCTTAGCCCTGACAACAGGGAGAGCAAGGCTGACAGTATGAGAGCCTTTAAATCCAGCCCAGGTTAGTATTTGTTTTCAGTACAGCCACAAAGCAGATCAGTCGGTATATCCTTCAACTTTGAACACATTTTTTGCCTATTCTTGTCTTCTGTTCAGGTTATGAGATTACATTCAGTCTACTGAACCCAGACCCAAAGTCTCACCGGCTACACTGGGACATAGAGGGTGCTGTGCAGACCTACATCCAACCTTTGATTACAAAACTGGCTCCAGTGGCAAACTTTAGCATCGACTCTCAGGTAGTGTGTTTGCATATGTTGTCAGTGGTCACATCGCAATGACAAACTAGTCAGCTACTGTATTTTCATGTACATATTCTTCTTGTAGACTTTATACTATGCTATGCTTGGTGTGAACCCACGCTTTGACGGCAGCCGCAATGCCTACACACTCAATACTGACAGCCTTGCACATGTCATCAACCCTGTGGAGGCTAGACTTGGTAAAAGAAAATGCACACACACTGAATGTTTGCTAAAATGAGAAACATAAGTTGTTATATGTAATGTATTTTTTGCATTTGATTTCAAGGCTCGAATGCTGCATCCTCCAACCCGGTGCTGAATTTTTTGCTGTATGTCCCAGATGTTCACCGTTCACCTCTTTACATTCAAGACTACAAAAAACAAGAAGTGCCCTCTAATGCGTTTCACTCTCCACGGTGGGGAGGAATCATGGTGAGATGAGGCCATACTGGGTAACAGCTGTCTAAATGTGATGAGTTGTTATAGCTCACTATTAAGTGCATCTTGTTGGCCATATAAGAGATGAGATTTTAAACACAGTCATATGTTATGCTGCGTACTAATTCAACTCAAATGTTTTTATCAGGTTTATAATGTTAATAGTTTTTACGGACCAGACGCTGTATTTCCTGTTGACATCAACATCGACATGGCCAAAGTCATGGGAGTCTTCCTCGCACAGCTTCGGTAAATGGACACTTGGAGCACAACAGCTAACTCTTTTCCTGCAAACACACTATAACCTTTCTGTACGTTGTCCTGTCAGACTTTTGCTGGGTGTGCAGCCATCTTCCTCGCCTCCTGGCTTCCTGGTGGAACCGTGCGGCAGTACTGGACTAGCTGACTGGGAGCTGGACCGCCTCATGTGGAGTCGAAGCGTGGAAAATATTGCCACAGCAGCCACCACCATCACCTCATTGGCACAGCTATTGGACCAGATAGGCAACATTGTTATCAATGACAACATTGCTCAACAGGTACTATGCACACTGATCGATTATTTCTGGAAATACTGCTTTGAACCTCTCTTTTCCTCTAATTTGAAATGTTTTCCTACGGGACACGTTTCCTGCTCTGAAGTCCATTCTTTGTGTAAATGGGCATACTGGACAACAATTGGTCTCCAAACTTGTTTTGTACAAAATTCAATTTAGTTCAGTTTTATTTGTATAGCCCCAATTCATAACAGAAGTTATATCAACACACTTTACAGTGCAAGGTTTAAGACCTTACAGAGTATAATTATACAAAAAATTATATAGAAAACCCAACAATCCCATTTGAGCAAGCTTTAGGCAACAGTGGAGAGGAAAAACTCCCTTTAGAGGAAGAAACCTCGAGCAGAACCAGGCTCATAGTGGGCGGCCATCTGCCTTGACCGGTTCGGGTGACATTTACATACAAAACCATGTTTGTATGTAAATGTATTAAACTAGGTTAAACTAGAGAAGCACTCTGTACTGAGGCATGTCTGTTCTGAGAGACTGATGTAATATTTGACATACTTGCCTCTGGTCTACATGTCAAACTTGTTCAGCAATACAAATTGCTCCAGTGTTGTGCTGACTGGCAGCAGTCTCCCCCAGGTAACAGAAGAAAATTGAATTTCAAAAATTATTTTATTGAGAAGAGGTGCAGTCGGCGTCTCCTGTGAAGTCAAACATGTTAATTACTAGTTTTTCTTGCACCGGATGTATCATACCTGGAATTGTAATTTCTGTCTCTCAGGTGTCCAGTGCCGTTACATCTCTGCAACTAGCTGTGGCTGAGTTGGAGGCTGGAAACCTTGGTTTTGCTCTGCAGTATAGTAAAGAGGCCATCTTGGCATCAGAGAGAGCATTTTTCGACCCTTCGCTGCTCCACCTCCTCTACTTCCCTGATGACCAGAAGTTTGCTATCTACATACCACTCTTCCTGCCAATGTGTGTACCTATTCTGCTGTCACTGCTCAAAATTGTGTCTGAGGCAAGACAGAAACGCAGAGAAAAGCAAGCAAAAAAGGACTGAGAAACACTGAAAAGCACATGAGAAGAACAAGTGGTGAACATGAGATTTGAACATTAAAAACTAAAAAAACACACATTATGAATAAATACTTTTGTCAATGGCCCTGACATTTAGGTACAAAGGTGTAAATGAAGAAAGGTTTATTCGCAGAATGGATGTTTGGGGTTCAAGTCATGTATGATTTTTTCTTTTTTTTGTTCATTATAAGATTTGAATGAATTACACTGCACTGGTGAAAGCTTGAATGTAAATGTCGACAGGTTTTATATTTGAATTTCTCTTTTTATTCTAAGTTATTAACAAATAAAGACCGAGTTGTAACTCATGTTTTAGCTGAGTTGTTTTTTTATTGTATATTTTATTTTTTGATTTATTTATTTATATGTATAATATCATATACTTTATCATATACTTTGGTTTACTTTGAGTTTTAAAACTCCTTTATGAGCTAGAAAATAGTAGCAGTTTGCTAAAATAATAATAATTTTTCAATAACCACACATTAACCTTTTTTTATATTGTTTGTCTCACTACGCAAACTAAAACACCAGTATGTTGTCTTCTAACGCAATGCTACATCACAGTTCATACCAGAGTTACTAACCAATCTATGCCTTTTTCTGTATAGCTGTATTACTGTTATTTTTGTTAAAACACTTATAAATCTAACCACAGGCTCCATGTAGTTTAAATTCTGGATATGCCAAGTTATAGATAATCCATTTATTCTACAGATGAAGCCCATTTGATATGATTAAAAGCCCTGGACTCTGAGTCAGCAGATGTATTCTGGTTAAATCCTTGCTAGACATGCACATATACTGTAGGGTGTAACTTCCTCCTCCAGCAGGTGGCGCTGTGTGCTCCTTTAAAGCGCGCCACACCACTGAAGAAGACCGCGGTGTTGGCGGAAAGCTAAAGTCGCAGTTTGTAATGTTAAGCTGTTGTTAATCTGTTGTTAAACTGATTGTTCTGAAGTCCACATTGAAGGATTTCTGCTCCCGTAAAGACGTGGCGAAAGATTTAGGCTGTAATTGCTATATTTAGCTCAGTACCTAGGCGGTATTTTGTCGTTTGTTCGCCAGGAGCAGACCCGAGCTGCTTGCTAACTTCTATCTTTTTTTGTGTTAGCTCGTTTTGTGCTATCATGTCCGGTAGTGGTGTTATCCGAGGACCTTCAGGGAGCAACGACTGTCGTATATACGTGGGAAATCTCCCTCCTGATATCCGCTCGAAGGATGTTGAAGATCTGTTTTACAAATACGGATCCATTCGTGATATAGATTTGAAAAACCGAAGAGGAGGACCGCCGTTTGCCTTCGTGCAGTTCGAGGACCCGAGGTGAGCCTCAGCGACCGTGTCTCCGTGTTTTTAAGTTCAACCTGCAATAAATCCGCTTTTCAAGTTTATAATGTTCAGTCGATTGCGATTCTGTTGAAGCGCTTGTGACAACCTACCCTCATCGAAATCTTTTGTAGCTTAACCTGTTTTGCATTTGCCTTGAGGTCATTTAACAGCTAGTATTGACAAATGATGAAACGTTCAAATCAAATCTCAAGCAAATTCCCACACAGTGTCTAGCTCCAGTTATTGAGGGGTGTGGATATTATATGTTTGGAATGATTTGGGTTTCACAGGGATGCAGAAGATGCCGTTTATGGCCGAGATGGTTATGACTACGATGGCTACCGCCTGCGTGTTGAGTTTCCTAGAAGTGGTAGAGGAGGAGGAGGGGGTGGTGGAGCAACAGGACCCCCAAGAGGAAGGCATGGCCCCCCGTCCCGTCGCTCAGAAAACAGGGTTGTTGTGTCAGGTGAGTGATGCCTTTCTCTCTGGACATTGTTCTAATATTGTTACTTAAGTGTAAAGATGAATGTATGACTCTTACTCCACCTTCTTCTATCAGGTCTTCCCCCAAGTGGAAGCTGGCAGGACCTGAAGGATCACATGCGTGAGGCAGGTGATGTGTGTTATGCTGATGTGAACCGGGATGGTACCGGAGTGGTGGAGTTTGTGCGCAAAGAAGACATGACCTACGCTGTTCGTAAACTGGATAACACCAAGTTTCGCTCTCATGAGGTATGTAAAGGTCCACAGCTTCGGTCTACCTTCATAAGGAAGGGCTGTGCAACTAACTTGTATTTCACACTCTGAAATGAAGGAAGCAGAGTTTGCTTTAAAATAACTGGACAGTAAGTTAAGTCAAGAGAGGCTGTGTCATGTTACTTTGGATTATGATCCTGTCTATGTAGGAAATATTCATTCAAAAGTGTCACATAATGTTAATGTGTTTTCAACTTACTGGCCAAAGAGATACTCAGTTTTACTCATAATCAGAACTATATTTTTTTTCAATTTGCATAAGCATGTAAAAGAAGTCTTCATTAAACCTTTTCTGTTGTTCACAAGTTGAACCTAATAAGTGATCATTCTCAAAAATGTAGTTTCTTAGCCATCATGCTTCATGCAAAGGGAGGCATGTCCTTCTTCTGCCAGTTTCACATAGCAACTTAAATGTCAGTGCCTACCTCAACTCAGTTGATGCTTAATTTTGTGTGCGCATATGTGTCTTTAGGGAGAGACGGCCTACATTCGTGTAAAGACGGATGGTCCACGCAGCCCCAGCTATGGTCGCTCTCGTTCTCGCAGCCGCAGTCGAAGCAGGAGCAAGAGCGCATCCCGCAGCTACTCTCCTCGCCACAGCAGAGGGTCTCCACGTTACTCTCCCCGGCGATCTCGCTCTCGCACTTAAGACACACCTGACCTTAATTAAAGCTGTAGTGCACCTTGGAGATGGAAAGGAAAATCTTCACTTCGGTTACAATAACATCGCATAGCAAATCCTGTATACTCATCTCGAATCACCTCATGTTATGTGTTTACACTGCCATCTTGTATTTCTCCTTTGCCCCACACTTTTTTTTTTCTTTTTTTTTTGTGTCTGGCCTGGTCTGGTCTGTGGCTTTGTTTCACTGTTGCTTTCATTTTTCCCCTATTCCCTTCACATAAAAATAGTTTCTGCTAACCACTTCTCCCTCCTCTCTATACATTTAATCTGCTGTTTGTTTTTTTGTTGTGTGCTTTCCCTTTGTTTGTGAAGCTTTTACTTCTAAACATATGCTATTGTCCTTTGACCTCTTGTGTGTCTCTCTGTAGAATTCAGAGGAGCAGGATAGGATGGGAACAGAGGAAATATTAAGATAAACAGGAGGAGGAGGAGGAGGAATCAAATATGGCACCAATGGTATGATGGCTGTGCCTTGTCAAATATGAAATCTGCATTGTGATGCAGTTTTTTGTTTGTTTGTTTTTTTTTTAAACATTAAGTTGAGTGCAGTCGTTATATCTTTGCAGTAATAACATGATCTTGTATTTAGAGACGCAAAGCTTGTATTTTCTTTTTTTTTTTCTTTTCTCATTTCCTAGTATCCAAAGTAAGTCCTAGTGTTTTTGGATCGATCTTAGCTGGTGGCATTTTTTCCAAAGTAAATTCCCTCATAGATGCATTTGTTGACATTTTAAAGTACTTTGTGAAGGTGTGATTCTAACTTGCCTCCTTCTCTTTGGTTCTGCTGGCATTCTAAAGGTTTGGACTGGGATCATTGTCCCCCCATTCCGGAGCCGGAACAGGATTCAGGATCAGATTAGGATTAGGCGTCAGGATGGATACATGGAGCAGGAGCATGGGAGCATTTTACAGGGAGAGGATCCCGACCCCCGGCTCAGGCCACATAACTCCATCAAAGCGGAAATGTAGTAAAATATTCAAACCTAATTGGCTTACTCCTTATCAAAATAGCTTTTTCTATTTTATGTGGGACCGCAGAGACACATTTATTGATGACACCAAGATGAGCAATTATTTTTCAGTTTTTTGTTTTAAAAAAAAAAAAAAAAAAAATTATAATAATGAAGAGCAAAACTTGGATCAAAACCAGGAGGAGGGCTGGGAGGTGCAGGATGGATCTACACGCATAAGGAAAGTGGTAAATAGTGGGCATACGTTAACAGAGGTGGAGGTGGGGGGCAGAGGGAGGCCTGGGAGGTGATAAGTGAATGTTGTTGTAATGTGGTTTGTATCTTCTTCTTAGGTCAGTCTTTTCCACAGGATCAGATATCTCAAAGCTTTATTCTCTTTTAATAAAACCTTCAGTAACGAGCAAATGTTTGTTGTTCTTGCTCATATCTTTACTACCACCTTAGTTTGTGCACAGAAAAACGCTCGTTTCATTCAGATGTTAAGTCAGCATATATAATGCCATTTGTGGAGTCTAATAAATCGGGAATACACATAGTTTATTAAAGTTTTAAAAAAATATATGATTTCAATATATATTATGTCAGATATCTGAGTATCTTGATTTGATAATGGTAAATTACAGAATAGTAGAGAGGTTTTTATTTCAGTCATATATTTAATTCATCCATTTCTCAAAGATATAAAAACATGCTTTTTTTGACTCAAATGTTTGGGAGACCTTTCAACAACTGCTGGATAGTGTAGTGGTGAGATCGCCGTCCTCTATCCTAGAACCCTGCCTTTGACTTGTACCTTGCTTTTAGATAAAAGCCTCTGCCAAATGACTAAATATAAATGAAAACTAGCCTTGCACAATGCTTTGCCCACTTTGGTTTAAGTGAATGTGAAGTTCTGACCTTTACCACTACAAAATTAACACAGTTTTCAGTTTGGCTCCATTTTTATACCTAGACCACAAATCTAACAGCTAAAACCCACTAAACACTGATTTGATGGCACAATTTGACGTATGTACGTGCAACACAACGTGATGACGTTGCAAGCTACGTGCTCTGCTATTGGTTAATAAGTCTCGCCCATTGGACTACTTTCTTTAAAGCTCAACGGACTAAGTTAAAGAGCTGAATGGTCTCTTTAGCGTTCATGTCAATGTAATAAATGTTCAGTATTTAGTTAAGTACACCCATAAAAAGAGTTCTACGTCTATGTCGTCCACATCCCTAGCCTACTTCGTCCGCGGGGTTACTATTATCTTCACCTTTGTTTTGTGTTGGCGGTAAGATGTCCGGTGGAGGTGTGATCCGAGGACCAGCAGGGAGCAACGACTGTCGGGTATATGTGGGAAATATTCAAGAGACCCATATTGAAACTGTTGGTTCGTGTCAGGTTCTTAATTATATTTAAAGAATATCAGCCAATGTATTGTTACCATTTTTTAACACTCAAATAGCAGCAGAGAGTTCAATAGCAGAGAGAACACCTTTGTTTCAGCACCATGGAGAGAGACAGTGACTGACTCAACACACTTCATGTTTTCTTAACTGAATTAAAATCACTACATGTGTCTAAGTTATAACTTTGACATTTTAAAACACCCACACTTGTAGTAAATAGGGAAAAAAATAAATAATGTACCTCTCACCTTGCTTTCTCATGTAGTATGTGTCACTGTGACCTTGCAGGGATGCAGAAGATGCTGTTTATGGGCGTGATGGTTATGACTACGATGGCTACCGTCTGCATGTTGAGTTCCCTCAAAGTGGACGTGGAAGTGGTAGGGGAGGTGGCAGTGGAGCTTTAGGAAACGCAAGGGGAAGGTATGGTCCCCCATCCCGACGGGTGATTTGTTTCTCTCTCTGCACATTGTTCTAATATCTTTACCAAAGCACAGAGATAAATGAACAAGTCTTACGCCACCTTCTCCTATCAGGTCTTCCCCCAAGTGGAAGCTGGCAGGACCTGAAGGATCATATGCGTGAGACAGGTGATGTGTGTTATGTTGATGTGTACCAGGATGGCACCGGAGTGGTGGAGTTTGTACGCAAAGAAGACATGACCTATGCTGTCCGTAAACTGGATAACACCAAGTTTCGCTCTCATGAGGTAGGTCACAGTTAACTGTTAGTTTAAGGTAAGTGTTGAAGTGAAACATGGAGGAGGTCAAATGGAGAAAATGGACGTGAGGGTGAAAACAAGTGGACAGTAAGTAAAGGCCATTTGAAATATGTGTGCTTAAAATGTTGCTTTGTCATTATAATATGTAATTCTATCATACTGGATAATGCTTATCTGATGGTTTGTCACATTAATGAGTGCCTATTTGTTTTGTCATCTATGATTGACTATGTGTTCCTCATTAGAGGAGATGCATTTTTCTTGTTTTAAGCATAATAAGCAGCTGTTTTTTACCATTCCTGCTTTGTTTTTTTGTCTTTAGGGAGAAACAGCCTACATTCGTGTGAAGACGGATGGTCCTCGCAGCTCCAGCTTTGGCCATTCCCGCTCTCGCAGCCACAGTCGAAGCCGGGGCAATTTTTTTACTCTGAATGTACGCTTGAAAAAAGCAGCTTACCAACTGTTTCTTGTTAAATTGAAAATTTAGTTTTGCTATGCTAAAGCTGCTGTATTTGTGCATGATCCCATTGTGTTTTTAAAAACCAGTGGGGTTACTGAGCTTCTGTTAGTTTTTCTAAAACACAAAATCCTGTGTTGGGTCAGGACGGTATCAGTTAAATGTTTATAGTCTTCATATACTGCACACTACTTTCTCTTTGGATCTATTGGTTTCTGGTGTTTCTGCTTTTCCCCATCGACATTTAACTTACTCTCCAAAGAAATATCTAGAGATTTTTTCTGAGGTCCTTCACAGATGCATTTGTTGACATATTGTAAAGTACTTTGTAAAGGTGTGATTCTAACCTACCTCCTTCTCTTTAGTTCTGCTGGTATTCTTAAGGTTTGGACTGGGATCATTGTTCCCCCCATTCCGGAGCTGGATTCAGGATCAGATCAGGATTAGGATTGGGCATCAGGATGGATACATGGAGCAGGAGCATGGGAGCATTTTACCGGGAGAGGATCCCGATCCCCGGTCCTGTCCACAAAACCCCATCAAACTGGAAACATTGTAATAAAATATTCAAACTAAATTGGCTTTCAGACAGACATAAGAGAGTTTATTTTATGTGGGACCTCAGAGACGTGATCACTGATCGCATACTGATGGCATTCAGATTTAATTTTTATAAATTAAGAGGACTCTGTGATCAAAACCAGGAGGGCTGAGAGGTGCAGGATGGATCCACACACAAGGAGAGTGGTAAATAGTGGGTAAACATTAACATTAACAGGGGTGATGGGGAAATATAAACTTAATGTGTCTTTTTTTTTCCTTTTAGGTCAGTCATTTGCTGCAGAACATTAGGTTTGTTCTTGCTAAATATAATCTGCAATATGTTGAAGCATCATTTCTTCAATAAAAGATTTTATAGTTAATATTATTATTATTTATCATCTTTATGTTCTGTAGTAGAAATGTATTTTACAGTGGCCATATAAACTATTCCAGAGACCTGAAGGGTAAAACTACTGACAAGCTGAAAGGTTTAAACTTAATTTATGTTTATTATTATGGGTATTATTTTCATATACTACATAATGCTATTTGTAACTGTTAATTATAGCAATTCTAAAATTAAAATCTATCATGTCCGCATGTGTCAACTGTATTAAACTATTTGCTTTTTAAACGTGCTGTGATGGTCAGTGTACATGATAACTCTAAGCTTGTTTTTGTTTTGGCCATATACCAAAGCCTTGGCTCAGAGGTAATAGATATTTTGAAGTCACATTAAAAATAAAAAAATAATTGAATCTGTTGTCTGCCTGGATGAAAACGCAGAATTGGATTTCGACAGTATCCTCCTGCTGAATTAAAGAACAAACGGGAATTTAGGGAAACTATGAAGCGTAACATCTGAATTGCTTCTTCTGTCTCGCAATTCATGCGGATCGATAATATCGATCCAGCCGATCACCTGGATCAGTGACGCCCACAGCGTTAGGGGGGGGGGGGGGGGGGGGAGGGAGAAAACGGTGCATTGTGGGTGGAAATAAGATGCACACACTGCCCGCAAGTAAAAAACGCCGTCAGCAGGGTGGAGGCTTCACTGAACCCAATCAGGTGGTGGGTACGATGTGGAGGGCGGAGCAGGGACGCACGTTTCCTTGCATAAATGAACGACAAACCTGTCCTGCAGCGTGTAACGCAGACGTCTAAACGGTGAAACTTCGTGGAGAGAGAGACACGGTAAGTGTTGATTGTGCTAATTATTTATCAGTACAGCTTTCGTCGCTGTGCTCCCACCAAATGAAAGTGAATAGCGAAGTATTGCATACTGAACTCGCCTGAGCGTCTCATATTTGGAGCCAGAAGCTGTATGGATGCATCTTCAGCCTCCTGTGCAAACCTCACAACCTCCGTTTATTAGTTTTAAATGATACAGTAACTTCCAATATGTGCACCAGCAGACTACACGGTGCATCAGTATGTTCATGCTGCTGAATTATGTAACTTAACACAGCACCCTTCCTTTACTCCAGCAAACCCAAGGTTGACTACAAAGCTGCATTAAACAAAGCTCACAACGCTTTCTGCTACATCTGAGGTGGATCTAGGGTTTCTTTCCCTAAAGTTCCCCATGGCTTTGTAATCCTGCTTCATTAGGACCTCACCCAGTCACTGATGTTGGATATGGTTTCAGTTTCACTGAGCTCTCTATCACAGATGGTGTAAATCTATTGACAATGTAAATTAATAGGTTCATAACTGCAGTCTGTCTGTTCCTACAAGCAAAGGGTGTCAGAGGCTTGGAAATGAGTGTCATTGGTTGGTTAAGTTTGAAATGGTACGACCTCTTGGGGGAAACCCATCATTAAATACTTTACATTTTTCTCCTGTGCAGCTCAGAGGCCAATATGTCAGACAAGAAGGCAGTGATAAAGAATGCAGACATGTCGGATGAAATGCAGCAGGATGCTGTGGACTGTGCCATGCAAGCTATGGAGAAGTACAACATTGAGAAGGACATTGCTGCCTATGTCAAAAAGGTACATTTAATTAATGTTCAGTGAGTAGGATACATATGACAACTTATAAAAGCATGTTTTTAAATGACTGGTGCTTGTGTGTGTACATACTAAATGTTGTTTGCCCTGCAGGAATTTGACAAGAAGTACAACCCCACATGGCACTGCATTGTTGGGAGGAACTTTGGCAGCTACGTGACACACGAGACGAAGCATTTCATCTACTTCTACCTGGGTCAAGTGGCCATTCTACTGTTCAAATCAGGCTGAGATCCAAACATGCCCTACTGAAACAACTTTTAATTCGACACTTAATACTTCTGCGCCAGTCATTCTCTGCCACCCTTCTGCAGACATGCCTACCTACTGGTGTCGTGCTTGCTTCAGGCTTATTGTTTGTCATCCACAACACTACCACCATTGTCGGATGGCTCTTTAGTCAAGCCCGGACTGGTGATGCGCTGTTCATAGAAAAATGCCATGTAGAACTATTTATCATGCCAGCACTCTGACCAGACAACCATGAATCCTAATTTCTGGATATTTTTGCAGTGCATTGATGCATGGACCTTGTACATTTATTTCATATGGATATGTTGTATAATAACTTATTTTTCATGGAATTAAAATGAGCAACAGAGTTTTTGTTGAAATGCCTTTAATTTTCAGTGTTGACTGAGACCGAATGAAAAATGCCAAGATTGTTGCTCCCACTTAAATAAAGAACATAACCTGCTAAGAGATGTAACGTTTGTAGATTGTTGAACATTCCTGTTTCCACTTCAGTTGTGAATATTTACAATGTTGCTGCTTTATATCTCTGGAAAGTAATTTAATGTGCAGTATTGTGATATTCTCAACATGTTGAGCACAACTCTTTGAGACAATAAAGCGGTTCAAAATGTTTATGCGTGCCGTGAATTTGGTATACTTCAGTATACTATAACATCAAGTATCTTCAGAGAAGACAGATGTGGGTAGTTGGAAAAGCCTGTTTCATATACAGTTTAATGATGGATTATGATAAGTGTGTCTGGGCCCATATGTACGACTTCCAGACTAAAGGAGTCTCTTTCTGATTATCATTAGTTTGCTTGTGTTATAGCTGTCCTTACCAACTGATAAAAGGATTCAGGCAGCGCTGAGCTTTAATTTACTAAAGCAAGCATATTGAAATGCACATGGTATGAAAGCTAAACATCCAGCCACAGTTCTTTGTCTTTTCCTTAACCATATCTCTTTTGTCTGGACTGGCGCTGGACACGCTCCCATTCACATTCAAGTGAACATTCCCTGCTTATAATATCCAGACAAATTCTCTGACTGTACTTCCATCCTTGCCTCTGAAGATGATATATTTTATGGTTCAATATCTTTGCATGGTTTTGCATTCTAGGCATAACGGAACAACAAATGCTTGTTGAAAAGTAACAACATGCTTTACATGTAGCAGTGCACACAATGAGAAGTTATCCTGGCACATGATACATTACGGGGCCTTCCACTGGTGTCTAATAAAATATGAAAGCTTATTATGTTAATGTTGCACACACAATAAATGTACATAATGTAAAACCTTATATTCGTATAAGATATAAAATGTAGTGACTGAATTGCTTCAGCTTCACAGACATTGTTAGGATTGTTCTGTTAGATTGTTTCCACCACAAAAGCTATCAAAAATAGGCCCACCTTACCAGGATACAAAATAAAATGCTACTTAAACAGCATAAAATTATTTATGTAATTATTATAGTATAAATATGCCATACTGCATGAATCAGTTTCAGTGATTGGCAAGCATACACAAGCTAAAAACAGAATCATTAATATTATATTAATATTTAAAAAGGACAGGAAATTGTTTTATCTTTTGATAGACCTCTGTACTTTGGTAGAATTTGCTCTATTTTTACATTGTAGTATTTTAGTAAATATAATTTATGTTATTATATTGTGTTCTTCCTTTTATTGAAGCACTCGATGAGGCGGAGTACTTCTTGTCCTGTAGGGGGCAGTAATCAAACTGTCATTGGGGAGTTTAGGTCGGAACGAAGACTGAAAACCAGCGAACAAGTAAAACACTTCCGAGGACACGAACATGGCGGCGCACACCGGGTTGCCAGCACCGGCCCTTGGTCGTATTGGTGTCCCCGCTTTTCCTCCGGTGGCTCTGTCCGCGGACGCCCCTCCGTTCACACCCATGAGGGCGGACGGTCGACAGCTCGACTCGCCGTCGGAGGCCGAGAAACACTTTTCCCGCTGCGCCGCAAAGCTGAGAGCCCTGCGAGCAGACTCCGGCCAGCTCCGGGAGGAGCTCAACCTGCTGTTTGACCAGCTCCTGTCCGAAAACTACAACAGAACCTTCTGCCCCAGCATCAGCATCCGACCAGAGGTAACGTAAACTCGCTTTAGTCTGGTTGAAGAGCCTGAACCTGTGAAAAACTAAACCGGGGATTGTGGGGACCTGGACGCTGGGAGCGGCTGGTTATCCACCATTGCTGACATGAGTCTATGTATTTATTTATAAGTTACTAGACCCCACTGAGGCTTAGCAAGCTCCTTTTTGGACCTGGCCAAGTCTGCAGCGTACAGTTCTATGTATTTAGTACAATTTTACATTCACATCTATTAAAAAAGAGTTTTCTGTATCCTGTAACTATCCTCTGCACCAAAGATAACACTTCAAGCCAAAGTAGGATTACCATAGCAACCACCTTACACACCTTAGCAACCACCCAGCAGCCACTGTCATAGCAACCACAGCAGCTGGCAGCCATCTTGTGTCTCTCTATCAGCATTTCTAGATTTAATTTACTCCTTTCCCATGTAATATAAATATCCACATTCCTATATTAGTCTGACTTCTCTTATATCTGTGTTTGGTTCGTTTGATAATCTTGTTTTCCATTTCAGGATGTGTGCACGTTGCTGGAACATGCCAGTTGCCTGGTGCCGCTGAGTCAAGAGCATTTAGTCATCAAATTCTGTCAGCTAATACATCATCTGCTTAATCAGCTGAAGGTAATGGTTAGTAACAGAGAGTGTAGTCTACATGCAATGAGTTTGAGTTGGCAAACGTTTTATTCCTCTTTTGTTTTCTCTGAATTCTTTTAAAAGATAATAATGGATGACAAGACACTGGATGTACTGATGAACTATACCGCCAAAGCGCTGAAAGTGTGCAGTACATGGACACACTCAGATATCCTCCTGGCTCTCTCCACAGTAGTGTATGGGAATGGACATCAATGTCAACAAGTAGGTATTTGTTCAGGATTTATGAAAGTGTGTTTAATCAAACCTAATAATTATTAGTTATAGTAAGAGATCTTTCTCATTTGTAGCTTCTCAGAGACTTACTGGGAGAAGATGGAGTCCTCATGCTGTATAGTGCTCCATCTCAGCCAAATATGGAGTTACGGCGTGTTGCTCTTACCTGCATGGCCAACTTCTGTTACAGGTAAGCTTTAGCATACTTATAAGATGTTTGTAGCTTTGATGAGGACTAAAGCTATTTTCAGCTTGGACAATGCAGTAAGGGCCACCTAAATAAAATATATTTAGAAAACTCAAATTACTACTTAAATGCCAATATTTATACATAATATACTACAGCACTCGGTTTGACATTTGACATAGTAGGTCATTGTGACTCCTTATTGTTAAATTATTGGTGCTAACAGTTAAAATGGTGGGTTATATTATTTTATTCAGGATGCCTGGTCAGCTGCCTTTGGATGATCAGTACAGAAGTGCATGTTTCGGAGTCTTTCTGAAGACAATGCAGTCCCCCAAACCTTCCAACACTGATGAGCTCTTCTACTGTATGGTAAGGATCATTTTTATGTAGTACTAAGTCTACTAAAAAGTCCAATGGGAGAATAGACATTTAATTATATTTGGCCTGTGCCTGATTTTGTGTCCTCTGTGCAGGTGATCCAGGCAGCGCTGAAGGGGCTTCAGTGTTGTGTTTCAGGTGGGAAGTGGAAATTTGGTGGAGAAGAGGAGCTTGGGTCTGTACTGGCTGCGCTTAAGGTAAAAAAAAAAAAGTGTATCTTCATTAAATGTTCTGTTGTTTTTCATCGACAAACACTACTCAACAGTGTATTTGGTAATAATTTGCAAATGCTCACCTATTCTACAGAGGCTCATGTTCCAGGGAGCTCCAGGTGTGAGTGTTGAGTGGCCTGCTGTGCTTTACCCAGCACGTCTTCCTCAATACGAAGGCCTTTCTGCACCAAAACCTGCTGAACCAACAAAATTTTCAGAACCTCCAAAAGATGCCTCAGCACCAGGGAAAGCCTCAGGGGTAAGACAAGCCATCATTTATGTTAGTCTCAGTTGTAGAGGGGACCATAAAATCAGTAATTGAATACAAATGTTTGATAGATATTTTTTGTGTCTCCAAAGAATAAAAAAAGGAAATCCAGAGGAAAGGGAAAGAAGACAAGTAGTGAGGAGAGGAGAGCAGATGATGGAGAGGAAGATGACAAAACAGCAGTGCCTGTACTTCAGAAAGAAAGGGCCAGGGAGGGAGACAGAGGAGAGGGAGAGCCCTTGTTGAAAACTTCTGCCCCATCTCTTTACCCCTCCTGGAAAAGAAACAGTTCTGATTCAGAGTTTTCCGACCCAGATGGCAATGCACAGAGCAAATTAAGGTACAGAAATTCACAACCTTTCTCCATTCATGCCCATACTACTGAAAGCTAAAGCTTTTCTCTATGCATTTCTTCAATTACTACATGTTTTGAAAAAGCACACACAAGCTACATTTGAACAATATGTCATTGACCACGCGAGTGGTCTATAATTTGACAAGCCTGCAAATGTATATAATAGCTACCATTGTCAAGGTGTAATGTTTTACTTATGTAGTATTTGTTTGTGTATGTTTTATATTTATATGGAGACTGAGGTCCAGTACTTTGAACTTAGACTGCAGAACCCCTTGAAGTGCTTGCTACATATTGTTCCTTTAACTTTGTCTTCTATGAGGTTTAAATATTTAAAATATAGATGCATCTTAAGTAACTAATTCTAGTAACTGCAAAATTAGTTTGTTATACATATTTCCTGCATCACAGAGAGAAAACTCATTTTCTTTGTCATTTATCCTGCGCTCTTTCTCTCTTGCAGACTTTACCATGGTCGTGTACGTCAAGCAGCTCTGCAGTGTTTGCTTGCAGTGGTGAAAGGTGTTGAGAAGAGGACTCTGTACGGGTACTGGTCGTCCTTCATCCCCGACTCTCCTATTGGAGGGCCACCCCCTCTCAATATCCTCACAATTATATTGAAGGACCCCTCACCAAAGGTAAGACATACCCTCACTCATGTTACATTTGTCCTTGACAACGATTGTAACCTCTGTCTCTTCTCTCTTAGGTACGTGCGTTTGCGCTTCAGGTGTTGTCGGCCATGCTGGATGGCTCCCGTCAGTTCCTGGCTGTGGCTGAAGATACTGCATCTCCTCGGACGTCTTACACCCCTTTCTCGTTCCTGCTGGCTACTGCTGTGAGAGAGCTGCACCGCGCTCTCAGTCTGGCTCTGCTGGCTGAGACCTCCTCTCAGACTCTAACACAGGTCATAAAGGTACATTTGGTTGATAAACTTCCACAAGTGATGCTACCTGTAAGCTACTGTTTTACTACGTGCCCTTCTCTTCCCCTCTTCCTTGAGGTTCAATGTACAGCTTGTATACAGTTTGAAATGTATTTGACAATGGAAAGTTAAGGCAGAGACCATGTCTTCAGTATATTATGAACAGTGATAGTGTTGGAAATTGTGACTATGTGGAGGTATTAAATATAAGTCAGAAGATCATCAAAATCATTGGAGTTAGTCATAAGATTGTATCACAGTCGATATAATAATAATCATCATAATCAAACTGTATTAATATTTGACTTGTCACTGTGTTGGACTAATAAGTGTACTGGATAAAAATGACGCCTTACAATCTGAGAGAATGAGCCGCGTAACTCGAGGCAGGTTAGTCTATTGTCCTAACAGCACATCTTCTTCTCTCCTCTTTGTAAGTGTCTGGCATACCTGGTGGCGAATGCCCCCTACCACCGTCTTAGACCTGGTCTTCTCAGCCCGCTCTGGAAACAGATTCGTCCCTATGTGCGTCACAGAGGTATGTACTTTTTCAGCTTCCTCAAATAAGAGGTCAGTAAGTTTGTTCCTTTATTAAAACCATTCCCTGTCTTTAGATGTGAATGTGCGTGTGTCTGTCCTGACACTTTACGGGGCTCTGGTGACAACTCAGGCTCCTCTTCCTGAGGTGCAGCTCCTCCTCCAACAGCCGGAGGGCAGCGGTAGCAGCAGCACAGGCTCATTCACACCACAGGACTCGTCTCTCAGCTGGAGAACAAGAGATGGAGTTTCCTCACCCTCTTCTGCACGAGTTACACGCTCACAGCTCAGCTCGCACACACATTCCCCCCATGTTCTTCGCACACCAGGGGAGGATGACAGCGCCCCACCATGGCTGCTGCAGCTGTGTGTATCGCTGGTGATCCAGCCTAGAGAGGAGCAATCAGACAGCGAGGGAGCAGGAACAGGAGGAAGTGTAGCTTTGGAACCCTCTCCTGTCCGACTAGAAGCATTACAAGTGAGACAGAAAGCAACAAAAATCTGTACTTAGACATGCTGGAAATCTGAAGGTGAAGGTGACCCATTTATGTTTCAGGTACTGTCCCATCTGGTACGTGGCTACTTCTCTCTAGCCCAAGCATGTCTGTGTGAGATTGGGCAGGTTAGTGCACGCTGCCTTGGGGAGACTGACCCATCCATACAGCTGCATGGAGCCAAGGTACTGTTTGTGAATGTGTGAAAATACATTTTGGTAATTAATCTTCCGTTGCACAAAATATAATATTCACATATCATATTTGAAGAAATAAGAAAAGCTCTGACATCTTTCACTGTCTTCTGTTTAGCTACTAGAGGAATTGGGAACAGGAATAATCCAACAGTACAGAGCAGAGAACAATGTGCCTGAGAGCTCTAGGGTCCCTATGAGTCAAGTGAGTACAACCTTTACTGTATACTGTTTCAGGATTGATCTGTTTAATTTTTTTAAGAGGCTGTGATATTAGACCTGCATATAACATGATCTTTGGCGAATAAGAAAAAAAAAGTACATAGTTACGTATACAATAGGCCTTAGTCTTTATAGTTTTATATTTTATAATTAGAGACTCAAAAACCCAGTAGTTTAGAGTTACAGGCTTTGTATTGATACAGATAATGTGTTATAACATGATTTTCTGAACGAGGACAGGCAGAGAGCTAATGTTAATATTATAACAGCTTGATTTGAAAAATCCAAATGCCAAATTTTAAGTTTAGTAAACTAATATATTAGGATAATGGTAATGTAACCTGGCTTCAATCCATGCATACTGAAAACCAGAAAACAGCAGTTTATATGGCAAAATGATGTTTTTTCATATAATGTATATATGTTTGTGCACAATGTAGGTGGTGCAGTTTTGGACAGAAGTCTTGAGCGGTCCACTAAATGGAGCACTGCAGAATGAACAGCATCCGACACTGCAGACAAGCGCCTGCGACACTCTCTCCTCCATCCTACCGCAGGCCTTCGCACAGCTTCCTGTGAGTTCCCATTTGAACCACTGAACTCTTGACAGCTAAAACTGAGCATCATGGAGCTGTGTGTGTGACATGTAGTGTTGTTTTTAAGGAGAAGACCCAGCTAATGTGCATCACTGTGCTGCTGGGCCTGACGTACAGTGAGAACTATCTGGTGAAGACTGCGGCTGTCAGGGCTTTGGGAATCTACATACTGTTCCCCTGTCTGAGAGAGGTAAAGACACTGACCAGCAGCTGTGAGCATGCTGAGGACCAATTAAAATGTTTAAATTCTCCCACGAGATAAAAATATAGAAAACCTACCGACCTACTTTTGACAGAAAACATGTTTCAGACTCACTGAAGTTTTTTTTTTTTTTCAGGATGTGATGTTTGTGGCAGATACAGCAAACACTATTCTTGCTGCCCTTGATGATCGATCTACAAATGTCCGTGCCAAGGCTGCCTGGTCTCTAGGCAATCTCACTGATACACTTATTGTCAATATGTAAGATAACATAACATAACATAACATAACTGTTTGCTTTAGAAAACACACGGCACGCTATATTAACATATTCTGATCTTGACTAAATGAAAGCTTACTTTCCAAAATACTGTATAGGATTGCCTACACAGTCATGTTATTACTATTGTTTTCAGCTCACTGATTTTAGATAAAACCTTCATTGTTCTTTGGTGTCTCCTGTCTCTTTATCAGGGAGAGTGTAGGTGTGGAGTTCCAGCAAGAGTTATCAGACATGCTGCTGCTCAAGATGTTGCAGGCAGCCACACGGGCGGCAGCTGACAAAGACAGGGTGAGTGCATTTACATATGTTGTCACATTTTGTTTTTCTATTCATCGGCTGTAAGTCAGAGTAAAGCAGCTGAGCAAATCTAAGAGAACATGTGCTGTACCTTTCCAGGTGAAGTGTAACGCAGTGCGAGCACTTGGGAATTTGCTTCATTTCCTGCGCCAGACTCAGCTGACTCGGTCTGCATTCCAGCGCCCACTGGAAGACGCAGTTCGTGCTCTCGTAAAAACTGTCCAGTCAGAGGCCTCGATGAAGGTCAGATGGAACGCCTGTTACGCATTGGGAAATGCTTTCAGAAATCCAGCCCTGCCACTTGGTAAGTGCTTTTTTACAGGGTATTCCCTTTTTTTTTTTTTTTTTTGCTCTGAAGTTAGAAAAGAAGATGAATGCTTTTCATATCCGTTAAATATTAACCTGTTGAGTAATGAGAATAATACCAGCTGCTTGAGCTTTTATTTACATAAACCCATTAAAAGGGTTTCTTATGGAATAGGTGTGAAATGTACCCAATGATTGATCAGACTTTTTAGGTTATTGCTGCTTGCGTGACAGACTCAAACAGTTTGTTTCTGCTTTTTTTCCCCCTCTCATGTCAGACTCTGCCTCCTGGTCTTGTGATGCTTTCTCTGCCCTTTGTCATGTTGTTACCTCCTGTAAGAACTTCAAGGTGCGGATCAAATCTGCTGCTGCCCTAGCAGTTCCCGCCCACCGCAGCTGCTACGGGGACACAAAGCGGTTCAGCTGTGTGTGGCATTCCCTGGCTACAGCGCTCGAGAACAGCGAAGACACAAACGACTTCTTAGAGTACCGCTACAGTGCCAGTCTGCGGCACACGCTCTCACAAGCTCTCCTACACCTGCTAAGTGTCAGCCAGTCCCAGGACATGCTTCCCCTTGGCAGATCGCTGGCCAGCGAGGAAGGGAAGAGCATCAAAGAGCATTTGATTAAATATCTCAGAGTGGACGAAGGAGTGAGAGAGGGAGTAGAGGGTGAGAAAGAAACAGGAGAAGACAGTTTTAACCCTCAGCAGAGAATCACAGGTCTGCAGGAGACTCTGATTAGACTGAAAGGGCTGAAGGCTGAGGTGGAGAAAAGAGAAGAGGAAGACAGAAGTAAAGACATAGTAGTCAATTTTCTGGAGGATTTGGTAAAGCTCTGCGAAGAGCCATGAAGAGACACACCTCAAACTGCAGCTCTGGATTTAAGAAAACTGAGGTCATAAGTTGTTCTTTCAGTTTGGGACAGATCAGAGCAACCTGACAGCCGGAGGAGAAACATCCAACTACAAACTACCAACTAAGACCCAAGGCAAATGTCATGGAACCAGATTTGTCATGATGTGATCTTAGGGCATCACAAGGAACCACAAGACTGTTTTGAAAAACGTTGCTATTTAGGAAGGTTTTGATTTTATTTTCACATGGTTATGTCAGGATGCCCTGAAGTTGTCGGTTGATTTTTATTTCATTTTATTTACTGCACTTTTATTCTTTGATAGATAAACATCTGACATACAAAGACATGTAGTGAAATTATATTTTAAGAGCAAATTAATACACAATTATAAATACTGAGGTTAAGGTTAGGTGACTTATTGTTGTGACTTTAGGTTGAATCATATTTTAATCTTATGAACAAATTATTTAATAGAGTTTAGTTGTATGATTTAATGAATGTGAAGTTGATTAACTGCAGGTCTGGTTTGACATGTATGAGAGTTTGGCTGGAAAACAGACGAAAATGGTTGATTGCTTAACATGTCAATTTCATTGTTTAATTTTATTGTCATATTTTGTCATTGGTAAAATAATTCTTAATGCAGATCATGGCATACACTACATTGTCCTTGTGAACACATCAATGTCAGCTCACATTACATAAATACTGGGATTTCTCACAGTCTGGCTTCAGATTCCTACACAACAATCCACATACAGTTGATGTCATAAATACCAGTATATCTGCTCTTGCAATGTGCTTTTTGCCTGAAGTTAAACATATACTTAAAATAGTGATGACTACTTATACCAGAAGAAGATATAATTCTTCTGAGGTCATAGTTGCTTTGATGGGGAAAAAATCATTGACTAAAAAAAGAAAATGGAAATATCAAAGCAACACTCTTCCAGTTTTCAATTTTATAGCGAGAAATCCTCAGTCCAAGTGCTCTATAGCCATTTGGAATTTCATTCTAGCCAGTGCTTGATAACAGCTTATTTCTCTTTGCCATAGAGCTCCACTGTTCAGAACCAAACAGATTTAAAACAGAGCAGCGAGGCAATGCATTGTCATTGTAGTTTTAAACAAAAAATTTACCATTTTGCTGAGATCTCCAGTAATGTGCTTTAACATTCATCTTAAAATGAACACATTGGTCATTACGAACATCAACTAAATAAAGCAGCTGTATGCAATTTATAAGAATAAAGCTGGTAGTAGTACTAGACTTCAAAAGTTTAGTTTAAAATTATTAGTTATTAGTTTTGTAAAATTCCAGTAAAAAAACTACAGACTTTCACGTTAAGCAGAAATAATTCACATTTATCTGACTTGAAACTCACTCAACAACCATAGAAGTGGATATCTCTTTTGGATAAAGACGTCTGCTAAATGATCAACTGAGACGTTTTTCACTAAGTCTAGGTCATAGACTCTTCACATGAGGATTAAGTAAATGTACTAAACAGATATTTTAAAAGCTCCAGTAATTCTAGGAAGAGTAATTCAATCCGTGTAATACACGCTCAGCCAGCAGGGGGCAGTAGAGTTGAGCGGTGGATTATCCGGATGTTGATTACTGATGCCTGGATCCAGACGGACCACGCTGCTGCTGGAGACAGAAATGGACGCGTACGAGTTGTTTCGGAAACTCGGAGCTGGAGCTAAATTTGACCTGAAGAGATTTAGTCAAGATGCCGCTCGGTTTAAGGTAAGTTTACATGTGTATTTTCTCGTTTACTGGTTGAAAATAACAGAGCGCGGTTTAATATATTTTGCTAACCCCCAAAGTGCACTAGCGTCAAAGTACGTTTGTTTTGATGTCAGCATTTTGAAAAAAAGACCGAATATTGACTCATTATACTAAATACGTTGTAGAGCCCGTCCATTTATTCACATACTCTGTATACCCGTCTCATTTTGTAGATTAGCAGATCTCAAGAAGGGGAAGCGTCCTCAGATCCTCTATCTGCGATCGATTACTTTGGGACAGGACCGGCCAGTGGAGCCCAGAGCAGAGTCGCAGGACGAGAAGAGGATGAAGGAGGAGAGGAGCATCAGGAGTGCAGCGACAGTGAAGACTCTGCAGCAGGGAAAAGGAAGCGAAAGGATGAGGAGAGAAACACCAGGAAGAAAAAGAAAAAGAGGAAAAACAGCCAGCTGGAGCTGCAAGGTTAGGTGGATAGGGATTATTGCTGGTGACTGGGATTATAACTTTAAAGATTAGCATCTAACTGTGGTCATTTCTAGATATCATCTTCATGAATGTCACTAATGTCAATGTGAACAATGATCTCTTCTAATGATGGAAGCATGTCAGTGACTGCATAAAGTTAAATTGTTAAAGTTAAAAATAAAAAGCTTCCAATAAAGCAAAAGCAGAAATACATCTGCATCGTACAACTTGAAAACTTGAAATAAATTAATAGTTTTACATCAAACTATTTAAAACGATGTAGGAGTCCATTTTAGAGACTCAAGACTGTTTTCTGTCTTGTGTCTGACTGAAGCTGGAGGGCAAGAGAAAGACACAGAGAGAAACGGCATCACTTGGACGTCCACGCTGGACAGAAAGATCCAAAACCTGCAGAGTGATGGGAAGGAGAAAAACTCGCTGAAGAGGCTGAAACAGCTTCATCAGGAACAGGTCCAACCCACATTAAAACAACTCTTTGATAAGGGATTAAATGAACAAAACAAGTGTAAAAACGACCTCACCCTGTATCTTCTGTAAATTGTCTTTTATTATTTATTGATTTTAGGTCAATCGTATTCGCTCTCAGCACCGTATAAACGTGCACGGCTGCGATGTACCGGACCCAGTGTGCACGTTTGAGGAGCTGCAGTCTGAGTATCGTCTTAACCCACATATCCTTCAGAATCTCAAAGACGCGGGGCTCAACTCCCCGACACCAATACAGATGCAGGCGATACCTCTCATGATGCATGTGAGTACACATACATATATTCAGTGGTTAGTAAACGGCACACAGTGGTCTTGTGAGGGTTTCTGAGTGGTTTTCTGTGCGTCTGGTTTCCCCTTAAGGGCCGAGAGCTCCTGGCTTGTGCTCCCACAGGGTCAGGAAAGACTCTGGCTTTTTCCCTCCCGCTGCTCGCCCACCTACAGCAGCCGACAAACCTGGGCTTTAGAGCCGTGATCATCTCTCCAACTAGAGAACTGGCCAGCCAGGTACACAGCACACAAAGGATTAAAAAGCCTGCTGAGCCACAGTGATTTAAATGTAGCTGGCATGTAAGGTGTTTTGTTGTAAAATGATAGATGATTGTGTTAAGACCTACAGAGAACTGCTTCGCCTGTCAGAGGGAGTCGGGTTTAGGGTTCACATCATGGACAAAGCTTCCATGGCAGCCAAGAAGTATGGACCACAATCGAACAAAAAATACGGTAAGAAAAGTGTTGACACAGGAGGTTAAATGTGAAATCTGTTCTCAGCATTTACAGTGTGTTTTTGTGTTTAGATATACTTGTCAGTACTCCAAACAGACTCGTCTACCTTCTCAAGCAGGATCCTCCAGCTCTCGACCTCAGCAGGTAACATTTATTCTTTTGTGCTGTGACACTCTGACCAATCTCTGTCATCACTGACAGCTCTTGTAATAACAGAGCCAATAAAACTTTTAAAAATGAAGTAGACCCTAATTTTTGTCCTGTTTTGTTGTTCAGTGTGGAGTGGCTGGTTGTCGATGAGTCCGATAAGCTGTTTGAAGATGGTAAAACGGGCTTCAGGGACCAACTTGCCACAATTTTTCTGGCCTGTTCAGGAACAAAAGTGCGCAGGGCTTTTTTCAGTGCCACCTGTACACCTGATGTAGAGAAGTGGTGCCGTCTAAACCTTGACAATCTGGTGTCTGTCAACATCGGACACAGGTAATGCTCATCTTGTAACACGTCTTAGTGTGATTGATTGTTTTTTTTTTTTCCACTTCTCATTAATTAAAAATGAGATTATTATCTTTTCAGGAACACTGCAGTTGAGACGGTGGAACAGGAGCTGCTATTTGTTGGGACAGAGAACGGCAAACTGGTGGCAATGAGGGACATTATCAAAAAAGTATGAACCCTTCAGAGAGGCTAGTTTTTAAATCATGTTTGATTTGTTTTGTGGCTGGACACAATTTAAAAAAGACAAACCTGGGTTAATTTATGCTGTACATTAAATTCAGTAAGTTGTTACTATGAAGGGAGAAACACGTGTCTTTGCAGACTCTGTATCTTTACAGCATAAAATAATTGATGTCCAACTTGTATTTCAGGGTTTCCTGCCTCCTATGCTGGTGTTTGTTCAGTCTATAGAACGAGCGCGGGAGCTTTTCCACGAGCTGGTGTATGAAGGCATCAATGTAGATGTCATCCATGCAGAACGCACACAGCAGCAGGTACACACAGGTCCCCACGGGGGCTGCAACATTACTTGTCGCTAAAGTGCATCATGGCGTTTATGCTCTTCTGTGGCTTTTCTCCTTCAGAGGGACAACGTAGTGAATAGTTTTCGCTCTGGTAAGATTTGGGTGCTGATCTGCACGGCTCTGCTCGCCAGAGGAATCGACTTTAAAGGAGTTAACCTTGTGCTGAACTACGACTTCCCCACCAGCGCTGTAGAGTACATCCACCGAATTGGTTAGTTTAATATGATTGCTGTGTAGTGGGCTGAAATAATTGACTAATGTGATCAAAGTCAATGATTCTCAAGATTTTTTATGTTAATAAAACAAAGAATTTGTGGTTAAATGAATTAAATGGTAATTAATTATATAAAATACCAATCTAATAACTAATAACTATGATATCATTATGTTCTAAATATTTATTTTGCGTCATAACTGAATATTAAACTAATGATGATGTGAAATTAACCTATTATATCAATATCTTTGCTGTTCCATAGGACGTACTGGTAGAGCTGGACATCAAGGGAAGGCAGTCACCTTTTTTACAGAGAATGACAAGCCCCTGCTGCGCAGGTACATATATAAACTTACAAAGAAAGTTGTTTTTGTATGTTTGATTGTAGAAATTCTGTTTCTATATCATTAAGTGTAACTGCATGGTATCCAAGACATTATACCTTTTCTGCAACATGCAGATACAAGTCTGTATCTACTATTTTGGATTATGTTTTACTCTTTTTCATTTGATATATTCTGAGCATCTCTTTCTCACAGCATTGCTAACGTTATAAAACAAGCTGGCTGTCCTGTCCCCGACTACATGATTGGCTTCAAGAAGATACACAGGTACAATAAAGTAGATGCATGATGATAAGAAAATTCTACAACCCAACATTTAAGGAATTTGTGTATCACTTTTGGTAATATAATTGTATTTGTTCATTTTGTTTTTTGTGTTCAGCAAAGTAAAGCGGAGACTCGAGAAGAAACCACCTAAGAGAAGCACCATTTGCACAACCCCTCGCATCTTGATGAAGAAAAAAGGCAAAGCCCCAAATAAAGGACAGAAGCAGGCAGCAAGCGGAGAGCAGAAAGGAGAAAAAGCACCTCAAACAGCAACACACAAGCAGAAAGGAGAAAGGCAAACAAAAGAACCGAAGAAAAGAAGTAAAACACAGAAAGAAGAGGGGACACAAAAACAAAAGATGACAGGATCAAATTCCTCTGGAGCCAAGTTTCAAAAGTAAGGAAGATTGGGGATGAGATGAATAATTTGTAAAAACAAAACAATCATGTCCTCAAACTTATCTGGAGTCATCAAATACCAATACCAGAAAAGTTAAAATATGCTGAAGAACTGAATTAAAAGGTCTGCATAAAATGAATGAATGTTGTAAACTATGCTATAATAATAATAATAATAATAATAATAATAATAATAATAATATAAAAATAATCTTGCAGTTTTTTGTTTAGATGTTAGATTAGTTCACTTTGGGATAAAATGATGTAAGATGTGGTGCAGGTTAATTACTTTTTAATCTAGTCTCTAATTTTTATCTCTTCCACAGAAAAAAGGGGAAGAAAAAAAAGCCACAAGAGGAGTAATTCAGGGCAGCACCAGCACATTGATGTGAAGATGGACATGGATTTTCTTTTTTTTTAATTATTATTATTATTATCTTACAGTCTGATCTGCTTATTTTCACATTTGTGCTTTGTATTATCAGAATATAAAATAAACAATTTTCTATACTTGTTTGTTTCTATCTCTGTTTTATTTGCTACTTAATATATTGACATGGTTAAAAATAAAGAAAAAAGTCAAAGTCATGTGTATCTGATGTTTCCATTTTGAACTTACAAACTAAACACAAGCACACTGATCACTGATCAAAGACTTCATACTATTTAATTGAAACCAATTGTGAATGGAATAAAGGTTTTTATTTATACTGGATTTTCACTGGTCAGCTTAACAACAGCTGTTGGTCTAACGAAAGTTATTTGTGTGATTTTGTAGCAGACTGACAGCTGTGATTAGACAGTTATTAAGTTATGCAATTAAAATCATCTAATTTTTGTGCTATGTACAGCAGTGAAACCAAACTAAAGTCTATGGTAAAAGCGAATTTTCTTAGCCTAGCAGCAGAAGCAGGCTTTAGTGAAACTAGATTTAAATTAAATGTTTGTATTATAATAATATATGTGAGTTTATAATTTTTGTTTATATTGTAATTATAGCGCATAATCATACAAGCACGCGTTAAAAGTCCTGTCTCTCCTCAAGGGAGATATCGCGACACTTGCCCTGAAATCTCGCCCATGCATTATACTGCGGAAACCCCGTTCAATCTTTCTTTCTCAACATGGCACCGAAGGTGAAGAAGGAAGGTCTGTGAATCTAAACCTTTTTAATGACAAAATAGTTCATTTTGCTCTAATAGCGTTCTGAAGTTTCAATAAACGTCTCCGAAATGTAAGACTAAGCCCACAGTGGCTTAAATAAAGTCAGGGAATTGCTGTTAACAGCCTAAATATGTAGATAATTCCTACAGTCTCTCCGGCATGGAAGCCGGAACGTGATGCTAAGCTAATATTAGCACGTTAGCAGAGATGGTGCTGACCAAAACTCTGTCTCTTAAAGTCAGCGATTGTGTTCTGGTCCAATTCTATACAGTACATGAGGGACACGGCTTAGGGGGAGAACCCGCATAGGATTGAACAGACTTAACTGGTCGATAATTTGTTTTTCTGAACACTTAGATCACCTTAACTGAAACGTTGCATAAGCTACACGTGAAAGTTAGCCAGTCTAAACATGGTGTAAAATACGTGTTCTGTTTGTTATAGGTCTTAGGTGTAAATGTTAGATCCAGAGGGAGTTTGGTGTTTCTATAGTAGTATAATGTCTCAGTAAGCAGTGAGTGTATTTCTCCTGTGTTGAGTGATTTACTGGTAAATGTAAGTTTGGCTGGTTAAAGCTACATTAATATGGGCTGAAATTAATATGTGCTGAAAAAAACTGAAATGCAGTATCTAAAATGTTACTTTTTTTTTTTTTTCATTTAAGTTTATCTTCATTTGATGATGTGTATGTATTTTGTGGAAGTCACGGTTTTTTAAAAAAATGGTTTGTCGTCTTGAAAATGTTTCAGTGGTATTACACAGCTTCACTCTTGAGGCATAAGTGATGTTTGGATAATGTCTCATAATGTCAGTAATAGTTTGTAATACTAGATAGTAATAGCTTTTTCAGATGGTACAGTAAAAATGGATAATGACAATGGATATTCTCTGAACTGCAGAAAACAAATGTACTAATGTTCACATTTAAATTGGTGAGGGAATTTATGTCGCAGTCTGCAGTAATTCCTGAAGTGGATAGTGGCATAACAAAGATGCATTAAACGGCTGATTAACTGTCTCACTAATGTTTCTTTTTATTTTTAGCTGTCCCTGCCAAGACTGAAGCCAAGTCAAAGGCTCTGAAGGCCAAGAAGGCTGTGCTCAAAGGTGTACACAGCCAGAGGAAGAAGAAAATCAGGACTTCACCCACCTTCCGTCGCCCTAAAACCCTTCGTCTCCGCAGGCAGCCCAAGTATCCTCGCAAGAGTGCTCCTCGCAGGAACAAGTGAGTAAAAACGTCCACACACGGGGGGACTATGCGGGCAGGAATTAAACCTGGTGCATATGATGGCAAAAGCGATCAAAGTATGAAACAGCATGATTCCAGCTTTATAAACTACTGATGCACCCAAAATCTGTGAAGAATATTATGCACTGATGTTTATATGTTGGGTAGGACATGTCAGTATTGTATTTTTTTTAAGCCCCCACCCTTTTAAACTAAATGGACTGTAAATGTTAGTGCTTTTGGCCTAATGGTTTTTTTTTTTCCCTGTAGGTTGGATCACTATGCCATCATCAAGTTCCCCTTGACAACTGAGTCCGCCATGAAGAAAATTGAAGACAATAACACACTTGTGTTTATTGTGGACGTCAAGGCAAACAAACATCAGATTAAACACGCTGTCAAGAAGCTGTACGATATCGATGTCGCCAAAGTCAACACACTCATCAGGTAAAACTCTAAGGATGAGATGAATGACGCTTTGTCATACTGTTGGCTACTAAATTGCTGCTTTAAGTTTTGTGGAATGGTCTTCTGTAATCAATTATAGGACTAAATATACTTTGACATTGTGAGCAACAATAACATTTTGGATTAACAGATGAGTCTAGATTTTCGGTGCCAAGTGTGTTCTATTGAAGTTGTTGAAAAATGTTACATTTTCTCAGTGTTGATTTTTGTTTGAACCTCAGTTTTACTTTACCACCTTCCTTTCATGGCTTCATCATGCTCATCTGTTTTGTTCTGACCTGCGTTTAGGCCTGATGGTGAGAAGAAGGCGTACGTCCGTCTCGCACCAGATTATGATGCGTTGGATGTTGCAAACAAGGTGAGTCTTGAGTCGTAATTCAGTACAAAGGTTGTTTGCTTTCCAAAATTGTCTGTGCAAGTGATGTAAGTCATCATTTGATCTGAATGTCTGTGATATATCAAAGGAACCACTGATGCCAGATATTGTAGGTACAGATGTATTAGTTGTTGAAAAACATTGTTTAATTCACGTTTTACGTTTTTACAGATTGGCATCATCTAAACTGTGGCTGAAGAGACTTGTGGAATAAATATTTGTACAAACAATGGATTCAGTGTGTTGTGAGTTCTTCACCTACTTTACTTCCACTGCCTTACTGGTACTTTGCTACAACAAATGACATTTGCATACTAAATGGTGATCACTCTTATAGAGCACCAAGCTCTGGAAAATAATACCAAGTTTCTCAAACTCTTTGAGGTCTAAGGTGTTTTGTTCAGAAAGCTGATGAAATTGTGATTCTCTACTTACCAACAGATTCAAAGGGTCTTAAAACTTAAGTAGAAAAAATCTTTGCTTATTACAGCCTTATGCTGTAGTTCAAGTATTGCTAATAGGTAAATGTTTTATTGGACAGAAATGTCAGACATTGGAACAAAGTTTAATACTGTTCCTACATTCACTGAATAACAAGTGCAAACCACATAATAGTTGTCAGTGCTGCCAAAGTGTTAAACTATCCTCACTCGATATTACTGACGATGTTAAACTTTATGGTTTAGATTTTTAATATAGCACTATGTACATGTTTTAGTGAAGATACACTAACTGTAGCAATGATGGGGGATTAATGATATGTTAATGCAGAAGTCTGTACCATGACTGTTTTTCAAAGAGGAAAAATAAATGTCCTGTTATGTAGTGGTTCAAAAACGCTTTGAGGAGCCAGGACTCCAGTAAACATACCTAAGTAGTTTAGCTTTTTCTTAATGATTTGACTTATTTTGATGACTACCAACACACACTCTAGCTTCAGAATCCAAATACTTGTTTGTTTAATATGGAATCTTGTTTCTTCAAAGTTTACATGGATAGGTAAGATACATGTTGGTTACACATAGGATGCCTTATGCCCCTCCTTTTTCAATAAATAGAAATATATATCATATTGCTCACATTCAGTCACATGATAGTGATACAACACAGCTGACCACCTCCCCGTTATGAGAGGAAGGTGCGAACTGTGCCTTTAACCAGGCCTCTACAGATTGGGCACTTCCGCAGCGACGGCGCACACTCCTTGCACACCACTAGGTGTCCACATGGGATGAAGACGATGTTGACCTCCTTATCCATACACACCTTGCAAGTACGCTCCTCCTGGAGGCGACGCAGCTGCTCCTCCATGGGGAGATCTGCAAAGAAAAAGACGCATGAGTCCATATGAAATCTAGCATGTTGCTCCCTAGGGTAGAGCAGTAGTAGTTCAATCCCTGGTTCCTCCCTACTACATATCCTCTGACACTACAACCATTTAGAAGCAGGGTTGTCAGTCCCCATTGAGGCAAATGTGTGATTTATGAAACTGAGGTATATCAATAAAATTTTATATTATATAACTAATATATTTAATTGCCTCTTTAGCCATTAAAAGTTATCTGAACTGTTAAAGCTACAAAAAGCAAGTTAAGTATTAACCTCGACCGTGAATTATTTTCACCTGCAGTAGATACAGAAAATACTCAATGACTAATAATGACTCAACTGACGAAAAAAGGCTGAAAGAACATTCAGAAGTTTCATATCATGAGACTGAGATGTGTCTTCATACCTGAAAGATCTTGGCTCGGTGATGCAGCTTCATTTGACTGGGCTGTAAGAGAAAGTAATATGGTCAGGCTTTGTTTAATGCACAATGAATACAATTTGATAACATATGCTTACTTATGAATTTAAAGCCCTCATAATTTTACAAAGGCTAAGCAGTGCTTTGTGCTGAGGATGAAGCCTGCTCTTAGCTGCAGTTTGATAGCTGCACACCTTGAAATCTTAGTGGCCTATATGATTTTTTTCCTTTTTATTTTAATTTATGCAGTTTGCAAAAAAACATCAAACAAAAAGTATATACTGTGATGAATACAGTCAGAGAATATGCAGTGTGGTAAAGATGACATACCCATGAGATCTCTGAGCAGGTGGATGTCATTTTTCTGTATCCAGTTGCGGAAGACCTCAGCTGCAGCGTTTCCCTTTTGTGAGGACGAGCTCGATCAGCCTGGCAGTTTGCTGCTGTGCTGACGTCTGAGCCTGAAGCCCGCTGTACTCCTCAGCAGCTGCAGGTTAACAGGGAAGTGTTACAATCGCAAGGTTTCTGAATTAGAAATGCTACAGCTGCACAATAAGGACTAAAGCGATAGCTGCAGTTATACTTCTGAAAACTCATAATACACTATAAACTAAAACACAAGAAAATATCAACATACATAACACATTTTGCTCTCTTAAATGCTCCAACACTGGTTCAACGCTCTTCAGACGCTGGATCAATGCTGCCTGGTGTCTCTTCACAAAGGTGAAACCATCTGAACCAAAGAGGGACAAAGAGTGTTTAAAGGAATTTATCATCAATTATTTTCAAATTGTTCCTTGGGCCACGAACATGTGATTAAAAAAAACTAACAATGTAATTCAGTGGTTGTACATTTTCACTGTACCTGATGCCAACGCCTCTGCCAGCATCTCTCGCTCCTCTTCTCTCTTCTGGTCCTCAGCACTCAGCAGGTCTAAAACCAGCTCCTGGACTGTTCTATAGTTCTCTCCACTGGTCAGGATCTTGCTCTGAACTGTCTGTTTAACTAGACTCCTCTCAAAACCCATCTCCAAAGCAGACTTAATCACAGGGGTGTTCATCATGACGGCATCCTCGGACCGCTCCTCTCCTGGACCAAGATGAACCACTGAGAGGAGAGAGAGGAACATCTGTGAATGAACCCTCTACACTGAATCCAATCAGCACCATTTATATACATAGATCAGGACTGACAAACCCTAGTTTAACTAAACAGTTTGTTGTACATGGGCACAAAGACTAGAGATTATGCTTTTTAAATTATTTAATTGTAATAATAACTCACCAGGTGGATCCATGAACTCTCTGGATGAACTGTCTCCATTTGTCAAAAGCTTTTAAAAAGAAAAATAAGCATGTTTAAATGACCTGCTGCATGCAAAACAATTGAACCAAGATCATATATTTACACTGCTTTCTACTAACCTGCTCAAACAGCCGAGGAAAACGAGCTTGGATCTGGTGAACAAACTCTTGTCCCTTCTCCTGGAGCAGATATTCACACCTGAAAGTCATAAGATAGATGCATATGTTCTTATAAACCATTACCTTCATGAATAGTTAGTATTAAACAAGATAAAAATTACACAAACAAGACACTTTGACATCAAAGTAAACTATGAGTGTCAAACAGGAGCATATACCGAGGAAACCATTTCGCGTGTTCCACCCATGGGTCATCTCCCGATTCCCAGCAACGCAGGCCTCCATCACAACAGAAACACTTGACATCGTCATTTCGACCTTGGGGGGAAAAGAGGTTTCATTGTGACAAGTGGTTTGGGGGGTTTTCAAGAAAAAAAAAAAGGACAATGATGACTGTCTGAAACCCATTTGAATGCATGTTTGTTCCTTATCTTTCATTTCCTCTTCTGCTTGAAATCTTCATTAGTAAAGTGGTCACATGTAGTTGTCATTATTTGCGTTAATATGAGATCATAGCATTGTATTTATAAGCGTGTTTCCCTTATTAGATTTCAGTCAGGACTTTCCAGCTCAAATAAAGAGACGCCTGATAAAGAGTGACACCCCCTCGCAACAACAGCAGGGAAACTGTTACTGACATTAAAACTAAAGCAAGACAAAGAAAACAACTAGATTCATTTAAACCTTTAAATAATAGAAATGAATTCTGTGCAAGTCTTTCAGGACCAAATGACAGCTTCCGAGAATAACTTTCAGTTGTCTCGTTGACGTGGAACGTACCCACATAGTAGAAGCCAGCTTTAGCCAGCTGGTCAGGCCGGACAGGGATGCGAGATGGCCAGTTGACAAAGGTGAGGAGCCGCTCTTCGCTCTGCTGCATAGCAGGGTTGGAAACATTACTGAGGGCTGGGCCTCCTGCAGACATCTGGGAGGTTAGTGCTCCAACCAGTGGCACATTCTCAGTTCTTTCACCCCGCACAAAACGACAGTTTGGATAATGTCTCTGGTGTTCAGATACAGCTCTGTCACCTGGTTCCCAGTTACTCAACTGCAAATAGAAGCAAAAAAAAAAGTCATGTACACAGTAGATTTCTATGCTGGGCTGCATCCTAGTCAAACCTACAAGATTTAAATGATTAGCTGTGCTAATGTTCCCACTAAGACACTCACCTGTCCTCCGCAGCTAAAGCAGGCCACTCGGTCGGCTTGGCCTAAATAGTAGAAACCTGCCTTGGCGAGCTCTGCAGGAGTGATGATGGAGAGTGTCCAAGGGTGGAAGGACTCCAAGCGGTCCTGTTCTCTGCGCATGCTGGGATTGTGGCATGTCGGTCTCTGGTGGGACATGTCCTCTACACCACGAGAGCTCAGTGGGCTGGAGGGCGGCAGAGCAGAGAAGGCCATATTTAGGTAGCCAACTTGCTCTTCACCCTGGCCTGAACCAGAAAGCTACAAGGACAAAAACAGAGAAGCAAATATTAAGAATATTACACCAAAGTGCTAAAAATATCTGTCTTCCAATTTGTCAAAAAGAGATTTTGTTATTCTGTTACTGACTTCTCAATAACAAAATTGACATAAGGGTAACAGTATGTTATTTTGTAAGAAACAACCTTTGAGCTTACTGGTAAGCCTGGGCCAATGCGAAGTGGAGAGAAGGCAGAGTGAGAGGAGGAGAGAAGGGTGGCTGTAGATGGGAGACTCTGGATGAAGGAGCAGGAAGGAGAGAGCTGTCTGTGTTTCTCTGTTGGACAGTCTCCGGCCTGCCAGCCTTCTGCTGTCACGTTACACCTGAAACACTGCACACGGTCGCCCACACCTGTGTAAAACCATCCTGCCCTCGCCAAACTTCGCTCTGTGACTCCCGAAGATGGGAAACGAGCAAAAGTAGAAATCCGGTAGAGCTCTGTGGATGAATTTTAAACATCACATTTAGATTAGAAGGTTAGACACAAAATGAATCTGGATAAATGCATCTGATCAAGGCAAAAAATCAAGATTGTTACCTGAGGAATTGTCATACTGCAGATCAGGTGGAGGCCCATTACGACACAAGCCCATCAAAAATTGGTTGTTTTTGAGTTGAACAAGAGTTTCCATTTTTGTATTTATGTATGGAGATACAAGGCAAAGGCGATGTCCTTCAAAGGGAGAGAGGTTTGAGAAAACCCAAGGTCTCACACTCACACAGACACACTTAGTCACACTGAATCAGAGCATAGCTAAAACAATAACGGGGCAGAAGTAGTGGGAGGTTTAACTCAGATCAAGAGCACGAAAAGTATGCATGTCTGAAACTTAGAAGCTCTTCTACATAAGAAATAAAAGCAGTCCAGAAAACGCCACTACCACACATCTGTAATTCTTCTCCCGTAAACATGCGTCCTGTGTACAGACTATATCCATATTACTCGTACCAGGCAGAGCACTATACTTCAAACAATGCTGAAACAATATTTCTCTTCCAGTTACAGATGCAGTGGATGTACATTAAACAAAATGCATCCTGTGCAGTAAAAAAGGATGGACTGAGCACAATTAAAATGCATCCTAAAATGAAATACCATCATACCACAGTGTGGTCTGATCACCCAGGATCAGTGTACACGTTCTTAACTTGTCTACCTAAAGCACACATGTCACACCTTATCTGCCAACTCAATGATTATGTATACAAACATAAATACGTGCACACATACACATACAGACCAAGGGATATGTGATCTCAAACCCCTCCCCCCATCTCAGACATCGCTTTTGTATGTGTTTAAGCCTCCATGATTGAACAGTAAATACCCAATGAGAAAAACTTTATCCTCCTCTGGTAGAGATACTGGAAAGCTGTCTTTAGTTTAATGTTAGCAACTCCTGTAGAAAAAAGAAAAAATAACAATTAATTAAAACCTATTAAAGTCAATTGTGTGAGATAATGAAGAAAAGCTGCAACTGAGCCCAACGTCTTAACAAGGTTAGTTCTGTCTTACATACTCTGAAAATTAAATAGTGTCACTATTACAATAATGATATAATAAATTAAACTGAAACAGCAAGTTCTAATCTGTGCAAAGCACAAGGTTAAGAGTACTTGGTAATAATACTTATTGGATTAATCCATTAATGCATACTTGAATGATATATATACACACATATATATATATATATATCATTCATATATGAATATACATATACATGTCCACAGAGCTGGGGAAATCACAAGAGACAGATAGTGGTAAAACCTAAACTACAGATGAGGAAAACTCATATTTAGTAGGTTTCATAATATGAAAATGAGTGGAGTGTCCCTTTGTCGTGTATTTTAAAAAGGGTTGAACATAGAAACAGTACAAGACGACACAATCTGGTCTTAGCCCTTCATTATGGATCAACCTCCAATTCCCATAAATCAACTCAATACTATCTTTAATTATGTGTAAAGTGGAGAGTCCCTTTATTTTAGGTTGATTAGTCGATTATTCGGTTAATCATTTCTAAAGCAAAACGTGACAAAGCAGTGACAGGACAGCTCGGTACTTTCCTCAACATCAACACTAAACCTGACATTGCTGGGTTATTCCAGACACTTCCGGTTACAGCTCTGATTGTCATCAATTCTGGGCTTATAGCCATCGTTAGCTATGTCGTTCAATGTTGACACCGGAGTTTGATTAGCGCATTACTGTTCCCAGCAGTCAAACATTAATTAAAACAGACATAGCTGACATTTTTCTGACTGTTTTGACATTCAACGCCCGACAGACACTAGCCTGATATGATGCTAACGCTAATGCTAACGCGTGCTAACGCTAATAACTTTACTGCTGATAATTTGTGCAGCAGCCCGGATAAAAGGTAAATAAAAGTGCCAGCTTGCCGGACGAAAACGCATGAAACAAAACACAAGGTAGCGCAGTAACATGTATTTTCCTTTTCCACTGGTATGACTGACTCACCGTGTCGTAATTCAGCCAACTTCGTACGGAAAGTCCCGCTGATGTCAACGTCTGCACACGGACGCCGCCTCTCGCTTCTTCTATCCGCTTAACAATGAAATCGAAACGGGGCAGAAAAATGCAAACAGAAGTTAGAAAGCCCTCAGGTAAGTCCCTGAGAGAATCGGAGGAATCCCAGGACCCGGTCCAAGACCTCCCCTCCAGGTTTCGGACAGCGTCGCAACACTAGCGCTGCCCCCTGGTACAGATTACGTAACACGACCAGCCTCACTGCTTATTCCACTTTAATCATATTTTGCACATGTCAACATCTTTGTTATCTTCAAATGACAGATATGAATACGTTTAGCCAACACAATTCATCTATTTTAATTTCATTTGTAATATAATTTATCAGATATGAAAATTAAATTGTGGTGTCACATTAAACATTTAATCATCCTGCATCACATCTTGCATCTTTCACAAAACCAACAAAAATTATACTCCACTGGGGATTCAGGGTCACACGTTTAATAACAATAGAAAACAAAGACATAATTTACACATATACACATGTAGAATTAAAAGATACTGCTCAAACATAATAGGCGACATATGAAGTTGTGTTAACTATACAACAATGGAAAACTTTGGCTATCTAAGTTTATAAAAATAGATATAAAAACTGGTCTGATTAAATCATTTACTTACAAGGAGATGTTGCTGAGGACAAGTCAGATGATTAAGACACAGACAACCATGTGAAGTCATTTGTAGTACCTCACTTCACTTCCGGTACTAAGAGCCACGCCCCCTGACTTCATTGATGATTTCAGTCATATGTGCTTTCATGGACTTTTTAAAAACATGATCTGAGTGGGTGGGATGAATTATTTTCGCTTTATGTGAAGTACCTATCATTTTTCAAACGTTTTTTACCCATAAGAGCCACAATAACAGTGAAATTTAGATAATTTTCCATCAGAGAGTACTTTTAGTGATATTTTTACAGCAATATTGTTACAGAGAACTCCATCTGGAAATGAGTCGTTTATCACATTTCTTAGAATTACAGTTATAAATGCTGTAAAGATGCCGAGTCATTTATCAAGTGACGTGTCAAACTCTTGAAGGCTCACGACTCCCAGGGCTAAATGCAAATGAAAATGCAAATTAAAGTTCTAAAAATTATTTAGCTAAATATATAGCTAAAAAATTGAAATAAATCATCAGTGATGTGACAATATGCAAACCTTTGAGCTTCTACGTGTAAACTAGAAACCTGCTCTTTGGGACTTGTAAGACATTTCAAGAATTGTTGTAAGATCGTCGTCAGCTGAAAACTAGTCAACTCATCAGACCAGTGGTAACACTCAACAACTGTGAATGTTCCTCTTAGCAATTAAGTCAGGATCTGAAAATGATGATGCTGCCTACAAAGCATGGGGGCAATCAGAAGGTACTGAAGCACTTCCTTTTTAAAATTCCCAGTATCTGAAATGTTATTAAAACTTCTGTGAAATTCAAGGTATCTGGTAGACCAAGCACGTTCTTCATGATGATGTGTAGCTTAACCTGAAAGCGAAACATGTGCCCCACATAAAGGTGCATCAGAACCTCCAGTCACAGCATTTGGGGAAACGAATATCTTGTGAAACTGCTAGGTGGAAATATCTGCTCTGGGCCTGTGGCAGTCAGTGACAGTCAGTGGGTTGTGGTCGCAAATGTACGTCACAGAAAAGAAAGTAAAAGTGACTTGTACAACAGGACAATTGTCTGAAGCAGACCTCAAAATTCTCTATAAACCGAACCAAGAAGCACAAGATGAAGCCTTTGGAGCACTTCTCTACCGTCTTCTGTTTAACATATTTACCAGGGGCACATACAACATGGCACATAACCCTGGTGGTATGTTCGTCTCTAAACTGTGTAATTGTTTTACATACAATGCTGAATCTGGTTGACTCTGGTTGTAGTTTGCTTTCATGGTAAATGCCAAATAAAAAGAAAGTGGCATAACATTAATTCAATTAATAAATGCAAAAAATAGAAATACTTAACTATACTATAAAAGTAGTATACCATTGTTGCAAACATATTATGTGGTGATTTGTAAATAATTTACAACTTGTAGAGACAGAAATTAAAATTGCCAGCAACAGGGGCTCGTTTACAATTGGGACTGTGTGTAATTTTAGATAATTAGATATGTTTTTGTTTTAATATACAGTTTGTACTAAAAGCCAAGCTCTGGAAAGATCAACATTAGAGACACTAGAAATAACTACTTGTCTGGTGTATTTAAAAGTTTATTAAACAGAAACCCCTTTAAAATGATTACAGTGAGAGTAAGAAGAAATTTATTTATATAGAGAACATGCATGAAAAGGTACAAAACATCTCTGATTACATCAAAACTCATTGTAAATAGGATAATAAACATTATATGTAACATACATAGCAAGTGTCATGCATGCTAAGATAAATAATAATCTAGGTAGTGTGTGCATTATGTGTGTGAGCCCATGGTACTTTAATTTAGATTATAAAAAAGGTGACTTGGCTCTTCATTTGCGGATGGTGTGAATGAAACTCTATATGCTGGATATATAAAACAGGAAGCTGGTTAGAAGAAAGGCTCTCACCAATAATTAACAACTTCAAATACTGATAAAATATAAACACACTGCAGAAACAACCCAGCAGATAAAAGACGAGTATACACTTAATATGTAGTTTAAAGGAGGAGAATAAAGAGCTTCCCATGTTGACGATTGTCTTCTTTATAACAGCACCACATAGCACTTGCACTTAAAACTAAATACACCAAGAGCAGAGCATCTGCAGTGAGCACGTTGTTTTTCTGCAGATGCACAACAGGATCCTTGATGTTCACTGTGACTCACCAAAAACTCCACAAATCACAAGGTCGTCCTCGTTCCCACTTACAAAACTGTGCCAAGGACAGAGGAATTTCTAACTCTACAGTGTGGCAGAAAACTAATATGTTAATGGTACCGACCAGGATTAGTCTGTACAGAATTTTATGCCAGTGATATTGCATCTTTTAGTGTATTTAGTCTAATAAAAAACCACATACATTTTAAAACCATGTTGCTCTGCTTTGGAAGTTTGTGATTTCTAATCCATACAATATAAACCTTTAAAGAGCGTCTTTAAACTTGCTTCTGCTGTAAAATTCATTATCAAGTATGCCTTGTTCTCTTGTCAGTTACGTTATGATTTTGTGGTAATGCAGTTTACACTCGCTAGTCAATCAGCACTTGAACTGAATTACAACGCCACAATCATGCCAGACTGAAAATATAAAGCAGACTCACCATCACATTCAAACTAATTTCATGAGTCTGCTCTGTGATTTTAGATTTAAAATCTAAATAAATATTTACTGCCTGCATTCAGAAACAGGGTTTGTAGTACTTAAGGATCTAAAACAAATGCTAGTATGTCTCTCTGTGTGAAGGAATAATCTATAATGGCACCAAATGAATGAAGGTATGTGAAAAGAAACATTAGGATTATATATGTATTGAGCCAATATTGTGAAAAGTGAGAAAAAAAGAAATAGACTTCTTAATGTTGATGGAGTGCTGGCTGATTAGCTGGATACTTTTCAGGACCAGCGTAGCAAACGTCCAGGCCCTGACGGCAACAAATGGAGTGAACACAACTTTATCACAACTGTACATTACAACTCAATCCATTAAAAACACACCTCCAATAAATACCACCTTTGAGAAGCTTATTTCAGTGCTGCAGTGGGTAAAATGACGGGAACACTTCACACTAAAATGCAATCCAAAAGAGCAACATAAGCGAAAACACAGAATTAAAACTGCAATTTTAGTAACTTCAAAAGACGTCATTTTTACAGAAGGGCTGCTGTAAGGCTTCCTGTGGTGCGGTAAAAAATGAGTACACTTTAATCAAATCAAACTTTAACCTCAAGGGAAAAGGAACAGCGCATGTGTCGTATCACAGCAGAGGTCATTTATCCGTTTTAGGCCGTCATCTGTTACCTAAATTGATCACAAGACCTAACCCTTACAATTTCCTGGGGAAAATCCGTGTGTGGGGTTGCATTATACTGAGCATGTGCTCATTTAGTGTAGAGATCCTCTGTATATTCCTTCCTTTGCCCCCTAAAAACCTTTTTATCGTAGCTTTAGTGTTCAAAGTTAGATCGTGTCAGCATCCTGTAAATGTAGTTTCTACAGTCTTTGATTTGCCAGCAGTGATGTTTTCACTGTGACCAAAGAAAAAGCTTGTCCTCTTGAACTTTATTTTGAAAAACCTTTCAAGGCATTTCCATCCTGGCTGTGAGCATTTTAATGTGCACGTTTGAGCGTGAATATGACTGCTTAGTGTTCTTAATTGGTTCGCCACAAGAGTGCGTCCTCTCCTCCTGGAGGAGGTTTCTGTGTCGCAACAGAGCGTGAGCTGGAGTTTCTGTTTTTAATGGAACCACTATGGTGTTAATCCAGATTAAATTCTTTGAATCATCTCTTGCTCACAGTCCTGATGCTGCTTAAGAACATGTTTTAACAGCTGTGAGCATGTGCATTAAAATCTCAAATTACAGGCTGAAGGTAGAGGTAGAAGCGCTATTGTAGGTGTTGCTTTGTTGTCCCCCAGGCTACAGAAAGTACCTGAGGGGAATGCAGATATGATTGTTGTTACTGTTAATATCTTTTGTTCAACTTTTATACATTATTTTAACACTGATCACAATACCGGATGTGTTAATGTTTTTCTTGCATTTATAGAGCTTTATTAGCTTGACTCTGTGTTTTTAAAAAGGCGCAAATAGCAAGTGGGAGATAATAAAAAAATAAAATAAGAAATCTGTACTCGAGAATAAGCTGTGACACAATTTGCCAAAATTTACCAGAGAAGTGTTGCAGGGAGGAGAATACCAGCATCTTACCACCTTCTGTGAGAGTCAGGTTATTTCATTCCTTAGGTGCGAGCAGTGTTAGGTATCCGTCACACAGCGGTAGCGTATTCTCTCATTATGTTGTTCTGTACCACTTCTGAAGCCAAAAATGCTCCAAAATTCTCAGTCATGTTGTGATGATTTGTTGACAAACCATATTTTGGTGGTGGCTGAGCATGTCTATAGCCAGGTCAGCAGGCTGTCTCTGTCCATATGAGACCCAGAGAGCACAGTCTCCATGTCCATCAGAAGGTCTGAACTGAGTCCCTCGGGGATGCAGGGCATCAGCTCCTCGCCCTCAGACATTGGGAGCACAGGCATCGACTCCTGTAAGGTCATCGAAGTGGTATCGCCAGAGTCACCTAACCAAGTGAGATAAAAAGATAAAAAAATGATGTGATGGAAAAGGAAATGTCAACAGTAAGCTGTGAGAAATGGTGGGAGTTGAATGGGCTATTGGGCATTTTCACAACATCAAAGACGTGCGTTTTTCCCCTCAGAAGGTACAGCATGTATGTATTCATGGTATCAATCTACCCACTTTTGTTCAGCATGTGTCAACACAAAGAAATCTGGAGGCTATTGAACTATCTGTATTTGTGCACATATATGGGGTGGTATGCGTCTGTGGATTACCGGTGTCCATGTGGTCCACAGAGCTCAACATGTGGTCCGATGTGCGGGGTAAGCTGCTGATGCTCAGACCACTGTCAGTGCTCTCGTTGCGAGAGTGAGCGCTGCACAAGAACATACATTAACCTTCCTTTATGGCTGCTGATCATCATCATCATCATCATCATCAAAGGGGATGGAACAGTACAAACCAAGTGTAGTTAAATAAATAATAATAAATAAAATTTGCTAACTACTTATTGTTGGTTATTTTTACTCTGTTAATAAAAAATAATAATAGAAAACAGGAACTTACCCATTAAGAGTTGGTTCATGGTTAGAGGCTCTGATTCTGACATCCAGAGGTGGGACCAGTGTCTGTGCGTTCCTGTCGTGGTCCATTCCACCAGGCATCTGGTTCCTTCCTGCTGCCTCCTATAACACACACACAGATTTACTTTTATGATGCAATTTAAAACTCTATTTACATGAAACAATGTAATTACTCTTAAGTCTGAAATGAATATCCAGCACAGTACGACTCATAACACTGATAAAATTGCAGATAACTGTGTGAGTTGCAATGAAATAGAGATTTTAATGGTCACTTCCCACTACCATTTTATTTAACCTCTGACCTGTGGTGTGATTTGCGCAGAGAGGCCTTCACATCTCAGCTTTTCCTGCCTTTGCTGCATTACCAAGCCAAGGAGGCCAGGGTTCATCTTCTGGGCTGCAACATAAACGAAAAGCACCCTTTAATGAATGAGTAAAAGTTTCCAAGGGGTATAGGTCAAACATTTCAGCTATGACTACTATACTAAGAAAACTTTGCGATCTTTCTTGTTTTCTTTAGTTGTTTCCAAACAGCAACTTGTGATGGTGGACATTGGAACAAAATGTTTCTCATTGACAAACAAGAGTTGTCAACTCAGGAGACACAAATTTGATAGTGTGCTACCTAGATGCGGGTCAACCCATGTGGTGGTCTTATTTATGTGATCGATGTAGTACACCTCTCCATCTGCAGTCACAGCCTGCTCCCAGCCTTCAGGCAGTGGACCTGAACAGCAGTGAAAGTACACAGTGAGAAGGCAAATGGTGGATGGAGTGCATGGAGAGTAAAAAGTAGAACCTGGCCCACGACCTTTAATGTGTGTGTAGCTTCTAGTTTGTAGAGATTTTATGAGGTAAGTGAAGGTTAGTGGGAAAATAAGTGCAGGTTAATATGTTCTATAGAGGAAAAATGTGCATCTTGTCTGAATGCAGCGGATAGGAGATTACTGTACACACTACTGTGGAGGGTGGCCAAACCTGGTCCCCATGTGCTGCCATCCTGCTTGTTTTCCAACTATCCCCGTCCTACCCACCGCCGATTACCTGGACCAGGTGTGTTCGACCAATCAGAAGCCGTAAGCATGAGGACGGTTGGAAAACAGGAAACAGAGTTGCCGCTTAAGGACCAGGACTGCAGTATTGTCAATATGCAGGGCTGTTTAGGATGGATAATCATTCAATCTTACTGAAATCATTGTAATGAGAGATTTCAACTTAACTCTTTACATGGATCTGATCCGATAAGATCATCTAATTTTAATGGAAATAGATGGTTAGAAATGTTTTTAAATGTTCATTAGCTAGTTGCTAACTTCGTTTGTGTGTTTTCCAGTGATGGGCTCACAGGGCTTTGGGACACTCTTCATTGAAAAAACCAGCCTGCTGTGGTAAAAGAGTCAAAAGCCAAGTGGTGGGCTTAAAAACCAAAATAATGAGCTGCAAAATGCTAAAATGCTCTACGGATATGAAGGGAGCTGCAGAATTGGATGATAACAGAAACTGAATTATATTAATAATGATTTTACCTTTTAGCGCCTACAAATTCAAACTACGGTAATTGACTTTAAGGACTGACATCATACCAGAGGCACTCCTGTGACCTAGTATGTTCACAGTTTCCTGTCTAAAAACAATTTTCAGGCACCTGCATGTACAACGAGACAGGTTTTGCTTCATCCTGTTTCCACCAACCATAATAAAAAAACAAAAACATTTTCTGATATGCTTTCCAGTTTAAGTGAAGAGAGACAGAATACACAGTTCTAATCCTGCGCAAAATTGTACGGATAAACAAAAATTGTTTCACAAGTCTCACCTAGTCAAAGTCACAGTGTTTTCTTTTTGGGTGGGAGATTTGTTTCCACGTTAAGCTCCAATTCCGTAGGAGAGAAAAAAGGACGTTTGTTCTAAGAACAGCTGTAACCTTGGAAGATATCAAGTTAGTTTGTCTGTTTTGAATTCTTCTTTTTGCATAAAATGTGACTTTTGCCCTGATCTCTTATACTGGAAACTTATTTGCAGGGGATATATTTTTGGCCAGTATTTGAAATAAAACATTTGTAATTGTTTTTCCTATGTTATCACAGAGTTTAAGTAAATGTTTGGGTGAACTGACCCAAGGACCCAAATAGCTTTAAAATCTTCATCTATGTACCAATGTACTGTATGTATTAGTGCTTGAGTTGCTTTCTCCGCCGTTATCCTGGGTATTGAGACTTTCCCCAATTTAGCAGGTTGCTCTCTCAAAACCAGTGTCCAATGTCTCTTTTTGCAAATGTTTCTAACATAAACTGTCATCAGGTGACACAGTTGATCTAAGATTGTGATAAATCACACCGGAAGCCTTGGATGAAGCGTCCAAAAGGGAATCCCGCAGAAATCACACCCAGCAAAGACCTGACCACCTGGAGTCGGTGTTGAACTATGAAAAGCAGCTCTGTGCTTTCAAAAGAAACTGGATGGTGAGACAGGGGCAAAAAAATCTGAGTGATACCTGTCTCTGGAATGATGTTTTGTGGTTGCGTAGTGGGTGCTGGGTTGCTGAGGGAGTGGGCATGGACTGGAGTGCCAGGGATAGGATGAGCTGCAGCCGACTGAAGCTGTGAGAGACGTGGGTCGTGCCAAGTGGTTGTCTTATCCAGGTGACTGCAAACACACAACAAGTCTAAACGTATCTGTATCTGTTAAACCACTGTAACCTGACTGATGGGAATCATGAAGACTGTTTAGCTTCGGACCTGCTTTACCTGTACTACCAGATGTGCATGCACAAATACACTTGCCCAGACAAACGTCACTGTGCTGCTTTAAACTACAGTAGCCTTTGACAGGAGTGAACTGTCAGGCCAAGTGTTCTCATGAATGGAAGTGGCTGAAACAACACCGGTTGCCAAACATTTTCTGTTTGCAAGCAACTGATTAGCTTCCGTTCAGGTTATATGTACAGTACTGCATGAATCTTTTAACTGATTTCCTTCACTTTTAGTACCTTTATATTGTTTCTATTGCAAAATATTGCACAAGTGTTACAGCAGGACAGAAGTCATGTGAAAATACGGGGTTAATAGGGTTTAATAAGTAACCGAACTGGCCTGACGAGACAGGGTTAGCTACAACAACTGCCACGACGAAGCAATTATATTGATAATCTGAACATTTAAGAGATTTATCAAGCAAAAATGCCGAAAATAACCTGGTTGCACCTTCCTAAATGGAAGTTTAGTGTACTGGTTTTCTATTATATTCTATATATAGAGTGACAAGAATCACCTGCACAGGATGAGTGCTGATGCAGACGTGTAGGTGAGGGAACAAGGGGGGTTGGTCTTTCTAAACAGAAACTCTTCCAGAGCAACAGATCAAGCACATCAACTTATATTAGACCTCTTACTTGAGAAAGTATCGTTGGCCAGTAGGCGTTTTGGCCATTTCCCAACCGTGGGGGAGTGGCACATCATCAGGTATGATCGGTGCGGCTGCTACATCCGTTGCTGGAGTGGAGAGGGAGTTGACTGGGAGGGAGGCAGGGGAAGAATGGGCGCGGACGTGATGAGGAGTGAGGGAACCGCACACACCTCCATCCGAACTGGCCTGACGAGAAACAAGCAGGGTTAGCAACGACAACTGCCATGACAGGGGCACAAAGAGCAACCAGACACACAAACCAGCTGGAAGAGTTGGTTTGGATGAGTACCAGAGCGAGTCGAGGTGGAAAGAGAGCGAAACTGCTTATTCACACTTCTGGTTGCTCTACTTGTTAACTAAAATAAATTATTTAATTTGAACTATTTAATGCTTAATTCAAGTGACCGGGCAGACGTCCTTCTTTGTAGCAGCCAGGTTGAATGTTGATGAAACTATTAAACTACTTTCTGCTTTTATTGTGACTTAAACCTCCGAGATAGTAATTCCAAGACTGGGTTCTAGTAAGGTTGAACCTAAACTGAAGAAAAATAAACTTTAAGTGCTACAATAAAGATACTTGAGGCTGACAGACTTAGTAAATTCAACCATGCTTTTATTTTTTCAAATTAAAATGTATTAATTAATTAAAGTAATTATCAAAACTAGAGTTGCAACTATTTTAGTCAATAAATGAAAATTAACTGGCAGCTACAGCGATAATGAAAATGTTGTACTAGTCAAGTTTCAAGCAATATCTTAAAACGTTTGCTGCTTCTGCTGCAGCTTTTCAGATATGAGTATTTGATATTTTCCTCTGTCAAACATGACGATAAACTGAATATTCAGGTTTTACTTCCTGTAACCAGTCCTCCTGTTTAAGCAGGCCTTTAAGAGAAGATGCTTTCTGTAAGTGATGGGGGCCAAAATCCACAGCTCCCCATCTTTGCAAACACGTACTGAAATGTTTATCTGACGACAACATACAGCTCCAGTCTTCCAAATTAGTCACATTAACTGGATTTCGTCCAAAGCCGCAGCCGTTTTGGTAAAAATGTCCCCATGTTGTTGCTTCCTCTGCAGCTCAACAGAGAAACTCTGTCCTGACCAACACAAAGAGTGAATTTCCCACTAAAGGCACCATCTTTGGAAGATGTAGATTTAACTTTATGCATTCAGACTGATAAAGCTTCATATTGGCTTTAGATACAAACTTAAATACACCACTAGGACAGTGCATTTTGGCACTTGTCACTTCAACTCAACCTCACAGCCAGAGAGAAAAGGACAAATGAATCCAGCAATAACATTATTATTGTTTGAAGACAAAGTTGAAACCTATACCTTGAATAGATCAGTCTGGGTGGTACTGGTTAGTATTTATTCACTATCCTATTTTTCTGACTAAACAAATCAATCAGTTAAGATAAATTCAGTCTGTAAACTATGGTTTCCCTGTTTCACACCATCACCTTATGACACACACAACAGGAAGTGGGCCCGCTGGACCCCTTGGCTCTATAATCCTGGCCCCTGTGTACTTTGTCATGAATGTGGTGCAGTTTTCAGTACTTGTCTGGAGTGGCCCCGAGGATCCGGCTGCCTGAAGAAGGAGTCCGGCAGTTTCCTCATCCTCATGGGCAGAGAGGCCGGATGTCTGGCCTCTTTGCTGGGGTTCATCACCGCATTGAAGAGGGCCTCCAGCTCCGTCTGCGAGTCCCCGCGGACGTGCACGACCTGCTGCCCGGCCGGAGGCGCGCCGCGATGCGCGTCCATGTCGCCAAAGTTTGCTGTCGAAACAAATCTGTCGAAAAAGTTCAAATCACACACACAGAAAAAAAAAACAAGCACGACACCAGCGCCAGGTCCCGCAAAAGACTGGATGCGTGAGAGCGCAGAGACTTATGATCGGATTTGTTTACACTTTTTTAGTCTCCGACACCCCCCCCCCCCCTCCCCTCCCCAACCACCCCATTTAAACTTTTGTGTCGATGTCTGTTTTTTTCTAAGCTGTAACATCTCGGAAGTGAATCAGCTGTGGAAAGAAAACCAATCCTCAGGTAAACAAGTCGACGGAGTGCGACTTAAAGCAGGGATCGCTAATAAAAACCTGTGTGAGCAGCGCACAGCACGTTACATGCCTCCCGCATACCTTCAAGCAGCCAGACCGTTTTCCCCCTCTCTCTCTCTCTCTCTCTGTTTATTCCTGCAGGAAAAAAAAAAACAAGTTGGAAGAAATCACAGCTGGGAAAACGCTGATTTCCGACGCCGACTCCGACCTAAAAGGCCTCCTTTAGTGGAAAAAAAAACGCACAAAAGTATAAAACTAGTTGGAGAAAAGTGATTTCAGGGAGACCTCCAAACTTTTTTTTTTTTTTTTCACATCCACTGTTGAGTCCAGATTCATGTGATAGTGCGGAGGGGCGGGGTTGCAGGGTTTAAAGCTGCCGCAGTTGCAGGGCAAAATTTCCAAGCACAGGCATAAACCATGAAGTCAAGAGTGAGAAGACAAGTTCTCTGTTTCATGTTTTATTTGCAGGAGAGGGTGCATGAAACGGATCACCGTTGGGGGCTGAAATTGAAGGGGAATGACTGGTTGTTATTAAATAATAGTGTCTGACTTTGCTTTATTTATTGCTGCAGTTTCCAGTTTGTGCGGTTTTCTCCTGGTGCAGCAGAGAAGCGAAGGGACAAGAAAAAGAGGCTGAGCTGGAGTCATTTCCCCGATTCCTGACTCTGGGCCTGGGTCTGGTCTGGGTTTGGGAGGTAGGGGAGGGGTGTGGAGGGGGGGGGGGGGGGGGGGGGAGGTTGGGAAGTTGCACTGAGAAAACATCCGCCCCAGATGAGAACTACCCTGCCGCAGCATGTTAGTCCGTCCACAGCCACAGTCTTGCGCCCTCTAGTGGAAAACATGCGCGCAGTGAGCGGCAGCTCAGCTGGCCAACAGATTGAATCCAAGAGAGAGGGGCTGAGTTATGATCCACTGTTGATCCAATAACTTCCAATACATGCATTAGTTTAGTTAATCCACCGGGACCGACATATAAAACATATAAATTAATACAAATTAATATATTTTACTCAGTGGAAAAAGGGATGAAGTCGGTATTTACTCACCTAAATAACCACTAACCAAGTCATTTTTTATAGTAAATAGATAATAGACTTACACACAACTGAATGAACAGTTATGCAGCAGTCTGCATGTGTGCATCATTTCTATCTCAAGCCAAGAAGCCAAACACAGGCCAAACCCACAGAACTCAATTTTACCAATTAAATCTGGTTGAATTTGAGAGAAATATGTTTAAAATGATGCACATTACGTTTAGAATATTTCAGTCTGAGTGGACGATGTAGTCATAAAAACTGTGGTTTCAATAGTTTACATTAAGATTCAGTTTTAATAGTCTGTCCTATGAAAACAGTCTCTGTGTGATTACATAATGTAATGTAAAGTGTTTTTTAAAACTTATCTGCTAAGTTAAGTTGAAGAAGCACGTTTACACCGTCGTGCTTACCGATGTAAAAAGAAGATGAACACTGCTGGACACGGGAAATGGTTCTGAGACTGTGATGATCAAAACAGATTCATACAGAGGAGTTATGTGTGTGTGTGTTTGTGTGAACAGTGTGTGAGGTTGGTATTTTCCTCTGTCTCGGCCACAGCCTGCCTCTGATGTTTCCATAACTCGTACATTTACCGGAGTATGACTGATAACATGCTGCAGCGACTTCCTATTTGTATCCATGAAGGAGTTGAATAAACTGGGGGTGAGGGCTCTGCCCACTCAGAAGCCTAAAAGCAAGAGCAATACAATTACCCTAATAGCTATGCATGTCATACACACTGACGGGAATTAAATGGCATGTCTTGCTTTAACGGCAGTAATATATTATTATTCATTAAAAAACATGAGCTCCACAGTACTGGACAGTAGCTGTATGAATGTGTTGGAGAGGAAACAAAAGTATAGGATGGAGATGTGCTCTAATGTTCGGATGACTGCATTTTCTACACAGAAATATTGTTCTGTTGTTGTTGCTGAGCAAAATCATCTCCGCGCTGTGTTTTTAATCTTCCAATCCCAGTTCCTCTGCCAATCAGAGGTCACACCATGACGCACAGGTGACTCATCGGGCGCCTATTCACATCCTAACGGAGAAGTGGGCTAGTTTATTTGGACAAGTCGTTTTATTGTTACACATTTATGTAGCAGGGCAGAGCTACGCAGTGGAGTGAAAGGAGTTATGGCAAGAGTAATACAAAAAATATTTGGCAGGAAATAAATAAGAACCACATTACTGTCTGTGTGTGAAGTTTGAAGCCACAGCCTGGCTCTCCACTCCAGGAAGTCAGCCCTGCCAGCCAATAAAGTCCACACACAGCAGATCTGAAGGAGCGGGTCTAGACATTTTTTGGTGCAGTGGCTGCACTGGGGCAAACAAGTGGGACAAACTTGGAAAATTATGTTACACTTGACTTTGGGGAGAGGTAAAAATCCATCCTGTGCAGGGTTGAAATGTCTGGTTAGGGGAATTGTAGTGAGACCTTCTGACTCTGGCAGGAGAGGCAGTAGGGGTGGCTTCAGTTTCTGTAGGTGACCTTTGCCACCACTGGCCAGCATGTGCAGATTTGGTTTGATTTGTTATGCATCCACACTTTAGCTTCTAGCCTTTATGCTACGATAACTGTCTCTAGATTAATATTTACTGGTGTCTCTGCTGAATGTCCTCATCATCTCACCTTACAGATATCAGTATCTCTGCTTTGAAATGCATGTAACATAGGACAGATGTGGGGGGTCCCCTCAAAGGCTGCGGCACCAGGCTTTTCACATTCTTCTCACTGGCCATGGCTGTAAACTCACACAAGCTGGGAACAGCACCGCGTCTTTTCTTTGGCACTCACACCAAAGTTTTCCAAGGGAGCGTCAGGCCGGCCGGCTCCAGCTGGACCCCTACTGGAATGTGCTGTTGCTCTACATTGCTTTTCACTTTCCTCACTGCTTAACTGCCCTGTTAACTGGAGTAATTGGTGCAACCCTCTGGGAGGCTGTTTTCAGATGTATGAGTCAGTGGTCAGAGGGAAAGACAGAGAGAGAGGAGGAGGAGGTGTAGGGGGGGAAACATGAGCAGAAGAAGCAGAGACACCCCACCTTCAACTGCAGCTCACATGCAAAGGCAGAGAGAGAGTTTTCCTACATTAAAACAAGCTGCTCATTTCCCTTTCCACATCTGTTTCTCATGCCAGTGGCAGATATAACCTGTAAAACATCAACGTCTGGTCAAAGGCCCTGCGAGGGGGAATTTAATCACACTTTACCATTAATCTACAACCCGCACATTCAGCTACTCACCAGAAACACATCCTGACCTTTATAGCCAGCCCATTTCCCAATTTGCCCTTGTCTTTCACAAGGAAGGGATGTTGTCATGAGTTTTTCACAAGAGAAAGTGGGAGTGACTGATGAAGGTGGAGAAAGGGAGGCAGAACGTGAAGAAAAAGTGAAGCTTGACAACTGAGAGAAAAGAGCAGATGCACACAAGACTTAGTTGTGGATGGGAATGTAAAGACAAATGGACATGTGAGAGGAAAAGGGCAGACTCTGTGGAAAAATAGGCGTAAATGAAGCAGTGGCTGAGTGGACAGAATTTAGCCCCCGTCACTACTGGAGGAAATAGTTAGACGAGCCTGACACGATGTGGACAGCATTTGTCCTCCTGCTGCTGTTGCCCCATTCGCTTTCCTCCACAGTATGTACAATATGCCTTTTGCAAATGTTTTGATCTTGCCTGTAAAACTAACTGTAAATCAGGAAAAAAGGAATTAACATGTGAGATTTGTTGCTCAGTCTGTGCTTGAACTGCAGTGTGTCATTTTGTGCTGCTGCCTATTATCTGATGCAACTGCAAGGGCTTACATGTAGGTACCTGGGAAGAAGCCTTGAGCTTTCCTTTTTATGAGTTATATTGTCACTGAAATAGTTATGGTCGACCTGCGTGAGGGGTAGAAATAAGGACTACAAAAGAATAGAGGAAGTACTCAGATGTTTTCTCTCAATGTAACAATACTCTACTAGATCACACATAAAAGTTCTGCACTGAAAATCTCCTGATTTGATCTTGTTATGCCACATTGTCCCTTTCATAGAGTTACACAGATGATGTGATTATTATTATTAATGAATTGTTGTTTCAGCAGTAGTTTGATCTACAATTGTTTATGACAGTATCTGTGTCTTATGATGACTTTGTTCTGCAGTGTAGTGAAAATATTTCAAGCAGTTTTTGATCCAAACCAAACCGCCCTGACTTTAGTGGAAACATATGATAATACTGAACCAGTATTGTGGAAAAGCTGATTTTAGAAAATCCAACAAGTTGTTTTGCATTGATTGACATCATTTAATTACAAGAAGGAATTAATTTCAGACTAAACGACTTGGCAACAGACAGATTTTATTTACTGCACAACAGAAGACGTTCATACAATATGTTGAATTAAAAGTAACCAGTAAATTATGCAGTTTACAGATTTTTATTTAGGTTTATTAGTGGTAACCACAGATGTCAGACAATTATAGTGGAGATAAATGTACAATATTTCCACAAATAACAAGAAGTAACGTAGAAGAACATCAAACCTGCACTTAGCAAACATTCTTAGTAATGTTTCAGCAATAGTTGCACCTTTTTAAAAACAGGATTTTGCAGTTACGTTGTGGGTGTTTGGAACCAACTTCTCCATCCTCAGCAGAGGGACGACACACAGACATGTTGGTTCATACAAAGAGTGGTAGTTTCACTGTTGCTCTCTCTGTATCTCCAGGACACAGAAAACATAAAAAATTATAATCAATTCGAAATAGAAAGTGAGGACGTCTCTGACGCTCCCATAAAAGACCACAAAACTCTGGGAGAGGTCAAAGGTCGGGATACATGCTCCATCCCGTGTGACATCACTGTCAAGCTGCTACGAGATGAGAAACATTCAATCTGTGGTAAAATACATTTTCTTTACTCTCATTATTGAGTCTATCATCATCTTTATGTGTTGTTTATACTGTGTGTGTGTGTGTGTTTGTGTGTGTGTAGGTCAGTTACAGCAGTCTCTGTTGGCGTTTGGACGCAGCACTCGGAAACTGATGAGGGATGTCATGGAGGAGCAGCAGAATGCCCTGGACATCCTCAGTAGTCAGGTAAAAGGAGGACTTCTCTTTATGTGATAGTAACAGAGTTTCTAAGCGTTTGATTGGCTGGCTGTATGTACAGTACTGTCACCTTTCCAGGTCACAGAGCTGATGACCAAAGTGCAGACGCTCAGCTCTGAGGTCCAGAGAAGCAACACTGAGATGTATTCTGGGAAACATGTGCAGTCCCACGGTAACTAACACACAAACTGACTCTGAGTCACACTGCTAGTTGACAAGATGCAGATACTTGACTTGCTTTTGTTTAGCTTTGGTTACCAGTTACTTGGTCATTTGTGAGGAGTGAAATCAGAAGATTACCTCTTCTCTGGAGAACCCCTTTAGTTTGTCACCTGTCTGCAGCATCTAAATGCTAAAGTTAGATAAAAATCTAGTTTCTTTCATAAAGTTTAGCTTAACAAGAAAAGTGTTTAAATGGTTAATCTATGGTGTATATGAAGTCTTTAAATGACCAGATCTAGAGATACACGTTCTCAGTAGCATGTATCTGAGATAACATAAAACATGACATGTTACAGAAACACATACAATAAATTATAGGACGTAAGATATATATAAAGTTTGTCCCTGATTACTAATCACTAGCTGCTTAATGAATGTTGAATTCATCTCAAATGACAAAAGACATTATGTTTGTTCTGATTAGGACGAGACTGCAGCGACATCAAAGACAGTCTCATGTCGGTCGTGCCCAAGATTCCCAGTGGTATTTACATCGTGCACCCTGAGAACACTGACTCTTCATTTGAGGTACATTATTGATTCATTCATTCACAGGCGGTCACTCATCCTCAGTAACTACTCAAAACTAAACTTGTCCTGCAGGTTTTCTGTGAGATGGACTATATGGGAGGTGGATGGACGGTGATTCAGAGGAGGACAGACGGATTAACTGACTTCAAACGACCCTGGGTCGATTATGTTGATGGATTTGGAAATCTTGCAGGTTGTACAAGGCAGTGCAGTGACAGCAGCATGTTATGTAATTTCAGCAACACCAGATGGAGGCTGAGGTGTTAGGAACAGCTAATGTATAGCAGGTGTGTCAGCAGACTGCTCAGAAACACCTGCTGGGCTAATGGTGAATGCTCCTCTCACATTAATGTGTGTGCACAATAACACCTTGTCTTCAGTCAATGAAACTACAGTAGTCTTTGAGAAACCACTGCAATTGTTTTTAATGCAAACACATATTTTATATCCAAAATAAGTGTCTGCCAACAGTTGATCCTCATCAGATCTGTTGTGTCAAAAGCCAATGTTATTTCAATAACATCAAGATCATCACTATTTGCATGTTACATATCTATACTACACCACAGCTTCATATTTACTGGAGTCGGTCACTGTCAGTTTGCTATTGACACACCCTCTCTTATAATGTTTGTGTGTAGGTGAACACTGGTTGGGCCTAAAGAAGGTATTTTATATGGTTAACCAGAAAGATACTCGCTTCCAACTTCACATCGCTCTGGTCTCCCAAGATGATGTCACCTCTTATGCATCATATGATGATTTCCGCCTGGACAGTGAAACCCAGTTCTTCAGTATTCACTTGGGAAGATATGCAGGCAGTGCAGGTGAGACTTAACAAATCAAGACCTAATAAAGTTCAATGTGTCTTTTATTCTCTTTCCATGCAGTACAAATGTAAAATCAGGATAATTGCACTGAGTTTCTGTACAGGCGATGCATTTCGTGGCTATGAGCAGGAGCAAAATCAGGACACAGCTCCGTTCAGTGCCTCAGATGTGGACAACGATGGCTGTAATCCGTTCTGCTCCATCGCCAACCGCACGGTGGAAAGCTGCAGCGCTCAGCACAACCAGACGGGATGGTGGTTCAACCAGTGCGGCCTGGCAAACCTCAACGGCTGTTCTGAAGATGCAGAGCGGAGCTGGGGTCAGAGGACGCACATCCTGTGGGACACCTGGAGACAGAACGGGGTCCCCCACTCCATCAGATCAGTCACTATGAAGATCAGGAGGATTGCAACCAATAACTGACAGTAGAGAGGAGAAACAGAAGAAGAAAGACAAGAAAGCACATAATGTATAAGTTGCACTGCATCGTTGTACAAATGAAGAATAAAATAGGACAGAAATGTTGTTGAAATGTTGATTATTTCTGTAACCATTCATTAACACAAGATCACATGAAGAGCAATATACAGTCATATGTATTTTGTTGCCAGCAGCACATTTTAGAAAAGCTGGGACAGTGGCAACAGCAGACTGGAAAGTTGTGTGATGCTATTAACAACCACCTGGTGGAACAGGTGGCAATGGGTCAATATAGCAGCTGAGTTGTTCACTAGTAACAATAGATCAAGTTTCACCACTCGATGTTGAATTATGTGCCCAGAGAATAACGTTTCTCAACATGAAATGACAAATAATGTGGGGATTTCATCTTGGTACATGAATCGTCTCTGTGATGAGTGATAGTTTCAGTGTGATGTACAGCACGAGGCCAAATGTTTACCAAACGACGCCAGCAGATGGAGCTGCGAGTCTCTCTCAACACCATCAAGTTGCAGGAAGAAAATCTGTGTTATTTTGTCTGTAGCTGCTCCTCACATTTCAGTCTGTGCAAGAACTTGTGTTATTACAGTTTCACAACAGAAATGAGGGACACATCTTTAAAAACGAGACCCAAACAGAAACAATCCCTTAAATCCTGCCAGTCCCTGTGTTATTGTTGAGATCTGGGAAACCTTCCAGTATTTCTCCACTAAAGAGAATCAGTCAGAGAAATGTTTATGAACTTGCCAAATCACCATCCTGACAAAAAGACCCAGACCCTGTGTTGTGAATCCTGATCAAAAATAATCAATCCCTTGGTCTGGTTTGACATTTAAATTTCCAAAACGTTTGCCTGGTCATACCAGAGAGGATCATTTTGGCCAGAGGATGGTGGTTACACACTGAAGGTCCCCCGGTCCTCCATTCATTGGACTGTTTACCTGTGTTACTAGTTTCTTTTCAGTAATACAAAATACTGATACTAATCAATGCAATGTGAAGCTCAGAATGTACCCAGTCTGTAAACTGATAAGTAACAGAGCTGAATCATATGATCAAAGGCCATGTTCAGACACACAATAGTATTAAATGAAGAATCTTCACCCTCCAAATGCTGGATTACCAACATGGCCAAGAGTGCAGCAGAACCTCTGACAACTACATTTATGAGAATTGAATGAATTGCAAATATGTTCCAAACAACATGAGATAATATCTAATCTAAAATAGTGGGCTGTATTTTGGTGGGATTCTACCGTTCATCTTGTGAGTGTGGTGACAGAGGATAAAACAATGCTTTCAAACAAACTTCAGTCCTGTATCATTTTAAACCACTGTGTGGTGCTTTTTCACACTGAGCCTCCTTCATCTGCAGAACACTTACTGGTCCTGGTTCTCTTCCTGTTTTGTGTCCCTATATTAACAGGTGGTAGGTTCAGTGTTTATCGTCCTTCTAATGTAAAAGATCTGATGCTCTGTGACTGGATGTTTAAGTTTTAAATCATAAACCAGATATTTATAATGCAGATATTCATTACTGATCTAAAGAGCTTCATGTCCATCCAAAGTGTTCCTGCCGTCAGTCAGCGAACATGAGCTTCTCTCTTAACATTGGACATGTTGTGGTTGTTGTGAAGACTGCAGCATCTACTAGCCTGCTAGAGAAAGTCATGTTCAACTTGACTCCTTATCATCATGTTAATTGATGTTTAAGTCACACAGCAGAGAAACAGGATGTTTAAATGAAGTAAAATTTAATAAAACAAAAAGAAAAAGGTGGGGGGAAAGAGAGGGGTGGGCAAAGGGACAAGGGGGTTGGGGTTGTAAGGTCACAATTCATGTCTATTTTCTGCCACTTGATGTTTTACAAAACCATGGGTGGGGAGGAAGGGAGAGACATGGGGGAGATGGGATGAGGACAAGGGAAGTAAATAGGGAAGGTGAGGGAAGGGGTAGAAAAATTGGGGCTTGTAGTGGGGAGGGGGGGTTTTGGATAAAGGGATTAAAGGGGGTGGGTGGGAGAAGGGGTGAGAAAAAAAAAAAGAAGAGGAAGAAGGGAGGAGGAGTGGAGCAGGTCCATGTTAACTTATGGGCTGCAGAAACAGAGGCTCCTCCACAGATGAGGGCGTTTGCTTTGAGATGTTGTCTGCTCCTCATCTGTCTTCTTCTTATTGTCCTTTTTTAAAAAGAAAGCAAAAAAAAAAAACCAAAAAAAAAAACCCATCAGTCCAAAAGAAACAAGAACAAGCTGCAGTTTGACAAAACTTCATCCATCCTGAAACCTTCACGTTATTCACACAGGTCTGTTCCGTGTCACTGCACATCAGACATGTTAAACTGTCTAAATCAATAATGTGATTACAGCCTCTATCTAAATGTGTCCTTACTTTTTTAAAGAGCTTGGTGAAGAAACAGCTGAAGCCTTGTTTGGTTTTAGTCTCAGCCTCCTCAGATGTGTCTCTGTTGTCTGCTCCATGTTTGGGCTGAGATGGAGAACTGATCATCAGCTGCACAGAGTTTCTAGAGGTTGGTGTTACCACTGGATCTTCCAGTGGAACAGGATGGATCATTGAGAGCCGTCTGCTAAAGCATCTTTTCCACAGTGACACAGTTTTCCTCCTTCTGGTCGGTTTGTGCTTGTTATCGAGTGGTTTCAGCTCCTCTGCAGTCTGAATTCTTCTCTTGACTTTTGTGCTTTGTCCTGTGATGAAGGACTTCATAGTCAAAATAGCTCCTGCCAGAGTTTGCTCTGCTGCTGTTTTCTTTGACTGCTGAGAGCCGGCAGGAGCAGTGGTGCTTGCTGAGAAGACAGAGGTGAGCTCCCGAAGTACCTCTGTCTCCATAGCTTGTGTGAAGTGAGGTGAAACCATCACGGGGATGTCTGCACCGACGAGCTCATTCAGAGCCTGAGAGAAGGAGCTTTCCACGCAGCTTTGAATGCTGCCTTTCAAAAATGTCATCAGGTGCTCTGACGCTGATGGATCGAGGGGCTCAGTTGTGGACGACTGGTGCATTGAGAGGACGGTGTTAACAAAAGAGTTTGAGGTCACACTCAGTACATCCATGGTCATGTCCATCAGGAGTTCTTTTACATCTTTGTTGTAGACCCCTTCGTTTAGCTCCCTCCACTGCCTACAAGAACAGAAACAACAGGTTAACAATGGAAATAAGGTTTGAAATATATTCAAGGATCCACTAGAAATGTAAGAATAAGAGAATAGAAAACCTACTCTTCAGTGAGATGCTGGAAAAATCTTGCTATCACAGGAACAAGGAGAGACGATTTCAGTTCAACTTGCTGGACCTCAGCTGAAGCCTCAGTCTGGTCTCTCTGCTCCGTTTCAACAGTGTCGAAAACCAGGTGGATATCCTCGACATCAGGTGTACAGACTTCAGAGAAGTCTGATTCGTGGCCAGACATCTTAGAGCTGTCCTCCGAGAAGGTTGGGGAGCTGGTGTCCTCTCTGTTTTCACCACACACATAGTACTCACACACCTTTTTAATTTCTTCGTCGACATCCTGAAGGTCAGGTGTGTAAACTTCAGAGATGGACACGTCTGTTTCCAGGTCGGACATCCAAGAATAGGATGTTCCGATACTGTCCTCCGACATGGCCGGGGAGCTGGTGTCTTTTCTGTTTTCACCACACACATAGTACTCACACACCTTTTTAATTTCTTCGTCGACACCCTGAAGGTCAGGTGTGTAAACTTCAGAGATGGACACGTCTGTTTCCAGGTCGGACACCCTTGAATAGCATGCTATGATGCTGTCCTCCGACACGGCCGGGGAGCTGGCGTCCTCTCTGTTTCCACCACACACGCAGGACTCAGAGTCCGGGTCGGATCGCCATGAAGAGTACGTGATAACACTGATCTCAGACATGGCTGGGGAGGTGCAGTAGTTGACCTCTACCTTTTCTTCGACCCATGCGAGCTTAACAGACTTCTTATGCAGACCAACACAATTGGCCGAGTCTTCCTGCACTTTGTGTTTAGTAGCACAGACTTCACCCTCTGCATCCCAGGGGTGGATCGGCTGCCACATCTCGTTGGTAGTTGATGCAGCGGGTTTGACCTGTGAGAGCAGGTTGTTGGCGATCTGGTCGCCTTTGTTTGCCTCCATGGTTGTTAGAGTTGTACTCTAGTAGAAAAAAACCAACATGTAAGAAGAGAGTTTTAGTGAAGCTCAACTCCTGATGTAGAACACGTTACTGTACTGAACTGTTACTGCTGGATTTAATCTTCCTGTAGAGAAGTGGAAAACATGTTAATCTACACTACTGAAGTGGACAAACATAGAAATGAGCACGTGTTTGCATGAAAACATTCAAATGTCCTCTTTGTTAATGAGGACAGGTGAGCAGATGCTGCTAACCAACTGATCCCACTGAAGAAACTCACAGACGTTTCCCCTTCTTCTGTTTTTCAATTCACTGTAAAGTCCATTTACCTTTCTGCCTGCAGGCATCTTTAGAGGATCTGGGTTCTCGTTGTGTTTTGTTGTGTTTCTTCAATTCTTCTTTCAGCTCTGTGGCTTCAGGTTGATTTGTTCACTGTGGACGATCAATCTAAACTGAGACTTTGCTCTGAACCACACTCACACTGTGACACTGCGTGATGTCACAGAGAAGAGTTCTGACAGAACCTTCTGTGACCCAGTTTCTGGGACCTCTCATCCCTAAGACTACTGTCATTTAAAACACAATATAATGTAATATAACATATGTTTTGATATGATTCTTGTATTTTTGCTTTTTAGTTTTATTAATTTCAAGTTAATTCAACTTAAAGTGTTTTTTTCTTAAACCACCAACATTAAGTTTTTTGACTTGAGAGGAATCAAAGTGCTGCACAGAGCTCAGTCCACAAACTGTAAAGAAACATTTACAGCAACAGAGAGTTTAAACTCTCATGACACGTTTCTTATTTGTAGTTTTAAAAAACATACATGATTTAATCTTGAGTGGTATTTTCTTTTATTTTCGTTTAACTGGGAGCAGTACATTAGTATAACTCAACAGTCATTGACTGAACTGATCTTAGGACAAATTTTAAAGACCTTTCACTTTAGTGTCAACTTCGGGATAAATGTCACAGTTTTAGCAAAAACTCGAACTTGTTCAGACTGTTTTACAGCAGTAAGTGAATATTCTCAAACTACACTTTGTGCTGATTCAGACAATGCTGTGTTTTTAACGTAGCCAAGAGTGCAGCACACGTTGAGCTGATTTTCAGTTTGACATTTGTTTTTCTGCTGTAAAGTGGATAAATTCAATGTTTGATGTTTTTATGTTGAATGCAGCGTTTTCTCAACTCCAGAAGGAGGCAGCAGCTCTCTCTCTCTCTCTCTCTCTCTCACAGACAGACACACACACACACACACACACACTGTGACTCTACAGATGTCACAGTTTTTTTGCATTTATTAGTGGAGGTGGAGAGGATTTCTTCATATTTGGCATTTGAAGTAAATGGGTCAACTGATGCATTTTTGGTGACCCCGAGGTCAAAGGTCATGGTCACAGTCACCTCATGTAAATCCAATTCTTTGTGTGAATGTATCACAAATACAATACATATCTTTCTTAAAATTTTGCAATTTTTTTTAGGTCAGTGTTGACCTGATTAGATTTGGTGTCCAAAGGTTAAAGGTCAATTTCATTACACCTGGCATACACATCCACTTGGATCAATGCATAAATGTCTTGTCTGGGCAGACATGCGTGTAAACTTTAACATTAGTTGTTCTAGTTTTATTAGCATCAGCCTTTAGCATTGGTCTGTATTTAAGCAGGACAAAATATAACCCTCGTCTGTACTACTGATTTCGTTTGCAATTCAGATAAGTGTGTATGTGTGTGTTTAGTCTTTGATTAGAGTGATAACACAGAAGAAGATCTGGCTCTTTGTGTGGTCTGGTGTGTACATATTGCCAGTTTTAATAAACACACACACAGAAAAAGGATAATCCAGGTGTTTGCCCACCGAATGCCCCCCAATAACAGTGTGTATGTTTGAGCTGACAGTGTTTACGTCCAGATCTTTGGTCTGTTCTCTTCTGAGGAGGAATTCTTAACAAAAACTGACAGTGGTGACATTTGTGAGCGTTTATCCTATTTCTTCCTAACATCCTCCTTGTAAAAAGTGTCGCTGTTAGGCCATGAAACATGCAAAGTGTCTAATCTTCAGCAATCAGGCCCTTAAAAGGCAAGTCTCTCTGCCACAATCGCACATCATAGACTTTGCTTTATCAGATTTTCTAAAGTGGAGGCGTTTGTTTGACGTAATTTGTGTGTTTTTAGAGAAATCAATGTTGAAAACAGACACAATGTGATGAACCTAGGAACTGGAGGAAGGATAGCACGCTGCACATTCAGATTTAAATGAATTTTAATGCACTGTTGTGTGTATGTGTGTCTGTGATGGCAAACAAAGTAGATGAGAAGGTGCAGTGGCTCACCTTTGACCTCCTGGCGAGTAAATAAATATTTGCACGCTTCAAAACACAGATGTGCTTCAACGCACATGTAAACATGCGTATGAATGTGTGTGTGAGTGTGCGCTTGTGTGTCAGTGGGAAGTCGTTTTTCCCACACTGGACGAGGATCAGTAGAGAGTGGGAGCTCACAGGAAGCAAAGTCTACTGGGAATTAAAACCCTGAGGAATCTCATCTGCTGTTCATCAGCCATCAGTCACTCTTGCATGCATGTATGCACACACACACACACACTCACACACACTAACAAAATTCAACATGTACTCTAAACACTGCTGTTTAAAATAGCATTTACAGCCTGAGCATTGAAGCCACTGGCAAAGCACAATACTTCTAGATATTGTGCTTACACTTATCAGCCTAAATTTTTTGCCCTTATGAAAAAAACAGGCAGAGTTTGTAGATTCAGCTGAAACAACTAAGACAAAAATGGCCATGTATCTCGAGTAACCCTCAGTGTGTTCAGTCATAACACTGAGATGTTCACTGCCACTGAGTGTGTAAATAAAAGTACAGTGGGACTGAGAAGGATGCATTCTTTCTCAAGGACACCGAAAAAAAAAAAAACAGAGGGGGAGGGAGACAGTGAGAGGCAGACAGAGACATGCCACAGGCGCTTGATTACTCATTCATATGAAGCAGGAGCAGAGCCTCTATTGTAGATCACCTCCAGGATGAACCGCAGACCGCCGGCTGTTCATCGTCCCACTCGACCCCCGGGTTACTGTCCCAGGGTCAGGAGCCGTGATAACCTGCTGATATATGATGAATTTAGAGAAGAAAACTGTTTCCCCGGACGATGCTTTGGGTAAGTCCTTTATTTATATCCCCTTTCGTTTTATGTATTAATTTTTGTTAAAATAATCTGTTTGATCATCACATACATCATTAGTGCATTTATGGATTTTTTTTGGCAGTTTATCTGCTCAAACAATATTTGATTATAAAATTTTAGAACAATTATATCATTTTTAAAAAGTGTGAAAATTTAATAAAAGACTTTTGTGTATCAGTTTGACATGGAGTTAAAATGATAACATTTCTATTTATTATTGGTATCTAGTTTAGATTTTTATCCAAATATATTTCAGTATGTGGGAGTTTTACAGTTTCTAAATAGTAATGACTAGATTTAGAAAGTCCAGTTCTTGTACAATGACACTCTGTGTAGTTTATATATACCCTAGAGAAATATATTTTTTAATCTTTTTAATGATGATAAAATCATCATTATTGTATTTCTGTGCCTTTTCAAAGAGTTGTTTGTATTTGTTGTGGTATTTCCATCACATGAAGTTGAATTAATGATAAAATTCCAGAAACCAATAAAAAGCAAATGTTTTAGCTGTAGAGTGTGAACCTGAGATAAAACTGGGAAAAAGTAACTGCAGAAAGTTGTATGTTGTAAATTGTTGTGTACTCTGTGTATACTACAATATTTACTATGTCCCCTGACTCTCTGGCAGCTCTGAGATGCAGCTCACGGCTCGTGTCAGTGCTGTTAAACGTCGCCAGGCTCTCCGTGGTCCTGCCTATATGTTCTCTGCTCCTTCAGTCAGCCCGTCAGAGGTTGAGCAGCGTTTCCTGGAGGCAGCTGAATACGGCAACATACCAGAGGTCCGGCGCATGCTGCTCCATGTGCCCAACTTGAATGTCAACGCTGTGGACTACATGGGCCAGAATGCATTGCAGCTGGCTGTAGCCAACGAGCATCTGGAAGTGACAGAGCTGCTGCTGGGGAGGGCAGATTTGGCCAGAGTGGGTGACGCCCTCCTTTTAGCCATCAGTAAGATGTTGGTGTTTGTGAGTTTGTGTACACAAGGGTTAATCACACATGACACAAAGCACCTGCTGGTTGTACTTCACTGTATGAGCTTGAGACTCGGGATGTATCATGGGAAGTAGATACTGGACTCACAGAGGGAATTTAGTCACTTCAATGAAAACTGGAGCACGAGCCAAACAAGTTTCTAGCTTTGGGGAAAAGCTGCCAACAAAGCTGAGTGGCAGCACTGTATCCAGTCCTTTTAACATGGTGTTAGTTAGTGTTTAGTATAAGTAATCATCTATTGTAATCCACAAAAGCTCTACAGTTGTTTAATAATTGAATAGTGTGAGCTTTAACTTCTATTTTACGGCACTATAACACAATGAATTCTCCCTTTGTTGGTCACAATGAAGCTTAAAAACATGTAAATACATCATCAGACAATAGATGAAGATAACTTAACATACAGATGACATTAAGTAAACCCCCATTTGTTTTTGTTGTTTCTGGCCTCCTTGTGAATTTTAATCCAATATTTATACATTCAGATCTCGTCTTTCATCTCCATCAACATCTGACTAGAACATCTGACTCTTATTCTGCCAAATGCTTCACTATGTTTGTCGGCCCATTGTCCATTTTTGGACTGAAAAACGAGCTGATGCTGATGCTGTAAAGCCTCACAGAGCTGAAGGCAACTGTTTAATTGGGTGATAATATCCTACAGGATTGTCCAATATTATTATTATATCATAACACGTGTGATACTGCATTATTGTTTCTGTTATATGACCATACATTCTCCACGCTTGGATTAAGGCAGATTTATTTTCATACCATCAAATGTTTCTGTGACGCTGAGTAATTCTGGCATAAACAAGACGAAGAATACAAATAAATTATCCATCTACACTATGAATAATTGAATGAATAAGTTGTCAAATGTTGAGCTTTCCTCTGTGTCCGTGCTTGTCATAGGTAAAGGTTATGTCCGTATCACAGAGGCCTTGCTGGGTCATCCTTCGTTTAGAGATCTTCGGCGTCTGACAGCGAGCCCTGCTCAAGCAGACATGCTGGATGATTTCTATGCTTACGATGAGGACGGGACCAGGTGAGACTATCACTAAAATATAGTGTCTCCTGACAACAGTGTAACAGCAGCACTGTTGTACATCTGGGAACTGCATCTGGTCTCAGTTAAAAGAATCAGGGTTAAAACACAGTAAATTAATAAACGATGAAATGATTCAGGTCCTCTACCTCAGATGCTCACAAAGAAAATGCTTGTTATTTACGTACTTCTAACTGCACATCATCTGTGTTTATGTGTGTGTGTTCTGACAGGTTTTCTCACGACGTGACTCCAGTGATCCTCGCGGCTCACTGCCAGGAGTACGAGATAGTTCACACATTGCTGAGTAAAGGGGCTCGCATCGACCATCCTCACGACTACTTCTGCGGCTGCGACTCCTGCAACTACCAGCAACAGTTTGACTCCTTCAGCCACTCTCGATCCAGGATCAATGCATACAGAGGTCTGGCCAGTCCTGCTTACCTCTCCCTGTCCAACGAGGACCCGGTACTGGCTGCTCTGGAGCTCAGCAATGAACTGGCCATGCTGGCCAACATTGAGAAGGAATTTAAGGTATAAACAACATGAAAAGAATAATAAACACCAGAAACACTGAGTCCAACATCCTGTTAGTGCAGCCGTACACACGCCCTGATAACCTGCTCATCATCAAGTACACAAAAAGTATATTTGCCATGTTGCTGGCAACCATTTGCCAGTTAAAGCTGCCAGGAGAGACAATAACATTTCACAAGCCTAAGCAGAGGAAGCAGAAGCAAACAAGGGACTAGATCTAGCTGTTGTAATCGTTAGTTTGACACGCAAATGTATACGAGCTATAATTATTAGTAGGACAGTGTGTTACACAATGTACAACAGGTGCAGTACAAAAACAAAACGTTCCTGTGAGCACAGACGTCCGATTACCCAGCTCACACGAATAAATCACGTGGTCGTAATAACTCTCTGATCTGTGCAAACATTTACAGAGCTGGTGTCAGTGTTACATCACTATCAGCTGAATTGATATGACCATCTGTCGTTTGTTTACAGAAATTCATCATCAAATTTGAGTCCACTTGTAACCCCAACACCAAACTGCGCCAACTGCAACACACGTGCAGTGTTTCACACATTAATGCACGTTTGTCCTCGTGTTTGTAGAATGACTACTGCCGACTGTCGAGCCAGTGTAAGGACTACGTGGTTGGACTTTTGGATCTGTGTCGTAGCACGGAGGAGGTGGAGGCCATCCTGAACGGAGAAACGGACTCTGAAGACAGCTACGAACCGCCAGGTCGCCCCTCCCTCACACGGCTCAAATTAGCCATCAAATATGAGCTGAAAAAGGTTAGTGTGTTCTCAAGCAGACGATGACACAGAGGAGGGAGGTAAGAACAGTAGTTGAGGTCCATCGTCATGTTTTACCATTAAGTTTTATTATTGTTATTGTTGTTTCTTTCGTGTTTTGTATCTCTCATCACAGTTTGTGGCTCATCCTAACTGCCAGCAGCAGCTGCTGAGTATCTGGTATGAGAATCTGCCCGGCCTGAAGCAACAGACCACTGCCATCAAACTGCTCGTGGTCCTGGCGGTGGCTATAGGACTGCCGGGGCTGGCTCTGGCTTATTGGGTCGCTCCATGCAGCAGAGTGTGTAACGTTTGTGTATCCAAATTTCACACAGGTCTGCTTCTAAAAGCGTGAACTCAGTCTTCTTATTGTTTCATCTCTCTCTCACTCAGGTGGGGAAAGTGATGCGTAGCCCCTTCATGAAGTTTGTGGCTCACGCGTCGTCCTTTACAATTTTTCTGGGTCTCCTCATCCTGAATGCAGCGGACCGCTTCGCAGGCACCATCCTCTTGCCCAACATGACCCACCATCAGCACCCAGGAAGACCCCACCTCTACTCTGATCCACTGCTGCTCTACCGTATGACCACAACACCCTTCACATGGATGGAGATCCTCATTATTTCATGGGTCATGGGTGAGCATAAGGTGACGATGATGAAGTTGTCATCAGAACATCATCCAGTAGATTCAATTATGTGACATGTGCCGCTGCAGGTATGATCTGGGCTGAGGTGAAGGAGATCTGGAGTCAGGGTCCGGGAGAGTACCTGGTTGAAGCCTGGAACTTTTTGGACTTTGGGATGCTGGCGATCTTCCTTGCCTCGTTCAGCTGTCGCTTCTCTGCTCTGAAACAGGCTAAAATAGCCCAGAAATATGTCTACATGCACTACACGACACTGATCAATGTCACCCTGCCGTCAGACAAACACTACTTCACACTAGGTGAGCGCGCTTACACACACACACACGCACACACACACACACACACACACACACACACACACACATAGACAATCAACATGTAAAACCATTGATTATTTAAAGCTACTAAATGCAACTTGTACAACTAATATGTATGTATGTAATATAAAAAATAGGCATCTGTTCTTTCTCAAGTCTCCATCTTCAGTTTTTCTCTTTGTCTTTATTAGTCCTTCTTTTTGTGCTCTTGTTGTTTGTTTGCGTGTATTTTCTTACTCGTTCTGGAAATAGCAGCTGCAGTGATCAGTAGAAACATTGATTGACAGGCCCGAGCTGACAGCGGTCTTCTCTGATTGCTTCGAAAGCTGAGCCTCACTAAAAATAAAAAGCCTTCAGTTATTATTGTCTCTGCGCTGCTGCCAGACTACACAAGTCTCCTCTGTTTGTTTTCAAGTGCCCATGTAATCACTGAAACAGTTTTTGCTTGTTGTTTCTATTTGTGAACCATTACTGCAGACCACATTACAATTATTTTCTTTTAAAGCTGCGTACAAGTAAATCTACTTATGTGAGAGAGGAATTCCTGAGGTTTTCATGCTCTGTGTTTGTAGCACGAATCTACTGGTTGCCGTCAGATCCCCAGCTGGTTTCCGAGGGCCTGTACGCCATCGCAGTGGTGCTGAGCTTCTCTCGGATTGCCTACATCCTCCCAGCCAACGAGAGCTTTGGTCCACTGCAGATCTCGTTAGGGAGGACGGTCAAGGATATCTTCAAGTTCATGGTCATCTTCATCTTGGTCTTTCTGGCGTTCATGATCGGCATGTTCAACCTCTACTCTTACTACCTGGGGGCAAAGCAGAATGATGCTTTCACCACGTGAGACATTTACTGAACACACCTGCATTTTTCAGTCATTGACACATTTCATGATCAAAATTTGGATCAGAAAATTTAAACGCTCACTCCGTCATGTTTTAAAACAACCCCAAGCAAAAGCACACTATCAACATATCAAAACGCAACAAAAAAGTGATGGAGGAGGGATAATAGACTATTTATTTCTCGCTGTAGCAGCTTGAATTAAATACACAGACAAACATACCTGAAAAGAGCTCTTATCAACATTTTCTGAATTTTAAAACTAGTATGTCAATAATATTTGAAAGACTTTGGACGGTAAAATGGGTAAAATGTGGTACATACAGAAAATTGAAGGTAAGGGAAACTAGAAATTGTTTTCCTTATTGTGCATTAATCACGTTTTAAGTTGATTTTCTTACTGTCAGTAAGAAATCAGTGACTACCTGGAGCAAACAATATTAACAGTGAGCCTTTAAACAGTTTTTTCTCACAGAGCATCTTTAGTCTCATTCTGCTGATTAATGATATGTTTGAATTTAAAAATAACCTTTCTCTTATCTCCGTGCTCTCTGTGTGTCCGTACAGACTGGAGGAGAGCTTCAAGACTTTGTTTTGGGCTATATTTGGACTATCTGAGGTCAGATCTGTCGTGATCAACAACGGCCACAAATTCATCGAGAACATTGGTTACGTGCTGTACGGTGTTTACAACGTTACCATGGTGATAGTGCTGCTCAACATGCTCATCGCCATGATTAACAGTTCCTTCCAGGAGATTGAGGTTTGTCCGTGAAATAGGCCCTCTACCACATCCTGCACTGTACTTTCTTGATCGTATATGCTGTATTAATGACTTTACTAATGGTTGAGTTGATCACATGGTTTACAGATCAGCTATGAGCCTTTAACAAGAGAACGAGATTTGGGTTGCCAGATCTTGCAGCCTTCAGAGGTTAGGTGGCTTTTGTTATCTGTGAACACATCCAGGCAAGCTGTTGGTCCCTACTTCCAGTCTTTATTCAGAGCCAAAATAAACACCAGCTGAATCGAGCTTTATATTTAAACATGGCATTTTGCTGGCACTTCTATTGAAAACAGGGACTTCAGTTATAAATGTCATTAGGTCATTAACAAAGGGCACCATGTTGCATGTGGTCTGGAGCTCACAGTCATGCCTATGGTGAATTTTCCCCAACATGGAAGTCAAACATTTTTCTTTTTGATGACTTATAAGCCAGTTAGAAGTATTAGTAAATTATTAATGATGTATCAACCAGAAAAAAAATATATGAATTATAGCTTACCAATCTTTTATGCTACCAAACCACATTATTTAAATTTATTCAAATTACTCATTTGTTAGATTAACACTTCAGATTTAGGTTTGACTTGACCGGAAACAGACGATTTCAGGTTTATTTTACATCGGTGAAGTTGAGGTTTTCTGGATGGTCAGTCATAGGTCTGTAATCCTTACTCTGAGCTATACACAAACACAGACAGGAAGGAGAGTGGTATTGATCCTCTCACTCTCAAATGTCAAACTAATCTTTTCAGTATATCTGGTGCCATTTTATTATGTTTTATCAAACTCAAGGGTAAAGTTCTTGGCTGAAAGTGTAAAATAACTTACTGATAAAAAGTACTTTTACAGTTATTGTGAACAATATTGTGATATTACAGTGAACCTGTTACCTGTATGCTGCTGTAGAATTACAGTTTTAAACAGTGACTTTACAGTAAAAGTCAATTAGTTACTGTGATTTTGTAAGTAATGAGTTACATGAGCATGTAATTCAATGTTCTTCTCTTTCCTTTGTTTAGGATGATGCTGATGTTGAGTGGAAGTTTGCTCGAGCCAAACTCTGGTTCTCCTACTTTGAAGAGGGAAGGACGCTCCCTGTGCCCTTCAACCTGGTCCCCAGTCCAAAATCTATACTGGGACTGGTCACAGGTATCAGGTCCCTGCTGCTGGAGTATGTGAGTGGACACAGTGAGGAGAAAAATGAGACACAACTCAATCAGGTACCACAAAAGGATAAGGACAGACATGTATTTTAGTAGAATATATACATCACATATATGGCATTCCCCCTTTCTCAGTCTGTACAGCAGTTTTTCTAAAACCATGGTGCATAGCAAAGTTTTAAAGACAGAGCCAGAGCACCTCCCAGTGGTTTTACAGCTGAATTAGAGAAATGTCAGCCTTGAGCTACGTCTCAAATAATTTTGGCTCAATCTTACAGCTCGGAGGCAAGAATTCTGGCTATGGTTCTTCTGCCAGACCAACCAGATATGAGGTATGTGTTTTTCTGAGCAAATATGTCACCGGATAAACAAAAACATTATGTAAAGATTTTTAGTTTCTACTCAGTCTGCAAATATGATATATTGTTACACTATAACAAGACTAAACAGTGCATACACTCATGTATTCATTTACTCATTGAATGAGTGACTACGTTTTATCTCTTTATACATAAATCAAAATTGAAAGGAAGGGCTGTTCTTTTCCATCTACAATTTTTCCATTGGTGTATTGATAACTGTACATTTTCACTGGTTGCAGAAAATCATGAAGCGACTCATAAAACGTTACATCATCAAAGCCCAAGCAAACAGGGAGAGTGACGAGATCACTGAAGGTAAAATAACAAGTCAAAAATGATTTTTTCAAAGAGATACTGTCTTTTCTGAATTTTAGATTTTCCATTTGGGCATAAAACTCTTTTTCCTGCCTTTTTTTTTTCCAGGTGAGCTGAAAGAGATCAAGCAGGACATTTCCAGTCTGAGATATGAGCTGTTAGAGGAGAAAGCACAGAACATGGAGACACTGGACGGACTCCTGAGGAGACTGGGAGAGATCAGCAAGTCTTCATAGTTGTACTGTTTGCTCTCCTGACTTGTACTTAAAACTGCACATCCCTAAGAGTTTTAAGTGCCTGTTCTCCTTCTTTGAATGTACATACCTCTATGTGAACAAACGTCAAAATACAGATTGCATGATTAAGTGCCATTTCTATGTTTACATTGCACACAATGTGTAGGTTTCAAATATTGTACTTAGGGAACATTTAATCGGGAGAACATCTTTTAAACAACTAGTTATGAAAACATTTTGTCTTTCATTACCAACAAAGTGGAGCACAAACAATAATTATTACACAATAATAATAGCCAAACATAACCACAAAGGATGCACATGCTTAGATAGTAATATGTAAGTAGCACAAAATTTGTGTTTGTCCTTTATTAGGCAGCATGAAAAAACATAAAGTTGGAGGAAGTTGTTAAGGCAGGATTCAGTCTTAGACAAACCGATACCGACCTAGGTACAGAGGCGAGAGCACACAATGCTGGGAATAAAATTATAAAGTTGATATGATCATTTACAAACATATAAATTACCAGAATGGATACAAAAAATACTATTCACATGTACCTTGTTGATGCATTTCATTTAGCTTTTGCAGATGTGTAGGAAGATTGCTACAGAAACATAAGAGAGGAGCTGAAAATTTTCATTTAGAGAAACACAATCAGCTGATATTAACATCTGCGGCATTATAAGCTGGTTAATGACACATAACATGGTTCAGGTATAGTAGTCAGATATACATACAGTACATACATCATTCAGATCCAGCTGCAGTAGTAAGTCATGCACACTGTTCAGTGATAACAGTAACAGTGGATGATAAATATATTCTTGATCAGCAGAGTATTACTGTCTGCATGTGTTCAGAAAAGTTACATCCTGATTTATTGTGTTAATGACGTTGTCAGCTCAGTCAGATGTAGGTGATGTAGTTTTCAGGTATGAGGCCTGTTTTGCCTTTGTATGTTGCCTGAAGCCAACCTGGTTCCACGGATGGATACACTGAGGACACAAACAACTCAACTCAGCAACTTAAGATAAAGATCTTCAAATATATCACAATCAAATTTGATATCATACACTGTAATGCCTTACACAGACAGCAATAGCCTTCTAAAGAAAGGAAGATTTATCTACAACCTCTAAGTAAAATTTTGGACAAGGCTTAATTGAATTCAATGAATGAATGAATGAATTTAATTGAATTCCTCCTGAATTTTTGTTCACTTAACTCTCCTTGAATGAACAGCATAGATTCAGTAAATGATTCTGCTGCTGAATAATTAACACAAACACAAGATAAACAGCCAAGCATCATTTAAACTGACACAATTTATATTAATCTCTACTCTTAATAGATTTTAAGTAGTTTAACATTTTAGTGAAACACTAGATATGTTGGGGAAGAATAAATCAAACACACATACGAATATGACTCCTGAACACCTGGTACTCCATGTAACCCTAATATGTAATAAATGCATCCAGGGCACATTTAGATTGGAATGCGATCGGGCCAGTCAGACCACTTTTTGAGATGGTCAGGGTCGCAATGTGATCGTCTCTCAGCTAGGTGTAACTGAGATCTCTACTGTGACCACATTCTTAAAAAACAGGTCAGCCGAGCTCATTGAAAGGTTATGTAACACATAAAAGCCCAACAAAAGCCAGAGGCTGCTATGAGTATCTACAGGTAGTTTAATGAAAGTGCCCTGAGGAACTGAAACCTGTCAGAGGGTTTCTTACCATTTGAGAACAGCGCACCCTGAGGAAAACTGAGCTCATGGTTGTGCTCTGCCTCACAGGAGTAAAGCGCTTTTGCTTCCCTAAGAAAAAACAACAACAAACAAAAAGCTGTAAAAAAAATTTGTTCAGTAAGCAAGTTAAGGATAAGTTAATGTGAATGTGTTTGGAATTCAATTATTTAATAAGAATCATTGACAAGTGACACATTCAATACTAAAAAATTAATCAACACACCTTCCTGAAGAACATATGTCTAATGCCGAGGAGAAAACTGAGCTCTCACGCTGTGGTAGTCCGACTGATAACCTGTAACAAACAAACACAAAATTATCAAATGTTCTGAATAATAATTCACAGTGTTTACAGGGAGAGAGTGATTATGCCAGTTTCAATAGTGAAGGCACATCTTGAGCAAGTCAGAAACATGATATTGCTCCTGAAATCTTACCAGCGATTCCTGAGATGTCAAGAAAAAGTATGATATATTATACCAAATTTACATAAAAGATATCTCTTCTGATTTGAACCAAACTCTCAGGGATTCTCAGGAATATCAAAGATCTAAAAATAGAAAACCAATGTGACAGACACTCACAATGATCCAGGTCTCTGGTAACCGTTGCTGGATGTGGCTGCAGAGTGTTTCTTGGTCAGATCAGAGCCACAGCGGATGTGTGTTTTACGTGTCTGTGGTTCCAGTGACATGAGACTCTGTACCGATCCATGACAGCTCTTATAATCTGTAATTGAACACATGAAATCAGAACTGAAAAAAAGCTGGGGAGTGACCTTCATCTTTGTTCATCAAGTGAGTTTTGTAAACTATAAAAGAGATGTATGTACCCTCAGAGATGTGTAGGGACGTGAGAGAGGAAGCTGTGGAAAGAGGGTAAGGGAACAAGGAGGAGGAAGAGGAAGAGGAGGAGGATGCAGTCCTAAAAGCAGTCCTTTGCTGCCGGGAAGGAGAGGTAGAGTCTGTCATTTTGGTTTCTGTGACAGTGGACGGGTTAGCGGATGCATTGCTCTGATTCACTGAATGAGTGCTCTTCAGAGAACAAACGGATGACACTCTTTGAACAGCTCGACCCTCCCTGAGAGAGGAGGTGCGCTCAACTGAGGAGTGCTGGATGGAAGTGGACGAGGAGGCTCTGGAGGGAGAGTTTGATTCTTTAACAGATGACAAGGAGGCAGTTGAGTTTCCTTTGACTGACAAAGTCCTCTCTACAGAGAGTAAAGAGGACATGGAGGATGACACAGAGGAGGTCTGCTGGGTTGGATTTAGCTGGGAGGAAGTCCAGGAAGAGGAAGGCATGAGGTGATGGGAGTCTATGCTGTCCATTGACTGTTTCTGATCCTTCCCATTTAAGCAATTCTGGGACGGGGGGCAGGAGGGAGCTGCAGGAGGAGATTCAGGCACCACAGAGGACGCGCCAGGATCGGAAGGAGGAGAGGATGGAGGAGAGTTTTGAGACAACCCATTCTTCTCAGAGGAGTGAGAGGACAGGGACTCCTGGCTGCCCATTGGTGTCGTACTAGGGCTGCTACTGAATGTGTCACCTGGAGAAAGAAATGGAAGGAAGTCACAAAAAAAGAGTGATCAATGATGGCAAGATTGTGGCATCTTTAGTTTGTGACAGATTATTTTCACAAATAATGGATAGTTAGTTTTGGATCAAATTACAAAACTAAAGAGAAACTAATGGGAGTTCACTGTGACATTTTTTGCAATGTGATTCAAGCCAAAAACACTGTTCACTGTACTATGACTCAAGCCAGAGACTCACTGTCGTTGTCTGCCAGGCACAGAGCAGTAGGGTAGAGTCGAGGCTTCCTCTTTCCTGTTGACAGACAGATGGCTTTGTTCCTCCGAGAAGTTGACCGAGAGGATGGAGCCTGGGGTAATGGTAGAGACAGGTCTGGGGCCTCACTGAAGATCTGATGGGAACACATGTTTTACAATATACGTACATGTCTGTTAGGTATGTATACTGTATAGATATTATGTCTATTGTATTTGTTGTATCTGTTCTGTGAGTGTACCTTGTGGCGGTTTTCAATAATGATCTCCACCACAATGTTCTGAAACTTGATGTTCATCATGGCAGCCACTGTCTCTTCCTGTGACCTCAACAGTGTGGGGCCAAATATCATTCCCAGGTTGGACACAGTCATCTGGTTCTCTTCACAGTGAGAGGACACCCTACACACACACAGACAAACACACAATTAGCATGTATTTCATATGGCACAGAAATAAGTTAAATGTATTAATATATACATACTTGAGGAGGTGGTTGGTTAAAATATCCAACATTGCTTTGTTTTTATCAGGTAGTTTGTGCACAAGAGCATGAATTGCTCTCACTCGATATGTCTGGTCATCATACGCTGTGAAACAAAGAAAAAGATATAACTCAGACACAATATACTTTTGCATTTACATAACATCCTGTATAACATACAACCACACATAGTGTTTAAAGGGATCTTACTTGCAGCTTTGATAAATTCTTTATGCAGTCTATAGGTCAGTAGTGGTTCTGCCAGACACCTACATGATCAGAAATCATGAGTTCATAATTCATAAGTAGCATTATTCAAATACCATTTTGTACTTGTAATGTTACCTGAAATAATTCTTAAGGCCGCTGGTGATGGTCTTGTTGTCCCAGGTGTCTGCATTTACCTGAATGTCAGCAGGAGCTGTGGATGCTAGAGGAAAGTAAATAATTAATGATCTGTACTGATGGACAGCACTCCCTATTTATTGTGTGAGAATCAATTTTCCTCAGAAAAACAGTATCGTACAGAAAAACATTTCTTACCAAAGGCGCTTGTCATCAATCGCTGCACTTTGGAGTTTACTCCTCCAGTCCTGTAAAGCCCCAAGGTGGTGATGCCTACACTCACACACATACACAATAATATACTTAATAAAGCAACCCTGTAGATATAGAACATAACTGTATATTAACTGTACCAGGTTTATGGTGCAACCAGAATGAAGAATACCTCTCATTTCAATGAGCTCAATGCACTTTTTGACAAATTTGAAGCCTGCGTCATTGAGAAATGCTGCAAAATGAAAAAAACAAACAAACAAACATTATCATGATGTCCGGTGCATTGCAGGAAATAATAAACAATGTTAATGTTATATTTTTATTAGAATACTTACTCTCTTCCTTTTTACTAAGTAATGAAGGCAGTGTGTAGATCTGTAGAAAAAAAAACATATAAAAAGACACTCCTTTCAAATATCAGTTCAGTTCAGTAAAGTTAATTGTGTTTGACATAATCACACACAACTGTATTAGAATCCTGTCACAATCTGAACATCTTTTCTGTGCAGCCTACATTCTTTCATGAGGATATTGTATTATTCTAGTTAAATCAGGGATGTATTCATACAGGCTCCTTTTCCATCCATTGCCTCCATCCACAGTCGCCTGTTGGCCTCAGATAGAGCTTGCAGGGTGATGACGCCATGTCTGCATAGACAGAGAGAGATCATTTTACCAATGCACAACCCAACACCAGCCATATTTTTTTTATATTCTATAGTTCATCTGTTGTGTACCCACACACACACACAAACACACACACACTCTCAGTCATCTATCTCTCTCACCTCTCCACCACCTCAATGTCAAAGCAGAAGCGTTTGTCGATTGAATCTGTCTTCCTTCTGACACATGAGCGCAGGCTGAACATTTCTGGTGTAACGTTCACCACACCGTTCTGTTAACACAGAGATGTGGAACTCAGCACACATCTGAACTTGTTATTGTAGCAAAGAAACACTGTAGCTCAGTACCTTTAGGGCCATGTTGGTGTTTTTTACTTCCTACCTTAGGATTTTTTTTGTTGAAGTTGCATTAACAAGACATGATACATGATACATGAAGCGACTGATAGTTTAGGGGTAATATCGCTGCCCTCCATGCAGATTGGGGTTCCAATCCTGGCTGTGGCCTGCCACTAGTAGGGTTCCTTCTTATACCTACCTACCTTTGTATCTAACTTGTAAGCGTCTGCCAAATTACTAAATGTAAATACAGATTCCTTGTTGGTGCATTCAAGTGCTTGTGTGGACAGCTGGAATGCTGGACAGAGCTATTTAGAAAGTTTTTTAAATGATCCTCTCCCCAAAAGTACTTTTTCCATAAGCAAATACTAACAATAATCAATTATAAATGTTAATATTATAGTACACTGCTAAAACAGAAATCAATTGCTGTGTGAAATGGAGGAAACATTATAACACTGCGGCATGGATTGGATGTTGTTCAGCAGTGATGAAGCATATCATGACTTTAGTGAAGCTTAAAACATGTAGAAACTCTGGTTTGGCTATTTATCTGTGCTACCAGCGCACCTGTCTGCTGGCAGGTCTGGCCTCTGTGCTGCTCATCGTGAACATCTTGGTGCTTTTTTGGTAAGTACAGTAGTATCTGGTCCATACACTGCCCAATGGACCTGTAATACATGACACATTTCAAGCAGGTGCAAATGCATAAGAAAGTCTGATTGTTGTTTACAATTTAAGTGGGAGAAAGAAAGAGGGAGGGAAGAAAATATGATTTTTGTGTATCTTACGCTTTTCTTGTATATACAAATATCCCTCCATGGTAAAGCAACTGGGGGCTTTGAAGTCTTCTTCAGCAGATCGGATCCTCTTCATCAGCCTCTCAACCTCAGCACGTGTACTTTCAAAGTTATTGCGGGCCTTAACAACACATAAGAAACTGCACTGAAAAGTGTGTTTGTAAAAATATCTACAAAATCAATCAGTGAATGGTGCATTCAAATCATCTTATGGAGAGGTAATACTGTGTTTTAGTATTATTATTATAGACCTTAACGGGCAATTGAACAGATAGCCCAGTAATTTTTTAAGCTGTAACATAATTGGACAATTTAGTACAGCCTTAGACATATTTATTTTAACTTTGGTGCTTTCCAAGTAAACAAAATGCGACTTGTACCAAACTAAGCCTTGTTCAAACAGTTGTTCACATTATGGGTTTCAACATACTGGGAGTATCAGGTGTGTTCGAGGCATGTAGAGCCAAATGCATCTAAAACAGACTTACAAATACTCCTTTTTAATGGTTTTAGAGGCAGGCAAATCTAAATGAGCAAATTAGTTATAAATATGATTTGAGATATCTGGCCCCGATTTGGTGTAAAGATACAAGCTTACATTTTGCAGGTTGAACTGAAGCTGCTGCTTGTAGGGTTCGAATTCACTGGCCACCTCGTAGCCCTCATGGTAGAATGTAAACAAACCCTGTAGGAAGGCTAATAACTGAAGAGAAGAAGGAGAAATCCGCAGGAAAATATTAGCTGGCGGCTTGGGAGTGGAGGAGTATAATGAGAGGATTACAAAAGAATGACTGTCAGTCATCTGCTCAATCAGTCAAAATAACCTCTATAGAAGAAAAAGCCCTAAACTTGGAATGTTCCTTGTTTACTTTACAACAAAGAGTTTTCCTCTCTGTCAGACGGAAGAGATCTCACATGCAGGAAGTGCTGCTACAGCAACAGGAAAGGGGGCTTTACTGATAGGTATCATTAAAACATTTTTATCACTGACCAAACATTGTATGTAATGTGTTATTTCAGCTACCTTTTCATGATCATGTCTGCATGCACACAAACACAGATTTGAATTCACTGTTAACATAAAGCACAAAATAAATGCATCCATCACATTTCCTGTGATAAAACATGATATATTGGTGGCTCTGCTTTACCTCCACTAGTCAATGCTATGCATACTCAGCAGGCTAGAAGAATTTAGAGGCATGAACTCACCGGTTCCACAAATTGAAACTTCTTTCTTTCCTGCACTTCATGGATCTTAAAGACATACTGCAGTGATGCATCATAAAAAACCTGCCTGTCCTTACTCATCTGTGAGTCAGCCTGCAACAAAAACAACCACAACACACAAACACAACTTTATGTTACCTAACATATGTGGGAGAAATTTGTGTATTTTTAGGAATTGCACTGTTTACCTCTTGTAGGTGTAATTCCTTCTTTTTGGGGGAAAGGCTAAGATGTTTCTCCAGAACAGAGTAGTACCTCTCTGTCTCTTTGTCAAATTGCTTCTTTCCCTCCTGAGGAAAACAGGGATGAGTACAGAACATGAGCAACAAATATAACCAAGCATAGAAATGTCTAAATCTGCTAATACAGATGTCTAAATTCACTTTTTTCACACATTGTTAGGCTTGTACCCCTTTCCCCAGTCTTTTTGACATGGGCTGAAGATACTTGAGTAGTTATTCCAATACCAAAACTGACATAAACCTGTGTACATGTGTAAAGTACATTTATTCCTTTGAATTTAAGCCTTGAGTCATATACTAATACATTTGCAGTATGTTCCTACATGTAATGTTCCGAACCTGCACTACTGGGGAGCTTTAGTGAGAGGAAAAGTAGTGTGGTTTATGGTTTAAAGAGATAAAAAAGGCTATGTGTAGCAATAGAGTGCAATAAGTAATAATAATATCAATATCAATAGTATCGGGTAATGCATGGAAACTTCTATTTTTCTAAAATGCATTAATATTTATTGTTACTTAACAAAAGCAGCTATGAAATTATTTAATAATTAAAACTGTGTTAAAAATTAGGAAAGTTATTAATTGAAAATTATAAACCTAATGTAAATAAAAAGAAGGACTAAATATTTGGGGTGAGTACTCTTCACCCAACTCCACAACTTCAACCACTTTACTGCTCGAGAACTGTGAGGATGTACTGCTCACACACGCTTGCTACATTCTACAAGCTTTTGCTTCAATTAACACTAAGAAATGAGAAGCGCTTTCACTTTCAGGATTAATTATTGCTGTATTCCAGTTCCTGCTGTATGATGCTGATAATGTATAATGTATGATAAACTGAATTATTATAAGATCTGAGACAGCTGCTGAAACCAGACACCAGACTCAGTGTTGTTTACACTGTCTCACTGAGTTCAACTATCTCTCTGTCTGTGACATGCTCCTTGTCTTCCCTCCCAGTCTTCGTTCCCATGACCTTGTTAGCGACGCTGAACTTTGCGCCATCGTTTATCTGAACAAATTGGATTCTCTGACAGCATACACAGAGATCGACTGGGACCAGACCTGTGCAGGATGATCTGTACCATTACCACCCACAGTGTTGGATGAAACTAAGATGCAAAATGAACTAAACTTCACTTACTGACCGCATAGATATCAACTGTGGTTCTTTTATGAATTGAAAATTAGAAACTTTTTAGTAATAATTTAATCAGCTTTCACATAAACCTTCACTTGTAACAACTGCAGCTGTACCTTAACAGCTCCAATCTGCTCCTTACGAAACCTCTCAAGTGGTGAGATCAGCACATCATCAGCATTCTGGATCTGAAACAGGAAAAACACGCACCAGTCAGTTCAGTGTCATGAGACTAAATACTATGAGCAGCAATAAAAATATGAAAACAGCTCAGTCACTGATGAGGACTGCAGTCGTGATGTGGGTGTTTTGCTTAAATCTGATTATTCAAGAAATGCTTGTAGTTTATTTGAGTTTATATTAAAGAGACACTTTTTTGGCACCTCTGCTTCTTTGGAGAACGGAAAATGTCAAATTACAAAATTACATTATGTCAAAACCTTGTGTATGACTCACTGGCTTTCAAAGTATTTCAATTGAAGACATCAGCTATCGACAACTACACTAATGTGCTGTATGTAAGTAAAACTAAGGCTGAGTTTCTGGGATTCTATTTATTGTTTATTTTATTGAACTCGGTTCCTGCATTATGCAATGCAGTGAATTGTTCATGGCTATGCCAAGTCACAGAAAAAAATAGATGCAAGTATTCTTATGAAAATAGAACAGTGGCTTTTCTGCCAGAATAAGTAGTAGAGTAATTAGGTGGGCGCATGATTTTATTAAATTAGACCAAGTCTGGCCAAAAGTCAGGGGCAACTGGGGCAGACTTAGACTGTGGTTTGACTGATAGCCAGACTTAACATTGCCATCTAAAATTAATCATATTTGGACTCATTTGTGATATATTCTAGGTAATACCTTGTATTATACTTTTATTAAATTAAGCTTACCGAGAAACCATGTGTGTTCTAATCAGCTACCTATACATCAACAAAGAATTCAACAGTTACAGACAACTTACTTTGAAAATCTAAAGAGTATAATACAGAAAATGTCTATAGGTACAAAATGCTGTGAAGACCTGCACTGTAACACAGCTGAGATAGTGTGGGTTTTCAATACACAGCTCAGTGTTGTTACTAACTCATGATGCTAAGGATAGTGTCCTTGGACAAACAAACACACCTTATGATGTCCTCACCACTGGATATTTCCAAAAGATTACTGTAAATAATCTTTCTGCTCACTCAACACCACTGTTAGCAAATCAAACATTATGATTTCTGTTTTATGAGCTTTGGTAACACTGGTTAGCAGGTCTATCTGTTCATTACCATGGAAGTACTGCTCTTAATTTGGATTAGCCTGGCATTGGGTTGGTTAACTTTAGAAAGTGGAGTTTCCCTTGATTTTGCCAAACTGGATCACTGGGAAACTTCACAGACATGAGTCAAGCTAATTTCACCAGAAAATCATTATGATTATTTTTGCAGCTGTAAAATCTGTATGAAATCATTGTAGCTGATGTTTAGACTCTACAGTAGTTATCTCGTAATCTACAGAGCACTTATCGGAATTCTGCTGTTTATATTAGGTCTTGGTCTTATTTAGTCACAGATTTAGATAGTGAAAGCGCGTGTCACCTCTTGCTTTGTTGGGTCAAGCTGATTTAAGCTTTAGACTCCAAATGGCTTCCCAGCCCTACAGCATGACTTCACTTTCACTTCAGTTTAGTGCTGCACCAGTACCCGAATAAAGGTCTGCTCCCATAACATGTTCTGTTTTTTCAACACATTACAATAAACAGGATGAAACTGAAAACCAAGCAAATAAAGGACATTGTTAAGTCTCAATAAGAGTCCTTTCATGTTCAACAGGTAGGGTTTTCACAGGAACCTATTTGTTGGAATTGCCCTTTAACTTAATAACGGTGGTATTTTTAGAAGTTCAAATCCATTGGCAGGCTTTTGGAGGTGCCACTCCAAGTGGAAAAGCATACAATTAGAATATAGAGAGAGCAGACACACACACACACACACATACAGAGAGAGAGGCTGAGACAGAAAGAGAGAGAGAGGAGAGAAACACAGGACCCTTTATGGACTTTCCCAGGCAGTTAGGGCTGTGTTCAGTCTCATAAGGGAATTGGCAGAATAGGTTCCACATGGTTCCCCTGTAACAAGAGCATGCACTCAGTCACAAAGGCACACACACATACAAACACACACACACACACACACACACACACACACACACACACACACACACACACACACACACACACACACACACACACACACACACAGGACTATAGAGAAGGCAGCATACTATGCACATACATTGCACATGGTTAGACGTTTGCTTACACACACAAACTCTGCCAGACTCCAGTCACTCCCACACAAAGGCTTCTGGTTGATGGAGGCTCTGTGAGTCAGGGAAAGTTTTCCCTGACTTGCCAAGTAGCACTCACAAACTCACAAAAAAGTTTTCACAACAAATGTGTGAATCAGTCTTGCAGGGAAATGGGATTAGTACATTGAGGAAGTCAGTGTGTTAGGTTCCTGGCAAAAAACTTAACTTAAATTCAAATATATAAAAATCACTTTCAAATGTACCCTTTAGAAAATAGAGCTGTGCATTGGAAAGAATCTGGTAACATGTTACATCTTACAATACACAATATCATCATAAGCATTATGATGTTTAAATGTTTTTTTATGAATGAAACACTGTCTGCCACATATCTTTGTGTGTATACTGTTAATTAAAAGTCATTAAATATTATATTTTTTACACCTCTATTAGCAATAAGATAGGAGTGTCTGACTTTCTAGTTTTTTTCTGCTTAAATTAAATAAAAACTGTAGCATAAAGATGAACCAAATTAATTAATAACAAAAAGTTTGAGAGCGAAGAAAACTTAATTTGTGCAAAATAACAATGTAACTTCTACAATAAGTTGCAGTTGCATGATTGTGTATCACTACAATCATCAAAATATTGTATAGTAAATATAACTGTATAGTTATTTTAAATGTACAACATAAAGATCTTTAAGTTTTGCTTTTGTCTTTCTACTCTCTCTCTCTTTCTCTCTCTCTCACACACAGACACACACACAAAATGATTATTTTTTCTTACAAGTCGTTTTCTCTCCTCTTCCATGGTGTTCAAGAGCTGAGAGAACTCCTTTAACGACTGAGCTGCAAAACAAAGTATACATTCTTGTCATCTGACAGATTTTGCAGGTTCATCTACAACTTTCTCTAGATCTGTGGAGACATTTTCATCTCACCTATATTAATCTCATCATCAGTCTCAGCTTCTCCAATACATTCAAACTGGAACTCCTGTAGAGACTGAGAGAACCGCTGAACAGCAAGTGAAAGACCTGAAAAAATGAAAAAGAATTTCACTCAACCACTTAAAGCAGGTATAATAATTTAATTATTACTTATATACAGGAATGCTATGTGCATGTGTTTGCATACTGCTATTGTTGCTCCTATTTTATTACAGACTACAAAAAACATAATTTATCACCCCCTGTAATTAACTATTATTGTATTTTCTAATGTAACTCTTACATATGATCCACTGCCAGGACATGAGGTGTTAACGTCTGATGTAAGCAACCTGCCGCACCCTGGCCGCACTCACAGCCTTAGTCTCTGAAAATTCTGTTTACGAGTCTAAACAACACTCCAACAGTAGAATTTAATACCACTTTTATTATCTAAGGTGCACAAAAACTTGGCACCACCAGACTGCGTCTCTGTCTCGCTCACACACCCAAAACACTGGTCTTTATGCCAGCTGCTGTAAAGTACTATTTCAGTCACACCACTGCATGATACACTGATAATAAATCCATTAAAACGATTAAAATGTCTATCAGTAGCAGTTCATACCAGAGTAGTGCTTAGAGGGCAGGATTACAGACAAAAGCACTGTAACCAACACCTTTAGTCCACGCTACAAAGTCAAAGGTTGCATCTTTATTGTTGTGATTGTAAATATTTAAACTTAAACACCTAAATCTGTATTATTAATGTTATATATATCTGATACTCTGATGTCTGTCTTCTAATGCTGTCAATAGATATTACTGATTTAAAAAGACATTTTACAGTATGTAAGTAAGACAGACATTAATATTGAAAATGTATATACTGTTAGCTATAATCAATAACTAAAATAGTTACATTAATGCCAATAAACTTGTCATATTAATGTTAGAGATTTCTGTCCTCTAGACATACAGTATGACCTGTTCATGTTACTTATGCATTAATCATGCAGCATTTCCTCATGTGGTCACAGAACTTTCAAACACACTCAGGATTGTGTTTATATATAACAGCTTACAGCAGTTTTCGCACTGATGACCTCAGCCAGCAGGTGAGTCAAAGATATCGCAGGCAGCCATAAAGAGTAGGTGTGTCCATGTTTAAACCTCAGGTGATCAAAAGAAACTCCAAACTAATGGGAGGTACCTGGTCTCAGTATATGACTATGACAACAAGTACAACATAACCCTAATGGAAAATCCAATTCAGAACGGTCTAATATATAAGTACCAACACTGCATATTTTACAATTTGTCCACAAACCTGCTGCTATTACCTTTGTTTTTGACAAGGTTGGATAAATCTGTAAATGTTCCTAGAGCAAAAATGAGCTGCTGGGCTCCTACCTTTCTTCAGTGAAACTGCTTTTTATAAATTCATAAGATCCTAGGTGAAATCTTCAAATGCCTTGTTTTGTCCAACCTTGTTTTGTCTTAAATTCAAAGCTACTTAGCTTACTACCATCATTTATGACACAGACACACTTTAAATCCTCACATTTGAGAAACTAGAAACTGCAAGTCTTTGCAATTTATATCATACCAAATCTAGTGGAAAGGGACACTCATAACTATGATATAACTCATAGCTATGATAATAACTACTTCTGATTAGAGCGCCATAATCATAAGCTGTAATAAATGGCTTTTTATTGGATAATGCCTCATGTACCAAGCCTTTATATATCAGATATAAGCCATCCTATATTTCTTTCTAGGGCTGCAGGGCATCTGCACAAAATCTATTCATAAATTGTTTATTGGCTTTTATACAGAATAGAACATTCAAACAGTTTATGTTTTAATTTCATAAAGGGTTACACCATGATAAATCTGTAGTTGTACTAATAAGCAGTTTGAAAATAGATGAATCAAACAGTTAATCCTAATAAATTAGGGAGATAACAGTAGAGCCAACATGTAGTGATGGAGAAGGACTGAAGTTATGGTTATGATCAGTTGTTCATAAATGATGAAGCTTTGGTAAATGAGGTTTTGACATTAAATCATCTCAAATCAAAGCTAATAAGCTAAAAATAAATGACGCCTTATTGAACAGTGATTATAAAGTGTGTATCTACACTACAGTCGACCTGCCTAACTGTGCTACTCATGCAAAACACAAATCAAAGTACTAATCTATGAACTAATGCAGACTAAACTCATCAGCACACTGTCTCTGTTTGGACTGATGGCCTTGGATTTCCCTCTGTTTTCAGGCAGCTGACTGCACAAGTGATTGAGTAGCTTTGTCTCACACACACACACACACTTGAACCCCCAAAAAACAGGGTATTAATCAGCATGTGCTTACTTCTGAAGGCAGATATGAGCATGTTTCCATCTTTGATGAGGTCTTTTATAAACCTGTTGGTGCGCTCCAGCTCGATCTCATGGCACTGCAGTCGCTCTCTGAACTCCGGACTGTCCAGGAAAGAGTCACTAAACTCCAGCGTCGGCAGACCCATCGATAAATCAATGCTCGCACTTAATAAACACAGTAAGAGGCTGGATGTGTCCCCTCGGTAGGACTTACTGTCGGGTCTGTGCTGTGGAAAAAAACCTGCTCAGACGTTTCTTCCAGCTCCTTCTTTCATGCCTTTCTCGCTTTTTTCCCCCCAGAACTTCCGGACACTCAGACACAGCAGAGTCTCTGACACAGAGAGTTTGGCTAGGCTACATGACGAGCTCTCCGCTGCTTCTGGGGCGGTTTTAGAAGCAGTGCACTCGAAGACGGCGTCACTTAGACCTCTTACTGACTCGTTAGCAGGTAGAGAAAAACACCAGCAGTCGCATGAAGAACCCAGCAGAGCTGAAGTGTGGACACTTGAACGCGGTCGACAGAGGCTAATGTTGCTAACCCTGTCTGCATACGGCTCTAAGTGAAGGACTGTTACTATGGGAACGGGAGACTCCTGCTGGTCCGTGTTGAAACGAGTGGGACAGGAGCTGCAGACAGAGACAACATCACTGTTCATGTCGGGGAAACATTCAAAGTGATGATTAAAACTGCTTTTGTTTACAGCTAATGTTGCCCAAACAGAAGGTGCATTTGTTGGAAACTATTTTACAGCAGGGTGAAAATGCACATTTGATGCACAAGTGAGTATTTACAGAAGTAGAACAGTGTACAGTAAATAAATAAGCTAATAAATTCAAATGCCCATATTTATGGTAATGAATGAAACATCTCACCCACTTCAAATGTGTGGCTCGCTAATGTTTTTACATGTGCATGAACCAAAAATAATTTCAATGTGAGTTCAATGCAGAGTTTTGTGCATCATATTAGTATTATTATTATCATATTATGTACTGTTAAAGTACAGGCTGCACAGTCAGACATCATCCAAAGCAACACAGAAAGTTCTTACTTCCTTCAACCCGCAGCTCACAGTAGACTGCAATTACTACTTAGCTATACTAAGTGAAATGAAATGACAGTTTAACAGAAGCATTGTCACCACAGAATATGTTAAATTGCATGAGGTGAATTGATTTTCCAAAGTAAGATTGCCTACTGAAATGTTACAGGCTAAAACAGGCCCTTGAATGTGAAAGCAATATAGCTGGGACTTGTGCCAGCAGAGTGCATTGCTGTGCGCTGGCCAAACACTCCAGGGCAACCTCTGAATATGTAACATGCTTTCTTTTTTTTAATGTGGGATGTGTAATTAACAAAAGTGGTGCAAATTTATATTACCACTATTATACTTGCTACTGCACAGGTTTGTTGAGTCACTGATGCAAAACCAACTTGGCATTTTGGTCACCTTATACAAACTAGGCTCAGCTCAGCACTTTTTGCTCGGTCATTATGTGTCAGCCTCTAAGATAGATTTGTTAGCTTCTATCTTGCAGAAGAGAGAAGCCTCGCTATTTAAATTAGTCCTGCTTCAAAACATTCAATTGGTTCCTTTTTTAAAAACCATCTGTGCAAGCAGCCACTGCACAAGTTTCGGCTCTCCCTTGGTGGTCCAGCTGCTTTGTCTCAGTTGGTAACTACTGTATCTGTCACTCACAGGAGAAGAATAGAACACCATGACTACTGAAGTAAACAAACTTTAAGCAGCTCTGTACTGGTTGACACACACACATGCACAGGCTGTATAAGGAAACACTGAAAAATTGTAGCACATCTTATGTTTTTACTCTACATGTAAGGTAAGCAATGCAGTAAATAATTCTCATTTTAAGGCTTTTTACTGATTAATACTTGAAATACATATACACTGTACATTTCTGAGATTTGCAACTATGGTTTCTACTAAATCCTCTAAACTTGTGGTCATTTTATAGTATCTGGTGTACGGGCATCCAAAGATCAGGAGCTGCTGATGATGCCAGAGATCCAACAGCACTCTCAGGAGACAACAGACAAAATGTTTGTTGAAAATGCCAATGTGCAACACCCACGTCCCCACCATGATTTGTTGCTGCGAAGTCGACCCTACAGGGGGGAGCCCCCAACAGTGGCAGGTAAGCGTTTGCTGCTCTTCTTTTGCAGCAACATTTTTATTATTCAAATGTTTTTTGAAGTCCAGGTGGAGAGATGAGAGCTTGTAATAACGTTTCATGTATTTTGATATGGAAGACTCAATCAGAATCATATCCAGAATCTGAAGGTTTTCATTATACAAAGGAGGCATAAAAACATTGAATGTGATATCTATCTTTAATTTTCTGGTTGCACTGAGAATAAAACATAAAACAGTGCAGTTTTATTGCTTCAATGTGAATAATTAAGCATTGTTGTTGCAGTTATTTTTAGGTTATTCCTATTATATGGCCACAAATGAGTAATGGCTGACAAAAAGTTCATATAACGATGTCAGCAAATGTTAGGTGAGGTTAGTCCACATATTAAATTGATACTTGCTGTTGTGTTTATTGAAATTACTCCAAAGCACCATGTTACAATGAAAGGATTTTGAAAATGCCATTAACTAAATTCAATGTTTAATTTAAGTCTTAGTAGTATTTAAAACCATTAAACTTTGTGCTCCAATAATCTGGCACCTTAAAAGACACTTTTTACCCTCTCTCTCATGTCCCAACTTCCTCAGGATTTCTCCTCTACCCAGACACTCCTGCTAAGATGGAGACCACATCACGAGAAGCTTTCTCCTTCAGGCCCATCCCACAGCAAGAGAGAGGCAAAGGTCTGTAGTCTAACTCAACCTGGAGAGTAAACTCACCTTATCTGTTAAACCGCAAGTTGTGTTTGTGTGGAAGCACGAGTGTTTCAGTAGACGGGCGGACAGTGTGTTGTAGATGTGGGGGTTTAGGTTTGTAAAAAGACTTGTATGAGACCAGAGTTTAGGAAAATAAAAAATAAAAATATCTTATAGAGGTAGAGGTCAGGAAACTTTTATTTTAAATTGTCTTCAGAGACAGAAAATGTATGTCCTCCTAACAAACTAATTACCTGACCTTCAGGAGATCATATCGCCCACAACACACAGCAGCAGTCACACTCTCCTCATCCCACATCCTCAAGACAAACAGGAAGAGGAAACAGCAGCAGCAGCAGGGACAAGGAAGCAGAGGAGGACGAGCAAGAGGGCAAACACAGTCAACAGCGGGGGTCGACAGCAGTGCAAAATGAAGATCCAGCAGACATGCAGTCCCAGTATCAGAAGGATTTCCCTCCTCCATCGTCCTGCCGCAGGAGGCGAACACCAGCGCTTCCACAGCCAGACAACATCGGCATCAATCCTGCCTTCAGGTGAGTGTATTTCAATATTAAAATGTACTATGGCTTTATTTAGATGACAAGTCATCAGCATGTTTGTGTCACGTTCACAGGATCGAGTTTAGCACAGTCCAAAGAGAGAATTTCCCTGGTTGGCCCATCATGAATCCCAGGCTGAGAGTAACCTCACAAGGACGACCTGAGAAATAGTGTTTAACATGCCAGAAACCAGCTTGCATGTCTGCTTCCGGGTAAAAAGTAACAAATACATAATTTTACCACACACTCTTTGACTGTAAAACATTTTATTTACATTTATGAATAGATACATGTCAAAAATTTCTTTAATTTTTTTCTCCAACTGCAAAATATTTCTTCAGATGTGTTCCTGTTTTACCGTTTTCTATTTACTGTAATAATAAAATGTCATGTTGCATTTAGACTATCAACGCCAGGTTGTTCTTATGATGTTTCATAAATAATAGTGTCCAGCAATAAATACTGTTTCATAAACCGGTGAATAACGGGTTTTACCAGTTTCTTTGACGTTAAGACGTGTTATGTGTGTTTCGATATCAATACTTTAACTTTTTCCTCCTCCTTTCTAATGTCACAGCAGTGAACTTAAGATGTGCTGTGTAAGAAGTCTCTGGATGAGACTCATTTTCAAGGTTGCATACTGCTGACACACTTGCGGTCACCCAGTGATTCATAACTGAAACATGAATGAACAGAGACTAGAGCACAAATCTAAATCAAACCAATATTAAACAATCATCTCCCTCCACGTTCTATCTTCTATGTATTTTTACATTGTAAAACTTTCATGATTGTCTAAGATCAATGGCAAATTAGTGCATTTGAAAAGGTCTGGAAAAACAAAACGAGCACTCCTGGCCATACACAACAGCAAAACATGTTTTAATGGTAACACTTATAGTTACACATTTTAGATGTAATATTTGGCAGAAACAATATGTTTTGCAATACAGTCTCACAGAAAAGAGGCCAGTGGCAAAGATATATTTAATTGTCTCTTTTGTAGAAATAATGGGATACTTTTTGAAGTGTTTGACCAAGTTTAAGGCTCCAAAAGTCTTTAACTATTAAAGCATGTATGCATTAAAGGCAATAGTTTAAATGCCCGCATTATGAAAATGTTTGAACTCTGCAGTATAAATGTCTTTTTTAGATTTAGAAAAACACAAAATTTAAACAAAAATTTAGAAGATTTTAAAAAACACAATGTTATCGTCCTTCTTATGGCAACAGAATATGTGTAACATCAACTGTGTACTTCACAAAATGAGAATAACATTTCTTCAATTGTGTCACACAGTTTACATGACAATATAATCAATATAATCCTCTGCAGTACCAGTCTGATGCTGTACATCAACTGGATACCACAAGAAGGTAGATATGAAAAGTTACTGAATAGCTGGTTGTTTCTCTTTCCAATGCCTCCATTGGAGGCAGACAGCTCGACAATGAATCAAACATCTGTTACAGACTTGATCTGACTCAGGTAAGATGAGTAAGTTACTTCAATCATCTCCTGTCCTGGTGCCGACTCCTGTCGTCGTACCTGCGCTCATCCCTCCGGCCTCTGCTCCCCCACTCGGCCTCTCTGTGTCGGTCCCTGTCCCTGTCCCTTCGCCCACCTCCACGTTCCTGCCCCGGGCCGACCCCGAGGTGAATGGGCTTACGGAAAGGTCTGTCTCTGCCACCAAACCGTAGTTGTCCGGACTCTTTCTTCCCTCCCTGTCCGCCACCGAGCCGGCGGGGGACCCATCCTTTGAGGGTCCGCTCCTGTTCAAAATCCACAAACACTTCGTGCTGGTCTACCACAAGTTTGTTGGCGTCCCGACGAGCCCGCACCACAGACCGCTCGTCCTTGTACTCAATGAAGGCGTATCTTTTGGAGAAACCCGTGACGATGTCTCGGACCAGCCGGAGCTCCTTGATGTCTCCGTACTTTGAGAACACATCGTGCAGTTTATCCTCGGTTGTCTGAGGGTTCAAGCGGGCCACAAACAAAGTAAGCAGCGGGTCTCCATGGACGCCTTTGTTGGGCTTGTACCGGGCACCCATAGCCCTCCACACCGCCCGGTCATGGGGCTCCACGTCGGTGCCGTCGATGCTGCCAGCTTTCAGCGGGTCGTACACCTTCGCTATCGGACTCCAGTCCACCATCTTTTACCAAAAACATAAAAGCTCTTCTCCTTCAACGTGCGACGGCCTCCCAGCCGGTTTTATCTAAATCTACTGCCGTTTGAGTACCACAGATTTTAACCTACCGCTCCAGGAAGCAGATTGCAGCCGCGAGTGCATCAACAAAAACATTCCGTACTCAAACAAGTTCCTATCTGCGACTTTGTAAAGGTTCCTACTCCCTCAATCAGGATTAAAGCGTCTTTAAAATTCAATGCTATAGTACTTATTATTACTAAACTAAAATGTTCAATAAAAACATTTTGAAATCATAAGATTTGCTGTGTGTGTGAACATTTGTAATGATGGACACAGCACTCTATGAAAAATATTTAATAAAAACAGTGAAAATACATCCATTATGACTCCACATTGAATCAATATTTACAAAGTCATTAAGATGCTCTCACTTCACTGCTATGTACATTTAGCAACAAATTAATTTGTTATAATCTGATGTCTGTTTACAGTATCAAACTGCTTTGGAAATATAAACAAAATCCTCCTCAGTTAATTTTATTAGGTACGTTTTGAAAATGTTCAGTATTTAGCTGGTTCTACACCACAGATTTAATATTCTGTCTCAGCTTGTTCTTTAGAGGAATCGGCCATTCAACTCTGCTCCTGATTCGTCCATTTGTAATTGCCATTACATGTCCTCCACGCTCCATTTATAGGCTGCCTCCTGGACTGCTTTTTTATCTGCCATCCGCGTATACCGTTTTTGTTCAAAACCGTTTGACCTGAAAGGCACACAAATTGTGCATAGTTAATTCTGCAGTCATACCCTCATTGATTTGATGCACCAGAGCAGCTCTTCAACAAAGCTTCCCATCATGTTCAACTCAACATAGAAGCCAAAATTCTGATTACGATTGTTGTATGAAGGATCATTTCACATTTACCTCATTTTATTGCATCTGATTTTGTCAAAAGATCACACACACACACACACACACATTACCTGTCCACTCCATCCCATCGATACCCAGGTTGAATATTGAACCGGTTTGGAGGAGGTGCTGGGCCTTTATACCGAGGCTTTTCTGCAAAACAAAAATAGATGTGTGCTATTCTGTACATGGAACAACCATTTTTTCCTATGACTCAGGTACCATAGTACCGTTTATAAAATGTTTAGTACCTTGAGCGTTCACATTGCGTTCTTTTTTTCGCCTAAGCATTGCAGCCATCGGATCCCCCTCCCTTTCCTGTTCTCTCAACATGCGGTCAAGATCTTCATCATCGTAGTGACGTGCCAGTGGCTTCTGGGCTTCACGCAGGGCATCCTCAAGTTTCTGCTGTTCCATCTGGTTCTGGGCCAACCTTTAACCACATTTTGACTTCATCAAGATCATACCACCACATTTTTATGTGTTTACAATCACACTCATATATATTGCAGACTCACCCTTTCCCCCACTGAGCATATTTCTCATCTTTAGCTGCTTTTTCTCCAGCTTTCTTCTTCTGTTCTTCTCTCTCCGAATCCAAATCTCTCCTCTTGCCGCTCTTGTCTCGGAACACCGTCTGGGCATTGCGGGATTCATCTAGTAGCAGAGGGAGCATGTAGTAAGTAGAAAATGTCATGAATAGGGATTTCATCATTCAACTAAACACAAACTAATAAAAACATCTGTAAAGTCCTCAAGAAAAATACAGTTATATGTGATGAAGGTCCAAGAGTCTAAAACAAAGATTACAGCTTAAGCAAGATAGTGTTGTATTTTCTTAAAAAATCTATCACAACTCAACTCTGAGTGCATCCCAGATCAACAGTGACTTACAGGGTGAGCAGCCTAAAATATACAGTCTTTTCATTACTTGGCTGACTATCTGCGTCCTTTTATTCACATAGGTGATTAGATACAAGTTCTATGTTCTTAATAACAACAAATAAAAATCTAGTGACAGCATATCTTCTCCCAATTTGAAGACATACATATTGATCCTGTTTCTGTCTGATGGCCATAGTTTACATGCAGTTTACATTTATTTGTTGTGAAAGCCACAATTATAAAATAACAAGCGCTATCCAGTGATTGGTTGTTGAGATAAAGCTCAGCCCCATCTCAATTTAGGCTCTTGGCCATTATATTTAGCCATAAAGAACTGATGATTTTTATTATAAAGTTCTTGAGGAATCATTTCAGCCATAATTTGGATTATGCATTGATCACCAAGGGAAAGTATGGTAAAAAAGCAAAGTTGAGTTAACCTTCTAGTGGCTGGTTTTTTCGTTCTCTGCGTCGGTTCTCTTCCTGCTCTTTTCTTAAAACATCGACAGAAACTAGGCCTGCCTTGCCACCGGAAAGCATCCTCTGACCCTGAAAAGAAAACAGTAAAAGCTACATGGGTCTGATAAACTTACCATAGCATACTCACAGCAATTTTATATCACTCTTTAATTTTTTTGAGAATAAAGAGTTCACACCTGTGACTGGCCAGCCCTGCGAGGTGGTGACAAATCTCCATCTGAGTCCTTTGCATTCTGTGGCCGCCTCCTGGGTGGTGACTGGTCAGAATCAGAGCCTCGGCTTGTTTTTGAGCGCCTTCTTGGAACAGACTGGTCAGAGTCTGAAGCCTCTCCCTTCAGTGTCTTTTTTCGTGGAGGAGACTGGTCAGAGTCTGAATCATGTCTGTTCTGAGCTCTTTTTGCCACTGGCGACCTATGATTGTCAGGTGAACGTTTTTTACTTGATGAGGATGGGCCGGGCTTTCTTTTGTAGGTGGGGGAAGAATCTGACAAAGAATTAATTAGTTGTTTAGTGACATTTTACAAAAACTAAACAAACATTACAAATATGGCTGCATCAATATTATGTTATTATTGTTGCATTATAATTACTGGTGCATTACATGTGTGTACATATCTGTGGTCATTCCAACCTGGACTATAATTATTGACCTATTTTCATCCATCTTACATATTTTTTTATATATACTGAGTTTTCTGTATTGATGTTATTCTGTATTTGTGGTGGTGTAGATTCTTTCTGGTTGTCAATGAAACCAGACCTTTCATATACCAACGAAAGGTCATGAGGTTGCTGTGATGTTTTTACTGTTATTAATAAGGGCTTTCCCTGTGCAAAAACGGCCAAGATTCACCCTTAAAAAAACCTCACTTACCTTTGCTTTGCACCTTTCCTGGTTTCCCTGAATGTTGCCTTGGAGGAGACATGTCTGAAGAATCATGACGACCTCTCCTTGGTGGAGATATGTCTGGAGAATCATGACGACCTCTCCTGGGAGGAGATATGTCTGGAGAATCATGACGACCTCTCCTGGGCGGAGATATGTCTGGAGAATCATTACGACCTCTCCTAGGCGGTGAATTTTCTGGAGAATCATGGCGACGACTTCTGGGAGGGGATACATCTGGAGAGTCATGTCGGGTCTTCCTGACAGGAATATCATGTCTACTTTTCCTTGATAATGGTTCTGGTGAGTCATGGCGACTCTTGCTTGGTGCAACAGACTCTGACTGTTGATGTCCTTCCAGCTCCTCTGTGTCTTTATCATCATCAGCTATAAGTAGAGGACAGCAAAAGTAAATAAACTTGTTTACCAGTCAGGCACATGTTGCTCTCTGCTACTTTCACAGCTGCCAAAATTACCTCCAATCACTTTCCATCTGTTGCTTGTTCTGAAGTCTTCAAGTTGTTTCACTGCCTCTGGTCGATCATCAATTACCTCAGCAATCTGAGTAAACCAGCATGAGGTTTCAAGAGTTAGGAAAAAGGACACATAAATTTATCTTCTACTGTCTACTGTATGCCAATTATTGCTATCACTTTATACTGGCTTTTAGCGTTATAGAGTTTAGTGTTATAGTTGACAGTGTAAATCGAAGAGACAGACAACATTATGGTGATACTATACATGATTTCTGCATCACTGTGATAATGCAGCTTAATTTTCTTCTATTTATGATTAGAATTTAAATAATGTTTAGTTATTTGTCGATTCTTGTTAAGTTTACAGTCAAAATGTTAAAAAAAAAAACCTATTCTATTATGTGTTTTTAACCACATCACCCACTCCTTAGACAAGATTTATTATGTTACAGGATACAATTGACGTTAAATGCAATGGAATTTGAAGTTATTACATTTTTCTTAGATTAAATTGAGATAAACCGGTCACCACAAAAATTAAACAATTTAACCCCGGGGAGCAGTGTGTATTTACATGAATGAGGAATCAGGGAGTAAATAACCTAAAGTGAATGAATGGGTCCTAGCTAAGCTAAACCGATAACGTTAGTTTGACGTTCTTACCACTGGAGCGTCCTCTTCGTCTTCTTCAATCTCCTTCTCCTCTTTGACCGTCTGTTTCCAGTCTATGTCATCGTCTACTATTTTTAGTCTTGAACAAGATAAGTAAATGTGAGATAGATGCACTTTTCAACTTTAAACGTTTAGTTTAAGCAGCGAGCGGCGCCAAACAGCGACCTCAACAAGTTAGCTAACGTTAGCGCAACAAACACACAGCACGCACACACACACAGCTACAAACAAGTCCTAATAGACTCACCCTTTCTCGGGAACCTTGCGCCTTTTCTTTTTAAGTTTCCCCTTTGATTTTTTGGGATCTTCCTCGGCGGATAAATAACGTTTCAGGTATTCTGCTTTAGATAATCCAGTTTCTTTACTGCTCCCAGTGAACGCGGCCATCATTGTCGGAAACTACGGATATCATCGAGGGTCAAGATTAATGTCAGAGGAGGCGATCAGCAAAGTCTGTTGTAGACAACGGTGACCAAACAAAAACATAGTAGTCTGCCTCTGCAGCAAGAAGCACATCTTCAAACATTCCTGCTGAATCATCTTCCTTTTCTCATCTAATGCTTATCTCTCTATACATAAACATATGAGTTTTTTTCTGTTATGCCTTGTGTATCTACATATCCCAGAATATTCTTTGTCATCCTGATACTACCCTTGCCTTCATATTTCCTGAGCTGCAGCTGGATGTCTTTATGGAGTCTTACTTCCTGCCAAGGCTAAGTGATACAGCAGCTATAAATAATATATTTCCATTGCTCAATAACATCCGAAATTAATCACATAAAATAAATTATAGATTGATATATTAAAAAAGATAATTATGTGTCATTCTGAGTTTTTGGTTTAATTTGAATCAAATACCTACCAACAGAGATAGATAGGTTTGAATCTTGAATCTTGTTTACTCTGTAATCCATGTAATTACCGGCCTTTTATCTACACATGTAATTCAAATAATCTAAGATATTGGCAGTCATTATTAATGTAAGTAAAATGTATCTTCTGTATTATTTTCTGGGTTCCAGTTCTGCCCCATTAACATTTCATTCCCAGGAAGAAATTGTCAGGCTTTGAGTAGCATCCCTTTATTGAAAACCAACACTGCAGCTTCCACAATAAAATTTACATGGCAAGTTACTCAGTGCATTTATACAGTGTGAATACATACAATATAGTGCATGCCTGTGCAACAAAAAGGACATTTCCAAACATTCCTGTTGAATTATCTTAATTTCTCATCAGTAAAAAAGTTGTGGAAACATTTCAATATCATTCCACTGTTCTTAAGAGCAAACCAAACAAGGAGAGACATGGATGCAAGTTGACTACATCTTTTCAACGTGGTATTATGGGGGTGCTTGTGGATGCAGACAGATGCTGGGCATGGTTTGATGTGCGTGGGTGTGTGGGGGTGTGTGCCAGCACAAGCCTAGTTGTTTCTTTAGCTGTGTGTGTGATAGAGGAAAAGCAGGAGACAAACAATCCAGGAGCAGGAGCTCTTCAGAAACATGCTGACAGCTGAACACCGGACAAGGCTACCTGCAGAGAAAGAAAAGTGGGATGTAAACAGTTGACAAAAAAACCTCTTCAATCGGACTCCCACTCACTTATCCTCATGCTCGCTCCCTCAAATCCAAATACACAATCAATCCACCTACCTTTCTCCAAAGAAACACTGACTTCCTCCCCAGTCATTCTGCACATGTAGGTGGTGTTGTGAGGGAGTTCGTCTGTGAAGCCCTTTAGGGTCAATCTGTAGCCGTAGGGCTCCAGCTCCTCAACATAGCTTTTGCTTTTGAACTTGCTCTCTGCCGTTGATCCGGACACGTTGGTGTTAAGGAGGGACATTTTGTTTCCAGAGGACCAGGAGAACTCATAGGTGTTGATCTTGTTCGGCTTAGGCTGGATCTTACAGTCTACCCTCAAGTCGTTGTCATCTTCAATACACACGGAGATCTGATTACTCTTTACTTTGATCAGCAAGACTGGGAGTGACAGAATAAAAGCAAATGTAAAAATATGTATTATTTATTTGATCGATAATAGATACTCACAAAAGAGGAAGACACAACAATAATGCATCTTAAAAAGAATTCTTACCTCCCAGCACTCCATAAACAAACAAGGACTTCAGCATAGTGGAAAAGTGCCCATCCAACTTTGAAAAAAAAAAAAGGATTGTGAGAAAATCTAAATGCATCCTACAAAAATAACATGTAAACGCTGGTGATTTTGCAGTGACATGCCAAATTGAGTTATGACCTATTTCTGCCTCTGGGCTCCAGAGGCAGTTGTGAGTTCATTTTGGGTGAGGTCATGACATAATTTATAGTACAGAGACAAAAAGATGGTAAAATAAACACAACACAACTAAAAATTTTCTTCTGATACACCAAACATTTTCTTCTTTCGTTTTGGATCACAAGCTGGCGAGGTTTCAGAAGCACTGATATAATTTGCTGATAATACCCTTCAGATCTTGACCGGAGCCCACCTGTGAAAAAAACTAATGACTAGACATGATTCAGAACAAAATATTACACTAATGTTTTCTCTTTTCTCTTTTATTGTCTGTTTTACTATTCCTAGAATTTTCCAGTGCCCTTGACATAGTTATGCATTTATCAGAATCTCAACCCTTATTTTATTTTACATCATGAGTTTTTAAAGATACGTCAGAGGGTAATGTTTATGTATCTCTCTCTCTAGGTGCTTTCTGTCATCTTGCCCTGCCTATTCCAGCATGTTCTTTGTCATCCTGATACTACCCTTGCTTTCATATCTATTCCCTGAGCTGCATCTGGCGTCTTTGTGGAGTCTTACCTCCTGCCAAGGCTGGATGATGTAGCAGCACTTGCCTGCGTGCTCTTGTTTGGATAGAGAATAACCAGCTGATGGTAGTTGCCTCAGTGTGCAGTACTGCAAAGCACCACCTTTCTGATTTGCAGTAGGAACAGTACTTAGAGATGGAGAGAAAGTGGGAGGGATGAGTGTGTACCAGAGAGCGCTGATTCGCCTTTCTCCTCTGCAGTGCCTGACGGAGACCACTGGGCAGGCAGACTGAGACAAACCTCAGCTAGCATCATCATTTTTACCAGCAGGGTGTTATGACCTTGTCTCCTTTCCTATGCCTTGCCTGTCCTAATTTACCCTTTATATTTTTGTGTCTCTCTTTAAAGCTGTTCTTCTATAAGATATATATTAACAGTTTCCACAGACATTAGAGTGATCATTTTAATAAACTCTATAAAAAGTATCTAACTGGTCCTCCACTGTAAAAATGATTCACTAACTAAAATTAAATTAAGATAATGTAAAGAAATATGTCATTTCTTGAACGTATGCCATTACAGGATAAATTTGTAAGCTCTTAGAAATTTCTCTCACTTTCCTTATGAAATGGCTCATGCACGGTGGCTCAGTGCTGCCACCTAAAGGCCAAATACAAGGAAATTCACAGTGTAGATGCAGATTAGCCCTGTCATCACAAGTTGCCCTGTGAAGCTCAGTGGTTCCCATACAAAGATGCATGTGACCAAAACTACAAAAAATAATGTGACAGTGGGGTGGTATAAGATAGAAACCTCCTGCATCAGCTAAAAAAAGATATATTATATGACAACCTAGAAATTATTATTTCTTTATTAAGAACCTGTCACATATGTTGTAGATAACATTCCTGGTGAGATAAGTCAACTCTACATATAAATGAGCTTGGAGTTCAGTTCAGACTGTGCTGTATGAGCTGATAGCACTTACTGCTAAATAAATATTACATACATATTTATGTACACAATATTACATCTGAAATTATTTGTATCTTAGAAGACATTAGAGAATCGCAGCGATAAATAGCTCTACCACAGTGGACTATACAGCTGTATAAACCTGATTCCCCTGATACCCCACAGATATGCCAATCATATTTGAATTCTGTTCATATAAAAACATGTTTTTCTGGAAAATGAATGTGACATGGAATCCATTTTTAACTTATCGGACAGATGTGACACTGTGCCTCCTACACATTTTTTCTCTCTGTCACCTTCAGTCTCTCAGAGTTTTTCTCCCTTCTTACATTTCTTTCCCGTTTCAGTTATTCTCATTTCTCACCTGCCCACACTGGGACCTGTACCTGACCCTTCCTCGTAGGGGAGCTACATATTTTGGATTTATAAGTCCAATCGTGGGTATTACACGTTTTAATTACATGTGATCACCATCATCATAAATGCATTTTACAGAATAAATTACATATTGTTTTATATTTCTCCTAATAGTATGATGATACTGTGGATTATAGTTAATAATGTCTGTCTTCTTCATTCCTGATGTTAATTAAATAATGTAAGAAATCAAGATCAGAAATTATTCAGCTGTGCGCACAATTGTGTTTTATTGCCCTTAATTATCCTTTTATGTATTTGTAAACATAATTCAGGATTATAATTCAGGTGAGAGCTCCATTTTCAATTTCGGAAGAATTGTAACAAGGCAAAAGTAATTTTCCTCTGGGATTAATAAAGGTTTTTGAATCTTGAATTATCAGATCACCAACTAAGTGGGGGCCAACAGTCTCTGCGCACTAATTCCTGTAGCTCCGTCCCTGTCTGGGTCCCTAATTGCGTCTATTGAGTCTGCTCATTTAAAATAAGCTGAGTGCGTCTTTTTTTTTTTTTTTTCCAAACGTGTCCACCAGCCTGCTAGTGGTTTGCTCAGCTCAGTCCTCACACAGTGACAGATAGGCTAGTTGTCAGACTGGGGGTAGGCTATCTCGGAAATAATCTGCCCACACGTTAAGCTGCTTTATCCCCGACAAGCCTGAGGCGGACAGAGACGCGCTGCAGCTCCGCCAGCAGCCACAGCGAGGTCGGAATAAAAGTGGGAGAAAGAAAAAGTGTCGGAGAAGTTTTGCAGACTGACAGTTTCTGAATAACGAGTCCGTGAAGTACGCATACATGGAGACCTGACGGGACCCTGAGCGACGGTCCTGAAGCTGAACCGGCCCCTGTGCGCTCAGTGAGGGAGGCAGGAGGCAGAAAACAAGCGCACCCCGGGAATTTAACCACAGCGAGAAACTGGCAACTGTGGTTTGGGCATGGAAAGCAGCGGACTCTGGATATTCCTGATAACAACTTGTCTCTTTTCAGGTAGGCTGAGCCGCTTTTCATTAAACCTAATGATGTGAATCCAGGTGAAAGGCACCAATCACAACCAAGTAGACGCATTATATTATTATATTTATCATATCAGCATATTTGGATTTGAAGTACAGATCATAAATAAAAACACTCTCCGATGACTTATATTGCCTTAAAGTTATAAGTTTTAAACCAGCCATAAGAAGAGATGCCTTTGGATGTATCATGTGGACGGTTACAAGAGTTGGTAAGATGTAACTGATTAGTAAAGTATCTGAAGTCATAAGGTGTGACTGATTTTCTAATCAAGTTCAGCTTTAGGTTTATTCATTTTCTTACAATTTGACTTCAACCTAGCTTCACAATTGAAACAAAAATTAACCCCCCATTGTTCTTGCCTGTTGCACTTTCAGTCCACATTTCCCTTTGTTAAACTGCACTATGTTAGGGTCGGCAGGTGCACTGCTGTAATCACAGTAAGACGTGGCTGCCCCTGCAGATGGCATCCTCACATTTTACTGCGCTGTGTGTGTGTGTGTATTTGTTTGAATTAGTTCACTGTGGTGCAGCAGTATAATCACACTAAGCTGGGGCCAAACCTACAGCTGGCATCAGCGTCATGTCTGTGTAATAAAAGGGGGGCAGCAGTGTTATATGCATTACGTAATGACAAAAGCGATTGTGGCAGCATACGGACGTGTTGAACTGATGTGACTTCTGCTGTGATTGCTTTTTTTCCCCCCACTCAGCCAGTGATGAACGCGCCCGTGCCAGTTGAGCAATAATGTTGCTGGTGTGCACACTTGTGTGTACGCCTTGATAGTGAGTGTGAGGCTGCACCATGTGTAGGATTGTCATGCTGAAGGACAGAGAGGTGGATTAGAGCTGCAGGAGGAGCTGGAAGGGTGTAACAACATGATCACTGCCAAGTCCCAGCCTGATGACTGTTGCTGCTGTGTATCTGTCTTCTTCCTGCTGGTGCAGACTCAGAGCACCTCCACAGGTCTGTCAGCCTCTGCGAGGTGCCACCAGCTTGATGCGAGTGCTGTCACAGGGAATCACTGATTACATTCCCTCCTAAAAGTTTGCAATCCTCCTCTGCAGAACGACAAGGCTGACTGAGACTGACAGACATCCTCATGAATTAATCCACTGTCCACAGCTGGAACACACAGACGCTATCCCACTGAAATAATCTAGCACAAACAAACAGCCCTTCTGTCCTCTTCACATTCTGTGTGCCTCTGTCTCCAGAGTCTAACTATTTGATATCTCCCCTTTTTTCCTCATTTTGCCATCTTATCGTCCTCCACTGACATGTTCTTCATTTTTCTGTCTGCTCTCCCTCATGAATTTGTATCCTCCTCTCATGTACCAAAACATAGATGCAGCAGCAGCAATGGTCATCATAATCCTGTGAGCCGTCCGCTGAACCCCGGCCAAACCGCGCTCCTCGTTTTTGCAGTGACACAAAGATTACACACCCACACAACAAGTACACATGTAGGCTACACGCATGTGGACACAGATCTCAATCAAAAGCAACGGGACAGTATAATCGATTTAGAGGAAAATGAGGAGAAAAAGTTTCAATTTTAATCAATCAATCAGGCAAAAGTGGACACCAGCATCATTTTGTAAAGCGGACATCCAAAAGTCAGTTTCCATTGTTTGGGAAGAGGTGGTTCTTTAATGCAATCTGTTCAGAGTTGCTATGTAACCATCCTGTTAGATACATTAGTCACAACATATATTAGCTGAATCTCTATTCCTTACCAATTACCTCTTATCTGGTTAATTATGCTGTTTATTCTGCCTCAGGTTTTCTTATATTGTAAATCAGACCAAAGACACTAACATAGCACATAATCCCAGATCAATCACAGATTTGATGGTCTAAAGATTAACCAGTTAATCTGTTCTCTCCCCTTTTCCTCTCTGTTTGTCATTTTCTCAGTTTTTCTTGTGTCTGTTGCATGAGGTCGTTTTTTTAGCATCTGTGGAGAGATTTTAGCATCTAAGAGTTTTTGAGCGAGGCTCCCCTTTGTAACCAGTCAGACGATTTCAATTATTTCTGTTTGATTATTATATTTTGGAGCATTCTCACTTGTAGCCAAACACAGCGGAGGAGCCAGAGGGAAGGCCGAGCAAAGCAGGGTGGACGTATTTCAAGTCTCATGTTAACAACTGCAACTCAACTCAAGAAATCTGTTTTCTAATTCATGTTCACCTAGTTTGAAGGTACTAGGAGCAAATTTAAAAAAGACACAACAAGATACCTGAGCACACAGTGTTTTCATTATTGTACACTTTTCTGTTTCATTGGGTGATGTCTGCCTTACTATTATAAAAGTACTTGTATTTACCCATTTCTTTCCCTTCAGCAACATCTGCTACCATCTCTCAGCTGAACTCCCACAAGACGAGAAAATGTTAAAAATAGTTTGTCACATAATGAGTGCGATGATGAAAGATGGAGGATATCCTTTCAGGATACAAATAAAATGCCCAGCACCATGCTGTCCATGCTGCACATTCAAACAATACCAGTATTGTTTTGTTGGGTTCCCATGGTCGTCTTTTGCCTGTGTGCTGCCGTTTATAGGTTATTGTAAGAGGACCGGTGAGGTCATTTCATTTAGTCGTAACAATAGAAGAACGTGAATAGGCACAGCAGAGAAGAGGAAGTTGGGAGAGGTGGAGGACAAGTGAGATATGAAAGTGTGTGCAACATAGAGGTTAGACTACACATATCCGAATTTACTGCATGCTGGATGTGTGTGTGTGAGTGTGTGTAATAATGCAGTAATGCCTTCCTGTATTTACTGGGTATGTTTTTATATGAGATCATCAGATAAACATCTACTGTATAGGGCTAGGGGGCTGCCAAGGAACTTTTGACATAGCACTATAATGACAGCTGATGTATAGCACAGAAACAACTTGGTTAGGTTTAGTAAAACATTGTTTTCAAAATGAAAATTGGAGGAAATGTGCACATTTAATTAAAAGGCTGGATCTGATCAAACTATACCTTTACCACTACATGACAGGAATACATTTCATTTAAATTCTCAGTTAAACATAAAAAAGCCTCAGTTATTTCTGTAATGTGGCAGAAACATGCTCAAGCACTAGATCTTCTTAATAGGTAATGGAGGCTCAAAAACACACATGCAGACATTACAACATTTTGTAATGTGAGCTGTCCATATGTACAGCAGCAAATGGACCATAAATTCTCGGATGCAGATGCACTTTAATATCGTAAATGCTGTAATCCACTCCCACTGCTGCTCTCCAGTGACCCACACAGACACACAAACAATGGTTTATAAAAGTGGGAATGAACTCTCTAATACAAAACAAGTGAACTTATTAACATAACAAAACACAACATTGGACTCCACATCGTGTGATGATGATGTTGGTATTTTTTTAGTGATTGTTGTCGGCATTGTAATCTGTATGCATGTTTGCATACAAACATGTAGAGGTCTGCTATTGTTAATCCCTTGTAAGTCAAATGTTAAAAAATCACTCCTATTAAGAGTACATAGTTGATGGAATCAGCGTTCGTTAACATGTGCTCTATGTCAGATTGTTATGACAAGATTTTTGACTGCAGATTTAATATTTTGAGTGGGGGAACCAGTCAGGTTTGGGCAAATTCTGCATACAGTATTTTTTACATTTAAGTGTTAAACAATGTATGTTTGTTTTTTAAACTCAGGGCATTTTGAATTGAGTAGTTTGGGATTAAATGAGAGATGTATCTGTGCCTTGACAACAGTGATGAAAGCTATAAAAGATAATGTGGTTGAGGGGTCGCAGGTACACAGAGAAGAGGATTTTACTGAGAGTTGACCCCTGGGGCACACCGTGCATTAAGCTTTGTCTAAGCCTATCAGAAGAGAAACTGTACAGACAGCTGTCCTGAATAGTGACAAGGAAGATGCCAGTTGGTGGTGTTGTCAGAGCTGTTTACAACAAGTCATCGAAATTAAACAAAATGCATCATTTTTAAATGCCCTTAGGACAATATGTGTAAGCTTGTTTGTTTTTTTCTGATCATTTGTCAGTAAGTAAAGTATTTCTGTTGTATTGTGGCATAGTCAGAAACATTATTACTGATTAAACAATTAAACCCTTACACTAAAGGTTATCTTCATTGGCTTAAAAAGGACTAAATCCCCAATATTTCAGCCTTTTGTAATGTGAGCTATACATATGTACAGCAGCCACTGCCTCTCCTGAGGCAAATTTGTGATTTCTAACAGTAAGACAAAAAATTTTCTATTCAAAGTTTATTTTATTTTGAATATAGGAATTGAACAGTAGCTGCCTGTGTCCTATATTGTCATGTTTGATCCAAGAGTCATAATTCCTGACTGCTAGAGTCTTGGCATCACATGTCACTACACCATTCAGTGGCTGTTATCTCTTGTTATCTTGATCACATGTAGGAAATTAGCAGGCCCCTGCATCACCTATGAATTGGCTCTGTAGGCAGTTATCATGTGGCAGATCATTCAGTAGACATCATAGGTACACTAATAAACACATGTTTAGACATAAAATTACTTGGTTATGATTAAATATTTATATTAAATTACTTACAGGTAACAAAGACATAAAAAATTCAGCATTTTATAATTTGAATTGTCCTTATAAACATCGGCAAATGAAGCATAAACTTTCTAATGTAGATGCACTTTAATATCCTAAATGCTGTAATCTACTCCCAGTTCTGGCCTTCCACTGTCCCAGTGACCCACACAAACACACAGTACACTTATAAAAGTAGGAATGCAACAGTTAAAGCTAAACTATTAAACATATTAATATAACAAAACGCATATGGCTCAGGTTGTACTTTATATCATGATTATTATAGTCAGCAGTGCAGATGGGTTTTTATATTTTCAAGCTTTGAATGCTGTCACGCCATTCAGTGGCGATATATTATCAGCTGATATCAGGACCACAGATGTGGTTCAGAAAAACATCCCAGTGTAATATCATACACTGAATCTTTGTCTTCGTGGGTACCATAATAAATAAAGAGTGTACCAGGTTAGAAAACAACTAGAAAATAACACTGACTAGTGGTTAGAAACTGGTAAGAAACAACTCTTGTCTCTTGTTTTAGAGCCCTGTGACCTCCCACCTCTCCCTATGTGGACACAGTCATCAATGGCGACTTGACCTTATTATAGCATGTATCAGCGATATGCATTTACTGGGCTACTGGTGCAGTTTTCCCCTAATATAATAATTTAGCGGCATGACAGTGCCCCTTTAAGACAGTGATAATGGTAAACATGTCAGGTTAATGGGCTCTCCTGCTTGGGAGAACCTTGTTAGAGGGGAGGGTGTTTTGATTGATTGACCCTTTGTTATAGTCTAGACTAGAACTGATGCACTGATCAATACTACTCCATTTATGACATGGAAATATTGGACTATGTGATGAACCATAAACTTTGCAACCTAATTATATCAGTTTTTTAAAGAATACAATATTTCAAACATGGAAATCTCCACTGGGTGTGGGTTTACACTGACACTAACACAGCTTCCTTCCTTCCAGTTGTCTGCCTGTAACTTTAAATGTTTCCTGCTCCATTAAAAACACCAAAACAAGTCAAGTTTGCAGAGGACACTTCCACTACCAAATCATTTTATGACTAAGCTGAAGGCATGCTTCAGAGATATGTTCATGATAACATGTATTACCTAAATAATGCAATATATTGTTTTTGTGTATTTTCACAAATATGTTATTCTATATTTTATACTCTTCTTATTTATAACATTTCACGTTTAGACACATCTGCATCCATTCAGCACATTTACATCTGTCCGCTACAGTGCTATATTGAAAAATTATGTATTGATGATAAAAATTTAATAAAAATGTATGAACAAAGCAAAAATGATGGTAAGACTTTGGATATTTAAATCAAAGATGACTGTTAGTTACTGAGATACTTGTGTGTACATGTGTTTGTACCATACAGCCATGTGTGTATGAGAATCAGAGCAGCCATTGTTCTGAGTTGCCATGTTCAGTGAATCATCTTTGTTCTCTCTCCTGCATCACGAATATTAATAAGTTTCGTCTTTGTGAACCTGTCAGATTAAATATATTGTTACTTACAGTGCTGTGTATCCGAAGAACACAAGTAAACACGTGTGAGCAATGTACGTTCAGGAAGTGGGAGTGACGAGCTGCGGATTTGTTAAAGAGGAAGTCAACAGCGACAGTAGTCAAACAAATCGTGGTTATTTATTCCTCACTCTAATCCACGACCTTTGACCTCAGCTCACCTCTCACGCTGACAGCTCAGCTCACTTTATAAGCTCAACGTGCCGTGGCGACTGTGAACGGCTTAGACCGTGCCAGTCTGACGCTGCCAACATGTGTGCGTTTGTGTGCGTGCCCAACATTGCTGGAAGTGTTTTTTGTGTCATTTGCTCTTGTTGTGTTTCTCCTCCAGGAATAGACGGCCAGACTGTAGAAATGGATGATGGGAAGTCGGGGTATGTTGGCTCCAAGGTGGACTTGCGTTGTCGGTTCATTAACAGCTCCCCGCCTGTCAAAATCTCCCAGGTATTTGGTCGCGGACTGAAGTAAACAAATAATACACCCAGAGCATACCTTCCTAATTACAGATAAATCAGCATAAACACTGTGTCTGTGTTTGTCTGCAAATAAACTGGTTATTTGCAGTTTCTGCATGAGCTGTTTTCTTAAACATCTTTTGATGAATCCAGTATGAATCTAGATACTTTGTTATTGCAATAAAACCTCCACCAACCTACATTTACATATTTTATTCCTTAGATTTGAATGTTCTGATAAACTTCACTTCATTACACATCTAGTTTATTTCTTGTTCTTATAATTTAACTATGCAACTATAAAACTATAATAGGAATTATTACACATATGCTACATACTTTACATTGTACCACGAACACACCTTATTATTAATACATTAAATTGCATCTATCCTTATTTCTCGAGGTAACCTGGCAGAAACTGGTGAACGGCACTAAACAGAACGTGGCGATCGCCAATCCCTCCCTGGGCGTGTCTGTGGCCCCACCTTACAGGGACCGTGTCACCTTCAGGAACCCAGCGGTGAGACGACGAACTCCAAATCTTGAAGACACCACCATCAACTTCTCCTCGCTGCGGCTCATTGACGAGGCCACGTACATATGTGAATACACCACGTTCCCTGCAGGGAACCGAGAGAACACTGTAAACCTCACTGTCTACGGTAAGGCAGGGGGGGGATGATCTGATTTTTAATAAGATTAAGTGTGAAGTTCCAGATTTGAAGCATATAGAGGCAGACAAGTTCAGAAAATACTGATGGATGATTTTGTATTTTCAAGAGTTTTATAAGCCAAGTTATTAAATTAAATAAAGTTTTTCTGATGATTAATTTGGTCATTTCAGTTTATAAAACAGTTTATTAACATTATACTACATTTTAATGCTCTAAAATCATTTGCATGCCAGATCAACTCAGTGCTTTTGCTCATTCTTGTTCCCTCAGTTCGCCCAACAACTCAGATGAGCCTGTCCACACCGACACTGGTGGCTCGCTCATCCAATCTGAAAACACCAGTGGCCACCTGTGTCTCTGCTAATGGAAAACCACCTGGTACCATCAGGTGTGTGCTTGTTTTTTGTGTATGCAAGTGTTTTGTGTCTTGGATTCATACTCCTTTTTTCCAGTGTGTGCTATGGTTTGCATTGCAACAACAGCTTCGTTGGTGATTTCACTTCATTAAGCCAGAGATTAGCAGTTTAAACTTTGATAAATGACTTTCTTCAGTTCATTAATCTCACTGATAAAAACACTACTATATTTTTACATTTTCTATATTCTGTTTCTTTTTCTCATATTTCACCTTCCAATACATGCATAAAAATTAAACTCTCCCCTTCGGTTAAGTGTATAATAACGTGTCTATGTGAATATATGTCTCGGCACTGATTCCTCAGGTGGGAGACGAGGGTGCCGGGAGAGGTGAGCACACGAGAGTACAGAAACTCAGACGGGACATTTACTGTCCAGAGTGACTACATTTTAGTACCCAGCAAAGAAACACACAAGGAAACGCTCACATGTGTCACGAGCTATAACGAGGAGGTCTTCACTGACAGCGTCACCCTCGATATTCAGTGTAAGTCTTTCTTATGCGGCACATAACAACATGGTTCATAGTGAAGAACTTCGTTTTACAGGCTTCATTTATGCTGTTTGTGTGTACCAGATGAGCCAGATGTTTCAGTGGATGGGTTTGATGGAAACTGGTACCTGAACCGCGAGAACGTCCAGCTCAGCTGCCAAGCTGATGCCAACCCTGCTGTGTCTCTGTATCAGTGGAAAGTGTGAGTACGACTCTGTTTGTGTTTCACCCCACATTTACTGTCAGAGTCCAAACCTGCAAATACAAAGGATCAAAAGAGTTTGAGACGTGTGTTACAATTTGTTCGATTTGCTTAAAATTCCCATTATGTTAATTTGGTGATTTGAAGCAAATTCATTTTCAAGGTAACAAATGATTAGAGCATTGAATCTTTACTTAGTTATTCACATGGACAAAGTTTCAGTGTTTCTCATTTGTTTTTTTGTTTTGTTTTCCGTGTGTTCTGCAGGATTAATGGCACCATTCCAAGTAATGCTGAGATCCGGGACAACGTCCTTACCTTTAAGGGGCCGGTCACATATGACATGCAAGGTATCTATGTTTGTGATGCAACCAACAGCATCGGGACAAGGTCAGGGTCTGTGGAGGTCAGCATTGTAGGTACGTTTACCTGAGCACTGTACCTTTCAACATAAAGTTGTTAATTAGAAGTGTTTTTATTAAGGTGTGTGTGTGTGTGTGTGTGTGTGTGTGTGTGTGTTTTCTGTGCAGATAAGCCAGTACCACAGATTGCAACAAGCGATGTCATCAGTGTAATCGCCTTATTACTGGCTGCCGGAGTGCTCATGGGCATTACAGTCACAGTCCTGGTGCTCAAAATAAGAAGCAGAAAAGACAACTCCTCGTATGTAAATGCCTCCATGCCATTGTTTCACCTGCTTGTTCAGCCCAACGTGCTTTCTAATGCTCTATTACTACTTTTTATTCTCTGATTTCTTTGATCAGAAATGACTCCCCATCCAGAAAACTGTCCCAGCCAATCAGAAAAAGACCAGGAGATGATATCCAGGTACCATGTGTGTTAAGTTTGTGGTTTACATCTCACATGTTCAAAGAATTGTCAGTGTGTTTAAGTGAAACAAGGTATTTTAGCTCTAAGACTAGTTCCTAATGCTCATTGTGTGTTCTGTTACTGTATGTATGGTAATAATAATTTTCCATTTTCAATAATGTTGTTTGAGATTTTAACATTTTGCAGCCTGCTAACATTTTAATGGTAGGACTTTTTAATTTCTAGAGCTCATATATTAAATGCTGTGCACACCCACACAGATGTACTTAGTCTTTGTGGCTGATTAGACCTCTGCTCAGGTTGCTGCACATGTGAACAGTACACCAATGAGCCGCCACATTACCTCCACCTGGTGGTGGGGTCAGCATGGGCACCCAGACCAACCTGCAGCTACACAGTCTCATACAAATCAACTTGTGATGCACTTTCTCCTCTGACAGCCGACAATTAGACAGACATTAGCAGCTGGTCAGAGCATAAATTTAACAAACTTTTGATACTTAAAGACTTTTTTATGGAGGATCATTTATTACACTTAGAAATGCACAGATGTAAACAAACAGGGGTTTATGTGATGTTGTTTATCTGCTGTGAGATGTTGCATGTCTTTAATGTCTTTAATATCTGTTCTTGTTTTACTCCAGCATTCAGGACGGTTTTATGAAGAGCTTCCCAGCACAGCAGACTATGTGAGCTACAGACTGGCCTGCAACAAGGAGGACTACCCCGAGCCTTACTCCCCTCCTATTAACCCTCCTCTTTCATTTCTGCCTCAGCACCCGTATCACTCACAGTCAACCCCTGCTAGCAGCAGCAGCAGCAGCACCACCATGTCAAAGAACACCTTCTCTCCTCCTTCACACGCCACGGCCATATTCAAATACCCCTCAGTACCGGGTCTGTCTTCTCCTCCCCCTGGAGTGGCCGCATACACATTTCCCAAAGAGCAATACGTCTGAGCCAACATGTCACTACAAAACTGAAACCCCACAGTGGAGGTTGATGAAACCTGATTTGAGATCAAACTGTTCCCAAGAGAAAGCTGGAAAAATATGTTGAATCCTGGACTATGGGGCCGTGTCTGCACTGTTGTGGAGGTCAGATGCATAATGCAGCTTTTGTTTTTTGGACATTTTCTCTCATTTGTATGTTTGTTATTGTGTAATCTAATCTCTGGTTAGAGAAAATTGTGGAACCGTGTTTGCTGGAAAGTTTTATGTGCATGTTAGAGCAAGGTCAAGGTAAAGACGATTTGAATTTCTATTGCATGGCTGTATTACAGTGCATTTGATTGAGAATTACTTCAAACTGAACAGATGGGATTATCTCGTGATGTCTGTTGTGGTTGACTCCCTACTTTATTCTTTACTGTATCATTTTGTAAAAAAAGAAAAGAAAGCAAAAAATATTCTGATTCCCGACTTTATCTCTGTTGCCCACTCTCTTTATTCCTCGTTGTACTGACTGTCAGTGCGCTTCCTGGTTTTACCTCCTGTCCTGGTGTAATCTTTTACTCTGCTTGTATTTTGTATCATTTGCAATGAAAAAACATTTTTATTTACTGAAGACATTTTGTCGATTTATGAAATGTATGTTTTTGTTTGTGGTATCTGTGGGTTTTAGTATTCATTGACACTGGTTGTTGGGTAAATCTTGAATTTTTAGCACTTAAATAAAAAGTATCCTGGAAACTTTTATCAGTGGTTTTCTACTACAAGGTGATGAACATTTTATTTGATGTTCTCTATGACATATGGGTTAGCAATTGAAGGTCAACTGCACACTGTTTGATCAGAAATGTTTTAGTGCTTGTTGTGTAAATTTGGTCGTTGCCAGTGAGAAAGCAGATGCACTAACTTAGCAACTAGCTGGTGAGTACATCTAGATACACAAATGTTTCTTGGCTAAATTGACTTAGAGGTTAATGACGTGTCAGCTTCTTTGTGCTGCTTTCAAATCATAAAATACTCAATCTGCATTTTTTAATCATTAAAATGCAGGTATGTAGACTGATGTTTATCCAGGTAAAAAGTGCTTTCATATGGACAATATTTTGCCTACAAAAAAGTGCAACAAAAACATATATAATATGTAGGTTTACCAGTCAAAAGTACATTACTCTCTCTCTAGTACTTCTGTAAATGTAAACAAGTAAACAAATAAGCACTACTACATACATTGTAATTTAGTGTATTAATAAATAATACACAAACACATATACATAAATGTTTTGTTAGTACATTACTTTAAATGCTTTAAATAACGTTTCAGCAACTATTGACTAACCTGCACATAAGAAATGTAATTTTATTACATTTGAAAATGTTTCCAAGACACTGTTAGAGTTACAAAGTGCTGAAGAGAAGTGTAGTAGTACTGGTAAAATCACTAGAAAGCTAAATCAGTATATTGTGTTATAACATTATGTATATTTATGTAAGTAACCTACTAAATTTAGACTTTGATATCTGTACTTAAATTATGTAATTTCAGCTTACTAACTCTGTACTTAACGTGTCAATGATTTCAAATCTACTTCACTTATGTGCATAATTTCAGTTGTAGTTCAGTGCATTAAATACTGTAGACGAACAGTTTGTGGCTCTCGCTCAAGGAATTATGGCACTGGTGTTGTGTGTTATGTTGTGTTTAATTAATGCGATTGGTTGTCAGAGGGTGTGGTGGACACCACAACTAACATATCTGTGGTGAAAAGAGGTCTCAGCATGCTGATTGTGTAGCTTTCTGTGAAAACTCATAAAGCAGTCAGCTTGTTGTGTAACTGGTGGTGCACAGAGCATTGGGTTTGTAATAAAACTGAGACCTCTCCAGTGCACAGAAGTTTGTGTTTGAAATCCTTGACAATGAATTCTCAACATCCTGAGCAAACCTAGGTTTGTACCCCATGTCCAGCTCTCAGTGGGATGTTCATGTCTGAGCTTCACTCTTATTTTCTATTCCTGCCTTTCTTGGCATAGCACACTTTCCAGAGGATTCACCATCAGATTAAATATAAAGCCTCCTCAGGGTGGTTGTGCCTGGTTTGGTGGCTCTAGATCTAGTTATTATCATCTGCTCTGTCCTGATGAATGATTCACTTCCTGCCATTGTATTCACATGAAATCAATTCGATTTCTCCACTAAATACGACACAAACTCCAATGTATGAAACAGCTGGTGTCATTTTGCTCGAGGCTCAAAAGAGACTGTGTCACAACTGATGACTGGAGAACCACAAACCAGGTGAATCATATAGTCGTGCTTTCCAAGAAAGAAACTTGAAGAATCATTCATCATGTACAAGGTGTGTGTACTAATAAGTACTATAATTTCACCTCACCGAGGAGTTATTTTGCATGGATGTACTGTTGATGACTGACTAAAAGCCCTCAGTCGTCATCTCTGCCAAGTGAGGCAATCTGATCTCGGTCCTGCATTCATTCATGACAAACATCTCACATTACATATTCGTGGCTCCACCGCCGCCGCCTTTCTTTCTCTGTTATAAAAACGCATGCGCTCACAAGAAGAATCATTAAAACACTGAACAGAAATAATTGTTTTAGAGATCAGATAGCGTGTCCACGCAGGATTAGCATCTCATTAATTAGACGCCGCAGCTTTACATCTTTAAACGTTGAGGTCACAGCATGTTGTGTGGAAACACGGAGCATCGCTGCCAGATTTCCAAATCTATTTTAATCCTAATCCCATCAGTAGGGTTTGCTCTGCTCTCGGGTCCCCGCATGACCTCTGGAATGAAAATCTGGAGCCATTAATTTTACAGCTGATGAGGACAAGATGACAAGAAACAGATCTTCAGATCTTCATGAAATAAAGGAATGTTTTTGCTGATCTCATCACCTCCTAAATCAACCTCCTGCTGTTTGTGTTGGGTATAAGATTTGTTTTTGTTTAGCTTGTACAGAAACAAACAAAGGGCAAAGAAAACGTAAGAAATAAATCCTTTTAATCCCTCATTTCATCCAGCTCTTTGTGTCCTAGCATTGTAAGGCTGGTTGAAACAACAACGGTTTCTATCTGCAGCATCAGCAAACAGCATCTAAGTCTTAGCTGAGTGAACATGTTAAAACATACCCACCATGAATATAATAAAAAACAACTGACACATCTTCAGTATCGGCTGTTGAATTGAATTGAATTGATTGAATTGAAACTGTGTGTGTGTGTGTGTGTGTGTGTGTGTCTGCGTGCGTAAGGCTAAACTGTCCACCCATGCAGCTGTCTTTTATAATAAATGAGCTCAATATCACCATGTTACTCTAGCCCTGCAGGGGAAAGAAAGAGGGCTAGAGAGAAAGGAGAAACACATGAATAATTGAGTCCAAATCAGTTTAGTGCCGCTCCGTGCCTTCCTCCTCTCCACCTAATGAAGTCAGTGTCTTCAACTGGAAACCTCTGGTTCGGAAAGGGTATGAAACAAGCTCAGGCGTCTGGGGATGCCTGAAGTTTTTGTGATCTAAAAGTTTCACTGCTTAAACATCTCTCCTGCATTTTTTCGAGCTAAGAGGTTGTCGGACTGAGGAGCATCATGATACCATGGTGGCCCAAATGCTAGGGCTGGCCTTTCTATTTCTACATCCATGTCTGCTCTACTTTATGACGCATGGTAAGAGGTTTACACTTTTTTACATTTAGCAAGACCAAAACTTCTGAGTATATATCAGGACAAACAGCTATAAGAGACGACTAGTCTCAGTCAGTAATGTTATGTTTTACATTGAACATGCATTTGAACATTTGAAGTACCGCAACAGATACGTGATCGTCTGACCTGAGATTAACATTTAATAATGAAGTTTACTACCAATGTACTTGATGTTAGTTTTTTTCTTAATATATTAACACAGTAAAATTTATAATTGTCATAATTAAGTTTTTGGTTGAATTTTACAGTGCAAAAATGTATATAGTGGCATCATATATTTAAATTTCTTTAATGAGGTTTCTTGTTACTTATTGGCAAACATATTATATATCACTATACCACAAATACCAGTACATCTGTGATGTACTATATCAGTATGAAATGGACAAAAGGAGCTTTACTAGTAATTCATGCTGTAACAATGGAACAAAGTTTGTCTATATTTGGCATGCAACATTATATTTGGATATATAATTTATATTTACTCAGGCCAATAACTGCTCACAAAGTAACTAATTATCTAAGGAAACAAGAGGTAATGAAATGAATGTGGCCGTTGCTGATAATTGGACTAATTTAGCTTTGGAATCTGTTATTAAACTGTGACAATGCATCTGTAACTTGTTGTGTAATCGGTCCTGTAACTGAACACTGACAGGCCACACGACACCATCATCTCCTTTTCCTTAACACACACATTTGTGTGCATGACTGTGTGTATCCTCTCCCCCCTCTAGCGCAGCAAACCAACAATGTGCAGGTGGTGTATCGGGACACCGCTGTGTATGGTGTGGTGGACAAAGCAGTGATCCTAGAGTGCGGCTCCAGGCTACCTGACATGTATATATGGAGCTTCACCAAGCCCGGCACTGAAGCAATAAAAGCCGTGGTGTTTAATATGGGAAAAGGAGCAAATATCCAGAAGCTGGCTGAGGACTTTGGGCAGCTGACAGTCATTTCAAACAGTGCAGCTCTGAGCATCGAGAAACTTCTCCTGAGTGCACAGGGCCTGTTCACCTGCCAGGCCTTCTATGAAACAAACGGGGAGTTCAGTGTGTATTACTACTACGTGTACCTCACCGTCCGAGGTAAAATGTTTAACTTTCCATGTCTGAAAATCTACACTGAATATTTATGACCAACACTTGTATTCAAACATCAATGGGCTCTACTCAGCTCATCAATCTTCAGTTCAATTCAATTAAAAGCACTTGTACTATACTATTTAAAGGGAAAATAAAAAGTCATTTGTTAAATGTGGGCTGACACAATAGACTCACAACCTCAATCTATCTATCTATCTATCTATCTATATATATATATATATATGATACATTTATTGAACAACGTTCTTCACACTAAACAGCTTAAATGTGTGACTTTGTCTTGAGAACAGTGCCGGTCACGAATCCTTACCTGGTGCTGAATGATGCATCTCCAGTGGAAGGCTCAACAATGTGGATGCGCTGCAATCTGGAAAACGGGACAGGACCAATCCACTATATGTGGCAGCATGAAACCCGCGGCGGCAACGTCACAGTTTTTGCACAGGGCAACACCAGCGTGATCAATGTGACCAATGTGAACCGCAACCACACCGGCTGGTACAGCTGCGTGGCCAGTAATGCCGTCAACAGTGCGAGCTCCAACCGGGCATGGCTGGACATCATCTGTGAGTGTTTTGGGGAGTTTGGGGTAGATTTGGGGTTCCTATCTAAAGGTGAACAAATGAAACACTGACACCAGAAACTTGAAAGTGTTTACAGCTATCTACTCCGGATAAAACAACCTACAGACTTATCAAATGTCACAGAATGAAAATTAAAGCTATGGCAACAATTGTGGATTTAAAACTTCAAAAAAGATCAAATGGAAATTGGCATGCAAATGAAATGTTTCTTAATGTTTCACGTCTCTTCCATCCAGTGTGGATCGTTCTGCTTTTTGGCATTTGATGTGTGAGTAATCAATAAATGCATCATATGTCACACTCAGAGAAAATGTCACCATGTAACATGTCTCGAATGATAACTTCCAGAAATCACCACTCAAGCTGTTTCCTGTTTCATTCACGGGTCAGCTTTTGTGAACAGCTCTATATTTCAGATTCACACTTATTGAAATTCCTTCTCCTCTCTGTTCTTTTGGCATTTAAAACACATACTGTGTTTTGTTTTATTTTCTGATGTAGCTTTTATGTCAAAAAGCTGAATGTATTGTGTGTGTTTATACCAGAACACCAGAATTTGTTGGCAGCTAAAGGCCGTTTTCAGCCAAAAAGAAGAAGAAGCTCTAAAATCCCACTTTGTCACACTCAAAACTCATACTTTTATTTCAATATATGTATTTTTACCTATAATTAGAAGCTATCTTTCAAAGTCTAATCATTACTATTAAAATACAGTACAATCTATAGATGCTACTGATTCTCAGTGTGTAATTAAAATTAGATTTTAAGTGCATATATATATATATATATATAGCATTAAAGTGATTAACATGATAACATGTCAATAATTATAATCCAATAATATCATATTTATTGATGTGAAAACACAAGGAGTACTTTTACTTTTGGTACTGTACTTCAAGTGCTTCTGAGCTGATGCTTGTACTTTATCCCAGTATAATTCTACACAGAGATAAAAATACTATAAAGTAGATAATGTGAGTACTTCTCTAACCTCTGCAGCAGTTTAGTAATGAAGCAGGAGGCTCCCCTGTGTGTGTGACACATTCATACCCTTCATTAATTCACTGTGGTCGTTTGTTTTCTCCTCAGTTGGCCCCGACATTCCTCAGATAGATGTGACTCCGTACACTATGACAGAGCGGGGCTACTCAGCGTTGGAGAAAGAGACTGTTTCTTTGCTGTGTCAAGCCCAGTCCAACCCGGCCAGTCAGTACATCTGGTACTATAACAACTCCCAGGTCTTCAGTGGACCACAGTACACCATCCTTAAGATCCTCCGCATGCACACCGGCGACTACGCCTGCATGGCACACAACACCTACCTAAATACCCGTTCCAGAAAAACCATCAGCCTGACTGTCTACTGTGAGTGTGACCTCTGACCTCTGGCCCTGGACCATCAGTCCTCTTACTCCTCTCTCTCGCCACCTTTACTCATTCCTAACCTGTGTTCTTCTGTGTTGGTACTGCAAATGGTGAATAAAACCATTCAGTGTTGACATGTTGTATGTAGTTCAAGACTGAGCGAACACCACTCCAGGACTTCATTTCCTCTCTTTTTCTCTTGTTCCAGTTCATCACTTCTAATATTTCAAGCTCTATATATTCACCAAGACTTCCAAACAAACCCAAAAGCTTCACACACATACAAACATAAGCACACACAGCAGATTGTGGAGGTGATGCAGAGCCATTCTCCTGTTCGGGCCGTCTGGGAGGTTGATGGGGACCCTCTGGCAGGTACCTCGCTGTGATGTCACAGCCATGGCAAGCATTGGTTGGCTAGAAAGCTGGTGCTTGTCATTCACTCTCCTGTGTTTTCTTTTTTTTTTTGATGAATTGATGAACTGCTAGGTGCACAGATGATGTGTCTGATATAAAACATAAAAATCTCCAGTCTTTAACATTGGAGAAAACAATCTTTATAGTACTTACTTGACAATCTGTGTTTCCCGGCTCTATCCCAAGAAATGGCCGCATATAAAAAAGATCTAATGAAAAGCACTTTTATTCTATTATTCTGGTAAGATGGCTCATACCAAACATCCTGTACCTTGACAGGCCCTTTTTCTGAGTCTGTGGACCTCATGTGACTCACAGTTTACACAAATCTGCCTTGTTAAGCTGTATCCTGTCCCCACAGACCCACCTGACAGCTTGCCGTCCTGTTCAGTGGAGCCGGCTCGGAATTACACCTCACTGAGACTGCTCTGCTCCTGGGCCGGTGGATTCCCCACCCCTTCCCTCCAATGGACTGGAGACCTGAAACTTGCAGAGCGAGACCAGGCTGACATGGGGCAGCAAACAAATTCACTGACCACCACTGCCATCATGCTGGCGTCTGAAGGCCTACCTCCCAGCAGTGGGTTTACATGCATGGGCTCCCACGTGGCGCTCGAACAGGCGGCAGCATGCAGCACACGTGCATGTGAGAAACCAAAAGAGAAACAGAAGGTATTGTACAATCACTGTTCTCCAAACGTCTCAGAATCTCACTTTGACTCTTGTTCTCCATCAGATGTCCCCCCTGTCGATCCAGTGTGTATCGCCTATGTCACTGACAAACAGCAGAATTTGATGCTGTCCTGCTCCTGGGATGGAGGGGTCCCAAAAGCCTGGGTGTGGTGGGAAGGTCCAGGAGGTCAAGGAAAAGGTGGAGAAGAAAACTCCAACATCCTGCGTCTTCCCTACGGCACCGCCCGAAGTGGAAAGCCATACATCTGCTATGCTAAACATCCACTTCTAGTTGAAACCAAGACCTGCAGGGTCACACTAGGTTAGTGCACATTGTCCAAAATGCCTCACAACCCACAGCAGGTATGTCTTGCAAATATTCTATCAACTATTCTCTTGTAATCATATTCACAGAGGCCCCCGTGTTGTTGACGCAGCGCAGCGTTGTGTCTGCGTATGAGGGGAGTGATGTGCAGCTCACCTGCAACCTGAGAGCCAACTACCTTCCAGTCAGTGAAATTGCGTGGTTTAACAATCAGGGTGAGGGCGTCCAAGACACCCCTAAATACATGCTGCTGCGAACATCTGGATGGGCCAATCTGACAGTAAGAGACACAGATGAGACTAAAGACAGCGGCGAGTACAGGTGCTCCACTTCCAACGCAGTGGGAGGAACTGAAATCAATGTCACTTTAGTCGTCAAGAGTAAGAAATCGTTTTTTTTAAAGCTACATTTTTCTGTCTTTCTGCTTTTGAAATGATTAAATAGAGGATTTATACAATTCTTGTGGCTATGGTGTAAATATGAAGCTGCAGCCAACACACAGCTTGGTTTTGCATACTAGAAACCAGGACTACAGGTAGACCGGCATAAAAAAACCTAAATGTATAAATGTGAAGTGAACATAAATGGTAATCCAGTGGTTGTAGAGAATCCTGTCCACTACCAGTTTACGGACAGGTGTCATAAAGAAGTGCACATTCATGTTTGAGCTTTTTTCTTTATCAGAGCACCCAGTGCCACCCAATGCAACTCTGGTCAAAGTGAACTACAACAGCCAACAGCGTAATGAGGTGGAGCTGGAGTGGAAGGTGCAAAACGAGACCAACGGGGGTTGGACCAGTTTCATCCTGGAGCACAAATGGGTGTCAGAGCGGCCAGGAAGGAGAAGCAATGATTCCAAAAAGGCTACAGAGAGAATCCCTGCGCCAGACTGGTACTCCACCATCATCCAGGATCCAGAAGCCAGGAGTCACACAGTAGGGAAACTGACACCGACCTTTACCTACCAGTTCCGCATCACACCCGTCAATTACCGCACCGTTGGACACCCTTCTGCAGCAAGGACTCCAGGTATCGTACGTGAGGAGGGTGATAAAGCGTGGTCAGATACAGAGAGCTGAGCAAAGACAGGGGCTTGAGTTAGGGCTGGTTTAACAAACAGATCAAACAGGTGCAACAAGTAATGATAGAACATGTTGAAAGGAGTCAGGTGAGTTAGGCGACTATTGAAGATTGTTAATACTCATGTCTTGCTGTGATTGCTGGTGACAGTCTAACATTTTTCTTTCTTTTTTTTTTTTTTTTTGTTATCTACTTAGGTGAAAGACTCAAACACAAACAAAACCACATACAGACGACCTCTCACACCTCACTACTTCAGACCTTTCTCTACCTGTTTTCCTGCTCCTTCCTCAAACTCACCCTGTGTGCTGCTGCTTTTCATTGTTTCATGTCAAATGCAATAGACCAGGGGATTGTTAAGGGTGTAGAAAGGCTTGTAAGTTAGGTGACAGAGGAGCATAGGCCAGTGGTTTTCAACCCCTGTAATGTGTGGATTCAAATTAATTAATCCACGCCTCCTCTCTGCTAATCAGGGTTCACTTTAAACCAGGCCTGTGTAACTTTAGCTGAAGAGGTCATCGTAGACCAAAGCCACAATCATGAGAGCAGTGCCACAGAGAAAGAAAGGTTATGTGTCAGTAATTTGACTCAGTAATGTCACACAGCAGTACCTACCTGATACCCCCAAAATGAGGCTGTATAAAGTTCTGCAAAGGTTACACAGTCTTGTTTTAACCCCCTGGCTTATGTCGGAACAAAGGTATTATTATGCGTTTTGTGCTGCAAGGACACAGACATGGGTTGAGAACCACTCCAGGGAGATGCACACATGATGAAAAAGACAGTTGTGGAACAGATGTACTATTTTGCAATGTGTAACTGTGATGTGTTGCAGCGGAACCACGCAACAACATGTACCCCGCTGTAGTCGGAGCAGCTATAGGTGGGATGCTTTTTGCCACCATCCTCACGGTGCTGCTGCTCATGTACATAGTCCGCAACCGCAACAACAATCCCCGTGAGTCCCACACACAGCCACCATGATCCTGACGTCTTCTATAATAACGTAATGGTTCCATTATGTACCCTTAATGTTGTTTCTTTCCACAGGACTACACGACATGCTGTTTGGCTTGTGAGTATTTTAATCTATGCAAACTCTCAACGATAGAAGACGTGTAGACGTGTAGTAAGAAGTGTTTTCTTCTTCTTTTTGTTTTTCTTTTGTTTTCAGGCAGCACAGCCAGTCGAGGGAAAACATCAACATCCCAGAGGATGAAGTGGTTGGCAGTATGGAGGGAGGAACTGAGGAAATTGTTGGATCATCCACTCCAGGCAAGATGCACCAACATCAAACTAATTTTACTAAACCTTAAGTAGGAGAGCAAATTTTCACCAGTGTATTTTTAGACTTGCACAGATATAATCAATTTACAGCTTGTAACCCATATAAGTTGGTTCCATTTCACGCATAAAGAAATTTAAAGGCCCGATGTTAACTAATGTGGTTGAACGAACCACAGAGCTACACACACAAAGAGAAAAGGACATATTAAACAGCAGAACAGATAAATACAGTATATACAGACCAGAGAAGGTCTGATCAGGTCAAGTAAGTTATTGTTAAAGTATTTCAATACTGGACGTCTCCTGCACAGAATCATCCTGTCAGCTCTTCCCAACACTCTGTTGAAACCATCTGCAGACCTGAAAGTTGATGCTGAATCCTAATGCTGGTCTTTTCCAGGTCCAACCATGGCTTTACCCCGGGCAGCTTCACCCCTCGCCACATCACCTCAGAGTGCCACCCCCTCCGTCAGCCAAGACCCTCCCCCTGGAGATGACGAGCCTGTGAGCGTCACCATCACCGTCAAGGCTACAGGCTCATAGTCACATGTCATTTACAGTTTGACCTGGAATTGAGATTTCTTTTTTTATAGACAGTTTTCAGTTATTTCACAGTTATCATTACAGTGTATCCTGTGATTTAGAGCTCAACCTAATTACAATAAACAACTACAAGCTCTCCTCATAGACCAGTCACTACAAACTTATTGTAGTTATACTGCTGTCTGAAGCATGGACATAAAGCATCATTGATTTCTATATAAAGTCATACGATTGTACATGTTTGTCTATATATAAAAATAATTAATACCCCTACAATGACACTTTTCTGCATTAGCGTCCATCGTGTGCTACGGGTAAATACCACACAGAACCATTAGCACACAATGTTGGTACTTTAATAATTTATTCAAGACTTTGGACTGTATCATGTCAAGCATAATCAGAACGAATGAGTTTTAAAAAAATCTGAACATGCTCACTTTTATCCCTGTGCGCACAAGGTTCTAACACTAAACTAGACCTAATTACTCCTTAAGGAAGTGGGAACAGTCTGACGTGACTCAGGTTTACAAAGAAGTGCTCCCTCCTGACATCAACACTTCTTCTCACATGATACAAAACACAAACACACAAAGCGAAGAACAAAACATATTTAAAGTGGAACACATAAATATATACAGTTTCTCTCTGCAGCATCCACAGCAGGTTGCATTTGTTCGTCCAGGCTGCTCATGTGATGGGGAGTAAAATCTTCTGAGTGCTGACAATGTCGCTAAGCTTCTGTTTAATCTTCACAAAGAGACGTTTAAACTCCAAACCATCCCCCTGTCAAAAAAAAAAAAAAACATGTCAGCATCTTTGAGAGGGAAACATCCACTCACACAATTGGACACATTAATACAAGCCAACAGCGCCCCCCTCTGAGGTAAACTGGCATCAATAAAAGTATCCGAATTAACTATTTAAGCCTGTAAAGCATTTTCATTTCCTCACTAAGCTGCAACCATAGTCTGAAAACATCTCCTATATGAAAATATGGATTAAATATATGAAGACATTAGATGATGAGCCTGTTCTCAACCTTTTCATTTTTAGAAACACTTCAAATATCATTTTGAAATGCCACAACCCACCTTAGACAGTCTGAAGTCCAGCAGCACTCTTTGATTCATCTCTAGCAAATGGACTTTAAAGATGAGTTTGTTGTTGCGTTTGTCCAGCGTGCTCACTGTCACCTGAAGGGCAAACAGAGGTTCGTTAAACTGAAGTGTATTTCTGGTCTATAACAGCTGCAATTCAAGCTGAGCAGATGACACCTGATCCGAGGTTTCTACTGTGCATCTATCATATACCATCACATCACTTTGCAAAAATGTTACTGGGCCTTAACCAGAGTACATTAATATTTAGTTTACGGTATATTTAAACTTATATATGACCTATATTTATGTTTATTTAATTGTTGCAATGTCCTGTATTGCTCAACAAGAGCAGTATTAAACAACACATAGGCTTACACAGAACTGGACTAAATCCTTTGTTCTGTGAATCTGGCACAAATTAAAATAAAACCCCTTAAAGCTTCATCAACTCAACACTAGCTGGAACATGCTTGTGTGTGGTGTCAGTGAGGCAGAGAAGGCGTTTCATCTATGTCATGTATTTATGATGTAAACTTAAGTGTAAATGTACCTGTTTGGTGCAAGTGAGTTTAAAGCCAAGTGCTAGACCATTGCAGGCGTCTTTCAGTGCCGATACTGATGAGTCAGCATTCACAGTGGTGAAAAAACGTGTCATTCTCCGCACCAATCTCTGCCACGGTGACTACACAAACATAGTAAGAGGAAGAAGTTACAATCTGTGAAATAACTGACAGTATTATTTGCAACATGTATCATTTGAAGAAAAAAAAAACAAAAACATATGTATAACACTGTATATAACACTGTATTTGGAGTTTGTTTGTCAAATTTATTATGCAATACTAAACAATACACACTGATGTGATGTTGAGTATGTGAATTACCTGACTGGCTCCTGGTGTTCCCAGTAGCTGACTACCCAGCAACATGTGCTCTGGCTTGGTTGGCTGGGAGAAGCTGACTTGACCATCAGCCTGGCTGATTAACAACATGGCTTCCCAGCCACCTGCTGCAAGATCAGGCTGAGAGCTGGAAAACTGCATCCTGTCATCACTACAGAGAGAAGAACGCGGCCGTAAGATCACAGGCTTAAAAACAAATAAAGGTTCTGAGTGATAATAAGAATGATGCTCTGACCTGTTGGTCCGGGATTTGAGTCCCACGTCTGATCGAAACTGTTTGTTTCCTTCTGAGCTCAGAGAACCTGGAGGCGGTTTTACACCTGCAGGAAAACAACATTTCACATCAGTTCAGCGAACATTAAAACCTCAAGTTGAAGTGGTTCTGTTTTACTGGACTGAGCCTTGCCGTGTGTAAACCAGCGGTCTTTCTGTAGGTCTGTGATGGTGATGCGTGCATCTGGACTTGCCACTAGTAATTTAGACAACAAACCTGAAAAGAGAAAGTTTGCAAGTGAATTAAACTAAAGCTGCAAGATAATTTAGAAAGTGTCGATGTGAACTTGTATACTGAACTTGGGAACTTACTAAGAGGTGTTGGTTGAATTTTCTTCCAAGGAGGTAGGTATGTTTTCTTTTGAAGCCAATCTGAGTACTCTTGACAGCTGTCAGTGGGCTGGTCCCACGGCAACTCTGACAGAGATTCAACACAAAGACAAAATGTCTCCACATATGCACTGACAGAGAGACAATGCTGCTATAAAAATAAAGGCCCAGAGGAGAATTAACTCAATGCAGATGAATTAGCATGTGCTCACCTTCTGTCTGTTTTTACATATATTGTATATAAAAAACTCAGATTGCAGGAGTCTTTGCAACCTGTCAAGAATTCAGATCTGTCTCCACAGGTGCAGTTACAAACTGATGATATATTTGTATAAACTGGATGTTCAAATTTCTTAAACCCAGACCAAATATCTGTCAAATGTGTAAAAAGTCATTTTTAGCACAAGCTCCTTTGGCAGCAGTTACATCATTTAGGTAATTCCATGTTTCTTGACTGATCCTTTCATTTCCATTAGGTTGGAGTCAGATGTTTTATTGGGTTCAAGTCTAGACTTTGTCTGCACAACATAAGGTCAGAGACTTATCCAGCCTGGTCTTGCATGTTTCAGGTCACTTTTGTGCCAAGCGTCAGGTCTCATGGACTTTGGAGCCTGTTTTCTTTAAGCTCCTCTGTGTATTTGGTTATATTTATCCCTGCCTCCATTTTGACCAGTCTTGCTACACTACATTTAACATAGTCACTGTAAAAATAGATATGCAGTCATTAGAAAGAAACTGCATGTAGCAAAAAGAGAATGCCCTGGACTGGAAAAGTGATATTGTGCTTTCCCACAGCCTTTCACAGTCGCTGTGATCTTACCTCCAGCTAGCATAGCAGTGAGGACTATACCACAAGCCCAGATATCTGCTGGCTGAGCTTTGTACTCTGTTTGGCTCAGAAGCTCTGGAGCTACGTAGGGTAGAGTCCCACAGAGTCGACTGAGAAGGCGCTCTCGTCCTTTGAAACGAAACATGGTGGCGAGGCCAAAATCGCTCAGCTTCAGGTTATCTAAGAATAAAGGACAACAGCAGACAATATTAAGAATAAATACAAAGGTAACAAACTAATAATAAAGCTGTTAATTTTGCACCTTTTATTTCCTCACCTTTGTCATCGAGCAAAATGTTCTCTGGCTTTATGTCTCTGTGGGTGATGCCAACACTGTGAAGGTACTCCTGCAAGATTTCAACCTATAATTTAATAACAGCAGAAAAAGGTACTGGTGCAAATCAACACACATATTTACTTCACTCACCACAGCTGCTATTAGCTGCTTGAAAAATTTATGAGCATCTTTCTCTGCCATACCCACATCAGGCTCTGAAATAAAAATACGAGAACATTTAATAAGTGAAATGAAATGAAAAGAATTTGGGGTTGAAACAATCTTATTGTTAATGTTATCTGTGCCACAAAACATTTACCACTATCACATGAGCATTTAAGCATCATATTATGGTCTAAAACCATGTAAAACAAAATTGTGTCGCTTAGCACGGTTGTTGCATTGATAAAAGATTAAATTATTAAGTTCTACCTTCAATGTGACATCATAACAATCAAACTTTCTAATAATAAATAAGGAGATGTTTGTCTCACCAATTCGGTCGAACAGTTCTCCTCCGGTGCAATACTCCAGAAAGAGGTACACAGTCGATCCTTCCTTCCGATGGCCAAAAAAGCGTACAATGTTGTCGTGGTTGAGCATCTATCAAACAGTAATAAATATTGCCGTTTAAGTGTACCCACAAAGATTCACACTGAGTAGAGATCTAAAACTTAAATTATGTTTAAAGATTTAACCACTTACACTACATTTCCACATATAATAGCTATACTGAAGACGACTGACCTACCTTATGGACGCAAATCTCTTTCTTGACATTTTCAGCACACTCTTTAGCCTGAGAGGTATCAATCACCTTCACTGCAACCGCCTCCTCTGTTTGTCTGTTCACAAGCAGCCTCACTCTGAAACCATGAACACAAAGACAGATCAGATGACAGAAGAGAGAGAGCAAGACTAGATGATGACGACACATTAGAAGTCATGCCAGTAAAATAGACCTCACAATAGGAGAGCCAATAAACCAATAAACCACACAGCTTATTATAGTTATAATATACAGTTTCCTGAATTGGGTGTTAAATCCTGTACAATATGTGTCCAAACATGACACTGAATTTACTAATAGACAAAACCTGGAGATATATCCTTTATCTCTAGCTAGAAACTAGCTCATGAGCTTTTGATGATTTTAAATGACTGGCTGTCACACTGCAGGCATATGCTGCCCTAATTGCAATGGATTATTTTGCTCACTGGGTAAATATTTGTGGCTTATCAGCTCCAGCTCCATGAAAGAGGAAATGTCCAGAAGATGCTCAAGTGAAACCGTGTATGTGTGTGTGTAAGCTTGAGATGTGCTGCTAAGAGTAACAAATATAATATAAGGGAGGATTCATACTCTCCATAGGCTCCTTCTCCCAGTGTCTGGACGAGGTCCCAGTCCTGCACAAAAGGCACCGCCATGCTGAGGACAGAGACACTGTCTTCATTAGACTACTAGACAATCAGTCTGATCCAGAATAAACGGACTCGTACATTTTCTAGGCTAACACTTATTAACGTATTAATACCATTAGTGTATATTATATAACACACTTCCCTGTTAGAATTGTTAGATATAAACACTTTAACCTGTCAATCGTTCCTCTGTCAGTAACAGCGCTGTTAAACACTATTAGCGTTAAAATCGTGATGCACTAAGCTAAACGAAAGAAAAACAAACACAACTAACTTCGACACGACAGTGAAATAACTTAAACATCTTACATGCGTAGCCTTCTTCCTCAGCCAGTAGCGTTTTCCAAATATCCTGACAAATACTTTACAAAGTTTCTTAGATGTCTTAAAAAGAGACAGAAATTTACTTTAGGATAAATTTGGCGCGTTGTTGCGATACGGTGGACAACTTCCGGTTGGTTTCGTCACTTCCGTTTCTTCTTCTTCTTCTCCGAGCTCTGGTCACTACAAAATAATCACAGACCAAAACCTAAAAATATCAGATCAGATTGAGCTATTTATAGTATCTACTCTACTGATCAAATAATAATTAAGTAATATAGTTATTAAATCATATTTAATATTAGTAATACACATTGCAGCTAAGACACATATGACCTATATAACTCATCTACAATGTCCCTGTTTCCTTTAGTTCATTGATGGACTCTCTACTATTACTAGCTTTTTGTTTTTTAAGACATTCTTCTTAAGCCATTAAACCATTATATTCCATTATAATGCAGGATGGAAAAAAGACATGAGGTCCTGCCAGTAGTGTGGTTTCACCAGATGGCGGCGCCACAGGAAAAGGCCTGGCCTCAATGACTTTGTGAGCTTGGAAGCATGAAAGTCATAATAAGTAAGTTCATAATAATCAGCTAAAATACGAATATATATAGAACTTATATTTTAAAGGTAAATGGAAGTGCTCAAATGGCCAGGATATTGTTTCACCACATAAAGGTGTATTTGTACTACACATTCACTGCACTATGATGATCTCCATTTAATAAGCTATGTGTCTTCTTCACTTGGCTTCTCCATTGACTATTTAGGTGAGTTACTTTAAAGTGCAATTACCTCTTTTCAGTTTAATATTCTATATAATCAACCAATCAATAAATCAACAAAATGAAGGGTGAGAACTTCCAAATAGGTGGATACTTTTTATAAGCATTTAACAATAAAACAAGGTGAAACACAAATATTTATCTGCACAACATAACATTTAAACACATCAGAGTGGGAAGAGCACTTATTGTCACAGAGCCATTCTCTAGTCCTGTTCGGAAAAGTGTAATGTACACAATTTAGATATCAGAAACATAATACTTTGTTTGTACAATGACAAATCTCTATTAAACAAGACAAATTACATTTTCAGGGACTGTTGAAAATACATATTAGGGTTTCTTTTTACTGTTGATCCAAATCAAGTTCATCCTTGGATGGATTACTGAACTGGCCTGTGGGGCACATGCCCAGTGGGATGACAGGTCAGCGAGCTAAAACAACATGTAAGAGGCACGAAATAAGAAAAAACAAAACACAAACTGAAAGACACTAAAAACAACTACAAAAAGTACATAAAGAAAGAAACTGAAGTAGATACAACACAGACAACTTTAGAACCATAGAACTTTGTACATGTCGTCTCCCGATGACTTTTTTAATTTTAAAATGTTTCTTTTTCACCATCTAAATTCATTAATAGTTTAACGGATCATCCAGAGTTTAAGCACATAAGTAACATAAGTAATTAGACAAAATAAGGACTAGGGAGTGAATTGAATGGGAGTTGGGGAAAGCGATAGTTAAACCAGTCGGGTGTGACTCGTTGTCCAATCAATAATTGAATCAGTTGAATCAGTGTCGGTAAGTGATAGTCACTGGTCCCACCGGCTTTTGGGAAATGATGAAGCAAATGTTTGTACTTTGTCTTGGTTTCACAATTACATTGTTTTTTTTATGCAACATGTGACTATGTGTGTAAACACAATGGGAAAATCATGGATCCAAAAGAGTCTGTACCCTACTTTTAAGTTTTATTAAATGTTTGGACCATTTGACTGAGATTTTGATTTCTTCATTGACCTACATTAGATGAGTGAAAATGATTTCTTTTTAATGTCCCTGCTATAAGGTCTAATGCAACAACAACATTTTATTGGAGTCGTTGATTTAACGTTTTCTTTGACACACTATTGATCTCTTTTTATTTGTTATAGGTTAATAAGTGTCATGGTGGTCTTTGTTTGACCAGACCTCTGTGAAGATCTCTTTCCATTTAGAAATAAATGATCAGCTCCTGCAGAGGCTCTCATTTTTACATTGTTCTACAGGTTAGTACAGGGTAGGTTAGTGTTCAACATGGGATTCTCTGGTTGGCACTGGTTTGCTGCTCTTTCATGCCTCCTCTGTATGGGTAAGCTCATTTTTATTAATAAAAAACATACTGTCTATGTAATCATGTCAAATTTAATTTGTAAATCCTTCATCATACAGCCTATTGTTATTAACTGTAATTTAAGGCAATTTGCCATTTAAAATTTCTGTGGAGAAATATCAACATTTGTGATGACTGTGATAAGTTTAATTGTTAAGTAGTGTTATTCAGCTCATGAAAACACTTCTGTGCTGTCTGCAGGGAGCTAAAACCTAAAACCTACAAACAGCAATATTAGATATTTACTTTCATCTCTGTTGTTGAGTTAAGATAAGATAAACTTTATTTATCCCATGATGGGGAAATTCTTTAATGAACTGCAGGTGAAGTTCAGTGTGACTGTGGAGAAGAAAAGGTTGAAATACAAGGAGGTCATTACACGCTGACCAAGGGGCTGGCGAGTGACAGCATGCTGGTCTACCACTGTCCTGAGGGCTTCTATCCACACCCTGCTGTGGCCCGCGTGTGCCAACCTAATGGCAGCTGGAAACCAGCACCTGAAACATTCCAACGTCAGAAATGCAGGAGTGAGTGGCGTGACATTGATGTTTCTCAATTTCCCCTCAGACTTCCTGCTCCACATGAAAACTCAGCTCCTTCTGTTTTGCAGTGGTTGAATGCCCAGACCCCAATGTGTTAGAGTACAGAAACGTGTCCCCTCCTCAGGAGAAGTACTTTGTGCACAATGAGACCAGTTATGAGTGCTACTCTGGATACACACTGCGAGGCTCATCCAGGCGCGTTTGCCTACCAAACGGAAAGTGGAGCGGATCCCTTCCAATCTGCAGCAGAGACTGTAAGTCCTGAACAGCAGGCTACTTTCTCCCTTCTCCTATTTTCTCTTTCAGGTTTGAGATTCATCCTCCTTTATGACTGTTTCATGACTTTTTGTTACCACAGCAGAAGCTACTTGTGCTGACCCTGGTATCCCACCTGGTGGCTTAAGAACAGGGAACATCTTCGACATTGACGACACAGTGAAATACACCTGCAGTAGCAACATGTTTTTGGTGGGATCGAGTGAAAGAGTGTGTCAGGAGAACGGCCAGTGGACCGGCACTGAGCCAACATGCTTCTGTAAGACAGATATCTGTACAGATATCATGTATTTTCAGTCATGAATGATCATTTGAACATCAACATTTTATCAGTTAATAAAATGTTTTGTAACAATCAAAACCTTAATTGATTAATAGAATAAATGCATTGGAGTACAAGTACAATATTTCCCTTGACTCATAGTGGTGTACAAGTAAAAGTAACATGAAATTAAAAAGTAGTACAAAATACATTTAAATTGTACAAAAGTACAGTGCTTGAGTAAATGTACTTCCACTTACTAATGTACTACCACCTCTCTTCTTTTCTACAGTATTACTTCACCATGTTGTAATTATTTCAAACTGCTGTGTTTGTTTGCTTCTTGCAGACAGACACACTTATGACACACCCCGGGAGGTGTCAGAGGCATTTGGTCGTGCAATCAAAGAGACCCTCACTTTTTTAGATTGCACCAGTAAGTACCAGCAACTAAATTGAATAGTATCACAAAAACACTTTCTGATCAGTTTTGTTTTCGTTCATCCATATCCATAATTTCTAGTTAAGTGCATCCTATTTTCTCTATTTAAATAATGTGTACATGTGTACTTTGTGTGGCACAATAGCAGTGTTTGTTGTGTTCAGGTGACACACATCTTCTTCTCTTTTGGCTTTTCCCATCAGGGGTCGCCACAGCGAATCATCCGTTAAATCTATCATGGGCATCTTCTACCCTCACACTAGCCAACCTCATGTCCTCTGTTATAACATCCATATATCTCCTCTTTGGTCGTCCTCTTGCCCTCCTGCCTGGCAGCTCCATGTCCAACATCCTTCTACCAATATAATCACTATCCCTCCTCTGCACATGTCCAAACCATCTCAGTCTGGCCTCTCTGACTTTGTTGCTAACACAGGCAACGTGAGCTGTCCCTCTGATGTGCTCGTTCCTTATTCTGTCATTCAGGTGACACACATGTGGGGAAAAAAATCAGGATTTGCAAAAGTGGGACACTCAACATCTATATCGGTGTGGATATTTCTGAGAGCATAGATAAGGAATGCGTAAAACAGGCAACATCTGCTGTCATCAGTCTTATTAGAAAGGTAAGAAACAATCAACAATCTGATTGATTAAATGTATCGAAAGAGCAGTGCAGGTTTCAGCCAATGTTATCCAACATAAACATTTTACAGTGCTTTTTAAAGTGGTTATGCTGAACTGCTTAAAAATAGTAGTTCATGTTACTGGTCTGGACATTTAATCAATCACTCATGTTAGTAGGAATAAAATTACATGTCAGAGCTGGGAGGAACCCAGTAGTTTGTGGGATAGAAATGCTGCATACTGTATTGGTAAGGTAGTATAACCTCATTTAGATGAAACTGACAGCTGAAATCAGTGAATTCTTTTTGTCCTGTTTGTTTAAGGGATTTAAAATTGAAACAAAAAAAATTGAAAATTTAATAAATAATATTTCTAAAACAGTTACGTCAACGATAATAAATAAATAAGACCATGATAACAATCCCACATGTGGTGGTGCATTTCCTTGTATAAAGTCGTACACATATAACGGATCATATTTTTAGTGGGAGCTGACATATGGAGCATTTTACCCGGCACACTTTTAGCTGCACATTTGGCACACTATTCACAAAGCATGTGCAAACATAATCTCACCCTCTTTAGCCCATTAGAAGTGAATTTCATTATGAATTACACATCATATTCCTGACTGATGTTTCTTGGCAAAAGTGCCTTGGCTTTTTGTCAATGCACACTATGGGATACTCTTTCTGCTGATAAATGAATCAATTACTCAACAAAATAACAACCATAAGCAGTTTGATGCATAAGGAGGTGTTAGGAGGCATTAACAAAATATGTCATGGCACTTACATGAGCTTAAATGTTGTGTCAAAAGTTGAAGCTCATCCCTGTACTCAGCTGATTTGTTTTTTGTCTCGACAGATTTCATCTTTTACAGTGACTCCAAACTATGAAATTGCCTTTTTCTCTTCTGAAATATTTGAAGTTGTCAACATTGTTGAGTTTTTGGATAACAAAGGAACAAAAGAGGCCTTCATAAAAAAAGTGGAAGATTTTAAAGCAGAAGGTGAGTCACGTGAGTCAACTGTTTAAATATTAATTAAAGTTTGGGTCAAATATAATGTTTTAATGTGTATTTGTGTTTCGTCTCAAAGACAGAAACACTGCTGGAACAGATCTGAACCTCATTTTTAAGACCTTCCTGGAGAGAATGGCTGTAATAAAGCAGCGAGTTGGGGAAGAAGCTTTCAAGGAGCATCGACACGTCATCATCGTTTTCACCGATGGTTCATTTCTTACTTTATCAATCTCTGTTCATATTCACATTACAACTGTTTTTCACCTCAACATTTTACATTTTTTAGCACACTGTTTTCATTCATTGCAGGTGCTTATAATATGGGCGGCTCACCTGCTCCCACTCTGGCTAGAATAAAGAACATGGTATACATGAACCACACTGTCGAAAAAGAGACTCAGTCAAGAGATGACTATCTCGGTGAGGTTTGTTTTAAATTAGCTGACTCTTGATGCTGTCTGACATTGGCGGGTTGGACGTCAGCAAACGTTTTAACACAATACAACCTATGTTTTCATTACAGACATTTATATCTTTGCTGTTGGAGCAGAAATCTTTGATGAAGACCTGCAGCCCCTCACATCAAGTAAAAATGGCGAGCGGTTCTATTTCAGAATGAAGGATATTGACAATTTAAGTGAGATCTTTGATGAGATAATTGGTAAGTTATCTCTGAAAGTGACACACATTTAATAATACATTCATATAATTTGTAGTTCTAGTACTAGTCTATGGGCAAAACATTGTTCTCTTGTTTCCTTAAGTATTTAACATCAGACAAGCATCACTTATCATCTAATATTGTCTCTACATAACACACTGTCTGGCACCACTGAAGTGGACACACACAGATACAGTATGATAAAGTATCCCACTGGAACACATATAGTATATGAATCAGTCCACAAACATGCACTTTACACTGAATTTCTTTTCATACAGATGGAAATGAAGTCAAGGGTTTGTGTGGCCTTCACAAGGACTATAACAAAGACAATACCAAAACCAGTAAAAGGGAAATGTACCCGTGGTATGCAGACATTACTGTCCAGGTGATTGAGATTTCAGCTTTTTATTTAACTTCATAATTCATGTGTGGAAAATGTTTGTTTCACATGATTTCATGCCATGTTGACCCTACTGGGTTTTTTTTTTTACAGTGGTGCCATCAAATTTCTTCCTAATCCTATGTTCTGTGTTTCACTTAGAGCGTCGATGGAGGGGGAAGCAGTAAGTGCTTCGGCTCCCTGGTGTCCCCCGACTTTATTTTGACTGCTGCTCACTGCTTCAAATTTGGAAATCTACCTTCACATGTCACAGTAGATATTGGTATTGAAGGTGGCAGAGGTAACAATGTTTATTTTATTTTTAAAGTTTTTGTGATTTATTCAGTGATTCATTTTTTATGCTCTGATCTTCACCTGCTGATAGTGAGAATAATTATGATATAATAATAAAAATTGGCCTTTTTACACTTTGTATGTTTCTTTTAAAGGGAAAAAGATCAAAAATGTCATATTACACCCAAAGTACAATGTTAGTGCCAAAGTAAAGGAGGGAGTGAAGGAGTTCTATGACTATGATATTGCTCTCATTCAACTGGAGAATCATGTTGACTACTCCTCCACCATCAGGTTTGAATGAATGTTGTGATGTGAACTTAAATTTAACGTAACGCCTTCAGTCCTGTCTGTTGGTTTACTAATCAAAAACATCTTACTATAAACACTTTTCTTCACAAACAAAGTACAGATGTGTGACACTGCATCTTAAATGAATGCTTTTCATTTTGGTATCCTGTGCAGACCTATTTGCATACCTTGCACCCAGGACACCAGCGATGCTCTACAGCTGGTTGGTGAATCCACCTGCAAGAGACAAGGTGCAGTAACTCTACTAACCTGCTTAAAACACCAATGCATATCCTTGGCTGCATAAATGCTAAAAAGGCTCATGTTTATGTAGACCTGGGTAAAGCTTAAATTTGCCTGATCAATTGCTAAATGAGATGCAAACGACTGCCAAGCTGACATCATTTATTAACTGTGCCTCTTAAGATTATCTAACATACAGTAGTACCTCTATGTGCCAGGTGTAGTAATAGTAACGGTGACAGTGTCTCAGATATAATAGTAATTACCCAGAAATAATTGGTTTCATGATATCTTGTTGTAGATGCAGTTGTTTCATGTTTCCAGCTGGTTTAGTTTTAGAACAAAAATCTTGATGTCCTCATACATGTAGATTACACTAAACACACAGAGGCAGTAGTGTGAAATGAACACATTTAAAAGTGTTTTGTCATTTTTATTTTTATTGTTATTGTTGTTTAAATACAGAGGAGATTCTGTTGAAGAATCATATTGAACCCCTCACTTTCCTGACCAGGACAACAAACATAGTTGAAGAAAAAGATGTCCGTGCTAAGCTTGGTGATAACGTGAGTTGTGTGTGTGTGTGTGTGACCGCTAATTTCACTTTTCAAGATAAAACCAGTTTAACCTGTGGTTTTTCTTCCAACTCTCCAATGCAGAGAGATGAATGCATCAGTCATGCTCTACAATCAGATAACAATACTATAACAGCAAAGGATCCAAAGGTTGCTGTGACTGATAACTTCCTGTGCACCGGTGGTCGGTCTCCTAGAAGGGATCACATATCATGTACAGGTATGTTCTCCCTGTTACATGAATACAACTTTTTTTTTTTACTTTAAGTGGATGTGAAATAAATAAGTAGAATATATGTTAAAATACACAAATTCAGTACCTGAGGGACATTATTTTAAGTATAACTATATGTACTGGATGTGTGTCTTTGCTGGGACAGGTGACTCTGGAGGTGCTGTGTTCAAAAACTACGAACATCGCACGATTCAGGTAAACGGCTGCTCATTCTGTCCATGACATAATTTGACCACCTTGATTCTTGTCTGTGTATAGTAACCAACTCTTACCTCTACAGGTTGGAGTGGTCAGCTGGGGAAATAAGAAGAAATGCGAATCGGGTGGTCTTGTCGAGTCAGATGACACGTCCAGAGATTTCCACATTAATCTTTTCAGAGTTGTTCCATTTCTCAAATCGATCCTTGGAAATGACAACCAGGATGAATATACACCACTTACGTTTTTGAAGAACTAAATGCAAAGCAGCCATTTTCTAATGTAATTTGTTTTGATTTGTGTATATTGTATGGTTTTGCTCCACATTGCTGAATGATGCATGTATCTGCATTCTTTCAACCAGTTTTATTTTCAGACTGAGTTAATAAGTACACTTTAATATAAATCTGACATCCTAAAGTATCCTTTAGTTAAATTAAACTGCTAAACTAATGCAGACTTCTGTAGGTTGTATATTGCAAACTCTGTAATTTCAATCACAACATTAAATAATTTCCTTTTCTAAATCGGCGTAAAAAAGGAATGACTAAAATAAAAGCTATAGCACTTAAAAGGTTTCATTAAAACTCTTTTATGGCTGCTCAGCCCAGCTGATAGAGCTGACCGGCTCCCTCAGGTCAGTGAGTCAGAGCCTGTTTCCAGCTCTCTGTGGAGGTCTACGCAATGCGGACCCACAGTCTGGCAACACACCAACTCAGATTATTCAAATCAAATTTAGTGGAAAGTTAAGTTGTTTTTTTTCTCTCTTTGTGGCCTTGAGATGGAAATGAACTGAATTTCTCATTCACTGCTCTGTTTTTACAGCCCACATACAAATGAGGCCACTGCATTACAAATGATTTGTTGTGCTCTGAGTCAGTTTATGGCTTCAAATCTGTTATTTACTGTAAGTATGATCGGTTGACCCTTATGGTGTGGCTTTGCCCCAGTAAAAGAGTCCATTTAGCAACTCTCTTTACTTAATGCAACATCTTAGGCTAATTTCCACATCAAAGAACCAGTGGGAGTTTCACATTAATGTTAGGTTTTGTCTGACACGGTGAAACGCCGCCTTGTTGGCTCACGGTGATACTGGTCCCATGGGCCTTCATCTGTTTGCCTTTAACTAAATGGAGAGCTGGGAGGAGTTCCGTGGGCTGAGCAGGGAGGCAGAGACAGAAGACGCAGACTCGTGTGAGAGGAGGGTTGAATGGGAGAGGCTTAATTGAATTTAATTCAATTCAATTCAGTTTTATTTGTATAGCGCCAATGCACAACAGAAGTTATCTCATGGCACTTTACACTGCAAAGTTTAAGACCTTACAGAGAATAATTATACAAAAAAATGATATAGAAAACCCAGGAATCCCATTTGAGCAAGCTTTAGGCAACAGTGGAGAGGAAAAATTCCCTTTAGAGGAAGAAACCTCCAGCAGAACCAGGCTCATAATGGGCGGCCATCTGCCTCGACCGGTTGGGGTGAGTGGAAAGAAAAGAGAGAAAAGAACAATAATAATAATAATGTATACTTTATTCATCCCCTTGAGGAAATTCAGTTGGACAGCTGCTAGACTGAGTGGGCGTTACTACGGGGTTTCAGTGTCTGAAGGACACCTCAGTGTCTGAAGGACACCTCAGCAAGTAGCCGGGAGGAACAGCTAAGCTATCAAGGCTTGATAGACTCTCATTTTACATTTGGAAACTCTAGGAACCACAAGTAAACCTGCAGTCTGAGAACGGAGAGTTCTGCTGGGAAAATATGAAACAATTCGTTTTTTTAGATAAGATGGAGCCTGATTATTAAAAGATTAAGGAGTTATTAGGACATCCTATTAATAATCAATTACAATAGTCCAGTCTGGAAGTAACAAATGCATGGACTAGTTTTTCAGCATCTCTTTGAGACAGGATGCGCCTAATTTTAACAATGTTTCTCAGGTGAAAAAAGGCAGTTCTAGAGATTTCTTTGATGTATGAAGTAAAGGAGATATCCTGATCAAAGATAAATCAGAGTTTTCTTACAGTATTACTTGAGGCCAATACTAAGTCATCAAGGGTGAGAACGTGATTAGACATAGTGTCTCTGAGATTTTTAGGTCCAAATAAAATAACCTCTGTCTTGTCTGGATTTAGTAGAAGGACATTGGAGGACATCCAGGCCTTTATGTCTTTTAAGCATGCTTGAAGTTTGACTAATTGATTAGTTTCTCCTGGTTTCAAAGACAGGTATAGCTGGGTATCATCTGCATAACAATGGAAATTTATAGAGTGTTTCATAATAATATTGCCTAAGGGGGACATATATAAAGTGAAAAGAAACAGTCCAAGCACAGAACCCTAATAGAAGATCATTAGTGACCTTTACCAGTGCTGTTTCTGTGCTATGATGTACTCTAAATCCTGACTGGAAATCTTCATACATGTTATTGCTACGCAGTTGGTCACATAATTGCTTAGAAACTACTTTTTCCAGGATTTTATAGATAAAGGGTAGACTGGATATTGGTCTATAATTCACTAAAACCTCTGAGTCCAGAGTAGACTTTTTGAGCAGGGGCTTGACTACAGCAACATTAAAACCCTGTGGTACGTAGCCTATTTGTAAAGATAGATTGATCTGATCTAACATGGACGTGCTGATCAAAGGTAAGACATCATTGAGTCTAATTGGGATGGGATCTAAGAGACATGTTGATGGTTTAGAGGAATTAATTACTGAAATTAATTCAGAATGATCTACAGGGAGGAAGCAGTCTAAGTACGAGCATGGTCTTGCAGATGAATCTAGTGTTGTTGTACAATCCATGCTGTATACAGGGAGGATCTGATCAATTCTTACTCTAATAGTTATGATTTTATTTGTAAAGAAATTCATAAGATCATTACTGCTGGGAGGTGACGGAATACTAGGCTAAATAGAGCTATGGCTACAGTGCTGAAAAGAAACCAAGGGTTGTTCTTATTCGCCTCTATTAATGAAGAGTAATATGAAGTTCTAGCTTTACGGAGGGCTTTTTTATATATTATTAAATTATCTTTCCATTTTTAAATTATATAAAAAGAGGAGCTCCCTGCTACTAGGCAATAATGTCAAGCATCCATGTAAATTGACTGACATTCATTAAATCAAACTTGTCGACAGAGTTGCTTTTGTGGTTATTATTATTTACTGGTGTTAGAGTAATGGTCCAAAGTTTTAGTATATACCCTTAATTTATTTTTCTTTTAATGAGAGATAGATGACAGCAAAGAGCAGTTAGTTTCAGCTTGGAGGAGCCACTAGTAAAATGTTACCATAAAAATAAGAAAGGAGTTAAAGGGTTGTTTTTGTAATATTCTTACATATTTATGGGAAAATGAAGGTAACATTACAGCTTCTCTAAAGGAGATTAGTGGTAAATGTAAAGCTTTATCAATGTCAGCACACTAAACATGCTCCGAGATGGACCTGGCAGCACATAAGTAACATAAGCAAGTAATTAGACAAAATAAGGACTTGTGAGTGAATTAAATGCGAGTTGGGGAAAGCGATAGTTAAACCAGTCTGGTGTGACTCGTTGTCCAATCAATAATGAATCTGTTGAATCAGTATCAGCAAGTGATACTGGTGCCACCGGCTTTTGGGAAATGATGAAGCAAATGTTTGTACTTTGTCTTGGTTTCACAATTACGTTGTTTTTTTATGCAACATGTGACTGTGTGTGTAAACACAATGGGAAAATCCTGGATCCAAAAGAGTCTGTACCCTACTTTTAAGTTCTATGAAATGTTTGGACCATTTGACTGAGATTTTGATTTCTACATTGACCTACATTATATGAGTGAAAATTATTTTTTTAATGTCCCTGCTATAAGGTCCAATGCAACAACAACATTTTGTTGGAGTCGTTCAACATTTTCTGTGACACACTATTGATCTCTGTTTATTTGTTATAGGTTAATAAGTGTCAGGGTGGTCTTTGTTTGACCAGTCCCACTCTGTGAACATCCCTTTCCATTTAGAAATAAATGATCAGCTCATGCAGAGGCTCTCATTTTTACATTGTTCTACAGGTTAGTACAGGTTAGGTTAGTGTTCAACATGGGATTCTCTGGTTGGCACTGGTTTGCTGCTCTTTCATGCCTCCTCTGTATGGGTAAGCTCATTTTTATTATTATTTTTATTAAGATAAGATAAACTTTATTTATCGCACGATGGGGAAATTCTTTAATGAACTGCAGGTGAAGTTCAGTGTGACTGTGGAGAAGAAAAGGTAGAAATTCAAGGAGGTCATTACACGCTAACCAAGGGGCTGGCGAGCGGCAGCATGCTGGTCTACCACTGTCCTGAGGGCTTCTATCCACACCCTGCTCTGGCCCGCGTGTGCCAGCCTAATGACAGATGGAAACCAGCACCTAAAACATTCCAACGTCAGAAATGCAGGAGTGAGTGGCGTGACATTGATGTTTCTCAGTTTCCCCTCAGACTTCCTGCTCCACATGAAAACTCAGTTCCTTTTGTTTTGCAGTGGTTGAATGCCCAGACCCCAATGTGTTAGAGTACGGAAACGTGTCCCCTCCTCAGGAGAAGTACTTCGTGCACAATGAGACCAGTTACGAGTGCTACTCTGGATACACACTGCGAGGCTCATCCAGGCGCGTTTGCCTACCAAACGGCAAGTGGAGCGGATCCCTTCCAATCTGCAGCAGAGACTGTAAGTCCTGAACAGCAGGCTACTTTCTCCCTTCTCCTATTTTCTCTTTCAGGTTGGAGATTCATCCTCCTTCATGACTGTTTCATGACTTTGTCTTTTTTTTTTGTTACCACAGCGGGAGCTACTTGTGCTGACCCTGGTATCCCACCTGGTGGCTCAAGAACAGGGAACATCTTCGACATTGACGACACAGTGAAATACACCTGCAGTAGCAACATGTTTTTGGTGGGATCGAGTGAAAGGGTGTGTCAGGAGAACGGCCAGTGGACCGGCATTGAACCAACATGCTTCTGTAAGACAGATATCTGTACATACTTAACACCTTATGAATAATATTGTTCAAAATTGTTTTTTTTTTACAGCAAGCTTTTGCAGTGTTTTCAAAGAACACAAAGTCAATACTCAAGTGAAAGCCTACAAAAATATTCCACTACATGTAGAATTGACCCTTTAAGTAGAAGCGAGAACGTAAGAACATCTGGTTAGTGTAGTGGTAACATCACCGTCTCCCATGTGGGAGATTGGGGTTCAAATCCCAGCTGTTGCTACTTCCAGTAGGGGTCCTTAGGCAAGACCTCCTCATGCTGCCCTGCCTACCCTTGTACCTTGTAATGACTTGTAAGTCACTTTGGATAAAAAAAAAAGTGTCTGCTTAATGTAAGAACATATTCAGTCATGAATGATCATTTGAACATCAACATTTTATCAGTTAATAAAATGTTTTTGTAACAATCAAAACCTGCAAAAATTAATTAACTAATTGATTAACTGATTAATAGAATAAATGTAGTGGAGTACAAGTACAATATTTCCCTTGACTCATTGTGGTGTACAAGTAAAAGTAAGTTGATGAAGATGTTGAGGATATGCCTGTCACAGGGTTGAGTGATGCTAAGTGTGATGGACACATTGAAGGCATTGACTCACTGTAACTGATGTGCACAGACCATGCTTTTCAAGTCATCACTGAAAAGCACCTGCACATAATGCCGTGTGAAATTAAAAAGTAGTACAAAATACATCAAAATTCTAAGTACAGTGCTTGAGTAAATGTACTTCCACTTACTAATGTACTACCAACTCTCTTCCTTTCATTTCACCATGTTGTAATTATTTCAAACTGCTGTGTATGTTTGCTTCTTGCAGACAGACACACTTATGACACACCCCGCGAGGTGTCAGAGGCGTTTGGTAGTGCAATCATAGAGAGCCTCACCATTTTAGATACCACAAGTAAGTTCCAGCAACTAAATCAAAAAGTATAACAAAAACACTTTCTGATCAGTTTTGTTCATGTATCCATAATTTCTAGTTAAGTGCATCCTATTTTCTCTAATTAAATAATGTGCACGTGTACTGTGTGTGGCAAATTAACAGTGTTTGTTGTGTTCAGATGGCACACAGGAGGGGAGAAAAATCCGGATTTCCAAAAATGGGACACTCAACATCTATATCGGTGTGGATATTTCTGAGAGCATACAGGACAAATACCTAAAAGATGCAAGAAATGCTGTCACCAGTCTTATTAGAAAGGTAAGAAACAATCAACAATCTGACTGATTAAATGTATCAAAAGAGCAGTGCAGGTTTCAGCCAATATTATCCAATATAAACATTTTACAGTGCTTTTTGAAGTGGTTATGCTGAACTGCATCTTTCTCACAATGTGCTGAATTTGCCCACAGTCAGCAACATCATGCTTGGGACTGAAGAGGTTATACTGGGATTGTTTTGCTGATTGTGGAGTGTGTTGCATGCTGGCAATAAATTTGCTGAGTTGCTAGAACATGTTAGTAGTTCATGTGACTGGTCTGGACATTTAATCGATCACTCATGTTATTAGGAATAAAATTACATGTCAGAGCTGGGAGGAAATCACTAGTTTGTGGGATAGAAATGCTGCATACTGTAAGTATTGGTAAGGTAGTGCACCCTCATTTAGATGAAATCGACAGCCGATCATTTAATTCACTTTGTCCTGTTTGTTTAAAGGATTTAAAATTGAAACAAAAAAACTAGAAAATTTAATAAATAATATTTCTAAAATAGTTACATCAACAATTAACTTTGTTATAGTGAAAAGAAACAAGATAAAATAAATAAGACCATAATAACTATCCCACATGGAGTGGTGCATTTCCCTGTATAAAGTCGTACACATATAACGGATCATATTTTTAGTGGGAGCTGACATATGGAGCATTTTACCCGACACACTTTTAGCTGCACATTTGGCACACTATACACAAAGCATGTGCACACATAATCTCATCCTGTTTAGCCCATTAGAAGTGAATTTCATTATGAATTACACATCATATTCCTGACTGATGTTTCTTGGCAAAAGTGCCTTGGCTTTTTGTCAATGAACACTATGGGATACTCTTTCTGCTGATAAATGAATCAATTACTCAACAAAATAACAACCATAAGCAGTTTGATACATAAGGAGGTGTTAGGACGCATTAACAAAATATGTCATGGCACTTACATGAGTTTAAATGTTGTGTCAAAAGTTGAAGCTCATCCCTGTACTCAGCTCATTTGTTTTTTGTCTCGACAGATTTCATCTTTTACAGTGACTCCAAACTATGAAATTGCCTTTTTCTCTTCTGAAATATTTGAAGTTGTCAACATTGTTGAGTTTTTGGATAACAAAGAAACAAAAGAGGCCTTCATAAAAAAAGTGGAAGATTTTGAAGTAGGAGGTGAGTCACGTGAGTCAACTGTTTAAATATTAATTAAAGTTTGGGTCGAATATAATGTTTTAATGTGTATTTGTGTTTCGTCTCAAAGACAGAAACACTGCTGGAACAGATCTGAACCTCATTTTTAAGACCTTCCTGGAGAGAATGGCTGTAATAAAGCAGCGAGTTGGGGAAGAAGCTTTCAAGGAGCATCGACACGTCATCATCGTTTTCACCGATGGTTCATTTCTTACTTTATCAATCTCTGTTCATATTCACATTACAACTGTTTTTCAACTCTACATTTTACATTTTTTAGCACACTGTTTTCATTCATTGCAGGTGCTTATAATATGGGCGGCTCACCTGCTCCCACTCTGGCTAGAATAAAGAACATGGTATACATGAACCACACTGTCGATAAAGAGACTCAGTCAAGAGAAGACTATCTCGGTGAGGTTTGTTTTAAATTTGCTGACTCTTGTTGCTGTCTGACATTGGCGGGTTGGGATTTAACATACGTTGTAACACATTATAACCTCTGTTTTCATTGCAGACATTTATATCTTTGCTGTTGGAGCAGAAATCTTTGATGACGACCTGCAGCCCCTCACATCAAGTAAAAATGACGAGCGGTTCTATTTCAGAATGAAGGATATTGACAATTTAAGTGAGATCTTTGATGAGATAATTGGTAAGTTATCTCTGAAAGTGACACACATTTAATAATACATTCATATACTTTTTATATGTGGTTCTTGTACTAGTCTTTATGTTCATCTCTGCCCTTCAATTTGACACAGAAGAGATGCATGATCACAACTATGGGCAAAACATTGTTCTCTTGCTTCCTTAAGTATTTAACATCAGACAAGCATCACTTATCATCTAATATTGTCTCTACATAACACACTGTCTGGCACCACTGAAGTGGACACACACAGATACAGTATGATAAAGTATCCCACTGGAACACATATAGTATATGATTAAAATTGACCATTGGTCCACAAACGTGCACTTTACCAGAACAAAAACACCTACATCTGTCTTTATGCCTTAGGTACAAACTGAATATCTTAAGCCACCACACATCAAGTAAAAATGACGTTCAAAATTACTTCTAGGTGAATTTAACTCATGTTCCTTCAGTTTGTTTCATATTCATTGGTTCATTCGTATTTCCATCACCAGCGCCAGCAGCTTTTCAATTCAAGCTCATAGCAAAATAACATTACAAAACAGTACAAACAAAAACACTGCTTGAAAACATGAAAATGGAAAAATCCACTTGCCAAGACAGAGACTCACTGAATTTCTTTTCATACAGATGAAAATGAAGTCAAGGGTTTGTGTGGCCTTCACAAGGACTATAACAAAGACAATACCAAAACCAGTAAAAGGGAAATGTACCCGTGGTATGCAGACATTACTGTCCAGGTGATTGAGATTTCAGCTTTTTATTTAACTTCATAATTCATGTGTGGAAAACATTGCTTCACATGATTTCATGCCATGTTGACCCTACTGTTTTTTTTACAGTGGTGCCATCAAATTTCTTCCTAATCCTATGTTCTGTGTTTCACTTAGAGCGTCGATGGAGGGGGAAGCAGTAAGTGCTTCGGCTCCCTGGTGTCCCCCGAGTTTATCTTGACTGCTGCTCACTGCTTCAAATTTGGAAATCTACCTTCACATGTCACAGTAGATATTGGCATTGAAGGTGGCAGAGGTACAAAGTTTATTTTATTTTTAAGGTTTTTGTGATTTATTCAGTGATTCATTTTTTATGCTCTGATCTTCACCTGCTGACAGTAAGAATAATTATGATAATTAATTAACAATTAATAACAATTGGCCTTTTTACACTTTGTATGTTTCTTTTAAAGGGAAAAAGATCAAACATTTCATATTACACCCAAAGTACAATGTTAGTGCCAAAGTAAAGGAGGGAGTGAAGGAGTTCTACGATTATGATATTGCTCTCATTCAACTGGAGAATCATGTTGACTACTCCTCCACCGTCAGGTTAGAATTAATGTTGTGATGTGACCTTAAATTTCATGTAACGCCTTCAGTCCTGTCTGTTCGTTTACTAATCAAAAACATCTTACTGTAAACACTTTTCTTCACAAACAAGTACAGATATAAGTACAGATGTGTGACACTGCATCTTAAATGAATGCTTTTCATTTTGGTATCCTGTGCAGACCTATTTGCATACCTTGCACCCAGGAAACCAGCGATGCTCTACAGCTGGTTGGTGAATCCACCTGCAAGAAACAAGGTGCAGTAACTCTACTAACCTGCTTAAAACACCAATGCATATCCTTGGCTGCATAAATGCTAAAAAGGCTCATGTTTATGTAGACCTGGGTAAAGCTTAAATTGACCTGACCATTTGCTAAATGAGATGCAAACGACTGCCAAGCTCACATCATTTATTAACTGTGCCTCTCAACATTACATTCTCACATACAGTAGTACCTCTATGTGCCAGGTGTAGTAATAGTAACAGTGACAGTGTCTCAGATATAATAGTAATTACCCAGAAATAATTGGTTTCATGATATCTGGTTGTAGATGCAGTTGTTTTATGTTTCCAGCTGGTTTAGTTTTAGAACAAAAATCTTGATGTCCTCATACATGTAGATTACACTAAACACACAGAGGCAGTAGTGTGAAATGAACACATTTAAAAGTTTTTTGTCATTTTTATATTTATTGTTATTGTTGTTTAAATACAGAGGAGATTCTGTTGAAGAATCATATTGAAGCCCTCACTTTCCTGACCAGGACAACAAACATAGTTGAAGAAAAAGATGTCCATGCTAAGCTTGGTGATAACGTGAGTTTTGTGTTTGTGTGTGTGTGACCGCTTATTTCACTCAAAACAAAACCAGTTTAACCTGTGGCTTAACTCTCCAATGCAGAGAGATGAATGCATCAGACATGCACTACAAGCAGATAACAACATTATAACAGCAAAGGATCCAAAGGTTGCTGTGACTGATAACTTCCTGTGCACCGGTGGTCGGTCTCCTAGAAGGGATCACATATCATGTACAGGTATGTTCTCCTTGTTACATGAATACAACTTCTTTTTTACTTCAACTGGATGTGAAATAAATTAGCAGAATATATGCTAATATATACAAATTCAGTACCTGAGGGACATTATTAGTATAAGTATAACTATATGTACTGGATGTGTGTGTTTGCTGGGACAGGTGACTCTGGAGGTGCTGTGTTCAAAAACTACGAACATCGCACGATTCAGGTAAACGGCTGCTCATTCTGTCCATGACATAATTTGACCACCTTGATTCTTGTCTGTGTATAGTAACCAACTCTTACCTCTACAGGTTGGAGTGGTCAGCTGGGGAAATAAGAAGAAATGCGTAACGGGTGGTCTTGTCGAGTCAGATGACACGTCCAGAGATTTCCACATTAATCTTTTCAGAGTTGTTCCATTTCTCAAATCGATCCTTGGAAATGACAACCAGGATGAATATACACCACTTACGTTTTTGAAGAACTAAATGCAAAGCAGCCATTTTCTAATGTAATTTGTTTTGATTTGTGTATATTGTATGGTTTTGCTCCACATTGCTGAATGATGCATGTATCTGCATTCTTTCAACCAGTTTTATTTTCAGACTGAGTTAATAAGTACACTTTAATATAAATCTGACATCCTAAAGTATCCTTTAGTTAAATTAAACTGCTAAACTAATGCAGACTTCTGTAGGTTGTATATTGCAAACTTTCTCATATTTGAAGTCTATGATTTCTTTCAATCTTAACATTAAACAATTTTCTTTTCTGAATCTGCATAAAAAAGGAATGACTAAAAGAATAGCTATAGCACTTAAAAGGTTACATTAAAACGCTTTTATGGCTGCTCAGCCCAGCTGATAGAGTTGTCCGGCTCCCTCAGGTCAGTGAGTCAGAGCCTGTTTCCAGCTCTCTGTGGAGGTCTACGCAATGCGGACCCACAGTCTGGCAACACACCAACTCAGATTATTCAAATCAAATTTAGTGGAAAGTTAAGTTCTTTTTTTTTCTCTCTTTGTGGCCTTGAGATGGAAATGAACTGAATTTCTCATTCACTGCTCTGTTTTTACAGCCCACATACAAATGAGGCCACTGCATTACAAATGATTTGTTGTGCTCTGAGTCAGTCAGTATGGCTTCAAATCATGTTATTTTACTGTGTAAGTATGATCGGTGGACCATTATGGTGTCGGGCTTTGCCTCAGTAAAAGATGTACATTTAGCAAATCTCTTTTACTAATGCACATCGGCTAAATGTCCAACATCAAAGAACAGTGGGGAGTTTCAACATTAATGTTAGGTTTGTCTGACACGGTGAAACGCCCGCCTTGTTGGCTCACTGATGTACTGGCTTCCCAGGGGAACATTCATCTGGTTTGCCTTTAACTGAATGGGAGAGATGGGAGGAGTTCAGTTTATCAATTGAGTTCCCCCAGCAGACTAACCTATATCAGACCTAACCTATTCATAGTCACCTGATCCATCTCTAACTAAAAGCTTTATAAAAAAGGAAAGTTTTAAGTCTAGTCTTAAATGTGGAGAGGGTGTCTGCCTCCCAAACCTGAACTGGGAGCTGGTTCCACAGGAGAGGGGCTTGATAGCAAAAGGCTCTGCCTCCCATTCTACATTTGGAAACTCTAGGAACCACAAGTAAACCTGCAGTCTGAGAACGAAGAGTTCTGCTGGGAAAATATGGAACAATTAGTTCTTTTAGATAAGATGGAGCCTGATTATTAAAAGATTAATGAGTTATTATGACATCCTATTAATAATGAATTGGGGGCGGCAGTAGCTCAGGGGGTAGAGCAGTCGCCTATGAACCCCAGGGTGAGTGGTTCGATTGCCGGTTCCTCCTGGCTACTTGCTGACAAGACACTGAAACCCCGTAGTGTAGCGCTGACATACCGTCTAGCAGCTGTCCACCCACAATTTCCCCAAGGGGATCAATAAAGTATTCATTATTATTATTATTATTAATTCTAATAGTCCAGTCTGGAAGTAACAAATGCACGGACTAGTTTTTCAGCATCACTTCGGGACAGGATGCGCCTAATTTTAACAATGTTTCTTAGGTGAAAAAAGGCAGTTCTAGAGATTTCTTTGATGTATGAAGTGAAGGAGATCCTGGTCAAAGATAACTCAGAGATTTCTTACAGTATTACTTGAGGCCAATACTAAGTCATCAAGGGTGAGAACGTGATTAGACATAGTGTCTCTGAGATTTTTAGGTCCAAATAAAATAACCTCTGACTTGTCTGGATTTAGTAGAAGGACATTGAAGGACATCCAGACCTTTATGTCTTTTAAGCATGCTTGAAGTTTGACTAATTGATTAGTTTCTCCTGGTTTCAAAGATAGGTATAGCTGGGTATCATCTGCATAACAATGAAAATTTATAGTGTTTCCTAATAATATTGCCTAACGGGGACATATATAAAGTGAAAAGAATTTGTCCAAGCACAGAACCCTGTGGAACTCCATAGCTAACTTTGCTGTGCATGGAAAACTCATCATTAACATGTACAAACTGAAGTCTATCTGTTAGATATGATCTAAACCACTCTAGTGCTGTTCCTTTGATGCCAATGACATGTTTCGGTCTGTGTAATAAAATGTTGTGATCTATAGTGTCGAATGCAGCACTAAGATCTAACAAGATGAAAATAGAGAGTAGACCATTGTCTGATGCTAATAGAAGATCATTAGTGACCTTTACCAGTGCTGTTTCTGTACTATGATGTACTCTAAATCCTGATTGGAAACCTTCATACAAGTTATTGCTACACAGTTGGTCACATAATTGCTTAGAAACTACTTTTTCCAGGATTTTAGAGATAAAGGGTAGATTGGATATTGGTCTATAATTCACTAAAACCTCTGAGTCCAGAGTAGGCTTTTTGAGTAGGGGCTTGACTACAGCAACCTTAAAACCCTGTGGTACGTAGCCTATTTGTAAGGATAAATTGATCTGATCTAATATGGACGTGCTGATCAAAGGTAAGACATCATTGAGGAGTCTAGTCGGGATGGGATCTAAGAGACATGTTGATGGTTTAGAGGATTTAATTGCTGAAATTAATTCAGAATGATCTACAGGGAGGAAGCAGTCTAAGTACGAGCGTGGTCTTGCAGATGAATCTAGAGTTGTTGTACAATCCATGCTGTATGCAGGGAGGATGTGATCAATTTTTACTCTAATAGTTATGATTTTATTTGTAAAGAAATTCATAAGATCATTACTGCTGGGAGGTGACGGAATACTAGGCTCAACAGAGCTATGACTCTTTGTCAGCCTGGCTACAGTGCTGAAAAGAAACCAAGGGTTGTTCTTATTCGCCTCTATTAATGAAGAGTAATATGAAGTTCTAGCTTTACGGAGGGCTTTTTTTATTATTATTAAATTATCTTTCCAGATTTTTTAAATTATATAAAAAGAGGAGCTCCCTGCTACTAGGCAATAATGTCAAGCATCCATGTAAATTGATCGACATTCATTAAATCAAACTTGTCGACAGAGTTGCTTTTGTGGTTATTATTATTTACTGGTGTTAGAGTAATGGTCCAAAGTTTTAGTATATACCCTTAATTTATTTTTCTTTTAATGAGAGTTGGATGACAGAAAAGAGCAGTTAGTTTTAGCTTGGAGGAGCCAGACTACTTGTTAAAGTTTTGTTTTGTTTTTGTTTTGTTTTGTTAGATTGTCATAGCTAGGTAGTTGCTTCCTGCTGCAAGCATATGTTTGTTAAATACATGATAACTTGTCATTAAACTAGTAAAATGTTACCATGAAAATAAGAAAGGAGTTAAAGGGTTGTTTTTGTAATATTCTTACATATTTATGGGAAAATGAAGGTAACATTACAGCTTCTCTAAAGAAGATAAGTGGTAAATATAAAGCTTTATCAGTGTCTGTCTAAAACCTGCTGTAGGCTGTGAGCTTCCCTGTGTCTTTGTGCTAAACTAACCAGCTGCTTACTGTCTTTTTTTTTAATTACTCATTTAATAAGTTTTGCAATTGTACAACTTAACTTTTTTTAGGTTTTTCCAAATCAAGGGAAGAAAACATACACTTTTAGCTGGGATGCCTGTCTGTCTTGCTTTGTACCGAAACATAGCACGCTAAACATGCTCCGAGATGGACCTGGCAGCACATAAGTAACATAAGCAAGTAATTAGACAAAATAAGGACTAGGGAGTGAATTAAATGCGAGTTGGGGAAAGCGATAGTTAAACCAGTCTGGTGTGACTCGTTGTCCAATCAATAATGAATCCGTTGAATCAGTGTCAGTAAGTGATACTGGTGCCTCCGGCTTTTGGGAAATGATGAAGCAAATGTTTGTACTTTGTCTTGGTTTCACAATTACGTTGTTTTTTTATGCAACATGTGACTGTGTGTGTAAACACAATGGGAAAATCCTGGATCCAAAAGAGTCTGTACCCTACTTTTAAGTTTTATTAAATGTTTGGACCATTTGACTGAGATTTTGATTTCTTCATTGATTTACATTAGATGAATGAAAATGATTGCAACAACAACATTTTGTTGGAGTCATTGATTCAACGTTTTCTGTGACACACTATTGATCTCTTTTTATTTGTTATAGGTTAATAAGTGTCAGGGTGGTCTTTGTTTGACCAGTCCCTCTCTGTGAAGATCTCTTTCCATTTAGAAATATATGATGAGCTCCTGCAGAGGCTCTCGTTTTTACATTGTTCTAGATGTTAGGGTTCAACATGGGATTTTCTGGTTGGCACTGGTTTGCTGCTCTTTCATGCCTCCTCTGTATGGGTAAGCATTTTTAATAATAAAAAACATATAACATAACACTAGGATTATGCATATATTTCATCTTTAATTTGTTAATCCTTCATCATACAGCCTATTGTTATAAACTGTAATTTAAGGCAATTTGCAATTTCAAATTTCTGTGGAGAAATATCAACATTTGTGATGACTGTGATAAGTTTAGTTGTTAAGTAGTGTTATTCAGCTCATGAAAACACTTCTGTGATGTCTGCAGGGAGCTAAAACCTAAAACCTACAAACAGCAATATTAGATATTTTCTTTCATCTCTGTTGTTAAGTTAAGATAAGATAGACTTTATTTATCCCACGATGGGGAAATTCTTTAATGAACTGCAGGTGAAGTTCAGTGTGACTGCAGAGAAGAAAAGGTAGAAATACAAGGAGGTCATTACACGCTGACCAAGGGGCTGGTGAGGGGCAGCATGCTGGTCTACCACTGTCCTGAGGGCTTCTATCCACACCCTGCTCTGGCCCGCGTGTGCCAGCCTAATGACAGCTGGAAACCAGCACCTAAAACATTCCAACGTCAGAAATGCAGGAGTGAGTGGCGTGACATTGATGTTTCTCAGTTTCCCCTCAGACTTCCTGCTCCACATGAAAACTCAGTTCCTTTTGTTTTGCAGTGGTTGAATGCCCAGACCCCAATGTGTTAGAGTACGGAAAAGTGTCCCCTCCTCAGGAGAAGTACTTTGTGCACAATGAGACCAGTTATGAGTGCTACTCTGGATACACACTGCGAGGCTCATCCAGGCGCGTTTGCCTACCAAACGGCAAGTGGAGCGGATCCCTTCCAATCTGCAGCAGAGACTGTAAGTCCTGAACAGCAGGCTACTTTCTCCCTTCTCCTATTTTCTCTTTCAGGTTTGAGATTCATCCTCCTTCATGACTGTTTCATGACTTTGTCTTTTTTTTTGTTACCACAGCAGAAGCTACTTGTGCTGACCCTGGTATCCCACCTGGTGGCTCAAGAACAGGGAACATCTTCGACATTGACGACACAGTGAAATACACCTGCAGTAGCAACATGTTTTTGGTAGGATCGAGTGAAAGGGTGTGTCAGGAGAACGGCCAGTGGACCGGCATTGAACCAACATGCTTCTGTAAGACAGATATCTGTACATACTTAACACCTTATGAATAATATTGTTCAAAATTGTTTCTTTTTTACAGTAAGCTTTTGCAGTGTTTTCAAAGAACACAAAGTTAATACTCAAATAGAAGCCTACAAAAATATTCCACTACAAGTAGAATTAACCCTTTAAGTAGAAGCGAGAACGTAAGAACGTTTTACATATTCAGTCATGAATGATCATTTGAACATCAACATTTTATCAGTTAATAAAATGTTTTGTAACAATCAAAGCCTGCAAAAACTAATTAACTGGTTAATTGATTAATAGAATTAATGTAGTGGAGTACAACTACAAATTTCCCTTGACTCATAGTGGTGTACAAGTAAAAGTAACATGAAATTAAAAAGTAGTACAAAATACAACAAAATTAAAAGTACAGTGCTTGAGTAAATGTACTTCCACTTACTAATGTACTACCAACTCTCTTCCTTTCTACAGTATAACTTCACCATGTTGTAATTTTTTCAAACTGCTGTGTATGTTTGCTTCTTGCAGACAGATACACTTATGACACACCACGGGATGTGTCAGAGGCGTTTGGTAGTGCAATCAAAGAGAGCCTCACCATTTTAGATACCACAAGTAAGTTCCAGCAACTAAATCGAAAAGTATCACAAAAACACTTTCTGATCAGTTTTGTTCATGTATCCATAATTTCTAGTTAAGTGCATCCTATTTTCTCTATTTAAATAATGTGTACATGTCTACTGTGTGTGGCACAATAACAGTTTTTTCTGTGTTCAGTCGACACACAGGCGGGGAGAAAAATCAGGATTTCGAAAAGTGGGACACTCAACATCTATATCGGTGTGGATATTTCTGAGAGCATAGATAAGGAATACTTAAAACAGGCAACATCTGCTGTCACCAGTCTTATTAGAAAGGTAAGAAACAATCAACAATCTGACTGATTAAACTCTCAAAAGAGCAGTGTAGGTTTCAGCCAATATTATCCAATATAAACATTTTACAGTGCTTTTTGAAGTGGTTATGCTGAACTGCATCTTTCTCACAATGTGCTGAATTTGCCCACAGTCAGCAACATCATGCTTGGGACTGGAGGTTATACTGGGATTGTTTTGCTGATTGTGGAGTGTGTTGCATGCTGGCAATAAATTTACTGAGTTGCTAGAACAAGTTAGTAGTTCATGTGACTGGTCTGGACATTTAATCAATCAATCATGTTAGGAGGAATAAAATTACATGTCAGAGCTGGGAGGAAACCAGTAGTTTGTGGGATAGAAATGCTGCATACTGTAAGTATTGGTAAGGTGGTGCAACCTCATTTAGATGAATCTGACAGCCGATCATTTAATTCACTTTGTCCTGTTTGGGTAAAGGATTTAAAATTGAAACAAAAAAACTAGAAAATTTAATAAATAATATTTCTAAAACAGTTACATCAATAATTAACTTTGTTATAGTGAAAAGAAACAAGATGAAATAAATAAGACCATAATAACTATCCCACATGGAGTGGTGCATTTCCTTGTATAAAGTTGTACACATATAACGGATCATATTTTTAGTGGGAGCTGACATATGGAGCATTTTACCCAGCACACTTTTAGCTGCACATTTATCACAATATACACAAAGCATGTGCACACATAATCTCATCCTGTTTAGCCCATTAGAAGTGAATTTCATTATGAATTACACATCATATTCCTGACTGATGTTTCTTGGCAAAAGTGCCTTGGCTTTTTGTCAATGCACACTATGGGATACTCTTTCTGCTGATAAATGAATCAATTACTCAACAAAATAACAACCATAAGCAGTTTGATACATAAGGAGGTGTTAGGAGGCATTAACAAAATATGTCATGGCACTTACATGAGTTTAAATGTTGTGTCAAAAGTTGAAGCTCATCCCTGTACTCAGCTCATTTGTTTTTTGTCTCGACAGATTTCATCTTTTACAGTGACTCCAAACTATGAAATTGCCTTTTTCTCTTCTGAAATATTTGAAGTTGTCAACATTGTTGAGTTTTTGGATAACAAAGGAACAAAAGAGGCCTTCATAAAAAAAGTGGAAGATTTTGTAGTAGGAGGTGAGTCACGTGAGTCAACTGTTTAAATATTAATTAAAGTTTGGGTCAAATATAATGTTTTAATGTGTATTTGTGTTTCGTCTCAAAGACAGAAACACTGCTGGAACAGATCTGAACCTCATTTTTAAGACCTTCCTGGAGAGAATGGCTGTAATAAAGCAGCGAGTTGGGGAAGAAGCTTTCAAGGAGCATCGACACGTCATCATCGTTTTCACAGATGGTTCATTTCTTACTTTATCAATCTCTGTTCATATTCACATTACAACTGTTTTTCAACTCTACATTTTACATTTTTTAGCACGCTGTTTTCATTCATTGCAGGTGCTTATAATATGGGCGGCTCACCTGCTCCCACTCTGGCTAGAATAAAGAACATGGTATACATGAACCACACTGTCGAAAAAGAGACTCAGTCAAGAGAAGACTATCTCGGTGAAGTTTGTTTTAAATTAGCTGACTCTTGATGCTGTCTGACATTGGCGGGTTGGACGTCAGCAAACGTTTTAACACAATTCAACCTATGTTTTCATTACAGACATTTATATCTTTGCTGTTGGAGCAGAAATCTTTGATGAAGACCTGCAGCCCCTCACATCAAGTAAAAATGGCGAGCGGTTCTATTTCAGAATGAAGGAAATAAAAAATTTAAATGAGACCTTTGATGAGATAATTGGTAAGTCATCTCTAAAAAGTGACAGATATTTAATAGAACATTCATATAGTTTCTATTTATAATAATTTCATGCCTTTGGTACAAACTGAATATCTTAAGCCACCACAAGATACGAGGTTCGAAGAGGTTCAACATTACTTGGCATCCTGAGGACCAGCTTCATAATAACTAGCAGCATCATAAACTAGACTTGATTAACGTGGAATGTGTTCGGCAAGGCAGCTGAAGCGCTGCATTATGGGATCTGTAGTTTATTGTGTTACCAGCGCTTCATATCGCCGGGCCATTAATAACAATAATATAGAAATGATCTCGCGGATCATTTCTATATTATAATTACACGCCGGGCCGGATGTGGCCCGCGGGCCGTGAGTTTGACACATATGCTTTACAGTGTTGTGTGCTGAGCTGAACGAACCAACCAATCACGGTGGGGTATATTTCTCTTGGAGGCGGGACATTGGCTGGGCTTAATCCAATCAGAGAAACATTTCTCGATGAGTGACAGCAGCGTTGCCATGGAGCGTTTTCAGCCTGGCTAGCACATTCGTACCAGCGCTGCGTTCACAACACTTCAAAAAAAAGTTTTTTTAAGTTGCTGTCCAGCAGGACACATGTAGTCGCAGACTAGAGGAATCAAATTATTATTACTGTTATTATTATTATTATTTTATTTATTTATTGCTGATTTATTTTCTTATAATTTTTTATGTTATTATTTATATTGTATTTAAAAATTAAAATTAAAATAGAATTTTTTAACAAAGCTTTTCTTGTGGAAAACCTGATGCGGCCCAGCCTCAGCCAGACTGCTTCCCGCGGCCCCCAGGTCAATTGAGTTCGAGACCCCTGCCATAGAAGTTAAATCTACAATTCTAGCTCATAGCAAAATAACATTTCCTGCCATAGAGAACAAGTACAAACAAAAAACAGCTTGAAAACATATGTGAAAATCCACTTGGCAATACAGAGACTCACTGAATTTCTTTTCATACAGATGAAAATGAAGTCAAGGGTTTGTGTGGCCTTCACAGGGACTATAACAGAGACGATACCAAAACCAGTAAGAGGGAAATGTACCCGTGGTATGCAGACGTTCGTATCCAGGTGAGTGAGATTTCAGCTTTTCATTCAACTTTATAATTCATGTGTGGAAAATGTTTGCTTCACATGATTTCATGCCATGTTGACCCTACTGTTTTTTTTTTTTACAGTGGTGCCATCAAATTTCTTCCTAATCCTATGTTCTGTGTTTCACTTAGAGCGTCGATGGAGGGACACCTTGGAAATGCTTTGGCTCGCTTGTGTCCCCCGAGTTTATCTTGACTGCTGCTCACTGCTTCAACTTTCGAAATGTACCTTCACATGTCACAGTAGATATTGGTGACATAGGTACAATCTTTATTTTATTTTGTGTTTTCAATTCAGAAAATTAAAGTGATTTCTTTTTTATGCTCTGCTCTTAACCTGATGATGTAAGAATAATTATGATATAATAATAATAATTGACCTTCTTACACTTATGTTTCTTTTAAAGGGAAAAAGGTTAAAAACTTTATATTACACCCAAAGTACAATGTTAGTGCCAAAGTAAAGGAGGGAGTGAATGAGTTCTACGACTATGATATTGCTCTTATTCAACTCGAGAAACATGTTGACTACTCCTCCACCGTCAGGTTAGAAATCATGTTGTGATGTGGCCTTAAATTTCATGAAACACCATCAGTCCTGTTTGTTGGTTTACTAATCAAAAACATCTTACTATAAACACTTTTCTTCACAAACAAAGTACAGATGTGTGACACTGCATCTTAAATGAATGCTTTTCATTTTGGTATCCAGACCTATTTGCATACCTTGCACCCAGGACACCAGCGATGCTCTACAGCTGGTTGGTGAATCCACCTGCAAGAAACAAGGTGCAGTAACTCTACTAACCTGCTTAAAACACCAATGCATATCCTTGGCTGCATAAATGCTAAAAAGGCTCATGTTTATGTAGACCTGGGTAAAGCTTAAATTGACCTGACCATTTGCTAAATGAGATGCAAACGACTGCCAAGCTCACATCATTTATTAACTATGCCTCTCTAGATTATCTAACATACAGTAGTACCTCTATGTGCCAGGTGTAGTAACAGTAACAGTGACAGTGTCTCAAATATAATAGTAATTACCCAGAAAGAATTGGTTTCATGATACCTTGTTGTAGATGCAGTTGTTTCATGTTTCCAGCTGGTTTAGTTTTAGAACAAAAATCTTGATGTCCTCATACATGTATATTACACTAAACACACAGAGGCAGTAATGTGAAATGAACACATTTAAAAGTGTTTTGTCATTTTCATTTTTATTTTTATTGTTATTGTTGTTTAAATACAGAGGAGATTCTGTTAAAGAATCATATTGAACCCCTCGCTTTCCTGACCAGGACAAAAAAAATAGTTGAAGAAAAAGATGTCCGTGCTAAGCTTGGTGATAACGTGAGTTGTGTGTGTCTGTGTGTGTGTGTGTGACCGCTAATTTCACTTTTCAAGACAAAACCAGTTAAACCTGTGGTTCTTCTTTCAACTCTCCAATGCAGAGAGATGAATGCATCAGTCATGCTCTACAATCAGATAACAATACTATAACAGCAACAGATCCAAAGGTTGCTGTGACTGATAACTTCCTGTGCACCGGTGGTCGGTCTCCTAGAAGGGATCACATATCATGTACAGGTATGTTCTCCTTGTTACATGAATACAACTTTTTTTTTACTTCAAGAGGATGTGAAATAAATGCACAGAATATATGTTAAAATACACAAATTCAGTACCTGAGGGACATTATTTTAAGTATAACTATATGTACTGGATGTGTGTCTTTGCTGGGACAGGTGACTCTGGAGGTGCTGTGTTCAAAAACTACGAACATCGCACGATTCAGGTAAACGGCTGCTCATTCTGTCCATGACATAATTTGACCACCTTGATTCTTGTCTGTGTATAGTAACCAACTCTTACCTCTACAGGTTGGAGTGGTCAGCTGGGGAAATAAGAAGAAATGCGTAACGGGTGGTCTTGTCGAGTCAGATGACGAGTCCAGAGATTTCCACATTAATGTTTTCAGAGTTGTTCCATTTCTCAAATCGATCCTTGGAAATGACAACCAGGATGAATATACACCACTTACGTTTTTGAAGAACTAAATGCAATGCAGTCATTTTCTAATGTAATTTGTTTTGATATTTGTTTTGATTTGTGTATATTGTATGGTTTTGCTCCACATTGCTGAATGATGCATGTATCTGCATTCTTTCAACCAGTTTTATTTTCAGACTGAGTTAATAAGCACACTTTAATATAAATCTGACATCCTAAAGTATCCTTTAGTTAAATTAAACTGCTAAACTAATGCATGACTTCTGTAGGTTGTATATTGCAAACTTTCTCATATTTGAAGTCTATGATTTATTTCAATCACAACATTAAACAATTTTCTTTTCTAAATCTGCACAAAAAAGGAATGACTAAAATAAAAGCTATAGCACTTAAAAGGTTTCATTAAAACTCTTTTATGGCTGCTTAGCCCAGCTGATAGAGCTGTCCGGCTCCCTCAGGTCAGTGAGTCAGAGCCTGTTTCCAGCTCTCTGTGGAGGTCTACGCCATGCGGACCCACAGTCTGGCAACACACCAACTCAGATTATTCAAATTAAATTTAGTGGAAAGTTAAGTTCTTTTTTTTTCTCTCTTTGTGGCCTTGAGATGGAAATGAACTGAATTTCTCATTCACTGCTCTGTTTTTACAGCCCACATACAAATGAGGCCACTGCATTACAAATGATTTGTTGTGCTCTGAGCCAGTTTATGGCTTCAAATCATGTTATTTTACTGTGTAAGTATGATCGGTGGACCATTATGCTGTCGGGCTTTGCCTCAGTAAAAGATGTACATTTAGCAGATCTCTTTTACTAATGCACATTGGCTAAATGTCCAACATCAAAGAACAGTGGGGAATTTTCAACATTAATGTTAGGTTTCTCTGACACGGTGAAACGCCCACCTTGTTGGCTCACTGATGTACTGGCTTCCCAGGGGAACATTCATCTGGTTTGCCTTTAACTAAACGGGAGAGATGGAAGGAGTTCAGTGGGATGAGAAAGAGAGGCAGAGCCAGAAGAAGACAGACTGTGTGAGAGGAGGGTTGAATGGGAGAGGCTTAATTGAATGAAACCCTCTCTTGGTCTATGATGCTGTAAACAAGGAGGAAATTTAAAGCGAGGACCATTCTTTATTCTTCATTCTTTATTGAATCCCTGTGGTGGACTCAGTAACCTCCCTGTCTTCTCTTTTATTGTTCAGAGCATTACCTAGTAACACCGACTCTACCCCGCCTTCAATTTAAGCAAAGCTGAACCCTCTGAGTGAAATATATCCACACCTAAACTGATTAGCGGTATTTCGAGTGCCCTGCATGAAGATAGTACACTGAGGGCAGGCTCACCCACCCCCTTGCCCCCCCACACCCCACCCCCTCCCTCGATCCCTATTCAACGCTAGCACACACAGCATAATACTGATGAAGCATCCTGCTGTTTAAACTCTGGCTGATCTGTCTCTCTGCAAGCCCTAAATCAACCTTATGGGCCATTTTAGAAATTACTACCATTAAGAACTGCATACATACAGTTTTCTGCCATTTGTGCTCAGGAAAGCAGGTTATGCTTACATGCATCCTCTGGTTTCTGCTGATCCCAACGCCAGATAATTTTAATTATATAAAAAGAGGAGCTCCCTGCTACTAGACAATAATGTCAAGCATCCATGTGAATTGTTCGACATTCATTAAATCAAACTTGTCGACAGAGTTGCTTTTCTGGTTATTATTATTTACTGGTGTTAGAGTTTTAGTATATACCCTTAATTTATTTTTGTTTTTTTCTGTGTTTTGTTTTGTTTTGTTTTGTTGACTGAAATATTCACTAGTGAACTTTACAGGTTCTTAATACAATTGTACAACTTCGACTTTTTTTTAGGTTTTTCAAAATCAAGGGAAGAAAACGTACACTCTTAGCTGGGATGCCTGTCTGTCCAGCTTTGTACCGAAACACAGCACGCTAAACATGCTCCCAGATGGACCTGGCAGAAATGTTTTTAAATGATCCCTGATCGAGTTAGAGGAGATCATTTTCATGTAACACTTTTGTAATGATAATATCCAAAGCTTAAGTAATAAAGGAATGAGTGAAATCTGCCTCTTGTCAGCGTTTACGATGAGAAGCACTTGCATGATTAGATGTCTTGCGATCGATGTAGCCTCTTCTCCCAATCATTAAGACTGCTCTTAACAGATTACAGCCCCCTCCCAAACACAGTCTTCTCTCCTCCTCTTCTTGCTTCTCCTTCTGTCTCACATACTCTCCTTTTCAGCAGATAGAACAGAAGACTTGCCTCCTTGGCACTTCTTTAGCCCTCTTTGAATTTCTGCCTTTTCTTACTCTTCATCTCTTGAGGTTCGTCTCTTGAGTCTATCTGGTTTCTCCTAAACTTTACTGATGGCCAGATGATTGGACAAAGTAAGGGACAAACTGAAGTACACGAGGTGTACAGGCTCCAGTAGGATGGATCTACTAATATTCATTTGTCACCTCCTGCTTTTATGCTTTGATCCGTCTGCAGCCACAAGCCTCATTACAGGTGAGTCTGCACACAGAAGAAAATACAGCACAGGACAAACACAAACTGTTGCTTTACTTGTGGATGTGTCTTTGGTTTCCTCATGGCCTGCCCTCCTGATGCTATGCTGAATGTTGAACTGTTGAAGCGGATCTATTTGAAGCCAGAGGTAAGCAACTCTTTACCACTAGTTTTAGCTCTGTAGTTGTATAGTTTCTTCTATTATGTGAAAAAATGGTTGAGAAAAATCCTGTCCACATTTGCGACATGTACACCTGTGTGGATGCAGGTCAACGTGTTTGCAAGGCAGGAAAAGGAAAGCCGTGTTACAAGCTGGCCTATTTCTCTGAGCTCCGGAGGAGGCTGAACTTCGTAGAGGCAGAGCTCGCCTGCAGGCGGGACGGAGGGCAGCTGCTCAGCGTGGAATCAGAGTCTGAGCAGAAGCTCATAGAGCAGCTCATCACAGAGCTCCGCCCGACTGATGGAGACTTCTGGATCGGGCTCCGCCGCAACCATGGAGAGGAGGACAGTGGCTCAGACTGCTCCCCACAGTACTACTGGGTAGATGGCACCAAGTCTCCATTTAGGTGGGTGAGAGCTGTTCAGAGGGTTAAAGGGTCAAATATAAGAGAACATTCAAAAGATTCTGTATCAAAAGATATAATCTGAGAAGAAGTCGTCATTTATTTATTCTATTTTTCACACAAGGTTTCTGAGAACACTAGGTTTCAAGTGAAACTTAACATCTTTTTGATTTACAATTACATATAGTTTTGTTGGTATATAAGAAAAGATTTAAAAAACTTTTACTTGTACGGACGTGGAGGCACTCTGAAAAGGCCATGAGTACCCAAAGTAAAAAGACACCAGCCGGGCGCAAGGGTCGGACACAGAACCTTCTTGCATTGATGAAGTAGTGCTCACCAGGACAAGAATAACTTTTCCAAAATAAAACCTTCTGAAACTGCCAACATTTTGATTCAGTTTTGAGCAAAAGCGATCCTGTAGATGCGCTTGTGTTTGTGTTTGTTGTAGGAACTGGCACTGGGATGAGCCATCATGTGGCTATGAGGTTTGCGTGGTTATGTATCACCAACCGTCTGCTCCCCCTGGTCAGGGAGGTCTCTACATGTTCCAGTGGAACGATGACAATTGTGAAACCAAGAACAACTTCATCTGCAAGTACACTGCAGGTACTGCCGCACACCAGTTCAATATGTATTATTCAGATAATACTTGAGTATTGGTGACTGTGATTTTTATTCTCTTCAGAGAAGCCACCGGACCCGTCCCCTTCTCCCAACTCCACTCAACCAGGTAAGATGTGCTCTTAAGTGCCACACAGTTTACTAGATGTTTGGGTTAAGAGGGTCTTCAGTGTGGACGTGTCTGCGTTTTATTACAGATGTCTTCCCTTCATCTGTTCAACCGTGGAATCCAATTGACCACAACCCGGAGAGAAGTGCAGGTTGATCCAATGTTGTCATACAGTTTCTGCAAAGGAATACACTCACCACTCTAATGCTGTCATTTTTACATCTGTCCTACTCTATCTTTGTCTCTTTTAGCTCTGAATTTGGTTTATGTTATCATTCCCACCATTCCCCTGATACTGCTGTTTCTGACTGTGACTGGAGTCTGCTGCTTCAAACTGCTTGTCAGACGGTGAGAACTCAAATTAAAGCAAATACTTGAGATGTAATAATTCTTCAAAAATCAGGAATACAAAACGTAGAGCAACATATCTGTGCTCATGACATGCTGACCACACTTGTTAGTGGTTTTTCACTAATATAAAAAAAAGAAAATTAAGATCATTAAGAACACATTTAGCATTCACTAAATTAAAACTGCTAATGGAGATCAGATCATGTCAGACTATGTTTTATGATAAATAAACACCCTCCATGTGGCAGAACCTCCTATTGCTTACCATGCCTACCCTTGTAAGTCGCTTTGGATAAAAGCATCTGCCAAATGACTAAATGTAAATGTAATGCAAATGTAAACAACATTTAACAAATTTAAAACATTTAACATTTAACAAGTTTAAATTCTTATGTCCGCTTCTCTGTGTGTGTGTGAGACAGAAAGACAAAAGAGCAGAAGTCAGAAGTATGCCAGACAGACCTTGGCCTCGGCCAAGATGTGACTCCAACAGACGTCTACAACGTCATCCGTTCCCAGAAAGACGATGACCTGGTTTCAGCTCGTCCACACACCAAGAACACCTCCTTCTTATGTTCCTCACCCGACACACCGACAGGGGACTACGACAACCTCGGGGGTCGAGACACAGAGAGTGGCTTCGTGACACTTGCCAGCACTGAGAGCGGCTTCCTCAACTTTGACCTCAATGACCTCAGCCTTGGGCGTCGTGGCACCCGTGACTTCTATGACACCAGCTTGGGGCGCTCGGGAAAGAGGGACTTTAATGACAGCAGTCTGGGTCGCACTGGGAACAGAGAGTTCTATGACAGAAGTCTGGGTCGTCGTACAACAAAGAGTGAGCATTACAGCAGCAGTGTGTACGGGGACCATGGACTGTATGATGGCACTATCAGAGAAAGTGGTGATCTCTTGGATCCTAAACTAAGGCCTGGAGGTCACATTGTGAAGGCCGACCTCTATCAGACGTACATCTACAATGGCAAGGAAGACAGTTACCAAACCAACCTCAGAACCTATGGAAACCGAAAATCCTACCAAGCAAATCTGGACTGCTACAGAAATGATGTGAATCTTGACGGTGGTAGGAGATACTTCAACGAACAAGAATGGATCAGCAGGGAAAACTACTGAACCTCTAAACAACTACTTTAATGTGTGTGCAGCAGAGTACGTGTCATTGTGTGTGAGAGTGAAAAGAAATGTGCATGTACATGGTTGTAAATGTTTGTATAGTATGTTTCTGAAAATCAGGTGAGAACAAATTCTAATTTTGTCTCAATTAGTTGATGGTAATATGAACCATTTGAACACTGTAGCACATACACTTAAAGAATCACATCACATGACTGATGTGCACATAGCAGACATACTTCCATCCCATAATTTACCACAAACAAATTCACACAGGAAACCTGGGGGCCTTTACAGGCAGTAGATTATCCAGCTCAGTAAAGAAGCCAAGCAAAAACTACTCACAATGGTGAGCCAAATGACTTCATGTCATGCCATTTCACATTTCCCCTACACACAGCTATATTACCGAAATTTACAGACAATACAAGAAGCCCCTCAGAGTTATTATGAGCACTAGTGACAATGAAAGTGTGTGTAAAAGCCTGTTTGCATGGCCTTGTCGTGCTGCACTTGCCTGGTTAAAAACTATTGAGGTCTTGGACCCCTGTGTTTGCCGTGCCTGAAAATACTACTTAAATCACATACAAGTTTACATGATGTAAACAGGCTGTGTTGACCAGATTAAGCCACGATAAACTACCTGAGGATGCAAACATGAGAAAAAACTGTTGAGTTTTATGTACAGTGAGTTCACTGACTTGGCCTTAAATTTCAGAATTTGAATCGACTTTCATTTAAACACTTGTTCCCTCATCTAGTTATGATCTTATGTCTCCTTTTGAGTTAATCAAAAACAAGCTATGCTAGTGAGGGGAAACGTGGCTCATATAGTGAATTCCGCTTGAGTGCCTGCAGCCTGACCAAAACAACAGCATGACACTGAGGAAAGTGATAAAACATAGCATCAATATTATTATTTATTAAGAATGTCTAATGCCTTGACATCTCCTATACGTGAGAGTGGTTTGTATGTTTGTTACACAAAGAAATCTTCAAATAAAAATGAGTCTGTCAGCATGTGGTCCAGTGACTTTATTGTCCCAATAAAAAAGAAGGGTTGCATTCACAGTCAATGAGGATTTTATTAACAATCCAACTTAAATTAATCATCATCATTCATCAACACTCCCACCCAGCAAAGCACACAATGAGATACTGCTCAAGTGCAGACAAGCAAACACTACAAGATTCCTTGGATTGTATTAATTACTTGGAAAAAATGTTCCCGTTATGCCACATTTTCAAGTAATGTCTGAAAAGAAAAAAAAGAAGATCTGAAACAATGGCCAGGCCTGGGCTAAATACATGTAAAATCTTGTAGTGTGAATCGATTGTTCAGACATTTATTTACACTGACAAAGACACACACAAAAGAGATAAAGTCTTTAGTTGACCCTGTCAAGAACACCTGCATACATACAGTTTTTTCTTCACTCGCACAAGCCCAAAAGAAGACACGCTGTCCGATATCTGGATCCGATATCTTCAAATGGCTCATGACACTAATACTTCAAGACATGTCCAACAATCGCACAGACACACACATAAATACCAGCCATGTTGAGGGGAAGCAATTGATTTCTGTTGTCAGGATTTTGTACTGTGGGCCAGGCTGAGACTCAAAGGTCAACCATGGGTCCGTTTACGAGGCTGTTTTTGCCGCCGCGGTTTCAAGATGACGTAGCGCCTGTAGGTGGTGTGATGGTCTGACATAAACGGGATGTAGAACGCTCTGAAGAGAGGCGATGACCTGAAAGAGAAAAGCATTTTATTTTAGTGTACTGATCTTGTTTTCCTATTCTCTATGATGGGTCTTTTAAGCCATGGTACATTAAGTATTTCTTCTTAAATGTAGAGATAAAAATGTGTTGGATTTTCAGAGCTTTTTTATCTCTATGTAAATCATGCAATTGTAAAATACCTTGATGCTTGTAAAAAAGGTTTATATGCGATGATATTCCACTCCTCTTTGTTAGCTGAATAGCGTGGTTCAAGAGTTGTCTCTTCATCTGTGTCCAGGTCTACTAAGTAGTGGCATTGCCTTATATCCACCTGGCCAGGGGGGAAAATTTCACAATTAAAATGCAGCTAATTAATTACATTTTCTATGTGTCAGTAAACAAGCACGTCTGAGTGACTCACGTATCTAGTAGGCTCCTCCAGGTTCTGGTCATTCATGTTAGCAGGGATGATCTGTGTGGCCAGAGGGCCAGAGGCATACGGCTGAGGCAGCTGTCCCTTAAACTCCGACTGAATGAAGTGCAATTGCCAGCTGGAGATTAGAAACAGTAACTATTGGTATCAATCACTATAAGTCACATTCACACTGACTTAAGTATACGTTTCTGTCTAGCGTGATGAAAGTGGTCTTGGTTTGGAGATGTGTAGAATAATTTGTACTAAATCCACAATAAGAAAAAAGCACTGATACTCAAGGTTTCCACACAGACATACAGTAGATTTGAAGACTGATGCCTACACTCTCACATTTACCTGATGACAATCAAAGTAACAAATTACAATCAACTTGGAAATGACTAAAACTGTTTTCATACTTTATAAGACTTTTAATGCTTGTGTCCACTATATTAATGGATGAATGTGAGATACTGACTTGTGTGGTAGAAGGAAGCTGCTTGGGAAGCGGTACCACTCTTTGCCCACACATACACTCACAGGTCTCCCTTCAGGTACTGAGTGAAGAGTTGGATCCTTGGCGATGCGATGAAACTCTGGGTACAGGTCCAAAGGGGCGTGGTAGCCTAAAGAACCAGATACAATTTATTGCATCCATCTTGAGCTGTCATCTTTGTTACATGACACTGGTGCTTTGCAGTGGAAGAGCCCCTGAGAGTACACACACCTCTAAAGAGAGCTACAGAGCGAGACAGCGACAAGACTGTGAAGATCATGACAGTACTTAAGGCCAACCAGTTAGAAGAGACCGTGTAGTGCTCTAGGCGGTATCGCTGGAACAGGAAGTGGTAGCATTTCTGTAAAAACAAAATTACTCAGTAAACATTTTTACATGGATTTAGATTCATGACTAATAGTGTCCTAAAACAAAAAAGTCAACATAGTAAACCACACCTGTAGAGAAGAAAGGGCTACTGCACCACTGAGGCAGATGAGAGGGTAGATGGGAAAGAGAAAACGCTCTTCTTTATGAGGTCTGGTGAAGAAAACCAGCATCCACAGATACATGGGAGACAGAGTCAGCCAGTATGGACGGCCCAGGTTCTGCACTGCAGGAAAAACATATGCACAAGCACATAAAATCACATTAGGACTCTAATATGAGCTCTTTATACTAGTTTCTCTTTTCGGGATTTCACTGTATCATATCAGCATTCAGTGTGTTTCCCAGAATAACTCATTGCACCTGTACTGACAATTGTAAACAAGAGAGATACTGGAGACAGGATTCCTGAGTGCATCACTACCCCTGCATTTCACACAAAACGTGCATGCCGAGGCTGACACCACTTCCCTGCCGTACACTTAAACGCAACAACACATTTAAAACATTTACATTTTTAGTGCTTATCTATGAATCACATATAGTCCTCACCATTGAACCTGTGCAACAAAGTTTCCATTAGAGCAGTGAGTGGAAGGGAAAACAGTGCCAGAACAAACACCAGGTTGAAGTTCAATATCCCATTTACAAAGTAGAAATGCCATGGCTCTGTACCTGAAGAGTAAACAACACAGAATTTGTATTGCAATGCTTACAGATTATCTTAGACAGTATCGCAATAAAAAACACACTTTAACTGTAGAGTTATTTAAGTTATTACTTAGAAGAGAAAATGCACAGATGGGATGGTTGGACAATTTGACATAAAGGACAAAAGCCATAAAGTCCTACACATCTGTCTGTGAATTAATAATTAATGTAAGTTAGTTCTTGCCAACTTACTGGAAAAGAATGTAAACTTACTGGCTCACTTTCAAATTGTTTGATATGGTAGTGGTAGTTGGTACGATATGTTAGTGTTTGCCTGACCTCTAGAGTCCTGTGAAACTAGTGCAGCTAGTAATTTTCATTGATCATAGATCCACCCAACAATCTTTAGAGAGTATATAGAGAGTATCCTGTACTGAGAACATAAAGTTCGCTGACAGTGGACCAGTGGCTCTAATGAAACTTGGTGCTTTAATACACAATGCAGCTTTAGTTTATGGAGCCTGTTTGTTATTCAGATGTAGTGAACAAGCCGGTCTACTGGGTACATTCAGGACAGAATTTTGTTATTCTGACTGACCTAAATGCCGACACCATCAAAAATGATTCATTAGTGATGTGTGTTCTTGAATATTACCATACAGATCGGGTCCATGTGGAGTGAAGACATTATAAAGTAGAATATTAAGCGGAGCAATGACTAATTTGCCATAAAAGTAAGAGTCCACTGCCACCAGGGGTACCTGAGAAAGACACACAGTGTAAGGACAGGGCAAAGTGAAAGGTCTAAATTTAAGACCTTATTCAATTTGAATGCATTAAAAATTATCTCTCACCAGCAGCAGAATCAGAGCAACAACTGACCAGGTAATGAAACTTTTCCACTGACTCTTTAACAATAGCAGGTCAAAGGCAATTGGAAGCCTGTGGAAGAAAGAAATCACAGCTTTGTGAAGAAACAGTAATATATTTGGTAAGTCTGGGAAAGGCTTTTTCAACAAGTAGGTGTTTTAATTGTTGTGTTATTTAGTTGTACCCAATCAAAGCAGAGAACGGCCATCCAACGATGGCACCGGCAGCAACACCCATAACGGCTAAGGGTGTTGAGTCCTGAAACCACCCAGTCATAGCAACGAGCGTTGTATACATACAGAAAGAGGAAGGCAAGAAAGCTGAGGAGAAAGAACAAAACAGAAATGTCATATTGTATGACATACTGCTTCTTTCAACTTTTAAACTATTACTTATAGGTTTGAAGAGTAAAACTGCAACAACAAGAACAGAAATGATTAACAAAGTAAATCTGACAAACCTGCAGATGAGCAGAACATTCCCGTGCTCATGACAAGGAATGCCAGCATCAGACGGCCGACATGCAAACCAAACTTCTTACACACTGCCCTGCATCACACAATAACTAAATGACAAACTTCCACATCATATATACAAGAATGTCTATAAAAGGCCCAAAAATGTGTTAGCATTAAAGATGCCCACTTGAATTTAAGGGGAGGGTAAACTTACTTGTAGAAGTAAAGTTCACAGACACAGCAGCAGAAAGCTAGGACGCATCGTACAAAATAGAACACCAATACCTGCAACACAGTCATAATACCAGCCTGAAGTTACTGCAAATACTCCACTACACAGGTATAATGATGAACAGTCAGAAGAGAAAATGGACAACACAAAATCACTAGTAACAATAATCACTGAAGTCTGGAAGAGTTACCTTGTTTGTCTGTAGCACATGGGCATGCAAACAAGCAGGAAGAGCATGTAACCACATATAAGCGTAAGACCTGATGGCATAGAGTGGAGAATACTCCCATGTTTGCATCCCTGTACCGTACAGCAGGTAGTGCATCTGTCAAAACAGTGACCATAACAAACACAGACATAAACAATTAAAAATAGTGACTTCCCTGGATTACATAAATGTTGCTAAACTATATTATTATAATATATAGCACAAAATATTTGTTAACCCCTCCAGAAGTATTGTACTTTAGATTTGAGTCTAAGTGAAATTAGTGAGCAGTACTTACTGGTTCCCAGTAGTTAAAGGTCTCATCGCAGTCTGAGATGTTGCTAAGCAAAGCTGCACAGAAACGTGCAGAGAGCAGACATTTAAATGCAGTTGAACCTTCTGGAGCCCACACCTGCCCTCCACGACTTACTGACCTATTAAAAACATAACGATTTTTTTTTCAGTAGCCGAGGTATTACAAAACACCACAATGCTGTGCTTGAATACTGTATTTGTGCATATTTAATAGAAAATTAAGGCCTTAATGCTTGTTAATGTCTTTTAACGTATGCAGGTGTAAGTAGCTGATGTTTCCAGTGCACCTGCTTTTGATAAAGCACTAATTATGACCACATTTATGGTAATGATTTCAGACCGTGCCAATTAATATGCCCCTAATTACAAAGATTAAGTGTTTGGTGGAACAACCAGGAACAGAAAACAGACAGAAAACAGAGGACTGAAAGACTGAGCCACAGAGAAAATCCAACTGAACCATGTCTCAGCTTAATGTATCTAAATACACATTAAAATTAATTCAGTTGTACGTTTGTTCTCCACTTCCACATCCAGTCAGTTTCTTTTTGTTCAGCTTGAAGTTCTACCCTGTGTATCTTGGTTATACCTAAATGTTTTGTTTAAATAATTTGTTTATCCTGTTTAATCAGACTTGCACCACAGTGTTCCAGTTCCCATAATTATGATTATTCTTTTTACTTTTACTCTTTTTCCTTCCAATATGATTAATCAATTATCAAAATAGTTGCTAAATAAATCAACTCCTCTAGCTCAAATCATTATAAAGATAAAAACACAGCTAAAATTAAGATATACAGCATGTTGTCTATACATGACGGAGGAGTGACAATGGTTTAGTCTGTTTCAGATTAGTGCTACATCAATTCTATTGTATTATTAGCCTTATAGTGACAGGCATACTTTTTACATAAATAGGTATTTTGATTTGAATTCTTGTCCTTTAGATTTTTTAATTATTAGTTTTCACATAACTCTTTACCGCAGCATACCACATTGTATTCTCTAATGAGAGTGTTTGTGTGCAATGTAGTGCCTAAAGTGGAAGCCCTATTAATATCTGATGCCGAATAACATGTTGTTGTTTTTTTTTACATACAGTATATGTGTCCTGTGTCTCAATTTATATATATGACCTCCACTCCCCACCACATTAGTCAGATTATTCAGCCCAGCTGCAGCTCAGCATTGATCCTCACTGTGCGTCTTATGACACGTCACCTTACAAACTGTAAACATGTCTTTTAAAGCACTTCAGCAGCAACATGTCAACAGCAACAACCACTAATTTATCACATGCATCTGTGTTCGTGCTGAACGTGAGTTGAGCCGCTGGTGACAGGAACTGAAACTACTGTGAGCTAACTCTCCTGAATGTGACAGACGGCAGCCAGCTCAGGGGAATGAATGAGGCGGACCAGACAACTCAACTGCGTTATGTTGCTGCTTGAAAACATCAACGATGCAACGATCTTAGTTGGTCAATGGGACAGAAACACAACTGAACAGCCACTGTTGTTTAATTTACGTCTAACAGTCATTTAGGTTGCAGGAAAACGTTGTCAGCCTGTTATTCTGTTGTTATGGTCAAACTTGCCCAACGTACCAATGCTAGCTAGCTAGCTAGCTTCCCCGGCTCAGGCTGTCAGTCAGACTGAGGATGGAGCTTCTAGCACCAACAATGCGGGACTCTGACGTCTCTGCTCCAGGTTCATACTCACTCTTGTCGGGCCTCTGTGGTTTTACTGTCATCGCCACCTTTCTCCTCTTTCGGTGGTCTGGCTTCGGCGGAGACGTTCACGTTGTTTGCATCTTGCCTGCTGCCTCGCCTGGTTCGCTGCCGAAGTGCCTTGGCCGCCATCTTTACCGATGCTGCCGCCGAAGCCACTTCGTTCATTTTCGGCTATGTCCGGATATTGACAGCGCTCTGCATATTATGATTTACAATGACGTAAATACAAACCCGGAAAACAGACATGCAATTGCTCTTATTTCAAATTTTATAGAGTAGAAAATATGAACAACCTTTGGCATTTGTTAACTCTTTGTGAAGTCTCTATTTTCTTTATCCAGTCTTCCAGTAGCTCACTTAAAGTTCTGACAAATGTTTGAGATATTTAAAGCTGTTTTTTATATACACAACATATTTCAAAATCTATCAACAGGTTTTCAATTATTGTTTAATGTTTGGATGATCTCTATAGTTTTATTATTATTTATTATTACATTTTGTCTATGTTTGAACAAATAAGATATTTAATTATCATTATCCATCCATCCATTAGCCTAACCTCTTGTCCTTTTAAGGGTTACAGCAGTGCTGGAGTATATCCCAGCAGTTTTATTAATATTATTATTATTATTATTGTTGTTGTTGTTTGTGGTCAATGTAAACTAAAGAATTACTTAGACTAGTATTTTATTTCACAGGTCAGCTTAACATGTGAAAATGTGTTATTATAAATTATTAATTTATATATTAATTTATACTTTGGTTAAATAAGTTGCTCTCTGGAAAGCAAAAACTGCATGTATGCTCCAAACTTGCTAAAGCTAAATCCTAAATTTCTCATAATATATGTATCAGTATTATTTGCAGGAAAGTTACAGACTTGCTGCAGCTACCCTTAATAAATAAAGTAAATTTGAATTATCTATGCTTGTTTTGATTTCAGGGCAGTATTACTATTCTGCGTTATAACATTGTTTACTACATGTAACCTTTACTATTTTACAATGATTATAACAGACCACAACTTTATGTTAAATACTGTAACAGGTTTACTGCATGATAACACACACAGATATACACAATTGTTATTAGATTAAAGATACAGTACAGCAATACTTCAACTACTGTAAACACTGTTCTTATACAGTTTTGCAGGTTATATGGCCATAATTCGATTAACAGTCACAAACAGACTTAATTTTAACGAAGTAATTATAATATCTCTGCAAAAAAGTAGAATAAATCCCTGTCCCTCAGTGAGACTGAAATGTAGCTACCTAATGGTGACTTCCAACCTAGAGGAAAGTAAAAACTCCAGGTGTTTGTGAAACTGCAGGGCTTGTGTGTGTGACAGAGCATGTGAGTGTGAGTGGTAGATGAGTCTGTAGCAGTAACTGGTCTGGCTCAGGTCAGGATGCGAGAATCTATCAATGAGTTTAACATGCTCCACAGTTCCACAACTGGCTTCTCGGACCACGGCGTGGAACATCTTTTCCTCCCACGACGAGCCTGTCCAGAAGCTGATATCGAAGGTGAAGTGCTCTGGGAACAAAGAAAATGGGTGGAATGGAGTCCCTGGAGATGGGGACGATGCAAACTGTTTTAAAAAGCGTGCATCATGTGACCACAGGAGCCGCCAGTCAGGGAGTGAGAACAGTAGCACAGCAAGAAGATCCAAATTTAAGGACATTGTTACACTAATATGGCCTATGTTGTCACTTGCATTGTTTGCAAACACCTTACCAACCAAACCCACAGGCTGTGCCATCAGACGCAGAGCTTCCTGTTCTGTGACCAGGCAGACGCCATGGGGAGCGAGCAGCGTTTCCAGCCTTTGTCCGAGCAATCTGATTGGCTCACATTCTGAGGGGAAAACCCCTGTGAGGAGAAGCTCATGAAAAGCAGGGACAGCCCACAGGCTGACGGCTACATTCCTAAACACAACACCACTAGTACCAAATAGCAAGCTGCCAACACCATTAGAGCCCCCACAGCGCCCCTCCTTCTTATTTCTTTCACCTTCAACACTTTTAATATTTTCATCCTTTTCCTCTCGACTCCCTGCATTGTTAGTGAACTCCTCTTTTTTGGTGATAAGCTCCTCTATCTGAGGGAGAAGTGATGGACGCAGCACATAAAGACCACTTTCCAATTCAGAATCGACATCAAGAGAGCATAAAGACCTTAGGCTCTCAGCTCCTTTACTCCTCACCCTGTCCACTTTATCAGAGGTAAGACATGTTTCTGACAGAGTTTCTCGTGCGGCTTTGGGAGCCTCACTGTCCACAAAACTCTGCTGATCTTTCTGTTTGTCGGTGGAGGTAGTGTCGTAGTCTTTCTGAAGCAGGCGGATCCAGTAACAGTGTGCGCTGTCTACATCGTGACGGCACAGCCGCAGCTGTTTGGCCGTCAGGAGGAAGGGAAGTGTCTCTGTCGTCATGGTGACTGACCACTTCTCTGCCAGCCCATTGAGAATAAAATCTTGCACCAACCTGACAGGGTGGACTGAACCTGAGCAGAGGAATCCCCTGATGAAAGAAAAGAGACGTGTTTAATTAACTTTGTTTGCGGTGCTTCTTATCATATACATTTTGCCTATTACTAAAACATCATGAGAGTATCTGTGTTACTGTACCTGAATAGGTAATCACTGAGCTCTACTGGTATGTTGTACTGAACCTTCCCCTCTTCAACAACCTCCTCCACCTTGAGCACCTGAGGAGAGGTGTATTTGAGGCTGCGAGTAAACACATGGACCAAAGCTTTCTCCACATGAAAGCCCTTATCCTGGCTCCTGCACAAAAGACGCACCATTATTAGAAAATCTCGGTATTTAAACACACATCAAACATGGACGCGCACACACACACACACACATACATAAGAAACACAAAGGGCTGTTTCTATTTGAACACAGTAACACTCACCTTTACTCCTTACCTGTATCCAGTGCAATTGTAGCCGTGGTATTTCTCACTTTCAAAAGGATGGACGTCACTAAGGATTAGATGTGCTTCTGCTGCCATGGCAGCCACCTGCCAGCTGTTGTGCCACTCTCGCTTCGGCTGGTCCGCTGGTGTCCCACCCTGTCCGTTGCACAAGGAAACATGAACCTCCCCATCTTCAGCTAACACCTGAACACAGCTGCAGGGACAGAAAGTAACAGAAAACACAAGTCACGGAAAGGAGAACCTGAAGCGTGTGAACTTGGGCTATATCAGTGATAATTTAAAAGGTTTGAAAATAGATATATATCATTACATTTATACCTTAGAAAGAAGTTTTTGAGAAGTTCTCTGTTCTTTTTAACCCCACTCTTCCTTCCAGAGTGAGGAAAGTTGAACACTACACGGTCAAATGCACGGTCCTGCAGAGAAGCGCACTCCCCCAGCTTTGTGCAGTCCACCTCGAAAAGCACAGTTCCGCCTAAATAACAAAACGAAAAAGAAAATAATTTATATTCATGCGTAGCCCCATTAGATCCTGCTCTGGACAGATAAATGAAAGCACCCACAAACACGTACCGGAGTCCTCAATGACCTGAATGTTATTGGCTGCACCTTCGTGCCGCAGTGCCTCATCCTGACTCTGCAGACAAGTGGCTGTTACGGTGGTCTCTGTTTCAGAGTACAACTGGCTCAGAGAGGCAGAAAATGAGAAGTTCCCCTCTCCCACTAGCAATATGGACCGTAAAGGAGACATGGCCAGTCCAAACAGAAACGTGTCGACACACAAAAACTCAGTTGAAAGGCTGCTCCCGAAATCTGTTCACCCCGGAGTGTGAAAAGAAGAGATGCGCGTAGGGGCGACAAAAACCTCACTCGGTCTTCTTCGCTGTCTAAAATGATGATAATAATTACAAAATTTAATAAGAAGCCTCCATATCGTCTGTTTAAGACTGTCTCAGACCAATAAACTAAATATACTGACAATACTGCAGGATGAAGCCGTTGACCTTCTCCTGTTCTCAGCGCTGCAGTCCATGAAAGCTGAACGATAATAAACCACCTGTAGCAGCCTGCGTTGAACACAGGGCTGCAGCTACTGTAGTCCGACTGGAAACAAAACCCGCGGAACGTTACACCATGTGCCCGAGCTCTCAATCCTTCAAAAGACGTAACATATGCATTTGAAGTTAAAGCTGTAAAGGTGAAAATATATGGATACTATTGTAGTAGTATTAGCATAAAGATGCTGGTCTTATACGTGTAAATATTAAAGCTTATTTTTCAGACCTTGGGGTTCAAGTCGTGTTTTCAGGGGGACGTATTTAAGGTGGCGCATCACATCTGGAGGAGGGAGCTATTTGCAGCATCAGTTGATTCCAACATCAATTTCATTCGCAAATGAATAGTTCATTAACTACGAAAACACAGCCTGCTGTTTTTGTAATGTGCTCTTCTCAGTTCCGCTCGGGATTTTAGAGCTTCCCGATAATATATAGAAAGAAGGTAATAAAACAGCTCGCGTTTTTGCTGATGCTAAGGTCATGCTAGCTAACGGATTTGCTGCACCTGCACATACAATTAACAGACATTGCATGATGCAAAATACAGTAACCACTCCTGCGACTTTAAAGTTTCATATCCAGTATAAACCAATTTAAAGACCCAGCAAAATTTAAAAATGCACGTGTCTATTCCTTATTTTATCTTCATATTTGGTGGCATTACGTTTGAGTAATTATTTGATTCTTGGTATGTATACAAAAATGACCTTTACATTTGCTTTATATTATTTATAGCCAGTTTACTGTATAAAGTACATGGAAACGCTGTGTGATAGATCTCAGGTTCAAGGTTTGATAAAACACAAAGGTAAAGGTGTAATTAAATTGGTCATAGCTGCTTAAATCTTATATCTCTCCTTTCCACTTTTTGTCTTGTAGGAAGTGTTGGAGCCCACATGGGCAGTGTTCTGGCTTTGTCTTCCAGCCCAGGCCACCAGAACTGGCCTTTCTCCACTGAGCCCCCTCCTTCTCGCTGGGACTCTCATCCTTCTCACTGGGACAGTCCACCACGCTGGGAGAGGAGAGATGGCCGCCTACCCAATCCTGGCAGCTTCCACTCTCTCCATAGAAGCTGCAAAGGTATGTTTGTTTTTTGGGAGAAGGCGCCCATTAAACCTGAGAGAACTAAAGACGTTTGCTCAGGACGAGTTTATCAGTAAGGGCTGCAGAAAGTGCTGTGCAGTGATTGCCTCATAAGAGTGTGCTACAAAATATTAGGTAAAGTGTACCAATATTATTATATAAATTGAGTACTTTAATTTCTGTAGCTCCGTTATTAAGATTTTCAGCCAGTAATAATGATTCTTGATCAGAAGAGCCATCTATACTGCAGTTACACATAATCCATCGTCTTATGAGACTTTTTTTTTTTTACTCCTTATTTCCTCAGAAGTTTTTCCTCAACAGATCGAGGGAGTTAAGATGATCATCAATAAAACTCTGAGCAGTTTTTTCAAGGTAACTCTTCCTTTACATTAATTTACAGGCATGCATTTGCTTGAAAAGATGTTGAACATGATGCTTTCTTTTGCTTTTAGGTCAGCCATTCTCTCCATCTCAGTGCTGTTAGTCCTTCATATTATCGATTCCACGTAGAACATCTCCAATCTGACGATTACAGCAAGGACAAGGTCAAGCACCATTCATCAAATAATAAAAAATTACCAGTACTTTAGATGTGATTATTAGCTGTATAAATTGGAATTGTGATCCTTTGTCAAATGTTAGGATGCCCCAGCGTTGATTGGCGAGATGGACTCTTCAGGTAGTCTGAACGCTCACGCTCTGCTGCATCTTACTGAGCGTGTACGAGCCAGAACAGTTTTTCAGGTGAGATTCCAGTGTCTTTATTGCCTTCCCTTAAATCCATCTGGTTTATCCCACATGAAGCTACAGTTTCTGTAGCTTAACTGTTTCAGGTGTCATTTGACATTCAAAATTTTCACTTTGTTTTAGACGCAACAGTCTCAGTTTGTAACGTGGCAGTTTGAGACTGAGTACAGGGGGAATGACTTCACTGCTGCTGTGACGGTAGCCAATCCAGACATCCTCAGAGAGTCAGGTGAGAAATGAGAGGTTGAATGATAAGAGCATGACCATTTTCACTAAATAACTGACAAATCAGTAATCTGTAATGTGTCTGTGTGTTTCTCCTGGACAGTTATCCTTGTGGCACACTTCTTGCAGAGTGTGTCTTCTGGACTGGTTTTAGGAGGGGAATTGGTCTACCATCGTGGAAGAGCAGAGGAAGGAGGAATTCTTACTTTGGCTGGACAGTACTCAAGTAAGATTTAGTGTTTACCTGAAATGTCTGATTTAGGTTAGCTGGCATATTTTCCGATATGTTTTTAATGTTTTACCAGCTTCTTTTCACCTTTTCTCATGCAGGACCTAACTGGGTTGCAACACTAAATGCTGGAAAAGGAGGTGCCCATGCTAGCTACTATCACAGAGCCAACAAACAGGTACAGTAAATACTGCCAACTGTATAAACACAACATATATTTTTGGTGCATATTGGAAAAAATGCATGTGTGCATGTTAACCAGATCCAAGTCGGAGTGGAGTTTGAAGCCAGTACCAGGACGCAAGAGACTACAACCTCTTTTGGATACCAGATGGAACTACCAGAAGCAAACATGGTGTTTAGAGGTAAAGTTTCTTATGTAGTCTTAATTCACGTCATGGGCAATGAAAACATATGTACATATATACAATATACAAGACATTTTTATATGTGTGTCTCCAGGTATGATAAACAGTCGGTGCATAATAGGAGGCGTGTTGGAGAAGCGTCTGACCCCACTCCCTGCCACCCTGATTATGGGTGCCTTTGTAAATCATAGAGGTGACAAGCTGCAAGTGGGTCTAGGTGTCAACGTGGGATAATTCCACTAACCATTATACCATAACATTAAAACTCACAGTTGGGATAATCATCCAGATCCCAAGACTTGTTTCAGAAACCACATAGTGATCTGATCTTTATGGATTATCATGGACTATTTGGGTGTTGAAGCCCAAAATATTTCCTGAAATCGATGCATCTCATCTTGCAACCTACCTCTTTAAAAGAAGGTGATGTTTTCTCTCTGGCTGACAGTAGGTTACACAAACAGATTGGGTTTACAGTTTGACAGGCCTTAACATATCAGGCCTGAGATAAGTTGGTTTCTCCCTGAAACTAGACTGTGCATCACCTCGTGGACACGGGAAACAAAGGATAAGAGGCATTCTATTGTGTAAAGTGAAAATGAACAAAGGTTTTATACTCTACTGTAGGTTGTCATAAAGACACATGTATGTAGATTGTATGGAAAGATTATACTGTTTTCCTGTTTTCATCCATTGATTAGAATTTTATGTATCTGACTTTCTTGCTGACCATTTTAATTGTCATTTTCCAGACAGCTATTGTTTTGTTGAGTGAGGTTTGAAACAGCTGCTGTCCGTCATGTGGCAATGCCAAGGACAACAAGGAAAATATGAATCTGATTGAATGTTCATTCATTATTTCATGTAATTTTCTTTGAGCTGGTTTGGACCAGCTAATAATTAATCAATCTAGATCCAAAGTGATTGGCAGTAAATTCAACTTCATGAGGGTTTTAGGAAATGATTGAACTTGTCTGGAAGCAGTATGAGCCATAAAATTGCGTGTTTGAGCAATTGTGTGTTTGACTGTGTGTGTGTGTGTGTGTGTGTGTGTGTGTGTGTGAGTTACACACAAGCGAAAAGTCGGCACCTGCTGTGCCATATGTGCTAACATCCTTCTGAGGTGTGCAAGTGGCAATGTACTGACTCTACTGAGACAGGAGTGTACTGTATGTATATAGATGAAGACATGTGGAAACACTGACCCGTATGCAACCTGCACTACTCACACTGCTTCTTGGCATTTTCAGTTTAGCATATGAAATGTTGCATATGTATTATTAACATGTACTACAAGCATGGAGAAAGATGGTACAGGATGCCTGTCTTCTTTGACTTAATTTATTAAAGATGTTATTTCTATCATAGTTATTGTTTCTTTTTCTTAACCCTTTATGTGTAGCATTGTTCCAGTGTAAGAAATGACTGCAGATTCATTCATAGAGACAAATCTTCCTCTGTATGTGCATCATTACTCTTTTTTACTCAGTTTTACACTGTTGCACCTATAAGACTATGGTGAAAAACAACCAGCAGACAAATGACAGCATGTTTAGCAATGTTTTAATATAAAGTCCTCAAAACTGTCCTGTTAATATATTGTTACTGTACATCCATATATATACAAATATATTTAAATATATTAAAATATGAGGTCTGTAAACATTTTATTTGTTGTCTTACAGCTACAGTGTATCTGGCAGCATTAGCTCAAAGTGGCAAAGATAAATATCTGATATTCTGTTGATTTTAACTGAAGCTCAACTTCTCTGTTATTTCTTTTCCTTGAAAAAAGAGAAAAATCCTTTCGCTCCTTCACCCTTCACTTTCAAAGACTTGCTTCTTTGGAATCCAGTGCTCTCTCTCTCTTTCGCCTTCTGCCTCTCCTCCTCTTTCTGCTGCACCTGTTGATTGATCACCAAACGCATGTCCTCCTGTAACAAGATGAAAGATTCAGACGAGGAAAACAAATCTACGTGCACACTACCGGTATTTTACATTTGTTCAATTTGATGTCCTTGCATGCAGACCCACCTGCCAGGCATCTAGCTCTTGAGACAGTGCCACCTTGTGTTTGATGGTGTTGAGAAGCTGTTGTGTTAATGATTCTTTTTCCTGACGCACCATGGCCAGTTCACTCTCTAGGGAACTGTACGTTCATATAGAAATTAGCAAAACATACATGAAACTGTGGGTTCAGTCAAGTAAAGTGAATTTAAATCAGCAATACTTTATATTATTATTAGTAGTAGTAGCATTACCTGTAGCTTGGCTTTTCAGGACTGCTTCTAAACGGTGTGATTTCCCTCCTTAAAGACTCTAGCTCCTCTTGTTGGGATTTCACCTGCAAAGAGTGAAATTGGCACTGTTGTCACAATATCCTCCTCTAAATTACATCTTAAATCCAGATTTAAGATGAGCACAGGATAACTTGAGATGGATTTGTAAAAGTCTTCTAATGAAATGAACCAACAAAGTAAATCACAGTATTTTAAAATAAAAAGTTAGATTATCTTTGTGAAAAGTGTGGTTGAAAATAGTTCAGCATACCTCCTCTTTCAAAGCTTGTATCTCTTCATCTCTCGCTTGCAGGACTGTGGAGTGAGCTAGAAGAGCCTCTTTCGCCTGGTTATATATAGAGGGATATACTTAACAACACAACAGATCGAACAGTCAGTAAGATCAAAATTTGCATTAGTTGAAAGCAAGTTTGGCCACAAAGATTTGAAATTTTGGAGACCAGTTGCAAATTAACGGTGTCAGTACAGGCTCAGAATGAATACACATTAACCAAAGTTAGCTATTGTGCGCCTGTTAGTGCAGGGACTCTGTGTTTTGTGTATGTGCGTTCCTGTGTGTACCTGCGATTGCTGTATTTCACTAAGCAGAGACAAAGGCTGTGTGTGAGTGCTGTCCAGGATGCTCTCTTCTCCCATGTTCAAAGCTTTTTGCTGGAGAGAGCGATTCAAAGTACGCAACTCAAACACCACTCCCTGCTCCTGCTCTATCTACATTATTACACAAACACACAGTGAGACACACACACACAGATTAAGAGCTTCAAAGTAGCCATGCTTGTGATTTAGTTTGAATTAGTGATGAGTAACGCTGTATTTTTAGCAGCAGTCTTAATTCTCTGACTATTCCTGAGGTTTCATCTATCACTGCCACATTTCATCGTGCATATCACTCCATTTTGTCACTGATTCTCACCTCTGCTTCTTTCTCTCTCAGTTTGATCTGGAGCTCTGACACTCTTTCTCGTAGTCTTTCTCTTTCCAAGCGGAGTCTATCAGTGTCCTCCTGTGAAGCTTTTAGTTGTATCTCCATGTGCGACAGTCGGCCCCCCAAAATCCTGTTCTGTATGCAAAGGAGAGAAAGATAGATAGACTGAACTCTCAGTGTTTTGATTTTGTAAAATCCCTAAATAAAAGAATGCAAGACACAGACAAACATGTCTTGCTTATTTATTTACCAAGCAAATTTCTTTCAAAGATTTAATCTATATAAACACAGCTCTGGAATTAAAATGCTCATCGGCACCCAGACAACTGCAGCTCCTTACTGTGCTGGTCTGTTATAATTTCATATTTTAGAATGTTCCTGTGTTAGGAAATCAGAGCCGTGTGTGTATGATTTACTATCCTGCAGCATTCAGGATAACACGACAGGTTCATGAATGTCATACTATAGCTGCACCAGATTCTTTGGCATTGATTTTCTTTACCTCTGCTTGTATATTCTCTGATTGTGTGAGGCTGATGTTACGGCTAAACGATGATTCTTCCATTTCTTCTCTCAGGGAACGGAGCTCAGTCCTTAAGGAGTGTTCCAGTGTTACAGCCTGTGGGCGGGAGGAAAACAGTAGCATTGAGAAAGACTATTGTTCCACACGTGAACCTCCCTAAACCTGCTGGTCTGCATTGTTAATGTGACCACGACATGACACCACATTCTGTTCACTGTAACAGCGTCATCATGATGTGGGTTAGTAGTGTCCTAAGGCCGCTCTGAGGCTCGGGCTAGAAACTAACCTCTGATAGCTGCTCCACCAAGCGTTGGTTATGGTTGGCTAACTGAGTCAGCTGTTCGCTCTCATCTCTTCGCCGGTCTTGCCCCTGGCTTTGATGTCGCTCCAGCTCAGCCCTCAAGGCAGCAAGATCTGCAGTCAGCTCGGCCTCTTTTTGCCCAGATGCCAGTTCATTCATCTCCAGCTTCCTATGAAGAACATGCTTCTCCTGCTGTAAAGCCTGAAACAGTAAACACAGCATCAACTACAGTGGCAGGAAAAAGTATGTGAACCTTTTGGAATTTTATGTTCATCTCAGTCAAGAGTATTAACAAGTATAATGTGCCTGAAATATTAACACAAAAATCTGATCTTTCATGTCTTTATTGAGAACAACCATAAAACGTCATAGTGCGAGCCACCATAAGTGAGTTCATGAGTCTACAGTAGGTAAAACATTGAACAAGCAGGGTGTCTATAGCAGGACACCACCAAGTAAGCTGCAAACATTGCTGCATGCCTGAAGTCTGCCAAAGAGCACATTGACATTCCACAGCAGTATTGGCAAAATGTGATGATGAAGCTAAGATTGAACTAATTAGAAAGAATACACAGCACTACATCTGGCATAAAACGGGCCCCGGCATATCATCATGACCCAACACACACAACAGAATGGCTTCAGAAAAACAAAATTCGCCTTTTGGAGTGTCCAAAGATTATGACAGAGCTGGCATATTGTTCTCAAAAAAGACATAAAACGTTAGAGTTCAGTGTTATTATTCACACACATCACATCATATTTGTTAATACTTTTGACTTAGATGAAGATCCGCTCACATTTTATGACAAATTAATGCAGAAAGCCATAAAATTCCAAAACATGCTTCACATACTTTTTCTTGCCACTGTATCTTCAAATCAGCATTAAATTACCATAGTAATTCTGCCACAAATCATAATGTCTTTCATTGAAGGTTTATCCTTCTCATTTTTACTACTGAAAATAATTTGCAAACACAGGTACATTCTCATCCCTAACTGTGTTCATTTCTTCAATATTTACATAATGCTCTACTGTACTGTTTGTGCAAGACTTGTTTTCCACATCTTCCCACATCTATAATGATTCTACTGCTCTCAGTGGTGAATTTGTTCCCACATCACTATCGTTTCAAGCAGCATTACAAAGTTTGCATGTTGAAGACATAGTTGAAACACTGGTCATATGGCTTTATCCTCACCTCCACCTCCCTCTCCCTCTGCTCTAGTGAGGCTGCCAGCTCCTCATTTTTCTCCAGTAAAGCCCGTCCCAGCTCTGCAGCAAGTATCAGATCCGTCTCTATCCCTCCTCCACTGTCAATGCCACCAGGAGAGGATATGGATGAAGGAACAGTTAAAGATAGAGAGACTGAGGAAGATGAGGAGAGAGGGAAGAATGAATCCTCTAGGCTGGGGGAGGGAAGACTGTTTGTCCTGGGTGTGAACATTGTTCAAATTGCAGTTTTGTAGAGTAGGTCTCAGTTAGAAAGACACTACTGTTCCCATCCTGTGATCCACACTCATACAGAAGGCAAGGGGCCAGCCATGAACCTCTTTTTGTAAAAATTTTAGGAATCCTTTTCAGTTTCTTGATGATCTGGTCTGCAGGTGTTGTGGCGGGTCAGTTTTGGAATCCAGTATGTCTCTGCCAAACTCGTTGTTCACTGTGATTCAACCATCCGTGGCACTGGCATCATTCAAATCTCCTGCTCTCCACAGATTACTGTGGATAAGAAAAATACCTTCACTAACACAAAAAACCACAACAAGCTGATTTATTAAGTGTAGCTATTACATTCTTGACATAGATGATGCATTGTGTGAGTGTCAGACAAGTTCCTTTCTAGTAATCTAATCTAACATCACCTTTAAGGAGGTCTTTTGTCTGACAGGTGCTTTTGTTACACTGACCGAAATACCAGCTCTACTTTTTTTGTTCTGATCCCCTCCCTCAGGGCATTTTGGTAAACTATTTGATATAAGCACAACAAAATCGTTGTCCACCTGGTGAGTCTTAATAATAAATAAGACTTGAGAATATGCTGTCTATATTTACTAAATTTGGTGACAATATAGTTTCCCTCTGAAGTCTGTCCCCTCTGTCATTTCTGTCTTCAGTCCTGCCTCACCTGTTAACACCTCTCACTACCATAAAACCATACTGTCATCACATTTAAAACAATTTAAAGGCAAACTCATTCTTACTTAACATTATTTTCTTTCATCACAACATATGTGTGGATCTGTTTTAACTCTGAACTTCTGAAGGAACAGAAATGAAGTCTGTCTTACCTAACAGTTCCCAGCCAACTGGCACCAAACAGGTATCGTCTTCCTGTTTGGTGAGTGTGTGTGGGTGTGTGTTTGGGAGTGTTTGTACTACAGAGACTCAGCTGGTTTCCCTGGCAGTGGAAACATACAGTATGTAAATGCAGCCAGTGACTCCACCTCTAGATAGTTAAAAGGGTAAAGAGCACACACAGAGGGAGGAATACACTGAGAGAGACACAACAAGGAAGATGGGAACATCGGTATGGAGTAAAACTGCTGATTTGACATCTAGTGGCTGAATAAATTAGGGAAAACAGGTTAACTCACTCTGAAGAGAATGTTAGCAAAGTGTAAAACTGTGAGTGAAACAGGGGAAGGTCAGGACACAAACAGGGGTCTGTCTAATGTGGCCCTCCTCCTCACCCCCATTCTGTTTACCTGCTCTAGGGGTTTGAAAGGAACTCTGTGTGTGCTCGTGCATGAGGTAGGGGGTAGGGAGAGTAGAAAGTGGGACTGCCATCACCACACCTCTCTCTAAGAGACGACAAACAGACAAAAGGGCAACGAAGAGCTCACAAGACACTCACCAAGCACTGTAGCTGAGACCACTGTAGCGGTAGGCGAGTTCACATGCAGACAGACATGCCTTGCAAACTCTTGCTTGCTCTTTCACTGTGGCTTTTGGTGCCATCCTCTGAAGCTGGAAGGCAAATGCCTAAACTCTCTGACAAGAAACTCTGCGCTGATGCTGAATGCAGCCGTAAGTAGCACACTCACCAAATTCTTTTTACTGCTGTGATGACTATGTTGAATTGAAATGACAATACCCCCTTCCTTCTAATGTCCACATAGATCCAATCTTGATAGCTCGTGCACTGCAGGACTACTACCCTGGAGATTGCAGGTTCATCCCCATCAGACAGGGGCAGCTTGTCTATGTTTATGCAATGCTAAAAGACAGAGGGAATCTCTTCTGGGCTGGCAGTGTGAGTAAATCGTATTTTAGGGGGTTAATAAGTATTATTTTTACATGGATCTTATCCAAAATACCTTAAGAGGATCATAAAGCCATGACATATAAATATTATAATATTAATAATCACAACTCAAAAGTTATGTATTACCTATTTGCAGGTACAAGACTCTTACTATGGACAACAAGAAGCTCGCATTGGCCATTTCCCCAGCAGTGTAGTGGAGGAGACGCATCCTCTCATGCCAGCCAGCACTGAAGTCCAAACTACTGTAGGTGGAATACACACATCTACTACACCATATGCATTATGGGCCGCTTTCTCCTAATTCTACTGCTCTTCATATTTTCCAGAAATGGGACTTCTACTGTTACTGATGTTGCCTTAATCAACAAAGAGATCAACAACAAGAACGACAATCTTCATGTCAGCTACATTACAAGACAATATTGTTGACAGTATATATGAATATCCACAAATCTGATGGAATTAAGCAGCATGCAATCTTACAGTATGTATAGCCAAATGACTGTAGAATGTAATTATATCAGAACTGTGCTGAAACAAAAATCATTGCTTATAGCTTTGTATTAGACTTCTGTTTTTCTGATACTTCATTATTATGCATGTTTCTTAGATATTAAAATCAACTGAATCATAAGCTCCTAAAGAGAGAGAGAGAGAGAGAGAGAGAGAGAGATAAACGTTATTGATGCATGTCTTTACCTGCTGATTATATCCCAAAAGAAGTATGTGCTCAGATGGAGAATAGCAATCTTGGTGTTACAGCTACTGTGTTAGCATGATTTGTATTAGAATAACAATGACTTGCAATGTGGGAAATAATATATTTTTCTTCTGAAAATCTACTACAGTTATTTACTTAAATGCTGTGCCCTGGCCAAAACAAATAAAATATTGATGCATAATATTTAAAGTGCAAAAAAGGTTTTACTCCAGATGTCCTCAAAATGTTGTGTGAAATTTTTCTGAAAACAGACACATTACATATGTGGAAAAAAAAAAACACAGAGCAGGTCCATGAGTTACAACATTTATTCTATTTGATGTTTTTTGTGTTAATATGCCTAAAATATATCTACAAGCACATATACACTCCATCTTACATGCATACACATGCTATCCTTAGCAGCTCAGAGGCCATGCTCCCCACTGGAAAATGAGCCCTGTGATAAAAACTGTCTGTCTCCAAGTGATAAAAACTGTCTGTCTCCAAGTATCAGTTTCTCCCCGACACATTTTCTCTCCTGCTCATTCACCCTATTTCTTCCCTCAACAGAATATAGACCTGGTCCCAAGTCCTTGGTGGCTTTTTAACTGAACAAACTAAAAATGACTGCATATGTCTCCAGAGAACCCCCTCCTACTCACACATACGGAAACCACCACTAATACAGTTGTCACCTTACTCATACCCACCCAGACAGTACGGTGTACTGTAGACATAACTGAGTTGAACAAGAGTTTGACATCATGTGGGCAATTTTAAATCATTTACGCTTTCTCAATTTGATTAGGTGCAGGGCCATTACACATTATATAACATTGAAATGGGAAAGAATGCCCTCGAATGACATGGTCTTAATGCAGCATTTGCATCCATGCCAGTGTGAATAATTTTGCCAGCGAAAAAGCTAAATGTGCCGCCTAAAAGACGGACTTAACATATTAGCTTTGGATTTAAGTCACCATTGTCTTGCTGAGACATCAGAATAACAGCACGTTATGGGTTAGATATCTAGAGGTTTACTCACACCTATTTCTGTACTGATCTGCCAACGAAACAGGTTAACAAGTGTAAAAACACGGAGCACATGGGGTTAGCAGTGAAAACAGTGTCATGAGTGTTAGTTCCCGTTCTACATTTTCTGTTTCTGTGTTCCATCTTCACATGAAATAGGAATACTGCGCTCTGGGCCAGGAGAGGACCGAGGTGCAGTGATTGTCAACACACCATCAGATGACAGACTGGAGGTGACATCAGCACCCGAGACACCAGCAGGGAGCCTGTACTTTCTAAGAAACTCTCTTGACACAAAGCCGTGATCATCCTGGAAACAGAATCAGACATCAGTAAAGTGTCACTAAATCAACTTTGCTTGAGAGTTTCTGCAGATCTAACCTGTCTGTCTTCGTGCTTGGCGTGTATTGTGATGAACTCGTCGCTGACATTAACTGACAGCTCATCGGGGGAGAAATGTTTCACATCCAGATAAATGAAGAAGCGATCCTTTTCCATGCGCATCTATACAGACAGTAAAGTAGTAAAGAGTGAGTAATGAGAAATACGTGAGCTGGGCATAAAAACACACAATAGCTTGTTATTGTCACCACATGGCAAGACTCATACTTCTAAATTCTACAGTGTCTGGCATCGGTGGAACAGGAAAGACCCATTACTCAGCTATGTAAAATCACCAATGCAAATGTCACCAAAGATTTCAGTTCATTTTAATGCATCCATAGTCGGCCACATTATTCTACACACTATATTATTGTACATTATTTATTATCACTGATTTTACAAGTAGTATTATAATTAATTATGTTGATTTTAGTATAGCTGTGGTTTCACATGTTACAGTTTGATTATTTTAAATAACAAAGGTGAATTCACTTTACCTCACCGTATCCATTGTCGGGCCAGTTGAACCACCGTGTGAAAAAAGGGCGTATCCAGGGGAAGGACCAGGAGAAGGGCCACATCAGAGGCCAATCAGTAAGAGGTTCTGCCACGGAGAGGTCAGCGAGTCGATGTGGGAAGGCCCGACGGTACCAGGGATACTGGATGGGGATGTCCATGATGAGTTTCCAAGGTAGAAGATGAAACAATGGGTATGACGGAGACTCTAGTTCTACTGTGTTTTTCGGCACCACATTTATAGGCCTTTCCCTCCCATTCTATCTAGGCTCTGCCTCTGTGCACATCCTTTGCGCCCCCCTCCCCTCCAAAACCTCCCATGCAGACTTGCATAGTGACTGTGCCAAAAGGCTCTTTCTGGAACAATGATGTCAACTGTTTATCCCTCCATTGCCTTCATTGTTTGAGCTGTCTCTCTATCCCCTCTCTCTCTCTAACTCTATGCCTCTGTCTCTCCCTTCTCCTGGTCATGAGGTGACACTGGCTCAGACTTCTGCTGATACCCCCATACCCATGACCCAGGAAATGCCCCCGCCTGGTGTGTGTGTGTTTGTTTGAGGAACGGCTGCCAGAGCATTAGCCTGCTGTGCTTTGAGTGCCAGAAGCTTTAGGTTTGTGAGCTGAGTGGAAATGTGATTGAATGGGAATTGATGAGTTTGTATGTGACAGTATTAGGTGATACTCTAAGCGTGTATCATTTTGCTATGAGCTCAGATGAAAAATATGAACCCCTTTCCAACTAAATTGTGCCAAACTATTTTCTTTCAATCTTAGCTAAATACTCCCACTCAGGTTGTCTCCTGTGTGGAACTGCACACAGCGAATATGTGTTATCTGCAAGCACTAAAACCTTTAATCAATCATGCCACTGTTCTAGTGCCTTTCACACTTATCTCAAGTGTTAGTGTGTTGTGCTGTTTGTAAGTCTACTATCACATCAATTTTAATTTTTGATGCTGAGCCATCAAACAGGGTTTTTATCATCAGCAAAGTGAGGCCTGCATAGTTGTTCAATATAACTTTAAGGACAAAGAGGTCTCATTAGAACAAACCAAGGCTTTGAAAGACTTACAAATAGTCTCTGTAAGGTACAAAAGCCAGCCTTAGAACAAGATGACCTATATACTGTGAGTGTGTATAAACAAATTAACACTTGGAGGATAATAGGGACTGCTCAGGGACAAGTACATAACCAATAACCATTTTGCTAGTATTACCCAAAGATGTGTGGTAGTTGTGGTGTAGTGAGTCCAGATTTCCCCAGACCTTAACCCGATTGAGAATCTTTGGGATGTGCTGGAGGAGACTTTGCATAGTGGTCCGACTCTCCCATCATCAATATAAGATCTTTGGGGAAAATTAATTACTATAACTATACTGAAACTATACTGTATATAGCCTGTGTTAATACTATTATAATATTAGTATATAGGATATTATAATACTTACAGTACTTTGTGTTTCAGAGCTAAAAAAGCTAGCGTTACTTTACTTCCTGTCTCTGTGGCACCGTTACCATGGTGACACGGAGCTGTTTGTTGCAGGGTAAAGGTTAGCGTGAACTATGTGTTAGCTAGCAGAGCTTCGTTATATTTGGTTAACGTTACATTTCTGTCCGCAGAAATGAACTTACCAGCTTCATATTACGGCAAATTAGATAAGAGAAACCCGGTTATTTTAGCTTTTGAACGAGACATTTGCTCGTTTAAAACGCTGATGAAACGGACAGCTTGGACTTGCCAAGAGAACAACGTCTCTTTTGCCAAAGGGTAAGATACTAAAAGCGAAGCACAGATTAGAAAATGAACCCTAGCTAAATTAATTGTGTTTAACTTGTTGAGCAGCTACAAACAGTTTCAACTAAAGTGCTTAACCCTAGTTGGCCTAACGCTAATCCAATGTTTACTGCTAGCTAACGTTATTCCTAACTTTACCTTTTACTTTGCTGGTTAGCAAACATACAGTAGCAGGGCTGCAGTTCTGTGCTAACCAAGTAAACTAGGGACATAACAAAACAAACTGAATGAATTATTTAACATAATAGACAGCTTGGGTGAAAATAATCTATAGTTGCAGTCCTATAAAATGATTAAAATTTAACCACCTCACAAACTACAACAATAAAAACCTGCTTTTAAAATTAATGCATAAGTAAGAATAATAATTAAAAAAATACAAAGCAATAAAATAGCACAATGTGCAAGCAGGTACTTTTTTTTTTCGGAAATATTCAATTTAATTATTCATTTAGTTGCAAGACTGCTTGCTGTCTGCTTTGAACTGAATACACTATACAGTGAATATGATAGTGTCCTTTCTCCAGTCTTGTTACATTGTCAGTTTTAACTCCAATGTGTTTTTAATTAAATTTTCAATCTGAAGGATTAAAACCCTGGTGGAGTTATGGATAAAGTACAAACCTCGACTTCCTTCAAAGTTGTGCTGGGAGTACATGTTGCAGACTGCAGATTTTCTCTTTGGGATGAAGGTAATTATGAGTTACCCATATCTCACTGTGCCTGCTAACAACACAACGGCAGCAATGGATCCTTATTCAAGTGCATTTCATTAAAGACTAATCCTGATTACTTAATTCAATCAGTTAACATAATTAGCAGTAAAAGTTGCTGTGCGTAATGTGCTTACTAGAATATTGCTCAGTGAAATAGATTTCCTGTCAAATATTGTTGATGTATGAGTCATATTTTGTTTCAATTTATGTTATAAGGTGATAGTGTTTTCTGCCATTGCTTGCTTCTTTGACCTTTCACATTACATTTTTTTGCAGCAGCACAATTGACTACAACATTTGGAGGAGTGGTTTCTGAACAGTAACATCAACCGTTTAATCTTTTCTCTCCTCTTTGTATGCAGTTGTACCAGCCAGCTCTTTGGCATGGCTATAGTCTTCACTTGCTGCAGTTCAACTCAGCGAAAATAACTGATATCACAGATGTGGACCACTTTATGGCCTGCTTCTTTCCTGAAGGTTTTGATGCAGACCAAGACATTTTTGCCATGAAGGTAGACTCTGGGGGAAAAAGGGTGCAGTGTGCTACTATGAATAATACATTTGACTGTTTAAAGTTTTTTGAGATGGTTGCACCTTACCCCTGATATACAGTATCTAGTGCATAAATGTTGTTGTTGTTTTTTGCGTTGTTTGTATGTGTGTGTGTGAGTGTAGATCCGTGCAATGCAAGGCTGTGCCTTGTGTGTATTTGAGCAGCAGAAAAGGCACAGTGTCCTAAGCCCAAACGGACTCCGTAAACTGCTGCGTGTGCTGAACTTTATCAGGATTATGATGCAGGCTTTTCAGCAACATGAGCACCTCTGCTGGCACATATATAATGGTATAATTGTCAATTTATATAAATTTGTCCAGTGTTTGCTTCTAATGTATTGTACTTTGGGAAGGACTAATAGAGTGGTGAAAATGTTAGACAGTACAAAACAGTAATTCAAACATGAACATCCACTACATTCATTTGTGAAGACCATTTAGTGTAAATATATTTATGTGTGTCATACTCATAATTGTAATTAATCTGTTCTGTAACATTGTTTTTTTGTCCTTATTTTATCCAGGTTCATTACTTATGTACACCATCTGCCGCTACCTGATGACAGTGAATTGCAGTGCACAGGTACAATTATTACTTTGGTGTTTATACTACATTGTCAACTACAAGTCAAGTCAGACTGTTGATGTTTCTTTATAAAAAAATCCTGCTTTTGTTATATCTGATACACTCTAAAGGAAAAGATTCATTGGATTATTGTATTTGATTTAACACTGTCAATTTAACTGGTGCTCAGTGTTATAGAAATTTAATAACAATACTGACTTTTTCAGTCTGGCTAATGTGTTTGTTGTTTTGTTTGTGTTTGTGGCAGAAAAACTATTTGGAAAGTCAGTCTTCTGCACATGTAATGACTAAGAAAGACATTTTGCAATTTCTTAACCATGTCATTCATTGCTATAGATAATACTTTAACTTACGTATTGATGAGATATAGCCAGAAATATGTGTGAATTACAATGTACATTAATTGTCTGTGTTTTTATGATTCTTTATGCCACCATTTATGATTTTATTCAGGCACTGGAGTACCTTCTGTGGGCAAGCATCAGCTTAGAGCTATCTATTCCTCTGATGACTGCTAAGTATCTGCCATCGATTGTCACACTTTACTGTGCTGTCTGCCACTGTTACTATGACAACCAGGATGCAGTGCAGGCGGAGGTGAAACACTCGTTACCTGCATCCAGCCAAACAGACAAACATCCAATGTCAACAAAATTTTCACATATATTAAGTTATGAATGCAAGCTGTTACTGATTCTCAGCCTGACTGCGTTTTTTAGTTCATCACATTGCCAGCAGTCCATTGAATGTTAATTAGCTTTAGAGAAGATTACTCTTCATGTTTATGTATCTGTCCTATAAAGATATTACTGTTTCAGACACTGCCTAAATAATGGATTCTACATGCTAAATTATTTATTATGTGTCGTTCTGTGTAAACATTTGGCATGGTTGTCTCCACATGCCTTCAGGAATTCGCCAGAAGAGCACTTGGAAAAATAAATGAGCTAGCAAAGCTGGAGGAGCAGAGTGGAGTTCCTGCTACCAGAGAAATTCAAAGGGCTTACAAAGAAGCATCTATCAAGGTAGGAGACTCCAGGAAAACATCAAAATGAGGCAACCAACTTATAGTACATGCATATACTGTAGTGTCATTTGAAGTCATTTTAATACTGCCCTCTCACAAAAAAGCCACATTTCTTTCATCTCTTGTATAACAAAAAGTAGCTCTGCATTTATACCATCTCAATGGGTAAAGCTATGGCAGTTTCACTAATGAAATCACTGTATGCATAAATACTGACACATATTGTTACTATGTGAACAAGTATTAGTTTTACCTTTAAAATGTAATGTGCTGTTATTTGATTGATCAAATTAAAGGTAACTGTGATCTTTTTTTTTTTTTTTTTCAGCTTGGTGCCATGGTGTTCAAGCGAGCTGTGTTTGAGACCAGAAAGAGACCCAAATCCATGTTTAGAGTGAAACCCAAAAGCACTCTCAAAGAGATACAAACTGTAAGGAGATGGTTTCATGCTACTGTATCATGATATTCAGTATTCACTGTCACTTTAGAGAAAGTAGACCTACTACACTGAATGCAATTTCTTATCACTTTTATTATAATGTACTTAAACTCAGGTTGTTTCCTCACTAATTTTGTTGCTAGTGCATTAACTGAAATAATATGTTTGCTTGTATGTAGTTACCATGGCCTCACACTACAACAGAGCGCATGCTAATGGGCCTGTTTGAAAGCAGTGCAGCACATTTCGTCGGTATCTTAGAAGCACTTTGGGACAGCACCAAACACCCACTGAAAACAAGGATGCCAGATGAACCAGAGCTACAGGAGGTGATTCTGGAACTCCTGTCTGCTGGCATTAGTATATTATCTGGTCAGTGAGAGTAACACATAGCAAATTAACATTCTGCACTGATTGTAGCAAATAGAGAAGTAATGCAATTAATTTAGTTTATCTGCTTGTTCTGTGTGTTAAGGTGTAGCAACTACCAGTGAGCATAGGAGTGATGACTACCCATCCACGTCTCTCAGTGCAGTGACACCAACATCCACTTTAATAGATTTAGCCATTGCAGGTTAGTTAACTGCTTTTTCAGTGTCCTCTTTTCTCACATTGCAATCAACATATACAGAATTTCATTGTGTCTTGAAATGTGTTCATTCAGTGCAGCAATCATTGTGAAGTAATGTGATATGTTGTGTTGCTAGGAGAAAACAAAGTACCCATCATGTCTGCGGTGAGGTTCATTAAGCTGTTGTTTCAGTACAAGCAGCCAGAGGCATTCTCCGAACTTGCCAGAGAGATGCTGCAGGTTTTGTCTGTGAGTAGCACATAAGTAATCTACTTCTCATTATTCAGAAATAAAGTTTAAGTTCGAGTTTAATATTTTTAGTTTTATGATCTTGGACGTGAGCATCTCTTTTTGTCTCTCTATGTTAGGGTGTAGAGGGTCAGTCATTCAGGAGGGCAGAGCGGGAGCTTGTTTTACTTGACAGCTTCAACAATCTGCTGTCTTCCCAAAGGAGACGTCCAAAAGACAACAACATGAGTGATGGTAGCAACAGTGATATTGTGCATGTTATGGACTGATTAAGATCTTTAGGCCTCTAAATATTTATGCAGATAAGTTGACTGAACTGTTGTCCATAAAGTGTTACTAATGTTCTAATAATAATTTGTTGCCATTATTATTGTTATTATTATAAAATTGATTTATCCTGAACTGCCACCTGACTTCTTTTTCTTGGGTGCCTGTAGTTGGTATTTGGAAAGTACTAGTAATATGATGACTAATGTTTTACTGTGTTACCAAACTGCTATCAGATTTACTATCTTAACCTCGTTTTTGCATGTTATTTAACATGCTTTAAGATGTTCCTAAGTCATCACTTGTTATTTATTATTAATCACTTGTTATTATGTTATTACATAATATCCACTTATCAATAAAAAAAAATATATTTATAATACAATATAATAACACAATTATGTAAACACTTATTTCAGTTATCTCAGAATGATAATGTTATTTGTTGTTTGATGTTTCAACAGAAAAACACAAGTCCTTATTCTCAATGAGTGATGAGTTCAGTGATCTGGTAGACACCCTGCACAAGTCTGTGTGTGGCTCTACTCCAGTAAGTTTCTGCGTGTGTGTGTGTGTGTGTGTGTGTGTGTGTGTGTGTGTGTGTGTGTGTGTGTGTGTGTGTGTGCTGGGGCAGATCTGGCAAGGAGTAGGTGTCAGAATAAAGTTACAGAGTTCAGAGGAAGCATTTTTAAAACTGTACATACTATATGTTATGTGTGTTTGTATAGGAGGTGCAACCAGATGGGGACCTGGTTTTGGAGATTGTGTTATTTCTCTGGAGTAAAGTGAAGGTGGTGGTGTGGAGGGAAACCCCAGAGTTTACACATTACACTGAGAAGGTAGTATATTACAAGGTGAGCAAATAAAATGGTAAACATTACTAAAACCTTTAAGCTTTTTAAGGTGACTATGAGCACATTCTTGAATAGAAAATTGAAAAAAATACTAATTTTATCATTTACAGTGAGCATATATTTTTTTGACAATTCAGTTCTTGGTTAGGACTGAGTAAAATGGAACATTTATTTGGAGAGAATAAAATATCCAGTGAAAGTGCATTTACTATTTTGTTCATTCCTATGTGCTGTTATTGGTGAACATTTTTGCAGTGGCTGTGGTGCCTGTCTGTGCTGTGTGACATTGCCTTTCTCTGTGACCTGGCTACTGTTGACTGCATAATGACAGCAGAAATGATCCACTTGTTGGCCTTAAAGCTAGAGAGTGCAGCTGACCGCTGTAAAGTAACTCACAATCAAGGTGAGGAATGTTGTTTTACCATTTCAATCTGTAGGACATCTAAAATCATGCATTATTTCTACTTGAAGTTGTGTTGTTTTATAGAATATATCTTTGGTCCCAAACACATATACTGATGTCGTGTTAGGGTTAACCCTAACCCTAACCCAAACTATACTTACCTGTATTATTGTTTTTATTTCTTATGTCTAGCAGCCTGTGAAGCAGATGCTTTTGGCTATTCCTCTCTTCTTGGGGTATGAGAATGGATTGATTTATAGCAGCAAATGATAGTTCTGTATATTTTAAATAATATATGTGATTAAAGAACAAATTACAGTTACTCCAGTTTTGCAAAAATATTAGAAACAGAAATGCATTGCACAGTGTGTTTGTTTGTGTTTACTTGCAGAGTTCAAGTACAGAGCTGCTTCAGAGGGAATGTGAGGTGGTGGAGAAAGGTCTTAAAGCTTTGGCAAAGGGTTTAGCTACACTGCTACCTCAAGATTGCTCAGCAGTCACAGACTCTGGTGTCATGCTGGTAGGCAGCTGTCCATGTAAAGGTTCATTTATTTATTCTGTGCCACTCTACGCCAGGTGGGGTTTTAAGTCTTTAGGACCTCTGTAAGAATGTAGACTTTAAAACTGTAAAATGGTAGTAAATCAGTATAGCTGGGAATAAAACTAGCTTTTCGCTTGTTCTTACAGAAGTATTGCCCCTTCACTTTATCGACATTGATATTGTCAGAAGAAGAAAATGAAAAGGATGAAATCATTCAGAAGGAAAAAGAAACAGTGGGAACAAAGGCAGAATCACATATTGAAGGCTCTCAAGACACTCAGTCTAAACGATTACACCTGCTGGCCAAAGACCTTTATCTAGAGCTAGACATCATACACCACAGGGCTTCTCTCAAGTTACAGCAGCTAAATGCAGGTAAGACACATGGAGATGTTTAAAAAATAGTATTAGTAATTACTAATATTAAAGGCATTTTCCCTTATATTTGTGTCACTGTGGGCTAGATGGTGGACATAGTTACAGGTAGAAAGGCAGGTTTGGGTGGTGACTTTTAATGGAAACCAACCTTCTTGGTCACACATATAATCGGTCTAAACACGGTGGCCTGTCCTGAGATTATTTTGTTGTGTCTAGTTGTAGAGGCGCAACTGCTGGATCGGATCAAGAAGAACAAGGTGTCCAAAGCTCTTTTCCTGATGCAGAAAGCTTTGCTACTGTACAGCAACATGGAACCAAACAGCAGCAGCAGAACCAAGAAACTTCTAGAGGTTACACATGCACAAACATTTATACAACACACAAAACTGTGTATGATACATAAAAAATCTTAATATCTCTTGCTACTGCCTGATATATTGACAGTTTTAGCACAGAGCCAATATGCTGTTAATAAGAATGCTACTGATGTTATCTCCAGCAATATCGCTGCCTTAAGGTAAACTAAACATTGATATTGACCATTGTAATGAGTTTATAGAATTTAAAAATTTTACTCTCTCACCAGGTCTCTATGGAAAATTTCATTTTGGTACAGTCTGACAATGACAGATGTAGCCACTTTTACTGAAGACTCATTGTCCAGGTGAACTTTAATGAGGTGTAAGGAATATTTACCTTGTTTGTCTGTGTGGACTTGCCAGGAAGCTTCCTCTCTGATAGAGAAAGCAGAGGTAGAGGAGAAAAAACTGTATTTCTCCACTACACCAAAGACTGCTGAAAATAAAAACAAGGTGAAGATGGATGAAGAAGAAAACCCTCCACCCCCTCCCATCCTACTGTCACGCACTGACCACTCTTTCACCTTTGCCCCAGCACCTTATAACTTGGAGGGACAAGTGAGATTTTTAATTTTGATAATTTAGTAGAAAGTAGCAAATAATCCAACAGAACTTCTGCACACACAGCAACTTTTCATCTGTGTTTTGTTTTCTCCAGGTGTGCTGGTACCAGCTCTGTGGTCGTGCAGCAGAGGGCATTAACAAAAAAGTTCGTCTTGGAGACTGCAGTCTGCCAGGAACTGGAAATATGGTACAATTTCTTTCTTTCTTTCTTTCTGTAAAAGAAGAAGAAGACAAAGGAGAATGAGAATGTGACATCCTGGTGTTTCTCAATGATATTAGATCTGACTTTGTGTATTTCCAGGTACCAACAATATCTGGTGAGTGCAAATTGAAGGTGGAGGGGCTGGTGCCCAACCAGAAGTATGTATTTGCAGTGGCAGCCTACAACAGCCAGGGCAAAATACTGGGTAACACCATAGGGAGGACAACACTTCCACTGCTGGCATCCATGCCTGTGTCACTGCTGTCTGCATGGGCTCACTTGGCTCAGGTACATTAGACATTAGTCCAAGCAAATGCTACAAATACTAATAATAATTCTATATTTGCAATTGATTTGTCACTTCAGCACACTCGTCACTTGCTGAGTCCAGTTGCTGTGGAAGAATAAAAGAAAACTTTATATTAGAAGAAATATGTCATGTTACCTAGATTGGGTTTAGAATATGAATGCATTACCATAATTACTAAGATAATAATTACTAAGACAGATAAACAACTGGATGTTGGCAAATGGAAAACTGATACCTTAATATTAATGCCTACAGAGCCATCTTTTTGACTCTTTCTTCAGGTGGCATTTCAAACAGGGCAGTCTACCATTGCAAAGGGAGCTTGCAGGGAACTGTGGAGCCATTATACATTTTCTGATCCTGGGACCCACAGTAAACAAGATAGTCTTGCTGCCACAGGGTGAGGAGAGAGGCACATTGACACAGTTGAAGTCATTTTATCATTTTTTTATCTCATTCTACTCTATCCCCTTTCACCATGCTAGGCTGCATAAACAGACCCTAAGATGCTCCTCACCTCATCTGTGTCAGTTGTTCCTTACTTCCATCTTCATTGAGACAGAGATCAACATTCAGCAGGGATCACTCTATTATGACTCTTTTAGCGCAAATGGACCTTTTATCTGGGAGAAGGTATCAGTTTTATAGAAGTGTGTGTGTATTTGCCAAGTTTGATGACATTAGCTTTTGTTTTTTTATTTATGTGAACAAAATACATCTTTTAAATTAACAACAACAAAAATATTACCTGATTGTGTGTGCATGCAGGAAGCCAGAATTGCAGAATGTGAACGAATGTTGGTGGCCATGGACTTTGCGATGTGGTTAAATGACGGTATTGCTGCCATACAGGCTGTAGTAATCTGCTATGGCCTCTTGGCACCTCTAATTTTCCATCAGATAATTTGCGACACTGTGATACAGGTATCCAAAAATCTCATCCATGAAATTTTACTTTTGATAATGATTTTAATATTAATATTAATATTTTGCATGTGTCTGGGTCCTGATGTTTAGGTGCTTAAAAAATGCTTGCTAGTTTTGGAGGAAAATTCAGGTCTTCTCAAACAAAAATGGACCGGAAATACCTTAGAACCATTAATGCACATGATAGCCTGCATCACCTACTACTTGTCAAAGGTGTGTATATGTTAAAGTTGTTCTGTTTATGTCTGTGCAAACAAAAGCAGTGTTAAAAAGCAAGTGTTAATTTTTCTAAAATTTTTATGACATTTAAAAACAAGTTTAATTCTATAATCCTGAAACTCACTCTAAAGTAAATGTGTGTATCCTTAAAAATTACTTCTGCTACCTCCCTTTAATAGAATTATATATTTCACTATGTTGTATGCTGTGCCTGTAACATGCTTTGCATTTGCACTGATCTCTTATTCTCAAGTATCAAAAATCATTATCAGCCAGGAGGCCTGCACAAAATAATTTCTCATCCTTTCTGACTAGGCATTACGTGTGCTCAGGGAGCATCAGGTGGCTTCAGCAGTGATGGACTGTGGTCGCAAGCTGCTCCAGGAGGTCTATGATGCCCAGGTACAGATCAGTAAGCTTACCAATGAAACTGTGGGTGTAAGAAATTGTGGAAAAGAACACATTTATTTTATGATTTTAATATTTTATCTTCACTCTTGTATATGCAGACCAACTGAAGAATGTCTTACTCCACAGTCCTAGTATTTGTGTGTTTGTATGTGTGTAGTCTAGCACACTGGATCATACTGCAACCAAGGGTGAAATGAAAATAAGTCTTCAGCTGAAGGCACTACATGCAAAGAACAAGAAAATAATCAGATCTGAGAAAGCTCTCATCATAGACAACGGTAACACATGGACACGGACATGGATGGCTAATCTCATTCAATTTAAACAACAGCAAAAACAATTAAGTTAAGATTAAAAAGGACAAAAGGGCAATTAAATGCTGAGTATTTCTGTTTTATTATTTATTTCTGTAGAGATCTCACGCCCATTGACTGGCTGTGAAGATCCCACCGTATTCTATGATCTGATCTCCAGCAGCTCATTAAAGGATGCTTATCTAGAAGGTAAGCAGCACATACTGCTTACCTTACTTCTTCTTTTTAAATACTTCATTTCATAAATCTTCACACCTGTGTATTTTTGTGTTCTTAACAGTGATGAAGGTCAGACGCAAAGCATATTTTCTCGAGTATGCAGCACTGCTGCTCCAGAGAACTATGGAAGAAGGCCATTTAGACCTTGTGTTAAAGTGGGGGCAAAGCATGTTTGAATTTCTTTGCAGGTGTGCTTTGACTGTTATAATGTTTAGCTTTAGTTTCATAATCATTGTGTCCATTTATTAATGATATTTAGTATAAATATTAAATGTTCTGCACATGCTGAAGCATGTAAATGGTGCCCTCTTTGTCAGGCGTGACGAGGTGATGGGACTGTCCACAAAAAGTTTGGATTCAAACATTCAGGGCAAAAGAAGAAATAGTGTTCAGTCTCTGAAGGGAAATGAACCACCCCAGGTGAAAATACTCTGGCATCTTTGGATTTTGACCTTGCCATGCATGTTTTAAGAAATAATGTCTATTGGTTTTGTGCTTCACGTTTGAATATACTGTACCAATTACACCACTCTTATTAATCTTCTTATTTAATGACTAAATTGTGCAGTTGACTTCTTTGTTTTAATATGTAATACCTTGTCCTGCTCCTGGAGCAGAACAAGAACACAACTTACCATGATGACACAAGAAAGAGGATAAAGCAGAAAATACCACACAGCATGTTTCAGACAGTGAGAACTAACAGGTACAGTATGTGTGTGAGTTTATCTCTATGTTTGTGTGAAGTTGTGCCTGTGGATTTACAAAGCGACCTTGCCAAATGACAGGCACTACACTTGTCTCCATGTGTAGGGAGATGCAGGCTGTGGAGAACCTGCTAACCATGATGTCATCTGTGGTGCATCGCCACAAGAAACAGCTTCAACTGAGGAAGATGTGCAGTGAGGAGAGAGTGTGGAGGTCACATCTTAATCACACAATGGCTCAGGCACATATAGCACTACTTTACCAAGGTCTGGACAAGCTGCACGGAGGAGCCCAGCAGCACAGGTTAATAAGATACAAGAAGTTACTTGAAGTTAAATTTAACAACAACAATATTTGTTGTCATAATTGTTATGATTTGCACATATACATATCCTGTATATATGTGTGTGTTTATGCCTATACCAGTATGTATTATTTGTGCTTTTCACAGATACAGCCAGTTAAATCCTTTGTGTTTCTCCCTGGCCTACTCTGGTATCCTGATCCGGAGGAACTCACAAAGACAGCAGTCTTCTAAGCAGAAGCTTGTCTCAGAGAGAGACTCCTGTCATTCTAGTCTCAGTGATTATGTGGCTGCACACAAAAAGGGGAGCAAAAACATAGGTGAGGAAAATGGCAAAATTTGAAGAAAACCTGTCACTTGGCCCAAGTTCATCACTTGGCTCATTCTTTTCTTCTAGCTGTCAAAGTTGATGACTCTGCTACAGATGACAGTTTGGATGAAAGAGAGGACTCTGGTCAACCTGTGGAACAACAGCTTGAACTGCACAGACACACTGCTACCTTGGTGCTTGACTCACTCAACAAAGCAGCATTACATCTCCAGAGGGCGATGGTACTGTTCACATTTGTTTTGTATTGTACCGAGATGTTCCAGGCTTTGTTAAGTTTGTAACCAAAATCGGTTCACACGTGTTTATTCTGTCACATAAAATATCTTCTGTATGTGTTACTTAACCTGTTTGTATTGCATTTTTTACAAGATTTTTTACTCTGTTCCAGGTGTTGGCTCATCGTGGCAGCCACTGGACCACTCTGCAGTGTGTGTGTCAGACCATGTGGGACCAAAGCTGCAGGATTGCTGTCTTTGCAGAGAGGGCTGCTGAGCTTGAACCTCCCTCTGTCATTACGGCAGAACAGCTGCACACCACGTTCACCCCACTACTGATGCTGGCTACTGACCTAATCATGGACATGTTAAACAGACTGAAGGTAGTTATATACACTCACCTAGCTGCTTGTTTAAAAACAACACCTAATTATCCCCTTCTAATAGTTTATAAAAAATAAAACTTAGAGACTTACTAAACTAGATTGCAAAGTATGTTGCCCTCTCGTCACTGCACTCCTTGTCATCTGAGCAAAATAAAATTAACACTTTCAAGTAAGGATGGCAAAGTCATGTTTGTGACTTCAATATTTGTTTCTACTAGGTATGGAGTTTGTATGACAGTGCCTTGACTGAGGAAGAACTGGAGTCCAGTCTCCAGTTCTCAGCTCCACTGGACGACAGCACACAAGTGGACCTGCGTTGGGTCCGCACCTTGGTGTTGCACACTCTAGAACAGCTCCATGACAGTGGCAAATGGGAAAGCCTGGCACACTTTGCTTTACTTTACAACTCATACACACGGTGAATAAAATATTATTATTATATGTTCTATGTTATGTGTGTAAAGATCAAAGTGGTTATTATCTGGCTCATTATCATGCTTTGTGTGTGTGTGCGTGTGTGTGTGTGTGTGTGTGTGTGTGTGTGTGTGTGTGTGTGTGTGTGTGTGTGTGTGTGTGTGTGTGCGTGTGCGTGTGGATTCCAGGGAACGTTATGCTGTGATCATTACTCCTTTACTAGTTCATGCTCAAAGGAAGCTGCTTGAAAGGATTCGTTTTTATGAAGGACCTTCAGTTCCACAACCACACCATGTCAAGACACAGAAGGCCACGGGCAAGGAGGTAGCACATAACCACACATGTAAACATGTTCAAGATCGGTATGATACTATAGTCAAAATCAAAATGTATTGAAAACTTTGATTTAATACTGTGTAACTGTTTGACTAGCAAAAGAAAAGAAATGGCATGAGATATAAGATAATGTTATTATCATTCCACAAAAACAACCAAGAAGCAAATTTCATATTTTATTCAACATTATAGAGTCTAGATACATAGTTGCATCATGTTTCGCTGTGAGTAACATTAAAGTTATATGCCAGCAAGACCCAAGTGCAGACAAATTAAGAAACACAGTACTATTAATTAACCAGTTTATTGTCACACACAAACACACACTTCAGAGTCCAGGTGACCAAAACACAGGGGATCTGCCAGAAGCAAGGGAATGAGAGCTGACAGGAAGGCAGATAAATGGCTGGGGCATACATATCAGTAGATATGTAGTGCCAAGCAAGGGTTCAATAGGTAATAAACCACAACAGAAACACAAGGAATATGGCTTTAAGTGCTGAAGCTAGGTAAATACTACACAGGTGGTCTGACACCATTATAAAGATGGCATCCAGCAGTGAGGGATTGGTTGAGCAGAGGCAGGTGAAGAACGGAAAATGGCCAGTGAAAAAAGTCTGGGGGCATCTGGTGGCAGAGCAGGAGACTAGCAGGGAGTAAGAGTATAGACATGAATAAAACACAAGGGCCAGGGCAAAAACTGCCACAGAAAGAATAATAATAATAACAAGTAATTTAATAATCTTTTTTTTTTCTTACTGTATGCACTATAAGCATTGCACTTATATGTGTTTAGACTTGATTATTTATTTTCTATATTCCAGGTAACTTATAGGAGCTATGCAAGCTGTCAGCTGCTCAGTGGGTGGATCTGTCCCTCTGCACAGCAACCACCCATTCGCAAAAAAACAGCACTTGCAAATTCCACTCCTCGAGATGCAGCTGAGCTCAAAGGTTTGAACAGCCACCTTCAGTCATTACAGAATATTTGTATTTAATGCATTAACTATAACTAACTGTCTTATAGTAAATGTTCATGACTGCCCTATAACTGAAAAAATATGAATATTATTATAAAAATCTAGAAATTATAGTTATGAATTATACAAAATTACAGAAGTACTGTAGAGCTGACAAATGAAGTGCTTACAGGTTGCATATATAATGTTTTAATGCATATACTATTTGTTTTGTATTTAAGGTGCAGAAATAAAGCACTCCATGTCCCATGTATGTGTTCCTCTGGATATAGAAGATACACTGTACTGTTACCACCAAGCCCTTGAGAGAAGACCACATTGTCTTCAGGTGTTTCAGCATAGTCGCTCATTACTGCTGCTGCTTCTGGCATACACACAACCATGTGAGTTCAGTGCTGATTGAGCGGACACATATATGTAACACTGACACAATAATTCCAAATTCAAAAAACTTTATCAATCCCAGTGGGGAATTGACTTTTTGTCTTGTTACAGCTGCTTCTTTCTGTTCAAAAAAAGAAAAGAACCACAACCAGAAAGGAACCACATCAACATAAATAGAAAAAAACACAAAAACTCTATAAGAATAAACTCTGAAGTTGGATAAAAATAAGTCAACAACATGCAGAAGTGAAATGCAAAGAAACAAACAATGATGACATAAATAATGACGTAATTAATGATGATGGTTAAAAGTTGTATGTGAGCATGTGATAATCCAACAGTCTTATGCTCCTGACAGTTTTGGTTACAGTCCACCTCCCCCTTACAGAGAGGGAAGGATATGTGCAGTTGGCCAATAGAAGATAGCACTGACCATCAAATACTTGTAGGACACCTGCAGACAAATCATGGTATTCTCATCCACTCCACGCAGCTGTTGTCCTTCCTCACCAGGGTGAGGGTTAGGGTTATTACACGGCTCCACCAAAAACAATACAATATGGCGAGCAACTGCTACAGACTTGAACCAGTGAACTTAATGAACAATTGTTGTGAAACTCGCGTTTTGAAACTGGCATTGTTTGACTGTACATCCCTCCTTAAAGGTTTTGCAGCCCATTCACGGGACAGCAAACGTTTCAGCCATTCAGCAAGCCTGGTGGACTTCAGTCCCATTGTTATGCCAGCTCCAAAAGGACAACCCTCTGACCTGACAGTGGAGGACTTCAGTACTCTCAATGCTGTCTACAGCTTCCCGATCAGCCCTGAACACATGCCAACTGTCATTGCTGCATACTCTGCTTCTATTAGTAAGAACACAAAATACTTGGTACAAAAGTACAGAGGAACACATCAGTAGAACTTAAAGGAATGTTTTAGACAGTACCAGTAGACTAAATGTTAAGATAATAGCATTGAATAGTGGATGTGTCAGAGATAGTGGATGTGTCAGGGTCTCAAAGATCTTACTTTCCTTTTTATCTCTATCTAACTTTTCTTCAGAATATCTTCAGGCCAACAGTCATGACTCCCTTAAAGTTTTTGCACTGCATGAAATGGGAAACCTACAGTTCTATAACGGAAACCTGCGGTCAGAAATCTATTTTATTCCATAGTGTATATGTATGTGTGTTCAAGTAAACCTACTGCCTTTTATATGCATTAACTTGCAATTACACAAAAATTTAGTAGTTTTTATGTTTTTTTATATTCGCTTCTTTCCTATTTGTGTTTTACCTCCAGAGCAGCACAGTCTTACTGGAGTAATGCTGTAGATTGTGCCTTACAGAGCTCAGGCACAATAGAAAAGTGGGATGGCATGTCCTTTGGAAGTGGCTTCCTGCAACAAACCCTGAAACAGTCTGGCATTTGGGGATGTTTACAAGCTGCTGGAATCACTGCTAAAATTGCACAGTAGGTTTGTTTGAGGTATAACATTGATTGGATCTGCTTTTTTGTTTATGTTAAAAGCATGTATCCTGAGAGATTTCTTTTTATGTATAGGTATATCTTAACTTCTGATGTAAGCCAGCGCACCAAGTGCTGTCTCCTGTCTGCTTACCTCTTTAAGGTAATCTGAGGGAGGATCATCTCTTGTCATATTAACATATTTCTTTACTTTTGCTGTTAAATATGCTGTTTAAAATTATGACAAAGGTGTTTGGTCCCATGAATTTATGTTTTATTGTACTTGTCTGTGTACATTCATTCTGGCATCCATAGTGTGTGCTGTGTTGCTCACCGGCTCAACCCCAGAATGACCTCGACTATGCCTCCCATAGCATCAGAGATGAACTATTCCCTGGAGTCAACATTTTCTCTGACCCCCGCAGGGTTCACCTCGACACTACTGTAACCAGCCTTAACTTCATCTGCCATTGGCTTTTCACCAAAGGCTATCACATCACGGTACACACATAAACACAGTTTGTCCTCATTTTGAATTGCAACAGATATATATATATAATATCTAACTTATATAATTTACTTATTTCTAAATTTCAGCTACTGCCCCCACTAGCCCTTTACCTGCATTTTGTTGGGAATCTATGCAGAGATGTAAAACGCACTGTTGAGGGCAAAATACTTAAGGTTGTCTTGTCGTCTATATATACAATATATGTAAATGTTTTTATGGTTTTGTAGGAGTTTTTAAACTGGTTTGGTGTCTTCTCCAGATACGTGCTCTGACCGAACTGTGTTTGTTTACTGAAGCTGTAAAGGAGGCAGTTCAGCTAACAAAAGGAATAGGGATTCTTTTGCCCCATGGATACTACATTGCCAAAGACAGTGATCAAGTATGAACCAAAGATATTTATATTTGAATAGCGTGACAAAGACTGTAAATCATATCTCAAATCCTGCCATGTCAGCTTTATTTATTCTAGTACTGTCTCTGCACAGTATTCAAGGTATTGGTATTTGTTGTGCATGTCACACTCTGACTAGATTTTCAACATTATACTTATTGTGCAGCCTATGAAGATGTTCTACAGCAACAAGTCTCTCCTGGACAATGCTGAGGTATTTTCTGTATGGTATTTTTTTTTATTTTTTGATTTCTTTCTTTCTCCAAAAATGATCTGCTGGCAATTTACCCGTTAATTGAATTATTATTTTAGCAGAGTATAAATGGTACATCTTTCCAAAAGTATGTCTTTAGTGACAGTAAATTATTAAATACAGTACATCCAGTGTTAGCCTACTAATTCTTTTTCTTTTGAATATATTCTGTGTCAATGTGGTGTTTGTGTTTAGGCTTTAGAAGAACTTGTGAATTGTGATATTACTCCAGAGATATGCACAGTGTATGGATCCACACTCTGCCTCAGATTGAACCTGGCTCGTATTCATCTAGTCCTGGCACTTAGTAACACTGTACACGGTCCTCCTGCACCAGGTCTGTAGACAAGAGTATGTTCTCTCATATATTTTGGAATTGTTATTTTGATGTTGTGACATTTCGGGAGTCAGGAAGAAAACAAATAGCAGACATACATTTAATTTATTTAGGAACATGCCCTTTTTGTATTCTTGATTTCTCAGACATCCAGCATTGTTGCACATTTCTCAAGATAAACATGCTTTACTACTTTAAAAGGTAGATTGACTTTATGTTCTAGAATATCTAGATAATTTAGTAGCTCAGATAATATGTTTTCATATTAAAAATACATTTCAAACTTTTTGAAACATTTCAAAGTCTCTGAGATTTGGTCACTGCATCATAAGAATTAATTAGCTTTTGCATGGGCCTGTAAGACTAACCCAGCTGCATTTTATTCAATATTTTTGTTTTCCCTGATCTGTATTTGTGTATTCATATTCACTAAAGCACTTGTAGTTTGACTGCATTCTTAAAGAGTCACTGGGAAATAAATGTTATTTTATGCACAAATTGAAAATGTTGTGCACTTTCAGATTGTGAGGAAGGAGAGTCTTGTGCCAACATATCAAGTCCATTAAACTCAGAACGCTATGAATGGGACAGGCTGGACACAGAGGCCTCCCGCCTAAAGACAGAAGAGACAAAAATATTGGATCTTAGAACCAGGAAGGAGAAGCTCAGTCCCAAAGGCATTAAGGTAAAACATCCTGTAGATTTTTCAGTCAAGCTTTACTTTTGAGGTTTGTGCCTTGTAAAATCTGCATAGACTTGCTTTATTCTTGACACTTTTTTTTTTTACCAAACTTGTTCGTGTCTTTTGCAGTTTCTTCTGTTAGAAGGAGCGTCCTCCATGTTACACTCAATTGCTCAGCAACTCGCATCTCATTGCTGTTCCGAAATGGAAAACTTGGAACTGACCATAGAGTCCAGTCTTTTGAACGCCAACCTGTACCTCCAACAGGGATGTGCTGCACTTAGGTACAGATTCCTTATGCATGCATACTTTTTGTGTGTTTATGTTTGCATTCTTACTTCCGACTATCTTACAAATTTTAATGTCCTGCTTCAGTTCTGAGATGGCAGTTTCATGCTTAGTGCGGTTGCAGACGTCTTCTCTAATAACAAGACAATCCATACCTGGTTCTCAGAAACCTGCATCTGAGTTCCCTCACCCCAGGATCATAAGTAAACAGGTAGCATGTTTATATAAGTTATAACTGTAAGTATAATCTCTACATACTGTATCATAAACATGACAACATTACGTCCAACAACCATAAAGCAACTGTCAGTCCTAATTAAACAATTCTACCTCTTGGTGTGTTAACAGGTGAAATAATGTAGAATACATGTGTATGTGTTATATCCTTGCTCACAGGATATCAGTGTTTGCAGCATATCATACCCTCTGTCTGGAGACTGTCCCAGAGAACTTGAGGTCAGTGAGAGAATTGGAGTTTATCTGTGGCTACGTTGCCGGTTGGCTCTGGTCCACAGCGTGACTGCACAGGTCCCTGCAACTGCTGTCTTTTTCCCAGGTCTGAATGTGTTGTACTGCTCTTTTAATTTTGTCATAGTTAAGTATTTTTGGCTAAACCAGTCTGATTAGTGTCACAAAAATTACACATTTTAGTAGAAATTTGTTATCTTCTCTTATAGAAAACTAGTAATTGATTTGAATTAAAACATACAAAAGGTATGCAGTAACAATTCTTGTAACAAGACATATTTTACGGCCAGAGTGCCATAATATTCACGTTATTTAGAGATTAGTGAAAGACTTATCGGACAATTAATCTGTGCATTTCTGTATTCTTGAAAAAAAGAAAGTTGCACAACGATTGTATTGGCATTTTTTTTTAAGGTAAGAACGTTTATGAGGAAGCAACTTGGCTGTTACAGGAGGGTCTCAATGAATGTGCACAATGGGGAGACCTTGATATTCAAGGTCTTTTGATGGTTGAAGTTGCTGAATTGGAAGCACAAAGAGGCAAGACTGATTACAGCCTGGCAATGCTTAAGGTACAAACACACGCATAGACACTTTTCATCTTTGTTACCTATGTCTTGTTCTTCTATATCCGTATCCAGGATTTATCTAGTTTAAGGTTTGGAATTTCTGGGGAAGATCTCACTAGAGAAAAAGGTTTTCCTTCCTTCATTCCAACCCCGGATTCGAACCGGGGTTGCTGCGGCCACAACGCAGAGTACTAACCACTATACGATCACGGCCACACGCTTGTGGATGCCACTTGGTCGCTACGGCATCGTTCCACCTCTGAACGTCAACAATACTACTATGGTATTGGCATTTTCATGTAATGTTTGATTTCTCTCCACATTGCACGCACTCACTGTGTATATAGCAATTCTGTGAACTTTTCCAAGGAGAGCTTGTGTCTTTTGTTTCAAAAGGAGGCTCAATTTACAGGAAAGGAAGCTCAGAGATGATTGTTAGGGAGTTTCTCTGAGTGCTTGAAGTTGGATGTGGAGTTGTGGTAAGGCTACTTAACTATCATTTGGTTATATCACGATGCCCATGTTTTGCAGTAGATATCGGAGACACGTTGGAATGTAGGTGAGGGAACATGCTAAATGATTTGACCGAGCTAGCCAGGAGTCGAACCTAGAATTTTCTGATCCGTAGTCAGACGCGTTATCCATTGCGCCACTAGCCCTGTCCGTGCAGAGCATGTATTGGCTCTCACAGTATTCCATCTCACCCGCCATGCACATAGCCATTTATCTGACTGTATGAGTTTGATAATAGAAGGCATTGTTCAGGAAGATGTGGGCGTTGTGTCCAGTTAAAGGTATTTAAAATCAAGCACAGGCTGGAATGCATTAAACACCAAAATGAACTTGGAAGGAGAACAAGCTCTGCCGTGACCCGGATTCGAACCGGGGTTGCTGCGGCCACAACGCAGAGTACTAACCACTATACGATCACGGCCACACGCTTGTGGATGCCACTTGGTCGCTACGGCATCGTTCCACCTCTGAACGTCAACAATACTACTATGGTATTGGCATTTTCATGTAATGTTTGATTTCTCTCCACATTGCACGCACTCACTGTGTATATAGCAATTCTGTGAACTTTTCCAAGGAGAGCTTGTGTCTTTTGTTTCAAAAGGAGGCTCAATTTACAGGAAAGGAAGCTCAGAGATGATTGTTAGGGAGTTTCTCTGAGTGCTTGAAGTTGGATGTGGAGTTGTGGTAAGGCTACTTAACTATCATTTGGTTATATCACGATGCCCATGTTTTGCAGTAGATATCGGAGACACGTTGGAATGTAGGTGAGGGAACATGCTAAATGATTTGACCGAGCTAGCCAGGAGTCGAACCTAGAATCTTCTGATCCGTAGTCAGACGCGTTATCCATTGCGCCACTAGCCCTGTCCGTGCAGAGCATGTATTGGCTCTCACAGTATTCCATCTCACCCGCCATGCACATAGCCATTTATCTGACTGTATGAGTTTGATAATAGAAGGCATTGTTCAGGAAGATGTGGGCGTTGTGTCCAGTTAAAGGTATTTAAAATCAAGCACAGGCTGGAATGCATTAAACACCAAAATGAACTTGGAAGGAGAACAAGCTCTGCCGTGACCCGGATTCGAACCGGGGTTGCTGCGGCCACAACGCAGAGTACTAACCACTATACGATCACGGCCACACGCTTGTGGATGCCACTTGGTCGCTACGGCATCGTTCCACCTCTGAACGTCAACAATACTACTATGGTATTGGCATTTTCATGTAATGTTTGATTTCTCTCCACATTGCACGCACTCACTGTGTATATAGCAATTCTGTGAACTTTTCCAAGGAGAGCTTGTGTCTTTTGTTTCAAAAGGAGGCTCAATTTACAGGAAAGGAAGCTCAGAGATGATTGTTAGGGAGTTTCTCTGAGTGCTTGAAGTTGGATGTGGAGTTGTGGTAAGGCTACTTAACTATCATTTGGTTATATCACGATGCCCATGTTTTGCAGTAGATATCGGAGACACGTTGGAATGTAGGTGAGGGAACATGCTAAATGATTTGACCGAGCTAGCCAGGAGTCGAACCTAGAATCTTCTGATCCGTAGTCAGACGCGTTATCCATTGCGCCACTAGCCCTGTCCGTGCAGAGCATGTATTGGCTCTCACAGTATTCCATCTCACCCGCCATGCACATAGCCATTTATCTGACTGTATGAGTTTGATAATAGAAGGCATTGTTCAGGAAGATGTGGGCGTTGTGTCCAGTTAAAGGTATTTAAAATCAAGCACAGGCTGGAATGCATTAAACACCAAAATGAACTTGGAAGGAGAACAAGCTCTGCCGTGACCCGGATTCGAACCGGGGTTGCTGCGGCCACAACGCAGAGTACTAACCACTATACGATCACGGCCACACGCTTGTGGATGCCACTTGGTCGCTACGGCATCGTTCCACCTCTGAACGTCAACAATACTACTATGGTATTGGCATTTTCATGTAATGTTTGATTTCTCTCCACATTGCACGCACTCACTGTGTATATAGCAATTCTGTGAACTTTTCCAAGGAGAGCTTGTGTCTTTTGTTTCAAAAGGAGGCTCAATTTACAGGAAAGGAAGCTCAGAGATGATTGTTAGGGAGTTTCTCTGAGTGCTTGAAGTTGGATGTGGAGTTGTGGTAAGGCTACTTAACTATCATTTGGTTATATCACGATGCCCATGTTTTGCAGTAGATATCGGAGACACGTTGGAATGTAGGTGAGGGAACATGCTAAATGATTTGACCGAGCTAGCCAGGAGTCGAACCTAGAATCTTCTGATCCGTAGTCAGACGCGTTATCCATTGCGCCACTAGCCCTGTCCGTGCAGAGCATGTATTGGCTCTCACAGTATTCCATCTCACCCGCCATGCACATAGCCATTTATCTGACTGTATGAGTTTGATAATAGAAGGCATTGTTCAGGAAGATGTGGGCGTTGTGTCCAGTTAAAGGTATTTAAAATCAAGCACAGGCTGGAATGCATTAAACACCAAAATGAACTTGGAAGGAGAACAAGCTCTGCCGTGACCCGGATTCGAACCGGGGTTGCTGCGGCCACAACGCAGAGTACTAACCACTATACGATCACGGCCACACGCTTGTGGATGCCACTTGGTCGCTACGGCATCGTTCCACCTCTGAACGTCAACAATACTACTATGGTATTGGCATTTTCATGTAATGTTTGATTTCTCTCCACATTGCACGCACTCACTGTGTATATAGCAATTCTGTGAACTTTTCCAAGGAGAGCTTGTGTCTTTTGTTTCAAAAGGAGGCTCAATTTACAGGAAAGGAAGCTCAGAGGTGATTGTTAGGGAGTTTCTCTGAGTGCTTGAAGTTGGATGTGGAGTTGTGGTAAGGCTACTTAACTATCATTTGGTTATATCACGATGCCCATGTTTTGCAGTAGATATCGGAGACACGTTGGAATGTAGGTGAGGGAACATGCTAAATGATTTGACCGAGCTAGCCAGGAGTCGAACCTAGAATCTTCTGATCCGTAGTCAGACGCGTTATCCATTGCGCCACTAGCCCTGTCCGTGCAGAGCATGTATTGGCTCTCACAGTATTCCATCTCACCCGCCATGCACATAGCCATTTATCTGACTGTATGAGTTTGATAATAGAAGGCATTGTTCAGGAAGATGTGGGCGTTGTGTCCAGTTAAAGGTATTTAAAATCAAGCACAGGCTGGAATGCATTAAACACCAAAATGAACTTGGAAGGAGAACAAGCTCTGCCGTGACCCGGATTCGAACCGGGGTTGCTGCGGCCACAACGCAGAGTACTAACCACTATACGATCACGGCCACACGCTTGTGGATGCCACTTGGTCGCTACGGCATCGTTCCACCTCTGAACGTCAACAATACTACTATGGTATTGGCATTTTCATGTAATGTTTGATTTCTCTCCACATTGCACGCACTCACTGTGTATATAGCAATTCTGTGAACTTTTCCAAGGAGAGCTTGTGTCTTTTGTTTCAAAAGGAGGCTCAATTTACAGGAAAGGAAGCTCAGAGGTGATTGTTAGGGAGTTTCTCTGAGTGCTTGAAGTTGGATGTGGAGTTGTGGTAAGGCTACTTAACTATCATTTGGTTATATCACGATGCCCATGTTTTGCAGTAGATATCGGAGACACGTTGGAATGTAGGTGAGGGAACATGCTAAATGATTTGACCGAGCTAGCCAGGAGTCGAACCTAGAATCTTCTGATCCGTAGTCAGACGCGTTATCCATTGCGCCACTAGCCCTGTCCGTGCAGAGCATGTATTGGCTCTCACAGTATTCCATCTCACCCGCCATGCACATAGCCATTTATCTGACTGTATGAGTTTGATAATAGAAGGCATTGTTCAGGAAGATGTGGGCGTTGTGTCCAGTTAAAGGTATTTAAAATCAAGCACAGGCTGGAATGCATTAAACACCAAAATGAACTTGGAAGGAGAACAAGCTCTGCCGTGACCCGGATTCGAACCGGGGTTGCTGCGGCCACAACGCAGAGTACTAACCACTATACGATCACGGCCACACGCTTGTGGATGCCACTTGGTCGCTACGGCATCGTTCCACCTCTGAACGTCAACAATACTACTATGGTATTGGCATTTTCATGTAATGTTTGATTTCTCTCCACATTGCACGCACTCACTGTGTATATAGCAATTCTGTGAACTTTTCCAAGGAGAGCTTGTGTCTTTTGTTTCAAAAGGAGGCTCAATTTACAGGAAAGGAAGCTCAGAGGTGATTGTTAGGGAGTTTCTCTGAGTGCTTGAAGTTGGATGTGGAGTTGTGGTAAGGCTACTTAACTATCATTTGGTTATATCACGATGCCCATGTTTTGCAGTAGATATCGGAGACACGTTGGAATGTAGGTGAGGGAACATGCTAAATGATTTGACCGAGCTAGCCAGGAGTCGAACCTAGAATCTTCTGATCCGTAGTCAGACGCGTTATCCATTGCGCCACTAGCCCTGTCCGTGCAGAGCATGTATTGGCTCTCACAGTATTCCATCTCACCCGCCATGCACATAGCCATTTATCTGACTGTATGAGTTTGATAATAGAAGGCATTGTTCAGGAAGATGTGGGCGTTGTGTCCAGTTAAAGGTATTTAAAATCAAGCACAGGCTGGAATGCATTAAACACCAAAATGAACTTGGAAGGAGAACAAGCTCTGCCGTGACCCGGATTCGAACCGGGGTTGCTGCGGCCACAACGCAGAGTACTAACCACTATACGATCACGGCCACACGCTTGTGGATGCCACTTGGTCGCTACGGCATCGTTCCACCTCTGAACGTCAACAATACTACTATGGTATTGGCATTTTCATGTAATGTTTGATTTCTCTCCACATTGCACGCACTCACTGTGTATATAGCAATTCTGTGAACTTTTCCAAGGAGAGCTTGTGTCTTTTGTTTCAAAAGGAGGCTCAATTTACAGGAAAGGAAGCTCAGAGGTGATTGTTAGGGAGTTTCTCTGAGTGCTTGAAGTTGGATGTGGAGTTGTGGTAAGGCTACTTAACTATCATTTGGTTATATCACGATGCCCATGTTTTGCAGTAGATATCGGAGACACGTTGGAATGTAGGTGAGGGAACATGCTAAATGATTTGACCGAGCTAGCCAGGAGTCGAACCTAGAATCTTCTGATCCGTAGTCAGACGCGTTATCCATTGCGCCACTAGCCCTGTCCGTGCAGAGCATGTATTGGCTCTCACAGTATTCCATCTCACCCGCCATGCACATAGCCATTTATCTGACTGTATGAGTTTGATAATAGAAGGCATTGTTCAGGAAGATGTGGGCGTTGTGTCCAGTTAAAGGTATTTAAAATCAAGCACAGGCTGGAATGCATTAAACACCAAAATGAACTTGGAAGGAGAACAAGCTCTGCCGTGACCCGGATTCGAACCGGGGTTGCTGCGGCCACAACGCAGAGTACTAACCACTATACGATCACGGCCACACGCTTGTGGATGCCACTTGGTCGCTACGGCATCGTTCCACCTCTGAACGTCAACAATACTACTATGGTATTGGCATTTTCATGTAATGTTTGATTTCTCTCCACATTGCACGCACTCACTGTGTATATAGCAATTCTGTGAACTTTTCCAAGGAGAGCTTGTGTCTTTTGTTTCAAAAGGAGGCTCAATTTACAGGAAAGGAAGCTCAGAGGTGATTGTTAGGGAGTTTCTCTGAGTGCTTGAAGTTGGATGTGGAGTTGTGGTAAGGCTACTTAACTATCATTTGGTTATATCACGATGCCCATGTTTTGCAGTAGATATCGGAGACACGTTGGAATGTAGGTGAGGGAACATGCTAAATGATTTGACCGAGCTAGCCAGGAGTCGAACCTAGAATCTTCTGATCCGTAGTCAGACGCGTTATCCATTGCGCCACTAGCCCTGTCCGTGCAGAGCATGTATTGGCTCTCACAGTATTCCATCTCACCCGCCATGCACATAGCCATTTATCTGACTGTATGAGTTTGATAATAGAAGGCATTGTTCAGGAAGATGTGGGCGTTGTGTCCAGTTAAAGGTATTTAAAATCAAGCACAGGCTGGAATGCATTAAACACCAAAATGAACTTGGAAGGAGAACAAGCTCTGCCGTGACCCGGATTCGAACCGGGGTTGCTGCGGCCACAACGCAGAGTACTAACCACTATACGATCACGGCCACACGCTTGTGGATGCCACTTGGTCGCTACGGCATCGTTCCACCTCTGAACGTCAACAATACTACTATGGTATTGGCATTTTCATGTAATGTTTGATTTCTCTCCACATTGCACGCACTCACTGTGTATATAGCAATTCTGTGAACTTTTCCAAGGAGAGCTTGTGTCTTTTGTTTCAAAAGGAGGCTCAATTTACAGGAAAGGAAGCTCAGAGATGATTGTTAGGGAGTTTCTCTGAGTGCTTGAAGTTGGATGTGGAGTTGTGGTAAGGCTACTTAACTATCATTTGGTTATATCACGATGCCCATGTTTTGCAGTAGATATCGGAGACACGTTGGAATGTAGGTGAGGGAACATGCTAAATGATTTGACCGAGCTAGCCAGGAGTCGAACCTAGAATCTTCTGATCCGTAGTCAGACGCGTTATCCATTGCGCCACTAGCCCTGTCCGTGCAGAGCATGTATTGGCTCTCACAGTATTCCATCTCACCCGCCATGCACATAGCCATTTATCTGACTGTATGAGTTTGATAATAGAAGGCATTGTTCAGGAAGATGTGGGCGTTGTGTCCAGTTAAAGGTATTTAAAATCAAGCACAGGCTGGAATGCATTAAACACCAAAATGAACTTGGAAGGAGAACAAGCTCTGCCGTGACCCGGATTCGAACCGGGGTTGCTGCGGCCACAACGCAGAGTACTAACCACTATACGATCACGGCCACACGCTTGTGGATGCCACTTGGTCGCTACGGCATCGTTCCACCTCTGAACGTCAACAATACTACTATGGTATTGGCATTTTCATGTAATGTTTGATTTCTCTCCACATTGCACGCACTCACTGTGTATATAGCAATTCTGTGAACTTTTCCAAGGAGAGCTTGTGTCTTTTGTTTCAAAAGGAGGCTCAATTTACAGGAAAGGAAGCTCAGAGGTGATTGTTAGGGAGTTTCTCTGAGTGCTTGAAGTTGGATGTGGAGTTGTGGTAAGGCTACTTAACTATCATTTGGTTATATCACGATGCCCATGTTTTGCAGTAGATATCGGAGACACGTTGGAATGTAGGTGAGGGAACATGCTAAATGATTTGACCGAGCTAGCCAGGAGTCGAACCTAGAATCTTCTGATCCGTAGTCAGACGCGTTATCCATTGCGCCACTAGCCCTGTCCGTGCAGAGCATGTATTGGCTCTCACAGTATTCCATCTCACCCGCCATGCACATAGCCATTTATCTGACTGTATGAGTTTGATAATAGAAGGCATTGTTCAGGAAGATGTGGGCGTTGTGTCCAGTTAAAGGTATTTAAAATCAAGCACAGGCTGGAATGCATTAAACACCAAAATGAACTTGGAAGGAGAACAAGCTCTGCCGTGACCCGGATTCGAACCGGGGTTGCTGCGGCCACAACGCAGAGTACTAACCACTATACGATCACGGCCACACGCTTGTGGATGCCACTTGGTCGCTACGGCATCGTTCCACCTCTGAACGTCAACAATACTACTATGGTATTGGCATTTTCATGTAATGTTTGATTTCTCTCCACATTGCACGCACTCACTGTGTATATAGCAATTCTGTGAACTTTTCCAAGGAGAGCTTGTGTCTTTTGTTTCAAAAGGAGGCTCAATTTACAGGAAAGGAAGCTCAGAGGTGATTGTTAGGGAGTTTCTCTGAGTGCTTGAAGTTGGATGTGGAGTTGTGGTAAGGCTACTTAACTATCATTTGGTTATATCACGATGCCCATGTTTTGCAGTAGATATCGGAGACACGTTGGAATGTAGGTGAGGGAACATGCTAAATGATTTGACCGAGCTAGCCAGGAGTCGAACCTAGAATCTTCTGATCCGTAGTCAGACGCGTTATCCATTGCGCCACTAGCCCTGTCCGTGCAGAGCATGTATTGGCTCTCACAGTATTCCATCTCACCCGCCATGCACATAGCCATTTATCTGACTGTATGAGTTTGATAATAGAAGGCATTGTTCAGGAAGATGTGGGCGTTGTGTCCAGTTAAAGGTATTTAAAATCAAGCACAGGCTGGAATGCATTAAACACCAAAATGAACTTGGAAGGAGAACAAGCTCTGCCGTGACCCGGATTCGAACCGGGGTTGCTGCGGCCACAACGCAGAGTACTAACCACTATACGATCACGGCCACACGCTTGTGGATGCCACTTGGTCGCTACGGCATCGTTCCACCTCTGAACGTCAACAATACTACTATGGTATTGGCATTTTCATGTAATGTTTGATTTCTCTCCACATTGCACGCACTCACTGTGTATATAGCAATTCTGTGAACTTTTCCAAGGAGAGCTTGTGTCTTTTGTTTCAAAAGGAGGCTCAATTTACAGGAAAGGAAGCTCAGAGGTGATTGTTAGGGAGTTTCTCTGAGTGCTTGAAGTTGGATGTGGAGTTGTGGTAAGGCTACTTAACTATCATTTGGTTATATCACGATGCCCATGTTTTGCAGTAGATATCGGAGACACGTTGGAATGTAGGTGAGGGAACATGCTAAATGATTTGACCGAGCTAGCCAGGAGTCGAACCTAGAATCTTCTGATCCGTAGTCAGACGCGTTATCCATTGCGCCACTAGCCCTGTCCGTGCAGAGCATGTATTGGCTCTCACAGTATTCCATCTCACCCGCCATGCACATAGCCATTTATCTGACTGTATGAGTTTGATAATAGAAGGCATTGTTCAGGAAGATGTGGGCGTTGTGTCCAGTTAAAGGTATTTAAAATCAAGCACAGGCTGGAATGCATTAAACACCAAAATGAACTTGGAAGGAGAACAAGCTCTGCCGTGACCCGGATTCGAACCGGGGTTGCTGCGGCCACAACGCAGAGTACTAACCACTATACGATCACGGCCACACGCTTGTGGATGCCACTTGGTCGCTACGGCATCGTTCCACCTCTGAACGTCAACAATACTACTATGGTATTGGCATTTTCATGTAATGTTTGATTTCTCTCCACATTGCACGCACTCACTGTGTATATAGCAATTCTGTGAACTTTTCCAAGGAGAGCTTGTGTCTTTTGTTTCAAAAGGAGGCTCAATTTACAGGAAAGGAAGCTCAGAGGTGATTGTTAGGGAGTTTCTCTGAGTGCTTGAAGTTGGATGTGGAGTTGTGGTAAGGCTACTTAACTATCATTTGGTTATATCACGATGCCCATGTTTTGCAGTAGATATCGGAGACACGTTGGAATGTAGGTGAGGGAACATGCTAAATGATTTGACCGAGCTAGCCAGGAGTCGAACCTAGAATCTTCTGATCCGTAGTCAGACGCGTTATCCATTGCGCCACTAGCCCTGTCCGTGCAGAGCATGTATTGGCTCTCACAGTATTCCATCTCACCCGCCATGCACATAGCCATTTATCTGACTGTATGAGTTTGATAATAGAAGGCATTGTTCAGGAAGATGTGGGCGTTGTGTCCAGTTAAAGGTATTTAAAATCAAGCACAGGCTGGAATGCATTAAACACCAAAATGAACTTGGAAGGAGAACAAGCTCTGCCGTGACCCGGATTCGAACCGGGGTTGCTGCGGCCACAACGCAGAGTACTAACCACTATACGATCACGGCCACACGCTTGTGGATGCCACTTGGTCGCTACGGCATCGTTCCACCTCTGAACGTCAACAATACTACTATGGTATTGGCATTTTCATGTAATGTTTGATTTCTCTCCACATTGCACGCACTCACTGTGTATATAGCAATTCTGTGAACTTTTCCAAGGAGAGCTTGTGTCTTTTGTTTCAAAAGGAGGCTCAATTTACAGGAAAGGAAGCTCAGAGGTGATTGTTAGGGAGTTTCTCTGAGTGCTTGAAGTTGGATGTGGAGTTGTGGTAAGGCTACTTAACTATCATTTGGTTATATCACGATGCCCATGTTTTGCAGTAGATATCGGAGACACGTTGGAATGTAGGTGAGGGAACATGCTAAATGATTTGACCGAGCTAGCCAGGAGTCGAACCTAGAATCTTCTGATCCGTAGTCAGACGCGTTATCCATTGCGCCACTAGCCCTGTCCGTGCAGAGCATGTATTGGCTCTCACAGTATTCCATCTCACCCGCCATGCACATAGCCATTTATCTGACTGTATGAGTTTGATAATAGAAGGCATTGTTCAGGAAGATGTGGGCGTTGTGTCCAGTTAAAGGTATTTAAAATCAAGCACAGGCTGGAATGCATTAAACACCAAAATGAACTTGGAAGGAGAACAAGCTCTGCCGTGACCCGGATTCGAACCGGGGTTGCTGCGGCCACAACGCAGAGTACTAACCACTATACGATCACGGCCACACGCTTGTGGATGCCACTTGGTCGCTACGGCATCGTTCCACCTCTGAACGTCAACAATACTACTATGGTATTGGCATTTTCATGTAATGTTTGATTTCTCTCCACATTGCACGCACTCACTGTGTATATAGCAATTCTGTGAACTTTTCCAAGGAGAGCTTGTGTCTTTTGTTTCAAAAGGAGGCTCAATTTACAGGAAAGGAAGCTCAGAGGTGATTGTTAGGGAGTTTCTCTGAGTGCTTGAAGTTGGATGTGGAGTTGTGGTAAGGCTACTTAACTATCATTTGGTTATATCACGATGCCCATGTTTTGCAGTAGATATCGGAGACACGTTGGAATGTAGGTGAGGGAACATGCTAAATGATTTGACCGAGCTAGCCAGGAGTCGAACCTAGAATCTTCTGATCCGTAGTCAGACGCGTTATCCATTGCGCCACTAGCCCTGTCCGTGCAGAGCATGTATTGGCTCTCACAGTATTCCATCTCACCCGCCATGCACATAGCCATTTATCTGACTGTATGAGTTTGATAATAGAAGGCATTGTTCAGGAAGATGTGGGCGTTGTGTCCAGTTAAAGGTATTTAAAATCAAGCACAGGCTGGAATGCATTAAACACCAAAATGAACTTGGAAGGAGAACAAGCTCTGCCGTGACCCGGATTCGAACCGGGGTTGCTGCGGCCACAACGCAGAGTACTAACCACTATACGATCACGGCCACACGCTTGTGGATGCCACTTGGTCGCTACGGCATCGTTCCACCTCTGAACGTCAACAATACTACTATGGTATTGGCATTTTCATGTAATGTTTGATTTCTCTCCACATTGCACGCACTCACTGTGTATATAGCAATTCTGTGAACTTTTCCAAGGAGAGCTTGTGTCTTTTGTTTCAAAAGGAGGCTCAATTTACAGGAAAGGAAGCTCAGAGGTGATTGTTAGGGAGTTTCTCTGAGTGCTTGAAGTTGGATGTGGAGTTGTGGTAAGGCTACTTAACTATCATTTGGTTATATCACGATGCCCATGTTTTGCAGTAGATATCGGAGACACGTTGGAATGTAGGTGAGGGAACATGCTAAATGATTTGACCGAGCTAGCCAGGAGTCGAACCTAGAATCTTCTGATCCGTAGTCAGACGCGTTATCCATTGCGCCACTAGCCCTGTCCGTGCAGAGCATGTATTGGCTCTCACAGTATTCCATCTCACCCGCCATGCACATAGCCATTTATCTGACTGTATGAGTTTGATAATAGAAGGCATTGTTCAGGAAGATGTGGGCGTTGTGTCCAGTTAAAGGTATTTAAAATCAAGCACAGGCTGGAATGCATTAAACACCAAAATGAACTTGGAAGGAGAACAAGCTCTGCCGTGACCCGGATTCGAACCGGGGTTGCTGCGGCCACAACGCAGAGTACTAACCACTATACGATCACGGCCACACGCTTGTGGATGCCACTTGGTCGCTACGGCATCGTTCCACCTCTGAACGTCAACAATACTACTATGGTATTGGCATTTTCATGTAATGTTTGATTTCTCTCCACATTGCACGCACTCACTGTGTATATAGCAATTCTGTGAACTTTTCCAAGGAGAGCTTGTGTCTTTTGTTTCAAAAGGAGGCTCAATTTACAGGAAAGGAAGCTCAGAGGTGATTGTTAGGGAGTTTCTCTGAGTGCTTGAAGTTGGATGTGGAGTTGTGGTAAGGCTACTTAACTATCATTTGGTTATATCACGATGCCCATGTTTTGCAGTAGATATCGGAGACACGTTGGAATGTAGGTGAGGGAACATGCTAAATGATTTGACCGAGCTAGCCAGGAGTCGAACCTAGAATCTTCTGATCCGTAGTCAGACGCGTTATCCATTGCGCCACTAGCCCTGTCCGTGCAGAGCATGTATTGGCTCTCACAGTATTCCATCTCACCCGCCATGCACATAGCCATTTATCTGACTGTATGAGTTTGATAATAGAAGGCATTGTTCAGGAAGATGTGGGCGTTGTGTCCAGTTAAAGGTATTTAAAATCAAGCACAGGCTGGAATGCATTAAACACCAAAATGAACTTGGAAGGAGAACAAGCTCTGCCGTGACCCGGATTCGAACCGGGGTTGCTGCGGCCACAACGCAGAGTACTAACCACTATACGATCACGGCCACACGCTTGTGGATGCCACTTGGTCGCTACGGCATCGTTCCACCTCTGAACGTCAACAATACTACTATGGTATTGGCATTTTCATGTAATGTTTGATTTCTCTCCACATTGCACGCACTCACTGTGTATATAGCAATTCTGTGAACTTTTCCAAGGAGAGCTTGTGTCTTTTGTTTCAAAAGGAGGCTCAATTTACAGGAAAGGAAGCTCAGAGATGATTGTTAGGGAGTTTCTCTGAGTGCTTGAAGTTGGATGTGGAGTTGTGGTAAGGCTACTTAACTATCATTTGGTTATATCACGATGCCCATGTTTTGCAGTAGATATCGGAGACACGTTGGAATGTAGGTGAGGGAACATGCTAAATGATTTGACCGAGCTAGCCAGGAGTCGAACCTAGAATCTTCTGATCCGTAGTCAGACGCGTTATCCATTGCGCCACTAGCCCTGTCCGTGCAGAGCATGTATTGGCTCTCACAGTATTCCATCTCACCCGCCATGCACATAGCCATTTATCTGACTGTATGAGTTTGATAATAGAAGGCATTGTTCAGGAAGATGTGGGCGTTGTGTCCAGTTAAAGGTATTTAAAATCAAGCACAGGCTGGAATGCATTAAACACCAAAATGAACTTGGAAGGAGAACAAGCTCTGCCGTGACCCGGATTCGAACCGGGGTTGCTGCGGCCACAACGCAGAGTACTAACCACTATACGATCACGGCCACACGCTTGTGGATGCCACTTGGTCGCTACGGCATCGTTCCACCTCTGAACGTCAACAATACTACTATGGTATTGGCATTTTCATGTAATGTTTGATTTCTCTCCACATTGCACGCACTCACTGTGTATATAGCAATTCTGTGAACTTTTCCAAGGAGAGCTTGTGTCTTTTGTTTCAAAAGGAGGCTCAATTTACAGGAAAGGAAGCTCAGAGATGATTGTTAGGGAGTTTCTCTGAGTGCTTGAAGTTGGATGTGGAGTTGTGGTAAGGCTACTTAACTATCATTTGGTTATATCACGATGCCCATGTTTTGCAGTAGATATCGGAGACACGTTGGAATGTAGGTGAGGGAACATGCTAAATGATTTGACCGAGCTAGCCAGGAGTCGAACCTAGAATCTTCTGATCCGTAGTCAGATGCGTTATCCATTGCTCCACTAGCCCTGTCCGTGCAGAGCATGTATTGGCTCTCACAGTATTCCATCTCACCCGCCATGCACATAGCCATTTATCTGACTGTATGAGTTTGATAATAGAAGGCATTGTTCAGGAAGATGTGGGCGTTGTGTCCAGTTAAAGGTATTAAAATCAAGCACAGGCTGGAATGCATTAAACACCAAAATGAACTTGGAAGGAGAACAAGCTCTGCCGTGACCCGGATTCGAACCGGGGTTGCTGCGGCCACAACGCAGAGTACTAACCACTATACGATCACGGCCACACGCTTGTGGATGCCACTTGGTCGCTACGGCATCGTTCCACCTCTGAACGTCAACAATACTACTATGGTATTGGCATTTTCATGTAATGTTTGATTTCTCTCCACATTGCACGCACTCACTGTGTATATAGCAATTCTGTGAACTTTTCCAAGGAGAGCTTGTGTCTTTTGTTTCAAAAGGAGGCTCAATTTACAGGAAAGGAAGCTCAGAGGTGATTGTTAGGGAGTTTCTCTGAGTGCTTGAAGTTGGATGTGGAGTTGTGGTAAGGCTACTTAACTATCATTTGGTTATATCACGATGCCCATGTTTTGCAGTAGATATCGGAGACACGTTGGAATGTAGGTGAGGGAACATGCTAAATGATTTGACCGAGCTAGCCAGGAGTCGAACCTAGAATCTTCTGATCCGTAGTCAGACGCGTTATCCATTGCGCCACTAGCCCTGTCCGTGCAGAGCATGTATTGGCTCTCACAGTATTCCATCTCACCCGCCATGCACATAGCCATTTATCTGACTGTATGAGTTTGATAATAGAAGGCATTGTTCAGGAAGATGTGGGCGTTGTGTCCAGTTAAAGGTATTTAAAATCAAGCACAGGCTGGAATGCATTAAACACCAAAATGAACTTGGAAGGAGAACAAGCTCTGCCGTGACCCGGATTCGAACCGGGGTTGCTGCGGCCACAACGCAGAGTACTAACCACTATACGATCACGGCCACACGCTTGTGGATGCCACTTGGTCGCTACGGCATCGTTCCACCTCTGAACGTCAACAATACTACATGGTATGTGGCA